>NC_135574.1:95343517-97843517 GCF_965152235.1 Eretmochelys imbricata
CGCCTCTTTCATTACAAATTATGCACTGATGTATATAAACAAAGACAAGATGATCATAGTCGTTACTCTGAGATCACGATGTATATGTTGCGTTCCTTTCCTCCATCCTTGTGTTTGTGCATCTTCTTATAATGTAAGCTTGGGGCAAATACCATCTTCCTATTTATCTGTACAGTGCCTACCACATTTTTGGCACTGCAGTATCATAATACTTGGCATTTCTGAGAGTTTCCATCTTGCATTCTTTGAAGAGGACAGATAAGAAAGCAAATTCTTGTAAAATCCAAGCTGGTACATGACAACATCCTAAAATGCATAAGATACTGTAACTGCTTGGAAATTTTCAGAGGCCGTTAGGCCACTGAAAGAATACATTTCAGTGTCCCTTTCCCAGCAAATCAAACAGGAAAATGCTAATAAAGAGCTAGATCATGAGTTTATGATTCACCTGAGCAGTGCTTTGCTGCTCTGCCCCTGAAGCAGCCTGGGAGCGAAAGTGTAACTTAGTGATCATATCCCTCCTACTCTCCCAGCTGCTCCTGGAAGGAAATAAACTGTTCTGTGTCTATATGCAGCACAGCATATGTCTGCTGACATGCTGGTGCAGTTATGTTTACCTGGCATGTTGGGTGAACAGGGCAGAGCTAAAACTCTGCCTCTTCACAGCCCCTTCTCATATATTCTGCCCACAGCTGTCCATGAAGGAAATGTAATGGCACTGTGGAGCCTGCCTCCCGTGTTGAGTGGTTAGCTGTCGAAAGGTAATAAAGAGGTGCCTTATGCTCCCTTGCTATCTTGTGCAGCTGCTGTAGCAGGACCACAGTCTGGCCTAAAATATATAATATACTGATATATTTGAAATACCTCCTCTCTCTCTCTCTCTCTCTCTCTCTCAGAGGGGGTATTTAGTTATGCCTTAAAATAAAGAGAACCATGATTGTGGGTAATTGAAAATAAAAGATTTGTGCAAATTCCAATTGCAGTAACAAGAAGGTGCTTCAGTGAAGGGTTATGCATCTGTTATACCAAATATAGAGCCTTAGAAATGGAAGAGACCTAGTAAATTACCTTGTCCACACTACTGCTGGTGCATGATTGTTCCCTGCTCTGTTTTCTCCAATTCTTTGTATAATTTAGTTTGAATCAAATACAAGGACTGGGCATTCCACTACTTCATTTGCACAGTCCACCAGAGGATTTGACAATATACCTTTGTAATATGGGGTAGACACTTCATCTGTAGGCTACGAAACCATTGACTATTGACTGATATAGGAAGCCTCTTGGTTTTTTTTACTTTTAGTCATGTATGGTGGCAAGTAAATGATCATAACTTATTGGCACAGTAGTTTTGATAGCCTTAGCCAGTGGTGGTGTAGTGAATGAGGCAGTGATGTTAACTTTCATCTCCAAAAATCTTTTTATAGCAATGGATGAAATTATACTAGAACATTATTTAAACTTAGTAGTATTCCTTTGAGATTTTGCTCAGTTCTCTCTACCTTTCAAGGATCAGAAATGATGCACATTATCCTACAGACAAGATATTGCACATTGTACTTCAAGGGAGATGGTCTGAGGTTTAGTGTCTGGCTGGAGAGACTATTAATGACTTGCTTGGGAAAATAGTAAAGATACAACACAACATGCAGATTGTCCATGTGTTACTTACTGTATGCATCATTTTGGACCTGACCCATGAAACATGGAAAGACTGCCATTGCCCTCAATGGGCTTTGTATTAGGCCTTCTTTGAAGAAGCTTGACAGTAGGAAAAAGGGGAGCAGAGCGTAGAAGACAGAAAATATGCAAGTAAAGAAAGAGAATGTGCTACCCAACATGGGTCTTCTGCTGTTTGACAAAGCTAGGATTTAATTTACAAAAGGCAATAATCGGTTGTCTTTTTTAATGGGATATTGGAATGCAGCAGGATTTGGTATAATAAGAAATGCATTGTTTTAATTAGGAAGGTATGTAAGATTATGTGTACTAAATGAATTAACAAAGTGCTCAAAGAAATCTAAGATTTCTACACTGATTGCATGCATAACAGAGACTTTCAGCAGACCTGCTGTCACTTACATTTGTCTGTTTACAGTAAACAGTACAGTGATAACACCAGTGACCTGAAATAATTGCCATTTAAGTACACTTTGGATGAAAGTTCATTTTATTGCTGATAGATGCCTGGAGCTCATATTGTTGCAGTGACAGCAACCTCAAACTTTCTTTTTTTGTTTGGAGGAGAAGAAGGAACAGGAGTAGGTGCAAAATGACAGATCTGTGAATTCCCTCCCCTCTGCCTACCTTCTCTTTCCTTGCCCAAGGCATGAATCAACAGCTCCAGCTAGAACGAAGAAATGAATTATTTTTTGTGTGTGATATGAAAAGGAACACTGCCTAGCTAACAACCTGTTAAGCTGGTATGGCTGGATCCTATTTATGGCTGCCTGCTGTGTCAAAGATCAGGCCTCAGGAGACCTGGTCCGTAGTGGACCGTTGCGCAATGCCGGTCTGAAACACTGATTTTCCAAATGGAATGGAGCCTAGTGAGTTCAAAATCACTCAGCAACAAATGATTTATTTAACTCTTCTTCTAAGATATGGCTCCACTCGAGCAGCCTATGAAATAATGTGGACAGCATAGCAAACTACAGGAATTTGTTTGAAAGGCAGGTTTATTTAAAGCAAACCTACTGCCTTCTATTTGCTGGAGAAAAGGGTTTTTTTTAATCCTTTATGTAATAAATAAGATGATCTCAAACCTGTATACATTATGGAATTCTGTACTATGAAGAGGATTTATGCATAGAACACAATTAGTGGTTAGCTATCTGTATAAATTCCTGCTTTGTCAATAGGAAAAGTAATCCCTTAAAATATCAAATATACAAATCAAATATATTAGATGATTAAGATTGTATGTGGTCTATTCAGGAAGGCACCCTAGATATAATTGATATTTTGGTTTCCAAATAATACAAGATCACTTAATTCATTCTTGTCAGACAAGAATAAATTTGTGCAGCAGAGTTAGCATGAGCACTCATAGGTACGTTTCTCAGTCTCAAACTGAATTAATTCTGCAGTCAATAGCTCAAGTAGATGTCTGTTTTTTCCATAACTGACTATGAATATGTTATGATAAAATAGTATATCTGTGAACGAATAAGCATTCATTACATTCCTGTGATTAAGACACTTGTAGTTGAATAAGCTTTCTCTAAAGTTTTCCTTTAAAATGCATGAATACCCATATGTTTCAGCCTCTGGAAGAAGGGTGTTCATTCAGGAAGAGGGTAAAAAGGAGGAGAACGATCATTGTTTTGTCCAAATAATATCCCAAGACACCTAAAAGATGTCTTGGCATTTGCAAGTTGTGGATCCAAATTCAACATTTCAGAGAGCCTCTTGGAGCTGAGAATAAATGTCTCTTTGCATCTGACTATGACTGTGAATCAGAAGAGGCAAGAGGCCTTCTCCCACTGAAGTCAGTGGCAAAACTCTTATTGACTTCAGTACAAAGGGAATTGGGCACATTGTGATTTCCTTGTGATTTCCTCACTGATCTGCACATCTATCTCTTCCTCCTCACATTTTGTCTTTTAGATTGTAAGTTCTTTGAGGCCAGGACTGTCATTTAGCATATCTTTGTGCAGTGCCTAGCACAACACGGCCTGCCCTGCTTGTGACATTTAGGCTCTACGACAATATAAAAGTTCAACAACAACAACTATTTCTTCCAGTTTTCTAGGCTCTTAGATAGTCTTATGTATGTACAGTTTGAGATTCACAGCCTTATTTTAACATGTTCTTGCATTATGGTCATGCCGCATTGTTTTAACCAGGTGCTTGGCATTACATCTGCAAAAAGTGTAGAATGTCTATCAGCTCTGTATGACTGGTGCAATGCCAGCACCCTGCCCAGACTGTGTTTGGGAAGCTCAGCCCTTAAAGGCACAGGCCACAATCCCACAACTCTTATGCATATAAAATGCCTGTTTGATTTCCTGTTGGGGAGAGTGCTCTGCAGAGCACCATCCTACTAGATCAGGCACTAGGTTACAAACCAGATATTTTCAGGCACAATTTAGGCTTTTGCATCCCAGTATTTGGCTCTAAGAAGCCATTTCTGATGGTTCATCTATCATAGAGGGAGGTCCCTGGAAGTCAGAGAAAAACACTGGTTGAAAGCCATAGTGCAGAGGGCTAACACAAGCCTCATGCATCATTTAAGTCCCACTTATGCTCTCAAATATAGGCTCTAAGTGGTGCATGGGGGTCAGTTTTGTTCTCTGTAACTAAATTGTCTATTTTCTTAAAATGACCATGGTTTAATGAGTGTAACTTTTGGCAAGTGTAAAGATGAGACATAAACTTTAACAGAGAAAAATAAACTTGGTCTGATGCCTCCCATGAAGAGGGCTCTGAGAATAGACTACCCTGAAATATACCTCTCACTGAGCAAACTCGTTCTGAAACCTTGACTTGTTTGTTTTGTTTTGTTTTCCATTTGTTTTGCACTCCAAAATTAGAAACAGGACATCTGGAAGCTGACGCAGATCAAACCCTTTATTATCAGGTGTCATATCAATGTTTTCATGTTGCATTTTGACAAAATGGATAATTTCCAATGCACATAAATATGCACTGCAACCTGTGTTCATAAAACTAGATAGTCTTATGCAATTTTACAAGAAAAACATATTTAATTATCTCGCCACTTCTAGCGAATGTAGTAAGCTGAATTGCCGTAAAATGTATTTAATGGTATTTTGAAAGATACTAACAGTGGGTGGGGGGGAAGATTTACATTTAAATCATATCCCAATCAACCTTAAGGGTGCTGTTTACACAGTAAGGGTTTAAAATGTTAGCTCATTAAATATGCACAATGTTTTGCATTGCAGAAAGGATGTGGATTGTACTTTTCATTTCCAAGCAAATTAAGCCTGCTGTCAGAAAGCATACTGTAGCAGGATACAGTGGGCTCTGCGGAAACCAATTTAAACAATTTATGCCAGTGCTTAAAAGTTTTGTGAATTGGATTGCAGATAAATTCTCTCTGACAAGCATAGCTACTTCTTAAAAGAACAGGAAAAAACCTTCTCTCTCCGATTCAAGTGAATGATTATTCATTTTCATTTTCTTCCTGATTGCAAATGAAGGGCCACATTTTTACCCTCCATACAAAGTGTTTTACCCATGAGTAAATGGGATTAGTGTGGGAGGCCTAAACAGCTGCCTTCCTTCCACACCTGAGGCAAGGATACAGAGCAGCAGAACAGCCTCCAGAGTTTAGTAGTAAACTACTTTGTCTCTCTGCTTACACATGATGGTTTTGGTCAATGAGTCCATTTAGCTTGTATGGTCATCCCTAACCAACTTCTTTACAGAGATAACCAACCCAGGGAGTTCTCCATGATATGCAGGGTCTGTGGGATCTCCCTCTATGGCCTTGCTGTCCCCGACTGCCCCCAAAATAAACAGTAGCAGATCCACTGTTGTTTAGGTCTTTAAAGACCATACAGCATGCCAGAATATGCACTTTAGAAATTAATAATTTGGAGTCATAAAACTGTATTATTTTTCTTAATATCTATTTAGGGCAGAGAAAACAGCATATGGTTCCATACACTGGAATTTCAATGTAAATGAAGTTCTCAACCACAAACCTTCTTGTCCCAGTACAATGCCTTAATGAAAAGCTAGGAAAAATCGAGGAGTCCGGTGACACCTTAAAGACTAACAGATTTATTTGAGCATAAGCTTTCGTGGGTAAAAAATCCACTTCTTCAGATGCATTCAGTGAAAATTACAGATACAGGCATAAATATATATTGGCACATGAAGAGAAGGGAGTTACTTTACAAGTGGTGAACCAATGTTGAAGGCCAATTCAGTCAGGGTGGATGTGGTCCACTCCTAATAATTGATGAGGAGGTGTCAATACAAAGAGAGGGAAAATTGCTTTTGTAGTGAGCCAGCCACTCCCAGTCCTTATTCAAGCCCAAATTGATGGTGTTAAGTTTGCAAATGAATTAGCTCTGCAGTTTCTCTTTGAAGTCTGTTTTTGAAGATTTTTTGTTGAAGAATGGCTACTTTTAAATCTGTTATTGAGTGTCCATGTATTGAAGTGTTCTCCTACTGGCTTTTGTATGTTACCATTCTTGATGTCTGCTTTGTGTCCATTTATCCTTTTACATAGAGATTGTCTGGTTTGGCCAATGTACATGGCAGAGGGGCATTGCTGGCAAATGATGGCATATATCACATTAGTAGATGTGCAGGTAAATGAGCCCTTGATGGTGTGGCTGGTGTGATTGGCTCCTATGATGGTATCTCTAGAGTAGATATGGGGACAGAGAAGGCAACAGAGTTTGTTACAGGGATTGGTTCCTGGGTTAGTGTTTCTGTGCTGTGGTGTGTAGCTGCTGGTGAGTATTTGCTTCAGGTTGGGGGGCTGCCTGTAAACGAGGATTGGCCTGCCTCCCAAGGCCTGTGAGAGTGGGGGATCGTTTTCCAGGATAGATTGTAGATTGTTGGGGATGCACTGGAGAGGTTTTAGCTGCGGGCTGTATGTGATGGCCAGTGATGTTCTGTTATTTTCCTGAACACTGACTGATTGGCTCTCTTGACAATGGTGATGACTCATTTGTGGGGATAATGTGAATGATGAAGAAGAGGTCATGAAAGAGCCATGACAGTCAACTAACAAGCTTATCAAATGCTTCAGCTTATTATATATTTAATTAAAGGCACAGAAAATGATCTATGATTACTAAAATTATGTACTAATGTTTTATTAAATAACAAACTATAGTATTTATTAGTAATAATAATAGTGCATCTATACCTGTCATGGAGCATGTATATAGTTGCTTTGTTGTCTTTATGAAAATCGGCAAAAGCTGCTTGATAGTTAGTCTAAAAATGAAGTGACTTGCTGTAATTCTTTCATGGTTCTTTCTCATAAAGTATTTTAGGGAATTTATACTGTCATAATATTTGACCTATCAATATAATGTTAAACTACTACCTTCGGTATTGAAGAAATTGGGTTTTACTGTGCAATACCCAGCAATATTTTTTGCAACCTTCTCTTTGGACAGCAATCGCAGTGACTCCGATTTCTACCCATAAAGGCTATTTTTGCAACAATAAAACCTGTCTCCTAAGAGACCTCAGTCAGACACTTGTGTTAGCATCTCTCAAGTTTCTTCTGAATGTATGTGTCATGCAATTAGGCTGCTGATGGGCTGCCATGACAAACTGGATACTATTTGCTTTGGATGTACTTTTGATTTTGATGCTGAACGTAAGTTTTTCTGTTTGTAAATACTGTCTTCTGAGATCTGTATATTGTTTTTTTATTATTTGAACAAAAAATACCCATAGCAACACCTTTACTTCATGAATCAGGAGGAATAGCTATAGCATGTTGCATTTGTTCCTATGTGAGCATTATATTTAACAATACTATACCATGGAGTAATTTCTGGACCAAAAAAGAGAATTAGTTCCTGTTTTTTCTGACTTGAAGGACTAAGGCAGCTGTTCTCTAATTCTGAGTACATTAGTGATCATATACAGCTGAGATGGAATAGGAGGGCATTGCAATTTTTCATTTGGTACAGGAAATGCTTTCATATTCCTGAAATATTTAGGCAAACCCGTTCTGAAAAATTAATACTGTAGTCATTATACTGTAGTGTGGTTAAAGGAGTATTTAGAACTCATCTTAATATAACTGGAGTTGCAGCCAACTAGATTTTATATTCCAGTCACTTTGTCATATTATTTAGCTTAAGTCTTCATTTTACATTAATGTACTTGGGGCCAACTTCTACTTTCATTGAAATCAATGACAAAATTCTTATTGCGTCCAATGGGAGCAGAACTAGGACATAAGGTTAAGACTCTAAATCCCAAAATACAACACCCTTGATGTTCTTCAGTAAGTGTGTTATTGCCGGGATACGCTTACATATCCCTCTTTTAATTGGAGGCTTAAGTTTGAACTCATTTAGTAATGTATAACTAGCCAAAGACTTTTGCTTTGGTTGGAAAACAGGGCAAGCTTGGCCTGTGACAGCAAAAATTGTTCATGGCTATCCAAGGTGAATATATTCAGGAAATGCACGAATAACAGTTTTGCAGGAGGTTGGTCTATTCAGGGCAAGTTCATGCTGCTGTGGAAGCCAACCCCTCTGCATCAAAACAGCCCACTTTTTTTCAGTTTACCCTCTCTGTTTTAGGAGATAAAGGCTTTGTCTACGTAGTCTGCTACTGAGCCTATGTTGTTATAACTATGCCAGCATCGCTGCCAGCGTAGATGCAGCATATGGCAATGGAAGGAGTTTCTCTGCGGGTTGGAACATCACCCCAAACAAAGTTAGCTGTGTTGACAGTAACACTTTTCTATTGGCATAGCTGTGGCTACAATGGGGTTTTGTCAGCATAACTATGTCAATAGGAGGTATAGTTTTTCACACCCCTACCGACATAACTATGCCAGTATAAGTTTTAAGTGTAGACCACGCCAAAGATATTACATACATAAAACTATTAGTATATCACTTGAGATTGAGGTTTGCCCTCTGCTGCTTATGGATTGCTCGGGGGCCTAAACAACCTTATCTCCACCAAGCAATAACCATATTATTATGATAAAGGCTTTTTAGTGTTTGTGGTTCCAGATTAAATTGATTTTTAAAGCCACATTAGATTTTCCTCTTTTAGTGTGTTGCTATAGGGCAGAGTTAAGGTTTTATGAGTGCCCTAACTGTGCATTCCTACATTAACATATCTGCCTTTCTTTTAAGGTTACCTTTAACTCTGAATTTCCTGAGTTTCTAATGTTTGGTTTGGCATAATTACAATATCCCTGTTATGTAGTTTATCCTACATGTATAAACATACATAGTTTATGTAGTTTTATTTATGGATTGTTACCCCCTTTTAATTCCAGCAGCTAGTGAAAGTCAGTCAGGGTGTTGCAGATTGTTCCAGTTTGGAAGAGAAACTGATGATAGGTTATTTTCTTTGATGCAATCTTGTTTATTTCATGCATACAGAAGGAAACAAACAACAGGAAATAGTTTCTTTGATTACAGCCCTAAGCCTCTAGCTAGCACCAAGTCCCAGAAGTCCCCTCTCTCAGCTGCTCTAAGGATCACATAGCGTGCTTGTCCTCATGTTCACACTCTGTCAATCTCTCTCCCTCTTCCCCTCCTGTCAAAACAATACACAGTGAAGTCCTCCACCCAGGTGATAGAAATTTCTTGGCATCTTTGCATTTACTTTTGTTTGGGGCAGAGACGTATGCTTATGTTCTGAGTTTGGAGACTGCCATTATTTCAGTCATTTCTTTACATTCATCCTGACTTAGAGGTGATGGTTATGCCCCATCCTTAACAAGGTATAATCCAAGTCAATTTTTACAATTTTGTAAATTTATGTTTATTGAAGCTTTATATGAAAATGTATAATGAATAAAGAAGGTGGCATAAGTTGCAAATAAACCTACAATTAGCAATTAAAGACTATAAAATTGGAAGTGAACAACTAGAACATGAAAATATAAAATCTGATATAATAATAAAAAATAATGTTTAGTTTATTTTAAATCATAATTTATATACAGCCTGCCTTGCACCCAAAATTCCCCTTCCCTGCCTCTCTTTCACACCTCCATGCATGCACACTTCCAGCTTTCTTCCTCCCTTCTGCCATCACTATTGAGGTTTTCTTACGGTTGCCAGCTTTGATTTGACGTATTCCTGAAGGTTTCATCATATGACCAAATCTTTGATTAAAAGATTAATCTTTATTTCCTGGAGACTCCAGGACAATCCTGGAGGGTTGGCAGCCCTAGATTTAGTTGTAATTTCTCAGAAAATAATTGTATAGTCAAAGAATAAATGCTGTAATTTGGGGGGAAATTATGCTGTATTTTTCATACACAACAAAGAGGTTCAATCCTTTCTTTAAGTACAAAAACTCAACTCAACTTTAACTTTTGGAGTCACAATTCTTCCATCCATAATAAATAATAGTGTTTGATACATACAGATTAATCCAGTGGAGGCATAAATATAGGATTAACATTGATTACAATATCATATATTATCAGAACATACAGATAAATTTGTGTGAGAGGTTCCTAGGACACTGGACATACTGCTTGGAAAAATATTATTTAACAGATCATCCTAAAGAACCTAAAGATTAAACTATTTTCCTTATATAAAGAATGGCCTTTGTACTGTATGCTAGGCAAAATGGTAGAAAAGATTTCAACCAGCAACTGTAATTGCTTATTTAAATATTAATAGTGCCCCACAAAGTTATTATAACTAAAGGAAAAGAATGCTTTTAAGCATTTCATATTCATCAGTTCATGAAAATACATAACAAATTATGACACATCTAATAAAGATGAAAAGGGATGTGAATCCTTGTGAATGTTTAATACAAATAATAAAGAATGTGAATAAAACTTAATTATATTAATAAATATTTAAAATTACTTTCTAAGCTACATTTTATTTTTATTTGAAACATCTTTATGTGGAACACTTAAGAGAACTCTACATAAAACAACGCCAATTGTTCTCACAAGAGGAAATTAAAGTTGCTGTATTTGTTATCCTAGTAAATATTTCCATTTTATATATTCTTAAGAAATGTCAGCAGTCTTTAGACCCTATTACAGTTAATCCTTTTCTCCATACAGAGAGGCAAATAATTACTACTTTGAAAACCTATCATAAAATCTTTATCATTTAAAAATAACTTTGCATTTCATAAGAATATTAGCATTGTACAATTTAAGCTTATTATTACATTTTTGCAAGATCAATATTGCATTTGTTCAACTTCATTTCATGGCTAGCATCATTCTTCACAGCACATCATCCAAACTGTGATCTGTGTGTTTAAATCTGTCTTGGTCATAGGGTTAGCAATACATTTGTCACCTTTCTCGTCTCTCTGAGTTCACCCCCTCAAGTGTTAGTCTTTTCACCCTTACCTGTCTCTGGGTGATTATTCCATTCTAAGACTGGGACCTGGTGAAACTCCCTCTCCAACTTTTGTCATCCTGCAGGTTTAACTGGCTACCTGCATTTCTTCCTTTCAGGTACTTGTGACCAGTGATATAGTAACGAGCAGCTTTCTTAAAACAAATATGTTTATTAGCCAATGGAACAAAGCTTTAGGGGAAAACAGTTTCTAGAACAGCAAACAACCTACACATGTGTCTGTCTCTCTAACCTAAAGTGTTATCATTCCATGATGGTGACCTAGGCAAGCCTAGTTTCTCCAGATACTGCCACAAACCCCCTCCCCACCCCCTGTCGGTTCTTCCTGTGTCTGCATCTGGTTTCAAGGTGGTTTCCTCCTTGCGCCTCTGAGAAACCTGCCAGGAGTCTTTGTTAGCAGTGTTGGAAGGCTTGGGCCCTTCTTGTCCAGTCAGTCCCATAGGCTCAGCAGGGACCAGGCCAAGTCTGAATTAATAGTTCTGGCATTATCCTTTAAGGATTTTTAATAGCCAGCTGATAGGTGTCCATCTTGAGCCACTTTCTCCTTTCTGCCTGACAGATTCCTAATGGCAAATAATTAAAGCAAGATATAGAAACGCTATCCCAATAACTAAGCCAACATATAGTATTAATAAATCATTACAAGCACTGCATATTCATCACAACCTCCACATAGTTAACTTGTAAAATATTTATTTGCTGAATAGTGCTTTGTACAGTTGTGTGTATTTTTGTAATGAAAGCCCCTTTCTGTGAGTCAATGCTAATGCAGATCCTGTGCCTACACATGCTTCCAGTGGTAGCCACTCTGCGCCTTCACAGCTGTTCAACGACAACCCCTTTCCAGGAGCAGAACCTGTGACTGTGAAAACCTCTTTCCCCAAGGAGATGTTGCCTGCCCAATGTCCCAGCAGGGTACAAGCAAAGTTCTTCCTAACCAGCTGCCATTAGGAAAATTGAGTGGGCCATATAGACATGAGAGAGAGAATCCCTTACTGGCCTATTGGTGAAAGATTCTCAAAGATCCATTTGCAATCAGGAAAGACACAGAGCTACCCTCACATCAACCCCCTACAAAGACACAGCTGGAGAGAAGTTATGGGCTTCCCTTTCTCCTGCAGGAATTCTGAAGGGTTACTTTAGGCTTACAATGAAATGCACCAACCGCCCTAACTGATGCCAAAGGATAGAAACTATGGAAAGCTGCTAAAACAATAGGTGGTACATTTAGACGAACTTCCTGTTCCCACCACTACCCTGAACAGTCCTATGGCTCCTAAGCACATAGCAAGAGTAGGTCTCCTCTGCAATCCCTTGTCCTTGAACTTCAGTTTAGTGCAGAGCAGATTTAGGCTTCAGTAAAGGGACATTGCTCTCCTTACTGCTGCATTCTCTAGTTCCAGAATTGGACCTTTAATGCTGAATGCATTAAAGATAAAATTCCCATAAGAACCTTGATTCTAAACTTCCTGGATTTTGTGTTTTTAAATCTCAACTTTACCACAGTATGTGTGTAAGGACTAAGGAAAGACTTCATGATTTGTCCAATGTCTTTTAGGGTATGTCTATGCTACCTGCCGGCTCGGCAGGCAGCGATCGATCCAGCGGGGGTCGATTTATCATGTCTAGTCTAGACACGATAAATCAACCCCCGAGCGCTTTCCCGTCAGCTTCTGTACTCCACTGCTGAAAGAGGCGCAAGCAGAGTCAACAGCAGTCGACTCACTGCAGTGAAGACACCACGGTGAGTAGGTCTAAGTACGTCAACTTCAGCTACGTTATTCACGTAGCTGAAGTTGCGTAACTTAGATCGATCCCCCCCAGTGTAGACCAGGGCTAAGTCTTTCATAGAAAGAGGACTGAATTCATCCCTGGTGTAATTCCACGGAAATCAATGATGAATTTGGCTCAAAGAATGCAATTTGTCTCTGTGCCATACAATTGTCATAAAAGGGGATCCCTATCTAAGGCAAGCTTGGGATGAGTTCATCATGCATTATGTGTTAACAATTCTGCTTGATGGCACTAATGCTATTGCTTATATGAGATGTACAAAATGACAGTAATATAATTAGAAATGCTGACTCCAAGTTGCAAAGCATATGATTATAAAATAGAGTAGTAAAAGTAAAGTCACATAAATTCAGGCTTGAAATCTGACTTCGATTCACTGCTAATAACAATACAAAGTGTTCTGCACTTTAAAGGAGAATGTAGTAGCTCTTCAGTACAATAAATTTCAATTCTCTTCTTTAATCTAATCCAGCAACACAAAAACACAATTAAAATACCTTTGTTAACAGAATAGCCTCTGTGATCTCTTTGGTTTTTCCTCTTTTGTGCCTGCCTCTGGTTAGATTTTTAGGGTTAGTTTGATTTTTAGCATTTGTGTCACCATGGATCAGAAATTCATCATTTGATATTCTGACTTGTTTTGAGATACCTGTGTCACAGGCCCTTGGGTAGGCTGTCGTTACCCTGTTTCAGTCCACTAAGTGTATCACTTTCAAGTGACAAACCCATTCTTCTACTTCTGTTTGAGGTCTGACCCCACAATACAACCACTCTCTGACTGGATCTCCAGGTTACACACAACCCTCATCCCAGTTGCCAACTATATTACCTTGCAGGCCCAGTGAGCTTGGCACCTGCAAGAATTTCCCTTTGGGAGTCTGTGGGCAGTAACAGTACACAATAACAAAGAAGCAGCTTCTTCAAAACAGAATGATTTCTTTTCCAAAAGGTGCACAGCACTCTGAGGAATACATTTTAAACAGTAAAGAGACCAATATGCGTACTGTCAGACTGGAGTTTGCCATTCCCCTCAAGATTCTAGGTAGATGGAGACAGATAGTGGGTATTCTCCAATTAACACCTTCCCCATTGTTTCCTCCAGGACTCTTATATGTGCCATTAT
Source organism: Eretmochelys imbricata (assembly GCF_965152235.1). Classification (NCBI taxonomy): domain Eukaryota; kingdom Metazoa; phylum Chordata; order Testudines; family Cheloniidae; genus Eretmochelys; species Eretmochelys imbricata. Next base: position 95,357,480 of record NC_135574.1, read on the forward strand.
TTTGCCTATCCTGCTTGGTGCCTCTAACTAACAACCCCTTTTGATCTAACTCCATCACAAGTAACCTCTCATGAACAGACATGCACATATTATTAAAAAATAGAGGTATTTCCCAGTATTCCACAACTTGGGTCCTCCTTGATCACCAAGAGAAAATATGAAGAAGTATGCTAGTAATCTGTCCAGGTAAGTGTCTGTTCTATAATAGTACATTGCATTTTTTATTTTACTTCAGTGGATTTGGGAGAGATCAGAATGTAGAGACCTAGGAGAGGGATACTCTTTATAAAATATAGTCATGCTGTGGAAGACCAGCATATTAGTCTTTAGTAATTACATTTATTTCTATGTATGAAATGCAACATTCGAACATACCTGTAACTATATCACGAAAAGAGATTTCAACAAACACCCTCAATATAAGTAATAAAACATTTTATGTATATTTTAAAGCTCTAATATTAAACATTATTTACAGAACATAAGAATCTTGCCTTTCTCTTTCTAGAGTATTCAGTAATGAGGGTGATGTTGAATTCTTCCCCCCCCCCCCCCGACACACAAAAGAAAATAAGCTTAGTGTTAAACAGAATGACTGTGTAAGTTCCGGCATTTGAATTTTAAATGTGAATCTCTCAGTGGTCAGATGGCTATAACCATGCTCACATTGAATAATACCTTGTTACACGAAAATAATGGTATCACAGGCTGGCCCAGTATTATTAGATGGCCACTATCGAGTAGTTTTGCTATGTGTTGATGAAAATGTAGCAAATGACGTAAATGTAATTAGCTCCATGGTTTCACTTTCTGTTTCTCTTGCTGAGTAAGTTTTTGCAAACTGTAAGCATAGTGAACTGAATAGTTATGTGCAGCCTGACGCTGAAAGATCACAGCATGAACTGAGAGGACATGAAAGCAATCTGTTCAACTGTTAGAATCACCTGCTGAGTATGCCTTTATTGGAATACAGAAGATAGGAAGCAACCAGGGATTGAGACTGAGAGGAACTGCAGGATTCAGAAACCAAATGATGCACAGACTTGAGACTTTGAAGAAAACTGAGTAAACTCTTTAACTGAAAATCAAATTGCATGGGCTGGGTTTTGTCTAGAGATTGACCCAAATTAAAATCATAGGTTTAATCCTCCCCAAATTTTGAAGGCAGAAGGTACTTGAAATACAAACCCAGTTCCTAGACTGATTTTTGCAAATTCTCTTCATTATAATAGGACAAATTAAAATTCTGGATCTCAGCGCTTGTGAACTTTGGGGTATTTGAACTCTGCATCTAAATCCAAATTTGGCATCTTGAATTCATCTCTAGTTGTGTCCTAATTTGGCATCAGAGAATTGAGTTAATGCTTTCCTGAAACTCAGAGAATTGATGTGTGTAGGTCAGGATAAATGATATCTGCATAAGAGATGGTGTATCCTAGGGTAAGATATCTTGATCTGGAACACTATTACTGCTTATTCCTTTTAGTTCTTTTTATTTTCACCTTTCACAATGATTAAAGCCCAGGTTTAAAGCAGAACATTCCTTGAGCACATTTGCTTTTATTAACCAAGGATAAGTGTCTCTATCAGAAAATCCTAAACCTAAAAGAAATAAGTTCACAGCCAAATTCTCACTGATATCATTCCACTGAAGCCAACTAAGTTATGTTAGCAGAGAATTTGGCCTTATATCACTGTAGGACTGCAAAGATGCCTTAAAGATTAAAGCAATAAAATGAATAAAAACAAACAAAAACCCTGCCTCTTTTTTCCTCCATCCATAGGTCTATAGAAGTTCTTATTAAACTGTATATCCCTAGTCAAAAATGATATTGGAGTTCTGTTTTTCCTTTCAAAGAATCAATAACCACTTCCAGAGTATTGCACTTCAGGATGCTTTTCAGAGACAGGGAGCAGCTTCTCACCAGTACCTCTTGAAGGAGCTGTGCCTTTATACTGCTGTCACATGTAGTTACACAGGACAGCTGAGATCAATAAATTGGCAGAACTGCCAGTGCAAACCATTCTGCAGAAAGATTACGGTATAACAGTATGAAAAATGCACTGATAACTTTCCAGATTTTTGATGGACATGGTGGAAATGCTGTTATCTGTCAGTGGACCAGATAGCTTGCTTATGGCAAGATTACTGCAAAGTGACTAATAGAAGACAACTTGCAAGAAATCAGATTCCTTTGCACAAAAGAACCCCAAACAGCAATTTAGAGCAACCAGGATTTTTTAAATCTATTCATTCTTAATTTTAGATAAGAAAAAAGACCAATAAAACAAACAAAGCTTGTTAATTCAGGATGTGCACCTGTACAGGGCTTTAACAGAAACGAAGAGACCCCCTTTTGTGCCCGTGGGCAATCTACTCAAACCTTGGGTCTAGGCACACTTACACTATTTAGCAGGTGAGTAGAGCGCAGTGGGAAATAGGTAAAGCCTTGGCTCTGCCCCCAGTAGTGCTTGTGCAAGGGGTGGAGCTGTAATTTGGTCAGCAGTCAATTACTAATCCTTTGGAGCTAAGGGGAAAGCAGGAAAGAGATTGTGCCTGTCTGAGCCATAATTCTTTCCCTGAGATGCTCCTGGGGTAGTGCAGCACCTATGGGCTGTGTCCTAGGGAGCCAGTCTAGTTTATAGAGATACCGAACAAATATGTTCAATAACATAAACTGTGGTAAAAACTCTACAACTGAATCTAATTCCACAATAGTTACAGCAAAATAACACTGGAAAATTTCCAACCAACCAACCCAAAAGCAATACCCAGACAGGAAGAGATAAGCTGCATATCTGAATGGGAAAAGACCCTGGGAATCACATTTCACTGAGGAGGAGATTATGCCACACCAGACATTAGCCATAAGGAGGCTTCTTAAAATTGGACATTTGTCATCAAAAATAAAAATGCAAGTAAAATTGAAAGTAAGAGCAGTAATTCCAAAAGTGTGAGGTGAGGTTTCCCATATGTCTTCCACACATACAGTTGCCCAAACAGAAGTCATAGCTTTGCTTAAGAGATTTAGTCTCTTATTGGTTACATTTTCATTTTTAATTATTACTATTACTCTAATAGCTTAAATCAGGAAGACAGGGTTTTCTCTGTCATCAGTATGAACGTTTTAGAACAGAAAGTTAAGAAATATACGGTTAAATATGCACAATAGGCCACCATAGTGACTGTTTTAATGTATCTCATATGTTTCCAGTACAGCTTTGTTTGCCCTTTAAATAAAGACCACTTCTGCTAGACAACTGCTTGATGAAAATCCAGGTACTATTGTTGTTGTTCTTAATATTACTGTAGTACAATAAGGTCCCAATCAAAACTGAGCCACATTGTTCTAGATGCTGTCCAAACATGCACTGTCTAAATACATGGAACAGTTTACAATCTAATTTTAAAAAGGGTTTTTTAATGACAGATTTTGCTGTCATTATCTTGAAATGAGCTGTTGAATCTTTAAAAGGAAATGTTAGCAGCTCAGTTGCTTTGGGCAATTAAAACCAATCTGGACAAAACACTAGAAAATAGTGAACGGTCCTGCATTGGCATGGAGATGCATTGAGTGACATAATAGGTCTTCCAATAAAATCCACAGAATTTAGCAGGAGGACTCAGAGGCAGTTGTAGTGCTTGAAACTACTTTTAAGTTGGTTTTTGAAACTGACTAGTGAAAAATTTGCATGCAATATGTAGCCTAGAAATGCCGTTCATTCAGACTTGATTTCTTTATATTTGTGACTAGAAAATACTCCTCTCCCTTTATTACTTAGGTTCTGATTTTTGTCTCATGCTGGTATAAATCAGGAGTAACTCTCCTGAAGTCTGTGGATTTACAGTGATGTAAAACCAGAATGGCAGAAGAATCAGGCCCTCAAGCTGCCTGAATTACATGAAGAGTAACAGATTAAAAAGAGAGGAGGAATATATGGATGACCTAAGCAAGGAGAGTCATAAAAACATGTCTATACAGCCAAGAATAAGGGCGTTGTGCTAATTAGGAATGTGGACTGGAGAAGCTGGAGATGGTACTGTAGACCGCACCATAGTACAAAATGATAAAAATTAAACTTTTCTTTATGGCAATAGAAATTCAATTTCTACACTATACCTAGAAGTTGTATGAACCTTGAATAATAATAAAGAGTTGAAGGAAATCAGAGTGATAATATGCTGTTGCCTGCACAATAAAAATATACAACACAGACAAACCAATTAAACTAGTATGAAGTCTTCATAATACCTAAATTGTGTTTTACTGTCACAGTTCGGATACTTGTTGCACAAACAGGATTTGATTACTCAATTACATGCATTCAAAAAAAAAAAAAAACCCTCCAAAAAACAACCCATACTGTTGAACACTACAAAACAACTGGCCTATAAATTTATTCAGTGAGTGTCTTAAAAACAAATACATTCCAGAATAGCTGGAAGCCTGGAAGTGACATTTATAACACATGCAAGGAGTAGTTAACATAATGTAGTAAAAGAGAAGATCAAATTTTTACAAATTTTGCTATTAAATTTATATTTGGGTTATGATTTCCTTTTAATGTTTTACCTAGTCTCTTGTCTCTTAAAAGCCTGTTTAACTATTTTTTGCACGTCCCAGTGAGATACCAAGTTACCAGGTTCATGTTCAAACATCACTAAGACCTGGTCTACACACAGTTTTAGTACCAATATAACTATTTTGGTTAGGGTGAGATTTTTTTACTGAAATAATTGAACTGATATAATCCACAGTTCCCAATTCCTGTTCAGGAGTAGGTTTTACCAAAATAAACATTTTTATGTTGTTATAACTGCATCCACACTGGGGAGTATTGGTTGTATCACTTTAACTGTACTGATGTAGTTAAAACTGTATAACTTTTGTATATAGCCAGGGTCTAAGAATATAAACCTAGATTTTGCCATTTTGGCATAGGCTGTAGTAAGAAGCAGAGTTAAGTCACACCCAAGAGGAGCACTAAGAGGCATTCTGTCTAAAGGAGGAGAACGCATCTGAGAGCAGAACTTGGCCTTTGGAATTGGAAAGTTTGATTTTTGTTCTCATAAACACTTTGACTTAAAATCACTAACTCCTGAATAACACCAATGTGGGTGTGTTCAGAATTGGACCCTAAAGAGGCAATAGAGAAATGATGATGATTGATGACCCACCTTAATGGTGAGAAGATACTGTCCTGACAGTAAATAATCCTGATAACAATTCAGTGATTTTGAATGGATGTTTTACTTATATACCTTTGCAAAAATATAAAAGCAAACCAGCCTTATTATACTTCATAGATTTTAAGGCCAGAAGAGACCATTGTGATCATCTAGTCAAACCTGCATAATTCAGGCCTTGAAAATTAATACATGTATTGGCAAGGATCCATCATGGTGACTAAAATATTCTTAAAAACAAAAACAAGTCCTCAGATTATATTTTATGTTTGATTTGTGCTAGATAGTCACTGGTGACTGAATGATTACAGACTCTAAGGAAGCAGAAATAGTAGAAATAAAATAGTTCCTATGAAATAGTAATAAGTAGGGCTGTTAACTCAAACGATTAATTCAAAAAAATTAATTGCAATTTAAAAAAATAATCCCGATTAATAGCAGTTTAAATCGTACTGTTAAGCAATAGAATACCAATTGAAATTTATTACATATTTTTGGTTGTTTTTCCACATTTTCAAATATACTGCTTTCAGTTGCAACACAGCTGATAGTGCTCACTTTATATTATTTTTATTACAAATATTTGCACTGTAAAAAAGAAACAAAAGAAATAGTATTCTTCAGTTCACCTCATATAAGTACTGTAGTGAAATCACTTCCTCATGTAAGTGCATCTTACAAATGTAGAATTTTTTTTGTTACATAACTGAATTCAAAAACAAAACAATGTAAAACTTTAGAGCCTACAAGTCCACTCAGTCCTACTTCTTGATCAGCCAATCACTAAGACAAACAAGTTTGTTTACATTTACAGAAGATAATACTGCCCACTTCTTATTTACAATGTCACCTGAAAGTGAGAAGAGGCGTTCGCATGGCACTTTTGTAGCCGGCATTGCAAGGTATTTACGTGCCAGTTTTGCTAAACATTTATGTGCCCCTTCATGGTTCACCCACAATTCCAGAGGACATGATTCCATGCTGATGATGGTCATTAAAAAAATAATGCATTAATTAAATTTGTGACTGAGCTCCTTGGGGGAGAATTGTACATCTCCTACTTTGTTTTACCCACATTCTGCCATATGTTTCCTGTTATAGCATTATCAGATGATGACCCAGCATGTTGTTCATTTTAAGAACACTTTCATTGCAGATTTGACAAAACACAAAGGTACCAATGTGAGATTTCTAATGATAGTTACAGCACTCGACCCAAGGTTTAAGAATCTGAAGTGCCTTCCAAAATCTGAGACGGACTAGGTGTACAGCATGCTTTCAGAAATCTTAAAAGAGCAACACTCTGATGTGGAAACTAGAGAACCAGAACCACCAAAAAAGGAAATCAAACTTCTGCTGATGACATCTGACTCAGATGATGAAAATGAACTTGCTTCAGTCTGCACTGCTTTGTATGGTTATAGAACAGAACCTATTATCAGCATGGATGCCTGTCCTCTGGAATGGTGATTGAAACATGAAGGGACATATAAATCTTTAGTGCATCTGGCACATAAATATCTTGCGATGCCAGCTACAACAGTTCCATGAGAATGCCTCTTCACACATTCAGATGATACTGTAAATAAGAAGCGGGCAGCATTATCTCCTGCAAATGTTAACAAACTTTTTGTCTGAGCAATTGGCTGAACAAGAAGTAGGACTGAGTGGACTTGTAGGCTCTAAAGTTTTACATTGTTTTGTTTTTTGAATGCAGTTACGGAACAAAAAAATCTACATTTGTAAGTTGCATTTACACAACAAAGAGATTTCACTGCAGTACTTGTATTAGGTGAATTGAAAAATACTATTTCTTTTGTTTCTTTTTTACAGTGCAAATATTTGTGATCAAAAATAATATAAAGTGAGCACTGTACACTTTGTATTCTCTGTTGTAACTGAAATCAATATATTTGAAAATGTAGAAAACATACAAAATATTTAAATAAATGGTATTCTATTATTGTTTAAAAGTGCGATTAATTGTGTGACTAATCACGATTAATTTTTTTAATTGCTTGATAGCCCTAGTAATAAAGTATAAAAATTCTAGTGAGACATAACAGTCAATCCTTCCTTTCCTTTCAAGTCTCCAATTCATAGAATCATAGAATATCAGGGTTGGAAGGGACCTCAGGAGGTCATCTAGTCCAACCCCCTGCTCAAAGCAGAACCCATACCCAATTAAATCATCCCAGCCAGGGCTTTGTCAAGCCTGACCTTAAAAACTTCTAAGGAAGGAGATTCCACCACCTCCCTAGGTAACGCATTCCAGTGTTTCACCACCCTCCTAGTGAAAAAGTTTTTCCTAATATCCAACCTAAACCTCCCCCACTGCAACTTGAAAACATTACTCCTTGTTCTGTCATCAGCTACCACTGAGAACAGTCTAGATCCATCCTCTTTGGAACCCCCTTTCAGGTAGTTGAAAGCAGCTATCAAATCCCCCCTCATTCTTCTCTTCTGCAGACTAAACAATCCCAGTTCCCTCAGCCTCTCCTTATAAGTCATCTGTTCCAGACCCCTAATAATTTTTGTTGCCCTTCGCTGGACTCTCTCCAATTTATCCACATCCTTCTTGTAGTGTGGGGCCCAAAACTGGACACAGTACTCCAGATGAGGCCTCACCAATGTCGAATAGAGGGGAACGATCACGTCCCTCGATCTGCTCGCTATGCCCCTACTTATACATCCCAAAATGCCATTGGCCTTCTTGGCAACAAGGGCACACTGCTGACTCATATCCAGCTTCTCGTCCACTGTCACCCCTAGGTCCTTTTCCACAGAACTGCTGCCTAGCCATTCGGTCCCTAGTCTGTAGCTGTGTATTGGGTTCTTCCGTCCTAAGTGCAGGACTCTGCACTTATCCTTATTGAACCTCATCAGATTTCTTTTGGCCCAATTCTCCAATTTGTCTAGGTCCCTCTGTATCCTATCCCTGCCCTCCAGCGTATCTACCACTCCTCCTAGTTTAGTATCATCCGCAAATTTGCTGAGAGTGCAATCCACACCATCCTCCAGATCATTTATGAAGATATTGAACAAAACCGGCCCCAGGACCAACCCCTGGGGCACTCCACTTGACACCGGTTGCCAACTAGACATGGAGCCATTGATCACTACCCATTGAGCCCGACAATCTAGCCAACTTTCTACCCACCTTATAGTGCATTCATGCAGCCCATACTTCTTTAACTTGCTGACAAGAATACTGTGGGAGACCGTGTCAAAAGCTTTGCTAAAGTCAAGAAACAATACATCCACTGCTTTCCCTTCATCCACAGAACCAGTAATCTCATCATAGAAGGCGATTAGATTAGTCAGGCATGACCTTCCCTTGGTGAATCCATGCTGACTGTTCCTGATCACTTTCCTCTCATGTAAATGCTTCAGGATTGATTCTTTGAGGACCTGCTCCATGATTTTTCCAGAGACTGAGGTGAGGCTGACTGGCCTGTAGTTCCCAGGATCCTCCTCCTTCCCTTTTTTAAAGATTGACACTACATTAGCCTTTTTCCAGTCATCTGGGACTTCCCCCATTCGCCACAAGTTTTCAAAGATAATGGCCAATGGCTCTGCAATCACAGTCGCCAATTCCTTTAGCACTCTCGGATGCAACTCGTCCAGCCCCATGGACTTGTGCACGTCCAGCTTTTCTAAATAGTCCCTAACCACCTCTTTCTCCACAGAGGGCTGGCTATCTGCTCCCCATGTTGTGATGCCTAGCGCAGCAGTCTGGGAGCTGACCTTGTTAGTGAAGACAGAGGCAAAAAAAGCATTGAGTACATTAGCTTTTTCCACATCCTCTGTCACTAGGTTGCCTCCCTCATTCAGTAAGGGGCCCACACTTTCCTTGGCTTTCTTCTTGTTGCCAACATACCTGAAGAAACCCTTCTTGTTATTCTTGACATCTCTTGCTAGCTGCAGCTCCAGGTGAGATTTGGCCCTCCTGATTTCATTCCTACATGCCCGAGCAATATTTTTATACTCTTCCCTGGTCATATGTCCAACCTTCCACTTCTTGTAAGCTTCTTTTTTATGTTTAAGATCCGCTAGGATTTCACCGTTAAGCCAAGCTTGTCGCCTCCCATATTTACTATTCTTTCAACTCATCGGGATGGTTTGTCCCTGTAACCTCAACAGGGATTCCTTGAAATACAGTCAGCTCTCCTGGACTCCTTTCCCCTTCATGTTAGTCCCCCAGGGATCTTACCCATCCGTTCCCTGAGGGAGTCGAAGTCTTAAACCCATCTAACATGGATTGACTAGAATTAGCATTACTGTGTCCAGATTCTAACAATAAGAAATTTGGGGGAAAAACAGCCATCCAGAATTTGGTAAAGATAGAGATATTTTTATAAACATTTTTATTTATATATATATATATTTATCTTTGAACAGGTTAGTTAAAACTTCCCTGGTGAAGAATTGTGAGGAAATTCCAATTAAAAATTGTCCTTTTCTTCACTATTATTTTCTCCAAGAGACTACTGGGATTCTTATTTCTTGAATTACCAAGCCAACTATTTTATTGTTATTGTTTTTTCCATTTATAGGGTTTGACTTTGGTATGAAAATTCCAGTCACTTCAGGTGCTCCAGAAAGTTTTCGAAGAGACCGTACTGAAAAAAATTGTCAGTTGCTATTGTAGCTATTGAGGTGACATACACTTTATTTTTGGTGTGTAATTTTGTTTCATGTCGCACCAGTCAAAGGCATGCAAAGGGTTTCAATATATGTGAAGTGAGGTGTGAATTTTACAACAGTTTTGTTTTTGTAATTAGCAGGAAAAACATGTGCCTTCACATTAGCTTTTGTGGTAAGGAAAAGACCAGAGTTGTTCTCTGATAACTCTTAAACAATGAGAGAGACCATCCAATCTATTTTGTTATGGTTTTTTTTCTTCTTAACACAACTTGTACCATCGGATGAGGAACACTCATCCTTTGACCATTTGTCAATATTTTTTTTAGTTGCGCACCATTAGCCACAGGTATAGAAATTAAAGTAATGAACTAACTCAAAATATTGATAATGCACAAGTGTACAGAATCCTGCAGTTGCATGTGAAAGCCATAGCCCCTCACCTCTCAAATCTGTTTTGTCCTGCTGCTGTCAGTTGACTACTCACTTGATGAGCAGTGAGATGACATTGTTAAAGATGAAAGCCTATTCCTGAAATTGAATTAATATTGGGTTCCTCTGCACTTTTGGGCACCCTTACAATTTCTAAAATTGAGTCCTCGCTCTGCTTCTCCAGCACAGAGCCGTGACAAACAAGTACTTTTTGATTTTCAGGTATTCTCCTCCATATACATCTTTCAATTTTCACGAAAACTCAAGCCAAAGATAGAAGAAAATGTTTTGCCTTTTCACAAAATGCATTTCCATGGAAATATATACTATGCACTATACTACAAACTTTTGACTTCCTCTTGTGCTCCGCTGCATCAGCTCTGTGATATTGTTCATCCAGAGTTCAGCTCCAACTGCTGACGTTTTCTGAAAGCCTGGTTTTCATTTCAGCTATCTTGGATTGTGGATCTCTCACTTCTAACCAAACCATATCAAAATTAACGGAAATCTCTGCAATAGTCTCAGTATGAGGGAAACATCAGTACCATCAATTCCACTTCCACTGGTTGTTGTCAGGGGCACAATTGGTTCCCAGTTTGATCACTAGGCAACCCAGCAAGTTCAGCAGGACCCATTGAGCCTCCTCCAAATGGCTGAGCTTTTTGACTGGGCAGGGGAGCCTGAGGTTTCCTACCTGAGCTACCTCAGTGGCTGCACAATGTGCACCATGCCCACAGCTGCCCTTACCCGGTTCTCACTTCTGATTCCTGCTCGAGCCCTTACTCCAGCCTGCTTCCAGTCCTTGCTCCAAGCCATGCTCCTGCCTTGGTTACAACTCTGTTCCTGCTCCAGCCCCAGCCTGTACTTGATTGTTCTGGTTTCTGACTCTTGACTTTCCTGACTACAACTCTGACCTACCCTTCAGCTTAGGCTTTGGCTTCTGACTCCCAGCTCTGACCCCTGGCTATATCTCTGATTACAAGTCCAGCTTACCCTTTTAGCTCAGGCTTTGGCATCTGACTCTGGTTCTGACCTTTGGTTTGTCCCCTCGACCCTGATTCTGGCTCCATCTTTGGACTGGGGCCTGATGCCCGGATCTGTGCTTGTCATTACCTGAATTGCCACCGCAACCACCAGGCAAGGTCCTGCTCCACCCACTAGGTTGGCCGCCATTCTCCGGCAGCTCGACAGTGGCATCCAACATAAGTCCTCATTTGAGATAGGACTCCTCATCTCCTTGAACAAATGTGTGGCCCATGATGACATACCAAAATTCGTGGAGTACCCTCCCCTTCAAAAGTATTGCCCACCCATGGGTTAGAAGAAAACCTGCCCCCAGAAGGTATCCCATAACAGCCTACTGCATGTTTTTCCCCCCTACTTTCCTCTGAAGCTGTTGGAGTCAGGATACTGAACTAGATGGACTATGGGTGTGATCCATAACTATTCCTTTGTTCCTCGTGTGTGTGTGTGTGTTTGTGCATGAACGCATGAACACAGACAGAAGTAAACGTTAAAACAATTTCAGATAGTTAAGGGGAGAATGAGATTGGGAGGAAATGTAATTCCCAAAATAGCAATGGCATTTTTTAGGACATCTGTAAAATTACAAGATGCTGTTTACTCTATCACAAATCCTCAATAATATTATCTTGCACAGAGTCAATTTAAAGGTGAAGAGTGAAAATAAGTCTTTGCTGAAAGTAAAGGTAATTTTTATTGTTGGACAGGAGAGATCTGACAGTTGAATATGTTTGGGTTGCATTCTACTAAAACAAAGCACTAACTGGTCAGTAACTGATTTTGAATTCCCAGTCTTGGTGAACAGAATTTTCGCATGATTATAGTAATAAAAATGTCAGTTTCACCACCATCCCTTTCCTATTTTCCTCCATCCTATTTCCCCTTACGCTCGTTGATATCAAATATACATCTGGACAATTTATTGGCTTTTGATGAGCACTTTTGAGTTCCAGCATGAAGTCATAATGTATATTGCCACAGAATAGACACTCTAGAAAAACATCAAGAAACATGCTGAATAAGCTGCATAAGTGATTGTAAGGAATTTAATTGATGTCTGACCCCCATTAGATTAGCACTTTAGAAAAGAAATCAGTTGTTTGGACATCCATTGTGAAGACATTCCTGTTTGAAATGGGAGCACAAAGTCAATGCCACTCCACACAAATGTGTCTTAAAGAAGTTGTAAGGAAGGATTTTGTTTATGGCAGTTTTATTTAGTTTGCTATCTAATATCCACATGAGAGCAAGGAAAGAAAGGATGGATTTAAAGGCACAAAAGAAGATCTTATCTCTTAATATAAAGCTGAATTAAAACTTTCCTGTTAACTCTAATATGGCACTTTCATTTTCAAAAATATTTCTCTTTTTCTAATTAAGAAACTGTGAGGTGAAAAGGGCCAAATTTCAGCTGAGACAAATTAGCTTTGGTAAGAAGCACTACAGGGAATAGACAGAGAGATATAGCTATGTGTTTTAACAGGCCAGCAGTAGTCTCTCAAGAAAATAGCATCACTGAGATGAAACAGAGAAGCAATTAGTAACTCAGCTGGGTGATATTTTTCAAAGTAATCATTTATTTGCCGAAAAATGTCATTTCTGTAAACCCCAAACTATTTATGAATTTGACATAAAATTGCTAATTCAGCCCCCAAAATAATGACAGGCTAGATTCACAAGGAGACTTAGGTGCCATTCACAAAATGGATGGAAGTGGTGCTTGTATAACCTTTAGACCAGTGGTTGGGGCACTAGTCTGGGATGTGGGAAACCCAAGTTCAAATCTCCTGAAATAGGAAGTTGAACCTAGGTCTCCCTCTGCGTAGGTGAGTGCTTGGATTACTAAGCTGTAAACTACTGCTGGGTGGGTTTCCCTCAATCTCTTTTGTTAAAGCAATTCCACTTTGCATACATAGTTGTTGGAGCAGGGATTCAAACTTGATTATCCCCCCCAACCAAGTGCCCTAACCAGCAGAAAGGCAGCAGAGTGATTTTCTCTTGCTCTTGCTTTTTGGCCCAATGATTATTCATGTATTTTATACAATGTGCAACAGGAGAGATTAAAAGAGACCCACTGCAGGATAGCTGATAGCCTGGTGGTTAGGAGCACTCACCTGGGAGGAGGAGACCCAACTTCCAGCTCTAATTACTGGTAACAAATTGGAACAGCTGCAACAGGAGAGACTGGGAGAGACCTAGCCCAAAATAGCCTGAAGCCTGGTGCTTAGGGCAGCTGGATTCAAATTCTTGTTTCAGGGCAAGGATTTGAACCCAGGTCTTCTACATCCCAGGTGAGTGCCCTACTCTCCCAATGACATGGTCTCCAATGGTACCTCCTCTCTTGTGCCTACTATTCACAGAGGCTTACTCCAGCTGAACAGAATTATGAAATTCTACATAAGGAGCTTCTAGTCCCCAAAGCAGCCTTTGAAGAGTGGAAGGTGCTTGGTACCTAGTACAGGGTTACATAGATCATAAAAACTTAGAATACATCCACTGAGCCAAGGCACTGAACCAGAGGCTGCTTTGTTGGATTCTGCTCTTCACATGCTTCAATGTCGCCATCATGTACCACCTGGGAGCCCAGAACAAGACCACTGATGCCTTGTCCCAAAAAGGGGAATATCTTGCCACCCAGGATCCACCCCGACACTGAGTCCCCATGTGTTCTTAAGTCCTGGTGCCACAGTTCCGTAAGACCTCATGTCACTGATCTTCTCAGCTGCAGTGATGGATCCTCCTCCCAATGAACTTGACACACCAAGCTAGGGGAAACACAAGATCCAGGATAGCTGGCTCTACATCAAGGGCCACTGGTATGTTCCTCTGGGACCCCCTCGGTTAGAGGTTCTATGGCTCTGTCACAACTCCTGATTGGCTCCTCACCCTATATAAACCCATTGGGCATTCCAGGAAGTGTCCAGGCAACAGCGTGGCTCTCCTGTAGCTACCATGATCATTCCAACTCTTGAACTCCTGGTTTTGATCTCTACTTGATTTGACTTCACCTCCTGGATCCAGTACTATTCACATTTTCATTAATGACTTGGATAATGGAGAGGAGAGTATGCTTATAATATTTGCAGAGGACACCAAGCTGGGAGGGGTTGCAATACTTTGGAGGACAGGATTAAAATTCAAAATGACCTTGACAAATTGGAGGATTGGTCTAAAATCAACAGGATGAAATACAGTAAAGAGAAATGCACTCAAGAAGTAAAAATCAAATGCACAATTACAAAATGGGCAATAACTAGCTAGGCAGTAGTACTGCTGAAAAGGATGTGGGGGTTACAGTGAATCACAAATTGAATATGAGCCAATAATGTGATGCAGTTGTGAAATTTTAATTCCAGCAAAAAGGTACTTTTTCATCTTTGTTCTGTTATCCCTTTTCCTACTGCTAGAAATAAATGGTTGTTATAGAGCTGGGATTGGAAGATCTGTCCATATGTACAGTGCTGGCCTGAGGTGTGGAGCTGGAGTAGGAATGGATTTTTTGGAACCCCCTGTTATTTATTTTGAATCTATAGCCATTGGTGAATTCTTGGTCTTAATTCAGGGGCTCATTCTGACTTCTGTTTGAAAAGAGTAAGCAAGAAAAAGTAAGTATCTGTGCATTATGGACTCCTTCTAACTCCACTGAAGTCAATTAAAAGACTTCTGTTGTTTTCAGAGAGTCTTGGATCAGGTCCTTTAAGGTCAGCATAATGTACAAGATGTATTACTCTTAGTGTTTGAACTGAATAAGGTTTTCAGATTGACTCTTCTATCAAGCATAGTTCATGTTTAACCCAGGCCTCTGCCAAGTATGGGTTTCTAAACTCATTCCACATTCAGGTTTCAGAGTAACAGCCGTGTTAGTCTGTATTCGCAAAAAGAAAAGGAGTACTTGTGGCACCTTAGAGACTAACTAATTTATTTGAGCATAGTCTCTAAGGTGCCACAAGTACTCCTTTTCTTATTCCACATTCAGACTCTCTAACCTGGAATGGGCTTCCTACACTTTTTTACAGAACAGAATAGGGACTAATCTTGTAAAGAAGATATTACCTGGTTTTGACCTGAGCAGCCGAACAAAATTCAGGGCCCTTGGGATGTTCCAATGGGGAGTAAAAATGAATGATGGAGTCTGGTACTTTCTTTGATGCAATCTGGTTTATTTACAAGAAATGTACAAAGTCCTGCTTCTTTGAATGCAGCAGGATCCAGAAGCAGGGGATAGTTTCTTTGCTTACTTTCAGACTACTTTCAGGCAGCATCTCTGACCCAGAACCTGCATTCAAGGTCCCATTCTGCTTATAGGGTGCCACTTGGCTTTCTTGCTCTCCCTCCGAGTCTCTGTCAGTTTCTTTTCTGCTCCTTCCTTTTTATGCACCCACCCCCACCCACTTCTCTTCAGAACAATACCCCGTGGAACCCTCCCCCCACATGATGCTAGTTTCTGTGCAGGCTCCATTATGCCTTTTTTTTTCTTTTTTAATGCGTGGGCCCTTAACTGTACCTCACATCAGTTTCACAAAGTTTTCACTCAATCCATAGCCAGGTTTAACCCAGCTCTTAACAATACAGTAATAATAATACTTTGCACTTATGTCGCAACTTCTATCCAAACAATCTCAAAGCAATTTCCGAGCATTCGTTAATTTGGTTTTCTTTGAAGTGCCAAATTATTGCCATCTCTTTGGCAGATTGGGAAATGGGAAACTGAGACACATATTGAATGACTGTAGGGTGACCAGATGTCCTGATATTATCGTCTTTGTCTTATATAGGGACCCTATTACCCCCCTATCCCAATTTTTCACACTTGCTATCTGGTCACCCTAAGTGGCTTTAATGGGGTCACACAAGAAGTCTGTGGCAGAATTGTGTACAGACTCCATGTTTCCTGAATCAATCCTAATATCCAACAAAATCATCCTATATCTTTCATACTTACCTCTGGATAAGAAATAAATCATTTTCATCCAAAACTACAGGGTCCTGTTTAGCCAACAAGTTTGTGTTTTTGAAATATAAATATTTGCCTCCATTTCTCATACCCTGTTTGTGACTGCTGCACTTATGGATTATAGCCCTCTGTAGCAAATGACACATTTCATGTAACCCTGGAAGGCCATGTATCTGAAACTGAAACATTTTTCATTCAGAGTTTAATCATTATGTGATACGTCCCTTAAGGTATGTCTACACTGTCATCAGAGGAGAGACTGCAGCACACGTACCTGAGCCAGGTTTGATCCAGCTAGCTTGAATTACAATAACAGTGAAGTCGCATCACAGGCTAGCCAATCATGTACATAGCCAGGGTCCCGGGTAGGCTTAGATGCACCGTGCTGCTACCGGTGCTGCTGAAGCTTCACTGCTGTAGTTATTTAAGTGAGTTAGAGCAAAGTTAGCTCTGGCATGTCTACACGTGCTTCAGTCACACCTCTGAATGCACAGTAGATATACCCAATGGCAGAGCCTGGTTTTTCAAAGGGAGACTGGAGAGCAAGTCCGCCCCACGCTCACCTGGCAGTGTCAGTTCCTGTCCAGTGCTGCTGGACCTGGCTCCCCACTGTGGGCATTCCACCATGGCTCACAGGGTCACAGCACTATTCAGGTACGGCCTGGCCACCCCACCATCATGACAGAGAGGTGGCCAGACCAAATTTGAGTGAATAGCATTGTGACCTGGTTCATAGGGCTTCAGTGCCTCACAACACCATGTGTTCTGTTGCAATTCCTGGAGTGGGTAGCCAGGAACAACCCCACAGGATAGGAGCTGCCGCTGCCGGGTGCATGCAGAGTGGGATGTCTCTCCAGCACTGTGTGAAAATTCCTATCATATACCTCCTTTTGTCAGTTGCATAATATGCTTGTAAAGGCATCACACATTATCTAAAGGCCTCTGGGGGAGACTGTTGCCCCAGCATTTAACTCTGCCACTGGACATACCCTTAATGAAAGGGGCGACAAGTGCTGTGTTTTCAGCTCTTACATGCCATCTTTGCTGCGGTTAGTGATGGATGCAATGTTTAGGTGGAGCATCCAAAAGTTTGAATGCTTTTCTGAACCTCTTCCTCATATTGATAGTCCTATCTGCATGCTGCAGTGCAGCTGTCTTAACATAATTATAGCTATTAAAATACATTTTAAATCATTATAGATATTACTCCAAGTTTTGCAACCTAAAATGATGGCACTTTAATTCTAATAAATGATCAATTCTGTCTAAGGAAAATAAGTCTTTGGCACTGAGTCTGTGTTGTGCCTGCTAAAATATGGGAAAATATGGATTCACTTCTGTTGACTGAATAAGTCAACTTCCCACTTTGTTACCTTCAGGTCACTATCTCATTCAAATAGGGAATGAATTAGTCCCTCCACAGCACCCTTGAACTCAGACTGATCCAAGGGTCTATGGCTGATCCTGCTGCCATCATTTTTTGATGGGGGAGTTGAATTTGTATTCAGTTTTCAACCCATGAACAACTTTAATTTTCAAGTCATTGCTCAGAAGGACAGAATATGAACTTCTGTGAATAGTGCTGAGTTCCTGGGGTAAATTAGGGTTGTAATTGGTGTACAGAAAAACCCCACTGAACTGCGGAAGTCCTCACTGTACTAATCAAGTTCCTCTCTGTCATGGCACTGGAGCTATTAAGGCTGATAGTGCTCAATGACTTCATGATGTGCATGATGATGATTCATCTGAATCAGCTCAGAATTTCATGGCTGCCATGACAACCCTGGGACTTTTTCAAGTTGTTTATTAGCTCAACCCATAGAGCTGAGCATGATATTTAGGATTTGATTAAATGATAGAGGAATAGAGATTATACTACTGGACAAACTGGAGAAATGGCCTGAAACTAAACAGGATGAAAAGCAATAAGGACAAATGCAAAGTACTCCACTTAGGAAGGAACAATCAGTTGCATGCATACAAAATGGGAAATACTGACTAGGAAGGAGTGCTGCGGAAAGGGATCTGGGCGTCATAATGGATCACAAGCTAAATATGAGTCAACAGTGTAATGCTCTTACCAACAAAAAAAACAAAAATCTAAAAAAAAACCCCACCAAACATCATTCTGGGATGTATTAGCAGGAGTGTTGTAAGCAAGATGCAAGAAGTACTTCTTCCACTCTACTCCGTGCTGATAAGGCCTCAACTGGAGTGTTGTGTCCAGTTCTGGGCACCACATTTCAGGAGAGATATGGACAAATTGGAGAAAGTCACAAGAAGAGAAAAAAAATTATTAAAGGTCTAGAAAACATTATCTATGAGGGAAGATTGAAAAAACTAGGTTGTTTAGGCTGGAGAAGAGAAGATTGATCATGATAACAGTTTTCAAGTATATAAAAGGTTATTACAAGGAAGAAGGAAAAAAATGTTCTTGCTAACCTCTGGGCTTAAACTGCAGCAAAGGCAGTTTAGGTTGGACATTAGGTAAAACATCCTGTCATGGTGGTTAAGCACTGGAATAAATTGTCTGGGGAGGTTGCAGAACCTCCATCATTGGAGATTTTTAAGAGTAGATTAGACAAATGCCTGTCTGTTAGGGATGGTTTAGATAACACTTAATACTGCCTTGAGTGCAGGGGACTGGACGAGAAGACGTCTCAAGGTCCCTTCCAGTCTTATGATTTTATGGACCATCATTGTCTCCTGTATTTTGATGTTGAGACACTCCTGTCTCAAAGGACCTATTTTCATGGCCAGCTCAAAGAAACTTGTGGAGCTGGTTAGCTTCCAATTAGTGCTGAGGAGCAATGCTATTCAATACCCCTCCACACACACGCGCACACATTTTTTAGTATTTTTGTAAAAAAAAAAATATGACAATTTTTGTATCAAATTAAAATTTTCCTACAAAAATGTCTTTTACAGGGGAAAAAAGCTATTTTTCCATTCAAAATTTTTATATATATTAATTATTTTTACCATCTTTAGTTACTAAGCTAGAAATAGCAGCCAGAGGAGTTGGTGGATATTAGTTTGGCACCTCTGATTGGGTAATGAATCTGCCATTCACAGCTCATGCTTAAAATCTTGGTGTCTTAACAGATCGTGATCTTCTCCTGTTTGTTCAGGTAGAGGCTGTGTTTTTCCATTTCTGCTATGCAAGGTGTGTGTAACTTTCTTTTTTTTTCATGCTAACCTTGTTTTAGTTACCCATGCCTTTGCCAATGGAGAGTAAATTACTGTAATGTACATACATGAGTCTACTTGTTGATATTAATTAGAAAGTAACACTGGTGCGGATATGGCTGCCTACTTGTTACATGGTGCACTATGCAGAGCACACAATACACAGTGCTTCAGAATTTGCAGTAGCAGCTAAGGTTTAAGGGCTTGATTTTTGGGGAGCACTATGATTGTTGCTTCACGCATATGTTGATTATTGTTGGGATATTGGACAGCACTAGCAGTTAAAAAGAAAGAAAACTAAGGTATAATGGACAACTCTTTCGTGAGGAGTTTGTGTCTTATGATGTGCACTTGCATATTTTGTAAAAAGAGCCTAGGGCACTAAATAAGTGCCTTTAAAATTTTAATTTGCTTAAAGAAATAAACATCTTTATGTGTATCCATTCCTGGATCTAGAGTAACCCTGTTCATCTCCCTCAGAGATATCCAGAACGATTGTTTTACTACAGAATAAGACATTGTACTTTACAGTGCTCTGCAACTCTCTTACATTTTCTCTTGGACCTCTGTAATGGGGAAAATATTGCAATGGGAAAAGTCAATGCTGATTTAATTTTAAGAATCATGAGATCTAATGTAATTTTATCATTTGCAAGTTTCTATCAATTTCCCAAAGTGAAAGCCACTTGTAGTATGAGAGAGGTTACCAGATGAAATTTGCTGTCAATAGCATGTAAAACCAGTTGGATAGGCTTTAGTAATATAGTGAAGATTTTGGGCCTAGACCTGCAGTTAGAGAAAGGGAGCTCTGAGATAAATAGAGGTCCTACCAATTTGGGATTGTAATGGAGCTCTTTGATTCTATTATATGAATCACAGACTTCCTGGTGTATTCCAGCAGAAATCTCTGCAACGAGCCAAAATGGGAGAAAGTGGAGAAGAAAAATGACTATTTACCTGATATATTTCTGAATATTAAATTAAACTTCAATGTATTGCTGCTGAAGGTCAAAAGAGAAAATTAGATGCCAAGAGGTAGAGGTACAGTAATTATACTAATACTAATGATAATAAAATGTAAACTCTGTACCAGTCATACAGTAAGTGCTTTTCTTTTGCAGCATTAAAGTGCAATTCAAGAAACCTGCTATATTTATTGATAGGTATAAGAGGCCTGTAGCAAAAGATTAGAAACCTGCTTTGAGAATAACATGTAACTGTCAGTGAATTGAGTTTGATGTCCTCAGCTCCTCCTGAACAATGCCTTGCTTTTGAAAAGAATCACATGTAATTTGATACAATTGTCAGGTGTGATCAAGAGAGACTGAGACCTTCATTTACATACCATAGGAACTGAAGCCCCTAGCCACTCTACAAAGAGTTGAGCATGTTGAGAACAGTGTGCTGAGAAGTATTTTGTGGTTTCACTGAGTGCACATAGACAGTGTATAAAAAAGAGAGCTTCAGATTTCAGCAATGCAGTCCCCAAACACCAATAAGCACACATATTAATGTAAAAAGTTTTAAGATGATGGCAAAATTAATGTACCTGGTTCATTCATAATTATTTTTAGTAAATATAAAATTCCCAACCAAAAGGATGGTTTGTGTTTAAGTACAGTTTATGTATTTATAGAAGTTTCCTAAAAAAGATTCCATGCATCTGGTAACATAGTTCTAATGTGCTTTCCACATACAGACGGCCCAATGCATTGAGAAGAACACTGAAAATTAGTAGGTCCAAAAACATTGAGATTTTTTTATTATAATGCATAGTGGCCTTGGGACTGTTAAGTGAAACATTTTCTAGTGTTAAAAAAAAAGTTTTATTCTGATAATCTTTCAATTCTGCAGCTTGTCATCCAATAAAGCAGCACATTTAAGTCTTTCTATCAAACAGCTATAACTACTCTGTCAAGCTTGACTTCTTAAACCTGTCAAGTAGTCATTCCTTTTCCTTCTCAAAATGTCGAACTTTGAAGCTTTCTAACCTTCTTTCCTGATGGAAGTTTCAACAAAATACAGAAAAAAAAAATCCTATTTTAGAAATTTCTTACTTGAAAATGAATTCCACCTTGTGTTAATATGGGTGTCTCAGTTTAGCTCAGTCAATTTACTTCCTTGCAGAAGAGATTTACCTCAGATTCTGGCCGATTGCTCCCAAGAATTAGTAGTGCTGCAATATTTTGTTGATCTAACGGTCCAAAAACTAAATAAATAGATAAGCAGCATCTTTTATTTTGCAACTGGGATTTGTAATTGAAAGGATCTCTTTCTGTATTACTACTCCAGATGGTAATTCAAACATGAAACCTGTCCCATGTTATCATTTATAAAATGATGAATATATGGGACCAGCAAAAGTTATTTCCTTGTTTAACTGGCTATTGTTGTATGTAGGATTGGAAACAAGAAGTCAGGTTAAAGTTACCTAACATTGTGCATTATAAACCCCTGTTTTCAGTTGCGTATAACTTTGCCAAAGTTTAAGTGTTCAGGCTAAAATTGTTTATGCTTCCTTTCTGCTCCAGGCTGATTTTAAAAAAAAAGTTTCAGTGAAAACAATTTAACAATTTTCAAGAACAAGGATGGGGGGAAATAGGTATTTTTGCCAATGTTAAAATACGTCTCTAGCCATTTCTTTGCAGAGTTCTAACATGTCCATGCTTTGGAACAGGAATTTGAAATTGGGCAGGATCTTAGAATAAGAAATGTGCATTTTGCTGTCCCCATGAAAATCCACTGGAATTTAGCCAAACTAAAAATCACTATTGGCACCTGCTAAGTAGAGCTTGTTAGAAGCTTGCTGCTAAATTTTCTGAGCATTCCCTATGCACTGCTCATGCTCCAGGCCCACAAAGTTCACTGTTTGCCATAGCACCAACTACAAGATGGGTGCAAAGATAGAGTTCTGAAAAAGTCGTGAGCAGGATGTAACAGCAGCAGCCACACAGAGACCTTTGACCTAGAAAAAAGCATACTGGGTTGGGAGACCTCCTTGCATGCTTGTCAAGCTCAAGCTTGTCAAGGGTGTTAAATTTGTGCCTTTCACAGCCCTTATTATTTAGCCAGGGGTCATACCTCCTACTTAGGAGGAAGGCAAGTATCATTTATCTATTTTACAAATAACTGAGAGGATACACAAGGTCACTTCTGTCCAAGTTGGGAATGGAATCTAAAATGGCAAGTTTCATGTACATATCCACAGTATTATTCAAAACAAATGTAAAAAATGTTTGTGCTTATCTATAGTTTCTGTAATGGCTAGACTACTCTCCCTTCCAGAGCTAGGAATAAAACCCAGAATTTCTGATCTTCAGTACTCTTCTGCTATCTAGTAAATAGTCATGCAAGCCACTTGCAAAGTTTGTCTTGCATGCACTGGTGGCTGGTCCACATAGAGGATAACAGCCTTCTACTGCTACGAGCTACTCCTTTAGCTCAAGTGGTGGAGGCCTGTACTGTCATTCTAAAAGCCCTTGGTTTCAACCCTGCTAATTACCCATGTGATTACATGGGTTCCACATTATTGAATTTGTTTGTTCAGTTTTCTTTTTGGGGAAAAAAACGTAGAAAAGAACATTAAGTCTGTAAAGTCAAGCACTCAAAAGTTAGGAAATGCAAAAATTAATGTGTCTTGGCAACCTTAATTCAGCCTCCTTTTGCATATTGTGACAGATTAGTATTAGTACAGTGGTGTAGGAACCAGGGCATGGGTGGTCATTCCTAATGGTTAGAGTCAGGAGTCTGGAAGCAAAGCCAGATTCAGAGTCAAGGGTCAAAGCTGGAGTCAGTGTCAGTGGTAGGGCATAGGATCAGGGACCTGGAGCAAGGCAGGAAAGTAGTGAGCAGGAACAGACAGTAGTCTGAGATAAAGAGGACAGGAACAGGCAGGGCTGAGGAATGAGACAAGTAGGGAGGGTACATAGCAACAGCCAGCCAGGGATTCACCAAATTCCTCAGACAACTTCCTGTGCCTCTTTCTTATTTAAGTAGAGCATCCCAGCCCATTTATGGGGCTGGATGTCTCCCCCGGTCAGGAGCTTTGTGGGTGGAGACCTCTATGAGCTAGCGTTTTACTAGTCCCATTCTCCACTGGTTCAGGTAAGCTGCTGAGCACTTCCTGGGGACCTGAGGGCCCAGGTTCAAGGCCTGCAACCACCTACAGTTGATGGCACTAGAGGGGGGGTGAGGTTAGCAGGCTGGCATTTGCTATTTTTGCCTAGATCTGTAACTCTTCTGCTTGGTCTATGAGTAAAGTGTCTAACGTAGAAGTTCCTTTGCAGAATCCTTTGGTTTAACTATCACAATATCCTCAAAGTGTTGAGCGGTAAACCAGAGTACCCATGAACATAGGTACTGGGAAGGTAGGCTTTTGGGGGGGCTTGGGCCTCAGCACTGGTCTTTGGGCCTAGAACACCTGTACCTTAGCAGGTATTACACAGGGGGGTTTATGCCCAGAAAGTGTGCCAGAGATGTTGGACTAAGAGACAGCGTCTGGATGCTGCTCATACCCAAAAGATTTAAAGGCATGTGGGATCCAAGGGTTTGGGTCCAATACAGCAGTCTGACCACAACGGGGAGCTCAGTCTAAGCCACAACACATATGCGTTATGACATAGTCTTTAATTACATGATCACATGCTATTGGCTCTATATGATCTGTGTCTCGCTCGTTGCACAGGATTAACAGTAACAGAACTCTATTCCTGGCTCTGCCATAGACATCTCATTTGATGCTGGGCAAGATTATCATGATGCATACAATCGAGTGAGCCAGGCTGCACAGGCAACCTTCATTCTACGATTCCCTAACGGTCGAGTGCTTTACTTTACAACCTTAATGTGCTTTTTAACACAGTGTTTTTGTATGTGATTGTTATTTGTGCCACACTGCAGATGTGCCAAGGTCCTCCACAGACTAAGCAAATGGTAGATCCCTCCCCTGCTAAGTTTTCTACTTAGTTTAGACAAACAGGTAGTTCTAAAAAACTCACTAGTTTTACCTAAAATAGAGACTTCCATATCTGCCGTACTCCTTTCTAGTTTCTATTCCCTTGTATGATTGAAAATAACCTGGCTCTTACAATTACTGAGATTATCTATTTCAGGTTAACTAATACTTCATTACATCAGGAAATTAGCAGCTTTTGAGAATCCCCACTTGATATGACAACAGATGAAAATAAACAAATGGAAACAAAGGGGAGGAGGGTTACAGTAGTGCAAAATCATTCAATGAGCTCAATGTCAAGTAGGTATTTAATTAATTCCTCTGACGCAAGATGAGGTGGAAGTTGGTGATATTTACGTTGACACATTTTTTAGGATGTGAGTTAAAAGAAATGAATGTTCTTGTCACAGCTCTTCTACTTCTACTTTTTACTGATTTCTACCCTCGTCATTTGAGGTTCTACAGTCACAAGATGGACTACAGTATGTTTCAATAGATATCGTGGAATACAGTATACCATATGAAAAAATAATAAATCCCTAAACATTAAATAATAAAATTAGATTAGAAAGATCAAGTGTCCAATTAGTCACAGTGCATTTCCAAATTGTGATGCCACCAGGGAATAGCCTGGATTCTGCTCTCACCAATTTTATACTAGTGTAACTCTATTGATTTCAGCTGAGTTACTCCTGATGAATACCCCTACAAGTCAGAGCAGAATCAGGCTCACTATTTCTCATGCCTGGAAGCTTGAAAATCAAAATAATACTTTTTTGGATCCTCCCCCACCGCACACACTACTCAATACTGTCAGTTTCATAATGTGGCAGGTATGCAGTTCCCCTAGGATCTTACATCACAGTAGATATGAAATCAAACCACACCATATTTTCCTGCATGTTTTACATCTATCACACTGGGGCCCAGTTATGATTGAAGACTTTTGGCATTACAGCAATATATGTGATAAAGAGTAAAAATGATCACTAATGACTGCCATTTTGTATTGACTTTGCACAGTGATTTGTGACATTTCCCTATCCTTTTTATTCAAACAAACATGTCTTTGTGAGATTCAAAAGGGGCTACGAAGACACTGTCCTCAGAGAAGAGAATCAAAATTGGTGAGTGAAAACAAGCCACACCATCTGCTTGTGAATTTAACAGTTTTATCTTTTACTTTAAAGGAAAATTTCATCTGAGTGCAGGCAGCATTCAAATTGGCTCTTTAAAGCATAATCTAATCTTTTAAGAAAACTGCTATATGCGCTCAGTTGCAGACTCCATTTTGAATTCAGTCTATTTGAGTTGACACACAGCTTTAAAAGTTTTCAGTGAAGTCATCTATCCTGGGTATGGCAGCACATCAGCATGATACAGGTATGTTCAAATGTGCTGTCAAAACTGATGTGTTTATTATTTTAAAACCATCAGCAGAGACTCAATCCACAAGAGCTAAGCATCTGCAGACACTACAGAAGTGTGCAGATCCCTGTGGTTTGGCCATTTCATTTTCAAATGATGCTTTAACAGGGTTTGTTTGGCATTAATTGTGTATCAGTGTACATGACATCACTGCACAGACGTGCATACAAGAAGTCTGCTAATTTCCAAAGGCATCAGAGTTGCTGAATTTTACAATATCAGTTTGAAAAAGAATATAGTAAACTGTAAAAGGCAAATTCAAAGCCATTTTACAGTTGCAATGAGACATCTCAAGACATGATTAACATATAGTAATAGGTATATTTAAAAACAAAAACAAAACCCTACCAAATCAAAACACTACAATGCACACAGTTCTCCCCCTAGGAAGATGATGAGACAGAGAACAAGCTACTTATGATGGGTGTTAATCAGATTATTTAATGCGCTATTAGAAGGCGATCAGATACTACAGAGGGTAGTATAAGAATTTATATAAACTAGGTACTGCTTACTGACACCCCATCTAAAGTACACAAGCTGAAAATATTCAGTCTAATTCTACCCTCAGATATATGAGTGTAATTCAATAAGTGGGAGTTTTGCCTGAGAAAGGACTTCAGGATTAGTCATTTAGGGCCATATATAAAGCCCTGGTAAATGAACTTTGCATCAGGGTTCTACAGCTGTTGAGGGAAGAGTTACATAATACTGCCAGCTACCAAATCATGAAGTGACATTGTAACTGCTCTGCAGATGCTTCTTCAACCTCAGGGTTGCAGCAGCTTTCGTGGAAATTGTGCCCAATTCCCATCTGAGCGGAGGGGGTTTGGTCAATGAAGCCACATATTTATGGATCCATTGACCATGCCTAGCGCTAGGCTCTGTACTAGGAAAGATTTCACCCCTGCAAAGCACAGTTCTGTGGCATGCACAAGGTGCAAGCTACTCTTGTGTGTGCTGTCAGCAGCCTACTTCATTCAATTCCTCTCCTGTAGAGTAGTGTCTGAACAAACAAACAAAAAAAGATAATTTCAGGTTGATCTGAAACATTTCATTTGAGTTTATCTTCTTAAATATAAAAATAAAGTAAAATTTGAAACAAAGTCTTTTAGAATTGAAAAATCTACCATTGCTACCACTTGGGGAGCTGCATCAGTTGTGAATTTCATTTGTGTTGTGTAGATAAGCCCTTACTTAGATTCTCCATACAGATTGACATTAAAATCCTTTAGTAACCAGACCAAAGCACCAAGATACAAATGGAAAACTGAGGAACAGCACAGAGCTAACTGCAAAGCAGCCTCTCTGGTTTTGAAAATGAAGTTTGGCTGCTTGTAGTGAAATACAAGACAGAGATAACATTTCACATTGTAATAGGAGCCACAGATGGCAAAAAAAAAAAACTTGGTTAAACTATCAGACCACTCACACCAAGTCTCTGGAGCCAGTGCAGAATGATCCCAATATTACAGTGCTTTGAGGGGGGAATTTTCATTTATAGTGAACTTCTGAAAGCTATTTGAATATAATGGTTAGCGGTTTGAATTCCCTTTGCAGGGTGTTCCTTTTCTCTAATCCTTAGCTTTTCTCAGTAATTAGTGTTCTTTTTCAGATCATTTGCTACAAAAAGAGAGTTGCCTTTGCAGATTGGCACATCCTTCCCAGATTTCTAAGAAAAAGTTTTTCCAACATGATGAAAAGACGTTGGCAAATCAAATACAGAACATTTGGAAGATGTTCCTTATGGGATTTAGTTCCATTTTTCTGTAGGATAGTTTTCTAAGACCTTGTTCAAAATGACATCTTCCTGACTGAGTTGCTCAGGGTCAGCATACTGTCTGCTTAAAGTTAATGTAGTTCATTTTTTAACTTTCTCTGCATGGAATCACTGGTTGTTGGAGAGTATTGAGAGTTGAGATGTGATTTAAACATGGGTCTAAATGGAGTAATAATTTGGTGAAGAGGAAAGTTGTTCACACTAGTCTACAGAGTTGCTTCAGCAGTGGCTATCGCCATGATATCACTCCCAGAATTCCCCTGAGTGCACATAGGTGAAGTAAGATTTTGTTGTTTGTATAGTGGTAGCAACTAGGAGCCCCTTGGTGCTGTATAAACACACAACCAAAAGATGGTTCTGATGCTGAGAAGTTTACACTCTAAGAAGGAGATCTTATGGATAGAGCTGGGTGAAAAACTGATTTTTCGGTTGGGTGGCAGTTCTGAATAATCAAAAACAAATTTCAGTTCAGGTCGAACTGAACTTGATTTTTTTCTGAATTGAAGAAGACCATTTCAAATTTGTTCAAGAGCAAGGATTTGAACTTGAGTCTCCTAAGTCCCCAATAAGTTCCCAAACCACTGAGCTAAAGGTTGTAAGGGAAAGGCAACATAACCAGTATTTCTTTCTTGAGCTGTTTTGTAAATGGCCAAAAGTAGATGTGTCAAATTCATGAATAGTTTCAGATAGACCGAAACTGCATTTTTTTGGTCAAATAAACTATTCATCAAAAAAATTTCAACAGCTTTCTACTTGTGAGTTCACCAAAAATAAGCTTGTGGGTTTAGTATCTGATGTGACCAACTATCTCTAAATACCAGTTCACATGAACATTCAACAGCCTGTAAAATTTAAGTTTAGATTTTATGGCTGAAGCACATGACTGAGAATCAGGATACCTCAGCCCTGGTCTACACTAGGACTTTAGGTCCAATTTAGCAGCGTTAAATCGATGTAAACCTGCACCCGTCCACACAATGAAGTCCTTTATTTCGACTTAAAGGGCTCTTAAAATCGATTTCCATACTCCACCCCTGACAAGTGAATTAGCGCTTAAATCGGCCTTGCCGGGTCAAATTTCGGGTACTGTGGACACAATTCGACGGTATTGGCCTCCGGGAGCTATCCCAGAGTGCTCCATTGTGACCACTCTGGACAGCACTCTCAACTCAGATGCACTGGCCAGGTAGACAAGAAAAGAACTGCAAACTTTTGAATCTCATTTCCTGTTTGGCCAGCGTGGCAAGCTGCAGGTGACCATGCAGAGCTCATCAGCAGAGGTGACCATGATGGAGTCCCAGAATCACAAAAGAGCTCCAGCATGGACCGAACGGGAGGTACAGGATCTGATCGCTGTATGGGGAGAGGAATCCGTGCTATCAGAACTCCGTTCCAGTTTTTGAAATGCCAAAACCTTTGTCAAAATCTCCCAGGGCATGAAGGACAGAGGCCATAACAGGGATCCGAAGCAGTGCCGCTTGAAACTTAAGGAGCTGAGGCAAGCCTACCAGAAAACCAGAGGGGCGAACGGCCGCTCCGGGTCAGAGCCCCAAACATGCCGCTTCTATGATGAGCTGCATGCCATTTTAGGGGGTTCAGCCACCACTACCCCAGCCGTGTTGTTTGACTCCTTCAATGGAGATGGAGGCAACACGGAAGCAGGTTTTGGGGACGAAGAAGATGATGATGATGAGGTTGTACAGAGCTCAGAGCAAGCAAGCGGAGAAACCGGTTTTCCCGACAGCCAGGAACTGTTTCTCACCCTGGACCTGGAGCCAGTACCCCCCGAACCCACCCAAGGCTGCCTCCTGGACCCGGCAGGTGGAGAAGGGACCTCCGGTGAGTGTACCTTTTAAAATATTTTACATGGTTTAAAAGCAAGCATGTGAAAGGATTAATTTGCCCTGGCATTCACGGCTCTCCTGGATGTACTCCCAAAGCCTTTGCAAAAGGTTTCTGGGGAGGGCAGCCTTATTGCGTCCTTCATGGTAGGACACTTTACCACTCCAGGCCAGTAACATGTAATCGGGAATCATTGTACAACAAAGCATTGCAGTGTATGTTGGCTGGCGTTCAAACAACATCCGTTCTTTATCTGTCTGTGTTATCCTCAGGAGAGTGAGATATCATTCATGGTCACCTGGTTGATATAGGGTGCTTTTCTTCAGGGGACACTCAGAGGAGCCCGTTCCTGCTGGGCTGTTTGCCTGTGGCTGAACAGAAATGTTCCCAGCTGTTAGCCACGGGGAGGAGGGAGGGTTGAGGGGGTAGCCACGCAGTGGGGGGGGGGCAAAATGCGACCTTGTAACGAAAGCACATGTGCTATGTATGTAACGTTAACAGCAAGGTTTACCCTGAAAGACTGTAGCCACTGTTTTATAAAATGTGTCTTTTTAAATACCGCTGTCCCTTTTTTTTTGCTCCACCAGCTGCATGTGTTTCAATGATCTCAGGATCTTCTCCTTCCCAGAGGCTATTGAAGATTAGAAAGAAAAAAAAATCACTCATGATGAAATGTTCTCTGAGCTCATGCTGTCCTCCCGCACTGACAGAGCACAGACGAATGCGTGGAGACAAATAATGTCAGAGTGCAAGAAAGCACAAAATGACCGGGAGGAGAGGTGGCGGGCTGAAGAGAATAAGTGGCGGGCTGAAGACAGGGCTGAAACTCAAATGTGGCGGCAGCGTGATGAGAGGAGGCAGGGTTCAATGCTGAGGCTGCTGGAGGATCAAACCAGTATGCTCCAGTGTATGGTTGAGCTGCAGCAAAGGCAGCTGGAGCACAGACTGCCACTACAGCCCCTGTGTAACCAACCGCCCTCTTCCCCAAGTTCCATAGCCTCCACACCCAGACGCCCAAAAACACGGTGGGGGGGCCACCGGCCAACCAGCCACTCCACCACAGAGCATTGCCCAAAAAAAAGAAGGCTGGCATTCAATAAATTTTAAAGTTGTAAACTTTTAAAGTGCTGTGCTTAAAGTGCTGTGTGGCATTTTCCTTCCCTCCTCCACCACCCCTCCTGGGCTACCTTGGTAGTCATCCCCCTATTTGTGTGATGAATGAATAAAGAATGCATGAATGTGAAGCAACAATGACTTTATTGCCTCTGCAAGCGGTGATCGAAGGGAGGAGGGGAGGGTGGTTAGCTTACAGGGAAGTAGAGTGAACCAAGGGGCGGGGGGTTTCATCAAGGAGAAACAAAGAGAACTTTCACACCGTAGCCTGGCCAGTCATGAAACTGGTTTTCAAAGCTTCTCTGATGCGTACTGCGCCCTCCTGTGCTCTTCTAACCTCCCTGGTGTCTGGCTGCGTGTAACCAGCAGCCAGGCGATTTGCCTCAACCTCCCACCCCACCATAAACGTCTCCCCCTTACTCTCACAGATATTGTGGAGTGCACAGCAAGCAGTAATAACAGTGGGAATATTGGTTTCGCTGAGGTCTAAGCGAGTCAGTAAACTGCGCCAGCGCGCCTTTAAATGTCCAAATGCACATTCTACCACCATTCTGCACTTGCTCAGCCTGTAGTTGAACATCTCCTGACTACTGTCCAGGCTGCCTGTGTACGGCTTCATGAGCCATGGCATTAAGGGGTAGGCTGGGTCCCCAAGGATAACTATAGGTATTTCAACATCCCCAACAGTTATTTTCTGGTCTGGGAATAAAGTCCCTTCCTGCAGCTTTGGAAACAGACCAGAGTTCCTGAAGATGCGAGTGTCATGTACCTTTCCCGGCCATCCCACGTTGATGTTGGTGAAACGTCCCTTGTGATCCACCAGAGCTTGCAGCACTATTGAAAAGTACCCCTTGTGGTTTATGTACTCGCCGGCTTGGTGCTCCGGTGCCAAGATAGGGATATGGGTTCCGTCTATGGCCCCACCACAGTTAGGGAATCCCACTGCAGCAAAGCTATCCACTATGACCTGCACATTTCCCAGGGTCACTACCCTTGATATCAGCAGATCTTTGATTGCATGGGCTACTTGCATCACAGCAGCCCCCCCAGTAGATTTACCCACTCCAAATTGATTCCCAGCTGACCGGTAGCTGTCTGGCGTTGCAAGCTTCCACAGGGCTATCGCCACTCGCTTCTCAACTGTGAGGGCTGCTCTCATCTTGGCATTCATGCGCTTCAGGGCAGGGGAAAGCAAGTCACAAAGTTCCATGAAAGTGCCCTTACACATGCGAAAGTTTCGCAGCCACAGTGAATCGTCCCAGACCTGCAACACTATGCGGTCCCACCAGTCTGTGCTTGTTTCCCGAGTCCAGAATCGGCATTCCACAGCATGAACCTGCCCCATTAGCACCATGATGCATGCATTGGCAGGGCCCATGCTTTCAGAGAAATCTGTGTCCATGTCCTGATCACTCAGGCGACCGCGCTGACGTTGCCTACTCGCCCGGTATCGCTCTGCCAGGTTCTGGTGCTGCATATACTGCTGGATTATGTGTGTGGTGTTTAATGTGCTCCTAATTGCCAAAGTGTGCTGAGCGGCCTCCATGCTTGCCTTGGTATGGCGTCCGCTCAGAAAAAAGGCATGGAACAATTGCCTGCCATTGCTCTGACGGAGGGAGGGGCGACTGACGACACGGCTTACAGGGTTGGCTTCAGGGAGCTAAAATCAACAAAGGGGGTGGCTTTACATCAAGGAGTATTTCAGGCAGGACTTCACAGAGGGTTCCAATAAGAAATGGTGCACCTAAGTTATTGTTCTTATTGGAACAAGGAGGTTAGTCTGGCCTCTGATTGATACATGGCTAGATTTACCTCGCTGCACCTTCTCTGTGAGTGACTGCAGTGTGACCTAGAGGAATGAGTCCCCTAGACGGGGGAGAGGGGGAAGCAAATGAGTACAAAACAAATCTGGTCTATTTCTTGTTTTGATCCACTCCATCTATCTTTTACATCTTTGGCTGGCAGCAGACGGTGCAGAAGGACTGCATGCCATCCACATCTCATGGCTGCCCAGCAGAAGATGATGCAATAGGACTGCTAGCAATCTCTATCGCCTGCCTGCTCACCATAAGATGGTTCAATGGGACTGACTGCAGGACTAAAGAGAATGACTTGATCAAGTCACTCCAAATTTAGTCCCTGCACCCATGTCTGTCCAGGCGCTCCCGGCCGACGCAGCCAGGAGCACCTCGGTCATGACGACGACGGCTACCAGTCCTATTGCACCGTCTGCTGCCACAAGACAATGGGTTGCTGCTACTGTGTAGCAATGCAGTACCATGTCTGCCAGCACCCAGGAGACATAGGGTGACGGTTACCTGAGCGGGCTCCATGCTTGCCGTGGTATGGCGTCTGCACAGGTAACTCAGGAAAAAAGGCGCGAAACGATTGTCTGCCCTTGCTTTCATGGAGGGAGGGAGGGTACGGGGGCCTGATGATATGTACCCAGAATCACCCGCGGCAATGTTTTAGCCCCATCAGCATTGGGATCTCAACCCAGAATTCCAATGGGCAGCGGAGACTGCGGTAACTGTGGGATAGCTACCCACAGTGCAACACTCCAGAAGTCGAAGCTTGCCTCGGTACTGTGGAAGCACTCCACCGAGTTAATTCACTTAATGCACTTAGAGCATTTTCTGTGGGGACACACACACAAATATATAAAACCGATTTCTAAAAAAACGAATTCTATAAATTCGACCTAATTTCGTAGTGCAGACATACCCTCAGACATTTCTGACACTGCCACAAGTTTCCTTGTATGATCCTCAGCGAGCCACTTCTGTTCTCTTCGAGTTCTTACACTGCCAACCACCCCCATGGTATCAGTGTGCCTAATCTCTTTGGGCCTGAATTTCCCCATCTGTATAATAGGGATGATGATAATATTTACCTGTCTCGGGGGTAGGAGAATGATCTTATACTTAATGTATTAATTGCAGCTCTGTGGAGGATGGAAGTTTCATTTCACAAAGGATTCTGAAATTTTACTTCATTCCGAATTAAAACAAAACCCCAAAATTTCAAAACTTTCTGGTAGAAAATTCATCCCTAAAATTGGTTTCTGGTCAATTGAAATGTTTTGTTTTGGTTTGGACTTTAAATTTTGTGTTATAACATATACTATAATACAAAATAAAAAAATTCAAAACAGAATAATTTCAAAATGAAAAATTGAATTGAAATATTCCACAATGAATACTTTTTTCCCCGAGACCAAATTCCAGTAAAATTGATCTGATTTTGTGAAGCATTCAATTGTAAGAGAACTGCATAGACCAATGGAATACGGTTCTAAGTTTCTCCAGCTCTAGCATTAATGTTTGCAAAGTGCTTTGTTATCTTGGCATGAAAAGTGCTACAGAAATGCAGTGTTAGTGTCAATGTTATTTTTCAAAGTGAAGCAACTTCTTCAAATTACAGGAGCATGTAAAAATCATCTGGAACCACCAAACTATTTCTTTTAATATTATTGTGCCTCTGTGGCACACAAATGGTAAAAATGAGCAAAGCTGAATTTGGGTTAAAAACAATAATTAATTTCAAGGGTTGGGTTAAATCATTTTGACCTTTGTTCAGGGGTGAAAGTGAGCTGGTACGGGCGGGTACGGAATACCGGTAAGAAGCCGGTACTAGCCCTGCCATGGCAGCGCTTTAACGTCGTTGCCTGGTTTTCCCGGCCCCGGCCGCCGACGGGGGGTGAGGGGGCAAAGGAAGCAGCTGCCCCAGGGCCAGCGATTTAAAAGGGCCCGGGGCTCCAGGCACCGCTGCCACTACCGCAACAGCGGTGGCTGGAGCCCCAGGCCCTTTAAATCACGACTGGAGCCCCGCACAGCATGGGCCAGGTGGTGTGGAAGGGCGGGCTGGGAGAGGCCGACCCCGCTCCCCGCCCCTTCCGCCCGAGGCCCTGCCCTGTACTGATGAGTCTTTGGATTTACTTTCACCCCTGCCTTTGTTGTAGTAAGAATACAAAAGCATTAAAGAGATGATTTTGGATTTTATGGTTTCAAATGCTTTTATGTGATCCTGTAATCAAGAAGGGCTGCTACGCTTTTTGGCGTTGTATCTGTCTGAAAATAGCTTAATTTAAAATTAGTTTTCACATTTAGATGTCACTGGGATAGAATCCACTAAATTCAGCACCTGAAAAATATTCTTCTTTTGTAATCTGCCAAATAAATGAGTTACCTTTGCAACAAAATGTCATGTTTTGCAAGAACCACAAAATTATATTAACCTGTCTTGAAGAAATTTTCTGCCAGATGCTTGGCCTGTAAACAATTTATGGTAAAATGTGAGACAATTATTTGTAAATAATCAATAGTAGGTGAGGATAGTTTAAATTGGGAAGGCTTGCAATCTTTCTTCTTTTATCCCAGAAAAAAGACCACTACCAGTCTGATCAGCAATCAAGATGCTGTGAACATCATGTAGCCTTCAGATGATTAAATTTGAATGTACCTGTATGCATGATCTGATTCCATATATTAATGCAAACCGCTTTAGTGAATTGATCTTCTGCTTGCTGATGTGATTTTTGGGGTCTCTCTATAAATTTAAAGGATTTCATTCAGACTGAGACATTTTGAAACAACTTCTGTGAGGATAGGATAGGACATGTACTATTAGTCCTGGCTGGGAGCAGGAGGAATCCATTTCAAATGAATGAACCCCACTCAAGCCATGCACATATTGCGAAGTCAGTGGAAACCCAGAAAGGTAGTAATCACTGAACATGAACTCCCATGTTTTCCAGTCAGTTAATGTACATCACATTTTTCCTGCACACCATTCAAATTAAAGTGTATATTCTGCCATGTAAGTGGCTAAGATGCGTAGCCATATAGTAGGATTTAGATCAGGCATTTTTATGTTAGCTGTCATGGGATAACACGGTACTTGCTTTTCCTCTAATAAGGACAAACCTGCATGCACAGGTTAAATGAGTTCTTGCTTTTCATCCTGCAAATGCACACCAGTGCAACAGGGATACTGTTAATACCAAGTGGAAACTCATCAGAGACCATTTTCTTGTGGCCACAAAACCAGGTTTCTGTAATATTGTGCTGGGTCCCAATATACTTTGCTGCATTATTATTACACTAACTCTGATTCTTGTCTGCCCCTACTGGGTATGATACTAAGATGCTTAGTCGAGTAAAATTCTCATTGAAGTCAGCAGGACTTTTTCCACAGTATAGACTGAAAGATCAGTCTCATTTTAATCGCTGCTGTCAACACTAGAGGTGGGACAATTTTTTTTCAGCGAATAGTAAATTTGCCCAAAGTGCATATTTCAGCACACTGAAAATATTTATGAATTTTCTGAATAGTTTCAGCCCCAACATTTTTTTTTCTTGGTACTGACAGACCAGTCACCAACAGCTGAAGAAGTCATTGAAGCAGAGACATGAACTTGGGTCGCTCAGCTCCCACTTAGATGCTCTGTTCTAAGTGATAGAGTCATTCTTGCTATAGCTTTGATCCATTTGATTGTTTATACACAGTGGCCCAGCTTGAACAGGAGCAACTAAGAAAAAACACACATCAGAATATCCCACAGTCCAGTGACGAGGGCATGTTCCTGCTGTATGTGCGACCCAAGTGCAAATCCCTTCCCCATTATCAGGCAGGGAGGAAAATTGAACGTGGATCTCCCACATTCTAGGAGAGAGCCTTTGCCACTAGGCTAAAGCTTCGAAGAGCCTATTCATCTGCTGACATTTTGTGACTCTAGCCATTTAAAAATGCCAGAAACAAAATGTCTTGGTTGAACAAGACATTGTGTTGGACTGGAAACTGATTTTATTTGCCAACATTTGTTGGAGTTTTAAAATTTGGTTTGACCTGAACTGATTTATTTTTCTTTAACTGCCGCAAACTGAAAAATCTGCAAGTCACACAGCTCTACAGAATAGTGAGTGAGGCACAAAGCACAGTTTTTGAACATTGGCTTTCCTAAGTCTTCCACAGCCGGGAAAATCAAAGTGGGGACAGAATAATACAGTCCTAATACAGAAAAGAGGTGGGAAATATTAATTAATAGAGTGATTTATTACATGAAAATAGAAAACAGGGAATGCTTTGTAACTTTGGACAAAAGAAAGACTTGTTCATTCTTTATGTAGTATGATAGGGAGGGGGGAAAAAAGCATTGTAATAGTCATGTAAGCAGTGATGGTTTTGTTGGTGAAGACTAGTATTCCCAAACACTTACAGCCTAGATCCTTCGGTGCAGGACAGCTGCTTGCACTGTGCCACTGGCACATTCTGATCATTCCGAGAGCGTATTCAGCCCTGGGGGATCACTGCAGTGTATGCAAGCTGATCACCTGCTGAAGGAGAGGTTCATTTGCCACCCCATCCTCACCGTGCTGCCATTGTAGGAGTTGTGGTTCAGGAGTTGGCTGGCAGCCAGTGTAAATCAGAGCAGCCTGAGGGAGGGACCTCAGCATGTAAAGGTGAATTTCATGCCACCGTTGCATCCTCTTACTCAACTTGTACTGTGAGTATTTTAGCCAGACCCTAAGATCCTAGTTACTCTGGTTTTACCAATGTTTTCATCATTGTAAAATGATATCAGAAACCCAAGATATTTTTCCCAAGCTTTTTTGAAGTGAAATGCAATGATATTGTGGTAACATTCATATACGTAATGTTTCCCCAGTATTAAAGCTTTTTTTAGATTTTCTGTGGTAGAGTATTAACTTAATTCTTATTCTATTGTTCTGAAAATCTCTGAAAATTTCTCATAAGTAAGGAGAGAACTCTAACGTACACAATTCCCTTTTTCTGAGGTATAAAATTATCAGGTGTAATTCTTTTAAATTATTTTGTTACTGCAGGCTTTCTTCTTTCATCTCTGTATTTTGCAAATAATTGCTTGATTTTCATAATTTACTTTTCCCTTACTAAAATACTGTCATAAAATGAAGTATATAGTGTTACATTTATAAAGGCATCTGTACTAAAGAAATTAATCATAAAACACAGTACTGGAGTGCTATTGGTAGTGAGGATAGCGGAAAATTTCAGACCTGTAGCGGATAAGCAAAAATACATTAATAATTACAGTAGTTTATTTCTGTTTCTCTTTTCAACTGTTTCTGACATACCAGTACCAACATATTTTACAGCTAGGTTGTGAAGAGGAAAATGTTGTTGGTTTTGTCATGATCCCTGCAAGATACTGACTAAGGAAACCGTGTTGTAGGGCAGTGGCTCTAACCCTTTCCAGACTACTGTATGCCTTTCAGGAGTCTGATTTGCATACCCTGAAGTTTCACCTCACTTAAAAACTACTTGCTTACAAAATCAGACATAAAAATACAAAAGTGTCACAGCACACTATTACTGAAAAATTGTTTACTTTCTCATGGTTGCCATATAATTATAAAATAAATCAATTGGAATATAAATATTGTACTTACCATTCACTGTATAGTATAGAGAGTAGTATAAACAAGTCATTGTCTGTATGAAATTTTAGTTTGTATTGACTTTGCTCGTGCTTTTTCTGTAGCCTGTTGTTAAACTAGGCAAATATCTAGATGAGTTGATGTACCTCCTGGAAAACCTTTAAGTACCCCGGGTTGAGAACCACTGTTCTAGATCTTGAGTGTCTTCTCAGCAAGTAGTGTGGAAAGAGTCACTTTATTCTCTGAATGTATTCAACCGCATTGAAACAACAGAGCAAGAAAAAGGCAAACCTTTAAAAATGGGAACTAAGGGAACTTTGGTCACATACACATAATTGCTACATCACACTTGACATACAAATGTTCCACGAAGCATTTTATTGTACCTCACATCGTAGTTCTGACTGAGAGGTTTGTATAGTATGTACCACTACAGCAGGTTTTGTCCTTGTAGTGCACTTTCATGTCAGTAATTTGCAAATGCTGCCATCTTTCAGAATGCAGCAGCATTAGTCTCAGCAGCAGCATGTTACCATTCCCTGTATTATCACGGCATTGGGAGCAGCTGCTCCTCATCTCTGCCTTATACTAGAAATGAACACTGGTTTCATGGGGTAGTCCCTGCACTTCCATGTTACATTTGCTATGGGAGAGGGAGGAGGAGTACAGCACTGAGGCTTAGGACTCCAGGATAACGTTTTAAACACTCCTAAGCGATTTAGGGCCAGATTTTTACA
The DNA here is from genome assembly GCF_965152235.1 of Eretmochelys imbricata. Classification (NCBI taxonomy): domain Eukaryota; kingdom Metazoa; phylum Chordata; order Testudines; family Cheloniidae; genus Eretmochelys; species Eretmochelys imbricata. The sequence continues at coordinate 95,396,182 of NC_135574.1, forward strand.
GGTATTTAGGTATCTAAAGATGCAGATAGATTCCAGGGTACTTTTGAAAATCCCATCAGGCCTGTATCTGCATCTTTATGCACCTAATAACCTTTACAAATCTGACCCTTATGCATGTAATTTACTTTTTTCAAAAGGGGACGGAGGTTCCTAAATAACTTAGGAGCTTTTGAAAATTTAACTTACTGCCATTTGTATGTGGGAGAGTTCAGTCCCTGTTTCTGATGGTTATTTTCTGTTCATTAAAAGTTCTTAAAGGTCAAGTCACCTCTCAGTCTTCTTTTTGATAAACTAAACACATTGAGCTCTTTCAGTTTGTCATTGTAAGGCATTTTCTCCAGCCCTTAAATCATTTTTGTTGCCTTTTGTTGCACCTTCTCCAGTTTTTCAATTTCCCTTAAAGAATGTGAACACCAGACCTAGATTGCAATGCTGATCTCACCAACGCTGTATACAGAGGTAAAATTGCCTCCCTACTTCCATGTTTATACATCCAAGCATTGCATTAGCCCTTTTTGCATAGCATCACCCTGGGAGCTCATGTTCAATTGTTCGTCCACTATAATCCCTAAACCCTTTTCAGTGTCACTGGTTTCCAGTCCCCCATCCTGTACATATAGGCTGCATTCTTTTCTTCATAGATATGTGTCCTTGCATTTGTCTGTATTAAAACACATTTTGTTGTAATGGGCCCACCTCACCACGCAATCCAGAATACTCAGTATGACTGCCCTTTCATCCTTATTATTTACTATTACACCAGTCTGTGTGTCATCTGCAAATTCTATTGTCAGTGATTCTTGTTAATTGAATACAGTATCAGTTTTCCCATTACTTTGCCCAGGATTGATGTCAGGCTAACCGGCCTATAATTACCTGGGTCATCCCATTTATCCTTTTTGGATCTTGACACAACACCATTATTCTTCTAGTCTTGTGGCATTTCCCTGGTTTTCCGATATTTATTACAAATTGACATCAGAGAGCCTGTGATCTCCTCAGTGGACTTTTTAGGATTCTTGGGTGCAAGTTTTCTGGGCCTGGTAACATAAAAATATTTATCTCTAGTCGATGCTGTTCAATATGCTTGACATATATTGCCATACTGCTGTCCGTCCCCAAGGTCCCCTGTGTTCACAATATTTTAAATTAGCCCTTCACTGCATATTAAGTCAAATACTCCTTCTGTGTCTGGATGGTGCTGAGGAGATGAAATTTCAGACAGTTCAGCCACACTGCCATATGAAAATGACTACTTACCAAAGTTGGCCGGCAGTGATGCCTAATGTCTCTTCCCCTGCACCAATAGTAAGCACTGTTTGTAGGTAGGTATGGGGACAAAGATATCCTGCATCTGAGGAATAGAGAAGTAAAGGACTGAGAGTGAATTAGTAAGAGAATGAGCTTGCCAGAGAGAGAGAGGGAGAGAAAGAGAGAGTGTTTGGGGGACCATGTATGAATGGGTTTGGCGAAGGTTTGGGGGAGAAAAGAGGGAGAGGGGGTGTATTGAAGACTGGGGATTAGAGCTGAGTGAAATTCTGAATTTCTGCCCCTGGGGGTAAATTCTGACATTTCAATATTTGTTTTCATCCCAAAACTGGACAAAAAGTTGAATTTTTGAAATTGTCTACAGAGCACAAATCCTGAAAAATTTCAATTCAGAAACATGGAAATGTTTCATTTTAACATTTTGGTTCAAAAAAACATTTAGGCAGTCCCAAAATAGAAATGTTTCTTGGAATGACCCAGAAGGCTTCCTTTCGAATCATGGCAACATTAAACTGTATTTCCCTACAGCCTATTTGGAGTTGTTGTTCGGACCCCATCTCTCCTATGGGCCAGGCTCTCTGGCTGAACTATATCTCCCAAAATATACCCAGAGCAATGTGACTCCCATGATGTACCACAAAGATGACACACATCATGGGAAAAGTAGTCCTTCCGGAGCTTGGCCAGAACTTCAACTGCCATAAGGCAATGTGCCAATAGGGAAATACAGTCTGGTTTTTTGAACTGATTCAAAATTAAACATTTTAAGACCAGAAAACCTAGGAGAAGATGAGTATGGAGACAATAAAAAAAAAAGGCAGGATTTTTGAGCAGGGAGAATTTTTTTTTAATCAAAAGGGGGGTTTTAATACACAAAAAGTCAGCACTGGGAGAAAATGGGAAAGAGGTTACAGAGGAGTTAATATTTTTTTCTCCTAATGAAGGGTGGTCACCCTTTTCTCTTCCCGCCAAAACTATCCTAACCTCAGGTGAGACCATTCCCCTGCTCCACAACCCTATCACAGGTCTCATTTTTCACTTTGAAAATCTGGTAACCCTCTGTTCTATACCTCAGTGCTCTGGGGCGCCTTATTCCTGCTTCCCCAGTGCTGAGCAGTGATAGTGCAGGGGCGCTGTGATTTTAGTCACTACCGTTTGGAAAAGCCTTTCGGCTCAGATTTTCAAACTGACCGTGTGACTTGGATGCCCAATTTCCATTAATTTCAACTATCAGCTTTATGGTTTTAGAAATCTGAACAAATATTCACACACTGTACCACAGTAACTCCCTTCTGTGAATGTACCTGAATAATCTTTTAAGGGCCCAGTCCACTGATCATTAAAGTTAAGTTGGATCAGGCTTTAAAACAACAAAGAGTCCGGTGGCACCTTAAAGACTAACAGATTTATTTGGGCATAAGCTATCATGCATCTGAAGAAGTGGATTTTTTACCCATGATAGTGTATGCCCAAATAAATCTGTTAGTCTTTAAGGTGCCACCGGACTCCTTGTTGTTTTTGTGGATACAGACTAACACAGTTACCCCCTGATATCAGGCTCTAAGACAGCAAAAGATACCTACCTATATGGGACTCTAAATTAAAACATGGCAGGGCTGTTTGAAAAGAAATATATTTTGTGTGCTATGGAAAGTGTGCTGCAAAATATTCCCAGCACAATGAGTTTGCAGAGTCAGTCTAAATATCCTTATTTTTATTGCTGTATGGTACGTACCAAACTTAGAGATACTATCAAGGTTGGTGGAGGCCAGATTTCACTTACCTTTTTATTTCCTTGCAAAATCCATATTACTCCTGAAAAATTCAATATTTTAGTAGCTCAAGATTCATGAGCATATGCACAATAACAAATATGCATGCAAACAAAGAATTGTGAGGAAGCATATTTTAGTGTCTCACTCTCAAGGGGTGGTTATAAACAGTGAACTAGAAATATATGATAAAAAATCCCCAGCAACATCTATTTAGCATTATTTAAATACAGGTTTTATTATGCAGTTATCTAAATAAATGAAGCTCACTCTGTTTTTATGTCCATTAAATAAGTTAACTGTAGACTGTTGCAGTAGGTCAGTAATTAAAAAGATCTTGGCATGGCGAGGTTGTCTGCATTGAAAATTTAATTTTTGGCACCACCAGTTGAGCTGGGAATCTCAATCGTATAATTTTGCCTCACATTCCTGAATAACACTCCAATTGGCTCGCTTCTCTTTCTGTATTAAAAATTCTCTTGCATAAGGAAGAAAATAATAATAATGCAGACATAGGGTTACACCCAGTGGACCTTTGTCTTTGTCTCCAATTCCAAAGGCAGTCATCACGTAGCCTTCTAATGAAACGAGGAAAAGGTGTGAAATACACTGAAATTAGTGTTGTGGACCACCGCTTTCTGACTCTCCCCTCTTTTGGCTAAGAACATGCAGAGCAGGCTTGGCAAGTGATACCAACAGTTTTTCACCACCAGTAACAGAGGCAGACCATTGGTAGCCTCGAACCCATTCAATCTCATTTGATAGGAACTGCACTATTGCACCTCTTGAAGCAAAGGTCAGGCACAGATCCGCTCAACTCCTGCCTAGACTGTCTATGGATCCAGAAAGTGTGTTGTGAAGAGATCAGTAAATGAGGTGGGTGGTGGAATATCCTGCTCAAGTCATCAACAGAAAGATACCACAAGAGCAGGCAATGGTGACCCGTGCGGGGTGTGGTGGTCCCCAAAACGCTGCCGGGGGGAAGGGCACAGCCAGCAACCAGGGAGATGAATGGGGCAGGGCCAGAGCCTTTCTTCTTCCAGCTTCCTCCTCTGCCCACACTGCCCGGTGTGGCACGCAGCAGCTGCACTCTCCCAGGCAGCCTCTGCCCACACTGCTTGCAGCATCCCAGGCAGGCAGTGTGGCCAGAGGCTGCCTGGGAGAGAGCATTAGTGGCTCCACATGCCAGGGGGACTGAAGCAGAGCCCTCCTCCCCCCTCCCCCTGCCCCCCACCTGGTAACGTGGGATAGGGAAGAGACGGGGAGAACCCGGGGCCCCCCCGGGATGGGGGTGGGGCAAGGACGATTCACATGGGGGGTTATGTGGGGAGCGGCGCAGGGATGAGTCATGTGAGGGGGTCACATGGGGGGTGGGGACGAGTCACATGGGGAGGTCACTTGCTCTCCCTTTAGCTGGTGCCCTCTTTCTGTGTTCACTGATGCAGCGCATAGTGTCGAACAGAGTTCCGCATGCCACCATCAGGAACTAAAGGGTGGAATTTGAATTCCTACACAGGGAGAAGATATGTGATACTAGAAGGCTTTTAATCTGGCCTGGGGAGAACCAAGGCCTGGAAGTTGAAGTGAACAAAGATAAAACTGAAATTAAGACATAAGCATTTAACAGTGACGGTAATAAACCATTGCAGCAGATTAACAAGGGATGTGGTCACTTGGAATCTTTACATCAAGACTAGATAGCTTTCCCAAGGAGATGCTCTAGTTCAACCACAAGTTATTGGGCTAGATACAGGAATTTAGACTAAATGATCATAAATGCCCCTTCCGGCCCTAACATCTATAAATCACATCAAATATGGAGATATTTTACTAAGTAAATATTTTCAGACCAAGTCTAGTCTTCTATTCCACTAGAGCTTCACAAATAATAAAGTAACAGATAATTAGATTCCCTCTAATGTTTTAATTTACATGGAATTCCATGTGCAGGACAGAAAGAAAAATGAAGGCTGGTGTACTATCTTGGCATATAGGTAGGTCTCCATGCAGAATTACTCATCAAATAGGGCAGATTAACCAACCATTTGGTGAGCATGAACGATCATGATCCTGGGGTACTGCAGAGACTAATAAGATTTCAAAACTGTATGTATATATAAAATGTAAAACGACTAATTTTGTTGCAGTTTCTTAGTGTTTCCTTCACATGACCAGTTAATCATTTTGCACCTGCAGTGGCAAACCCTGGGAATGGCAAATTGTAGAGGCAGTTGGCCTTTTCAGGCATTAGTGTGTGTTTTGCCTGCATTGCTTATGCACATATTTAGGCCATGATTCAACAATATACTAAAGCTTGTGCTTAAAATTACTCATACATGATGAATGAGTCATAATACTCAGTGGTAAATTTTCATTGAACTGTATGAATTAGCATGTGCTCCAAGCAACTGTTCATATACAATAATTTATCACGCATAAACTCTGAGAATTTACTCCTCTGTAAATTTGCTCCTCTGCATTATTAGTCTTTGTGGTTTATCTGGTTTGAAGATGAACTTTTGGGCCAAATGCTTGTGTGTTTACATCTGACACTCATAAAGTAACTGAAATTTGATAATATATTAGACTGAAATGCCATCTGTAATTTTCCTGGTGGCATTGAATGTAAACAAAATAGTCCTGGTATAGTACATTCCTTTTTTGAACTTCCAGTGAAATAATGTTAAAAGATGTCTCAAATATACTGTATTAAAGAAAAGGAGGACTTGTGGCACTTTAGAAACTAACAAATTTATTTGAGCATAAGCTTTCGTGAGCTACACGAAAGCTTATGCTCAAATAAATTTGTTAGTCTCTAAGGTGCCACAAGTACTTCTGTTCTTTTTGCGGATACAGACTAACATGGTTGCTACTCTGAATACTGTATGAAGACATTTATGGCAACAACGTTTAAAAGGAATAATATTTTTTCTGAAGGTAACATGGTACTATACAAAGTGGGCTGTCAAACATGTCAACAGCTGTAGTAGAAAGGGATAACTTGTAAAAGCTAAGAGAAAGTACAGTAGTCATACTGTAGATTTTAAGGATGATGGGTTTAGAATCCTTTGTGTAGGTTTGATGCTGTAAAGTTTCAGAAAATATAAGACCTGTGTTAATGGCCATGATTCTGCTTGAAATGTTGCCTTTTAGTTACACTTACTGCTATCAACCCATTATTCACTGTAACCTGGAAATATAAAAAACATTCAAATGTAGGATACTTCTTGCACATACTATAAGTTTAAAAAGCATTGCATTCATGCTATATGATAAAGGAAATGCACAAGGGCTTAATCCAAAATCTATTCAAATGCAAGGAAAGACTCCCGTCGACTTCAGTGTGTTCTGGATCAGGTCCTTGTGTAGTTTTGTTATTTTTGTAATATAGGGAATGCAGATTCATGCTTTTCTTTGTTTTTTTAAAGGAAACCTCTAGTTATATAAAACAAATTGTAATCATTGCATCTTACTTAAATAGAATAAAGCAAGGAGGTATTAGAGGGCTTTCCCTTCACCGTCTCCCCTGGTTCTTGTCACGCAGACGGAAAGCGGAAGACCAGAAGTCCATAGTGCAGGCAATGAGATGTTTATTGTGGTTAGTTCCAAGCAAACATATCCATAGCTCTACATGCCAGCAGAGTCTGTTTCCTGGTGTTCCATTCCCAGCTCTGACGCCATAGAGCCTTGCCCCGCGTCCCCTTTCCCAGCTTTGATGCTGTGGAGCCTTGGCTGTCTCCCCATTCCCACCTTCTCTTTCTCAGCAGGCCCAAATATACCTGCAATGCACACCCACAGTCCCACGCCTTACAATTTATGGTCATGTTCCATTTTGCGGGTCGTGAGTCTAAGGTCTTCGTCCCACCTCTTCTGCATCCCATGGGAGGGGTGAGGAGTGAGGTTGTGCTAGGTCAGGGACAGGCATTTCTTTGGCCTTTTTAGTGTTTTAACCCTCCCCCCATCTCCCTTTGCCCCTCCCGACTGGTTGCTTAACGTTGCCTTGAGATAGGGGTTGAGGCAATCTCCAGTAACACTTTAACTGCTTTTATCTGTTCCCATTATACTAGCAAACCCATCTGGCTAGGGAGAAGCAACACACACAGTGTCTTTGTTCTTTGTTCACACATATTAGTATAAGATATAAGAGTATCAAAAGGTCAAACACAAAATTCTATCTCAGGCTGACAAATAAGCCTATATACTAATAGGAGGCAATTTGGTCTACTGGACTAAGCACAATGCTGGAAGAGAGGAACTCCTCAGTTCCTCTGTGTGGCCAATGTGAAATCACATTAACTTCTCTCTGTTTCCCCATCTATAACAAGGGGTAATAATACTTACTACCACCACTACTTACCTCACTCCAGCTATTAATTCTAATGTGCTTTGAAAAAATAAAGAGGTGAATGTCTTTGTTATTAAATCACTAAACAAAATAATTAAACTGTCTAAATAGAATTAAAAAGAATAATTAGCAATTAAACAGGAAGCTGTTATCTAAAGTGTGGGAGTGATGGGAGTAGGTCTTTGAGAAGGCAGAACCCATTTGCATTCAAAGAAAAGCATGAACAGTGAAAACTATTGCAAAGTTCTGTTCAAGCTGTAATTCTCCATTCATGAAAAAGTTACTAAAACATTTTTAAATTAACCATTTACTTGTATTAAATGATAGAATGTATGATGGTAAAAGTCCTTTCTTTCCTGTGTTATCAAATGAGTTTTGCATCTCTCTATCTTACTCTACAAGATCAGAAAGATGCTCCTGCTACAAAATATCTCTAAAACGGCAGCCTTGGTAGTGAGTCAATTGCCACCACTCACAGTTATGGAGACAATAAAACAGTTACGGATTTTAAAAAAATAATCTTTAATCTGTATTCATAGAGCCAAATGCTCCCCATAGATGTGTGTGTTCACATCTCATTGGAAGTCAAATCAGAATTATGTCTATGTATCAGAGCAGAATTTTTGACTCTTATTTCAGATATATGTATTTTACTAAGGTTTTATAGCTAATTATGGCAATTTTCCATTAAATACATTGCAAGGGTTGTTTGTCAAAAGAAGAAAATCAGGGGAAATGTAACCTGCAAAAAAATGGCATTTAGCTCAATTAATTCTTCCCCCTTTAAAATTATGACAACTGATCTCTTCAAGGGCAAAATACAGGCTTGATTCTCCAAATACTTATGTACATGCTTAACTTTACGTGTAAGTGTCCCCACTGAAGTCAATGAGACTACTCATAGTGTGTAAAGTCATGCATATTGTGAGTATTTGCAGAATCAGGGCCTATACGCTCCAGTGAGGTCTGGGTGCAAGTCCTTAATCTGACGCAAACTCCCTTGTGTGACCTTTGGCACGTCACTTAGCATTTCCGTGCCTCATTTTTCATCTGTAAAATTCACACTCATAACTGAGCTTCCCCATCTGGACACTCATCAAGGTGCTGTGGTTGGGTCCTGATACACAGGACCATGTACGTTGAGTTTCTTGTGTCAGAGTATGTTCCATCACTGTCTCTTTTTTTGGCCTTGCTGGCACACTTCCTGAGCATAGCTTCTATCTCTTACCCCTTCATAGACATTGGACCTTGCGGTCCTGGTGCCCTAGACCCTCAGGACCAGTGCTTACTCCTCAAGACAACCCAGTAGTTTAAACACACCCTATCCCAGAGCAACACCCTGGAGTGCATTCTGGGTTATGGTTTACATCTCCAAGGACTTATGGTGGTTGAAGAACACAACACAAAGGCTTTGCTAAGGTTTTCAGCTCAATTAATCTTCACTTTAGATAGCACAGCAGATATACAGATCTAGGTAAAAACAATAAAACATCTATATACCATTCCATGCCAATCATACACATTGTAAGGAGAGTGATCACTTTAGATAAGCTATTGCCAGCAGGAGAGTGGGTGGGGGGAGGTATTTTTTCATGCTTTGTGTGTATAAAAGATCTTCTACACTTTCCACAGTATGCATCTGATGAAGTGAGCTGCAGCTCACGAAAGCTTATGCTCAGATAAATTGGTTAGTCTCTAAGGTGCCACAAGTACTCCTTTTCTTTTTTGCGAATACAGACTAACACGGCTGTTACTCTGAAATATATCTATAAACTTACAGTTCCCTTTGTTAGGTGATCAAAGATCCTCACCAGGTGATCTGTTTCTTAGTTATCAGCCCACCTGGGAAGAACCAGTTTTCTTGGTTTGGTCACCTTCTTTAGCATATCCATTGTATTGCCCAGGTAGACCTATTCAAATGTCAGTGAGTCTTAATAGTCTGTTCATCTAATCCAGATATACAGGTGCACTTCCCCTGTCTTCTTAGCACAATGAGTATGAAGCTAAAACACAATAAAGACTGTCATCATGATCCAGAGTGTTCACAAAATCAAACTGGAATTCATAAATTATACATAGATAGATTCCCCTAATCACCACATGGGGATAAGATTATGTCCCCACCTCATACATGTATTGTTCGGATAAATACACTAATTCATAAATCATCACAAAGCTATCAAATGCTATGATACTGAGGGCCATATAAGTACCTCGGATAAACTACTTGCAGGATTATGCCATATAGGTGAACTAACTGCATTTTAAGAGTTTCATACTCTGATACCCTTCACTGAATAAATATATGAGTATGTCTCAAACCGTATGCATAAGGCAGAGCAGTGTATTGACAAGTTAGATTATTAATAAAGATGTAGCGGTACTGTATTGTCTCCATATTCAAATTGTCTGTGGAAAATTCAAATGACCTGCTTTATGCAGACACCAATCTGCTGAACTCTCACCAAGAATTAGGAACTGCAGAGGGGTTATCCAGTTTGCAATGAGTGTTTTAAAAGGTTTTTCCATGGGTTGTGCCATCATTAGGAATGTAAAAAACCCAAACAAATAACAGAAACAATATTTCTTTCTATGGATTTGGTGCTTATTGCTCATGCAGAAGCCAATCCTGAAGTCAGAAAATGAGTCATTGAGGAGAGTGGAAGCTGAGCAATTAGGTATGCGCCCCTCATGCTTTCAGGTCTGGCAGGTTTCTACTCAAAAAATCTTCAGTCAGTTGGCCTGCTCATTAGCATTGCATTAAAAATGTTGCAGAACAAAAAGAAAACCGTACAGCCCTTTAACAAAAAAAGTGGCGTAGTGAAACCAGTATGAGGCAAACATTCAAGGGAGTGACAGGGAAGGGAATCTCCTGAAGATTCCTGAAGGTCCTACAGAGGGACCTAGACAAATTGGAGGATTGGGCCAAAAGAAATCTGATGAGGTTCAATAAGGATAAGTGCAGGGTCCTGCACTTAGGACGGAAGAACCCAATGCACAGCTACAGACTAGGGTCCGAATGGCTAGGCAGCAGTTCTGCGGAAAAGGACCTAGGGGTGACAGTGGACGGGAAGCTGGATATGAGTCAGCAGTGTGCCCTTGTTGCCAAGAAGGCCAATGGCATTTTGGGCTGTATAAGTAGGGGCATAGCGAGCAGATCGAGGGACGTGATCGTCCCCCTCTATTCGACATTGGTGAGGCCTCATCTGGAGTACTGTGTCCAGTTTTGGGCCCCACACTACAAGAAGGATGTGGATAAATTGGAGAGAGTCCAGCGAAGGGCAACAAAAATGATTAGGGGTCTGGAACACATGACTTATGAGGAGAGGCTGAGGGAACTGGGATTGTTTAGTCTGCAGAAGAGAAGAATGAGGGGGGATTTGATAGCTGCTTTCAGCTACCTGAGAGGTGGTTCCAGAGAGGATGGTTCTAGACTATTCTCAGTGGTAGAAGAGGACAGGACAAGGAGTAATGGTCTCAAGTTGCAGTGGGGGAGGTTTAGGTTGGATATTAGGAAAAACTTTTTCACTAGGAGGGTGGTGAAACACTGGAATGCGTTACCTAGGGAAGTGGTAGAATCTCCTTCCTTAGAAGTTTTTAAGGTCAGGCTTGACAAAGCCCTGGCTGGGATGATTTAATTGGGTATGGGTCCTGCTTTGAGCAGGGGGTTGGACTAGATGACCTCCTGAGGTCCCTTCCAACCCTGATATTCTATGGTTCTATGATTATATGAAAGACGTAGGGTAACATTTTCAAAAAAGCTTTTGTGACTTAGGGAGCTAAGTCTAATTTTCGAAAGTGACTCGGATGCTTTGGAAAAATTTATCCAGGATATTTAAAAAAGGTAGATGAGAATTTTAGTTGAACAGCTATAGGGAGTCCCATGAAAGATATAAAGAATATTTATGTTAGCACCATTTCTAATTATTTATAAACCTCTTAATACTCAAATATTTCAATACTTTGAATGTTTTAAACACATAAAATAACAAAAACATTTTTATGTATAAATATTCATTTGTAGCTTAAACCTTGATATGTCTGCCAGTTACTCTAGACATTAGTGACATAAAAACATAACATTTAACTGCTGCTTTTACACACTTTGGCTGTTAACACCCCCCAAGATTGCCAGTTATGGCAGAGTTGAAAATCTGGACTTCCACCTACCAACCATTGCAATGTCCATGTGTTTCCTTCACTCGCCCTTGAGCGCACAGGGCTTGATTTTCCTTTGCCTTGTACTCTGACATACTGCCAATCAGAGGAGCCTGAGATGAAGGTCCATTACTATAAGAGAAAGGGAGTGGATGACAGGGCATTATCCATTAGGGCCTGTTATATTAATTTAGATGGAGCATATGGGCCCAAAGAGTCAAACATAACCCAGTCACTGTCCAACATTAAACAGTATGAAACAAGTGTTTGGTATACAGAAACCAAGGCCTGCTTAGTACCATGGCAAACACATCATCAACAATATTTTAAGCTTTTATAAAAGATACAAAAAAGAAGGGTAAACAAAAATGGTTAAAGCATTTGAAATGTAAAGTTTTAAATAAGGCTTTCATTTTAACCATATCCTATGTGTCCTTTTGCTGGAGAAAAATCTTTAGAAAGGAAAAAAGAAAAGCCCTTGTCTGACAGTATTTTAAATGGTATTAAGGATGGTAATAGCTGTCCTTTGTGAGAAAAGAAGTTAGTTGAGATGGGCTGGAACTGTTTTTGTTGCTATTATTGTTAAAGTCCGATCCTGTTTCCTAGAAGACAAAGCAAGACAAATACACACAAAAGGGGAGATAAAAGAATAGCAAAGATAGAAAATGCAGCTTCTGTCACCGGTGTTTAATTTCACTTGCAACCCCTCTGATGGAAAACCATAGTTCCATCACACAGAATTATTAGCCACTTCAAAACCTGGTAAATTTGTATGAGCATTGGGCTTTTAGAGCATTGCATTTAGCTGTCTCTTTCTGGCCTTCTGGTCACAGGCTTACCACAGTGTTGCAAAATATGCAGTCTTGGCTCTTATTTGGCAGAAGGAAGAAGGATATGAAAGAGAAGAAATGAGGCAGGGAAGGAAAAGAACACAGGAGAAGAGGTGTTTGACAAAGTCTCACATCTGAGGTGGTATTCAGGGTTTAATCAGAACTGGTGAAAGTAGCAATGTAATCTGGCTTCCTCTCTTTGGCATTGTCTGATCAGGACACCTTACAGGATTTGGATGATGAAGGACTGGGAACTACAACACCCACCTGCTGAAGTGAAAAAAAACGATTGACAGAGCCAGAAAAGTACCCAGAAGTCACCTACTACAGGACAGGCCCAACAAAGACAATAACAGAATGCCACTAGCCGTCACCTTCAGCCCCCATCTAAAGCCTCTCCAGCGCATCATCAAAGATCTACAACCTATCCTGAAAGACGATCCCGCACTCTCACAGATCTTGAGAGGCAGACCAGTCCTCATTTACAGATAGGACCCCAACCTGAAGCAAATACTCACCAGCAACCACACACCGCACAACAAAAACACTAACCCAGGAACCTATCCTTGCAACAAAGCCCGTTGCCAACTCTGTCCACATATCTATTCAAGTGACACCATCATAGGACCTAATCACATCAGCCATATCATCAGGGCTCGTTCACCTGCACATCTACCAATGTGATGTATGCCATCATGTGCCAGCAATGCCCCTGTCCCATGTACATTGGCCAAACCGGACAGTCTCTACACAAAAGAATAAATGGACACAAATCTGTTATCTGTCAGGAATCATAACTTTCTAAAACCATTAGGAGAACACTTCAACCTCTCTGGTCACTCAGTAACAGACTTAAAGGTGGCAATTTTGCAACAGAAAAGCTTCAAAAACAGACTCCAACGAGAAACCGCTGAACTGGAATTAATTTGCAAACTAGATATCATTAGACTGGGAGCAGCTGGGTCATTACACAAATTGAATCTATTTCCCCATGTTAAATATCCTCACACCTTCTTGTCCACTGTCTGAAATGGGCCATCTTGATTATCATTACAAATTTTTTCCCTCCTGCGGGTAATAGCTCATCTTAATTAATTAGCCTCTTAGAGTTGGTATGGCAACTTCCACCTATTCATGTTCTCTGTATGCATATATATCTTCTTTCTATCTGTTCCATTCTATGCATCTGATGAAGTGAGCTGTAGCCCACAAAAGCTTCTGCTCAAATAAATTTGTTAGTCTCTAAGGTGCCACAAGTACTCCTGTTCTTTGTACACAGTGTGGGTGGTCTGGTATGGGTGTGGGCAGCCATGATGGTGAAGCTTTCTCTTTCCCCTTCTCTCCTCTTTCAGCCAGCCGGCATTGCAGGAGTCAGCTTTTCCCCACTGCTAATTTGTTTAAGGTGGGTGTTTTTAAGAACCCCAAAAGGGAGAGTTGGCGAAAATAGCCCCTTTCCTTATTATTTTGTTTACCCATTAGGCCTAATTTCCAGCACACCAATTTTTATTCATTTATTTATGATTCTACACTATTCTTGTTTACCAGCCTGATCATAACACAGTCCTTCTATTACTTACAAGTCCTTTTTGTTTGGGCTAATTTAGGGGGGTTTTTTGTTCTGTTTTTGGACTTTCACCCTTCAATTCTTTAGGTGGGACTGTACCAGACTTGTATCTTCTGCAGATCAGGCACAGAAGGGGACTTATAATGCACTCACCAGATATACTTCCTCTGATCAAAGGAAACTTGTCCAAAAAATCTAAGACCCATCAAATCCCAGAAGAGCCCTTGCTTATGTGTTGGTCAACATACCAGAGCTTGAACTGGGGACCTCCAGAGCTGAAAGCATAAGCTGCTACAACTGGAGCTATAGCTCTTTAGTTGAGAGCTGTAACAAATTCACATCCTCTGTGGACTGGGTTACACTTAATTTTAAACATATGAGGAGTCCCGTTCACTTCAGTGAAGCTACTCACATGTTTAAAATTAAGCCTGTGCATGAGTGTTTGCAGCTTTATGACTACTGTGAGCTTCTCTAAGGTAAATGAAATGCTTAAAAGCTAGTGCTCTAAGAAAGATCCTTTTTAACAAAAAGAAGCTGAACTGCCATAATATTGTATTAGAAAGACAAGGTAGGGGAGATAATATCTTTATTGGACCAAATTCTGTTTGTGAAAGAGACAAGCTTTTGAGCAAACACAGCATTCACCCACCTTATGTCTGATGTCCTGGGACAAAAACGCCTACAAAAACACTGCAAACAATAGTCCTCTATTACAGTGGTGACATACCTTTTCTAACATTAAGACTGGGGAGTGGGATTTGTTCATTGCTCTGTTTATTGAAGAAAAAATAATGAAGCAAACAGACTTGGATACCTAATGTAAAATAAGCTTAATATGTTGAAGATGTTGTCTCAGAATAGTTTTCTGGGTGAAGATATGACCCCTGTAATGCAGTTACCATTATGATCTACTATACTTACCAAAAAGTACTTACCAAACAAGTTGAATGTTTCCTCAGAACTTTTTTAAAACTGCCCAATATTTCTCTGTTATGTTATGTATACATATACTGGAGTGTCACATTTCTTGGGCTGCTGATGGGCACCTTTGATTACATGAACACTAAAAAATCCTCAGGGCACCCTGTCTACATAAGTCGGGGTGTCTCTGATAGTCCAACTGTGTTTGAAGGGGATGGAGCTGTTGGCCCCCACTACCCTAGTCTCAGATTCCCTCATCTCAAAAGGGGTAGAAGGTAATGGTACCGAACACCTCATGCCTAACTAGCTCACCTTGGGGCTTGCCAAACCTACCCTACCCACCAGAATCCCAGAGTCTGTTATCTCCTTGTAGGCATGGTGGGGATTGGTAAATGCCTTCCCTGAGGGTAGTTATCCTGAAGGCTTCCAGGAGTCTCTCTTGGGAGCCCCAGAGCTGCCCAGCAACTACCTGGAAAGTCCTGCTTTTAGGTCGTTATTCACCCCTGACATGGTTGACAGGACTGGAGTGGGCAGGGCCAGCCTTGCCCCAGCAGCTCTTTAACCTGTTCATCAATGATATGGGGTTTATACACCACTTCCGGGGGAGACAGGCAATTAATATGTATTGGAGACAACTTCCTGCCTTCCTCATTAGAATTTTAGGAGAGAAAATGATGACATTGCTGAACTGAAACCAGAAAGCTAATTTGCATCACTATCTTGTTTTAAAAACAGAGAGCTGCAAAGTGTATGCAAGTGCTATAAAGGGCTCTTTTATTTATTTAGTTGGTAACTAACAGAAAACCTTCATGAGATCTTTGTTCTTTATGGAATGTTTCTGCGTATTGTGCTCCCTGATATGTATTCCCTTCTACATGTTCTATATTGTGAATTACTAAACTGTCCCAAATGTCTCTTCCCAAAAGTGATCTTTCGTTTTTGTAAGTCTAAATCCTAAATTTTATATTTTTTGTAAACAACAAAGATAACATAATAATAAAAATTTGTTTTGATTATGACTCTGCAAGTACAAAAGAAAGTGTTTAGAATAACAGAAACTAAAATTCTGTTTTAAGCTTCACTCTGGGAAGGCAGCCTCTGAACAGCATTAGGACAAAGTACATTACAACTGAAAGAAGCACAATGACATCAAACACACTAATGCTATATGAGTGAATCACCGAAAGTATTAACTCATTGCATAAGGAAGCTTCTTTAGCTCATGTCACCTCAGCCCTTTTGCACTGAATCATTCTCTCTAAAAAGTGTAAACGCTGAGAAATTTGAAAGAATGGACAGAATTATAAGAATTGATTTTGTGCCTTACTTGCCACCTCCTGTTTTCTGAATAACAAGAAAAAGCTCTTCCCCCATTTCTGCTGTGAGTTACATGATCGCTGATTAATTTTGCATGTTTCATAGAATTGTGCTCCAAGAAATAACTATTACATTAAATTCTGAGCTGAATATTGATGTGGCATTAGCAGCCTTTACAAATAAAGCTAGGGGTTTAGATGACATGGCAAGCTAGGCTGGGTCATAGCACTTTAAGCCTTTTAGCACTGTGTATGGTCAAGTCAAATGTATTCATTTCTAATGAAATAACCGGCTCAAAAGCTTGGAGGGGTTTTTACTGGATAAAAATAAATGAGCACAGCCTCTTAAAGCCAGAAAGATCTAGTTTAAATCCTGTGAAAGAAAATTAGAAATAACCTGCTAGAGGGATCAAAAGATGTTTGGGAATTGTAGCCACAGTAACAATGAACTTTATGATCTTAGCGCACCAGAGAAGGCAAGTTTGGAGTCATTGCATTTTAAGAGATAAGAAAAATTAAATTCATCTGTATGAATATGTTTGCTGTGAGAACATGTTTAGTACGAGTATTATCACCACTAGTATGCATCAGCTGTGGGCAGCCAATCAACGAAGCCTACACAGAGTATGCAAACATTATATTAAACACAAACAGATGCATTAAAAGAACACTATAAATGTTGAAAAGCCTTGCACTCAAAAATTAGGGAATGCCATAATTACAGTTACCTGTGCAACCATAATGCAACACACTTGTACATATGCATTATGGTAGAGTCTTTAATTATGTTATTTTTATGCAGGAGCGCTGACCAAGTCAGTGCACAGGATGGATAGTGCTCACTTACTGTAGCCCCATGCCTTATTTACTGCATACTTTTCAAACCCTGCTCTAAAGACAGAATTATTAATTTCCTCATGGGCTTCTCTATGGTACTCATCACTCCAGTATCTGAGTGCGTCACAAAAGATTTATTTTCACAACAATCCTGCAAGGTGAGTGGGTGTTGCTATCCCCATTTTACAGATAGGGAGCCAAGGCATAGAATAATTAAGTCAAAAGGATCCAGTAATTTTGGATGCCCAATATGAAACATCTAGCACCTGATTTTCAGGGCACAGATCCCAAGACTTTTGTTGCAGCTGTGAGTGTTCAGCACTTCTGCAAATCAGAATCCAGGGTCTCAGATTGGGCACCCAGAAAATGAGGAATATATAGTTAGTGATCACCTGTGAAAGGTTTGATTTAAGTGTTTTTTCATAGAGTTTTAGGCCTAAGGGGACAATTGGATCATCTAGTCTAACCTCCTATATATTAGAGGCCATTATGTTTCACTCATTCACCCCTGTATTGAACTCAGTAACTCTTGTGTTGATTAATAACTTGTGTGCAGCTAAAGCATATGTTTCAGAAAGGTATCCAGTCTTGATATGAAGTTCCCTTGGGAGTTTGTTCCAATGGTTAACCACTCTCACTCCCTCACTGTTAAATTCAAATTTATCATTTGAATTTGTCTGGCTTCAGCTTCCAGCCATTGGTTCTTCTTATGCTTTTCTCCACTAGATTAAAGAGCCCTTTAACAGGTGTTGTTCTCCTCCTGAAGGTATTTATACATTTTAATCAAGTTACCTCTCAGTCTTCTTTTTGGTAAACTAAGCAGATTGAGCTCTTTGTCTCTCACTGTAAGGCATTTTCCCTAGCTTTTGAATAATTTTTGTGGCTCTTTTCTGCACCCTTTCCAATTTTTCAACATTTTTAAAATGTGGACACCAGAACTGCACACTGTATTCCAGTATCAATCTCACCAGTGCCATATACAGAGGTGAAAACACAGTCCAGCTCCTACTCACTACTCCCCTGTTTGTACATCCAAGAACCACATTAGTTCTTTTTGCCACAGCATTGCATTGGGAAGTCATGTTCAGTTGTTTGTCGACTATGATCCCTAAATCCTCTTTTTAGAGTCACTGCTTTCCAGAACACAGCCCCCATTCTGTAGGTATGGCCTGCATTTTTTTGTTCATAAATATATGGCCTTGTATTTCTCAGTATTTTGTTGGAAAAAGACCAGTTTACCATGTAATCCAAAATACTCTGGATGCCTGCTCTGTGCATCTTATTATTTACCATTCCACCTGTCAGGGTTACCGCCCCACTCTGAAGTACAGATGTGGGGACCCGCATGAAAGACCCCCCTAAGCTTATTTCTCCCAGCTTAGGTTAAAAAATTCTCCAAGGCACAAATCCTTCCTTGTCTTTGGATGGGTACTGCTGCCACCACCATGTAAGTTAGACAGATTAAGGAAAAGGAGCACTTGGTGTTCCTGTTTCCCTAAAATATCCCCCCAAGCCCCTTCACCCCCTTTCCTGGGAAGGCTTGAGAATAATCTGCCAACCAAATAGGTAAACCAGGTGAGCACAGACCAGACCCTTGGGTTTTTAGGAGACTAAAAACAAATCAGATTCTTAAAAAACAGAACTTTATTATAAAGAAAAAAGTAAAGAAGCACCTCTGTAAAATCAGGATAGAAGGTAACTTTACAGGATAATCAGATTCAAAACACAGAGGATTCCACTATAGGCAAAACTTTAAAGTTACAAAATACAGGGATAATTTTAGCACAGGGAAAATTCACAAGCTAAAACAAAAGATAACCTAATGCACTTTGCCTTGTTTACTTACACTTTTTGTAATATCAGAGACTAGCTTCAGGATTGTTTGGAGGAGATGGATTTCCCTGACCTGGTGCCTCTCTGCCTCCCGAGAGAACACACACAAAAAACACAAAACAAAAACCTTCCCCCACAGATTTGAAAGTATCTTCTCCCCTTATTGGTCATTTTGGTCAGGTGCCAACCAGGTTATCTGAGCTTCTTAACCCTTTACAGGTAAAGGAGGGATTTTATGCTACCCTTAGCTGTATGTTTATGACACCACCATTTACATGTCCTCTGCAAATTCTATCATCGTTCTTTGTTGATTGAATACAATATCAGTTTTTCTATTATTTCACCCAGGATTGATGTCATGCCAACCAGCTTGTAACTATCAGGGTCATGCCCTGTCCTCTCCAACCTCTCCTTGAGCCAGTCCTGTCTCTTCCCTACCCCAGGCTCATCATCTTAGTCCCATTCTCCTCACCTAACCAGTTACACAATCTCCACTCTTCAGGCTTCTCATCGCAGTCCTAGTCTCCTTGCCAAACCAGTCCTAGCCCCTCCCTCTCGAGTCTCCATCCCAGTCGTAGTCTCCCCACAGCCCAGTCTTCTTGCCCAGCCATTCCTAATTTCTGTCTCCTGTTCCTCATCCATCTGTTTCTCCCCACCCATGTTCCCTGTCCTTACTGGCTCCCTATCCCAATCTTCCTCTGCAGGGTCCTCATCCAACCTCAATCTCCCACCACCAACACCATCCTCTCCCTGGCTGCTTGTGCCAGTCTCTGCCTAACCAGTGCCAGTTCTCCTCTTCACACTGGTTCCCCTTCAGATCTGTCTCCCCTTCTTCTTGCTCCACTGTTTCCCAGCCACCTTGCCCAGCCAATCCCAGTCTCTCCTTGGCTCCTCATCTGATCTCAAACCCCCACCCACTGGCTACCAATCCTCCCTTTTTCTCCCTATTTCCAGTACCAGTCTCCCCCAACCTGTTTCCCAGTCCCAGTCTTCTTGTTCAATCAGTCCCAGTCTCCTCTGCCTTCCCTGGCTCCCAGTGCCCACCCAGTCCCACTCACCCACCCACTGCAATGCTCAGTCCCATTCTTCCACACCCTTACTAGCTTCCAGGCCCAGTTCCCCTCTCCCAGGCTCCTTGAGCCAATCTGTTCTCGCTGCCTCCTGGTTCAGTGTTTGTCCCTTCTGCTTTCAAATAAGCTTCTTCCTCCTTTTTGTTGTCTGTGCTCCATGGGGAAGGGACATTGAAAGCACAAGAGAGACAGGCTCCCTACTCTTACTTCCAGTGCCCAGCCGTGATATCGCCCAGAGAAGTCCATGGAAACAATTACAGGAAATGTTCTGCTGAACACTGGGCTGGACCAGGACCAGTACAGATGGGGTCTTTGAGGTGTGGGGAGAGGAAAGCAGGAGCTGCATGCCATTACTTCCCCTTCTATAGATAGGTGGGAAAGGTGAGGAATGGGCACAGATTTTGCTCTGCCCCTCACCTTCCAACACTGGGACAGGCAATTGAGCCATTTTAGAGAGGGTAGTAATCTGCTACTGGTGAGTCACAATTTCTTCCTTGGGTGGTTCAGTCATGCACCCACCCATACACAAGGCTGCTTCCTACAGCATAAGCTAGCCCTGACTGAAATTACTATAATGCCTAGTTGTAATTTAGTTATGATAATGGAATAGAAGATCAATGGGATTTGGCAAGAGATTAGAAAATTAAAGGGTTCATTAGACCAACTGCAGAATGGTTATCAAAGAAAATTCAAGAGTCTGGATTAATTAAAAATAAAAGCAGAAAATTAAAAAGAAAATGCATTTTGCTGATTAGAGAGAATTTTACAAGATGAACTGGCATCTTTAAAATAAATCTTGTATGTGCAGTATTTATATTTTGCTGTTGAAATAAGGGTAGGAGGGCAAAGACCCCATTGTGACTATCAGATATATTTGAACAAATTTAATTCATCTTTGTCAATGATTTTGACTTCGAGATGTCTGATTCTTGTACTTCTGCTGTTATAAATTATATGTGTACATTAAGATAGTTAGTGGGATATGTTCATACTTTAAGAAAGCTTTTTCTTTTAAATCAGGTTGGAATGTCATTTATACAAATAGGAGAAATTTTGTTTTCAAGGCATTTATTAATGTCCTCAGACATTAATAAATTAATGAAGGTAAGAAAAAAAGGTTCTGACTTTTAAGAGATTTCCTTAAAATTTGACATTATCAAGTATTAATATATTCCTGTTTTTATTGATCTAATTGTGATGCCTTGAACATTATATTAACATCCGAGAGTTTGTTAATGAGCATTTTGGATAAAGCTCTATACTCTTCTGGAATACTAAACTAAGGAGAGGGAGTTCATTATCTTCACTGAGAAATGGAAATGTGTTTCTAATGTAAGAAATTAATCAATTGTAGAGAGCGATTTTTGTCTGGGATTTTTTAAAAAATGATAAACAACATGTTAAAAGATTAAATTTTACGTGACTCCCTGCCGCTCACCCTTTTTTATCCATTTTAGTAAAAACCCTCACAGAGCAAATGAAAATTTTGCTGGCATGCTTTTGGAAGAATCCTTTTGTTTTCATTTAAGGAAAATGAATATGTTCCTGTCTTTTCTTGCTATAGGCAGATTAAGAACAGGACATGGAGATTTGAGGGTTATATGGGGATGGTGTTTACTTGTGAATAGCTTGAATTAAGATTTAAAGAAAAAGATCTAATTTATACAGTTCTAGGTAAAGCATTTTCTTTCAGAAAGTCAAAAGCAAGTGAAAAGAGAATTATGATGAGAGTTCCAACCTAATCTTAATTTATAACTAAGTGCAGCATAACTGTAGTGGCTGTTACTACGACCAGGTATCATATATGAAATCTGAAATTGACAAAGTGTGTGTGTGTGTGTGTGTGTATCTAATAGGCTATGAAGTCAACTGATGTAGGTTTTTGGATCAGGTCTCGCTCATGAATAGTAGGTTAGACATTAACAGTCTGATAAGGAGTGAAAGCTGAGTTTCAGTTTTTGCTGCTGGAAACCCTAAGCTGGCATTAGTGGTATTTGGCTACCCAGTGATAACCTATTGCAGACTTGTTTTTCCTAAATTCTGTTGAATAAACTACATCCACAATCCTCTTTTCCTGACAGTTGTATCATGGAATGTTTGCATTCACTTTAGTTATATTATCTTCCTAATTTAAGACCACGTCTAGAACTAAATTTTATAACATATAAATTTTACTAATTGGAATCCCTTCTAGAAACAGATATTATAATGTTGTGACACATAACAGCACTGGTAACAGTCTGAGTTTTATTTACTGGATGTGACCATCTGATATGGGTCAGTGTTCCAAGAGGTTAATAGCCTTGTCAAACGAGCGGGGTCAGTATCCACTGACCTTGTTGGTAGCTTGTCCTGTCTTTTGGCATTCCACCCTTATATCTTTCTCCCAGAGATTTTTATTCTTAATTACATGGGAGACACCACACAGAATTTGAAGTCATGTTATATATATATGCTATATAGGTTAAGCACGGTAATTTACAGAACACCATGCCAGATTATAACAAGAGAAGCCTATTTATTTACATACAGTCACATATTCTACAGTTTTGCTGTGAATTGTGAAGAAATTCAGAGTTTAGCAAATTAATCTTCATACCTAACTCCATAAAAGATGTCCATCTCATCTGAGTGAGGGGTTTACAATCTTTAGTTTGGGATTTATCACATATTTAGGTCTATCTTATTACAGATCATTTCCATATTTATTCAAACTGTCTCTTCTGGATCAGCAGAATAATAATCCCCTGAAAGTAATAACTGGATTTTAATAGGAAACGTGAAGTACAGATATTCACTTTGGTTCAACATTTATTAGTAATATCACAATTCAGTTTCACTGAATTTATAACTAGAGAGCCAATGAAAATGTTTATTAGTACCAACAAACACTGTAAGTAATGAATGTTTTAGACTGTTATAAAGAATCTCCTTAGTACAGCTCTTGCATATAAAACAAAAGTCATGAACAATGAGCTGCTCGATATGCCCTATTTTAGTTCAGTGTTTAATATAAAAGATGCATAACCTGGTAAAGAAATGTTATGAGGCTTAATTGTTGATATTTCTAAAGTACTTTGACTCTGAAAGGAATGGAGATGTAACATCTATGTATGAGTGTGCATGTAACATGAGCAATTATTTATAATTACTGCTGGGAGGAGAGGCTGTAAAGCAGAGACTTGAGTTTGGCTGGGAGATGGTACCAACAAGTAGAATAGCGCAAGAACCAGGAAACTAAGATGTGGGGTCAGTTTGAATTGGAAATGAGAACCAGGCAAGAATGAAGAACATCACCTGAGACTGGGAAAGTAGGAAAGTGAGAGACTTTGGTTCAGCCAGAGAAAGTAAAAGGATGAGCGCAGCGTTACTTTTCTCACAAACTACAATATAAATGGCAGCTATGTTCACAACAGTAACTGCCAACAAGAGATATAAATGCAGCCACTTCCATTTGCAGACAGATTTTGGTTTTAAGATTCTAAAATAGAGGTAATAGTATTACATTAAAAATATTCCTTCAACCTCTGAGAGGGTCTTTTTAACCTTTTGAATAAAAGGTACACCAAACCTACACTTTCCAAGATCATGTAATTTCTTTAATTTCTGGTCAAAGACATTTTGGATTCCAGAGTAAAGGTTTTGATTGGTATTATTATATTTTGCCAAGTGACTTCAAGACCAGTGCAAATCCTGGGAGAAGCTGATCATCTACAACTTCCACTGACTTCATGGTGAAACCAAATATTCTGTTACCCTACTTTTGAACCCTTATCTAGTCCATTTTTATGTCCATTCAAAATCATTTGTGTGGGTCTTCAAAGTTTGGTTACATTCTTTCCAACATCTCTCCTTGCCTCATATCTGAAAGCTTTATTTTATGCATAGCATGTTGTTTGCCTTCATGCTCGTAAAATTTTCAGCTAACTTAGTTTGACTGAAGGTCTGAATTAGTTGACACTTCTAATCCAGGACTCATGATTTGTTTCACGTTGATCTTTTAGCTTGGGGCAAGTTGACATTGACACTCAACCTGCTGGTCTGAAAAATTCCCACATGTTTTCAATATCCATGTTGTCTAGTAGTTCTACTCAAACTGTAGCTTTCAGTCTACAAGCAAATTCATCCTTTCAGAATTATGTAAGGAATGCTCACCTGCAAATCAGACTAGATTCCTTGACTTTTCCACGGTTAATTAAATCCAGTCTGTCATGACAAATTTGTCCCAACAGTAAATTGTCATTATTAGTAACAATATGTCTTGTTTGTCTTTCTCGCCCATAATTCCAATAAAAATCATGTGGTTGTTTAGAGGGAGATTATGAAAACGGTAAAGGTCAGCAGTAGACTAGTCAGAAATTTTCTGATGGAACATTTTTCCATCAGCAAATGTCAATTCATGAAAATCAAATCTTCTGTAGGAATGACATGATTTTGACAAAATGCCAATGGAAACCAGGCAGGTTAACAACATAATCCTGCCTGATATTGGAAATCTGCTTGCTTTGGTGGCAGCTCACCCATCTGGGCCCTTGGCAGCCCAGGCTTCCAGCTCCTTGACTCCAGCTCCCAAGTTCCCAATGTCATGGGTCCTTGGAAGCCTGGGCTTCCAGGGTCCATGGCTTCCCATCAGCCTACCAGGTGGAGGGGTTCCAGAGTGCCCAGGCTGCCCAGCTCCCTGCCTGGCAGACTGCTGGAACTCTGGGCACCTCAGGGAGCTTTGAAAGTAATGTCATTTTCAAAATGTTTGAGCATAAGCTTTCATGAGCTACAGCTCACCAGTGAGCTGTAGCTCACGGAAGCTTATGCTCAAATAAATTGGTTAGTCTCTAAGGTGCCACAAGTACTCCTTTTCTTTTTGCGAATACAGACTAACACGGCTGTTACTCTGAAACCTGTCAAAATTTTCAAAATGAACATTTGAAATTCCCATTTTTCATGAAATTTTGAAATTTCATGTTTTCAAATTCCAATTTTCCATGGATTGGGAATTCCAGTTTCTGACCAGTTCTAATCAGAAGCCATTCCTGCTACATGAATCTGCAGTAAGCCAACACTCCCAGACCAGCATCCTTTTTATTGTTATTTTTACTGCTCTATAGGTAAGCATAATGCTTTCTTCTTTTTATGTACACTTCCAGTCCCATCTCCTAGATACACTCCACTCATATTGTGTCATCAGGGTCCCATGGGTAGACTAAGAAAATTACCAAAGAAAAGTTAGAAACAAGAGAGAAAAATAACTTTTTTCAAAAGATGCCATTCCATTATAATTGCTCCTAAAATGAGCATCTCTTAAAATCACTGATGCCTCTCAGAAAACTCTGGGAAGAATGTTGTATTAGATTGAGTTATTCTTATGTAGCATATATTTTGAGGGGTATTTCCACTTTTTATATTAAATATGTCAAACTTCAGTGGAACTACTTATGATTAAGGGTACGGTTTTGTCACGGAGGTTGCAGAAGTCAGAATCCGTGACTTCCACAGACCTCCGTGACTTCAGCCCACGGTGGCTGGGAGCTGCAGAGACAGCGGGGACCCCCTCAAACTCTGAGCTGCCACAGGCGGAGGGGGGACCCTGCAGCTCCTGGCTGCTGCAGGCGGCGGAGAGACCCTGCAACTCCGTGGAGCTCCGAGACCCCCTGGGTGACGGGGGCCCCTGGTGCTTCAAGCCAGGGCCCCCACAGCTGCCCAGCCACTGCGGTGGTGTGCGGAACCTACCGCTCCCCATTTTGTCACACATATTTTTAGTAAAAGTCACAGACAGGCTACAGGCAATAAAGAAAAATTCATGGAAGCCCATGACCTGTCTGTGACTTTTACTAAAATATGTGTGACAAAATCTTAGTCTTACTTAGGATAATAAATACTATCTGTTCGCAGGAGCAGGCCTTAGAAAGAGAGAACTTGTATGAAAAGCCTAACTCCTCAGTCCTGCAAGGATTTAGGCACATGCTTACCTTTATGCACTGTGTTAAGTTTGAACTATTCCCAATGTGTAAGGTAATATACATTGAAAATCCTTGCAAGATCAAGTTGATAGTGTATAAAAGACATATTGGACTGCTTTAACAGTGCAGATTACATGGGTGTAAATAAATGAAAAAGTATTACAAGATGTTACGTGTGTAGCTAAGGTTGCAAAAAAGTTTTTTTTTTTGTTTTTGTTTTTTTAAATAGTACATGACCATGTAACTAAAGACAGTATTGAAACGCATAGGCACACGAGAGTAGGCACAAGGTGGTGTGTGCAAGCATAAGTTTGGCATTTCCTGACTTTTGAGTGCTGAACCATGCGGTTTTGACTTCCTCCTAACATAGGGCCTGATTGTGCCATCAATTAATATTAATGGATATCTATGCTTAAAAATGAATGGTACAATATAGTTCAACTTTTTAGATGGAATTAATGTATGTACTTTGTGTTATGAGTGCAAAAGAGGCTTAGTGCTACGTTCCTTGTGTACTTTAAACTCCCTTTGAAGTCAGTAGAGCTACAATGATTTATACCATCAGAGGAGCTGGTGCAGTATTGGGAATTCAAGGAAGTTTTAATTATTTTAATTCTTTCATACAAGAAAGATAAAAATAGATGGGGTCAGTATAAAATATATGTGCCCTGTAAAGAAAATGTCACTCTAGCAAGTAATTTATTAGTAGAATTTTACACAATAAAGGGACAGGCCTTAAGTGTTTTATTGCTAGTACTTCATAATAAAGTAGTTATATAGATACTATAGTCATGAATTACTAGA
The DNA here is from genome assembly GCF_965152235.1 of Eretmochelys imbricata. Lineage (NCBI taxonomy): Eukaryota > Metazoa > Chordata > Testudines > Cheloniidae > Eretmochelys > Eretmochelys imbricata. The sequence continues at coordinate 95,422,855 of NC_135574.1, forward strand.
GGTGACATTTGATTTATTGGGTATATATATATATTCTTTCTATAAAATCTATTTTATCTTTCTTCAAAGCCTATATTTAATAAATCAGATATTTAATATTTATTCCTTGACAAGGAAATTAACTGTATATCCTAGAGTTCACAAGTTCCAATGTATTACAGTATTCTTAACACTATGAAGTGCAATGTCTTTGATTTTTCCCCAGCTGGTATTCTTTTGTGTATACCAGCATTGCAATTCATAGTAGTAAAAGCATCGATCTTCTAACTCTCTGACACCATAGTTCCTCTAATTCTGCATAAGCACTAAACACAAACAAAAAAAAATGCAGTTTAAGAAGCCCTCAGAGACAATTCAACAAGATTTTGCATTTCCCAGGGCCAAATCAGCTATTAAAAACTTAATTTAAGACACTGATTCCGGACACCACCATTAGAATGGTAAATCTACTGTCTGTGACTTAAATAAAGTTTCAATCACCGATTAAGTCTACACAGAGAGAGAGAGCTCCATTCTAGCTGACTCTCTGGCAAGCTTATTAAAGTTCATCTTTGTGTTTGATTTTAGTGTTGACAGGAAACTGGAGCATCTTTGGATTCAGAGATGGAAAATGAAGAGAGGTTTTGGTGGGTGGAGTTTTAGCTGCATAGATGAAAACTTGGCAAACAGAAAACACTGGCTGAGCAGTGTGATTATACAACTCAGGTTGAATGAATACAAGTGGAACAAAACATTTTAAGACAAATTCCCCAAACTGTGGGCCAGATTCTGTCTCATTTCTGGCCTGTTTGTGACACCTGAGTGGCAGAAAGGAGCTGGGACCTTGCCACATCTGAACAGTCGATATTCCTTGTAACCTCTAAAGCCAGTGAAGCCAGCTCCTATGCCTCCTGCCCCTCTTCCATTCTATTGTAGGGGACATGTCAGAGGTGTAACAGGGCTGAGAGGAGGTGAGGTGAAATTCAGCTCCATTCTACCAATTCACAGTTATTCTGGTGTCTCCAGGTATACCTTCACTGAAGAGTTAACCCAGGTGGTACTGCCACTACAAGTTTCTCTTCCTCTCCTGACATGAGGATGAAGCAAGCTACCAAGAAGGAAGCCACTTGGGGAGACATGGGTTTTAAACCAGAATTTTGGACAGAATGATAAAGGGAAGCAAGACTGAGACTGGGTATTTTGGTCATTGTTAAGGTGTGTGGCAGCAGTTAATTCAGCCCATTTCCCATCAGGATACCACCCACCACAAGGCATAACTTATTTTTTATCACATGTACACTATGCTGCCAAGAGGATTTTTTTTAAAAATCCCCGCACCCCAGTTTTAACATGACCAAACTACATGTAAAAGCACACTGTAAACCATCCTCAGTAAAGAAAAATTATATATAAAAAGATTGATGCAGGAACTCAAAAAGTTCAACATTTATATGCCTCTCAAACCTATGGGAGACACCACCATGACACATGGATCTCCATCCCAACACAATCCTCCTCCATTCTGCCCTGATGTCTTCCTGTGGGGGAGGACAAAGTACTTCCCAGCATGGTGGAAAACTCTCCTCTCCAGTGTCTTTGACAGCCTAGCAAATGTAAGTACAAACTATTATGAAATTGGAGTTATGACAAGAAAGGTTGATTTGGTTTAGGGTTTCTGGGTGGAGAAAGAGTGAGATCCCCAGCATAGTAACTGTTCTGAAGTAAGCCTGTGTACATCAGAACTGAAAGGTGATTTCCCTCTTCACAACATTGTCAGATGAAGGGGAGCATCAATACATGAATGTCATGAGATGATTCAAGACTGTATACTACATTCACCTATGTACAATGTAACCCTCTCCATTCTGCCAGTGAAGCTGACAATTCACGTGAACTGCATCATTAAAGAATACTTGATCCAGGAATTAATTAATTTCTTACGGGAGTATATATGGAAATAAGGAGTGGAGGGATGTGAGAGAAAACCAGATTCTAATCTCTGATAAATGGCACCCTGAGTTTCTATTCATCTTGTAAAAGCATTTGCTTTGCATTTGTGCTCAAGGGACATAGCTACTTTTACAAGATAATATCTGAGATCAAAATGCATGTGTATATGAAATTTAAATGTAATATTTTCATATATATTATTTTAGTTTACTTTTTTTAATTTATTTTTTAAATTAATTTAATTTTAATTCAATGATCTCAGCCCACAACTGTCTCTAGTAATCTAATACCACACCTATCAGTTTCCTGGCTCTGTCTGTTATTTCTTCTGTGTGACACACTAAGTTCTCCATGTCATATAGCTGATAACAGTATACATGTGGTGATGAATATTAGGCTTGCAAAAGAGTGGTTGCTTTTATTTATTATGGGGCGGATTCTGCCACCCTTGTATTTTGTATTCCCTTACCCTCCAAGTATTCCCCTGGATTTCACTGCGACTATGCACAGAGTAATGAACAAGTCAATATGTAGAAGGATGACAGAATCTTGTCCTCTGCACCAGTTCCTCAGCTGATGTAAACTGGAATTGTTTAATTGGCCTCAATGGACATGTTCTCATTGAAACCAGCAGAGGATCTGGCTCACTGGGTTCATAGCATTCCTTAACATGTACTTATGAAAAATAATGGAAAGTGTACATACATTGTATGGAACATCATGCTTCAAGCTGACCTAGAATGATCAGAGTCTCAGGAGGTTAGAATATTAAAGTAACCATAAATATTTGTTTGGGGTTGTAATGCATTAGCCACAGCTCAAAAGATGATTATAATTTGCTAATGTCAGTTTCTTTGAGGTCATAGTCATGTCTCCTATGAACTTTTGTTTTTTTCAAACGTATGCTTTAGTCTTTGTGGACAGTGCCTACAGTGTAGGAGGAATTGTGAATCTCATTTGTTGTGAAAACATTTCAAATGTTATTCCAAATATAACCAGAAAAGCACACAAATGCAGGAAGCAGCCAATACACATCCTCCTTATTTCACACTGCAGTCTAAAATATGCTTATATCTTAAATCCATAGTCAGAGGAGAGTGGAGACTCAAGCAGTAGATAATCAAATTACTTTTAATAAAACTAAAGCTGTGATCATTACTAAGTGACGTAGTGTAGCATCACACAAAGAAAGAGCAGTTTCACTTACTGTTAAATTAATTACTGCATGTAAAGTGAAATGAGTTTGATATATCAAGTCTCAATATAGCCTTAGGCACTGTGCTAAACTTCAACACCTCCAAGGACAGGAATGAACTTTTTATGGGCTAAAGTTTGTCAGAGTCATTTAACATATCCCAACAACTATTGCCTTGTTGATTTAAAAAATAAAATGAACCTTTTAAAGAGCAACCTAAAGAAGATAGTTATACTTTTCAGAATGTAAAGGCTAGGTATAACTGTGTCCCTAGCCTCTATTTGCCAGAAGCTGGGAATGGGCAACAGAGGATGAATCACTTGATAATTACCTGTTCTTTTCATTCCCTCTGTGGCATTGGCCACTGTCAGAAGACAGAATACTGGGCTAGATGGACCTTTGGTCTGACCCAGTATGGCCGTTCTTAAGTTCTTATGTTCCTATCCATGTCTTCTTGGCCAATAGCCTGATCAGAGCTATTCTGGGTTCCAGACTACTTCTCCATCCTTATAATTGTTTCCCAGGGTGACCTGCCCCCCTACAGCTCATTTCCAGCTCATAAAATGGATTTGGTGGCAGGATATGTCAGAAATATGTGCAAAGGAAGGAATGGGAATACTTGGCAGAGGTAGATGAGGCTGACTGAATCAAAAACAGTATTAGCTCCTGTAACAGGACTGCTGCTTACTATGAACCCCACCTTGTTACATACCCTCCCCTTTTTGAACCTTGTCCCCACCAGGGTAAGTTCTATTGGGAAGAACTGCCAGCTGAAACCTAGAAGTGGTTGAAATTGTTCTAAAACAATTAGATCCATGACAACCACCACCAAGATTGTCTCTGGATTCAGACACTGGGCAGCTAGGTCTCGCAACCTCTGGCCTGCTATATAGGGTCAGGCTCCCTGTGGAATTTATGCCGGTATGCTTCAGTCATGAACTCCTGCCAAACTAAGCTGCTTTCCATTTGCCGTACAAGCTCAGCTGTATCACTCAAGTTTCTATGAGCAGTTTTAGCTTCTCTAGTCAGAAATGGCATCACCCTGGCAACCCAGTGGAGTCTTCCCAGCCAGCAGCCCGGGCATCCTGCTCAAAGATGCAGAGAAAGGCCTCAGCAACATCTTCCAGGTCCTACTTTGCCAGTGCCAGGCTCGGCCTGCCCTGTCCCAATCCTTCCAGATAGTCTGGGCCCATCTGCCGTGTTGCGGCAGAAACTGCTCCTGCTGCTGACATTAGGACTCCTGCCACTGCTGCTGGGTGACCAGCTGTACCTCCTGCTGCTTTTGTTGGCTTTGCAAAAGCAGCAGGAGAAGATCTGAGTCTTTTGCTTTTGCTGTACTAATAGGCAGATAACCATAAGAAGAGATGGAGGAAATTATCTCTTCTATATCAACTCTCCTCTTTAGTTGAAGGGGGGTTTGGGATCCTTTGACTATGCCAATATGTAACAGAACTGCTGCTTACTGAGCAGCCCCTCCTGGCCAGGGTTGTCCCTGCAAGCTCCCCACCTCTGGTTTTCCTCTTGTTCAGGGACCTTCAAGAAATAAGGCTTTCTCTGGATAACAGTACCCCTACCTTGGGAAGTTTAATACCAGAACCAGTTTACAACAACCTAGGGTGACCACCTTTTCACAAGACAAAAGCAGCCCTGCCCCTCCCTGCCCTCCACTCCTCTTCTTCCTGAGACCTCGCCTCCTGGTCAGGCTGGAAGCCAGAGCCAGGTCATGGTAAGAGCTACCCAGGGAGCCCGGGCTGCTGTGGAGCGCCCCAGACCCTACACCTGCCCTGTGGGTGGGGGGGTGTGCCGATGTCCCTGTTCCCCGGGGCACACCGTCCAGGGCAGGTGGAGGGTCTGGGGCTCCCCATAGCAGCCCAGGCTCCCTGGGCAGCTCTTACCACTTCCCAGCTCTGGCTTCTGACTTACACAGATGGGATGGGACCTTGGGCGGGGGGAGATGAGGAACAGGGTGTGGGGTCTTGTGGCAAGGGGCGGGGACTAAGGCCCACCTTAGCCTCAGCCCCAGCCCCACCCCCATCAGGAAGAGGCTGGCGCTGCCCCTGAGTCTCAGGCAGGCACGGGGTGGTACTGTAGGGCATCCAGGACAAATGCTGTATTGGAGTCATTCGTCCTGGGGCCAGGACTTAAACTCTGCATTTCAGGACTATCCCGCCCAATTTGGGACGGGTGGTCACCCTACAACAACCCAGAGTCCCAAACTAAAGTCTCTTCCAACAAGACAAGGAAAAAGTCCATAGTTAGGTCTGGCATTTTCTCTCACCTCCAAGGCTCTTCTTCCAAGCCTCTACAGAGCCTATTTAAGGAGCTCCTTGAAGGGGGAAATGGAGGCAGGGTGCTGCAGAGCCACACCTGGTGCACAGGGGATGCTGCAGGACTGGCATGCCCACTTATGATGTTATTGGAAATTAAGAAAAAACAAGTATCCATCAGTTTACAATTACACATTTTTAACAGCATTTAATAATATTTAACTGATGGTTTAAAACCAATGTGTATTCCACTCTGCAGAGCAGATAGAAAATGAGTTCCATGACAAAACTCTAGATTTGTTGGGTTTTTTTCCATGAATATTCTTTGTTAACCCAGTTAGCTCACTATTGAACATAATTGCTCCTAACAACCTTAGGGTTAGATTGTGCTTTTAGGCTCAGCCTCTAAGTAGCTCCTTTCTTTGGAGGGTAGTAATTTGCTACTGTCCAGTACAGCAGCAAGTGACAACAACTCTCCACTGGTTCATCTGAGTTGGTCAGCAAGTGGTGGAGATGGGCTTGCCTGCACAGGGAGTTATTCTGGAATAGCTATTTCTGTTCCATTATTTCTGATTAACTCCATGTGTGGATGCTTCTATTCCATAATAAGTCATCAATTATTCCGAATTAGCTTAATCCACACTGGAAGGAATAACAGCATCCACATGTAGTTAATATGCATCTAATGAAGTGGGTTCTAGCCCACGAAAGCTTATGCCCAAATAAAATTTGTTAGTCTCTAAGGTGCCACAAGGACTCCTCGTTGTTTAATCAGAAATGGTTAATCTGCTTTAAATTCACACCCTACCTTATTCTGGATTAAACTTGCATGTGAAGACAAGCCCTAAGTCTCCACCGGTTCTCCATCCCCTCTACCCACTCACTCGAGGGGCAGTGGGAATAAGCCATGGCACAGAACTTCCTTACTTCTACGTGCCCAGACCCAAAGTCTAGGCAAGCTATATAAAGGCCTAAGGGGAGTCCTTGCTCCTTCTTACTCCTTTGTGCTCATGTGTAATCCAAGTTTCAGTCTAGTATTCTGTCACAAACATTTGCCTTGCCCCCACTGGGAGCCCTAAAGACCTGGAATTCTCCGTTCTCCTTGTGCCACTCCAACCAGTGCAAAGGGACCATAAAGCAGGCAGACCTCACCAAATATCCATGTATTCTCCTACATGGGGAGAATTTCCAGCTGGTGGAGAGCTGTAATAGCAGCTCTCAGAGTGGTAGCCATGTTAGTCTGTATCAGCAAAAACAACGAGGAGTCATTGTGGCACCTTAGAGACTAACAAATTTATTTGGACATAAGCTTTCGTGGGCTAGAACCCACTTCATCCACTCCATGCATCTGATGAAGTGGGTTCTAGCCTACGAAAGCTTGTGCCCAAATAAATTTGTTAGTCTCTATGGTGCCACAAGGACTCCTAATAGCAGCTCTGTGACACCCCTTTGTGGCCCACTAGTACTGGAGGCATAGCTAGGGAAAAGATTTTGTGTTGGGCTAAAACTAGAACTCTGGATTGGATAGAGCTGATCAAGCAGAGTGCTTTTGGCACAGTGTAGAAATAATATTTTAGCCAATATAGCAAATGAATCACTCCAGAAGGGGAAGACTTCAACATTTTTCTCCTGGCTTAGACTTTTCCATCAGCAGCCTCAGCAGCCAACTAACTTTGTCCCAGTTGGGAGAGGAAGCTAGACCAATCTTTTGGATGTTGTCCAAAGGTAATAAAACCATGTCCTTAGAAGTGTTTTATTTAGAATTAGGAGGTTATTTATGTTTGTCTCGGCAAATTCTAAGCACTATTGATCTACATATTTGCCTGGATAAACCAAGACAAGAAACACAGCAACTATCCTGAAAATAAAGTACAACTAAAATGTTTTTAAAAGCCCTTCTACACGGCACATGAGAAACATTAATACTGCTATAAGCCAGTGGACTCTCAGTTTTAATTATTAGTAAACAACTAACACCCTGAAAGTCTTTCATATGTTTCTCTTCATGTTGGAAAGAGATGCAAAAGAAGACTGAATTTAGAAAGGTTCTGAAATCCATTGTTAATTGTGTTTTCTAAAATATAACTCTGATGTGGGAAGAACGATGGTGCAGACTATGAGCACTGGATGGTGTCCTGATTCTCTCTATTAAGTTCTGTTCTCATTTAAGAAAAAAGAAGTGCACAAAGCCCAATTATCAGTCTAAATTAGGCCACTTGGTTTCACATTTTCACACTGAAACAGAAACATAACTCCCTAAAATAGGTATCTGGACACCTAGTAGCTGATTTGAGCGTCCAAATATAGAACCTGGTACCTTAAGTAAGGTGTCCATGTTTGAAAATACTTCTCCACAGAATTTACAGTATTCTATATTTTGCTACTGATGGGCTAAGAAGATACCAAAAGACAAAGATTCTATCCTGAAGTCATGTATATGGGTGTCAATCATGAGTAATTCCATTTAAATCAGTGGTGTTATACCTGGATAAAACTGGTGTGAGTGGAATCAGGCCCACTGTACAGCTGCATCAACAAAGCTTCTAGGTTCCCATAGCACAAATTGTGAGATATTATAGTATTTCCTTGTGATCTTTTTCAGTGGGGAGCTATGCAGATCATTTGCCGAACATATTGCCAAGCCTATGGTGAAGCTGAACTCTCCCACAATAATAGTCTGCTTCTTGACTGATGGCACTAAATATGCTAGAGTTAAATCTTTTTATGAGTTTTCCTAGAACAGACCAGAAATCTTAGCCATGTTGAATGTACTTGTTCCATCAAAAGGTAGAACTACGATGTTAGTTGAGATTGCACTAATCATAGCTCAAAAGACTTCAGGACAGCGTTGATGGGAGTGGCCAAAACATTAGTATTCTGCTGTACCAAGTGACAAAATTATTCAGTGTTCTGAGAATTTTGTAATTTCTTTAGCAATTTCAAAGGGGCTCAGTCATCCCCATATTTCTTAATATCTTTTAATGTGATTTAGTGGGCTCCTTGGAAGAATACCATCCCTAGAACTTTAGATGAATTTGGGGAACTTCTTAATAGCACATTGATGAAACATACTGATGAACGAGCTTCTGATATCTCCATTTATCAATCGGCAATTAGATGGCCATACAATGGTCCTGATTCTTCTCTCTTGCACAAATGAAAATCAGGAATAATACCACTGAAAAATAACAGATTCGTACTGATGTAAAACTGGTTGTGTGAGAGGAGATTCAGGGCCAGTATGTTATGGTTATCTGACTCCCAAATATCAAAGAAATCAAATCAAATATAAAATATACTAATAATAAATACCAAATCAAAGAAAGGGACCCAAAGATCCATGTGCAAGAGAAAGGAGTGACAGAGATCAATGAGTATGCAACAGGAAAAAAGAAAGTGTGCAATTAGAAATCCGTGATCTCTATACGGGAATAAGGCAGTGATGTCATTATATAGTAATTTTATATGAATATGAAACTTTCTGATGTGATTACTTCATTCCTATACATTTCTGATTAATAACATTTACAGTTCCAATTTTAAAAAGATAAATCAGTCATATTCCATAAAAAGAAAAGGAGTACTTGTGACACCTTAGAAACTAACAAATTTATTTGAGCATAAGCTTTCCATGAGCTACAGCTCACTTCATTGGATGCATGCAGTAGAAAATACAGTGGGGAGATTTTATATATACAGAGAACATGAAACAATGGGTGTTACCATACACACTGTAACGAGAGTGATCAGGTAAGGTGAGTTATTACGAGCAGGAGAGCGGGGGGGGGAAGAGGGGAAAACCTTTTGCAGTGATAATCAAGGTGGGCCATTTCCAGCAGCTGGCAAGAACGTGTGAGGAACAGTAGCAGGCAGGGGGGAGGGAATAAACATGGGGAAATAGTTTTACTTTGTGTAATGACACATCCACTCCCAGTCTTTATTCAAGCCTAAGTTAATTGTGTCCAGTTTGCAAATTAATTCCAATTCAGCAGTCTCTCGGAGTCCGTTTTTGAAGTTTTTTTCTTGAAGAATTGCCACTTTTAGGTCTGTAATCGAGTAACCAACGAGATTGAGGTGTTCTTCGACTGGTTTTTGAATGTTATAATTCTTGACGTCTGATTTGTGTCCATTTATTCTTTTACGTAGAGACGATCCAGTTTGGCCAATGTACATGGCAGAGGGGCATTGCTGGCACATGATGGCATATATCACATTGGTAGATGTGCAGGTGAACGAGCCTCTGATAGTGTGGCTGATGTGATTAGGCCCTATGATGGTGTCCCCTGAATAGATATGTGGACACAGTTGACAACGGGCTTTGTTGCAAGGATAGGTTCCTGGGTTAGTGTTTTTGTTGTGTGGTGTGTGGTTGCTGGTGAGTATTTGCTTCAGGTTCAGGGGGGCTGTCATAGAATCACAGAATCATAGAATCATACAATATCGGGGTTGGAAGGGACCTCAGGAGGTCATCTAGTCCAACCCCCTGCTCAAAAGCAGGACCAATCCCCAATTAAATCATCCCAGCCAGGGCTTTGTCAAGCCTGACCTTAAAAACTTCTAAGGAAGGAGATTCCACCACCTCCCTAGGCAACGCATTCCAGTGTTTCACCACCCTCCTAGTGAAAAAGTTTTTCCTAATATCCAACCTAAACCTCCCCCACTGCAACTTGAGACCATTACTCCTTGTCCTGTCCTCTTCCACCACTGAGAATAGTCTAGAACCATCCTCTCTGGAACCACCTCTCAGGCAGCTGAAAGCAGCTATCAAATCCCCCCTCATTCTTCTCTTCTGCAGACTAAACAATCCCAGTTCCCTCAGCCTCTCCTCATAAGTCATGTGTTCCAGACCCCTAATCATTTTTGTTGCCCTTCGCTGGACTCTTTCCAATTTATCCACATCCTTCTTGTAGTGTGGGGCCCAAAACTGGACACAGTACTCCAGATGAGGCCTCACCAATGTCGAATAGAGGGGGACGATCACGTCCCTCGATCTGCTCGCTATGCCCCTACTTATACAGCCCAAAATGCCATTGGCCTTCTTAGCAACAAGGGCACACTGCTGACTCATATGCAGCTTCTCGTCCACTGTCACCCCTAGGTCCTTTTCCGCAGAACTGCTGCCTAGCCATTCGGTCCCTAGTCTGTAGCTGTGCATTGGGTTCTTCCGTCCTAAGTGCAGGACCCTGCACTTATCCTTATTGAACCTCATCAGATTTCTTTTGGCCCAATCCTCCAATTTGTCTAGGTCCCTCTGTATCCTATCCCTGCCCTCAAGCGTATCTACCACTCCTCCAAGTTTAGTATCATCCGCAAATTTGCTGAGAGTACAATCCACACCATCCTCCAGATCATTTATGAAGATATTGAACAAAACCGGCCCCAGGACCGACCCCTGGGGCACTTCACTTGACACCGGCTGCCAACTAGACATGGAGCCATTGATCACTACCCGTTGAGCCTGACAATCTAGCCAACTTTCTACCCACCTTATAGTGCATTCATCCAGCCCATACTTCTTTAACTTGCTGACAAGAATACTGTGGGAGACCGTGTCAAAAGCTTTGCTAAAGTCAAGATACAATACATCCACTGCTTTCCCTTCATCCACAGAACCAGTAATCTCATCATAGAAGGTGATTAGATTAGTCAGGCATGACCTTCCCTTGGTGAATCCATGCTGACTGTTCCTGATCACTTTCCTCTCATGTAAGTGCTTCAGGATTGATTCTTTGAGGACCTGCTCCATGATTTTTCCGGGGACTGAAGTGAGGCTGACTGGCCTGTAGTTCCCAGGATCCTTCTTCTTCCCTTTTTTAAAGATTGGCACTACATTAGCCTTTTTCCAGTCATCCGGGACTTCCCCCGTTCGCCACGAGTTTTCAAAGATAATGGCCAATGGCTCTGCAATCACAGCCGCCAGTTCCTTTAGCACTCTCGGATGCAACTCGTCCGGCCCCAGGGACTTGTGCATGTCCAGCTTTTCTAAATAGTCCCTAACCACCTCTTTCTCCACAGAGGGCTGGCCATCTATTCCCCATGTTGTGATGCCCAGCGCAGCAGTCTGGGAGCTGACCTTGTTAGTGAAGAAGTGAAGTCCTTGTCTGTAAGCAAGGACTGGCCTGTCTCCCAAGATCTGTGAGAGTGATGGGTCGTCCTTCAGGATAGGTTGTAGATCCTCGATGATGCGTTGGAGAGGTTTTAGTTGGGGGCTGAAGGTGATGGCTAGTGGCGTTCTGTTATTTTCTTTGTTGGGCCTGTCCTGTAGTAGGTAACTTCTGGGTACTCTTCTGGCTCTGTCAATCTGGTTCTTCACTTCACTTCAGGTGGGTATTGTAGTTATAAGACCGCTTGATTGAGATCTTGTAGGTGTTTGTCTCTGTCTGAGGGGTTGGAGCAAATGCAGTTGTATCGTAGAGCTTGGCTGTAGACGATGGATCGTGTGGTGTGGTCTGGGTGAAAGCTGGAGGCATGTAGGTAAGCATAGCGGTCAGTCGGTTTCCGGTATAGGGTGGTGTTTATGTGACCATTGCTTATTAGCAGCGTGGTGTCCAGGAAGTGGATCTCTTGTGTGGACTGGTCCAGGCTGAGGTTGATGGTGGGATGGAAATTGTTGAAATCATGGTGGAATTCCTCAAGGGCTTCTTTTCCATGGGTCCAGATGATGAAGATGTCATCAGTGTAGCACAAGGAGAGTTGGGGCATTAGGGGACGAGAGCTGAGGAAGCGTTGTTCTAAGTCAGCCATAAAAATGTTGGCATACGGTGGGGCCATGCAGGTACCCATTGCAGCGCCACTGATTTGAAGGTATACATTGTCCCCAAATATGAAATAGTTATGGGTGAGGACAAAGTCACAAAGTTCAGCCACCAGGTTTGCTGTGACATTATCAGGGATACTGTTCCTGACGGCCTGTAGTCCATCTTTGTGTGGAATGTTGGTGTAGAGGCCTTCTACATCCATAGTGGCTAGGTTATTGTCAGGAAGGTCACCGATGGATTGTAGTTTCCTCAGGAAGTCAGTGGTGTCTCGAAGATAGCTAGGAGCGCTGGTAGCATAGGGCCTGAGGAGGGAGTCTACATAGCCAGACAATCCTGCTGTCAGGGTGCCAATGCCTGAGATGATGGGGCTTCCAGGCTTTCCAGGTTTATGAATCTTGGGTAGCAGGTAGAATACCCCTGGTCGGAGTTCTAGGGATGTGTCTGTGCGGATTTGTTCTTGTGCTTTTTCAGGGAATTTCTTGAGCAGATGGTGTAGTTTCTGTTTGTAACCCTCAGTGGGATGAGAGGTAATGGCTTGTAGAATGTGGTATTGGATAGCTGCCTAGCAGCCTCTTGTTCATATTCTGACCTATTCATGATGACGACAGCACCTCCTTTGTCAGCCTTTTTGATTATGATGTCAGAGTTGTTACTGAGGCTGCGGATGGCATTGTGTTCTGCACAGCTGAGGTTATGTTGTGGCCCCTTGTGGCATGTAGTAGTTTAGATAGTTTAGTGTCCTTTTTCTTTTGTAGAGAAGCAAAGTGTGTGTTGTAAATGGCTTGTCTAGTTTTTGTAAAGTCCAGCCACAAGGAAGTTTGTGTGGAAGATTGTTTTTTTTAGGAGTATCCAGTTTTGAGAGTGCATTCTTAATCTTTCCCTGTTTGCTGTATAGGATGTTGATCAGGTGATTCTGCAGTTTCTTTGAGGCACAAGCTGTCCCCATAGTCTGTGTGGTATGTAGATTGTAATGGATTTTTTACCGTCAGTCCTTTTGGTATGATGTCCATCTGTTTGCATTTGGAAAGGAAGATGATGTCTGTCTGAATCTGTATGAGTTTTTTCATGAAGTTGATAGATTTCCACTCCATACGGCTAAATTCAGTGCGTTGCATAATGACAGGTTTCAGAGTAGCAGCCGTGTTAGTCTGCATCCGCAAAAAGAAGAGGAGTACTTGTGGCACCTTAGAGACTAACAAATTTATTTGAGCATAAGCTTCCGTGAGCTACAGCTCACTTCATTGGATGCATGCAGTAGAAAATACAGTGGGGAGATTTTATATACACAGAGAACATGAAACAATGGGTGTTACCATACACACTGTAACAAGAGTGAATTTCTGTGCACATTACTAATATTTAGACACACTGAGGAACAACAGAAAGGTCTGCCTATGGGAACAGATGCCAGGCTGCTTTACATTGTTTTGCCCCACAGGTGAATATAGATGTTTCTTTAGAGAGAAAAAGGTCTGCTTGCATGATGAAAACGATACTGCCCAATGAGAAGTAGTAGAAGTGGGAATGTGAGATAACAGGAGAAAAAGCTGTCTGGAGAGGCCTCTGTGCATCCAAAACACCCAGAACTATAGAAGCTTTTAGAGGTTGATTTTTATCAGTGAAACTGCATGTGATAATTCAGTCTCCAAGCAGCCTGCTCTTGATAGTGTGTGTTTGAAAAATTAAACAAGTGGGGTTGCACTGCTGTATTTGACAAAACTTGTATTGAGACCTTGCAGGCTTGCACAGATTTCAGCAATTCCTAATTAGAACAATGAAAGCATCTGATTTCCCATGACACGATGGCCAGATTAACTGAAGTTGATACAGGAAGGTAGAAATTATATCTCCTTGTACCAGCAAAATTTGTTGCTCCCTATGAGGGAGCTGCTCTGAAGTACCACTACTTGCTGCCTTCTCTTGGGGTTGTCTCTAGAATAAGCTGCTCTAACCAATGCCAGAACTCCATAGGGGAACCATTGTAATGGAAAAGTTGACTCACTATAACTCCTGACCATCTCTGTCCATGTGCTGCCCTTTTACTGTCCCCTAGTGCAAGAGAGGTTGTGACCGTTTTCTGACAATGCAATGTACTCCTTTGGTGGACAGTCCATTTCAGGGACCTTTCACTAGTGTCATCTTCAGCATAAATTGTTATGCACTGAGGGGTTAAGCTGGAGCCCAAAGTCTTAAACTAGTCACATAACTATCAGTGATCAGTATGGTTTAGAGAAAACTAGGATAAACTGAAATTATAATTTCATAGACAGACTCGTTTCAAAAACATCTGAGTTTATAATGCCTCTCTGGAATCTCCAGACTATAGCTTTGTTATGTAATCCTCCCATGTCCACATCAAATATCTTTTGTCATTTCAAGAATGACAACAAAGATACCTTTCCAAATATTCTTTCCCAGTTTCTCTTTCTTGGTGCATAAACAAAATCTAGTTTAATTTTTCTTAACAGGTTTTGTAAATATCACCAGGCTTTACAGTAATCGTCAATAAAGCTTGTACAGATGTATTTGTGTCCATAAGAGGAAGCAACTGTTTGATGAATTAGGATAATAAAATCTTCCTTGACATACAGGCTGTGAACAATACCGTATCGGCATGCCCAGCATGTCTCAATGTTCCTGTTAAGTTCCACAGCTTCAAGGCTTATCAGGCTACTTCTCAGCATTTCTCTGAATAGCATCTGAACCACAGATGTTGAAAAGAACACATACAGGAAATTCATAAGAGGATAAAAAAAATCCCTTGCTGCTTTTGTAGACTTTTTCTATGCCCACTAAAACTGTATTCAAACAGTGTGCATAGTAACGTGTGTAAATAGCGAGAGGAGCTTTTCATGAAGAATTCTCAGTGCTTCTGCATAATGGATGTTAGCGATGAATGCGTCCATCCTCAAACTGACTTACACAGTTCTTCAGAGCTCACCTGTTTTGTCATTAGAACCTTTCACACGCATAGTGGTCCTTCGCCACCCACCAACTGTGGATGCTTGTCTCATCTGCCTGTAGATGGAATGACATACACTTAAGGGCCAGATCCTCAGCTGGTGTAAATTATCAAATGAGGCCCATGCGCCTATGATAATTTACATCAGCTGCAGATCTGCCACTTAGTCTTACTTTGCACACTGGTTTACTAACTAGTTCATTTTGTGTTGTTGGAGACATAATGGACTCTGGGCCTGATTCTGAGCCCACTTGTGCCTGTTTTATATGGTAATACCCTTGAATTCAATAGAGTTACTCCTGTAACTCCTCTTACAACAGTTAGAGATCAAAGTCAGGCCTATTATATTCAGATTTGTGTTGGGATATTTGGATGTATTTGCTGAAACCAGGATCCCATTTGGCTTATCACCTCTTTTTGCTTCTTAAAATAAATATCTCTTAGTTGTTGACTCAGCTTTGCAGTTTTAAAATCTTATTGATATTCAGCACTTTTTAGGACCTTCCACCCAAGGATCTCAAAGTTGGGGTTCTGTTTTGGTTTTTTGAAACTGAAGTCTTCCAACACTTCTCTGTGATAGGTATCCCCCCATTTTACAGATGAGGAAAACAAACAGCCAATGCAGAAGTTCAGTGATTTGCTCAGGGACCCAAAGCAAGTCTTTGGCAGAGCTAGAAGTTAAACCCAGTTCTGCTCACAACCACTGTGGTGTTCTGCACTTGCTCAAGCTTTCTTTTTTTATTTTTTTTACTGATGGACCCAAAATGTCTATCCTTGTCTGAAGCAATTTTATTTAATACTAATCACAGCTTTCAAATAAAATGCCAAAAACTGTTATTTTGGAAAAAAAAACCTGTTAAGCATAATAGAGAATCATTCCTGTGAAGCTTTAGGGGATAGGTTTAGCAATGGAAGAAGGTTGGAATGTGCAATGTTTTCTTTGCATATGTAATTATGCAAATTTTAATGTGTAATTATATTATCTATGCCATTTGGAATTTTACTTGCACTTCACATTTATAAGTCTGCAGATCATTGCAGCCAGGTGCCACTTACACAATGGTTGAATTTTGCCCTTCTATGACCAGCCTCCCTTGCTCTTTTTTTTTTTTAACTTCCAGCTTTACACACAGTAAAAAAATATTCCATATCTTGATTTCTTTGTATTATTGATTTTTTGGTATTATTTTTCAGAGTTCATTTTGCACTTCTCATTTTATTTTCTTACAAATTTTGGTTGATCATGATACTTCTGAGTTCACTGCAAGCTATAAAATAGAATGAAACAATTAATCCTATTCATTCTTACTGCTTCTCTGATAAGAGAGTAGAAAGGTTAAGAATTTCCCACGGTAGCTACAGTGACTTAAAGAGGAAAAACTCTTCTGACAATAATGTGATGAAATTTGATTTCACTCATACCAGTATAAATCCATTAACTTAACTTCAGCAGAGATATTGGTGGGGTGAGATCTTCACCTCTGTTCCAGCCTCTGTATGCCAAGTAGGGGGGACTTTCAAATTTTCTTGTGAAGAAAAGGCAATCAAAAAGCTATTACTGAGGCAGATGTTCTGGGCACATAAAGACGATTCATCATTCCAGATGTTGTTTTACAATGCTTGGGACAACTGAGGTACTGAGAAAAATTGGTTTCCTTTTGGAGTAATTTTAATATAAAGTGTTAGGATTCTCTACTTCATTGTATTACTTTTGCCTCTGTTGTTTCTATATTCAAATATTCCCCCACACACTAGATTTTCAATTCTGTTTATTTCAATATGGGTTATGGCTCGAAACACATGGGTATGTCTACACTGTAGCTGGGAAGGCGCTTCCTAGTGTGGGTAGACAGATGCATGCTAACTGTGCTCCCGTTAGCATGCTAAAAATAGCAGGGTAGCCAGATAGCGTGGGTGGCAGTTTGGGCTAGCCTCCTCAATACAAACCCACCCAGACCCCCTGGGTACATACTTGGGCAATGAGCCTGAGCTGCTGCCCATGCTACCCCAGCTACACTGCTATTTTTAGTGCACTAGTTCAAGCAGAGCTAGTGCTTATATCTACCAGTGCTGTGAAACATGTTCCCAGCTGCAATATAGATGTATAGTATATAAAACCAGAATCTTTTGTCTTGTACCTCTCTATTTCCAGTGCATCACCCTCATTATACATGCTTAACATATGTGCAAAATAAGGGTAGTTTTCTTTGCTGTGAGTGTGCATAGTGTTACGAAGTTTGTCTTAAAATGTCTGCCAAATTGAACCACAGTATTCAGTTCATTGGACCTGAATATATCTAGGTTTGGCAGCTTTGATTATGTGCCCAAATGTTCACATAGGGTCTGATTATCTGAACAGTTGCCACTAGGCATAGAAGTTACTATTATGAATAGCCCTGTTCACACTGATAGCACTATCCATATCTGTAAGGCCTTTATGGAATTGTGTGGTATTTATTGATGGCAAAAAAATTTACAGCTGGCCCTGCTATCTGGTAGTCAGGTGGGTACGTGCAGATTAATAATTGATTTTTAAGACATACCCAGCAGCAACATCACAGTATCTTAAGGCAGGACTACAATTTTTTAAAATATGTTCAGCAGCACGATGGTGGCAAATGCAAGCCCAGATTAATATATCAGTCATGAAATTATGCAAAAATTCTCTGGATTGAATTACATTTGGTTGAGTTAGTACAAACAAGGAGCCTATGATTTAAATTCAATTGGAAAGTGAGTATTTTTGAGGGAAGGGGAAAATACACACAGTACCTACAGAATGGGGTGATTATATTCAATTCACATAGGTAAACCTGGTTAAATAGTTACATTGAAATCTTTGAGGGTCTTAAATATTAATGTTATCAATAGGCTGAAAAAAATGTAAATTACTCTGGATGATGTGTAGGAGAGCTTGGTTCTGAAAAGATGTTTCTAACGGCAATTTTTCTTTGCATGACTGAGTACATGTGCAGATTGACACTTTACACAAATTTTATGTTTATAAAGGTTACTAAATGGTTAATCAATTGTTATAAAGTCCAGCAGCCAGTAGGTTGCTTATAATAATCTATAACACCTTTGACTGATGTCCTTGCCACCATCTACAATACATACGATTCATGTCTGTGATATGTTTATTACATCTATTAATAATTTATTGGTATTTCTGTGAGTGTTCAGTGAAGAAAGGGCTGGATACTACAGGGGAATGCTTTGAAGAGCCTCAGGGACTGGGGTACACCTATTGTTCACCTGCAAAGCTAAGCAAGGACTAGCATAGCCCAAAGAAGACTGCTTGGGTGTCTAACAGAGCTGACACCCAGTTAAGTGCAAGCAAATCTGCTTCTTGCTGGGGCCAGGGAAGTAATAAGGTGACTGGGTACTCCAAGACCCATCAAAGTACCATTCCAGAATTATTGCCTTCCCTTTTTCTTTTGCAGGAAACAGATCTTATTCTGACCTTTAATATCTCAATGCACCGTTCTTGGTGGATGGAGAATGGCCCAGGCTGTACAGTGACATCTGTGACTCCAGCCCCAGAATGGGCACCAGAGGATCATCGTTACATCACTGTCTCAGGGTGTTTGCTTGAATACCAGTATATAGAAGTGGCTCACAGCTCCCTTCAGATCTTCCTTGCAGTAAGTGTTCACAATCAACCTCTCTTCCAGCACTTTTTCTAGAATTTATCTTACAGTGAAGGCTGACCTGCCTCACCAGTCTAAAACTGGGACTTCTTATGGTCCATCTAACCACTCAGAAAAATATTTTTTAGATACCTATATTTTTGTAAACTCATTCTCCAAAATGGTTGTTTTTGCTGAAACTTTGTGGGGGGAAGGGAATAAGCTTGGGGTAGAGAGCAAGCATGGAAAATTTCTGCCATGACACAAAGGCTGTGAAATTCTCACTCTATTGATGTCAATAAGCAAAATTCCCATGTCTTCAGTGGGGCCAGATTTTCACCTTTAAAGTGTGACAAAGTTATAAGCAACTGAAAATGGGCTTGTAGTGTAAAGTGTTCAACAACTTTAACTATAGACGCTGGTACCAGCTCTGCCTACAATAATGATTGTTTCTATTGTCGCAGTATTTAGAGACTATGATTGAGTCCCCATTGAGTTTAGCATGTTCAAATGGGTAAAACAGAGACAGTACCTGCTCAGGCAAGGGCACTGTCTTGGATTATGACAAATTGCAACTTGTGGATAAACAGACAAATAGGCTTGGGGTGGAGGGGACAAAGTAATAATAAAGACAGGTGTATTTGCATAAATATGTAATGACAGGATAGTGTTCAGGCCCAAAGTCTGTAGCTCAGCCTCATCTCCAAAGTCGATGTTAAGGATTTTTTTTCTAACTCAATTTTGTGGATAATAATGAGGGTTGAGTGAAAGAACAAAGAAAAAATATCGTTCAGCATAGGTTCTGTTCCCATTCAGAAATACATGGTGTGTTTTACGTCAGATCTTTTAGAGGTGTCAGTGTCTGAACACAGCTGTATTTCTAGATAAGGCCTCGCTTTTCATGCCACAGAAAAAGTACAGAATGACAAGCTATCAGATTCTGTGTTGAAATCCCAGCATAGTTTAGCCAACCATGGTTAGGCCTTTTATTACTGCTCATGTTACCACACCTGTAGTTATTATAGGTACCCATTTACAAAGAAAACATTTGAGTCAATTTTCCAAACCATCATATTGGATTGCATAACACATAGTTTAAATGTTTTCTTAAAAATAATGACCACTGTTTGGCATGTAAATACAGTAATAGAACCACGGGGTGACCTGCAACACAAAGTTAGACAAGCAGAGTTTTCTTCTCTTTTCAGCAAACTAATCTCCAAGTCTCTGCCCAGATTTATCCCTGGTTAGTGAAAAGAAGTTGATCTTTTCTTTCAATTCCCTTTTATGGGCACTTACGTGGATCTTGGACTTTAACTGTAAAACCGTAAATTGCGACCTACAAATTGGTTACTTGCTTTAAATTTGTTTGGTTTTTTCCCCCTGTGTTCCTGGCCAGTATCAAGTTAATGTTGATCTTAGCTTTTGCAGGGACAGTAGCACCACTGGTTGCTCTTAAATGGGTTCCTTGCAGATAAATGTCTCAAAAAGGAGTAAGGAAATAATTCTGATTGGAGCTGACTTTTATGATTCTTTGAAAGTGACATAACATATTCAGTGCATTTTCTATGACTTTTTACTAGGTTTGCAAAGTGTGCAGCTAAAGGAAGTTGTGCAGTTCATGTGTGTATGACTTAGTGAAAAGAGTACTTAAGGTACATTATGCATAGGGAGAAGTGAGAGCTCTTGGCCCCATCCTTTTACACATTAAATAGAGGGGTTTAGAGGGAACTGTATTTTTGCAAAAGGAAGTTCTGCTGATGCACTAGAAGAACTCCATAGCACTTAAGGTTCCCAGGGAAGTGATCTCTCCTGAGAGCTTCCTAAACTGTGTTGGACAAAGTGTTTTGGTGGCATCTAGCCAAATAGTGCCAGATTATGGAATTTATATGTGCTATTACAAATATTATGTGAGTCATCTGTAATTATACATTCTGAAGAGTGTTCGTTTATAGATAGTTATTTTTTCCTTTTCAGATCTAAAGTACCTTGAGAACATTAAAGAGTCTGACCTACACTCTCAAAAGTCAAGAGATTCCCCCCTGTGCAGAGGACCAGCCCCAGGCCTGGGCACCACTTATATCCCACATACATTCAAAATAGGTCTTAAGAATAACACTGGGGGACGTAAGTGATGCCCAGATCTTGTGCTGGCTTCCGTAGAGGATAGAATTTCATTCAGTACGGATAAACATCAAGGCCTGTTTCCTACCAATACAGCTGGTAACTTTGAAGAAGCAACAGAACTATTCTGATTAATGCTGTTCGCAATATTCTGAGCTACTGAAAGCAAGTAGCCTTGTAAAAACTTCCAAATTAGGAACAGTTATCAGAGAGGTACCAAATGCAAGGATATGCCTTCATAGAACAAGGACTATCCTTATCTACCATGGTGTTAGAAATGCCTAAGATAGTCACTTTGTGCCCATTTATGGTTGCCTGATAGCCATGTTGTTTTTTATTACTTTTTAAGCTCATCTCTTGATTGATTTTATGTTGACAGTTGTTGCTCTTGAAAGGACCACTTGTGATTTCACCCAGATATTGTGGAGGTCTCATGTGAGCTTGCTATGCTTGACTTGCCTCTCTGAAACTGTGCAGTATCAAAGATCCCAATGCCACACCTATTGTGCTTGTCAGCTTTTCCTCAGTGCTTCATTGAAAATAAAAGAAATCAGGAGCTAAGCCTCAGTTGTCAGCTGTGTTTCTGGTTTGGTTCTTTTCAAGCCAAGCTTGGCCTAAATTTTATCACTTTCTTTCTGTGCTGTTCATCATCACACCTCTCCACCTCCCCTACGCCCACACCCCCATACGCAGTTATGTGAAAAGAAAGAAAGGAATCTATTTCATTTTTAGTTCTGCAGCCTGCAGCGCTGCAAAATAAACATTTTTCAGGCACCACCTGCAGCATGCAGCTGTAGTTAGCAGAGCAGAACTGCTAAGGATGTGTGATTTGTTCTGTTTAGTATGAAGCCCTGAGCTTTGGGAAAAGATGTGGGGGAGAAATTTCTACAAAACCATCCCACACATTCCTAGTTAATACTGCAGTTTCAACTGCTAACTCAGAACCTTAGCTTCATTATGTCTCACAAAGCAACAGAGGTTTTATTGGAGTAGCGTGTCCACTTACTGATATCAGTGAGGTATTTTGGTATGTTACTCAGCTTTTGCTCACTACTTACTCAGACAAACTCTATTTACAAGTGTGAGGGGGGGCGAGCCTCCGCACCTGGCAGTTGCGGTCCGTGGTGGCAGCCCCATTTGTGGTTATGGGGTAGGGGAACCCAGGCCCTTCCACTCCACTGGATTCTATAATGCAGGAGTCTGCTACCTGTGGTCCAGCTAATGCTATCCCCCTGGCTTCTCCCTACCGCTATACCCCTCCCCTTGGGGCACATTATGGCTGGTGATTGTCCCTGGTGACCTGGTCCACAGGTCTCAACGGGGTAGAGATCCCCTGCTCTGTGCAGCAGACCTCCACCATGCCTTTAGAAGGTTTATGTGATAAATCTGGGTCTCTTTCCTCTTCCCAGGTTGCCAGATCTTGTAATCCACTGCTCCCATCCAGTGCATGACCTGAAAGGACTCAAGAGTGCTGTCCACTCCAGTGCTGTCTGGCCTGAACTTTAACTCAGAGTTGGGCAGTAGCAGCAATACTCTGATGCTGGAATTCATGTGGGTGAACACCCTTGTCATAAGCTTGCTTCTGATACTCTTGGGCCCTTAAAAGATTTTCTTTTGCAAAGGACACTAGTGTCGTCATCGTTTCTAGTAGCTGCCAAACATACTGTATTACCCTGATGACCCTGGGCTCTTTCTTCTCCCATGTTTCTCAAACTAGATCTAGGGTCTCCCAGGGTTGCCTCTCATACAACAACTTGAAAGGCAAGAACCCCATTAAGGTCTGGGGAACCTTGTGCACTGCAAACAGAAGGGGTGGTAAAAGGTGATCCTAGTGGTGGGGGTCTTTAGCCACAAACTTTCTTAGCATCCTCTTCAGGGTCCCATTGGAGCATGCAACTAGCCCATCTGTTTGGGGCTGGTAGATGGATTCTCAGAGATTTGATTTTCAGCAGCTCACGCAAGTTCTTCATCGGTCACGACATGAAGTTCATCGCCTGGTCTGTTTTTATTTCCTTGTGGATTCCCACCCTCATGAAGACCTTCATGAGCTCCACTGCCATGGTCACTGTGTTCATTGTGAGAAGCGGAATAGCCATGCACACTACACACTGCAGGCCTTTCAAGTCCATACCAATTCTCTCAATGGGGGTGTCTGCAAACGCATCAGTATCTGGGAGGCCCTTGGGGTATTCTTGGGCTCTGTCAGTTGGCACTCCAGGCAGGACATAAAATAATCTCTCACCGGTTTGTGGATGTCCAGCCAATAGAGCCAGTTGCTTTCTCCCTCCCTAGGTGACAAGCACATGGTACTCAACATGCAAGACAGAGTAACTCCCTCTTAGAGGGCCAGGGTACCAGGAGTTGG
The DNA here is from genome assembly GCF_965152235.1 of Eretmochelys imbricata. Classification (NCBI taxonomy): domain Eukaryota; kingdom Metazoa; phylum Chordata; order Testudines; family Cheloniidae; genus Eretmochelys; species Eretmochelys imbricata. The sequence goes on from NC_135574.1 coordinate 95,446,084, forward strand.
GCCTGGACTTCATTGGTCTGGGGGGTCATATGCCCAGCTTAAGGTGAGATCTTTTTTCTGTTCCCCAATTAAATCCCTGTTTTGGGTCAGGCATTTCATACCCACAGGTGTTGAGTTTGCAGGTCCTGCTGATCTCTCAGGGGCGCCTCTGTCTATAGTGAGGCCCTTCCCCTAGATCTTCTTGCTCTCCTGTGTCAGCCAGTTCTGCAGGCTCTGCTTCTTCCCCAGTGTCAGGGTCACGATCACGCCCCAAGGCCGGGTCTCTTTTCTGCACCTGCAAGACATCACCAAAGTACTTCCAGTCTTGTCCCAGGATCATGAGTTAGGCAAAAGCAGCTGCCCCCCGCACACTGAGTCTCAGTGTGGTTCCCCATGGTCAGCTATATTTCATTCATGGGGTACAGGCACAGGTTCCTGTGTATACACTGTAGAAAGATCATATCACACAGTGGCCCATGGGTCTGTGATGGAGATCTCAACCACCTTTTCCTTCATGAGGGTCTGGCTGCAACCAGAATCTATTAGTCCCATCACCTCAGTCCCATAGACCTTGCTTGTGGGATCTAGGAGCAGCCATTCAGGCCTTTCTGTAGTTACAATCCATAAAGGGGCAGTTGCATTGAAAGTGGTGATGCTGCCCACAATTGAAGCAATTGCCATCCAGTGGGGCTGCTGTCTGTCCCCACCCCGTTGAGATTGTCCTGTTTGGAGGAGGGCCTCTGTGTCTTGGGGTGCTCTTATTCAGTCTCATAGTCTCTTCCTTGAAAGGAATTCAGACCCTGCCCCAGCTGATGGTCTCCTGTGCCCCGTTCTCTCCATTGTGCTCAGCCCTCCATATCTGGTGATGGCCTACACCCTTGGGGTCCAAGGGATTGGACCTTCAGTGGCCAGGTAATTTTCTGTGAGTCCCACTGCATCCAACAGTAGGCAGTGTTTCTCTCTCCTCACATCACCCAACCACAAGGGGCTGGATAAATTGCTTGAGGACAATATCTTCTGCCACCTGCACCCCGATGTGCCCTTCCAGAATTAGCCAGTGCCCATAATAATCCTTTAGATATGGGCCACTACCATCAGGGCAGTCATTTTTCCTTCTGGAAGCGTTGTAGTAGGTCTTGGGGGAGATATTGAAGCAGTCCAAGATAGGCACCTTGACCTTCTGGTAGTCTCAGGCACCCCCAGGATCCAGCACCCTATAGCTACCTGGGCCAGCCCTGTCAGATAGGGGGCCAAGAGTGTGGTCCAATGATCTGGCAGCCACAATGATCACCCATTTGAACGTCCCTAAAAAGCCTTTGGGGTCATTCTGTGGACCCATCTTTGTCATCTTGACTGGTGTAAGGACCCCACCCCAGAGGACCTTGGCCCTAGGCTAGCAGCAGCTCCTGAGGGTTGTAGGAGCACTGACATCAGGTGGTGATGGTGTTCTTGGTATTGAGTGGGCCGTTCCCAGATCAATTGCTGCTGCTGGTATTGTGAGTCCAGTTGTTGTAATAATTGCTTCTGTTGTTGCTGAAGCTGAGTTGCCTGTTGCTGTCGGCTCTCCATTACTCACTTCTGCAAGTTTTCCATCTCCATGCCATCCCTTCTTATTTTTTCCTTGCTCCTCTTTTGGCCTTTTTTATGTCCTTCAGCAGGACTAGGCCATTTTGCCTGCATTCTCCACCAGTTGTGAGCAGGCGAGAGCCTCCTCACTTTGTGATTATAGTTTGAGGCAGCAGCACCACCTGGCCGTTGTAGTCCATGGTGTCAGCCACACCTGGTGATTATGGAATAGGAGAACCCAGGCCTTCCCACGCCACTGCATTCTGACCCAGAGACCCTCTGGAGCATTGTAATGCAGGAGTCCACTACCTGAGATCTACCTAATGTTCTCCCCGAGCCTCTTCCTACTGCTCTGCTCCTTGCCTTGGGTTTGTCTTGGTGGCGGTTGTTCCTGGCTACCTCATCCATGGATCTCAGCAGGGTAGGGAGTCTTGACTTTATGCAGCTGACCTCCACCTAGGAATGCCTTCTTGGCCTAATGTCTCTGTAGCAGCGAGTGCTGTCGGGGCGGAGCCCCCTGGTGTGTTCCTGCATTCTTAACTCTCCAGTGTATGGTTATCCACCCCATCACAAGAAGCTATGCCAATTTACACCACTTAAGTGTCTGGCCCAACTACTAAGTAAAAACTAAGTAAAAACTCTCACAGAGTAAAAACAGAGTAAAATACAGAAAGATTCAACCTGATACAGTATTTTCAAAATACCATCCACTTGTAAAATATTTACTTTTTCATGGTTCCATTGACTTTCTCTGAAATGCAAGAACTCTATTTCCATTATCCGTCTGCTTCTGCAAATATGAGAAACTTCCTGGAGAACTCTGCTTGTAGAGCTTTCACCTACCTCCCACTTACCAAATGGTCCTTAGCAACTCTTTAGTTTGGTTCCTATTTGTCTATTCATCTGTGCTGGCTTCATGGTCAGCAAACATGTAGTGGGCTGATCAATAGTACAGTCTTTCTCTGGCTCCTCTGTATGACCAGACTGAGCTATTGTTGTGATGGAGTAGCTTAGACACTCAGCATGCTCCATACTTTAAAATGTCCTCATTCATTTAATGGCTATTGATTTTGGCCCTGTATATCAAAGTCATAATTTCATGTTCAGACCTCCTGGGTTATCAGGGATGAACATAATTAAATTACAAACTAATCTCTGGGGATGGTTGTCCCAAGTAAAGGATGAGGTCAGGTAGAAATACAGTGTGAGGATGTCTGGTTTACTACTGGTCTGTGAATTAAATCATTGCCGTGGATATTATCCATAGACGAGATACTGGGTGAAATCGTAGCCCCATTGACTTCAGTGGGAGTTATGCCATTGACTTTAATGAAGCCAGGGTTTCACCCACTTCATAGGCAGTGGCTGTGCTTATTTTCCCACTTTGGGCAACAGTATAACCTGTGGCAGGATATTTTCTTTACCTCAGCACTTCTCCCTCAGGCAGTGGGGGGCCTGGAGTAAATCAGTCTGTCTCTGGAGGGTTTTTCTCTTATCTCTAGTTTTATTTTTCCCTACTTACATGGTGGGCCTCAGGGTGGGCCCAAGAAGTTATCTTAAGAAAAACAAAACAAAAAAAATACCCAAAACCCACACTTACAAGGAAAACAGAAATACTTTTCCCTGCCCCTCTCTGTGGCGTTACCTTGCTATACTGGCTCCTAGTTGCCAGTACTTCCCAAGCAGGTGTTAACTTAGTTTCTTTCCCTATAGCGAGGGGAGACAGACTTCCACCAGGAAGTCTTTCCTTCATGCTGCCACTACCCCTACTATAGCTTGTCTCTGTTCGCTCCCTTTCTCACTCTCTCACCAGAAAAGGGGTTTTTTTAAAGGTCACTGGCAGCTCTTAACTGGCCTCAGGTATTTCCAGTTAACCTGAGGTAACCTTTTTTCAGCTCATAGCAAACAGGGCCTTCACCATTCTAGGGCTGATACATTTGCCTCCCTCCAGTCTCTCAGATCTGCCAGGACTGACTTTGTCATAGATTGAATCCTGACCTGGAAAGTTCACATTATGAAACTAATTCAGTCTTCATTCCATTTGAGTCTTGAGCCTCTGTGCTAATACTAACAAGAGTGACAACATGGATGGTGATTCTTAGGTTGTGGACAGCTGTCCACTCTGATTGAACCAATACCACTGTCTAATTTACTTATTTTAAGAGGAGATCAAAGGTTATATGTACAGCATCATTCATTAGCAGCATGCTGAGCTATCTCTTTCCTATAAAGTCAGTGACTGCAAAGCATGAGTTTCTGATTATCTTCAAGAAACACATGGAACAATAAAGTCCAATCAGAATTTGAAATATAAGTTTAAAGATGTGTGAATATTTCACCTACTGTAAGAGTTTGGGCCCTGTTGTATATTGCCCTCTTCCAACTGGACCCGAGCTTGCTCTGGTTGAGCCAGCACCCTTCCTGTGGGAATTCTGCCTGGAACCTTCCCACCTCGTCTAGGAAAGGTAGTTTCCAACAGGGGCAGTTGCTGTGGAAAACTTCCCCAAGTCTGTCCCTCAGCTCCCCACTCACCCACCCCGGAAGTTTCTCAACCCAAAATTTGTGTCTCTTACCTCAGAGCCTTTTGATAATAGGACTTCCCACAGTTCCCTTCTGTCCATTTTTTATTTCCAGAAGCAGTTCCTCCCAGCAATTGCTTCAGCCTCTGGCAGGTATTGCAGCTCCTCCTCTCCTTTTCCTGCTCCTCCTTTTATGAGGATCAGCCAGTTAAGCTGCAATTCTTTTCCCAATGGGTAGAGCTAATCAGCCAGTTGCTGCCCCTGACCTCAGTCAAACGGCATCTGTTATACCTTCACACCTATATACAAATATAAGATCTCTTTCATTAAATATAACTTGTCCAGAAACTGGGGCAAATTCAGATCTAGGGAAGGCTGGCACTCCCACTTTTGATTTCATTGGGAATTGCACGCATTTAGGCCCCGATCCAGCAAAGCAGGAAAGCACGTGCTTAAGTCCCACTGAAGTTAATAGGATTCAGTGATTTGCTTAAAGTAAAGCATGTGCATAATTGTTTTGCTAAACGAGAGCCTTAAAGCACATCTGAATCTGGTCCTCATTGTTTAAAGAGGAAGGATTTTTTGTAATTAAGGCACTGGATGGAGATTCTGCCTCAAGATCTTCTACAACAGACTTTTTGCATTTCCTTGGGCATGTCACTTCATCTCTCTGTGCCTCGGTTCCTCATCTGTAAAGGAAGGAAAATATTTTTTGTGTATCTCTTATCTGTTTTGTAAGTAGATTGTAAGTTTTTCAGAGAGGGGACTGTCTCTTACAATTTCTGTGTTTGTACAGCATGTAGCACAGGAGGACCTTTAAGTAACACAAATAGTAACAATAATTACATTTCACATAGCAGTGGAGTTCAGAGTCACTATGTGCAACTTCTGTCAGTCTATATTTTACTTTCTGATTAGCCATTACTTGCCTTCATTCCCAAAAGGCTGTTCCTTCAAAAGTACACAAATTAAAATCCATTTGTAGATCAAAACTTTGAAAATATGCAAAACAAAGATCAATCATGCAAATAAGTGTGAAAGAATTACATATCTATTTGACAACACAGGTTTTGGACTATTTATTATGCTTGTCTTTTAATTCTGCACTTTCACACTCACAAGTCTATTGATTTTAGTGGAATGAAGTGCCTGAGTTATGGGAATACGATTAATGCAAAGGAATCACCTTAGGCAATTTGGTTTTTACTTATACAGGCCCTGAAAAGATGAACTGTGTAACATGTACCACTAAATATGATACAGTAATATTACTCCAGTAGAACAAGTGAGTAAGCATTCCTTCACATACTATAAATACATTATTGCTGGTAACTTAACGATGAAATAAATAAAACCATAGGAAAATTAGTGTATGTAAATATTGACCAATACCATAATAATCTTGTTAATGGCCTTAGTACGTTATATGTTTTATATTGTTTGCAATTTTTTTATTCCTTCCTGTATTAATACAAGAAAACATGCATTACAAGAACTACCATTATACCATCATTAAAAATTATTTCATGGTTTAGAAAACTATAATCAATACTTACTAATCCAGGTTGCTTATGGTAAATACCTACCACTCAGAAATCTGCATAGCCTTTTTAGTTTACATGATCTTTCAAGCTATGATATTGTCAAATTGATTTAAGCCGACATGAAATGTAATTGTGTTAAGATTAGAGAGGAAGGAGGGCCCAATGGATAGCATGCTAGTTTAGCACAGGGGGGATCTGGGTGCTACAGACTTCGTGTGTGACTTTGCGCAAGTCACTTAGTGCATATATAAGTACTTAAGTCACACAGCTGCTGGGAGGTGTGATTCCCAGCTTAGATTGGCATACATGCACAAGCTCTGCTGCAGCGAGTCTGCTTAAAAATAGCAGTGTGACTATGGAGGCTTGGGCCAGTCGCCTGAATACAATCCTGCTTAACCCTCTGGGTACATACTCAGGTGGCCACCATAGCTATACTGTGATTTTTAGTACACTAAGCAGAGTGTATCATACTTCCTACCTGCTGTGTAGACATATCCTTAGTCTCTATGTCCCTCAATTCCCCATATATAAAATGGGGATAACAGCTCTTCCCTACCTCATAGGGATGTTGAGAGGATGAATGCATTAAAGATTGTGAGCCAGTCAGATACAGTATTGATGGGGGCCATATAAGTACTTAAATACCTAAGATAGACTAGCATTGCTATAGTTTGCTAAAATATATAAAGAGGGGATTTTCAACATGGTTCCCTCAACGATTAGCAATCAAAACATATTGCTGATGGCATCAGATGAGAAATGTGAATAATCTGATGCCATGTTTTGGAGTTATTAATCTGTTTCAGTGCATTGAGGCATTTAGTCTCAGGGGATGAAGGCTATGCTGATTTAATAACCAACCTGGATTAGAGGAAGTGAAAAACAGCTATAAAAATAAAAATATAAAAAATCGTATAACAAATGAAAGAAAGGGGAAGTTGATAGTAATAAATATAAATCAGAAGCTAGATATTGTAGAGAATGGATAAGAGAAGCAAAAGGAGGGATAGCTCAGTGGTTTGAGCATTGGCCTGCTAAACTCAGCATTGTGAGTTCAATCCTTGAGGGAGCCATTTGGGATCTGGGGCAAAAATTGGGGATTGGTCCTACTTTGAGCAGGGCGTTGGACTAGATGACCTCCTGAGGTCCCTTCCAACCCTGATATTCTATGATATGATTCTGTGAACATATGGCACAATCTCTGGCCAGCAGAGTTATGGACCATAAGAAGGAGTATTTTAAGTATATTTGGAACAAAAAGAATCCTAACAATGGTATTGATCTGTTACTAGATGGAAATGGTAGAATTATCAGTAATCCTAAAGAAAAGACACAAGTGTTCAATAAATATTTCTTGGTGGGGGGGGAACAGATGATGTACTCCTGTCATACATGAGTATGAAACACTTCCATTTAAATAGTAATTCAGGAGGATGTTAAAGAGCAGCTACTAAAATTAGACATTCTTGAATCAGTGGGTCCAGATAACTTGCACCCAAGAGTTTAAAAGAGCTTTCTGAAGAGCTCACTAGCCCATTGATACTGATTTTTAGTAATTCCTGGAACAATGATGAAGCAAATGTTGTGGCAATATTTAAAAGGGGTAAATGGGATGATCCAGATAATTACAGGCTGTCAGCTTGACAACAATCCTGGGAAAACAATGAATCATCTGATGTGTAACTTAAAGAAAGATAATATAATTAATGCCAATCAACATGGGTTTATGGAAAACAGATCTTGTAAAACTAACTTTTTTGATTAGATTGCAGGTTTGGTTGATAAATGTACTAGTGTTGATGCCATATATTTAAACTCTTATAAGGCATTTGACTTGGTACTGCGCAACATTTTGATTAAAAACCTAGAATGATACAAAATTAACAAGACACATATTAAATGAATCAAAAAGTGGATAATTGACAGGTCTCAAATGTAACTGTAAATGGGGAATTGTCATTGAACAGATGTGTTTCTAGTGCGATCTCACAGCAATTGGTTCTTGGTCCTATGTTATTTGATATTTTTATTAATGACCTGGAAGAAAACATAAAATCATCACTGATAAAGTTTGGAGAAAACACAAAGATTGAGGGAGTGGTAAATAATGAAGAGGACAAGTCACTGATACAGAGTGATCTGGATTGCTTGGTAAGCTGGATACAAGCAAACAATATGCATTTTAATACAGCCAAGGTAAAGTCATATATCTAGGAACAAAATATATAGACCTTATTTACAGGATAAGGGACCCTATCCTCAAAAGTGACTCTAAAAAAAAAGAGTCAGGTTAACCTAAGTTCCCAGTGCAATGCTGTGGCCAAAAAAGCTAATGCAATCTCCAGATGTATAGACAAAGAATCCTGAGTAGGAGTTAGAAAGGTTATACTACCTCTGCGTGCAGCACAGGTATGACTGCTAGAAGATTATACAGTCCAGTTCCAGTATTACAATTCAAGAAGGACATTGATATATTGGAGGGGGTTCAGAGAAGAACCACAAGAATGAATGAAGGACTGAAAAGCATGCCTTACGGTGAGAGACTCATGGAGTTCAGTCTATTCACCTTAACAAAGAGAACATTAAGTGGTACCTTGATCACAGTCTGTAAGCACCTACGTTGGGAACAAACATTTGATAATGAGATCTTCAGTCTAAAATTGCTGGACCAGCTTTTCTTTTGTGGCTGCAGACACTATTCAATATCCAGAAATTTCAGCAGCAAAAGTAGGACTGAAAACTAGTCAGGGTCAAATTAAAATTCTTCTGGTTGGCAATTTTGAACACCCTGCAGGCTCTCGCACCTTGGCTGACCATCCAGTTAAGATTCTCAGTGGGTGACCATCCAGTTAAGATTCTCAGTGATTTCACCTCCTTGGCTGTGTTGTCAATAACATGAGTGGCATTGAGAAAGAACCTGAAGCCCACACTGCAAAAAAGTCATGGGACGCCTCATTAAGAAAGTCATTCGCAAACTGAATCCCCTGATACATAGAGAGATGAAGCTGAGGATATATAATATGTAAGGAACATAGGCCATATCTGGGTTTAAGCCTGAGTGACTTTGGTTGGCCAAAATGTTTAATAAAAGTTAGCATTGCAAAGAGATGCTTGAAGCAGCTTTTTGAGTGTAGGCAAAGGGTTATTAGGATAAAATATTATATATTTGTCCTAGTCGCTATCCCACTTCTTAGGATATTTTCCCAGTGTCATAATTAACTTATTGTCATGACAAAGTATGAAAATGAGCAAATACATCACCTTGAATAAGTCCTGAATTATATTTAAACAATCAAGACATTTCAATGTAGGGGTAAAACAGAAACTTGTCTCACAGCCCCTCATCACATGGCACCTTCTTGCATTCTGTTTTCAAGAGACATGTTTTTGCAGTTAGTAATGAATTGGGTTACGACATTTCCAACCTAGCAGGAACCTTCAATGTACCTTCAAGGCAAAGATGCCAAATCATTGGTCCCTGATGACCTACACCAACATGCTGGAACCCCTACATAGACAAAAAGTGTCCCTAGGGGTGCAGTAGAGAGATCACTGATCCCAACAAAAGATGCCAGCCAAGCAGAGAAAATGGAGGGAGGGAACTCTCTAGCACCAGCAAGATAACTGAAGTTATATCCTGCTCCATTCTCTGGACTGGCCACCCAGAGAAGGAGTGAAGAATGCTGACAGACTAAGCCAAGCAAGAGAGAGGGTGAAGATCAAACCGCACTGCATGTGAAAGAACAGATCAAGTCTTATGATCTATGAAGATACCAGTGAATATCAGCTTAAATTCAAGCTAAAACCAATCACATGAGTTAGAAACTTTGAATAGAAAGTCCGTCTGTAAAGCAATTTGAATCACTCCAAAGCTCTCGTGTGTGTGTTTGTGTATTACTAACTTTTCCACAAAGTAGACACTGAACCCTCAAGTCTGTTATTGAAACAGTGAGGGATCCCTGGATTAAACCAATGTCATTCTAAAGCTGCTATAAGTCTGGAGTTTTAGAAATCATGTTGTGTTTTTGCCAGACTATCGGAGAATTACAGGCATTGCTCAATGTGGGGTGGGAAGTACATTAGACAAACCCAAGCTCAGTATAATCTCTATAAACAGTAAAGCTTAATGGGAGAGAGGTAGCCAAAAGGGAAGCTATTGGGAAATCATTTAAAGTGGTTTACATCCTTAAAATCAAGGCAAAGTTACAGCTGTTGCTTTCAGCAGATTTTAAGTTAAATTAATCAAGTTAAAGGAAAAGGGACTCTCCCATCAACCTTTCTGTAAAACCTTAAGAAGGATTGTTTTTCTTAATTTGTTCAGTGTGATTTAATTACTAATTGCAGTAATTGGTAAGCCAGTTCCAACCATTGACATTGATTGTATTTCAATTTTAATATCAATTTGACCAATGTAATATACTCTTATAAATTAAGCCAGGAGAACTATGCCACCTAGCTTAAACTTATAAAACAAATATAGCTGCCTGCTTAATCTTTTTAATAAATTTCTAAAAGACACACTGATCTGGTCTATTTCCAAAAACTTCAATGCAGACAAAGTAACCTACATAGGCGAGAACGGTAAAATCCATAACATTCCTGAGCCCATTATACATTTCAGTAAGTTAGAATATAGTCCTATTGTTCCTACAAATACTTCAGTGGTCAGTATTCTGATTTACAGAACTGAAACATGGCCCCTCTCTCACTACATCTACACTACGAGCTCATGTTCGCATATTTGTGCAGGCTCTCATCAAGTTAGCATGAGTATAAATAGCCGTGTAGCCAGGGTAGTGTGGGCAGTGGTAGCAGAAGCAGCTGGTTTCAGGAGGGTTTGTGCTGAGCATGGCTCAGCAATGCCTCCACTTCTACTACCCCTGCTACCGCAGCTACGCTGCTATTTACATTTGCACTAGCTTGATGAGAGCTAGCACAAGTATGTGTACTTGAGCATGGGAATCATATTCCTAGTTTGTAGCATAGAGGTAGCCTCAGTCAAGATGGAAAAAAGTTGGGCACCATTCGGATGAGTCATCTCTGAATGATTGAAAATGTCAAACGATTAGGGCTGTCATGCAATTAAAAAAATTAATTGCGATTAATCACGTGATTAAATAAATTAATCATGATTAATCGTACTGTTAAACAACAATAGAATACCATTTATGTACATATTTTTGATGTTTTCTACATTTTCAAATATGTTGATTTCAATTTACCACACAAAATACAAAGTGTACAGTGCTCACTTTATACCTATTTTTGATTACGAATATTAACACTGTAAAAACACAAAAGAAATAGTATTTTGCAATTCACCTAACACAAGTACTGTGGTGCAATCTCTTTATCATGACAGTTGAACTTACAAATGTAGAATTATGTACAAAATAAACTGCATTCAAAAATAAAACAAACAATGTAAAATTTTAAAGCCCACAAGTCCACACAGTCCTACTTCAGCCAATCGCTCAGGAAAACAAGTTTGTTTACATTTGCAGGAGATAATGCTGCCCACTTCTTGTTTACAGTGTCACCTGAAAGTGAGAACAGGCATTCTCATGGCACTGTTGTAGCCAGCATTGCAAGATATTTACGTGCCAGATGCACTAAAGATTCATATGTCCCTTCAGGCTTCAACCACCATTCCACGGCACATGCGTCCATGCTGATGACGGGTTCTACTCGATAACAATCCAAAGCAGTGCGAACCGATGCATGTTCATTTTCATTATCTGAGTCAGATGCCACAAGCAGAAGGCTGATTTTCTTTTTTGGTGGTTTGGGTTCTGTAGTTTCCGCATTGGAGTGTAGCTCTTTTAAGACTTCTGAAAGCATGCTCCACACCTCATACCGCTCAGATTTTGGAAGGTACTTCAGAATCTTAAACCTTGGGTGGAGTGCTGTAGCTATCTTTAGAAAGCTCACTTTGGTACTTTCTTTCCATTCTCTGCAGTGAAAGTGTTCTTAAAATGAACCATATGCTCTGGGTCATCATCTGAGACTGCTATAACGTGAAATACATGGCAGAATGCAGGTAAAACAGAGCAGGGGACATACAATTCTCCCCCCAAGGAGATCAGTCACAAATGTAATTAATGCGTTATTTTTTTAACAAGTGTGATCAGCATGGAAACATCCTCTGGAATGGTGGCCAAAGCACAAAGGGGTAAACAAATATTTAACATATCTGGCATGTAGAAACCTTGCAATGCCAGCTACAAAAGTGATTTAGTTGGGGTTGGTCCTGCTTTGAGCAGGGGGTTGGACTAGATGACATCCAGAGGTCCCTTCCAACCCTAATCTTCTATGATTCTAAGAAGAGGGCAGCATTATCTCCTGTAAATCTTCTTTGTCCTTGACCCAGTGAAAGCAAGATGGAAAAGACCACCCAGAGGACCTAAGACAATGACTGGATGGCATCAACAGACACCTGTACCTTACTTACCCTATAACGTGCCAGAACAAACAATGTGGAGACGCATAACTTGTTCTATGCCATCCAACAGTATGAGAACTAATCTCTTCAAACTAGCAGAGAAAGGTAAAACATGATCCAATGACTGGAAGTTGAAATTAGACAAATTCCTGCTAGAAATAAGGCATATTTTTTTTTACACTGAGGGTCATTAATCATTGAAACACTGGCAATTTTAAAATCAAGATTGGATTTTTTTTCTAAAAAAATCTGTTCTAGTTCAAACAGAAATTTATTCAGGTAAGTTTTATGAGCCGTGTTCTACAGGAGGTCAGACTAGATTCATAGATTCCAAAGCCAGAAGCGACCATTGTGATCATTTAGTCTGATAGCGCCCACCCACCCCCCCACCCGTAGAACACTGGTCAGAGAACTTCCACAAAATAATTCCTAGAGCAGATCTTTTTTAAAAAAATCCAATCTTGATTTAAAAATTGTCAGTGATGGAGAATCCACCATGACCCCTGATAAATTGTTCCAGTGATTAATTATTCTCACTACTCTAAATGAAGCCATCCCTTAACCTTTTCTGTGTTAAATTAAATTGATTTAGCTCCATGAGTCTATCACTATAAGGCATGTTTTACAATCCTCTAATCATTTTTGTGGCTCTTTTCTGAACCCTCTCCAAGTTATCTACATCCTTCTTGAAGTGAGGACACCAGAACTGGACGCAGTATTCCAGCAGTGGTCACACCAATACCAAATACCCTCTTTACTTTTACTTGAGATTTCCCTGTTTATGCATCTCAGGATCACATTAGCTGTTTTGGCCACAGCATCTCACTGGGAGCTCATGTTCATCTGATTATCCACCAGGACCCCCACATCTTTTTCAGAGTCACTGCTTCCCAGGATAGAGTTCCCCATCCTGTAAATGATGTATTCTTTGATCCTAGATGTATACATTTACATTTAGCCATATTAAAACACATATTGTTTGCTTGCAATCCAGTTTACCAAGTGATCCAGATCACTCTGAATCAGTGGCCTGTCCTATTCATTATTTTCCACCTCCCAGTTTTTGTGTCATCAACATTTATCAGTGATGATTTTTGGTTTTGTGCCTGGTCATTGATAAAAATGTAAAATAGCGCATTGTGTGTGTTTCCAGTGATGTTCGTATGGGACCCACTGAAAACACCCGAACAATGATAATTCCCCATTCACAGTCACAGTTTGAGACCTATCAGTTATCCAGTTTTTAATCCATTTTAATACGTGTCATGTTGATTTTATATCATTATAGTATTTTAATCAAAATGTCATGAGATACCAAGTGAAATGTCTTACAAAAGTCTCAATATATTACGGCAACATTATATCCTTTATCAACCAAATTTGTAATCTCATTAAAAAAAGTTAAAGTTAGTTTTACAGGATCTGTTTTCCATAAACCCATTTTGATTTGCATTAATTACATTATTTTCCTTCCATTCTTTATTAATTGAGTCCTGTATCAGCTGTTCCACTATCTTGCCTAGGATCAATGTCAGGCTGATAGGCCAATAGTTACACAGGTCATCCCATTTACCCTTTTTTAAAATTGGCACATCATTATCTTTCTTCTGGAACTTATCCAGAACTCTAAGACTTATTGAATAACTAAATAAGCATTAAAGTTCCAGTGAACTCACCAGCCAGCTCTTTTAAAACTCTTGGATGCAAGTGTTCTGGACCTGCTGATTTAACAGCTTCTGTTTAACATCCTCCAAAGATACTAGTGGAATGAAAAGAGTGTTATCATCTGATGAGATGGTGTCATCTGCATTTTTTTCCAAATACAGATCTTAAATTTTTTTAATACTTCTGCCTTTTCTGCGTTATTGATAATTCTACCTTTTCCATCTATCAACGAACCAATACTATTGTCAGGATTCTTTTTATTCCTAATATATTTTTAAAACTTCTTCTTTTTGTCCTTAATTCTACTGTCTATAGCTGTCTCCTCGTGTCCCTTGGCTTCCCTTCTCAGTTTTCTACAATCCCTAACTTCTGATTTATATTTATTACTGTCAACTTTCATTTGTTATATTTTATTGTTACAGCTGCATTCACTTCCTCTCTAAACTGGGTCTTTTTTTAATCAGTGTCTCCTTCCTCAATTGTGGCTTTTTAGGGCATCTAGTAATATGTTCTTAAATTATTCCCAATTATCATTTACATTTCTCTAATTAAATTGTTCCTCCCCGCTGATTTGTTTCATAATTGTTTTCAGCATTGTGATCACAATGGTCCCTTCTAGCTTTAGAATCTATGAATCTCAGATGTTGTTAAAAAGAAAAGGAGTACTTGTGGCACCTTAGAGACTAACCAATTTATTTGAGCATGAGCTTTCGTGAGCTACAGCTCACTTCATCGGGACTGTAGCTCACGAAAGCTCATGCTCAAATAAATTGGTTAGTCTCTAAGGTGCCACTAGTACTCCTTTTCTTTTTGCGAATACAGACTAACACGGCTGCTACTCTGAAACCTGTCAGATGTTGTTGTGGCACCTTCTGTATGCAGATAGAAATGTAGTTAAATTTACTCTAGTTCTAGCCTCTGAGGCTGAAAAAAAACAGTAATTGTCATTATGCTGCTACCTGTACTCTGCCCAGTGCAGCACAGAATAGGAAACATAGCACTGAGTGAGGCAAGGGAGACAGAGAGTGTGTTCATGTAAAGCTCTGATTTCCTGGAGAGTTTTTTCCTTGTAAATTGAATCCTAAATGTGGTATGTATTTCACTCAAATGCAACTATTAAATATTATTATTTGTATTACCTAGAAACCCTAGTCATGGACCATGGACCGTATTGTGAGAGGCACTGTCTGACCTAGAGAAGACAGTCTCTGCTCTCTTGAGCTTACAATCCAAATATGACAAGAGACCATGTATGAATACAAACAGACACAAGGGGGAGCACAAGGACATAATGAGACAATATTGGTCAGCAGGATAGGCAGTGATAGCACACCAGCAGCCAAATGTTGTCAGGGTTTGTTTGTTTTTTTAATTTGGGTTTGTTTGGGGTTTTTTGTTAGGCACCACAGCAAATGAGAATTTTAAGGAAGGTTTTAAGGAGGTAGTTTTGTGGATGTTTACAGAGAGCTTCTCCCAGGTGTGAGGGCCAGCATGGAAGAAAGCACAAGAATGCTTGTTTGAAAATTTAACATGGATGATTTAGGCGAGCACCATGATTCAATTAGAGGTGGGAGTTGACATCTTGACAGTGAATTAGCAATAAGGATAGGATAGCATGGTATAGGCCATGAAGGGCCTTGAAAGTGAAAACAAGTAGCTTATGTTTGATGCAAATCAGTGGAAGGATACAAAAAGAGAGGATACGTGGTCAAAGTGATGAGCTGGCAAAATGACCTTTGCAGCAGCATTCTGAATGAACATAAGTGGGCCGAGATTGCATTTCTCAAGACCAGAGAAAAGAATGTTGCAGTAACTGAGATGTGAGATGATGAGAGCCTGATGAGAGTTTTAGCTGTGTGTATGGATAAGAAAAGCCATATCTTAGAGATGTTATGCAGAAAGAATTGGCAAGATTTAGACATAGCCTGGATTTGAAGGCCTAGAAGGAAGTCAGAGCCAAAGATGATGCTCAGGTCACAGGCCTGGGTAACAGAGAGGTTAGTAGTGTTGACCACAGTGATTGAGAAAGGAGATAGCAGGGAGAGATTTGGGGGGAAGGCAAGAAGATTAAAATCTCTGTTTTAGCCATGTTGTTCTTAAATTGATGGCTAAATATCCACGGGGAGATATCAAAGAGACAGGCCAAGATTCTACTATGGACAGAACGAGACAGGTGGATAGTAGAGAGGTAGACCTGTGAGTTGTTGGCCTAAAGATGCTAGTTGAATTCATGTTTTGTGGATATGATAACCCAGAGATAGGGTGTAACAGAACAAAAGGTGACCAAGAATAGAGCCCTATGGAACCCTCACGGAAATTCTGATGGAAGGATGAGGAGGATCCTCAAAGGCCACACTGAAGAAATTATTAGAAAGTTAGGAGGAGAACCAAGAAAGAACAGTCCAAGGGAGAACAAGATTTCAAGAAGAGGAGTCTGTCTGGCAGTGTCAAAGTCAACTGACATGTCAAGAGATGTGGTGGCAGGAGGAGGAAAGGGTTTAAGAAGTGAGTCAGAGGTGTTGAAAAGATGTCAGGGATTGCAGGCACAGCATTCAATTAAAAAGGAGTGGTGGAGTTGTTTAGTTAAAAAGATGGCAGAAATGAAGGAGGAGAGAACGAATCGGTGGTGGAGGAAGTCAGCCTGACCATGAGATTTCCACCAGAGACAATCAGGAGTGTGAGAGCAGGAGTTGTGGAAGTAGACACTGAGAGTGAACCACAGTGGGGGCAGGCTGAGGAATGAGAGAGAGAGGGAAAAAAGTGGCAAGGGTTGAAGACAGCGAAGCAAACAGAGGATCAAACAACCATGTCAATGAAAGAAAGAGAAGAGGTAGATTACAGGTAGAAGTTGACTAAGTAAAAAGGAAAATACCAGAATTAAAAAATACATTTTAACTACTAGATTTCTTTGGAATGAGGATCCCATTCCAAAGGCAATAAGGGTACTAGTGTGTCCCCAATATGCTACTGAGTAGAAATGAACAAAATATAGAGGTTTTGAATTTGTTAAGTCAAAAAGATAAACAGGTCAAATCAGGGTCGCATTTTATCCAAGCCACCCAGGCTGTGGACTAGCCACCATCTTCTAGGCTCTTCATAGTATATTAGAGGGGATTTGAATTCAAATGAAAGATCACAGACTCTAAGGAAATAATACTGTTTGACATAGGTTTTGAACACTTTTAATAGTCTAGTGAATTAGTATGTAATTCCTATTTTTAGAATAGGAATTGAATCTTTTTAAATAACACTTCTCTTACAAAGAGAGAGTTTACTTTCTGTAAGATCAAAGAACCCACCCATAGTTTAATAGGGAAACTTGGGTGAGCTCAGAAGAGAGGAAACTGAGGAGGAAACAAATTTGGAAGAGTAAAAAATGAGGAGGGATGATGTTAAGAAGGAAGAGTCTGTCCAGAGCTGAGGGCAGGATGTTCTGAGTAATTTTGTGCTTGAGTAGAAGGACTGTTACAAACTGTGAGTGCAAGTCTAAAGCTATACAAAGTGAACATCTGAAGAAGTTTCTCACAACATGCTTTCAAAATGCCTGATGCCTCTTGTTGTGCTTGTGTAGTCACAGGGATATATTTTTATAGGAAAATGAGCCAGAACTTCTTGTAATCAAAGTTTGACTCTTTGAGCCTGATGGTGAAGAATAACCTTATTTGATTAGAGTGGAGTTCTGATCTAGCTAGTATAGATTGATACTTGAGAAAGACTAGCCTTTACCGCAGAACTGGGTACAATTAGTACAATGGAAGGAGGGTATAAACCATTGCTAATTTAATAACACTGTCATGCTGTGTTAGCAGAAGAGTGACTTCAGGTTTCTTTTACCCTACCTCAGAGCACAGTATATTGCTGTTTCTCTATTTGACAATAATGTTAGGGCACACGTCTTTAGTGTTTTGAAGGAGTAAAATAGAGAGAGAGATTTCTCTATGCCTGCATATGTTATCTGTTCTCTCCCTTTATCAGATTCCACCTGCTCTCTTTTGACAGCCTTTGTCGGAAACTCAATCACACATATCAAAGCCTGTACAGTGCTTGCATAAATTGCTTTTTAAAAAGCAGGGAGCTTTGTATGTAAAATTGTACTTATTCGTTTACATAAAGGATTCTCTTCTAAATACAATTTCATTCACATGAAGTGAGTTCCATGATAGTTGCATGGAAAAATTGTGCAGTCAAGTCACCTTTAGGGTTATTTGCATGTCCAGGATTTACAGCATCAGATTTATTTTCCTAATCTCAGCACATGGTGATCCAGACTGGATCAATTGTCCCTCTCCCCCATGAAGCATATGAATTAGCCTTTCAGTAGAGTAGTCTGAGGATACAACTGCCTTTCATGGATGAGAAGTGGTAGCATCAGCATGAGCAGACTGTGACCAGGCAGTTCTTGGAAGCATGCTGGGACTAATCACTAGCTCTCTCATACTAGTGAAAGCAAATGGTGGAACTTGTTCCCACTGAGAATCAGGCTGGCCCCAACTCTTGCTACTGTCAGAGTTCAATGTGAGACTCATCTCTTTGTGGCATGCAGGTGTTTTCCAAACAATTGAGTGGGGACCAGCCAACTCCACTTGGATTCTGACCCTCCATGTAAGACATTCTGAGGGAGAACCTCTTTGATGACTATTCTCCCATTTTGGATATTCCTTACATGTGAAAATGTATGTAAGAGAATCCAGATGATATAATGATGGGTGCTTTAGAAACGCATACAATAATAATAATGATTAATAAAGAGTGCAAGCTGTTTATACTCTAAGGTCTTCCATTATAATATATGGTCAAACAACAAGTAATCTCTCTGCCCATATTGGAAACACACATTCCAGGCCGCAGTTCACCAAACTCTTCTCAGAGATTATTTTGATGGTACAGGAAACACACACCGGTTGCTATTTAGAAAGAAAATCCTGAGGCGAGGCTATGTAAATACCTGAAGTACATAACTAAACTATCTTATTGTGCCCAGTATGCTTACTAACTTATATAGCATAGTCCCCTGCTGGGGCATTAGTCAGTACCTGACTGAGGCTTGGTCTATACTACATACTTACTTTGGTATAAGTACATCGCTCATGGGTGTGAAAAATCTACACTCCTGAGTGACATAGTTATACTGACCTTAACCGCCCATGTAGACAGGACTATGTTGGTGGGAGAGCTTCTCCCTCCAACATAGCTACTGCCTCTCACAGAGGTGGGGTTATTAAGCTGACTGGAGAACTCTCATCCATTGGCTTAGAGCATCTTCACCAGGCATGCTACAGTGGTGCAGCTGTGCCGACGTAAATTTGTAGTGTAGACCTGCCTAAGTTTAGTGCATTCACTTCAGTGTGCTATTGTTATGGCTTCCCTGTTGGGCAACGTGTCAGGGATTGAACTGGTGATATCCAGAGCTAAAAGCATGAGCTGCTCTAGCTTGAACTAAATAGCCAGTGCTCTAGCTGTGACTGTTACAGATTCCCATCCTCTCTGGATTGGGCACAGACCTGTAACACACATTCACCAGTGCATTACACACTATTATGGCTGGTGTTTTAGACCATGTTTTCAAAGTCGTGTGCAAACATGTATGTGCAACAATTGGAGTTGCAGCTAGCAAGGGATGTGAAGGGTAACAAGAAGGGTTTCTACAGGTATGTTAGCAACAAGAAGGTGATAAGGGAAAGTGTGGGACACTTACTGAATGGGGGAGCCAAACTAGTGACAGATGATGTGGAAAAAGCTGAAGTACTCAATGCTTTTTTTGCCTCGGTCTTCACAGACAAGATCAGCTCCCAGACTGCTGCACTGGGCAGAACAGTATGGGGAGGAGGTGAGCATCCCTCTGTGGTAAAAGAACAGGCAAAGGACTATTTTCAAAAGCTGGACATGCACAAGTCCATGGGGCCAAAGGCAATGCATCCGAGGGTGCTGAGGGAGTTGGCTGATGTGATTTCGGAGCCATTGGCCATTATCTTTGAAAACTTGTGGTGATCAGGGGAGGTCCTGGATGATTGGAAAAGGCAAATATAGTGCCATCTTTTAAAAAAGGAAAAAGGAGAATCCAGGGAACTACAAACCGGTCAGCCTTACCTCAGTCCCTGGAAAAATCATGGAGCAAGTCCTCAAGGAATCCATTTTGAACCACTTGGAGGAGAGGAAGGTGATCAGGAACAGTCAACCAAGGGCAAGTAATGCCTGACCAACCTGATTGTCTTCTATGATGAGATAACTGGATAACTGTGGATATGGGGAAAGCAGTGGATATGATATATCTTGACTTTAACAAAGCTTTTGATACGGTCTCCCACAGTATTCTTGCCAGCAAGTTAAAAAAGTACGGATTGGATGAATGGACTATAAAGTGGATAGAAAGCTGACTAGATCGTCTGGCTCCATGGGTAGTGATCAACGGCTTGATGTCTAGCTGGCAGCCGATATCAAGCAGAGTGCCCCGAGGGTCGATGCTGGGGCCGGTTTTGTTCAACATCTTCATTAATGATCTGGATGATGGGATTGCACCCTCAGTAAATTCATGGATGACACTAAGATGGAGGGAGCGGTAGATATGCTGGAGGGTAGGAATAGGGTCCAGAGTGACTTAGACAAATTAGAGGGTTGGGCCAAAAGAAATCTGATGAGGTTCAACAAGAATAAGCACTTAGGATGGAAGAATTCCATGTGCTGAGGACTGACTGGCTAAGCAGCAGTTCTGCAGAAAAGGACCTGGGGATTACAGTGGACGAGAAGCTGGATATGAGTCAACAGTGTCCCCTTGTTGCCAAGAGAGCTAACAGCATATTAGGTTGCATTATTAGAGCATTGCCAGCAGATTGAGGGAAGTGATTACTTCCCTCTATTCGGCACTGGTGAGGCCACATCTGGAGTACTGCGTCCAGTTTTGGGTCCCCCACTACAGAAAGGATGTGGACAAATTGGAGAGAGTCCAGCAGAGGGCAATGAAAATGATCAGGGGGCTGGGGCACATGACTTATGAGGAGAGACTGAGGGAACTGGGCTTATTTAGTCTCAAGAAGAGAAGAGTGAGGGGGGATTTGATAGCAGCCTTCAACTACCTGAAGGGGGGTTCCAAAGAGGATGGAGCTAAGCTGTTCTCAGTGGTGGCAGACGACAGAACAAGGAGCAATGATCTCAAGTTGCAGTGGAGGACGTCTAGGTTGGATATTAGGAAAAACTATTTCACTAGGAGGGTGGTGAAGCACTGGAATGGGTTACCTAGGGAGGTGGTGGAATTTCCATCCTTAGAGGCTTTTAAGGCCCGGCTTGACAAAGCCCTGGCTGGGATGATTTAGTTGAGGTTTGAGCAGGAGATTGGACTAGATGACCTCCTGAGGGCTCTTCCAACCTTAATCTTCTATGATTCTGTGTGCTACCCTGCATTTCATTGCTGTGGCATCTCACAGTGGCATCTGCAAAAACATTAACTGAGCACACAAAAGGACACTTAGGCATACACCTGGGTATTTGCTTTGAATGATCCCTTATGTATCTGTAATTATGAACACAAAATGGAACACACAAAATTTTTAAAAACTGGTTTTTAAACAAAAGTTTAAAAAACTGCTTAATTAATAGAAGGCAAAAAAAAAAGTTATTTCTCTCAGCTGCTGCAACTTGGCCTTATTGAAGGTACCATATCCAGTAGATTTCCACACTTACAAGTATATTGATTTTAATGGAACTAAGTGCTTGAGCGTAGAAAATACTACATGTGCACACAAGAAAATGGAAGCTGAGAACTATGACTTTGATTATTCTGACTTCTGTGAGTATGTAAAACATCAGCCAACATCACATTATGAATTTTTAGCTTTTTTTTCCATTTTATATTATATGCATTTCAACAAGAGTGCCTTTCAAAATACTGTAAATGTACTATTCATGAATTATTAAGGCAGGCCAAGGAGGTGGAGTGGGAAAAGTGGTCATGTTATTTTGGTCCTGGGAGGGTCCTTCATATCACGCTAAGAAATTTTTCCTTGAAAGGAAGGGCCAACCCAGGAAGCCTGCAAAAATTCAGTGTTCTCCTTGAAACATAGTTTTAGTGCTGGGAGACAGGGCAGACAGAGAATATCTCCACTCTCAAAAGATCTGAGTGATCACCCACTGCAAAGCCCTCATCTGATCACCCAGAGCCTGAGTATGAGTTTCAGGAGAATGCTGAACCAAGATGTCTTTTCTATATCCTTGATTAAATAAGTTGGGTGATGTTGGAGGATGACACCATTGTATAGCAGGCAACTGATTAGGGGAAGGGAGGAGTGAGTCTGCTGTGCTGTAGTTAAGCATCAGGTGAAAAAAACCTGTAAGCTATGGAAGACAAGTCCCATTTCTACATATATGTAGTGTAGGATGCAATCTATGCACTATCGGAAATAATCCTGTGTTTACAGAGAAATCGATGATTTAAGGACTTTTCCTTCTCTAGCTTCCATGACGCTTCAATTTTATTATTCTATACTAGAGAGGAATCTGAGATATTTTTTGGCATGAGTGTTTTGGAACTTTCACCTGATGTCAAGATTTCAACTGATGGGTAATAGTGAAAATGTCATTGTTCTACCCAAATAAAAAGGATGACCTTTCCATAAAAGCACAGGTAATCTGTTCTTAGCACATACTTTGAGAGGATGTCAGCCTACTCTCAATCACTTTCTCAGCAGATGATACCTACAAAGCCCACTGGAAATGGTTTGGCTAGACAGCACATTTGTGTTCTGCTGATATATTGTTTGGGCTTTCAAGATGTGCTCTTTAGCAGCACCATTCAGTTAAACTGCAGAATCATTTAGATATCACAGTTCTTCAATTCCCAACCTCTGTAAATTGATTGGCACAAAGGGATTCATATTTCCAAGGCCAATAAGGCAGATTCCTTTTTCCAGCAGACAGGATTTTTTTTATCTGCAACCTTGAGCACTGCTAACTTAACCTCCACTCAATTCAAAATGTGGAAAAGGAAATGGTTACATTTTAATGAACACAAATTAATAATGCAGTGCCTGGACCTTTTTTTTTTTTTTTTTGGTGCAGGCTTTATGTGGTTCTGGAGCAGATCATTCCTGTGAGATTTGTCACTGCCAGAAAATGACATTTGCCAATTCTTAGGGGCATTTAGCTATTGACAGTGCAGGTTGCTATACATGAGAGTCTTATATTGACATAGCAGAATTTTTTTTCTTTAAATGCATTTGCAGAAAGTAATGAAATGGTCACATCTGGTCTCTTCCCTAGAGGTTCTAGTCAATAAAATTTTAATAGCTGTCATTTCCAGCAACGGGAATATGACAATAGCACAATGGAGGAGTCTCCAACATTTCCTGCACCCATAGGGCTCCCTAATTAATTAACCAGCTATCCTTCTTCCTTACCCACCCGTGAAGATCAGGGACAGTAAAACCTAGGGACGAGATGTGAATTAACAGGGAAATTGGTTTCTCTGTCTGTCACCTTGTACTTGTCACATATTTCTTCAGGAAGGTTTTCTGTGTTTGAGAAATCAAAGGGTCATATGATAAGTGATAGTAACTGTCCTTCAGTCCTCACTCAGACAAAACTACCATTGATGCTAATGGGAGTTCAGCTCAAATAAGGACTGCTGAATTGGATCCTGTAATTATATAGTAATACCTGCAGGAAACCCACATACTGAAATTCAGTTTATACTATGCAGTCTTAATTTGTGCATACAACATTTTGCCAGTTGTTTCAGGCTCCTAGTAAATACAAGTACTGCGTATTCTAATGTCTCATAGAGGATATGAGGAGGATGTCACATTTTTGTTTCAAGTGATTCTGCTCTCCCTTCTCTCCACAGCTAGTGAGTATGTCCTAATAGTCACTTATACATAAGAGGAAATAATTTGGTTTAATGATTCTCCAAATATCAGCCACTTTGTAAAAGACCATTGCACGCTTTTATCAGTTAAAGGCCTCCAAACTCTGTATAAGAGAGAAATATTTTTAGGAAACTGGACCCAGCATCAATAAATTATCATAGACTGGTTCCTAGACTTTTATCCAGTCAATCTTATAATCCCCCAGTGAACCATTTGTTATCAGTGTGGCTGCTTTAAAACATGTCTTCCCTAGAAAGCATTCCTTCATTCAGCTTCTGCTGCTAGAAGCAGGCAACAGCTTGAAGCTAGCAGCTGCTCCTGAACAAAGCAGGTAGAGATGCAAGAAAGGCTGCTGAATCCATAACAATAAGCACATCATGATATAATTACAATAAATCTCCAGAGTGGCCCATGCACACAGAATGCCATATGTTTTGGGTTGGGGAAGTGTGCAATACTGAAGGCATAGTTTAATATAGGCATGTTCCATAGTACTTCTGCTAGCATTAAACTGATTTTTTTTAATCCAGAAAATTATCATATGTACTTGTTGGCAGAACTGAAGATAATATTTTCAGGATCACCTAACTATGTTGGTAGATATAATTAATAATAAATAAAATTCTGAAGGACATGAACAGGTAGAAGGAAGGTTTCTGTTTCTTTGCAGTGTAACTGTACATATTCTAATAGGCAGTACATCCATTTAACCTCTCTTTGATAAGGTGTTCTTTGAACAGTGCATGTAATAGCTGTTCCATTTTTAAAATGTCTTCATTTGACTTTGACTAGGTTAATAGGATTTACTGCTTCTGCAGCCTGCCCATACAAAACAGATTGTCACTATGGACAATACCTTGTGGTCTGTCAAGGATTAATAAACTGTAGTCTCTGTCCCTGCTACAGGAAATGATTTATTCTCCAGAAGATTTAGACACAAACGGGTGTGAGTCTCATCTGAGCTGGCACTGCTTAGTAGCCGCTTGGTATTTTCTCTATCAGCTGGCGATGTCTGCCCCATTTTCAGATGACACACTCTTGATTCTCCTTTAGAGAGCTATGCAGAAATTTTGCTGTAGCCAGATGCTGACTGTCTAAAATAGATCAGCCAGATGTATTTCAAAGATGGCACTGTACTCTTGCAAACATTCTCAGTTACAAACAGCACAAATCAATTTGGTTTTCAGAAGCATTCATCTCTTAAATCATTGTTTTATGCTTTGTCTGAACTTGTCTTTTATGTTCCTGTGTTCTGTAAAGAAGTTCCTGAAATCTTGGTGTGCCATAAGAAAAGGATTTGTTCCTTGATTGCTAACTGTTTCTTGCCATGATTACTTCCTGCTGCAATGATCAGAATATAAAGCTGCAGCAAAATTTGCAGGGATGCAAATGGAGTAAAATAACAATATATTATTGTTCTCTAAAGATGAAGATCCTAATCCCAGCTATTATCCAGATACCAAGTGAGTGCACATGCATACACACACACACACATACCCTTTATGATTTGTGGAGCTCCAAGCAAGAGTGGGGCCCAAGTTGCTATCACGGAGGGAGGGGAACAGGGATTCTGATATAACTGCCATTTGACTGCTCCGGCCAAAAGGTGAGAGCACAGAAGCACATGATCCCTGGAACCACAGGGCCTCAAGTGGTCATTCTGAACCTAAGGCCAACCTGCATGCATGTGCTCTCCCTCATCCCACACCCCCACTCCCTTTATTTAATTCTACTATATTAAAATATGAGGAATACCTAAAATCCTACCACAGCATATTGCAGTCTCCATCCTGAAGTGCTCCTTCTGGGCCAGATCTTCTGCTGGTGTGCACGTAAAACTGTCTTAATCCTTTTTAAAAAGCAACGCTTTACAAATATGTGACAGATGCTCACTCTTAGAAGGAGCAAGCTGGAGATGGCTGCTGGAATTTTAAAAATTTCCATATCATCACCTTGAGTATTTCCCCGGATGATTACAATTCCAGACTAATGAAATGAGGCCTATCCATTGTCCATAAACTCAGTCATTTACTCATAACATCTCAGAAATTTAACTAGACAACTTAGCTCTGATAGAAACTCACCAAAACTAGAGATGAGCCCAAACTAAAGCCCTGGAACAGAACATAAGAATGGCCATACTGGGTCAGACCAACGGTCCACGTTGCCCAGTATCCTGTCTTCAAGGCCACATGCTTCAGAGGGACTGGACAGAACAGGACAATTATTGAGTGATCCATCCCCAGTTATCCAGTCCCAGCTTCTGGCAGTTGAAGGTTTAGGGACACCCAGAGTGTGGGGTTGCATCCCTCACCATCTTAGCCCCGATGGACATGTAATAATACGGCACATAATCAAACAATATAGTAAATAAGAATAATATAGTGGTTTTGCTTAAAAGTGGTGATGTAGCACCTGATGTAAATGGTTCTGGGGCACATTTAAGTAAATTTGTGGGTGTATTAATGTTTATGAAAATGAGGGATTTAATGGCAAGAACATGAATCAAATGAATTTTCCCACAAGGACTTTCATCTTGATAATTGCTATGTATTCAAATCCCCTGCTACTCTAGTCCTTGGGCTCCGATTGGGAAGACACCTGCTCAGTTATACTGAGTTTGTGAGGTTTTCTCTTACAATATTAATTTTCATTGAGTTTTTCGTAATTATAAACAAATGAAACTGACTTCAACCATACAAATTAGGGGCCAGAGTTGCACCAGCTGCAAACTTGACTTGGTAAAATTATCATTATACACTAGAGAATTTGTTGACTGTATTTACTGTAATGTTTCCACAATTATTTATTGAACAGCACTGTGCTTTTCATGTGAGCCAGTGAGCAAACAGCAGTGTGTTGTTTACTTACCTGTATTTAAAACACGGAACACAATGCAAAATTATTGTAAAATACAGCTCCTAGAAGTAAACTTGGAGATCCTTGAACAATCTCCGCGTGCAATAGTACTAGAGCTGTACTACATTTATTTTGTTTACTGACTGATAACTACACTAAAGCTATAGAGATAAGCAAGCTAAGGTGTGTCAGTGTCTTGCCATTTGGAATGTCATGTGGTAATATTTTGTCATCTCCAACTCCATTATAATTACAAATGTAACCAAAGCAGGTGATTGGAAGTGCAGTGGATGCACAGAGACAGATAGATTAAGACTGTTGTAATTGTAGTTTTACTTGATTATAATTTTAACAGGCTCCAGGTGATTTCTATTTTTTACAGCATCACTCATCTCAGTAAATCCCAGCGGGCCTGGAAACGGGGGAGAGAAGCATTCTGATTTTTATATGAACCCGTTTGCATTGTGAGTGCTTAGGAGAGTTCTGCTGTGAAAAAGCAATTAGCTTTTTTTAGTCTAGGGTGCGATTTAGAATATTCAGGCTCATGTGTTTCATCATAAAATTGACCTTTTTAATTTTTTATGGCTGAGGTTCTCCACTAAAAGAGTTAGCATAAAAAAAATACAGCCCTAGAGAAAATACTGAAGGCATGTGTAGAATTTATTAAAGGAGGTCTGGCCCTCAAGTGCTGCAGATAGCAACTCTATCTGAATACAATAAATGTGAAGCATGTGGTACTGTGTGCTTAATTTTAAATAATTGGTGTCATTAAGTAACGTAATGACACTAGTTATATATGAAGCATAGGCAGGCAATGTGCAGTGCATTTACAGTTTCTATCACATTTTGCTCAGTGTAATTGCTTTCCTCTCTAGAAAATAGGTCTGCCTCTTGTTACCTTTGAATGCCATTCCCATGTGCTAATCATCCTAATGTGTTAGGATTTTAACCATCCTGCCCCCCAGCACACACAGTCTCATACCCATATTACTAATACATTTTCATAATAAAACTCCAGAGTATTTTTTATGTGAGAAAGACGTGTCATGCAGGTTTATTTTGCCTCAGGACAGGGAAAGGACTACATGGAGACTTCTATGTGCAAGCTACCAGTTCAAATCCAGAAGGGGTAAAAATAATAGCTTTGGGACCCATCACCTTTCCCCTGCCCTAGTGACTATTATAGGTCCAAAGAGCCGTCAGAGAATCTTAGTGACACATGGAGTTGAGTGTACCTGTGGGTACCAGAGTGTCAGTGGCTGTGGACAACAAACGGTTGCAGTGTTATACCAGTCCATCAATATATTTGCCCTGCAGCTCAGTGGTAATTTCCCACAGGGAGTTGTGGAAGTCTCCTGTACCCTTGTGTCCTTGGGAGTAGACAGTCTGTCCTGCACATAGAAGACTGATAGCACCCTTATCTTT
Source organism: Eretmochelys imbricata (assembly GCF_965152235.1). Lineage (NCBI taxonomy): Eukaryota > Metazoa > Chordata > Testudines > Cheloniidae > Eretmochelys > Eretmochelys imbricata. The sequence goes on from NC_135574.1 coordinate 95,473,937, forward strand.
ACTTGAAGGCAGTGATGACCTGACTATGGTTCATGTCCCATATCGTTCATATGACTATGATTCATAACATCACTCTTAGCCTTGGTCTAATAACCACTGTTTTTCACCACCAGGCCCTTTTCCATAGCAGGTTACCTCTTTAGAAAAATTGTGGAGAATAAGTGAAGAGTTGGAAGAAGGCAAAATATAAGCAGCAAAATGAGAAATAAAGAAAAGGGAAACAATTCATTCCTGAGCTTCATTAAGTTAAATGAATGTAGGCCCTCTTTCACCAGGGCTGAATTTGGCCCCGGATCTTTGAGCTCAGTCCACCACCTGTTGAAGTCAGTGGAAAGAGTCCATTGACATCAATGGGCATTGGTCAGACCCTTTGATTCTTGTCCTCATTTTCCAGTAGCCTCTTTCTCCCCTGACCACCCGCCAGAGCTCTGCTTGCCCCAAAGAAGATGGCATTTTGAATTAGTTGTTTGAAAGCAGCACTATGTAGGTCTGTCTTCAGAGTTAAACTGATAGTGCAAACGACCCTTACATTGGCCATCACTTTTCTTTTGTCCTCCTCTCTTCACCATGTCCACTCTGTCCTGTTGCATCTTCCTCTTTTTCCCTACCACCCCCACTGCTAAATCCCTGGTCTACCACTGGATCATCTCTTGCCTTTATTATGGGTAGTCTTTCTTCTGTCTAGGCTGTCTGCCTTTCACCCCCCTAGTCCAAAATGCAGTTGGTAAAGTCATATTCATCTCAAACCCTACTCTTGAATCCCTTCATTGGCTTCGTATTTCTTGCTGCATCACATTGAAATTTCCTATTCTGACCCTAAAGGCCCTACAAACTCTTGACTGCATCCACCTCTCTGTACTCCTTATCTTTCCTTTGGCTTCCTGTGCTCTTCCCAATCCTTTTGCCTTGTGCCTCTTCATCTCCTTTTCCTGCTATAGGCTTCATAACATCTATTATGCTGTCTCTACCCATGGAACTGTCTCCTTTCCCTTACCCACTAAGCACCCCTTCTGTGTTCCAAATCCCTCCTTAAAACTCACCTCTTCCCTTGTTCTTATCATAAATCCTCCCTCTCGTGGATGGTTGTCCTGTGCTTTCTATAGAGTATGTGTTTATCCAGTGTTATTTAGACTATAACCCCTTGGGGGCAAAGGATGTGCCTGTATCTGTGTGGTAAAGCACAGAATAAATTCATAGCACTTTGTAAATGTTTTTAGGTAGTAGTGAGAGTACAGTTATTTGATTGATAAATCAATTTGGAGAAATACTTTTGAGGCTTCATGATTCTGTCATATCATCTAGGTCACATGCTAATTGTTTTCAAGGTTCTGACAAATATAACAGCAATTAATTATACTAGCCATGGCCTGCTTACTGCATATAGCTGAAACAGAAGTTTTACTTTCATTTCAATGGCAAGGAGTTTCTAAGACAGATTATTTACTTTCTTTCCTCTCCCTCCCCATCAGCTGCAATAATAAGAAATGTTTATGTTGGGGATTTTGCTCATTAAGCTTATTTAAGTTTAAGCACCTTCAATCCACACTGCAGAGAAAAGAACACAGGCAAACATGGAGGTTTTTCCAAGCAGACAACAGAAGAAAGTACCGTACTTACAAAACTAATTTTCATCTAAGTATGGTAGATTGCAGCTCCCGGAGGCAAAGCCTTGATATCAGAAAACCAATTTCTGGCAGATTGAAGGGGTTATTCCCCTTTGGTTTTCCAACATCAGACAGGAGATGGGAATGGAAGACCCTCTCTCAGAGGGCTGGCAACGTCACAAAAAAACAGATGGGACCTGACAGGCTCTTTCCAGAAGATGGAGTCTTTGAAGCAGGAAGCAGGGATGCCTGAGTGACTATTGAGAGACACCTGCTTTTAAACTGGGAAAGTCAAGGACTCTGCCGACAGCAGGTAGCATTCACTCACATGTTATCAACTGTTGTGTTTATTATAGGGCGGTGGTTAATCATATACAACACCAGTTACCTCAGCTTAATTCTGAGAAGAATTTTTTGTATTGTTTGGTTTGGTTTTGCAGTTCTCTAGCTCTAGGGCCTTTGTTGTACAAAGAAACACCCTGTGGTCAGTTACAGGGTATATTATACCACACCCACACTATCATTTACGTATCATCTGAAAGAAATTGCGAACTTCGCATCTGCCCACTCCTTCCTGCTTCTTACAAGCCCTTTAAAACTAGGGACTGGAAGATTATTAAAAAAGAAATCGAGTTTGGAAAATGCTTGAAATGTAAAGAGTTAAGGCCCAGCTCATGGCTATCTCTGAAATTCTAATCTCACATCTTGAAAAACTAATTCAGTGTGCACAAACTGCCACACATCATGTCTGTGGCAACTCGATGCAATTTGAATCTCTCTTGGCCACCCCAAGGGGTTAATTGTGTGGTGTGGGCTGCTTACAAGCAGGTACTTCTCTACCATCTGCAGGGAGAATGCATGCTTTTAAGCAATGTGGAGAATATTTTGTGCAGGGAGGAAGGAAATACTGATGTGAAAAGGAAGAAGAGGCAGTTTGTTTTTGTGTGGACTGTATGAAAAACTCATTCATATATAGTGAAACTCCACTTATCTAATCTAATTGGGACCAGGGCCAGATCGGATAATCAGGAGAATGGGCGGGGCTCAGGCTCAGTTCAGTTAATACAGGGAGCCAGATGATGGAGGCTTGGATAAACAGTGTTCTCTATTTTGAATAAATGATTATTGGGATCAACAGCAAGGAAAATTTCACTCTCTGTTTTACTCTATTTTTGTCCTTACAGTATCACAGGATTTGGATGAAATATGGGATTGTGTTGCACACTTCTCTTTTTTGTAGAGTTCCACTTGGAGACTGAGCAAACTACCCAATTTCCATGTAAACAAAACCTAGAAACTAGTTAATGTGGAAGGCAGGGCAAGAATGGTGTTAAGGAGATAAGCAGATAAGCAGCTGGTATGCTGAGGACACTGCTTCTTGTGCTGACCAAAATTGTCTCATTGTTTCTTTGTGCTCCTCATCTGTCTATCTGTATCCATCTGTTGTCTTGTCTTATACTTCAGACTGCAAACTCTTAAAGTCAGAGACCATCTTCTTCTTCTGTGTTTGTACAGAGCCTAGCACAATGGGCTCCTGATCCATAACTAGGGCTCTGTAGCGGGGTGGTCACCCCGCTCCAGCCCTGAAAGGGTTAAAAGTCAGCCCTTCGAAAGGGCTGGGGCTGAGAGCCAATAAGGAGAGGCTGGGAGGCAGCCAATCAGGGCCAGGCTGGGCCCTATAAGGGACCTGTGGGGCCAGAAGGCAAACAGTCTCTCTCCTGCCTTGGAGGGAGAAGGGCCTAGTTTTCTGGGGGTAGGGTCCTAGACAGAGCTGTGCTGGGGAAAAGGGCAAGAGGAGTTGGGAAGCTCCAGTCTGCCAACTCCCCAGTCTGAGGCCTTGGTCAAGGCCTAAACAGGTACTGGGGCTGCAGGGGTGTAGCCCAGGAATAGGCAAAGGCAGCATGTCCTACCCCTTGCCAATGATGGGTGGCCATTACAGACTGCAGTCTGCTCCAGGGAAAGGGGGCTGGATGATGACTGGCATTAGCCACTGAGGCAAGGTGGGTGTAGAGGGTTGGGGGTTCCCCTGGGAGGGGAGACCCAGAGTGTGGGGGTACTGCTGGGGCAAGACCCCAAGGTAAAAGGCACCAGGGTCTGGGAGAGACATGGGGGCCAACGGCAGCTGAGACACCAGCCATTAGGAGGCACTCTGTAAGCTGGAGAGCTAATTCCCAAGATGACCAGCAGGAGGTGCCACACTGATGAGTTGTTGCTTCGCTATAAGCTCCTAGGTGTTACACATTTACCATTTGTATTTCCATATGTTCCTCAAGGAAGCTTACCGTGAGGGTTGTTTCTAGTGACAGAGCACTGAGGCTGATTTACCTGATCTTGGAATGTGAAGATCTAGAGTGTTTTCCTTGGACTGTTGCCTTAGAGTAATATCTCTTCAGGCATCACAGATGGAAGAATTAAGAGTGTCAGTATCAGCAGACAAGGATGAATTTTTCCATGTATGTGTGGTGGTCTGTGTATCTGAAATGCAAGTTTTGGAGTGAGCCAGATTTATGGAGTTTTGGAGCATGTATATGTGCTGCTGCTTTGTGGAAGAGGAATGCTATGTAACAGTGACAGAGAAGGGGTCTAGAATGCAGGGATGTGTGAACATCCTCACCAGATCTGTTGTCCAACCCAACTAACTGCCCAGGGGAGGGGATTCATATACCATTGCTGCAGGAAAGAAGATAGCACTAATGACTGCAGTGCCTCTAAGGAGGCTTTTGTGGTAAAGTGGTCTTCAAATAATTAATTGGATTACTCAGCATATTATGGGTTGGATCCATGCTCTACGCATTCCTCACTTCCTGTTTAGTTAGTGTGTGTTTTCCTTCTCTGCATCCGAAGTGAGCCGTAGCTCACGAAAGCTTATGCTCAAATAAATTGGTTAGTCTCTAAGGTGCCACAAGCACTCCTTTTCTTTTTGCGGATACAGACTAACACGGCTATTACTCTGAAACCAGTCTTAAGTAAGTTTTCGGTGCTTGGTACAGGCTATGCAGGTGGCCAATCAGCCCATTAGGAACAGAAAACTCTTATACATCATGCTCATTCAGGTTTCTTACTGATTAAACTTGTTCTCTTTACAAATAATAGAATAAATGCTTTTTTCCTTCCAAGATAAAAATTAATAACACAAGGCTATGAGGAAGGATGAATAACGTGTAATTCCAGTTAGAAGATTGGAAATGACAAGTAAATGAAAAATGCTAACTGAGGTGGAAGAGAAATGTGTAATTGAGCAGCACCAGAACCATATGTCAGATGCTGTCATAGAAGGAGACAGGAAAAGAAAATCTTAGCTGAAGCTCTATAAAAACACCAAAGTGAGTGCTTCTCTCTCATCTTGATGTAGTGGACTCATCAGGCAGATCTTACTAACTTGTCAAATGTTAGATCAGGTATCTGTGTTGATGTGTTCTGACATCCAGTCAGTCTTCCTCTTCTTTCTTGCCAGGGCTAGAAAGACATTCAAATTAAGCTACAACAAGGTAACAAAAGTAAATTAGGCTGAGGCTACGTAAATCTTCTTAGAATGATTTAAATATATTGGAAGGTTGGCTGTTTAAAGCCCTGATATGTTTGAATTGTTGCTTCTCTCAGATTTCTACACTTTGTGTCAGATATGATTCCAAAAGCCTGGTAAGCAAATAGATGTGGGTCGTGCCCTGAATGGAATCAAAGAGAAGGTTAGCTTTTCTTGCAAACACAAATGGAACACAAGGATCTTAACTGAACAGTATGAGCTTTATGTATGTCTATGGAACCTTTTCAAAGGGGTTGCTACCGTTTGGCATGCCATTTCATTAATCTCCACATAGCTTTTAATCTGGCTCAGATTATAATTGAAATTAATAGACCCCATTAATCTCCAGTATAATTCCATTGATTCCAGAGGAGTTACACAAGAGATGAATTTGGTCCAGTACATTTTATTAATCTTGTTTCTTATGGACAGTTGCATGGCCCAATTTGCAAATCCCCCTCAGGAGAGTTGTGTTAAAGAAGCTTCTGCAGTATATGCCTATTGTACTCTTAGACCCAGATCTTCAATGGGAGTTAGACACCTAAATACCTTTGAAGATTTGGGCCTGAGCTCTTAATGATGTCAACCTCTGACTATTATGACCATTAAAAATCCCCAGTTCAGCTGAAAACATTAAACACTTTAGATTCATCCCAACGTTTGTTTGTTTTTTTTCCGTCTCCATCTCTTGCATAGTATCCAGCAGCTCATACGAACAAACAGCAAACTGGTAGGAATTTACTTTAACATCTTGTTGGCATAAGAGAACCAAATATGGCTGCTTTTTAACTGTTTTTGTTCCCGCAGATCCTGCAAAGTGCTGATCACTACTGAAGTCGGTGGCTGCTGAGGGGTGCTTGGTATCCCACAATGGTGCTCAAGTCCTCAGAGCAGTGCTCAACACCTCGCAAGATTCAGCCCGAGTGGCCTGAATCACATTAGATCATATTGAAGTTGGGGGAAAGAATCCCACTGACTGCAATAGCAATTGGAGCAGTCCCTACATAAGTAATCATGGTGCAGCACAGGCCTGAAAGCTCCATTACAATGCATTGGCTTTGCTTCCTCTATTGTGGCACAGACTGGTCATTTAAGCAACTTGAGGCCTGGTCTACACTCCAGCATGGCTGTGATATTTTTTTCCCTACCCCTGAGTGTAGGGTCACCATGTTTTCAAAAGGCAAAAGCACAGCACATGCAAGAGGCCCCGGCCCCTGGCCAGGTTGGAAGCCAGAGCTGGGCTCTGGCAAGAGCTGCCCAGGCCACTGCGGGGAGCCCTGGACCCTCCACCTACCATAGGTTGGGAGTCAGGGGGCCCAAGAGCAGTCCCCAGCACATGTCCCCACCTTCCGTGGCATGCTGCCCAGGGAAGGTGGAGGGTCTGGGGCTTCCCACAGCAGCCCGAGGTCCCTGGGCAGCTCTTGCCAGGGCCTGGCTCTGGGTTCCGACTGAGTCAGGGGGCAGGGCCTCGGGAGAGAGGAGGAGCAGGGGGGCAGGGCTGTGTGGCAAGAGAGGGCTATGGCCCACCTCGGCCCTCCTCACCAGGACCGGGCTGGTGCCACTCCTGAGCCTCAGGCAGGCACAGAGCAGCACCACAGGGAATCCAGGACAAATGCTGTCCTGGCATCATGAGCCAGGGACTGGGACTTGAACTTTCCATTTCAGGACTGTCCCACCTACTTCAGGTCAGGTGGTCACCCTACCTGAGAGACAGCAGTGCCAGCAAAAGCCAGAGTGCAGGCACAGTTCTATTAGCAGAAAAGTCCTTTGAACTATGTAGTTTATGCCATTTGGGGAACTGGTATGAGCTATACCAGGAAAAGAACTCGAAGCTGTGTCTCCGCGAGGGGGACTTGTGTGGCCCTACCAGTATATCTATACTGGCAAACCCTCTGTGAGATACAATTATCAATAATAGCTTTTTAACTCCCTCCTTAAGACTCGCCTCTTCTGTGAAGCCTACTAAAATGATCCTGCTAAAGATCATCCCTCTTCCCCTTCCTTTTCTTACTTCCTTACTGTTAACCCCCACATTCCTGCCAATTCCCCTCCCCCATCTCCTCTCTAGCCAATTAAAAACAGCAAAAAACAACACAACTTGTAACTAACAAAACTGGGCCAACCATCACCATGCTCATTAGATTGTATGTTATCCCTTCCCTCAACCTGCCAGATCCCTGGGTCAGGTGCTGTATCATTATCTGTCTTGTACAGTACCCTGCACAAATGGGGCCCTAATCCTCACTGCAGTCATAGTATGGTATCATAATAATTGTATCAGTAATAACAGCTGTCCTGTTCTTTGACTATTCCATTTAAATCATAATCATCATGATAGACCTGGGACACATGTCAGTCAGGGTGCACATTGTCCCCCATGTAATGCTAACATTTTAAGTAACTGAAAATTACAGTATCACTGGCTGTATTAAGTGAGTGTATTTCACTACATTGAAGGAGGAGTAGAATAGCAAATCAATGTACTGTTAATTGTGTATGTATATATCTTTTTCTCTCTTTATACTGAATATCTATATTTTATAATTAAGATAGTGGTCTCTTTTGATTCACTGGATGCTACCATATTGAAACATATAATTCTTTATTCCTCTTTTTCCATTAAGCAATTAAAAAGAAAAAAGATTACATTTTAATTCCTCTGTTTATTTAATAGCTATTTCAAAGTCTTTCAGAATAATTAGTGCTCCTGGTACTATTGATTTCACATAGCCCACTATAGAAGGAACAGACTTAAATAAATCTATTTATATTTTTCCAGTTCATTGACAGTGAAAACCTAAGAAAGATAGTGATAATTGTATCTTTAAATGACAGCCTGCAAGAGAGTAAAGGCATTGGCGATAGGAAAACCAATTTAATTCTCTATGCATATGAGGGAATCTGAAACAGTACTTAGTGCCGGAGCTTTTCAATTAACAAGATTCCAAAAAAACAAGGTTATGTTTTTAAGATCTAAAATATACATCTGTCTACTTTTTCTTTAATGGAATTACACTTTTAAAAGTGTGTCTGATCAGACTCTTACCTTCCAGAGAACTGGCACATTTCCAGATTTGGACTTGAAGATTTATTGTACTTCCACCCTCTTTTCTACTCCCAAGCACTGTCTGCTTTCAGCAATTAATACAAATGTTATGGCTTTTGATTTGCATCACTGCAGCACATGAACTCAATTACTTTTCATCTGTAGCTCTGAAATGGGATAAACCTTTGTGATGAAGTTTCGTATTGCACTGGTAGGAATTACTGGACCATGAACTCTCACCATTAGAGTCAGCCATGAAGAGCGCCTTCCTTTTGTTTTAGTTTAATGTGATTCCACTCACTGATATGCTCCACTGTGGCAGGAGGTCACAGAGGCAAATACCATAATTGGATTTTAAAATTTGTTAATTTTCTGACCAGTAATAACATACATAGTTTCGCATGCTAAAATAGGAGTAAGCAAGTTTCATGCTTCAGGGTATAAGATCATCACGGGTCAAGAATGAATTTTCTTTCTATATACAGAAGGGCATTATTTGTATACCTCTAAGGTATTGAGTATTAGCTGCTGTTGGAGGCAGGATAAGAAGCTGGGATTCCAATCAGGACTGTGGAAAGATATTCCCAAGATACCTATTTTCACAGTTTCTGGACCAGAAGAAAAACAAAGACTAAGGGAAAAAGAGAGGACCAGACCATCAGTTGTTTCTGAGGAATGCTCAAATGGAGCTGAGTTTAAAGAGGAGAAGCATGCACGCACGCGCGCGGAATCCTAGGCTGTCTGGGTGCTGAGCCAGTTCCCAGTATAAATTAGAGCAATGTGTCTGCACACAGAGTTCAGGAGTCCTGGCAAAGTTCCAATTTGCTAGTAAGGCTTGGGTGCTCCTGGTCATCTTCGGCGCCAGTAAACTTTCCACAACAAACCCCTCTGGTGCCCTCTTCGGCAGCTCTCTGCTAAGCCACACAGAGTGAAGCCTCCCCCCCTTATTCCCAATACAGAGTCACAAGCACCAGTACTTACAGCCCCATGAAGCTTTGGGCAAGAGTAAGACTGGGTCCAGCTCCAAGCTTGCTGCAGCCCTTCTGTCAGAGCTCCAGCCACATACACCCTCTTGCTCTCCCCTTTCCCTTTCTGCTCCCCCTCCCACCAAAAAGCACATCCTCCTTTTAGAACAATCAGTACTCCCCCCACCCCTCAGAATAAAGATGTAAAGGGGCCATGTTCTCTAAACCCCAAAGGGATTACAATAGTATGGTCAGCAGCCATACTTCCACATTGCCCTACCAATGTACCTCAACCCTAGACTAGCAGGACCACCTTTAGGATTAACCAGCTATTTAATCACCATGTCTCTTTAGCTTCTCTATTGATACTGCCAATAAAGTTACCAATTATAGTGCCAATTGTAATGGTGGTTTTTGTGATTTGTAATTACAATCCACTGGGAACCTGAGACCACCAGAACAAGAAGGTCTGGTTTCAGGAGTTCTAAGCACTTACAACTCCTGCTGAAAATCAGGCCCTGAGTTTGGTGACATCCTTCCTTGGAAACAGTGCCTTACTAACCAGGAGGATTTATTTGTTTCCTCTCTTGCCAAGTGGATGTACTATGGAAACTTGGTGACTGTGTTGGAAAAATGTTTTTTTGTACATGTGGGGTCTTCTAATAGTTGAAGCACAAATGGTCTCTCTAGCCCTGGGATGCCTTTTACCAGTTCCACATTATTGCTTGAAAAATACTTGCAGTTCAGTTGAGATTTAATGACTCCTGTTGATTGTGGCTCCCATAACATTGTTTTGGTTGCTGAAAAGTTCAGTTTCATATTGTAGAGCAATATGATGTACTACCATTAACAGCAAAGGAGCTACACCTATATACACCAGCTAAAGGATTTGGCCCGTACTTTCTTATAAAGGCTATGGTGTACATCTCATCAGCATGGCTGCCAATTGCAAGTTTCTGTCTCTTACTAAAGGACTATGGAATCTTGTGGCCATACTATAATACACAAGCATCATTTTACCTCTTTCAGTTGTATGACTGTATTCTTTTAGCCTAAAAGGCTCACTAGGCCATTCTAGTCAGAAGTTGCAGGCCAGCTTTCTTGTTGAATAGGTAAATTCTTGCTTACATAGGAATTGTAAACACAGTGCAGGACTAATCCTGTAAGCAAAGGATCCTTTAAATGACTACACTGACTTTGGAAGAACCAGAACACTGAAGAGAAACAATTATGTAACACTTGAGAAATTATCTTGTTTTAAGAACATCTATTTATAATGACTTAGTTATGCAAGTCAGTTCTGCATATAGCCTTTGTTCAAGTAACATAAGGATGCAAACATAGTGCCTGATTCTGCATTTCTTACTCATGGGAGTAAATGAAACTACTGTCATAAGGAAGGGCTAAGACTGGGCCCAACCATTATATAGCTTGTCTAAATTGGGATAGCAGGATCAAACAGGCTAAGTAAGATTCATTCCCAAGGAATTCAGACTTTCAGTTCTACACAAATTTCAAAATCCCCAGGTTGCTAGACAGTCAGGTCTTAATGTCCAAGGAAGTGTGAATAGGAGACCAACTGTGAAAACATTTTTATCATAGGTTGGAGCTGACCTAACAGCAGTAAAGCAATTGTTGGGGTTTAATAGCATGATGCATTCTCAGTTATAGTTTTACACACACATCAACCAATGATAGTCTCTTCTGTCAGCCAGTATCATCCAATCTAGGATAGCAGGCAAGAGACAATGATGTGTCATCTTGTCACAGTTAAAAATAATCCTGTGAAAGTGAGAGCATCCAGTTTGTCAAGTATGCTTAATTGAGTTAAAGACGCCAAACTACTGATCAAATGCCCAGGGTATCATAGGGACATAATAAGCAACAATAGATGACAGCATGGATTAGAGAGAGACTTAAATGATGGGTAAATAATGTGAATTATGAGCTTGTAAATACATCAGATTCTGGCAGCGTTATAATAAAGCACTAGTGCATAGTTCACCTTCTTTAAAATGGCATCACAACATCCACTTGTGTTCATAACCATGTTCACAGCTTTCCTAGTTTTGTATTTGTTATGATATATAAATTAAATTACAGGTTTAAAATGAGCCTTTTTGTTTGTGGTTTTTAACAATTTTAATACATTTGGTGGATGGTACCACTCTTTTGATTTACAACTGGGATGTTTTACTGCCTTTTTTTTGGTGGGGTGGGGGTGTTTTTGTTTTTGGTAGTGCTTGTTTTTTAATGAGACACAAGACCCAATAGTTGATCTTGTATTAACTGTATTTTTCAGATTTGGGAGGTGTTTGTTATGATTTTTAAATCTCTCTGTTTCTGTTCTTACTCACCTTGAGTAGTCCCACTGGAATCCAATAAGGGGTCAGTCTCTCTATTATTTTTAAAGAAAATCCACTTTAAATTTGCACCTCAGGTGTGGGGCTTTGTGAGACCTGAGGCCAAAGCACATGCAACACTGATTTCACCCCCCGCAAAAAAGGCTTTCAGGGAAATGCAGAGATGATATATAAATAGGGCTGTTAAATTGCATGAGTTAACCGTGATTAATTGCACTATTTAACAATAGAATACCAATAGAAATTTATTAACTATTTTGGAGATTTTTCTATCTCTTCATATATATTGTATACTGTGTTTTAATTGAAATCAAAGTGTATATATTTTTATTACAAATACTTTTACTGTAAAAATGATAAACAAAAGAAATAGTATTTTTCAATTCACCTTATACAAGTACTTTAGTGCAATCTCTTTTTACAAATGTAGACTTTTTTGTCACATAACTACACTCAAAAACAAAACCATGTAAAACTTCAGCACCTACAAGTCCACACAGTCCTACTTCTTGTTCAGCCAATCACAAAGATAAACAAGTTTGTTTACATTTACAGGAGATAATGCTGCCCTCTTATTTATAGTGTCACCAGAAAGTGAGAATGGGCATTTGCATGGCACTTTTGTAGCCAGCATTGCACGGTATTTATGTTCCAGATATGCTAAACATTTGTATGCCCCTTCATGTTTCAGCCACCATTCCAGAAGATATGCTCCCATGATGATGACGCTCATTAAAAAAATAATGCATTCATTAAATTTGTGGCTGAACTCCTTGGGGGGAGAATTGTATGTCCCCTGCTCTGTTTTACCTGAATTCTGCCATATATTTCATGTTATAGGAGTCTCGGATGATGACACAGCACAAGTTTGTTTTAAGAACACTTTCATAGCAGATTTGACAAAACACAAAAGATACCAATGTGAGATTTCTAAGGATAGCTACAGCACTCAACCCAAGGTTTAAGAACCTGAAGTGCCTTCCAAAATCTGAAAGGGACGAGATGTGGAGAATGCTTTCAGATGTCTTAAAGGAGCAACACTCTAATGCAGAAACTACAGAATCCGAACCACCAATAAAAAAAATCTTCTGCTGGTGGCATCTGATTCAGATAATGAAAATGAACATGCATCAGTCTGCACTGCTTTGGATTGTTATCAAGCAGAATGCATCATCAGCATGGATGCATGTCCTCTGGAATGGTAGTTGAAGTATGAAGGGACATATGAATCTTTAGCGCATCTGGCACAAAAATATCTTGCAATGCCAGTTCCAACAGTGCCATGAGAATGCCTGTTCTCACTGTCAAGTGACGTAAACAAGAAGCTGGAAGCATTATCTCCTGCAAATGTAACCAAACTTGTTTGTCTGAGCAATTGGCTAAACAAGAAGTAGGACTGAGTGGACTTGCACGCTCTAAAATTTTACCTTGCTTTATTTTTTAATGCAGTTTTTTGTACATAATTCTACATTACTAAATTCAACTGTAATGATGCAAATATCGTAGTGCAATCTCTTTATTAGGTGAAATGAAATACAATTTCTTTTTACAGTGCAAATACTTGTATATAAAAATAAATATAAAGTGAGCACTGTACACTTTGTATTCTGTGTCGTAATTTGAAATTGTAGAAAACATCCAAAATATTTAAATAAATGGTATTGTATTGTTTAAACAGTGCAATTAGTCATAATTGATCATGATTTTTTTTAATCGCGCTATTAATTGCGATTGATTTTTTTTAATCTCTTGACAGCCCTATATATAAACTATCCTGTAAATGCATCTTTTTGTCCCAAACATTTCACATGTAAAAAAGAGAAGTCAAGATGGGGGTGAAAGCAATGTGTATCAAGAGGTAATATCTAGAAGACCAGATCAAAATGTAAAATTGTGGACAGGATATAAGCTTATTATAAATAGTCATTGGGTCTGGTCCACCTCACTAACAAGGAGCCTAAAAAAAATTATTTTCAAAGTGTCTTAAAATAGATATAACGTCTGTCATTTTTAACATTTGTTGAAAAGAAAAATCGCCCCAGTGCTGACATCTTACCTTGTAATTCAGCATTCACCAATTATTTTTCATGTTAAATTATATATTATTATAAACACCTGAATAAATAAGATTATCAAAGGAAACACTGACAGAGTACTACAAAGTACCACTAAAATTTAGGATTGATTCAGAAAACAGATGGGAATACTATTCTATATTTTTCAGGGAACACTGCACTGCTTAACATCCTCATTATATAAATAATATAAAACAATGCAGAAAATAACCAATTAACAGATGAGGGAAGAAGAAGATCATGCTGCCTTTAACCAGAAAAGTAATTATCACTTGCAGAAATTACCACCAGCATATTTTTCCATATCTGAATCCAGGGGGTGAGGTGAGGGTGCAGAGAGCAGAACTCCAACATAACAGTAATGAACTGATTTCCTGCTGCTCCTCCCAACCCATGTGTTATTACTGTTCACTAACTCTCTCCATTAGGTTCAAAACAATGTTAAGACCAATCCAGTACATTCAGCAGCACAGTAGGCATAATCCTACTTGGATATGTCTACTGCAAAATCCAGCAAAAGCTAATGCAAGGCAAGTATATGATTGCCACCTTAACAAACTGTTAGCTTTCTGTAAAGGGGAACAACTATAAAATGACATTAATAAATAGAGCCCTGCACGGATACAAAATTTGTATCTGCATCCAATCCACAATCTGCAAAAAGGATTCACGGATATAAAGCAGATATCCGCAGATTTTACATGTAAAATTTGGATCCGTATCCATCCAGGATCCGCAAACATGGTCTGCGGATATAAAGTGGATATTTGCAGGGCTCTATTAATAAAGGCCACAGTCCTGCAATCAGGTTGTGCAAACAGACACCTTGATGTTAAAGCAACTCCACACAGGTGTCCATGCAGATCCGATGGGAAGATTGGAGCCTAAATAGTTTTATTACCAGCTCATGGAGCCTATGACAGGAGGAATATACAGTCTTTCAAATCATTCAGTCTAGCCTTCTTGCCAACACAAAGCTATCATCTAATGGCTGTTCAATGACATATATGGAATGCCTTTGTTGGTTTCAGTCTAATGTCCAGTGATCATGTGTCCATATCTCCAAGAACTGTTACTAACTGGTACTTTTGTAGGACATCTCTTCAAAGACTGAATGGACTGCAGACACCTAAATGTGGTCTTTATAAGCCATGTTGAGTACAGCGTAGTGTAAGGAAGTTTCTGCTGCTGTTGCCTGTCCTTTGCATAAAGAGATTTTTTCCAGCCCTGGCAAATTTGCCAACTTTGAACAATAAATTCATTCCACGAAAATTCAAAATATACTTTTTATGACAGTATGCTTATTTAGCACAGAAACAAATAACCAGGGAGATTCTTCTATTGCTACCATCTGCCCAAGGAGGTGGATGATGGCTAATGAGCTTTGTAAATAAGCCAGCTTTCAATGACATTAAAGAAAAAAAAGGACAAAACACTCCTTTTTTGTTGCAAAGAAAACTGCAACAAATGACTTCCACCAGATAACCACCAATAGACTGTTTCATGGGTTCATTTCATAACAGATAATAAAGAGAAAGCAATCCAAAGTTTTAGTCACTTCCAAGTGCTCTGAACTTTCAAGTCATTGAGCTACTAAACGAGCTAGATATTGTTTGGGTTTCCTATTAGAATCCTTGTCTCCCCCAGAATAATGGTTTTTCTATTGTATTCTTAGTTTAATGCATGCAAAACTGAAAAATACTGTTTCAGCAAATGAAATCACTTTGCCTTTGTAACCAGGCTGAGGTTGAAAAGGGAAAGTACCTTCTGATTATTGCCGGGCAAATAATGGATTTTTTTTTGGTCACTGGCAATTCTGAAAAACAAAATGTTTTCAATCAAACAAAAAACAAATGTTTTTGAAACTTCTAGCATAAAAGTTGAAAAAATTGGATTGAACCAAACTCTTCATTTTGAAAAAATCAATATTTTGTTTTGATTTTGTCCATTTTAAAACATTTTTATTAATTTTAACAAAATTAAAGGAAACTTTAAACAAAGTCACTTCAAGCCAAAAAATTCAAAATAATATATTTTGAAAATGTTGAAACTGTGGGTATTCTATTACTGATACACTGGTAAAGAGTTGGAGGGTTTTTTCCAATGGTTTGGTAAGACATAAGTTATTGGGAATTGGGAGAAATTATTTTTTGTTTTGTTTAAACAAGAGGAATAACATTAAAATGTCTCCCTGATGTTGAAACATTATAGGGAAACTGTTAACTGAATCCCAAACTACTTCGGCTGTAAAAATTCAAACACTTTAGTTGAACAACTTTATGTGAATTATTTTGTTTCTTAAACTGATCAGAACTGGGGTACTTTTATCAAATAAGTCTAAATACACAAATATGCAACTATTGAGATACATTCACACTCATTGGTAGTAATTAATATTACTATTTACTAAGTTAGTTTTGGTAGCACAACCAGTGGGCTACATACTTTCCTTGCCCCAAGGAGCTCAATTTTTAATAACAGATAATCTTTCCCCTAGTCTTACGGCAAGTACCATCTTAGTCAAAATGTTAATCTCCACATGACTTGCAGCTTCACCACTACTGAAAGGAATAACATAAGCGACGATTCCATAGGTGCTCCAGGAGTAGAGCACCCATGGGGAAAAAAATAGTGGGTACTTAGCACCCACTAGCCACAGCTGTTCAGTGGCACCCCAATCAGCTAATGGGTGGCACTGCCAAACAGCTGATCAGCAGCTGAGGGAGGGACTTGTGGGAAAGTGGAGAGCGGCAAGCAGAGGGCGGGCAGGGGCCTCAGGGAGGGCAGTGGAGCAGGAGCAGGAAGAAGCAAAGCAAAGGTGTGGCTTTGGAGGAGGGGGCATAGCGGGAGTGAGAATAGCCGGAGCAAGGGTGGGGCCTTGGGGTAGGGGCCGGAGCATGGACGGGGCCTTAGGGGAGGGGACAGAATGGGAGTGATAAGAGGCAGAGTGAGAGCAGGGCCTTGGGGAAGGGGCAGAGTAGGGGCAGAGCCTCAGGGTGGAGCAGGGGTGGAGTACCCCAGGGGAAAAATAAGTCAATGCCTGTGCAACCACATCATCCATTTATGGAGGGCCATGAGATTATTTAGCACGGAACTACCTGAAATAATTTCAGCGCAGTAACAGGTCTAATATAAAGCTGAAGCATCATTGATCTTTTTCCTAGGTTTACAAAAGTTACAGAGGAATACATTTGTGAGTACAGTGGAATGTTCAGCTTGACAGCCAATCTCATGCTATGTCTTTAATCTCAGAACTACCTAGATGTGATCCATCAAAAAGCATGAAGTTGAGATCTTTCCTGAGAAGCAACTGTAAGATAGTAAAGTTCAGTTAGGTTCAATATCCTTCAAGGCTTCAGTAGGCCTTTTGCTCCTTCTGATAGAGGATGAGTATCTCTCCCAATTAACTAAGTTTTCAACATGAATGAAAAATACCAATTCACAACTGATGAAGCATATCTGAATGATTCTAGGCTAAATTGTCTGAGACTTAATTGTCCTCAGAATCCCTAATACTACAGGAGAAGAAAAAGATGCATTTATCCAGTTCAATATACTGCAAAATATTCCCTAACAGCAAACAGATTTGGCAGTGTTCCAACACTAGAAATTTTAATCAGGCCTAGATGAAAATCCAAGATCATGTATTGCCATATATTGTGTATCTCTATTGCAGGACAATATATTTAAGAGATGGAGTAATTCAGTTAATCTATAAAACCATTAAAACAACCACTTCTGTTTTTTGTGTCCTGATCAAATGCTCCAACTAGTTATAACGATCAGTGAATCAATGAAGTTTTGGGGCAATTTACTCTTAAGAACTATTTTGCAAACACAGAAATGATTTTGTACCCCATGAAAAGGAAACATGAACTTGTATTATCTCTGTTATTATTTTTATTATTATTTATTATTATATGCATAGAAAAGTAGGTGACTAGGTTCTTTACAGACAGGTAATAAGACTTGGTCCTTGCCCCAAGGACTATAAAAATCTACCCAGGGAGAGGATGGGATGTGACAGAAATGTGTGTTACTGAATGGTATATTCCTTTGTTCTCTTCATTGGGTTTGTTTTAGATATTTTAACATTATTTAGCATTGGTGTAGAAAAGAGACAGAGCAGGAAGGACTACGTTTATAGATCTTTTGGAAGACGTGCATTCTAAGAAGGGAATTGAAGCATAACAAGTTGGAGGTATGGGTGGACCTGGTCAGAGAAGAAGTCCTGCACCTAGGGGTTCATATGGAAGAAGGCAGAGACTTGCAGGATACATTTCATCCAAAAAGGTCAGGTATGCTGTGTAATACTGTGGCAAGAATATCAGAACTATCAGGGTCGAGGAATGTTACCTCTCTGTTGCATGCAATGCTGAGTATTTATCTGGCTGGTAAGGACCTGATTCCAATTCTAGAAAGTGAAGAGAAGCAGGATGAAAAAACAAAGTAAGGTATCTAGGCTTGATCTAAAGCCGGTTGAAGTCAATGGAAGTCCTTGACTTGCAGAACCAATATGTTGTGATTCACCAGATTTTGCATAGTGAAGCATGTCCTTAATTAGATATCACACAGAAACCAATTATACGGCTGTACTCTGGCCTGACCTAACCACCACCATGTTGGGCATACCGGGGTGCACTTCATCATCCTCAGTGTTCAGTGAACAGGATTAGAGAGAAGAAGGAGCTTCTTGTGCCTTCTCCTTTCATTGTGTTCTCACACACAAGCAGCTAGAATGTGGGCCATATATTTTAAGGTACTACTGTAATTCAACACTTATTCCAGCTCTGATAGAGCTGTGTTGGTTTTCAATGTACTACATGGGAAATATGTCCAAGGAATGTATGTATATAGCTGCTCTGCACTGCTTTAAACATTACTCCCTAAGGGCTCAACTCACTAAACTGTTTGTTCTTTATGTGTCTTATATGCTTTTTTTAAAAAATCCCAACACTGCTAGTGTGATTAACAAGTAGGGTGGCCAGATGTTCAAACCCACCAGGAAAGACTGCTCTTAAAATATTTCATGCCTACGGGTATTCTGAAAAATATTGAATTGTCATTTTCTATTGTCTTCACATAGCACAAAGCACAGGGAAACAGTGGTAAAGTGACAAGCGGGGAAATCGGGAGAGCAAGCAGCAGCAGGTATCAAAAAATCTGATGTCATTTTCATTATCATTTCTGATAATGTAACTGATTTGACTCCAAAATGGAAGCTAGAGAATTGTATTTTAATATGCAATATTATATTAAATATATAAACTGCCTCTGTTACTCAGTGCTTTATGGAAATATGAGGGGTGTTTTGCAAATACAGTCTTAGTGATTAATACCACTAATATCAATGCAGTATAAATCAATGTCATACCTTCCAATCTAGTACCTGACAAAAATTCATTGTGTATTGGTTCTGACTTGTTGCCCAGTGCTGTTCAACCTTGACCTGAGTCTCAATGTACCAAAGGAATTAAACCTATTTGGAAAACAATGATCCATGTAATATGTCTATAAAGAAGTATATAGAAATGGAAGGGCTTTCAAGACAGCAGATGCTTGTTTTGCAGTTCAGTGTCTACACTAGCAAAAGTTGTCTGCTCCTGAAGGGCAATTTTATTCTTGTTAGTTGTGTTTTTAACTCCATATGGTCTTCTCCACCCTTTAATTATTTTCCATTTTATGAGACACATGTTGAGTATTACTGCATGATAGTCATTCTGGCCCAGTGTAGATTTAGGCCTTGAAGTGGTAGTTGCCCATCACTAAACTTCCTTTCCCAGAGTTTTAACTTTGAAGACTTTTTCTTAATTATTTTATTAGGAAAGATTTTTTTTCTATGCTTTGGGGTTTCTTCCAAGAAAGCATTTGCAGTCACAATTAAGAAATGTGTTAAGCCTTCTGTCAATTAGCTTAATTGATGTAAAAAGCTGATTGGGTCCTGGGAGGGTTGGCTATCCCCAGCTGAACTTTATCAAAGAACAGCTTAGCGCAAAAGGAAGAAGAAGCCAAAACATATAAGACAGCCAGAAAAGCTAACAAAGCTCCAACAGAAGGTGAAAATCAAAACTCATGTGCACAGACTACTGTGTGGGTGTTTTAAAAAGTACTCAAGCATTTTTAAAATATTTTCATTCTCGTGCATGGCAGCAGCATAGTTTAAAAATAAGTGTATAAGTGAAGAAGAGAAATCTGGGCTGGCATAAAAGATTTATCTGGAAAGATTATCAGAATCTGTGAAGAAAGGTTTTCCAAAAGGAGAGGCTCAGTGAGCTCTGATAGTTTGGAAAAAGAGCTTGGTTTCTGCTGAAAAGTCTCCTTGTGAATTCCAGAGGTTAGGGAGATCATGGGATACCAGGTGACCTTTATCTGAATGTATTATGTGACTTGGAGTCTTGTATGTAATCTAGTGAAAGCCAGCCCAAGATGAACACATGAATGCCAAAAGTGGGATCAGAAATACCATTTGAATATTTGGATCTCCACTTGCACAATGGAAAATTCTATTAATATTTAAACTGCTGTCTGTGCTAATGCTAGATGTGATGTGCACATGAGCAGTGTCACTCAAGGTATGTCTGCACTGCAAAAAAAAGACTGATGGCAGTGAGTCTCAGAGCCCAGGTCACCTGACTCTGGCTCACATTATGGGGCTAAAAACAGCAATGTAGACATTTGGGCTTGGACTGTAGCCCGATCTTTGAGTCCCTTCTCTCTTGCCAGGTTTCAGAGTTCAGACCCCAGCCCGAGCCCAAAAATCTACACTGCTAGTTTTGGCCCTGTAGCATGAGCCCAATCAGGTGACCAGGACACTGCCATGGGTTTTTTTTTTTTTTTTTTTTTTGTTGGCAGTGTAGAGGTACCCTCAGATACATACTGAAATGACTAATCTAAAATATTTCAAGGATGCTCCAACATTTTGTAAACAGAACTCTTACTCTACAAGATCTAAAGCACCACAGGACTGGGGGCCAGGTGGTACTGGGTTCCGGTTTTGCTGATGGAGAAGAGGGACTCATTCATCACCTGTACCTGAGGTTATGCTGCCGCTCAGTCTCTGAGCCAGGATTGTAACGAGTCCTCTTAAGTTCCAATCCTCAGACTACTTTGATAGACCTCAGTGCCCTCCCAGCAAGTTCACTTTATTGTATCTCAGCTTCTCCATCTCTAAAAAGGAGATCATGATTACCTATTTCACTGAGAGATCCACAGTATCATCTTCTTGATTGAGTTGAAGTTGGAACTTGATTTATTGGCCTTCTCTTTTTGTTGGCTTGAGGATGTATGTGGGAAAGACAGTTCACTTTCTACAAACACTTGGATGCAGACCACTAACACTACATACATGATCACATCCAGTACCCAGCCTTATGGAAGGAAATCTGGACAGGAAGAATAAGGGTTAATACTGCAGCAGCATCCAGCAAAATGACAAACCATGCATGTGTGGCTTCCACAAATCACATGCTGCATGGAACAGGCTGCACAAGCTGAGGAGGCTCTCAGGGAGTGACTACTGCTGACTGGTTCCTTGCTGACCCATGTGTTTGGGGCCAATGTGGCACTTGTGGTGTAGGGCTTTCAAGGGAAAGATGAGACACAGTCTAGAATTCATTAATTTTTTCATATATTTTTCTTTTCTAAATCATTTTCCTGGCTCTTTGATTTGATCTGAGAATTGTTGGAAATAATGGCAGAAATTTTTCTGATTTGCAAATGGGTCAGGTACTTGTTCATTACTCAGTAAGACATGGACTTAGGAAACAGGAGACCTGGGTTATTAGAGTGGTCAGAAAATGGGGATTTTTTTTTCCAAAGAAAATTGCAACTTTTTGGTGGAAAAATTGAAACCAAAACTTCTTAACTGAAAATTGAAAAATTCAGTTACAAACTCAAAATTTTGATCTGGCTATGCTGCCCCGGTGTCTCATAGGAGTTGTAGTTTTGGTGCCTCAGGATCCCATTCTTCTCTACGGGCCAAGCTCCCTCTCTGGATTACATTTCCTGTGATGCACTACAGTCATCCTTGTTAAGCAACCATGGTTCATCATAACAATCCCTGTCTGTGATGGATCATGGGAGATATAGTACACCTGGGGAATGTGGCCCATAGAGGAGGATGGGGGCATGAGGTATTCAAATTACTATTCACAGATGGCTTTATGGCAGCATTTCCAAATTGAATTTTTTCAGTTTTCAACTGAAAACTTTTTGGCTGGGGGTGTTTGCTTCTGCACTGAAATATCAAACATTTCTGTAAAAAGCAGATACTTTTAGCAAAACAATGGTTTAGTTAAAAACCCAATTTTTCTGCCAAAAACCAGCGTTATTAGGAAATTTTTGGCCTTTGTTCTAATGTTTCTATCTCTTATCTGAGTTGCTTTGTGAGCTTGGCCAAATCACTGGACCTCTGAACTTCTGTCTCCATGCGTAGAACAGCGAAAATTCTTATTTACCTGCCCCACAAGGGGGCTGTATGAATTAAATATTTAAAATATATTCAGTGTACTTTATGCAATTTGAAAAGGTGTTATGTCAGGATTATTGAAGAGCCCCAACAGTTTGTTGGAGCAGAAAGTAGCACTGTACAAGGGAGAATAAACAACCTAAGCATTGTCCCTAATTCTGGTGACACAGAGTCTAAAAGAGGGTGTTTTTTTCTCTGCGTATATAAACCGATGAGCTGTGGGAGAGATTGATGGGGAGGGGCTGTCCGGCAGAAATATTTTCGAAAGAAAGAAAAGATGATTTAAATAGCTTGTATTGTAGAGCTCATTGTGAGTTAAAAAGCAAGTCAGAGCTGAAGACTGAACTGTACTGCAACTACAGGGGGTAGAAGAAATGTTAGTTAGCATAATATTATATATTGCAGGGGTGGTCAAACTTACTGACCCTCCAAGCCACATACACATTCGAGAGCCTCAAGACACACACAACCTGCAGAGATGCCTGCTGGGGCGTGGGGTTTCTGCCCCTATCTCTCCCCGTCTCCCCACCCCCGCAGGGCTAAAGCCCCGAGATCCCCCTCCCTGCAGGGCAGAAGCCCCTAGCCCCACCACAGGGAAGAAGCCACGAGCTTCCCTCCCCAATCTGGTAGGCAGAGAATGGGAGATGTGGGGGGCTGTGCTGTGCTAACACAGAACAAAAAGATAATCCCTGCCCCAAAGAGCTTCTATGATTTCTCTGCCTGAGAGGCAACGTTTTAAGCAGCTCTAATGTAAATCATTAGAGATCTTGGCAGTCAGGGCAAATGTAGATTAGGGTGTGCTGAGTTAAAGCTAGTTCCCCATAGAACTGAAGGAATTTATAGGCAGTAAAAAACACTAATACTGTAACAGCACGTGAGATAAGTGTAACCAGTATTCTGTCCATGCACTAAATCCAAAGATCCCAAAGAAAAGGGCAAATATATGCAAAGTCCTGCTGGCCAGTACACTTCCCCAGCTGCAACACATTGTGTACACATTAGCTTCACATAGTTGAACAAGAACTTTTGAAAATTACATTACACATAAGAAAAGGGATAAATCCCCAAAGAGATCCTAGACAAGGGTTGAAATGTAGTCAGTAGTCAGACACACATTAAGCTATTATATGTGGCTGACTCTGGGCCCAGCTGGTGCAGCTATTACTCACATTGAGTTGTAGTCACATTCAGAAGTCCAGTTAATTTCAATGGGCTGACCCATGTGAGGTAAGTACTACTGAAAGTGAGCAAGGATTTACAGAATTAGACCCTCTGACAATACCAGACATACTATATAGTGTCTGCCACTCCCTAGTAGTTGGAAGGTTTAAAGAGATGTCCTGAGAGTGTCTCTACTATAGCTCATGCACTACACAGCTCCTTTGAAGGTATGTTACCTTACTAAGCTGTAAGGCTTCCAGACGCTGCTCTTCAGGTAGTATATCTCCTCTACCTCCCCAGAGGGACTCTGCTTCATCAGAGGCAAAATGTATACAGGTTACTGCTCTTAAAACGTATACAATTTCCTATCTTTTAATGTGAGGCTCGCGCCTTCTCTACTACTGGATGGTAAGTGAGTTCTTTAACCACGGGTGCAACCCAGACAGATGCTCAGCCTTCAGATTTCTTGCATGCTTAGTTTCTAAAATAAAAGCCTAACTGGGTGGTTATATGATGTTCTGGGGAGAGCAGCTTTATTTGCCTCAAGCACCTTCCTGCAGAGTTTTAAAATACTAATTTTGAAAGTTTTTGCCTCTATCCACTTCATATCAACTCCCAACTCTCTATATTATAGACACCTAAGGCATATTATGTCCCTTACGAAGATAAATGAAAGGAAAGTGCAGGAAGGCTAGGACAATGGTTTTCCCTCAAGCTCTTCTCTTGTCCTTTCCCCCTCCCATATTACATTCCTTGTATCCTGTGTGTCTTATTGTAGAAGACATACACTACAATTTTCTTTCTTGTCTGTATTTTTCTTTTTCTCTGGATCCAAACCTGATTTCTTTTTAAATGAGGGGCTGAAGACAAAGAGAGCTCTCTTGTATTTCCTTATTTCCAAATACAGGATGAAATTCAGCTCTGGTGTATGCTGATGTAACTCCCCTGCAAGTCTCCTGGTCAAACTCTGCAGTAACATACACAGTGGTGGTATAAATTACACATTGGGTGAAGTGCGTATAATAGCTCATTATATTACACTACTACCACCATTCACTAGCTCTGCAAAATTAAAGTAACTTCCACACAGAGAAACAAGCCAAAAGAATCAGAGGTCAGTCTGGGGGAGGGAAGAGGGTGCATAGCTGTAGTCTGAGTGAGTTGGAGTCTTTAACTGCCACAGCTGTTCTACCAGCTTCACAACCAGTTGCTCGCTGAAGGAACCTGCCCCATTTTTCACGTACGACGGCTCCATTTTTCAGACAAATATTGATATACATTAAATTGTGACAGCTCAGTATGGTACCCACCATATGAGAATGAGCACCAGATTCCGCAGTCCTTGCACACCCCAATCTCACATCAATGTCAGTGGCTAATCTGGGAATGCTAAAGCTCCAAATTTCAAATCTGGTTCCCTACATTATACTGGAAGTGTTTTACTGAAGTATACGTTCTGTTGTCCCCGGGACTCTAGAGAAATGAGATATAAGTGAAGATTGTCACAGTGTGCAAAATTTTAATTAAATAAATTCATTCTTTAGTATTAAAATAGATGTGTTGCATCAAAGATAGCTGTAAGTCTGGGAGAGAGCAAATGCCTACATCCTCTCTTTATTTGATGCCCCTAGCTAGACCCCAACAATGGTGATAATAGGACTGTCGAACTGGCAAAATTAAAGTGTGCACTTTACCCCATCTTCTCCTCCCTCCCTCTGTCCCTGCTTCTGTTTTTGCCACCAGGAAGAAACAAAAGAGAATCTGGACAGGGATCATTCACCTTCACAATTCAGGAGGCAAGAAAAGTGGCTAGAACAATGCAGAGCAAATTAAACGCTAGGGCAACAAAGATCTGGTTTTCAGCACAGCCATGCACATGGATAACAAAGACTGTAGCACCGAGAAAAAACACTGTATAAGAGAGTTCAGTATTAACACTAGTTCCATATTAACCATGGCACCCACCATCTGTATATTACTATGTATTCATTTCTGACCCAAATAGAACCACACTAAGCTTCATGTCTCCACTGGCTTTATGTTGTGTTCACTGCCTGGTAGGTTTAAACCCTCCACGGAACTAGTACTCCATGCTGACACGCAAGCTCAAACTCAGCTGTGGTTACCTGAGTTGTGTCTGCAAATCATGCACAGTTAAAGCATGAGAAGTGGGGCCATTGCATGAAATGATGCCCTTAGACACAACAATGGAAGGTTTCCATAAGCAACAGGTAAGCACCCAGAATTTCCAGGCACCACAGTAAGCACCTACGTTTGAAAATGTGTGGCTTTCATTGCAAAAGCAACAGTAAGCCTTTGCGGAAGTGGTCCCCGAGCTATAAAAGAAAAAACTCCCACCTAAAATAAGCCAGATTGCACCTGGGTAAAATATCCTACAATACCTTAGGTCTATCATCAGTTAAAGGGGCTGAATATCTCTCAAAGATCTTCCTGAAGATCTGCATCTGCAGACTCATTCCACTTTTAGTCAGAGTAAGGAAAGATTCTTGGTAATGTGGGGAAAAAATCCTCTTTTAGAGGGACTGGCTGTTTTTTTATGCCATCTTGTCTCTACAATCCATTACTGTGTGAAGGATACAGCATTTCCAAATGCACAGCAGTGTGATGACAGATCAGCTATTATGATATGTGACCATAGACCAACCCTCATAAAATTCTCTCTTTAGAACAAGATTGTATTCAGCACAATGAAAACCCTAACAACGATGTGTTTTCTGACAGTTTGGCTTTTCATGCTATTTCAATGCTGAGATTTTTTTCATACTTGTATTACTGACTGAACCCTGGAGTAAAATGCCTACTTATATGATTAGAGATCAGCAATGTGGAGTGCTGTGTATTCAAAATGTACAGGAATTGCCAAAGTTATCAACAATTTTGAAGAAATCTGAGAAGCACACAAAAAATTAAGAGTGGCTAGAAGAAAAAAGTAGAAAAATTAAAGGCCCCATTTACCCTCTGTGTTAGTCCAGTTTTCAACCAGTAAATTTCACTGAAGTCTGTGGAAATGAACCAGTGGAAAAGTGCAATAACACAGTGGTGAATCAGACCCTAAATACAGTGTTGCCAATTCTCCTATTTGGTGCATTTCTTAAATCCCCAGCTCTGAAATCATGTTAGTTGGGAATTTTCTGATGAAACTGGGTGTTGTTTGAAAATGTCAGTTTGTCCAACCCAAAATGTTTCATGGAAGCATGAGGTTTAATGAACTTTCTATGAACCACAGGCATGTGCTGTGAGAGCCCAGGAGTCCAGGATACCCAGCTCTGAGCAGCGCTGCCATATAAATGGGCCGAGGGACTCCATAGCTTCCAGGATCCTTGCTGCAGAGTCTGACGTCTGGAAACCTTGGGTGATCTCAGGGTTTCCAGGGTCTGCAGCTTCTGAACAGCCCCACTGTGCAGATTGCCCCAGCCCACAACCAGGGTTTCCAGATTCCAAGGGCACTTGGCTGTCTGATTCCTCAGCTCAGTGAGCCAGCTGCCCCAAAAGTGAGGTAGCCCAGAGAGCCAGTTGGCTTGGTAGTCTGGAAGTCTTGGGGTTCCTGGCTTGGGGCATTCTGCATGTAAAGGTTATCCTGGAGTTATGGACCATGGAAGTCCTGACAGCTTGGGAGTAAAACTGACATGATTCTAAAGAAATTTGAGTGTAAATACCAAAAAGAAGCACAGGAGTTGCTTAGGTACAACAGGGTATAACTAATGCTGTGCAAAAACTGCTAATGTAAATTACCATATGTTTTGGCCATTTCTGGTAGTCTGGGGCTCCCATGATTGCAGGGAATCACTGCAGGGAAATAAATCCTGTCAGGCTCCACTTCCTGTGATGGAAGAAGTTGGATAAACTCCACAAGGAAAACTTTCTACAGATTTCTGGCTTCTATAGGTATTTCAGTGGGAGGAGGCAATTGGGAGTTAGCAAATTATGTCCTTGGCTTACCCCTTAAGAATTTACTTTTGATGCTTTCTTAAAACAACTCTTGCAAATTTTTTAGGCATGGGGTAAAATTTTCAAAAGCTTTAAGCGACTAGAGCTAAATCAGCTTCCAAAGTGGATTATCGAGTTTGCAAAAACTGTCAAGTTAACTTGGAAGAATTGTCCTGTGTGGAGGAAGGGAATTTTAATTAAACAACAACAACAACAAAGTTAGCATGAAAAAAAAAACCCAAACCTGTGTAAACAAGCCATAGATTGAACTGGGTTTCAATGAGACAGGCTTCTAGTGTCTTAGTCACTTCCGAAAACAGGACCTGTGTGCTTTTGAAAATGTTATCCATAATCTCCTCTTTGAGAATCAGTGCGGACAAGCTGCCAGACTCTTAACTCTCCAAAGCATTTTTTTCTCCTCTTTTTCTGGTTGGTGTGTCTGTCATCTTCCCTATCACTGACGTTGCTCTTACTGGTTTAAAGTTTCCTGGATCTTCCCTAGCTCCTGTGTATATTTTGTTTTCCCTTCCTTGACCTATGGTGCAGATGTTACTTTTTTTTTCTGGCTCACTGGTCTCTGTTTTCTGAGTGGTTTTATCTACTGAAGATTCTTCTGTCTGTGTCCGTTATGCCACTGCCTAGTGGAATTGTGAGATTATAGTCTGTTGGAGGATTTTCAATTTTAATTTTAACCTAGTCTCTTCAAGATCTTTATTGATATATTCCTGAGTTTCTTCTTTTTCTCTTGGAAATTTAAGCCTGTTTCTTTAACCTATCCCTCTGCGTACCTTGTGAACATGAAACCAAAGACTCAATTTCATTCTGAGGAACAGATTCATCTCCAAAGTCAGTAATTGCACATTTTACCTCTAAAAGTCCTGCTTTCTCTTTCATTGATCCCGTGTTCTTTTAAGTGTTTGAACCATCTCTTATTTATCTTAACCTGTAATACACTCTTCCTTGCAAATGCTGAATTGATTTTTTTTATATTTTATGCAACCTTAAGTTCCTTCAGCAGTGCTTCTGATCCTCCATTATACCTGATGTTTTATGCTTTAGCATTCATGCTATAGATTTACATTTTTGCAGATTAGTAATTTATTGTCCTCTTCATGCTTATTTGTTAATTTCCAAGAAACATGAACCTTGTTAAGCATTCACAAGGTAGAATTAGCTCTTTACTCCGCTGAACATGATCAGAAATCTGACCAGATCCATTAGTTTATGAAAGTGTAGTTCATCTGTGACAAGAACAACCTTGAAAAAGATAAGGTGTTTTCATCTCAAGTCTTAAACCAAGGTATATATTAATGGTTATCTTCAGAATTACAATATGCTTCCCAGAGACATGGATGGCATTTCACAAAGCAATAAAACATAATGGGGATGGAGTTATTAAGAGGTGATCTTTCCCATTAGCAGTTAAGAGTTTCATGGTGTTGTACAACTGGTTGTATAGGATTATCCAGAAGTGTGATGATTTAATGAAGATTATCTTGAGTTACCTTATGGATGTAAAATTTGGCTACCACTTTAAATTCATTGCGCTTGAATCTGCTGAAGTAAACAATTTAAATTTAATGGGACAACTGTTGTGTATGATGATTATAAAACGTAAAGTTTTCAAAAGCACCTTAGGCCCATTTTAAAAAGTGACTTTGGTACCAAAATCTTATTAAAACTCAGTTGGAGGTAGGACCCTAAGTGCTAAAGCCACTTTTGAAAATGGGACTTAGGCTCCCAAGTCACTTAACCACTTTTGAAATTTTAACGGAATGTGCCTAATTCTGCTCTGACTCTCGTGTAAAGCTGGAGGAATTCCATTGAAATCCATGGAGCTACTCCAATTTTACATCTGAATAAATGAGTGGAGAACTTGGTCCAATGGCTCTTTGAGTTCCTGAGAAATACGAAACCTATAAATGTGAGTCCTATAGGCAAAGTGTGCACATAGTTGCCTCAGTTATCTCTAGTGTCTTGTCACAAAGGAAGGCAGAGCATCAAAGTGACCGGAAAGGTATGCTAGCTAGCTCAGAGGACTTTAACGTGAGATTCTCAGTTTTGATCTCAGAGATTCTCTTCTCACCTCTGCATCAGTAAGGTGCATCTGTACCAGTTATCTGATGCTGCCCAAGATGTCTGTGAAGAGTGACCTTTACTAGGAGTTTTAGACTTTAGAATAATGTTATGTATTATTTTAGAGCCCCCTACAGTGCACTGAGCACTTCTTAGAACACAGGGAAAGATTTGGTCCCTGCCTCAAAGGACTTGCAACCCTTATTTTCAGTGTGACACAACAGTCAGGGTGACAAACAGGAGAGGGCAGGGAAAGAAGAGGATGGCAATCATCTGAAAATTCAGTTCTTCATTTCAAGGCATGTGCACAGCTTGGTAGTTTTCTCAATGTGTGTATATGTTTAAGTATATGACAATATTGGAGATGAAGATAATTATAGCTAGGGATCATTAGTGACTCACTAACTGTTGGCATGATAATCATGCAGTCATTCAGTGTGACTAACCACCACCCTGCCTTCTGCCCTATTTAGGTTGGATGAAATTGAGTGCCCTAATAATTGGGAGGAATATGTATCTATAAAGAGAGGTAGAGTTTTAGTACTTCTTACATGTTAATTATATACCAACTAATAATTAAAGGTGTTTATTGAGGTTTAACAAGCAGGCTAAATAAATATTCGTTACATAGCTCTTAAACCTCAATAGTCTTTTAATGCCAATGTAACCCTTCTGCCCGTCAGAGTTGGCAGCAACAAGGGCCGGGTTCAATATCTAGGGGATCCATTCCAATAACACAATGCAAACCGGCTCGAGCCCCCACCCAGTGACCTGGGACAAATATATACCACCCCCGCTGGGCGCCTCCAAGAGGCAATACTTCCCCTCTCGCAAGCATATAGTGTGAGTGTAGCAAAAAGCCTTTTAATAACAGAGAGAAACAATGTGGCATTATGTTGGGGAAACACCACCAACAGGATTCATAACACAACCCATGAGCAAAAAAAACCCACCCCAAGCAAATTGGGGCATGCCCCTTTCCCTTTGGTTCTTGAATCCAGCAACCCCAAATCACCCAAAGTCCCAAAAGTCCAATGACCCAAAAGTCTCTGTCCCTGGTCAGGGCAGCCCCAGAGTTTGAAAGTTTATCTGCGGAGCTTTACCTCCCAACCTGGGTGGAGATGGGATGGGGGTAAGAGGCACGTTACATAATCTGAAGCTGACTGCCCCACAGCTCCATAGGCCTTTGCTCCGCTCCGCCAGCTGCCCCACGAACTCCTTCGCTCCACTCCGCGGCCCACAAGCAGCTCCACCAGCCGGTCCACAAACTGCTCCGCATCCCACCAGCAGCTCCAGCCGTCCTACAAACTGCTCCACCAGCCTGTCCACAAGGCACTCCAGCCATCCCGCAAACTGCTCCACAATATATCTTCAGGCTCCCCCACTACTTAACACAACGCTCAGTGATTTCAGCTCTTAGTCAGTTCAGCTCTTAGGTGAATTCAGCTTGTAGCAGGGGAGCCTCAGTGCTGGTGCACTGTTAGCCCAAAATGAGCTCAGCAGCCTGTAACTAGACTCCTAATAGAATCAAAATTAGCTCTGATATTCCACAGTGGAGAGAAGAGGAAGTGCAATTAGCATGTAAGGCCCTCACCAAGGGGCCCATGCTACCAAGTATTAATGCTTGTCCCCAGCCTCTCTCAATTCACAGAGTTTTGGAACCCATGACCCTTGCCTAGCGAGTGCCACTTAGTTGATGGTGAGTCCCTCCATCATAACAAAAGGCCAAGTACAGTTCCAAGCACAGTTCCCATAATCAGGGTAATAACAATTTATTCTTTCTGCCCCAATAACAGAGACACTGGGGATCCCACAGCAGCCAAAGTGACCATTTGGGCAGCTGTGGCCTCATTCTAGGTGGGGTGGGTATGCCTATGCAAAGCCCCTGAAGTTCTTTTCCACAACTTGCCACACCTCACCACCAGATGTCAGGGTGGAGCTCACCCTGACACTGCTTACACCAATGTTGGACAGTATGATCTATCATATGTACTTATAGGGCCCCCATCACCACCTCACAGTCTTTATTGTATTTATCCTCACAATTCCCCTGTGAGATAGGGAAATTCTGTTATCCCCATATTACAGACAAGGAACTGAGGAACAAACAGGTGAAGTGACTTGCCCAGTGTCACACAGGATGTTTGCAGGAATTGATCCCAGATCTCCCACAGCCTAATCTGGCTCCCTAAGCACTGACTATCCTTTCTCTCATACTTGGAGTATCCATGAAAGACGAAAACCATTATATCTATCTATCTATCATCTCTGTGGCCTGATCTATTGATTGTGTAATAATTATAAACTAGAATCTTGTGGTTACCTGCATAGGCACTGACTTCCCCTCTTTCATGTGGGTGCTCAACCCCCCGCTCTGCCCGTGGCCCTGCCCCACCTCTTCCCACCCCTTGCTTGCCCCCATTCCAACCCCTTCCCCAAAGTCCCCACCCCAACTCCTCCCACTCCCTGCCAATATTCCAACTCCTTCCCCAAATCCCCATCCCGGCCCTGCCTCTTCCCCGTCTCCTCCCCTGAGCATGCCACATTCCCACTTCCCCCGCTGCCCTCGGAGGATGCTAACGCTGCCAAACGGCTGTTTGGTGGTGGCTGGATGGGAAACACTGGAAGGTAGGCGGTGGAGCGGGGACGCAGCACACTCGGGGTGGGGAGGAGGAGTGGGGTGTGGGGGGGAGAGGAGCTTGGCTGCTGGTGGGTGCAGAGAACCCACTAATTTTTCCCCGTAGGTGTTCCAGCCCTGGAGCACCCATGGAGTCGGCATCTATGGTTACCTGTTAGCAGTTTAGTCATTACAGCATACTCTTATGATCTGGTTAACTGCGTATACTAAGGCTTTTGGGCCTTATGCCTTATTTAGCTAAGCTATTGTTTTACAGGCTTAAGGCCTGTAAGTTCATTGATTCACTGTGTTAACTTATGCCTACGACTTACCTAGCAAATACCTATACCTATTGGCTATACCTCCAAAGGGTCTGGCTATCTATGCATATGTCTCTTGTTCCTCTGCGCTGGCAGTGCTTTTTATGCCTCCTTGTTACCCAAATGCTATACCATTTTTTTCCAGACAGATCTCAGGTGACTGATACAAAATCTGAAGCTTTTAATCTTCCTGCTAGACTCTCTCCTGATGATTTCTAATAGCTATAACTTTTTTAAGTGGCTCTGAATAGCATTAAATACCTGGATATTTGGGTATCAACTAAATCTTTAGCAAGTTTGTCAATTAGAAGCACCTAGGACTGTAAATGTGATCAAGGCTGACCTGTAGCAATGGAGCATTCTGCTCCTCTCCATTTCGGAGACAATTAATTCAGTCGTAATGAACTCTTTCCCTAATCTGTTATACCCTTATCACTCCCCTGGCATATTTAAAGATATTAATAGATCTTTCTTCCACTTTCGGTGGAAACATAAGATGCAAAGAAAATCCCATGAGTTGTGCTGTGTCTTGGCTTTATTCAATATTTAGTGTGATCATGCAGCTATACAGCTCATCTGTCTTCAAAGATGGTTATGTGACTTGGACCTCATTGCATGGTGCCATATTGCATCCTCCTATGTCTTGCCAATTAAATTATCCTCTCTTCCTTTTATTCTGCCAAGACAGTAGAACTAGGTGAAATAAGGTCGGACTTCCCAATTTCGGTGTTGAAATTTTTATCCTGGACATCAAAACATGTGAGAACCATCTCTCCCCTCACTGTCATTAAGGCATAACCCTGGTTTTCATTCTTCAAAGATCCAGGTTGTGTGTTTAGGTCAATGGCACTAAACTTTGTCTGTCAAAGACCTACTTTGTCACTGAATGGAGTCTGTCACTGAACTAAAAAAGAATGAGGTGTGCATCTTTTGAAATACAAAAATGCATGAAACAAAGTTACAATAATGCATTATGACAGGTTTCAGAGTAACAGCCATGTTAGTCTGTATTCGCAAAAAGAAAAGGAGTACTTGTGGCACCTTAGAGACTAACCAATTTATTTGAGCATAAGCTTTCGTGTGCTACAGCTCACTTCATCAGTTGCATCCGATGAAGTGAGCTGTAGCTCATGAAAGCTTATGGTCAAATAAAGTGGTTAGTCTCTAAGGTGCCACAAGTACTCCTTTTCTTAATAATGCATTAGTAAATTACTATTTCTATTCATACAATACTAAAATTTATTCTTTAATAATGGTATAATAACATAGGATAATAGTTTTCATATAGCACTTTGCATCCAAAATCTCAATGCAATTGGCATACTTTGATGAATGAAACTTTACACCACTGCTGTGAGATAAGTAATATTGTCCCCATTTTATAGATGGTGGAAATGAGACACAGAAAAATTGTATGCACTGTTGTAGTCCTGTTGGTCCGAGGTTATTTGAGAGACAAACTGGATGAGGTAATAGCTTTTATGGAACCAACTTCTGTTGGTAAGAGAGCGTTCGAGCTTACACACAGTTCTTCTTAAGGTCTGGGAAGTGTACTCTGAATGTCATAGCTAAATACAAGGTGGTACAGATTGTTAGCATAAGTAGTTAACATATATTTCAAGGGACCATTTGAGGTGAAGTGGCCTGTTAACACTTCTCCAGTCATAGGGAGGAAAGGAGAAAAAAAGGCCGTGGAAGGGGAGGAGACAGTTAGTGGGTTATATATTGTTCTGATAAGCCATAAATCCAGTATCTCTATTCAGTTCATGATTTTTAGTGTCTAGCAAAGTTATGAACTTAAACTCCCAGACTGGTCTTTTGAAGGTGTTATGCAGGTTTCCTTTGATGATGAGGACTGAGAGGTGGGATATAGAATGCTTACTTTGTGAAAAGTGTTCACTCACAGGCAATATGGTGTTTTTGTCTTTAATTATTTTTCTGTGTGAGTTCACCTGAGAGCATAAAGATTGTCTCATTGCACCCACATAGTTGTTATTGGGGCATTTAGTGCAGTGGATGAAGTACACCACATGTTGTGATAGGCATGCATATCATTGGTTTTGTGGTGCAATTGTCCAGAAATTCTTCTTCAAGGTGGCTCATGATGAGGTTAGCATATTGGGGAGCCATCCTAGTACCCATGGCTGTTCCCATGGTTTGGTCAAAGTGTTTGTTGTTGAATGTAAAATTGTTATAGGTGAGGATGAAATGGATAAGTTGGGCAATGAGTTTGGGGTGGATATTGGACTGTTGACCATTTTCTTGTAAATATTTCACACAGACAGTGATGTCATAAAAAATTGACTGTGAAATCCTTAACAAACATCACATCCACAAAAAATCCCTAAAAAGTCCCTAAAATCCAACCACCAGATAGTGATCAAACCATCAGGCAAAGGAGGTGCCATTGTAGTCCTCAAACGAGATGACTATGTCGATGAGTTCAACCAACAACTCTCCAATACCACATACTATAAGGGACTCAAAGAAAACCCCACACCACAATTTACAGAGGAATTTAAGGCTGTCATAAAATCCTTCCCCAGACAACTCCAAGAGAAAAGCAAGAACCTCAACCCCCACAAATCCATTCCAGGAACCTTCTACATTTTTCTTCAGATACGCAGACAAGGGAGCCCAGGCAGACCCATCATACATGGCATCATACTCTTACTGAAGGAATGTCGGGACTCCTAGAAACCATCCTCAAACACTCATCACACAAAGTGCCAGCTTCCTCCAGGACACGAATGACTTCCTCCAAAAACTCTGCAACATTAACAATTTCTCTCAGAACACCATCCTTGCCACTATGGATGTCACTTCCCTATACACCAACATCCCTCACAATGACAATATGGCTGCCTGCCTCAAGTATTTCCAAGATAATGGACAATACTCAGATATCCACCCCAAACACATTGCCAAACTCATCCACTTCATCCTCTCCCGTAACAGTTTTACATTCAGCAACAAAAACTTTGTCCAAACCATAGGAACAGCCATGGGTACTAGGGTGGCTCCCTAATATGCTAACATTTTCATGAGCCACCTTGAAGAAGAATTTCTGGACAATTACTCCATGGAAACACATGCCTATCACAACATGTGGTGTACTTCATCCGGTGAATTAAATGCTCCAGTAACAACTATGTGGTTGAATCATTACGCGCTCAGATGAACTCACACAGAAAAATGGTCCCTTGAAATACGTGTTAACTACTTATGCTAAACAATCTGTTCCACCTTATATTTAGCTGTGACACTCAGAGTACATTTCCCAGACCTGAAGAAGAGCTCTGTGTAAGCTCGAAAGCTTGTCTCTCTCACCATCAGAAGTTGGTCCAAGAAAAGATATTATCTCCCCCACCTTCTCTCATATAGAGAAGTTAACAGCTAAACTGCTTACTGCTTGCAAGTCTGCAGTAGGACATGGGGTGGTTCTGCATCACCATAGCAAGAGCTCCCAGAGGCATTGTGCATTTGTATGTCACAATACCTTAAGGGGAAAAGAAGGAGCACAGCCACTATATCACCATGAGGAACTGGGTGCAGTGTGTGCTGTTGGCCAGTGCAGAGAAAGCAGATATATGGGCTTTTTTCCCTTCCCAACCATCTCTGTGCAGTCTGGTGCCAGCAATGCAGCTGGACTGAAACTGTCCTTCCACACTAGTGCAGAAAGGCAGGTAAGTTGCCTTCACAGTCTTTCCCTCATGCACATGCAGGAGCTAGTCACCACAGCCTGGCTCTAAACTAGTTGCCCCAGGTCTCACAGAAAGTCTGTGGCAAAACTGGGAACAAAACACAAATCTTCTGACTTTCTGAGCTGTGCTTTAAACTCAGCCTTGTCTGGAGCTCCCTGATATCAGTCACCCATCATGAGTGATAAAGACTAACATGTGCCTTGTGTTTTACACCATGTCTACATTTATAAGCTTACAGGGAGTCCTCTCTTCCCATTAAAAAGAAAAGGAGTACTTGTGGCACCTTAGAGACTAACCAATTTATTTGAGCATGAGCTTTCGTGAGCTACAGCTCACTTCATTGGATGCATACCGTGGAAACTGCAGCAGACTTTATATACACACAGAGATCATGAAACAATACCTCCTCCCACCCCACTGTCCTGCTGGTAATAGCTTATCTAAAGTGATCATCAAGTTGGGCCATTTTCAGCACGGAGGTATTGTTTCATGATCTCTGTGTGTATATAAAGTCTGCTGCAGTTTCCACGGTATGCATCCGATGAAGTGAGCTGTAGCTCACGAAAGCTCATGCTCAAATAAATTGGTTAGTCTCTAAGGTGCCACAAGTACTCCTTTTCTTTTTGCGAATACAGACTAACACGGCTGTTACTCTGAAACCTCTCTTCCCATTGCAGCCCCAGCCCTGAGCCCCCTCCCACATTCCAAACCCCTTAGCTCCACCCCGCCACACATCACCTCCATATTGGCGCATATAACAAAATTCATTCCACACATGGATGTAAAAAATTAGAGGTTTTTTCACACCTCTGAGCGTTTTGCTGACATATGTGCTAGTGTAGACATGGCATTAGTCACTCACGTTTCCCCTCAGGGCAAATGCTACAGCAGCATGCTAAGCAATGTCTTACTCAAAGCTAAGAAGAGAACTGCATGCAGGGCTGTGAAGAGCCACATGCAGCTTGAGAGCTTCTGAATGAGTATCACCAATTTAATGGACAGCAGAGAAGGGACTCGCTCAATTTTAACATTTAGCATTAAATTGGTCTCTGATGTCTGTCAACAGTCTGAGTTCTAACTGTGGCTTCCCTGGATCATCCTGACTGGCACAGTCCCAGATATTGCATTATATTAACAAGGCTCATAAACTGTCAGATATAACTCGTCCACTTAACTCACTAGAATGATGCATAGATTCTAAGGACACAGCCTTTCTGAGAATTGTCTCTCTATCATTTGTCATTCCCCAAAAATGATGCAAGATAGAGAGTTACTGGAAGCTTCAACCAAACTTTTTTTTTAATAATGCATATTTCTGAGGTGTCTATATCCTCTTTTGAGGATTTATAAATAGGTGCTCTTTTGTTCCAGGCTGTGATGGGGACACAACTTTAAACTCATCCCGTTCATTACTAATGATCTACTAATTACTAATGCATCACACAAAGTAAACAGTAAAGTGATTTCCCCTCTACCCCTCCCCCCCCCCACACACATATTTATGACAGAAGGTATGTGAAAATTACCCCTGTCAGTGGGTTTTTTTAAGTGTCCTTTTCTTTCTTTGCAGGGTAATCTCTTTTCACACAAGCCAGACCGCCCGATATGATATTCTGTTAAAATTTCTAGTGGCTTTCTTTGCAGGGAAGATTTCATAAGGTGCTGTAGTGTTGGCTTTTTTGAAGCCTGCTTAGCCTATTTTGCTGAACTGAAACAGTAGCATTGCCATGTCTGTTTCAATATAAATCACACAGGTAACAAAAGCCTGGTCCCTGCAATAGCCTAATGCTCGAAAAAAAGCAGTGAAACGTGAGCTGTGTTCACTCGTTGTAAATGTTAGGTACCAGAGAAAGCGCTTTTACTGATCATGTCCTTGAAGTCCTGTGGGACTTGGAGTAATTTTATATTGTGCTTATAGGGCCAAATCCTCATGGCGGGTTAAGTGTTTGGGATGTGCTCTGGGCAGATGCACAGGTAATAAATAGGAAGGAGGAATTCTGTTGAGTTGCTCTGTGCAGGTTGCTTCAGTCTGTTTACTTAAGTAGCCCCCCATGTCCCTGCCACAGAGCAAAAGGCTTGAGTATCTGTTGCCAGGTGGCCAGTTTTTGATTAGAACACCTGGTCGAAAAGAGACCGTGGCAGCTCCGGTCAGCACTGCTCACTGGGCTGTTAAAAGTCCGGTTGGCACAGGGCTCGCAGGCTCTCTACCTGGCTCCACGTGGCTTCCAGGAAGCGGTGACAGATCCCTCCAGTTCCTAGGCATAGGGGCAGCCATGGGGGCTCTGCACGCTGCCCCCGCCCTGAGCACCAGCTCCACAGCTCCCATTGGCCATGGTTTCTGGCCAATGGGATCTGCGGAGCCAGCTCTTGGGGTGGGGGCAGCGCACGGAGCCACCTGGTCGCACCTCCACCTAGGAGCTGCACGGACATTTCGCCACTTCCGGGAGCCACCTGAGGTAAGCACTGCCCAGAGCCCTCACCCCATCCCACACCCAATCCCAGGCCTGAGCCCCCTCCTACACCCAAACTCCCTCCTGGATTCCACACTCCCTTCCACACCCCAACCTCCTGCCCCACCCCAGAGCGCCCTTCCTGCACCCCAAGCCCCTCATCCCAGGCCCTACCCTAGAACCCACACCCCCAGCTGGAGCCCTCACCCCCTCCAGCACTCCAACCCCCAGCCCGGAGCCCCCTCCCACACCCTGAACCCCTCACTCTCTGCACCCCAATCCCCTGTACCAGCCGGGTGAAAATGAGCAAGTGAGTGAGGGTGGGGGAGAGCAAGCAGTGGAGGAAGGGGGGGTAGAGTGAGCGGGGGCAGAGCCTCAGAGAAGAGGCAGGGCCTCAGGGAAAGGCGGGCAGGGATGTTCAGTTTTGTGCGATTCGAATGTTGGCAACCCTAGTACAGGGACCAGATTCTCTGGCCCCACTCCTCTTCCTGCCCCTTCCCCATCTGCCATACGTGCTTTGCCAGGTGGGCTCCTTGTCTCCATTCCTGCCTCCCCATCCTATGCATGAGCTTTGCTGCCAGTGGCTCCTCTGTGGCCGTGGAGATGAGATTAGCCCCTTTGTGAGCTAACCACCTGCCCTTTGTTAACTCTGTTGTTTATGCACTTATAGATTTGTGATCAGTATGTCCCAGGGTTATTACTCTGATTCCTGCTTCCTTCACAAATTATGGTTCTTGTCTTTTAATAATCAATTGATATTCATTGTAGAATAAATTAAATCCTTATTTGACGAGCACGGTTTAAAGCGTGATCAATAGTCTTTAATGTGGATGGAAAGACATCCTGCATTTGGTTTTCTTTTTGTGATGGAAAACGTGGCCATTCAGACTGCTGAACAGCAGCTTCAGCTGAGCCATGCACTTCACATACGGTGCACCAATCTGCCTTGCCACCACAGCCATTGCTAGCCAATCACAGCAGCACTTTGATCAGAGCCACACTGGGCTGTTACACCTTGACCACCCACCATGAAGCGAGTGTAATATTGAGGCTGTCATTCCCAAGACTGTAACTGTCCTCAGAGCCTTCAAATGCACTGCAATTCATCAGAATGAAAATAAATAGCATCACGGGAAAGGAGTCAATCTTTGCAGGAAAGCTTCTCTCACCTCCTCTGAAACATTCTGTCTCTTGTTGTAGGTGTGATAGCATTGTTCTAATTTCATCCAATATGTCACTGTAAAGAACAGTGAATTACCTCTGCTTCTACAGCACCCTTTCCTTCCACATTGTTTTCATATTAGCCTGCAAAATCTTTGTGAGCTGGCAAACCAACACAGGACTTTTCCTCTTATCCTGCATTTCTTTTCCTCCGAATGCTGCATCTTTGGGAGTATAAGTACAGCTCTAAGAACCCATTGTTCACATTCAGATCTCCCAGCCTCACTGGCCATGTGGACACCAGTACATGAAGATGTTTTCATTCAGCCGAGGTACTCGCACGTATTGGTTTACCAAAGGTTTTTAGTGTTCTCTTATACCATCAAAATATTCCCCCCTATATAATCTGCACAAGCCTCAGTTATGCAGATTTTTTCCCTGGTCCCCTAAATGAATGCCTAGCATTCATAATCAACTGTTTCATCTCATCCAGGTCGATTTTAAATGCGAGGCATTCATTTGGTGGGCTGTGAGCAGTCTGTGGGTTTGTTAGATCTGTAGCATAAAGAACCAATTTTTCTTTTCCTAATCCTATAGCTGTCTAGAAAAGGTGACACACAGTAAGACATACCGATAAGAAAAGCTACAGCTGCCCAAGGCAGTCAGATACCAAAGCCAGATGATTAAACAATTCTGTAGAATTCCCAGAAGACAAGCTGGGGAAATGTCTAAATGCCTAATGCTATAAAACCTTCAGAGCAAAACATAAGAACGGCCATACTGGGGCAAACCAATGTTTCTTTTAGCCCAGTATCCTGTCTTCTGACAGTGGCCAGTGCCAGGTGCTTCAGAGGGAGTGAACAGATCAGGGCAATTTATCAAGTGGACTGTTGTCCAGTTCCAGCTTCTAGCAGTCAAAGGTTTAGGGACACTTAGAGCCCTAGTCAAGCAGGTGTTTACAGAAAAAGGTCAAGTGGAGTTAGTTTCTCAAAAGGAAAAAAAGAAAAAGCAGACATTGGTTTGCTAACTTAGGTAGTTCTCTGTTCAAGTGACACTAAGGCCTTGACCATAAAAAGCTCCCAGTATCTACCAAATGCAGCTCAGATAGGGAGCTGTTTCTGGCTCTTCAGTACTGTCGTTTATCTGATAGGGATTGCCATAGGTCAGCATATTCTGGCCATGCCCCCTCCTGCCAAGAAAAATCCCCACATATTCTCTTTATGCAGCAGAGACTGTGCAACAGGAGTAGAGTGGGACTCAGGATTGAGCCTGATAGTAGTAAAATACTCTTTGTTTGGGCTTACATTAGGTACAATGAACAATACCCAGTTTCGGTTCATACAGGTTGGCAGCCTCTAAATTTTACTTGTGGACTGGGGTTTGAAAGAACTTGAAAACAAAGTGAAACTCAGTCCAAACCACAGCATTTCCTAATGCTTCAAATTGAAACCATGTAACGGTACCAAACTGCACATGCTTGGAGTCAAAACCATAAACTCCCCACCCTCCCCCCCAATGCCTACACAGGTGGAAGATTTGTCTAAAATTTAGCACAGGTTTGCCCAAAGGTTTGCAAAATGTTCTGCAAACCTAGGTCAAATGAAGGGTTTGTAACAAGACTTCAAAACAAGTATCACCTGGTTTCTGCTGTTAACAAAGGTTTGCACAGCTCTTAAGTGACAGATATCAGTCCTTTGATTTTCTGTGTCCCTGCAATGTCTCCTCCAGGCATTGGGTAAGAAGGCTTGCCAGGGAAGAAGCTAAGGGAACAGTTGCCCTAAACAATATAGATGTGGAAGAGCCCAGCAGCATTTCAAATAAAAATGTTCTAGCTTGTTCTTGGTGCTGATCTTGAGATTTTTATGTAAGGAAGAAATTAGAAATACCAGCCAGCAAATAGACAGGCCTGCCCCAAGCAACTTCTAAATTACTGCTATAAAGAAGATAAGATGCACTGAACAAAACAAAATCTAAAAATTGAATGTAACTTAATAGTATCCTCTGTATTACCCAGTGAGTCCAGGTTTCTGTAGCTATCATTTAAGTTATATTGTTCCCATAAGGGGACAAAAGCAACCTCTAAGATTTTTTTTTAATTAAAAAGCAAACTGGATGCTTACTATGTAGGTTAAGACATAAGCTTTTCTCAAGTTTTTCAGTGCCATGCTTGGAAACTGGATGGCTCCAGTGACTGGGCCGCAAAACGGTAGATGAAATTCACTGTTGATAAATGCAAAGTAATGCACATTGAAAAACATAATCCCAACTATACATATAAAATGATGGGGCCTAAATTAGCTGTTGCCACTGAAGAAAGAGATCTTGGAGTCATTGTGGATAGTTCTCTGAAAACATCCACTCAATGTGCAGCGGCAGTCAAAATACCTAACAGAATGTTGGGAATCATTAGGAAAGGGATAGATAATAAGACAGAAAATATCAAATTGCCGCTCTACAAATCCATGGTACGCCCACATCTTGAATACTGCATGCAGATCTGGTCGCCCCCCTCAAAAAAGATATATTGGAACTGGAAAAGTACAGAAAAGGGCAACAAAAATAATTAGAGGTATGGAACAGCTTCCATATGAGGAGAGATTAATAAAACAAGACTTTTCAGCTTGGAAAAGAGACAACTAAGGGCAGATGTGATACAGGTCTATAAAATCACGACTGGTGTGGAGAAAGTAAATAAGGAAGTGTTATTTACTCCTTCTCATAACACAAGAACTAGGGGTCACCAAATGAAATTAATAGGCATCAGACTTCAAACAAACAAAAGGAAGTATTTCTTCACACAGCGCACAGTCAACCGGTGGAATTCTTTGCCAGAGGATGTTGTGAAGGCCAAGATTTTAACAGGATTTTTAAAAGAACTAGATAAATTCATAGAGAATAGGTCCATCAATGGCTATTAACCAGGATGGTCTGGATCAAAACCATGCTCTGAAGTGAACCTAGCCTCTGTTTGTCAGAATTTGGGAATGGGCAACATGGGATGGATCACTCGATGATTGCCTGCTCTGTTCATTCCCTCTGAAGCACCTGGCATTGGCCACTGTTGGAAGACAGGCTACTGGGCTAGGTAGACCATTACTCTGATACAGTATGGCTGTTTTTATGTTCTCCAGGAGTTTAACACAGCTTCTACAAGATCAGTTGTTCTGGCTATCAGTCAGGACCAAGAGACTTGATCACATCAACTACATATCTGCTTTATATAGCATAGCATTTGTTAATTCCACAGCCAAAGAGTTCAGTGTCGGTGCAAACTGCATTCTCCAGAAGGGTTTTGGCCCAGTATGTTAATATTTTTTAAATGCACCTGCCTACTGTTTCAATAAGGAGTAGTTAAACTTGTAAGCAGATGAGAACTCTCAAAAAATCAGGATAACAATTGTACATATAAACATAAATAAAGCTGCATCTCTGGAGAATAGTCTCTGTACTGTATTACTTCAATGTCGTCATAAACTCTGGCAGTGAGCTCCTGTCTACAATGCCATCACACTTCAGGCAACCAAAACATAATTTGGAAGGGTTAGTACATGGGGCAGCTTCAGAACCCCCATGACACTAATCTAATTCTACAGCTATTGATAGAAAGGTCTCTGTCTTCTTTGTTCTACTAAGTAATGGGTATGATTTTCTTGAGAAATCAATATACTGCAAGTTTTCTTGATAGTAATTTACCAACCCTCATCTTCAATTGGGTCATAATATTATATACATATTTTAAACTGCCAAAATCTATTTCAAAGAAACATTGACTCTTAACTGTATTGCGTTACATGGAATCTAGCCACACAGATCCCAGTAAAGTCAGTGGAAGATGCATATCTAAATGGCACGTGACTGAAAATTTAGGTGC
The DNA here is from genome assembly GCF_965152235.1 of Eretmochelys imbricata. NCBI lineage: Eukaryota > Metazoa > Chordata > Testudines > Cheloniidae > Eretmochelys > Eretmochelys imbricata. Next base: position 95,517,288 of record NC_135574.1, read on the forward strand.
AATGGTTCGACTTACATGGTTCTCATAAAAGCAATAAAATCCAGAATTAACACTGGCACTCTGGGCCTGATCCTACAGCATTGGGCCCAGCCTTCTGTCCCTAGCCCAGCCCCCCATTGTTTTCTCTTCAGAGATCTTCCACTTCTGAGTGATCCTTTCAAACCCCTGTGTGCTACAAAACTTAGGCTTGGCATGAGAAGTTAAAATACAAGCACAAGCACTTAGCTGCCTCTGTGGATGCTGCTCTGTTTTTCAGTCCAAAGACACAATGATTTCTGTTGGATTGACCTTTCTTCTGACAAAGAGCAGTTATGGAAGGAGATAAGAATTATTCACTTTCAGTGAGGACAGGACCTTGTGCTAGTCCCAGAATCCTTAAGTCATTTTCATATTTATAACGTTCTCTTCTTCAGCTCCGTGTGCAAAACTTACCCTCTTCTAATTTCGTTTTCCTTGGTGTCATTCTTTGGTTCAGCTAACTGGCTTAATAAAGATTCCTCTTTATAATTATCAATGTAGGTGCTATGGTCAAAAAAAATTGAACAGGAATGATGAGTTTTCCAAAAAAGCCTTTTCCCAAGCCTGCTGCCATTTGCAGTGAATGAAAACATTTTGTCTCAATCAAAGGGGTGGAGGAAAAATAACTAGACAGGATTTTGATCAATGTTGATTTAGATTTAGTGTGATCACAGCACTTGGCAACCTTGGCAACTCCAGAAGTGCACTCTGATCAAGCTCAGGATTAACTTATAGCCTCACAAACACCTTAAGAGTATACTTCTGGGTTGCAGTGGTAAATCATAGAATCATAGAATATCAGGGTTGGAAGGGACCTCAGGAGGTCATCTAGTCCAACCCCCTGCTCAAAGCAGGACCAATCCCCAAATAAATCATCCCAGCCAGGGCTTTGTCAAGCCTGACCTTAAAAACTTCTAAGGAAGGAGATTCCACCACCTCCCTAGGTATCACATTCCAGTGTTTCACCACCCTCCTAGTGAAAAAGTTTTTCCTAATATCCAACTTAAACCTCCCCCACTGCAACTTGAGACCATTACTCCTCGTTCTGTCATCTGCTACCACTGAGAACAGTCTAGATCCATCCTCTTTGGAACCCCGTTTCAGGTAGTTGAAAGCAGCTATCAAATCCCCTCTCATTCTTCTCTTCCGCAGACTAAACAATCCCAGTTCCCTCATCCTCTCCTCATGAGTCATGTGTTCCAGGCCCCTAATCATTTTTGTTGCCCTCCGCTTTTTCCAATTTTTCCACATCCTCCTTGTAGTGTGGGGCCCAAAACTGGACACAGTACTCCAGATGAGGCCTCACCAATGTCGAATAGAGGGGAACGATCACGTCCCTCGATCTGCTGGCATTGCCCCTACTTATACATCCCAAAATGCCATTGGCCTTATTGGCAATGCCATTGGCCTTATTGGCAAATAATTTGTCAGTTTTTCTTAGAGATTTTTTTTAACTTTGTGTAGACATGAGAGACGTGTACCCATCAAACAGAATATAAGCAGTCCTGAAGTAATCTTTGAAACCTTGTAGTTCCTCTTGGGGTTGTGTTGCAGGGTTGGGTTTTTCTTTGTTGGTTTAAGGTTTGGGGGAAGAGAAGTGGGTATTTTACTGCACTGGTTCAGACCATCATATTTCCATCTTTATCATATGAAAATAGCCTTCAATCACAAACTAACATTGGGATTGTGATGGGAGAAGAGTAGCTTTCAGAAACAGTAGTCTTTAATTATAGTCTGTTGTAGGCATATCTGTGAGAGTAGTAAAGAGCTTCAGAAAATCGAGTCTGTGATGGTATTCAGTGTCAAAGACAAGTATTTAGCCATCTATGTATTGTTACGAATTACACCTTGTAGGACACGCACACAAGTGCTACGAATTACACCTTGTAGGACACGCACACAAGTGCTACGAATTACACCTGGTAGGACACGCACACAAGTGCTACAAATTACACCTGGTAGGACACACACACAAGTGCTACGAATTACACCTGGTAGGACACGCACACCAGTGCTGCGAATTATACCTGATAGGTCACGCACAGTTCAAATCTAGGCTGAGGCACAGAAACAAAGTCCACAACTGCAGAGTTCCCAAAAGACACTAAGTTTATTACGCTCGAGCGTGGTGCCCCCCTGCTAGCCAGGAGGGGACCCTGAATGCCGATTATACAAAGGTTATATACCTTTTAGCAAAGCATGTTGCCCTCGTGCATCGGAAACCTTAGCCAATAAACAAACCCTTGTTTTATCTACCACCTATCCCTGCTTGGTGCATTCCTCGTGCTATACCAGTATGTTAATTACACAGCATGGTCCTAAAGCCATGCATCAGTAACTTTTATTATCAGGATGGGAGGCCTCACATCAAGGCCAAGAAACCGGGAGTTAAAGACTGACAGAAACCAGATACTGGGAGACAAGGCAGGCTGGAGACAAGGAGGAGGATTTTCACAGGGATTCAATATCTAAGGATTACTCCTCCTGATGTATGATGTGCTGGCATTTAAACAATGGTGGGCCCCAAACCAAAATGGAGTCACATGTGCTAACTTTTCCTTAACAGTATCTAAATTAGATTAATTATTGTCCCTCTCCTCTAGAGTCCCTAACCACAATGAATTAGAGAAGGGCATAAAGCCAAACCCTGGCTCAAACACTGGGTAAGTTCCAGTCAGTATGGGAGAGAGCCAAACATCTAACCAGGGGGAATTTGGGATCCAGAGCTGACCTTTGGTGCTTTGGACCCATTTCTTCTCATCTTTAACGGAAGTGTCTATAACGGAAGTAGCAGTGACCAGAATGCACTCACAGTAACAAGAGTTTCCATGGCAGCTTTCCTAGCTGTGAGGTGTTTCTCTAAGTTTGAGTCAAGGTCCTTCTCTCCACAACACCCAAGTGCTCATTCACTCTCTTCTCATAGCAAAATTTTCCCATCAGATGCTGAATTTGAAAAGTTCTATTTTATACAGGTTTTGATACCACACTCATCAGAGTAGCATCTGAACACCTTCCAGTAGTGCATTAAGTGACATGACTAACATCTGTCACATGTTTGTTCTCTGATACTCTCCCCAGCGGGGAGTGCGTGCAGTGAAATGTTTTGGAATTTATTTTGTTATATATATACACATTGTTATATCTTTATGGTAGAGACGGCAAGGTCAAAGAAGTGATCAAACATTAATGTCTGTGGACATGTCTCCTCCCATCCCCCTTCCCATCCCCCTCACTCTGACAATGGGGGAACAGCTGTGGAATACTGTGCAGGAGGACAAACGGGGACACCTCCGGCATGAGGTTTGGGGGCCGAACACAGGTTGGACTATTGAGACTAGATTGGGCTCCCTTCCTGAATGTTCTGGCGGGGGGTTCCCCAGCAAGGGGATTCAGGTGCCTACAGAGGATCTTGTTCTGGGCATCCAGCATGTGCCTGCCCAGAATTGGGGGTGGGGGGTTCACCACCTCAGCAGCAGCTGGGGTTGCAGCTGGAGGAGTAAAGGAGGAGGTGGTACTTGTTCCTGGACAAGAGTAGCTACAGTGGCGGGTGGGTCCTGAGAGCATTCCTCCACCAGCTGAACTAGGGCTGCATGAGTGCATGATCCCACTCTTGCTGCGTACATGCCCGTTGCCTGTGCTGTCTCTCCATTTGCAGAAGTGCCTCATGCTGCCTGAAAGCCCATGCCTGCCTTTACCTAAGAAAGTCAGATTGCTCCTGGCTCCTTCTCTCTGTGCCAAGAAGCAAATCTTCCAGGGTCCTTCATCTTCCTCTGCTATCTTTGCGGTGCCACTCCTGCCTTACCATTGAAATGGTTTCCCTGCCAGCATTGGAATGTCCTGCCAAATCGAAGACAAGGGTAGCATTTACCTATATGTACCTAAATCCCCCCACATAAGGCAACTCTGCTGTGAAAGGCCACAATCTTGATACTTTTTAGCATCCCAGGAATACAACTGTTATAGCCTCCTTCCTTCAAACTACTTTTGCAGCCCATGAGGAAGGAGCTGAGGATAAAAATGGTAAGATGCCTGCATTATTTATTAAACTCTTGTAGTGTTTACAGAGCATCAAGGAGACCAGTATGGGTCTGATTTGGTTCCTTCGGGGTAACGTTACCAGTCACCTTTTTCTTCTTTAAAGGCTGGCCATCACTTGGAGAACATAACTGTTTTGAAGGTACTGGAATGGAAAAGAGACGTGGCTTTCCAGTACTGTGAAGAACACCCAGGCACTTATGCCAGAGAGATGCTTCTGCTAATGGTGACCCTCTACATATTGCTGAGTGGAGGGTTTTGGTGAGCTACCAAGGTGTATCAAGAACATTCACTCTGCTGTTAAATCTAAAAAAAACAGCTTGAATTACTGCTACATCCAAATTTGCTGAATTTTGCCTACAGAACTGGGTGGCAATTCAAGAGAAAATTGACTGTATTCTATGCTAGCATGGAATAGGAACAGAGACCCACAGAAGACATTCACCAACCCCCTAATTCTCCCTGCATCGCCAGAACGTTCAGGCCCTGTGTCCAGCAAACAGCATTGAAAGGGACAGGGACACAAAGTGTGACTCCAGAAGTGTATGTTCTTCCCTGAACTTTTTGATTAACGCCACAAGCCAGGTGCCACTCCACTGCTAAGAAACATGGCATTGTGTTGGTGCAGCCACCGGAGTGGATGCTTCACCTGCTCCTGCTTCTCCTAGCTTCTGCCTAGTGGCTTAGCACAAGTAGAAGAGAGATATCGGAGATGGGGACAGTACAAAACATTTGAAACGGGCATCGGGCATCTGACTTTCTTTAGACAGCCAAATAGTTCCCTTTCCCTTCCTGGACTTAAGGGCATCCACACACAAGCTATCAACTACCCCCACCCACTTCTGAATGGCTGCCATTCGTAAGGGGAAGGAAAGATGGAGGAGGGGATGGACAGGGGTGGTGTTGGGTCTCTGCACAACAATAACTGTCATGAAACTATTATTTTCCCACACAGGCCCTTTAAAACCTGCCCTCTCCCTCTCACCTTCCCTCCCTCCTTTTCCACCTGTGTCACGCAACCTCAGGACTATTGATGTCAGTGCTGTCTGAGAAATGTGCAGATACAGGGACTCAGGGACTGCTTGTTAATAACTTCTTATAGCTTCTGCTAAATATTTCAGTGTCTCATGGGATTTCAATAAAATCATTGAATTACAGCTTTGTGTTGCTCTAGAACCATATCGGGGTGAGGGTGAGGGCAGTGATGAGCTGCCAAAATCTTAACAAGTGATTCCCTCCTCACCCCACGAGGGGGTCGTGGCCCACCCCCGACCCCTGGGGACTCCTGCCCCATCCACCCCTGTTCCCTGACTGCCCCCAGAACTGGGCAGGAGGGTCTTGTGGACCACCATAGTGGGTGCCCACCCTGTCCCTAAGAGCCAGTGGGCGAGGTGGGGAGACCCAGCGATGCTTACCTGGGGCAGCTCCCAGGAAGCATCCGGCAGGTCCCTCTGGCTCCTAGGGGCGGGGGAGCATAGCTGGGGGAGAGCAGGGGAAGCAGCCGCTCCACCCCTGATCCACATCAAAAGTGGCGCCTTAGGCACCGACTCTCTGGGTGCTCCGGGGCTGGAGCACCCACGGGGAAAATTTGGTGGGAGCAGCGCACCCACTGGCAGCTCCCCGCCCCGTGCCCAGCCCCAGCTCACCTCACCTCCGCTCCGCCTCCTCCCCTGAACGCACCGCCCTGCTCTGCTTCTCCGCCCCCCTCCCTCCCCCGGCTTCCTGCAAATCAGCTGTTCACGGGGGAAGCCGGGGAGGGCTGAGGAGCAGGCGGCGGCTTCCCGCTTAGGCCCAGGGAGGCAGAGTGAGCTGGGGAGGGGAGCGGTTCCCCTGCGCCCCCTCCCCCCCCCGGGTTACCTGCTGCGGCGCGGGCGGCTCTCCTCACATTTCTGCCTCGCCCCAGCTCCCCTCCACTCCGCCTCCACCTCCCTGGGCCTGAGCGCAAAGCCACCACCTGCTTCTCAGCCCTCCCAGGCTTCCCGCGCCAACAGCTGATTCGCAGGAAGCCGGGGGGGCGGAGAAGCGGGGCGGCACGTTCAGGGGAGGAGGCGGAGCGGAGGTGAGGTGAGGTGAGCTGGGGCTGGGCGCAGGGTGGGGCCGGGTGGGGAGCTGCCAGTGGGTGCTCTGCACCCATCAAATTTTCCCTGTGGGTGCTCCAGCCCCACAGCACCCACGGAGTCGGTGCCTAAGGCGCCACTTTTGGCCGGTTGTTAAATTTAGAAGCGCTAAACCGGTTCTAAAAGGGCTTCTAAATTTAACAACTGGTTCTAGCAAACCAGTGCGAACTGGCTCCAGCTCACCACTGAGTGAGGGCCAGGGTGAAGTATTTACCACCAAAGCAAGAAGGGATATTGCTGGTGATGGTTATGGGGTCCATTGTAAAACTTACCAGTGTCAGATTCTGATTCCTGCAGCAGCTCTAGGTCCTCAGGCTCCTTGAGCGGGCTTCCTCAGCCAGATCCGCCGGGTGGAAGTGCAAAATCACATGCTCCTCTTTCTCTGTGTCTCCTGGGACTTCCTCTGACATCCCTGCTGCCCCTTCATGCAGTCCCTCCGCGGCATCCCATCATTGCTACTACTGCTGGCAAGGGGGCAGGAGGCAGGGACCTTTATACTTTTGGGAAAAGGTCAGGCAGCAAAGGGATCTGTGCATTGTGGGAATAGCCCTCAAGGATTATCGATCCCCATGACCTGGTATGTGTGCCCCTTTCCCTCGTTCACACTGTACTGTCGAATGGGTACAGAGCTATGCGACATTGGCGGTGTGTAAATACCCACACCCTTCATGCAAGCTAGCTTTTGTGCACTAGACTGGCCTTCAGGAATGTGCTTCAAGGTTTCAGATGTGGACAATAGGGAGGTTATAGCACAACAATGCACATGCAACAGTGTACAGTCAGAAGTGTAGACTCGTCCTTGGATATATTGGGCCCTGACCATTTAGCACCTTGAAGATATGAACCAAGACCTTGAATTTGACTCCTTATTCTATGGGAAATCAGTGTAGAGAGCACGGGACAGGTTTGACACTGATGTTCACGATAACTTGTACTGCTGAGGAGATATGCTGTGGCATTCTGTACTAGTTCGAGTTTCCTAACGGGTGGTGGCTTCATGCCCAGGTATACTGCATTGGTAACTCTTCACTTGTTTAGAGACACCATGCAATAACCGTGTGAAAACAACTAAGGGCTATTTTGCTAAATAATATTTATTCAGTGCAGTTCATCTGTGCTCTGTGAACCATCAGTGCCTCAGCTTTCCATGGATACCCTTTCTTGTTTGACAGAATGCATCTCCTTTTGAAAACAGCAGTGGAATGTCCATCGCTGTATCTGAACCAATACGTTATTGTGGAAAAATAGCTGTGAAGTTAAAATTAAAACAAAGGTTGCTATACGTGCATCAAGAAAGAACTGGAGAAGCGTGAGAGAAAGAGAGGTTTCTTTTATGAATCCTAAAAAGAAAAGGAGTACTTGTGGCACCTTAGAGACTAACCAATTTATTTGAGCATAAGCTTTTGTGAGCTACAGCTCACTTCATCGGATGCAGACTAACACGGCTGTTACTCTGAAACCTGTTTTTATGAATCCTGATTATCTCGCGGGAAACAAACTTCCATTTGTGTTCAGAGCACAACAATTTCTAGCTTAAAGGCACTGTTTTAATCAGCAAGCACATTTGATGAAATGCTGTAGGATTTACGTATATATTAAAGAAGTTCCCCAGATATTTAAGAGATGCAACTGGATGCAATTAAAAGATCAGTAGCAAGCACAGTTTTTGATACAGTTTGTTTGCTTCACTTGGTAAGAGAAGTTTAGTTAATAACGTGAACTTGTTGCATTTTAGCAAGAAGTGAAATACCAGAGTATTATCAGAATGTCTTTACCACTGTTACTGCCTATCAGAGATGCAACTATTAGGCTAACTTGGATCTCATGATCTGTAAAAAGAGAACAGAGAAACTATTAAGCTGAGGCTCACATTCAAGAGTGGAATCATTTATGAATGTTTCTGGGCCTAATTCTTTGCTGAATTATACCCCATGTAACATCGTTGAAGTCAATGGGTTGCACAGGATTATGTCAGTGGAGTAATTTAGTCCTCTATCTTTAAGCCAAGATACCAAAGGAAATAGTGAACCAATAAAGTAGAGATGAAATGCTGCTGTTAACAGAAGATGCCGCTGTTCTTGGTACAATAGGTTCTTTGTGTCCAACAGCGAATTTTCATGCCTCCCTGGTGTCAAATCCTCCCAGCAGAGCTATAGGTCAGATATGAAATAAATGACTGAAATGATCATTTAGCTCTGTTGTAACATAGAAATATAACCTCTATTGATTTTTTGTGCTCCCAATAGAGATTTAACTATCCCCCACACACTATCTGCATTGGTTGCAAGTGATCTCCAAACAGAGACTGGATCCGGCCAAAAAAAAGTTTTTTTGTTATCATTTGAATGTTTTTTAAGTTTTCTGCATCACAGATCTAGACTCTAGTATCTCAAAACTGACAATGATGTTATGCAAAAGGGTTAGACCAAAAGATCACTTTTCAGCACAAAAAAATTAAAAAACCTAGACTCAGTTGACTGCCTACCATCTTTATGTGGACCTTAGTGATGAGCTAGAAGAGGTGTTAACACTATGTAAAGGAAAACTTCTCAGATATCAGATGTGATGGACTTCCTTGAAAAGCACATAAGATGCTGCAAAGAGCTTTCACGTGGAATCTAACTTCCCAGAGACAGCTAACTAGACTTGAACCAATAGAAGTACCAATTACATTATATTTGGTCTATGGTATGTGTGATGTCTAACATTTTTGGAAAATATTATCTGGGGTAATCCACTGGTGACCCTGGTCTTGCAGCACATATATATGTATATGTTCTTTGAATGATATTGTTTCCATTTAAGATTATATTCTATACACATTCTTACAAGGGGGGATGTAAGGAACAAAATCTGTGTTTGCCAACTGCTGTAAGAGACACCGACATAAACACATCCATAAATCTATCCTCAGATGTAGGACTAGCTATTTCTTCATAGAAACCCATTCCACAGCCACAACTACAGGACTCATTTGCAAGTGGCAGATGAAGGAATACTCAAGTGAGATCAACTCTCAAGCTCATTGGACTAGATCCTAGACCTGACTGAAGTTTTTTCACTGAAAAGTTTTTTTTGGTCTGTTTCTTTGTTTCATTGTTATCCCCTCCCACATGGGGTTTCATTCAAAAATAGCATTTCTGCCAACAAAATATTCAAAACAGTTGCCAAAAAACAAAAATATTCAGTTTTTGTTCTTCAGTTGGTTAACAAAAATACACATTGGTATGGGAAATTTTTGACTAAAGCCATTTTGCTTTCATTTTTCTTGGAATATTTTGCAGGCGAATCTCCTGACTAGTTCTAATAGAGTCACAGAAAATAAGAGAAATCCACTCACTAAAGGACATAGAGAACTATAATAAAGAATTGGCAATGCCTCAGCAAAGAGTCTAGGAAGTTTTTGGTTTTTAAACCAATTTTTGTATTGGCTTGATATCTAATACTATTACATTTTGTTTCAGCTGGCAGGGTTCATCTATGCCTGTTATGTTGTGAAATGTATTACTGAAGAAGAGGACAGCTGTAAGTACTAAAGCTCTATTAATACTAGATGAATTCTTTGTGATATTCTTAACTCTGCTGACACTCTCTAACTGAGCTTCATCCTAAATACTTTGTTATAGGGTCATCAGGAGCATGTCTTCTGTCCCATATACTTGATCTATTAGTAAATATCTAGCAAATCAAGGAAGTGAATAAATTCAACTTTTAAAAAAATTCTTTAGTATTCTGAAAGCATGACTTACCGCCTTTTTTTTTCAAATCCCCTTACCTCATCCCCCCCGAATTTGTAAACAACACTTTTTTTAAGACTGTTATTAACTATCGTGATAATAATTGGCTACTGCTGGGGGTACATCTCTTCTGTGTTGACTGCAAGAGATTGTAACAGCACTTCTGGCAAGAACTGGCTTTAGATCATTGCAGGAATTTCATTTAAGAGAGGTGAAGCAGTGTTCCTGTTAGGTCCTGCTGCTCCAGTGTACAATTAAAAGTAGTGGAAATGTTTACAAAATACCTTTAGGTTTCTCTTACTTACTTGTGTCAATAAAAACCTGTTGAGGAGCATTTACTGTGAATAGAAGCTATGGATCCAAGTAATCTCATTTATTGTTTATTTTAACTTTGATTTTGTTTTAAAAAGAGGCACGGTAGTATTTCAGTGCAGTTTGGGATTGAAATGCTTCAGAAACAAATATCCGGACCGCATGTAACTTTGATAAAATATACATGAATCCTAGAGACAGAGTTTTCCAACAGGAAGCTTACAGGCTTTTATTTGATTGAGAGCGATGATAAACCTGGTGGGGTTTCCTTTGTATATTTTGCTGTGCAGAAGATAGCTGGAACCCTCTAATCTATTGCTTTTGCAGTGCCACTGTGAGCCATCATGGAGATTCAGCTTGTAAGTAAACCTCATTTCCAAGGCCCTAGGGAAGAGATTCATTTCAGCCTTCTCTTGTTTTTGAGGCGGTCAGAGTGGAATATTAATAAAAAGGGCTCTGAGCATGTTTGGTGTGACGGCCTACACCATGAATGTAGTGCCACTTCATGAAACGATGTAGGCATAAGCTCTTTGTCCAGTTGTCTAATTTGATGAGTTGGATAGCAACAGAGCTAGAGGAGAATTAGACCACCCCAAAATGGAATCATATTTAAAACAATTCTGCCTTCTCTTCTAAGAGATTACATTCATTTTCAGTTTTCTGTAATGCTACTGGGCCAAATCGAAGTAAAAACTGAGTAAAGACATCAAGATTTGGCTCACTGAACAGGTGAAGAATTAAATTAAAAACTCAAATGATTTCTCCTGTGGTTTGTAAAATGGTATTTCCTTCTCAAATCTTGTAGAGCTAATATTATACAATTTTTCATTTACTGGGTGAGAGCTACCCAGAGGAAAAGATTTTCATGCTTTTCAGAAGATTTTCTTGTAGATTTCTTGCCTATTTTGGTTCTCTTATAACTTTGCTAGTGTACTATATGCCATCAGTGTGGTCCTCCAAGTAGATGCAGCAGCTTTGCACCACACCAGCAGTGGAATCTGGCTAAAGAGTCATCTTATCCAGTTCTGAGAGCATCATCACAGTTCAGGGATGGCCTCAGATATGTAAAGCCAGCATAGAGGCTTCTCTGCCACCATTCCAGCTGGGGCCAGTTTATGAAGCGAGACTGGAGAAATGGGAGTGTGGCTGAGATGCCCCTAGACTACAGTGATCCCCAGCTGTGGTTCTGGTCTTTTTTCATTCTATTAACAGACATCATAAAGCAAAGCAACTTGAGGAAAGTTCTCCCTTATACTATGGGACCAGTCCTACATACTATAGCCCTTGTTTACAAGACGCTGTTTGGCTGAATATTCGGACAAGTCTGTTGGGTGTGTCCTTTGCCAGTTGGTATAAAAGGGATCTTAGGGTCATAGCAACATGAAAGCCAAGTGATCAAGCTTATGATGGGCGCCTGATTTACTTAACCTGGAGCTTTTGGCCTAACTCTCAGGTTTTTTCAAGTCTTCTGAGGCCCTCACAGTTATGTCCATAATCTCAGGATTTTGGTTGGCCCCTGCCATCAGTGCCATGAGCATGAAAGTGGTGCCAGATAAAAGCAGAGAAAGAATAGAAAGATGAATCTTGCAAGAACAAGATACAAAAAAAAGAACAGGTCTGGACTCCTTGAGCCCCACAATTGTCAAAATTCACTTAAAATGGGGAGAGATTATGTTTCTAATTTAAAACAACGGTAACAACAACAACAACAAAAAAACATAAAGCCTTTTTTTTTTGGTTCAAATGGAGGAAGGAAATTATAGGGGGAAAGTGGAGCGTGAGGTGGGCATAGTAGCCAAAAGGAAAAGTCCTGACTTTTAACTTGCCTAATGCAGGCCAGTATAATGGGCACACTTCTTGTTAATTCCATGTTCTTTTTTATTTGTGGTGTGATGGGAACTGAGGCTGTGGTGAGGCGAAATGTTAGGAGGGGCTGAGAAAATGGGAAAAAGGAAGGAAGGGAAGGAGAAATTGCAGGGAGAAACATCCAGGGCAGGAGGAGTAAGGCTGGCAGCAGGGAGACAGCAGGAGAGTAGGGTGGAAGGCGATGGGGGATAAACAACCAATCAGCAGACAGAAAAGAATGGCCAGCATTCTAATAGTACTAAACACCCTGCTGTCATCTCCAATGTCCCAGGGCTGTGAAGGTGCCTCACCCTCTGCCTTGCTAATGCTACTCTTGGCTGTGGCTGAATAAGCCCCTGTTGCTTCTGTGGGACCTGCTCTGCCTCCTGTTCCATGTCCCCAAGTAGGGAGGGAGACTTGACACTTTGCAGCCTGGTGCTTCTGAGAGGGATTCTCCTGGAGGTCTAGATCTGGGAAGAGGGGAGGGCCTGAGTCCCGCACCTGGGCCTCCCATTTCTCCTCTCCATCATTTGCCCTGTTGCCATTGGTATGACTCAGTGATTGTCATTCTAACTTCATTAGCATTATTAGTGCAGCAATTAAAAAAATAAACCATGAAAGTGTTGACAGCTATCATTGCTTGGCAGCATTCAACAGCTGTAAACTTAACAGAGCTTCTCATTTTTTCCTGAAATCTTATTAGAGCTACATTTTTAAAAGACTACGAACTATTTTAATACTTTGAAATGTACAGTTAATGTGCTTTTGTCTCACTAGCAGTTTGACTCCCTGCTATAAGCTGTTAGCTGCCTTTTGTAAAGAAAATTCAACATATTTTCAAATATGGTATTAAATATTCAGATACTTAGTGAAAAAAACAGAAATGTCATCAATAAAACAACATCCTCCTGGGATTTTTATACTGCAGGAAATTAAACAAGGAACCTGGCTGCTTAACTGGAATGCACCCGCACCAACTTTCAACAGACTCAACCTCTCCTCTGCTGGTGGATGAGGAGTGGTAAGAGGGTCAGTGGAGCCCAAAGGTGGGCCGCACTGACTAGGGAGGAGGTGCAGCTGAGATGGCAGGGGGATGTTCCAATGCAGTGCATCCCCACATAGCACCAGCCATCACCGGGGCACCTATGCAGCCGCAGCTACAACCTGAAGCTGACCTCTCCCTTTGTAACACACCCTCAAAGAAGGCAGCGGTAGAACTATTACCTGTCCAGGGTGAATAGTCCTGGAGCACAGGCAGGTCTGCTTTGCACCACCTGGGACTAGCAGGGGTGAATCTAAAATATGGCAACTGTGACGTCTCACCTTACGGTGCCACATCACTGCCTGTTAAGAACTTGTTCCCTCTTTTGTTGTTTCAAGGTGAAATGCAAGGCAAAAATGACAGCTTTCCATGCTGAATATCCATCAAGCCAGGCGTTTAGGGATATTTGGCACAGAAATAAGTTCTAAGTAACCTTTTGAAATTTCTTTACTCCCCTCTGTGAAAACCTCTTGGTACTTCCTGATTCACTGATGATATCCCAGAATACAATGTCACAGATACTACAACCCCCATAAATCAATGATATTTGTAATGTTAAAGAATGAGGTGCTCTGGGATACCAACCATGAACTGATAAGTATCATGATGATTTCACATAGGTGGGAAAAGAGAATTTTATTTGGTTAGTTTTAAGAGATGTGATCTTCTGGCTAACGCTCAGGATTGGGAGCTGGCACGCCCGTGTTCTATTTTTGGCTCTGACATAGACTTCTTTGTGACCTTGGGCAAGTTATTTAAATTGTCCATACCCGTTTCCAATATTTAAATTAGGGATAATAATAATATAAGTGCTTGGGGTGCTAGGCAACATCATAAAAACAGTTTCTCATTCATTAATAAAAAGAACACCCCAAGATAATTACAGACCAGGTGAGTAAAGACAAAACAATAATAATACTAGCATACTTCTCAGGTGTGTTGGCAGGCCTTCATAACTTTGAGCTCTTTGGATGAAATGGCCTATAGAAGTCCAAGGTGTTATTGCATATTCTTTTATTTCTGTGCCGAATGCCTCCCACAGTATGATTAGTGAGGCATTACTGAGAATTAGTACTGTGCCTAAGTCGCTGCTTAAAAAGCTCTAAAAGTACAGTACAAACACAAAGAATCAGAAACATGTAATAAATGTTAAAATGCAAATCTGTCTCTGTTCCTCCCTGCCTCTCTCTCTCTGATGTTTGTGAATTGGGAGTTTTGAGGCTAGAAGGATAGGAAAAGTCTCCACTGGAACTGTGCCCTCTCCAATTGGACCATTTATCTCAGTATTCATGTTTGTGTTTATATATTTTGCCTCAGGGAGCCATTTTTCAGGGCAGAGAAATACAAAAGAAATCTGCCACCTAAGGACTGAAATATCCTGGAAAGCCTGACTCTTCCATTATTTTGGCCCCATGAATGGCTCTTTGAGGCATTAGAAAAGCTCTCAAAAACCAGTCATAAATACAACTATAAACCAGTGCTTGACACACAAAGATGAGAACCCCCATACATGCATGCACCTGTTCTCCCACCTGTTCAACAAGCTGTTTGTGCCTTGTATGAGCAGACTAAGGCTGAGAGGCTAAAGATCTGTTTTGAAATTTGTCAAAGTGCTTTGGCCCAACTGTACCCCCAAATTTACAGCCACTGACTGGCTAGAAGCTTTTCTGGGTACTTGTTTCCTTTAGTGCTGTGACTGCTACATAAAGCAAGCGAAGCCAAAGAGAGAGAGGGGGAAAGCAATGGGATGTTTTCCAGCTGTCAGGATGCTAACACACAGAATGGAGCTTCTGAAATCCCATGACACTGTCTGACACATTTCATCCTAAAACAAGCTGGCTTGGGACACCAAACTACCATCACGAGCAATGAGCATATAGGAAATGTACTGAGAAGTCTTTTCAGCATCAGCCTTTTGAAAGTAACAATAGCCGCTTCCCACTTCATTGCTTTCAGTTGTGTTCTATCCTTAGAAGTGGCCTTGAATAAAAACAGAGAGGGTTGGCTTTTACCGTTTCATTCCCCCAGCAGCGAGAAGTAAACACTCTGAATCCCACAAGGTTTGGCCACTTGTTCTAAAGTACACACTGGAAACATCTAGGAAGCAGCCGTAACTGCCGGAGGGGGAGTATTTAAATAGCAGATAGAAAAACAAAAACTCGTTGTGTTTGACATGTAAATTGAACTACACTATCCAGGTGTTCACAGGACCTACACAGACATTACGCAGCCTTAGCTATGATCAGCTGGCACTGTGTTGCAGAGAGAGAAACAAAGTGAAAGCTCAGAGGAGGGGCAAGTTTGTTTAAATAATAGCGAGTAATTAGGCTGAAGACAAAATCAGCGATGGCATTTTATAATTACAATTAATTTAGAGGTTAATTTCCTTTGGTGCTAAAATCTTATTTAAAACATTTACCAGGAAAGGAAATTAGGATGTTACTATCAAGATGCACAGAGTGCTTCTGGGAATCCATGCCTATTATCACTAGAAAATTAGGTGAGGTTCAAAGTGGGAATTTCAATTCATTTGAGTGTATAATAGATGGTGGTCAGGACCTTGAGTCAGACGGGTTGGTTAGGGTAGACTGTAAGATTTGCATTTTCTTTGTTTTCGGGATTAATTGCAAATGCTTCCAACAAAAGGGCTGGGTTTATACGTGAACAAGCCTGACATGAAAGGAAAATTGGCTATGGATTGCTGCCTTCATAACTAATGAAGTTGATGTTAAAGGAGTCCCTAAGAGACTGGGATGTGGTATGAAACAAAATATATAAATAAATAAAATCATTGGGGGGGGGGGCAGGACATGGTGCTGTCTCTGGCTTCATAGATGTTAATTTCCCTCCTTCCAATTTCACTTTCTTGCCTGCCCCTCTCCCCACATCCCTCACTGCTTCCTATGGGGATTATCAAGCTCGAGTTTCAAAAATATCTAAAGAACATAACATTAGTGCTTGAAGGAAGTGACATTTCCATTTTGGTGGCTCATCACGATGGAATACTGTTTAATAAAATCAATGCATCATAGTAGCCAAGGGATGTATCTGCCTTACATTATTGTATTTTTTTCATTCATCATCCATTGCTGAATCTTATTAAATGAAAAGTGTTTTTAAATAAGGCTGCTTAAAATATTATATTGATTCCACTAGTATAAAAAGCCACCTTAGAAGCAAATTGCACTAGAAAAGATGCAGGAAGCACACAAAATTAATCTCCTTTCTATAAAAAGAGATGAATTTTACACCCAAACCCTTTCAAAAATCTTACTCTGCTACTCACAGAGTAATTGTCCTTGGAGGAGAAACTCAAGACAGGAGATCAAGATAATAATGCCCTTCACAATTTTATCAAGTCTGTAACAGAAATGGGTTAGTAACAAAGAAGTTTTGCAGTTCCGACTAGAAGTTATGGGTGGTTTTGAGAGACACTCAGGTTATAACTATGCATCATATACAGATTTACATCATACTGGATGCTATACAGTATTTCTCTAACAGCAGATACTTTGACGTCTAGTCTTAATTCAAACTGCTGTGTTTAAAGAGACTTTGAGTTGTGCCTTCATTGACTGGACTACCTACTGAGAATGCGCATATATGATTAACTGAATGCAATGTATAGTTTGTCACAACTGCTCCAAACAAGTTCAGCTGAAAAGCATTGTCACTCATTTGTCTGGCACTCTTTAAAGCAGGTTTGATATGAACAGCTAAGCTCCAAAATCCCTTGTTTGGGGGCC
The DNA here is from genome assembly GCF_965152235.1 of Eretmochelys imbricata. Classification (NCBI taxonomy): domain Eukaryota; kingdom Metazoa; phylum Chordata; order Testudines; family Cheloniidae; genus Eretmochelys; species Eretmochelys imbricata. The sequence goes on from NC_135574.1 coordinate 95,534,140, forward strand.
CAAAGCTATTGAGCTGTACCTTTCAAGGTGTGTCTGCTCATTGCACTGTCTGGCATTCTCGTATTCCATCCAATTTTGTGTTTTCCCCATTGTAGGAGTCAAACTGGATTTTTTGTAGTGTCCTGGGTGTTCCTAGACCCTATCTGACACATATCTTTGTGCTACATTTTCTCTAGTCCATTAGTATGTCACCCCCTAAAGGTTTCCTCATTTCTTATTACTTTTGCCTGTTCCTTTTAAATTTTTGGATGGCTCTTCATTAATCTTGCCTTGTTAGTCTTCACACATTCAGGACCCAGTTCTCCTCTTTGTTACACTTATTAATTCTTATTATACTTACTTATTTGTATAGTATCATTTCTCATTTGCTACTGAGATGTCAGTTCCTGCTTCCGATTGTCCCATGATGCCTGCCTCCATCTTCCACCTTTCTCCCTGCTGCCTCTCACACTTGAGAGGAGCTCCCCATAAACATCCACAAAACTAACTTGTTATCCTCCTCGTAAACCTTCCTTAAAATTCTCCTCTGCAGTTAGGCCTACAAAAAACTTGACATCCGTTACGCTCTTGATGTGCAGAGACCACAGCCCATCATGCTGACCAATATTGTTTCTGTGTACTCTCCCATGTGGCTTTATCCATCTCTTGTCTTATATTTAGATTGTAAAATTTTTGGGGCAGGGACTGTCTTTTTTTGTTCCATGTTTATACAGCGCCTAGCACAATGGAGCCCTGGGCCAGGATTGGGGCTCCTAGGTGCTACAATAATATAAATAATAAATAATAATTGTGGTAGCATGGCCCCAGTCTGCTTTTCCTGATCACTAGCTTAGCTCTTGTGATGAGATGGTCTATAGCAAATTCCTCCTAAGAACTCCTTTTATTAATATTTAACTTGCATTACCTCTAGATGGCACTGGGCAAAACCTATGGAATCCTTAGCTAATTTAGAAATATTTTATCAATTTAAAAATATCTCAAGGACGTTTTGGAAATGTTCGCATGCACAAAAATTGGAGAGCAAATGGAAACTGTTCTGGGAGGCCCAGGCCTATCTGAAATATACTTAAAAGGAAAACATAAAATATATTTTTTAAATTATTTTAGCGGGAGTGGGAACATTTAACAGAATGGAGGAAGGAGCTTGCTTAGGATGTGCGGACACAAAATTCTGACAATCTGGTTTTGCTGATTTTAGCTTATACCAGATGGAGTGATGGAAGAGCTGGCCAGGGATCAGCAGGGCTCAGAGAGGGCCCTGCAGGGAATTATCTCAAGAACAAATTATGTGGTATAAGGATCTGCTGGAAAACCTGGAAAATCATGAGCTACCAGAAGGGACTGCCAAAGAGAACAGTTTCCATTGCTGTGAAAGGGAATGGAATTGCAATGATGAGAGCACATCAAAACCAAAGCAGAGAAATATGGCTAGAGGATTTCCTTCTGCTAACCCTTTGGAACTCTTATGTAGTTTCAGTCTTTTGCTATGTCTCACTGGTAATGGCACAGCTTCACAAACTGGCAGATACGTTCTTTGTCCCTGCCACTTTTCTGCTATCCACTTCTGTGGGTCTTAATTGCTATATCCACAAGACAAAGCCTATGGCATTTGATTATCATTGTAAACAAACTTTATTGAAGATTTGTATTAGAGCAAACCTCTGCCTATCTGCTGAACAGTGTGTAACTGTACAGCAGATAGGCATGCTTACATTATACAAAGGGTAAGGCTAGGGTAGATTTGGCAGGCGGTGAGTATCATGCCATCACAAGACAGCTTAGCAGGAGGCCAGACGGCAATCGTAGCCTGTAAGAGCATGAGGCTCTTCCTCCTAGCTTATAGATTTTCTTTATTTTTTTTAAGGCAGACTTCTGGTTTTCTGCTTTAATTTCAAATTTAATAAAATTAGCCCTAATTTCACGCCCTTAATCATTTCTAAATTGTGTCAAGATTTGTAAAATTCACTGTTTTTGCACAGCTCTCGACTACATCCGGCATTTTGTTCTAGTCTGGATAGGTTTTTATACCACCCTCATCACCATGGTATCTGAGAGCCTTCCCATAGTGCACTGAGTAACAGGACTGACATTTGTCATGTGTGGTCCATTCTCTTGCAGCGTCTCTCCAGGGGGAGAATTGTGTGTACAGTGGAGTATTTTGTTTTCATAAGAATAATTGTTTTTAACTTGTATGGCTATTTCCCAGCCCACTCTTCCCCTCTCCTCCTCTCAAGAGTCTGTATCCTTTCATATTTAATCTGTACTGATGTTTACATCCCGACTAAATTTTGATGACTGCCATAATGTCAGTGTTATTTCTATCGGCGCATGCCCCTAACTGTGCTTGTTAAACTTGTTGGGTCAGATCCTAAGCTGGTATACGTTGCCATAGCTCTGCTGAAGCCATTTGTATTTGCTGGAGGGGGATGTCCGATTACCTGATTTTTCTTTTAATATTCTTCCCTATTTTCTGCATGAGCATCACTTTGCTATATTATACCACGTTATTTCCTGCCTACTTATCTATCTGCTTATTTCTTTGTTCCTCCCTGCTGATCTTGCTAGAAACTCCCCACTCTTTTACATAAACAGGTCCCCTTCTGTTCAGGTATACACATCCTAGCTTAATAGGCTCTTTGCACACCAACAAATGTCCAACAACTGAAGTTGAATACCGAATTCAGACATACAATCCCATCCTACAGACTAAGACAAATTCAAAGCTCCTATTGACTTCAATGGGAGTTTTGACTATGTGCCAGGTCCTTAGTGGGTGTATTAATAGAAAATATGTCCATTATTTTGAACCATAACCAATTTTAATTACATGACTTCCCCAGTTATGTCCTAAAAAGAGTTTATGGTGCTTTTGTAAACCTGACCTTATAACCAAGGAGCCAGTTAGTATCAGCAAGGCAAGAAAGAGATTCAGACTCACAAAATGGAAGTGAGCTATTCATTGTTAAATGTTCCATTACCAGATTTCAGGCAAGCCTCTCAGTATATCTCATCTGTTGATATGGTATGTGAGTAGGATTGTATGTGTGTGTGTTTATGAAGGCAAAACATGATTAAAGACCTGAGTTTGGTAATGATGATATACAAGATAAAAGTAAAATATAGTAGGCAAAAATGTGTTTGATGGATAAGGTTAGGAATTGAAAATCTGTAATGATTCAGCTAATGAGGCTTATTTTATTCATCTCATGTTACTGCTGCCAGGAGTGTATCCGTGGTATGACACTTTTAGTGACCTTTCAGGCACAGCCAGGATAAAACGCCCAGCAGAAAGGGCAGCATTTTGCATACTTTGAGGAACTAACTCAAAATCCACAGGGAGCTTTTAGCATCGTCTAGGCACCACAGGCTCTGCAGCGCTAACTGAGAGGCTGCCACGATGAAGAAAATGTGCTGCAAAGAAATTACAGACATTCTCTGCATCAAAGTTAATCCCCTGTTACCCACCCTTCCTAGTTCACTTGCAGCACTGTTGTTATATGTAAGGAGCCATTGTATCCCTTTAACAAGGTCACAATCATATTCTCTCCCCTACCGTCATCTGGATATATAAGTGGGGAGCCTGTACTGTCTGCTTAAAACAGAGCTGTCTCCATAGGCCCATCTTGTTTATATCACATTGTAATCTGGCCTGTTTACATACTGAGTTTCCTTTGTGCAACCGGGCAAAAGACAGGGACACACAGCCATGCAGAGATAATAGGCACATATTTTTTTTCCTGAGCCCACACAAACTCCTTTTATTGCTGGGAATTTATTTCGGAACATTTTGGTTTAGCTTTCTGGGAAAGGACCTAGAAACTCCCTCAGGATATTTCTTCTTGTGTCTTCAAAACAGAGCATCCCTACCTGTGACATTAGAGTCATTTTGTCATTTCTTACAGGGTACAAGTTTATGTTACACCATACCTCTGAAAACACACACACACTATATAGGGGGACAGGTCCCCCCAGCTGACTTAAATTGGCATAGATCTGTTGAAGCTAGTGGAGCTATGCTGATTTATACCAGTGGACAATCTAGCCCAGACAGCTTGTTTTCTGAATTCCGTGTTCAGAAGGTCAAGGCCGAACAAAAGAACATTTATACAAAAAGCAATTCACTACAAGACATACCAGCAAAGGCCTGTGTCACCCTTATCTTTGAATGTATTTGTATTTGAATAAGAGCTCATTCATGTCCTCCTTAAATCTCAATCCTGTGTTTATTACATGTGTGTCTTCCCATGGAAATAATTGTGATGTCACAAAGGGAGGAGGAATATATTCACTGTGCAAGGGCTGCATCTAGGAACCTCATTTGTAGTGTACCGAGTTAATGGCTGCAGTATACGGAACTGATGTAAGGGAAGTGCAGATGTGTGCCTTAACAGGTGTTAGTAGGAAGTCACATGTACATAAGGTGCACTATATATAAATTGGAGGGGCTAGAATAGAAGACAGGGCAGTGTGAACATAGAGCTCTGTAATCCACACTAAAATCCATTTAAGTTGAAGTAGGTATAGTCTTTGTTATTCCTTTTTGCAGTACAAATGGTCTTAATTATGGGCCAGATGGGGCTAGCTCTGCTCATGCTGAATAGCACCTCACTTAATAAGTAGTCTCATTAATTTCAGTGGGATTACTTACATTCTAGTCTATACTGGTTCTTATTCTACCCCCATCACCATAGTATCTAAGTGCATTAAACAATAACATCTGTGACATGTAGTTCATCCTCGCTCTCATCCTCTCACCAAAAGAAGAATTGTGAATGCAATGGAGTGTTTTGTTTTGATAGGGATTTGGGTGTTGGCTTGGGGGGGAGTTGTTGCTGTGTTTTGTTTTTTAATGTACATACTATTATGTGTTTATGTTGGAGAAGGCAAAGTGAGGAAGTTTGCCTTGCTCTCGAAATGGAAGATGGTGAGGTTTGAGATAGTCCTTAGTTCTTGGGGAAGTTCATTCCACTGTCTTGGACCAGCCCCCAAGAAAGTTCTATCCCTTGTACAGATGAGCTTTACCCTTATGGATGAAAGCACCATTGTGCCAGAGGAGCAAAGTTGTCAACCAAGGCCTTTGTTCCAGAGCTTTAAGTGATCTTTTAGATACACTGGACCAAGACCATTGGGTACGTAGAAGATAAGGCTCAAGACCTTGAACTTGACTCAATATTCTATGGCAGGGATCCGCAACCTTTGTCACACAGCCCGCCAGAGAAAGCCTCTGATGGGCCAGGCCGGTTTGTTTACCTGCTGTGTCTGCAGGTTCGGCAGATTGCAGCTCCCACTGGCCATGGTTCACCGCCCCAGGCCAATGGGGGCTGCAGGAAGGGCGGCCAGCACATCCCTTGGCCCACCCCGCTTTTGCAGCCCCCATTGGCCTGAAACGGCGAACCACGGCCAGTGGGAGCTGCGATCAGGAGAACCTGTGGACGCAGCAAGTAAACAAACTGGCCTGGCACACCAGGGGCTTTCCCTGGTGGGCCACGGGTCAAAGGTTGCCGATCTCTGTTCTGTGGGAAGCCAGCATAGAGAATAAACAACAGGCTTGATGTGTTCACAGTAGCCTGTGTTGCTAAGGAGATGTGCTGTAGTGTTCTGTACTAGTTGGAATTTCCTAAGAGCTGGTGGCTTCGTGCCCAGGTCCTGCATGGATAGAGGTGACGGTATGGCCCTACGAAAAGGATAGAGTTTTTGGAAAGTGAATATGTGTATGTTTAAGTATGATTATATGTGAATGTTTATCCTAGAGTGAAAGCTCTTCATAATGATGTGTTGTGAGATCCAGTATTTAAGCTGTCCACTGTGAAAGATCTCAAATACAGATTTGTGAATTATAAAAGGAATGACATGTGAACTCTAATTTTATTATTGTATTCATATCAGAAAGGACTTTCCTGTATTAGAGAGTAATTTGCTACTTTCTGGTGCATACAGATACCTTCAGAATCACAGTTTGCTCAGGGACATCCCAGTACCTAGGGGAAATACAGTTTCAGAGCTGAACTTTACAGCTTTGGCTTCTCTCTTGCTAAGTAACATCAAAATGATGTACACTAGAGCTAGGTAAAATTTTTCGGCCGAAACTTATTTTGCTGAAAAATGAAGATTTGGGTCAAACCATTTCATGAATTCATGTAGATTTTGGTGAATTGTTTCAGTTGAAATGAAAAAAATTGGAAATGGTAAAATAGTTAATCTAAATGTCAAATCTTTCTGATTTTTCAGGCGAGATTCACAAGAGGATTTAGGCTCCGTTACCAAAATGACAATGATGGGAAGTGTCCCCTTTTTAGCTAATAGCTCAGTGGCTAGGGCACTCACTTGGGATGTAGGAGACACAGGTTCAAATCCCCACTCTGGAACAGGGTCTAACCACCAGGCTATAGGCTATTCTGTGGTGGGTATCTCTCAATCTCTCCTGTTGAAGAGGAGCAGCTGTGTTAGTCTGTATCCACAAAAAGAAAAGGAGTACTTGTGGCACCTTAGAGACTAACAAATTAATTTGAGCATAAGCTTTCGTGAGCTACAGCTCACGAAAGCTTATGCTCAAATTAATTTGTTAGTCTCTAAGGTGCCACAAGTACTCTTTTTCTTTCTCCTGTTGAGGTAGATCCAGTTATTCATGTCATGTCCATTGGCCAAACCAGACAGTCTCTACGCAAAAGAATAAATGGACACAAATCTGACATCAGGAATCATAACATTCAAAAACCGGTAGGAGAACACTTCACTCTCTCTGGTCACTCAATAAAAGACTTAAGGGTGATAATTCTGCAACAGAAAAGCTTCAAAAACAGACTCCAATGAGAAACTGCTGAGCTGGAATTAATATGCAAACTAGGTACCATTAACTTGGGTTTGAATAGAGACTGGGAGTGGCTGGGTCATTACCCATATTGAATCTATTTCCCCATGTTAAGTATCCTCCCACCTTCTTGTCAACTGTCTAAATGGGCCATCTTGATTATCACTACAAAAGTTTTTTTTCTCCTGCTGCTAATAGCTCATGTTAGTTAATTAGCCTCTTACAGTTTGTATGGCAAATTCCACCTTCTCTGTATGTATATATATATCTTCTTACTATATGTTCCATTCAATGCATCGGATGAAGTGGGCTGGAGCCCACGAAAGCTTATGTTCCAATAAATTTGATAGTCTCTAAGATGCCACAAGTACTCCTAGTTTTTTTATGCCACTCTGGTGTACAATATGTAGGTTAGAATATTTCATGGAGATAGCATCCAAATATATATGAGGACTACAGTTAAGGAAGACACAAAGACATCATATTTCACCATTTAAAAGAAAGCACTTGAGTATGGGAAACTGGGAGTTTCTGACTTGGATGTGACTGTATTGTCCCAGAAATTATATAAATAAACATAGGTAGGCAGTGGTATGAGTTAGAAAATAACCCCCACTCATAGACCTCCACTGTATTTGGAGTATCCTTAGATCTGTGAAGTCCCATCTCCAATGCTCAGATAAATTGTTCTAAGCCTCTGTCTCTGCATTTCAACCCAAATGTCAAAGTATGGAATCAGAGCAACTTCTGTCTCTCAAACAGAATAGGATCAATATGCTTTCTCCGTTAGATCACTGAACCACAGTATGTCAGTGAGCTTGACACAATAATAACAGTCAGTTGCATTGCATCCATACCAATAAATAAATGGTTTGCAGCATTTGTAATATCCAGATAAAATGTAATTTTATACTCCAATAAGGTGGTCTGCTTGAGAAAAGAGTGATGCATAATTCTCTCTGGTGTAGATGGATTTTATAAATCCCTCATTGTCTGCATCTGAAGACACTGCCTCTCCCATTGACCCCCCACCCACCCTCTATACAATGAGTCACTCTAATTTTAGTAGATAGATTATTCGGGGGTCTGTCCAAAGTAATTTGTGTGGAAGCTTGTTCTGGAATGATAGTGCCTATCTCTTCTGAAAAGATGTTGCTAATGAAAGCAATTTTCCCCTCTTTCAGTTGATTTCATAGGTGGATTTGACTCTTACGGCTATCAAGGCCCACAGAAGACATCGCATTTACAGCTACAGCCCATGTATATGTAAGTACTTAACTTCTGAGATATTCTATGGAGTGCTAGGCAGATATTAAAGGATTATTAAACTGAAAGATTACGTGTCTTAAAAATTCAGGATAGGCAAAAGCCTTTCTTGATAGACCGAATTCAAGTTCTGCACTTAACCACTAACATTATCCTTCTCCTGCAACATAATGATTTCTTGTGGTGGGATCCCATGTGTCACATTTGTTTTAATAAGACTGACCTCCTGACATGGATTTTTACTAACCCTCCCTCAGGCAGACTGAGACTCATTCTATACTACAGTCTACACAAAACTCCTGGTGTAGACAGTGCTATGTCGAAAGGAGGGTTTCTCCCATCGACATAGCTACCACCATAGAAGCTCTCCCATTGGCGTACGTAGTATCTTCACTAAGTGCTACAGTGCACCAATTCAGTGCTATATGTGTAGACAAGTCCTGAGTAAAATCTAACTAAGGATGTGGCCCAGTGATTTTAGCTAGGTTTATCGGAGGTTTAGAAACATATTATGCAGAAAACATAGTTAGCATTTCTCTTATTAGAGCATCTATTCTTTGAGGTGTCCCTCTACTTCCCTTGCTCTCCTCATTTCTGTTTTCTGTATTTTACTGGCATGTTGCTTTTGAAATCAGTTTAACTAGGATGGTATATTTTGACTATACTGTGTCAGTGACAGTTCCCTCCACTGCCTAGAAATACAAGCTGATACATTTTGGGTTTGAGCGGAAAAGAAAATGTCAGCAAAAGCACAAGACTGGAGCAGATTTACGCTGAAGTCCTTGCTCATCCTTAGACTGCAACATGGCAATGATTTACAAACATCACCTGTACTAGTGCCAAGGAGAAAGCAAATCACAGATTCATTACTGCCCAGGTGAATCTTGCCTCACTGCAGTGCAAAGGTGTAACTTTGGGGTTTTGTTTAATATCACAAGCTTATTAGGTGAAAGTATGGGATGTGATGACTTGAAAGAGGGCATCATTTCCTTTGTCCCTTTTCTCTTCCAATCATTTGTACTGAAGGAGAGAACTAAACATAACTAGGCGACATCAATTCAACCCTAGTATCCATTCAAACTTTAATGGAAACATTTAACTAAACCATGTAATTACTTTTAAAAAAGGAAATCTGCTGATGAATGAGCAGCCATTATTATTTATGTGGATCTGGTATTTACTCCTTTACTGGTTGTGGACCTCAAACTGGGAGAATGCTCAGGACTTGGCCCTTTGTGAAGCATGCTAGTGTCTGGGGGGATTTTAACAGTCTTAAATTACAATAGTGCATAGCTCCCATTCCAGCCCAGCTTCAGTACTCCATCTGTATGTGCTCAAATAAAGATTTTTCACCTGCACTTTTGGCATCATGTTGTACATTTAGAAAACGTTATTTCCTTCCTTGTACTCTGTGTGGCTCATAGGTACTTAGAACAATTCTAATCCTGTTTCTTTCTCGGTGTACTATACATTGTCATCAACATATGGAGCCCTCTAGCTGAGATATTATCCCATTCTCTTTATGCTCTCAGTGTTTCTTCTTCACGAGTAGCTGATTGCATTTACAGAGCCTGCTAACACTGAGTGGAGGGAACACTGGAGCTTTGAAAAGAGAAGCCAATATAAATTGTAAAGCATGTAGCTGAGACAAGGAAACCTGTGATGAACCTTTAAAACTGAATTCTGTTTTATGGCAGTACTGCTTTCTTGCTAGAATGTAGGGGATTTCTTTGCACTAAAAGACAAAAATCAGTAAGTAAGTTGATGTTGTTTCAAATAAACCCAGAGAAGGCATATTGTCATGTCCCAGGGACAGACAAACAAAGACATGTAATGTTTCCCTCTCACTGTACAGTATTTGATCAAGGTTCTATAGAATTTCTACCCACAATGTTTAACCATCTTCGACTGCATGTGGCAACAGCCTTGTACTGCATACTGCAGAGGCAGGCCAGGAGCACACACACGTATCCTGGAGCTATGCCTTGCCTTCAGCTCTGTTAACGTGGGCAGATCATTAGATAGTGGAGTGACAAATTCAAATTTCAGTTTAATCAAATTTCAGTTTGACTAGGTTGTAGCACTTTTTAAGACAATACTTAGTGGAAATTGCATCCCTGAAATGATAACAGAAGACTACATTAGGTTGCTTTAAAGCTTTATTGTATCTTTCGTTTCCCCATGGCTCTTGTCTACTGGAGAACAGCAATATTAACCCCATAGGATTCAAAGGAAAAGTAATTTTAAAATAGCTAGACTTCACACTACCATATGTGGCCAAGAAGATTTCTGTGTTTTACAAACAATCAACACCCCTCAGGTGTTACTCAGGACCCCTGTGAAGTAGGTAAAGGATATGCACATATTGCTAAATATGCTGTCAGCCAAATACAACCATCTCTGGGTTGGAATGTAGCAGCTGTTTAACAGTACACAGAAACACGACACAAGGGTGCAGGAAGAAACATGAAAAAGATTAGTGAGTTCAGTTGAAACTGCAGGGGAGAAGTTAGAAAGGCTGAAAGTAATTGCTCAGCTCAGAATGTGGTTTGCCAGTGAGGTTACTATGCAGATCAAATTCTGACTTGGGCAATTACATTCCCCTGGCCTAAACTGAAATCATGCACAAACCATGGGCTCATTATTGACCACAACTGATCAAGACCTAAATTTTGTACCTTATATCACAGTTCCCCTTAACACCATGTTGGGTTCTAGGCTCAGCACTGAACTAGAGGAAAGAGCACCACCTTTTGAATCAGCAACAGCACTTCCAGCAGCATTGAGCACTTCCTTGGAGGTCCCCTATCCATCCCAGTGCTGCTTAGTTTCTGAAATCTTCCAGGATCACAGCACAAGGCGGTATGTTTTCTGGACATATATGGTTAATCAAATCCCACTCTTCAAAGTATGTATAATTTCATCACTTGCAGGAATTAGCGAAATACATTGGACTAGATTAATCCAGTTTGAGGAAATCTTCAGGTTGTGCAGAGCTGCTTTAGAAACTCCGACATCATCCACCTTCCTGGCCTCCAATTGCAAGGAAGGTTCCTAGTAGAGAGGGAGTATGGCTTGGGCATTCCTACATCCGTGCTCCCAGACTGCTTAAATAAACCCTTGGAGCTATGGACAGCCTGACCAAAATTAAAGCATTATGCCAGGCAGCAAGGGCGCATAAAGGTGACTTAAAGCCACCTATGCCGTCTCCTTTCTCCATTCTTGCACTGAATGCAGCTCAGCTGGACCTGAGGATATGCACCATTGTGTCTATGCAGAGAGAGAAGAGAGGTGCCCTTCCTCTGTAGTACTAGGTATCAGAGGCAGATAATATTGGTTTGTTATTTATGTTGTAGTAGCACTTATTGGCTCCAATCAGGGTGGGGGTCCAGTTGTATTAGGCACTGTGCAAAAGCAAAGGAGGACATAGTTTCTTCTCTGACAATATAACCGTTCAGTGATCTAATCTGAGTATGGCTGCTCCTGTGTGATGCCCATAAAGCTTGTTGAATTGTGGATTACAGCACGGATTTCAATAATGACTGCAGAGATTCATCCCCACATATTTAACGTTTTTTGGTCATGTAAGGAAACCTCCCAAGTCTTAGTTACACCTGTGCAGTTCCAAGGTATTTGTTAGACTTCACCAGCAAGTTGTTCACAGGAACCGATTGATTTTGTGGATTCTGGTGGGAGAATTCCATCAACCCGAATTTTTATTTGTATTCTAAATATCTATTATGTTTATTATTTAAGTGTCAGTAATGAGCTTCATGCTGCACAAGACACAAAACACAGGCAGTTTTGTACAAATCATTTTCCTTTCCTTCCTTCCTAGTCATACTCGTTTACAAACTGTCTGACCATAGAAATAGACTATAAAAGCTGCCAACAAACATGTTGTCTAAATAGAATCAAACTACGCTGGTGTTCAGATCCATCCTTCCCAGGCTCACACGTCTGATAGCCTACAAAACAGCTTCATGGCATTCTGTGTTGAAGATGCCAGTGCCCACTTTCAGACAATAGTACAGGAGTGTGCTCACAGGCTTTGCATGATCAGATGAGGAAAATAAATGGCAAAAAAATGGAAGAACTGGCATGGAAGGCAAACTGAACACTAGGAGTTGCTCGGTGGCACTGGAATTAGTGCCAGTGAAATCCAAAAAAATTAGGGCTGTCGATTAATCGCAATTAACTCATGCGATTAACTCAAAAAAATTAATTGTGATTAAAAAAATTAATCGTGATTAATCACAGTTTTAATTGCACTGTTAAATAATAGAATACCAATTGAAATGTATTAAATATTTTGAATGTTTTTCTACATTTTCATATATATTGTATTGTGTTGAAATTGAAATCAAAGTGTATGTTATTTTAGATTACAAATATTTGCACTATAAAAATGATAAAAGAAATAATATTTTTCAATTCACCTCATACAAGTACTGTAGAGCAACCTCTTTGTCATGAAAGTGCAACTCACAAATGTAGATTTTTTTTTTGTTACATAACTGCACTCAAGAACAAAACAATGTAAAACTTCAGAGCCTACAAGTCCACTCAGTCCTACTTCTTGTTCGGCCAATCACTAAGACAAACAAGTTTGTTTACATTTACAGGAAATAATGCTGCCTTCTTCTTATTTACAATGTCACCAGAAAGTGAGATATATGTTGATGATGCTCATTACAAAAATAATGCATTAATTACATTTGTGATTGAACTCCTTGGGGTAGAAGTGTATGTCCCCTGCTCTGTTTTACCCGAATTCTGCCATATATTTCATGTTATAGCAGTCTCAGATGATGACCCAGCGCATGTTGTTGTTCATTTTAAGAACACTTTCACTGCATGTGAGGTTTAAGAATCTAAGTGTCTTCCAAAATCTGAGAGGGACGAGGTGTGGAGCATGCTTTCAGAAGTCTTAAAAGAGCATCAATCCAATGCGGAAACTACAGAACCCGAACCACCAAAAATAAAATCAACCTTCTGCTGGTGGCATCTGACTCAGATAATGAAAACGAACATGTGTCGGTCTGCACTGCTTTGGATTGTTATTGAGCAGAACCCGTCATCAGCATGGACGCATGTCCCCTGGAATGGTGGTTGAAGCACGAAGGGACATATGAATCTTTAGTGCATCTGGCACTTAAATATCTTGAGACACCATCTACAACAGTGCCATGAGAACACTTGTTCTCACTTTCAAGTGACTTTGTAAACAAGAGGCAGGCAGTATTATCTCCTGCAAATGTAAACAAACTTTTTCGTCTGAGCGATTAGCTGAACAAGAAGTAGGACTGAGTGGACAGCAGGCTCTAAAATTTTACATTGTTTTATTTTTGAATGCAGGGGTTTTTTGGTACATAATTCTACATTTGTAAGTTCAACTTTCATGATAAAGAGATTGCACTACAGTACTTGTATTAGGTAAATTGCAAAATACTATTTCTTTTGGTTTTTTACAGTGCAAATACTTGTAATCAAAAATAAATGTACAGTGAGCACTGTACACTTTGTATTCTGTGTTGTAATTGAAATCCATAGGTTTGAAAATGTAGAAAACATCCAAAAATATTTAAATAAATGGTATTCTATTATTGTTTAACAGTGTGATTAATCGCGTGATTAATCGTGATTAATTTTTTTAATCGTTTGACAGCCCTAAAAAAAATACTTTGAGTTCTGGAACAGGATTCTGCACTGTGCGATCGTTGCCCTGGGAGAGCGTCGGGGGGTGGGCGATGCAAATAGAAAGTAAATTGAAAGAGAGAGATTTTCCCTGTGTTGTTCACAATAAACATGTTTGTTCAAGAAAAGAAGAGATGAAACAAAAAAAATCCCTGTCTGATGCTGAAGCCTAATGCACTGGAGAAATTGTTCCTTAAGTAAAGATTTCCTTGTCATTCTATGAGGTCTGTGAGCCTTTGAGTTATCTGTCATGTATATGCTACACAGAAATATTTGTAGGCTTTGCTTTTTGGGTACATGCAGTTTACTTTATGGAGGGACTTGAGCTATGAAATTCAGATCAGGATCTAAATATCCCCAAAGAATGAGGAAGTTTGGATCCAGTGACCCAGTTTGGTCCATCTCTAGTTTGTCTGACCTCCTTCCCCGTTTCCACATTTCCTCTGCCTGCTGAAATTGCATAATCACTCTGCCTGTATGGTCTCCTATCCTAATGCTGCAGCTACATGTCCAGGTGACTGAATACTAATTTCACATACATTAGATCAAAGAACTAAAGTACATTGTGCCATTTTGCCATTCACATTGTCTGAAGGTCAGATGTAAGTAAGGCATAGGCCTAATCGGCAGAATAGGGCCCTGATATGTAGCAGGCATCATAATGCCCAATTCATCACAGTGATATGAATATGATACGATGTGATTGTCTCTTTCAGCTGAAATACCTTAATTAGGACTTATATTTGAGTAATTTAAACAATACGAGCAAAGTTGCACTCAAGTAAACTACCACTGAACACCTGTATAGCAACTGGTACCAATACAAGTTTAACAATAGGACTCTTACTAAAGTCAGCAGGAGCTGTGTAGCTAAAACCTTGCACAATTGCTTTAATGAGGTAGCCATAGGTGACTTAACTATGCAGCTGCTTTTCAGCCATTCTGTTTTATGTACCAAACTGTTCCTTTTTCTAAAGGCAGCTGCATTTTGCTGGATTACTATTGTTCAGGTCATCCTCCAGGTTACACATGGTCAGCAGCCTCAGAGGATTGCATAATTAAATATTGCTCCTACCCAGAATCAAGGTTTTGGGAACCTCCATCAAATACCTTGATAATATTTTAAAAGATGCTAAAGAGATTATTTGAGCAAATCACTTGCCTGTCCTTTCTTTCTGTGCACACACATATGCAATCTGTCTGACCTACAAATGGGGTATTAAGGCAAAGGAAGTGATCTCTTGTTTCGAGGAGGTTGTTTTGGAGAGGCTAGTTGCACATGTTTGCAGTCTTGTGGGTGCCTGAAGTGAAGGGAGCTGATGCATCAATCCATCTGTTAGTTGATTACAAATGTCTTTTTCTCCCGTGTCTCTCTTTTAGGTCAAAATGAACAAGGTGACTTCTGTGTGGGGGCTGAAGGACCTTTCAAAAAACTTGTTTCCGAATGGCCCCCTGTGTTCTACAAACAGCAAAAAAACAACCTTTGTGTTTAAAAAAAAAAAAAAAGAGCATACGTTGAGACAGAGAAACAAAAGGTGCATTCGACCTCTCTTTCCAACAAGTACAGACAGAGATGCACATTACCCCCTTCTTGGATTTCCTGAATACACAAAAACAACTGCCAGGCCTTTGGAAGGTTCAAAAGGAGAAGCATTGGTGCCATCTGCTGGCTATTACCTGTGTTTACTACCTTCATTCCTACTTATTTGAGTTATGAAATTATTTCATCCAATTCAGTTCTTTCTGAGACCCCTTGCACCAAGTCTCCTTAGTCATTATATTATTTAAAAAAATACCGTGATGACCTTGTAACAGAAGCCAATAGACAGCAAGTTGTTTGCCCTAAAGGCTGTACAGTACATACTTGCCTTAACCCAAATAAGTTGCACATCACAGAAACTCAGTGCAGGCTTACTGAAGTGACTTCCTTTAGATTCAACCTGCTGCTGTTAATTCTGAAAGATTAGTTTTTCGTGTCAGGGAATAAGGCTCTGTTGCTCAGCAGCTCCAGAGTGACCGCGTACGAAAACTGCCAGCTGTCAGAGAAGTGCTTTACTAATGAGCCTCCACAATGGTCAAGAAAACAAACAGTTTATAATGCTTAAAAGAGAAATAGATCTCTGGGGTTGGGAAATGTGTAAAGGGAATCCCTCCTTAAACCAATAACTGAACCTACTGGAAATAAACAACAGAAACAGTGTTTCATAACCCCACTGTTTTTATTTATCACACTGTAGGTGCTTTTATAACTAACTCTAAATATGTCTTTTACTAACTCCAGAGACATCTGCAGATTTCTAGCAACAGAGGCCAACTGAATATGTATTAGCTACGTTTACTCTTTTATATCTAATTTCAACTGAAAATCCTATGTAAGGGAGCATTCTTTTTTCTAATTGCACCGGAAGGGATCTAACTTCTTTTGTTTGTTTTGGTTGACATAGAGTGGGGAGGGACTAGCTGCATTGGTGAAATATTGGAGATCTTTTTGTGGTATATTTGGGGATCCGTTGTGTGTTAGAATGTGTATTTTATCTTCCTGTAAAATTGTGGCTGAAAAAACCTGTGCTGTTATGTAGTTGGCAACAAGATGCCTTTGGGGATTTTACTAGTAGGTCAATGTGTTTGACATATTCTGAACTCATAGGAACGTTTGTTTTGTTCTGAATTTGATCTGTATTTTCAAGCACTTAGGCAGCTTTCATTAGGAAAAAAATATTTTGCTCAGGCTTTTCAGGAACTTGAATTGTCATTCTTTCTTTGTTCAGAAACTGCATAGACAAATGCACACACCTGCCGCACACCCAAGCCACATGTCCTTGAGGGCCTGACTGGTCAGTGCTTGGAAAGGTGCAAGTCATCACAAAGCGACTCTATTCCTAGCTTGCCAAACTTTCACAGTCTCTGTGGCTTATCGGTTCTGATGCCCTGTGCACTAACTCTACTTATCCATTGCTATAGAAATTGGCACCCTTCGCTGTGTGTGCATGAATGTAATGTGTCACAAACAATAAATCTGGACAATGACAGTGGAACAAGCATTCCCCACTGACAATAAGATAAAAGACAGATTTAGGAGCTCTACTTACATTCATTCTGTAAGATTTTCTATATATGTGTGTGTGTGTGTGCATGTATGTATGTATATATAATACACACCTACATATATTGAGGAAAGATGCATAATGTTCTGGCTTGAACATGAGGCTAAGAGCCAGGAATTCCTGAGTTCCTGATAAGCTATGGGACCATAAACAAGTCACTTAGGCCCTGAACCAGCAAACCCCTTAAAAACATGCTTAACGTCTTTGGCTGAATTGGTGTCTTCTTCAAAACTTTTCCTATGTGGCTGCCTAAATTTTGAGCCCTTAAATCGATATTTAGTAGAGCTGGCTGGAAATGGAATATCCATTCTATGGCAAATTCCGACAGTTCAAACTTTTTTTCCATTCTGAATCAGAAAAAAAAGCTGAAATTTCTTGCAAAACAAAATATCTGACAAATTTTGAGTTGAGGTCATTGCAACATGTTGTTGCTGTTGAATCATTTCGTTTTGATCATGTTGATTTATTTCCTTTTGACTTTTATATTTGATTAAAAATTAAATGTTTATATATGCATATAAATTAAATATAAAAGTCCAGATGAAATTAATCAAAATGTCTAAACAAAACGAGAAAGTCAAAACAATTCATTTTCATTTCTTCCAGTCAAAAATATTGTTCCAGTGAAACATTTTGATTTTAACACAGCTGCATTTTTCATTTACATTTTTTTTTACCAGCTCTAGTATTTAGGCACCTAAATAGTGGCCTGATTTTCAAGGATAATGAGCAGTCATGTCTTGCATTGACTTTCCATTCACATTGAATGGGAGCTATTGGTGCTCTGCACCTTTGAAAGTCAAGCAATTTATTTAGGTGCCTCAGCATGGATTTAGGGGTCTAACTTTAGGCACCCAGGTTAGAAAAGTTTGTCCTTAACATCTCTCTGTTTCAGTTCCCCCAACTATAAAATGTGAATAATAATAACTACCTCACATAGTGGTTGTGAGGATTAATTAATGTTTGTGCAGTGCTTAGAATTACTATGTAAGTGCTAAGTCTTATAAATAATGTGTGTATATTTATATATTGCATATGTACACACATATGTATACATACATTCAAGTATATAGAGATATATACACATATATAAAATAGGCATTCATATTCCTGCTTAAGTTGCAGTGAAAGCACTGGTATTTCAGGACTGTTGACTACTACGCTAAAGGATGATGTTTTGGAAGCAGTTTGGAGCACAGTAGTGTGAGAATATCTGGAATGACATTTTTGATTTGTACAGCTATATCCGCCTCAAAATCCAGTAAAGAATGTTATTTTTCTAGGCTGGGTTTTTGTTATGAAGCTAAATATTCAGAAGGCAAGAGTTACAATCCAAATGTGTCTTTTTTTTCTTTTTTGCATTTGTTAATTCTGAATGTATTTTTAACAAAAGTGATTTTTTTTTTTTTACTTACTAGTGTAATTTGCATTAAAAAAATGAAAAAATATAGGTTTCCAAGCTATTTATGGCCCCCTGGTACTATTCACAAACTTGCGAGAAACTTAGAATTACAGTTCTTGGCTGAGCAACAATACAGAATGAGGACTCCTTTTAAATTTACAGAATGCCCATCCTACTCTGTGCAATGCATGGATGTGTCAGTGCTGAAAAGAAACTGCTAGGTCATGACATCATTTTAACTGAGTCATAGGTAACACGTATTTTCATGGTCTCCTGACACTAAAAGGTTTCTTTTACAAGGCTGGCTGCAGTAGGCACATTGTCATTTAGAAAATATCTTTGTATTTTGTCTACTCATCAGGAATTTTAAGTCTATGACAGGTTTACAGTTACCAACAGTGCTAAGTACTGTATTAAGTAATCCTTGTTAAGAGGGAGCGATGTAATATGGATTTTTCCACTGCAGTTCGTTTTTTAAAATGCTGCTTCATTGCCCATGCAGTGAAATAACACAATAAAATGAAAACGTGTCTTAAGCAACCACTTCAAGGGACTCACAAAAACTGGTTACTTTAGACTGCGTGCTTAATAAAGGTGGCCCAGAATTCTATTCAGTATGTTCAGGGATACTCCAGGGTCGTTTCTTAAGATAGGTGATTGCTTAGGAAGAGTGGCCTTTTGTGTGGGTATTTTAATCCTTTCATTATTATTATTCTGTGCATACCCTCTTAGGTACTGTGTACATGATACATTTCAGGCATGTGAGAAGACAAGATCTGTGTCCCAGAATGCTGGTTATGGTACTCAGCTATTGTGTAGCATTTTGGAAGGGGTTGGGCCATACTATAAACTACAGATGTTACACATGGTGATTCCTGGTTGTATCTAGATGGGGTTTATCTATTAACTCTGAGGCTGATGCTTTTAATCTTTTTAAATACTGACGGCCGCCCCGCAAAAACAGTGAAGCACCCCCTCTCACACACACAACCTATAATATACCATCAGAATGCTATACAAAATTCAGTGTAAAATCGAACCTGAAGTCCTGGACCATTTTTATTTTCCAGAAAGAATGAGTTGTCTGTATTTTTCTTCTTAAACTTCATTAATCAGAAAACAGGTTTGTTCTTGCGAAGACTTGTAGTGAGTTTAAACCTGGCTGAAGGCAACTCATGCATTCATCAGGTTTGTATTCTAGTCATTCCCTTACTATTACAGCCCCCTAGTATTGTACATGGATTATAGACTTCTTTGAATCGACATTGAGCCTAAACCAGATTTTATTAAAGAACACGGCTGGTTAGATATGCTGCAGGCAGCATTGTATCAATTGCTGCATTACAACTTGAGAATAATGTAGATTGGATGCTGGCTACACACTCCAGAAAAGAGTATGTGCTTTTAAATATATCTAGCTCTTGTGACAAATGCACTTTAGACTGACATAATCTATTTATACATAGAAAAGGTATCATACTGACTGAGTGCTGGCTAACCTTATCCTCAGACTTCCAATAAGAGTACCAATTAGTGCCAACTGGATTTGTGATACATACATCTGTCCACTAGACCCTGGACTGAAGCCACCAATGTGACTGAACCTGGACTGAGCCTATCAGTTCATGGCAAAAGAGTGTTCCCGTTCTTCTGTCGGGTGCTCTCAACTGTTTGGTTGCATCATAGTGTGGAGCATGGATCATATCAGCACGTATTGTAACTTGGAGAACAATGGCACACAATTAATGCCAGATTGGATAACAATTAGCCACATGGCTAATTCAATGAATAACGTAGCTGGAGTCCACGTAACTTAGGTCCACTTACTGCAGTGTCTTCACTGCGCTGCGTTGACAGGAGACGCTCTCTGGTCAACTTCCCTTACTCTTCTCGAGTTGCTGGAGTACCAGAGTCAACCGGAGAGTGCTCTGCTGTCATCGATTGCAGCAGCGTCGATCTGCCCGGTAGTGAAGACAAGCCCTAAGTTATGTACAAACAAAATATTTTTCTGCAAACTGTGGGGAAAAAAACAAAGATATTACACAAAAGGATGAGCTCCTTGTAGCATAGTACATATGCTCCTTACACATCTCTTGCCACGAATTGCCTTTCCAGAAACCCAGACGTGTGATTTTTTAATATACACTCTTTGTTTAGCAGGCCCTTTATCTGGCATCTGGCTCCTAAATCAATTAAGTCCATCTTTATGGACCTGGTCCAAAGCTAACTAAAGTCATAGAGTCTTTCCACTGACATAAGTTGACTTTGGATCAGGCCCTACCAAACATGCCACCTTTTTTTGCATATTAAACAGCTCAGCCTGCTTTCTCCACAGCCTCATTCCCTGCACTTCCACATTCACCTGTCCCCTGTTTGGCCCTAACAGGTTGCCTAATGGGCCACTATCTTCCTCTAGGGAAGCCTAGCTTGGGAAACAATGAGAGTAGTGTCCATCTTGCTGAGGGAAGTCTGTGGCTTCCATCCCATTGACATTAATGGTGGGGGAGGCGGGGGAGGAGACAGTCATTTGGAATAAGGGCAAAACTTCAAGCAATTGAAGACAGAAATCAATGAAACCCCTTAAAAAAAAACAAATATCATGAGACACAATAAAATTGCAAGTTGACAACACTGTAGTCACTACAATATTCAAGGACTTTCTTTTTCTCTTAAGCTAATCCTTGTAGAAATGATTTTCAGATGTGTAATATTTGCTAAAAGCTATAGTTCAGTGACTACAAAGAGCTCATAATTATCAACGGTCACAAGAGGAATGATTCTGGGAAAATGTGTTTGTGAACAAGTTCACTGAATCAGACTTGAGTTTCAATCTAACATATATGCCTCTTTTCGCTCGCTTGCTCTCTCGCTCGCTTGCTCAAACTTTCAAGTGACTGGTTTATGTTTGTATAAATGTGTAAGAAGGCACTTTTATTCATGAGTATACAAGTATTCATGTGCAATTCAGCATATTTACATGTGATTATCGATATTCATGCAACTGCATGTATTTGCACCAGAAGTGCTGGGACCCCTTCTCTGCCTGTTTTTCAATAGGCAACGCCTTTCTGGTTCAGGAGGCTCCAGTATCCAATACACTGATGTACTTGCTCTTTTCTGGTTTGTATGGTCTCCAGCAAATTCCACTTTCATCGGGAACCTTTTCATCTATAGCTGGGGAACCAGCTGGGAAGTGCTGAGTTCAGTTCTAAGTCTCATTTCATAAATACACTCAAGTGATTAGCCTACTTCGCATATGCTTCACAGAGCAAAAGAAGAGAGAGCGAGTGGGTATTTGTTTTTGTTTTTCAAATCAAATCGCCATGTGTTTAAATAGTTTAGCTCAAATAATATTAATATATTTCATAATATTTAATATATTTAAAAGCCGTCTCCAATCTAATAATAATAATTAATAAATGAAGATGTTCTCATATTTATACACTATCACATGCTCTGTCTCGTTTAAGGAAGGCGGGAGCCCCCAATTTCCATAGTGCACAGGGCCCCACAATTCTTTAATCCCATCTTGGAAGGAACAGAAAACAAAAGTTTCAGCTAATGACATCTCAGTAAGCTAACAGATTCCTATACAATACATGTTTATATATATTAACATCCTACGCAACCTTTTACCTTGATATGAGTTTAAAGCAGCAGCTATGAAAGAACAACAACAATAAAAGACTGCAAATTGATGCTGTCACAAAAAGGATGATGGATTGATTCAATTAATCAGTAAATCATTTCTAAGAGTTCTGCAGGGAGTTATTTACCAAAGCCATACTCTGTTTCTCTTTTCTGGAGGGTATGCATGCTCTCATTTTTCTTCATTATTTTTCCTGTTTCATACATCAACTTTTGCTGCATATTCTCATCATGATGTGTGGGAAGCTGCACAAGTAAATCTCTCTTCTCCCCCCTTCCCCCCCTCACAAATTGAAAGCTTTGCACTGACCGCTTTGTTTATTGCAAGCTTTGTTTATTCTCCAACAGTGAGAAACACTAAGCAAGTATTGTCAAAATGAGAGTTTATTTTTTATTTAATCTTTGCTTTTACTGTCTAATTCATTTGAAATAGATTTAGACCCCGACCCAGGAAAGCACTTAAGTGTGTGCTTAATTTTAAGCATGTGAATAGTCCTGTTGAAGCCAATGGGACTATTCATGTGCTTAAAGTTAAATGCATATTTAAGCACTTTGCTAGATTGGTGGGGGGGGGATTGGATCAAAATACTCATGCAACTATTATTACTATTTTAAATACTGCCATAGGAGTGCATACTCATCCCTACCCAACCTTGGCACTGGAAAAAGATACTGGTGTTTAGATGTTTGTGGTATTTCAAGGGTTAAATATAAGGAAATGATCCCTGCAGTAACAAGGCATATACTGTAAAATGAGAGAAAAAACACAAAAAAGGAATAGTTGAGGGGGGGGTGTGTGTAAATAAACATACAGTGGACACACTTTAAAAACTCATTCCAGTTTTAGAGGTGTAGCTGGTTCTAATAGTATCTCTGAACTAAAATATAGGGAATATCATGAGAACTGGCAATGTCTCTAAAACCAGAATGAATGTTTTAACTGTGTCTAGTATACATGTATCTGAGATATGGGTGAGATTATAAAAAGTACTCACATTGGCCAATCTTTGCTCCATTGAAGTAGGTCCATTGGGTTACAGTTAGGCCATAGACTTCAACGGAGCCATGAAAATTTATACTCTCTGAGGAGCTACCCTGGAGCGTTTTTGAAAACTCCACCCTAGTTACATTTATACACACATACATTATATGTGGTGGTAACGTGTGCTATGAAGGCAGCTGGGACACTAAGGGCATTAGCCAGGTTTGCCAGCAGAGGAAAGAAGGGTGGTATTTTTTCTTCAATCTGCAGGTACTCTGCAAGGAAGAACCCACAATGAAAGGAAAATGGTGTGTTGCCAACATCACCCCTAGCTCTTGTGGGGGCCCTGGACAGACAGATATCCTGACCCTGGAGGCTTCCACCCAGGCCTGGTCTTGACTTGTTGGGGACATGACCTGCATGTCACCACTGATGAAAGCCAGGCAGATGGAACAACTCGGTGTGAGACGTGTCCTCTGATGGAGTCCCTCGGGAAGCAAGTAAGAGAACTGCAGGAAGAAGTGGCTCATCTGTGTAGCATCCAGGAGCATGAGGACTTCATTAACAGGATGCACATGGAGATGGCTGGCATGGAGGATGCTACCCAAATAGAGACTCTAAGTGGGACTGGAGGAGGAAGGAGAACCAGCTGCTCAGTGAAGAGGACACTGGCTGCTGGCCTCGAGCAGTAGACAGTTCTCCACCCACCATCTGGTCCCCTATCCACCAAGGTCAAGAACCAGCATGCTGTACTGGCAACAAGAGGAAAAAAGCAGACCTCGATGGCTGATTAGGAGAAGCCACCTACCCTGAAGGCTGGGAGGCTCACAGCCACCACACCAAAGGAAGCTGAGGGTGCTAGTGATCAGGGACATCCTACTGAGGGGGATGAAGACATCCATCTGCCAACCTGACCTGATATCCCAGTAGGGTGCTGCTTGCTTGGAGCCTGAATCCAAGACATTATGGAAAGGTTGCTGAGGATCATTCAGCCCTCTGACCACTATCTCATGCTCTTCATCCATGTTGGCACTAGTGATACTGCCAGGATGACCCTGAGCAAATCAGCATTTGGGCTCTGGGAACCAGGGTGAAGTCAGGGATGCAGGTTGTGTTATTCTCTATCCTCTCGGATGAGGGTAAGGGCCCCGGAAGGGATACACACATCCTGGAGATGAGTGCCTGGCTTAGGGTGACCAGACAGCGAGCATGAAAAATTGGGACACTTTTTTTACAGGGGGGTTATAGTTGCGTATATAAGACAAAGCCCCTAATATCAGGACATCTGGTCATCCTAGCATGGCTGCGCAAGTCATGTTGACAGGAGGGCTTTGGCTTCCTCATCCACGGGATGTTGTTCTGTGAAGGAGGACTGCTAGGAAGAGATGGGATCCACCTGATAAAAACAGGAAGAGCATCATGGAGGACAGGTGAGGTCCTAGGATGCTGGAGAAGAAAAATCATACTGCCTATCTTTAAAAAGGGGAACAAAGCAGACACATGGAATTATAGACCAGTCACCCTAACTTTAATACCTGGAAAGATACCGGAGCAAATTATTAAACAATCACTTAGAGGATAATAGGGTAATAAGTAATAACCAACATGAGTTTGTGAAGAATAAATCATGTCAAACCAATCTAATTTCCTTCTTTGACAGGGTTACCTGCCTAGTCGATGTGGGAAATGCAGGAGACATGATATATGTTGATTTTGGTAAGGCTTTTTACACTGTGCCACATGATATAAGCATATCATATTAATGGGCATATCATAAGCAAACTAGGGAAATGTGGTCTAGATGAAATTACTATAAAGTGGAGGCACAACTGGTTGAAAAACTGTATTCAAAGAGTAATGGTTCACTGTCAGACTGGGGGGATGTATCTAGTGGGGTCCCAAAATGGTCTATCCCCAGGACCAGTAATATTCAATATTTTCATTAATGACCTGAATAATGAGTGGAAATTACGCTCATAAAATTTGTGGATATCTCCAAGCTAGGAGGGATTGCAAGCTATTTGGAGGACAGGATTAGTATTCAAAAGGATTTGATAAATTGGAGCACTGATCTGAAATAAACAAGATTAAATTCACTAAAGATAACTGTAAAGTAATATACTTAGGAAGGAAAAATCAAATGCACAACAACAAAATGGGAAATAACTGGCTAGATGGTAGTACCGCTTGAAAAGGATCTGGGAGTTATAGTGGATCTCAAACTGAATATGAGTTAACAATGTGATGCAGTTGCAAAAAAGGCTAATATCATTCTGGGATGCATTAACAGGAGTGTCATATGTAAGACATGGACAGTAATTGTTCTGCTCTGTTTGGTATTGATGAGGCCTCAGCTGGAGTACTGTGTCCACCTTCGGGTGCCATACTTTTAAGAAAGATCTGGATTCTCTCCAATTTTTCCACAGGAGAGCAACAAAAATGATAAAAAAAAGTTTAGAAAACTTGACCTGTGTGGAAAGGTTAAAAAAATAGGTATGTTTAGTTTTGAGAAACAAAGACTAAACAAAGAAACAAACAAAGACCTGGTAACAGTCTTCAAGTATGTTAAGGGCTTTTATAAAGAGGTTGATGATCAGTTGTTCTCCATGTCCACTGAATGTAAGGACAATGAGTAATCAGCTTAAACTGCAGTAAGGGAGATGTAGATTTGATATTAGGAATAATTTTCTAACTGTAAGGATAATTGAGCACTTGAATAGGCTTCCAACGGTGATTGTAGAATCACCCTCACTGGAGGTTTTTAAGAACAGATTAGACAAACAACTATCAAGGATGGTCTAGATTTAATTCGTCGTGCCTCAATATGGAAGACTGGACTAGGTGACCTCTTGAGGTCCCATCGAGCCATACATTTCTATGATTCTGTGATAATTTGCAGAGTCATGTGACATATTTCCTTTACCATGCATCTCTGAGTGCCTCACTTGCTCTCTGACCACAAATTTCTCTCTCTCTTGGAATTACTTCTAACGCTGCAAACCTTTGAGTAGATTCAAACAGTGGCTGGTTTGGGGTTTGTTTGTTTTTAAATCAACCTCCCTTAAAATGTTTGCTTTTTCCTTCAAATTTGGAAATTCTTACTAACCACATACTGGCCTGAAGCTCAGGATAGACAATAATAGCTCGTACAGCAATGATAGGTTTATAGTCTGGTATTTCACAACCTATATTGCTGGAAACAGCTGTATCCCCATGGAAAGGGAATATTCCTGAATTCTCAATAGCAAACATACCTCTTTCTTCCTGGATGAGTCTGAGAATTGAACCTTGTCATCACAATGTTATTGTGTAAAGAAAAGCTATTTTGGCTAATATTTCAAGATTTCTAAAATGTATTGTCATTTTGCTCTTTTCTGAGTCCTTCATGCTTGGACTCAGGTACTGATATCCTGACTCCACTGAAATCAATTGGAGTTTTGCCACTGATTCCAACAGGGTCAGGACTTCAGCCTTGGCAACCTGAAAACCTGGTTTTACAAATACAGGAATACAAAAATTAGCCCCAATTTTTTTTTAAACTCTAACATTTCTGAAATATATTATGGTGGGGGGGGCGGAGGGACTGTTTGGCATATACAGAAGATATGGAATTGTGTTATATTTTATTAACAGTCATTTGGACTGACTTGCTGAACTTGCTCATTGCCAGACTCATGCCAATAAAACATTTATACTATCCCATTCCTTTGTGTATTTCATTTCATATGACTAAAATCTCTCAGTGGTGGATTGGCAGTGAAAACTGCAGAAAAAGTGAGTTTTAAGAAGCATTTGAATGAAGGTTGCATGGTTATTTGATGGATGATATAATAGGTTGAATCCTTTGAACAACTTCCTCGACATTTGCCTTTTTAAAATAAATGTTAAATATTAATTTTAGTCTTACACTACCAATCTAACTATTTTGTATCGTTCTGTCTTCCTGCTGAATTAACTAAAGCACTAAAGACTTGCTAAGTCTTCTAGTGAGCAAACTGCTTTACAAGCAGGGAAATGTTTAAACCTAGATGGCAACACGAGGTGCCACAGCAAAGGGTGGCCCAACAGTGTCCTATATTTACCAAAAGCACCAATTAAACTGGAGCTATTCCTGTGTACAAGTGTCTCTCTGCTAATTGCACAATCTTGTAATGTAAAACAATCTTCACACAGGGCGGTCTAGATGAGATCTCACGATATAACTTCCCTTTAAAGCTCATTTCGCCATCTGGGTGAGTGTTGTGCTTCGGGGAGGAAGGCGGGTAATCAGATCCTTTCTTGATGGGTGCCCCATAAAAACCTAGACAGATAGATAGAAAGTGTCTGAACGGTCTCGATTAGAACAGACACTAATGGTACACCAAAGCTCTGTGACAGATGGAGCTTGAGAAGAGAGCAACCATTTACTTTCCCACAACAATCCAGGTCTGTTTCTTTCATGCCAACTCATCCAGTGAGTCAGGGACACAGCCATGTTTCTAAACTTGTCATCCATGCCAGGCCATGTGCGACTTTTGCTATATGACAATCTCATCCCTGGTGGGTTTTTCATAGAATCATAGAATATCAGGGTTGGAAGGGACCCCTGAAGGTCATCTAGTCCAACCCCCTGCTCGAAGCAGGACCAATTCCCAGTTAAATCATCCCAGCCAGGGCTTTGTCAAGCCTGACCTTAAAAACCTCTAAGGAAGGAGATTCTACCACCTCCCTAGGTAACGCATTCCAGTGTTTCACCACCCTCTTAGTGAAAAAGTTTTTCCTAATATCCAATCTAAACCTCCCCCACTGCAACTTGAGACCATTACTCCTCGTTCTGTCATCTGCTACCATTGAGAACAGTCTAGAGCCATCCTCTTTGGAACCCCCTTTCAGGTAGTTGAAAGCAGCTATCAAATCCCCCCTCATTCTTCTCTTCTGCAGGCTAAACAATCCCAGCTCCCTCAGTCTCTCCTCATAAGTCATGTGTTCTAGACCCCTAATCATTTTTGTTGCCCTTCGCTGGACTCTCTCCAATTTATCCACATCCTTCTTGTAGTGTGGGGCCCAAAACTGGACACAGTACTCCAGATGAGGCCTCACCAATGTCGAATAGAGGGTTTAATATAATAGAGGGTTTAATAATAAATTAAACTGGAATCTTTAAAAGCATGTTCTATGCTGTTTGAAACTAACCAGGGTTGCCATGTCCTTGATTACATAGGTAACATTCTAGTATCCTACATGTGATAAGACCAATGTGAAGCTCAATGGAACAACCCCACCATACAGCTGCTGAGGAGCGAGTATTCCAAGTGTACAAAGTTTCAAGGAGCATGGCCCATGCTCCAAACTTTTGACATTAGGAAAGCATTGGCTGGAGCTCTTTAAAAAAAAATCTTTAGGTAGGGGACATTTAATGATGATCTGGACTCATGAATTTATTCTAACCTCCCATAGGTATTTGAACATATCTCTAGTCACCTGCATAATTACTTAGTGTTTTTATTACTCCTCATTTGAGTGGAGGAACATGATTAGATAACTGAAATATAGGATAGTGCATGGGCAGACAGCCATTACAAGGCTGTAATTCAATTGAGCAGTTCTGATAGTACAATAAACTGCAAGAGCAAAGCTAAGTAGGACTCAAGTTATCAGAACCCCAAGACAGACTTACAGCCGTAGTAATGGCTGTTGGCCCATATATTGTTATTTATAATACAATCAATGCAGCTTTTAAAACAAGATTAATTTATTTGAAAAAATAAACTTCGCAATGCATCAGAGACATTGGGAAGTCAGTTTACAGTGCCCATGGCATAATCTTACACACTGCATGGCATCAGTGCATGAATCTACTGACCAAAAATGGGAACCTGAATAAAGGCCAGGGAAGGAGACAAACGTCTCCATTCTGCTGCAGAACTCTGGAGCTGAACCTGCGCTGTGCAGCGCCCTGCCCCTGGAAGAGAGTAACCCTGGAGAGGTGTTGCCGGGACTGCCTGCCGCTGTGTACCCAGAGGAGCCAGAGGACCTGTGGACTCCACACTGCCCCGCCCAGACTGTGGTAGGAAGTAGCTCAGGGAAACCAGACTGTAGTCCGGTTTTGTTGTCAGAGCACAGGTCAGCATGTTTCAGTTGGACCCTCCTTGGGCCCTGAGCTGGGACGTGGTGCAGTTGGGTGGGCCTGCAACTCCCTGTCCCCTGCCACCGCAGCCTCCCCACTGTAGGCCAAGGGGCTTGCCTTTGCCTGTGGTCTGCTCGAATTGAGACATCAGACCTTTTGTTGCTCCGCCCTGTCTGAGGGTCGGGGCGTGCTAGATGCTTACTTGTTGTCAGCCCCAGCCAGAAGCCTGTGGACTAAAGACCAGCTCTGCTCTGCTCTGCCCACAGGGCTAGAGCACCAGACTGAGTGTTTGCTGGCTGCCTCAGCCCAAAGGCTTCGGCTAAAGTGCTCCCTGCTCTGTCCCACCCACAGGGCCAGAGCCTTACATTGTTAATTACTGCCAGCCCAGCCAAGGGGCTGTGGGCTAAAGACTGCTCAGTGCTCCGCCAGCCTGAGGGAGGGTGAGCACCTCGGACTATTACTACTTGTTTGACTCTCGAGGCGCCCACAGAACTATAGACTGCTTACGACTCGGCCCCGCCAGCAAGACCCGAGCCCGAATGCTGTTGCCTGATACAGCGAGGCGGAGTGGCCTCCCTCCCCACTTAAGAGCGAGGGACCACTACAGCCTCCTAAGTCACTTTGGGTATGTCTACGCTGCAATGAAAAACCTGCAACACCAAGTCTCAGAGCCTGGGTCAGCTGACTCAGGCCTGCAGGGCTAAAAATAGCAGTGTAGACATTCCGGCTCCAGCTGGTACCTGGGCTCTGAGACCCTCCCATCTTATAGGGGTGTCAGAGCCCTGGCTCCAGCCCGAGCCTGAACATCTACACTGCAATTTTATAGCCCCACAGCCTGAGCCGTGTGAGCCTGAGTCAGCTGACCCAGGCCAGCCGTACCTGTGCTACTGATCTTTCATTGCAGGGTAGACATGCTCTTAGATGCCTTTGAAATTTTTACCTTTTGTTCCTAGACCCTCAGGACAAGTCAATATACATAAATTAATTAATCCTGGCAAGCTTTAGCATTTCAAGCGTATTAAAGTCATCTGTCCTTAACAAGGGTGAGAGGCTTTTTGCCCTAATGACTATTAAGTGGCAGATAAATGCATTTTTTAAATAGCTCTCTCAAGTGTCATTTAACAGCTCTGCCTTTAAAAGACTTTGATAGCCACCTGCAAACTTCTCCTATATATCAAAGGGGAAAATGAATGAGGTGGCAAAACCAGGAAAGCCAGGGAGGGGCTAGTGCCCCCATAATGGAAATAGTGTGGAGGCGCTGCGTCCACTTGAACTTGTGTATGCCCTCAGGTGTTTGGGGGGGTGTTCAAAGAGAGAGAGGGATCCAGAGGGGCTGAAGCGGCTGCCATGGGGCCCAGGATTGGGCCAGGGAGCAAATCCCAAAGGGGCTGTAATGGGCCAGGACCTCCCAGGACTCTCCTTCCCAGCATGCAACAGGCTGCCCCCTCCTCTCAGATTCCCAGTTCCTCCCCTCACACCTCCTTCTATTCTTCTGCAGGAGCGTCCACCCCCATCCCCTCCTGAGTTGAATCGTTCTTGTTACTAATTATATCGAAGATCCTGTCAATTTGCTGAATTCACTTGCAATTCTTATAGATATTATGAAATTTGGAGAAACACTAACAGAAATCTGCCAACAGATTTCCCTTCCCAGCTTTCTAAAATCTATTGCAGGTTTACAACATTTATGATTTTGTATCAGAATGTATGAAAGTAGTTTGGAAACACCTGAGAGCCCAGATGGGAAACATGACATGGGCTAACAGCTCTCTCGAAACAAGCACACTGATATCAGATTAACAGTGCAACTGCTGACAGTTTTTTGACATATTTAGCATGCCAGAAGTTTGGACAATGGGCGCAGAAACTGCCACTCAGTCTGCTTCGCTTGAGGAATTAAGTGTAGAACAAACCCCTAAAATACAGCAGGGAGTGTGTTATAATTGTCAAAGTTACACTCCACGGGAACCCAATACACCCACTTGTTTCATATGCTTTGGATATGAGATATGGAATGGGAATCTTTCTACTGGAAAAACTGTTATTACTTAGAGAGGGCCATGTCTTCCCCTAGGTGTCATGCCTGTGTACAGACTGGAGGACTGGGAACATAGCCCATTTATGTTTCATAGAAATATGCCTGCTCTATATGAGATAAACAGGGCTTGATTCTCATTTATACTATGGCCTCTTCGTACCGTTCTGGCAGTTTAAAGAGACGTTCAAGTGTCTGATAATTTATTTATGCTCACTTTAAGGCTCTTTTACACTGCTAGAGGAGAGTCAAGGGACCCTAGTATAAATGAGAATCAGGCCCAGAGTATTTAACTGAGCGTTGCCAATCCACCAAGGGGCACAGCTCACGCTCCCTGTCAGTACCTGGCCTGAGCCAAGGAAGCTAATGAGCCAACCAGCAGACCAAATTCAGCGATGAATCCTGTTCACATGCCACCTAAGGCACGTTGTGCATGTGGTAAGAAGAAGACCAATCTACCCTCCCAGCTCAAAAATCTATTTAAATATTCACCAGCCAATGCAAATTAACTATTGGTGCAGTAGCTGATTTTCCAAGATACACAATGATGCCCACCCAGAGATTTGGGATAAGGGATTTTTTCTGACCCAGCTTAACTGTGGAATCTCACTAATGTGCTTCCAACTTTCAACAACTCTTCATAGTCTTGCAACAATTGGGCCACAATTTAAACTCCCGCACATAGGGCAGAGATATGTGGGAAAGTGAAGAAGAAAATGAAGAAGGCAGAGAAAGAATCATAGTCAATACAAGCTGAATGAGGTGGCATTTCTAGAACAAATAGCAGAAACAGCCAAAACACAAGACCTGATAGTAATGGGAGACTTTAACTCCACAGACATCTGTTGGATAAGAAATACGCAAAAACACAAAATGTCCAGTAAGTTCTAGGAAGGTATTGGGGACAACTTTTTGTTTCAGAAAGTGGAGGAAGTAAGCAGGGGGGGTAGCCATTTTAGGCTTGATTTTGACCAATAGGGTGGAATTGGTTTTGCATCTGAAGGTGGAAGGCAAGTCTGGTGAGAGTGATCATGAAGTGATAAATTTCATGAGTCTAGGGAAAGGAAGGAGTGAGAGCAGCAGAATAAGGTCAATGGACATCAAAAAAGCAGACTTTTTAACATGCAGAGAACTGGTAGGTAAGGTCTCATGGGAAGAAAAACTAAGGAATTAAGGAGTTTAGGAAAGCTGGAAGCTTCTCAAGGAGACAATATTAAAGGCACAATTACAAACTATTCTGATGTGAAGAAAAGATAGAAAGAATAGTAAGAGGCCAATATGGCTCCATCCAGAGCTCATTAATGACCAGAAAATCAAAAGGAGATCCTACAAAAAGTGGTAACATGAAGAAACTGCTAAGGAGGTGTACAAAAGAATAGCACAAGCATGCACAGACAAATTCAGAAAGGCTCAGGCACAAAATGAGTTACACACAGCAAGAAACATAAAAGGCAATAAGAAAAAAGATTCTTTAAATACATTAGGAGCTAGAGAAAGATAAAGGAAAGTGTAGATCCTCTACTTAGCGGGGAAGGAGAGCTAATAATTGATGACATCAAGAAAGCAGAGGTATTTAATGCCTATTTTGCTTTGTTTTCACTAAAAAGGTCAACGGTGAGCAGATATTCAGCACAATTAATGCTAACAAAAAGCAGGAAGGAACACAAGTCAAAATAGGGAAAGAACAGGTTAAAGAATATTTAGGTAAGTTAGATGTATTCAAGTCAGTAGGTCCTGATGAAAGTCATCCTAGGGTAGTTAAGGAACTAGCTGAAGCAATCTTGGGAATGTTAGTGATTATCTTTGAGAACTCATGGAGGATAAGTGAAATCCCAGAGGACTGGAGAAGGGCGAACAGATACTGAAACAAATGATAAAAGAATCAGCACCTAGAGGATAATAGGGTTATACAAAATAGCCATTGTCATAGTGCATTGTCAAGAACAAATCATGTCAAATCAACCTAATTTCCTTTTTGACAGGGTATCTGGTCTAGAGGACAGGGGGAGGGGGGAAGGGGAAGCATTATACATGATATATCTTGATTTTAGCAAGGCTTTTGATACAGACCCACATGACAGTCTCATAAGAAAACTTGGGAAATGTGGGCTAGATGAAATTACTATGAGGTGGGCACACAACTGGTTGAAAGACTGTACTCAAAGTGTATTTATCAATGGTTTGCTGTGAAACTGGGAGGATGTATCTAGTGGAGTTCCGCAGGGTGTCAGGTACTGGGTCTGGTACTATTCCATATTTTCATTAATGACTCAGATAACAGAGTAGAAAGTATACTTATAAAATTTGCAGATGGTATCAGGTTGGGAGGGCTTGCAAGCACTTTGGAGGGCAGGATTAGTAATCAAAATGACCTTGACAAATTGGAGAACTGGTCTGAAATCAATTAGATTAAATTCACTAAAGACAAGTGCAAAGTAGTACACTTAGGAAGGAAAAAATCAAATGCACAAATACAAAATGAGGAATAACTGGCTAGACAGTAGTACCCCCCCTCCAAAAAAATCTAGGCGTTACAGTGGATCACAAAAAGATTATAAGCCAATAATGTGATACAGTTTCAAAAAAAGGATAATATTATTCTGGGTTGTATGAAGAGGAATGTCGCATGTAAGACATGGGAGATAGTTGGCCCACTCTGCTTGGCACCGGTGAGGCCTCTGATCAAGTACTGTGTGCATTTCTGGGCACCACACTTTAGGAAAGATGTGGATAAATTGGCGAGAGTCCAGAGGAGAGCAACAAAAATAATAAAAGGTTTAGCAAACCTGACCTATGAGGAAAGATTAGAAAAACTGGCATGTTTAGTGTTGAGAGGAGAAGAAGACTGAGGCGGGACCTGATAACAGTCTTCCAATATGTTAAGGGCTGCTATAAAGAAGATGGTGATCAGTTGTTCTCTGTGTCCACTGAAGGCAGAACAGGAAATAATGAGCTTAATCTGTAGCAAGGGAGATTTAGGTTAGATATTAGGAAAAACTATAAGGGTAGCTGAACTCTGGAACAGGCTTCCAAGCGAGGTTTTGGAATCCCTGTCACTGGAGGTTCTCAAAACCAGGTTGGGCAAACACCTGGTCTAGGTTTACATGGCCCTGCCACAGCACAGGGGGCAGGGGCTTAATGACTTCTAAAAGTCCCTTCCAGACCTACATTTCTCCGATTGTACAATTCTATCATGTGTAGCCTTTTATTTTATTTAAAGAGAATTTAGGAATGTTGAATTACACCACCGTGGATTTGGCTCAGGCGGCTACAATTTCAAGCTTTACAGAGGTTGAAAGGAACCTCTGCTACTGCTTCAGATGTAGAATCTCTAGGAATGCATAAAGACCAAGAATAGTGTCCACACATACACAAGTACACAGTCTACTCTGTTTTACAAGCTTTATTAAAGTCAGAAGTAAGGTTATGATTATCCATGCATACAAAAATCCTATAAAAACCTATGCACACATTACAAATATACTTATACTCACACAAGGTCATGTGCAGGGATTTAAATGTGACTACTTTTGGAGAAGCAGTTTAAACATTGCTCCCCCATCCAATGCCCCTAGGCCCTGCTGCCTCCCCCACCCACAAGGCCCTCATTGCCTCCCCGTACTCCCCACAGCGCCCCAGTTCGCCACTGCCTCCACCCTCCATTGTCACGAGCTCCCTTCTGCGCACCCCAGGTGGGCTCCAAACACTTACTGGGGCTGCGGGCGAGGAAGGGAAGGGATTCAGCCAGCTTCCCCGCAGCCCCTCTGCCAGTCCAGCTTTCCTGCTCTGGGTGCCATCTAGTGGTGCTCAGTGGGAGCGCTAGCTGCAGTGCCTTTCCCAGGCACATCCCTTCAGCCACACTAAGCCAGACTCCTACCCCGGCAGAGAGCAGGAAGGATCGGCTTGGGGGAGGGAATCCCAGGGCAGAAAGCCAGGGTGGAAGCTGGGCGTGGTGGTAACGATGATTATTGGAGAGACCAGGCCCCTGCTTACCCCCCCACCGTGCATGCCCCGATACTCACATCCTTAACGCTATTCTGAGGATCTGATGGATACCTTGCCAATGGATCATCAATAGAGGGATGGTTCCTGCTGGAGTTTTCCCATAGGGAATTCATTTTACCCAATCTGGGAGCCCTCTTTTATCTTGTGATTCTGACTACACCTAATACTCTGTGCATGTGCATGAAGGTGTCCACCCTCTTTTTCCTTATTTGTAGGGCCCTACCAAATTCATGGTCCATTTTGGTTGATTTCACAGCCATAGGATCATAAATTTCATGATTTCAGCTATTTAAATCTGAAATTTCACAATATTGTAATTACAAGGGTCCTGACTGAAAAAGAAGTTGGGGGGGGGGGTCGCACGATTATTGTAGAGGAAGTTGTGGTACTGTTACCCTTATTTCTGCTCAGCTGCTGATGGTGGTGCTGCCTTCAGAGCTGGGCAGCTGGAGAGTGGCGGCTGCTGGCCGGGAGCCCAGCTCTGAAGGCAGAGCCGCCGCCAGCAGCAGCACAGAAGTAAGGATCACATGGTTTGGTGTTGCCACCCTTCCTTCTGTGCTGCTGCCTGCCGAGCTGGGCCCTCAGTCAGCAGCCGCCACTCTCTGGCTGCCCAGTTCTGAAGGCAGCAGCAAGAAGTAAGGTGGCATGGTATGGTATTGCCTCCTACTTCTGTGCTGCTGCTGGCAGGGTGCTGCCTTCAGAACTGGGCACCTGGCCAACAGCCGCCGCTCTCCCACCACCCAGCTCTGAAGGCAGCATAGAAGTAAAGGTGACAATACTGTGACTCCCCCCTAAAATAACCTTGTGGCCCCCCCTTGCAATTCCCTTTTGGGTCAGGACCCCGTATTTGAGAAACGCTGGTCTCCTCCATGAAATCTGTATAGTATAGGATAAAAGCATACCAGCTTTCATGGGGGGAGACCAGATTTCAGGGTCCATGATGCATTTTCCATGTTCATGAATTTAGGAGGGCTCTACATATCTGTATTGTGTCCCCCAAAAATATTGGGGTACCCCATTGCTCAGAGGTTATTTATAGTTCCTTTTGTGCTCATTAGCATTTATGCACATAGTGCACCCTACAGTTAGGGCATGTGTTAGAAAAATGTGACTACCGGGTATCTTGTACTCAAAAATTAATCTTGCGGCTAATTTTTTGTAATACTACCCATTGGCGCAGCTTTTCCCGTATTTTTGTGGCATCAGGTCATTCTTTGGTCACCTATGTCAAGCATTTCTTAAGTCTATGGCCTAGTATGGCTAAGCTGACTTCTTACAGGCCTCAGCCTGTAGGCTTTGCGTTTCAGCCCTACTTTCTTAGATACCTAATGCATAGTTATTGCTTCTGACTACTGATCAATCTTATACTTCTATAATCCTAACATCACACAGCACACAATAAATGGATGCTAAGATAAAATAATTGGCTACAAATGTTATTGTCACTTAGGTATTTCCTCTCCTTTTCCTCCCTCCACTTCACTGTTTATGGCCCTTCCTTGCTGAGTCATGTTAAATATAGAGCATGTACTCTTTGGGGCAAGGATTGTGCCTTTGCTTGGGTTTTCAAGGTTTAAACATGCTCTGTGTTGATGAAATTCATTCTCCATGCTAGTGAAAACAAAAATGTACTATTCTTGTGGACAAGAAGATTTCCAAAGGGCTATACATTAGTGAAATCAAAACCAAATTTCACCAGAACACACAAAGGCACTTCTTCTCGAGGAGGACTTTGTCCCTACCAAATTTCAATTTCCTACACCAGGCCATTTTAAATATACAGTTCTTCAACACTACAGCTGACCCACACTCCAAAACAGAATGGCTACAATAGACACATGGCACTTACACAGGCTCCTCCACCAGTTCAAATAACAGTGGTTCAATTCTCTACCGGAGAGTAGGCCTGTGAAACCAGATTCCAAGTCCTGTCATGATTTCTAGTAAATAGCTTTGAAAACGTTAGCTGGCAAACTCATCTTTGAAATTCACTGGTTGCTGTTAGAGATGTAATGGCAAGAAAATAACTCAGATTTCCCCTTTAACTGCTGTAATACAGTCTGTACAGCTGATTACTAGGTTGTCATTTTTAATGAAGTTGAAAAACTGCTGAGAACTCAGTAATGCTTTCTTTTCAGCTCTACAAATGCTGCAGCAACAGATTACAGCCAGATTGGAAGTGCTTAACAAGAGCATTACAAAAAGGAAAGAACAATTGGACGTGCGGGGAAGAGAGTGAAAAACATGAAAATAAATTAAATGAATTAAAAGAAAGGAGGAAAGAGAAGCCAATCCAGTACTCTTTATTACTCTAAAATTTAGAACTACAATAGCAGGAAAACAGTTCAGTAATGAATTCCCTCTATGGTTTCATGTACCAATTTGTAAACTGTCTCTCTGCTTCCATTATTTTCTCCCTGGGATTGGGGGGAGAAATGGATGTATGAACTACTCCAAACTATGAGTGTTAAATACAACAAAGCATCACACATTTCACATGAGGTATTTTGTGTAAATGTACCATTCTTCTGAGTTTAGGAATAACCTACAGTATGCTAATTAAATTTGGTTTTAATTGTGTGTGTTTTGGAGTGCTAAAAGCCCGGCTCTAGGTCAAAGACACTCACTAAAACAAACACAAACATCAGCTGTTATTTACATTTAAAAAATTGAAAACAAAACTTAGTTAAACCCTTTTGTGGTGCAGTGAAAGTATTTTAATCATAAATGGCTGATTAGAGAGGTTCAGTGCAGGATTGCCAATTAAGTACGATATTTACACAACATTATTCTGCATAGAAAATTGCTCTGCTTTTGGGAGAAGAAATTGTTCTAATTATTATAGATCCCTATTCATCAAAGGTATAAATTTGCATGCTACACCCCAACTGTACCCTACGCAAAGTCAGAGTAAACAGACCACATGCAAGGGTGATGGAGAGTGAATCTACCACCAAAGTTTTGGAAAGAGTACAGGACAGAGGGCAACTCCATGGCCACTACTGTAAGCCCTGGCTGGAAAAGGGACAACAAACCTTGTACAGCCTCTATCTGAGAGTCTGTGGTCCCTGGATCCATGTAATTGCAGACCAAGTAATACACCTCACACCACATGGCCTGGTTGCTCCCACACCTCCCTACCGCCATGGTAGACTATTTAGAACTAGCACATAGACCAGCTCCACCATGCACATGGGGTGAAATCTTGGCCCTGTTGAAGTCAATGACAAAGCTTCCATTCACTTCAGTGGAGTCAGGATTTTGCCTATGGGGTGAGAAATTCCCATCCCACAGCTATGCACCCACTGTGCAGTGGAACTGTGGGAGTTGTGTTAAGCTGAGGATCTCTGAGGGCTGTTACATGATTACTCTCCCACTCCCCCGAATGTGGACCTAGTCCTAATGTCCTTACTCAGGGAAAACTCTTATAGCAGGCATTGGGAGTTTTCCCTGGGCAAGGACTTAAGGGCAAATCATACCCTGCTTCTGTGGACACAAGGCCCAAAACAGAGCAGAACCACAGCAATTCCACTGTGCAGCAAGATGCTGATCTGAGGGAATCTACACCCTCGTCTCCTTGCCCCCTCCTGTGGCCAGGCCGGTGGAGGAAGAGGGCAAGGTCCACTGACTCCATGAATTATATGTTTCCATTGACTTAAAGTTAGTATAGGGGGAGCATAGTGGGCCTTGGCCTCAAGAGCTGCAGTAAGGCCCATGAAGTTACTGCAGGGTGCTCTACAGTTTGGGGAGCGTTGTGGAGCCCATGCAGGCCCAGCAGCCAAGGAGTTAATGCCAGCACTGATTGGCAGCCTCAGAGCAACTGAGAAACAGAGGGGCGGGGCCGCTGCCAGAGGAGCAAGCAGGCCAGAGAAAGAAGGTCCTGCCAGCTAGCTGGCAAGAAGCTGTCTCAGAGTGACAACAACCCAAGGGACAACGAGAGCCACAGGCTGCAGAACCTACAGAACCAAGGGAGGTAGGAAGCAGCTCAGGGTACAGCAGGAGAATTGTGGAGGACTGATTCTGATGTCCTGGGTTAAGGGCCCTAAGCTGAAACCCAGTGGAATGGAGTGTGTGAGCCTTCCCTTCCTACCCCTTAACAGAGACTTAAGTACCAAGGGGGGTTCCAGGGCCCTTGAGGACAAGGACCAGACAATCCCCTGCTAAACATAAGGTGAAGCCGATACACCCCAGTGGGACAGAAATTAATGTCCTTGGCTCCAGAATAGGACTATAGAGACTTAGACAAGAAGGGTGGACTCACTGCCCCACCAACCTGAGCAGACTCTGTGCAACATCCTGTCTGACCAAAGGGGGCTGTTGATGCACTGGGGCACCAGCCCACAGGGAGAGAATTGTGTCCTCCATCAACCCTTTATGGATTACCCAACCAAAGTTATTTGCACAGACTTCACATAGGAGATGAGGATTTCACCATGTGAGGGGCCTAATCCTGAGTGGTACTGAGGAGGTGGTAAGTCCTTTTCAGGAGGTGCTTATCACTGCTCAGAATTAGGCCCTACATGTGTAGACTTAAAATCTGCCAATTTTTATTCTGAAACTCTCTTTGAAAATGAGTTGCTCCTTCATTTACCTACTAGTTTCTGAGTTCAGTGTGCTGAGCGTTCTCTATAGCATCTGATAACATCAGCAGCAATGACAACATGGTTATGTTTTCCTGTACACAAAGTGCAACCGTTTACTGTCAGCCCAAATTACTTTTATTTTACATTTTTTTAAAAGAACAATGGTAAAGGACTACAGTATAGTCTGTACTTCAGAGCCCAGTATGTGTGTCTCTTTTGTCCAGGTTGCAGTGACTCAGAAACAAAATGGCTACTGTCCCTGTACACAGGCAGAGCTCCTAGATGTATGGAGTAATATGCAGTTTCCTGGCCACATATACAACATGAACCAAGGTTGCTGTATCATCAGCTACTGCACGGCAAATACAGAATCCCGAATTCAGTTCTTAGCAGATGTACTACAGTAAGTAAAGGAGAAATTGATTATTTATACTTTCTATTAAAATGTGCTAGACTCCATATTTAATGTGCGTGAAATGGCATTTTAAACAATGTACGTTTTTTTTAAAGCTTTGCAGTGCACATCAGAAAAATTGAAAATGTTATAAAAAACAGAAAACCAGGAACACAATTTCTAATTTCAGGCAGAAATGCAAGTAAAGAGGAGATCCAGGTGTTGCTTGACTAGTGCAGTTTGTATAAAAATAAACAGCAATTGCCTTGCTGTAGTTTAAGTATTCCATTTTAAAAATGCTGAAAGTGAATTTACAGAAGAAAGCTAAATGTTCTTCTTCAATCCAAGCAATCTAGTAGGTAAATTAGAATGCAGAGTGTGTGTGAAGTTCTGTGATGTTGCTATTTGCCATATGAATCTTACACATTCTTACTACCAGCCCCGTAAATTACCACTTTAAAACCTACATCACTGCTAAATGCCCCTTTAATTCCCAAAAGACACAGTACAGTCAGTCACCTTACTTCATATTTTTAGTATGCTTTTATTATTTAGTCTCCTGGAGCTTGATTCACAAAATAAATTCTGGATCCTTATTTCTAAACTTATTTAGCAGAAGCAGCACAGGATACTGTTTCCATGCTCACTAATCAATTTTATGTACAATTCATTCAAACCTTTCTTCTCCTCAGTTTTCTAACTGGGTCTTCCCACAGAAGGAGGCCAGTTCAGAGTTGGAGATGCTCAGTCCCTCACTACTAACGCAGAGCCAGCTTGTGCTGCTTCTGAGTTCAAAAAGGAAGAACTTTCCTGGAATCACAGATTTATTGGTATTAGAGAAAGAAAGATTTGTTTGGGTCATCCAGTACCTCTGCCTGCAAAGGCAGGATTGTTTGATGGTTTCCAAATGTATATTTCCT
The DNA here is from genome assembly GCF_965152235.1 of Eretmochelys imbricata. Classification (NCBI taxonomy): domain Eukaryota; kingdom Metazoa; phylum Chordata; order Testudines; family Cheloniidae; genus Eretmochelys; species Eretmochelys imbricata. Next base: position 95,575,090 of record NC_135574.1, read on the forward strand.
AGTGCTTTGTCCAGTCTTCTGTTTTCCATGAACTTCTGTTCCTCCCCCACTTCCCTTAGAGACTATTCCACAACCGAATATGTCCCATCATCCGGAGATTTTTCCCTGCTGTTCAATCCAACATTTCCCTCTCTTAATTTCATCTCCTCTCCCTTAGTTAAACTTCCCTTGTACCACGCTAAATAATCCTCTTCTTCTTTGTCACTGTTTATACCCCACTGTGGTGGGCAAATCCCCAGCCTACTCAGGAAGGAGTTAGAGTTCCTCTGAGCATACTCAGCCCCAGATTGGTGCACCTGTGAGGTCTGCCAAGCCTGGAGTTGAGCAGGTCCTTAAAAGGGAGGATCCCTGCTCAGTGCAGGATGACTCTCTGAAGGATCAGGACTGAAACTCAGATCTCCCTAGTGCCTGCAAGGAGGGGCTGCTGACTGGGAAAATGGTGTGAGAGCCTTGACTGCCCAGGCTGTCTCAGAAGGAAGAACTGTAATGGTGAGCTGTAGCTCACGAAAGCTTATGCTCAAATAAATTTGTTAGTCTCTAAGGTGCCACAAGTCCTCCTTTTTTTTTTTTCGTAATGGAATGCTAAATTGTGTTATACTGTGTAACCCCTACGTGGCACTGTGTGTAGAAGACCTTATGTAAGTAACCTCCGCCATACTTGGCAGAGCATTAAAGGGTATTATAGCTTATGTCTACATTGCAATTAGAAACCTGCGGCTGGCCCGTGCCAGCTGACTCAGGCTCGTGGTGCTATTTAATTGTGAGTTTTTCCGGCTCTGACTGGATCTCATCATGCTCTAGGACCCTGCAAGATGGGAGAGTCCCAGAGTTCCACCTTCAGCCTGAGCCTGAAAGGCTACACTGCCATTACCAATGAAACAATGAGCCTTTCTTTTGTCTTCAGTTATGGGTGGCGGGTGAAGCTTTCCCTGGGGGAGGCTAGCTCCCTGTCTTGCCTCTTCTGTCCGCGTCCCTGCCCACACTCCGATCCCACCCCGCCCCAGGCCCTAACCCTGCTCTGCCCCAGGTCCCACCCCGACTCCATCCCCCTCCACTCCCTGCCCGCTCCACTCCCCATGGGCCACTGCCACTCCCCACATCCCTCCTCTCCTCCATCCTCCTCCCCATCGGGGGTCGGGGGCTGAGGAGGGACACAGTGAGTGGTGGGGGAAGTGGGGCCTCTCGGGGAAGGGGGGTGAAGGAGAGGAGGGGAGTGGCTGGGACTTCCAGAGAGGGGAGGCAGAGTGGAGGAGAGGAGGGATTCACCAGGTAGGCCAGGCAGTGGGGGCCTTGGGGAAGAGGCAGAGTAGAGAGGGGAAGAGGAGGAGTGCAGCCACCATGGAGGGGCCACCATGGCCCAGGCGTCTGGCAGCGGGTCAGTAGCAGCTGTACCATGGGAGGCTTAGCCTCCTCTGGCCTATTATACCTGCTGCCTATGTCTTCAGTGGATTTTGGATTAGATTCTTGGTCCCTTTTGTATTACTTCTTTCCCTTCACTGGTGTAGTCATCCAGTCCCAGTGTCTATAAATGTTGTTAATGTATTGTTTGCCTTCTATTTCAAACCAATAAAAAAAAGATGTTAAATGGTGTCAGTCCTCATGGTACCCAACAAGAAACCCTCTTCCAACATGATACATTTACACTGACTATTACCAGTCGCTTATGGTATTTCAGTCAGTTTTCAATTTATATGACAGTTTTCCTATCCAAGCCAATATGAATTAGTTTTGAAATTAAAATGTTGTAAGACGTAATAAATGCTGTACTGAGATTCAAATATATGACATCTACTGCTTTCCCTTCGCTTACTAATGCTATAAGTCTATTAAGAAAGCAATTAAATTTTGTCTGCCAAAATTTATTCTCTATAAACTCATGGTGCTTACTGCTAATGATTCCTTTAAATGCTAGAGTGGTGCAAGAAAGGAATCCCAGATCCAGTGAATCTCGGTAACCGGGAGCTGTGAGTGCGCTACACCAATGTATCCCCAGGCCCTGCAGAAGGCACTCTATTGGAAATGGCCCCAGTCCCCGCAGAAGGTGCAGACTGGAGGTGAACTCAAATTGCCCCACTGCACAGTGAATACGTCTTCCCTCTTGGGAAATTTGGGGGGATTCAGCAAACTAGAAGTTCCTTAAGGTGCTGTGCAGCTATGGAGGTTAACCAGGTTAGAAGGCAGTGTAGATGTGTGGTTCATCCAAAATCAATGGAATAAGGGGGCAAAATCCTGGCCCAAAACACTGGTGAGTGCCAAAATACCCTGGTATTTAGAGGCCAAATCAAAGGGTTTCAGAGGTTTAAGACTCTTCAAATTGTACATAGCATTGCCACAAAAATAAAGAAGTTAGTGATTAGCCTCTGATTAGCTTACTCATTTGTATAGGAGTAAATCACTTTGAATACAATATTTTATGTATTATTAGTCATATTGTACTAGCATCGACGAGTCCTAGTCATGGTCCAGGAACTATTCTGCTAGGTGCTGTACAAACAGAACAAAAGACAGTCCCTGCCCCACAAAGAGCTTACAATCTAAGTATAAGACAAGAGATTACAGATGGACAAAGATAGATGGGGAGGTACAAGAAAACAATGAGACAATATTGGTCATCTGATAGACTGTGGTCTCAGCACACCAGCAACCTAACCATTGTCAAGTTTTTTGTAGACATCACGGCAGAGGAGATGTGAAGGTGGATGAGATAGCTTGCTATGTCTTTATAAGGAATTCATCCCAAGCATGTGGAGAAAGCATGAAGATGCTTGTTGGACAATTTAAAAAAGCGGGCGATGGAAGCTGGCACCATGGGCTGATTGGAGGAAAGCATTGACAGCTTGGTAGCTAATGAAAGATGATGGGTAGGGTGGAGATTGACGATGAAAAGCCTTGAAAGTGAATACAAACAGCCTATGTTTAATACGACAGAGAAGAGGGAGCCAGTGGAGGGATGCAAAGAGGGGTAACATGATCAAAGCGGTGGGCTAGGAAAATCGATCTTTACAGCAGCATTCTTAATGGAGATGAAGAGAGCAAGACTGCATTTGCCAAGTCCAGATAGAAGGCTGTTGCAGGAACTGAGACACAAGATGATCATTTTAGCTGTGTGGATTTATAAAAAAGACCAAGTCTTAGTGTGATACAGAAAGAACTGGCTACATTTAAACATAGCCTTGATTGTGAAGACCTAGAGAGAGAGCTCTGAGTCAAAGAGGACACACAGGTTACAGACCTGAGTGATAGGCAGGATGGTGGTATTGTCCACAGTGATCAAGACATAGTGGGGAGGTCTATGCGGAAGGAGAGATTAGGAGCCCTGTTTAGCTTGAACTGGTTGTTAGACATCCACAAGGAGATGTAAGAGACAAGTTGAGATTTTAGTTTGGAGAGAAGGAGACAAGTCTGTGAGTCCACATCTACATCTGTAAGCCCTCAGTATAGAGCTCATGGAAAGAGGTGGAGGCTTTCTCACAACACCACCACCTGACATTGTATTCTCCCCTCTTCCCTGGACCAGCCACCCAGAAAAGAAGAGGCAAAAGATTCTGACCATCTGCTAAGCCAAGCCTGATGTCTATCCTGAAAAGAAAGACCAGATTCAACCCTGCATGCAAAAAGCTTCAGGTTCATCCTATCATCAATAGAAATACCAGTAAATTACCAACTTAGTTCTAAACGAAGACCAAGGCATGTAAGCTAAAGACTGTGAGAGGAAGAGCAGAGTACAGCAAATTTTTCTGTACAGTAATTTAAGGATGCTCCAATCACTCCTACACCCATTGGTGAGTGTGTGTAGGTGTGTGTGTCTCTTTGTATGTCACTAATTGTTCCCCAAAATAGACACTAAATGCCTGAGCTCTCTGAGTTAAACCAGTGTCATTCTAAAGCTGCTATAAGTGTGGGATTTTAGAAATCATTTTGTGTCTGTAAGACTGCCAGACAGATGCAGATATTGTGTAAAAGTGGGGACAGGAAGGTAAACTAGATAAAAGCCTGGTGCAATTTCGGTGAACAATGATGCTTAATGGGACAAAGCAGCCAAAAGGAGGAAGTTACCAAGAAATCATTTTGAAGCTATACTTTCTTAAAACCAAGGCAAGGAATAGCCCCCTGCCTTTAACAGACTCTTAGCTAAATGCCTTAAATCAAATGCCTTCTCCCTTTAACCTTCTTGCAAAACCATGAGATATATTGTTTTCCTTGACCTGTTCATTATAATTTGATTTAATTACTGATTGTAGTAACTGGCAAGCAAGATAAATTGAGCTATTGACTACATTTCAATTAGAACCTTGATTTGACTACTGAACTGTAGTATTGTAAATTAGGTTAGAAAAATTATAGGTTAAAGTAGCTAGTGACATTTTTGGTTAAACTCATATTTTTCTTAGAACTGCTTTCTTAATCTTTCAATTATTTTATAAAAGATACACTGAACTGGTTTATTTACCAACATTTCAATGGAGACAAAGTAAACTACATAGTGGTGAAAGGAATTTTTAACGATTTCACCTGAGCCTAACTTATATTTTCATTAAAATAACACCCTATTTTCTGTATATGGTGTAACTTTCACCTTCCACTGACCCCCTCATCTTTTGTGTTACACCAGCTTAGAGACGCCCTTAAATGTATAGGCATGTAAATCATACCCCGTTATTTGACCCAAAGCCAAGCTGAGGTGCTCTGTTCTGAACTGGTCAATCAGTAAAACTATCAGGTTGATTGAATAAGGTAACAGCACCAGAAAATACTTTGAGTACCTAAGAGTTAACCTAGTATCAAAATTCAAAATCATAACACCACTTTTTGCATTACATTTGAATAAATAAATAAGCTTGTACCATTTTGAATAATTAATAGTGTATTGCAGGCAGGGCTGCTGGAACAATTTGTGTAGTTGGGGTGCTGAGAGTCATTGAACCAAACTGTAAGCCCTATATATAATGGAAACCACTTCAAGCAGCACCCCTCGTTCCAGCACCTATGCAGGCAGTATTGTGTCCATCTCATTGTGTTAACAGCTTGGGTATTAATATATGAACAATTCAGCTCAGACCATACTTTACGGTGTGTAACTTGCCTCAGAACTCTCACATCTAAGCATCTGTCACTATTGCTACTACTGTACAGTCTAAATACAGACTTTATCTTGAGCCCATCAAGAAATCTTAATCTTGGTCCATAAATGGATTGTGTAAGCACTACAGATACCTTATATGTTCTCCTCTTGAAGGATTAACTGCTTCACCTGCAGTAAAAGGCTATAGAGTTGGAGGTAAAATTTTAATAGCATTCTCGTCTCAGGAACAAAGTGAAACAGTGCCTGCAGACCCTTCTGATGACATGAAATAAGCTCAGCCAAGCAGTAACACATGAGGAGCGCTGTGTGACTTGCCTCATGGGACACTTCCCAGCAAACAACGTTCAAATACATAATGCAGCAATGAACAGGAGCCTCCAAATGTTCCTAGCCACCCACAAAAGAACAAAAGAGCTTGTACAAAAATTCTGGATATGAACACAATTCACAACCAGGTCTGGGTCATGAATTCAACTTCAACTCAAGTAGGAGCAGTGAGTTATAGGGGCCCAGGGTGCCCATGCTCCACAAATTTAGGGCATGTGGGCCCAGTTCCACCAGTGTTTGGAGCCGGATCTCTCCCCTGGCCCCGCCTGCCGCCCCATGCACCTCTCCCAGAGCATCCCACCCTGAGCCCTGGGGAACTGCTCTGCCGCTCCGTGCTGCGCTCCCTTGCCGGCCGCTGCTGCTGCTTGCTACAAAAGAGAGCGGGGCTGGCGGCAGGCTGAACCACAGCCTGCGGAGGGAGGAGGTGCACATGTGATAGTACCACCCCCCACCCCAGCACCCACCACAGAAGAGGTGAGGGGGCTTCTTGGACCTGAGAAGGGCCCGGTCCCTAGGAGAATGTGCAGTGACGGTGCCGGGTGAGTGTGCTGCCCCGGGGGAGAGGGCTGGGGGGACTGTGGAGTCCTCCTCTCTGGTCCCAGCCCCGGGGCAGCCTGCCTGCACCCCAAACTCCTCATCCCCTGCCCCGCACCCCCAGCCAGAGCCCTCACCCCCCTCCGCACTCCAAGCCTCTGCCCCAGCCCTGAGCCCCCTCCTGCACTGTGAACCCCTCATCCCAGTCCCACTCCGCAGCCCTCACCTCCACACCCCAACTCTCTGCTCTAGCCCTGAGCCCCCTCCCACACCCCAAACCCCTCATCCCCAGCCCCACCCCACACACACACATTGTGCAATATAGGGAAACTGTTAAAACGCTTACTGTTTCCAGTCCATTTTTACATTATTTTTTTAAAAAAATATCAGCTTATAAGGCAGGCGTGGGGAGGGCAGGATGTGGACTGCTTCTGGGCACCACCAAAAATTATACAAACTGGCCACCCCTGACCTCAAGCAAAGTCTGATTTTAATGTATTTGCAGCTTGAGTCAAACATACTTCACAATTCCACCTGCCTAAGGCTAACCAGGTTCTTTATGAGCATGGTGAGCTTGTTGCTGCTCTAAGTTGCTCTTTACAAACAAGGGAACCTAGATTTTTGTGGTAGAATCCATTAAATATCATCTAATAGTGTACAAACCACATGGTACGGAACACTGAAAAATGATAGATCCACACAATAATAAAAAAGCAATATGGACCATAATTCTTGTTAAATTGCTAGTACCACCTATTGGTGAAAGGGTAAAATTGAAGGTGCTTGTTGCTAATATGTATACTTTCAAATAGCGTTAGGGGGCATTGTTCCCTCTGGTGTAAAACCTTCAGGAGAGGCCTGAGGGGAGTACACCTTGCAGAGTTTCCACTGAGTCATTCTGGCAGGGTTGGGAGTCACCACAGGCCCAGTTCTCAAACGTTTCAGAGCTCCCATGGATGTGTAAGAGCACAGGGTTCTCCCCATAGAGACCCTATGCCTTCATATAAGCTCCTTTCCCACCAGCTTGTTAGGTGTATTTATCCCGTGAAGCTCTATTATCAGGGAACTCCCCTGCGAATGCTTCTGCCATAATGGAAGCTTTCCCTCATCTATCAGGCTCCACAGGAAAGGTAATACAGCCCTTAAGCCATACTTCTTTTCATGGGAAATCTTCATGTGGTCAGTATGGAGGGAGAGAATGTGTCCCACAAGTTCTACCCCTATCTAAGGCAGGGTCACCTACTCAGTGTCTCCAGCTTGCTGATTCCCTGCCCCTCCTAGTGTGGAGGACATGGAGCTGATGTGTAATTATGTTGTGAATGCTGTAGGTGATCTGGTCAGTGAGGTATGACTGTATAGTCATATTGAGTTATTAGAATTTCCCATATGAATGCATTGATCTAGCTTATGAGGGGTGTATCACGATTGGTGGAACTGGAGTCAGTGGGGCCATGTTCCCTGGAGGGACTGTAATGGACAGGACACCTGGGGAAATGGGTGCAGTTAGGCTGGAAGCCACTCAGCCACATGGACACAACGGTGCACAGGGTTTAATAAAGTTCCACTTGTTTGACTAAATCTGCATTCAGCTTCACTCTTTCCTAATGAAATATGGTGGCAGCGGAGGAGCTGTGAATTCTCTGAAGAGTAGCTGCTGACAGAGTGAGCTATGGAACTCAGTCTAAAGAACCCCAGAGCCCTGGGTTTTGCAGACACAAATCTGGCCTGGCAATGGACCTGATGGAAGGAGGAGTTCGAGCTGTCCACAGACCTGGCCGTGCAGAAGGACTCCAACAGCAGGAAAGTAAAACTGTTGTAACCCTTCTGCCCGTCAGAGTTGGCAGCAACAACTGCAGGGGGCCCACTGTCTGTGTTGGATGGCGGCTTTGGTCTAGCACCTCTGTTCTGCCCGGCGGCCCTGCTGTGGCCCATCTCATAAGGGGTGCTTACCAATTCCCCCACAGGGAGCAAAAGGTTTCTATGCACCGTCTTTATTTGCCCTGGACCGTCTTCAGGTTTGATCTTGTAGACCGGCAGATCTCCCAGCTTTTCCATCACCAGGTAAGGTATTGCCTTCCATCTGTCAGCTATCTTGTGTTTGCCAGCAATACCCAAATTTCGCAGCAGGACTCTGTCCCCCGGCTGGAGCTCCTGCGAACGCACTCTAGCATCATATCGATGTTTGTTGCGGTCTGCGTTCTTCCGAGCCGCAGCGGTAGCTAAGCGATAAGCATCCCGCAGCTTTTCTCTTAGTCGGGATACATATTGCTGATGAGTTTCATAGCTATCTCCATCCTCTGATACACCAAAGCACAAGTCTATGGGTAATCTTGGTTCTCGCCCAAACATCAAGAGATATGGGGTGACTCCCGTAGCATCGTTCTTTGTGGCATTGTAGGCATGCACCAGAAATGCGACATGCTGGCTCCAGGTTGCCTTCTGCTCTGGTCGCAAAGTTCCCAACATATCTAATAGGGTTCGATTGAACCTCTCTGGCTGAGGATCACCTTGGGGGTGATAAGGCGTTGTCCTAGACTTTTTAATTCCTGCTATCTTCAGCACCTCCTTCAGAAGGTGACTCTCAAAATCCCGCCCCGATCAGAGTGTATCCGAGCCGGGAATCCATAGACTGAGAAATATTTGTCCCACAATACTCGAGCAACGGTGGTGGCCCTCTGATCACGTGTGGGATATGCTTGTGCATACCGTGTAAAATGGTCAGTCACTACTAGAATGTTTCCAACATTCCTCTTGTCTACCTCTACAGACAAGAAATCAATGCATACCAACTCCAAAGGTTTGTTGCTGGTGATGTTCTTGAGATATGCAGCCCTCGTGGGCAGAGTTTTCCTTTGAACACATCGAGCGCAAGTCTCACATTTCCTGCGAACATCTTCAGCCATTCGGGGCCAATAGAACCTACTACGAATAAGTTCCAGGGTCCTCTCCATCCCTAAATGCCCAAAGTCATCATGCAGGGCCCTCATGGCCAGGGCTCTGTACTTTTTTGGCAGTACTAGTTGTGCTCGTTGTTTTTGTAAAGGGTCAGTGGTCATTCGGTGTAGCACTCCCTGAATCAGTTTTAGTTTGGTCCATTCTCTCAATAGTAGTTTACCCTCCGGGTTAGGTGGGACAACCGCAGCTGGGCTTTGCCCCTCCCTTTTGGCAAGTAGTGTATCACGAATGCCAATATCTTGCCGCTGGGCTTCTTGCCAGTCAGCCGCATTGAGCATGGGCAAAGGAGATTGGTCTAATGCAATATAGTTCACTGAAGCAGAAGGCATGCATTCAGGGGGCAGGCCCAAAGCTTCTGCAACACATCCCTGAAAGCCCTCACGGGCCTCTGGCTCTCGGCGACTCACACTGCAAATAGCTCTCACTCCATCTGTGGATATCACAGCAACTTCTGGAGCCTGCGGACGCCTGGACAATGCATCTGCATCTACATTGCTTCTCCCTGATCGGTACTGAATGCTGAACTCATAGCTAGCCAAGGCGGCCACCCATCTCTGCCCTGTAGCATCCAGCTTAGCACTTGTTAACACATAAGTCAGTGGATTGTTGTCTGTCCACACCTGGAACTGAGCACCATACAAGTAGTCTCGAAATTTCTCAGTGATGGCCCATTTCAAGGCCAAAAATTCCAGCTTGTGGGTGGGATAGCGAGTTTCACTATCAGACAATCCTCGGCTGGCAAAGGCTACAGGTTTACATTTGCCTTCCACTTCCTGGTACAGGACTGCTCCCAGACCCTCCAAACTGGCATCAGTATGCAGGATAAATGGTTTGCTTGGGTCAGCAAAAACTAGGACTGGAGCATGAGTTAGGCAAGTAATGATTTCTCGAAAAGCCCTTTCACATCTCTCATCCCACCGTGGGCCAAATGGTGCAAAGGGGCCATTGTGTCTCTGCACAGGAGGCTTTGGGGACCTCCCCTTATTCTTGGACTTAGATTTGTTCTTGCTGGACTGATGTCCCCTGGTAAGATCATTCAGAGGCTTTACAATCGTAGCATAGTTTTTCACAAATCTGCGGTAGTAGCCACTAAATCCAAGAAAGGTCTTGAGTTCTCTGTAGTTACTTGGACGTGGCCATGTAGTGAGTGCTTCTATTTTATCAGGATCGGTACTCACACCTTCTTGGGACACAATGTGACCCACATACTTCACTGAGGTTCTGCAGAACTGGCATTTGTCAATTGAAAGCTTCAGACCATAATCCTCCAACCTATCAAGCACTTTAAGAAGTCTTTCTTCATGCTCCTCTAATGTTCTTCCAAACACAATCAGGTCATCCAAATAAACTAACACTTGCAGTAAATTCATGTCTCCCACAACTTTCTCCATGAGACGTTGAAAGGTGGCAGGTGCTCCAGAAATCCCTTGGGGCATGCGTTCGAACTGATAAAACCCTAATGGGCAGATGAAGGCTGTCTTCTCCTTATCTTCTTCTCCCAGAGGGATCTGGTAGTATCCACTTCGAAGATCCAACACAGAGAACCACTGGCTTCCCAGCAAACAGTCTAAGGCATCTTGCACTCGAGGCATAGTGTACTGGTCGACCACAGTACGGCTGTTTAGGGTGCGGTAGTCAATACACATCCGGATTTTCCCATTCTTTTTGCGGACTACCACAATGGGTGAGGCGTATGGGCTGCGGGACTCTGTAATGATGCCATTCGCAGCCAGCTCCTGAAGATGATGTCGCACATCTTCCATCTCAGAGAGAGCAATCTTCCTAGATCTCTCCCTGAAAGGTCGAGAGTCATGTAGTCTGATATTGTGCTCTACTCCTTTTGCACATCCCACATCCCACTCATGCAGTGAGAACACCTTGGATCTTTCACAAAGTTTCTTCCTCAGGCGATCTTTCCAGTCCTCGGACACTGGTGAATCTCCAAAGTCAAACTTTGCTGGGTCTATTGTCGGAACTTGAGTTTCACACTGGGGTTTTACAATCGACTCAGGCTCAAAGAGGTCTGCTATCTTTTGTCCTTGCTTCACAACAACATCACGACTCGTTTCATTAGCAATCAGTATAGTCACCCTTTCCTGGGCTTCAGCAGGTAGGGTTATGACTCCACTGGGGACCAACACTCCTTCAGGGAGCTCTCCTCCCATCGGCTGCTCTATCATTGCTAACGTCCCTTTACTGCCTTTCAGACAGGTACTCATGACAAGCACTTCTTGCTCCGTCCTTGCAGGCACTACTAAGGGGGTTGTGCCCGCGTACTTCAGTGCCCCAAGCGGTAGCTCAGATGTGTCCCTTTTAGCGCTCTCAATTTTCCTATAGGCTTCAGCACAAAGCGTATGGATCATCAGGGTATTCAGGTATTGGTCCCCAGCCCGCCTTCTGCAGTAATCCGCAAGTACCTTGAAGAGACTGGAGTTGGTCCCTATCAGCACAGACACATCAGAAGTCCCTTTAGGGTCAGGGCATATTAAGGCAGCTGTGTCTACCTCTTCTCTTACCCCAGCAACCTCCTCTGGGAATTCCAGGTGCACTATGACATACCCTTGATAGGGGTATTCATCCATGCTGAGGCCACACAGGCCAAGGCCAGTCAGTGGCTGTATAGGCAGGTGCCTAAGCATCTGTTGGTAGAATGACTGAAATATAATAGTCACTTGAGATCCAGTGTCAAGCACTGCTTTACACTCCACCCCTTCAATCCTCACCGTGACCTCTGCTCGAGGCCGTATCAGTCCTGCAGGGATCCCAGCTGGACAGTCTTTTCTGGGGGAATCTTCAAATCCTGCAGACCTGGGGGGTCCCCGTCCCCAGACCCTCTGGCAGCTACCGGATCTCTCCCAACTGATCCTCAGCTTTCCATACACTAAGGAGGGGTTTTCTTCATTACGGCACTTGGCAGCACTGTGTCCATCCTGACCACATCGGTAGCAGAAGAATTGACCTTTTCCCCTTCGCCTGGGGGGGATGGTGGCTCTAAGTGCGGGCTTCTCAATCGCCACAGTTTGAGGCTTCTTATTCCTGGAAGTCTTAACTCGGTCAACGGTACTTTGCAGCTCAGCTATCCGTTCCGTCAGGACCTGCATTTGTTGGGCAAGTTCCTCTCTGGTGCTCACCATCAGTACACTGGCCATTTGCAGTGGTGTTGTGCTGCCTGGCTCCGATGTTTGGGCTTCCCAAAACTCACTGGCAGCCTGCCTTTCTTCCTCCTCTCGGACCTCTTTTATCAGCTGGGAGTAACTTGGGGGATGTTCCCGTCGTTCTCTTAGCTGGAGATGAAGTAGAATCGGGTTCTGATACTGAGTTCCTCTTACAATTTGAGCCAGTCTGGTCTGATCCATCTGCTCAGCAGTCACTGCTCCCCTCATGACAGCTCTCTGAAGCAGTCTCTCCAGTCTCTGTATGTAGGCTGAAGCCTTCTCGCCCTTTTGTTGTCGGGAATTAAGGAACTTACAGTAGCTGTCTTCAGGGCCCTCTACGCTCCCAAAGTTGTGTTCAAGGGCCTCTAGGCAGTCCTTCACACTGACCCCAGGGTCAATGAGCTTCAGGGTGCGAATCACATCTAATGCTGGGCCGCCAAGGCTCTCTATAAGGCATCTTCGCTTTTCTGCATCTGGTACGGCCCACTCTTGCAGCATTTCAGTGGTATGCTCTAACCAGGGTTCAAACTCCTCCTCCCCAGAAAATAATCTTAACTTACGACAAGAGTCTGACTCAGCATGGGGCAGCACAACCTTTTCCAATATTTGCCCCAGAGCTTTTGTCCAATCATCAGCCGAGGCTGCAGCCCCTGAGCTAGAAGCTGCTGAGCCAGGGCCCAACAAACCTGACATATTAGCCATTATACAAACAGTAATTTCCTCAAAATATAAGCACAAACAAAACAAAAAAAATATATATATAAATTGTTTCCCAATGTAGTGGATCACTCAACAGGTGCTTGCGAGGGGTACTGACCCAGGCTATCCCGGACGAGCCCCCAAAAATGTAACCCTTCTGCCCGTCAGAGTTGGCAGCAACAAGGGCCGGGTTCAATATCTAGGGGATCCATTCCAATAACACAATGCAAACCGGCTCGAGCCCCCACCCAGTGACCTGGGACAAATATATACCACCCCCGCTGGGCGCCTCCAAGAGGCAATACTTCCCCTCTCGCAAGCACATAGCCTGAGTGTAGCAAAAGCCTTTTAATAACAGAGAGAAACAATGTGGCATTATGTTGGGGAAACACCACCAACAGGATTCATAACACAACCCATGAGCAAAAAAAAACCCACCCCAGGCAAATTGGGGCATGCCCTTTTCCCTTTGGTTCTTGAGTCCAGCAACCCCAAATCACCCAAAGTCCCAAAAGTCCAATGCCCCAAAAGTCTCTGTCCCTGGTCAGGGCAGCCCCAGAGTTCGAAAGTTTATCTGCGGAGCTTTACCTCCCAACCTGGGTGGAAATGGGACGGGGGTAAGAGGCACCTTACATGATCTGAAGCTGACCGCCCCATAGCTCCATAGTGGCGCTCCGCTCCGCCAGCCGCCCCACAAACTCCTTCGCTCCGCTGCACTCCGCTCCGCCAGCCGCCCCACGAACTCCTTCGCTCAGCTCCACGACCCACAAGCAGCTCCTGCCATCCACACACTGCTCCGCGTCGAACTGCTTCACCAGCCGTGCCGCAAACTGCTCCACAATATATCTTCAGGCTCCCCCACTACTTAACACAACACTCAGTGATTTCAGCTCGTAGTAGGGGAGCCCCAGTGCTGGTGCACTATCAGCCCAAAGTGAGCTCAGCAGCCTATAACTAGACTTCTAATGAAATCAAAATTAGCTCTGATATTCCACAGTGGAGAGAGGAGGAAGTGCAATTAGCATGTAAGGCCCTCACCAAGGGGCCCATACCACCAAGTATTAATACTTGTCCCCAGCCTCTCTCTATTCACACAGTTTTGGAACCCATGACCCTTGCCTAGCGAGTGCTACTTAGTTGATGGTGAATCCCTCCATCATAACAAAAGGCCACGTACAGTTCCAAGCACAGTTCCCATAATCAGGGTAATAACAATTTATTCTTCCTGCCCCAATAACAGAGACGCTGGGGATCCCACAGCAGCCAAAGTGACCATTTGAGCAGCTATGGCCTCATTCTAGGCGTGGTGGGTGTGCCTATGCAAATGACATCGGCCCCTGAAGTTCTTTTCCACAACTTGCCACACCTCACCACCAGATGTCAGGGTGGAGCTCATCCTGACACTGCTTACACTGTTATGCACCACTCTGAAGCGCACCACTGCCTCAAGCCTCCCAGCAGTCCAAGGAGCCCTGGGGACTTAATGCTCCCCAAACAGAATGAAACTATGGAGTGATATGGGTTTGTCACTACAGACCAATCCAAAAGGGGGGGAGAGACTCCTGTGTTATAGCCTTAGGCACACTGGCTGCTACATGTGATTTTGGGGACTTGAGAGTCTCCCTGATTCAGGATAGAATTGTCTGCAACTCTTGGGGTCATCACCTGCAGGAGCGGCTGCTCCGGAAAGGTGATCTCCTGTTAGATGCTGAGATGTAGGGTGTGCAGTGGAAGCCTCAAGACAGAGGATGAAAACTCTAGGAGGCACAGCACCCTTAGATATACATGCAGTGAGACAAAAGAAAATGGTTTTAAGTTTCTCTCCCCACAGTGTGATGTATTTAGTGTCGGGGACAGCCTGAGCAGGTAAAGGAGAAGTGTCTTGCACTGGGACAGCATTGAAAGGAATGTGGCAAGTTGAACCATTTTTAAAGGGTTTGCAAGAGCAAAGTCCCAGAAAGATTCTGAGGAACAAACTGTAGAATGTTGACAGTTTCTGTTGAAGTTTCCACTGTCAGTCTCAATCACATAGGATTTGGGTGCTGAATTCTTTTTTCTGTCTGATAGCTTTATGTCCATCCTTTTTCTCCATCTAGTTTGAGACACATGGTAACCAAATTCTAGACCCGGAAGCTCTCTAACCGAGTGACATCTCTTGTAAAAGTGTTTGTAAGTTTTTTTCGCCTTTTTCCCCCCTGATTTGGCTACTCTCTTCTTGTCTGGCCACTTTGGAGTTAGGTACTTTTTGAAAGTTAGAGTCCCATAAGGAGTTGCACTGGACAGGAGTAGCTGCTATTGGTGTTGATCTGTAGCTCAGAAGAGCAAGGACTGGATCTTCCTGCTGTAGGATGTCCTTGGCTGTCTGTACAACTCTCTCAGACTCTCCATTCGCTTGTGAGTAATGTGGGCTGCTTGTAATATGATCAAAATCTAGTAATATGATCAAAATCATGTGTCATTCAGAATAACTCAGATTCTGCTGCAGTGAATTGTGGTCCATCGTCCATCACTAGTTGTTCTGAAATATTAAATAAGCAAAATTGCACTCCAGTTTCTCAATAACATTGCAACATGCTATGTCTTTCAAGTATTTCTATATATCTGGAAAAATAGTCCACTATACTAGGTAATGATGTCCTCTTAATTTGCATATGAGGAGTCTAGAGACCCAGGACATCACGGTGGAAGTGAATCCAAGACTGACTTTATTTCCTGCTAACACAGGCTTATACCTCCCTGCTGCATGCCCCCTAGAGGCTTTGTCTTTTCACAACTAACACTACATTACCCCTTCTGAAGAAGGGTGATAAACATAGGCACCGATGCTGTGAGTGCTACAGAGCTGGAGCACCCAAGGGAAAAAATAGTGGGTGCTCAGCACCCACTGGGATAATCAGGTGTGGCAGCTGCAAATCAACTCTGGTGCATCCAGGGCCCCATCAACCTTTGGAGAGTGGCCGGTGTGATGGGTTGGATCACAGAAACCCCCTTTGGGAACTGCCACCAGATGTGCTGAGACTACCTCTGAGCCTGTTTTCCCTGGCAGCTTGGGACTTCAGTGCCCTGCCTGGTTGTGCCAGACACGCTAGCCTGCTGCAAACACAGACCCAGGTCTGAACCACTTCCCCCAAAAGCTGCAGGCTTAACTGAAAACAGCTTAAGAAGTGTTCCTGTCTCCAACACTCAGGTACCCAGCTCCCAATGGGGTCCAAACCCCAAATAAATCCATTTTACCCTGTATAAAGCTTATACCGGGTAAACTCATCAATTGTTTGCCCTCTGTAACACTGATCGAGAGATATGCACAGTTGTTTCCCCCACCACCACCAGGTATTAATACATACCCTGGGTTAATTAACAAGTAAAAAGTGATTTTATCAAATACAAAAGTAGGATTTAAGTAGTTCCAAGTAATAACTGACAGAAAAAAGTGAATTACCAAGCAAAATAAAATAAAACACACAAGTCTAAGTCTAATACAGTAAGAAAGTGATTACAGATGAAATCTCACCATCAGAGATGTTCCAATAAGTTTCTTTTACAGACTAGCCTCCTTCTAGTCTGGGTCCAGCAATCACTCACACCCCTGTAGTTGTTGTCCTTTGTTCCAGTTTCTTTCAGGTATCCTTTGGGAATGGAGAGGCTACCTCTTGAGCCACCCGAAGACCAAATGGAAGGGTCGCCCAGGGCTTTATATAGTTTCTCTCTTGTGGGTGGAAACCCCTCCCTCCCTTGTGTAGAATCCCCTCTACAAGATGGAGTTTTGGAGTCACCTGGGCAAGTCACATATCCATGCATGACTTAATTCTCTACAGGAACTTCCCCAGGAAAGCTCAGATGTGGATTGGCGTCTGTCAAAGTCTATTATCAGCTTAAATGTTTCTTGATTGGGCACTTACTGAGAATAGGCTTTTCTCAAATGCTTCACTGAGGCTACTTAAAATCAAACAAGTACACAGCCAATATTCATAACTTTGAATACAAAAATGATACATGCATACAAATAGGATGAATATATTCAGTAGATCATAATCTTTGCAGAGATATGTTACATGGCATATGTAGCATAAAATCTATTCCAGTTATGTCATATTTACATGCATAAGCATATTTCTATAAAGCATTATGGGGTGCAACGTCACAGCCGGATTAGCTGTTTCCAACCAATCAGCTGTAGCACACAGCTGCCTATCAGCTGTTTTGGCAGGGAGCCAGCAGATGAGCTCTTGCCACATGTGGCTGCAGTTCCTAGCCTGGCTCCCACTGCTGGTAAAAGTGGTCCCTTTCCAGGGCAGAGGGAGCAGGTGCCATTTAGGGAGGGCAGAGGGGGCTTCTGCTCCTCCCTGAGTTTCCTACCACGGAGTGCAAACAGGAAAATGAACTGCTGCTCCCCGCTGTCACCGGA
This sequence comes from Eretmochelys imbricata, assembly GCF_965152235.1. Lineage (NCBI taxonomy): Eukaryota > Metazoa > Chordata > Testudines > Cheloniidae > Eretmochelys > Eretmochelys imbricata. The sequence continues at coordinate 95,592,248 of NC_135574.1, forward strand.
GGTACCTGAAGCTCTAAGCTGTGCGCTGAGCAAGAAGTTGATAGGGGAAGATAGGGCTGCTGCTCCGTGGCTGGGAGCAGGAAAGCTGTCCGCATTGCTCGGTCCGCCCCCACCCCTGCGCACACAGAAGGAGTCTTTAATGAGTCTCAAATGCCCCCTCAGACTGGATGGTTGAGAGCCTGTGCACCTTAGAAACACCCCCGACCCCCCGCCAGTTCCCCCAGCCAAAAGCAGTGCTAGCAGCCCCCAGGACCAGAGGGGCACTCAAAGCACTTCATGTAAGTAAATAGCTCCCATCCAGCTGATAGGATGAGATCCAGGCAGAGGTGAAAGTAAGCCGGTAAGGTATGGTGTACCGGTAAGAAAGTGCCAACCATACCGGCAGGGCCACTGATTGGGGCGGTGGGGGGAGAGCAAAAGGGGCCTGGTGATTTAAAAGGGCCCCGGGCTCCCAGCAGTAGCCAGAGCCCCAGGGCTTCCTGCCGCCACTACCCCGGGGCTCCTTCAGCGATTTAAAGAGCCTGGGGCTCCCGGCCACTGCTACTGCACCTGCGGCTAGAGCCCCGGGCCCTTTAAATCGCTGCCCTGAGACATTTCAGTTGCTCTTGTTGGAAATCTGAGAAGCAGAGCTATGTACCCTAACTTCCTCTATCAGAAAATAAAAATGTTTTCTTTCTTGAATCAGTCCATGGATCCTGGGGACTTTTTTTTAACAACTGGAATGCTCTTAATTCTACCTGGTTGTTATAGCCTTAGAAGAGGTCTCTTTACTATCTTCCTTAATATTTGAGTATGCCCTTGAAAATGACATTGTTTAGAGGGCACATTTTCTTAACATTTAAGATGTACAGTGTTATATTGCCTTTTCAGTAAGGCAGAGTAAAGAATCATCCAGTTGAGTCACTATAGATACATACTCAGGATTTCTATATTACATTATAAAACTGAACTGTTTCAGAGCTAAAACGGGCTTTTAAATCAGTCATTTTCTAAATGCAAGTTCAATTTTTAAATTTGATTTTATGTTTTGAATCTTTACACCTTTAATACCTTGAACTGGAATGTGTTTTAATTTGTGCTGGAGAAATAGTAAATGCATTGTATGAATAGATTACAATATTTAAGATTTTATTTCTAGTTACTGAGTAACTTAATAGGTAAAGAAAGCACACTGCCATAGGAAAAGGTGATAACATTTTTATCTACTGGAAGTACACCTTCAAGTGTCTTAGAGCTGATAGGAAACAAACAAAAGGAAGAATTCTTCACACAACCTGTGGAACTCATTGCCAGGGGATGTTGTGAAGTCCAAAACCTTAATACCTCCATTGCCTCCAGCACCAAACAGGCATGAATGGATTTAGACTAGGAGGCAGGGAAGTATTAGCCCCATTTGAAAGGTGGGATCTAGAGCACCCAGAGGTAAAGTGACTTTTCTGAGGCTAAGCAGGGAGTCTGTGGCAGAGCAGAGAATCAAACCCAGAACACCTGAGCCCCAGGCCTGTGTCATAACCACTAGGCAATCCTTCCTACCCTGAATAGGGGAAACCTCCTCTGCCACTTTGAGTGAGTGGGTGAGGGTGTGCGCTAGACAGAGCCACCAGGAGGGGGGAGCAGAGAGAGGCAAAGTGGGGTGGGGCCTTGGGGGAGGAGTGAGAGTGGGGCCTTGGGGGAGGGGACAGAGCCATGTGGGGCACCTGCCAGCAAAACCAAAAGTCAGCACCTATCAGGGTGGATAAAAATCAATTATTTTTGTTTTAAATCTGATTGTTTTTTATTTAAATTGGATTTTTTGGATCAAATGATAGTTTTAATTAAGATACATTATAGCTCAAAGATATCTCATCATGGAATAGGGATTATAAATTTTAATTCTATAGTATGAGATAATATATTCATGTAATGTTTAAGAAAAGTTTTCTAAATGAGTTCCAATAGTTCATGGATTAGGGACCCAATCTTATGGGGTTCCAGGGGCTTCTGTAAAGATTATTTAGGTTAATCTTTCTGTCTACCCAACAGGACTCAGTGCTCCATCTAGAAGATACCATCAGAGATGCTTAGTTTTGCAGTTCTCAAACTGTGGATTTGTGTCTCTAGAGATAAGATGCTTGTTAACAGCAAAAATGTTTTAAAATAAATAATATAGAGAGGTGAGAAATAACAGACCTGAACCGTGTTGTCCTTCTGCAAATTTGTGTGCACAGAGTCAATCCCTTACCTCTCTCTAAAAGTGCAAAGTTTCAAAAATTAAATGAATAGAAGATTGTTGGGGGCGGAATAGATCTGGACAAGGAGAAGTCTGGAGATAAATGTGAGAAGGGAGGGACAGGCAGTAGAAACAAAAGTGAAACTGTTTGAGCGGCATATTCCAGAAGTCTTGAGGTCTTTCTGAGTGTAGCCTTCATTGATTTGAGATCTACCATACCATTCTCTCACTAGAAGGGAAAACCTATAATGGTAACACGCTGTAAAAGAGACCCAGTTTGGAAATATTTTAATGAAGTGCCTCTACCTGTGGGTAAGACAGGCATGTGCGCAAAATGCAAACAGTGCAACAAAGAAATGCAAGAGCTGGGTGCCCGAAAGAAACATCATCATGAGAAGTGTTCCTTCTCAGGAGGAAGCTGCATTGAAGATGATGAAAGGAACATGTCTAAACATGCAGGATCTTCAGGTTGGTAAACTTTTTTATTTCATACTTCTTTCTTAAGGACTGCCTGTCTTCCTTCTGGACTATTCTTGAATTCTCATGTTTGAGCAAAAAATATAGTTGTTACTCTATGGTACTATCATTTTAGATGCAATTGTGATAAAAAATAAATAGCTGAAATAGGCAGATCTTCCTTTTACAATTTCACCTTTAAAGTAGTACTGAGTGTCAGTGAATGCAATCAGTAATACTAAATGAGCAGTATGGTAATAATAATTAAATAACTGCATTGACTTATTTTGTTTAGGAGAATCCATCCTCAATATACAGGATTCTGAAGACTATCCACCTTCAAGATCACCATCATTTTCCATAGTTTCAGAGTTATCTGCCAATGATAGTGTTTCAGTCACATCATGTATGTCACATAGCCACAGTGTATCACCCGTAGCAAAAAGAAAAAAAAATCTCCATCATCCAGAAACAACCATAGATAAGTTTGTGATAAGAACCAGCAGATTACAAAAAGAGGTAATGGATGAAAAAATTGCACGGTTTGTTTATGCAACAAACTCTCCCTTCCATATGATTGAGAACCCACACTTCGTTAACGTGGTTCAGTCATTAAGACCAGGATACAGTCCACCCAACAGAGCAGATGTTGCAGGCAAATTGCTGGATCAAGTGTGTGAAAGAGAAATGGAGCAGTGTGCAAAAGGTCAAGAGGGTGAAATTGTTAACCTGAGTCTTGATGAGTGGAGCAATGTCCACAATGATCCTGTTGTATGTGCTTGTGTGACAACAGAAGATGGGAATGTCTTCCTTACAGAAACAATTGATACATCAGGAAATGCACACACAGCAGAATACTTTACAAGAAGTAGCAGTGAAAGCTATAACAAACTGTGGGAAAAAAATCAAATGTCTAGTACACAGCTTGGTCACAGACAATGCTGCAAATGTATCCAAGATGAGAAGAAATTTAGAAGACAGTGAAGAGAGTCCCAAGCAATGCAAAATACTTCCATAACAACCACTTTGCAGCAGCTGCTCTGAAAAAAGTGGGAGGAACCAAGCCAACTCTCCCACAAGACATGTGATGGAACTCCGTAGTGGCCTGTTTTGAGCACTGTATCAAGAATTGGCCTAATCTGATGACAGTTTGTGAACAAAATCGTGAAAAAATAGATGGCACTGTCACAACCAAAGTTCTCAACATTGGGCTTAAGAGAAATGCTGAACACATGCTGAGTACCCTGAAGCCTATTTCTGTAGCCTTGAACAAAATGCAGGGAAACAGCTGTTTTGTTCCTGATGCTGTTGAAATTTGGAAGGAACTTAGTAGATCTTAAAAAGAGAAATATGCAATTACAGAGTTAAATTACAAGCATTAAAAAAAACCTGAATGGGACAAGCACTATCTCCAGCTCACTTTCTTGCAAATATTCTCAATAGTTGGTACCAGGGTCAAACCTTAACTCCTGAAGAAGGAGATGGCTATGACATGGACATTGAGCAGTCATCCCTCCATAATGCTGGCTATAATAAACTTCAGAGCTAAGGGTGAACCATTCAAGAAATATATGTTTGCTGATGATGTTTTAAAGAAAGTCACACCAGTGAACTGGTGGAAGTCACTTAAGCACTTGGATTCAGCGACTGTTGGAGTGATAATCTCACTTTTAACAGCAGTAGCTTCTTCTACCGGTGTAGAAAAAATATTTTCTTCCTTTGGACTAATTCATTCCAAATTGAGAAATCGTTTGGGACCTGAAAAAGCAGGAAAGGTTGTTTTTCTTTTCCAGATTATGAACAAACTGGAAAACGAAGGTGAAGACGACTGAGTTAGCTGCAGAAGCCAATATTTGAAGTTTCTCACGTTGACATGGCTAACATAGTCGATACAATTTTTGTTTTTTTAAAAAAATATATTTCATTTCAGTATTTTAGTTAAAAACAATTTTAACAAAAACAAACCTGATTTTAAAAAACTTGAACGTTTAACTAAATTCAAAAATTCATATGCTTGTTTTGTTAAAATATTATGTTCGCTGTTGAAGAAAAAATCCAGAATACATAACGTTGTTTTAGTTAAATAAAACAATTTAAATGTCTGTCTGGTGATGTTCTCCTAATACAGCATGGCAAGAAAATCCTCCAAATAGTAATGACTAACCTGTTGAATTGGAGATAGTTCACCTCCCAATAACTTCATAAATATCTTCTTCAGTTACCTTTGGTAAATGAAATAATTAAACAATCATGCATTTTCTGATATAGCTGTAAAACTAATCTGAAAAGTTTTCAAAATAAATCACTTTAAAAATGTATAGTGTGAACCTTCAAAAAATGAAACCTACATCTATCTCTGAGTTGTGAAGAATATGTATTAAGGTTATAACAACCAACAAGAATGTACTTTTATGTAGAAATCCATGATTAAATCGAGTCTTCCTGACTAGTGATTTAAATAATGATTTAAATTTAATAAATCAATTTGATTTAAATCAAATCCACCGTGGTGCCTATGGTCAGTGGCGGATTAAAGATTTTGCTGTCCCTAGGCCCTGAAATAATTGCCGATCTCCCCCCCGCCCCCCAGCTCACCTCTGGTCCGCCTCCGCCTCCTCCCCTGAGCACACCGCTGGATCCCGCTTCTCCCCACTCCCTGCCAGTGATTGTGTGCGAAACAGCTTCGCGAAGGAGGGGGGAAGAGGGGGGAACGCAGCGTGCTCAGGAGAGGAGGCGGGGCCGGGGCATGGATTTGGGGAAGGGGCCAATAGGGGCAGGGAGGGGCGGGGAATGGGGGCGGAGCTGAGGGCGGGAACCGGCACCCGGGGAAGCAGCCTCTGGCTGCTATTATAAATTTGCCACCCCTGCAAATTTGCTGCCCTAGGCCTAGGCCTTGTCGGCCTAGGCATTAATATGCCGCTGCCTATGGTGATAAACCTTTATCCAAACTTTTCATTAAACAGCAACATAGAACTAAATAAAATGTCAATGCAAGCAAAAATAAACAACCCTAGGAAGGACTGGATGGACTGCCTAAATCTTCAGCCTTGGGTCAGGGATTTATTCTGGACTTTTATGACATTTGGCTATTAGTCCTCTGATTTTCTTGGATTTGCAAAATTGTATGTAATCCTCCAGGCATGCAGGAGGCGTCTTTCTCTAGCTGGATACCTCCTTGCAGGGAGAGGTTCTGAAGGTCATGCTGGCAGTTCTGTATCATGCTGGCAGTTCTATATTCACAGGTTCTGTCTTGGGGTAGGGATCAGAGTGTATCGAAGATTCCTGGGGTGACGCCACAAGATGACACTGGTTGCAGCAGATGATTCCTGCTGGCACACTACTGAAGTAGGATCGAGAGATTCTGGCACATCCCTGCACTGTCCCCTTTTGTTGAGACTCTTTCATGCAACTGTGATCTGGATTCAGTACTCTCAAGGATTTGACTTTATGTCACCTATCAAAGTTCCTCTTCTGGTTAGTTTTATATTGGTCTTCCTCAAAGTCAAGCCAACAAGGGTTTAGTTGGGAAGGGATGGTTGGATGAGTGGACCATAGCTTCTTCCCATCAACAGTTCTTCAGAGTTGAAGCCATTTGCCAGAGGGTTTTGACTGGTATGCTAGTTGGGCAAGATGAGTGTCTGAGTATTTAGAAAGGAGCTGTGACATTTTCTTCTCGAAGTGTTCAGAAGCAAATGACATGCCAAACAGTAATCGGTTGAAACAAAACCTTCCAAAAGGTGTGATGGAAGTTGTTAGTAGTTCCATTTCTGCAGCAAAAGGTATCTGCAAGAATCTAGACTGAGCATCCAATTTTGAGCAGAATTTTGCTTCACTAAGTTGTCCAACGGTGTGGACACTAGGGGGTACATGTCACTCTCTACAGTCATTCTCATTGAGCTTGGTAAGGTCTACACTGATCTTTCCCTTATCATTTGATTTTGGGACCACTCCCAAGCCTGCATACTATTCTGTAGGGGTGTCTATTCTGGAAATTGCATGGAGCAAATGGGTGTAACTCAGCTCTGCTTTCACTCTGAAGGCAGAGCCTCGCCGGCAGCAGCACAGAAGTAAGAGTGGCAACGCCATACCATGTAATCCTTACTTCTGCACGGATGCCTTCAGAGCTGGGTGGCCAGAGAGCGGCAGCTGCTGACTGAGGGCCCAGCGCTGCAGGCATCAGCATAGAAGTAAAGGTGGCAATACCATATGATGTCATCCTTACTTCTGTGCTGCTGCTGGTGGCGGTTCTGCCTTCAGAGATAGGCTCCCAGATAGCAGTCACTGCTCTCCAGCTGCTCATCCCTGAAGGCGGCAGCACCACCCCCCCCAGCAGCGCAGAATTATGAGTAGCAGTACCGCAACCTCACCTACAATAACTTTGTCAGCGGGAGAGAACTTTCCTGCCAACAAAATAAAACCATCCCCCATGAGGGACAGTAGCTTTGTTAGTGGGAGAGCGTCTTCCACCGACAAAGCACTGTTCACACCGGCGTTTTTTGTTAGTAAAACTGTTGTCGGTCGGGAGGCTATTTTTTCCACACCCTGACCAACAAAAGTTTTACCGAAAAAAGTGCAGAGTAGACATAGCCTTAGTTGTGACACTTTTAGTAGCTTTCCAGGATGTGAAGAAGAGCTCTGTGGAGCTCAAAAGCTTGTCTCTCTCACCAACAGAAGTTGATCCAATAAAGTTATTATCTCCCCCACCTTTTCTCTATAATAGCCTGGGACCATCACAGCTACAACAACATCGCATACATGAGGGGAAAAATACACATTTTTACTAAAGCCTCAATTAATTGCTGTGCACTTCTTTCCTCTGTATTAATATTAACTAGGATATTTATGTGTAAACAGAAGCATTATCCTTTATACTCATGAGTTAGTATTAGACTTAGTGGGGAAAAAATATGGAAAATTGATTTTTTTTCTGTGTGTGTTTGTAAAATTGTTGTTTTCAACATTTTCAGAGTTTTCAGTGCAAATGGGGGAAAAGGTGTCATTTATTCTTTTTGCTTTCCTCTCCCCACTTGTTCCTTCCCCTTTTCCCCCCTTTTCAGTCACAAAATGCAAAAAGCTGTGGGGGGAAGGAAAAGAGAGAAGGAAAACAAAGAGGGGGAAATAGAAATAAATTTTCAAAACTGAAAAATGTTCATGAAAAATGTTGAATAAGTGGCAAATCGTTGGTTTTTGAAACCTGCAAAATGAGAGTGCCTTTGGAAATTTTTAAATTGCAAAAACATTTCCCTACTCTAGTTATTACACTGTTCTGATCCGCTCTTGTGTTCCTCCTGTCTAATCTATTCAGACCAGCAACAAGTCTGCGTAAATGGGCTCAGCATTGAAGTTCCATAGGGAACAGAATTCTAAACCCCCAGCAGGTCATGTATCACTAGCAGTGCTGCTCATTAGCCACTACCTTTGTTTTGGTTTGCCATAGTCATCGCAGCACCTATGCACCTGTAAGAAGGGTCTGACTGAGCTGTCCCTGACATCTAGTGATGAGCTGGGGGAGAAGGACTTCAGGAACAGACCGTATCTGCATAAACACACCCACTCTGCCCAGGTGCGCAGCATGATAGAGCTGCTCTGCCAAAGTGGTCAATTTTGGCTGGGGTTCGGTTGCAAATCATTTTGGTATTGAGTGCAGGGGTAATAAAATGTTATCCTTATTATATTAGTCAAGGGCAGCAGACCTGTATTTAGCCTGCCCTGATCGAGGGGGTCACCCTAAACTGAATCTCACTCCCTGGGGTGGGGAGGTAGGTACGCCAACTTCCCATGAAGAGGAGAGAAATACTCTGACCAAGGGGTGTGGGCTCTGTTTAAGGAGTTCTAGACACCATTTGATCCTCCCCTTTTTAAGGACGGAGCTGATTAGACTCAATTTGAGAGTCCTTGCTTTGTTCAGTAATTATTAGAGCTGAAATAATTTATAACCAGCTGCTGAGCCTTAAACCTGGTGTGGGACAGTAGTACAGTGAATGACTCTACAGCCTGCACTGGCAGAGAGCTGGGTTAAGTGGTGGAACCTCAGAACATGTCACAGCAGAGAGACACTGGTAGCAGAGCGATGGAGGCAGCAGTAGCACAGTGAATAACATCAATTGTGACCTAGCTGCAGCAGCTGAGGTACTGCTTGGTGCCTGACCCTCTTCCCACGGATGGGAGGTGAGGTCCCGTGAACACATCTCTGAACTCTGGGACCTCACTGACCAACGACAGCAACTGTGAGTGGGATGCAGTGGAGGGAGAGGGGAGTGGTGTGTTAAAGGAACATCTGTTTGTCAGACTTCCACACCGCAAGGTGAGAACTTGCGGCAAAAGGCACTGCTCACCATATTCTGGGGTGGGTGTTTGTTCATGGGCATATGCTTTCTATTCGTTGTTGTGGTGTTTTCTAAAATTAATGCTGGGTTCCTTTTCCCTTTTTATTACAAGTTTTCTTTGCTATACACAGACCCACTCCTTGTGAGAGGGAAAGTATTGCCTCTTAGAGGCTCCCGGAATGATGGTTAATTTTCCCAAATTACCAGGTGGGGACTTGAGCGGATTCTGTTTTGTATAGTTAATAGGAATCCCTAGATATTGAACTCAGCCCTTGTCACTGCCGCCGACACCTTTCAGAACCTACGCGAGGGTTTATAGTCTGTTAATGCATGCAGCCACAAATCTAGTAGCCACACCTCTGACTGTGCCCCAGAAAACCACGACCCTGCCTCTAAACCAAGGTGAAGTATGGTCTGATGATCTCAGTAACGACCAGGGACAGGAGATCTAGGTTGTATTTGAGCTCTGCCAAAGACTCCATATGTCACCCTGCACCTGAGTTTTCCAAAGTTCAGAGCATCCACCACTCCGACAGCCTGAAGTGTTTAGCACCTTTTGAAAATTACGCATTTAAGCTCTCTGTTCCTCAGCTCAGCAGCTGAAAACAGGAAACTTTTCTACCTCCTAGGGATGTCATGAGGGTAAGTTCAATGTCTGAACAGGAGTTGTATGTACAGTGATGGCATCCATAGGAAAGCTCATCAAAAAAATAATTTTAACAAATAAAGCAGGGGTTGACTTGGCTTGGGAATGGCAGCTCAACAAGCTGGTGATATTTCCCTGTTGGCAGCACCTAGTGCTCTAGAATCACGGCTTTCATTAAAGAAATTAAGTCTCTAGCCCTCAAGCTTGTGAAGATAATTTTCAACTGGTGGTAAAATATTCCAGTTGGTAAAATATTTCATTTTTGGAGTATGGTGGTGAGCCTTACAGGTCTTTATACAGTTTGTAAGCACTCAAGGGCAAGGACTTTCTATTTGTTATATGCTTGTACAACACCTACCATAGTCGAGCCTTGATTCCTGGTTGGAGTCTCTACTGCAATAGCAGTAACAACAGGTCTGACAGCCTGATAAGGAGAGTTTTAGAACCAGTCCTTTTAAAAGTGAAAGTATTTTTCTCTTAAAATTGAGTGGGTTTTCCCCCCTTGCTCTTTTTAAGATATATTCATTTGTTTGCTCTTCCAAGGAATGCAGCGCCAGATTCACTGAAACTCACGTAGGAAGACAGACAGACATTCCATGTTTCTGTGCCTTCTTAGCCCATGTCTGACCCAAGATGGGTGGGCTTTCCCTGATGGGATGGCAGATGTGATACTGTGCCCATGCTCCCTTGTTTTTTCCACCAGAAGGAGCAGCTTTAGATTTTTGTCTGGGGCTCCATAGGAGCCTGCTGGTAAAGCTTGTTGAGGTTTTGTACTCAATCTACAAAGCAGTTCTGTCAAAGCCCCCTTCCCTTCTAGTGCCATATTTTAGGTTATACTTTTTATCTGTGGACTTCTAGGGAGAGCAAAGATTAGGGTCATTTTCCACTGCTGCAGTCTCTCCATGGCAGACTTTCTGATCGTGGGGCCCTCTTTCAGGCTGCCAGCATCTGTTTAGCTGTGCCATTGCTAACCACAGTTTGACCTTGTCTACCCTTTGAGCTAGATCATGGCCAACACCAGTGAAGCTAGTCAATTGCTGGCAATGGTCTACTGAAATGCTGCTATTTCCTTTATCTAACTTGGCACTTTTCTGAAAAATCTATTCTCACTCTATCACTGATGCAGATTCACCTGCAATAGCAACACTGGGAACACTTGTGTGCTGGACATTGGTGTTTGTACCACTGTGTTTCCAATCCTGCTCAGTACGGGTCAACATGATTCAATGGTAAAAATATGGATGGTCTCCCACAGTCACAGCTGCACTGGTGCTAGTGCAACAGACAGAAAGCTGAAGAAAATATTGTTAGTGTAGGCATAGTTTTTCAGTTTTAAAAAAAGGACATTTCTAGCAAGAGTTGTATATAAACAAGTGTCTGGTTGACCGGTTCTAAATTCTAGTACAAATAGGGTAATACAGTCTCAATGTGTTACTCAGAGCTGCTCACAAAAGTCCGGGTTATTTGAATTACAAAGTGTAATCTGACCTACAAGAGAAACCTAGTATTTTAATACAAGAATATCTCTACGGTACATGCTGTTCTGGAGGAAATGTGCAGTACAAATATGTACATGCATTAGCACTCATATATAGCTTGATCAACAGTCTTCAGTTCATTCTGGAAAATACATTATATTCAGCAATCTATAGATAAAAGTTTGCAGCTCAGTTGATGCAGTTTGTTGGTTGGTGGAGCTGGTAGCACGGCGTATTAAGATTGCCCAACGCACCCCGTTACAAAAATTCTGTTTTCAATTGCTTATGTCTTTGCCAAATTTTAATTTTCTGGGTTAAAATTTTCCATTCTGGGTGTCTGCCTCAGGCTGAATTTTATTTATTTACTAATAGATGAAAGCCCATGCTGTCTCACGACTGTGGCAGTTGGGTCAAGTAATCCACCATCAATGTAATCTCCTGCATACAACCAATGAAAGGTTTGCATGCAAATTAGCTGTAGCATATGGGCGGTGATTGGTTGAATTGTCTCTAATATCACAATGGTCTAAGAATCTTGGTGTGGCATAGATACTTGCCTTACTGTAACTGTGAATCATATGGGTATGACTTGTAAAGTCAAAATGGTCGAGAACTTGAAAACTGGACATTAACAGATTGTAAAACCCAGTGATGAATCAACCTGGTGATCTTCTGAACAAACAGAGCTCTCAGCCATGCCTGTAGCTGTTTCCATCACTTCACACTGACTCAACAGACATTCTAGGCTTCAGAGTGACACAGACAGGTGACATTCCTGGAACCATATTATATAGATTTATTTATTTTTTGTCTAAAGTTTCAGCAAAAATAGCTCAAAAAAAGTTAGGGGAAAATATGTTTTGTCAGTGTTAGAAAAATTCTTCCAACCATTCCATTGAGAAACTCCAGCACTGCCTTTGGATCAGGGATTTGAAACTGGGCAAGGGTATTAATTGGGTGTTGGGGAGTTGCCTTTTGCTGTCCCTGTGAAATTAGCTCAAATTTCACCAAATTTTAAGCCTCTGAAAAAACACAGTTCTCACATGCCCAGTACAAGTGTGTTTGGAGTTTGGCAGCTACATTTTCTGAATATTTTTGTACTGGACATGCTGTCCCCCTGTACAGCTCCTACATGTGACCAGACTGTGTATGCACCATCCCCACTTGTGACTGAGTATGTCCTCTCCAGGGGCTGAATGGGACTTCCTTTACAACTGCTTGTCCCAATAGCTGGAGGAGCCACTGTGGCACCAAGCACTCTCTCCTCTGCTCTCAGTGTCCCCCTCTTCTCCTGCTGGTGCCTCCACATTGAGGAGAAGGAAGAACTGACTTGCATGCAGAGGGCCGAGAAAAGTGGGAGAGGGACAGGGGAAGAGAGCTGCAGGTGCCAGAAGGGTGGGGGAAGCAAAGGGGGATGAGGACTGGGGTTGAAGGCTGCTGGGGGGTTGAGAGGAGAAGGTGGCGCAAGAGCAGCTGGAAACGAACAGAGAGGGAGTGGAGAGAGGAGCTGGTGGAGGGTGGATAGGAACAGAGGGGGATAGAGACAAACTAGGGATATAGAGATAGAAAGGTTTATAATCATTAGAGCACGCTCCCCTACAGAACCTGGAATTGAGCCTAGGAGTCCCTAGTGTGTACATTTGTCATAGAAGGTGTGTAATGAAGGAGGCAGGAGATTTCAGGAAGAGGAAGGATTGTCTCATGGTTAAGGCAGTTGAAGGCTGCCCAGGAGAACTGGCTTTGATCCTTGCCTCTGCCACAGAGTTTGTGTGTGATGTTGGCCAAGTCACTTAAATCAAAATGACCACTAGTGGTGGGTGCCTCATTTTCTGGACACCAGACATGAGAGAACGGGGGGTCAGATTTGCAGAAGTGCTAAGTGCTCCCAACAGCGGATTGGAGCTGTGCTTTGAACATACAAAGTGCTATAAAATGCTAGCTACTCTGAAAAATAAGCCCTGGGTGTCTCAAATGGAACACCAAAAATTAGTGGATACTTTTGGCCTTAATCTCCAAGTGCCTCTGTTCCCCCAGCTGTAAAATGGGGATAACAGTATCCCCTATTCTCTGGTGTGAAGATTATTTCATCACTGTTTGTGAAGCTCTCAGATACTATGTTGAAAGCACGATAGAAAAAACAATGAGGACAGTGATCATTCTGTATTCAAAGCAGGTTTTGAATGCTGTCCCTGGGGCCACACACTAACTGAAGAGGAAAAAAGAAATATTAAATAGCAGCTCACTTAGGGATTGAGACAGTTTAACTAACTGCCATTGGTATCTCTGGAAATCTGACCCCCTACAGTCACATCTGGACCTAAACATCCCCAGAGTCTGTAACTGAGCCTTTGATTTGACCTCAAATGTTATTACCCTAGATGGTGAAATAACTCTGTATCTGACAACTGTCAAAGGAGATAAACTTTTAAATAAACTCTATGCTGGGTAGGACACCCTGTAGAGGATAGTATATTTTCTAACTCTCACAGTTTTCCTGAACATTACCGCTGCCCAGCATGCTCTTCTTATGCTTCGGATTCTCAGTGTATACAGGTACTTGCTCATGCTTTCTCTCTTCCCTCAACAACAAGCTGAATGTTTCATCGAGTTTTAGTCACCATAAATGTAATCACTAGGTTATCTTCAACTTCCACCCAAGAAAGGATGGTCTTGTGGGTAAGGCACTGGACTGGAACTTGAGAACTTCTGTCAATTCCTGGCTCTGCCATGCACTTCCTGTGTGATCTTGGGCAAGATACTTAGAGTGAAATCCTAGCCCTATTGAAGTCAATGGGAATGTTGCTGTTGACTTCGGTACAGCCTGGCTCTCCCCCGTAGCCTCTCGGGGCCAGATTTGCAAAAGTATTTAATGATGTAGATAGGTGTCTAGTGTATTTTTTTTCTCAAAAGTACCTAACTACCATTGGGAGTTAGGCACTCAACCTGCTTAGACCCTTTTGGAAATTCCACTATGCACCTATCTGCATCTTTAGGAGCCTAAATTCTTTTTAAAAATTGGTCCCCTGTGCCTCATCTGCATATCTGTAAAACAAAATAGTGATGAGGATAAACTCATTCATGCCGATGAGGTGCTCAGATCCAAAAGTGATAGGAGCCATTTAAGCAACTGCAATTAACTAATATTATGGAGCTGAGCTGATTCTTGAATTTCTTGTGCTTACAATACATAAACAGAAGAGGGAGCTCTAGGACCAGCATGAATTTTCAATTAATAAACTGTATTGATGGACCAGATCTGGAAAAATGGAATACTTGGATAAACAAAGGCAAACAGAACAAAAATAATCTTGTGTCAGCCAATATTCTTTTAGGTTTATGTACTGTTCACATAGCATCAGTTTGCTATAAGTGAAAACCAGTCACACAGAGGGAAGTAGGGTCATACCGGTCAATGCACTCTCTGATAAATCAGAGTATCACAATTTCAGAAATATTTCATTTTAATTTTTTTAGTGGTGTATTAAGATTCTCTACTACCTTGTAGTAACATTGACAACTGTGCAAGATGGATTCAAGTGTTGCCAGATCGGAATGACTTTGTTTTACACTTTCTTTGCACAGGTGTCAATGACTACAAAAGGCATAAGACAATGGAGAATAAAGGTCCAGGAACAGATGGGACAGGTCAGATTGAAAGACTAGGAATTGGAGAGCATTCAATAGAACCTTAAAGTCATTGAGTAATGAAACTCAGTTTACAAGTAAGAGAATTTCCCTCACTTAGTTCTTCTGTTACCATAACTTTGACATGTACGTAGGCCTGTACAAGTTGCTTCTCTTAAATTTTTTTTACTTAATTTGTAAATCACGTAGCAGCAGAGGTTATTTCCTTCCCATGTCTTTTGGATAGGCATCGCTGAACTGGTTATTGTGGTTTGATTACTTGATTAGACTCCTAGCTAATTTGGGTCACGTGAGTATTTATCAATTCTATATAACACTTCTATGAATCCATTCTGTCTTCATAAAAATCGACTGTAATGAATTTTTCCTGCGATAGGACATACACATCCCACACCAAACAGGTTAAAAGACTGGGACCAAGGAGAGACAAAAATCTACCTAAAACAACAAATCTACCCAAACTACAAATGTTTGGCTATAAAAAGGAAATAAAAATTAGTCTAATTTATGTCAGAGTATTTTTCTAAAAGGGATGCATACTACGTCACAGGCCTTGAAGCAGGAAGGAGGTTTGGATTATCCAGGGAAATCGAAGGCTTCTACTTCAAGCATGAAAGAACTAAGAAAAGAATCCAAATGCTGCTGAAACACTTTATTCTTTGTCTTGATGTTTAGATTCTTAGCCCTACTTTTCCCTGTACAAGCCAAAGACTGACTGACTGTTCACTCCCATGATGACCTGGGACTACTTGAAGGACCATCCTGAAGCAAAGGATGGACCAGCTTGTAAACTCTTGTAGCAATAGAGAGTGCTCCTGGCATATTCCTGGACCATATTTCATAAACCTGCTGGATTAAGTAATGTCTGATGGTATAAGAGAGACAGACACCTTGTTGTTGTTTTTCTGTGTTGGACCTGCGCCGCCAGCTACACTACTAGTCCCAGAATGCACCACATCACGCTGTGAGCTGCCCCAGTTGAAGCAGGTGGCAGCGGAGCGGACCAAAAAACAGGAAATGGTGCAGGGAGAGGTTTCCCGGTGCTGGGCCACTGATCCCGCTGTGCCGTCCTCCCCATGGGGCAGAGGCTCGGAGCTCCTGGCTTGTGCCCCTCTGTCCCCGAGTCTCCCCTGCTCTCCTGGGGCAGCAGCAATGCTGTGACTCCCGGCGTGTGGCCCCCCGGAAACCCTGATTCCTGGCCACAGGCTCTTCGGCACCATCTTGGCCCTGTAGCTTCGTGCCAAGGGGCTGTGTGTGTGTCCCCTCGGCTGCCATCAGGGGCCGCGCTGGGGAATCTGTCTGTCTGTGGGTGTCAGGGCTGGGACAGGGCATGTGGTGACAGTGGGGCTGGCTGCTGCCCCATCCCTGCCAGTGGGAATGCCCAGAAACTCCACGCACACACACCGTCTGGGGAGGGGAAAGGGTAGAACGCGGTTTGGGGGGAAGGGGCAGTTGTGGGGCAAGTCCAGGTGCGACCGGGGAGCTAGCAGTGACTCTGGGAAGGGGAGGTAGGAGAAACAGGATGGGGGAGATTATGTGGGGTGAAGAGGGAGGGAGGGGAGTCTGGGTTGAAGGTGGGGATTGGCTCTGTGGGGAAGGGGGGTCAGTAGAAGGGAAGGGACAGCCCTGGGGTGAAAGTGGCAGGTGGGCAATAGCAGAGCAATTGAGGAGAGCCCTTATGTGAAGATGAGGGTTAATTGTGGGAGGGAATGGGACAGAAGGCGGGATGGGGGAGGGAAAGAGCCCAGGTGTGAAGGTTGGGGGAGGGGCTTGAGGCTGGATTGTGATGATAAAGTGCATGTGCATGTCCCAGTGGCCCTTTCTCTCTGCAAAAGACAGGTACCCGCAATTTTCCTCCCCACCCTTCACCCCAGTAACTTTACTGTTTCACTTGAAGTCATGAGGGGTGGTGAGGCAAAGGGAGAAATAGGCTAAATAAACTTTTTTTAAAAAAGTTTTTAAAACATAATTGTACCGAAGTAGAAAATCCAGCTTTCAAAAAAATGTATTTACGAAACATAACTTTGGGTGGAGGTGGAGGATGAGGAGGTGGTGGTGGTGAGATGCAGGTGCAACTCCACTGACTGCCACGTCCGGGCTTAATATGGCTCATAAATGTGCTAATTAGGCACTTGTGTTCAGGTCCCCAAGCAGGTCCTTCCCACCCAAGTAAACCAAATTCAAGAGTATTCTGAATATATTGATGCTAGCCCAGTTTGTTCTCTATGGGCTAAGTGGGGGTCTCAATCAAGTGTGGCTTCAAATATCTTATTTTGTTTTTGAATAAATGTTTTCATCCCCAGCAGTACCGGGTTTACTATGGCACCCGTGGTACCATTGCGCCAGCCCACAATTGGAAGGGGCCCATAGCGACTACATGGAGGCCCACAGATTTGTTTGGGGCCGGGCCCACAAAAGGTTAATCCAGCCCTGCAGACAGGTGTAGATATATTGTGTGAATGCAGCCCACATAACACACAGAGAGTTGCATATGCAGCCACAATAGTAATAGGTTGAGAACCACTGGAGTAAAGTGTTTTACCTCTGGCCTGGTGCATTGCTTGTCTGGGGCCTTGGGCAGTAAACTGAGATGCTCTCAGGAAACTTGATTTAAATGACTGTCTAAGGCTATGTCTCCACTTAAAATGCTACAGTAGCACTTTAGCACTTCGGTGTAGACACCACCTATGCTGACAGGAAGGGTTCTCCTGTCACTGTAGTTAATCCACCTTAATTCCTGAGAGGTGGTAGCTAGGCTGATGGAAGAGTTCTTTCTACTGTCTATACCAGGGGTTAGGTGGCCTTAACTACCACATTCAGGGGGTGGGATTTTTCACACCCCTGACCAGTGTAGTTGGTTCAGCCTAACTTTTTATTGTAGACTTGACCCACCTTTAGCTGCATTTCAAATTCACCAGTTTAGGTCATTATCATTAAGAAACATGCAAACGCTCAGTGGCAGAGGCATCTAAGTATTAGAGAAAAGCTACATTTTCAACATTGATAACCTTACAAAATTAAGGATCTACTCCCATGTAAATCATAAGGCATTTTGCCATTGACTTCAGTAGAAACAGGATCAGGCCCCTTATGCAAAGTCAATGACCATCTTCTTATTACAAAGTCAGGATGTCTTCTAACTGCCAATACTACACTTTTCAGCAGCGTTTCATAGTGACAATTATGGTCAATTTCTGGAAAGCCTGGAGTGTCATGTGGGGTGGCATAGTGTAACCCTTGTGGGGTTACACTGGCATTTTTTTTTTTCCTACGCTGTGTACTCTCTTTTACTTAGGCACAGTTTGTTCAACTACACTAAGGTTTCATGAGCGGTGTCCCAGGTTTCCTATTTCTATTACATTAAGCCAGTTTGATTTCTTTATCTCTCTTAGATCCATAGCCCCCAGATGTATTTTTTGAAAACTGACAATGTTCTTTTTGAGTAGATAGTGGGATGTCAAAGAAATTCTAACATTAAATCAGAAATAAACGGTGAAAATGTCTAGTCCATAAATGTTACCTGGTAGCTTTAATACTGCCCCTTTATGGTTTGTGTTCCTTTGATTTCTATAGTAGCAAGATGTTGAGGACTGTGCCAAAAAGTAAATTAATTCCTAAAAGTCTTTTAGGCTTTCACCTTCACAGTGAGGTTTTTGGTAGATACTGAGAGGGATGGATACTTTGTTGCTGGTTTGCAAAACTAAAGGATTTGACAAGGTAAGGAAACTGTTTATGTGCTTGTTTCATTTAAATTCAGATACTTAAAAGCAGCATTTTTCTTCTGCATACTAAACTTTCAAAGCTGTATTAAGTCAATGTTCAGTTGTAAACTTTTGAAAGAACAACAATAACATTTTGTTAAGAGTTAATGAACATTTCAGAGTTAAGAACAACCTCCATTCCTGAGGTGTACATAACTCTGAGGTTCTACTGTATAGTCAAATAGTTGTTACAACTTTTGGATTACAAAACAATTTTTAAAACATTTTATACTGTATATTTAAGCAAAAACTGTTATGCCTGGGGCCAAATTCATCCCTGATATAACTCCATTACTAATTTTAATCTGGGATGATTTTAGCTCTTGGAATCCATTATCAATCTAGATTATTTTACTGTTATAATTGTAGTGGGTAAACAACATTTCTCTGAAATGTTCCTATTCTGAACATTGTGTTCCTTCCTTGATAGATATCAGACTAGAACATTTTTTACCTGGCAATGATGAAAAATAAAAGGTAAACAGCAATGCGCTGTCTTCCCTGTATACCATATACTTGGCACACAACCAGTTTTTTTCATTGCAAACTGGATTATTCCACTTAGTCTCTGCTTAGAATTCCTTTTTAAATGAGATACAGATCAGTGTCACTGTACATACTATTTTAGTACCAGAGACAGCATTCACACTGAACAAGAAATCAAATATATGCTTTATGGCAGAAAATTCAAACTGCATTCATCAGAGTCTCTGCCAATGATTTTGGCAAAACCAGCTATTTCCTCCTCAATCTCTACATTCTGTATCATTGAATAAACTTTAGAGGGAGCCAACCTTTTTGAAGTTTTAAAGTCACTGGGGACTACCAATGACGTTAATACTCTTGGAATGTTACTCAACCAGTTATACCAACTGGGATTGTTTACTTTATCCCTGGAGGCAGCTGCTGCTTTCAAAAAAGAGAAATCTTTTAAAATCTGCAACAAGAGTCATTAAGACTTTACACTTGGGTATGCTTTTGGGGATACTAAATTGAATATGTAAATGGAAAATCAGCAGTGCAGGAAAATGATTAGGGGGTGAGGGTATTGAAGAAGAATTGAAACCCATCAAAATATCAGACTATCAAGAGCTCCATCTTGCTGAATTCTCCTTTAAAAAACACATGGTGAAGTAAATTATATTACAAATGCTCTAGCTGAAAAAAATAATTGAACCCACCAGCCCAATGCAAAGCCACAGGCAAACAAGTCACTTATGTTTCATTAGCAGAGGGAGACACTAAGGCATTGTCTCAGGTACTAAATTAAGTTGACATAAGGCACCTTATTACAATCTAACTACAGAGGTGTACACACTACAGTGCTCCTCCCACAGCTGTAACTGCTGACCTAATAAAATCACCTCGGTGAGAGATGTGGTGCTTAGGTCAATGCAGTGCCAGTGTAGACACTGTATTGCTTACATCGACTAAGTGGCTTCCAGGCAGTGTCCCGCAATGCCCACCGTGACCACTCTGGTCACCGTTTTGAATTTCGCTGCCCTGCAGCTAGGTACATTAGTATGTGCCCCTTCCCTTTTAAAGCCACAGGAAGTTTTGAAATTGTTCTTCCTGTTTGCTCAGCATGGAGAGCTAACAAAACTACTGCCCAGCTAACTGTGCCGGCTCCACACAGCAAATGTGCTCCTGCCTGAAGTACACCAGAGGTGGCGGATCTCCTGGGTCTATGGGGAGAGGAGTCTGTGCAGTTACAGCTCTGTTCCAGCAACAGGAACTTTGACGTTTGCGGGGGCATGCTGGAGAAGGTCTACAACAGGGACACACAGCAGTGCTGTGTAAAAATCAAGGAGCTGCAGCAGGTGTACCAGAAGGCAAGAGAGGCAAATAGTCACCCTGATGCGGAGCCGCAGACATGCTGATTCTACAAGGAGCGCCATGCCATCCTCTGCAGCAGCCCCACCTCTACTGTTAAGTGCCCCGTGGATACTTGGGGCAAGATGGAGTCACAGGGCACTGAAATGAGCCTTGAGGATAACGTGCTAGATGAGGAAGTGTAGGAGAATGCACATGGGGGACAGGCAACAGGGAGATCCAGTGGCATGATGAGGCAGGACCTCTTTTTGACTCCTGAGCTTCTAACGACTCCCAGCAGTCCAGCTGTGCTGAGCCGAAATGCAGGAGATGGAACCTCTGGTAAGTACTCATTTTGCTTCAATACTGCATGGACACATCTGCTCATGTATTACTTTATTAATCAGGCTCAAAAAGGTAGTGAAATAACTAATACAGGTACAGTTGCTATCTGCTCCTTATGCCCCTGTACAGCTAGGCACAGGGGACACACCAGGATGTCCCGTGACCCCTCCATAGAGATCTCTAGGAAACTTTCCTAGGGGTAATCTTTAATCCTCTGCCAAAGGTTTCTTGGGAGGGCTGCCTTGTTTCTTCTCCGGCAGTAGGACACTTTCCCATGCCAGCAATACTTTCAGCAGGCACCATTCAGGCGAGAAGCTTACAGACCTGGTCTGCAGCCAGACACAGGCAGGAGCTTCTCCCTTGCAGCCTCGGTTACCCATGGAGTAAGATATCAGCTACAGTCACTGCCACCTGTGGAAAACGGTGCCAGTATTCAGTACAATAGTCCTATCCACTTGTACTGATATACCAGGGCTACCCCTGCTTATTGTCCCATCTCTCCCCGCCCCCGACGGGCCGTACTCACCATGGCTGGGGCCGCCATCCTGCTCTAGTCTCCCAAGGGAGAGTGAAAAAGTTGTGCTTGTAATTTGTTTTGCTCAAGGAGTATAAGTACCCTGACAATGGAACCTCTGTCCATTGTTTCTTTAGCAGATGCAGATGTGGCCTTGAGGGTCTCATCCAGCACACTGGTAGAGCGGCTCACCCAGATAAGGAGGAGAAAGAAGAGAAGTAAAGAAGACATGTTCCAGGAGATGCTGCAAGTCTCTGGTGCTTCAGATTGCGAGCAGAGAGCTTGGAGGGTAGCAATCAATGACAAAATGCAGAGGGATAGCAAGGACAGTAAAAACGGGTTGCAGGAGATAACGCTGCTCGGGAAGCAAACAGACATGCTGCAGTCTCTGATTCAACTTCAGGCTGAGCACATCCGTGCTTACCTCCCCTTACAGCCTATAAAGTACTGCATTCTAGGACCTCCATACACTCCCCCACACCACAAACACCCCTACACATTCCTTGTATCTTCCAGGGCTGCAGCAGTACCCAAGGCATTCCACCTCATGGGAGATTAAATACATTGACAGCCCCACATACACCCAGATGTGAGAGCCTTGTTGTTGTATGTGCTTGTGAATTCCCTGTTCCTTCCCGTTTAAAGATACTTTACCATGTATGTATGAAGTTAACCTCAGCATTATCTAAGTGTGTTTGCATGGCTGTGGAATAAATACCACTTATTCTCCAAAATATGGTGACTGATATTATCATTCACAGACAAAGGCAATAGGTGCATTTGCATTGTTATAGTAGTGCACGCACTGCAACCATTCATAGCACAGAGGCAAAAAACAATGCCAGGCTCAACACATTACAGCAACACACATTACTGTGGCTCATTGGTAAAATGCTCCTTCAAAGTCTTCGTGAGCTGAATTGCGCCCCATTGAGCCTCTCTTATTGCCCTTTATATTGCTGCTCAGATTCAGCAGACAGCCAATCCACCTCCACGCTCCATCCCTGGGGAAACGTCTCCCCCTTTGCTTCACAGATATTATGAAGTGCACAGCAGGCAGCTATGACCATGGGGATATTGTCCTCACTGAAGTCTAACCTCCTGAGGATTCCACACCAGCGACCCTTCAAACATCCAAAGCCATATTCAACTAACATTCTGCACCTGCTGAGTGTGTTGTTGAAGTGATCCTTGTTGCTGTCAAGGTGGCCAGTGTACACTTCATTAGCCATGGGAGCAAGGGGTAGACTGGGTTTCCCAGGATCACTATTGGCATTTCTAAACCTCCAGTGGTAATCCTCTGGTCTGGAAAGAAAGTCCTTACTTGCATCTTTCTGTACAGGCCTGTGTTCCTATAGATGTGTGTATCAAGCACCTTCCCTTAGCAGTGATGTCGGTGAAAAGACCCTAGTTATCCACCAGCGCTTGCAATACCATAGAAAAGTACCCCTTTCTGTTGATGTGCTCTGTGGCAAGGTGGTCTGAACAAAATAGGGATATGTGTACCATCTAGTGCCCCAACACAATTAGGGAACACCATTGCTCCAAAACATCCGCTGTGTCATGCACATTGTCCAGAGTCCCACTCCTTCACAGCAGGAGGCAATTAATGGCCCCGCACATTTGCATCACAGCAACCCTCATGCTGGATTTCCCAACTCCAAACTGATTTGCAATTGATCAGTAACAGTCTGGCATTGCAAGCTTCCACACAGCAATCGACACTCACTTCTCCACTGCCAGTGCAGTTCTCATTTTAGTGTCTCTGGGCTTTAGAATGGGGGTGAGATCCACACAAAGTTCTAGGAAGGTGGCCTTGCACATCTGAAAGTTCGCAGCCACTGCTCATCATCCCATACCTGCATAATGATGCTTGTTTCTCGAGCCCAGAACTGATGGTCCACTATGTGCAGCTGAATGTGAATGCCAACAACAATCTTGACTTGGTTCTTTCCATGGCATGCAGCAAGGCAGATACCAAGGCATCGTAATCAGAGTTGCAGCTCATGAAATACTGCAGGATCAGGTGTGTTGTGTTAATAACACTCTTCAAAATAGTGGAGAGCAGTCCAGGATCCATGGTTGCTGACAGATGGCAGATGTGCAGGTTACAGGAGCTATTGAAAAGTGGCACATAATGTATTAGGATACGTACTGAATGATGTGACGGGGAAAACTACATCACAGGATGCTCAACCTGCCCCCATGAGGCAATGCAAAACCTTCCCCAAACACCCTGCAGTAAATGGTGGCCAGTTGCACAGTAGGATAGCTACACAGAATGCACTGGACCGCTTGTGTGGATTGGTCTAGGCTAAGGTTGATGGTGGGATGGAAATTGTTGAAATCATGGTGGAATTACTTAAGGGCTTCTACGCAAAAGAATAAATGGACACAAATCTGACATCAGGAATCATAACATTCAAAAACCAATAGGAGAACACTTCAACCTCTCTGGCCACTCAGTAAAAGATTTAAGGGTGGCAATTTTGCAACAGAAAAGCTTAAAAAACAGACTCCAAGGAGAAACTGCTGAGCTAGTATGCAAACTAATACCATTAACTTAGGTTTGAATAGAGACTGGGAGTGGCTGGGTCATTACCCATATTGAATCTATTTCCCTAAGTTAAGTATCCTCACACCTTCTTGTCAACTGTCGAAATGGGCCATCTTGATTATCACTACAAAAGTTTTTTTTTTTGTCCTGCTGATAACAACTGATCTTAACTAATTAGCCTCTCACAGTTTGTATGGTAACTTCCAACTTATCTGTATGTATACATATCTTCTTACTATATGTTCCATTCTATACATCCGATGAAGTGGGCTGTAGCCCACGAAAGCTTGTGCTCTAATAAATTTGTTAGTCTCTAAGGTGCCACAAGTACTCCTGTTCTTTTTGCAGATACAGACTAACACGGCTGCTACTCTGAAACCTGTCAAGTTGCTTTAGGATCTGAAATGTCAATACCCTCCTTTTTTGCAGTGAAGCCTCCTGCTCCCTCTCTCCTGAACAGGGATCAAAAAGCTTATGTCCCTTCTTTATTGTGATGCAGAGCTTAAAGACAATCAGCTGGAGAGCAGGAAAAGTGTGGCCACCAAAAGTGAATTTTACAAGGCAAGAATGTGCAGCAGACCACAACACAATTAAGTAGTATATTGTATGGAGTCAGGAATGAGAATAATGTCCCCAGAATCTCTGCTTTCAAGAGCAGAAGAGGAAAATTCAGAGACAAAGACATCTGTATTGTCACCTCCCACCACAAAAATGGTGATTCTGAAAGTAGGCATGTTGAGGGGTAAGGGCAGGGAGTCTAAAAAAATAAATGAATAGACAACCTACAGTACTTGTTTTCCCTCTGCATTCTCTACAACAGGATTTCCTTCTCACATCATGTGGAGTCATGTAAATATGGCCCCTTTGGCTCAGTGGCAGGAATCATTTCCTCTCAAATGCTTACAGGGAAAGGAAGCCAAAAGAGAGGTCAGGATCTCGGGGATTTGTATCAGCAGATAGCACTTACTCAGGAAAAGGATAAAGATTATGGAGAAAATGTTGTTGCTGCTCTGTAATCCTCTTCTAGCGCACACACACCCTTCCCCCCACCCCTCCCGAATCATAGAGATTTGTACATTTTTAAAAAATCACCTTTATTTTACATTTCTAATTGATGCACAATTCAGACATTAACAACATATCTCAAAATGTCCGTGTATCAAGCTAGTAAGTAGAAATTCAGTATCTAGCTGTAGATTGATATAAAAAAGTTCCCTCTCTGAGTTTGTCCACTCAAGGTATATAAAAGATTTTGGGTCCAATTGTTCCCGCTTTCAAAACAAAACAAAAACATGGGAAAAGAAAAAAGGTCTTTTAAAAAAGGGACAAGTACCCTGACACAGTCCTACAGGCGTCTCCCACCCTCCATTTCCCTCTCTGTTCTTGTTTTTTGAAACAAAACCAAGAAATTACAATCTAAATCTGGATGAATAACAGATACAAAAAGAAAACATCCCACCTTCCAGACTCTTTGTCCTGAAACCTAGAAGATCTATTCAGTATCCTAGTCCCCTTCCCCCATTCCACTGAACTCATTCTTGTTTTCCTCCACCATAGCCGGTTACCAACTGCACAAATAGTGTGAACTAGAGTTTCAGATACATTGTTCTGTGCCTGAGGACAGGCCAAAGAGCAAGTCTGCCATAGGCAATATAAAACCCACTATGTTAACAATTACCAGTCCAAGGAAAATATGTGGCAAATGTCTGTCTTTCCTTATCGAGACCGATGCTGAGTCCTCTGGTGTCTGAAAGAGTCCAAAAGCCAATTGTCTCACATAAGTGTGGCAATGGAACAGTGGGACTCTCAGTTTTGAAGCCAACAAATCCCAAATGCAGACATTAAGGGAGCAGAATAATAAAAAGTGCTCCATTGTCTCCCTGATCCAGACTAGGCTTCTCAGGGACAGCTTTTATCTTCAGTGTACTTCCCTCATAGCCTATGTTCTAACGTACAATTTACTATGAAATACTCACTACCAAATAGTGCTATATTTAAAGGGAACTCTATTTTTTCAAAGATACAACAAAGCCTCCCTGAGACAATCTTCTGTATGGCTAAATAGTGTTCTGAAACAATAGTCCTTAAGCACCCTCTGGTATAGCACTCTCCTAACCCACGAGTCACTATGCTGAGATACTGTTGCATGAATCTGCCATCTTACAGCAACTTGTATGTAAGAAGGAGCCTGCCTGGCTGTTGCAGGGGGAAAAAATCCTTTTTAGGGGCTTTTTCTTACTAGTTACTCCATTTCTTCCCCTGTGACATTTCCCAGTAACACTGGAAAATGAGTGGCCATCCCCTGCCCCCAGTTGTGTGAATCCTATGAAAATTAAAAATACCAAAAACACCATCAGTTAGAAAACTTCAATGCATACCATCCCCAAACCCCCTTTTTTAACTGGCAGGTAGACCATGCTTCTCTTCACTATGTTACATTTATTGCCCCATAGCATCTGAAAAAAATAATCCTGTCAATCTAATGCACAGTGTTCCAGGGAGAGAATACACATATGCCACAAAATGCAAAGTGGTAACAGGGATGTTTTAATTAACATCACCTTTTCTGTCATCTCTTCCACCTCATCGCCTTAACCTGGCACAAGGCTAACTGTTTCTCCAAGTTCAACTCAGCTACTGAATCAGTGACCATAGCTCACATTCAAATAACAGAAATCAACTGACAAACCCCTTCCCAGCTCCAGTTCTACCACCCTCTCCACTGAAAAAATCAAACGTATAAAACGGTACCCTACTTCATCATAAGTATCAGGTCCTGTGGACCAAAAAGATGGGACCCTTCAAGCTTCCAAAACATCATGCCTACAACATAGTTTTGTTTCCTGGGTCCCCACTAGCTCCAAATCCTGCCCCTCCAAAAACTGAAAGATCGTCTGCCTTCGGCACACAGTCAGGATGCAGCACACATTCCAAGTTGCAATTTTCAGTATCATCTGTAGTCGTGACAAGTACATGCATGCCACACCTAGTTGAGAGCTTTCTTGCTGCTACTAAACTTCTCTGACTTACCGTCTCTTGCTCACTCCTTTTCTTTAGCTATTTTTTCCTTGTTGGCTGGTCCATGATGCTCTTGGTCTTCCTAAATCCCTAGCTCCTAATCCCACCTCTGATAGTTCTCTCTGAAGTTGCTCAAACCGACTAACCCTGAGTTCCTTTCCCCCAATTAATGTGCTTGCAATGCATCCACAGGCTTCTCTCTCTGCTCTCCCTTGTTTCCAACAATGCTTAACGCAGAAAACCTGTAATCCATTTCAACTGTGAAACTGCTGTGTGATTTGGACAGTGTAGGCCATTTTCAGGTACCATAACCCCATCAGTTTCCTTGGATTCTCTCTTTCCCTGTCTGAATTCAAGAAATTCTTCTGCTCTTGAAGTTGAGCACATCAAAACCTACTCCCCAGCAATAGGGTCTGCCAAACCCATTGCTGGCCAATCCCTCCCTGGGGACTGGGATTCCTGCATAACCAACTGCACCTGTAGATGTTCCTTACCTTGTTTCTTTCCTCGCCCCCTACCCAGCTCTCATAGTCACCCCCACATTACTAGCACTCATGTCCCCATCTGTGTCATCCTGGCTCTCAATTATTCCCACTCCTTTCCCCAAAAGTAGAGCAACCTTGCCACTCAAAATGGGCTTTCATAAATCTTTGCAGGACTGCTTGGAATCCTCTGACCCTCTAGCTCAGAGAAAGACAAAGGGTCCTTGAAAGGCTGGGTATTACGTCTTTCCCTATTGTGCCACCAGGCACTGCCTATAAACATGACCATTTTTCCCAGGCATGTTGCATTTTATGGAGTCCCTACCATCTTCGGTTTTGTGTGTATGAGAAAAAAAAGCACATATACTTCCTCACACTACATTCCAGACTAAAATGCTCTGTAGAGCCACAGAGCAAACAAGTGCATGGCTACCCAGGATACCTACAGTAACCCTGCTCAGAACCTAAATAAAATATATTGGGGACATATTGTTGGTAAAGTTCAATGGTGCCTTTAATTTCACCATTCCAAATCCTAAATCAATCATAAACTCTAACTGGAGGCTGCAACTCTTCAGTGTAACGTGGAACACAATTCAGAACATCTACGCCCTGTATATTTTCATTTTGCAAGAAAATAGTCAGTGTCTTAAAGGCAGGTTGGAACAAAGAAACAGCTACTGTTCCATCCCAGTCTTAGTCCCCTTCCTAATTACAAACTGCCCCCAGAAAAATTCTACCTCACTAATGAGAGTAAATGTTAACATCTAATTCTCTGCTACCCAATGGATACATCACAAGTTTCAGTTATGCAGGAAAAAATCCAAGAGATTTTAACACGCACACACCAACAAAAAAAAGGCCATTGTGGGACATTTGTCCATGTTCTCCATGTAGTGCAGTCAAATCTAGGATAATGCTTCCATTATGAGGAGTCTTGCCCAGAAGCCTGATCCTGGCCAGCTGTGACTGCTGCAGAGTATCTCTCTACACAGGTCCTCAGGGACTCATGGCTGGAGACAGACACCTCAGTCCCTTCCTTATTTTCACTGTTCCTCAGTTTCACTCATGTGTTCCCTCATCAGTACTGAGGCTTCCCTTTCTGTTCCTAGGAATCTCAGGGTCAAGAAAAACAAAAGACCCCATTTCAGATTCTTAAGAGTTCAGATTCTTTCCCTCTAGTCAACTAATACCCTTAATAATCCACTGAGGGGATTATAGCAAATGGAGTTACTGCACATATGCGCCAAGTTTCTAATGTGCTGGGTGTGCCCCTCCCCCAGCTCTGCCCCAGGCCCCACCCCTGCTCCACCCCAGCCCCGCCTCTTCCCACCCCATTCCATACCCTCCCCCAAGCACACCTGGCCCTCGCTCCTGTCCCCTCCCGCCGCCAGTGCCTCCTGCATGCCACGGAACAGCTGATTGTGGCAGGCAGGAAGAGCTCCTGGGAAGAAGGAGGTGCTGACCAGTGGGACCACCAGCAGGTGGGAGGTGCTGCAGGGAGGCACTGATAGGAGGGCTGCTGGTGGTGCTCAGCACCCATCATTTTTTTCCATGAGTGCTCCGGCCCTGAAGCACCCACAGAGTCAGCACCTAGGGAGAAACCACTCTCCTCTCCACTCACAGGGGAAAGGGGAGCTGCAGTTGTGGCAGCTGAACAGTCCTTTAACTACATTTCTGATACAGCCTGACTGTGGCAAAACACTGTATTCCTGCCACTCCTTGAGACCACATGCACAGTTTGAAATGGAGGACATGCTCTTCAATCCATTTCCCAGAATAAAGGGACTTAGTTCTGTGACTGCTAGAAGCAAATATCTCCAACAGTCAGTGATGGGACACTAGATGGGGAGGCGCTGAGTTTCTCCAGAGAATTCTTTCCCAGGTGTCTGGCTGGTGGGTCTTGCCCACATGCTCGGGGTCTAACTGAGCACCATATTTGGAGTCAAGAAGGAATTTCCCACCAGGAATTTCCCCCTCAGATTGACAGAGACCCTGGGTGGGGGTGGGGGGCAGGGGTTGCCTTCCTCTGCAACAGGGGCATGGGTCACATGCAGGTTTAAACTAGTGTAAACAATGAATTCTCTGTAACTTGAAGTCTCTAAATCATGATTTGAGGACTTCAGTAACTCAGCCAGAGGTTATGGGTCTGTTTCAGGAATGGGTGGGGAAGGTTCTGTGACCCGCAATGTGCAGGAGGTCAAACTAGATGATCATGATGGTAGGTGACCTTTAAAGTCTATGAGTTCCAGCCTCTCCATACCCTGGTCTCCTTCTGGTAGCTGCTCCCCAACAGCAGGGGGCCACAAAGCAAACTTTTTCCTTTTCAACATGTACTCCAATTTTCTGTGCCTTCTCCCACAAATCCTCCCCAAGCACAGTTCCCAAGTCAGCTTCCCCACAGCTACTTTCAGCCAGGAGCCACATGATAGAGTGCTGAGAGCCAGTACCTATTGAGTTCCAGGAGGTGAGCAGGCACCAGCCCACCTACATCTGAAGGCGCCTCCCTCACGCTGATCCAGTGCTCTGATCATCTAAGAAAAAAAAACCTGGTGAAGGAGTGACTTGGGGGAGGGGGAAGAAATTAATTATCCCATTAGCTGAGAGGGTAATTAAATAGCACTGGGAGGAAGTCTAGAGGAAATAAGATCTCAGGGTGGTAAGATCTCTTCCTCAAGAAAGAGCTGAGGACTAGAGAAGACTATAAATAGAATTGCTGCATGGCATTTTGACGGTTGTTTGGTGGATATGATATAAATAAAATACCTGGAGGTGCTAACAAACAGAAAGCATCCAAGGCTGTTTGGATGGGATCTCAGGACAGGAGTGGAATCTGCTCTGTTACAGGGCACAACCCCCAGCAGCACCACAGGAATAGGGCTCAGAACATCAGCTGATAGCATTTCAGGATCCACCAGTCCATGCACAGTAACTTCTGCATCAGTCTCCAAACAGACAGACTCTTTCACCATCACATCCAAAAATACTTCCTTCAGTCCCTCTATCTGTGACGGCAGCCACCTTGGCAGGAAGATGAAGTGAGAAATATTTTTCTCTCACATACCCACTCCCACACACTGAGTAATGTGGGGATGGTGGCCTAGTGGGAAGTAGGCAGGGCTGCTTAGACTAGATGTTCATGTGGAATATAGGCCTGCACACATACAGTATACATATCCCATACAAAGCCATGGAGAAGTTTTCTTCTTATTGGCCCACCAACTGTTCTTTACCTTGACAGCATGGCTGGTTCCCATGTCCTGTTGCCATTGGCTCTTCCGATGTAGTTGCACATTACAATCATGGAGTTACTACCATCATGGGGTAAGTTAATTTTCACACAGTGATTGTATTGTTTAACTTCTTCAGTTAGGGGGTATGATTTTTTTTCTATCAAAATAGCTAAATTGGTACAACCCTTTATTGTGGACAGTGTTATACCAGTATAAAGGTACTTTATTACAGTAAAGTTTATTCCTCTTCCCTATGAGAATAGCTATACTAATATAAAGCTGCTAGAAGTGCTTCCATATTAAGGGGTTATACCACTTTAACTATAGTGGTATACTTAAAGCAGTGCAATTTTTGTGTGTAGACAAGGCTTTGGTCAACTATATCTTTCTGAACTTCATTATTGTCAGAGACTCTTTCATCTTTTCAGCCCACTGCTGAGTGTATTCTTCATCAGCAATCTACGGAGACTTGAGCCTTGTCTATACACACAAGTTATACTGCTTTAACTATATGTGCTTGTAGCAGTGTAGCTTATTCCTGTATGGTTCGGGAATAGGCTATATACCACTTTTCTACTGGTATAATTACATCCCACATTAGGCATTGTACTGATATAAACAGTCTGGTTAAAAACTCCCCTAACCAAAATAGTTATGCTGGTACAAAATTTGTATTTAGACCCCGATTTGATCATTTCTCTCTGACTAGCAGTTAATGGGCTACTTGCCGAAGTACCTGTGATTCTCCCCCACAGATTTAATTTGTCACTCAGTGCATTGGCAGAGCTGTGGCTACTGCCCTTGCTAATGGTACTATCAAAAAAATTTCTAGTTTCCTTTCACTAGGACCTTGTCTAAACATACAAGTTGAACCAATTTAACTGTTTCTTAGGCCTGGCCTAAACATACAAGTTGCACTGATTCAGCTTAAAGGTGACAGGTTTCAGAGTGGTAGCCGTGTTAGTCTGTATCAGCAAAAACAACGAGGAGTACTTGTGGCACCTTAGAGACTACTCCTTGTTGTTTTAACTAAAGGTGTGATTTCACAGAGTTTAATGCCAGAAGGGACTATTGGATCATCTAATCTGACCTCCTGTACATCATAAGCCAATGAATTCCACCCATTTACACCTGTCTTGAACCCAATAACATGTGTTTCACTAAAGCATAACTTGTGTCTGACTAAAACATACCTTCCAGGGAGGCAATCGAGTCTTGATATGAAGACACCATGAGGTAGAGAATCCACCACTTCCCTTGAGAGTTTGTTCTGATGGTTAATTATCCCCACTGTTAAAAACGTGTGCCTTATTTCTAATATGAATTTGTTTGGCTTCAGCTCCCAGGCACTGGTTTTTGCTACACCTTCCTCTGCTAGATTAAAGAACCTTTAATTTATTAGTACCTGATATTTTCCTTCCATGAAGGTACTTATACACTGTAAACAAGTCACCTCTCAGTGGCCTTTTCGGTAAGTTAACATCCGATGAAGTGAGCTGTAGCTCACGAAAGCTTATGCTCAAATAAATTGGTTAGTCTCTAAGGTGCCACATGTACTCCTTTTCTTTTTGCATATTGAGTTCTGTAAGTCTCACTGTAAGATATTTTTTCCAGCCACTACATCACTTTTGTGGCTCTGGGCTGCCCACTCTCCAATTTTGCCACATCCTCTTTAAAATGTGGACACCAGAACTGGATGCAGTGTTCTAGTATTGGTCTCACCAATGTTGTATACAGAGTTAAAATTTCCTCCTTTCACCTCCTCACTATTCTCCTGGTGTTTTCATGCAAGGATTGTATTAGGCCTTTTCGCCATAGCATTACACTAGGAGCTCATGTTGAGTTGCTTATCTACTACTGTGACCCCTAAACCCTTTTCAGAGTCACTGCTTTCCAGGATACAGTCCCTTATTCTGTAGGTCTGGCCTGCATTCCTTGTTCCTAGATGTATAACTTTGCATTTGGGTGTAATGAAACACATTTTGTTTGTATGTGCTCAGCCTACCAAGTGATCCAGGTCACCCTTTGGCTGCCCATTTACCATTCTGCCTCTCTTTGTGTCATCTGCAAATTTTATCATTAGTGATTTTATATATACTTCCATATCAGCAATGAAAGTGTTGAAGTGTTGCACCTTGTACTAATCCCTGGAGAACCCTACTAGAAACACCTCCATTCAATGATTCCCCATTGACAGCTACTTTTTGAAAGCTGTCAATTAGCTAGTTCATAGTCCACGTAGCATGTGCTTTATTGATATTAGATAGTGCTAATTTTTAAATCAGAATGTCGCGTGGTTCTGTGTCTTATGAAAGTCTATTATATCTATGCATGTGTATGTGGTCTTTTGAGCCTAAGTTGGTAGGAGCAGGGAGCAATGTAATTTAATGTAGGTGTGGAGAGGTTGCACTGGAAGAACAGTAGTGAATAGGTACATGTGATGTTAAACTAATGCAACTTTGTTTGTGGACTCTCTTACAGTGATTTAAACCTAGTTTATATGGATTTAACCGGCACTAACACAAGGTTGCACCAATTTAACTAATCTGAATTAGCATCATACCTTTAGTTAAATCAGTGCAACTTCTGTGTATAGATAGGTTTCAGAGTAACAGCCGTGTTACTCTGTATTCGCAAAAAGAAAAGGAGTACTTGTGGCACCTTAGCGACTAACCAATTTATTTGAGCATAAGCTTTTGTGAGCTACAGCTCACTTCATCGGATCCACAAGTACTCCTTTTCTTTTTGTGTATAGATAAGCTCTTACTTAAATATAACCTATATTTTTATGTTGAGGCATCATCATCAAACACACATAGGATTGTTTTGCCAGCCAAAGTGACTACAGTTGATGGCATCGAACCAGGCATTATATGGTGAAGTTCCCAGGTCTGGCTCAACCCTGCAAATCCAGGGGCAGTGCCAGGGTCAGGGCATGTACCCCTTCATGTTTTGATGGAGAGTTTGAGAGCATGGAGTGCAGGAGTGTTTTTGGCTATCCTGGGAATGTGGCCAAAGAGCATGCAACTCCGCTTGAGAATATAATGAGCGATTAAAGGAAGGCCAGATCTCTGCAAGATTCATAAAGTCAAATCACCTTATGCTCAGGATTTGGTGCTGACGGCATATATAAAATGCCTCTGGGTTTTCCACGTCTGCCTGTAAGAAGGTCCAGGTTTCTGACCCATATAGCAATATAGGTAGTACGCAGGGTTGTTAGATCCTGAACTCTGCCTCAGTGCAAAGATGTTTTTGCATCATAGGCAAGACATGGACTCATACAGGAGGTGGCAAGACCTAGTCGTCGAAGAACATGTATATTTTGAGAGAACCCTAGATAAATCTGTTCTTAGTTTTAAAAAAAAAAAAAAGTTCCCAGTACTACTCAGTGAATTAATGGCCTGGTTAGCCATGTCAGCACATAGCAGCATACAGTTGTATCACATCTGAAATACTTAGCCAGCACATTCCCACCATTAAATCTCTCTAGGTGTGAAAAGTGCATAGACAATAAGAATTTAAAACAAAAGATAAATCTGATTACAAACACATGATTGTGTGTTGCTCATTTGTTTATTCTGTATAATTTCTTTGTTCTACGACTCCCTATTTTTCCCTAGGGATCTACAGGGCACTTTCAGAAGTGCAAGCATATCTTCAATATCTCTTGTTCTTTTTTTATTTTTCCTCTTCAGATTCCATCAACGCCCTGACATCGTGGAAACTGAGCAACTGTCTCTCTGGAAGAATTGTACATTAATGTTACTGTCAAAATGACTAGAGAAATCACTACTGTACCTGCAGTACAATCTCTCCCCTTCTACATTAATCATTTTGCTCACTATCCCTATGATCAAAAGCCAAAATTTGAGTCCTGTGCTTGGATTCCACATGTTGCAGGCTGTCTGGGTCACTTTTTAGTACGTAAAATTTTTGTTCTCTATTAATACAGGATATTTTCATTCAGTAAATATTGGAAAAATACTTTATTGGATTGATTTTTTTTTAAAGAATGGCCAGGGCTGTGTGCAAAAATGCATGTGCAGCCACATGCATAATTATCGCTGTGGCAAGTACAAATGGACAGTTGTTTAACTCCCCATTTTCATATGCACAAATGTCTGATTTGTACGTGCAGTTACAGTAGCTACACACACAAACTGGGTGTAATTTTCACATAGATTTTTGTTTGGACTTTAGCACCTGACCATTTGAGAACCAGACTTTCAACTGCTGACAAAACACTGCATCGTTTTGCTTAAGAAAAAAAATGGTGTTTTAGTAATTTATTTTAACTTTGTTCCCTGTTGATTGTTGTTGTCGTGCAATGACAGAGTTTATCATTATTTAAAGTCTTAGCAGCACTTTCAAGATATGTATTATCTGTCATTGTGTGCATTTTGCATCCTATGCTGGACATGTAATGCAGCAAACAAACTGTTAAACATGTGGTCAGGACCATTTGCTTCCTGTTCGTGCTTACTAATTGTTCTTGATTTTTGTTAGGATGCAGCAAAAGCAGAACTATCTATAGAATAATCAATAAACAGTTGTTCTGCAGAACTATCTATAGAATAATCAATAAACAGTTGTTCTGCTTTTGCTGAGTCACAAATTATTAAGACAGAAAGAAATTCCTTGGGGGGGGGTTGTTTTTGTTTGTTTGTTTGCATTTTTCTTCATTTACCATTGGTTTTCTGAGACTTTCTTGGAAAAGCATTTTGCCTCTCCAGTAAAGCCTCTCTCTCAGTTTGAGAAACACCGCAGAACAGTACAAGAGTCCTAATCATCTCACACGTTGCAATGCCAAAGCCTTCAAAGGTCTTCTCTGAAGAGCTGGCATATAAACCTGTCATCCTCTTACTCATTGTTTACAGTGTTGTTATAGCCATGTTGGTCCCTGAAGAAGAGCACTTTGTAGCTCAAAAACTTGTCTCTTTCAGCAACAGAAGCTAGTCCAATAAAAGATATTACCTCATCCACCTTGTCTCTCACATCCTCTTACTCAGCAGAATGATTTCCTGTGTATAGTCAATCACGTGTTTTTACTTCAGTGACTGATATAAGATGTGTGTGTGTGGGGGGGGGGGTTGGATTATGACACTTTACTTGTTAGCCTTGGAAAGCGAACATAGTTATGGGAAAGTGAGCTGGATTATATTCTGGCTTGTGCAGCATCAATATAATTGTTAGTTACGTTCTTTTATTGGCCCAATTCTGCTCTTAGCAGGCTGTGAAAAATTCTATTGTGCAGAAGTCTGACAAGTAGAAGTGTTACTTAGGCAAGTGAAAATGTTGTGTTTCCTCCTTCTGTAAGAGGACTGGGGGGGGGCGGGGGGAAGGGTGAGGGTTGGTTGTCTTTCATGTTTTTACACTAGATACCCCAGAGTAAGGTTTAATTCCTTACAATATGCACCATTATTATTTCATAGTGGTCTAGGACCAACTGAGAGGTTTTCCAGACTGTCCCGTGCCAAGTGAAATTAACAAAGTAAGGGTGGGGGTGTGTGGAAACATATGTATAATAAAAGTAAATTTATATAAAATTATAAAGAGGGCTATGTCCACCTCTCCCTCAACCTAGCCATTATTAATTATCTAATTTCTTATAGGCACCACAGTAGCACTATGTCCTGAGGTGGTGGTGGTTATATATTATTTGTATTCCAGTGATCTAGAAATTTCAGCCAAGATCAGGGCCTCATTGTACTAAGTACTGTATGTGTATAAACAATCTGTGTCACCAAATAGCTTACAGTACAAATAGAGAAGATAGGCAAAGAGTGAGAGGGGAAACAGAGTCACAGAGAGGTAGAATGACTTGTCCAAGGTCACAGAGCAAGTCATCATTAGGCTGAGATTAGAAACCAGGTCACCCAACTCCCAGTCAAGTGCCTTATCCAGTAGGCTACACTACCTATCTCTAATATATTTGTTAAAATAATATAATGGCCCTTTGCAGAAATAATAAATCTCAGTGGGGTCAATCATCAAGTAAAATTAGCTTTTGTTCATGACAGCAGATTAAGTTCAGTGATAGACATGAGCGTAAGAAGGTCTCCAAAATCATTCAAAAATTTTCCTTTAAGAAACAAAGAACTATAATTAAGCAGCTAATTTGAGTGGCTTTATATATTTCCACTGTCTGATCAAGCTAAGTACTTAATTTAATTATATTCTTAAATCCTTCTATATTATTAACATTGTAACAACCCTCAAGCACCAAATTATAAAAGTATAATTTGATAATCCTGTAATATGGGTAGACAATTGTTTTAACAAATGTTCAGCTCCTTTTCGTTTCCGGCGAGGAATGGAAAGATAGCAATAGGTATTTACACATCAGAGAATTCCATGTTATATTTTTGAAAATATAGCTGCTTAGTCTTACTTTGACAAAACATTCTATCTGTGTATTACTAGGAATAGTTCATTAATGTAATAATCTCAGTAAAAATGTATTTGCTCCTTCGCGCAATTTATTTGTACCATGATATTTGTGGAGAGCTTTTATTTTAAAGATCAGTTCAAGAGCAGCAATGTTAACAGCAATGATACAAAAATGAGGGATTCCCTCTTTGGGAGAATCTAGAAATAGTGGTAAGGTTTAGAATGTTCTCATACTTCTATAACAGCTATTTTCAATGGATCAGAACTTCAGATTCGCAAAGGATAATCTACCAAAAAACATGTTGTGGATATAGGCATTCCATTCATTAGCAAAATTACATAGGTATGCATTTCCTTTTGAATGATTACATGGGAAACTAATCATTTTTGGATGCAGGAAACATCCCTTGGTTTTGTTATGGATTATGGACTGTCAAAAGGAACTTGAAATAACAATAACTGTGCTCCTTGGAGTAGGTTATCTGTATAATTCTCTGTGATTGGAATATGCATGTGCCAATATGTACTCAGCATAAAGTTGTAGTGATGGATGGGGTTAGCCTTGTGGGGCCAGATTTGTAAAGGTATTTATGTGCCTAAAGATGCAAATAGGAGCCTAGGGTGATTTTCAAAACTAACCCTACTCACATTGATTTCAATTTAAAAATTGATCTTTAAAAATCTGGTCTGTGATCCCTTGAAGATCCAAACACTTACCGAAGTTTTCCATTAGGAAACATTGCATCTATTTTATCCACTAAAATCAGTTGTTTAGATGAATGGGTGGCTGGATTGAATAGCAGTTAGAAAAACTAAAAGAAGCAATCCACACTTTTCGGCAACTGGAGAGTCTCCAGTTTAGCAGTTATAAAATAAAAGGATAACTCAGAGACCAACAGAAATTATAGAGAACAAAATTAATGCCTAAAAATTCTTAGAGTTTCTATTAGAAAAAAAAAAGAGACTTTATATTAGGGTGGTGTGGGATGTTTTCTTCAGTGCATTTTTTGTCACAGTCTCAGGATCGAGTTGCATATTCAATCGTCTCTTTAATACCTTACCTTGAAGCTGATAGGGATATGTTTGGGCAAGCTGTTTAAACACAACTTTCTTTAGCTGAGTTTTAATCACCAACTCTCTGAGTTTAAACTCCAAAAACCATAGAATTGTACACGGGAGCACTATTGGGCAGACTGGAACCCTACAATTAGCTAAATGTCTACAGAGCTTAATTCAATCAAACTATCCTGTGTAGGTGGTGAAGTTAACTCTTAAACTATGGGCCCCAATGATTAGAAGGATGGTAATGGTGCCCAAATAAGAGAGACTTGGGGGGAGTGGAAAAAAATTATAGTTTTTATTATGTTAAGCTCATGGTGAGACATCAGGAGATACCAGAGAGACTGACTGAAAAATGGGATTGGATTGAGCAAAGAAAGTCAAGAATGAAAAAATAAATTTGTGAGCCGTTAGTGTAAAGATGGTAGCCGCAGCTGTGTTTGCAAGTGCAAGCCAAGGATGGAGTCTTGTGGTACTGTCAGGAAGAGGAGGAAATGGGAGGAGGACCCGTAGAAAGAGATAATGAAGAAATACACAGAGGGTAGGTGGAGAACCAGGAGAGGTTGGTGTCACAAAAATTAAGGGAGGACAAGATTTTGAGAAGGTAAGTATGATTGACCATATCAAAATCAGCAGAAGTGTTAAAGAGGATGAATATAAAGTATAGGCTCTGAGATTTGGCCATAAAGAGATAAGAAGAAATCTCAATTAAAGCTGTTTCAGTGGAGTCAAGAGAGGTAGATCCTGGTGAGATAGATTAAGAAGGGTCATCAAAATTTTTCAGAAGAATATTTCATCCCACAAACCTATGTATGGTTTGTAAACATGCATGATCCAGCATTTTCACTAATTTGGACCATGCTTGGTTCTCAATGACATTGCACTAATATCACTACAGTTATTTTGTAATTTCAGGGAAGTATCAATGATGGCACCTGCATGGAGGCTACTAGAAGCTGAAAAGATGGTGCTCTGTGTCACTGATTAAGTTCTTTTTAGGATTCAGGTCAAAATGATGCATTTTGAAGACTGGTTTAATAGATAGAAAAATTGTCATGGTGTAGGGTCAAAATAATTTCTGTAACAATTAAACTAGACATCATTCATCATTCTTGATTAATTTTAAAAGGCACTGTATTAAAAGATTATCATAGGAAATTACTCTAATTTACACTTGTTTTTCTTATTCCACATCTCTTGTGGCATTAATGTTGTTCCTTCACCTTGAGAAAGGAAACAACAGAAATTCAAAGAATTGAGCCTGCAAGAAACTAACTTCCAGCGGCAAATGTATATCATGTAATCTTTAAAGCTGTGTACCGTTAAGAATACTTTTTCACCTACTCTAATTTAAATGCCATGAGAATTTTCTTGTCAAATGAAGTTATGAAGAAATGAGGTATGATTAAATTCACTAAATGCTTTTTTTAAACTCTTCTTTTTCTTTCATAAAATAAACAATATCCAATCCATCCAAACTCATGAATGTAGAGGAAGGACAGCTTTTAAGAGTTCTGTTCTCATTGGATGATCCCAGATGATAATGATAGTATTATCACTGTGAGTTTTCCTCACAGAAAGAATATAAATATTCTCTTGCTGAAAACTATCAAATTGTGTGATGAAGTAATAAATCTCTGCAGGAAAAAAAATCACTGTGGAGTCAGTTCATAACATCTGAAAAATAAGACTGTGCCCGAAGATTTATGTGCTATCAATGAAGCATATTCTTCTTTCTCAAGAACACATAGAGAATGTGAGACAGAGTATTATGAAGTATGCTGAAAGTGTCTTGGTGTTGAATGTATTTGCTCTGATGCAAAGTAGTGATAGTGAAAAGTGAGAGTATAACTCAAGTGTGAATAAGAAATACTGTGTGTTTTTGTGTGGTGTTTATATGATAAATCATATGGAAAAAGTTATTCCTATATGGTGACAAATCAAAATCAGTTTTACAGTTTCTATTTCAAAAACCAAGAAACAAACATTCAGTGAAGGCTACTGCACAAAATAATTAGTATTCTGTGAAGTATTTCACAATTTAATTATTTGTTTTATATACTTTATCACCCTTGTCTTTTCAGTATAAAGACTAAAATCACTGGAAGTAGAGAGAATCTCAGCTGAAGTGAGTTCTATACCCTATGGGTAAATACAGCAATGACAATTATGCAGTGTTGTACATGGCAAAATGATTCGTATCTGAATTCCTAAGGCAAATCAACATGCAATGAAGCATGAATGTTAGTTACTCATATGTTCTAATTAAACGTACCTGCAAAGATTCAGGTGACTTTTTTAGTAAAACTAACGTTCATGAAGTGGTATCAAAATAACAGCCCTGGAAAATGGAGTCCTCCCATTTATCTACAGAGCAGATACAGAACAGGCAGTGATAACTTCCTCATAGTGTCCCACAGATGTACCTTACCACAGGGTAAAGTAGATGAGGTCAGCCCCAGGTCGGGGTATAGGTTTAGGACCTATATGAGTTTACTTTGCAATAAAACTAAAGTGTCTTGTCTTCACTGTGTTTTTACCATGGGATAGCTCACATGTGTTAGTTTCCTTTAAATAAAAAAATGCACCTTTTTTTTAGCAGTGAAGACAAGGCTTTTTAAATCCAGCAAAAGAATTATTTTAATGACTGTGATTAAAAATCACAACATCACAAAAGTACTGGTCCTAAATATCTTGGCCCATACCTTCTGCAAGAGATGTAAAAAGAAGAAAAAAAGATGGACTTTGCAGCACGCATGGAAGGATAACGAATCTGGCCTCTGGTGGACCATGTTGGAAAGCGAATTCTCAAACTGAGGACCCTTCACAGAGAATGCCCTGCCAGCAGCTTGCTCACATTTATATTGGGGGAGCTCTAACTGATATACCTGTCCTGATCTCAGCTGTAACAATATATCAGCAGGAGAGAGGTGATCTCTCAAGTAAGAAGGTCCAGTTCTTCACACTGTGTCCAAACATGATAAAATGTTTGTGTAGACCAGTACTAAACTCTTCTCCTTTTCAAGCTAAATAATTGCAATCTATTATTTTATGCACATCCTGACATGCCGCTAACCTTTTCATTACAACTGGTAAGACCTAGTCTGCGTGTGACCTTAGACCATTGTAAAATATATGGGTTCAAATTCATCCTTTAAGTCAACAGAGTCACATCAGTGAAGTTATACCAGTTATGCATTTGGCTCATAAAAATGGACTATAGCCAACCCTTGCCAAAACATCCAGTAAGTCATTAGCCAAAAGGCCTAGTGCTCAAAATGTGTGTAGGAAATGAATGAGAATCCTGTTCCTTGAAATAATTCTAGGATAAATCTCTGCAAAGGCACAATGGAAAAGGCAGTGGGTTAATCCTAATATATAATCAGTAACGAGGTCATGCCAGGAGAGAAGTATCTATTGTGTTCCTCTGGACAATATTTCTCTCATTCTGCTATTTTATTTAACTCTGTGATGTTAAACACTTTAGCACACCATCTACATGAAAGAAACCATATAAAATTAATACAAAAAAAACTTTGTTGTGAAGCAGGGTTTCTACACATACACAACAAATTTGACACAAACCCACAAAAGCAAGGAAATAAACATCTAACAGTACACATCTTCTACTCCTCTACACACAAGTACACACCTTACCATTACCACATCTACTGCACAACACAGACCACATGTTGCAATCTTAACACTGCCCTATGTTTCACCCTTCTGCCCATACTCCTTTACCAGGCACCCCAAGGAGATAAAAGAAGGTTAAGCACCCAAAATAAGCAGTTAAACCAATGGATTGCATATTGAGTTATTGTACTATAAAACTATATCAAGGAAAGTTTTTTATGAAAGTTTGTAACATTCTGAACTTGATGGTCATTATGAGAAATGTATACAGACTGTGGTTCTGAATGTATCTATTTGTGAATATGGAAAACTCTGCTCTTAAACTGTGTTGCAACTTCAGCCCCACCTCACAGCAGGGTGGTGAACGGTCAAGTAGGGAATGACACCTTCCAAGCCAGTTGTTTACATGAAATTGGCTCCAAGTAACTATCCATAGTCCAGCTCAGGAAAAGACAATGATGGACCATTAAAGTTAGAACCATTAGGAAAGACACTGAGGCCATGCCTACACTACAGAATTAAATCAACTTAAGTAAGGTTAACCTACAGCCACAGCAATAATTAAACTGGCTCTTTGTGTCGACACTATGCTTCTTCTGTTGGCAATGTGCATCCTCACCAGGAGTGCTTGCACTGACTTAAGTGAGCCATAGTGTGGCACTGACAGCTGGAGCTCTGCCACCCTGGAGCTGACAGCTGGAACCCCACCGCCAAGGCTCCAGGCCATCAACCCCAATGGCGGGTGTCTAGCTGTCAGCTTCGGTGGCGGGGCTCCATGCTGTCAACCCTGGGGTGGAAGAGCTTGGGCTGTCAAAGGCAGCAACAGGTAATGTAAGCAACACAGTGTCTACACAGACACAGCATCGACCTAACTACATTGACCTAAGTGCTACGCCTCTTGCAGAGATGGAGTTAGGTTTGCGTAGCAGGTGAGTTAAATCGGTGGGAGGAACTTTGTAGACATTTACACAGTTAGGTAGACATAAGCTGCCTTACGTTGACCTAACTCTGTAGTGTAGACCAGGTCTCAGACAACTCGAAATTGAAAAGACCATCCCAGCTCTCAAACATGGAGTTAGGAAGGAGTTTCCCAACTCTGAGTAACCATGAGTCACCAGAAACTAAGAGAAAATAAAGAGAGTAAAAAGCCTTTTATAAATGGGCTTGGAACTGATCTTTTTAAATCCAGAACTTGGGGGACACTTTCAAGGCAGTTTCCAGTTCCTGAACGCTGTCCTTTTAGGTAGGGGGTATGCTGATTTAAGGCATTTTATATAATATGAAAGTGTAAAGCCTTAGGTTGTGTCTTTATGTGTATTTTCTGTGTAACTTATATTTGTTTGCTTTCCCTCACTATTTCCTCTTTAAACCTGTGGTTTTTCTATGAAATACATTTTTTGTTTATTTTTATCCCAAGGTCTCTGGTGTGCCAACTGTGTGGAGTGTATGGCAAAGTGAGCTGATAACTGGAGGTCTGGTTTCATGCCAAACCACAAGGGAAGGGTCTGAGGGTCTGATAGTTAAGAACTTGGAGAGGACATGTTTGGGAAGACTTGGGACCGGAAGGGCTATTGGTGCAAAGAGTAACTGGGCTGACGAGAGCCAGGGTGAGACCTTATACTTGTGGGCTGGCTACTGGTGTCAGGGATCTGAACCACAGGTACACAACACAAAGGCCCCCAAGGTTAGAGGGCAGGCAGTGACAGAACGCCTTATTGATCTGGGCGGTCCCCAAAATGTTATACATGTACTGTTAGTTACTTTTAATTTACTTGCTTATGTGTGTTTGTGAGGTATGTTGCATGTAGGAAGCCTAACTGCTTCAGAAGAAAGATTGGAAAACATAGAATGGGGAGGGGTGGAGCTGTAGAGTTAAAGGTGCAACTGCTAATGGGGAGACTATCTTATTTGTCAGCATGTGTGCATCAACTCTCATGTTCCAGCACCTGCTCATGAACTCTGTATAGGATAAAACCTGATAGGAAAGTGTAGCTCCTGACAGAAAGTTTTATGCACAGCCCCCATCTGGCAATCAGATTTAAGTGCACTTATTTCCTATCAAGGAAATTTGTGTGCAGAGCACATAAACTTCCAGCTATAACCTAAAAAAGATCCTGAATCCAACGCACACGCACACACACACACATACATATATATATCCAACATATATATATATATATATATATTTTTTAAAAACTACCTATTGCACCAGATCTACTCAGGATACCCCCTTGTGACAATCTGTACTGCAAAGATCCAAAATATGGGTCCCCCATATTCACCACTGTCATATGATTATTATATTTTTTATACAAAGTATGCCTTGTGAGGTAACATTTAAAAAGACTTGGTCTGTTGAACCTTAATATCCACTATCATTGTATGTGAAGTTATGAAGTATTGCTATATGTGCTACTGAAATATGTTGTGAGGTTGGGAGATGCCCACATCTGCCCTTTCAGTAAGGACAAAGAGCAACTACCACCATCCAGACAGGCATTAATGGCACATCAGGAAGAATCCATGATCTCAGAGAATTCTCAGAGAGGGCATGTATGGAGTGGGGGCTGCCTGACCCCCACATCACATCAAGGATCTTTCTAGAAACTGGAAGAAAGTATAAAAAAGAGGGACAGTGACATTATCACTGATCACATTATCATTGATTTCAATAGAAAGTTAGGAGCCATCTGGGGCAATGGACCAAAACCGCTAGTCAAGACAAGATAGAAGAAGAAGAAGCACCTTTTAGTAAATGCCTGCTGTACTTGCCACTACCAACACTGCAGCTGTCCTAGAATGGGCTTTATGTTATCTGCGGTATCTATGTTGATGTTGAGTTCTGAAAGACATTTTTCCTTGCTTTTGGGCAGGCTTTCTAAACAGCATCCACAGGCATTTTTTCTTTAATCCTCTTACTTGCAAATGACCAGACACATTGGATGTGTATTTCTCAATTTGTCTGAGTTTAATTATTTAAATCACTTTTGCAGATGTCATAGTATTGTTCAGATGTGGTATGCCAATCATAAACCTAAATACCTGTGACACTAAGAGGATAAAGATGATGCTTCTATTTTTTACAGTTTGTTTTCTTTGGGACTACTTTTTAATTGGACGTTGGATTTTTATTCAAAATATATCACATTCAAAGTACAAAGCCGTTTTGAAATTAAAAGGGGTGTTTGCTTCCTAATGAGTGTGCTCACTTTCTCTATCAATGTATCTGTTTAT
Source organism: Eretmochelys imbricata (assembly GCF_965152235.1). Lineage (NCBI taxonomy): Eukaryota > Metazoa > Chordata > Testudines > Cheloniidae > Eretmochelys > Eretmochelys imbricata. The sequence goes on from NC_135574.1 coordinate 95,637,049, forward strand.
GGGCGGGGGACGGGGGAGGCTGTACTACTGCGTAGGTGACTATTGCTTTTTAGAGTGAGGAACAGATCATCACATCTGGCTAAAATGAGACTTTTTTAATGGAAAGGTGTGGAGGTGGTCAGCTGATTTTTCTCGTAAATTACATTTACACTGGTATCCTGGAGTAAGAATATGAGAATATTATCTTCTGAAGAACCTTGGTGACAATCTCTCTCTTGTGAAGAATTAGTGAACAAAACTGTAAATACACAAAAGGAGCACTTCCTTTTTATTTAATGCTGAAACTACGCCGAAGAAAACTCAATGTTCATGTCAAAGATTGTTTAAAGTCCTTATAGCTTGCTCCTGCTGTACTTTGGGTATGTGGTAGGGAGCCAAGGAAGCTGGCGTGATTGTATGGTGAGCGAATGAGAGGGGTAGTGTTAATGGGCAGGGAGGGAGGGCAGAGTAGGTATGAGAGGCAATGTTAAGGGGTGAGTAAGGGTGTGTGTGTGAGACAGGGGCAGGGTTAAGTGGTAGGTAGGAGTTTGTGTGTGTGAGAGTGTGGCAGGATAAAGGGATAAGTAGATATATGTGAGCGAGAAGGGGGTGTGTACGTGGCGGGCAGAGGTGAAAGGTGGGTGAGTAGATAGAGGGGTGTGTAAAGTAGGGTGATCTGACATCCCAATATTATCGGGACCTCCCTGATATTGGGGCTTTGTCTTATATATGCAACTATACCCTGCCACCACCCAAAGTTCTGATATTTCACACTTGCTATCTGGTGACCCGAATTAACGCAGGAAAGGAAGAGAGAGAGGTAGGTAGGTAGGTAGGTGGGAGGGCAGAGGAGTGTATAAGGGGTTCCCAGGCAAAGACCCAGAGTGGGGTGTGAGAAGGGGGCAGGGTTAAGGGGTGGAGGAGATTGTGTGTACGTGAGGGGCAGGATTGAGAGTGGGTGGGTCCCTTGTGTAGGCAGGAAGGGGCGGAGAGTGGCCCGGCCCGCATACATGTGAGAGGGGGGCCGGGGCCGCGGCCGGCGCGGCTCCTGGGGGGCTGTGGTCAGGCGGGGCCGGGCCGTCCGAACCTCCAGCTCTGACTCTCCGGGGGCGGCCGGGGCTGCGGGATGGGAGCGCGGCCCGGCGGGGCCCCCGGGCGGCGTTGACCTGCGCAGGCCCGGCGGGGAGCGGCGGCGGCCGCTGGCCCCGGGGAGGCGGCGGCGGTTCCCCGCTGGGTCGCGGAGCTGCGGGGCCCGGGACCCGGAAGCAGAAGCGGGGCCGGAGGCGGCTGGATGGGAAGCGGCGGGGATGGGGGAGCAGCAGAGCTCGCTGAGCACCCTGCGGGCGGCCGCCGCTGAGGCGCCGTTCCCGGCCGGCGGGGCCCGGGAGCCGGGGCAGGAGGCGGCCGGACCGCGGGATCCGGAGCCCGGCAGCAGGCGGCGGAGCGGGGAGCAGGAGCCGCTTCCCGGCGGGGCCCCGGGGAGTCCGGAGCGCAGCGTGGAGCCGCCGCCGCCCCCTGAGCCTCCCGCGGAGGAGCCGGGGGCCGGCGGGGAGCCCGGGGCGCCCCCCGAGGAGGGGCCGGGGCGGGATTGGGGCAGCAGCACCAGCAGCCGCCGCCGCATCCCCCCGCGGCGGCACGTGTACTGCACCGTGTACTGCGTGGAGAACGACCGGGCTGGGGCCGGGCCGGGACTCCCGCCCGCCGCAGCCCCCGGGGCCCTGCCCGCCCGCCGCGGCCCCGTCGGAGACCCCTTGACCTCGGGGGGCAGCATCGAGGTGGACTTTTACCTGCTGCCCGAGCCCTTCTCCGGGCTGATAGCGGGGGACTTCGGGCCCCTGCTGCTGCTGAGCTGCCGGGTGTGCCTGGAGGAGAAGCCCATCAAGCCCCTGCCCTGCTGCAAGAAGGCGGTGTGCGAGGAGTGCCTGAAGCGCTACCTGAGCGCCCAGGTAAATGCCCCAGCCCTCCTCGCCCCCTCGGTGGAGAGCCCTGTCCCGACCCATCCCGCCCCGGCACTCCTCGCCTCCTCGGTGGAGAGCCCTGACCCGACCCATCCCACCCCAGCACCCAGGTAAATGCTCCAGCCCTCCTCGCCCTCTCAGTGGAGAGCCCTGTCCCGACCCATCCCGCCCCAGCCCTCCTCGTCCCCTCGGTGGAGAGCCCTGACCCATCCTACCCAGGTAAATACCTTGGCTTTTATCACTCTTTCGATGGATGGCCCTGCCCCATCCCACCTTGGCTCCCAGGTAAATTTCCTGGCCCTCCTGAGCATTCAAGCTGTCAGCCTAGTTGAGGGAGCTCTGCCATTAGGGCAGGCTTCACACCCCCTATCCTATCCCATTTCTTAGACCCCAAACATAGTTAAAACTTAATATTTTTCTCGGAAGTGACTGGTTACAGGGCTGCTCCCTCTCTCATGTGGAGCAGAAGGACTTGCTGGACACTATGGAGGTGTGCACACTCTTCTCCTCAATGGCTGAGAATTTGTGTGTGTAGGTTAAAGATGCTCTAAAGTTTAAACTCATTTTCTTTAAAATTTCTCTTGAATTTATCCCAGCCTGATAACATCAGCAGGTCAGTAAAACATGGAACAGACTGATTGACTCCTGCTGCTGTTGCCAGAGGCCAGTTAAAACTTTCCACTCAGCACTGGCTAGTACATTAGTCGTTTTTGTATTGGACCTTGTGTCTTTTTTTTAGTGACTAGTGGAACCGAGCTAGGTTTAAATGGGAGAGGCACCATCTTGCTCAGCCAATCTAACTTAGATCAAAATATAATTTAAAACTCTTCCTACCCTAATCTAATAGCAATAAGAATCTCCATAGCTGGATTTAAAACTAGTCTGTATGTATCAGCAATTCTAATAGATTTATTAGGTTAATTTCATACAGCAAACAACTTTTGATTTGCACACCAGGGTTGGTTTTTCAGTGAATTACTTAAAACTAAGGTGAAGCCTTATAGCCCAGTATAGAAACACTTTGTACCACCTTATACAAACAAAAGTATTTACCAAATTGCCTCCAAATTTTTTTGGTGATTTTTTGTTGTTACTAAAATAAGCCAATAGCTCACAAATATTAACTGTTTATTACTTAAATGCTAGAGTATCATGCACAACCACATGCTTTATTGTGCTTCACACTTTAGTGAGCTTACTCCGTCTTTCTCTCTTTGTACATTTTCATATTGTTGCCTCCCAGTCTAAATTGAAAAATGTATGTTATTTTATAATTGACTGAATCGCCCCCAACGCTTTTCCTTAAAACTAACAGAATTGCTAACTAGTTTAGTAATTATAGGGTTTTTTCTTTGAGGTGTCTGCCTGACAGACATACTCTGGGTGATGCATGAGTTCCAAACTTTGGTCCTCATCCTACAGAACTTTACGTACTTGTAAAGTCAACAGCACTGCGTGCATCTGTGTTTTCAGGATCAAAGGCTGTTTTGGGTAGCAGAGTGTGTTTAAGTAGGGTGGGTGCATAGTCCTGTTTGTGCACTCCCATTAGTGCAGGGGTGTCAAACACGTAGCCCACAGGGTTATTTCCTGCAGCCCGCCAAGCTCCCCACGCCCCCAGAGTTATTTCCTGTGGCCCGCCAGGCTCCTCCTCCCTCTAGAGCGCCGCGTCCTAGCTCCTCTTCCTACTTGCAGGCACTTCCAGGAGGGAGGGGGAGGAGTGGGGAGCTGCGCACTCAGGAGCAGAGGTGGAGAAGAGGTGGGGCAGAGGCAGGGCTGGTGGCAGTGCTGCGGGGGGGGGGGGGGGTCAGTGATGCAGCCCTCGGTTCAATGTACTCGTCCTCATGTGGCCCTTGTGGTGATTCGAGTTTGAGATCCCTGCATTAGTGGATATAAAAGCGTTTATAACAAACTACAGCACAATTCCTTCTATTAAATAAAAACTAGGGCTGTTGATTAATCGCACTTAACTCATGCGATTAACTGAAAAATTAATTGCAATTAAAAAATTGTGATTAATCACAATTTTTATCACATTGTTAAACAATAGAATACTAATTAAAATTTATTAAATATTTTTGGATGTTTTTCTATATTTTCAAATATATTGATGTCAATTACAACACTGAATACAAAGTGTACACTGCTCACTTTATATTTTTGATTACAAATATTTGCACTGTAAAAATGATAAGAGTGTTTTTCAGTTCACCTCATTCAAGTTCTATAGTGCAATCTCTATTGTGAAAGTGCAACTTACAAATGTAGATTTTTGTTGTTTGTGACATAACTGCACTCAAAAACAAAACAATGCGAAACTTAAGAGCCTACAAGTCCATTCAGTCCTACTTCTTGTTCAGCCAATCACTAAGACAAACAAGTTTGCTTACATTTACAGGAGATAATGCTGTCCACTTCTTATTTACAATGTCAGCAGAAAGTGAGAACAGGCATTTGCATGAGAATGTAGTAGCCCGCATTGCAAGTAGGGATGTAAATACAGTTTAAAAAGTTAACCATTGAAAGGATTAAAAAATATTTAGTTTAAATGGTTAACCGATTAAAGGGCCCACTGGCGCAGCTGGGGCTGCTCTGGCTGGAGCAGGGTCGGTGGGCCAGCCCGGAGGTTAGTGGTTAAGGCGGGTTAACCAGTAAGACTGATGCTTACTGGTTAAGGCAGGTTAACATTTTACATGCCTAATTGCAAGGTATTTACATGCCAGCTATGCTAAACATTTATATGCTCCTTCATGCTTCGGCCACCATTCCAGAGGACATGCTTCCATGCTGATGACGCTTGTTAAAAAATAATACGTTAATTAAATTCGTGACTGAACTCATTGGGGGAGAATTATATGTCTCTGGCTCTATGTTATCTGCATTCTGCCATATATTTCATGTTATAGTAGTCTCAGATGTTGACTCAGCCCATGTTCATTTTAAGAGCACTTTAGCTGCAGATTTGACAAAATGCAACGAAGGTACCAATGTAAGATTTCTAAAGATAGCTGTAGCACTCAACCCAAGATTTAAGAATCTGAAGTGCCTTCCAAAATCTGAGAGGGATGAGGTGTGAAGCATGTTTTCAGAATTCTTAAAAGAGCATCACTCCGATGCAGAAACTACAGAACCCCAACCACCAAAAAAGAAAATCAACGTTCTGCTGGTGGCATCTGACTCAGATGATGAAAATGAACATGTATTGGTCTGCACTGCTTTGGATTGTTATTGAGCAGAACCCATCATCAGCATGGATGCATATCCTCTGGAATGGTGGCTGCAGCATGAACGGACATGTGAATCTTTAGTGCATTTGGCATGTAAATATCTTGCAGTGCCAGCTACAGCAGTGCCATGTGAATGCCTGTTCTCCCTTTCAGGTGACATTGTGAACGAGAAGCGGGCAGCATTATTCCCTGCAAATGTAAACAAACTTGTTTGACCGAGTGATTGGCTGAACGAGTAGGAGGACTGAGTGGACTTGCAGGCTCTAAGATTTTATATTGTTTTATTTTTGAATGAAGTTTTTGTGCATAATTCTACATTTTGTAAGTTCAGCTTTCATGATAAAGAGATTCCACAGCAGTACTTGTATGAGGTAAATTGAAAAATACTATTTCTTTTGTTTGTTTATATTTTTTTGATTACAAGTATTTGCACTGTGAAGTGAGCACTGAACACTTTGTATTCTGTTATAATTGAAATCAATATATTTGAAAATGTTGAAAACATCCAAAATATTTAAATGAATAGTATTCTATTGTTTAATCGTGCAGTTAATCTCTTTAATCGCTTGACAGCCCTAATAAAAACCAGTTGTAAGACTAAAATAATGCTGATAAGGAAGATGGGGAGTGTAGGTCCATGCAGTCAGTCATTGTGGAGAACCATATTTATTGTAGTAAGTAAATGTTCCCCTTGTTTAAAACATAAAATTCTTGCCCTGGGTAAATAGCAAGTAATTAGGATACCCACTGTGATTAAAAAATAATCACAGGAGATGTTGAGGTGTCTCAGTTTAACAGTGACACTGCTATTCCAAGCAGTCTGAGAGCATCTGATTTAGAGGTTAAGGTCTTGTCTACAGTGCAGTTTTTAGCCTGTGGTGTAGCTGCACCAGCGCAAGCTCTTAGTATAGACAGTGTTGTAAACTGTGACTTGCACTGATGCAGTCTACCTCAGTGCAGACGCTCACTAAATCCAGGGAGTAATTCAGTGTAAAGGTATGGATAAAAACCTAATAACTGGAGTTATGTATTTCTATAATGGGCACATCTGAGAGATGCAATAGGAGCCTTTCAGAGTAGCAGCCGTGTTAGTCTCTCTAAGGTGCCACAAGTACTCCTTTTCTTTTTAATAGGAGCCTTTAACACCTGTTGGTACTGGAATCCTTGCTGGTTCTTATGGCATATGTTTATGGAAGTTTACTGACAACTAGAACTATCCCTCCATGCTATTAACAGTCTAGAGATTGTCTTGGCTAGGATAACTTGTTTTTGTTTTTTAGAACTCCTTAACTATCACCTTTTCTGTGTTAGTGTGAGAACATAACTTACACTTTTTCATGTTCTAGCTGGTTGAGCTGAAACATAGGCTCCCTCCTCGGCTTTAACTTGACCAGTTAATGTACGTGCCAAAGTACAATTTGCTTTGTCTGTGCTAGTATTGGAATGTGTTAGGTGACATTTGAAAAACAAAACCTGAAATCAAGACAAACCCGGAATGTCTTATGGAATGGTCTAGTTCTGTTCAGACTGTAATAAGCTCCACGGTGCTGCATCTGATAGGATGAGAAGAATTTGAAGGGGGTACATACAGGTATGTTTGTTTCCAGTCTAAGAGGAATGTATCCAATAAGGATCCTTGATACTTCCTATCCTCAGAGTAGAACGGATTTCATTTTGTATTGAGTTCTATGGCAAATAGGTCCACCTGTCTGAGAGCATGGGTTTGCCAGTGCACTCTTCAGGGGCCACTTGTGCTGGATACTGTATTTACAGCTCAGGTAATCTGTCAGGATGTTATCTTTGCCTTTAATGTGGAAATTTCCCATTCTTCATAGCTTCCTGATGTGGTCGTTGTGCTGAGCCCCACCCTGACAGTTGACTTGGCACACAGCAATAGAACTAAAAGTTGTGAAAAGAACACTTTTTGAGGCAGGCTAAAAACGCCAGGCAGGCTAGACAGCATGACAGGCCATCAAGAACATGACAGCTGGACTCTTCCTAAACCCAGAGACCTTGAATTATGAGATGGTTCAGCTGAGCTCTGCAATCTAAACCTGTGTCTGTTACTAATACTGTTGATGGGCTGGGTTGAAGGGAACTCCTCAGCAAGCATGCAGTGGTTTTATCCACAACCATTGAGATTCCAGTTGCAGGGTGCACAGTGCTTGCCATGATTATCTACAAATTGAGGTGGTTGAACTGTTTTTAGCTAATCCTGCATTGATCTCAACTGGAGTTTGATTATAGAAGCAATAACTGAATAGAAGGATTTGTCCTGAGCTAAAGTAACTCTGAACATAGCCTATAAGTAGTCTAGTGGGAGGTGCGTTGTCTGGAGTCTAAAGCTGTCCCTGTTAACTACTCCACCATTTTGAGGGATGGTTCTTAGGCCTAAGAAATAGAACAGCAGATTATTTTAGTTTCTGCTTCATTTTCCTATTGAGCAAGTCTGGGACCTGTAGTGACAGATTTTTTGATAGTTTTTAATCATGGTTTCTGAAATGGTGCTGAACAGAGTTTTTCTTCTCCTACAGTTACAATTAAATGGTGTTCACTGGTTCATTGCCAATGACTGTTTTCTGCTTTATTTAATTTTGCTAGCGTAGGACAAGACTTAAGAATCAGAGCCACTAACACAACCCTCTCCCACTTATACATCAAATTCCATCTAAATCTGTTTGTTTTCCCTGTCTGTGAAATGTGCCAGCTAATACTTAAGCAGTGTGGCAAAGCACTTTCTGCAGATGGAAAAAGTACTCAGCAACTGCAAAGTATTCTGTTTTACAGATATAAAAACCAAAAGCTAAGATTAATTTACTGGGGGTGGGGTGGGGACTGATTTAGTGGTTAGACAGAAGTTTAGCAGATGAGACCAGAGTTCTAATAATGGTCCTGATATTGACTTACTGTATGTGATCTTTGGAAAGTTGCATACCTTCTCTCTGCTTCAATTTACCAATCCAAAACTTGGGCATGATACTTAACTGACCTCTCAGGGAGTCCTTTAGGGTTGATTGGGAGCTGGCTGCCTGAGAAAATGTTTCTGTTCCCTCTCTGTTTAAAGGCAGTAAACGTAAAGATAGTCATTGGGGCTGTGGGAAGGAGATGACTTGAGTGAGATTCCAACACCTGTGTGCCAGGTGGGGGTGGCTCTAGAAGGTATGGATCTGGCCATAGGAATTCCGTGGCATGGGAGCTGAAAAAGACAGCCACTCTCAAACTTCAGCATAGGTAGCATGCTGGGGTGGGACTGGAGAATGAGGGGGCGGAATTGCCGTGCTGTTTCTGGGCAGCACCATCTATGGGCAGCCTCCTTAGTGCTGATTAAATTACTCCTAGGGCTGCTCACCAGGAGGCAAAAGGTGGCTGAAAGCTAGGTTAGCAACCCATCCCTTGGGCTGTAAATCTTGTTCTGCATAGTGTATAAACTAAGAAGAAAAGGGAGAGATTAGTGTACTTGACTTCTCAACCTTAATATTGTATTCATGCTGCTTCTCTTACATGGCATTCAGCTTTCTTTATTTTAGAAGCTGTGTGTGTACACAAGCCTGATAAGAGTGATTCACTTCCTCATCTCTACTGGTTTGTAAATCTGAGTCAGAGTGAATATTTGGTGTTTGTTTATTTGAGAATTCCCTCTAAAAACAAAACCAGACATAGTGACGGCTTCTGTTACAAAGATTATGAATAACTTCAGCAATTCATAAAACAAAACCATGGCTAAATTTATTCTGGATGGATGAGCAGGAAGAAATTGAAGTGAAGAATTACACCTACAGTAGAACCTAACTTTTTTTCCTCTTACCTCATTAATCTGTAAACTTGATAAGTACCACACAAAACTGGTAGTCTTATTGCCCAATTTTCAGCAAATATTAAAATGACTAACTCATATTAGTGAGATTTCATTATTTCTATAAATTGCAGTACAGTACACTACTAAATATGTGAAGTTTTATAATTAAATCTGTGCTATCATTTTCCTCATAAATGAACCAAGTAAATCTTGTGGTATAAGACCCTTGCTGTTTTTACTGCTTTGTTTACTTGTGGATCATCAAGTTTTGAGAGTTAGGTTTTGGTCCCCCATTTGTCAGTGATGTGTTTTACTTGACGCTTGCTTGCAGTATTCATTCCTATGTTAAAAGAACATTGTCAGGTCAACTTAAGGGGCATACTATATTCTGAATGTTTTTTTATATAGTAAGTTGACCCCTTAAAGATGCTATAGGTGAAAGAAAATGGAGGAAAAATACTTCTTCATTTTCTCCTCTGTGGAGTCAGTCTGTCCCCTATTTATGTGGATCTTTCATCCAACTGGAGGAAAAAAACCTGAAAACATGACACTAAAACCATGCAGGTTGGTGGGGATGTGGGAGCAGGTGTATTGCCTAACTTGATCTTTAAAAGTGTCTAGATTTAAAGCTGCCTTTGTTGTGCTTGCATGAGCTAGATCTGACTCCTTATGTGCTAAATCCTCTTCTATGCTTCTCTGGTGGTATAAAGTGGATGCAGAACTACCCAGTATGAACAGCTGAGAATTACGCTGGTGTGGAAAAATCATCAGCAGGTGTACTGTCCTCTTCATGACCAAAGTGTGTTACAACCATAAAAAATTTTACAACATTTTTGAGTGGTAGGTGGCATATCTTTATTTTACAGATTAGTGAGTACTTTCAAAAAGTAACAAAGCTAAGTCTAGCTGAGACAAGAATTCAGGAGTTAGTAATTCCAGTCTTTGTACGTTCTACTGGGTTATATATCCCTCCTTGCTTCTCCAAACAGACTTACACATGATCCTCAGTGTACAACTTCTTGCCATATGGTATATGTATCTATGTGGTAAAAACAAATTGAGATTCTCCCAGCTCAGATACAGTTCCTTAGGGCAATGGTTACTAAGCTGGTGGATAAATCAGACAAATTTTATTCAAGAAGTACAAAATTGAGACTTGTTGGTTTTAGAGGGAAAACTCTGCTATAAATTATTTAGATGGCCAAGTCTATGTACATTTTAAAATTTAGAAAAGGCTTATTTTGTAATTGCTTTTAAAAAAAAAAAACAACAACAACCAAAATCCTCTTTTCTACCTCATAAGATTACTAATGTGTGTATTGTATTACAAGCTTGTCAGGACAATAGAAATTTCCTTAATTGTGGGAGAGGTTACTCACTTCATAAGTTGTATTGACTAAAGGAAAATGTAAATAGTTCCTAAAACATGCCAACAGTTCCTTTTTTCATAAATATATACTTAAAGGCTAAGCAGTGCAGTTTTATAAAGTGACTATAAATGTTCCTGTTGTTACTCCTTCAATCTGTAGTGTCTTTAGATCAAAAAAGAAACTTGCCTCCAAGTGTTTTAGTAAAACTCTTTAAAAAAGCTTCAGAATCGAAATATCTTAGATAACATAGGTAGAGAAATTCTGTTGCCTAAAAACATCCAGCTAAATGGCTTCCTTGCAAGTCAGAGGAGCATCACTACAGATCACTGGTAGCAGAGAAGTAGTGTGAAGGAAGGTGTTGTGTCACCATAAGGCATAATACCTTCACAGGTGGTGGGGAAGTGCAATGAGCAGTGACTTATACATATTCCTATTACAAAGGGGTACTCTGCATGTACCGCCATTGCTATCCTGTCTATGCCCAGGTCCTCCCCATGCTTGGCATACCCCCTTGTTCTTCTGTTTATTGTATGAATGCCCTTGGGGGAAGGGACTCCTTGTATGTTCTTTCCATTCTAGTGCACCTGTGCTGTGCGAGTCATTTGTCCTATTACTTCTAACCTGACTTAAAAGCTTTCCAGAAGCAAGGATACTAACTCTTCTGTGCTCTTTCAAGTGCAAATGGAATTGGATTGTGTAATAGCTTGGAAACTCTGCTTGTTTACTTTCATGGTATCGTGTGCAGCTCAGGAAGCAAAATGAACAAGTGACAAGTTCTTATATGGAAGAAATAAACAGAATACCAACATAGTAGAAACATGTACAATAGTCTGTATTAATCTAGAATTCATCTTCACTAGGAAATCTGCGACTTGTAATTCTCAGCTCCCCTGGTCCCTGCCCCCGCTTAGCTGTCTACTATGCTGCAGTTCCCTCAGCCAGCCAGGCATGCAGTCCTTTCTTCTCCAGCTTCCAGCAGCTACTAACTGCTGCTCTGTTCTGCAGCTCCTTTTATTGGTTGTTTCCCCTGCAGCCACTCTAGCCTGTTTGGAGGACCTCTCCACTGCTCCTTTCCTTTGAGCCTAGTCCACTCCATCACTTCTTCTTGGGTCTGCCTCTGTCTGTCTTTTTCCTTCAGTCTTGATCTGCTGGACTCTCTTACCCTTGTAGTTGTCAGGACTGTGCTTTTACGTGACCAAACCATCTGAGCCTGCACTCCCTCATGTTTTTGTTTATGCCTCTAACACAGCAGTGCGTTCCTTAGCAACCTAAGTCACAATGAATATGGCTTCATGGTTGCAGTCTTGAGGCATACCAAAGGAGGTCCAAGTGACCTTCAAGGACCTGCCAAAGACTGTGACCTCTTATACTATCATGCTGATGAAACCCTGCACACTTTGAAGGACTCAAAAGCCACTCTTTACTCTCTAAGGGTATCTACACCAGCCCCAAGGAGAAGGCAGTATAGAATTCCAAAGCTGTTTGAGGCAGAAGCCTCCTTACTGTTAGGGCCAATAAAAAATCAGAATGTCCAAGGGAGAGGCAGTGGTTCCAAAGGAGATCCTCTGTCCTCCCTTCTGCCATGCAGTCTGTCAACCTCATGTCTTCAGGTGTAATGCCATAACTGAGAACTAGCTAGAACTGTTGGATCTTTCTCCTGCTTCTGTTTCCCTCTGCTTGTCTCCCCCCCCCCCCATTTTTTCTCAGGAGGCCTGGTAGTGAATACCTTTGGATCAATAATAGATCCTAGAGACTGTAGGCCAGGAATATTTTTATCCCATTTAAATTCCTCTTTAGGGGCTCCTCTAGTGATTTTTTGCTAAGAAAGGAGGTAGACTCCTGTGACATGTCATTCCATATTCTTTATGAAAATATGCTTATGATATGAATGACGTAACTGAGATACTTTATGCAAAATGGCTCAAGTGAGATAGCATTGGAAAGGTTATGATTTACTGAATGTGATTATCCAATTTGTATGCCTGTATCATTTCTGTATCTGAAATTAGGAATATTGACTGTCTCTGTATTTCAACTATGCTACTTTGTGTGATGCCTGCTGACACTTCAGGTACAACAATAGAAAAGCTAAACAGGGTGGATGGCCCATCAGCAAGGACAATGGACTGTGAAAAGCTTGGCCTTCCTGTGGACTCTCCATACTGCCACTGACTCATGGACACTGTGACCCTATAGAATCAGGTGGTCTTCTCACCTGATACTAAAACATTAGCTGGGACTTCTTGTAACTTTCCACTGTTAAGGGGAGGGGGGGTCAAACTAGGGAAACAAAGGACTCTCACCGTATGCAAATCCTATTAAGGGTGGGGAGTGAGGTAATCCTAGTTGTCAGTTCTCCCCTGCTACCTCACCCAAGATGACTGCTGGAAACAACTAAAATTGATCAGGGGAAAAGAACTGGGCCCAGACTGGAACGGCATCTGGCCTGTGAAGAAGATTATTAGAACCACCTTTAGGGTGAGAACTCGCATGTAACCAGTTTCTTTAGTGTATTAAGCTTAGTTTGTGTGCTCTGTTTTATTTTCTTAGTAATATGCCTTGTTTTGTCTGCTACCTCCTTAACTACTTAAAATACACCTGTTATTAATAAATTTATTTCTGGTTTATAATACAACCCACTTTGTGATTTCTAACGGGGGGGAGGGAGGGGAGGGAGGGAGAAGTTATATATACCCTCTTCGACATTGAAGGAAGAGGTGAATTTCAGATAATTTTGGGTTTGTACTCCAAGTGGGGGGTGGACATCTGGGTGCTGTGACAAGCCCCTTAAGCTGAGACTTCTCAGAGCGGATCTCTGTCTCTCTGTGCAGCTGGGTGTGGCCTTGTCTGTGTGCTTGGCTGGAAAAGGCTGGGGAGCCTAGCCCAGCAATACCAGATAAAAAGGGGGGCCACTCTGCCAGGAAGCAGTCCATCTTTGGGCCTTTTCTATTAAATCATACAGTGGATCTGTAGCTTCCAGGCTTGCAGAACACTGTAGCTGATCAGTTCAGCAGACATTACTTAGACAATTACATGTGATCTGTCAAGGACTGTTCTTGTGAAAGATGCTCTGCAGTGGTGATGCCCATGAATAGACCTCTATGTCTCAGACTAAAACAGAAAGTATCAGCTCTGCTCTAGAGGGAGTTCAATACAGGCTCCATCTCAATACCTTTCTCATCCCTGGGACACCAGGACTCACTTATGGTTATGCACACGTACCGTGGATACTCAGTATCCTGAAGAAAATCAAGATGGGCACAGCCTTAATATAATGATAGCTCTGGCAAGGCCCATTGAGTTCTGGTATTTGGATCTGATGAACCTACCAACACAGACCATGGTTTTGGTTCAGCCAGATGTGACTGTGCTGAGCAGAAGCCAAATTCTACCCCTGGACCCAGGATCTGACAGCCTCAGTACTCACTAGTTAATTGATACAGACAGAACCTGCTCCACTGAAGTCAAGAACATTTCTACTCGTAGAAGTTAAATGGAAAAGATTTTTGATTTGGCCACTACAAACACTCTCATCCATTTAGAAAACCCCTGTAGTTTCCATTTCAGATTACTTGTTAGATTTAAAATGTTCAGGACTGTCAATCAGCTCCATAAGCAGAAATTACTACTAAATAAAGTCTTCTCACCCAAAGTTGCTGGATTCTTCAAGGATCTCATACGTATTTTCCCCTAGTCAGAGACCCCTACCTTCCTAGAACCTTGGGGTCATGTTAGCAGGCTTGATGGGAACTCTCCTCAAACCTCTAGCAACCTGTTCTCTATACTACCTGTCTTCATAGACAGCCTTTTAGGAGCAATAACATCAGTTCAAAGATTAGGAGAGATTCAAGCTCTCATGGCTGTCATCCTTAGTGACATCTTGCCTTTCTGGAAAACCATTTAAGACCTGACCCTCAATTATTGGCTGAAGTTGTTTGACTTTCACCTGAACCAAGTTATCCACTTTCTTGTTCTTTCCTAAGCCACACGCTGGCTAAGGGGAAGCTAAGCTTCACACCCTTAATGTCATTAGGGTACTCGTCTATCTGGACAGGACAAGACCCCTCTGAAAGACTCCAGCTTGTTTCTGGCCTTTGCAGACTGGGTTAAAGGTTGAACTGTATCCACCTAAAGACTGACTAAGTGGATGTCTGTCTGAATTAGAAGTTGTAGCATAGCTGAGTTAGAGCCACCTCAAACAGCCCCTACAGCTTTTAAGAGAGGCATTCCTACTTCTGAAATCTGTAGATAGCTACTTGCAGTTCAGTTCACACTTTCACCTAGCACTATTCCTTTGTTGAAGCTTCAAGATCTGTGACTGAGTGCCTACCTTCTGAGTGGAGTGGGGTGGTGAAAATCCTTTTCTGTATAATATTGTGTTCATTTCTTCCCATTGTTACCAGCACGGTATGGAAAAGTTAGAGGAAGTTCATGGTGAGAAATTAGCTTGTAAGTGGGACTGACTGGAGAGGAAATATTAAAAGTTTAAATATGTAAAGGAATGAGTCTACAAATACTTTAAAAGATGTGAGCATTAAGAAAGGAGGAGAAATTTAGTGTTAGTGGAGGATAATGGGATGAAAGTAAAGAAACTTCCTGACCTAGAACTGCTAGGTTGTAGCTTAGTCTTACTAAAGTGGAGGAAAAGCCCACTGATTAAATTTAAACTCTAGACTGGAGAAAACACATTGTAGGGAACAGTCCTGCATCTCTAAGGAAACCAACTGGATATTCCATCTCTTTATTTCTGATGTCTATGATTCTGTGGCCCTGTCTAGTAATAGCTCTCGTATCTCTGAAGCGAAGACAAGGACAATCTGGGGTTTGTGCTGATTTAATTGTTTAATGTTCAGGAGCTGGGTTTGTTCTTCCCCCTCCCCCCGTCACTTATGTCAACCCAAATTAGCAAAGCGACTATGCGTAATGGAGGCCTACCCAGATGCCAAGTTTGGAAGTTTTCTTCAACTATTTTTGAATTATTGGTGAGCAAAATAAAGCCAAATGTTGAGTATTTTTATAGCACTCTCAGACATGTAAAGAGATTTTTCCACAAACTTTTATTTTTAAAGGGAGAAATAACTAGTTTGGGATTAGGCTTGGAAAATGTTGATTCCAAAGGAGAATGTTTCTAAAAGTTTTGAGCATATAAAAACAGAAAATGTTAATAGAACTCTGTACATAATTGCCCTAATGGTTGCATTAATTACCATAAACACTAACTGAAAATATTGGTGAGTCTGAATTATAATCAGGTTTGGCAATCTATCTCCCTTATAAATCATTTGGCCCATGCTAGGTGGAATGATGTT
The DNA here is from genome assembly GCF_965152235.1 of Eretmochelys imbricata. Lineage (NCBI taxonomy): Eukaryota > Metazoa > Chordata > Testudines > Cheloniidae > Eretmochelys > Eretmochelys imbricata. Next base: position 95,652,685 of record NC_135574.1, read on the forward strand.
TATGCTCAACATTCTTATGGAATTTGGCAAGTGTGCTCAGATAGAATGCTGTAGGTTTCATAAGTATATATTCTGATAAAGTTTGATTTGGGGTGGAGGTGGGGGGGGGATCATCTATGTTACAAAGTATTAAGTGACCAGTGGTGTAGGGCAGATGAGGGATACTTAGGACACAGCAGGAGGAAAGTTTGAGAAGGACGGGGCAAATGAAAGGCTCACAGGATTGCTAGTCAGAGACTGACAGCTGCATGGAAAGAACATACCAAATAATAATAGGAAGTACTGCATTGGTGTATTACACCGCTGTTCTACTCTCTTCTTTTTATTTCCAGACAAAAACTACATTAAATAGGAGTTAAGATTGATAATACATTGTGATGGGTTTGGCCCCTTTGGGGTGTCGCCTGATGTGCTGGGATGCCCCTGAGTCAGCCTATTCTGCTAGCCTGGGTCCCCTTTACCTGGCCTTGCTGGGCTAGGCTCACAAACCTCTTCCAGCCAAGCACACAGGCAGGGCCACAGCCAGCTGCACAGAGAGACAGAGATCCGCTCTGGAAAGATTCAGCCTTTTGGGCTTGCCCCAACACTCTGGTGCCCACTCCTTTTAAGGGGTACAAACCCAAAGGTTTTATTAAATTTGCCCTCTCCCTCAATATGGAGGGAGATATGCACAACTTCTTTCCCCCTCCCCCAGCCCCCATTAGAAATGATGTAAACGGTTATATTATAAACAAGAAGTAAGTTTATTAACTACAAAAGTTAGTAATTTGTAAGTGAATATAAGAGTGAATTGTAAGTGAATATAAGAGATAACAGACAGAACAAAGCAGATTACTGAGCAAATAAACCAAAGTACGCAAACTAAGCTCAATATACTTAAGAAACAGGTTACACAATGTAATTTCTTACCCTAAATGTTATTTTGGTGGGTTGCAAATTTTCTGTGGTTCAGAGTTCGTTATATTTGTGTTCAGACTGGACCCCTGTCTAAGTCTGGACTCCCCCCTTGTCTTCCCTCCAGGTGGCTTTATAAATATAAATCTATATAAATATATTTATAAATAAATCTTGGGCATACCTCATTCATCCTGCTCATAATCATTTTTATATCTTCTATTAAAACAGCTGTTTCACAGTTTCTCTCCATTTTTTTTGTAGTTAGGGCAGCTATAGATTAATGGAAAATGAATTATGATTCCCTTTCCCTTGGAATTTTAGTATGTAAAAACTGTGAATCTTCCTATCTGTATAGTTTTGTTTTATGTTCACTGTCTCACTTATGTTCAGTGTATGTTTACACTATGGAATTAGGTTGATTTTAGAGAAGTCAATTTTTAGAAATCGATTTTATACAGTCGATTGTGTATGTCCCCACTAAGTGCATTAAGTCAGTGGAGTGCCTCCTCAGTACCGTGGCTAGCATCGACTCACGGAGCGGTGTACTGTGGGAAGCTATCCCACAGTTCCTGCAGTCTCTGCTGCCCATTGGAATTCTGGGTTAAGCTCCCAATGCCTGATGGGGCAAAAACATCGTCACGGGTGGTTTTGAGCACATGTCGTTAGTCTTCCCTCCCTCCCTCCATGAAAGCAACTGCAGACAATCATTTTGCACCTTTTTTCCTGGGTTACCCGTGCAGGCGCCAAAACACGGCAAGCATGGAGCCTGCTCTGCTCACTGCTGCTGTTGCGAGCATTGTAAACACCTTGAGCATTATACTGCAGTATGTGCAGAACCTGGCTAAGAGACGGCAGCACGAGGACGATTGTGATGAGCACATAGACATTCCTGAAAGCATGGACTGTGGCAATTGGGACATCATGGCGGCAGTGGGGCTGGTTGATACAGTGGAACGCCAATTCTGGGCCCGGCAAACAAGCACATACTGGTGGGACCGCATAGTGTTGCAGGTCTGGGATGATTCCCAGTGGCTGTGAAACTTTCGCATGTGTAAGGCCACTTTCCTGGAACTTTGAGAGTTGCTTTTCCTCGCCCTGAAGCACAGGAATATCAAGATGAGAGCTGCCCTGACAGCTGAGAAGCGAGTGGCGATAGCCCTGTGGAAGCTTGCAATGCCTGATTGCTACTGGTCAGTCGGGAATCAATTTGTAGTGGGCAAATCTACTGTGGGGGCTGCTGTGATCCAAGTAGCCAATGTAATCACTGATGTTCTGCTATCAAGGGTAGTGACTCTTGGAAATGTGCAGGTCACAGTGGATGGCTTTGCTGCAGTGGGTTTCCCTAACTGTGGGGGGGCGATAGACAGAACCCATATCCCTATCTTGGCACCGGACCACTTTGCCAACCAGTACGTAAACTGCAAGGGGTACTTCTCAATGGTGCTGCAATCACTGGTGGATCACAAAGGACATTTCACCGACATCAACATGGGATGGCCAGGAAAGGACGCTTGCATCTTTAGGAACTCCAGGCTGTTCGAGCAGCTGCAAGAAGGGACTTACTTCCCAGACCAGAAAATTACTGTTGGGGATGTTGAAATGCCAATAGTTATCCTTGGAGACCCAGCCTGCCCCTTGCTCCCGTGGCTCATGAAGCCATACACAGGCAGCCTGGACAGTAGTAAGGAGCAGCTCAACTGTAGGTTGAGCAAGTGCAGAATGGTGGTAATTAAAAAAGGGATAAAATTGCTAAGGTAGCCCGGGGGAGGAGGGAAGGACAAGGTCACATTGCTTATTGTAGCCACACTACAAATCAAAACTGTTTGAATGACAGCCTTCTATTGCTTGGGCCATCCTCTGGAGTGCAGTGGGTGGATGCCCGGAGCCTTTCCCCCTACCCCGGCGCATTCTTGGGCATCTGGGTGAGGAGGGTATGGAAGTTGGGGAGGAGGGCAGGCGGTTGTAAAGTGGATGCAGCAGCGGTCTGTGCTCTCGTTGGCTTTCCTGCAGCTCCACCAGACACCCGAGCATGTCTGTTTGCTCCCCCGTTAGCCTCAGCATTGCATCCTGCCTCTTCTCATCGTACTTACTTAATGCTTTCCTGGACTCTGCCACTGAATGCCTCCATCAGTGCGGGAGGACTGCATGAGCTCGGAAAACATGTCATCGCGAGTGCATATTTTTTTCACCTTCTAATCTGTGATAACCTCAGGGCTGGAGATGATGGGCGGGGCATAGAAACATTTGCACCTGCGGGGGATAAAAAGTGAGATTAAAATTTAAGATGATACATTTCAGAGAAGAAAAGGGAGACTTTCACAGTGAATCAAGCAATTCACAGCAGACAGCGCACGTGCTTTAGGTACAAGATGGCATTTTGCCTTTTATATTGAGCGCCTGCTGGTATGGTGACACATCACACATGCCTGGGCAACAGAATTCGGTTTCCAGGCAGCCATGGTAAGCCAAAGGGTACACGGGTTTGGCTTCTAACGCCTTCATAACATGTGGGAATGTTTTCAAACTGCAGCACCCTCCTTTCCCATAGCAAGCAATGCCGGTTGGGTTTGCCATTTAAAAGGAGGGGCTGCGGTTTTCGGGTGGATTTGCAGCACACACCTCCCCCCACCCTTCTGCGTGGCTACTTTCAGGGATGATCCCATTTAGTGAAGCGCAAACAGCCCAGGATGAATGGGGTCCTTTTACTGTTCCCTTACAAAAATTCCCCTATTTCAAACAGGTGACCATGAATGATATCACTCTCCTGAGGCTAACAGGGAAAGATATAGACCGAATGTTGCTTGAAAGTGACCAAAACCAAGGACCATTGGCTGCCATGCTTTGTGCTGCAGTGATTCCAGACTACCTGCTACTGGCTTGGTGTGGTAAAGTGCCCTACTGTGGAGGATGAAATAAGGCAGCCCTCCCCAGAAACCTTCTGCAGAGGCTTTCAGAGTACCTCCAGGAGAGCTTCATGGAGATGTCCCTGGAGGATTCCCGCTCCATCCCCAGACATGTTAACAGACTTTTCTAGTAGCTGTACTGGGCACAAATGCATCCCAAGTGTTCAGAGCATAACAAACAGTAAACACTATTGCTTTTAAACCCTGTACTGTAGTTACAAATGTGTGCTCACCAGAGTAGTCTGGAATCACTGCAGCACAAAGCATGGCAGCCAATGGTCCTGGGTTTTGGTCACTTTCAAGCAACATTCGGTCTATATCTTTCCTTGTTAGCCTCAGGAGAGTGATATCATTCATGGTCACCTGTTTGAAATAGGGGAATTTTTGTAAGGGAACAGTAAAAGGACCCCATTCATGCTGGGCTGTTTGCGCTTCGCTAAACGGGATCATCCCTGAAAATAGCCACGCAGAAGGATGGGGGGAGGCGTGTGCTGCAAATCCACCCGAAAACCGCAGCCCCTCCTTTTAAATGGCAAACCCTGTACTGTAGTTACAAATGTGCCTTCTCCGTCTTCAGGGTTGGGGATCCCGCCTTGGGAGGGTTTTGGCTCCAGGCTGATGAAGAGGTCCTGACTGCCAGGGAGGACGGATTCGCTGCTTGCCTGCTGCGCATTCTCCTCCTCCTCCTCCTCTTCCTTATCCCCAAAATCCTCCTCCATGTTGCGTGAGACTCCCCCCTTGCAGGTGTCAACGGACAGTGTGAGATAGTGATCCCCCCCTAGAAATGCCATGCAGCTGATCATAGAAGCGGCATGTGTGGGGCTCTGACCCAGAGTGACCGTTTGCCTCCTTTGTCTTTAGGAAGGCTTGCCTGAGCTCCTTGACTTTCATGCGGCACTGCTGTGTATCCCTCTTGTCGCCTCTCTCCATCATGCTGTGTGAGATTTTGGCATATATATTAGCATTTCTTCTTTTTTGAGCCGACTTCGGCCTGCACAGATTCTTCTCTCCATACAGCAGTCAGATCCAGTGTCTCCCGTTCGCTCCATGCTGGAGCTCGTTTGCGATTCTGGGGGGACTGCAAGGTCACCTGTGCTGCTGAGCTCGCCACGCTGACCAAACAGGAAATGAAATTCAAAAGTTCCCAGGGCTTTTCCTGTGTACCTGGCTAGTGCATCGGAGTTGAAAGTGCTGTCCAGAGTGGTCACGTTGGCACACTCTGGGATAGCTCCCGGAGACCAAAAAGTCAATTAGCATCCACACTACCCCAAATTCGACCCAGCAAGATCGAATTTACTGCTACTCTCCTTGCCAGAGAGGAGTACGGAAGTCCAATATTAAGAGCCCTTTAGGTCAACGGAACGGGGTTGCTTGTGTAGACGCGTTCATTTTAAAATCGACCTAACGTGGCTAAATGCGACCTCACCCCGTAGTGTAGACCAGGGCTTATATTCTCTTCTACATTTAGATCCCTTGAAAAGAACAGTTTCTAGTGCAGAGTGTTAAATTGATTTCACTGTACTGCACTGCCATTTGCTGCCCATAAGGATATTTAGCCTCAGAGTCAGGTTGATGTCAGGTGTCTTTAAAAAAAAAAAAAAAAAAAAAAAAAAAAGAACAAAACTGTTGCTGCTCTGTAGTATTAATTCTTCACCACACAGGTGCTCTTAGCTGTTCAAGTGACAGAGGACAACAATCAGCCAGCTTCTGTCTCAATGTATCCATCAGCTGTTGTCCCAGAGGAAAACTGAAGCATATTTGCTTCATTGTAAGCAAAAGATCCTTCAACGTAGTCTGTGCGGGCAGCACAGCTCATACTTAGGGTTGCTGAACACTTCCTATGTTAGGCCCTTTTTCCAGGTGGTTATAACTTTGGCAAGCTTGACCATTCAAGTTGAGATTTTCCATGCTGGGTGTCTGCTTTGGACTGAATTTTTAGGAGGAAATTTTAGCAAAAAATGGATCAGCCATTTCTGAGAACAGGATTATGGGAAATGTATTTTTGCCTAGGTGTGTTTTTTTTTTTTTTTTAAACAACTCTAATAATTTGGTTGAGAAGCACTTTGTGCCTTCCTTCCTTGGAGCAGGGATTTGAAATTTGGCAGTGGGTTGCCTTTATGTCAGGGATGTTCCTTTTACCTTCCCTCTTGAAAAACCACCCAAACTTCACCAATTTATAAACCTTTGGAAAATTGCATTTAGCATACCCTCAGAGATTTGTTAGTTTGGCAGCTAAATTCTCCCAAGGATTCAGTCTGCATTGAGTATGCTTCAGTCCAGGGTTACAGGGATAAAGCAGGACTCACTTCAGTTGCTGCTCTGGGCTGCTGTGGTATCAGGTACTGGACAGAGAACAGTGAAAGACCTGGATTTCCAGGGCTCTAAATACCGTATATACTCGTTCATAAGCCTAATATTTTTCGTAAAAAAGTGATGCATCAAAGAGTGGGGGTCAGCTTATAAATGGGTCTACACCAGAATTTGATGATTTTAAACTCTATGAAATCATTGAATTAAATATCTAATACGTTGTCGTTTTGTTTACCTGGAGCGTCTGCAGGAATGGAGCCCCTCAGTTCCCTGTGGCTGTGGGGCGCCACTTCCCGCAGCTCCCATTTGGCTGGGAACGGCAAACCACGGCCACAGGGAGCTGAGGGGCTCTGTGCTTGCGAACACTCCAGGTAAACAAAACGTCCCAACCTGCCAGCGGCTTACCCTGACTGGCTGGAAGCCAAAGTTTGCCAACCCCCGAAATATAGAATCGGCTTATAAAAGGGTCATACAGGTTTTACTATTTTTACCTATCCATCTTGGGTGGTCAGCTTATAAACGAACGGACTAATGAACGAGTATATACGGTAATTCCCCTGCTGGCTTCCAGGCAGTGAGGAGGAGTGAAATGTAGAGGGGACAAAAGCTGAAGGGGGATGGGGAACTTGATGGACAAGGAAGCTGGGAGTAGGACGAGGAATCTAGGATGAGGAGGTGGGATGGGGCAGGAGGGAGAGGGCTGGCACAGGGATAGGCTGGAGGTGAAATGGGCAGAAGGGTCAGGCTTGTGCAGAGGGTTTTGGGGGAGGAGAGGGGGAAGGAGCAGAAAAGTCTGTGCCCACTCCTCTCCGGAACCTACAAATAAACCCAGAATTCCAGTCTCCCCATTCTTCTGCTGTCTCCAACCTCCTCTAATGGCTGGTCCTTACTGCTGTTACTAGTTACTCCATTACTCAAGTGGTAGAGTTTTGTGCTGTGGATGTAAAGATTCCAGCTCTGCCGATGAAGCATGTGGGAGTCAGTATTTCTTCATTTGATGAAATTTCTGGGTTTTGTGAGTGTGCTTGTTTTTTTAAACAAGGGTCTTACAAGTGGAAAACTGTTAAAATAACATTAAGGTTGCAAAGTGAAGCATGAAAAGTTAGGAAATGCCGGAATTGAGATTGCCTAGCAACCCTGATTCATCCCCCTTGTGTTTATGCATTATGATAAGTCTTTAATTACATGATCATATTTTCTCCACGTGACTGCTGCCTCATTCAGTTTACTGGATGGATGGATGGTGCTCACTGAACAAGCCGCTAGTTGGTATTTGTATCATCATTGTTCACTGTGTGGCTCCATGCCTTATTTACTGCATGCTATTCAAAGTCCGCTCTGAAGACAGAATTAACTTCCTCCATGGCACTTATCACTATAGTATATGAGTACTTCATGAACATTAGTGAATTTATTTTCACAATATTCCTCTGAGGTGGTGGTTTTTCCAGATCTGTGAATGGGGGAACCGAGGAAGAGAGAGGTCAAAACTGTCTGCTAATCTTGAGTGCCCAATTTGAGATGTCCCAGGGTCTGATGTGTTTTTCAGAATACTTAGCATCATATAGCACAGCTCCCAGTTACTTCAGTAGCAGCTGTGAGTGCTCAAGTTGAGCATCCATAAAATGAGGAACACTCAGTTAGTGACCACCGGTGAAAAATTTGGTTTAAGTGAATTGAATAGCATCATATGGATTCTATTTCTGCTTCAGAGTTCCCAATCCTCCAGGGCAGCCTTCAGGTGCCATGACCATGAGACTGTTCTTTCCCTTCTTGGAGTTCCCTGCCTCATTCATTGCACATCTTCCCAATTGTGTAGCAAATGAGGCAGGGATCCTACATACAAAAGTCTCTTATTACACAGCGCCGAGTGATCCCAAGAGCAGGTCCATCCTGAGCACTGAATGAGGCAGGGATCCTGTGGAAAAATCTGATGATATAATTAGAGACTGCATCATTATGTGTACACACAAGGGAGCTATGTTAACAAGCAATGTTAATTCTGGCATTTTCTAATTTTTGAGTGCTTGACTTTGTAACTTTAGCATTCTAACAAGGGGGGTGTGTGTGTGTGTGTAATAGATCATGTAATATGTCATGTCTCACAAGGTAGTCTCCTGCTCTGGTTGTCCTGAGCAGCCAGAAGATCATCTTCACATATTACCTAAAGATTCCACCTATGTAAGCGAATCACCACAGGGTGTAAGTCTGCTGTAGCAGTGCCTTTGCTACATCCTCTCCAGTGCAGGTGGTGATGTCAGCTCCTCCGTTCCCTTCCCCTGTGCACACACGTCAGGCTGATCCTTAGCTTCTGGAATGGGATCCTTAGCTCCTGGACACAAGAGCCATTCTGAACTTTTGGAGGATGCTGTAACTTGCACAGCTGGCTGGTCCAAGGAAGAAGAGAGTGTAAAGATTGCTTAAAGTTCAGTTCTTCCAGACCAGAGAATCTGGCCCCAGCATCTCTAGAATATTATTTATTTTTACACACTTAATGTAAGTGAACGCAGTGTGTATTGATGGGGGGAAGCCCTTATACTCTTATATGGGGTAGAGTCTTAGAAAATCTGTTGCCTTTAACTCATGTGTAACTTTTTAAAAGCATCCCCCCTCCCCCCCCCCCCACACAAACATTAGAGCTGTCAAGGTTCCTCCCCCACTGTGAACTCTAGGGTACAGATGTGGGGACCTGCATGAAAAACCTCCTAAGCTTATCTTTACCAGCTTAGGTCAAAACTTCCCCAAGGTACAAAATATTCCACCCGTTGTCCTTGGACTGGCCGCTACCACCACCAAACTAATACTGGTTACTGGGGAAGAGCTGTTTGGACACGTCTTTCCCCCCCAAAATACTTCCCAAAACCTTGCACCCCACTTCCTGGACAAGGTTTGGTAAAAAGCCTCACCAATTTGCCTAGGTGACTACAGACCCAGAACCTTGGATCTTAAGAACAATGAACAATCCTCCCAACACTTGCACCCCCCCTTTCCTGGGAAATGTTGGATAAAAGCCTCACCAATTTGCATAGGTGACCACAGACCCAAACCCTTGGATCTGAGAACAATGAAAAAGCATTCAGTTTCTTACAAGAAGACTTTTAATAAAAATAGAAGTAAATAGAAATAAAGAAATCCCCCCTGTAAAATCAGGATGGTAGATATCTTACAGGGTAATTAGATTCAAAAACATAGAGAACCCCTCTAGGCAAAATCTTAAGTTACAAAAAAGATACACAGACAGAAATAGTTATTCTATTCAGCACAATTCTTTTCTCAGCCATTTAAAGAAATCATAATCTAACACATACCTAGCTAGATTACTTACTAAAAGTTCTAAGACTCCATTCCTGGTCTATCCCCGACAAAGACCAGCATATAGACAGACACACAGACCCTTTGTTTCTCTCCCTCCTCCCAGCTTTTGAAAGTATCTTGTCTCCTCATTGGTCATTTTGGTCAGGTGCCAGCGAGGTTACCTTTAGCTTCTTAACCCTTTACAGGTGAGAGGAGCTTTCCCCTGACCAGGAGGGATTTCAAAGGGGTTTACCTTTCCCTTTATATTTATGACAGGCCCCCCAAATCTCAGCTAGGGTGAAACACTGGCTGGGATTTCTTCCCGGAGTTCTAGGAAAAATAGAGTTAATAAGACACATGCATCTCTAAATATACTACCAAGTACATAAAGACTAACAATATTTTCCACATCTCAAGGACGATTTTAACCAGTTGATTCTGGGAAACTTTCACGGGAGAGTGCATCAGCCACTTTGTTAGAAGCTCCTGAGATGTGTCGGATGTCGAAATCAAAACTCCACCGAAGAAGTTTTTTGTTAGTTTCCTTGACGGTGTGAAGCCACTTCAGTGCAGCATGGTCGGTTTGCAGGTGGAAACGCCATCCCCAAACATACGGGCGTAGCTTTTCCAGAGCGTAGACAATGGCGTAACATTCTTTTTCAGTGACTGACCAGTTGCTTTCCCTCTCAGACAGTTTTTTGCTGAGAAACACTACAGGGTGGAATTCTTGATCAGGTCCTTTCTGTATTAAAACTGCTCCCACACCACGCTCGGACGCATCTGTGGTTACTAGGAACGGTTTGTCAAAGTCTGGGGCCCTTAGTACAGGGTCAGACATGAGTGTCGCTTTAAGCTTGTTAAAGGCCTTCTGACACTTTCCGGTCCACTGAACAGCATTTGGCTGTTTCTTTTTGGTTAGGTCTGTCAGTGGGGCAGCGATTTGGCTGTAGTGCGGTACAAATCGTCTGTAATAACCGGCCAAGCCTAAGAAGGATTGAACCTGTTTCTTTGACTTTGGGACAGGCCACTTTTGGATAGCATCCACTTTGGCCTGTAGGGGGCTGATAGTTCCTTGACCCACCTGGTGTCCAAGGTAAGTCACTCTGTTTAGGCCTATTTGACACTTCTTAGCCTTAACAGTTAGTCCTGCCTCCCTTATGCGCTCAAGGACTTTTTGTAGATGTTCCAGGTGGTCTGCCCAGGAATCCGAAAATATGGCCACATCGTCAAGGTAGGCGACTGCATATTCTCCTAATCCCGCTAGGAGACCATCTACAAGTCTTTGGAAAGTGGCGGGTGCATTTCGCAGCCCGAAAGGGAGTACATTAAATTCATACAGCCCGAGATGTGTGATGAAGGCTGACCTTTCCTTGGCAGATTCATCTAGCGGTACCTGTTAAGTCCAAGGTAGAGATGAACTGGGCCCGTCCCAGTTTCTCTAATAGTTCATCTGTGCGTGGCATTGGATAGTTGTCTGGGCGAGTTACAGCATTTAGTTTACGGTAGTCCACGCAAAAACGTTTTTCCCCATCTGGTTTGGGAACTAGAACCACTGGAGATGCCCATGCACTTTCAGAGGGGCGGATTACACCCATCTGTAACATATCCTGGATCTCCCGTTCTATAGCAGTTTTAGCTTGAGGAGACACCCGATAAGGTTGGACCCTAATTGGGTGAGCATTACCTGTGTCAATGGAGTGGTATGCCCGTTCAGTCAGTCCTGGGGTGGCTGAGAACGTTGGCGCGTAGCTAATGCACAGCTCCTGGATCTGCTGTCGCTGCATACGCCCAAGGATCATGGAGAGGTTCACCTCTTCCACACCACCAGCACATTTCCCTTCGTAGTAGACACCTTCGGGCCACTCAGCATCGTCTCCTCTGTGGGCTGTAAACTGACAAACCTTTAATTCTCTGGAATAAAAGGGCTTAAGAGAATTAATATGGTACACCTTAGGCTTTCGGTTGGAGGTGGGGAATGCTATGAGATAATTAACAGCTCCCAGGCGCTCCTGGACCATGAATGGCCCTTCCCACGATGCTTCCATTTTATGGGCCTGGAGCGCCTTTAAGACCATGACCTGGTCTCCTACTTTGAAGGAACGCTCTCTGGCATGTTTATCATACCAGGCTTTTTGCTCTTTTTGAGCATCCTGTAAGTTTTCTCTAGCAAGGGCTAAAGAGGTTCGGAGGGTGTTTTGTAGGTTGGTTACGAAGTCCAGAATGTTAGTTCCTGGAGACGGTGTAAATCCCTCCCATTGCTGCTTTACTAACTGCAATGGCCCCTTAACCTCACGGCCATATACAAGTTCAAATGGGGAAAACCCTAAACTGGGATGTGGTACAGCTCTGTAGGCAAAGAGCAACTGCTGCAACACTAGGTCCCAATCATTGGAGTGCTCATTTACGAATTTACATATCATGGCCCCCAAAGTTCCATTAAACTTCTCCACCGTGCCATTTGTTTGGTGGTGGTAAGGAGTGGCAAACAAGTGATTTACCCCATGAGCTTCCCAAAGGTTTTTCATAGTTCCTGCCAGGAAATTAGTCCCTGCATCTGTGAGGATGTCGGAGGGCCAACCTACCCTGGCAAAAATGTCTGCTAGTGCCTGGCACACACTTTTAGCCCTGGTGTTGCTTAGAGCTACTGCTTCCGGCCATTGGGTGGCAAAATCCATGAAAGTCAGTATGTACTGCTTTCCTCTGGGTGTCTTTTTCGGAAAAGGACCCAGAATATCCACAGCTACTCGCTGAAATGGAACTTCAATGATGGGGAGTGGCTGGAGAGGGGCTTTGACCTGGTCTTGGGGTTTTCCCACTCTTTGGCACACCTCACAAGACTGGACATAGGTAGAAACATCCTTGCCCATTCCCTCCCAGTGGAATGACCCCCCCAAACGGTCTTTGGTCCTGTTCACCCCAGCATGGTCACTAGGGTGATCGTGGGCTAAGCTCAAGAGCTTGGCCCGGTATTTAGTTGGAACTACCAACTGTCTCTGAGGATGCCAGTCTTCCTGGTGTCCCCCAGAAAGAGTTTCCTTGTATAAAAGTCCTCTTTCTACAACAAACCTGGATCGATTAGAAGAGCTGAGAGGCGGTGGGTTGCTCCGTGCCGCCGTCCAAGCTCTCTGGAGGCTTTCATTTGCTTCCTGTTCGGTCTGGAACTGTTCCCTTGATGCTGGAGACATCAGTCCCTCATTGGATTGTGGACCTAGGTTTGGTCCCTCTGGAAGCGATATAGGGGATGGAGCTGTTTCTGTTGACTGTGAACCGCTCTCCGCTGGTACACTATGTTGGGATTCAGGCTCCGGCTGAACCTCTTGTGTAGGGTTATCGGCTGCTGCCAGTTCAGGGTCGGTGGGGCCCTCTGGTGTTGAGGTTGCAAGTATTGGATTCAGTGCTGACACTGAGTCTGGTGTTGGTTGTTCGGCTGGTTCCGGTTCTGGGACTGGTTCCGTCTGGGTCTCTGGAACTGGATCCACTACTGCTGTTGCAGACATTGGCCTGGGGTCCGGGTCCATCACCTCTGACCGGGTCCTGATAGAAGTTTCCGGAACAGAGCTAGGCCTCACGGCTTGTTTAGCCTGGCTGCGGGTGACCGTTCCCACCCTCTTGGCCTGCTTCACATGATTGGCCAAGTCTTCCCCCAACAGCATGGGGATGGGATAATCATCATAGACTGCAAAAGTCCACATTTCTGACCAGCCCTTGTACTGGACAGGCAACTTGGCTGTAGGCAAATTGAAAGAGTTGGACTTGAAGGGTTGAATCGTCACTTGGATCTCTGGGTTGATTAAATTGGGGTCCACTAAGGAAGCATGGATAGCTGACACTTGTGCTCCGGTGTCCCTCCACGCGGTGACCTTCTTCCCGCCCACACTCACAGTTTCCCTCCGCTCCAAGGGTATCTGGGAGGTATCTGGGCCTGTGGACCTCTGGTGTGATTCCGGTGCAATGAACTGTAATCTGTTGGGGTTCTTGGGGCAGTTGGCCTTTACATGCCCCAGCTCGTTACATTTAAAACATCGTCCAGCTGACGGGTCCCTGGGGCGAGGAGGGTTGCTGGAGAACGGGGTGGTGGGACGATAAGGGGTCTGGAGGGTTCTTTGGGAGGTAGGTGGGGCTTTGAGCGGCCCCCGGTAATAGGGTGTGGTCTGGGGTGGTCCCTTCTGGTCTCCGCTCCAACTGCAACCAGTTTTCTTCTTCTCTGCCACCTCCACCCATCTGGCTCCAATCTCTCCTGCCTCGATTACAGTTTTGGGTTTCCCATCTAGGATGTATCTTTCTATTTCCTCAGGAACACCCTCTAAGAATTGTTCCATTTGCATTAGGAAGGGCAAATTTTCTGGAGATTCAACACTTGCTCCTGATATCCAGGCATCCCAATGTTTCACAATGTGGTAGGCATGTCGGGTAAATGACATGTCTGGTTTCCACCTTAGGGCTCTGAACCTCCGATGAGACTGCTCGGGTGTTATCCCCATTCTGACTCTCGCCTTGGATTTAAACAGTTCATACTTGTTCATGTGTTCTTTAGGCATTTCAGTTGCCACCTCAGCTAAGGGTCCACTGAGCTGCGGCCTCAGCTCTACCATGTATTGGTCAGTAGAGATGTTGTACCCAAGGCAGGCCCTTTCGAAGTTTTCTAGGAAGGCCTCAGTATCATTGCCTGCCTTGTAGGTGGGGAACTTTCTGGGATGGGAAGTGGTACTTGGAGAAGGATTACTAGGGTTTGTTGGGATATTCTGCTGAGCCTTTATCTTCTCCATCTCTTCCACATACTTCCTCTCTTTTTCCTTCTCCTCCAGTTCTTTGTCCCTTGCTTCCATAGCTCTCCTGTGAGCAGCCGCTTGGTGTTGTTCTGCTTCTCTCGCTGCCTCCCTTTCTTGTTCCTTCTTCAGCCGCATGAGTTCTATCTGTCTTTCATGTTCCCTTTGTCTTTCCTCAGCCTGAAATTTGGCTAATTCGAGCTGTAGTTGAGCCGCGGATTTTGTCATTCTAACCTCTCTGTTTTTAACTAACTTTACACCCGAGGTTTAGAAATAAACAAACAAAACTTGGCTGTAAAATTTTGCTGTGCTGGAATAGAATACCTGTTCTCTAATAGTGATTGTCAGCCTACAGAAAAAGACAATTCCCTTGTCTCTGCTCTGGGCCCAAATTAAAGCAAAAAACCTCCAACTACTTGGAAACCTGCTTACCCAGCCCAAAGAAAAAGCAAATGGGTAGAACACACCCCCCCTATTTACTTTTAGGAAGAAAAAAAACCCTCTGGTTTGGAAGACTGTGAATTTCCCTGCAGGAGTTAAGTACCCTGCCTCCAGGCAAAGAAAACCTGCAATTCACAAAGATAATCCCCTTTTGTCTCTGCTTGGCCACAAAGCAGAGAAAAACCAAGCTGCTTTCAGTTTCAGCTGCTTTCTGGACTTCCTTTCCAAAGGAAAAAAAAATTTCCTTTTTAAAATCTGTATTTCTAGTACAAAAAATCTCAACTGGATCTCAAAATGATTTCAGGTTAATCCCACCACTATGCCACCATGTCAAGGTTCCTCCCCACTGTGAACTCTAGGGTACAGATGTGGGGACCTGCATGAAAAACCTCCTAAGCTTATCTTTACCAGCTTAGGTCAAAACTTCCCCAAGGTACAAAATGTTCCACCCGTTGTCCTTGCCGCTACCACCACCAAACTAATACTGGTTACTGTGGAAGAGCTGTTTGGACGCGTCTTTCCCCCCAAAATACTTCCCAAAACCTTGCACCCCACTTCCTGGACAAGGTTTGGTAAAAAGCCTCACCAATTTGCCTAGGTGACTACAGACCCAGACCCTTGGATCTTAAGAACAATGAACAATCCTCCCAACACTTGCACCCCCCCTTTCCTGGGAAATGTTGGATAAAAAGCCTCACCAATTTGCATAGGTGACCACAGACCCAAACCCTTGGATCTGAGAACAATGAAAAAGCATTCAGTTTCTTACAAGAAGACTTTTAATAAAAATAGAAGTAAATAGAAATAAAGAAATCCCCCCTGTAAAATCAGGATGGTAGATATCTTACAGGGTAATTAGATTCAAAAACATAGAGAACCCCTCTAGGCAAAATCTTAAGTTACAAAAAAGATACACAGACAGAAATAGTTATTCTATTCAGCACAATTCTTTTCTCAGCCATTTAAAGAAATCATAATCTAACACATACCTAGCTAGATTACTTACTAAAAGTTCTAAGACTCCATTCCTGGTCTATCCCCGACAAAGACCAGCATATAGACAGACACACAGACCCTTTGTTTCTCTCCCTCCTCCCAGCTTTTGAAAGTATCTTGTCTCCTCATTGGTCATTTTGGTCAGGTGCCAGCGAGGTTACCTTTAGCTTCTTAACCCTTTACAGGTGAGAGGAGCTTTCCCCTGACCAGGAGGGATTTCAAAGGGGTTTACCTTTCCCTTTATATTTATGACAAGAGCATTATCTAAGACTTTATTATCTAAAATTTAAAAGTACATATAAACTATGGTAATCTGACCTGATTTTAAGGAGTGCATTTAGCAGTTAATAAAAATTACTAAGAATGATATCCATGTTTGGTGACCTGCTTTTTGACTAAGGCCCCAATCTTGCAAATGAAAAGTAAGTGGAACTTTTCTCAAGTGTAAAGATAAGCAGTGGTGTAACTGTTTGTTTTCAGGATCTGGGATTCAATGTACAAAGTAAGTGATATGACTGGAAGCAAGATGAAGTGGTGTGGGTATTATAGGCGTAATCTTTTAAAATTAGATTACATTTTCTGTCATGTATCCCATAGTTCAATGTGCAAAACTTGAAACAAAGGCTAAATATAATACATATGTGTGAAAGTCTGTGAGAGTTCCAGTTGACTTATAACAGTAGGACTATTTTGTTCCCCAGTTAGAGTAGAATTGTACAGCAGATACTTTTTCTTCTGCTGTCTGTGGTAGTATTTAGCACACTTGCATGTTTAGTACACTTCTATAAAATGGATTTCAGTGGAGGTGGAAAGTAGACTCCAGAGATTTTATTAATAAAAACAGATTTATAATTAGGGTACACTATGCACAAGGATACAACAAAGGATCAATTTGGTTTTAATAAAATATGTTCCATTAAATCTAAATGATTCCATAAAATGCTCTTAAATTTTCCCTGGGTGCTGCTTAATGTTGCTTGGCAGGGAATGGCTTGTGGGTTTAAAAAGTAATCTTGTGGCTTTGTAATGTTTGTCATTTACTAATTGAGTGACCCAGAAGTAGACTGGTGTGTGTGTGTATATATTTGTGAGTGTGTATATATATTTATTTATTTTCAGGGTCCCATGATTTCCTCTCTGTTTTGGAATTGGCTATAGAATGTCACCCTAGAAGCACGATTTGGCTGCCACATCTAAGCTTTTATTTATTCTTTTAATATTGATTTTAGCTCTTTATGGTTGTGAAGATAACTGCCTAAATGTGAATTGATGTAGTTTGCTTTACTATGCAGACAGCATGAAAGGAAAGCTTTTAGAATAGCATGACTTGTTCCTGTTCACCCTAATAAGATGTTAGTCTGAAATTCACTCATGCAATTTTAAAGGTCTTGTTAATTTATTTCACTGCTGGTAGTATTGGCAGACTGTCGAGCTAATGTTTTTATCCATCACTGGTTAGCTGTAGTGCTGGAGAAATAGAGGGGGTCACCACAGGACATCTGGCTGTTGACCAGAGTTGCTGGGGCAGGGAAAGGAGTCAAAAACCTTGCCCACTTCCCATGGTTTTCCTTCACCTTTCCTGGAAAGAAATCAGGTGAGTGTGGTCTCTGCTCACAAGGGGAACAGAAGGAGGAGATGCATACTTTCTCAAGTACCAACAATCTTAGCTAGCCTTGTGGTGTAAAAAAACCCTCAGGACATCTATTGCCCATTCCAAGTTGCCAAAAGCCCCAGCTTGACAGAAACCTGCAGATTTTATGCATTAATTCAAAATCTTGCAGCATACTAAACAATGAAAATCTGGAGGCAGTGCATATGGGGGAAAAAATCGGTGAATTTGTTGTTTAATATGAAAATAAAAACAAACTCATTAATAAAATCTTGAATTTATCTGAATCTACTGTAGAAATTTCATTGTGACTCAAAATTAGCACTGTATCACAGAAATCAGGATTTTCCTGCAGAATTTAATTTGTGTGCCAGAGAATATTCAGGCCCCTTCATGTAATCTGATCCTGTGGAGTCCTGAGGGAATCTTTGTTTCTTTCACTTTCACAACATTCTCGCTAACAGTTTTTCACCTCTGCTTTCCAGCTTCCCAAGTTGTAACTACATCTCACCATCTGAAGACAAGAAAGTACTCCCTTTGGAGTTAGTTAATAAAACTATGAATAGTTGGATCACTTTGGCTTTGGGACTGGATGTAGTTGACTTATTTCCTGTCCCTGTTTGTGCCGATTTGAAATGTCTCTAGCCTTCAGAAAGTCTTGGAGGAGCAAAGCTGTCTTCTCAAAAATAAGGTTCACTGTGATTAGAAATGGCAGCCGAACTGGTGTAGTCTGAGACCTTCAAAAGGTTTGATATGGGCATCTTGAACTTCATTTTGGATCTAAGTGTGTTATCCATCTTACCGGTTAAAATACGCTACATGGCCAATGATCTTTGAGTTGGGCAGACTTAAAGAAGTATTGCTTGTGGGTGAATTGTTAGTGATTGCTACAAAAAGGCTACCAAGAACAAAACACTGGTCACAGATAGAGACAAAAAGACCTGCATTTCTCCACTTTTGCAAAATTTCAGTAATAGCTTATTCTAGCTAAAGAATAGCAAAATACTGTCTAATTTACTGTTTAAAAACATTACAAGGCCACTGTTCGTAAAACATCCTCACAATGGTGTAATCTCATCTAATCATTCTTGAACCAATGCCTCCATCAGTAAATGGGAATGATTAATTTGTAACCCTCATTCTATCTCCTTGTTATGGATGTGCTGAAATTTCTTTCTCTGTATTAAGCTTGAAGTGAGGCAGTGAAGTGTTTGCATTTAGCTTGTCAAACATTCTTCAAGAGGAAGTCTGGCTGCTCATAATAAAAACAGGCCTCTTAACCTATATTTATGCTCGGGCTGCTTTAGTTTCAAAGAAGAAAATACCACTACTTTGTTATCAAAACAGTATCGTTCAGTGTGGAGACCTGATTAAAGAAAACAGTAACACTGCAAATAAAAAGAACAGGAGTAGTTGTGGCACCTTGGAGACTAACAAATTTATCTGAGCAGAAGCTTTCATAGGCTACAGCCCACTTCATCAGATGCATAGAATGGAACATATAGTAAGAAATATATATATATATACACACACACATACAGAGAACATAAAAGGTGGAAGTTGCCATACCAACTCTAAGAGGCTAATTAATTAAGATGAGCTATTATCAGCAGGAGAAAAAAAAACTTTTGTAGTGATAATCAAGATGGCCCATTTCAGACAGTGGACAAGAAGGTGTGAGGATGCTTAACATGGGGAAATAGATTCAATTTGTGTAATGACCCAGCCACTCCCAGTCTCTATTCAAGCCCAGGTTAATGGTATCTAGTTTGCAAATTAATTCCAGTTTATGATGATTTAGTTGGGGATTGGTCCTGCTTTGAGCAGGGGGTTGGACTAGATGACCTCCTGAGGTCCCTTCCAACCCTGATATTCTATGATTCTGACTTGGGCTATATATATAATCTTCTTACTATATGTTC
This sequence comes from Eretmochelys imbricata, assembly GCF_965152235.1. Taxonomy (NCBI): domain Eukaryota; kingdom Metazoa; phylum Chordata; order Testudines; family Cheloniidae; genus Eretmochelys; species Eretmochelys imbricata. Next base: position 95,671,823 of record NC_135574.1, read on the forward strand.
CATTCTAGGCATCTGATGAAGTGGGCTGTAGCCCACGAAAGCTTCTGCTCAAATAAATTTGTTAGTCTCTAAGGTGCCACAAGTACTTCTGTTCTTTTTGCAGATACAGATGGCATGGCTGCTAGTCCAAAAACTGCAAATAAAAAAAAAGTGTTCCTCGAAAGACCATCATAGAAGTGCTGTGCAGATAGATTTCAGTCTTGTCATAGTTAAAAATCAAATTTGTAGTTTTAATGAAGAATTTCTAAACATGGAAGAGTTAAATGTTTAATTTAGGGCTTCTTTTGAAGGATGTGGAGCTGCTCAGTAATTTAATATGATATATAAATTGATTATTGGTACTGTACTATATAAATATTGGTTTAGTATCGTAGAAATGAAGGGCTGCAAGGGACCTTGAGAAATCAAATCCAGCTCCCTGTGCTGAGGCAGGACTGAATAAATCTACACCATCCCTGACATGTTTGTCCCATCTGTTCTTAAAAACGTCCAATGATAGGGATTCCACAGCCTCCTTTGGAATGCTATTCCGGAGCTTAACTGGAAGGGGGTTGGGAGGGAGGAGAGGGGGAGGAAGCAAAGTGTAGGCATGCCTGTAGACCTTTTGATGTTTTAAAAATCCTTTACTTCTGGGTCATGCTTTGTCCCTACTGTTAGTAGCCTTCTCACACTAAAGTATTATTTGATACTGTCTGATCACTGTACTCACCCAATATGCGTGAAGAGTGATTTAAGAGTAAATAAAGTCACACATACTATACTCTTAGCAGCACTGGTGGGTGATGTAGGAATGCAGCCGCGGTAGTTCCAATAGCAGAAGCTGCCACAAAGGTGGCAGCCGTGGCCAGGCCCTGTGGTGGGACAGATGCCTAACCATGCAGCAGCCAACACGGTTGGTAGCCTCAGAAAGCATGGAAAGTTGTAATGAGCAAAGATGGTCTTAGAAGTTTTGGGGAAAGCCTAACCACAATTTTGGTTTCCCGTTCAAACCCTTTTACAGGTTACCGTGGTTACACAACTACATCTAGAGCCCACTGAAATATTTTGGGGAAAGTTAGCCAGCTGTTCCTTGGAATTACACCAAAACTTAACCGACACTTTTTTCTTATTTTTAATCCTGCCTACAATGCAAACATGCTGAACAGTTAGGCTGTGGAGTGTGGCATCACTGAAATGTGCAGCTTGGTTCCTGGGCCTGAAGAACAAAAACACTAGTAAAAGTAAGAAATTCTTCCATTTTAAGTGGTAGCACTGGAGTGCTTCAGAAGTGCTTTGTATTTAGCAGCTGGCATGCTAATTAGCTGCTTGTCAGACCATCTGCTTAATACTAAATGAATGGATACCCAATGGTAGCATGATTTGTGTGTTGAATCAGACATTAACGATAAAGTTCCTTTACAAACTGGGCAGCCATCATTTGTTGTTAGAAGTCACACTTTAAAAAAAACACCCCCTGGGAGATAGTCACAATGTCATAGCCAGAATTCTCAACATCTTTCTCTTTCCTGCAGAGAAAGAGAGAGAGAGAGGATGATTGTCATACTGTGGTGCCAGAGTAGCAGCCGCCCTGGAGCCCAAAGTTATCCCTTCACCCACAGAACAAGTAAAGCACAGGCACAGAGAGCCCGCACGGGTGTTCTGAAATTGCACCCTGGACAGATTGTTTCAGTTCAATCCCCATGTACATTCAATGTGAGGATGCCAGTTTATGGTAGTGGTGACTTCTGTGTTGCGAACACTTCATTGCGGAAGGAGCCCACAGCTAGGGTTGCTAACTTTGTAATCGCACAAAACCGAACACCCTTGCCCTGGCCCTTCCCAGAGGCCATGCCCCTGCCCTGCCCCTTCTCCAAGGCCCTGCCCTCGCTCAGTCCATTCGCCCCCCAACTCGCTGTCCCCCACCCTCACTCACTTTCACTGGGCTGGGGCAGAGGGTTGGAGTGCTGGAGCGGGTGTGGGCTCTGGGGTGGGGCTAGGGATGAGGGATTTAGGGGGCAGGAGAGGGCTCCGGGATGGAGCTTGAGTGTGGGAGGGGACTCAGGGCTGGGGCAGAGGGTTGGCGTGTAGGAGGGGGGGGTCAGGGTGTTGGCTCCAGGCTGCGCTTATCTCAGGTGACTCCTAGAAGCGATTGGGTTGTTCCTCCGGCTCCTAGGCTCAGGGGCGGCCAGTGGCTCCATACGCTGCCGCTGCCTGCAGGCGCTGCACCCATAGCTCCCATTTGCTGGGGTTCCAAGCCAATAGAAGCTGCAGAGTTGGTGGTCAGGGCGGGGAAAGTGCATGGAGCTCCCGTGGCCGCCCCTACGCCTAGGAGCCAGACGTGCCCGCTGCTTCTGGGAGTGGCATGGAGCCAGGCACGTAGGGACCCTGCCTTAGCCTTGCTGCGCCACCAACCAGACTTTCAGCAGCCTATTAAAATCTCCTGGATTCAGTGTTTTCCCCAGGAATTGCAATTGGGGGCGTTCAAATTTATGGGGGGGGGGGCAGGGCCGATGAGGGGTGAGAGCGTGAGGGTGAAGGTGGGCTGTATAGCACCATAGTAAAAACTGAAAAATGTTTCATGACCATTTTATTAGATTTTTAAAATCAGTACACAAATTAAAGTTGGCTATTCAAGCCTTCTATGAAGCACTAATTCTATATCCTTCTTGGTTTCTTGTTATAATTTTGCACAACTCTGTTAATGAACTTCTTGAATGCAATGCGTTCATCTTTGGTGGCTTCTCGTGTGTCCGGTACTTCCATTCCTTCAGTTGATATGCTCATTAGTTCATTCACATGATCAGGCAGAAGGCGACTTCTTTCAAAACACAAAATTCTATTCAGTGATGAAAAAGAATGCTCAACTGTAGCTGTTGTGACTGGGAGTAGCAAGAGATGAATTCCTACTTCTTTCAGCCCACGAAACATAGCATAAAGATCGGGTCGAGCCGCTAGTGATGATAAAAAAGAAGTTGAAGTCAAATCTTCATTATTCGTTGTATGATATTCCACTCTGTGTTCAAATTCTCTATTCTGTCCTGAGCACATGGCAGCCCCATTGCTGGTAGTGTCTCAATCCACTCAGCTGTTGGTGTTTTATTAGACAGGGATCTGTAAAAGCTACGCAGAGATTGAGTAGAATCTAGAAGTTGCTGTTCTAGATTTTTAAGAATCAAGTCTGTGTACTTTTTCAGTTGTCTTAACAAACACTACTTGTCCTCTTCATTTAAGGATTCACTATAAATGCCATTAGTCAACTTCTGGACTGAAGTCTTTGCTTCTTCCAGTACTTTTTCAATGGATAGCTCTCTGATTGATCCAAATGTAGCTTCTATTGCTGGACAACTGTTGTAGCAGATGCCTGGATGTCATTGTTTAATAACCCAAGTGGTTTCAACAGAAGGCTTACGAGAGAGAATGGCAATAGTCTTCTCTGAACATAGTAGCAAAAGTAATCCACCAGCCTCACTACTTAGATCCATCCCATCTTGGTAGATACTTTCGAAAGCTGGTAATAATGGCTGGAGTAATTTTAAGACAACAGCCAAGGATAGCTCATGAGAAAGCCAGAGGGTTTTCCTAAGTTGGACTAATTTGAATTTCAGTCCCATGTACCGTCTATATTTTCCAAGATAGTCAGTCTTTTTGGACTCTTGCTGAAAAAAGAATATAATAAAGACATTAAATTTATAGCTTTTTTAATGTCTTTTGGAAGAGTCTGGAGCTCGTACTAGCGCTAGTTGGAGTAGATGGCCTCTGTAGTGTGTATAGGAGAGATTAGGGTTACACTTTTCTCTGAGCAAAGCTTGTGGTCCATCATGTCTTCCAGAGAAGTTTGCAGCTCCATCAAATGCACAAGCAGCCATCTGTTTGGAGTCCCATTGATAAGCATTTAACTCTTCTAAGATGTGGGTTGTCACAGATACAGCCAATCTGTCTTCTATAACTTGAACATCTAGAAATGCATCTACTGGCCTACCACTGACATCAAAATAACGTACACAATGACTTAATACTGGATGACCATTTGCACTGGTGCATTCATCAGCCATGTATGCAAATTTTTTGAATGTGGTGAGAGAGTTCTTCACTTTTTCAACTATTGAGTCTTTCACTGTTGCACCACATGCGTCTAGCCAGTCAGCTGAGTTTCTTGCAGAAAGATAGAGTGTTTGCTGGTCTTGTTTGGAATCAGTGTTCAATTTCAGGATGAACAAGTGACAATGCACTTAACATTGGCCTCCAGTTTGTAGTGTGTGGTATCTATTGCTTAAATAGAAAGTATGATGCCATGGCCATGTTTGTTTGCATGAACTGTGTTGTGTCTCCAGGATTCTTAACAACCTCATTAACACTTACTGGTAGTGTCCTTGGTCAGTGGAGACTTCAGAGTTTAGAGGTGCTTTCACATGAGTTCACCTCCCAGGTGGGGGGCAAGAAGGCACGTTGTTCATTCCTCCAGCTGCTCACTGTTCGCTCTGGCCAGTGTTGTTCGTTGTGCACCGTTCACTCCATTGCTCTGTTGCCAAAGGCCCTGCGCCATCACCTTCTGCTGCCACCTGCCACTATGACCTCTGTGGGTTGGTCTCTTGAGGTTCCACCCAGCTCTCAGTGATTTCAGATGAGCTCTCAGTGGGGAAACCTCGGTGCTAGTGCAGACTGGGCTGTCTCTTCCATAGAAACACTGTCCCACCGCAGGTCTAAGCACTTAGACCTGATTATCAGTAATTTCAGGTGTAGTGATCACTTAACAGAACAAAAGACTATCTATGGAGCCTAATCATCTGTCTTTAAACAGTGGACAGGGGCAGGTCTAAAAGTACTTGTGACTCAGGCAGACCATCGAGCAAAACACTTGCCCCCCACCCTCTCTCTTGATTCCCTCAATCAGCAGAGGCTAAGTACAGTTCTACTGCCCTTTACTCATACAATAAGAATAACAACATATCTTTACCCCCTGCATTCAAGTGATTTGTAACCCAACCCCAGCCAATATCTATCACTTGGGCAACGCAGCTCTGTTTGCTGGATACCTAGGTAGATTAGGTGTGAATGTAAATACAATCTGGTCCTGAAGCCTTTCCCCGCAGCTCATCACTAGCTGTCAAGGAGAGCTCATTTAGACTTTGCTTACAAATCATAGTTTGAAATTATTAGCTTGGCCAACATCATCAAAATGAATGCACTGACATGGTCATAAAAGCAACAGCTGTATAAGGAAGCTAATCTATGTTCATACTTTTCAAATCTATTATACTTTTTCAGGTACACATATTTTATCATACACTTTATATGCTTTTAAAGTGTATATTAATGATTCAATTTCAATTCAAATTTCCAAACAATCACTAAATTGGCAGCACTGCATGTAACTAGTTCACAAAACTGGGGGGGGGGGGGGAATTCAGGGGGGATAATCACCCCCATGGGGGGCGTGTAGGGAAATCCCTGGATTGCTTTCAGTAGTCACTGCGAGATCTGTGCTGATTCCAGTAGAGTCCTGGCCAATCCGGGGGGGGGTGGCAACCCTACCCTCAGCTCATTCTACCTTCGCCTAAGAACCTTCAGGTGGTAGCAGCTTTTACTCATTACTGAAACAGATAAGGTCTAAATGAGTAACCCAGAACTGAAAAGCCCTGTATTCTGTTATCAGCCTCCTGAGCTATTCAGTCAACATTCTCTCTCCTAAATAACATGGACCCAGAGAGCACAGGATGAATGCAGGCTATTACTGAGCCTGTAATCTAGGATAAATTTGCTTACAGTCACTTAACTACCACTATCAGCAATAACTCATTCATTAAAGGGCTTTGTTATAGCTAGAGATTGAAATTATACAGTTAAATTTATTGAAGTGCATGGTGTATTACGTCTTCTGTAATAATCATGGCAAGCCCCTTTAGTGACACCCACTTTAAAATGCTGATGAACTACCATTGCCTGTAGATTGCAATACACATCGCTGGCTTACATATTTTTATCATGGCGATAAGGAACATCACGCTTCACTGACTAAAAGAAGCACATTCATATATTCGTTATAAGGCTGAAATGCTACTGTCAAGTAACACGGAGTAGGGGGCAGAATATGACTTAGGACTGATAATGGGGACAGAACTTTTCACCGACATCCCATTCAGTCCATCAGTAGTGAGTGAAAGTTGCTCACACTAGTGGCTGTAAGGTGTCTATACTAAAAATACCAAAATAAACATACACTACAGTTTCACATTGCCAATTTTGTTGGTTTTTTTTGGAAACTTATCGATTGACTCAGCAGGGGCACCAAGGACCAAATGGTCATGAACACTGAGTTACCCAGCTACTCTCTCTCACCCTTGAGATGGTACCTCAGGTTTATTTTTGATTCACATTGGCAAGGCAGAACATGGAAACTTACAGTGCTGCTGGCTGGGGTGCAGCTATTCTGTCAATACAGGAATTCAATCTCAGACTGTTGGTTTAGCACTGATGAAACTAGAACATTTATTCTTTACATGAATAGGTCATTGTTTCAGAGTTTGAGATACAAATCCCCCACCCCAAGCTAAAGGCTTTGTTCTTTAGATTCAGTCAGACATCACAAACGAACACTACCAGAATTAGTGCTTCACTAACATTTCCCATTACTGACAATGGAATTAAGTTCTGTTTCTTGCCAATATACACTGAAAACCTTGCCTCAAGTACTATCAATGCACCGATCTCTGCTACATTCCTCATCATGTCCTTCCAATTCATCAGTGAGAGTTCACAAAGGAAATTAGCAGCTAAAAACCAGAAAGTCAAATAGTTTTTACATACACGTCTACAATGCTCTTTATTCTGTTTGTTCTCTAGATGTAGATGGTTCATTTATAACTTTAAGGGAATGATAAACTTTTGTACTTCAGTTAACATGAAAAGACAGGGAGGAGGAGATGACTCCATGTTAATGTCCAAAGCAAGGAGATGTTACCTGTTTGAGAGGTAAGCCTGCCTTGGGACCCTTCCAGCGGTCTCCATCAGTGTGGCACTGCTCCTTGCAGCAGGGGGTGCCTTGCCAGCGCTCATCTGAACAGCGCCACCAGCCCCCAGACATAGGTCTGCTGTCAGAGTTCCTGGCTTTGGTCCCCGAACTCTAGGCAGTGTTCCTCGGGCTCTAGGTGTTGATCGGCTGCAGTCTGGCACAGACCCGCAGAGGCATGGCATAAGTCCCAGAGGGTCGAGACGCCCGTCCCTGAAGCCCCGTCGGTAGATCACCGGTACAGATCACCATGGGCACGTCGGTGGTCTCCGAGATGTCAGTCTTCTCGCTCCTGTTGCCGATCTATGGAGCCGCACCGCACTCTAAGCGTGAGGCGTTGATTGCTGGGGTACTGTTGCCGATCTGCCAAATGCCACCGTCAGTCACTGGGGTCGTGGCACTGAGAGCCGTCACCCCCGTACAAGTTCTCAGTTGAGGTCCATGGCCAGAGCCGATGGGATTGGGATAGACAGGCGGCCTCGGTACCCTCTTAGTACCACAGACAAGTCTCTCCCTCCTCGGGCTTGGACAGCGAGGAGGAGAACCTGCCTGCAGGCCAACATCACCCACTGGGGGCATCAACATTCCCCTCTGGGCCACCAGTGGCTACATGGCCCCAGAGCCAGTGGCCGGCCCCCTGGCAACTATAGAACCCCTGAGAGTTTTCACCCCATTACAGGGACATAGGTCGGTCTCGGGGCATCTGAAATATGGTCAGCAACAGTCTCCTGCCCGACCCCTAACTCGGGCGCAGAGTCAGAGCAGGCTCCCCAGGGTCAGCCAGCCTCAGCAGAGACTCTCCTAGCAGAAGTGGTGCAATTGGCAGACCCTCCTGTACCTGCCTCCTCCTCATCTTCACCTGATGAGGCGATAGCAGGGCCCTCTCACATGGTTCCCCAGGATGATGCAAGGGCCAATCAGGAGCTTTTGAAATGGTCTTCGGTACACGTGTTCATGACACATTGCGCCCATCACCCAGCAAGCCAGAGATGACCCTGTATTTGGCAAAGCTGTGTTGCAATCAACATGTCCATGAACTCCTACCTGCCTCCAGTGGTACTGCTTGGGAGTCACCTACAATGGAATGGACATGAGCAAGCACTCGAAGAAGAAAAGGTGATTACCTTTCATAACTGTTGTTCTTCAAGATGTGTTTCTTATGTCTATTCCATGACCCACCCTCCTTCCCCTCTGTTGGAGTTCTGGCAAGAAGGAACTGAGGGAGGGTGGCGCCCCTTGTACCGGCACATACGTTCACCACTCTAGAGGGTGCCAGAGCCGGTCCTTTCTGGATAACCATTGAGGGGAAAACTTCCGGCATCGGTGCATGTGGCGAGCACACACACCTACAATGGAATGGACATGAGCAACACATCGTGAAGAACAACAATTACAAAAGATAACCGTCTTTTTCAACTACTATTTAGTCCTGTTGTCTGTGACGAGTCTGAAGCGCTGAGAGAGTTTGCTGTATTATATTCTTATTCACCAATAGTATTATTAATTTTCAACATCAAGAACATATTCTGCCCCCATTTATACCTGTGCAACCCAATACAAAGACAGTGGGGTTGCATATGTGCAACTGAGAGTGGAATTTGATCTGGAGAATCTTTATTATTCCTGGCAACTATGTATGAACCAGAAAGAAGACAGCCTGAGTTTCAAGATTCCAGGCTGAGTTCACATGGGAGGCAGTTTACAAATGGAACAAAGTGGTGACTTAACAGAGCAGTTCACTGAGACAATACACACCAAAACCCCTATTCTTTTAACAGTTACTTTATTCAGAAAACTGCATTTAAAGGCAATAAATTTCATGTTTTATGCAGCCAAAGATATTCCCCTATTGCATAACTGTCCCAATAAGGAGCACACATTCAGAATCAACAACCTGTCCATTGTCTACAGCCAAGCTCTACAATACAACCGCATTTGCTCCAACCCCTCAGACAGAGACAAACACCTACAAGATCTCTATGAAGCATTCTTACAACTACAATACCCACCTGCTGAAGTGAAGAAACAGATTGACAGAGCCAGAAGAGTACCCAGAAGTCACCTACTACAGGACAGGCCTAACAAAGAAAATAACAGAACGCCACTAGCCGTCACCTTCAGCCCCCAACTAAAACCTCTCCAACGCATCATCAAGGATCTACAACCTATCCTGAAGGACGCCCCATCACTCTCACAGATCTTGGGAGACAGGCCAGTCCTTGCCTACAGACAGCCCCCCAACCTGAAGCAAATACTCACCAGGAACCACACACCACACAACAGAACCACTAACCCAGGAACCTATCCTTGCAACAAAGCCCGTTGCCAACTGTGTTCACATATCTATTCAGGGGACACCATCACAGGGCCTAATCACATCAGCCACACTATCAGAGGCTCGTTCACCTGCACATCTACCAATGTGATATATGCCATCATGTGCCAGCAATGCCCCTCTGCCATGTACATTGGTCAAACTGGACAGTCTCTACGTAAAAGAATAAATGGACACAAATCAGATGTCAAGAATTAGAACATTCATAAACCAGTCGGAGAACACTTCAATCTCTCTGGACACTCAATTTCTGATCTCAAAGTGAGTATCCTTCGACAGAAAAACTTCAAAAACAGACTCCAACGAGAGACTGCTGAATTGGAATTAATTTGCAAATTGGATACAATTAACTTAGGCTTGAATAGAGACTGGGAGTGGTTGAGTCATGATACTAAGTGAAACTGTTCCCCCCCTCCTCCACCCCCTCCCCCGTTCCTCAGATATTCTTGTTAACTCCTGGAAATGTGCTGGAAATGGCCCACCTTGATTATCACTTCAAAAGGTTTTCTCTCCCCCCCACCCCACTCTCCTGCTGGTAATAGCTCATCTTAAGTGATCACTCTCCTTACAATGTATATTTTTTCATGGTCTGTGTGTATATATAAAATCTCACTGTACTTTCCACTTTATGCATCCGATAAAGTGAGCTGTAGCTCACGAAAGCTTATGCTCAAATAAACTGGTCAGTCTCTAAGGTTCCACAAGTACTCCTTTTCTTTCTGCCCCAGCAAGTTATCACAGATAAAAACCTAAGTTTGAACCATACTTAGAGAGTTAAATTTAGCTTATGTTAGATCAAAAAGAGGAAGTAAATTTCAGAGTTAAGAGCCAGGTAATAGGAATGTCATGCCACCGGCCCCCAAACATTTAAATGTAAGAACTATCAAATTAGATGCCTCAGCTGATAACTTCTTCCCTGGCCAAAGGGAGAAACATAGTTTTATGACCAGTAAGGGCAGTTTCATATGTGGACTGCTAAAATTGAGACAGTTTTGAGCTACAGAACTGCACTGGAGTTATGAAGATTTCTAAGTGATGTATTATAGAGGGGCAGTAGGTCCTGTTTGTCTCACCTAAATTAAATTGAATCAAATGTTTAAAGTTGAACCATTTCAGTATTCTAGTTGATAACAAGGGCAGTGTGCAATAAACGTTGCTGTGAGCACTGTTAGCATGTAGTTTCTTATGTTTAAAAGAATTCTCTTACTATCTGCCTTTATTATTGTCACACTATTTTTAATAATATATGGATGTGATGCATTTATTTGTATTACTGCAGCACCTAAGAATCCTAGTCTTGGAGCAGGAGGACTCCATTGTGCTAGGCAGCAAAAGTATGCCAACAATTTATGAATGCTTCCTTTGGAAATTTAGTAGTATAAAAAGAATTCAGCTGGGTTACAGTGACCTGTAAATGAAGAGATTATTTCATTTGCAGATTTAAACAGGGACCTGATTCTGGCTAACCTCCCAGAAGACTGAGTTGATCCAGTAAGCAAAGATTTCTAAATGGAGTGTGAAGAACGTATCAGCTTTGGTAGTAGTTTTGGACTTGTATTTGACAGAGTCTGTGGAAAAGAGTCATTTTGAAATTTGAAACCCCCCTCCCTGCAAACTCATATGTTTTAGAACATAAAGGGATTAATTAACAAAAGGCACTTAATGCGTGTAGGAGGGACTTCTACTCTGAAGCACATTAGGAATCCTGCTCTGAGACACCTGTAGTTCATAAAACAGGGGCTCTCTCCATGCTCCTCCTAAATTGTTCCTCTGCTACCCTTCTCTGGAGCTTGTCAATTTCAGTTCCAGGCTCCAAGTGTTCTGAAGCATACTGGAGCTAAATTCTCAAGTATTCAAGCCACCTTAAACCCTGTTGTCAAGGTTCCTCCCCCACTCTGAACTCTAGGGTACAGATGTGGGGACCTGCATGAAAAACCTCCTAAGCTTATCTTTACCAGCTTAGGTCAAAAACTTCCCCAAGGTACAAAATATTCCCCCCCGTTGTCCTTGGACTGGCCGCTACCACCACCAAACTAATACTGGTTACTGTGGAAGAGCTGTTCGGACGCGTCTTTCCCCCCAAAATACTTCCCAAAACCCTGCACCCCACTTCCTGGACAAGGTTTGGTAAAAAGCCTCACCAATTTGCCTAGGTGACTACAGACCCAGACCCTTGGATCTTAAGAACAATGAACAATCCTCCCAACACTTGCACCCCCCCTTTCCTGGGAAATGTTGGATAAAAAGCCTCACCAATTTGCATAGGTGACCACAGACCCAAACCCTTGGATCTGAGAACAATGAAAAAGCATTCAGTTTTTTACAAGAAGACTTTTAATAGAAAATAGAAGTAAATAGAAATAAAGAAATCCCCCCTGTAAAATCAGGATGGTAGATATCTTACAGGGTAATTAGATTAAAAAACATAGAGAACCCCTCTAGGCAAAACCTTAAGTTACAAAAAAGATACACAGACAGAAATAGTTATTCTATTCAGCACAATTCTTTTCTCAGCCATTTAAAGAAATCATAATCTAACACATACGTAGCTAGATTACTTACTAAAAGTTCTAAGACTCCATTCCTGGTCTATCCCTGGCCAAGACCCAGCATACAGATAGACACAGACCCTTTGTTTCTCTCCCTCCTCCCAGCTTTTGAAAGTATCTTGTCTCCTCATTGGTCATTTTGGTCAGGTGCCAGCGAGGTTACCTTTAGCTTCTTAACCCTTTACAGGTGAGAGGAGCTTTCCCCTGGCCAGGAGGGATTTCAAAGGGGTTTACCCTTCCCTTTATATTTATGACACCTGTGTTGCATCAATGCAAAGTTCTGTAGCACGCACTTTTTAGGAGCCCAGTTTAGGGGATTCTGTGGAAATCATAACTGAACTGTCTGAGTTTTGTGCATATAAAATATGAACCACAACTTACACATCAGCAGTTTTTGACCTATATAAACACACAAACATTTAAAAAAATTAAATTTTGAAAATTATCAGTGAACCCATTCCCCTTTTCTTCCTTTATCATGGCTTTGTGGCTCAAATCCAAAGAAAAATGGAGGTAGAACGGTGAAGAGAAGATTACCAGAAAAAATGCCAGTATACATTTGATTTAGTGTTGTAGCTTTGTTGGTCCCAAGGTATGAAGGAGACATGATGGGTGAGGTAATATCTTTAATTAGACCAGCTTCTGTTGGTGGAAGGGGCAAGGTTACAAGCTTCACAGAGCTCTTTGTCAGGCCTAGAGAAGGTAACCAGGGTGTCCAAGCTAAATACAAGGTGGGACAGATCAAGCACAGTGTTGTAGGAGACCACTTAAAAAGAAGTGGACAGTTAACACCCTTGCAGTCATAGGACAGTGGAGGGTTAGTAGGCAGCAGGATGTGTTGCAAATTGTTGTAATGGGCCATAAAACCTACACAACTCCTTTTACCAGCTGGAGTCACAAATCTCCCACTCTTAGACGTGGCCTCAGGTGGCTGTACCCTGTCTACTGACCGTGCTTTCCCTGGTGCTACTGAACTTGGTCAGTACCTGCAACTCTTTCCTTTGGGAGCTATAACCAGTGTAGGTAAGGCATATTGGGTTTAAATTTCAAATTTCAAACTATAAATAAAGCTATAAAAACTAGATGAGCTTTGGGAATTTAAACTGATGAATGCACTTAAATGGGTATTATAAATTGTTTAAGACATGCTGTTAGGTCCAAAAGGTCAAACTTTTGTATCAAAGGTGTTTGTATTGCAGGTGTATATGTAGTACTTTTTCTTTACTTGCCTCCCCACTCCTTGCTGTAAGCAGATTGTATACTAAAATGTTCAAGAATCCTGTTCTCCCAGTGCCTCAGCTGGATTTTTGTGTGATTTATGCCTTTTTATTGTTTATCAACAAAGACGTGTCTGAGGATAATGAATAGTGAATATTTACATACTTATATAATTAGGCTGCATGCCACCCCTGGAGGCCTGGAGCGAGTAAGGCACTTGGCTTAGGTTATTTCACCCCACTCCAGGATCACATGGGGCAGGAATTCCTTCCAGAGGCATAGCCTGAGCTTGGGAGGGGAAATGAGAGACTTCGCTTATAGAGATGCAGCAGCATGACTTCAACCCTCTCAGAGTCCGTCTACATACAAACGTGCACTGCAGTAATTAAACCTGTTCTAGTTAATATCTTGGGGGAGTGGGGCGGTTTTCAGGGAAAGTCTCTGTGGATGCTGTTATGTAGGAATAAGTGTCCTGTTCTGATTTAGCGTACACTGAATTTTTACATCCGTAAGCAAAATAGAACACATTCTAAAATAAGATAAGGTGTAAATTAGAACTGATTTAGTTATTGCAGTGCAAGTTTGTATGTGGAGAAATCTTCAGTTTCTGAAACTCTACCAGGAACAAATTACCCATATTTTCTTGGGACAGATTTTCCTCTTGAGAGAAAGGAGCATGATGACTCTGGTAAGAAGGCTATAGGACATTGTTGGTAGGAAAAAGCAGTCTAGTGCAGAGATTGGGAAGGAACTTTAATGTATCTACTATGGAAAAGAATGAATAAAGGAAAAGTGAAAATGAAACGTAACAAAGGAATATAGTTTATAAAGAAATGGGAGATGGGCAAGAATTTTAGGTACAAGTGTGTGGTGGTGGGGAATTGTATCAGAGGCTAAATTCTGTAAAAAATCACTGTTTCTACTGTTGAGTCACAAGTTGCACATAGAAAATTTAAATAATTGTACAATCTCTTATAGTACTATTGTCCACTGTCTTTCTCCTCTGGTTTATCACCTGTTACTTCATGTCTACTGGGACAGAGTTAGCACAGCACCTGGGGTGGTGGGATCCTGGGGCCTCTGAGAGCTACCCAAATAAATATAAAAGTTATATAAGAAATTACAGTGGTGCTAACTCTCACAGTTTTGGGGGAGTGATGTGATTTGGTTGTGACTGGTGCCCGTGTAGTAGATTTGAGCCTGCAAGTTGGCTGTCTGGCCACTTGCCTGCCTCTTGGGGCAGAATAGCTAATCAGAGCTGCTGCAGACAGAGCTGTCTCTCCCCATCCCTCCAACCCCAGAGCAACCTAAAGCCATCCTCATAGGAGGAGAGGGTGAAGATGGCTCTGTACCCTCCCGTTCTGTGAGCCATGCGGACAGGATGGTTCCTTTGCCCCTGCCTACCCCGCAACATCTGGCCAGGAGCGGGGGTGGGGGCGAAGTGAAGACCCTTTGGAGTGTCCCCCCAGTCTGGAAGCCATGGCAGTGGGGGGTGAGGAACCTCAGGAGGAGCAGAGGTGAAGCTGTGTGAGTGAGTGCAGAACTGAGGGCAGCTTTGTGGACTGAGCTGATGGGGTGGGAGCTGGGTGTGGGATGAATTATAAAAAGCACACAGGATCTTTTCAGGGGAAAAGGCAATACGCCGCATTTATTGAAAATACAACAGTTAGCATGCACGCGCGCGTGCACACACGCATTCCGCAGATGGTCTTATAGTTACCAGTCTGTCGTGGCTTGAGTCAATCTACTGGCCAGTTTGATTGAGCACAGAGTGAGGAGCTGGGTTCTGTCAGTCGCACTCCAAGGCTTTGCAGGACTGAACTCAGAGTCCTATGGCAAAACACCCCAACTTTACACTTGTAAATTCCCACTTCAGTCTATGGATTTTGCAATGTCATTTTGTAATTGTTAGTCCCTAAATTGTGTTAATCTTGGGGTTTTCCGCTGTTATCTCTTATTTGTTGTCTCGCCTTCGGGGGTGTTTGCCTCACCTCTGAGGTTGTCAATGCTGCTAACTCGTAGAGCATCAGATACAATAGATGTTTTCTGATTGTTTCCTGCTGTCTCTCCAAGTCTCTCACTTCTTCTTGAGCATCTGGACATTTGTGATAGCTTTCGCACTCATCCTTAACCATGCACACATCCTTTACTCACACCAAACAATTTTACAGAGAATTTCAGACAGGATTACATTTTAGAAAGGGTTATATGGTTACAAAGGAACCTTACACAACTTCATTTGCAATGCAGATAAGAAACAAGACCTTATAGCAAATACTGTAATGAAAACTTATCCTAAAAGAAAAGGTGACCATAATCAGCCATAAGGACTGTTCTGGTCTGTTCCTGCTTTAACATCGGTTCAGACACAGGCAGCCTGTCTGATTCGTTTCTACCAATGACCTCTTAGGCCATTCCTTTCTGCTATTCAAAAAGGGTGGCTGTCAGGATGTGGTTAAATCATACATCAAATACATGCTACGTTATTATATCCTTCATTCTAAATTATCCAAAATACATACATAAAATCCTACTACTACAAATTAACTGCTGGGCGGGGACAGGCAGATGTGCAGGTGAGAGCTCTTTCAACGGGGCCAAAGTCATCTTTTTTTTTCTCACTCTCACCCACAATGGAAAGGGGGAATTAAAAAATCAAAAGGCAGACCAAAAAAGCACACTATATAGTCTTTGAAAGAAAAGAAAACCTCATGTTTTTGGAGGTCTGACTAATGATTTTTGATCTCCTGAGGTTGGCAATAGTGGGAAATATATAATGGAAAATAAAGGCATTTTTTTCAATCTTTTAGTCTTGGATTATCAGTCTTATAGTGAGTAGAGGATTCACAATTTTGCTCATGAGGGACACTAGAAAAAATAAGAGAAATTTGAAGGTAACTGATTTCTTCCAGCTCCATATTCACCAGTATTAAAAGTTCTGCAGGCCAGAATTTTCCCTTCACTTGCATTTGTGCAATCCCACAGTACATCTTCCTTGGTAACACCTTAAATGGCTGATGAACATGTATCAGAGGACAGAATTTGGCCCTGTGGTAGGAATTAAATTATTCCCTTAACGGGAGAGTCTAGATATAATCCGTCTCCCTTTTCCATGTCTGTCTACAGTCCTAACGGTAGCTAACTTTAGTCAGTGAAGTTAGCACGAGTCTCAGAACACACAGCAAACTTTCTGAGTAAGAAGGTGTCGTTTTTACATAGTTATATGTGGTCACCTTAGGCAAATCATTCAGGCTGTGATTTTGAAACTGATATATCTAAATGAGTGAAAAATTAGGCCATTTTGGGGCTTAACGTTAGGCCTCCTTCTTTAAAAATTGTGGCTTTAACCTCTCTGCCTTTTTTCTCTGTAAAATGGGGAATTGTGAGATTTAATTCACTGTTTGTGCGGTTCTAGGCAGTGATTGAATACCATAGAAATTCCTGTACATAATATTTGTGTTTATATACTCAGTTTATGAGAGTAGAGTAGGTGCAGCACCATTATAGGATAAAGCTCCAAACAGAAGTAGTGTCTTCAAAACTTTAACCTTTCTCGATTTAAAAGTACTGCCTTTCCATTCCTTACAGCTTTACCTTTTGTAGTGATAGTACTCTTATTCTTTCAGTATGTGTGAAATTCTCCCCACTGTGGAGTTGTCTGCACAAGACTCTGCGCACTGCATAGGCAATTAATGCATGATGTAAGTGGTGCGTAGAGTTTTTTTATCTATGAAATATATTTATATCTGCTATAAGCATTCTCTGTTTAAAACAAGTATTTGTGTTTAAGAACATAAGAATGGCCATAGTGGGTCAGACCAGTGGTCCATCTAGCCCAGCATCCTGTCTTCTGACAGTGGCCAGTGGCCAGTGTTCAGAGGGAGTGAACAGGGGAGGGCAATTATCAAATGGTCCATCCCGTCCTCCAGTCCCAGCTTCTGCCAGTCAGAGGTTTAGGGATACCCAGAGCAAGCAGTTGTGTTATTGACCATCATGGCTAATTGCCGTTGATGGACCTATCTTCCATTTGATTGAGAGTGATGTAGAATACAATGGCAACAGCTTATTCTGTGCTCTTCAAGGAACAGATAGAATTTGCTTTCCCTATGCCAACTTCTGGTAAGAAGCACGCATAAGAGCATTGAGCTAGCAAAGGCAGCCAGAGGCTTCTGGAGCAAGTGTAATCTTTTTTCCCTTGTAAAAACTGGGCTCTCTCTTAGGGTACATGTTTTTATCCTTTCTGCATGAAATAAAAAATACCACTGTAGTCTACTTGTATTGCATATCTTAGTAAGATGTAAAATGAGGATTAGCTAGACTGTCTCTCTCAGTAGCCAATATAAAAGATAAAATGTTTGAACATAGACTCACTGGCAAACATACATGTGCTTTGTGCATGTGATGTACAGATGGGGATGTGACAGAAAAGCAAAATTACTCTTTTAAAATATTTTCCAGAATGTGTTCAAAATAAACTTAAAAAAAAATGGCATGTTTTGTTAGTGTACGGGTAGCTAGAATTCAGAACAAATGCATTATCTTGTGCAATTCACAAGATGTGTTGGAAGCGCTTTGCTTTTTGCATAGTAGACATGGAGTACTTGCTTCACAGCTATATGACCACTTACCTGGTAATTTTTTACCCTTCTGTTTATGTGCAGGTGCAGCTGGGACAGGCAGATATAAAATGTCCAATCACAGAGTGCAGTGAACACTTGGATGAAACAACTGTCCTCTACAACCTGCCACATGAAGACATCATCAAGTATAAATACTTCCTGGAACTCAGCCGTATTGACTCCAGCACCAAGCCATGCCCTCAATGCAAACACTTTACCACTTTCAGGAGGAGAGGTCACATTCCAACCCCTACGAAATTGGAGAACAAATACAAAGTGAGCATGCTCACCAAACCTATGGATTAGATGACACAGCTGTGAGCAACAAAAGTAGGACAGCATGTGGTGGGCATTAAATGGGCTTTCCTCCATTGCTGGAGCCTAATGTAAGCTGTGATTTAGAATATGAATCTATAGTATGATACCTCTGAATAACTGGTCAAGTCATGTAACAGTTCAGTCGTCTATTTGAACTTTCTTTTTATCATTTATTTCTTGTGGTGGTAGAAGAACAGTTTTGGCCATTAAATTTTCATGATACCTTGAAAGGTGGCTGAGCCCTTCACTTTACTCTGTGCACTAACTGAACGTCACTTTGGACAGAAGAGAGATGGGGGCGCTAAGATTGACTTTCATAATTAACCAGAGTTTTTAGCCACACAACTCCAGTCGACTTTTCTCACAATTAACAAAAATGTTTAGGTACAAGTATAAAGGACTATGTGTTGGGGAAGCACTTTTCGTGAGGGCTGCTATGCTGCTTTGTGATCAGTTGCTTATAGGTGCAACTTTTTATTTTTTTAATGGATAACTGTTTTAAAATTCCCTAAAGGTAATCTGATTATCAGTTGCTTAGAATTCTTCATTACCCTATTGAGGAAGGTATGATACCGGAGGGTCAAGGAAGGGAGAGGTGAAAAAGATGTATCATATTTTTATCTGTCCTCCTGTCATGCCAGAACATAATACTCTGAGAGGGGATATACTGGATATTAAGATGATGACGGTACATATGCTCATAGCCAAAAAAGCAAAGTACCATCCACTATGCCTACAGTCTGACTGAAACTCACATGCATAATGCAAAAAAGACTAGTAATAGGTAACTACTGTCCAGTTGCATTATTTAGTCACTTGTACTAGATTTTCTCAAAGTTACTTAATGTTCTGAGAGCAAGTGTATGTGTATGATATGTGATTAGGTTTTAAACTTGTTTACAACAGTGGGCACTAAATATTTGCTAGGAGAAAAAAAATCCATATCTGAAGAATAGTGTTAGTGTAGTCTTTAACACTACCCCCCCCCTTTCATTTTTTTTACTTAATTTAAATCTTGTTGCTTCAGATACTTTTTTTGTTGCCATTTTGACGAAGGGACATGTAGGGTGGCAGTTATATTACACATTTTTCACAACTATTTTACTCATTTCCTCTTTCTTCACTCTCCCTTTCCATGACTTTTTTATGGTAAAATACTAAAGATGACAGCACTTGTTTATATATTAGAGCCACATTTTTATTAGTTTATTTTATTAAAGTATTTACTTACTGCCATTTACATATTATTGGTAACCTCTAAAAAAGCTGGAAAGATGTGTACCATGTTCTGCGCCTTGAGTCACCACCATCTGTTCTAGAAAGCCCTCTGTGGTGGCAAATGGCAGAGTTATTTCGAAGGGCGACAAGATTCTGGGCATGACACTCGATGTCATTTTTTGTCTTCTATGTATTTTATCAGTTAATTTAGGAAATATTTGTTAGTAAATAGACGAAAACTACCAACTCATGATTAAGAATACTGTAACTTGCCTGTCACAGTCACTGTTTTTGCTTCTTGCTTTAATGACAGTAGTGTTGCAGATTTTCCAGTCTTTGGAATATGCTGGTGTCTCGTTGGGTTTCAGGTCACTCAGGGTGTGTCTACACCCCAGCCAGGAGTGAGCCTCCTAGCCGGCTTGGACAGACTCATGCTAACAGGGCACTAGCTATAGTGATAAACATATCAGTACGGACATTGTGGCTTGGGCTGGAGCTTGAGCTCTCAAGCCTATGGGGTCGGGTGGGCTTTACAGCCTGAGCTGCGACATCCATACTGCTATTTTTAGCGTGATTGCTCGAGTCCCATTAGCATGTGTCTGTCCACCTGGCCTGGGAGGCTTGCCCCCAGCTGCAGTATAGACATACCCTCAAGGGAAGCTGAATTCAGAATGACAGCTTCCAAGGCTGTGACCAAGCTGTGCTTACCAGCTTAGTTAGGAGTAGTGTAAAGGTGTTTGTCATCTTTACACCTCCCTCTCAAAATCCTCAGGCACTCCAGCCATTAGGCCTCTTCAGAGCATACATTAGAGCAGCCTTATAACAGTTGTATTTTCTGCTATCTGTCCATGTCCCCAAGGGACAGTTCAGCAGCTGAATATCGCTGAGGTAGAAGGACACACTGATCACAGTGCTTACACTTCTAGTCTCGTCCTAGAGAGGGAGAGTCACTGAGTGGCCTATTAAGCCCAGTCTAGGGGTGTCAGAGCAGACTGGAGAATGAGGCCCAATATATATATTTTTGAAACTATAGGTGTTTCCCCAAGGAATGTAGAATTAAATATGACTGTGTGAAATAAAACATTAGTTCTTTTGTTACATTTATCCTTGTTGTCTAGACCACTGCATTTACAGTAGAACCTCAAAGATATGAACACCAGAGTTGCGGACTTACTGGTCAACCAGTCGCCTTCTGGAACCGGACGTAATCGGGCAGCAGCTGGGGGGGTGGGGGGTGGGAGAGAGAGACACACACACACACGCAAATACTTTACTACTTCGGGAGCACCAGGCTCAGGGCTTTAGACGTGTTGTGGTGGGGACATGCTGAGGCTCAGGGTTTCAGCCCTGCAGGGGGACACGGGGGCTTGGCCTTTTAGCTACAAATGGAGCCCCAGTGCGCACGCTCCCCCTCCCCCTCATACTGAAACCAGGAGCGGAGCCATGGGGAGCCCCAGCACTCCCTGTCACCCAGAGGCTGGGAACAGAGCTGCGGGGCAGAAGCCAGGAACGGAGACACAGGACTGAAGCCCCAAGCCCCAGCGTTCCCCCCAGATCTAAAGCCCTGAGCCCTGGTGCTCCCGAGGGTCAGAAGCCATGATCCCCCGCTACCCAGAGCCCTGACACCATTCCCCTCGGCTGCAGCCCCAAGGCCCACCCCCTTCCACCCCCAGTGGCTGAAGTCTGTAACGTCTTGTTCAGAGTTATGGACAACCTCCATTCCCGAGGTGTCCGTAACTCTGAGGTTCTACTGTAGCTTTATGGTAAGTGGTGTTCTCCTTTTTTGTAGACTTGATCTAAGATCCATTTGGTAAGTCTGGACTTGCCAGATTGTGTTCCCTCAGAGTGACTGAAGATAATATCTTTCCACTTGTCCTTGTGGAACCGAGCTCATTTGAGGCTATCCTACATTTGTGTAATTTGGTAAAAAGCAGTAATTTTTCTGTGACAGAGTCCTCCAGATGGAAATACTTGAAAATGGCAGCCTTTAGACAGCTTGCTCATTTTAGCTATTCAGATCACCTGCTATTGTTTCTACTAGTTACACTTGAAAGAAATGGCAGGTTGCAGCTCTGGCCATCTGTCTCAGTGCATATCAGAGTAGCTGCTCTGTTTGCAGTTAATGTGATCATTGCTCATCAGATTTTCTTGAATTATTTCTCTCTAGCACCAATAAAATATGTGACGTATAGAGCTCTCCAGTCACTGCTGCTGTGCCCACAAAGATTACCCTCCTGGGCTGCTGTTACCTGGCTGAATGCCTCTTTTCCCTGCTCCTCACTCCATCTGTAAATTACACCAGAGGGAATTCTTCCTTATCGCTATTGAATAAGTAACAGGAAATATATTGTCTTCAGAAGAACCAGGTTACATATGTGAGGCTTACAGAACATCAGCAGTGGGACTGAAGTCTGGAAATACTGTATCAGTTGTGCATTTTTACTCTGAATAGTAATTCGGGGGGTATTTTTGTATCTCTTAAAAACCAAGAATACACTTTTTCTAGAGATTAAAAAATAGCATACTCACATACTCCAAATAATTAATACAGTTTGAAAACAATTATGACAAATCATTCACATACCTTCTAAAACCTAAATTCAGACTAATCTCAGCATTGTTTATTTTTCTTGCTGCAGTTGAGTCTTCTACAAGCTAAGCTAAAGCCTAAAGATCAGTTGTTGTTGGTTGTATTCTAGCAATAATTACTAGAGGCATCAATCAAGATCAGGGCCTCATTGTAGTAAGCACTCTATGAACATAGAGTTAAAGGACAGTCCCTGCCCTGAAGTTTAGAATTTAATTCAGGGGTGTCAAACTCATTTTGTGGTGCAGGCCTAATTACCCATTCAGTCAGTCAGTGGGCTGGGAGTAAAAGGTGTTAACTGATGTTTCCTAGAATCAATAGAATTCTGGTCACTGGTGCCTAGAATGTTTCCTTTAAATTTTGGAATTGATTGGTTAGGGCGTTTACAAGTTACTGCATTACAGATAGACTGAGAAACACTTGGCAGCAGTTGGCTAGCTGCTGAAGGTCTTCAGTTTTTAGAAGAGGTAACTATGGCTACATATTCATTTTTGAGTGGAGATCACAAACTAAGAAATCACAAATATAGCACAATGTGTCATTACCTACTGTAGAATATCAGCACAGCATAGGTTACGTAACTTCTTCTGTTAGTACAGTAACTCATTGCTTAACATTGTAGTTATGTTCCTGAAAAATGCGACTTTAAGTGAATCCAGTTTCCCCATAAGAATTCATGTAAGGGGGGGGGCTAGGTTCCAGGGAAATTTTTTTCACCAGACAAAAGACTATATTATATAATATATATATATATATATACACACACACAGAGTATAAGTTTTAAACAAATAATTTAATACTGTACACAGCAATGACGATTGTGAAGCTTGGTTGAGGTGGTGAAGTCAGAGGGTGGAAGAGGGTGGGATATTTCCCAGGGAATACCTTACTGCTAAATGATGAACTAGAACAGCTGAGCCCTCAAGGGTTAACACATTGTTGTTAATGTAGCCTCACACTCTACAAGGCAGCACAAATGGAGGGAGGGGAGACAGCATGGCAGACAGAGACACACACCCTATTGTGTGAGAGAGAGATGCTCATTGCCCCTTTAAGTACGCTGACTCCACTCTAAGTACATTGCCTTTTTAAGTAGGTCAACAAGTTGAGACAGCCCCTGCTGCCAGCATGCTCCCTCTGTCCTGAGCCCTGTCTTGTCCCTCCTCCCATGGAAATGGGGTAAGTGAGGGGCAGGAGCAGGGGGGCGGGGGACACCCTGACATTAGCCCCCTTCTTCCCTCCCACCCTGCACAACAAGCAGGAAGCTCCCGGGAGCAGCTCCAAGGCAGAGGGCGGGAGCAGCACAGGGCAGTGGCGGGAGGGACAGCTGAACTGCCATCAATTGATAGCCTGCTGGGTGGCTGCCGCACAGGGAACTTAGGGGAACAGGGGGCTGCCGGTCCACCCTGGTTCCAAGCTCCCACCAGCTAGCTCCAACGGGCTGCTCTTTATGCAAGCAGTGGACAAAGCAGGCGGCTGCCAAACAACGTTATAAGGGAGCATTGTGCAACTTTAAACGAGCATGTTCTCTAATTGATCAGCAACGTAACAACGGAACAGCGTTAACCGGGACGAGTTTAAGTCAGGAGTTACTGTAGTGATAAGTGAAAGTTTTTAAGGACTTTAAAACAAGTTTGGAGGACACTGTCTAGGCTGGTAGACCAGTAATTAAAGCTACGAGCTCTGGGTGTTGACTTCTAGGGATGTATGCAAACCTATATCAGTCTTCTGAGACAGTAGGATACTGAAAATAATAAGCATCCTACTCTGCAAGCTCTTTGAACAGCTGAAAATTTCCATATCATTAAAAAGCAGCCTGGGGACAGGAGTGCTTCTGACAGGCAGAGCAATAGGACAATATGCATGCTTGTTTGAAAACCAGGCACCATGAGACTGACTCTAACAAAAAACCCAGCAGAGGCTTCAATATTTCAAATTCTGTAGAATTTTATCCGGGGAATGTTTGTAGGGCGAAGAGATGAGCACAGCTGGAAGGGGAAGGATTAATGTTGTAATCTTTAAATGTAACTTTCAACATAGGGGAGATACAGGGGCCTGTCAATTTTGTCGTCTCTTTTTAAAATAGGACATATTTGTATCCCTGCATATCTTTGTTCATGTCCTGGCTATCCTATGAAGTTGTAACTCTGGAGAATGTATTTCACAAGCTTTCAAATAAATATGATAGGGTTTCACCTGACTCTTAAAATTTTGTGATACTTTATGGCAGGAAGTGCTCTTTAAGTGGGTTATTTTATGTCTGTCAAAGATGAATCATGAAATGACAGGGTTAGAAGTGACTGTTTGGAGCAGCTTCTGTGTTTGCAGAGACAGTCTTGTATTACTTTCCCCATAGGGATATTTAATGTTATTTTTAAAGGGGTCTTATTTAGAACTCAGTGAAATTTTTCAGATAGTTTATTTGCTGAAAAATGTGGTTTGGTATTCTGTTCTTCTTTGAGTGCTTGCTCATGTCGATTCTGTGCTAGGTGTGTGCGTACCAAGTGCACAGTTGCTACAGATTTTCCCCCCTGTGGGGGCTGGCCTATGCACCCCAGCATGAAATGGATATGAGCAACACATCTTGAAGAAAAACAGTTCCGGAAGGTTAGTAACTGCATTTTTAAAATATTTTCTAAACAAAATGTTTTGTGTTTTTAGATACTTAGCTAGATTTATTTTACAAAACAAAAGACAAGTTTCAGGTTGGAAAGTCCACCATTCACTGAACCAAAAAACCCAATTATGCATTCAGCTCTAATCTTATCACTATGGCATTACTACCTCCATTGTGCATTCCATTGTCGTCATGTTGTCCTTTATAAATTTGACATGGAGTAAAATTTTCAAAAGTGCCTAAGTGACACAAGAGCCAAAGATCCATTGACTTCCAGTGAGACTGAGGGCTGGTATACAATGAAAACTTACATCGTCATAGTTACATCTCTGAGGGATGTGAAAAAGCCACACTCCTTTGAGACGTAGCTATGCCAACCTAACCACCATCGTAGACAGCGCTAGAACGATAGAAGATTTCCCATTGCGCTAGCTACCACCTCTCCGGGAGGTCAATTAACTACAGGGATGGTAGAAGCCCTCCCGTTTCTGCAGTGAGTCTACACTGAAGCATCAGAGCAGTGCAGCTGCAGCTGTGTCACTGTAGTGTTTTAAGTGTAGCCGTACCATAACTAAGTGCGCAAGTCTCTTTGAAAAATAGGACTTAAGCTCCCCTGTCATGGAAGTACTTTAGAAATTTTACCTAGGGCCAGGAGGTTTAAAGGAATAAAAATTTACTTACTTATAGAACATCAAATTCCTAGCAGAATTTTTTTAAAAGATACTCTTCTGTTTTTATTTACTTTTGTATTTATCTTGGCCATTGAAAATCAATCAGTTTGACTTTCATGTTCTGATGCACTGTCACTATCTGCAGTATTTGGATTACAGATGTTGCAGAGAAGTACTTAAATGCAAACAAGCTTTCATTTTTTTTTCCTAAATAATGATGGAAACATTCCTATTAATATATTAACTCTTTTTCACAATCTTTGTGCTGCCTTCCTTGAAGACTACAGTAGTCGTTTAATTACGTGATCACCTACTTCTTGTCAAATGCAATATATTGTGTTTTTACAATGTTGTATGTGTATATGCAGCATCTTGTAGTACTGTAGTTCAAAGACTGGAAAATCATATATGTTGAAAGTACTATGTATATGACATTTACATAACCTACTACAGAAAGCAAAATTTAAGTTTCTTCATATTGTGGTATCATATAGGCCATCTAACTTAACAGCAAACTTAACTGTCTCATCCTTTGAATTGCACATAAGGAAGGCTGTACTTGTTAGAGAGAAAATTAATACATGGCAGCCTAAAATATTAAAATTCATAGTTTACAGGGGAGAACCTGCATCAGAATTCTGGCACTGATTCTCTACCTCCTTGCTTTGTGGTTGTCATTTGCACCTGTGCAAGGTGGATGAAAACACCATCAAATGAGAGTAGTAGGAAGATAGCTTAAGCCCTTCAGGGATTTTGGGTGGGGGCTGGTCTATACACACATTTAGAATGGTTATGTTAAGTCCCCATTGGTACACAGTTGTATACATTTAAATCTGATTGAATTAGTTGAACTTGCCTCTGTAAACTTATAGGGGCAAGATAAACCTATGTCAGAACACTAAGTTGCAATGGTTTAGTTAAATTGATTTAGAATCATAGCTCTCATTAAATGGGTGCAACTTTGTGCAGACCAGACCTTTGTGTTTGTACACTGCCTAGGCAAAATAGGTCTGGGGCCTCTAGGTGTACTACCTCAGCGCAAAAACTATTTGCTCTGTGCAGATGTAAATTACTACAATAGGTACCAGGCAGTGAAAATAAGGTCTTCTAAATCTTTAAAAATGTGAATGCACCATTGTGCGAATCAGAATAGTGAAGGAAAAATACTAAAGGTTACACATCTAATTAAAAGCATTTAAATTGTATTAAAGTTTGTAGAAAAAGCTATGATATTATCTGAAAACACATTGTCTATCAAATAACTAAAGTTTGTACTAAACTGCTTATTCATAAAAGGGCAGAATGAAGAATTGTGCATTCAACACTAACTTTGGCCCCAACCTAACAAAACACTTACAATTTGAGTAATCCCATTGAATTCAATGGGATAGCTGATGTGCTGAAAGTTAAGCACCTGTTTAAGCATTGGGGCCTTTGACATCTCCTGATCTTGAGTGAGTAACTGTGAATCTTTAATGTTTTCTTAATATAGTTTCTTACATATAGAATTATACGTTAAATTGGTACTTTTTTATGTACTTTTTTAAAGGTTTGTTTGACCTGAGCTGTTAACGAAATTGAGAGTTTAATTAAAATTAATTATAAAGGTGTTTATAATGGTGGTGGTAGTTTTTCCACACCCATTCAATGCCCAGCTTTCAAATTTGTCTGGTATTTTCCTGTTTCACTTGTTTCTGCAGATCCAGTGTCCAACTTGCCAACTTGTCTGGTGTTTTAAGTGCCACTCTCCCTGGCATGAAGGTGTTAACTGTAAAGAATACAAAAAGGGAGACAAGCTGTTGCGTCACTGGGCCAGTGAGATTGAACATGGGCAAAGGAATGCTCAGAAATGTCCAAAATGCAAGGTAAGCTATCCTCTGTTAGGGCACAATATAAGCTTTCAGAATTGCAGTTGAATAATAATGATCCAAACTGAGGCATCTGTTTGTCTAATGTTACTTCAGCAAATATATAATGGAATAATGGAATGGATGCATATTAAGGAGGTGTTACTCTGAGTAACATAGTTAAGCCTACCTAACCCCCACCGTAGACAGCGCTAGGTCAACAGAAGTTATTCCATTGTCCTAGCTACCACTTCTCAGGGAGGTGGATTATCTATGCCAATGGCAGAACCCCTCTCGTCGTCATAAGTAATATCTACACTGAAGTGTAGCTGTGCTCCTGTAGCATTTGAAATGTAGACAAGCCCAATGTGTGGAAAAGTACCTTTGTTAATAAAAGTCCTTCTGCAGTTCAATGACATTTGTTTAGAAATTCGGTATTTCTGTTGAGTTGTAATCTCTGTATGAGGAAGTGTGACTGTTGTTTATACAGTTTTTTTTCACTCTGCCAGAGGATGGATGTGGCAGATCTTTAAAGCTGAATGTTTTGTGTTCTGATTTGAAAGTGAATTCTTGAGGCTGTACTGTCTTTCATGTAGGTCACTCTTGTTAATTCCTTTTGGTAGTGAGTTTCTCCTCTAACTACATAATATTAAACCAAAGTGTCATTAATGTCTGAGAGGGAATTCTGGTTGTTCAGCATTCATCTTTGGAGGAAAGGAGTGTTCTCTAAGCTACACAGTCTGGCCAGTTTGTATCAAAACATTATTTGTTTAAGCAAGATCAAGTCTGTGCAACTGGCAAATAGTAACAAAATAACTGCTTAGAAGGATTGCAAGGTTGCTGTGTTTCTGCTTTTTCCCAACAGTTGTAGCACAGAGTACACCACGACTCAGTCTTACCACCTTTCATTTGTAGATCTCAAAGCACACAAAAAGATCTCAGGAAAGGGGAGCTGCACCACAAAATAGCAGTTGTAACTATAAAAAAAAAAATGTTGTATCTGAAGTAGTGGGATATTTTGAAGCAGTTGTATATAAAGTAGTGGGATATGGATATTCCATATGCAAATTAGAAAAAAGAGGGGGGGAAAGAAGAATCTGCATCTGATGTACTCTTCCATTTGATCTATCCTAACTTGTTCTAGGTCCAGTGCATTCTCACTTGAAGTATTTCATAAAAACAGCTTTCTTGCATACTCTTAAGCGGTAGCATTTATAATATGGTAAGGTCAAAATCAGCCATTAAACTGGGATACTACAAAAAGTAGTGAAGCTTAAGTATTAAAAGGAGCAGGGTATTACTGTTTGTTTTAAGCAAACAGGATTGAAGTATTATTTGTTAAACTGATAACATATTATGATTTATTTTAAAGTACAGCTATACTTTTCTGTACTTTGATTGGATTTTTTTTGAATGGCTGTGTTTTGCTGCTTCGTGTTTTCCACCAATTCCCTTTCCCAGCAAAAAATCCAAGTGCTGGCCAAAAAAAGAAAAAAGAGAGAGAGAGAGTGTGGCCTTTTTTGTGAATCATTTACTAGATCATGGCTTTTTTTGCTTAATATGGAAGGACAATGAACATGTTAATGCTGACTGAATATTCTGTTAGGACCAAAGAAGCAATGTAAAATGATTTGCATACTGTTATGTGATGGAACACAAACTTTATTTTCATATTCCAAGAAGCTGAAGACCGATCTGAACCCAGTTTAAGGATAAACTGAGGCTTCAGGAACTGGTGATACAGGAAAGGAACTGCACTTTCAGAAATGGATCCTTCCTGAACAAACCCACAAGAACTTCTGTTACCTGGGAGAATGTTAGAAGAGCATGTGAAAGAGGATGCAGTATTACTTGTATTGCATACAAGTAGCGTCAGTACAGATATGACAATATCCTGCAATATCTAGGACAAAACTAATGGAATTAAGTTAAACCTTGTTGAATTGTTGTTAGTTGTTTTTAGGAACTCATATAGAAAAAGCTGTGTGGTAACTTATAACTGTGGCAATTAGATTGTGTGTCATCTCTGAAGAGAAGGCAAAAGAAGCCTGCTTAGTCAGCTTGTCTGTTGCTGGAGATATCACAGTATCGTCAGGGGCCTGTGCAGCCTGGAAATATCCTAATCAGAAAGATGTGAATATTCACCCACAAGAGGCAACTGCTGGGGAATTAGACACCTAGAGTGGGTGCCCTGGACAGACCGGAGGGAGAAATACAGATGTAGTTGTCCTGAACTGTGACAGCTTCTAAGAGATGATCTTTTAAAGGAATACTACCTACTAAAGCTTTGCAAATAGTTATACATATAGAAGTTCTTTTTTCTATACCTTAGGAAGTGTCTTAAAAATTTTCTCTCTCTATATATATACACACACGCGCACACACACACACAAACATTCACACTCCATGTCTGATCTGTTGAGAAAGAGAGGGCACCAGGTCTGTTGTGACTAAGAAAAGCTAAACAATCATTTCTTATTGTAGTAAGTGATGTTGGAATGGCATTTGAATGGATTTATGATTAATAATATTTGAATGTCAGTATTTCAGTATGACAGTATATTTTAACCCCAGAGTACATTTTTTGCCTAAAGCTTTAAGCTCAAGTATAGTTGCTTGTCATTTGTTCAGAAACTAAAAACTGTAGCAAAGCAGGGAAGTAAGTCTGACTTCTTTTGATGTAACATAGGCTATGTCTAAACTGCATACTACTGGTGGCAGCACGTAAGGATCATGTAGCTACATGCATTCGTGAAAAGCAGGCTGCATCCACACTTTGGGGTGTAGATATGTGTGTCAGTGAAAAGCTGCGGCAGGGGAGAGGCAGTGGGGAAAGGCTTCAGCAGCTCCCTGCTGCTGGAGCTTTGGCTCTGGCCTGAGAGGAAGCAGTAGGGAAAGTGTCTGGCAGCAGGAAGCTGCTGAAGCCCTTCCCTGCTGCCTCCCCTCTATTAGAGCCTTTCCTGGCTGCTGGAGCCTTTTCTTGCCTCAGGGAAAGATTCCAGCAGCAGGGAGGCAGCGGGACACTGCTACTAAAAATAGTTTTGTAGACTGGGAAGGCACTGCTTGGGCATTTAGAGAGCCGTGTTGGGTACATACCACATGGTTCAGGCCTGTCTTTATTTCCCTAAGCAGTGCCTCCCATCTATAGTGGTATTTACACCCGTGCTAGGGAGGCACTTATTGTATGTACTCTACACGCCACAGTAAAGAGTGCAGTGTGTATATACCTGAAGAGGCAAGCTGGTTATTCTCATCAGGAAGGCATAATGTAAAATTATTGGTTGCCTCCAAAGGGTACCATATTACAGTTTTGCCTTATTTATGAGCAGGTAGATATTGGGGGAATGTTGATGTGACCCGAGAACCTCTTAATGCAAACTGCCAAAGGAGGTGTAGAGGGAATACAGGAATGTCATGAGTCTGGTGTGTACATTCTAGATCACCAAAGAATGTCATGTAAGGTCTCAAATGAAAACCGGTGTCACACTGTTCATTAATTCCATTCTGAAGTGTATGTAAAATATTGTATAAGGAGTTGTGGGTGTGCTGAAAATACGTTCTTAAAGTCTGTATCCAGGTACTGGTCACCAGCAAAGGTGAAAAACAGGATTTCTGTCGGATGAGAGATTTATCCATCTATTTGTTTATATGTAAATTGAGTGTTGTCTCATTTGCAATGGTCTTCCTATCATCAGTCTGAACTGAATGCAAATGAAGATTGTCAGAATTTCAGAAAGAAACTAACAACAAGAAAAGAAGAGTTGTGGGGAGAGAACTTTATCTAGAGGGGACCTCTAAAAGTTTGTTAGACTATATTTGTGGGGCAGAGAAGACAGATGGGCGCCTTTCACTGAGGAAGTAAAAGGACAGCAATTTTTCTTCAGGAAAAAGGGGTCTCAGCCAGGCTTGGTTGAAAACACTGGGGAGAACTTTGGGTAAGATAACTTTAGACAAGTGAGTAGTTTATTAGTTAAGGTTTAAGTTTTAGAAAGTGTATGGTTATATGTAACCATTTGTTTCCAATATTCTTACTCACTATTACTCGAATCTCTGTTCTTTGATAGCAAATTTATTCTCGTTTTCACTCTCACTATATGAGAGTGCTGTGGTGTTAAGCAAAGTACTGGTCCTGGGTTGAATTTTACAAGCTGATGTGTACTATTCCTTTACCAGCGAGTCTGGTAATTCTGAGTGTGTTCAGTGGATAAGGGGCTGGATGCTGTAGCAGTGTTCCAAGTATAAGGGGGTTGCTGTGTGGCTGTCGCTATCTTTATAGAGAGAATGAGGCTTAGAAGCTTGGAAGGCAGTGCTTGTGTTGCCAGAGGCTGTTGGTTTCAGGGAACTGATCCACAGCAGGCACAGACAAGACTTATTCGTGCTGAGGGCAGGTGGTGTTGAGGAGCCTCACAACCCTCAGTACCCCTGTGGAGCTGATTTGTTAGTTGTGGTGCAACTTTTCATAAAGTGAACATATAGTCAAAAAATGTGTTACCTTAGTTATGCATTTTTCTGATTTTCTTAAGTTTGTGGGTGTTTTTAGTGTTACAAGAATTTTCCTTTGGGGGATATCTGGGAAGATCTCTAAGAGCATTTCTTGTTTTCCAACATTTTGAGGTAGGTGTTTTGGAATTTCAAGTTCTGGAAGGGTACACAGAGCAGAAGGCACCATTCTGTGGCCACAACTTTAATCCCATCTTAAATTTTTTGAAAGTGAATACTACCTTCCTGTATCTGACTGAAACATTTATTTAGGTGTAGCTGCTGCCTACAGGATATACTTACACAAGCAAGCAAAAACATGTACTGTCAAAACACAACAATATGTTGTATTTTGCCTTTAACATTTATAAATGATAACTACAATGGCAGGATTGGGGTTTCTTTGGGTTCTGTATTACATGATTTAAGACTAAATAATTTGATAGCTTTTTTTAACTGATCCTGTCCTGTTTTGGGATACCTAGTGCAGTCTGACTTTCTGAATAGTTCTGCATCTTGGTGAAAAGTCCTGGGTTTATTTCAGTCATAGATGTCTAGAGCGGTACAAAATCTCCTGTATACATATCCGATGAAAAGGAATATAATTAGTATACCTGTTTCCTCAACCAAAAGTTTTCAAAAATTCTTGAAATAGTGTGGTTAAAAAACTCCCCCACAAAATTCCCCTTCTTCCTCAAGGGTAATTTCTATACAATAAAACAGGAAGTACCGTATGTAGAAAATGTGAACTTGCTGGGGATTTCAGGAGAAAACACATTTTAGGGTGACAGAAGAAAACTTTAAAAAGCTGGTGAGTTACAGTTGTGGAACTTTGAACAGTCGAAGGAGGTTAAGTGAACAAGAAAACTGGTGCAAATCAGGATGGACATACACTCTTTTTGGATCAGATATTCAAATTAACATGAGTATCATCAAATAATCCAGCAAATTGATTGTTGAGTATTTCCAGCTGAATCTTTTAAGGAACTCTCTGGGCTCCTTTTTAGGGCAGTGAATTACTGCAGATATATGAAAGGATTTAACTGTATAGAGGGTTTCCTTTTGAAAGAAGTGTAATGAAGAGGATAGCTAGTCATTTATGATACAGTAAAGTTGTTTGAAAATGTTTGTCTGGGGATTTTTTTAAGGGCTCTTTCTTTCAGGAGGGTTTTTATTGGATGGAAAGATAATTATGGTGGTACAAAAGGTGGGGAAGAAGCTTAACTTTTCAGCAAACTGATAGCTCATTAAGTAACTTGCTGTAAAATATTGTTCACTCGAGAGTCTCATTTAGCCGGCAGAGCAAGTGATCAGGGTGGTTGGGAGTGTCAAAAACATTTTTGCTTGGCCACTCCTCCCCACAACTAGAGTCAGCCCTGTTAGCTAGCTCATACATACTGTAAAGAAATGTGCAGTTTGTTTGTTTATTACATAGTTATAAAATAGCCATGTAGTTTTTTAGAGCAGGGGATTAGGGATCTATTCTAGACTCTGCCACTGATTCAATGTGACATCCTGGCCAAGTCATTTAGCTCTGTGGTGCAATTTGCCCATCTGTAAAATGGGTATAATTTTCACCTTTTGTAAAGCACTGTTGGATTCTTGGATAAAAGTGCCTAATCCTGTAATATGAAGAATGTTTTATGACTTCAGTGGGAGTTAAGGGTGCTCATTGCCATGCAGGATCAAGCCAATAATAGATTCTTCAGAGATTCAAACTGTCTTCTGTTTGGTTGCTCTCCTTTTTCCATTTCTGTGTTATCCTCCTCTATAACAAAGAAATTAAGTTTATCAAGCAATTGAAATGTGCTTTGCTAATTATAGCAAAATGAATTTCTAGGCCTGCACATTCCTTGTGGTGTCTATTACATGTCATACTCCTGCTGTTTTGCCCAGTAGGGTAGAAACATGCAAATGACATTTGATCCATTAACAGTCACTTTTTCCCAACCCTTAGCTGCATAATCCATTTCCATTGGAGGGTTATAGAGACTGGGAGGGAGAAATACCCATCTGAACCAGAGCTGAAGTTTATCAAATGAAATGTCATTTGTAAATTTCTAAGCATCCTGACTGAATTATACAGACTTCATCTGCCACTGTTAGTCTCTGCATTTGATATGAAGCTCCAGGAACAATGTTAAAGATGTATGGCCAATTTTTTTAAACTAATCTGAATAACAATAAAGTGGTAAATTTGAAGAAAATGTTTTACAATTGAAAATACAGTCACTGGAGAAAAGTGAAGCTAGTTGTTTCAAATTTACAGCTTTTCAAAGGCACTTGTGTACATATTCTTGGGGATGTACACTCAGGTCTGTGTAAGTGGCACCTAAAAGTTGAGTTCTCTGGGCTCCTTGAGTGGTTGAATAATATTCTGTAACTTGGGGAACTAAAGTTAGTCAATGCTTAATTTCTTTTATTGTTCCCCCTAGCCTCTGCAGGTTTATCCCATGTTGGCCTCCAATGAGGAATCTCAGTTCATTTCTCAGACTGTTTTCTTTGGAAATTAGGGACAAGTATATATATTGCATGTGGAGATATTTAGCTTTTATCTGGAAATAAGAAAATACATTTCACAGTTATAGTATGAAAGTTTCCTTCTTGTGCTGTAGCATCCCTGCAGACAAAAATGAAAGATCAGGGACGGTGTGGGTCCACTGCTCAATGGAAAACATGAACTGGGAACAGAAGATGATAGGAAGGCAGAGCTGCTCAATGCCTACTTTGCTTCAGTGTTCTCACAAAAAATAACATGAGACCGGAAGTTACCATAGACAATAAAGGGGAAGGGATGCAGATTGGGTTAAAGAACATGTTAGAGATCTTCTGAACAATTTGAATGAATTCAAATCAGCAGAGCCTGATGCTATTCATCACAGGGTACTGAAGGAATTAGCTGAAAAAATCTTGGTGCCACTGGCAATAATATTTGCAAGTTTGTGGATGAGAGGAGAGGTCCTGGAAGACTGGCGTAGGGCTAAAGTAATGCCTATCTTTAAAAAGGAAAAAGGAGGAGTCAGGGAACTATAGACCAGTCAGCCTGACTTCAGTACTTGGGAAACTACTAGAGCAATGTATAAAACATTCAGTTTGCAAATACCTGGAAGCTGAAGGGATAATCACTAGCAGCCAACATGGATTTACCAAGAACAAATCATGCCAAACCAGCTTGATTTTCTTCTTCGATGGGGTAACTGGTTTGGTGGATAGGGGAAATGCAATAGACATAATGTCATAAATATAAGGGGAAGGGTAAACCCCTTTGAAATTCCTCCTGGCCAGGGGAAAGCTCCTCTCACCTGTAAAGGGTTAAGAAGCTAAAGGTAACCTCGCTGGCACCTGACCAAAATGACCAATGAGGAGACAAGATACTTTCAAAAGCTGGGAGGAGGGAGAGAAACAAAGGGTCTGTGTCTGTCTGTATGCTGCTTTTGCCAGGGACAGAACAGGAATGGAGTCTTAGAACTTTTAGTAAGTAATCTAGCTAGGTATGTGTTAGATTATGATTTCTTTAAATGGCTGAGAAAAGAATTGTGCTGAATAGAATAACTATTTCTGTCTGTGTATCTTTTTTGTAACTTAAGGTTTTGCCTAGAGGGGTTCTCTATGTTTTTGAATCTAATTACCCTGTAAGATATCTACCATCCTGATTTTACAGGGGGGATTTCTTTATTTCTATTTACTTCTATTTTCTATTAAAAGTCTTCTTGTAAAAAACTGAATGCTTTTTCATTGTTCTCAGATCCAAGGGTTTGGGTCTGTGGTCACCTATGCAAATTGGTGAGGCTTTTTACCAAACCTTGTCCAGGAAGTGGGGTGCAGGGTTTTGGGAAGTATTTTGGGGGGAAGGACGCGTCCAAACAGCTCTTCCCCAGTAACCAGTATTAGTTTGGTGGTGGTAGCGGCCATTCCAAGGACCACGGGTGGAATACTTTGTACCTTGGGGAAGTTTTGACCTAAGCTGGTAAAGATAAGCTTAGGAGGTTTTTCATGCAGGTCCCCACATCTGTACCCTAGAGTTCAGAGTGGGGGAGGAACCTTGACATGGTGGCATAGTGGTGGGATTAACCTGAAATCATTTTGAGATCCAGTTGAGATTTTTTGAACTAGAAATACAGATTTTAAAAAGGAATTTTTTTTTCCTGTGGCTTTGAAGCAGCTTTGAAACTGAAAGCAGCTTGGGTTTTCCCTGCTTTGTGGCCAAGCAGAGACAAAAGGGGATTATCTTTGTGAATTGCAGGTTTTCTTTGCCTGGAGGCAGGGTACTTAACTCCTGCAGGGAAATTCACAGTCTTCCAACCCAGAGGTTTTTTTTTTTTTTTCTTCCAAAAAGTAAATAGGGGGGGTGTGCTCTACCCATTTGCCTGGAGACAAAAGTGGCAGGGTGTTTTTTTTTAGGATTTTGATTTTTTTGTTTTACAAGGAGCACAGGTTTGAAAGGGAATTTTTTTTTCTTTGGGCTGGGTAAGCAGGTTTCCAAGTAGTTGGAGGTTTTTTGCTTTAATTTGGGCCCAGAGCAGAGACAAGGGAATTGTCTTTTTCTGTAGGCTGACAATCACTATCAGAGAATAGGTATTCTATTCCAGCACAGCAAAATTTTACAGCCAAGTTTTGTTTGTTTATTTCTAAACCTCGGGTGTAAAGTTAGTTAAAAACAGAGAGGTTAGAATGGCAAAATCCGCGGCTCGACTACAGCTCGAATTAGCCAAATTTCAGGCTGAGGAAAGACAAAGGTAACATGAAAGACAGATAGAACTCATGCAGCTGAAGAAGGAACAAGAAAGGGAGGCAGAACAACACCAAGCGGCTGCTCACAGGAGAGCTATGGAAGCGAGGGACAAAGAACTGGAGGAGAAGGAAAAAGAGAGGAAGTATGTGGAGGAGATGGAGAAGATAAAGGCTCAGCAGAATATCCCAACAAACCCTAGTAATCCTTCTCCAAGTACCACTTCCCATCCCAGAAAGTTCCCCACCTACAAGGCAGGCGATGATACTGAGGCCTTCCTAGAAAACTTCGAAAGGGCCTGCCTTGGGTACAACATCTCTACTGACCAATACATGGTAGAGCTGAGGCCGCAGCTCAGTGGACCCTTAGCTGAGGTGGCAGCTGAAATGCCTAAAGAACACATGAACAAGTATGAACTGTTTAAATCCAAGGCGAGAGTCAGAATGGGGATAACACCCGAGCAGTCTCGTCGGAGGTTCAGAGCCCTAAGGTGGAAACCAGACATGTCATTTACCCGACATGCCTACCACATTGTGAAACATTGGGATGCCTGGATATCAGGAGCAAGTGTTGAATCTCCAGTAAATTTGCCCTTCCTAATGCAAATGGAACAATTCTTAGAGGGTGTTCCTGAGGAAATAGAAAGATACATCCTAGATGGGAAACCCAAAACTGTAATCGAGGCAGGAGAGATTGGAGCCAGATGGGTGGAGGTGGCAGAGAAGAAGAAAACTGGTCGCAGTTGGAGCGGAGACCAGAAGGGACCACCCCAGACCACACCCTATTACCGGGGGCCGCCCAAGGCCCCACCTACCTCCCAAAGAACCCTCCAGACCCCTTATCGTCCTGCCACCCCGTTCTCCAGCAACCCTCCTCACCCCAGTGACCCGTCAGCTGGACGATGATTTAAATGTAACGAGCTGGGGCATGTAAAGACCAACTGCCCCAAGAACCCCAACAGATTACAGTTCATTGCACCGGAATCACACCAGAGGTCCACAGGCCCAGATACTTCCCAGATACCCTTGGAGCGGAGGGAAACTGTGAGTGTGGGCGGGAAGAAGGTCACCGCGTGGAGGGACACCGGAGCACAAGTGTCAGCTATCCATGCTTCCTTAGTGGACCCCAATTTAATCAACCCAGAGATCCAAGTGACGATTCAACCCTTCAAGTCCAACTCTTTCAATTTGCCTACAGCCAAGTTGCCTGTCCAGTACAAGGGCTGGTCAGGAATGTGGACTTTTGCAGTCTATGATGATTATCCCATCCCCATGCTGTTGGGGGAAGACTTGGCCAATCATGTGAAGCAGGCCAAGAGGGTGGGAACGGTCACCCGCAGCCAGGCTAAACAAGCCGTGAGGCCTAGCTCTGTTCCGGAAACTGCTATCAGGACCCAGTCAGAGGTGATGGACCTGGACCTTAGGCCAATGTCTGCAACAGCAGTAGTGGATCCAGTCCCAGAGACCCAGACGGAACCAGTCCCAGAACCGGAACCAGCCGAACAACCAACACCAGACCCTGTGTCAGCACTGAATCCAGTACTTGCAACCTCAACACCAGAGGGCCCCACTGAACCTGAACTGGCAGCAGCCGATAACCCTACACAAGAGGCTCAGCCGGAGCCTGAATCCCAACATAGTGCACCAGCGGAGAGCGGTTCACAGTCAACAGAAACAGCTCCATCCCCTATATCGCTTCCAGAGGGACCAAGCCTAGGTCCACAATCCAATGAGGAACTGAAGTCCCCAGCATCAAGGGCACAGTTCCAGACCGAACAGGAAGCAGATGAAAGCCTCCAGAGAGCTTGGACGGCGGCACGGAGCAACCCACCGCCTCTCAGCTCTTCTAATCGATCCAGGTTTGTTGTAGAAAGAGGACTTTTATACAAGGAAACTCTTTCTGGTGGACACCAGGAAGACTGGCATCCTCAGAGACAGTTGGTAGTTCCAACTAAATACCGGGCCAAGCTCTTGAGCTTAGCCCATGATCACCCTAGTGGCCATGCTGGGGTGAACAGGACCAAAGACCGTTTGGGGGGATCATTCCACTGGGAGGGAATGGGCAAGGATGTTTCTACCTATGTCCAGTCTTGTGAGGTGTGCCAAAGAGTGGGAAAACCCCAAGACCAGGTCAAAGCCCCTCTACAACCACTCCCCATCATTGAAGTTCCATTTCAGCGAGTAGCTGTGGATATTCTGGGTCCTTTTCCGAAAAAGACACCCAGAGGAAAGCAGTACATACTGACTTTCATGGATTTTGCCACCCGATGGCCGGAAGCAGTAGCTCTAAGCAACACCAGGGCTAAAAGTGTGTGCCAGGCACTAGCAGACATTTTTGCCAGGGTAGGTTGGCCCTCCGACATCCTCACCGATGCAGGGACTAATTTCCTGGCAGGAACTATGAAAAACCTTTGGGAAGCTCATGGGGTAAATCACTTGGTTGCCACTCCTTACCACCATCAAACAAATGGCATGGTGGAGAAGTTTAATGGAACTTTGGGGGCCATGATACGTAAATTCGTAAATGAGCACTCCAATGATTGGGACCTAGTGTTGCAGCAGTTGCTCTTTGCCTACAGAGCTGTACCACATCCCAGTTTAGGGTTTTCCCCATTTGAACTTGTATATGGCCGTGAGGTTAAGGGGCCATTGCAGTTGGTGAAGCAGCAATGGGAGGGATTTACACCTTCTCCAGGAACTAACATTCTGGACTTTGTAACCAACCTACAAAACACCCTCCGAACCTCTTTAGCCCTTGCTAAAGAAAACTTACAGGATGCTCAAAAAGAGCAAAAAGCCTGGTATGATAAACATGCCAGAGAGCGTTCCTTCAAAGTAGGAGACCAGGTCATGGTCTTAAGGGCGCTCCAGGCCCATAAAATGGAAGCATCGTGGGAAGGGCCATTCATGGTCCAGGAGCGCCTGGGAGCTGTTAATTATCTCATAGCATTCCCCACCTCCAACCGAAAGCCTAAGGTGTACCATATTAATTCTCTAAAGCCCTTTTATTCCAGAGAATTAAAGGTTTGTCAGTTTACAGCCCAGGGAGAAGATGATGCTGAGTGGCCCGAAGGTGTCTACTACGAAGGGAAATGTGCTGGTGGTGTGGAAGAGGTGAACCTCTCCATGACCCTTGGGCGTATGCAGCGACAGCAGATCCAGGAGCTGTGCACTAGCTACGCGCCAACGTTCTCAGCCACCCCAGGACTGACTGAACGGGCATACCACTCCATTGACACAGGTAATGCTCACCCAATTAGGGTCCAACCTTACCGGGTGTCTCCTCAAGCTAAAACTGCTATAGAACGGGAGATCCAGGATATGTTACAGATGGGTGTAATCCGCCCCTCTGAAAGTGCATGGGCATCTCCAGTGGTTCTAGTTCCCAAACCAGATGGGGAAATACGTTTTTGCGTGGACTACCGTAAGCTAAATGCTGTAACTCGCCCAGACAACTATCCAATGCCACGCACAGATGAACTGTTAGAGAAACTGGGACGGGCCCAGTTCATCTCTACCTTGGACTTAACAAAGGGGTACTGGCAGGTACCGCTAGATGAATCTGCCAAGGAAAGGTCAGCCTTCATCACACATCTCGGGCTGTATGAATTTAATGTACTCCCTTTCGGGCTGCGAAATGCACCCGCCACTTTCCAAAGACTTGTAGATGGTCTCCTAGCGGGATTAGGAGAATATGCAGTCGCCTACCTTGACGATGTGGCCATATTTTCGGATTCCTGGGCAGACCACCTGGAACATCTACAAAAAGTCCTTGAGCGCATAAGGGAGGCAGGACTAACTGTTAAGGCTAAGAAGTGTCAAATAGGCCTAAACAGAGTGACTTAGCTTGGACACCAGGTGGGTCAAGGAACTATCAGCCCCCTACAGGCCAAAGTGGATGCTATCCAAAAGTGGCCTGTCCCAAAGTCAAAGAAACAGGTTCAATCCTTCTTAGGCTTGGCCGGTTATTACAGACGATTTGTACCGCACTACAGCCAAATCGCTGCCCCACTGACAGACCTAACCAAAAAGAAACAGCCAAATGCTGCTCAGTGGACCGGAAAGTGTCAGAAG
This sequence comes from Eretmochelys imbricata, assembly GCF_965152235.1. Lineage (NCBI taxonomy): Eukaryota > Metazoa > Chordata > Testudines > Cheloniidae > Eretmochelys > Eretmochelys imbricata. The sequence continues at coordinate 95,712,068 of NC_135574.1, forward strand.
GCCTTTAACAAGCTTAAAGCGACACTCATGTCTGACCCTGTACTAAGGGCCCCAGACTTTGACAAACCGTTCCTAGTAACCACAGATGCATCCGAGCGTGGTGTGGGAGCAGTTTTAATGCAAAAAGGACCTGATCAAGAATTCCACCCTGTAGTGTTTCTCAGCAAAAAACTGTCTGAGAGGGAAAGCAACTGGTCAGTCACTGAAAAAGAATGTTATGCCATTGTCTACGCTCTGGAAAAGTTACGCCCATATGTTTGGGGACGGCGTATCCACCTGCAAACCGACCATGCTGCACTAAAATGGCTTCACACCATCAAAGAAACTAACAAAAAACTTCTTCGGTGGAGTTTAGCTCTCCAAGATTTTGATTTCGACATCCAACACATCTCAGGAGCTTCTAACAAAGTGGCTGATGCACTCTCCCGTGAAAGTTTCCCAGAATCAACTGGTTAAAATCGTCCTTAAGATGTGGAAAATATTGTTAGTCTTTATGTACTTGGTAGTATATTTAGAGATGCATGTGTCTTATTAACTCTGTTTTTCCTAGAGCTCCAGGAAGAAATCCCAGCCAGTGTTTCACCCTAGCTGAGATTTGGGGGGCGTGTCATAAATATAAGGGGAAGGGTAAACCCCTTTGAAATTCCTCCTGGCCAGGGGAAAGCTCCTCTCACCTGTAAAGGGTTAAGAAGCTAAAGGTAACCTCGCTGGCATCTGACCAAAATGACCAATGAGGAGACAAGATACTTTCAAAAGCTGGGAGGTGGGAGAGAAACAAAGGGTCTGTGTCTGTCTGTATGCTGCTTTTGCCAGGGACAGAACAGGAATGGAGTCTTAGAACTTTTAGTAAGTAATCTAGCTAGGTATGTGTTAGATTTTGATTTCTTTAAATGGCTGAGAAAAGAATTGTGCTGAATAGAATAACTATTTCTGTCTGTGTATCTTTTTTGTAACTTAAGGTTTTGCCTAGAGGGGTTCTCTATGTTTTTGAATCTAATTACCCTGTAAGATATCTACCATCCTGATTTTACAGGGGGGATTTCTTTATTTCTATTTACTTCTATTTTCTATTAAAAGTCTTCTTGTAAAAAACTGAATGCTTTTTCATTGTTCTCAGATCCAAGGGTTTGGGTCTGTGGTCACCTATGCAAATTGGTGAGGCTTTTTACCAAACCTTGTCCAGGAAGTGGGGTGCAGGGTTTTGGGAAGTATTTTGGGGGGAAGGACGCGTCCAAACAGCTCTTCCCCAGTAACCAGTATTAGTTTGGTGGTGGTAGCGGCCATTCCAAGGACCACGGGTGGAATACTTTGTACCTTGGGGAAGTTTTGACCTAAGCTGGTAAAGATAAGATTAGGAGGTTTTTCATGCAGGTCCCCACATCTGTACCCTAGAGTTCAGAGTGGGGGAGGAACCTTGACACATAATATACCTGGACTTCAGCAAGGCTTTTGACACAGCCCCCCAGGACATTCTGATAAGTGAGCTGGAGAAATGCAGGCTCAGTGGACTACCATTAAGTGGATACGTAATTGGTTTAACAACCACAAAGAGTGTGATTGTTAATTGAACAATGTCAGATTAGAGGGATGTCTCAAGTGGGGTTCCACAGGGATCTGTTCTGGGTCCGGTGTTATTTAACATCTTTATTAATGACCTGGATGTAGGAATGGAGAGGATACTGATCAACTTTGCAGATGACACAAAGCTGGCGGGGGGGGGAGGGATGCCAACACATTGGAGGATAGAGCTAAAATTCAGAGGGAACTTGATACATTGGAGAACTGGGCTATAGACAACAAAATGAAATTCAACAAAGACAAATGTAAGGTGCTATACTTAGGGAAGAAAACCCAAATACGCAAATACAGAATGGGGGATAACTGGCTTGGCAGCAGCACTGTTGTAAAGGATCAGGGAGTTGTGGTAGATCATAACCTCAACATGAGTCAGCAGTGTGATGCTGTTGCAAAAAAAGCAAATGCAATTTTAGTTTGCATTAACAGAGGCATAGCATGCAAGTCATGGGAGGTAGTAGTACCGCTCTACTTGGCACTGGTTAGGCCTCAGCTAGAGTACTGTGTCCAGTTTTGGTTACTACTGTATAGACAGGATGTAGAAAAACTGGAAAGGATCAAGAGGTGAGCGACAAAGATGATCAAAGGGATGGGGAATGCAGGCCATATGAGCAAAGGCTGAAGGAACTGGGTATGTTTAGTCTGGAAAAGAGGACATTAAAGGGGGATCATGATAACGGTCTTCAAATACTTGAAAGGCTGCAATAAAACAGATGGAGAAAAGTTGTTCTCTCCTACCACAGAGGGCAGGACAAGAGCCAGTGGGTTCAAACTACAGCACAGCCGATTTAGAATAAAACTCAGGAAAAATTTCCTAACTGTAAGAATGGTAGGACAATGGAACAGACTGCCTAGGGAGGTTGTGGAAGCTCCTTCACTCAAAGTTTTTAAAAGGAGGCAGTGGGATAACTATCTGTTTGGATGGTTTAGATGCACCAAATTTTGCATCTTGGCAGGGGGTTAGACTAGATTACTCTTGCAGTCCCTTCTAACCCTCTGATTCTATGATCCCCTCAGTGAGGATATTCTAGTTGTTAATCTGCAGAGGCCATAGTAAGTTCAGCATTGATCATCTGAATGACACCGAAGAACTGCTCTGTTTATGTGAATTTAGACATCCAAAGCAGCGTCATGATACCTGATAACAGGGTGCTGTGGGTAATCAAAGTTGAAATATATTTGCTATGGAAAGAGTCACATCAGTGGTGTGTAAGAAAAATTTCCAATTTGAAGGTGCACGCACCTTCAGAACTTGTTAGCTAATACTGGCAGCTGCTTCAGGGCTATCACTGGGAGTACAGCTGGGGTGTTGGGGCTGAGCTTTGGGGGTGCCCAGGACCTGTTTCCTTCCTGAGTGTGGGCCTGTGCTGCTCCATGCATATTTATGGGAAAGGAGGATGGAGAAGGACAAGGGTTACAGCAATAAGATAATGCAGTAACTCAGTTTAAGTATGTGAATGGTGCGTGTTTTAGTGGTTTAGTTAAGGGTGGGTTTAATATTGAAGAAAGATATTAAAGATACGCGAATGAATCTTCAGGGATAATTCCCTTAGTCTTGTATGCTAAGATTTTTTCGGTATACTCTTTAGTAGTTTTCAGATTGAGGCCTAATCTGACTGCAGACATTAGGAACTGGGATACAGAATTTGAAATGTTTTGTCTTTTGTTTTGTGGGGTATTTTTTTACAATCTTAATTTTTTTAGTCAACTGAACAACATACAAATTGGGGTATATCTGGTGGTAGTGTGATGGAAACGCCCATCATTCTGTTGTGTGAGACATGTTTGACCCTAGGCTCTGCAAAGTGGTGCACTTTAAAAGTGATACTTTGGTCTCTTTTAAAGTATAAGTGGTTGAAAGTGGTGGTGTAGGGAGAATGTAATGCTAATGATGATTTTCAGTACCCTCTGCTCCCTGATGTAATAGTATCACTGACGAGGATCTCTGAACTGATACCATGTCTCTTTCTGAGGAAAAGTGCCCCAATGGCTACCTGCTTGTCGAGATAAAGAAAAAGTTGAAGGGGTGGAGGAAAAAGAGACGTAAAATGGCCACAAATGATATGGGAGAACACATATCAGAGAGATATCAGTAGGGATACATCAGGGGATGTAGAAGAGATACTTTATTCTTCAATTTTAAAAAAAAAGTGTGTTGGGGGTTGTTTTTAGTATTCATGTTATAGTAGTGTCTAAGACAGGGGTTCTCAAACTTCATTGTATTGCGACCCCCTTCTGACAACAAAAATTACTACACAATCCCAAGAGGGGGGACTGAAGCCTGAGCCTACCCGAGCCCCGCTGCTCTGGGTGGGGGGGCAAAGCCTGAGCCCCACCGCCCTGGGCAGAGGGGCCCAAAGCCCCAGGCTTCATCCTCGGGCAGGGGGCCTGTATCCTGAGCCCCGCTGCCCAGGCTGAAGCCAAAGCCTGAGCCCTGGGTGGTCCCAGCTAGTCTAATGCCAGACCTGGCATGGGGTTGTGACCCACTTTGGGGTCCTGACCCACAGTTTGAGAACTGCTACTCTAAGGTATGCTAGATTCTGTTCAGACGTAGGAAGACAGTCCCTCCCTTAAACAGCTGGTAATTGAAAGAGAGCAATGTGTGTGGAGAAGATACAAAATACCACTTAAAATTTGAGTGAAGATAGGAACGCATCTTGTTGTTTCCTTGGGTTTTTGTTGCTTGTTTTTGCTGTACTTCGGGGGTGGAGGGTGGGGAAAGCAATAACTGGGGAGTGGTGCAGAGTTGGGTTTCTAGTAGTGATTTGAGTGATGTAAGGATGGAGGCTGGATTGTTTTCAGAAAGTGGCTCCAAGTATAATGCGCAACAGTCAGAGGCATAAACATGTGTGAAAGGAGGTAAGGTATTAAGGACAGAACATGTAAAGCACTATTCAGCTGTTTCTAAGTGTCTCACAGTCAGTTGACTCTTTAAAATGAAGAATTTACAAGTGCTTTTACCAAATCTGAGCTTTACATTTTGCGGGGCCCTGTGCATGAAGCTCATTGTGCAGGATCCTCAGGCAGACATCCATAACTTGTACATTAGGATGGCAAGGTGGAGAAGAGGGGAGTTCAGCAGTTGCTGTAGGGACCAACATGCTTGGGGCCAGGAGGGCTTGATGCTCTCACTTCCAATTTCATGGTGGAAGAGTGTCATGACAGGTCAGCAGGCAGGAAAAGGTGCCTTCCTAAGTTATGTTTTTCAATACTTTTTTTAATTGAACTATAGTTGTAGTACTGAATAATGTATCTAAATAATCACCAGAGTTCTTATCATTTTAAAACTGCAATAACATTTGGATTATTTGAAGAACTCCTGTGGGCTCTTGTCTGAGGTGCAAAAAAAAGATTGTTCTCTAAAAAAAGAAGGGAAGGGGAGATAAATGGGGAGGTAATCCTTAAATGGAATTCCAGAAATGAATTTAAGTGAAATATTCAGGTTTGTTGCTTCATAAACAAGTGTGTGAATGTCATCGTACACTTATTTAAGCCAATCATATTACTGATAGAATGGCTGGGACAGTAACAGGGTGACTGTTACTCTGGGAATCACTCATGTTCACTCTTTATCTGATCTTTGTTCCAGATAATTATTACGTAGTACTTGCTTTAATGTTTTTTTTTATTTGTTTAAATTAACATTTTCTTTTTCTTCCTCTTGTGCTCATAAAGATCCACATCCAGAGAACAGAAGGGTGTGACCACATGACCTGTTCACAATGTAACACTAATTTCTGTTACCGCTGTGGGGAGAGATACCGCCAGCTCCGTTTCTTTGGAGATCACACGTCAAACCTCAGTATATTTGGATGCAAATATCGCTACCTCCCTGAGAGACCGCATTTAAGGAGATTAGTGCGAGGCTCTGTCTGTGGTGAGTGGATGATGTGCCTTGCAGAGAACGGCATTATGAAGTGATGAGTGAAAAAACTATTAACTAATTAACAGTTTGTCCAAAATGCATCATAGACTTCTTATAAAGAAGTTGGGTTGTTTCAAGAATTCATTAAAAATATAAACAAATTTGGCATTTGGAATTTTTAATCAGAGGGTTATGGGTGAATAAGCTCTTTTTTACTTTTACCTTTTCTAATGGACTCTCTTGTATTGGAACTTTTTTGTAATCAGAGTGTTACTGTAGCAAGCAAATTGAAAAAACTTTGCATCCCAACATAAAACTATTTTAATGGGGAACTGAAGCATATAACTTCTGGAAAGAAAAACTTATAGTTGTCTTGTGCTTACACTTTCTAAGTATTCTTTTGTTGTGACTTAGGGTATTTAAATGAATCCTCTGTTCCGTGTTGTATCCTAAGAAACAAGGGTGCTGTGGTGAACATCCTTTATGAAATACTCATATTTCCAAAAGGATTTCAACACTGGGATTCTACATTTCTCTTTTGCATTCTATCCCATATTATTGTTTTGTACTGCACACATACATACACACAGACGTGCGCGTACATTAGTGCAGCTGTTTTGATTAGTGGGAGAATCAGCAAGCACTTTCTTGATAATGCAGTGAAAACCACATCGGTGGTCTTATATATATAAAAAACATATATATAGGAATGAAGGGCTTTGTCTCAGTGATGATACCCTCCTCTTTGTCTCACTACCAGACTTAGACCTTCAAAGTACTAATACTCATCAAAACAATGCTCATCTACAGCTGGCTGAGAATTTTCTATCAATGTTTTTCCATCGAAAAAACAGTTTCTGCAGAAAAATTTTGATTTTGTCCAAATTTGTATTGTCCTTTTTTGGTCTGCTATCTAAATGAAATATTTTGAGTCAGGTCATCCTGAATTAAAACATTTCATTTCATATCAGTTTGACATTGAACTGTGCTTATTATGGAGCCTCATGGGAGTTGCAGTTTTGACATTGCTTGGTCTGTCCTACTCTACAATCCAAACTACATCACAATCTCCCCTTTGGTTGAACCACCATGGTGGATCATGGAAGATGTTGTCTGGCCCAGAGAGGAGAATGGGGGCATGAGGAACATGAGGTTCTATGGCAGCTCGGGTGGACACAGTTCAAACAAGCTGCAGTGAAACATTTTGATTCAGGAATATCAAAATAGTTTCAATTGAAAATGGCAAAATAAAACACTTCTGCACTTCTGGATTTACATTTTTGTAAACTTCCCATTCTGGGTAAATTTCTGATATTACAACTTCTCATCCCAGATCAGGAAGAAAGCAAATGTTAAAATATCAAAAATGTCCTTCAGGACAAAAATTTTGGTTTTTGACCATCAATGTTATCGCATTCGTGGCCTGCCACCTCATTGAACTTTAACTTTCAAAACCAGTATAATACAGTTGAGAGTCAACATGGACTAGAAGGAAGTTATGAGGTTGGGTGAGAGGAATTCCTAACTTCCAATCTGGGGACTTCTGACGGCTTTCTGTGTGGCCTTGGGCAAGTTATTTTAACGTCTCTTGCTTTCGCCAATTCTGTAGAAAAGGGATATTACTTTACCTTTTAGGTTTTTTGGGGGGAGTAAATAATTTACATAGTGTTTCTGCATCACTTTGAAGATGCTCTTGTAAATGCTAATTTTTTTCTTATTATTCTAGTTTGTTACTCATAGTTTGACTAGGATGTGATGCTGGTGAATCGTTAACTCCTATTCAGAATATATTTTATAGTTACTACATTTTATTTGGGGGAAAACTGTTGTCCTCCCTTCTCTTTTCTGCTTGCTTCTGATCCCCTTTTCTTAGCTCATCATCTTTCCTTTTGCCCTGTCTCTCCCTCCACCCCACCCCACCCCACATTTATTCTCCCTTTGCTCTATCCTCTTCTTCCTTCCTGTCCCCTTCTCTCCACTCTCTGCAACCATATTACGGTCTTCTGATGGCTGTTGTGCTCTTTGCTTTTGCCATAAGAGCGGCCATACTGGTTCAGACCAGCGATCCATCTAACCCTAGTATCCTCTCTTCTGACATTGGCCAGTGCCAGATGCTTCAGAGGGAATGAACAGAACAGTGATCCTGTTCTCCGGTCCCAGCTTCTGGCAATGGGAAGTTTATGGACACCCAGAGCGTGGGATTGTGTCACAGACCATTTTGGATAATAGCCTTTGATGGACCTATCCTCCATGAGCTTATCTAATTCTTTTCAGAGAACAGTTATAATTTTGGCCTTCACAATATCCCATGGCATTGAGTTCCATAGGTTAGCTATGCATTGTATGAAGAAGTGCTCCCTTTTGTTTGTTTTAAATCTGGTGTCTATTAATTTCTTTGGGTGACCTCTAGTTCTTCTGTTATATGAAGGGGTAAATAATGCTTCCATCTCTATTACATCCCTCTTTAGTTGTCTTTTTTCTAAGATGAACAGTCCCAGTCTTTTTAATCTCTCCTCCTCTAGAACAGTGCTATTTAAAATGGTGGTCTGTGGACTGCTGCCGGTCCACGAGCCATCAGCTGCCGGTCTGTGCGTACATTGGAAAAAAAAATTGCCAGTCCCCCACATCAGATAGCTTGAGAAGCACTGCTCTAGAAACTGTTCCATACCCCCTAATCGTGTTTGTTGCCCTTCTCTGCACCTTTTCCAGTTCTAATGTATCTTCTTTGAGATGAGGCAAGCAGAACATGCAGTATTCAAGGTGTGGGCATGGATTTAGATAACATGGTTTTATTGAGTGGCATTATGATATCTTCCATCCCTTTCCTAATGGTTCCTAACATTCCGTGATCTTTTTTGACTGCCTCTGCCCAATGAGCAGAAGTTTTCAGGGAACTATTCACAATCCAAGATCTCGCTCCAGAGTGGTAACAGCTAATTTAGACCCCATCATTTATGTATAGTTGGGATTATTTCTCTAATGTGCATTACTTTATACTTACCAGCATTGAATTTCATCTGCCGTTTTGTTGCCTAGTCACCTAGTTTAGGGAGATCCCTTTGTAACTCTTCTCAGTCATCTTTGGACTTAACTATCTTGAGTAATTTTGTATTGTTTGCAAATTTTGCCACCTCACTATTCATCCCTTTTTCCAGATCATGTATGGATTTGTTGAATAGCACAGGTCCCAGTACAGATCCTTGGGGGACTTCGCTGTTTACATCTCTCCTTTGTGAAAACTGACCATTTATTCCTTCCCTTTGTTTCCTATCTTTTAGCTAGTTACTGATCCACAAAAACACCTTCCCTCTTATCCCATGACTGATTAGTTTGCTTAAGAGCTTTTGGTGAGGGAAGTTGTGAAAAGTTTTCTGAAAGTTCAAGTACAGTTTATCCACAGGATAATCCTTATCACGCACTTGTTGACTCTCAAAGAATCCTAATAGATTGGTGAGGCATGATTTCTCTTTACAGAAACCATCTTGATTCTTCCCCAATATATTGTGTTCATCTATGTATTGTGACAGACTCAGGCCAGATGGCTATAGGAGAGTAATAGAAAGCAGATATATTAGCCCCAGGCTAAGTAGGTTCCTTTTCCCTGGGTAAGGTAACAGGGAAGGTTCCAGAACAATCAGGAACCTTCTGGAGACAATTAAGACAGGCTCATTAGAACACCTGCAGCCAATCAAGAAGCTGCTAGAATCAATTAAGGCAGGCTAATCAGGGCACCTGGGTTTTAAAAAGGAGCTCACTTCAGTTTGTGGTGTGCGTGTGAGGAGCTGGGAGCAAGAGCCACTAGGAGCTGAGAGTGAGAACGCGGACTGTTGAAGGACTGAGGTGTACAAGCATTATCAGACACCAGGAGGAAGGTCCTACGGTGAGGATAAAGAAGGTATTGGGAGGAGGCCATGGGGAAGTAGCCCAGGGAGTTGTAGCTGTTGCACAGCTGTTCCAGGAAGCACTCTAGACAGGTGCATTCCACAGGGCCCTGGGCTGGAACCCTGAGTAGAGGGCAGGCCCAAGTTCTCCCCAAATCCTCCCAACTCCTAGTCAGACACAGGAGGAGTCGACCTGGACTGTGGGTTCAGAAAAACGGCCAAGCTCAGGGCTGCCGTGAAGCTCCAAGGTGAGGAAATCCGCCAATAAGTGCAAGACCCACCAAGGTAGAGCAGGAACTTTGTCACAGTATCTGATAATTTTGTTCTTTACTATATTTTCAACCAAATGCCTGGTACTGAAGTTAGACTTACTGGCCTGTAATTGCCAGGATCACCCCTAAAGCCATTTTTAAAAATTGGCATTACCTTAACTACCCTCCAGTCATCTGGTAGACATTTATTTAAGTGATGGGTTACATACCACAGTTAGAAGTTCTGCAATTTCATATTTGAGTTCCTTTAGAACTCTTGGGTAAATACCATTTGGTCTTGGTGACTTATTACTGTTTAATTTATCAATTTGTTCCAAAATCTCTTCTACTGACACCTCAATCTGGGACAGTTCCTCAGATTTGTCACCTAAAAAGAATGGCTCAGGTGTGGGAATCTACCTAACATCCTTTGCAATGAAGACTATTGCATAGAATTCATTTAGCTACTTGGCAACAACCTGGTCTCCTTTAAATGTTTCTTTAGCACCTTGATCATCCAGTGTCCCACACTGACTTTTTGGTAGGCTTCTGACGTACTTAAAAAAAAATTGCTGTTAGTTTTTATGTCCTTAACTAGTTACTTTTCGAATTCTTTCTTGTTCTGTCTTATTATACTTGACTTACTAAAGTTTCTATTTTCCTCAGAAGGATTTGACTTCAAATTTTTAGAGGATGCCTTTTTACCTCTAACTGGTTCTTTTACTCTGCTGTTCAGCCATGGTGGCATTTTTTGGTCCTCTTACTGTTTATTGTGGTGTATATATATTTAGTTTAAGCCTCTATTATGGTGTTTTAAAATAGTCTCCATGCACTTTGCAGGCATTTCACCCTTGTGACTGTTCCTTTTTATTTCCATTTAATTAACTTTCTTATTTTTGTGTAGTTCCCCTTTCTGACATTAAATGCTACTGTGGTGGGTTTCTTTGGTATTTTAACCCCCCTACAAGGTTTTAAAATTTAATTACCATATGGCTACTATTACCCAGTGGTTCAGCTATATTCACCTCTTGGACCATATTCTGTTGTTGCACTTTGCACTAAATTAAGAATTGCCCATATACTTTTGTAGACATACTCTGTGGTAGTATCACTAACAGTAGCAGCAGCTCTCCACTCCATTCATTCGATACACTCAAAAAATAATTGTTAACACCCAGCAATCAGACATGAAGGGGTTACAAATGTAGTCCCATGGTCTAAAAGCAAGCAATTGATAAGAATCTGTCTAAGAACATGCAATCATGAAAAATCTAGACTTTAGGTTCCAAATGGGTAGGTATATACTGTGTGTGCTAAAATACGGGAAAGCAATTGTAAAACAAAACAGAAGTAACTTTTCTGACAAATGCCCTATTCTAATTAACATTTTGTTGAGGGCACATTTAGAAATGTGGGTTCACAAAAATGTGTGCACAAACTTCGCAAGCATGACTGCTCACACATTTCTGGAAACCTGGCCTTTTGTCTAATTTTCATCTGTTAAAAACTGATGGCAGTGTGTGATGGGTTCCTTGGGGTGCAACCTGGAACTGGGGTACTGCTGAGCCCTCTGTGTCACCAACCTGGGCTCCCTCTCACACTGTGATGCTCCAGGTCCTGCACTTAACACAGACATCCACAGGCAGGGACACACCCAACTGCTTTTGCCAGCCACTCATGAACCAACAATAGAGAGACTCCAGCCAGTTCCCCCTACTCCCCAGCCTAGGATCCCAGGACTTTACAGTCCTGTTCTGGTCAGAAGCCTGACCAATGTAAGTTTATTACCTAGTCCACCACTTCTACAAAGGAAAGTGGACGTGAACCAGCTTTTGTACACTGAGCAGATTCCCCAAGCACTTCAAGCAAAACACACTATTTGAGGTAAGATATGAAACAGATTTATTAACTACAGAAAGATAGATTTTAAGTGATTATAAGTAGTAAGCATACAGATCAAAGTTGGCTACCCAAGATATAAAAGTAAAATCGCAATTTTAGTTCTATAAACTAGACAGGATTTAAATCAAGCAGTGTCTCACTCTCAAGGTATAGTTCCTTAATTCACAAGATGGGATTTTCCTTTCCAGCCTGGGACCATCTCCCCAGTTCAGTCTTTGTTCTCCAGACATGTTTCTGGGTGTTGAGATGTGGGGGAAGTGAGGCCAAATGATGTCATTTCCCCTCTTTTATAGGTTCTTCACGCTTGCTGGAAGGATCTATTGCTATGAGTTAAGCAGTCTCTGTTGTCTACGTGCTCTCTCTGAGAGGTCTCCATTGTATACAGTTCCTGGGGTAATCTTTGTGAGTGTGTATTTCCCTTAATGGGCTATCAATGCTGTCTGGCTTCTCCATTGTTGTACCTGAAAAGCTGGTTGTGTGTGTTTCCAGCTTCACAATAAAAAGAAAAGGAGGACCTTAGAGACTAACAAATTTATTTGAGCATAAGCTTTCGTGAGCTACAGCTCACTTCATCGGATGCATTCAGTGGAAAATACGGTGGGGAGATTTATATACACAGAGAACATGAAACAATGGGCGTTATCATACACACTTTAACCAGAGTGATCGGGTAAGGTGAGCTCTTACCAGCAGGAGAGCGGGGGGCAAAAAACCTTTTGTAGTGATAATCAAGGTGGGCCGTTTCCAGCAGTTGACAAGAACGTGTGAGTAACAGCGGGGGGGATAAACATGGGGAAATAGTTTTACTTTGTGTAATGACCCATCCATTCCTAGTCTTTATTCAAGCCTAAGTTAATTGTACCCAGTTTGCAAATTAATTCCAATTCAGCAGTCTCTCGTTGGAGTCGGTTTTTGAAGTTTTTTTGTTGAAGAATTGCCACTTTTAGGTCTGTAATCGAGTGACCAAAGAGATTGAAGTGTTGTCCGACTGGTTTTTGAATGTTATAATTCTTGACGTCTGATTTGTGTCCATTTATTCTTTTATGTAGAGACTGTCCAGTTTGACCAATGTACATGGCAGAGGGGCATTGTGGCACATGATGGCATATATCACATTGGTAGATGTGCAGGTGAACAAGCCTCTGATACTGTGGCTGATGTGATTAGGCCCTATGATGGTGTCCCCTGAATAGATATGTGGACACAGTTGGCAACGGGCTTTGTTGCAAGGATAGGTTCCTGGGTTAGTGGTTCTGTTGTGTGGTATGTGGTTGTTGGTGAGTATTTGCTTCAGGTTGGGGGGCTGTCTGTAGGCAAGGACTGGCCTGTCTCCCAAGATTTGTGAGAGTGTTGGATCATCCTTCAGGATAGGTTGTAGATCCTTGATGATGCGTTGGAGAGGTTATAGTGGGGGCTGAAGGTGACGGCTAGTGGCTTTCTGTTATTTTCTTTGTTAGGCCTGTCCTGTAGTAGGTAACTTCTGAGTACTCTTCTGGCTCTGTCAATCTGTTTCTTCACTTCAGCAGGTGGGTATTGTAGTTGTAAGAACGCTTGAAAGAGATCTTGTAGGTATTTGTCTCTGTCTGAGGGGTTGGAGGAAATGCGGTTGTATCACAGAGCATGGCTGTAGACGATGGATCGTGTGGTGTGGTCAGGGTGAAAGCTGGAGGCATGTAGGTAGGAATAGCGGTCAGTAGGTTTCCGGTATAGGGTGGTGTTTATGTGACCATTGTTTATTAGCACTGTAGTGTCCAGGAAGTGGATCTCTTGTGTGGACTGGACCAGGCTGAGGTTGATGGTGGGATGGAAATTGTTGAAATCATGGTGGAATTCCGCAAGGGCTTCTTTTCCATGGGTCCAGATGATGAAGATGTCATCAATATAGCGCAAGTAGAGTAGGGGCGTTAGGGGACGAGAGCTGAGGAAGCGTTGTTCTAAATCAGCCATAAAAATGTTGGCATACTGTGGGGCCATGCGGGTACCCATAGCAGTGCCACTGGTCTGAAGGTATACATTGTCCCCAAATGTAAAATAGTTATGGGTAAGGACAAAGTCACAATGTTCAGCCACCAGGTTAGCTGTGACATTATCGGGGATAGTGTTCTTGACGGCTTGTAGTCCATCTTTGTGTGGAATGTTGGTGTAGAGGGCTTCTACATCCATAGTGGCCAGGATGGTGTTATCAGGAAGATCACCAATGGACTGTAGTTTCCTCAGGAAGTCAGTGGTGTCTCGAAGGTAGCTGGGAGTGCTGGTAGTGTAGGGCCTGAGGAGGGAGTCTACATAGCCAGACAGTCAAGACTATCAAGCATTCTTACAACTACAATACCCACCTGCGGAAGTGAAGAAACAGATTGATAGAGCCAGAAGAGTTCCCAGAAGTCACCTACTACAGGACAGGCCTAACAAAGAAAATAACAGAACGCCACTAGCCGTCACCTTCAGCCCCCAACTAAAACCCCTCCAACGCATTATTAAGGATCTACAACCTATCCTGAAGGATGACCCAACACTCTCACAAATCTTGGGAGACAGGCCAATCTTTGCCTACAGACAGCCCCCCAACCTGAAGCAAATACTCACCAACAACCACATACCACACAACAGAACCACTAACCCAGGAACCTATCCTTGCAACAAAGCCCGTTGCCAACTGTGCCCACATATCTATTCAGGGGACACCATCACAGGGCCTAATCACATCAGCCACACTATCAAAGGCTCGTTCACCTGCACATCCACCAATGTGATATATGCCATCATGTGCCAGCAATGCCCCTCTGCCATGTACATTGGTCAAACTGGACAGTCTCTACGTAAAAGAATAAATGGACACAAATCAGATGTCAAGAATTATAACATTCATAAACCAGTCGGAGAACACTTCAATCTCTCTGGTCACGCAATTACAGACATGAAGGTCGCTATCTTAAAACAAAAAAACTTCAAATCCAGACTCCAGCGAGAAACTGCTGAATTGGAATTCATTTGCAAATTGGATACTATTAAATTAGGCTTAAATAGAGACTGGGAGTTGCTAAGTCATTATGCAAGGTAGCCTATTTCCCCTTGTTTTTTCCTACCCCCCCCCAGACGTTCTGGTTAAACTTGGGTTTATGCTGGAAATGGCCCACCTTGATTATCATACACATTGTAAAGAGAGTGGTCAGTTTGGATGAGCTATTGCCAGCAGGAGAGTGAGTTTGTGTGTGTGTGTTTTGGCGGGGGGGGGGGAGGGGCGGTGAGAAAACCTGGATTTGTGCTGGAAATGGCCCACCTTGATTATCATACACATTGTGAAGAGAGTGGTCACTTTGGATGGGCTATTACCAGCAGGAGAGTGAGTTTGTGTGGGGTGGTGGGGGGGCAGAGGGTGAGAAAACCTGGATTTGTGCTGGAAATGGCCCAACTTGATTATTATACACATTGTAAGGAGAGTGATCACTTTAGATAAGCTATTACCAGCAGGAGAGTGGGATGGGAGGAGGTATTGTTTCATGGTCTTTGTGTATATAATGTCTTCTGCAGTTTCCACAGTATGCATCCGATAAAGTGAGCTGTAGCTCACGAAAGCTTATGCTCAAATAAATTGGTTAGTCTCTAAGATGCCACAAGTACTCCTTTTCTTTTTGCGAATACAGACTAACACGGCCGTTACTCTGAAACCTGTGTGTGTCTTGTGGCTCTTGAACTTCTGAAGATTATCATATGCGGCTCAGAGTGTCAATAAATGTGGCTACCCCTGGTATAGGCAATCCATCATAAAAGCTCCAGCTGTTAGCTTTCTTATTATTGATCTGAAATAAGATAGATAACCTAATATGTCTGTATAAATTTAGTCTTTGTTGCCAAATGACACTTGAACTGGATACTATTAATAAGAATATTAGGAGTTCATATAGCCCTTCTGGAGGAGATCTTTGCATTTCCCAAAGAGGTTTAAACCCTCAGTCTTACATGCTATTTTTGGGACCTAGCAAAGAGATAAATAATTTTGCGTGTTTTCCAATTATCCTTGTTCTTTTTTTAAACTTTCTAATAGGAAATTGATCTGCATCATCTTGCTTGCAAAAAGTGAGTTTCAATGTCCAGATACTATGACTGTGCCTTTTTCTAAAACTACAAGGGAGAGATGGGCCAAAACAAGAACTTCTTTTTTTCAATGAACCCCTGTATGTGGGTTTTAGTTTGGATAAATTTAATCTGGATCTGAACCAACCCTAGTTTTGACTCTTCAAAACCTAAGTGACACAAAGATATTACAAAAAGAAAAGGAGTACTTGTGGCACCTTAGAGACTAACCAATTTATTTGAGCATGAGCTTTCGTGAGCTATAGCTCACTTCATCAGATGCATACTGTGGAAACTGCAGCAGACTTTATATATACACAGAGAATATGAAACAATACCTCCTCCCACCCCACTGTCCTGCTGGTAATAGCTTATCTAAAGTAATCGTCAGGTTAGGCCATTTCCAGCACAAATTCCATGCTGCCTTCATGCTAAAGCATTAACTTATTACTCCATGGCTAGTGCTACAGTAAAGTAAATAATTAGTTCTGATCAGTATAAATACATCTAGTTCATCAGGCTTATCACAATGCAACTGTCCAAAATTAAATACTACTCATGCATCTGTGATCTCTAAATATACAACAAATACAGAAATCTGACTGAAAAAGGTTATGTTTGTATGTATGTATTAATGAGACCCATTGGTAAGATCTAAATGAAAGTCCATATACATAATTTAACAATAAAATCAATATTTTACTACTTCGTAGTCTATTGTTATAGATCTGCAAGAAACAACAATATTTCTATTGTTACAGCAAAAAACCAAACAAACCCCAAACCCCCAAAAAACAATACTCTACCAAAAAAACTCCATCACTAGATTATTGGAAAATATTATCAGGTTTTTTTTTTGTTTTTTTTTTTGAGGGAATACTGTTTAAATACTGATGTGGAGGTAACAAATAAATGCAGCCCCAGTAATCCTTGAATCAGAGTTAAATTTGTTGTGTTATGATGACAATACATTTCTCCATGTTTGGTCTGTGTAAGATTTGATGTCCTTAGCTCTTCATTTCCTTGTTTGTAAGTGCTCTTGTGACTAGATTTTCTTGATAAGTTAGTAAGAGTAGTACAATGCAAAACCTCAGCCTGTGTTTACTCACTGAATTTTACTGTAGGGCAGTATGTCTCTTGGCCTGCGCCGCTTCCAGCAGCTCCCATTGGCTTGGAGCAGCGAATCGCAGCCACTGGGAGCCATGATGGGCGGAACCTGCGGACGCGGCAGGTAAACAAACGGGCCCGGCCCGCCAGGGGCTTTCCCTGCACAAGCGGCGGAACAAGTTTGGGAACCACTGCTGTAGGGTTTCTCTCTGGGGCAACCTCTGTTTTAGCTCACTACTTCCCTGTGAAACTCTGACCTCCTCAGTGTGGATGGAGCTAATTGGAGCCACCTGCCTACATAATTCAGTAGTAATTACCTTGAATTTTGGTGTAAGGTTTTAGCACCTGAACCTAGGATGACACAATCAGAAAATTCTGCATTGATATACATGGTCCTAATGTCTTCCTGTTACAGAAGGGAAACAGGCTTTTTTAAAAAAGGAGGACTTGTGGCACCTTATAGAGACTAACAAATTTATTTGAGCAGAAGCTTTCGTGAGCTACAGCTCACTTCATCGGATGAAGTGAGCTGTAGCTCATGAAAGCTTCTGCTCAAATAAATTTGTTAGTCTCTAATGTGCCACAAGTCCTCCTTTTCTTTTTGCGGATACAGACTAACACGGCTGCTACTCTGAAACCAGGCTTTTTTTATGTTGCTCTAGTACAAGATGTGGAAATAAAAAATATATGGGTAGCAAAATACCATGGAATTCCAGCAAATCTCAGAGGAGAAAATTGAAAAATAAAACCAGAATGGTTTGAATCGAATTAGGACTCAAGATTGCTGAGGAGAAGGCATTAGGCTGTAGATTAGATTTAGTGTATAATTTGGTTGTCTGAATCAGGGAAATGTTATGTATTAAATGGCATCAGTCTCTTATGAGCTTGTCTGCTGATAATTCCTTCATTCAGGAAGGTGGAAAATGCTGAAACTGAGCTGATATTTACAAGATTTCAGCTCAACTTGTGAATTCTGCCTTATTCAATGGTGGAAATCTTGTGAGATCAGCTAAAATCTTGTAAGATTTTCACCGTCTTGTGCAGAGAGTCTGTTCTTGTGAACTTTCAAGTATCTCTGAACCAGAACTGGAAAATAGTTTCATTCCAGTTTTGGATCTGGCCTTGAACTAAAACTGTATGGGTTTGTTTGGTTCTTGTAGTTGTGAATCCAGATCTCATTATACTATGGGAAATTTTGGAGAGATTCTTATAATGCTAGTTCTTGGTCAGTCGCTACTTGGAGCAGGATTGAAGAAGATTATAAAGGGGAGACAACATAATGTAACTTGTAGGAAAATAACATCTATGGAGTATAGCAGGGGTAGGCAACCTATGGCACACGTGCCAAAGGCAGCACACGAGCTGATTTTCAGTGGCCCTCACACTGCCCGGGTCCTGGCCACCAGTTCAGGGCGCTCTGCATTTTAATTTAATTTTAAATGAAGCTTCTTAAATATTTTAAAAACCTTATTTACTTTACATACAACAATAGTTGAGTTTTATAATTTAGACATATAGAAAGAGACCTTCTAAAAACGTTAAAATGTATTACTGGCACGCGAAACCTTAAATTAGAGTGAATACATGAAGACTCGGCACACCACTTCTGAAAGGTTGCCGACCCCTGGAGTATAAATGAAAACAACTCTTTAATGTAGAGAAGTGGGATTTCCTGATTGTCAGTCCTATAGCAAAATGAATTGGCATTTATGTCTGGAACTCATGGAAGAATGGCGGGAGCGGTAGTGAGGAAGTGGAGTGCCATATGATTGAAATGCTGCTGGAGATATTTCACTTTGATTTCTGTTTTGGAAGGAAAACGCTTAGCTTAAACAAAAATCTGTTTTTAGAAATAACTAAGTCTGTGCTTTAAAATATTTTGAATTTGGTTTTTACCACGCAATCCTGATTTCAATTTTAGTGTTTATATAAAAAGGGAAAGATTTGCGCAGCAGACTTGGCAGGCTGGCAGACTTGCTGTTCAGAAGCAAATGTTTCAGTCAGGAAAAACTGCACATGTCTCTGTGGCAGACTGTCTAGTTAAAAATTATTAAAAGAAATTAGAGAAAGGGGGGAAAACATACAGCTGAAGTGATTGTTCCTTTCCTCACTTTGGCCCTATCTTTCACCGTGCCTTCAACCAGCAGATTTTTTTAAAAGGGATTTTGTCCACGGTCTCCAGAGAAAGCAGTAAGACTAAGCATCTGGTGTCCAAAAAATTAGCAGATTTCATCTCTACCCTGCCTAGCCTTCATTCGGCTGAATTGTAGAAAACAGGATGATCAGATTAAGGCCTGCTCTACACCTAAAACTTAGGTTGACCTATCTGTGTCATGTTAGGGGTGTAGTTAAGCTGACCCTAAGCCACAGTGTCTACATTGCTAGGTCAGTGGAAGAATTCCTCCATAGACCTGACTTCCACCTCTTAATGAGGTGGATTTACTACAGCAATGGAAAAACCCTTCCATTGCTGTAGCACGTGTCTACACGGCTGTGCTACAGTGATGTCTCTGCAGCTGTAGTGCTTGTAGCGTAGATGTAGCCTAACTTGGCTTTGTTATGGCAGGGATTATGAATCCCGCGGTCACTGAAAATGGGGGAAAAAATACACAGCTCGTTCAAATTTTATTAAAGCATTATCTGACTCCAATTAACTGCATTAAATGGTAAATCATGTGCTGCATTACGGATTACATGCTACATAGCAGAAAACAAAAACCATAAAACAGATTCCGTTATAACAACTGAAGCTTTTACATCAGAAATAACTGTTTAAAAACTTGCTCTAGTTCTAAGATTTAGAAATATTATGTTTTTACACCTGTTTATTCTATCTTCTACTCCCCCCCGCCCTTCTCAAGACTGAGTGCCTGATTCAGCAGGGTATATAGTCATGCATTTATGCACTGCAGAAACCAGCCTATGTCTCCAGTGTCCAGTCTTTGTTAGACATCTGCATGCAGATGCCAGGCTTATTTATTACTGACCTGATAATAAGTCCTCATGTATTTGATTTTTTTTTAATCCAGATGGGAACTGAGAATAGTATTTGCAGACTAGCTAGATCTGCCTGTATTTGTGTTTATGTATATTATCAGTACAGATACTGGAGTGACTCCATAGTTAAAGTGTGTATTGAAATTCGTGCATAAATAGACAAAACATTCCGTTTTATGCTAGTGGTTGAATTCAGTGTCCAAATAACTCAGTAGAACAATAGCTTTTTAAAAAAGTTTTTTTTAGTGTAATTTTAATAACACATGTAGAGTAAAAGATTTCTTGGAGGGAGTAAATAGAGGATCTGCAGTGTTTTGAGGTGGATTTGGAGTACCAGTTTGGAGTACCAGTTCTCTCACCCTGAAGAAAAATATCATGAAATATACCAGAACAACATGAAAAGGTACAGTAGAACCTCAGAGTTACGAACACCAGAGTTATGAACTGCCAGTCAACCACACACCTCATTTGAAACTGGATGTACACAATCAGGCAGCAAAAAACTCCCCCAAAAACCAAACAAATACTGTACAGCACAGTACTGTGTTAAACGTAAACTACTAAAAAAAAAAGTTTAAAAAAAGGATTTGACAAGGTAAGGAAACTGTTTCTGTGCTCATTTCATTTAAATTCAGATGGTCAAAAGCAGCATTTTTCTTCTGCATAATAAAGTTTTAAAGCTGTATTAAGTCAGTGTTCGGTTATAAACTTCTGAAAGAACAACCACTATGTTTTATTCAGAGTTACGAACAACCTCCATTCCCAAGGTGTTCCTAACTCTGAGGTTCTGCTGTAGCTGGAATTGCTTGGAGTTATTCTCCCATTGTCAAATAATCTTGTGCAATTAGCTTCCACTTAATTAAGGTGTAGAATTCTAAAAGTTTTTCTTTTTAAGTTTGGGTATTTACTTAGTCTCCAGTATTTCTCAGCATTTAATGTTTCCTATAATAGTGATTGACTGCATCATGATCCTTGTGTTGGACTAGATTCTTAGCTAGTGTAAATTGGTAGAGACTCCACTAAAGACAATGGATCTTCACCAGTTAACACCAGCTGTGTATCTTGCCCAGTGGGTTCTATATAGAGGCCATAACTATGCATTTTCTTTACAATGAGAAACCAGTTCTTTAGTGTGGTGGCTATGGCAGACCCCTTTTTAGCAGTGGAATTCATTACAATTTATGCTTCTGTTTCATATGATTCATCAGAAATATTCTGTTGTGGACTCATGTCGTATCTGCTTCTCCTCAGCTTAAAGTGGACAGTGGATATACCAGCTAGTAGTAGAAAATGTACTGCAATGGACAGTCCTGCACTGGCAGGACAAGGTACTTATTGTCCTAATTAATCTTACAACTGTAAGTTCAGTGACTCTATTAACTGAATTTGAAGGCACAGATGGGCTGGTTACAAGCAGTAATCTAGGTATTTCTCTCCGGGGTGAGAATTCTCCTCTTGCCCTCCCCCCATCACTTAAGTTTCTTGCCCTAATGAATTCTATTCATTCTGATAAACAGAGGTGTTCTGTTGCTGTCCCTCACTTTTTTTTAGTGTTCTAATTTAGATATTTCATGCATTTTATACAAATAGTTTCTTCAGTTAAACCCCATGAACGGTGATGTGTTAAGCAGTAACTGTTGTTTTTTTACTGCTGCCAAGCATGCTGACCAATATCATCTGGAATGGATTGATTTAAGTCACTGATTTTAATTACACCTCTACCAAATATAATGTGACCCGATATAACACGGGTTCACATACAACGCGGTAAAGTAGCGCTCTGGGGGGGCGGGGCTGCTTTAATAATGGAAATGCTCGAGGCCAAAGCAAGTTCAATATAACGCAGTTTCACCTATAAAGCGGTTGGATTTTTTGGCTCCCAAGGACAGCATTATACCGGGGTAGAGGTGTATAATTTAAATCAGCAAATGGGAAACCTTAAAGATAGAATCATAGAATATCAGGGTTGGAAGGGACCTCCGGAGGTCATCTAGTCCAACCCCCTGCTAGACCAATCCCCAATTTTTGCCCTAGATCCCTAAATGGCCCCCTCAAGGATTGAACTCTCAACCCTGGGTTTAGCAGGCCAGTGCTCAAACCACTGAGCTATCCCTCCCCCAGCCTTGATTAAAATTGATTTAAATCAAGATTTTCTGTTTACTGATTTAAATAACTGATTTTAATCTTGGTTTGCATTTGTACCTTTTAGTTATTTCTTAAAGAATGGTTGATATTGGTAGGTTGGTAACCAGTGAAACCTTGATTTGAAACTAAATATAGCCTTTGCTACTTCTTGTTAACCAGGAGAATACACTCTATCTATGCATGTTTAAGTAACTGTATAGATGTGATATTCCCCAGGGTACAATCTGGATAGTTGAATAGCTGTGTCCTCTCCAACCTCGGGTGCCTTTCACGCTGCTTTGCTCTGAGAACAACCACTCCTTGCCTTTTTAACATACAGCCTCAAGCATGCAAAATTACTCCCAGCTGAATTATATGAGTGCTTCTAGCCAGCCACTTCTAAATTATGTTGCAGAGTGAAACCAGCAAATTCTCAGTCCCAGACTTGTCCCAAGAAATGTGTCTTGTCCTGCCCAACTCTTTTTCTTTCCGTGCAGTACAAGCTCATAGAAAGTCCATCATTTCATTAAAAGAAAATGATATGCACAAACCCCGTTATCTCAGGTTCCAGACACTTCAATCCAAACACACACTGATTTAGATAAAACAAGTTTATTAACTACAGAAAGATATATTTTAAGTGATTACAGGTAATGAGGCATAAAAGTCAGAATTGGTTACAAAGAAATAAAAGGTAAATGCAAACTAATACCTAATTTATGAAGCTAAATGAATTCAAAGCACAGGTTTTTTTCACCACATGCTTTCACTGGCTGACCTCCTTTAGTCAGGACCACTCCCTTAGTTCACTGATGCGTCCTTTGTCTTTCAAACATTGTTGATGCTGTGAGTGGAGATGAGGTGAAAGAAGTGATTTGTGTCCTCTGTTCCTCATTTTTATATCTTTTACTCTTTGAGAATCCTCTCCAGCTGGGGTTCAGGTGATAGCCAGTCTGCTTACATGGAAATCCCAAGCTGTTCCATTGCCAAAATGTAAATTTCTCACTGACGCCCTTCTTCCTGTTAAAGAATGAACACTCAACCCAGTAATAGTTCACTTGATTATGTTGACACATGGCTGAGGTACTTGCTAACCTTTTGTTTCTGAGCAACTGGTCTGGGTTGTTTTTCTAACTTGGAGCATGTCTCAGCAATGTCATAGAGTAAAATCTTATAATTTTACCTACAATGTTGCTGCACACATTTTACCAGGAAATAATATTTAGTAGATTTTTGAGTTTTCAAACAATACCGCACAATGCATAGTTTGTTCAAAATTTATCATAGTCTTGTAAAAGTGATGAACATAAGGGTAAAGGCTGTCATGAGAGATTAATGTACATTTATTCAGATTCTTAATTTTTACATTTTTTATTATAAAATGCTGAATCACACATTTCTTTACTTAAATTGATTTTTTTTTTACTTGTGACTTGTGTTAAACTATATTTGCATGTTAATTGGAATTCAATTATAAATTCACAGACTGTATTTTAATATTTTTTTTAAATAAACTACCATAACTATGCTGGTTACAGAATAAGAAAGTTTATCAAAATATGTTTTTTATTTAAAATGGCTGTATTAAAGGAATTCTTACATGTAGTTACTGAATTCCACTGATTGTTTCTGGCCACTGTCCTTCAAGATTTTAGAACTATTTGATCTCATCCTCTCACAGCTAGTTTTTATTCATAGATTGGAATTGGAAAAAAAGCTTTCCTACTTTTTTCAACTCCCAACTGGTTTCTCACCTTTGAATGAACTAGTTGATTGAACTGAAATGAAGAAAATATTCTCTCTGCACCCGCAGAAGAGGCTACTTCTGGTTTAGCGCTACAACAAACTCTGATTCCAGGTGCTTAGCCAATGATTTCCAAGTTCTACCAGTTCAGTGGTTTGATGTTCTTTAAAACTTCAGTAGCAAACATGTACTGCTTGTGTATTTTTAAATGTAATTATTTTAATAGATTTCATAGGTTTAGGCCTGAGTATAGCTTGTCATAGCTTCAAATACTTTAAATATTTTTACTTTTTAAAAATGTACTGAAATAACAAAAATTGATGGTTTTTATCTATATGCTTTTCCTTGATTGCCTTATTTCCTTGTGGTCCCCACCTGTCTATTTGCATCCATCTGCTGTCTCTTGTGTTAGATTGCAAGCTATTTGGGGTAGAGACTGTTGTCTTGTTCTTTTTACAGCATCTAGCACAATGGTGTTAGGGGGCTTATTCCTTCACCCACTTACTTCCCTGGTCCTTCTTGCATGAACAGAGAGCAACAATACCCGAAGTCCAAAGGTGCAAACAATTCGATGTTTATTGGGGTGAACTTCCAGCAAGCATGATTCCAGTTTCCTTCCTTAGTATCCTCCTTCCCAGCTCTGACACCACAGAGCCTTACACCTGTGTCCCTGTTCCCATTCCTACCCTTAGCCAAACATGATTCCAACTTCCTTACTACCATTCCCTGTTCCCATTTCCCCCCTTTAGCAAAACATGATTCCAATTTTCTTACCCCCATTCCCTGTTCCCATCTCCCTTACCCACATGCCCATGCCCACGCCCACCCCCACCCACTCACTTCCTCATTGACTACAGATTATATAGTAAAACTTGAGTTCTGCTTAGCTATACCTTAACCAATCATTTTCCTGAAATTTAACTAACCAATCCTAACATGATTATGTAACCAATTATATCCCACCACCTTCATTAGTTTACACCCAGCAAAATTAATTATACAGCAGACAGGAACAATCACAGAACCAGACAGAGAATATACAGACAAACAATAGCAAAGTGGAAACTATAATGACAAGACAATACAGAAGTGAGGATTTCACATCCCAGCTATTGATAAGTGAGTTCTTGCCAGACAGGATGCTGTCAAACTAAGTTTCCTTTTACATTTTCTAGGCACTTCCCTTTCTCTGGAGGTGATAGGAATACAATCCTGTCCTGATAGTGCCTAACAGCCCAATAGCACCTTCTATAATGTGACTAGTTTGGAATGTGAGGATGTGACCGTTCGCTTCCCAGCTTATGGCTGCCTCTGCTGCTTAGCCAAAGGCCTGAGCCTAAGCACAGGGCCACAAACTGTCACAGTAAGAGAAGGCCCTTACACCGGCAGACAGTGATTTTGATTCTTTCTTTTATACCTCTATAATTAGCCAAGTGATAAGAATACACCTAAATTCTTAGAGTATAGGCCTTTACAGACAGGCCTGAATATCTATATCCTAACAAATGGCATCCTGATCCATGGGTAGGCATCTAGGTTTTATGGTAATTCAAAGAATAAACTTTTCCAAGTCTTTTCTTTTAATAATTAATCATACTTTCAGAACCCTTCTCTCCCGCTCAACACACTCCGTTTTTAAGGCTTTTTGAATTATACAGAAGTGTGAAAAGGACCAGTTCAGTTACCGTTGTAAATGTTTGTGAAACATCTTGTTTTCCCTTCAAACTGCTCAAATTAGTGGCTCTGGTTCTGGAGAAGCTTACATCATTGTTCTCTTGAATGATGAAATCATTCCCTAAAACCTAATTCAAGTCAGTCTGTATTTCTGAGGTATCTATTTTTAATTTTCCTCCCCTTCCAAAGGTAATCTCTTAAAGGCACAACCTAATTTATTGAAATTCACATCTCCATTTGAACTACTGGACCATTAGTAACAATAAAATACTTGGCATTTACTTCCCACTTTGCATTTTCAAGCAGCTGAGACCAGAGCCCCTTTGTGCTACATGCTATACAACACATGGAAAGAAACTATCCCTGTTTCTAGAGGTCAGTCTGTGTCAGCAAGACAAAGTAGTGGTATTGCATGGGTTCTAGTTTAATCCAAATTGATATCAGTTTGGCAAGTCTTTGGCTGCTCAGTCCTTTTATGCAGTTGAACAGCTGTAAACTAAAAAATACAAACCTAAAAAGAACAACCCATACAGTGTAACTTCTATGCTCCTATGGCGTCTACTCAGCACAACTCTTCTAACCCAGTCCTGGGAGAGCCACACCATTTCTTTTAGGTATTGATTGGAAACAGGATTAGATGCTCTTAGGGATTGGCCCTGCATCATGGAAGTCAATGGGAGCACTACCATTGCCTTCAAAGGGCAAAGGATCAGACCCTAAATTAGCTAGTTATCAGTTGGTGACGTCTCTTTGAGCTGCTGCTACTGACTATGAACTGAGATCCCGTTTTTGGATCTGGGCCTAACTCCATAGATCCCCAGAATGATGGATGCTTTGGTGGGGCATCTTCCTAGGGATGGTAGTGGGGTGGATGTAGTAGGACTCCTAGAGCCTCCCGAGGGGATACCAAAAGTACTGAGCGTATATGCCCATCATTCTGCTCTTAATCCTGAAATGTCCTAAAATTAGAACTGGTAATAGATGCACTGTGAAAGCTGAGATACACAAAGGTAGATTGTGGCATGTGAGAGTGGTTACAGTGCAGGAAGAGCAGAAGATTGGCTTATCACTAATGGCCTCTCACTGGAGTTGAAGAATATCATTTCAAAGGGGAACTCCAGTAAAACTTCCAAAAATTAGTTTTATTTCAGAGGTACCTATGAGTTTAGATTATTTCAAGTGTTTGTAGGTAGCCAGGATGATAATGAAGTAAAATAAATAATTTTAATTATTTTTGTTTTTCAGCTGGAAAATTACTCATTGCACCCTTAATACTGGTATTGGGACTGGCACTGGGAGCTATAGCTGTTGTAATTGGTAAGAACTCATGCAGCATAATAATGACTGTTCTGCTAAAAAAAGGAATTTCTAAGTCTAAGTAATTAGTGTATCCCGAATCTGATAGTATAATTCAGTTGAAACTTAGTGATCGTATTAAAGGGTTAACATAAAACTGGGAATCAGAATCTGCTGATCTGGATTCTAATCCTGATTTTGCCACTTTGACATGACATGTGA
Source organism: Eretmochelys imbricata (assembly GCF_965152235.1). Taxonomy (NCBI): domain Eukaryota; kingdom Metazoa; phylum Chordata; order Testudines; family Cheloniidae; genus Eretmochelys; species Eretmochelys imbricata. The sequence continues at coordinate 95,738,777 of NC_135574.1, forward strand.
CCTTCAGCAATTCATTCAGTCTCACAGTAATGCCATTTTTAGAGATGGATAAATGGAGGCACAAATACATACATATCTCACAGGGGTGTTTTTTGTGACTGATGTTTGTAAATCACTTTGCATCTTAATAATGCTTTCTATATGAGAATCTCAATGCATTATAATTATTTTTTCCTGTGCAGGATTGATGCCTCCCAGCTATTTAGAAAGAACAAATTATTTTCAGTGAGTCAATATTTAGGGCTTGTCTGCACTAGAACATTTTGCCGCCTGAAGTATATCAGTATAGTTACAGTAACAAAACCTCCTTTAGTGTGGATGTAGTTATGCCAGTATGAAAGTGCTTGCACCATTACATCTTAATCCTGGGTCAGAAAGCAAAATAAACTATATACTGATATAGGGCATCTTTATTCTGGTGTAACTGTGGCCATGCCTACACTAGAAGTGCTTTGGTGCTTGGTGTTTTTGTTTTAACTTTTTTGGTGACATTTCTATGCTGGCAAAAGCCCTAGTGTCAATGCATTTATACTGACATAAAATGCTTTTGCCTCTAAAGCTTATTTTGCTCACCAAGCTATACTGGTGAAACCACTTTTTCTGCACTAAGAGGGGTTTGTATAGCTATATACTGGCATAGCTATAATGGCAAAACTTCTAAGTGTAAAACTGGGCCTTAGCTATGATCAGATCACTGAGCCGATCCTGCAGAGTAATGTGTATGGGGTTTAGAAAAGACATGTTGATTATATATAGTTAATCTCTGAAACTGAAGTAATTATAGCAACGTCTGGTACCAACACAGCTGTAAAAGTAATCTTAATAGGGAAGTTGTAAACCACTCTACACCAGTAATTTCACCATCTGTATTTTGACAGTTCATTTTGGTAAATACTGAGCTAGGAGTAATGACTTCAGAAGGTTTTCTTTTTGGTATGATAGAGCAGCAGTCTCTGAAAAGCACATATTTTCTAATCAGCCCATATGGACAAAGTGTATGGACTACTCTTTCGATTTCGATTGAAAAGTACTTCTAACAAACTGTTCTTTTTCACTTAAAAAACACAATCAGGTTTATTAAACAGCTTGCTTTTTACAGAAAGGCTTTAAGATAAACTCAAGTCTTGCTTAGGCTAGGATCAAAGGTGTAATATTAGCACACATTTGCTGATGTGAAGATAAGACATGCTGCCTTCAACACATACTAAACTGGTTGAATTAAAGCCTAGAGAGGAACCTGGTCTTTAAGTTGACCAATTTAGCATGTTTTAAGGCAAAATATCAATGTGTTAGAACATGTTGGATAACACGGACAAACACCACACCTTTAAATCCTAGTCTAGACAAGGCATGAGTGAAAATCACTCCACATAATATTTGTATTTCTGTATCACCTTCTCTCTGATCAACTCAAAGTGCTTTATAAATATTAATGAACTAAGCCACATCCCTTTGAAGGCAGAAAGGACTATTACCCTCATTTTACTGAAAGGTATTGCTGTTTCTCCTCCACTTTTCAAATTAATAGTGTTACTGGAAAGCCAGTGAACTGCAGATGTTTCGTACACTCATTGTGTCTTTATGCAGACAGCTGGTGATCCGGAGACCATACTTTTTCACTAGGGAAAATGAAAACATTATACTGAGGATTTGCTTCCTAGTTAATTAAGTTTAAAATAAATAAGTTTTCTGTTAAAATACCACTCCACCTAATGTTCAGGAAAGTGAAGTTACTAATAGAGGAAGACATGTAATACTTGAAATCTACAAAAAGAACAGGAGTACTTGTGGCACCTTAGAGACAAACAAATTTATTTGAGCATAAGCTTTCGTGGGCTAGAGCCCACTTCTTCGGAGGTATGCATCTGATGGAGTGAGCTCTAGCCCACGAAAGCTTATGCTCAAATAAATTTGTTAGTCTCTAAGGTGCCACAAGTACTCCTGTTCTTTTTGCAGATACAGACTAACACGGCTGCTACTCTGAAACTTGAAATCTACATTCCATCAAAAAAAGACAGGGACCAGGGGGAAAAAACAGCTGTAAGCAGAGGGTAAAAACTGATTTATTTTTTTACTATGCCAATACATACAGTCTGATATCTATGCAAAGCACATTGTATTTAGCTGTGACGCTTGGAGTACCTTTCCTAGACCTGAAGAAGAACTCTGTGGAGTTCTTAGTGAAGTAAATCCTAGTGAGGTAAATAGAAAGGCGCATAAACACTGCCAAATTAAATGTAAAAATGTAATAAGAAAAGCCAAAAAGGAGTTTGAAGAGCAGCTGGCCAAAAACTCAAAAGGTAATAACAAAATATTTTTTAAGTACCTCAGAAGCAGAAAGCCTGCTAAACAACCAGTGAGGTCCCTGGATGATCGAGATACAAAAGGAGCACTTAAAGACAATAAAGTCATCGCAGAGAAACTAAATGAATTCTTTGCTTCAGTCTTCATGGCTGAGGATGTTAGGGAAATTCCCAAACCTGTGCCGTCTTTTGTAGGTGACAAATCTGAGGAATTGTCACAGATTGAAGTGACACTAGAGGAGGTTTAGGAATTAATTGAGAAACTTAACAGTGCAAGTCACCAGGACCAGATGGCATTCCACCCAAGAGTTCTGAAAGAACTCAAATGAGAAATTGCGGACCTATTAACTATGGTTTGTAACCTGTCCTTTAAATCAGCTACTGTACCCAATGACTGGAAGATAGCTAATGTAACACCAATATTTAAGAAGGGCTCTAGAGGTGATCCTGGCAATTACAGACCAGTAAGTCTAACATCAGTACTGGGAAAATTAGTTGAAACATTAGTAAAGAATAAAATTGTCAGACATATAGAAGAACATAAATTGTTGCGCAAAAGTCAACATGGTTTCTGTAAAGGGAGATCATATCTTACTTATCTATTAGAGTTCTTTGAGGTGGTCAACAAACATGTGGACAAGGGGGATCCAGTGGACATAGTGTACTTAGATTTCCAGAAAGCCTTTCACAAGGTCCCTCACCAAAGGCTCTTACGTAAATTAAGTTGTCATGGGATAAGAGGGAAGATCCTTTCATGGATTGAGAACTGGTTAAAAGACAGGGAACAAAGGGTAGGAATAAACGGTAAATTTTCAGAATGGAGAGGGGTAGCTAGTGGTCTTCCCCAATGGTCAGTCCTAGGACCAATCCTATTCAATTTATTCATAAATGATCTGGAGAAAAGGGTAAACAGTGAGGTGGCAAAGTTTGCAGATGATACTAAACTGCTCAAGATAGTCAAGGCCAAAGCAGACAGTGAAGAACTTCAAAAAGATCTCACAAAACTAAGTAATTGGGCAACAAAATGGCAAATGAAATTTAATGCGGATAAATGTAAAGTAATGCACATTGGAAAAAATAACCCCAACTATACATACAATATGATGGGGGGCTAATTTAGCTACAACTAATCAGGAGAAAGGTTTTGGAGTCATCGTGGGTAGTTCTCCAAAGACGTCCACGCAGTGTGCAGCGGCAATCAAAAAAGCAAACGGGATGTTAGGAATCATTATAAAAGGGATAGAGAATAAGATGGAGAATATCTTATTGCCCTTATATAAATCCATGGTACGCCCACATCTTGAATACTGCGTACAGATATGGTCCTCTCATCTCAAAAAAGATATACTGGCATTAGAAAAGGTTCAGAAAAGGGCAACTAAAATGATTAGGGGTTTGGAACGGGTCCCATATGAGGAGAGATTAAAGAGGCTAGGATTTTTCAGATTGGAAAAGAGGAGACTAAGGGGGGATATGATAGTGGTATATAAAATCCTGAGTGGTGTGGAATATGTGAATAAGGAAAAGTTATTTACTTGTTGCCATAATATAAGAACTAGGGGCCGCCAAAGGAAATGAATGGGTAGCAGGTTTAAAACAAATAAAAGGAAGTTCTTCACTCAGCGCACAATCAACCTGTGGAACTCCTTGCCTGAGGAGGTTGTGAAGGCTAGGACTATAACAGAGTTTAAAAGAGAACTGGATAAATTCATGGAGGTTAAGTCCATTAATGACTGTTAGCCAGGATGGGTAAGGAATGGTGTCCCTAGCCCCTGTTTGTCAGAGGGCAGAGATGGATGGCAGGAAAGAGATCACTTGATCATTACCTGTTAGGTTCATTCCCTCTGGGGCAGGTGGCATTGGCCACTGTCGGTAGACAAGATACTGGGCTAGATGGACCTTTGGTCTGACCCAGTATGGCCATTCTTTTGTTCTTATGAGCTCAAAAGCGTCTCTCTCTCTCACCAAGAGAAGTTGGTCCAATAAGATATTACTTCATACAACTTGTCTCTCTAATATCCTGGGACCAACACAGGTATAGCAACACTGCATACAACCACTTAGTATAACATAAATCACAATACCCTTGTGGCCCAAAACATTACTTTTATGTTACATGGTAGTTCAGGTTATATCACCCATGAAAGGTTTTCTATAGTCAGAAATTGGGATTCTGGAAAGTGAGCAAATAGAAAAGAAAATTGAACTGAAAGTAGGTAACAGTGAGTGTAATTTAGTGTCGGAGTTTTTAGATTTGCATTTGTATGATAACTGATTTATTAACTTAGTTGTGAATTTAAAAGTGTGTAAGTTTAAAATATTCTCTTTAAATCTATGATGGAATTCTCATGTCTTGTATAATAGACACTATGGAAGAGACATTTATTTTTGTTCCTGAGAGATAGGGGCATTAGCAGGAATTGTATCATGTAAGTTACAAAATAAACACTGCTTTATCATAAAGCCAGTAGTTAGCAAGTAAATTAAAAGTAAACCATAAATTGAATGGCATCCTTCTTTTATACCCACAGGATCTTTATGCCAGATAAAATCAGAGAGTTAAGGTTTCTTTGAATAAATCTAAAAGTATTTTGGAAAGCTTCCTGATAATTTATAATTTCACAGCAGAAAACTTTAATGTGGAGTTAAGATTGCCAGTGCTCAACAGTTCTGTACTATTTATGTCCTTTGACGAATTGTGAGAGTTTAAACTATGCAATTTTCGAAGTATAAGGTTTAAACCCAAAATTAATGAAAGATAGAGAAATGTTAGTGTAGTTACCAAAAATAGATGATTGCAGTTCAGTGTTTTCCGTGCTAGTCTAAATGTCTTAACCATTTAAAGTTTCACAGGAATTTGTGGAGCAATATTTGGATACTGGGTGGTGTGTGTGTGTTTGTGTTTCAGTAGATGCGCACACACTGGGAAATTACAATTTAGTATTTCATAACTGTATACTATTTTCTTTTAATTTTGTGTGTTCTTTTTTGGCAGGTTTATTTGTGTTTCCTATCTATTGCCTTTGTAAAAAGCAGAGGAAAAGGTCACGGACAGGTATGCCCTGGTAAGAATGGACCTTACTCACCTGAACTGAGCTGGTCATGTAAGGGCTATACAAAAATTGTGCGACAGAGCAATATAGTACTGGTTAACAGCTTTGAAGCCACAGTCCTGGAAAAAGAATAGGAACTTTCTGCGATATTCCCTCCACACAGTACACTACTGCTGACCAGAATGCCTCCTACTCTGGTGCACTCCAACAAGATGGGCCCCCTAACTGCTGCTTTTTAAATGTGTTTTTTACTTTATTTTTAAAGGTTTAGGTCTAAGTTTCTTTCGTAAACAATCAAAGTCTGTATTGTAGCCACAACTCCACTGATTGTCCTGTGAAGAAAATATTTAATTGGTAATATGTTTTCCATTTAGCTTCTGTATAGGCCTTTCAGAGGAAATGCCTAGAGGTGTTTGGACTTTTAGTGTACACTGAATAGCCTAGTCTGGTTTTAGAGTCTAATTCTGTAAGTATTTTTCATCACACAGTGTTCTGTCTAACATACCAATGTGTAAAATCAGATGCTGGAAGATGATGGCTGGTTATATTGTCTGCCGATTTTACCATCGGATTAGGGAGCTTAATCACCTATGTGGCAGGGGTTGCCACAGCCAAAATATCAGTGCCTCAAAGGGAAGTAAGGAGTAAAATTATTGGAACCAAGTCAATGATATTTGTTGTCGTATTTAAATTACATTAGGAATATAAGCAATGATTTTGGGGAGACTAATTCTGTAGGACATTACAGCATTTCAGCCCCTCCCAGCAAAAAAGAAATGTCTGTCTTAGCTAATGAAACAAATATTACTGGCCCTTTCTGTCTTCTGGCACTCACTGAAAGTGAGATGGGAAAATGGCTGGGAAAGTCTGTTTTCATGGTGGAGCTAGAACTAACTTGTATCTTCAGTTGTATGTTGGCACATACACTACAAACTAGCTACAGTATGAAGATTCAATCTATGAAATATTATTTACCGAAACAGCACGTTTAAATTGTTAAGTAGACTGCTCAATTCCTAAAAGACCCAATGTCTCATGGGTGGGGGCAGGCAGAGCATGGAGGCAAGGAGTTAGAAACAATCCTACTAGTATTCCATACTTTGTTTTCTCTTCCTTGGTTTTGATAATGTACTGTGACAATAATACCTTTGTTTGAAGAGCTCGGCTAGTGCTGTTGATTATTCCTAACTTAAAATCATATTATTCTGACTGACTTCTTTTTCACAGTCCATTGCAATCAGAACAATGTAATTAAAGGTTAGGAATAAGTTACTAGAAATAAAAAACAAAAAAAATCCCACTATCTTGCTATCATGCAAATATCACTAAAGGTTTTTTTAAAAAATGTTAGGAAGAAGAAGAAATGAAAATGTTTGTAACTAGAATATCTAAACATTAAAGGAGGAGGAGAAAATAAAAATATCAGTTTTTTCCATAAAGTGTCAGTTGGCCTTTAAGAAACAAAAGGAATAAAATTGCTTAAAATGGCCATATTAACTGACCACATCTAACCACGTATTTGTATATGCTGTGGTTTTATTTAGTCTCCTTCAAAGCTTGTAGGTATTGTAAATTTGCATCCAATTACAGCATACAATTTTGCGAGTATATATTTTGCACTGATACCCTTAAAAAAAAAAATCAACTGAAACCTGAATATAGCAGTAGCAATTTGGTGATCCATGTTTACCCCTGCAGTAGAGTATACTTCAACTTCAAAGCCTCAGTAGATGAAATTGTAGTGGATTTTGTTTACCTGGCAACACAAATGTCAGCTTACCGTAGTTGGCTAGTGTTTGCTTATTTACAGGCTTTAGCCAGCTTGCTTTTTTTTTTGTTACCAAAACACTGTGTACAAGTATATAATAGTAGCCAAGATAGTTCCAACAGCACCTGTCAGTTCATCTTCCATTTCAGTTTAAAGGTATGCTGACCCTGCAATGATTGTGGAAATAGGACCTTTCCTAAGAGTTTTATATTAAAAATGGAGGCAATTACCTAATTTCAAAGTATAGTATTTCTATTTAAAATACATATATTATGTAACTTTAAAACCGTCTCTGCTATGACACATCTGTCCCTTATTTTGGTTGTACCTGAAAGTTGTCAGCTGCCTTGAAACTAGTCTGTTTTAAGAGTCCGTTTTCTGAGGTCATACATATCAGTTGTTTTTGGATTACTCAGGGATTTTTATTCCTTTCTTTTAAAAGTCAAATAACTTTCTGGGGATACTTTTGTATTATTTAGAAAAGTTCCAGACCTTAGAGATGTATAGAGAATTTTGGTGTTTGCGGTGTAGTCTATAAAAACAGTGTCAAATCAACTATTTCATTTAGGAATATCTTAGTACTTAAGATTTTCTGTAATTGGTTACACAGTGGAATGATTCAATTATTCTTCCTGGTTCTTTATAAATGTTTGAAATATTCTTACAATGTGTAACCTATTTTTGTAGCTTTTTCAATATGGGAGGTTTGAGGTAATAACTTCAGATTTTCTTATGGGAATGCAAGTAAGATCTTAAGATAAGAGAATGGAATGAATAGCATGCATTTCCCCATTAGTGCCATCAGAGGGGGTAGGGTAATAGATCTAGTCACTTATTATAATCAAAAAAATATTTGTGTACAGAAAAAGCATGCCATTAAGGTTAAAAAATACAAAATAACATCTCTCAGTTCCTACAGTACTATGTCATCTAGGGCATTAATTTAATCAAGGTAAACAAAATCAAATGGAAATGATTTTTCCATTTTGTTTGTACATATAACAAAATTGGCCAAGTTTAACCTAATGAATTTATAAAGATATAAAGATGAGAGAGTATGCTTATCTTTTGTATGTTCTCTCTCCAAAAGAATGATAAGAATAATTGATAGTGCTTTTTTGTATGAGAGGAGAGAGATTCAGTCCTGGATTGCTTGCCTACTTTGTAGTTCACTTCTTCACTCTTCTTAAATTAAAAATATCTTAAAAATTTGAACACTATATTAAAAAAAAGACTATTTTATATTCCAGTTTAAATATGTTATCACATAAATTGACAACTATTCAAATGTGAATACTTCTAAGTTTAGAGGTCAAAATTTTATCAACAAAATAGTTAAACAGTCTTTTAATTTTCTGGAAAATAAATTTAATATTTGATTTGAAAGTAAAAGTCAATATTTTCTAAATTATTTCTGATACACATAAATTATACCAAAATTTCTGGAATAGGATTTATTTAGCTACTATGATTGGGAAATTGATAAATGATTTTTCGTTCATCCTCTTACCAAGTATTTTTATTTGTAAATTATATAGAGTAAAACCTACATGACAGCACTCTTTACTAGACAACAGTTCTGCTCCGCCTTGATCAGTAAACCCCTTCCATTGAAACACTAAGTTGTTTCCCATTTGAATGATTCTTAAGACAGGTTTCATGTTACTGTATGCTGACCCACGGATGCAGTAGGCACTGGGAAGTAGCCACAGTAGACAGTAAAAGGTTGTTTTTCATTTGAGGAGCTCTTTCACACCAAAAGACATATTCAGAATGAGATTCCACAAGGTAATTGGAGAGGGGCAGGCCAGCTGAGGACATGATCGCTGCCCACTGTAGAGATTCCTGTGCAAAGATAATACAGCCTTAGCCTGAATTACCTTTCTACGGCCACCTCTCTGCAATTGGAAGCCTCCCTTAAAAGTAGATCCCAGTATCTGATGCCAGCTGTATAAGCCCTATCATAGTGGCTCCAACTGTGGTCCCAGTAAAACCAAGTTGGGCAGAGGTCCAGGACTTCAGTGTGCAGGGCTCTGGCCTCCTGATCTTCTTAAATCTCTGATTTTCAATGCCAGCTTTGTTCTTCTTCCATGGGGAGGAACAACCTACCACCCACAAGGCATGTCAAAGACTTCCTCATTCTTTGTCCCCTCGCAGATTGTTCTATCAGAGGAGGAAATTTGGCTCTGTGTACTTAAATTGTAACTTTAAGATACTTATTTTCAAGGTAGTAGCCCTCCTGGGTGAAATAAAATTTGAGGGCAAAAATTCAGGAGTTGTTAGCCCAGTATATAGTTATTACAGAGTTATCAAAGCCCCCTGAAATTATGAATATTGTACTGAAAAGTATCCTCTTAATCCTGCATTCTGACTGGCTACTCTGATTATCTCTACTCTGAATGGCTAGTGCCCTAGAACTTCCCACCCATATGTTCACAACAAACACTGCCACCTGCCAATCTAACTCTAGTTTTCCCAATATTTCTCTCTCCCATGCTGCTGTTTGCCCCTTGAGGAAGGCTTAGTCCCCTGCCTTCCTTCACTTAGTGTAATTAAATTGTGTTTAGTGCAACTAGGTGAGGTTACAGGGTGGGAAGGGGACCAGAAGCTGAGACAACCATATTTGTGGCAGTATCTTATGGAGTTCTAGGTGCAGTAGCCTTTCATAGTGGAGGTATTTGTGTAACTGTAAGGTGATTATGCAGGGAATTGCATATTGTATTATTGGAAAATAACTAGTTATTGTGCAAATCCTATTACCTTAGCCAATAAGAGTGCAATGAATTATGCAACTGAAAAGTGGGACTGCAGTTATGAGTCAATAACTGTACTGCAACCCTGTCCTCCAGTTGATTATAACATTTCCTTTTCAGTATCACAAATTATATTTACAACATTTCCAATTTTTATCACTTATTGATAGCACAGTATAGTCATATCTTTAAAATAATTAAAAATGCACTTTCAGTTCACCTCTGTGATCTCCCTTTAGGATAGCAGGGGCTGAGGATCTGTCCATAGTTCATTTTTTGAGATACTGTATAAATAGTCGTTTATTGCACAGCTCTTGATGACATGGTGTTTTTTTTATTGCATCTGTTCACCTTGCTTTTGGAAGGTTGGACAACATGATGTTTTAATTTTTCTATAATATTAATGAGAGGTGAATATTGCCAATAATACTTGAAATACTTGCCACTATGAATTTTGTTTAGCCAATGAGCTGTCTGTTTTTCCAAAGAGTCATAGCAGTTAGTGTGACATTAAAAAAAAAAAGTGCAGGACAGTATAACTGTCTCTTGTAGAGGACTTCTAATTCTTTGCTTACATCTGATGAAATGATTCTTAGAGAATTTAATGGTTTCTCTTGTCAAGTGTATCTAATTGGTTCAAATTCAGTGGCCAAATGGATTACTTTTACAGACTTTGAACTTTTAAATCTTGTGGCATTTCTTTCTGGAGTGGACCTTATACCGTTTATAATTCTTGGCCGTGGTTATGGCTGTATAATTCTAAGTTGTGGGTGTGAACCATGGGCCATTATAACTTAAATCCATATTAGATCACTTTGAATTTTGCTGATGGGAAGCATCCTAAAGGAGCACTTTGTTGGAAGAGAATTTCATGATTTCTTCATCAGGAGCCTTTTAGTTGCAGTGGGCCAAATTTGCTAGTGGTGTTTGCTGCAGGCACAACTCCATTGGAGTCACTGAAGTTGCATCCATTTGTATGCCAGTAGTAAATTTGGCCCACAATGTTTTGACCAAGTTACATGAAGTTATATTTAAGGACTGTAGCACAGCAACCGTAAAATCAGACGATTTTACATCTTCTGTAAGAGCAGAATTTTTCAGAAAGGTGCTCCCCTCTCCACCCTGGTAAGGCATCCCATCTTTTTTCTATCAAAACCTCTTAGTAGTTTCTTCATAGTAACACTAGCACCGGTTTTTCTTTGGTGTTTGTTTTTTTTTTTTGGTGGGGAAGCAAGGCTAGACTTTTTTCTGTAGAACAGTTGATCTGGCCTCAAATTGCTTTCTCTGGAAGGTTCCATGCTAAAGGAATGTTGACTTGTAATAATATGTAGCCATTTTTCCTCTTTGGGATACTGGTAAACCACTTTGTATATAATGTTTATTTAGGCCTTTTTTAAAGTCTGCCCTATTCAGCAGACCCATATCAGTAAGCTTTAGGAACTGCAACCTGCAGATATCCAGAGTTTTTAATAGGGACTTTCACACTTGAAAAAGAGTATTCATAATAGGGACTTTCAAACTTGAAAAAGAGTATTCATATACAATTCGCAGTTTGAGTTGCAATTTTTTTTTTTTTTTTTGGTATTTTGCCTATTGTTAGTAGAGATATTTACATCAAGGAAACTCTCTTTCAGAACCCAGCTTCATCATTTGTTATATTTTGCAGTGAAGTAGTCCTGTGATTCAGAAATCAGCCTGACATGGAAAACAGTGATGTCATGATTCAACATTTTGACTTCACTTACATAGGAGTAATTGGCTTGTTAGGAGGCAAGAAAAAGTAAAATATATAAAAAGAATGAATGTAAGTTTAAAGTGTGACTGTATTTGTAATTTTTCATACCATTGAGTTGATCTAAGCAAAATTGTCCCCATAACACATTGTGACTCCTTAAAAACAGGACCTACTACAAAATTACTTTCTGTTCGCAGGACTGTAATTTTCCTGGTCCAGCTTCTTCCATGTTATTCCAAGTGATAGTAAAGGCTTTAGAGCTATCTATAGTCTCTTCCTATAAAAAGTGGAAACATTAGCAGTAAAAGGCAAAATCATTAATGCTCTTTTTAATATGGCAGTAAAATATTTGCCAACACCTACGGTATTGTAGGAACTTGATTATAGAATGCATGATGTATTTGAGATATGAGTGTGTGTAAGTAAGGTACAGTTGCTTGTTTCTTAGAAAAGTGAAACTGGATGTCTAAATATGTCTCATCTTTCCCCTTAAAAATTATTGCAAGTCTTATTATATAAAATTAAAAGACCCTATTCTCAATGGTAATTAGGAAAAAATACTGTGTACAGCACAGCAGAAAACCTTTCATTTTCTGTTTGGCTCATGTGAAAAACTGAACAGTAAATCTGAAATTGTTGTATGGATCAAAGTCAAAATGGCAGAGGTTTATTTGAAAATTATTAGAGGAAAAACCCATTTTTACACTAAAAAAACAAAAACAAAAAGTGTGTGCAAGACCCTTTTAAACATCAGTGCATGCCAGCCCCTTGCTTTTCCAGCTATAATGTTTCCTGGCATAAGACCTGGCATAGGCAATTAGGAAATTCTTGGAAAACAGTGAAACAAAAACGATACTTTGTTAGCAGTTTTTATTTATTTATTGTCACTAACTCAGCATAAAGTTACTAATGTGATCCCATGATTGCCTCATTTTACAAAGAAAAAAAGGTGAAATGAAAAAACATACAGTCAAAACAAGCTGTTAAAATATGAACACTGCTGCTTGTAAATTGCTGATACAGGCAAGAAATGCGCTCCTATCTGATCCAAGCTCCAGGGGAAGCCAAACAGGTTCAATCTTGAGCCATGTCCCATTTTTTTTTACATGGAAATTGCAGTTAAGAATTTTTCATGTCAATCTACATTCTGCTGCTTCATATCCAGAAATTAGTACAAGTACAAGGAGGTAAAATTACATTTGTCTGTTTGTGCCATCTCATAATAAAATGTTTACCTTATTGCCCGTTGTTATACATTTTATTTAATTATATTCCCAACTCTCAAACTGATGGTTAAAGTGGCTAAAGAAGGAAATAATTGCATTTAAAATTGACCACTTCAGACAATATTGGTACAGTATTACTATTCGCTAATGCAGTTTAGCATATATAAATAGTATCACATTTTGGATTATAGTATAAGAATTTTATCATTACATAATATTGTTCAGTTTAATAGCAATGGCTCCTAAAAAGAGAATGATCTTAGGCTAGTATAAATGGATGTAACTCAATAGACTTCAGTGAAGCTAGGCAGATCTATAAAAGCTGAGGATCTGACCTATTATATTTTCTATGGGAAATTTAAAAACAAACTCCCAATGTCTCCTTTGGGATTTTAAATTAAATTTCTAAAAAAATTACAAAATTAGACAGCCTAAAATCTTTTTTGTCCAATGTTGAACTGTTCGGGGCCAAATTTCTTATCTTTAATGGCAATTAAATCATTGAAATAAAATAGGTTATTTTTTGTATGTGATATACATAAGTACAATATATGGTGAGAAAATAAAAATATTAATCCTGCTCCTAGCATTGTTCAGAACATAGGTGGTGATCCTATTTCTAGCAAAATCAGTGACAAATCTTTCTCCCCTTATATGAAGTAGACAGGAATGCTGGGGCAAGAGGGAATTTGGATTAATTAAGTAAGCAGTTTCTCCAAATGTATTTTAAAATGAAAAGTTGCACACATGAATAGGACTCTAATACGTCTCTTAGGTAGTCAACAAAGAGAGAGAAACATAAAGGCCATTAAAAATTGGAAAAGTGGGTATAATATTAACACTTGCTTTTCAGCTTTGATTTAGAGCATTGTGTACTGACAGCATGCTTTTATTAACTTATGTTAGTGCCTTATTGCTTGAATCAGTTGAGTTTTCCTTTATAAAAGAGCCATATAGGAAATATTGACAAGTTGATTGCTATATATAGACATCTTTAGACCAAAAGTCTTTTTTTCTGAAACAGGGATATTTCAACATAATACATTTTAGGAACAAGAAAGGTAATCTAACCTTTCTGTTTTTTAAACTACTATTCACTCCCCCTCCTTTTCCAGAAATGCATCTAAATATGTGTTGTCAGTGTTCATTTTGTCTTCTAATAAAAGTAACTGTGGGTTTTGACATAACCTTTCAGGCCAAATTTTAGGTGAGAGAAAATGGTGGAGCCAGATTTTACAACCGGGGAGGGGGGGTGTTGGTGTCATTTGTGGAAACTTCCTGTTTAATGGATGTACTCCTTCTCTGCCGCTGCATCCTCTTTGCCCTGCCGAGGGAGCACCTACCTCCTGCAGCAGCACCTACCTCCTGCAGCAGCACCCTCCATCCTGACACCACAACCCCTAATCCTGGCGCAGTGCAGGAAGGAGACCTTAGGGATGGGGGTTGGGGGGAGGGCTGGAAAGCAAGCCTGCCCCGTACTCATGTGGCAGTGGTGGCTCCTGACCCACAGGGCTGGGCCTAGCTCCCTACTCTGGGTACTGCAACCTAGCACACAAGTCATAAGAGCATCATTTAGATTTGGCCTGGTTACCGTTTCACCATGAATTTGAGTGAGTGGCATTGTGATGTGGCTCACGGGGTTGCTATACCACTTGAACCTGTGTGCCATGTTGCAACTCCTGAAATGTGCAACCAGGCCCAGCCACGTGGGACAGGAGCAGATGCTTCTGGGTGAATTTGGGGCAGGCTTGTAGTGTCTGTGGCATCCAAGGATGATTGAAGAGACATCCTGGCTAATATTTGACCTTCCATGACGATCGCCTGAAACTGATCCCTCTGAAAACGCTGTCATACACCTCCCTTTTGTCAGTTACATAATATGCTTGAAAAGCCACCACACATACACCTAAAGGCCACTGGGGGAAGGGCAGTTGCCCCCTACCTATTAGTTCTGCTACTGATGATACGTTAAAAGTTATAATCCTGGATTAAAGAGATTTATTCTTGTGTGAAGAGACTTGAGTTAATTTGAAACAGATACATGCCATACTGAGTCTCAGTCTCAAAAAGGAGGATGTGATTGCAACTTCTTTCCTCCCTTCTGTCAAACTACTTGGTGAAGTCCCCGCCCCCACTGACTTCAGTGAGGACCAGGATTTACCCACTATATACTAGATTGCGTGAAATACTTACATATGTACCATAAAAAGTTACTGATCCCTTTTTTAATCTCTTTCCTCAAATCTGGTGTCAGAATAAGGAATACGTTCTGTTCCTGAATTTTTGTAGATTCTTCTGAATTGTTGAAAATTAAAAAAAATAAAGACCAATGTCAATTGTCAAAAGAAAATTACTGTAGGCAAACTGAATTTTAGATGAAAACTGATGCTTGTTTTACAAAATTATTTCTTCATGAAACTATGGTCATAAATATGCTTCCTTTATAAACTGTTTTCTACACTCTGTCAAGTTTGACCAAAAATAAGGTTGTGTGGCTTTTGTTTTCTAGAGCCTTTCCTGTTACTGAAATTTCTGAATTCTAGAAGATGTTTCATCCAGTGCAGTTAGCTTAAATTACAGTAAGGAAAATCTTTGAAGATTTTATTCCCACCTGAAGTTCGACTTTTTATAAAGAAACATATAAGTACTTCACTAGGATTCAGTCAGATATGTCCTAATTCCAACATACTACAATTCTGAAGTTACTAAGATCAAGGAATTTGCCTGAGAGTCTCACTTCAGTGAGACTTATTGAATTGCCATAACCCTTGTTGATACCCTCTCATATCAATAGCTTTATTCCTGTAGTATCTTAAATTTATCAGAATTAAGTACTCTATAGTCTACTGAATGAGAGACCATGTATTGTAAGTCTTCAGCTATCATAAAAGAAACATGCAGTATTTGTGTAACAAATTGTTCCCTCAAAAGCACATTCTTCTCTGCTTCCATGCAACTAAAATACTGAAAGATAATGTATAATTCTTATCTTGTGTTTCTATTTGAAAATTACATTATACAGCAAAATTATTTAAAGCAACATTTTAGCAAGAGTAATTGTGTCTATACTAAATTTGTGAATGTTAATCTAAACATCTCTGTGCTACAGTAATTTGACAAAAAAAACCAAACACCTCAATAGATGATTTTAGGCAGTATTTTTTTTTAACTAATCTACCTTCCAGACTGATACTTTAGAATTATATCAATGGCTATTACTGAATATGCTCCCTCCACAATTGCTTCAGTTTGTGTCAATGTTTTGTAATTAATAATTTTTGCTATCCTTTTGAGTGCCTTTTGTTTTATGTTTGTCCTCTGTCATCCTCTGTACAATCTGCCATAGGAGTGTCTGACTAAACTTGTATTAATGAATGTAAAATAATTAAAATGAATCCTGTTCTTCAAAAACATTTAGACACAGGTTGTATATGCACATGTACAAAAACATGGAAAGAAGGAAAAGCGTCATCCTGCTGGACAGGACCTTTTGAAATTTAAGTGAAATTTTTAACAGTTTATTTTCAAAATGGTACCTCACTAATATTCATTTATAGGAATGTCATTGTACTGTTCCACTTTGCTAAATCCAATCACACTTACTGTAGGCATTTTCAGTAAAGAGTGTCCAGTAAATCTGGTGTATATCCTGTGAGTGAAGTTCAATAGTCAGAAGCTTATGGTGCTTCAGTGCTTTTGAATGCATCCCTTTGACTTTCATCAATATTCTAATGTCCCTTATTTATGAGGAATTAAAAGGAAATTTTCTCATGATGAAACTGGAGGATGTTATAAAAAGAATCTGAATGCACTTCACCTGTTCTAATCTTGGGAAACAGTGTTCTGAGTTTGTTAAGATATGGATTGTGTGAAGGTATACACAGTGGAGTTTTTCTTTACTTGCATGCTGAGGGTCATACAGTGTCATCTAGTAATGTCTACCTAATAAAGTTTTGGAGAGGAAAAAGCTATTGATGTTTCTGAATCCTTTTTTGCAAGCAAAGGACTAAACTTCTGTAGCTGTGCAAATTAGGCAAACAGTCTGCGCGCACATTGGAAAAAAAATTGCTGGTCCCCCACATCAGATAGCTTGAGAAGCACTACTTTAGATAACTTTTTGGAACAGGAAAATAAAAAATATTCTCCAGAACCCATTCTTCTAATCACGATAACTATAAAGATACCAAAAATTTCAGTAATCTTGAAAAGGGTGCTCTCAAGTGTTAACTAGGCTTAGCCAGTACTGTGCCCTTAACCGTCACCAAGAATACCTATTTCTCAGGGACTGAAACTTTTGGTTAAAAAAAGGAACTATGCCTTGACTACATTTTGTATGATAAAATGTATCAATAGGATTCAGTGATTTTAATTCACATTCTAGGGTGTCTCTAAGCATAAAGTCTGATCCATTGAACTTACTATCAGAGGGGAGTCAGGAGACTTGCATTCTAGCCCCAGTTTTGCCACTGAGTCACTGTGTGACTTTGGGCACGTTTCTTAATCGCTTTATGCTTCAGTTTCCTCTGTAAAAACGGAATAATAATGTCTGTTCACCTCGTTAAAGCACATTGGCTTCTACAGATCAAAACCTCTAAATGCAAAGTGTTGTATATCTCTAATAATTGACCCTAAAATGTCTAAACGCATGAGTGTAATCATGATTATGTGTACAGAGAGTTTACAGGAAGAAACCCTTGGGAAAGAAAAAGGTACCAGTAGTTGCTCTTCAGAGATAAATATCGCTAGCTGAGCTGCCACCTTCCTACAACATTATACAGATAGCTTTGTTTTAGATTTGCCAGAAAAGACCTCACAGAGGGTGGGCTGAAGATCTAAGAACATGATCCGAGACTGAGAGAGAAACTATGAGATAATGAAGTCCTAGGCCATTAATTCGATTAATGGACAAAATGTTCTCTCATTGAGCCAGTTTCTTCATCAGAAAGCTAGTGACAGAAAATAAGAAAATTTGCATGGAGCCTCTAGCTGACAGACCGTATGAAAAGAAGCAGGAGGAAGAACTTGCTCATCATTCAGCTCCAAGATTTGAGCTGGATGAGATGTATCTGTCTCTAAACCAGTCTGTACATGAATAGTACTAATTCCTGTGTACCTAATAAACTAGTTGCAGTTTAAAGCACCTGCTTTCTTTTGACTTCTTAAATAGTTTTGGACTTAAGTTATCCATATAATACTGCTTCAATTTGTTTTACTTTTTAAAGGGTGATTTCTATTATTTTTTAATTGCATTTAAGAATGTTGTACAACATCCCAAGTATTTTGGTGGGGGCAGGAAAAGGGAAAAGTTAACTAAATAAAATTAACATTAAACAGTGATTATTAGAGATAAGTGAGCCTGAAGACCAAAATTCCATGATTAACTGAAAGGGCTTCCTTTTCTAATGAATGTGCACTCCGTTTCTTGTACAAATAGTTAGCAGGCTATTAATGTGTACAGTTCTTGTGATTGTATAATTATGATCATTTTGTGTACAGACCTAAATATTTGGTCCATAATAGTTGCTGAAGCCCATTTCTGAGTTAATTATAACTGGCATAATTAATGATGATTGATTGGGAATTATAGACCAATCAGCCTAACTTTGATACCTGGAAAGATACTGGAACAAATTATTAATAATGGGGGAGGATAATGGGGTTATAAGGCGGAGCCAACATGGATTTGTCAACACCAAATCATGCTAAACCAACCTAACTTCCTTCTTTGACAGGGTTACTGGCCTAGTGAACAGCAGGTGATTTTTAGTATGGCTTTTTATACTGTCCTACATGATATTCTCATAAGCAAACTAGGGAAATGTGGGCTAGCTGAAATTATTATAAGGTGGGCGTCCAGCTGTTTGAAAGACCATACTAAAAAAGCAGTTATCAATACTTCACTGTCAAACTGGGAGGGCATAAAAGTGGGATCCTTTAGGGGTCATTCCAGTATCTGGACTACTACTCAATATTTTAATTTATGACCTGGATAATGGAGTGGAGAGTATGATTATAACATTTGCAGATGACCTCAAGCATGGTGGAAGTTGGAGGTGATTTGGAGGACAGGATTAGAATTCAAAATAACCTTGACAAATTAGAGAATTGGTCTGAAATCAAGACAAAAATCTATAACGATAAGTGCGAAGTACTTCACTTGTAAATTTGATTTTTTTTTCCCTATCTAACTACAAAATGGGGAATAACTGGCTAGGTGGCAGTATTGCTGAAAAGGATCTGAGGTTGATAGTAAATCACAAATTGTATATGAGTCAAGCCTGTGATGCAGTCACAATAAAGGCTAATATTCTGAGGTATATTAACAAGAATGTCCTATGTAAAACATGGCATGCTAGATATGGAGCTGTCTAAGCCAGCCAATGGGAGATGGTGAGGAGAGGCCTGGGTTCTAAACGCTGCCCTTCTCACACAGTTTAAGTCTGGGCTGCAGGGAGGTGCCTAGCTGTGTGGATGATTCACAATCAGGAACCCCTCTTTTCACGTCAGGTAGCATAGGCTTCTAAACTGTTGCTTGGGAGAATGAGCTAGGCAGATGTCTGCCTCACTCCACACAAAATGGCTGAATGATGCGGTGGTGCCCATCTTACAACTTCTTGCACAGTGGTTAGAGGACTCACTTGGGATGTGGGAGATCCCTGTTCAAATCTTTTTCCCCCTCTACTGAGGGGGGAACTAAATGTGGGATTTCCCACATCCTAGGTAAGTGCTCTAGCCACTGGGCTCAAAGTTATAAGGTGAGCAGTAACACCACCTTGTCTGGGCAGATTTTGAATGAGACCAGCTCCGGTAGGCAGTCTCAGCGTATACCTACTGGATCAGGCCCTGCATGCAATTTAGGTATTTGCCTGCCTATCTTCCCTGGTTCATGAATTGCTCTGGGTCTTAGGTGGGAAGTAGGCATCCACAGGACAAAGTGTTTATGATCAGAGGTAAAAACGTCAGTGTCTAGGGAACTTCTATTCCTGAAAATGTAGGTGTCAAATGAGTGCATTTAGGTACCTACAGGGTGCAGGGAGAGTTCTGTGAATTGCTGTGGAGCCTAAACCCCTGATTTAGCTGCCAAAGTACCTTTGTTAATCCAGCCATAAACCTCTATTATGTGGCCATAATATATACTATAGTATATGTACCTGGCTACTTAAGAATGTCAGTGTCAGCCTTCTTTTCAAAACACTTCCCAGTGCTGTCAACAAAACCATCACTCAGAGACAACCTGCATGCTCTTGCATTGATGAGCCACTGAAGACACTTGGCTAGCCTAAGGAGACATATTTCTAACATTTCTCCCAGTGAGGCTTGATTGGCTCAACCAGTGGGTAAGTAAACCAGCCAGGTGGCTTGCCTACAATGAAAACATGCTACTGCTTCAGAAACAAATACAGAGTATATCTAGTAGCTGCCACACCTTATTTCTGGATGTTTCTGTGTCAGGTAATGAGTCCTGTATGAACTATGCATGTATGCTGAGACAATATCACAATGTTTTCAGCTAACTTTAAATGTTTTTGTTGCAGTCTACCAGACTTTCCTCACACCATTGCTGATATCGCAGTCATGGACTCATTAACACTACTATCAATGTAAGGAAAGCGTAAGAGATGATGGGGACTTGGGGAGTTTGTAAGTTAAATTTTCCTGGGAGCACAGAGTAAAAGATAAGATTTTAATCACAAGTGGCTAACGAGCAGGTAGAGGCTAAAATCAAAATGGAATCTCACTAGCTGTATTCTTCAGAAGGCAGCCCCATGGGCCAACTTGACCACAAGGGCCTTCATTTGGCCTACCAGCCATCAGCTGTTCTGTTCTGCTTCCAGTGGGGGGCTCTGCTGTAAGGATGGCCCTGCTTCCTGCCTCTGTGCTTCCCTGACTTTGGGGTGCATAACTCATGATTTTTTAATTCTTGTGGTTGCCAATCTTGTAGTTGTGTATTTATATTGAGTAAAAATTACAGTAGAAATTGCCTTTCAGAAAGATTTAATACAAGATAGCATAGTGCCCCTAGGATCAGATTTCTAAAGATATTTAGGGTCACTAGTGAGATTTTCAGAAGCAGCTGGGTGTTTTCAACCTTTAAAAATCTGGCCTTTACTGAATATTTGGGAAACAAATTCTACTCACAAGTGGTGAAATACACTCAAATGCTGGGTACAGATACAAAACAGTTGCCAAGGGCCAATGATAGATCAAAGGAAAGCAAAGAAGTTTTAGCACCAACCCAAGAACTCAGGCAGCCTTGAAGTTTTATGAGCCCAAAGAACAGACTTGTGTTATAAAAAAAAAGGAATATGAACACTAATTTAGGAATAAAAATTATAGATTACAAAATCACAATTGAAAAACAGAAAATGTTACTAGAAATACTGTAGGTGTGACTGCTGAAGCTACTAGTAGCTATTAATATTTTCCACTGATTATTAAAATGTAAATTAATGACATCCATCTGCACAAAAGTAATGAAGGTAAATGATGAAGTGCTAAAACTAATAAAACATTTTAAAAAGTAAATAAAAAGGAGTGAAACTATACTTAGTGGAAAGAAAAGGAGTACTTGTGGCACCTTAGAGACTAACCAATTTATTTGAGCATAAGCTTTCCTGTACAGCTCACTTCATCAGATGCATCCGATGAAGTGAGCTGTGGCGCAGGAAAGCTCATGCTCAAATAAATTGGTTAGTCTCTAAGGTGCCACAAGTACTCCTTTTCTTTTTGCGAATACAGACTAACACGGCTGTTACTCTGATACTTAGTGGAGAAAGGCAAGTGTGTGCTTCAGGCAAACAGCATTAGCGAAGGCAAATGTGGATACTGCTCTGAAGCTTTAGGCAGACATAGTAACTGGAAAGGGATTCTTAACAACAGTAAAAAAATCATGTATGACAAGACTAGTGTTTCGGGGGCAGGTATGTAAAATCTTCCCCTGAAACCAATATCCCTGAGCAGCTCATAACCTGCTTTCGGAGAGAGAGAGAGAGAAGCGAAGCCTTCGCGAGGCGTTGGGCCGCCCCCGCGCCTTTCAGAACACAGCCCTGCGGCGGCTGAGAGGCACCCTGCTGCCGGGGACCGCCCCCGCCCCCTGTTTCCGCCACCACGGCGGATCGCTCACCTAGCGTGGGTGGGCGGCTGTCCCCTCTACGCCCCCGCCCGGGGTTTCCCCGCCCCCACTGGCGGCGGCGCATCGCCCTCGTTCTTACCACCCAGGGGCTCGGCCCCTGGCTCCTCGTGCGTGCGGGTTTGCCCCCCCTCCCCGCACAGATGCTGCCCCGCCCCGCGCCCCTCGCGGGCAGCGCCTTCAGCCGTCACCGAGCAGGCCCAGCTCACGCGAGCGCGCCGGGGACCTCACAGCGGCCGGTTCGGCACTTGCGGGACAGAACCAGCCCGGCCCGTCAGCCCCGCCTTGCGCGGGGGCGGGGACCCCACAGACCGCCGGAGGCGGCGCGCGGCCGCACCCCCGGCAACGGAAGACGGCTGGCTCCCTAGGCCGGGCTGGTTACCCTGGCAACCAACACCGTGTGCGGCGGCGCCTCCGACTTGCCCAGTCGCGCCCAGCCTGTCCCTCCGCTAAGACCCCCGCCCCCAGCGAAGAGACTTGCCGCGAGCGAGGTGAGGGGGCGGGGCGGGTGACTCGGCGCCGGGCGGCTCCCGGCGTTGGCAGGTGGGAGCTTCCCATCGTTCGCAGCTCCCGCCGTGACGTCAGCGCTGGCGGGGGAGCCGGGCCCGGGCCGTTGTGGGGGCTCAGAGCCCTCAGCCTCCCGCCACGCCGGCGTGAGGAGACGCCACGGGTGGGTCCTGGGAACCGGCCCGACCTGGCTGGGACCGCGAGAGGCGCTGTCCCCTTTCCCCCTCCCGGGTCAGAGCCGCGCTTCCCCCCGCTCGCCGGCTGCAGCTCGGGGGCTGGCGGGAGCGGGGGCTCTTGCTCCTTTCGACCTGTTTAGAAGGTGGTTTTTACGTTCAGTCCTTTTGGACTCTTGCTGGAAAAAAATAGTATAAAACGCCATTAAATTTATGGCTTTTTAATGTCTTTTGAAGAGTCTGCAGCTCATACCAATGCTGGCTGGAGTAGATGGCCTCTGTAGCGCGTATAGGAGAGATTAAGGGTACATTTTTCTCTGAGCAAAGGCTTGTACTCCACTATGTCTTCCAGAGAAGTTTGTAGCTCCATCAAATGCAGAAGCAGCCATCTGTTTGGGGTTCAACTGACAAGCATTTAACTCTTCTAAGATGTCGCAGATGCAGCTGATGTGTCTTCTATAACCTGAGCACCTAAAAATCATCTACTGGCCTATCACGGACGTCAAGATAACATACACAGTGTCTTAATATTTGATGCCTATTTGCATTGGGGCATTCATCAGCCATGTATGCACATATTTTGAATATGGTGAGAGTGTTCTTCACTTTTTCAGCTGCTGAGTCTTTCACTGTTGCACCATATGCTTCTGGAGAGTCAGCTGAGTTTTTTCAGAAAGATAGCAAGCATTTGCCGGTCTTGTTCGAAACCAATGCCCATAGGGCGACTAGACAGCAAGTGTGAAAAATCAGCATGAGGGTGGCGGGTAATAGGAGCTATATAAGAAAAAGACCCAAAAATTGGGACTGTCCCTATAAAATCGGGACATCTGGTTACCCTAAGTGTCCAACTTCAGGATTAACAAATGACAATGCACTTAACGTTGGCCTCCACTTTGTAGTGTGTGGTATGATGCAACAGCCATGTTGGTTCACATAAACTGAGTTGCATCTCCAGCATTCTTAACAGCCTCATTAAGTTCTTCTAAAATTGGCTTTGACAGTGACTGGCTTATAAGGCTTTCTGCATGTTGATGCAGTCCAGAGGCATGGTGTTTTGCAGTCTTTTCATATGGGTTTTCAATATTGATTTAGCTGATCAGTCTGGCAAACTAAGCTCCTCCACTTTTAATATATAAATCCATGAAATGCCCACATTTTGAATACTGTGTGCAGTTCTGGTCACCCCATCTCAAAAAAGATGTATTGGAATTGGAAATAGTTCAGGGAAGGGCAACAAAAATGATTAGGGGTATGGAACAGATTCCATATGAGGAGAGATTAAAAAGACTGGGACTTTTCAGCTTGGAAAAGAGACGACTAAGAGGGGATATGATAGAGGCTTATAAAATGACTGGTGTGGAGAAAATGAATAAGGAAGTGTTATTTATCCCTTCACTTCACAAGAACCAGCGATCAGCCAATGAACTTAATAGGCAGCAAGTTTAAAACAAACAAAAGGAAGTATTTCTTCACACAATGCACAGTCACTCATGGAGCTTTTTGCCAGGGATGTTGTGAAGACCAAACCTATAACAGGGTTCAAAAAAGAACTAGATAAATTCATGGATGTTAGGTTCATCAATAGCTATTAGCCAGGATGGGCAGGGATGCAACACAATGCTCTGAGTGTCCGTAGCCTCTGTTCTCCAGAAGCTGGGAGTGGACGACGGGATGGATCACTTGATGATTCCCTGTTCTGTTCATTCTCTCTGAAGCACCTGGAATAGTCACTGCTGGAAGACAGGATACTGGGATAGATGGACCATTGGTCTGACCCAGTATGGCAAAGCCCACACCACCAAGCAAAACACCTGTGCCCTACCCTCTCTTTCTTCCCTAGGATATGGCATCCAAACCCCCTGCTTAGGGAGTGCAGTTCAGTTGAGGATGACCGGTGCTTAATTTGTAATGAAAAAGGTGTGAGGGCTCAAGCAAGTTTGTTACTTTCATAACTGATGTGACAAGCCCAGAGGTCCGAGGGCTATGAACTGCCAAGCCTAGAGGTGTTGGGGCTCAGCCCTGGCAAGCCCTAGCACAAATTAAGCACTGAGGGAGGGAGAACCCCCTCATTCAGTCAGGCTAAGTACAGTTCTGCTGCCCTTTATTCTTACAATGAGGGTAACACAATTTCATGACCCACACATTTAATACTTAAGTGATTTGTAACCCACACCAGCCAAAATTGATCACTTGGGCAGCACAGCTCTGTCTGCTGGATACCTAGGCAGAGTAGGTGTGTTCATCTAAATGCAATCTGCTCTTGAAGCCTTTCCACAGTCCCCTGGCTCTTCACTAGCTGTTAGGGAAAAGCTCATTCAGACCTTGCTTATAAATAATCATTTAAAATCATTTAGGTAGGCCAATATAGCTGAAACAAATGGGCTGACATTGTCATAAATAACAGTTGTATGAGGATGTTAGTCTTTGTTCATAGTTTTCAAACCCATTATGCTTTCTCAGGTATAAGTATTTTCTCATATACTGTATATGCTTTTAAAGTGTGTATTAATGTTTCAATTTCAATTCAAATTTCCAACTAACAACTAAATTGCCATCACTGTGTGTAACTCGGGGGGGGGGGGGGGGATCAGGGAAATTAGGGGAGGTGGTCTAGGGAAATCTCTGCTTGCTTCAGAGTTTTGGGGTTTGCTTGGTTTTTTTTTCCAAACAGAAAAGCAAGGAAAGGGAATCTTACATGTTCTGCTATACAATGGCTTTATTTTTATTTATTAAACATCATTTTTAAAAAGTTGGCTTCATCTTAATGTCATCTGGCTTTTATGAGGTGAGGCACCAGCCTGAGCTAGCAATAAACTGCCCAGGTGGCAACCCTTTGCCAAACTAAACAAGCATTAATTCAGTACAGCTTTCCCATAAGGCCTTCAGCTGTTTTGTATTTTCAAATAAATCTGCTGTTGCCTTTCCCTCAAATTCCTTAATAACCTTTACAAGTACCTAACACCACAGCACTGATTATTTTGCTTCTAAAAATCACATTTCATCGAAGGTAGGTAAGCTGTACCATTTTTAAAACTCTTGCTTATTACTTCATTCTGAATTGACTCATAAAATTCAGCTGTTTCATGAGTAGTTTAGCAATTCTAGAATTTATAAATGATCTTTTAACATTTGTATAATCTAACAATGCCATCTTTTCTTTAGCTGTAACAGAAGGGCAAAAGGTATAGAGTGCTAAAAAAAAAATTGATTTCCTTTTGTCACAAAGTAGTCTCTCTAGGTTGAAATAATTCTGTCATTATGATCTTGCACTATAAGGACTCAATCCTCATTTTTTTAGATCTGAAAACTCTTATGCTGGATTTCACATATCCCCTATGTGATGTATATCACAGTCAAGGGTGCTGGAACAATTTGTATAGTGTGAGTGCTGAGAGCTATTGAACCAAACTATAAATCCTGTATGTAATGGAAATCATATTTCAAGCCAGGGAGTACGTCAGCACCCCTAGTTCTAGCACTTATAATCATAGTGCAAGACTAAGGCATATCAGGCCACGTGTCAGTACAGGGTACATCCAAGAAAGCACAGTATGCAATCTTCATTTGCACGAAGACTGTGCTAGGATAGAGACCCTATATCCACTGTTTCCAAATGTATCCTTAAATTGAATCTTAGAAACACTTCTTCATACTCACACCCATTGATCTCTTGAGACCAGATTTCTAAAGATGCAATTTTATGCATAGCCTATTAGCTTATATGAGTAGGATGAGCAGAATATTGCACCAAAAGTTTCTTCATTACAAATAATTTTGCTGTTCTCTTATAGCTAAAGCAATCTCACGTTATGATGTGAAACAACTATGTTGAAGTAATTTGGCCAAGGTATTCTTATATCATGATATAACACTATGGTGCCTTTTTTCTTTAATGAATATTTTAATGATAAAACAGGCACTACTCCATCCTTAGGAGCTATGGCAGATGTACTTTACAATGTATTACTCCTGAGGGCATTCTATGCCAAAAAAATAAAAATTCAGTGAACATTATCTTAAAATTCTGCAAATTTTATTTGTCAAATAAAAGTGGAGGCTTCAACATAGCACTGGGGAGCACAGGCCACTGGCTGCACAGAGGTGGGAGATCACTGTGCAGCTCCCGCTGGGACATGGACTCAGCGGGAAGGCTGCATCCAACCCTGACACAGCATGAGAACCAGGCCTGTCCCAGAAACACCCAGGGCCCTGCCCCTCCGTGCCAGGTGCACCAGGTGTGGGCAGGACAGCTCAGCAAGGCAGGATCCAAGGGTGGAGGGGCTTAGTGTGAAAGGGTTCAGTGTGGGACAATCTGGAAGCAGGTGGCTCAGTGGGGGACCTGAGTGTGGGGGAGGATCTTGATGTACAGGGGCTTGTTGGGGGTTTCTGGGTGTAACAGTAATGGGACTCTGCAGGAGGTGAAGGTGGGATCTGGGTGTGGGGGATATAGAGGTTGGTGGGGGGTCTGGGTGTGGGTGGCTCATCAGGGTGGTCTAGGTGCAGTGGGAGTGGGGCTCATCAGGGGGTTCTGAGTGCAGGGGTGTGAGGCTCGGTGGAAGGGCGTGGATATGAGGGTGTCTGGATGCATGGTGGATGGGGGATCAGCTCCCTGTACAGGGATCCCTTGCCCTGCAGCTGAGGAGCAATGGGTACAGGGAGGGAGTTTGCAGAGTTTCCTGAAGCTGGGAGAGAAATCTGGGGGTGGGTCTGACCCAGCCCCGGATGCTGTGCAGGGGAAGAGGAAGTCCTGTCTTCCCTAGCCAAGCCAGGACTAGCAGCTGAATCCAGCAAAGGATAGGAGCCACGAGCTGGGTCTTCCACAGTCCTGCTCTCTGCCCCACAGTGAATTATCTCTCTGCCGGCTGCCCCGGGCACCCGAAACATACTTCTGGGGAAGGTCGCATGACCACTGTTGTGGCTTCCCTTTGCTTCCCTGTCAGAGTCATTTTTCTGCAGGGAAGCAGAGAAATCTACTGGGGACATAAATTCTGCACATGCGCAGTGGTGAAGAATTCTCCCACGGGTAAATGTTTGGAATTATTAAAAACAGTAGAAACATAAGAATTGTCATTTAGATCAGATCCATGATCCGTCTCTTCTAGTATCGTGTCTCTAACAATGTCCGGCACCCGATGCTTCAGAAGAAGGTGCAACAAACCCTGCAGTAGGCAGGTGCGGGCTAATCTGCCTTCCCTCCCCTCCCCCCCGCGCCAAAGGTTTCATCTTAATCCCTAATACAGATTAGTTTAGAACCTGAAGCATGAGGTTTTATATCCCTTCAAAAATATTTGTTAGTATTTAGTATTGTAACTGGTTAATCTTATCAGTATAAGTGTCCAATAACTTTTTGACTCTTGCTAAGTTCTTGGTCTCTGTGCGATAATATAGCAAGGGGTTCCACAGTCTAATTACACATAGTTTGGAGAAGTGTTTCTTTTTATCAGTTTTGAATTTGCCATTTTTAATGTCATTGAAAGTAAAGTTCTGTTGCATGGCTCCTGAATCTGTTTATACTGATATGCATTGCACTACAGGAACAGTTAAAAATGTAAAAAAATAAGCATTGAATCATTTCCAGCTAACCAACAAAACGCACCTGTGAGTTTTCAGTATAATTACATATTCAACTGTACACACCTGTAATTATTTGATCTGAATGCTAGAAATTGAACATTGTATATGGGGATATGGGGAGAAGTAAGAAAGCATTCCTTGGTGTAGGTTGGTTTTCTGGAGGAATATGACAGAGTGAGTGAGCGAGCGAGCAATGCAAACTGAGAGGGAGACTTGCTTTCTTAGAAAGCAGCATGAAAGAAAGGAGAGGGAGAAAGGACTGGAAGGAACAGAGAGAGTGATTTGCAGGTTGGATAAATAAGAGTAGAGTTATAGGTATGGGGTGAAATTTATATAGTGCCTTTAAGGTGAGGACAAGGAATTTTGGGGGGTGGGGGGATTGTTTGTTTTTAGGATAAAACGAATTAATGAAAGGATTGAAATGAGTTGCAAGTGCTTTGGAGGATAGGATTAAAATTCAAAATGATCTGGAAAAACTGGAGAAATGGTCTGAAGTAAATAGGATAAAATTCAATAAGGACAAATGCAAAGTGCTCAACTTGAGAAGGTATCAATCAGTTGCACACATACAAAATGGGAAATGACTGCCTAGGGAGGGGTAGGCTGGGGGTCATAGTGTATCACAAGCTAAATATAAGTCAACAGTGTAACACTGTGTTTTTTTGTTTGTTTTTAAAAAGCAAAAATCGTTCTGGGATGTATTGGCAGGAGTGTTGTAAGCAAGACACAAGAAGTAGTTCTTCCACTCTACTTTGTGCTGATAAGGCCTCAACTGGAATAATGTGTCCAGTGCTGGATGTCACATTTCAGGAAAGTTGTGAACAAATTGGAAAAAAATCCAGAGAGCAATAAAAATGACTAAAGGTCTAGAAAACATGATCTATGAGGAAAGATTGAAAAAATTGGGTTTGTTTAGTCTGGAGAAGAGAAGGTTGAAGGGGGACAAGATAACAGTTTTCAAGTACGTAAGATATTGTTACAAGGAGGAAGGAGAAAAAATTGTTCTTGTTAACCTCTGAGGATAGAACAAGAAGCAATGGTCTTAAATTGAAGCAAGGGAGGTTTAGGTTGGACATTAGGGAAAAATCCTAACTGTTAGGGTAGTTAAACACTGGAATAAATTGCCAAGGGAGGTTTTGGAATCACCATTCTGTTTTTTTAAGAGCAGGATAGACACAACCTGTCAGGGATCGCGTAGATAATACTTAGTCCTGTCTCAAGTGTAGGGGACTGGACTTAGAAGACCTTTTGAGGTCCCTACCTGTCTTATGATTCGAGGGCAGAAGAGTGGTGAAAAGCTCAAGTCATTGGGTAAAGAATTTAACTAGTAGCAGATTTAAAAAGGATGAAAGGAAGAGAGCCCTTGTCATTGGCACCTTTTGTAGGGAGCATATACTCGTGTGTGTTAAATACTGACCAGGTTAGGAGATGTGTGTTTAAACCTTAGCTTCACTAATTGTTGAGAAGCAGAATCTTGTAATTCTGCCTGCATTGTTTATAAATTTTACATATTAGGCATAACTTCTTTAGAAAAAAACAGGTTTTGGTCCTTGGGTAAACTTAAATAAGGTTTTTCCTGTTGTTTGAGTTGGAAGTCATCTTGTTCTTAGCATTTATATTATACATAACGGTAGTAACTGACTCACCTTTAGGAAGTGTGCATTACAGCGTACTTCACACCATTATCATCAGTAAGTGTGAAAATATACTAGGATAAGTAGAAGAAATAGGCTTAATAGAGACATTTTAGCATAGGGAGACTACATTATGAGTATAATATTTTGTTGATTGATAATTACAATGTAAACATAGTTTTGAATTAATCTATTCTAGCAATGGAGAATACAACTTTAAGTATAGAATCTGAATACATCAAGAACCTCCAGCAACAAATTTACTTCCTTGAACTGGAAGCCAATTTTCTATATCCTTCAATATACCTTGCTAAAAAATGAGATAAATATACGCAAGAAAAACTTATCTTGGAAATACATTAAGATCACACAAGCTGAATAAAACATTTTAACTGTTGAGTGTTATGATTTTGATTAAAAAATAACTTTTTCTGCACTTTATGTAATTAATTTAAAATCACTTTTTGACCTTAACTTTTCATTATCACGCGTGAACAGACTAAAAAAGCCACTGATCTTCAGCCCCGCATTACCTCTGAAACTGAGCACTTGCTTCAAAAGCTACAGGTAACTTTTCCAGTTATACAACTTTATTTTCATGTGAATAACTCTGTGGTCTATTCTGTTTCTATCAAATACTGTAGCTTTTTTGCACTTTTATTTTTGTAAATAAAATGAAATATTGTGTCAACTTGAAACACAGTATCAAAGAATGAGTTAAAATAGTTTCAGCTATTGCACTTGTTCTAGGTCATCCTGCCAAGTGTTCTGACTTTACAATCAATTTTAAAAAAAATTCCTTACTCCTGTTGTCGAATGAAAGACGACAAAATGGGAAACCGAATTGTTAAGACTCTCATTCTACAATGACACGTGCACATACTCAGTTGGACTACTCATGAGCTTAAAGTTAAGCATGTGATAAAGGCTTGAGGCCTGACTACAAAAATGCTGTCATATGTATAAACAGGGAAAAAAGACAATAAATACTTTCTAAAATCTTTTAATTATAGTAAATTTAAGTATTACTTGTAACAATAATGAAGAACTTTTAGTTTTTGTTGTTTTTTTTTTTAAGTTGACTGTGTCCCTTTAAAAAGTTTGTTGCCTAAACTGGCCATATCTACCGATATACGGCCCTGATCTTACCAGGAGAACAAAGCTAAAGTTAGTAACCAAGGACTTGTCTATATGGGGAAGTTGACCGGCATAGCTATAATGGAATAATTATTCTGCTATAGCTGTGTAAGTATAACTTTTTTGTGGATATACTCTGTTTAGGAGAAAACATTACTTTATTCTGGAATAGTTACTCCACAATAGATTACTATTCCAGAATTCAGTGTCCACATGGGGAGCTATACTGGCATAGCTATAGCAGAATAAAAAAAGGTCTTGATGCAGAATTGAGCCATGCAGCCCACCTAAATCTATGTACTAATCTAGGTGAGGGAATATATTTAGTGAGGAAAACTGATCATTTTTCAAAAGTTTCAGTATATTTCTATGTAAATAAATATGGAAAAAGCATTTTTGTTCACTTTGCTTATGTCAGCAAAATGAGGTATTTTGTCTCCTAGGGCTTCACAACTTTGCTAAGTCTGTCATGTTCATGCATAAATGTTTTATTGATAGCCCACCATGACAGAAAAAGGAAATGATCAAGTGGGTTAAAGGAGCTGACATTTGATTTATTGTGTGTTGGTGGTTTACCAGCGTTTAAATAATTTTGTATGACATGCTGGTTTGTTGCCGTGCTCTCAGTGAATTTGTGGAGGAGTTAACTAAAGCTAATAACAAACTAGTAAAGGAACAGCACATCAGATATAGGTTGTTATAAATCAAATGAAGGAATTTTTATGAGACAATTCTGTGTATAAGCAAAAGGAAAAATGCAGCCATTTGACTGAATAAGGATATTGTGTTCTTTGCTTATGAATTGGAAAGTAAAATCACTAGTAGACATAAGCTCCGGAGTTCAGTTCAGAAATATATTGAAGTGGGACAGTGCTTCCATGGGTCTGCAATGGGAGCTGGATGGGCTGCTTGGCACTTTTGAAAATCTGACCATCTATTTAGGAGCCTGATTTTAGGCTCTCGTTTTCTGGGGTTTTTTTGGTTTGGTTTTTTTTGTTTGTTTGTTTTTTAAAAAGGTAGCCTAAAACTACATTTTAAAAGAGGTGAAATCTTCCAATGACTTAAAAAATTTACATCCTTTTGAAGATTTTTCCCAGAACTGTGGACAATAAAGGTTCATCAGTGGTATATTCGAAGTTGATTTTAGCTATACTATGTGCTTTGTTGTACATCAGCTGCAAGGTCTTTGGGGCTGGGAGTGTCTCTGTTTTTGTACATCACCAAACATGTTGGTAATAAATAATAGAATATGTATACATGATATAAGATATGTCAGTTTCTTTAAAACAGGTCATACTGGCTCAGGGGCCTTCTGCATATGTTTGCAATCGCTTTGAGGGTCTTTCCACTTTTTTTGCTTTAGGGCCTACCAAAACTTGAAGCCCCATATTATAGCCATAATAAAAAAAGAAAACAATCTCCCTAAATTCTCAAGTCATATTTCATCTTAGAGTAGATATTTTCTGGGAGATTTGCGGGGGGAGGGAGTTGAGAATCAGAAGAGGAGTTAAGGTGTGTTTGAAAAATTTCTCCGCTGTAGACTATTTGAAAATATTCCTAACTTTTTTTCTTTTCTCATCATAAGTCTAAAATGTGGAAAAGTGAGAAAAAGTGACTTTTTGTGTATTGGGTATGCAGGTTTGTGGTGGAATTACAAAGAAGACCTCGGTAATTACTTTATAAAGATGCAAAGAGACCTCTCAAAGCCAGACAAAAATCTTTCGAATGTGACATGGTAACTTCAGAGGGCTGTCATGTTTTCCATGTAATAATTTTAGTTAAATATTTGATAATTTTGGCAGAGTAAAATTTTAAAATGTTTCCTCTTTTAAATTTTGCTTTGTTTTTCTTGCTTTTCTTAAGGTTCCTCTAACTGTTCAACTAGTTCAGTAATTCCCATATGTTTCAAACTTCACACCCACATGTGTTTTGATAACATCCCAGACACGGGCATTTTTAAAATTAAACACAAAAAGCATTGAACTATGCCAAGATTAGGCAAAGGGACTGGTCAGATCTGAGAGTTGCTTCCTTTTTCTGATGTTGCCAGTCCGACACTCAGATTTGCCAGCCATATTCCATGCACGCTCCTGGTCAGTAGGGAGCTATTTACGCAGTCAATGGCTTGGAGGTGGATGTTGAGGGAAGGAAGGCAGAGTGAATGGGCCTTCAATGAGAAGGGGGTGGGGGGATGCCAGCAAGTGGGGTCCTCTGTTAGAAAGAGGATTGTGTGCAGTGGTGGGGGGCCTAGAATGGCTGAATTCCATGTTTCTGTGCCAAGGTGTTGGCATATCAAAGGCTCTCCACGACATTAAGGAGCCAAGGCAACAGTGTTTATGTGACCATCGTTTATTAGCACTGTAGTGTCCAGGAAGTGGATCTCTTGTGTGGACTGGACCAGGCTGAGGTTGATGGTGGGATGGAAATTGTTGAAATCATGGTGGAATTCCTCAAGGGCTTCTTTTCCATTGGTCCAGATGATGAAGATGTCATCAATATAGCGCAAGTAGAGTAGAGGCATTAGGGGATGAGAGCTGAGGAAGCGTTGTTCTAAGTCAGCCATAAAAATGTTGGCATGCTGTGGGGCCATGCGGGTACCCATAGCAGTGCCGCTGATTTGAAGGTATACATTGTCCCCAAATGTAAAATAGTTATGGGTAAGGACAAAGTCACAAAGTTCAGCCACCATCAACCTCAGCCTGGTCCAGTCCACACAAGAGATCCACTTCCTGGACACTACAGTGCTAATAAACGATGGTCACATAAACACCACCCTATACCGGAAACTTACTGACTGCTATTCCTACCTACATGCCTCCAGCTTTCACCCTGACCACACCACACAATCCATTGTCTACAGCCAAGCTCTGCGATACAACCGCATTTGCTCCAACCCCTCAGACAGAGACAAACAAGATCTCTACAAGAGATCTCTACAAGATCTCTATCAAGCATTCTTACAACTACAATACCCACCTGCAGAAGTGAAGAAACAGATTGATAGAGCCAGAAGAGTTCCCAGAAGTCACCTACTACAGGACAGGCCTAACAAAGAAAATAACAGAACACCACTAGCCGTCACCTTCAGCCCCCAACTAAAACCCCTCCAACGCATTATTAAGGATCTACAACCTATCCTGAAGGATGACCCAACACTCTCACAAATCTTGGGAGACAGGCCAGTCCTTGCCTACAGACAGCCCCCCAACCTGAAGCAAATACTCACCAGCAACCACATACCACACAACAGAACCACTAACCCAGGAACCTATCCTTGCAACAAAGCCCGTTGCCAACTGTGCCCACATATCTATTCAGGGGCACCATCACAGGGCCTAATAACCTCAGCCACACTATCAGAGGCTCGTTCACCTGCACATCCACCAATGTGATATATGCCATCATGTGCCAGCAATGCCCCTCTGCCATGTACATTGGTCAAACTGGACAGTCTCTACGTAAAAGAATAAATGGACACAAATCAGATGTCAAGAATTATAACATTCATAAACCAGTCGGAGAACACTTCAATCTCTCTGGTCACGCGATTACAGACATGAAAGTTGTGATATTACAACAAAAAAACTTCAAAACCAGACTCCAGTGAGAGACTGTTGAATTGGAATTCATTTGCAAATTGGATACAATTAACTTAGGCTTGAATAGAGACTGGGAGCGGCTAAGTCATTATGCAAGGTAACCTATTTCCCCTTGTTTTTTCCTACCCCCCGCTCCCCAGACGTTCTTGTTAAACCCTGGATTTGTGCTGGAAATGGCCCACCTTGATTATCGTACACATTGTAAGGAGAGTGATTACTTTAGATCAGCTATTACCAGCAGGAAAGTGGGGTGGGGGGAGAGAAAACCTTTTGTAGTGGTAAACACCCATTTTTTTCATGCTTTGTGTGTATAAAAAGATCTTCTGTATTTTCCACAGTATGCATCCGATGAAGTGAGCTGTAGGTCACGAAAGCTTATGCTCAAATAAATTGGTTAGTCTCTAAGGTGCCACAAGTACTCCTTTTCTTTTTGCATTCAGCAGACATTTGAAGCAGTTGGTGTAGAATGCTGGCACTGTAAATATGCAATTTGTGTCTGAATGCATCTGTCTATGTTTAGTTTCTTTTTAAATTTTTATTGGTTTGAACTGAGATGCAACCGACCAGAATAAATGAGCATTTGACATTTGTGGAAATATTTAGTAATAAATGTACTTTCACCACAAAAATATTTATTTTTTTACAGGAATTACAGTCCCAAGATGATGGCCTCCATTTGGAACTCAAGCGAAAGGAAGCCAGTTTAAATATGCTGAAAACAGACAGAGAACGAATTAATAACCAGATCAATGTTGCAGTTGGTAATTGTTTTTCAGGAATCAAATGTCAACATCTGAATGTCTACAGTCTTTTTTTTTTCTTCTTAATACCTTGAGGGGCACAAACTGCAGAGTTTCAGGTTCCAGAAAAGCAGCCGAAGTTCTGTAGCAGTTGCTCTAGTGTGGACAATGGGTTCTTTCCTTTGGTGTCAGGTAGAAATGGATCAGTTAAGAGTTGGTGCCAATCCCTTGCTCTTTACAGGCACTCTGTATCTTGGTTGTCCAGTTCCTTTCTGTGTCTCAGTGAATAATTAGAGAGAGAAGATGTGTGAGTTAATATCTTTTATTGGACCAACTTCTGTTGGTGAGAGAGACAAGCCTTTGAGTTACACAGACCCCTTCTTCACGTCTGGAAAGGTATTCAGAGTGTCACAGCTAAATATAAGATTGAACAGATGGTTTAGCATAAGTAGTTAGCACATATTCGAAGGGTGAAGGTGAAGTGGCCTGTTAACACACCTGTAGTCATAGGTCTAAAAGGAGGCTCAGTGGGTGTCACCGGGGTCCCACTGGGGGCCAGCTGAGGTCACTCAATTAGGGTGAACTGCGAAGAATGGGACAGACAAACCCCAAAGCTGGTGGATGTGTCAATACTTATATTTACCAAGCCAGCACTAAACAGCTTCTGTTATACCTTACTGGTTACCCAGAAACCAACAACACAGTTCTCTTAAAGTAACCTAGCCTCAGGCCTCCATCCAGGTACCCAAGTCAAATATTATGAAGATTTCTGAAAATCTTATTTCATCATATTAAAGAAAAGGTTCTACCAATCCCAAAGGATCGGACACATTACCTCCAACGTAATTAATATTCCAGATCTTCCCCAAATACACACTACAGCCAATTCTTATTAACTAAACTAAAATTTATTGAAAAAGAAAAAAGAGACACTATGGTTAAAAGATCAATATCCATACAGACATGAATTCAATTCTTGAGGTTTAGATACATAGCAGAGATGGTGAGCTTTGTAGTTGCAAAGAGTTTTTAGAATTTAGTCCATAGGTTATAGTCCAACGTCCAATATCCTGTTCAGGGAGTACCAGCATAACTGGGATCTCAATCTGGCGACTCAAACTTCCCCTAATGAAGCTTAAGCAGATCTGAGATACAAAGGACTGGGTCCCAAGTATCTTTTATACAACTTCAGGCCTTCTTTGACAAGTTGGAGTCCCTTGGGGAACAATAGGCCCTCTTTTCCTAACCATCATCATTAATTATCACATAGATTAACATAAGGCAATTTATCCATTAGGCAGTCTATCACTGGTACTTAGCTACATGAATTAACAAAAGGCAACTGCCTGTTTTTCGACCTTTCACAGATGATTTGCTATGCATTTTAGAGATGAATGCAGTGATATCCCATGTTTACAATTCATTTAAATGTTAGGATGTTCTTTTGATCTCTGAATTATCAGAATACAGCATAGACAGGGACTGTTGATTACATTGTTGACAACTACCCATATATATGTCAATACACAAAAACACAAACATTCTCTCCCCATATGTCTTTAAGGGTTGAATTTCAGTCATTTATTTTGCAGGATGTTTAACCCTTTCTGGCCATGTGTCACAGTGGGTTAAAGATTATTGTAATAAGCCATAAGTCCAGTGTCTTTATTAAGACCATGATTTTCCCAGGCTCCAATATTCAGTTCTCTGGGAGAAAGCTACTCTCTACTACACTGGAAATTTCAGGTTTTTTGGCTTTCCTGACCAGAAGATACAGCTGTCAACTCCTCCTCCTAACAGCTTAATGGGCCACAGCTATCAGCTCCTCTATCCAGGCCTGGCACCTCCAGTAGTCTTTCCCACTCAGACCAGTCAACAATGAAGAAGAGCTCTATATAGCTCGAAAGCTTGTCTCTCTCACCAAAAGAAGTTGATCCAATGAAAAAATATTACCTCACCTCCCTTGTCTCTCAAATATCCTGAGATCAACACAGCTACAACACTCTCATTGAATAAGCTGGGAAATGCTTCATATTGAAAAATGATCTTTTGATCACAGTTTCAAGGAACCATAGAAGACAGCACAGGCAGAACAGGGCTCTGAGGGAGTTGGCTGATGTGATTGCAGAGCCATTGGCCATTATCTTTGAAAACCTGTGGCGATTGGGGGAGGCACCGGACAATTGGAAAAAGGCAAATATAGTGCCCATCTTTAAAAAAGGGAAGAAGGTGAATCCGGGGAACTACAGGCCAGTCAGCCTCACCTCAGTCCCTGGAAAAATCATGGAGCAGGTCCTCAAGGAATCCATTTTGAAGCACTTGAAGGCGATAAGGAACAGTCAACATGGATTCACCAAGGGCAAGTCATGCCTTACCAAACTGATTGCCTTCTGTGATGAGATAACTGGCTCTGTGGATATGAGGAAAGCAGGATGGGGATATGGGGATGTGATATACCTTGACTTTAGCAAAGCTTTTGATATGGTCTCCCACAGTATTCTTGTCAGCAAGTTAAAAAAAGTATGGATTGGATGAGTGGACTGTAAGGTGGATAGAAAGCTGGCTAGAGTGTTGGGCTTAATGGGTAGTGATCAGTGGCTCAGTGTCTAATTGGCAGCCAGTATCAAGCAAAGTGCCCCAGTGGTCTGTCCTGGGGCTGGTTTTGTTCAACATCTTCATTAATTATCTGGATGATGGGACGGATTACGCCCTCAGCAAGTTCACGGATGACATTAAGATGGGGGGGGCAAGGTAGGTACGCTGGAGGGTAGGGATAGGGTCTAGACAAATTGGAGGATTGGGCCAAAAGAAATCTCATGAGGTTCAACAAGGACAAGTGCAGAGTCCTGCACTTAGGAAGGAAGAATCCCATGCACTGTTACAGGCTGGGGACCAACTGGCAAAGCGGCAGTTCTGCAGAAAAGGACCTTGGGATTACAGAGAACGAGAAGCTGGATATGAGTCAACAGTGTGCCCTTGTTGCCAAGAACGCTAACGGCATATTGGGCTGCATTAGTAGGAGCATTGCCAGCAGATTGAGGGAAGTGATTATTCCCCTCTATTTGGCACTGGTGAGGCCACATCTGGAGTATTGTGTCCAGTTTTGCCCTCCTACCCCGAAAAGATATGGACAAATTGGAGAGTCCAGCGGAGGGCAACAAAAATTTTTAGAGGACTGGGGCATATGACTTACGAGGAGAGGCTTAGGGTATTGGTCTTATTTAGTCTTCAGAAGAGAAGAGTGAGGGGGGATTTGATAGCAGCCTTCAACTACCTGAAGGGGGGTTCCAAGAGGATGGAGCTAGGCTGTTCTCAGTGGCAGATGACAGAATAAGGAGCAATTGTCTCAAGTTGCAGTGGGGGAGGTCTAGATTGGATATTAGGAAAAACTGTTTCACTAGGAGGGTGGTGAAGTTCTAGAATGGGTTACCTAGGCAGGTAGGGGAATCTCCATCCTTAGAGGTTTTTAAGGCCTGGCTTGACAAAGCCCTGGCTGGAATGATTTAGTTGGGGTTGGTCCTGCTTTAAGGAGGGGGTTGGACTAGATGACCTCCTGAGGTCTCTTCCAACCCTAATCTTCTATGATTCTATGAAAGTGCAAATAACCCCCGACTAAGACAACTCTGTCTGTTCCTCTGTCAGAGGGCTGGTACACCTGAAATGTGTAGCCAAGCAGTGGCTCAGTGGTTTACCTGTCCAGCCATCCGCCAGTGACAATGGACCAGGACTGGGTAACCTCACTGCCCTTCAAAGCTCCCTCACTAAATCAAGATCTGGACAGGAGGCTCAGGACAGTGAAAAGGCAGAAATGGTAGGAGATTCTCTCTGATCCTTACTACAAGCTACCTTTTTTTTTTCTCCCCCCCCCGCCCCTTTCCCCCTGAGGGAGAAACAGAAATTCAGTTCAGAGGGCAACACTTAGATCAACAGGCCCTTTGAGACGTACATCTTTGACCCCTTCCTGGTTCATCTAGGAATGGACTTCTTTGTAGATATATATGGGGTATATAAATCCCATTACAATTACATAAAAAGTACAATATAGTAACTGTCAGCACTGCTCAAAACTAGATTTAAGACTAGGCTTTCTCATCTGTGGAACGTAGGCCTCTTTCTCTCTGAATAAGTCACTCCTCTGGGTTTCCCTTTCCAATAGAAGTTGCTATAGGGGATGAACCTAGTCCAGTATCCAGCAGTGGCCAGGACCAGTTGCTTCAGAGAAAGGTGCAAGAAGCCCTGCAGTAAGCAGTTATGGAATAACCTGCCCACAGGGAAAAACAACCCCAATAATTAGAGGATTGGCTTATACCCTAAAGGATGAGGGTATATGTCCCTACCAAAATTCTTGTTTGCTTATTTTTTTAAATATTTAGTGTTGTAACTAGAATCCTGCTAAACTCTTGCACTTGAGATATCCTGTGGCAATGAATTCAAGAAAGCTACCGGTAATTACGCATTATATGAAAAGGTGTGTGTGTCATTTTATCAGTTTAATATTTTCTTCTTTTGACTGTTATGATCTCTGGATTTCTCACCCCCCCTCCGCCCCCCACCCCGGCCAGCCTGACTGCTAAAGGCAGTTCCTCCCTCCCTCTCACCCTGGAAGGAGAGCCCCTGTCCTGGTTTGGTACTAGTAGTCATCCCCATCATCCACACTGGGGACCCAAACCACAGTAGAACAAGCATTTTTACCTACTAATTGGCAAAGCAAATGTAGACACCTGTTTAGGAAGTCCCTCAGGCTAATGCAATTGCTCTGGTTTGAAAGGGATGATGTCAGAATAATTACATAAGAAAGAGTGTTTCTTGTAAGATGTGGATTTATATTTTATCCTAGAGACTGCTGGAGGTGCCAGGCCAGGACAGAGGAGCTGACAGCTGTGTCCCATTAAGATGCTAGAAGGCAGAGTTGACAACTCTACTGCCTAGTCAGGAAAGCCATAAAAGCTGAGGTTCCCAGTGTAGAGTATCTTTTTCCCAAACAAAGAATTGAATTAGAGGTGCCTGGAAAAGGGATTTTTTTTTCCTCATTTTTCAGCCCAGTGAATTGAAAGACTAGAATTGATTGGCTACCTTGCTGATAGGGGAACCTCTCTAGTATAATTCTCTGTCTTTAGTTAGGTCTCTTAGCCATAAAAGAAATTCTGAGACCTTAATTTCTACCTGCAGCAGTCCCAAATACTGGGAGGAAGGGAGAGGCTGGGCTGTTTGTTTTTTGGTTTATGTTTTCAACCCTGGCTGCTTAAAGGAATGATGTTTCCAAATGCAAAGAGATAAGCAGTGGCCCTAGTCCAGTGGTGTTAATTCTTAATGGTAATATGATTAATTAGATGTCCATGAAGGATTTTAGACATGAAAAGGCAGTATATAAGTATGAAGGTTACTGGGTTTGTACATGAACATATGTAAATATTGCAGAATTCATACAGGTTAATGTCACTTTTCAGTGCATGATCACTAGAGTATAATTTAAATTTTCTATACTATATATATGAAGTATATAAATGGGTTCTGTACCTCAAGTGTTCCAAGAATATTGTTGAACAATTTTTTCATATAATAATAGAGGGCAATCAAATAAAACATTCACAAATACAGTATGCAGTTTACGGCTTGCTAAGATGATGTTGAAAAGATTTACCTTTAGTTTTTCTGTTAGTGAATATGGATATGTTTTGCACAACAGCTGTGAATACGGCAGTTTTAATGCATTCTTAGTTGCATCCAATTCTAGTCACATGAAAAAGGAAGAAAGATGATCATAGAGACGTAAAGAAAAAAGGGGATTGGTGAATTTCAAGCAAGTTTAATCTACAAATGTCTGTTATAGTAAACTATAACTGTACGTTTTTTCCATAGAACCACAGAGGTTCACATGCAGCTTAAACAGCATTGCAAAATGTGACTTTTTTGAAAGGCTTTTAAAAAATATATTTGGCACCATCAAGTGGTAAAATTGGGTATTGCCACTTCAGATTAACAGTTCATTGTGCTAAGCAGGGAAAAGCCAGATCAAACCTCATAGTTGGGGCCCTACCAAATTCACAGCTATGAAAAACGTGCCATAGACCGTGAAATCTGGTATCCCCCTGTGAAATCTGGTCTTTTGTGTGCTTTTACTCTATGCAGTACTATACAGATTTCATAGGGAGACCGGTGTTTCTCAAATGGGGGGGCCTGACGCAAAAGGGAGTTGCAGGGTGAGGGGTCTCAATTTTATTTTAGGGGGGGTTGCAGTATTGTCACCCTTACTTCTGCACTGCCTTCAGAGCTGAGCAGCTGGAGAGCAGCAGCTGTTGGCCAGGTGCCCAGCTGTGCAAGCAGCAGTGCAGAAGGAAGGGTGGCAATATCATACCATGCCATCCTTACTTCTTGTACTACTCCCGGCAGCAGCTCTGTCTTCAGATTTGGGCTCCTGGCCGGCAGCTACCGCTCTCCAACTGCCCAGCTCTGAAGGCAGGGCCACTGCCAGCAGTAGCGCAGAAGTAAGGGTAGCAGTACCGCAACCCCCCCACCCTTTCAATAACCTTGTGACCACCCCACAACTCCTTTTTGGGTCAGGACCGCTACAATTACAACACCATGGAATTTCAGATTTACATAGCTGAAATCATGAAATTTATGATTTTTTTTAATCCTATGAATGTGAAATTGACCAAAATGGACCATGAATTTGGTAGAGCCCCCACTCATAGTAATATGCAACATAACTATACATACATGGAGGACTTTTTGTTTTGTTTTGTTCAGCCCTATTTTCTGGGCTTTCTTATTAAATCAAACCGAAAAATTGCCTGAAGTAAAATGTTTCTGTTTTAAGGGTAATTTTCAGAAAATCTTCTTACATTAAGGGTATGTCTACATTGTAATTTAAAACCCACAGCACCTAGTCTCAGTGCCCAGGTCAGCTGACTTGGGGTCACAGGGCTATAAAATTGCAGTGTAGATGTTTGGGTTGAGCCTGGAGCCCAATCTCTGAGACTTTCCCACCTTGTGGGAGTCTGAGAAGTCAGGGTCCAGCCTGAGCCCGCACTTAGATGCTGTAATTTTATAGCCCAGCAGCCCAAGCCCTGGGAGCCTGAGTCAGCTGACCCGGGCTAGCAATGGGTGTGCCATAGGGTATGACTACACTTCCATAAAAAAAAAAAAACTAACAGTTTTAGGGCTAATCAAGTATGCTTTGTCTAGCTAGAGTAACTGGGCTTGGTGCTATGAAGATGCATGAGAGTGTGGGGCAGGATGAGGGAAGAAATCTTTCTCATTTTATCAGGAGACAGAGGTGAATGAGTACAGACACAGGGATGGATTACAGCATCAGGCTGCAACTTTATTCATGTAGCACCTCTCCTCACAGCTGTCTGTCCCATCTACCCATGCCAGACGTTCATGTGGCCCAGAATGGGTTTAGTGGGCTCCCACCACATAACCCATATTTCTCCTCAGCCTACCCCTAAGACTCAGTTCACTCTGCTGAATCATCTTATACACATGCCTCAAAGGGAGACAGAGGGTACTAAAAGCGGGACCTTGATCTGTGAAGACTTTAGGTATCCCCTTTTCTTAAGGTCCACTAGCCAAATTCCAGATCTGTTTTACTTCTGGTAGCTGGCCATTTTGGCCTTTTATCTGCACTGGGCACAGACTACAAGTTCCAACAAGCTAAACAATCAAACAAAGTACTGATATTAAATTCTAAGTCCTATTTCTGTTTAATCTAATTGTGCTGTTCTTGATGCTATGAGGAAAGTGGAAAAATCTACCTTGTCTCTGACAGTTTGGCTCAAATGGAAACCCCAAAACAGGTGATCAGTAAAAACCACAGTATCCTAACAGAGAGCAGGATGGAATAGGAGCTAAAATTGAAATAGGAGTTTCCAAAAATGGTAAAACCATTGGCCAGGGTTTAAATTAATGAGAAGGGAGAGGAGGAAGCTGATCAGCTGATCAGCTCCCCTCTCCCTCTGGCTGTCAATGGGAAGCAGAGAGCTCATGAGGCAGGAGTGTTTATCCCTGTTTCCCTCCGGTAGGCACTTCCTCCACCATTTTTTCACAGAACTTGCCCCCCTTCCTGCAGATTCAATTGAGTTTTCCACCTGTTGAGCCAGGTGGATGATATTCTACCTTTCCCCAGGCCCTGGGCTGTTCTAGCTGTTGCAGCTTTGAGACTGAAGGAGAACCTGTGGCCTTATCACTTGAGGATCCTGTGACCCTGCCCCCACCTGTTCTCTGGTCCCAGTTAGCTTCTGAAGACCTTAGCTACATGCTGTAATTGAGCCAGATCTTTCAAATTATTTGTAATGTGTTTGAATTGCAATAATGCCCTGAATGTGGTAGACACTATAGACACACTTATGGAGATGCATTGTCCCTGCGTTAAAGAGCTTATGTTCTAAAAAGACAAAATAAATATATTGAGAGGTAGCAGGAATAGGAAAAATGTATAATGTTTCCCTTGTTTTATTTTATTAAACTTATAACCAATTCCCAAGTGCCCCCATGTCATTATTAATTTGTAATTCTTATTCATGTTGTTACATGTATTTAATATCCCCCAAGTTCCCCTCTTCTCTTTGAACAAGAAAACATAAAAGAATCATATCTAGGACTGGAAGGGGCCTCTACAGGTCATCTAGTCCAGTCCCCTGCACTGAGGCAGAACTAAGTATTAACTAGACCATCCCCGAGAGCTGTTTGTCTAATCTTTTCTTAAAAACAGCCAGTGACAGAGATTTCACAACTTTCCTAGGTAACATGTTCCAGTGCTCAACTACCTGTACAGTTAGGAAGTTTTTCCTAATGTCTAACCTAAATTTCCTGTGTTACAGATTAAGGCCATTACATCTTGTCCTGTCCTCATTTGATAGGGAGAACAATTTATCACCCTTCTCTTTATATCTGCCTTTTACATACTTGAAGACTGTTATGTCCCCCCTCAGTCTTGTCTTCTCCAGACTAAACAAACCCAATTTTTTCAATCTTTCCTCATAAGTCGTATTTTCTAGACCTTTAATCATTTTTGTTGCTCTCCTTTAGACTTTCCCCAATTTGTCCACATCTTTCCCAAAATGTGGTACTCTGAATTGGATACAGTACTCCAGCTGAGGCCTTGCCAGTGCTGAGGAAAGTAGAAGAATTACTTCTTGGGTCTTGCTTATACGTCCTAGAATGATGTTTGCTTTTTTTTTTTTAAACTCATATTTAGTTTGTGATCCACTATAACCCCCAGATCCTTTTCTGCAGTACTACTTCCTAGGCAATCATTTCCCATTTTATATTTGTTTGATTATTTCTTCCTATGACTAGTGCCTTGCATTTGTCCTTATTGAATTTCATCCTGTTTATTTCAGACCATTTCTCCAGTTTAAGATCGTTTTGAATTCTAATCCCTTCCTCCAAAGCACCTGCAACCCCTCTCAACTTGGTATAGTCAGCAGACTTTATAGCAGTACGCTCTATGCCATTATCCAAATTATTTATGAAGATATTGAATAGAACTGGACCCAGGATAGATCCCAATG
Organism: Eretmochelys imbricata; assembly: GCF_965152235.1. Taxonomy (NCBI): domain Eukaryota; kingdom Metazoa; phylum Chordata; order Testudines; family Cheloniidae; genus Eretmochelys; species Eretmochelys imbricata. The sequence continues at coordinate 95,783,627 of NC_135574.1, forward strand.
TGACCTCACTCGATATGCCCTTCCACCTTGACTATGAACTATTAATAACTATTCTTTGAGGGCATTTTTGCAACCAGTTGTACACCCACCTTATACTAGGTTTGTCTATGCTATATTTCGCTAGTTAGCTAATACAAGGTCATGTGAAACAGTATCGAAAGTCTTCCTAAAGTCAAAATACATCAAATGTACTGCCTCCCTTTCCCCACCATCCACAAGGCTTGTTATCCTGTCAAAGAAGGATATTAGATTGGTTTGACATGATTTGTTCTTGACAAATCCATGTTGACTGTTACTTGCTGAACATATAAACCTGTTTTATTTGTGTAATTTTTTTAAAATACCTTTTCGTTCCTCATTTCCAGTTCCTCATGTCGAGGAGAGTAATAAATGCAGTAATCATGCATCATTTCAGTTAGCACCAATCTGGATACATGTAGCAGTTAGTGTGTTAACTTGATTAAAGAAATAATTGACCCCCATTGGGTAAAATAATATGTAGTTAACCTGCATGACTGCTATATAAATATTGTAATGTAAGCAAACATTGCTGAAAAATAAAAATGTTGACCTATTTATGCTGAAAAAAACTTGAAACCATTAAAATCCCTCTTTCCTTTCTTTAGAACTTCATTCTAGAGAGAAGCAGACTTTAGTAGAGGAGATCATACAACTGAAGAGAAGGAAGGAACAGACAGATGGACAGGCCTCTGAAAAGGAAATGGAGCTATTGCGTGCCAAGCAGGAATTAGAACAGCAACAAACCAGCCTGAGTAATTGTGAACAGAAAATCCTTGTGATACAGTCAAAGGTACGCTGCACAGTATCATTGTTTTATTACATCAGTCAGCAGCATTTATGGGATTTTTATTTCTTGTGTATGATGTTAGGGGAGAGGTTTTAATAGGAATAAGTTATATATTTATTGCTGTTAATATAGCAGATGGAATTCAGTTGATCAGAAAAACATTTTTATTATTGTCTATTAGCAATTTAGATTCTCATTGTTAAATCTACAGCTATTATAATAAAAACTCTTCATAATACACTGAAAAATCATGCTATGAGCTTTGTGTGGAATCACTATTTATTATGACTAGGGGTCTGATCCTGCATTGTAGTGAGTGTCCTCAAACTTTACTGACATTTTTCTGAAAATGGTACAGAGGCTATGAATAAGGTCTAGATGAGCCTCAGGGGAACTGATTTGTACCACCTTGCACATCACCTCTGAATTCAGGCATCCCCATTCCCCCCCCCCCCCCCGAAATGAATTCACACCCAGCACATACTTCTTATTTCATTAGCAGTCAAACCACAATCAGCAGAGAGTCCAGCCTACCACACCTTGCCCCCTCAACATTTCCAGTACAACATGTTTTATGAGGCCTTTCCAAGTAGATTTATACCACAATGTTCATAGTATTCCCTGTACTTAGTATTGAAAGGTATACTGTGAATATCACAGTAACATGAATTACCTGCAGAGGTAATGGTGACTGCTATATGGCTCAAATGAGTGGATTGAGTTTTAAACCTTGATCCTGCAATGACCTTTGCATCCACCTGGGGCCTTAAAGGCCTAATCCTGCACCACTGAAAATATTGGGAGTTTTGCATTGACTTCAGCTGGCACAGGACTGATCCTGTAGAGTGTAAATTCCTTGAGGTAAGGTCTCTGACTTCTTATGTGTTTGTAAATTTCTTAGCACAATGGGGAACTAGTCTTGGTTGAAGCTTCTGAGTGCTGCAATGTTCTAAATAATAATAAATGACAATATTTGACTAGGAATATATTTCTTGAATTCAATCTGTGTATTTATATAAGGCAATAAAAACAATTTAAATATTTTAGGATACTTTTGTGATGTCAAAGAAACAACAAAAAAGCAACAAAAATGCAAAGTAGTATTAGCAGGGTTTAAAAGGTACTAATGCTTTATCTAAATTTTATTTCTCCAGCTAGTTTGAAGTTCACTACTTGCATATTGTAAATGACTGTATAGAAAATATGAAGAATGGCCCAGCACAATTTTTTCTTCAGGAACTGCCACTAGTTTATATATAATGCCAAGGCAAATTCAAATATACTATATAACTATTATATAAATCCCAGTCCATGAAATGTGTACACACACACATAGTCCAGTTGAGTTCAATAGGATTACTCGTGCATTAAATTACTGGCATGTATAAGTGTTTGCAGGATGCTAGTAACCCCTTTCTTATCTTCATTTTCCCCCATCTGTTTTTTCAGTATTCTGGTAAGTGGTTACTTCAAATAAACAGTAGTTCATTGATCAAATATTTGTATGTGTGGTGAAATTTGATAGAGAGACTTACTTGAATTGGAAAAAAAAAGTTTTTGTTGATCAGGAAATGTTAAAAATAATAGACATGTAAAAATATGTATTCCATACTCTCACTATAAGTAAATTTTCTCAAGCATCCATATAATAAACCCTAACCACATACATGCAAACACCACATTCATCAGCTGAGATTGAATTTAGAACTTTCAGCACCAAAAGCACAAGCCCCTACCACTTGAGCTTTATGTACCTGGTCAAGAGTCATCATATAAAGCTGGTAAGACAATAAAGGAATCAGACTACTGGACAGTTTTGCAGTAGTCAAACTAAAACCAGATTACTTTTTGGAACTACTTAATGAGTGATGTATTTTTTTGCAGTTATTTTAGAAATAAACATAAAATAAGCCTGAATCTCAGTATTCATTCTGCTCTAACTTTGTCTCCTTTTATGTATGTGGACACCAAGTTAAAGCAACGGTCAGAGCAGCAGACGGCAGTAGAGTTGCAGCTTTCTGAAAAGAGAAAGGAACTTATGAAAGTGCAGTTTGCTGTGCATGAAATGGAAGACAAAATATTTAAAAAAACAGCAATGATGCAAGACCAGATCACACATGGCATCAGGTATTAGCCAAAGTATTTGGCAGTTTTTTGACAGGTGGTCAGGTATTGATGATTTGGAATTTACTAACCCATTAAGCTTTAGGTTACTGGTTTCTGTCTTCACTACGGATTGGGTCACTTTAAGCTGGCACCCATTTTCTGACACGTTGCAGGAAGTCATGATGTACTGCTTTCAGTTCATCCTCATCTACCAAAAGATATTACACTCTGTTGGCTTTTCAGCAGAAAGACAACAGAGAAAATGGACATGTTGAAACAAAAGGTACTCTCTCTCTCATCCACAGAGGTAGTCCTTTCAGTTCAGGATTGACTAACACAAAGTGTAAGAGAGGTTGCACGGTAGCTCCACTTGTAGCGTTTTAAGGGATAAATGATAGTTTTAGTCCCCATAGTTAACAATTTAGCACCCTTCAGGAATTTGCTTGATTTTAAAATTAGAAGGTTCCTTCTGGGGAAGAGCAGCCAATTGGAACTACTGCAGGAAGCAAGTGGAGCTTTCTCCCTCTCCCCTCAGGAGCAGACACGATTCTCACAGGAAGGGAGGAGGGAACAAAAAGAGCCCAGCAGCTCAGGGCAGCTTTAATCCATCCCCTCCACTTCTGTGAGCAAAGAGACAGCTCTTCTCTGCACACTTCCCCGCTTCCCTCTAACATCTGGCCTGGGAAGGGGCATAGGGGCTGAAGAACTCCTGGGTCTGCCCCACTTGCTCAGCCAGGAAGGGGAAGAAAAGAACACTGCATCAGCCCTCTGCCTCTGGCTTGGGAGAGTGGGATGAAGAGCCCCAGGAATAGGAGAAGCAGTGGTGAGGCTGGGGGAATTCTTCTTGAGTTTCTCTAAAAGGCAACATTTTACTTTTCTTCTCAGCTATGAAAAATAATGAAAAAGTGAACATTAATCCTAAATAATTATTCTAAAAAGTAATCATTGCACCTGATTGGCTCAACAGAGATGTAGTAAACTAAGGGAGTATATGTGAACTGGGAAATACAAGGGACAGGATGGAGAAACGGGGGTGTGTGAGAGCAGGGGAACATGGGAGACATGGGGAGGGAAACTTTTCTGTGTAGGGGGAAACAGGTACAGGAGAAAGAGGGAGACTGGAGCTGTGTGTGCACGGGAATGTGAGGTGTAGGAGGGAGGGGGCAAGTAGGGGGTATGTGTGTGGGCAGGGAAAAGAGGAGTACATGTAGAAGGGGAAAACTAGGGTGTGCACTCCAGCTATTTTGTGCTGCTCTGGCAATGCAAAACAGCTGTAAACCCAGCTTAACTGACCAGTATTCTCTTGTTGCTATGCAGTGCTTGAGATGCCCCAAATCAGTCAGATCAAATCTGACCTCAAAATAGAACATAAAAATTATTTAAGATTGATAGTACAGACTTTCAGATCTTTAGAAATGTCACATGGTAGCATTCTGGGGGGTGATTCTTGTTAGTGTTCAGGTATGAAATTTTTAATAGTTGTAACTGATTTTATCATTTTTACTTGAGTGTCCTGAGGGCTTTTAAATTGTGTAATATATTTTGCTTGAGTAGAGCTAATTTCCTCAATTTCCTTGTTTTGAGAGAAAAAGAGAATATCTGTGTGTGCACACACATTACAGTAATTCTCCATTGTTACAACAGTATGCCCTTCTACAAGCAAGATGTGCCTTGCTAGTGATTCATCCTTGTTTTTAGAGTTAATTCTTAATAAACAGAGCTAGATAGATTGTATAATATAACTAACAATGTTAGGTTGCTTTTTGCCAGATTTAGGATACAAAGTATATGGAAAGGGCTGATTTTAATGAGATAATTCAGAGTATTCAGAAAGCTGTATAAAATGTCCTAACATTAAGATCCTATTATACAAACCTTAAAATTGGATCCTAATGTTAGGACATCTGATACAATTTTCAGAATAATGTCATATATATCTTTTAAAAATATGGCTTGTCATTTTCAGATGGAAAAATTTTTAACAATTAATAAATATTATTTTTTCTGCATTTTTTTTATCAGAAGTGAGATAAGTTTTCTTCATCAGCAACTGAGAGAGAAAGATCTACTGGCAGAGCAGGATCGTTTCTTAAGAAGCAAAATGATGGATGATTATGCATCCCTGACTGCAGAGAATGCTGTGCTGCGTTCCAACCTCTTGGAACTTAACAAGCAACTGAACATAGTAAGAATGGGATAGGGAATGACCAATTGGTCATATAAAATATATATTTAAAAAAAAAACAAAAAAACCACTAACAAACAGTTAATGCTATGAAGACAGCATAGATTAACATGATGTTCCTTTTCCACTGCCTTACATTAAAATAGCTAAGATTCTATATTTTTACACTTCAGTAATGTTCAGACTACACTCAGTTCACTTTTCTTAGTAAAATAAACAGTTGAGACTACAAAGGAAATCTGATCCAAATTAGAGAACATCTTAAAATTTCTGAAGGCACATGATAAAAGTAGGCAATTAAATTCTCTTTTTTCCTCCCTCTCTAGAGTGGTAAACTGCTACTGTTTTTTAAATATGAACACATCAGCATGCAATTCAAACTGAGAAATTAGCATTTTTATTTAAATATGTATGTTCTTATTAAATCAGCAGTTCCCTGAAGCTTGCATTTGCTATTTCTATCTGTAATGCTTTGGCCTAATTTTCACCTGAGATGTTGCTTAAAGACTTCCCTCTGCCTTTTAAATTTCATTTGATGGCTGTGACTTCTGAACCCTAAGCAAAAAATGCTACAGCAATCCTCCATATGTGGGATAGGTGTGAAAAAACAAAGAAGGTTAAGAAGTACTGAATTGACCTGCTCTCAAATATAGAATGAGTTTCAAGTCATTAATTGGAATGAGGTTGTAGAACATAACTGAAAGATGAAGACAATTTTTCAAATGATACATTGCATTCTTTTTCAACTCCTGAGACATTTGGGCCAGATTCATCAAAAGTTTCATGGAAGCGTCTTTGAGCCTACTTCTCATTTCTTCTCCCTGTATCTGGGTTCCTAAATACTCCATACCAAGCGGCTCCTGGGCTTTTTGTGGCTCTGCCAATATTGGCCAAGTGTATTTGATCTCATAGTAGGTGCATGTGTGCCCCATGCATGCGAGTTCAGAATCTATGAATAGCAGCACCTCAGCACTGCGGTTAGAGGAAATCTATTCTTTCTTCCCTTCTCTTGACTACGTTTTCTTGCTGCACCCCATCCCATCGAGCTGGAGATCTTCACCACCTTGCTCAACAAGATCAGAAGCTTGTTCATCCTTTCAGATCAAAACCACTCATTTCAGAGCCCCCAGCTTACCCATTGCAGAGATGGGAATGGCCCAGCCAACAATATCTTAACCAACCCGGTCAACCTAGTCAATCTTATCCATAACAGCTCTCCACCATGGCCATACGGGACTAACCAGGGCTCATCTTCCAGAGCCTCCAGAAGTGAGTCCCCTTCCCAGTATCTCCCGAACATAGAAGGTCTCATTCTTCTTTGGCCTTAGTTTCAAGACCTCCCACAGAAGCTCATAGGAATGGGAATGAAGAACTCCTGAATAATGAAAAAAAGAGTCCGGTTCCAAACCACTGGACTAGGGCCCTTCAACTTCTCCCAAAGACCCATCATTATCATCATTTGCCAAGGAGGCGGTCTCTTTATCTGTAGAACCAGCTCCTGATAATTTCGAGCTTTTCAATAGCTGCTGCCTTGAATTGCTGACACGGAGGACTGGGACTCTTGTGATCAAGGAAAAGCCCCATAAATTATTGGTTATTCTCCACAAGTTAGCAATGCCTATATATGAAAGCATTTTAGAGCCAGCTAAATATCTCTGGCAAACCCCTGCTATATTTACACCAACTACAAAGCAAGCAAGAAAAAAAGATACCAAATTCCAGTGAGGGGCTTTGAAAAATTCTGTACACATCCAATCTCTGGTGGATTGTGTGGTCTGGGAGAAAACTTGTCTTTGATAGGCTAGGCTGACTACTCCCCCAAAAGAGCTGACTACTCCCCCAAAAGATCCCAGTTGCTAGATCTATTCGGAAGGAAAGCTTCCTCCTCCATTTTGTTCAAACTACTTATAGCAAACTAACAAGTGTTATTTGCTAAGTATCTCCCTTTGTGAACAGCATTCCTCCAGAAGCCAGGGAGAAATGAAAGGGCAACTGGAAGCAAAAACATCTCTACATGTGGCTCTGGACGCTTCTGATATCACAGTTCAGTCCATGGCCATGGAAGTTATAACAAGGTATGACTGGTAGTTTTAAGTGTCATGCAAAGAGGCACAGAACACCATAGAAATCTTTCCCTTTGTTTGGCAATTCAACAAAAGGGGACTTACTCTGAAGGAAGCCCTTCAGATACCAATCTCAACCCAGAGTACCTGCTTACTCTTTAACAACAGCCTACTGATTATCCTCTGATTATCCATGTTCTTTCAAAAAAGGCTGTGGCATCATCAAGATAGCAGGGTTGGCATAAATGTTAAAAGTCACAACCTAGACAGACTAGAGTTGTTTTTGAACCCTATCTTTGGATGTCATCTTTCCCTATTCTACCAGACTTTGACTGGAATAACTACCTTAAAATAGATACTAAAAGTTATCTCTCATAGGTAAGGCTGTGTTTTAGTCACAGGTATTTTTAGTAAAAGTCATGGACAGGTCACAGGCAGTAAACAAAAATTCGCAGCCTGTGACCTGTCCATGACTTTTACCATACCCCTTTACCTAAAACTTGGGCAAGGGGGTCGCAGGTGCTGGGGTGGGGAGGAGCGGCCCGGGACTCCCACTGGTGCTGGGGGGCACGGGGGCAGACGGTGGCACTCAGCCTGGGACCCAGTTGGTGCTGGGGGGCTGGGATGGGCAACAGCACGTGGCCTGGGACCCCCGCCAGTTCTGCGGGGACGGGCTACAGCCTGGGAGAGTTGGCACGGGGAGGGTTGGGGGGGCTGGCAGGCTCCCTACCCGGCTCCAACTGGCATGTCCCTGCAGCTCCTAGGGGGGCTCTCTGTGCTGCTCTCACCATAAGTGCCATCTCCGCAGCTCCTGTTGGCCAGGAATCGCAGCCAAAGGGAGCTGGAGGGGCGGCGCCTGTGGTTAGAGCACCTAGCCTCCCCTCCGTCTAGGAGCTTCAGGGACATGCCAGTGGGAGCCAGGGAACCTCCCCACCCCAGGCAAGCACTGTCCCGCACCCCAACTCTCTGCCCCAGCCCTAAGCCCTCTCCCACACACCCAAAATTCTGCTGCTGGCCCAGGGGCTGCCCAGCACTTGGGCAGCCCCTGAGCCAGCACCGGCTGCTGCAAAAGTCATAGAAAGTCACGGGATCTGTGATTTCCATGACCTCAGTGACAGACAAGCACTTTCCTCATGGGTACTGTATTCACTACCAGTCTCTGCCTCCTTCCCATCCCCATCAAGCAAGACACCTTTATATGGAATCAAGGTCTCATGTATGTATTGCCTCTGATCTCTCTGATACCCAGAGTGATATGGAAAGTCAGACAGGATGTAGCTACGCTGATCCTAATAGCCAGAATTGCCTTGGCCAATAAGGAGCTAATGGCTCTCCTCCAAATGTCCATTCAGCCTTCAACTTCAGATTGTCCAGGCATAATAATCATAGAATCATAGGACTGGAAGGGACCTCGAGAGGTCATCTAGTCCAGTCCCCTGCACTCATGGCAGGACTAAGTATTATCTAGACCATCCCTGTCAGGTGTTTGTCTAACCTGCTGTTAAAAATCTCCAATGAAGGTAGATTCCACAACCTCCCTAGGCAATTTATTCCAGTGCTTAACTTCCCTGACCATTGGGAAGTTTTTCCTGTTGTCCAACCTAAACTTCCCTTGCTGCAACTTAAGCCTATTGCTTCTTGTCCTATCCTCAGATGTTAAGAAAAACAATTTTTTTTCTCCCTCCTCCTTGTAACAACCTTTTACATACTTGAAAACTGTTATCATCTCCCCCTGCCCCCGTCTTCTCTTTTCCAGACTAAACAAACCCAATTTTTTCATTCTTCCAACATAGGTTGTTTTCTAGACCTTTAATCATTTTTGTCACTCTTCTCTGGACTTTCTCCAATTTGTCCATATCCTTCCTGAAATGTGGTGCCCAGAACTGGACACAATACTCCAGTTGAGGGCTAATCAGCGCGGAGTAGAGAGGAAGAATTACTAAGTGTCTTGCTTACAACACTCCTGCTAATACACCCCAGAATTATGTTTGCTTTTTTTTGCAACAGCGTTACACTATTGAATCATATTTAGCTTGTGGTCCACTATGACCCCCAGATCCCTTTCCGCAGTACTCCTTCCTAGGCAGTCATTTCCCATTTTGTGGGTGTGTAACTGATTGTTCCTTCCTAAGTGGAGTACTTTGCATTTGTCCTTATTGAATTTCATCCTATTTACTTCAGACTATTTTTCCAGTTTGTCCAGATCATTTTGAATTTTATTCCTATCCTCCAAAGCATTTGCCACCCCTCCCAGCTTGGTATCGTCCACAAACTTTATAAGTGTACTCTCAATGCCATTATCTAAATCATTGATGAAGATATTGAACAGAACCGGACCCAGTACTCATCCCTGCAGGACCCCACTCGCTATGTCATTCCATGCATAATATTGCAGGTCAAATTCCTAATCCCAAACCCTGGATGTAGGCTTGTTAAGTGCTACTCAGAGAGACTTCACTACAGATACAAGGAAAATCCAGCTGCAAAGCAGGAAGCCCTCCATGAGAAAAACTTAGTCCTCAGAGTGGAAAAGGTTTTCAGTTTAATCATGTCAAGACAACCTTGATCTTTGGAGGCTCCTTTTCTTAAGATCCTTGATTACATCCTGCATCTTTGGACTCTGTCAGTTCCATTTAAGTCCACCTTGCAGAGATTTTTGGCATGCAACTCTCACATCCAGCCATATTTTCCCACCCTACTGTAACCTGATTTTTAAAAGGATTGCTTCACACTTATGAATCAATTAGGAGGAGCCCAATCTATGTGGGATCTTAATGTTTCCCTTTCAGGTCTCATTCTTTCTGGATGGTGTCTAGACTTTATTCTTGTGACTGACCATTTGGTCACCATTATGTCAGTCACAAGGGTCAGCGAACACTAAGCTCTCCTCCTTGTTGGAATTCCCTCAGAGACCTCTTTCACTCAGCTTCTCAAGAACTCAATTCGACTCTGGACTTCATCACTCATGCGTCTTTATTTGGCATACAGCAAAGCTACACTGAGTTGATCAGACTCAAACATAGGAGGTGGTTGCAGGGTACTTCACAGATCCAAAGGTACACAGAAACCCTCCTCCTTTATATACATTTGCACATCTCATTAAATTTACTGTACATTGCATCACATGTTTTGGGATTGGCTTGGTTACTTTGCAAGAACCAATTCTCATACAGCATGCTTAGTCCACATGCTATCCATGTATGACTTTACTCTTTACCTCATCCTTATGCTTTCCTGACACATCTTATCCATTTTTATCTTATTCTTAGTAAATGGTTCCCTCGGTGTTTCTCCTCTTATGTTAGCTAGCTCAGACATTCTCTCTCTAGTGCATTGACCCATTTACTTATCCTAGTTAGCAAAAACATTCTGTTTTCAGCCTGCTGATCTATTTACCTCCCTAATCTTGTCTTCCAAGAAATGAGGCCTCTCCTATGTTTAATTATTCATGTCAAGCCAGGCGTACAACACTCCTTACACAAATTTCAACAGAGATAAGCCGTTGTTGAGACCTCATTCTAAGTTTATTCCCAAAGTTGTTTCAGATTTTCACTTAAATGAATCTATTTATCTCTTCATTTTCTTTCCAAAACCAAAAATTGTGCTTCTAAAGAATGAGCCATTTCTTCCCAGAGAATATTTAAATTGATTACGCAGTATATTTCAATATTTTATCACATGGCTGATAACACTTGTCTCTTCAAATATCAAAACTCATTCTACTAGAACTCAGGCTGCCTCAGAAATCACCATATCTGAGATCAGCCATTAGGAATAATCCCCTTGACCTGGCCACAAAATCAGATGACAGATTTGGGTGGGTATTGTTAAAATGACAGTTTAGGTAGTGGCAGCTAGGACTCCTTAGTAACTGAGGGGATGGCAGCTGCTTAATCAGATGTGAAGGTACTAGATAAATTATTAGTTTTTTACATTTTCATTGCCAGTGTGTTGGTTTTTAAAAGAAAAATATTTTAGCATCTGAGAATATTTGCAGCAAGTTAGTAAGAATTTCCGGATATGTAAGATAAATCTTGGCTAAACTTCCTTGACTGACTCCCTTAAAAAGGACTCCTAAGAGTTTTTGTTTTTTCTCCAAATCCAGTTGTGTAGTTTATTTTTACCTTCTATAGAAACAAAATCAGTTCTTCTCAAGTCGTGTCCCTATGAGTGCTCTACTGTAGGTGTGTTTGTGTTCCTGCACTGCTGACTGGAGAACTTTGGTAGCTGTGTCCATTAGGCCCACACACGTGCAGTCTCTCCTTGTGCTGTGCCACAAAGCTATCCAGTTCATGCAGGCAAACCTTCCTCAGTTCCTTCTCAACTGCCCTAGCTAGAGACGGAGGCATTAGCAGTCCGTTAAGTCCATTGTTTAATTTTACATACCTATGGTTAGTCTCCTAGTTCTAGTTGTAGTCATAGTATTCTTCTCCTTCTCCTTATTTTACCCTTGGGAAAAAAACAACCCCGCCACCCTAAACCTTTAATTTCTTTTCCACTTTTTCTCCCCATCAGGAACCCTTTCCCGCAATGGGCTATGCCCAGTCCACCAGGCTTCAAAAAATGCCTTACTTGTAAAGTGGCGATCCCAGTTGCAGACAAGCACTCAGTGCATTTGCTGCCTCAGGGAAGGCAACATACAATAAAAGTGTGGTCTTTGCCAACAACTCCCGCCAAGATCCCTCAAAGATAGAGAGATCTGCCATGACATCATCATGGAGGCAGCTCTCTGACTCCAGTTGCCTGGTAGATGTGAGTCTTCCCCAAAGCCTTCTATAGCTAAGGGCTCTGGGTCAAGGAAACAGGCTATGGACCCCTCTCATAAATCCTCTAAGAAGAGAGTGGGAAGGCCCCACAGTGAGCCCCAAGATAGCCATAAGTGATCACCATCTTGCTCAGTATCATCGGCACTGCCAGCACCAAGACCATCTCAGTTCAGCACCCATGGCTCAGGGAAACCCACAACTGGCACCATTGACAGGCCCACGGACCTGATGGGCATGGGCACCAAGTCATCAGCACTGAAGGACAGGATAAGCACTCCTCTAAAAAGACGCTCTCAGTGTACGACTCCACATCAGCACCACCAGCGATGGCTTGCTCGGTACAGAAGCGACCAGTGCAGACAAGATTCTCCCTTCCCTTCTCCTTCCTCCCAGGCACCACCACCAACACTGGGACGTATTGGTACCCCATTCCAGGGACCTCTGCATGCCAGATGCACTAGAGTCTCTGCCCCTCAGTGCCGAGACCTCTGCACCGAGCCTCTGCTGAATGCAGGAAGTATCCTCGCTGCCATGCCATGCTCCTCCACTCTCTAGCAGGTGTTCAGACAGTGAATCAGAGGAGGTAGTGTTGCATTACTCCTCTGGAGCTCCATATGGTTGTCACTACCAGAAGAGCCCAAGGATATACCCGCAGATGGCCCCACTGCCACTATCTTGGTTACCCATGGGCACCACCACTGGGCTCTATGCCACCACTACTCCAATGGCCATATTGGGAACCTTGGGCAGCGCACCACCAGCATGCCTCTCAGGCTTCGAGCCTCACCTGAGAACCCTTGAGGCACATCCCGTTGGCCACAGCATCCAGGACTTCAGAACTGCCTTAAGACGTAGACAAACAGGAAGCCGGTACCGAGGAGGAAGTGACACCGAGGACCATATCCTCTTCTCCAGCTGAAGCTGTCATGCCTTCCCCACTATCTCTGACAGACGACTTTTGTCTTTTCCAAGAGCTGGCAAAGAGAATGGCAAAGACTCCCTAGACTTGTAGAAAGACCCAGCCAACATTTGCAAGGGGATCCCCTTTTCACAAGCATCGCCATTTTTGCTCCTCACCACCGACACATCATTCATAGGGTGGAACGTGCATGTAAACAGCCTCACGATGCAAGGTAAAGGGTCGCCCACAGAGAGAGCCCTTCACACGAATCTTGAGCTAGAGAGGTCAGGAATGCCTGCACCCATTTCCTCCAACTGATCACCAGATCATGCACAAAGATCCTAACAGACAACATAGCCTGCATATACTACATCAATCAGCAAGGGGGGAGCCAAGTCACCCTCCCTATGCACAGAAGCAATGAGGCTATAGAATTGGTGCATCTCCTACAACGTTACACTTTCTGTGGCTTACCTCCTGCATGCACAAAACTCGACAGTAGGCAGTCTCAGTCACAAATTCCCACATGACCACAAGCGGCAGATACACCCGACAGTACTTCACAACCTATTCAGACAATGGGGGACTCTGTCCACAGACTTATTCCCTGAACAAGAAATGTCCATGCTACTGCTCCAGAGCAGGGATGGGACAACGTTCCCTGGGTGATGATCTCCTCCTCCCCTGGGACAGGGTCCTTCTCTATGCCTTCCCCCCATTACTCCTATTGCTGAATGTCCTGCTGAAAATCAAAAGGGATGGAGCTCATGTCATTTTGATTATCCATTTGGTCGAGACAGACTTAGTGGTATCCTTACCTGTCACAGCTCGCGATGTGCCCGCTGATCTCTCTCCTGGCCATTCTGCATCTCTGTTAGAATAGAGGATGTACCTGGAATTCCAACTTGGGGATTTTCTGCCTCAAGGCTTGGCTACTGCTTGGTTCCAACACCTAGAAAGCTCCTGTTCGAGAGGTACAAGAGGTTCTATTACACAGCAGAAAGTCCTCGACATGACGTAACTTACCTGCAGAAATGCTCCAGGTTACAGATTTGGTGCATGTCCCAATAAATCTCCCCAACATCTGCGACTCTTCCACATTATTCTTTGACCCTAAAAAAGTCGGGTCTATCTCTAAGCTCTCTTAGGGTCCACCTAGAGGCTATAACAGCTTTTCACCAACCTGTAGAAGGGTACTCCATGCTGTCACACCCAACCACTAAGAGGTTCCTCAAGGGTATAGTAACCTCTTCCCTCAACCTGTAATTGCCAGGATCACCTTTGGAGCCTTTCTTAAAAATCAGCATTACCTTAGCTACCCTGCAGTCATCTGGTAGAGGCTGATTTAAGTGATGGGTTACATACCACAGTTAGTAGTTCCTTCAGAACTCTTGGGTGAATACCATCTAGTCCTTGTGACTTATTACTGTTTAATTTATCAATTTGTTCCAAAACCATCTTTGTTGACACCTCAAACTTGAGACAATTCCTCAGATTTGTAACCTTAAAAAATGGTTCAGGTGTGTAAAGACCAATGCAAAGAATTCATTTAGCTTCTTCACTCAACATCCTTGTCTTCCTTGAGTGGTCCTTTAGCACCTTCATCAGCACCAAACTGACTGTTTGGCAGGCTTCCTGCTTCTGGTTAAAAAATTGCTGTTGTTTTTTGAGATTTTTGCTAGTTAGTCTTACATATATTTTAGAAAAAAAGATTTTGAAGTGTAATATTAAAGTTATGTATCTATACTGAAAATTATGTTCTTAAGGTAAGCCAGGCCACCAGGAGGTGACATGCCTTGGACAGGTTCCATCAGGCAAGGAGTAATAGACAGTTATCTTTCTGTATATTGTCCACTTCGCAATGGAAGCCTATTTGTATTGAGCCTAAAGCTAATGAAGAGACTGTGAAATCATGAGAGAAAATCTGCATGAAAAAAATGAAACCACAAAGGGGTATCCTGTTTGAGTAAAGACTTTTGGGGAATAACTGGGGACTACTGAGGCACACCAAGGAGATGGACTGTCAGTGTCTTCTGGCTTATGAAAGGAGGGTTATAGCCAACCTGGCTGGAAAACACTGCGAAGACTTTGGGTGAGCTAAACTTCATTAGACAGGAAGATATCTTGTTAATTAATCCTAGGCTGTAGAATGCGTGTTACGATTTTTTTTTTACAGGTAATCATTTGTTTCCAATACTTTTACTTGTGACTTCTCAAATCTCTATTCTTTAAATACTTGATATTTGTTTTCACTATAAACATAGCTAAGTGCTGTGTGTTAAGAGGAGAAGTGACCTAAGGTCTAACTGGTAAGATGGGGGTACTGTTCCTTTTGGGAACAGCAAATCTCTGAATTCTGTGAGTGTCTATTGGAGTAGGGGCTGGACAGTCCAGGGAGATGCTCAGATAGCTCAGGTTTTGGAGAGTGCCTGTCACTAACTTGCAGAGGTTATAGCAGAGCCTGCATAGGCTAAGAGGGGAGTGCTTGCATTACCTGTGGCCAGTGGAGTCAGGGAATTGACGCATGGCAGGCACAGGCAAGGCTTCCTCATGCTAAGAACAGGTGGTAGCGAATTTCTTCATAATCCTGGGGGCTTCTAGGAAGCATCACAACAACCTTACTTCATTTTAATATATTTTGATCCAGTTGTGCTTTTATGATGTATTTCAGGAGAGAGCCCTCAGGGAAGAGAGTTATACATTTCAGTCTTCCAGCTTTACTCAGCTTCTCACAGTAAAAGACCAAGAAGAGCATCTGAAACATGAGATCAAGATGCACCAAGGGCTCTTGCAGCAGGAAAAGAAAAGCTTGCAAGACCTTATGGAAAAGGTTGTCTCTGACTACACTGGCTTTCTAAATGCATCTTCACTGTTCATCCAAAGATAGGGAATCATATTCTTTTCTTCTAGATTCGTTTGTTAAGAAGAGGTATACTCCACTTTGCTTGCAGGACCTGATCCAGCTCCCATTGAAGTCAACAGGAGTCTCTTCATTTATTTCAATGGGAAATGGAACAGATCCATAGTGCTCCGCCTTACTAATTGAAGGAAGGTCTAGTGGTAAGATTTATTTTTTTCATTTATGGTACTGCTGACCCAGCACCATGAATCAAAAGTGTACTGGTTCTTTCTGTTTGGAGCCGTTTTATTTATTATTCAGAGGTCACGGGCCTCCAGAAGCCATGACTCCAGACTCTTTCTCATGATCTGAAGTTGGAGTCATCTCTTCATGGCTGACTTTGCCATTCTGTGTTTGCCAGTCACTGTGTTTTATCCCAGTTTTCCTGTGACTCCTGCTATATGTAGCTACCATCGCAGCACTTTCCCACTTTTCAGAAAGACAGAATATGCAAAGACAGAATATGACAGCTCTAGGGATGCTGTCAGCCAGTTCGGGGGTTTGCCTTCAAGTAATAGCACCCTTTTTTTTGTTGTTGCCCTCAGATCTTGGTGTTTTTATATGATTGCATAATAAGTCATTAATACAAAATAACCAAGTCCCTGGATTGAATCTTCTTTCTAGCTCTGATTATAGCTAAGGCTACATTTTAGTCACGGGTATTTTTAGTAAAAGTCGTGAACGGGTCATGGGCAGTAAACAAAAATTCACAGCCCATGACTGTCCATGACTTTTACTATATACCCCTAACTAAACGTTGTGCTAGGGGGCTGTGGGTGTTCTGGGGAGGCGGCCCGGGACCCTCACTGGTGCTGGGGAGGGAGGGTTGGCGGGACTGGCAGGCTCCCTGTTCAGCTCTAACTGGCATGTCCCTGCAGCTCCTAGGGGGAGGGGCAGCTGGAGGGCTCTGTACGCTGCTCCCACCACCAGTGCCGGCTCCGCAACTCCCATTGGCGAGGAACCACAGTCAATGGAAGCTGCGTGGGTGGTGCCTGCAGACATGGGCGGCGCACGGAGCCCCCTGGCCCTTACGGCTAGGAGCTGCAAGGACATGCTGGTGGGAGCCGGGGAGCCCGCCCAAGGTATGCACCGCCTCATACCCCAACCCCCTGCCCCAGCCCCCTCCCACACACCCAAACTGCTGCTGCTGGCCCAGGAGCTGCCCAGCTCGGGCAGCCCCTGGACCAGCACCGGCTGCTGCAGAAGTCACAGAGGTCATGGAAAGTCATGGAATCCATGACTTCCGTGACAGACACGTAGCCTTAGTTATAGCTCTTGAAGAAAATCAGTGTTGATTTATTATTGTTGCAGCTAATGGCATTATGAGAACTGCTCCCTGTTATAATAAAGGTAACAGCAAATACCACTTCTAAGGAAGCTCTGAATATCACTTAACAAGTCTTTAGTCCTTTTGATATAGTAGTATTATAATCATAGTACCTAGTCATGGACCAAGTCCCCATTGTGCTAGGTACTGAACAAACACAAAATAAAGAAGTGGTATAGCAGCTCTCTGGGGATCCTAAGGATATGTCCACACAGCTGCTGGGAGCAAGTCTTGCAGCCTGGGTTGACAGTCACATGCTAGAGGGGCTTGAGTGAGCATGCTAAAAATAGCTGCATAGACATTGCTTTGACATTTAAGCTCGAGCTCACGCCCTGAAGCCCACCTCCCGCCCTATGCTGGAGCACAGGCTCTGAAGCCTGAGCTGGAACATCTGTCTCCACTGCTATTTTTAGCACGCTAATGTGGCCCCACTAGCACAAATCTGTAGACTCAGACTGCAAGATTTGCTCCCAGCAGCTATGTAGGCAGACCCTAATTGTCCCAATTGGATACCATGCAGCAAGTCTGTCTGAGGACAAAAATAGAGCTCTGATAACTGGCCCTGAGTTTGGTAATTAGTTGGCAAATAAACCCACTACTGCAAAGTAATTGTCATATATAAAACCAAGCTGGAATGGGAACGTAGTTCTGGATTCTCACACCCCAGGCCAGCAGAACACAGACTTGTCATGGAGGTGGTGGGTTTATTTGGTAAAGAGGTTGTAAGCTGCAGTTAGTTTAACATTCTGTTTAATTTATAGTTCACCATTCACAGTGCTCCTAAAAGTTGGTCACAGTCTGAAAGTAACATTTGTTGATGCTGGCGGCATGTGGGTAGGTGCATAATGAGAAAAACTATGTCTTTAGGCCTCCGAAGTGAGGAAGACCAAACTTTGATTGCAGATGCTTGATCCCAGAGAGTGATCCCAAGCTCAGAAATCAGTATCACCCTTTACTTAAATTGGAAATTGATTTTTTTGTTTGTTTGTTTTAGATAAACAAAATATGGGAGAGGTAATCCCAAATGTTCCAAAAGCTTACATGACAGGAAGCATTTCTGTAAGGAGTCACTTGTATTTGAAATTGAAAAATATTCCAGCTTGCGTGGGCTTGTGCATGTACATAGTTAGCATAAGTATATATTTTTGTCTTTTATGATCTTGACCCTGGCTTGTTCTTCTCACAGATTCATATTTTGGAACAAGGAAGCACATCTCTTGATTTAAATGTTGCAACAATATGTAGTCAAATAGCTGAAATGAAGGGTATGCTGGACAAAGAGGAACAGGATAATATTGAACTACAAAGAGATAAAGCTTTGTTGGTAGATCTTGTATCTAGTTTACAAAACCAGGTAAACTGCTTTGTCTAATCTATATGATGAAATCGAACCTTAAAATAAACATAGGGCCCAATCTAACTTTCATTGAAGTGAGTGGTAGACTGATTAAACGATTTAGTGCATTCCCACTGTCCCTGATAGGTAAGGCCCTACCAAATTCACAGCCATGAAAAATGCGTCAAGGACTGTGAAATCTGGTCTTTTGTGTGCGTATTTCACAGGGCTGACCAGAGTTTCTCAAATTGGGGGTCCTGACCCAAAAGGGAGTTACAGGGAGGTCACAAGATTATTTTTGGGGGATTGCACTATTGCCACCCCTACTTCTGCGCTGCCTTCAGAGCTGGGTGGTTGAGAACGGTGGCTGTTGGCCAGGCACCCAGCTCTGAAGGCAGCACCCTGCCAGCAGCAGCACAGAAGTAAGGGTGGCAATACCATACCATGCCACCCTTACTTCTGAGCTGCTGCCTTCAGAGCTGGGCGGCTGGAGAGTGGCGGCTGCTGACTGAAGACCCAGCTCCATAGGCAGTGTAGAAGGGTGGCAACACCATACCATGCCATCCTTACTTCTGCACTGCTGCTGGTGTCGGCTCTGCCTTCAGAGCTGGGCTTCCAGCCAGCAGCCACCACTTTCCAGCTGTCCAGCTCTGAAGGCAGCGCCGCCAGCAGAAATAAGGGTAGCTCTACTACAACCCCCACCTACAATAACCTTGTGACCCCCCCCACACACACACCCCACACAACTCCTTTTTGGGTCAGAACCCCTACAATTACAACACTGAAATTTCAGATTTAAATAGCTGAAATAATGAAATGTACTGTTTTTAAAATCCTATGCCCACAAAATTGATCAAAATGGAGAGTGAATTTGGTAGGACCCCACTGATAGGGCTTTCTGGAAAGCCCCTGGCACAGGTTCACACTTTCCCCCTTACTAAAACTTCAAATTAGGATGAAGTGGAAAGCCCTACTTTCCCTTTCCCTGGGGGAAATCCCCACTAAGCACAGAAGACCGTAAATCTATCCTCTAGTATTATAATTGCATCCGTTACATCAACTATTCTGTGACTGTTGTCTGCTGTAACTTGTAACATAGACATTTCCTAGGAACCTGTGTTTCTTTATTTTTCAGAACTGTGCTAAACACCACGTATACTTGAGATACAAAAATAAAAAGCAAAAGAACTTAGAACAAGTGAAAATGAAAACTACATTTGAGTTTTTTATTCTCATTTTGAATATGAATGTAAGGGAGTAAATTATAAGTGCTGTGCCCTAAAGTATAACTTAATATTTTCCCAGTCTCCTATTGGAGTAAAAGTAATCAAAGCATGACCTTGGCATTTCCAGCCAAAGCATGTGACTAAAGATGTGTCTACACAGAAAAAAAAAGAAAAATCACAGCTGGACCATGCCAGCTGGCTTGGGTGTTTCATTGCTGTATAGATTTCTGGCTCGGGCTGGAGCCTGAGCTCTCGGACATTCCCATTCTACAGGGTCTTAGTGCCTGGGCTCCAGCCCGAGCCCAGAGGCCTAGACCGCAATGAAACAGCCCCACAGCCCAAGCCTCATGAGCCTGAGTCGACTTGCATAGGCCAGCCTTGGGTTTTTCTTTGCTGTGTAGACATACCCTTGGAGTCTCTTGTCCCACCTATTGGTGGTAGATCTAATTTTTGGCAGGCCTAACAGGAGTTAAGGCTCATCTACTTTCATTGTGGACTGCCATTTTCCTCATGCAGTCTCTTCATGCCTATGCTGCAGCTTCATCCTACTATGTGATCGTTCAGCCCAGGGGACTGACAATCAGTGCTGATATTTTATTGTCATCCTTAGGGCTGTGTTGTGAACCATGCATCACAATCCCTCAGTATTAACTGTGGGAAGTTAATGGGATTCAAGAGTGCTCAGCATCCTGTAGAATCTTGCCCTTAATCTCTCTGCAGAATGGATTTAAGGTTGATCACAAATGACAGACAAACAGAGAACCACTTAAGGCTCTCACTAAACCAAATGGTGTAATTTTAATATATGTATCATCAGAAGGCAAAAAATAGCCTGTGAAATGTACTAAATATCTCTAACAAAATTGAATCACTGTCTTTGATTACTCGCAAAAAGAAAAGGAGGACTTGTGGCACCTTTAGAGACTAACAAATTTATCTGAGCATAAGCTTCCGTGAGCTACAGCTCACTTCATCTTTTTGCGGATACAGACTAACACTGCTGCTACTCTGAAACCTTTCATTACTCTGCTCTGTTTTTAAAACACAATATCAAATGTGTATATATCTATCCAATAACTCATAAGACTTTAAAAATCTTAACTCGCTTGCTTTTGGTTTTGTTCCATCTGGCGTTCTTTTTCAACTGACAATATTTTCCCTGTTACAGCTTGTTGGGAGGGACAATGAACTCTTGCAAACATCTACTAAGATGCTGCAGCTTGATCAGGATATGTCAGCACTGAAATCAAAGCATGTGTTACGTCAGTCTCTTCAGTCAGAAAAATGGCAGGAAATCTCCAAAATGGCAAGCTCGATGAGGAAACTTACCAAATCAGTGACAGATGTAGTGGATAGCATGGGGAAATATTAGGTTGGGTGACACAATTAGAGGTGCTATGCAGTAGATAGAAAATTAATCCTTTAAGTACAACATGACTTTAATTTCAGTGGGCTGTTTGGCTTTATGATCACTTTTGTTTTTAACAAAATTGATTTCAGAGATTTTAAATGCTATCAAAATACTTGTAATGGAGCAGTTTATTTTTCGCTATACCATATAGACATGAGATTGTCTTCATGAAGCCAATAAACAATATAGATTTGGTTCCTCAAATGTATTTGAAATCTAATAAATGTGGATCTAGCTTTGGTGATTGCCAAATATTGTAATTTTGGTGAGTAAAATGTTACTCAGTTTCTCTTTACACAGTAATTAATAAGATTTCTTGTGTGAAAAAATTAGTGATATGTGAGTGAAAAAGATTTCACCCGTAATAAGGCTTCATAAAAATATGAATAAAATAACCTATTTTTCAGCAGATTGAATGGATTTAGATGCATAATTCTCATTAAATTTAAAAGCAAATGTACTAATTGTGCTCTATTCAGTGAAACAGTTATATATAGAGAGGGGTTGCTCTGCCGTTTCACAAATTTCACTATATCCTGGCATTAGTGTATTTTGAATTAAAAATTTCAAAATATCTGTTCACATAAATTAGAGAGACAAGGTCGGTGAGGTAATATCTTTTATTGGACCAACTTCTGTTGGTGAGAGAAACAAGCTTTCAAGCTACACCAAACTCCTCTTCAGGTCCTGAGATACTACCTCACCCACTTTCTCCCTAATATCCTAGGATTAACACAGCTACACCAGCACTGCATATTGACTTAAATAGTATTTCTGTGCAGAGATCTATTTATGGAAGAATGTCTCCTTATTTGAAAAGATATGAAACACTGCAAAATCAGTTTTTCTCACATTCAGCATACTACTGTCACCCTTGCATAAGTAGTAAACTCTTCTGTGCAGTCAAAAGAGATGTATAAATCACAAATGGGGCGGGCTTGCCAGAAAAAAGCTATTCATATTTTACAATAATTCATATTCAAAAGCAGCAGTCTATGAATATTAAAAGGAACTTTTTTTTTTAAATGTATTTGAATTAAGGCTGCCTTGGGCAGATCTGGCACTTTCAAGTTTTGTCTTCAAAAAACAAAGTTGAGCTGTAATATGAAGTTTGTACTTTGCAGTGTTCTAAAATATTTTCCAATAAACAATCATTTTTCTTACTTATAAATCTTCATTTTAGACTATCTATAATCATTTTCATTTAGTTCCATTATTTTTTCTTAAAAATGTTACATCTTGTTGTTAGAGCCACAAATAAGGGTCCAATATGTTCTTTACCTCATGTTACCTTATTGCCCTGATATCTTTACTCTCTCATTTTAGCCTCCAACAAGTCCAGGCAGCAATGTACTGAATGCTAGAGCTGGCTGAATAACAGATTTTTCAGTTTGCTGGCAATTCTAGAAAACACAAAAAAATTGTTTCAGGTTGACCCAGAACACAATATTTTTGTTTCAATTTTCCATGTTATGTTTTAGCAAACCAAAAAGTCAAAAAATTAATTTCAGGTCAAACAAAACGCTTTGACCGGAAGCATATGTTCAGATGTTTGTTTAGATTTTGACCATTTTTAAAACATTTTAACATGTTAAAATAAAACTGAAGGAAATTTCAAAATGAAAAGTTGTTTCAAGTCAAAAAATTCTAACATTTTGTTTAGAAAATGTCAGAATTGTTTTGATTTTTTGGAGAATTTTTAAAAGTTTTTTTTTTTTAAATCAAAGCAATATGCAAAATTGACACAGATTTGCAAAGTGTTTCAGTGTTACCAAATCTACTTTTCTTTTTTTTGCGCAGTTCTGAGTGCCTTCAACTCCCGTCGTGCTCAGTTGAGGTCCACACAATAAGTAACAGTCTCTATCCAACAAATGCATATATAAGAAAGAGGCAACACCTAATTTCATTATATCCTAGCGTCACGTTAATTATGAAGAAAAAAGAAACAAGATTACCCTGGATACTGGACTCAGAAATATTCTGGCATTAGCATAAATTGAAGCATATGTGCAGTCTGCCTCAAACTATGTACTAACAATCTCCATTCTTTAATACACTCACACTTAAACGGGCCACAGCTGCCATTTTACACTAGAGCATATAGAGTGGTGTCCTGACAAACTTTCCATTTTTAGTTAAGATGCTAAATTTGGGTACTCAGCAGAGGCTAGTGTACAGCATAACATCATAGAGTAAAGAAGCTGTGGTTTTGTTAAATAGCTGTGGTGATTGGATAGTGTCTTATAGACATTGCAATAGCTCCATTAAGGAGGGAACTAAACTAGGAGAGTGGCCTTGTCAACAAGCACAGGAAGAAGAATGACTTTCTCTTGACTCTCTGAGCTATTTTACTGGCTATCTAGCACAGCTGAAATAAATGCAATGTAAAAGGGTTACTTTTTTGATATACACAATGCATAACCATTGAAAGGTTGGGTGGGAGAATAGTGTTTCCAAACATAGTTTACTAAACGTAGAATAGAAATTGAAGACCAAGATAATCTAGGCCATTCCCTGCCACTAGAGGATTTTACCAACACTCTATCTTTGAATGCATTATTCTGTCTTAGTTTTAAAGTACACAAGTGATGGGACTTTCACCATTTTCTATGAGAAATAAACTACATTCGAAAACAGTGTTTAAAATAGTTCACAAATGTGGGTTTCCATCAGACCCATCTTGAACAAGCAGAGGGGAGCTGATCTGGATGGACCTTAACAGAGTTCCCATCCTTGTGAATGGTACTTGACTCCTAGCCTTACGGTTTTCTTCAAAAATTGTTTTGAACACAGTTTGACCCTATACACACCAGCCATCTAACAGTGTTCAAGATCAGTGTAGTGGAAATTATGTGTAACTCCATTTTATTAACATTTTTCAAATAGACCTCCTTCTGTTGTTCGAAAAGGCTATTTCGTTTCACTTTTAGGAAATGTTTTCCTAGTATTCAGTCTAAATTTTCTTTGCTTAATTTATTGTATACCTATTTTTGAACTTTATACTGTACATGTATTCTTTTATCTTGGTGAGCAGTACTAGAAATGAGGAGCTTTTGATAGTCCGACTCCTGCAAAAAATTAAGATTTAACGTTATGTATAGATTACATGGGACAACTCATGTGCATAATTATTTTCAGGATTGGGGCCTAAATCTGTCATTGTTGACTGACTTCTGTGTTCCAGCCTGACTGCCTATTGGCATATTTTATTTGTTTAATTTGAATCATTTGGTCTTAAAGAGTCACTGGCAACTTAAAAAAAAAAAAAAAAGCAACTTTTTTTTCTTACTATTGTTACTTGTAGCACATACAATGACTATAACTGAAAGAAATTAGAAATATATGTTCTTTTTTCATTTTGTTTACTTTGTGCATTTGATAGCACTGCATATACTCACTTCCACTGTTTTCACCAGTCAATTTCCCCAAGGGTTTGTGAGTCTTTCACATAGCAACAAGGGAGAGAACTTAAAAAACCCTGAGCTTGTAAAACCACCCAAGCTGACAGTGACACTCAGGAAAGTGTCATACTTGAAATTACTTTTTAAGGAAGACCGTCACCTTGAGATTTGGAAAATTTTGCCATCAAACACCTAAATGACTTACGAAAATAGAACTTATGCTCCTATGTCACTTAGGGTGCAGATCTTCAAAAGTAGTTAGGCACCTAAGGACCTTTGAGGATCTGGGCCTTATGCTCCTAAGTCCTAGTGAAAGTGCTTCAGTGATTTAGAAGTATACGTCCCATTTTCAAAAGTGACATAGACCCATATCGCCACATTTTAAAGGTGCCTAAAGAGACATGTGCCTAGTGGGATTTTCAAAAGCCCATTTTCATTGTGGGAGTCAGGACCCCAGGCACCTTTAAAAATGGGACTTACATACCTAAGTACCTTATGCACTTTTGAATATTTGACCCCTAATTTTTTTAAATAGTTCCAGGTACATCTGCCCCTGAGTCCCCTGCCCTGCCAGTTTTACAATCAGATTTTTTTTTAAAGAGGAAAATTTATTCCCTTTGCTGAATGAAAGACTGGAAGAAACTGACTACCTATAATGAAATGGTGGGGAGGGAGAACAGCAACGTATTTACTAATCTCTTTCAGTCACAGCCATTTTAGGTGTTGCGTGTAACAATAATAAATACATAAAAATCCTACCGGAGTGATTTATAAATTGATAATATCTCTTTAACACATCCAGTGTCATTAAACAAAGATATGTCCTTTACGTGTCTTAAAATAGATTGAGAAAGCAGGTGAAACGCCAGCTCTTACTCCCTGCACAGGTCCCTTGTCAGCAGATTTGCTCTACAAGAGGACATTGGGGTGGTTTCCCGATAGCAGACTTCTGTCCAGGAACTCGCTTTTCATCTTGTGCTGGTGGTGGTTTTTTAATCCAAGCCTGGGGATTCCGTGGCTTCCCAGCTGTTTCCACTCAAGGCCGGAGTGACACCCGCATGGTGCAAGCACCTGTGGGGAGCGGACGGCGGAGAGGCCGCTCGGCCGGTGCCAGGTGAGCAGCATTAGTGTAGCGCGCCGCCCCCGGCCGCGTCTGGCCGCTAGGGGGCGTGGGGCTGCGGCTTCCGGACTCCAGGGCGGGCGGTCGGGCGGGGAAGCGGTAACCAGGGGCCACTTGCGGCGGTTACCGCAGCCGCGCTGCGCCTTTTCCTCTGGATGCCGGGCGGTGCGGGTGGGTGCCAGGCAGCGGCTCCTCCTCAACCTCGACCCGGCCTTACCGTCCCCTGGACAATGGAGGCGCAGCAGGCACAAGGTTAGTCCCTGGGAGGGCGGCGGAGTCCGCGGGAGGCTGGAGCTTTGGGGGTTGTTCTTGGGAGTCGCTTTGTATTTTGCTCTCTTCGCTTTTCCCTTCTGGTGCAGCAGGTCCAGGCTCCAGAGGGGGGAAATTTCATTCCCTTGGCCCCAGGGACGTGCAGCTCCGCCTTGGGGGCTCTTTTTGAGCAAGCGATGCTCCTTAAACTACAGAGATGATGCAGCCTCTCTGTCCCCACCCCTGCAAACAGACCCCCTTCCTGCAAGTAAATCAACTTTGGGTGAGCACCTGAGGGCTAGGAGAGGTTATTTCTGGTGTGTTTGTTCCCCCCTTTTCTTGGGGGAGAGGGCCCTCGTCGTGCCCCCCCCCCTTAACCCAATGCTACAGGTTAGATGAAGAAATAGATTTGGGTTAGTTTAAAACCGAATTGGAGAGAGTTAGGAAACCAGGGAAATGAGACTCTCCTAAAGCATTGGCTCTGCTCCCTCTCTTCACAGTGTTAAAGACCTTTCTGTACAAGAAATGTTTTTTTGTTTTTTCTTTCTTTCTGGCTATAATTTGCTGGGGTCTGCATTAACCTATACTGTACTAAATATATCAGAACATGCTATTTACCTTGCTCTGCAGCTTCCAGACCATTGTGTGGCTTCCTTTATTCCTTCCCCCAATCCATTTCACAAATCATTTGTACTTCAGTCTGTCTTTTATTAATCTGTTCACTGGAACTTTAAAGGTAAATAAAAGCCTATTGGTTACAATACAAAGCACACCCCCATTTTCTGTGTTTGGGGGGTGGTGAATGAAGCCCATTTTGTTGAATAACTAAAGACTTTATTTACCTCTTAGAGATTAAACAGTTCTCAAAGTAAATTGTGGGCTTTTGTGTCACTAATGACATGCTTGTCTGCCTTGTTTAAAAGCAGGGGGGGGGGGCGGGTATTGTATTCTCTCTCAAAGGTTTTGTAGGGATTGCTGTGTAACAGGATCCAAAATGTAGAGGGTGTCCTGATAGCTCCTTGAAAAAAATCTCCCTCCCCATCTTCATGTGTCCTGATTCCAGATCTGTTTCTTCTGGGATCACCATTTTACAGTCTTGCCACTCTAATTTCTGCTTTTCCTCTCACTTCTTCTATGCATCACCCATAGCTACAGTAAATGTAGTACAGCAACATATTAACAGAGACCTTTTTTAAAAAGCAAAGCACTATGTTTATTTAAAACATTATATATAAAAAGAATACTCAGTTTAAACTGGTTTCAGAGTAACAGCCGTGTTAGTCTGTATTCGCAAAAAGAAAAGGAGTACTTGTGGCACCTTAGAGACTAACCAATTTATTTAAACTAGAGCCTTCTGGTTCAGAGTTCACTTCTTTTTGAGCTTTCTTCACATAGAGGAATTATAATCCTGGTCTTGTGACACTGCCAATGCGTGTGAGAGTTGCACACAATAGGCCAGATCATGCGACCAGTTTTTAAACCGATCTCAATTGAGGTCAGTGGGGAGTTCTGTTTAAAAACTGATTGCATAATATGTCCCAAGATATTTTTGTTAGGTTTTTCTTTACACAGTTTTAGTTAATGTTAGTTACAATACTACCAGTAAGATTATTATTTATTTTTTAATTATCTCAGGGTCCAGTTATAGAAAGTATAATTTACACTGGATGAAATTCACCACTGTGCAGAAAGCCAGTTTATTTTGAAGGCTTATGCAGGATTTAAAAGGTGCCTGGGGTCAGCATAAGGCCTTCTTCACATGGATGCATTTCACTAATCTTTCTAACTCCCATTGGCTTTTTTGGGAGTTGTGGAATCTCAGCATGTGGCGGGACAGGGCTCTTAAAACACAAGGGGGAGTATTATCGTTCCACTGAGGGTGGCATGTTTAGAAAACACAATTTAATGGGGATGGACAGAGAAATGGAAGGGTGAAATTTACTGAAGTAAATATAGGCCGCATTCATACTTACCAGAATTGTGTTAAACAGGTGCCCCAAAGGAAGGCAAAATGTTGGTTGTGAACAGGATTGTATGTATTTTCTTGGAGTAACACAATGGGGAATTTGGCCTTTGTTTAGTTTTTAAAGAAAAAGGTAAAATGTCATTGTCGTTAGACGTTCAGTGCCTGCTGAGGAGCAGGGATTCTCAAGTAAAAGCATGTTCTGTAGGCTGCTATTACAGAAGCTGATTGACAAAATTAATGGATTTATATAGCTCAGCTCCTGGACTTTTCTAATGCTCTACATTGAGGCTGCAGTGTAATGTGGTTTATTTTGGATCCCTGTTTCCTAAATTTATCTTTTCAAATGCCATGTTAGGTGATCCTGTTCTTCGAAGAGTTTGATATGACAACATTGCTTATTCTTTTTCTGCTTTGTAGGATTTGTGTAAACTGTCATGTTCCAATTTGTCACTTACAAATATTTTCTCTGTAATTAATAAGACTATGTTAATGGGACAGTTCAAAAAGTCAGTGCAATAATATGTATTGCTAAAGTATATTTCACTTAGCAGCTCTTCATAGCATTCCCCCTGCTGCCATTGCTGACCCAGAAGAGACTGTCCTTGTCAAACTGGTCTTTTACTATGCCTTAGTAGTGTGTGTTGGGTACAGAGATTAAATTAAGCCACTTCACGTTGCTTAGTTTTGTTCTGTTCATGATTCGTTTTTAGCCCTGAGGTTGTCTGGGTCTTAGTGCACAGATACATTTTATATTCTGGTTATAAAAAAGGTACTGCAGTTAATCAGAAAACAAACAGGTGTGGGATGCCCCAAGGTTTCACCCATTTCTTTTTAGGTTACGTTTTCCCACTGTTTTCTCATTTGTATCTTGTGTCTCATTATCCCTCAGGACAGTGTTCACGGTGTAGAGGGAAAAAAAAATCTTCCAGTGATGTTAACATGCAAATAGATCCCATGCTAAAGCTTTTATATCTGTAAATCTTTTATTCTGAGACCTCTGTCTGACCTAACTTTTAACCCTTATTACTGCAGTTATAGACTTCAGTCTGATCAGCAGCATAGCGTACTGAACCTCCATGCTTTTAGCACAGTGGGATTCAATTAAAGACACTTAAATACTGAAAACTGAATATTTTTTGTCCATATTATCTTCTGCAGTTTTTCAGAACATTGCTACTACTTTGTTACCTGCTATAGCTGTTTACTTTGAAAAATCCATTGAGTTCAAAGTATCTGATTAATCAGATCAACATGCACTGCTGGGGGGGACTGCATTCCCACTGAAAGGAAGGTAAATGCTAAAAATTTGCAAGCACTCACAAATGCCCCATTATTTAACAACTTTCAGGAAATTAAATGACTTTTTGCCTGTTTCAAAAATGTCTTTCTACACAATCTAGTTCTTTGTGCCGTTTTATGTTGCCACAGTGTGGGGTGACATAAATCAGTAAAATGTGCAATAAGTCAAGAAATACATACATGCCCCCCTGATACACACATGTATATTAATATAAAATGTAGCAGAGAAAAGGGAGTTGGCCACCATCTTCAGTCTATCTGAAAATCAGCATGTGCTATTATTTGTAGACTATCTGAATTAAATCAGACTTTTGATGGGCTCTGTGAATTTTCATGAAACTTCAAAAAGCCCTTTTATTAATTATTTGCATTGTGGTAGTTCCTGATGGCCTCAGCTAAACTCAGGACTCCATTTCGTTAGGCACTGTATGAACACATACATCAGTAAGAGACCGTCTGTGCCCCAAAGACCTTACAAACTAAATCCCTAATCCCATGTTTATCTTTAAGCACTAGGGAAGTACCATTGACTTAACTTTAAGCACATGAGTAATCTCATTTAAGCGCACAAAAGCATTTGCAGGGCCAAGACAAGATAATGGGAGGGAGGGATGGGAGAAATTATTATTAAAATACATAATTAGATCCTTACTTTCAATTTAAGCAATATTAATTAATAAGAGCCCATCTAAATTAGAAAGGGATACAGGTTTATTCAGATAATAAACATCATGAAATACAAACCGTTCTTCTCCCAATCTTTGAGCCTCTGTCTGCTTTAATCTTTCATCACTGGCAGTCTGAATAAGCATAGGGCTGATGCTGGGAACCTCCCATTCAGTAACGGCAATGCTAAGTGCTGAAAATACCGTAGAATGCTTAATACCTATTTTCCAAATAGTCTGGCTTCAGAAATAAGCATATTTTCAGAGATCGAGGCGTCTGAGGAGAGGGACTTGTGTCTGGAGGGTCAGGCCTGCTTAGCCATCTACAGTTCCCATCATACAACACCAATCTTATTGTTTTGTTCCGACCCAGTTCACCTTCCCATCCTAAATCTCCTGAAATTACATTGTCCCATGAATCCCTTCTGTCCCTTTCCCTAAACTGAGCAGCCTACTTTGCCTTCTGTCCTACCTTCTGACATGGCTTGTGCATAGCCTTCTACCTCTACAGTCCTCTTTTGATTTCTTCTCTAATGGGACTTTGTTTCTAGTTCAGCTGTCTGCAATTTGATGCCTTCTGGCATTGCATATGCCCCAGAATCTTTTGCACAGGCTGCTGTTGCACTTCCATGTAACCACCTTGGCAACTGATGCAAAAGATTTTGGGGTACATAGAGATACTAGACAGGAAACAAGAAAGCTCCTTCATAACAAGCTGGATAAGAGCAAGGAAAAATGGCACTAACTACAGTGAGGTGCTACCAACACTTTAAAGAGGGTTTTCCTTTAATATTTGCCAACTCAGCTGGTGGTACGTGTGACATCCCCTGGGCAGAAGACTCCTCTACCCCAGTTGTTCTCTGTGTTCTCCTCACAACACACACATATCAATTCCATTCTCTCCCCACCCACATCCCATCAATCCAGTATTCTTTTCCCACCCTCAAATGCATTGGTCCTTCCACCCTACCTCTCTAGGCCCATCATGCTTCTTGTCCACCCTAACATCTCATGGAGGTTCTAGGTGGCTCCCCTGACCTGGCATCTCTCTTCCTTACAGCAGTGGTGGAGGTGTCCTGTAGCCTCTGGTAGGCAAGGCAGCCATCTCTCAGCTCCCGCCTGTGGGGTGGGTATGCAATGAAGAGTGGGTCCCATTTGGTGGTGGTTTTGAATGTCTATTCAAAAATGTTCTCTTTAGTTCCTGAGGTGGATGGGATTCCTGGTCAGTGGAGTGGCAGGTTGGCTTGCCTCCTTCTTCCTCCACCTCACATCTGGAGTGACTGACAGGAAAAAAGTGGGAGGACTAACTACATTGTGTCCACTGCTGTACTCCTAGCAGTGATGGTGGGCTTTTGAAGGGAGTGCCTCTTGCAGCAGCTGTTGCGGCTTCAACACTAGTAGGTACACCCTGGCTATGGCTATGAGGGGACTAAGCCAGCTGCTGTTCCTGTTTCCTAAAGGGGGCTGGAAACTTTAACAAGCAGAGTTGGCCTTAGCGTTTTTAAGTCGCCTGCAAAAGTTTTTTGCTGCCCCAAATGTAATCTACCTTGTGGACCATGACCACCCTATTAGGAACAGGGCCTGCCTGAGGAGCATGAGAGGGCTGGTGAAATCCATCTTTGAGAGACACCCCAACCTTTACGGATGTGTGTTATATAAAGTGTGTGTCGTGCGTGAGAGAGAGAGGATAGTGTAGGGTATCTAGCTTCCCCACCCAGCCTCCTGATGCAGAAGGGCAGCCACCAGTTACTTGTTCCTTTTAACCTGAGTGAGTGGCATACATTCCTGAGGCTACTTTCATAAGGAAGAAGGCTAGGTATACAGGGGTTTTTGTCTGGTTTTAATGAATGCTGAGATTTCTCTTCATGGGGCTCAGAAGTCAGCTCTGTTAACCTTGGGCATGCATGATCTACTGTGAGCTCTCTCCAGCTTCTCATTGCCTAGGCTGGGAAGAAAGCAGGAGAGGGGGAACTGCAAAAGGTCCTCCAGGTGGTTGG
Organism: Eretmochelys imbricata; assembly: GCF_965152235.1. Lineage (NCBI taxonomy): Eukaryota > Metazoa > Chordata > Testudines > Cheloniidae > Eretmochelys > Eretmochelys imbricata. The sequence continues at coordinate 95,815,352 of NC_135574.1, forward strand.
AGAATTAGCATATTTTCCCCTAAAACTGGATGTCTTGGCTGCTGTGTTAATAACATCACATGAAGATGGGGTGAGGTGAAATCGGTGGGGCTGTGATTTATAAGAATTGAATTTTAAAATATTTATCAAGGTGGCCTAGAGCCTGAGATAGCTGTTCTTTTATCTTTTAACCTTTTTGTACAACTCAAAAGAAAAAATAGAACTAGAACAAAATACCAGTGATTATCCTTGGATTTTAAGCAAATAAACGTCAATAAACCAAATGCAGTACTTTTCTTGCAAGCTTTTGAACCTGTGCAGCTTTTCAGCATGGCTAAGGTACTTGTCATAGAAGTAAGTCCAATTTTCTGAGGCTGAAGAAATTTGAGTGGGATAATGCTAATCCTGGGCAATGAGAATATAATCTGGTTGGATACCAGATATAAACAGACTTCCCCCATCTTAAATAGATTGCCAGTTATACAAGACTTTGCAACTTTGCCAATTTTATAAACAAAGATGATGATGGAGAGAAACAGAATGTGCTCATAAATGCTGGCTGTAATTGTTCTCTGCTATTTTATTATTACTTTACATTGGAAATACTTTTCATAAGAGCTCTTTCTGGGGGGGCAGTGCAAATATGGGTGCTCAATGTAGTTTAGTAGGGTATCAAGAAAGGTTTCTATTAATGTGCCTCCCAAATCAATAAAGTATAGAAATGTTAGCACTTGGTGTTCTGAGGAATTTTGTTTCAGGCCACCTCCTGCTTAAAGGTTGATTACAACAGAGCAGGCTTGGTACTAGAATGCAAAGCAGTAGAAATATGTGGCTATGTTGTAGATGGTAGTATTTAGGAATTTGGATGCTTGTTGTTTAGCAGCATTCTTGAAGGTAGAGTATTCTAGGAATCTTGGTTTAGAAAGAGCATATTCAATTTTCTATTTCAAAAAGTGCCTGAATGGAAAATTAGATCTTTCTGATTTAACAGATATACTCTATGCAGTAATATAGTAAAGGGACTTGATCTGGGTAAGCTAGTTTTATTTGACTTTATTTAAATGTCATAGTGAAAAAACCCAGTACAGTATACATGTAACAGATTAAATTAAAAGTAAATATTTCTTTTGTTGTTACACTGTGCCTCTCTAAAAGTGGGCTCTTTGTTCAAAGAACTTTTTAATGTATCTGGCACTGGAATGGGAGCCAAAAGGCCTGGGTTTTAATAGTAGATCAGTTACTGACCTTAGATATGACTGCAGGCAAGTCATTTTGTCTATATGTGCCTTAATTTTCCTATCTATAAAATAAGGATAATGATACTTAATCATCTTCATAAAGCCATTTGAGTTCTATGGGTGAAAAGCAGAACATAGTGATGAAGTATTATTATTGCAATTACATTTTTATATCCAAGATACAGTTACATGTCACTGGAGATGTGACCAAGGTGTGACAGTCTCTGTCTCAGATCCAAAATCTTTCTCATTTTCTCCTTGCCTTTCTTGTATGTTAGAAGAACATTAGTACCCTCCCCCCCACACACACACCAAGCTTCTATACTGATCAAAAGTAAATATTGAGCCCCACTGCTTCCAAACTCCCATACCAGCAAGTTCAGCATGTAGGCAAGGTACGAGAGAGCATGGTTTTAAGTGTGATCATCATGATAAGCTCTTAGGATCAGATTTGCCTGCACCCCTGCTTGTCACCTTTGCATATACACATAGTGCTCCTAGAAATCAATTTTTGAAGGTTACTTTCGTATACTTTTGTTTTTTTTATATAAAATGTGGTTGCTCCAGTAAAAGGGAGCGATGTCTATCATGTATTCTTTTTTATTTGTAATATGACAGAATTAAGGAACCCCAGTCATGGACGAGGACCCCACTGTGCTAGGCACTGTACAAACATAAAACAAAAAGATGGCCCTTGCAGCAAAGAGCTTACACAGATTTTACCTAGATTGTATGTTCTTTAGTTAGTTAAGAAAAACCTCAGATTTCTTTCACTGTACAAAAAAGGCAAACTTTAGTGAAGGAGTGCCTACTCTCTTTCACATCTCTGAGGACCAGGAGTAGCATTATTAACTTTAGCCAGGGCACTGGGTTCAAGAAGTGGAGGTAACACTGCCATGGATCAAGCTGACTGTTCTGAAGGAAAGAAGACTGATATGAAAAATAACTTGAGCTTATTTACTTTTAATAAGCTTGTCTTACTACCACCCCTGACATGTTTTGTTATGCCAATATTTTTGTTGTCCACCAAATAATCATCAGTGTTCATACAGGTAAACACTGCCCATACATATTGTATTGGCTGTCTACTAGAAAGCGATCTCCAGTTGAATCACCATGAAATTGGTCAAAAGTAAGATTTTGAATTTGGGTTTCGGTAGTCACTTATGAGTGGTGGGTGAAGTGACTTACCCCTCTGTTTCTACCACAGATGCTTCCACGTTCATTCTGTCAGGAAAAGCTAGTGACATTTCCATCTTTGGATCCTCAATGGAATTGTCCTGTAAGTTGTAAGAGGACTAGAAGTCACCTCAGGCTAGAGTGACCTCTGTTTCAGCATGACTGCTTCGCCCTTAATGACTGCTCACACCTTCAACAGGTATCTCCATGCTTTGATATACTCCTGTATAACTTCCTTGGAATAATTGTTGTAATCTTTTACTGGATGAATTTGGTAATAATTGGCCATGCTGTCGTTGAGGCAAATACTGTAAGTACTTGTTTCATTCCTCATTCGTGTTTCACACATTCTATTCACCTTTCTTAACTCCTTCTCACTGACCTAAACCAAGACACTCTGCAAAAGGCCTGTCAGTTGTAGCCATCCCCAGGAGCTCTGCACTATTTAATTGGCATTTATAGGCTATTTTCTGGTAGTTTCAAAACTCTTTGTGCGTGTTCTTTCTGTACATGGTGGATAAGTGCAAAAATTTCATTAAAGGGTGATCAGGGTAATTTGGGAATTTTCAACAAATTGTATAAATATCTGTCTTAGAGGCCTCTGAGACGAATATTATCTGTATATTTTGTGTTCAGAGGGGCAATCATGGCAGGCTCTCAGTGCTTTGAGCAGAAAACATAGTGTATGTCTACACTTCAATGCAAGGTGTGATTGCAGCTCGGGTAGACCTACCCATGCTAGCTTTGTTCACACGAGCATGACTAAAAATATCAGTGCAGGTGTAGTGGCATGAGCTTCAGCGCGGGCTGTACAGGCATGCCGGGAACCAAGAGTGTCTATTGGCATTGCTGAAGCCTGTGCTACTACAACTACACTGTTATTTTTAGAAAAAAGAAAAGGAGTACTTGTGGCACCTTAGAGACTAACCAATTTATTTGAGCATGAGCTCTCGTGAGCTACAGCTCACTTCATCAGAAGTGAGCTGTAGCTCACGAGAGCTCATGCTCAAATAAATTGGTTAGTCTCTAAGGTGCCACAAGTACTCCTTTTCTTTTTGCGAATACAGACTAACACGGCTGTTACTCTGAAACCTGTTATTTTTAGGTATGTTTATCTGCGTTGAAAACATACCTTGGATTGCACTATAGGCAGATGGTAGAAGTTATGGTAGCAGGGAAGAATCAAAGGCATAACCAGGAGGACTGGTATGCCATGTAATGAAACTACCAAATTGTTGCTTTGTGCTGTGCATGATGGATGTTAGTATTTGTGATTGAGGGCACATAGAAAAAGTGAAACATTTGGCATAGTGGAGTAAATGCAGATGATGAAGGAAGGGAACTTAAGCAGAGAAAAAGAAAGGTGATAGTGAAGGACTTGTTTCTTAGAAATATACACTTGCTAGCGTGAGAGGTGATCTTAACTATCAATATAGTGCAACTTTTCTACATAGTTTACATTTTCTCTTTTTACTGAATTTCAAAACAATTTGCAGGGTTAAATAACACCATTGCAGAGTTAGGTAATAAATTGTATCAGCTGGGAACTGAAATTAAGAGGTTATAGACAAAGGAGAAAAATCACATTTTTTTTACCTGAGTTTTGAAATGACTTAAGAGCATAAGAATGGCCATATGGGGTCAGAGCAATGGTCCATCTAGCCCAGTATCCTGTCTTCTGACAGCGGCCAATACCAGGTGCTTCAGAGGGAATAAACAGAACCGGTGGTCATAGTGATCCATCCTGTCGTCGACTCCCAGCTTCTGGCTAACAGAGGCTAGTGACACTCAGAGCATAGGGTTGCATCCCTAACCATTCTGGCTAATAGCCATTGATGAACCTATCCTCCATTAACCTATCTAGTTCTTTTTTTTTTTAATCCCTGTTATAGTTTTGACCTTCACAACATCCCCTGACAATGAGTGAGTTCTACAGGTTAACTGCATGTTGTGTGGAGAAGTACTTCCTTTTGTTTCTTTTAACCCTGCTGCCTATTAATTTCATTGGGTGACCCCTGCCCCCCCGTCCTTGTGTTATCTGAAGGAGTATATAACATTTTCTTATTCACTTTCTCTGCACCAGATTTTATAGACCTCTATTGTATCCCCTCTTAGTCATCTCTTTTCCAAGTTGAAAAGTGCCAGTATTTTTAATCTCTCATACCGAAACTGTTCCATATCCCTAATCACCTTTGTTGTACTTCTCTGTACCTTTATCAATTCTAATGTATTTTTTTTGAGATGGGGCAACCAGATCTGCATGCAGTATTCAAAATGTGGGTGTACCAGGGATTTATATAGTGGCATTATATTTTCTGTCGTCTTATCTATCTCTTTCCTGATGGTTCCTAACATTCTGATAGCTTTTTTGACTGACTGCTGCTACACACTGAGCAAATGTTTTCAGAGAAATATCCACAATTACTCCAAGATCTTTCTTGAGCGGTAACAGCTAATTCAGACCCCATCATTTTGTTTGAAGAGTTGGGATTATGTTTTCCCATGTGCATTACTTTGAATTTTATCAACATTGAATTTCATCTGGCATTTTGTTGCCCAGTCACCAGTTTTTTTTTGAGATCCCTTTGTAGCTCTTTGCAGTCTGCTTTGGACTTAACTATCTTGTGTAGTTTAGTATCACTTGAAAATGTTACCACTTCACTGTTTACCCCTTTTTCCAGATCATTTATAAATATGTTGAATAGGAGTTGTCAAAAAAAAAAGCTGATTTGCAGAGAGCAAATCAATCTTGTAGCAAAATGACACCTATTTTCTCATCTCCCATCATTCAGCCAGGACTCTGTTTTTTCTCTGTTACTGGCTATAGAAAAGAAAATGCCCCTTCCATTTGTGACACATTTTTTCTTTCCATGACCCTTTAGGAAGTTGTGAAGAATGATTAATAAATAGCAAAATGAATGGTACAATACTGTTATTACTTTCACTATTGATATAATGGAAAGAAACCTCTGCTGGCTTTGAACTGTTACATTTCACAATTGTATTATCATACCTACAACTTAAAAATCAAAGCCATCTTTGTTCCCTCAGGCAGCCAAGAGTATTATACTGTGCAGAGAGAGCTAGACGTGATTGCATAAGATGTTAACGGCCATACATGACTAATATGTACACTGGATATTTCAGAAAATGATTTTGGTTGGAGGGTTACATCTTGTGTTGAAGTCTGGTAATTGTTTTTCATTGGTAATATGTGCTCTTTACAGCAGCTGGAATTGTGCTACTTTTACCCACTGAACTGCCGCTTGATTTATCTGTGGTAAGACGGGAAAACTCTTTCAGAGTGCATATCACATCTTAGCATAGAGGTCATGTCATGGAGTATGTTCTGTCATTGGTTGTTGCACAAGCTACCTTCTATTAGGGATAGAATAACAGCCCTCTGGCATCTGCAGCAATTCCTTCTACAGGAAAACAATATTAGGAAAGTATTTTAATGTATTTTTAGCTTCTTTTAATGTGACTTTGTAGCTGAAAACGAAGACCAGCGCTTACATACTGTGACCAGCAAGTTGGCCAGGGACTACAAACAAGTGTTCCACAAACCGTAATTTGAGAATCGCTAAACAATGATATTTCTAAGGCTATTTCCAAATTAGGGCTAGATTGTGCTGCTTAGGAACAGCCTAGATAAGGGGTTGTAAAGAGTACTAGGAGGCATGTTCTGCCTTGAGAAGATAGAATGCCTCCTGGAGCATTGAGCGCACAGAGGCTATGCTCCCAATACTAGCCCCTATGCAACTAGCCAGTGCAAGGAAGAAATTAAAGCACTGGTCCCACCCAACCCCCACCAGTCCCTGCCTTCCTCAGAAGGCTGAAGCTCTAATTCTGCTTGGTCCTTGCAAGGAGTGAAGAAAAGGCTTCTTGTATATTTTCTCCTACGTGCACCCATGTACAAGCCAGGAGGAACCTGGCTTTTGATTTTTCATCCCCTACACTTGCCTCCACCTCTGCCTTCTTTCTTCCTTCAGTTCTGTAAGCAGGTCTAGCCAAGCCACAAAACAGCATTGGCTTCAAGCTTGGAGGAGGTGAGGAAAAATAAGGCAGTACTATCCACAGGAGAACGGACAAGTTCTAGGATGTTCTTCAGAATCAAGCATCCTAGGTCCATATGGTTAGGACCATGCACAGAAGGGAAGTCAGTCTGTGTGTGTGTCTGTGTCTCTCACAGAAATTGTGTGGTCCACATGGACTAGAATGAGCAATGACTCTCTTCCTGCTTGGATCCTCCTGGTGTAATTTAAGGAATGAAAAAATAAGAGCAGTGGTAATTGCTGCAATTTGAACTGGATTTTATGACCACTTTTTAATTTTTATTACAAGCATTTCAGATGTCCCTTTCCTGGCATTGTGTGTTGATGATGAGAAAAAGAATATGAATGACACTAATGCAGTATTACAATCTGGACAGCTCCAGTGTTCTTAATTACAGTTCCTGAAATCTGAATGCTTAATTAGTCTTTTCCCCCTGCTTAGTTTCCTAACAGAAAAAGAAATATAAATGTTTGCCTTTTAGACATTAGGTGTGGTGTAGTGTCTATCTTTCATTAAAGTGCTCAGGGAAACAGAAGATGTAGCTAATCAATATTTGATGCTGTTGTCTCTGGTTTTTATCTTTAAAATGTAACTGAGTTTGAATAATTTGAAGGTAAAACTTGACTGGAAACGTATTTTGGCTGATAATTCCAGCATGTATACTTGCGATTATAACATTTAACCTGACCATTCCCATTCGGATGAGTAGAGGGGTTTCCAAGACCATCTACAGGGAAAAGAGGCAGCAAATACCCAATTACATCATTCCAGCAGTCATAGCAGGATACTATTAAAAACAATTGTATACAATTGTCAGTTTCTTAGAGGCAGCAGAAATTCTGCATAAAAACTGATACTTCTCCTAGGTGACAGAATTGAATTCCAAGAGTAAGAGTGTAACATGAATAAACGAATAAAGCCTTGTCTACACTAGAAAGAGTTTACTGAAACAGCTATACTGGCACTTCCTCCTAGTGGAGATGCAGTTTGTAGTGGAAAAAATTCTTTTGGACTTTTGCCAGTTGAGCCAGTTCCCTGGGTGAAGTAGGCTACATTGGTGGTAGAACTGCATCCAGACTGGGGCATTTGCTGGCACAGCTATGTCTGGGAGGGAGTGATTTTTTTTTTCCAAATGCCTAGCCATGGCTCGGCCAGCAACACTTTTTAGGTGTAGACCAGGCGAAGTTTCAAACTTAAACTAGAGGCTAAGGGATTTTAAAACAACTGTTTGTGGTGGACTGGATCATGTCTGACCCTGCGCCACAGAATTCCCAGAGGGCCATAGAGGCTGATCCCATGACTCTATTCAGTGCAAGGCTGATTGCCATGGAAGCCAAAAGATAACAAATGTAAAAAGAACGAGGAGTCCTTATGGCACCTTAGAGACTAACAGATTTATTTGGGCATAAGCTTTTGTGGGCTAAAACCCACTTCATCAGATGTATGGAGTGGAAAATACAGTAGAGGTATAAATACACAACATATGAAAAGATGGGAGTTGCCTTACCAAGTGGGGGGGAGGGGTCAGTGCTAATGAGCCAATTCAATTAAGGTGGAAGTGGGCTATTCTCAACTGTTGCCAAGAAGGGAGGAAAAATCACTTTTGTAGTGCTAATGAGTTCAGTGTAATCAAGGTGGCCCATTTCAAACAGTTGACAAGAAGGTGTGAGTATCAGCAGGAGGGGAATTAGTTTTTTGTAGTGACCCATCCACTCCCAGTCTTTATTCAGGCCTAATTTGATGGTGTCCAATTTGCAAATTAGTTCCAGTTCTTCAGTTTCTCGCTGGAGTCTGTTTTTGAAATTTTTTTTTTTGTTGAAGAATTGCCACTTTTAAGTCTGTTTTTGAGTGTCCAGGGAGATTGACGTGTTCTAGTACTGGTTTTTGAATGTTCTAATTCTTGATGTCAAATTTGTGTCCATTTATTCTTTTGCGTAGAGACTGTCCGGTTTGGCCAATGTACATGGCAGAGGGGCATTGCTGGCACATGATGGCATATATCACATTGGTAGATGTGCAGGAAGTCACAAGCAATGTAAAAAGGGAAGTCACAAGCATAAGTTGCATAAATGATTGAGTTCTCACTCCATTTCCTGCTGTATAATTAAATGTGGGATTATAAAAATCCCACATAAAAGTTTCATTAATTTAAAGTTCAGATTAAGTGCTATTCACACCACAGGCCAAGTCCTTGTGTCCAGCTGAGAGAGGTTGGTACAAGATCGGAGAAGGGAAACAAAGGTAGATCAGAGTTATCTGTCCACTGCCCCAGTCCTGACGCTGATGGTTTCCTACAGACTGTTTCAGTGGCTGAGGATTGCCAGAATACCAGGCACATGCTTCTCCTGGTTTGCCTCTCAACGTGCCCCCTAGAGCAGGAAGTTGAGTGGGTGTAAGACCAGGCTAGAATGAATGCAGAGCTCTGGAAAGCAGGGGCAGTGACTCCAGTGGAACTCCCAGTAGCAGACTGCAGCCAGCAGAGCCCCGAAAAGCCGGGCTTACCCCTGCAGGGTATGTATAGTCCAGAGTTGCCTGTGCCTTTTGCTCATTAGGGCAGCTGAAAAAGGGACTGGGGAGTGGCATCCATTTCTCTCTCTCTTCCAAGCTATGGTTACATAGACTGACGCTTACCTTACCATCCAAGTCAAAATCACGTACACTATAACAGAATCATTCTTGCTGACCATCACCTAAAAAGCCTTTAATTCTCACACATTCTTAACTTGACGTGGAAGGATTTCATTTCCCTGAAAAGGCTGACTCTGAGCACTACAATAAAATACACATTTTTAAAATTCAAAATTTAGACTTTTTTTCTTATCTACCTTTTAACCCTCTAGACTTTCTCCACAGCTGTTAGGCTGTTTGGTAAGTCCTTCTTAGTTTGCCGTATTGTCTAGACAGAATATAAATTATGCTCTATCACATCACTCTGGTGTAGCCTGCTGTACGTGTTGCATGCAACCACCACAAGCAACTGTATGAATTTAAAAAGCCAGTAGCCTCACTACACATGCACAAAAGCTGATTTGTAAACTTTAACCTTATTGTTTGTTGTTCTACCCAAAGAATTAGGCTATGATACAGATGGTACATACACATTCACTGGATGAAATCCTACTCTAGTGAAGTCAACGGGAGTTTTGCAATTGACTTCAGTGTGGCCAGGATTTTACCCACAGAATTCACTTTAAATAAATAAAAAAAAAAGCAGCAGCCAGCTCACTTGAACTGTATTGTACCTGTAATAGTGCTGCTGAAGTAAACAGAACTACTCGCATGTCCTGATCTGAAGCCTGTAGTAGTAAAATAGTCTCTCAATTCACTTCTTTGGGATTTAGTTCAAGCCCACTGGGTGTGTTTCTTTTAAAAAAAAAAAAAAAAAAAAATCAAGCACATGCATAGATCTTTGCAGAATTTGGGCCAAAATTGTATAAATATTTGATTTTTTAAGAGTAAATACTCTATGTGCCAGGATTAAGTTTGAAGAGATTTTGTTGTTTTGCAGAGTTATCTACTGTTGACATCTCAGTGCATTAACAAGAAAGGGGGAGGGGGGGAAATCCACCCACCACAACTAATATGTCACTAACTACAGTATAATGGCATGACTTGCACAGCTGTAGTAAAATGTAACATAACATGATTATTGTGAAGATTTAAGGGTGAATGAATTCCAATACTGGCAGTAGTCAGCAAGTTATGCATGCTGTTTTTAATATTCAGTGACCAGAGATTATGATAGGAGATCTCGTAAATTAACAAATAAACAGTACAGAAAATGAATAAAGTAAAGTATGCAAGTAAATATTTTGTTGGACTACAGGAGAATTTTTCTATGGATTTCCTGCTTTTAACTCTACAGGTATTATTGTCTGTAGTGCATTATTACCAGGTCACTGTACGTGACATGGCTTGATATGGAGTACTCTACAAAATGAAATTTAAAAGAATGTCTCACTGCACACTGATTTAAAAAAAAATACAGCCAGTAACTTCCAGATACCTGGATGAAGGTTGTACAGCCTACGACAGGACCAGTGAAGCATCATACTTTTTGGATCATTAAAACTCCAGAATACATAATCTTGTTGTTTTAGTTAAATAAAACCATTTAAATGTCTGTCTGGTGGTGGTTTCCTCCTAATACAGCATGGCAAGAAAATCCTCCAAATATTAATGATTAACCTGTTGAATTGGAGATAGTTCACCTCCCAATGACTTCATAAATATCTGCTTCAATTACCTTTGGTAAATGAAATAATCAAACAATTATTCATTTTCTGATATAGCTGTAAACCTAATCTGAAAAGTTTTTTTCAAAATCACTTTAAAAATGTATAGTGTGTACCTTCTAAAAATGAAACCTACATCTGAGTTGTGCATAATATGTATTAAGGTTATAACAACCAACAAGAATGCACTTTTGTGTAGAAATCCATGATTAAATTGAGTCTTCCTGACTAGTAATTTTAAATCAAATCCACCCTGCAATTAACCCTCCAGAATTGACTCTAATCAGAGACTAAGGCAGAGAACGACTTGCTAGCCACTCTCTCAGCTACCTTTACACCAGACTTTGCAATAACCAACACCAACAAAACCATGTCTTCCCAAGAGTCAAAACTTACTCACATACAGGCAAAATAACTTGGAAGACTGTCTGTAACAGCACCATTTGGGTGATGCCTGCCCATGCACTATTATCTACTGCATAGAACAAAATGAAAAGGAGTACTTGTGGCACCTTAGAGACTAACCAATTTATTTAATCTCTAAGGTGCCACAAGTACTCCTTTTCTTTTTGTGAATACAGACTAACACGGCTGTTACGCTGAAACCAGTCATTATGCATAGAACACCGGACACTCACTTCATGATTTAGCAGATTCTATGCTTTTTCCAGGCCATTTTCAGACTTCAGGCTAGGAAGTGGGTAATTATCCTCTAGCTGTAGAGTTGGACTGACTTTCAGAATTTGAAATCAGTCAAATGTACAGGTGCCAGAATCCTAATATGGTCAATTGTTTAACGTCTTTAATTTTGTGCACATGCGGTTAAAACTGGTTCCATTTTGCTGCATGTAAAACCAATCAGTAATTTGGTAATGAGGTAAAATACATATCTGTTTGTTCATTTCATCTGAAAAACTAATTTAGGAATTCTGAAATGTCTCATATTTGTAAACTTTGTGCCTGGGATATATTGGAAAACGGGGCCTGAAATGAATTTAAGGCATAAATATCACAATCTATTTAAAAGGCATAATTTCAATTCACAGTCTCTCATTCTTTCATTAAACTCTAGGGGAAATGCAGCTTATTGACTCATGCTAAAATTTCATCTGGTCTTTTAATTTATTTAGGGTTGTATTCTACCACTTTATCTCATACTGAGTAGTTGCATACTCTGCGTATAGCTCTACTGAAATCAAGGGAGGTATTCCTAGAGTAAGATATTAGTGGATGTGAGAAAGGGGCAGAGTAAGATGCTGTTGAACTCCTAATGGTTTATCTTGTAAATAAGTGTAGCTTTTATAAAAATTATCACACACAAATTGCATAGACAGCCCATTGTGGAAAACAATCCTGGTTTCCTCAAGGGATATTTTAATAGCCAAATAATATTTAAGTAAACAAAAATTGACAGTCAATCAAAAACTAGGCAAAATGTGTTTTGCCCTAGCAAATAAAAGGCCATGTATTCCAATAGCAAAGGCCCTGTGCTTGGAAAGATTAGTCCCAGAAAACAAAAAACAGTATCATCCCAGTTGAATCATAGAATATCAGGGTTGGAAGGGACCTCAGGAGGTCATCTAGTCCAACCCCCTGCTCAAAGCAGGACCAATCCCCAACTAAATCATCCCAGCCAGGGCTTTGTCAAGCCTGACCTTAAAAATATCTAAGGAAGGAGATTCCACCACCTCACTAGGTAACGCATTCCAGTGTTTCACCACCCTCCTAGTGAAAAAGTTTTTCCTAATATCCAACCTAAACCTCCCCCACTGCAACTTGAAAACATTACTCCTTGTTCTGTCATCAGCTACCATTGAGAACAGTCTAGATCCATCCTCTTTGGAACCCCCTTTCAGGTAATTGAAAGCAGCTATCAAATCCCCCCTCATTCTTCTCTTCCACAGACTAAACAATTCCAGTTCCCTCAGCCTCTCCTCATAAGTCATGTGTTCCAGTCCCCTAATCATTTTTGCTGGATGTTTTCCAATTTTTCCACATCCTTCTTGTAGTGTGGGGCCCAAAACTGGACACAGTACTCCAGATGAGGCCTCACCAATGTTGAATAGAGGGGAACGATCATGTCCCTCGATCTGCTGGCAATGCCCCTATGTATACATCCCAAAATGCCATTGGCCTTCTTGGCAACAAGGGCACACTGTTGACTCATATCCAGCTTCTCATCCACTGTAATCCCTAGGTCCTTTTCTGCAGAACTGCTGCCGAGCCATTTGGTCCCTAGTCTGTAGCGGTGCATGGGGTTCTTCCATCCTAAGTGCAGGACCCTGCACTTGTCCTTCTTGAATCTCATCAGATTTCTTTTGGCCCAGTCCTCCAATTTGTCTAGGTCCCTCTGTATCCTATCCCTACCCTCCAGCGTATCTACCTCTCCTCCCAGTTTAGTGTCATCTGCAAACTTGCTGAGGGTGCAATCCACACCATCCTCCAGATCATTTATGAAGATATTGAACAAAACTGGCCCGAGGACCGACCCTTGGGGCACTCCACTTGATATCGGCTGCCAACTAGACATGGAGCCATTGATCACTACCAGTTGAGCCCGACAATCTAGCCAACTTTCTATCCACCTTATAGTCCATTCATCCAGCCCATACTTCTTTAACTTGCTGGCAAGAATACTGTGGGAGACAGTGTCAAAAGCTTTGCTAAAGTCAAGGAACAACACGTCTTCCGCTTTCCCCTCATCCACAGAGCCAGTTACCTCGTCATAGAAGGCAATTAGATTAGTCAGGCATGACTTGCCCTTGGTGAATCCATGCTGACTGTTCCTGATCACTTTCCTCTCCTCTAAGTACTTCAGTGCTTCTCCTCTAAGTTGGCTTTAATTGTTGTGATGAGGTGTAACACAAGAAGTGGTTTCTCTGGTAATTGGGCTTAAAGTACAAGGGCTGAATAATTTTTTTTAATTTTATTATTATTATTTATTAAAGGCTGAGGCCTAAATTCCACAGGGGAAAAAGATGTACCTTTGCACACCTTTGTTTACCTGCTCCATTACAGCAGGTGCATGTAAGAACTAAGTATTTGTGCTCGCATATGTGTAAATGTCTGTGTACGTATTTAATTTTGCAATTGGGGTACATGGTTTCAGTAAAGAAATGCACTCTTTGAAGTGCAAAAATGCACAACCATTTTCTGTGCATAGACCTCAGGTCTTCCACATAAAAGTCCTGGATCTTAGCTGCCTAGATCTGGTGATTTGGGCACATTGGAGCTTTCAGTGAAATAACCTCACCCTAGCTTAATTTACAGTACTGTAACATGGTGACAAATTCTAGGGCCCTTTCACTGAAAACATGTGGGATGGGGGGAAGGAAGTGAGGCAGGAGAAGATCTGATGAGGAACTTGCATGCAGGGGGAGAACTGGGACTGGCAGGTCAAAGACTGGAGCAAGGAGCTGAGTGTGAGTTTGGAACTGAGAGCCTATGAGAATGGAGAATATGGGAGGGTTATGGTGGGGGATTGAGTGGAGGCCATGGTGGCAGAGAGAGACAAATTGGATGAGGATCACAGGTAGCCTAATTCTGGCATTTCATAACTTTGAGTGCTGAACTTTGCCATCTTAATCTTTTTACATAAGTGTGTGTGTGTGTGTGTAACAAATAGATATACAATGTTCGTTCATGTTTGGTTGATATGATTTATAGCTACCAATCTGCTCATTCGCTTCCATTCAACTATCTTTGTTGTTGGGGCATTTCCTGTTATGCTACTAAATTCTGTGACGTCATCCCTCTAGAGCATGAGCTATGTAAATCTCATCCAACATTAAATGCTATTTCAAATAGGAAGCTAGTTGGTTCTCTCTTCATCCTTCTCTTACCTTCTTTTCTCGCTTCCCTCTGGATGCTGTATCTTAGATCAGGGGCCAGATCAGACTCTGGCTGCCCCAGAGTTCATTTTATTCTGCTCAAACTGTGCTGAATTCTGCTTAGCCATAGCTCTGTCTTTGTGGCAGCTGAGTGATGCACATTGTAAAGTATCTTTTGTCTAGGCTATAGCTGACCCAGAGATTTGATTTTTGGTCAGAAGTTACATTGGATACATGCGGCTGTGGATTGGAAGGATACTGGGTTTATCCAGGCTTCCAAGTCTAAAGTAGAAATTTACGGTAGTGGTTGTTTTGACATACTGGTTGATGATGGAGTATTTGAAAGACAAAGCCGAGACCCTTAAACAGTCTTTTTATTTTTTTTTTCTGCTGGAGTCTAACTTATTCTTTCTTTTTCTAAAGCACATACTGGAGCTATGAAAAAGCTGTTAGTAAGACTGTTTAAAATCTCAGAATAAACTGGAAACAATAATTGGCTCTTCTGGCTAATAAAAATAATTTGGAAATTATTTTCTTGCAGTTTGTGTGAAATATATTTTTTTGTTTTGTCAGGGCTTTAAAAATCCATATACCTAGCTTTTCCAAGCAAGCTGGCATGATGTTGTTTCTAAATGATCAATTTCTGCACAATTTAAGCTTTTATTTTTATTAAAAAGTTTCTGACCCTTATGGTTGCAAAGGTAAGCTTCCAACATGAATCAACACAGTGGTCTGTACCTGAGGGTGCCACCAGACAGGTCAGTGCTTCTCTTGCAATTCATTGCTTTGCCAAGCAGCACCAGAGTGAAGTTGTCAAAACTATGGTCCGGTTTACTTTTGCTATTCAGAACCCTGTGAACTGCAGTGTGAAATTGATAAGAAGCAGTTTTGTTAAACTTTGCTATACAACACACAAATGCCAGGCCCCCTAGGCAATGCACAGGGAAGGAGAGGCTGGGGAAGGAGGAGTCTGGTAAAGTTCCACGTTCTCTTTGCAACCCATAGGAAGCATCCACCAGTTATTTAAGCCACCAAATTCCTTGTGACAGTCACTGGATGCCGTTTTTGTAAAACTCTTTCCTGTTGGTGCTTATCGAATAAGACATGATGCCGCTGATCTTCAGCGCACCTGAGCATAAGAGACAAATCATGGCCCTGATCCTGGAAGCAGTTAAGCATGCACTTAAACACCATGAGTACTGTCATTGGTTTCATAGAATCATAGAATATCAGGGTTGGAAGGGACCTCAGGAGGTCATCTAGTCCAACCCCCTGCTCAAAGCAGGACCAATCCCCAATTTTTGCCCCCGATCCCTAAATGGCTTCAAGGATTGAACTCACAACCCTGGATTTAGCAGGCCAATGCTCAAACCACTGAGCTATACCTCCCCCCAATGGGACTACAGGTAGTAAGATTAAGCATGTGCATCAGTGTTTGTATGATCAGGGCTTAAGTGTGACAGCACAGTGAATTAAGCTATCAAGAATAATCAGAAGTATACTCTGCTCCAAGCTTCTGGACTATTCCACTCCCCATACCTGTTGCTTGTACTTCAGACTTACCAGCATTCTGAAACCTCCATATCGCATCATCTTAGGGCTTATCTTCACTGTTAAAAAAGCAGTGATGTTTACCTCAGAGTAAATAACCCATGTGAGCTCTCCTGAGGTAATGACACAGTGAAGACAAGGCACTTTAGTTTCACCATCAGGTAAATCTCAGATGGGGATCCAGAATCATAGAAATGTAGGGCTAGAAGGGACAGTTACTTCCAGTGCAATTCATATAACACTCCCGTTGTTCCCCATTTTGTAGTTGTATATTTGATATTTTTCCTTTCCTAAGTATAGAACTTTGTATTTGTCTTTATTGAATTTTATTTTGTTAATTTCAGACCAATTAGTAAAGATGGTTTTGAATTCTAATCTTGTCCTCCAAAATGTTTGCAACCCCTCCCAGCTTGGTGTCATCTGCAAATTTATAAGCATACTCTCCTCTCCATTATCTGTGATTGATTAATGAAAATTATTCATCCCC
Source organism: Eretmochelys imbricata (assembly GCF_965152235.1). NCBI lineage: Eukaryota > Metazoa > Chordata > Testudines > Cheloniidae > Eretmochelys > Eretmochelys imbricata. Next base: position 95,831,907 of record NC_135574.1, read on the forward strand.
TGTGGGAATCCACTAGATATGTCTTCTCATTGTGACCGCAAACCATTGATAACTACTCTTTCAGTATGGTCTTTGAACAGGTTGTACACCCACCTATATAGTAATCTCATCTAGACCACATTTTCCTAGTTTGTTTTGAGACTGTCATGTGGGACTGTGTTAAAAACCTTACATCTTGATTTTTAGTATCACATTTACTGCTTTCTCCCCCCCCCACCATCCCTAGTAACTTTTGGCCAGTATAGGACTGCGCATGATAAGTTTACCTCATGGTAAAACTAAAATGCTTTGTCTTTACTATATTTTTATCTTGGAATAGCTCATGTGCATAAGTCAGCTGAGGTAAAAACCACACCTTTTTAAACAGTGAAGTCAAACCCAGAGGTACACTTTCCATAGTAGTAGTACTCAGTGTGACGTTGCATCCCATAATGCTTCATGGAAATATGCTTATGAATGTAAATATGACAAAACTGGAATATGTTTTCTTCTACATATGCCATGTAACATATCTCTGCAAAGGTTATGATCTACTGAATATATTCATCCTATTTGTATGCATGTATCATTTTTGTATTGTTTGATTTTAAGTAGCCTTAGTAAGGCATTTGGGCAGCTTCTTTAGAAAGGAATTTGCAAATTAAGTGCCCAATCAAGAAACACTTAATGGACAATGGATCTTGTAAGGCTCCAGTCCATATAAGAAGTCTACCTGAGGATGTTCAAGGTAGCTAGTGAACAATGGCTTCTACTTGTAAGTTCTGAGTCATGCATGGACATGTGTGTGACTTGCCCGTGTGACTCTAAAACTCCATCTTGTAGCTGGGATTCTACATGGGGAGAAGGGAGGGGTGTCCACTCACAAGAGAGTCTATTTAAACCCCTGCGAGACCCTTCCATTTTGTCTTCAGCTGGCTCAAGAGAGAGTCTCTCCAACCCCAAAGGATACCTGAAAGAAACTGGAATAAAAAACAGTAACCATGGGGGTGTGAGTGATTGCTGGACCCAGATTAGAAGGAGGCTAGTCTGTAAAAGAGGCTTTTTGGAACACCTCGGAGGGTGAGATTTTATCTGTATTCAGCTTCTTACTATATTAGGCATGGGCTTTCGTGTTTTATTTTATTTTGCTTGGTAATTCACTTTGTTCTGTCTGTTATTGCTTGGAACCACTTAAATCCTACTTTTGTCTTTAATAAAATCACTTTTTACTTATCAATTAACCCAGAGAATGTATTAATACCTTGGGGGGAGGGGGCGTCAAACAGCTGTGCATATCTCTCTGTCAGTGTTATAGAGAGTGAACAATTTGAGTTTACCCTGTATAAGCTTTATGCAGGGTAAAACAGATTTATTTGGGGTTTGGACCCCGTTGGGAGTTGGGCATCTGAGTGTTGGAGACAGGAACACTTCTTAAGCTGTTTTCCATTAAGCCAGCAGCTTGTGGACATTGTTCAGACCAGGGTCTGTGTTTGTAGCTGGCAAGCGTGTCTGGCACAACCCAAGCTGGCAGGGAAAGCAGGGGCAGTAGTAGTCCTAGCTCATCAGTTGGCAGCCCCAAGGGGGTTTCTGTGATCCAACCTGTCACACTCAGTTAATAGTGAGAGGCTCTGAAACATCTCGAACAAGACACACATGGAAAAATATAAAGTGTATATTGATCTACTGTATGACAGTGCTATACTGACCAGCAGTTACATTGTCATCCTTGTTGTGGACATCACACAGCAGTGATCGATGTTTATTTTTTAATTTGAAGAAAAAGCTAGGTTTTTTTCATGTTCTTTTCTTCTATACTGTATCATGCAGTAGTGTTGTATGCTGCATCCAGTGATAATTGATTTCTTGATCTTGTTGGTGCCTTCACGTCAATATTCTACAAAAAATACAATAAAATACTATTTTTCTCCATGTCCATCAAGGTTGGTGCAAGAAGTAATCCGCCTAGTTTCAGCAAGGGAGATCTAGGTTGGTGTAATGAGGTGTGTAAGCCTCACACTAGGACTGAAGGGGTTAAAGAACAATTTTGGGCCCAGCCACATCTGCAGCGCATGCTCCAGGTGGAAATGGAGCTTAAAAGGAAGCCAGACAGCTCAGAAAGGGGCTGACAAGGCAGAGAGAAGGACCTGTCCTGGGTGCTCCTATGAAAGGATGCTGGAGCAGCTCCTCTGGGAAAAGAGGAACCTACCTGGTAGGCCCAGACAGACTAAAAGATGCAGTCAGTACCTTTTTTTTTTTTTCCAGTTTTGCTACAGACTATAAAGCTTGGGCTATGGCATGGGAGGTAGTAAGTGTCCCAGAGATGGCAATCATAAGGCACTCGTGGGTGCCTGGCCTTTGGTAACCCTCATGGGGTCTGGGGCTGTAGCCCGGTGGAGTGGGAGGGCCTGGGCTCCTCTACCAATTCCCTGCTTCATTAAAAAAAAAATGACTCCCTAACCACTAGGTAATGCATCCATCAAGCTCCAGTCATCACAGTTGGATCTTAGGAAAAGCTTTATAACGATAAGGATAGTTAAGCACTGGAACAGTACTTAAGAAGTGGAATCCCCATCATTAGAGGTTTTTAAGAACATGTTAGACAAACACCAGTCATGGATGGCCTAGGTATACTTAACCCTGGCTCAGGCAGGGAGATGGACTAAATGACCTCTTGAGGTCCTTTCCAGCCCTGCATTTCTATGATTCTGTGATTATCTATCATTTGCAATAGGTTTATAAAAGCAAAAAAAAGAGGAATCCAAATGGGATGTATTAGAAAGACCTGGATAACTCTAGTGCATGTAACAAAAGTTAGCCTTTATTTAGGTTTCATACAGTTGGCCACCTTCTGCCCCCTCCCGATCACCACTCAGTGAAATGTATTGTAAGAGTTTTATTGACAGTTACTTTCTTATTTTCAAAGGTCTGCTGGAAACACAGCCATTGCACGAGACAGATGAAGAAACAGTCACTGATATTGATTTCACAAGCATTATTTCTGAAGAAGAGAAAGAAGAGTTAAAGATTGAGCTAGCCAAGGTAATGCTTTTGATCCCCTGGATATTAACTTCCAAATTCCAGAGGTATAAATAATATTAGCAGGATAAAGTGCAGATGTCACAAGTACATTATGTTTCCTTTAATTCTAGACTAGAGTAGTGCAAGATGATTCATTCTGTTGATTATTTTTGGAAAACTAATCATCTATTAGTAAAGATAAAGGCAGAGGTAAAATTAGTGGGTGTGCTATTTTAACAAATGAGCCATGTGTCATTAGTCTTAAATTTGCAGCACATATAATGAAAGACCCCTGAAAGAACCCATATTCTTTCAAGCCCATGGATTTGTGGCATGATGTTTTGTCAAGTGCCTCCTGAGAGCCCCCTCATGGCTTGGAATTGGCTCTGTGGCTCCCTGCCTCGGATTCCCCTCTTCCAGGCTCCCCGATACACCACAACTCATGCACAAAAGGCTTTCATAAGTCCAGTAACAATCACTCTTATTGAAGTATAGTGTGTTTTAAAACAAAGTTCCAAAACAAACATCAAAGGTCTTCCATCCTCCTACCCATTAAAGCTGGGCCCAACTCCTCCTCCCTGAGGTATTGGCTTGTTCTCTGTTCACAGGAGAAGACCTAAGGCCTGGCCTGGCTTGCCGCCTTTGCCACTCCCCAAATGGAAGAGACAACTTTCAGCTGGGTCTTTCTACCCAGCCACGACTCCCTTCCTGAGGGACCACTGCAAGAGAGTCTCTTTTCCTGCTGGTCCACTCTGGAGTGCCTCACTTTAGCTGTTCACAAGCTTCTGTTTTTCTAACCCTCAGAAACCCTGGTTTAGTCACATGACTGCCTGTCAAGTGACTTGACTCATTCATTCTTTCCACCTGGGGAGGCAAATCAGCTGTGTCACAGGTGGGCTGAGATCTCTCTCTCTAGAAGGGCCAGCCAGCCTATGACACACTTACTGAAAAGAACTGATTACATGGTTCTTAGAGAAAACGCCACTGATAGTGGTTGCAACATCATAACACAACTTCTTACAGTACTGCGAAGAGAATTTACAAAAAAATAAATCCCAGATGGCTGAAGGAAGTTGCGGGAGCTTGAACTGGATGAAATTACATGGCACTATTGATTTAGTTTTGGTGGGATTAGGAAGAGAGTCAACATCAGGCTTAAATCCAGTCCGAGTGCAGTCTTCCCCCATGGTGTCTGCTGTATGATACAGAAGAAATAGATGAGGTTCAGGGGCAGCCAGTTAGAAGCATGGAAAAACCTTCATATGGAGCCAGATTGAAAGAATTGGAATTGTTTACTTTAGAGAAGACAAATAAGAGGGATTGTGAGAAAAGTATTCACAGTAAGGAAGGGTAAAGAGAAGGTAGATTGCGAACTTCTATTCACTTTGCCCCTTTCTTATAGTATTATGAGAATCAGTGAAACCAGAAGGTGGGAAATTCAAAACCACTAAAAGTTCCAATTCTAAGGATTTTAATAAGCCAAACGTTTGGGAAGGGACAAAAACCTTCAAGCTTCAGTGCATGAGTAGACACTAACAGTTGGCAGGGTCATAGGAAAGTTTTTCTGTCATTGAACCATCTTCTGGAGCATCTGGTACTGACAACTATGGGAGGTTGATACAGGAGGATGATGTAATTCAAAGGACAATTATTAGCAGAGACTAGACTTTCTCCACTATGCAGTAAAAATATTTAAATTGCAGTTAATAGTCATAAGAACAGCCATACAGGGTCAGCCCGGTGGTCCATCTAACCCAGTATCCTGTCTTCTGACCGTAGCCAATGCCAGGTGCTTCAGAGGGAATGAACAGAACAGGGCAATTCTCAAATGATCCATTCCCTGCCATCCTGCCCCAGCTTTCTGGCAGTTGGTGGTTTAGAGACACCCGGAGCATGGGGTTCCATTCCTAACCATCTTGGCTTAATAGCCATTGATTGTCCTATCCTCCATGACCTTATTTGATTTTTGAACTTAGCCACTGAGAATTTTGTTTGTTTTTCATTCTGTACTCTGACTTGTGATTTCCTGGAGGAGTAAAAGCCAACTGTTTGTTTCTGCCCAGTTGGGCTTTTAAGGCTGTGGGAAGATCTAATGTCTCAAAAATGTTAGGTACATCTTGCTTCTATAGTGCATTTGTACACCTGTAAATAATAGGAAGGAAGCTTACGTATGACTATTAATTATATTTATATATCCGGCTCAGGACATGCAGATGGGGTAGGAGTTATTTCATGTTTAAAGAAAATGTGTGTAAGCTTGCATATTGTAGCTCTTGGATTCATTGATTTGCATGCTTTCCTGGCCAAACAGACTGAAAGAGAGAGAAGGAGGAAAATAAAGAAAACTCCTTATAGTTATCTGAGAATGATGAGTTCCCCAAGAGTCTCATCCTATGAGGTCCTGAGCACCCTTCACTCATTGATGTCAGCAAGAATTGAGGGCACTTGGAACCCACCACACGGGATGAGACCCTTAATTCAAGTATACAAAGACAAACTGAAAGTTGTTCTGTTGTCACTAGAATTACAGTATCTAGGTCGCTGGGCTCATAAGACTGTTTTAAATTGCTCATGGCATTCCAGTGGCATGTAATTATGTTCAAAGGGAAAACGCTTGAGCATTGCATTTAGAAAAAAAGTCTGGAGAATTTGGGGGAGGTTCTAAGACTAAAATTAAGATCAAGTTTCCTGGAAGAGATTTTTTTTCTAAGGGCTTGTCTATGCTGGCACTTCAGAGCGCTGCAAGTTTCAGAGTTGTCAAGGGCAAGTGTAGATAGTGCACCAGCACTGGGAACCATGCCCCTCATCGAGGTGGGTTCTTTTTTTTTTTTTAAGAGCACTGGGAGAGCTCTCTAAAACAGTGCCACAACAGCGCTTTAACGTTGCCAATGAAGACGTGCCCTAAGGCACACAAGCTTTTAGACTCCCAACTCCCATTGAAAGTAACTTCAGTGGGAGTTGGATGCAGCTGCCATTTCTGCTTTTGCCAGTCTCCCCTCTCTGCTTTAGCTTCACGTTCCTGTAGAGCTCTCTTCCACCTTACCTCCACCCTCCTCTCCACCAGTAATGCTAATCTTGACACACAAGCCCAATGGTACACGTCTTTCACAGTTATCTCTGTGCTTTATGCCACATTCTCCTTGTACATGAGGGGTTCTCCCTGTGTCAGTCAGTAAGGACACCTAGCCTCTTCTTCAAATCCTTCCTCAGGGCCCACTTCTTTCTTGAAGCCTACAAGAGATCAGTTAATAGAATGAGTGGCTTTCAGGTATGCTTGATGTGTATTTATTTAAAAAAACAAAATAAGATATGTAATGTGTGTATGCATATATCCGATTATATAAAATATGTGTTGTCTTTTTTCTTTTTTTTTAATTCCCCCTTGCCTTGTATGTTGCTGGTCTTGGGGATGGATCACACACACCCACTAGTTGGTGTGCTTTTCATCATACTTACCACGTTGCTTGTGTAGCGCCCCCTCTCCACCCGGTTACCTTCTTTAATGCCAATCTGCGTACAGGTTTTGATGGACAGGTCTGGGTTCTTCTGGATCCCGCCACCCACTCAGCAGGGTGTATCTTCTTTATTTTTTCCTATGAATTTATTTGGTGGTGCCTCCACCCCCCTCGTTCCTTCCTGGCAGGGTCACCAGGGCAGCTTGGGAGGAAAATTCTAACCACAGGGTAATCCCCACTTACTTGCCAGATAGTTGGAGACTTCCAAGAAATAACACAAACACATACAATATATTCAACGCAATAATTATATTAAACAGGAGACACACATAACCGGGTAAAACACTATATTTAGTTCATCGGTGCCCACGCTGTTAATACCTGTGACTTTCCCCAGTCACGTGACTTGATGTAGCAAATGTAAGATTAGTGTCCCGTTGGTACGCGTACTTTGTTGGAGCCCTTGATGACTTATGACCACAAAATTCTTCTCTGCAGTGGTTTAGCAGTGTGGCTGACTGGGTTCAGTAAAGCCCAAAGCACTCACAAGTGGGAGAAGGTGGTAAATCCTTCCACAGGTTTAATATGCAGCAGGTTATAAAATCACAAAACCCTTACTCCCTGGCTTGGGGACACAGTTCAGGGAGTTGGGGGGGGTCCCCACAACAAATTCCCTGACTGACTAAAAGGTGGTGCACTCTCAAACTCCATGAATGATCCTCAGGTTCAGAGATGACTCTGGACTCCTCAGTCACAGCAGAGGGGCTGATCTCTGCTGGCAGGGATTCTCTTCAGGCAGGAATCAGGTTGCTTTGGTCCCAGGATTTCCCCTCACCACAAAGGGGTGCAGGGCTCAAGGTGCAGATTACACAACTGTACTAAAATCCAAATTGTAATCTACTAGCCCAGCATACATACGTGTGTGTGTGTGTGTGTATATATATATATATATATATATATATACACACACATACATACACAGAGAGAGAGAGCAGGCAGCAGCCCTGAACTAGCTGCCAGAGCAGAGCTGACTATGTGGTGACTGGTCTCACCTAGGGAGCTAGAGGGCAAAATCAGCCTGGCCGGGGAAGTTTCCCAGCAAAACTCTACGAACTAGGAATCATCAGGATAGAAGAAAAAGCCCAGCTGAGGAAATCTTGCTTTCAGGTCCCTAGAGGCCAGTTCTCAGGGGGAACCCTGCATGCAGGCTTGGGACTTATCAGCTCCCCACACAGCAAGTCCTGCACTTGCCCCGGCTGGCTCCAGACTGACTCGAAAATGGCTTCTCCCCTTTCCTGAACTCACTGGGAGGGGCATCTCACGCCCTATTGGTTGCCAGGCAGACTCTGAGTTTGCCTTGGCTCCCCCTCCCTACCAGGACAGTGTGCCTCTCCCTGAGCTGCCAGCAGACACAGCCCCAGGAATTTGGGTAATCTCCTTGTGGGTTACACTTGTATGTTGTATTACACTCCTAACTCCCTTTCTCCTTTTGTCTGTTTTAGATGGTAAGGTTTCCAGGGCATGGAGTGTCTCTTACTTTGCATTTGTGCATTGGCTAGCACAGTGGGGCCCTGATCCTAACTGAGGCCTTCAGGCATTTCTATAGTGCACATAAAAATGATTGTATATTCCTGTAACAATCTGAAAGTGAAAATGTACCACAGGTCCACTTCACATCCCAAAATTACAGCAGACCTGCCCCAAAATTTCACATGGGATCAGGAGTTTCTGTCAGAACGTGGTTTTTGAAGGAAGTTCAGTTATGTACGTCACAAGGAGTCTGAGTTTCAGAAAAAATGTGGACACTTAGGGCCTCTTTCTGCAAACAAGTATGCACAGGTGTAATCTTACTTGCGTGAGTGCTCCTACTGAAGTCAGTAGGAAAGCTAATAGACTATTCAGGGGTAACATAATTTTGGTGGTCATCAGCTTCCTCTGATGGTTATGTGAGTCTCCCAAGTAACAACAGGGGAGAGAAAAAAATAAGATAAATGTGATTCTATAACCCACAAAAATGATCAGGGGGACTTTGTCTCCTCTCTCTGTGGTCCTGACCTAGCACACACTTCTGCACATGCTTAATTAGAAATCCCTAAGCCTTTCAGCAAGTTACTTACAAGTCCCCAGTCATGGTGGTGGTATCTGAGCAACTATCTGAAACTGTTTAACTTTTTTTTTTAAACTGTTGAGATTTCAAGTCGATGGTTTCCTTTAAGAATGGATGGTTTAAAAAACACTCTGCTTTCCTCTAATAGAGTGCATAATGTTGTCCGTGTTTCAACAGAATGCAAAGGGTTAGTGCTTACATAGAGCCTTGAAGACTTAGTTATCTCTCTAACGGAACAAATGGAAAGTAATTTTAATCAAAAAGACTTTGAATGTTCCCACAGACAGGTATGTAATGATCAATTGGTGTTAGTCCGTATGGTAAGCATTAATGTTTAAGTATCTGTAAGTAATATAAGATACTGGTTTTGGCTTAACCTTAAACTGTTTAATAGTGTTAGTGGGGTGAACTGATGCACCCGGAGTTTTGATTTTGGGTGGCAAGTAATTGAATTCTAACTTTCAACATCCAATCAATACATGCATAATCCAATTAGTTTTAAACCAGAATGGTTTATTTTCTTCTTTCTAGAAACACTTGCTCAGTTACTCCTTCACAGAACCTGGTTTCTTCCCTAGTGGTGTTGTTTCTTTGCGATGTTTCATTTTGCTGTTTCTGCAATGGCAAGAGGAAGGAATTCTTAAATTAGTTATTTACGATCCAGTGCCCACTAAATTTACTGGAAAAATGAAAAGTTATTCTGGATCATGCAGATTATAACACTTCGTTGCATCCATGGGTGAAATCCTGCCTGTTGAAGTCAGCAGGAGTTTTTGCATTGACTTCAACAGGGTAGGATTTCACCCCATGTGCCTAGAATTTCTGATTAATTCCCAAGCTTCTTGAATAACTTAGATCCCATGTAATGGCAAATGAGAAACTGAGAGGGTGGGGATTAAAGAGTGAGATTTTTTTAAAAAACCAGTGAACCTTTGATCTGTTTTCAGAGTAAGAGAATGCATTAGTGTGCAAGATAAAAACAGCTCTGGGATCAATAGTATGAAACCAGACTTGGAAGTCACTGCTTTATTCACTAGTGTTTGCCTCATTCTTTGCAGTTTAGAGGGTTAAATCATACAGTGTCCAATAGGATCAAGGGGATTCCAGAACACTTAGATAGGGTTCCCAGATGTCCGGTTTTCAACCAGAAAGTCAGGTTGAAAAGGGAACCTGGCAGAATCTGGTCCGATATACTAACTGGACACTAAAAGTCCAGTTACTGCAGGGCTGTGGGGCAGGGGAGTGGCAGCCTGTTGCCCAGCCCTGAAGTGGTGGCTCCTGTGGCATACATGCACAAGCTCAGGCCGCAAGCAGCTCCTTTGAGGAGTGTGGGGGTCCATGGTGAGCAGGGTGAGGGACTCCCAGTGTGTTACCGTGGTTCTAAACATCCAAAGCTCTTGGTAACGATTACTCTTGGTAAGGCAGTGGCAGGAAATAAATCAGTGGAGACAGGCCGTCTGATAGGTGGTTGGCATGAACAGTCCACCACAAGAGTGCTTTCACTTAAAGCTCCACTTTATTTAGTCTCAAGCGCTTAGACACGTCCGCAACAGGTTAGTAAAATGCCCCCAAAATCAATAATTACCAAAGTCTGGAGCAGTCTTCGAGTGGTACAACAACAGCTGTCCAATTGGCCTGTCACTCAGTTGCCACTCAGGACCCTACGATATGTCCACGAAGTGTTTCTGAAGAGTCCAACTACCCCATACTTTCTCTCCTTATTTATTCGGGGTTGTGTAACAATAACCTGTCAATCAAAAAAAGAACTTGTTAAGCAAGCAATTTCAAAGGTTAAGCAAGAAGCTTTTCTTAAACCATCAATTAGATGTGGTGTGTGTTTTGGTTTTGTTAGAGCCCACATGGTTTGAGGGCCCTCACAAACACATCCCACAGGGCAGATATGGATAAGCTTCCTGTTTTTCTAAAACACATACCTCAGCAATTTCAGATCTTATCAGGAAGGACAGAGGGTCAAATGGCCCCTGCCCCCAGCTGCTTGCTTAGTTATGCTAAGGCCGTTGCAGTGGCTTACTGATTTAGCTGCTTTTGGCAATAAGTATGATAATGCATATCCCAGTTATTGGTAGTGGTCCTGCATGTAGCTCATCCACCAAGATCTTCCCGTAAAAGCAGGCATGGAATGTTCCCCAGGAGGGAAGGAACGTGAGCTGTCCCGCCAGCTGGTTCTTCCCCCAGCCACTCTCTCAGGCAGTTCCAGGGCAGAGAGGGCTCGAGCATGTGGGGAAGGGGGCTGCTGGGCAGACAGCGCCGAGGGAAGCGGGGGCTGCTGGGCAAGAGGGCCGTGCCCAAGCTCACCAGTGGGGCTGCCTGGCTGCTCCTGTGCAGCCGCAGCACTCTTCTGAGCTGCACTGCCAGGTGCCAACTCCAGCTCCAGCATGCCAAGTCCCTTGGGGCTGTTCAGGCTGGAGTTGAGGGGAGAAAGCAGTGAGGGAGGCAGGAGAGGAGTGAGCAGGGCCTTGGGGAAGAAGTGGGGCAGGGCCTTGAGGGAAGGGATAGGTTGGGGGTCTAATTTTCAGACATTAGAAAGTTGGCCACCCTACACATAGATATCTATAAATAGGATACACAGGAAAAAACAAAACCGTTTTAATGGAAATTCTAATTGTGTTGTCAAGAATAACTATATTTGTCCTTCACCACGACTGCAACTTAATTATTACATGGGGCTGCTTGTTCTGTAGGGTAGAGATTGTAAGCCCTATGCAGACTAATGGCATAGAAGATTGAATAAATGGTGAACTGTTTCTAGTTGTCCTCTCCTTAGCCAAATGTCCTATTCGTATGCTAGGTAACCCCATTATTTTGTATAAAATGAAGTCTGAAAAATTGTGTTTGAAAAGATGTCTGCCAGAGTACGAACAGTAGCACCATAGATTGCTTTGGACTGAACATATTCTTTAGAACTTACTCATGCACAAGTTGGTTAGTTCAAGGTCAGTTCTTAGTTTCCTTTTTTCCCCCCTTAACTAAAATGTTACTAAATATTAGATGGCAGATTACAGGGCAGTGTCTGTCTGCTTGTTTTGTGTCTATGCAAGGAGTCCCACTGATTTTTCCCCCACAAGTAAAATTTAGTCTGTAGTTATCAAGTCCAAAAACTTTTCAGAAATAGAAGACTAAAGGCGTAGGCCTTGATTCTCTGTTCCTCCACTCCCAAGCTGGATGTGGACAAGCAAAGTGATTTTAAGACACCTTTTTGCCTTTGGTATTCTCAGGTCTTCAGGGCTGCTGCTCTAGCTTTTATGCTTGGATTGCCCATGGATCCCTATAGCCAGAGTAGAGAGGGCTCTTCAACCACTCCCTTTCTCCCAGCGCGTCCATATACCAGGGGATGTGAGGGAGATGGTATAGCTCTGCTCCGCCTCCTTTTATTATAAAGCAGGAATTTCTTCTTTGCTAGGAAAATTCCTGGTGAGCCCTTCAACTCTCTCTAGTCAGCCCCCTTGGCTGCTGGAGTGACATTAAGGGGCTGCCATGAAGCGGAGAACCAGGCCGATAATGTGTAGCCTGGTCTTCAGCACTATGTTTTTCTAGGCTCTATAGCTGGTACCTTAAATGTAGTGAAGTGTTTTTCTCTAGAAATGTCTCCTTCCCCTTTATCTTGGGATGGGTTGATAAATTACAGGCCAGATTGTTACTAGCCCTGAGGACGTGGCTAGGCTGGGCAGGGAGGTTTATGGCAATGTACACCAAACCCCTTAGGCAAGGGCCAGTTTCAATAGCAGTCCCTGTATCCACGCTATAAGAGTCTCTGTTGTACTCTGACTCATACTTGGCCACCCTTGGTAACATCTAATACTTTAAAAATATATATTTTTATTATTTCAACCATATAAAACAGCAACAGAGATTAAAAGTCTCACACAGAAAAAGCATAATGGTTTTTGAAAAACAATGTTCTTTATTTAAAACCTATTAAGCTGGGGAGCAGTATGTGTATTTTATATGCTCCAAGACAGGAGGACTGTGATACTTTTTAAGCGGCAGCTGTAAATAGGAAATGCAAAGCTCATGCATTCAAAGGAAGGTGGCTGTGTTACATGGTCTTCCCCTGCTACTGCCCATTCCCATTTTCTGTGTGAATCAAGTGCTTGTGTCATGTAAAGACTGGTGATGCCCCCAAGCAGATTTTGCTGCACAGTTGCTTCCCAATGGTGAGAGAACTCTCCCCTTTACTAGGTGTATGTGAGGAGTGTGGGGCCATACATTTAAGGAGATGTGCATTTTGACCAGAATTGTAATAATGGATGTGGTAGTCCAGGTAGCTTCCCAGGGACCAGCAAAATTGCTTTAATTCCCTTTCCCCCACATATGCCTCACTGTCAAATGCAGATTCATGTGAACCTCAGTTGAGATTTTTAACTCTGACCATGTGATACTTATTTATCTTTCCATGACTAGCTAACATTTTTTTTATTCTATTCAGCTAGAGGATGAAATTTCAACTTTACGGCAAGTGTTAGCAGCCAAAGAAAAGCACCTGGCAGAAATAAAACAAAAGCTTGGTATCAACCTGATGAATGAGCTGAAACAGAACTTTAGCAAAAGCTGGCACGACATGCAGACGACTTCTGCGTGAGTACAAAACCTGTACAAATTCATTCCTCTCCACTAAGTAGCATATTATTGTACTTCGTATTTTGGGGCCTCGTACAGTGCTATCTGCTGAAAAATGTGGCCAAACTTGAGCAAGCTGCAGGAATTGACATGGCAGGTTCTTCAAAGCACTTAAGTGGTTCAAAAAAATCCTATGATGACGACGACAAAAATCCTACAGTACCCCACCAAATGCTGCCCATATCACACGAACCCCAGATTAGTGGGAGAATATTTTTGATCTGATGGCATTATATTTGTTTTCCTACTTAGCTTTTTTCTGTGTACCAAAACAGCAGCAGCAACAAGAAACATACTTCTGCTTGAATTAAAAAAATTACTTCCAGTGCTCACAGAACTATTATGTATGACTCCATATGGGCATTTTCTACAGTTTTTCATAGTTTACTTCAGTAACTGAAATCGGGCAATAGCCATAGGAGAAACAGTGCTGTGTCTAGTGGTTAGAACAGAGGGACTTAACTTCATGATTTCTGAGTTTATTTAGAGCTTTGCTATTGGCTTGAAGTTTGAGCTTAGTTAAATCACTTTGTGTGTCGGCTTTTGTTTACCTGTGTGTAATATAGATATCAAGAATACTTACCTAGTTTCCAAGAATGTGGAGAAGCTCAATTTAGGTGAGATCCATGAATTAAAGGTACTGTAGAAATGCAGGGTATTGGTATACCACTTGCAATGTATAAATGATGGTAATTGAAATTCAAGTGTTAACAAACCAGCTCAGTAAAAGTCTGTCTGTAAATCTTTTAAAAAGCAAACCAATAATACTGTAGAACCCTCATGGTCTAGCTCGTTGTTGTCTGCCAAAAGGGTGTGTTTGAAAAAAGGGGTTGCTTGTTTTTAGGGTGGGGATTTTTTTTTGTTTGTGCTGCCGGGTAAAACTAACGTAGGCCTTGCATGGGGAAAGGAGTTACTGATGCATGTAAAGAAAACAGTGATAAGACCTAACCTGAGTCCGCCACAAAATGTGGAGACCTAGGGCAGGAGCAGCACTCTGACTGAATAACTTTTTATGTATGTGAGGTAAAAGCTGACTGGGAGAAATGGAATTTCAACAAAACAAGAGACAGACAAAACAAGCAGCTCTAAAACTGCGAGAAGGCCTACAGTCATTATTGAGGTGCAGGTCTCAGCTCCATAGTTAAGGTTGAGTTTTTCACTTTGAGTGGGAATTCAACATCAATATTTATGAACACATTGTATCTTCCCTAAAATTACAGCACTTGAGTACTGAATGAATAATAAATAAAAAGGAAAATCTAGTGTAGATGTCCCCAAACTGTTGGGTGCGCCCCGGTAGGGGGGCACAGAGGAACGATCCGGGGGTCATGGCCAGGGCCTGGGCCAGCTCTCACGGGGAGTGGGACAGGAGCACCACCCAGCTCGGCTGCTGGCTCCTGCCCTGGCTGCCAGCCCCTTTCCCCAGGGCCCTGGCCAAAGCTCTGATCTCATCCCTGTCCCGAGCTCCAGCTGGGGCCCCAGCCTTTACCCCTTTACCCCCTCTGGACCCGGCTCTGGGAGTGGTGGGGGGGGGCGGAGACAGGGCTAAAGGGGGGGGTAGGAGGTAAAAAGTTTGGGGACCACTGATCTAGTGTAACTGTAGTGTGGGGTGGAAGTTCTCTGTCAAAGCTGTTTTGTGATAGAAAATTGTTGTTTTGGCAAAATTATTTTTTAAAAAAGCAAAAACAAAAATTGTGTTTTCCATGTAAAGGTTTGGCTTTGTGTGCGTTTTTAATAAATGCAAACACTCCAAAACATGGAAGATGTAGTTCAGCCAGGCCTAATGAAAGAATGGGGACATGAGGCACCAGAACTAAAACTTCAGTGAGGCAGCCTGGCAGAATTTCTAAATCAAACTTGTCAGTTTTAAGCTTCTATAGACGGGGCACATAAGCAGGATGATTTGCATGAGACCTGATCATCAGGACAGTCATTACAATTAAAAATTAAGAGCGGTAAGGAAGAGTTTCCAAAGCACAAAGGGCAGTTTAGGCACCTATCTCCCACTGAAAGTTAACTGTAGATGAGTAATAAATTCCCATTTGTGCCTCCCCGTAAAGCGTCCAGATCTGCAAAGTGCTAAACAGCCTGGACTTCTGTTGGTTTCAGTGGGAATTCACATTGAAGGATCTCTCCCGGCAAAAATTTGGTGGTAGAAGATGACCGTAGGTTGAATAAATATTCTAATAACAATTAGGATGACCAGATGTCCCGATTTTTGGGTGTTTTTCTTATATAGGCTCTTATTACCTCCCACCCCCACTCTTGTCCCGATTTTTCACACTTGCTGTCTGGTCCAGGGCTGCCCAGAGGATTCAGGGGGCCTGGGGCAAAGCAATTTCAGGGACCCTTTAATTAAGTGCCTTTTTAATTTTTACTCACCCAGCAGCACTCCAGGTCTTCGGCGGCATTTCGGCGGTGGGTCCTTCACTTGCTCCGGGTCTGTTTGGCGGCTCTGAAGGACCTGCCGCCGAAGACCTGGAGCACCGCCGGGTGAGTGAAAGTGCCGCAGCGGGTGGCGCCTTTTTTGTGATCGCTTCCCCTGTTCGCTCAACCTGGCTACGCCATTGGCCCTTCCATAAAAAAAAGTTGGAATACTATATACTCGTGTGGGGGCCCCTGTGGAGCCCAGGGCCTGGGGCAAATTACCCCACTTTCTCTCCCCCCCCCCTCCCCCGGGGCAGCCCTGGTTTGGTCACCCTAATAACATTATTAATTCAGTGTGGTAGCATGGAGTCAGTGCCTTACCCACAAAGTTTCCTTGTTTATATTTGCCTTCATCCTTATTAAATCAGGAGCCAATTAAAGAACAAAGGCCAAAATATTTGGGTGCCCAAATTTAGGCTTGTAAATCCATACTTAGATATCTTAATTAAAATACCCTGATGTTCAAGCCGAGATTAATGGGATTTGTAGACGCTCAGCATTTCCAGAAATAAGGCTCCTTTTTTAATGTTGGGAGATTTTCAAAAGCGTGAAGAAAAATGCACCCAACCCATCATTGATTTTTAGGAAAGAGCCTAAATGGGCTCCTAGAAATGGGGGGTACCCAAAAATTAGTGGTAACTTGAGCACCTAACTATTTGTGCCTTTTGAAAATCTGCTTGTTGCCTAACTGTAGATATAGGCCCTAACTTTAGGCATCTAGATTTGAAAACATTTTAGATGTTCACCAGCTTCGTTGAAGTGTTACTGATAGTGCCAGAAATGTCACCTTCAAAGGATTCCGTCCAGCAGAAAATGTCCATGGCTTTTCTTCCATACTGTGGAAGACCATAAATATGGGCTACATGGACTAATGTTTCCTATGGATTCAAGCTGCCTGCAAGGTCGCCACATAGCTCTGGGACAGTAGCACACACACAGCTAAATTCTGCCCTCTGTGCACACAGGCAACTCCCATTAATTCCAGTGGGATGCTATATTTACAACAATAGCTCTGGCATTTTGCAGCGAAGTAGCTTTCAAAACGAAAACCCGGAAGGCTATTCAAATCTTTCAGCCGTGAATGCAAAATACCTTCTGTTTGAACTAACTTATTTACTTTTTCCCTTTTTGGGCACCACACTTCAGGAAAGGTGGACAAATTGGAGAAAGCCCAGAGGAGAGCAACAAAAATGAATTCAAGGTCTAGATCTATGAGGAAAGATTGAAAAACTTGGGTTTATTTAGTTTGGAGAAGGAAGACTGAAGGGGGATATGAGAAGTCTTCAAGTATGTGTAAGGTTGTTACAAAGAGGAAGGTGATGATAAAGGCTATGTTTTAGTCATGGGTATTTTTAGTAAAAGTCATGGATAGGTCACAGGCCGTAAACAAAAATTCACTGTCCGTGACTCTTACTAAAAATACTCTCCCTGACTAAAACTTGGGCAGGGCGCCACAGGTGCTGGGCAATGTTCCCTCTAATTTTTAACAGGCTGTGTGCACAAAAAATTTCTTCTGTGCTGCTGGTGAAGTGTGTAAAACAAACAAACAAAAAAAACAAATAAACAAAAGAAAAACCACACACACACAAAAAAGCCGCCACCGAAGCTGGAGCACGCATGGTGTTTCGCCATGTGCGTGGGGTTTAATATCAGTGTGCGCGCGCACAGCTTAGAGGGAACAGTGGTGCTGGGGGAGGTTGCCTGGGACCTCCACTGGTACTGGTGGCGGGGAGTGGCTGGGCCACACCACTGGTACTGGGGGAGGGAGAGTTGGCGGGGCTTCTTACGCAGCTCCGTGTCCCTGCAGCTCCGAGGCAGGGGCCAGGGCAGGGGCTCCACTGCTCCTGCCACAAGCGCTGGCTGCCGCAGCTTCATTGGCCCAGAACCACAGCCAATGGGAGCTGTAGGGGCGGGACCTGCGGGCGCGGGCAGCGTGTGGTGCGGACACCCTTCCACTGCCTAGGAGCTGCAGAGGTGCCATGCCAGGTGGGAGCCAGGGAGTCCCCCACCCTGAGGTAAGCACCCCAACCCCCTAGCCCTGAGCCCCTCTTACACACCCAAACTGCTGCTGCTGGCCCAGGGGCAGCTCCCCTGAGCTGGCACCAGCCACTACGGAGGTCACAGAAAGTCACGGAATCAGTGACCTCCGTGACCAACTACTTGCAGCCTTAGTGATGATTTGTTCTCCTTGGAGTCTGGTGGCACCTTAAAGACTAATAGATTTATTTGGGCATGTCATAAATATAAAGGGAAGGGTAACCTCCTTTCTGTATACAGAACTATAAAATCCCTCCTGGCCAGAGGCAAAACCCTTTCACCTGTAAAGGGTTAAGAAGCTAGGATAACCTCGCTGGTACCTGACCAAAATGACCAATGAGGAGACAAGTTGCTTTCAAAGCTGGAGGGGGGGGGGAAACAAAGGGTCTGTGTTTGTCTGTGTGATGCTTTTGCCGGGACCAGAGCAGGAATGCAGGTCAGAACTCCTGTAAAGTTAGTAAGCAATCTAGTTAGATTTGCATTAGATTCTGTTTTGTTTGAATGGCTGATGAAATAAGTTGTGCTGAATGGGATGTATATTCCTGTTTTTATGTCTTTTTGTAACTTAAGGTTTTGTCTAGAGGGATTCTCTGTGTTTTGAATCTGACTACTCTTTAAGGTATTTCCCTTCCTGATTTTACAGAAGTTTCTTTTATTTTAATTAAAATTCTCTTTTAAGAACCTGATTGCTTTTTCATTGCCCTTAAGATCCAAGGGTTTGGGTCTGTGTTCACCTATGCAAATTGGTGAGGATTTTTATCAAGCCTTCCCCAGGAAAGAGGGTGTAGTGCTTGGGGGGATATTTTGAAGGGGGGGAGGGAGGGGGAGAAGTCTCCAAGTGGGCTCTTTCCCTGTTCTTTGTTTAACACGCTTGGTGGTGGCAGCATAAGGTCCAAGGACAAAAAGGTAAAAGTTTGTACCTTGGGGAAGTTTTAACCTAAGCTGGTAAGAATAAGCTTAGGGGGTCTTTCATGCCGGTCCCCACATCTGTACTCTAGAGTTCAGAGTTCCTTCCCCCACTCTGATGCATCTGAAGTGTGTTTTTACCCACGAAAGCTTACGCCCTAATAAATGTTAGTCTTTAAGGTGCCACCGGACCCTTGTTCTTTTCGGGGATACAGACTAACACGGCTACCCCCTGATACTTTGTTCTCCGTATCCACTGAGGACAAGACAAGAAACAATGGGCTTAAATTGCAGCAAGATTTAGGTTAGACATTAGGAAAAACTTCCTCACTGTAAACACTGGTTAAGCACTGAAACAAATCACCTAGGGAGGTTGTGAAATGTGTCACTGGAAGTTTTAAAACAACCGGTTAGACTGGGGTGGTCTGTCAGGGATGGTCTAGATCAGTGTTTCTCAAATGCAGCCACTGTGGCTGCATGTGGATTTTTTGTGTGGCCACGACAGCCTCCAAAGCATAGGTGGATATTGGGCGAAGGGGCAAAGCAGTGCCCCTCCCTGCAGCACCTCGCTGTTGCTCCTTAATAGCTGTTACTAAGGATAGAAAGCTGCGCCACACAGGTGTTTCTGCTGGTACTACCAGCAGAGATTGGCGCCCTGCATTGGGCAGCTTCCTCGGGGGCTCTGGGCAGTGCTTCTGGAGACGTGGGGCTGGTGTGAGTGGTGCCAGAGGCAGCTCTTGTCTGTGAAGGTAGCTGCGGCCTTTGGTCACTTCGGTGCTCCTTTGGGCAGTTCCCCCGCTCCCATCCGGCCAGAGCACAGGGAACCTGGGATTCTGCAGGCAGCCAGTGAGTTCCCAACTCACCTTTCCTGGGGCTGTGTCTCGCTGACTGGCTGCAGAAGGCAGGGACAGACGGACAGAGGTCAGCATTTCCCCCTCCTGGGGCCACACTCGCTGTTTATAGTTGCTGTTTAGAGTTGCAAGCAGTTGAGTGGCCTCCGCATGCTGCAGGGTTTGGCAGCTCCCGGGCAGAGTGAGGGACTCCTGCTCCATTTCATGTGCTGAGCACAAGAATAGGAGCAAATTCCGGGTAGAACTGTTGTACAGACATCCACATTTTACTAAAAAAGCAAAAGAAACAATAACAAAAAAGACAATGTGCAAAGCACCTTATTGGTGTTTCTATGATGTTGAGGTCCAGTAAAGAATAGAGATGACTGTACATAGGGTTTTGGGGTTTTTTTGCAGACTCCATAATAAAAAATAATGTAAATAAATTACAGTGATTTGGATGTGTTTATGTGCACAATTATTTTTCTCCTAAAGTTAGTTAAGTATTTTTGGAAAAATTGTCAGCAAGAGTTGGTGGCTGCACTCTGAGTCCATCAAAAATTTTGTTGCGAGAAACTCTGGTCTAGATAATCCTTAGTCCTGCCTCAGTGCAGGGGTCTGGACCAGGAAGGTCCCTTCCAGTTTCTATGATTTCTGTCATGACTAGAATTATTTCAAATCTGTTCATAATCAATTTTCTTGTTCATTCTTTTCCTCTGTTATTCTACAATGGGTTGATTTTAGCATAACCTACATGTCTGGGGAGGTGAGCTTTATTTTCACAGGCCTTTTTGCCTATATAAAACATCTGATGAAGTGAGCTGTAGCTCACGAAAGCTTATGCTCAAATAAATTTGTTAGTCTCTAAAGTGCCACAAGTACTCCTTTTCTTCCTAAAGAATAGTTAATCAACTTCATTCATTTCATATCTGTGGTGGTGAGGAGGCATTCAGATAGAAAGATGATTTTCCTGAGCTCAGGTTTGCAGTGAATAGAGATTGCCAGGAATTTGGTTAGCTTAGAGCAGTATGTGCGATTATTTTTTTGTTTAAGTATAAATAATTGCACTTTTTAATGAAGCAGGACAATGTTGGTGGGTTTTAAAGGCAAAGCTAACAATTTTGGATTAAGGTATAATTTTTTTTATTTAGAATGTTCCACTGATAATTTTTAAAATTATTTTCCTAATTAGTATTTTGCTACCCAGGAAAGGGGCTTATGTAATCTGAATTCTTGCTTGGTTATAGGTATTTGCTTTGCATTTGGGTGGGTGAACTTCTTTTGCTTTCATGTTTTGAAATGAATTTTTTGCAGTTCCCAGTATACGATACTAAGCAATAAGAAACACACACTGATCATTTCCATATTGTAACATAAGTCATGCAATGAAACAGTCTGACCTGTACCCCATCGTGGTGGAGCGAGTGTAACATCTGAAGTAGGGGATTGCTCGTTGGAGCTATGCCATCAGCGATGAAGGCTTGTCCGAAATATCGCCTTGGGCATTATGCAAGGTGGATAGATCCAACATGAACCCTGAAAATGCACATGCCGCGAAGATGCAGGACAGAACTGCACCTAGCTACCCAAGTGAAGGAAATTGCTGAGAAAGACTCAACAGCTCGGATTGCATAGCATGAAGGCATTACTGTTAGACCAAGAAAAGGGTCACATTACTGTGCCTCCGTCTCATCGCAGTGGGAAGAGGTGGGGTGTGTGTGTGTGTGTGTGTGTATATATATATATATATTTTTTTTTTGGGGTGGTGGGGGAGAACAATAATTTGCTCTTGCTTTTGATTATGAATAACTTAGCACTCAGCACCAGGGTTAAAGCCCCTGCTTTATTCTCAGCTGTAGATGCCTTGCCAGTGCCCATGTCTTCTCGTTTACTTATTGCACATCTTAAACGTTGGCACAGTTACCTCACTGTCATAGTAGTCTGTGTGTTGATAGAGGAATCTGTTGATTCAGTTGAAGATCATTTTTACGATCAATTGGAACATCTAGTATGCACAGTCCCTCCACATGACAATCTTGTGATCCTGGGTGACCTAAACATACATACTGGCCCCCTGTGAATGGGTTTTGAACAGGTCATTGGTCATTATGGTTCAGGCACACTCAATGGTAACTCTTGCCACTTGCTCACAATCTGCGCCTCCTAGAATCTTTCCCTTCTTGAGTCATGGTTCAAGTGGCGACGCATATGCCAGATGTCATGGATCTCTCATGATGGCATCACTCAGAAGGAGCTGGACCACATCAACACATGGGACAGACGTCTCTTCGCCTCCTGTAGAGTATATCGTGGTGCGGAATGTGCTGAGGACACAATCACCACCTAGTGGTTGCCAATATGGTGTTTGACGCTCTGATGAGCAGGTAAACCCTCGGAGGAGGAGGAGGAGGAGGATGAAGAGGAGGTTTGACATTGACACGCTAAGTGCCAGGTTTAGTCAACAGGTTTTATGTTGACGTTAGCAATAGATTCTCAGCACTAGCCAACTTGCCGGACGACATGGAGGTTGCCTGGTCACTGTTCTCTTCTATTTCCTACCAATCTGCTGAGCAGACTGTTGGCTGTAGGCATTCAACATGTTGACCATGGCTATCAGAGGAGGTCTTCCAGATAATTAAATTGAAGGCCACAGCTTGCCATAGTGATAAGCGCGCTCGTAACCAGCTGAAGTGAAAATTTAGCACCCTGGCACTCTGTGATCGCAAGGCATATTATAATCAAGTGGTGGGCGATGTTGAATTTGGCTCAGCCAGGGGCGACTTGAAGCCAGCATTCCACGCCATTCGCAATATCAGCAGTCAAGAGGTAGTTGCTACAAACAGCATCCTGAACGGCAGCCAAGGCCATCCATACAAATCAATGATGACATCCTCTCATGCTGGGTGGAACATTATCACAGTGCCCTGAACCACCCTCTGGCTGGTGCTTGCTCAGAGCAGACCACTGCGGTTCCAGACCCAGACATTTGTACTGATGCACCAACATTAGATGAAGAGTGCCATCTATAAACTGAAAGATGGACATGAAGCTAGTGCTGATCGCATCCCCTCAGAGCTGCTAAAATGTGCTATTGACCCTATAGCAGAATCGCATCTGGCCATCTTTTATCTGGTATGGAGAACAGGAGCCTTGCCAGCCACCTGAAAGGACGGTATTGTGATCTCACTCTGAGGCAAAGGACCGCACAGCGAATGTAAGAGCTACAGGCTGATCACCTTGCTGTCCGTTCCAGGGAAGGTGTTTACGCATGTTCTGCTGGCACGTTTGGAGCCTCTGCTACATTGGAAGAATTGCCCCCAACAGTCGGGCTTTACGAGGAACAGGTCCATGCCATTTTGGTCCTCCGCCTGTTGTCGGAGATACACCATGAGTTCGGGAAGGCCCTGCACGTAGCATACATTGATCTTAAGGCTACATTTGATTCAGTTGACTGTGTTGTACTATGGAAGGCCTTAAAGGGCATAGGTGTCCCTACCACTCTGCTGGACTTGATCAGAGAGAGGCATAATGGAACCACGGCCCATTTACATCTGGGGAATCGGATGTCAGAACCTTTTAAAATCAGTATCTGGTCTCAGGCAGGGCTGTATCTTGGCCCTGCGCTCTTTTGTCAGGCAATAGATTTCATAATGCAGCATTCAGTCAGGTCCTAGGCATCTCAGACCTTGACTACGCTGATGATATTCTTCTAGTACAGAACCACAACAGGTTTCATGAGGCACTCCAGAAAATGTAGGAGGAGTGGGCTAAGATTGGCCTCCATGTTTTACGGTCAAAGACAAAGCTGCAAAATCTATTCACCCATGACTCCAATCCCTTTGAATAATGAAACTGTCAAAGCAGTCTCCAGCTTTTGCTATTTGGGTTCTATACTCACCAGTTCCTCCAACTCTCACACGGAGGTTCTCCATTGGATTGGCATTGCAACATCTGCCATGGGTTGTTTACAATGAATATGGAATCAACATCATCTCAGCATAACAACCAAGTTCAGGATCTATTCGAGCTGTATCCTCCCTATACTGTTGTATGGCTGCAAAATATGGACACTACGCCACTCAGACGGGGCAAAGTTGGAGGCTTTCCACCCAAAATGCTAACATCATACATTGGGCATAAAGTGGAATGACTTCATCTGTAATGCAGGTGTTTATGGCTGCTCCAGTCTACCGACTACTAGGGCCATTGTCTGCAGATGGCGCCTTACTTTTTCTGACATGTTGCAAGAATGCCACAAGACGTGCCAGCAAACGCCATTCTCTGGGTGGCTTGTAACATCCCAGGATAAAATTCCACCAATCGAGGGATGGAGGTGTCCCAGAGGCAGACCACATGTTATATAGGTTCAAGTCTGTTCCGATGTTGGACTCTGAGGCCATCAAGCCTTCACAGTTGTGCAGAAATGGACCAAATGGTGAACGATCACTACGGCCAACTGTCTGGCTAAGCGTTGAAGAGAGAGAAGAAAAATTATTTCAAGGAATCCCTGTTGAGGTTACAGGGACAAACCATCCCAATGAGTCGAAAGAATAGTAAATATGGCAGGCGACCAGCTTGGCTTAACGGTGAAATCCTAGCGGATCTTAAACATAAAAAAGAAGCTTACAAGAAGTGGAAGGTTGGACA
Source organism: Eretmochelys imbricata (assembly GCF_965152235.1). NCBI lineage: Eukaryota > Metazoa > Chordata > Testudines > Cheloniidae > Eretmochelys > Eretmochelys imbricata. The sequence continues at coordinate 95,855,951 of NC_135574.1, forward strand.
TATGACCAGGGAAGAGTATAAAAATATTGCTCGGGCATGTAGGAATGAAATCAGGAGGGCCAAATCGCGCCTGGAGCTGCAGCTAGCGAGAGATGTCAAGAGTAACAAGAAGGGTTTCTTCAGGTATGTTGGCAACAAGAAGAAAGCCAAGGAAAGTGTGGGCCCCTTACTGAATGAGGGAGGCAACCTAGTGACAGAGGATGTGGAAAAAGCTAATGTACTCAATGCTTTTTTTGCCTCTGTTTTCACTAACAAGGTCAGCTCCCAGACTGCTGTGCTGGGCATCACAAAATGGGGAAGAGATGGCCAGCCCTCTGTGGAGATAGAGGTGGTTAGGGACTATTTAGAAAAGCTGGACGTGCACAAGTCCATGGGGCCGGACGAGTTGCATCCGAGAGTGCTGAAGGAATTGGCGGCTGTGATTGCAGAGCCATTGGCTTATCTTTGAAAACTCGTGGCGAACCGGGGAAGTCCCGGATGACTGGAAAAAGGCTAATGTAGTGCCAATCTTTAAAAAAGGGAAGGAGGATCCTGGGAACTACAGGCCAGTCAGCCTCACCTCAGTCCCTGGAAAAATCATGGAGCAGGTCCTCAAAGAATCAATCTTGAAGTACTTGCATGAGAGGAAAGTGATCAGGAACAGCCAGCATGGATTCACCAAGGGAAGGTCATGCCTGACTAATCTAATCGCCTTTTATCATGAGATTACTGGTTCTGTGGATGAAGGGAAAGCAGTGGATGTATTGTTTCTTGACTTTAGCAAAGCTTTTGACACGGTCTCCCACAGTATTCTTGTCAGCAAGTTAAGGAAGTATGGGCTGGATGAATGCACTATAAGGTGGGTAGAAAGCTGGCTAGATTGTCGGGCTCAACGGGTAGTGATCAATGGCTCCATGTCTAGTTGGCAGCCGGTGTCAAGTGGAGTGCCCCGGGGGTCGGTCCTGGGGCCGGTTTTGTTCAATATCTTCATAAATGATCTGGAGGATGGTGTGGATTGCACTCTCAGCAAATTTGCGGACGATACTAAACTGGGAGGAGTAGTAGATACTCTGGAGAGGAGGGATAGGATACAGAAGGACCTAGACAAATTGGAGGATTGGGCCAAAAGAAATCTGATGAAGTTCAATAAGGATAAGTGCAGGGTCCTGCACTTAGGACGGAAGAATCCAATGCACCGCTACAGACTAGGGACCGAATGGCTAGGCAGCAGTTCTGCGGAAAAGGACCTAGGGGTGACAGTGGACGAGAAGCTGGATATGAGTCAGCAGTGTGCCCTTGTTGCCAAGAAGGCCAATGGCATTTTGGGATGTATAAGTAGGGGCATAGCGAGCAGATCGAGGGACGTGATCGTCCCCCTCTATTCGACATTGGTGAGGCCTCATCTGGAGTACTGTGTCCAGTTTTGGGCCCCACACTACAAGAAGGATGTGGATAAATTGGAGAGAGTCCAGCGAAGGGCAACAAAAATGATTAGGGGTCTAGAACACATGACTTACGAGGAGAGGCTGAGGGAGCTGGGATTGTTTAGCCTGCAGAAGAGAAGAATGAGGGGGGATTTGATAGCTGCTTTCAACTACCTGAAAGGGGGTTCCAAAGAGGATGGCTCTAGACTGTTCTCAATGGTAGCAGATGACAGAACGAGGAGTAATGGTCTCAAGTTGCAGTGGGGGAGGTTTAGATTGGATATTAGGAAAAACTTTTTCACTAAGAGGGTGGTGAAACACTGGAATGCGTTGCCTAGGGAGGTGGTGGAATCTCCTTCCTTGGAAGTTTTTAAGGTCAGGCTTGACAAAGCCCTGGCTGGGATGATTTAACTGGGAATTGGTCCTGCTTCGAGCAGGGGGTTGGACTAGATGACCTTCAGGGGTCCCTTCCAACCCTGATATTCTATGGTTCTATGATTCTATGAAAACAGCTCTAAAGAGTTCAGTGCTTGCTGGTGCTGTTTCTTCCATTAAATTTCATATGATGAAAACTACAGATGTCAGGTTAATTTATCCTGCTATGCCTGTGAACACCAATCTCTCTCATGAAGCACTGAATATATCTCAAAAAGATTCCTAGGTCTCTGGTCCACACTTTATCCTCACCGTGGTCATCCAGTCAGAGGTAACTTTGCCTGCAGTTTTGCCCCTCAGTGCCCTTCTGGGACTTTCTGGTAGCAGCAGCAGCAGGACACTCCAGCATCTTGGGTAGCAATAGCATCGGGACTAGTAAATTACCAGGGAATAATTTCTTATACTCAAACTTTTCCTAATGATGATGTGGTGGTAGCTTCTTTCATGTCGCAGTGTAGTCTGATGGCTCCCAAGGAACACCCCAGTTTTACTCCGTCTTATGATGCCTCCAATTGTCACAGAACCTCCTTTTACCTAAACCGCTCATCAAATCAGCTCCTCTTAAATGGACAGTAAGTCAACCCATAGGTCATGTAGCAAAACATGTATGGAGATTCATAGAGAATATTGGTGATTTATTGCATTTTATGAAACTGAAATAAAAAGCAGTAATACTGTTTTAAAAGCCCAAGTCAGTGATTATAAACTAAATTATTAAATAATGAATTATTTAAAATGTCACCGTAGAATCCCAGCTTCATCTTGACTCCTCCCCTTAACCACTAAAAGACAATTTACAGTATGTATTTCTCATTGCAAGTACAGAAAACTACAGAAAATGACTTTTAGAGAAGGGTTTTGAAAGACAAGTTCTTTAGGAAGTGACTGAAAGTTACACGCCTATTCTCTTGCAGATGCCTCATAACCTTTCTTCATGTTTTATTGCTTTTGACTAGAGTTAGTAGTGAAATGGGATCCCGCTCCCTCTCCCTCCCCCTCCCCCTCCCCCCGTGCCCTCCCATGGAAATTTTCAACTTTTTGGCAGAAATTAAAAAACCAAAATATTTTTGCCTGAAAACTGAAACATTTAGATTCATTAATGCAGCTGTGGTGTCTCTTGGGAGTTCTATTTCAGGTACCTCATGCTCCCATTCTTCTCTATAAGCAAGGCTCCCTGACTGGACTTCATCTCCCATGATGCACCATAGTCTGCCATTGTGGCAAGAGAACTTTGATTGCATCATGGGAGATGTTGCCTGGCTGAGGACAACAGACCATAGAGAAGACATGAGTAAACAGAAGTACAATGCCCATGAGGCACCATGGGTGAGCTATCCAAATCAAAATATTTCAGTTTTCAGGCATTTTGGGTGTTTGTGGAAAATTTCAGTTTTTTATATAGAGAGCCAACTTTAAAAAAAAAATTATAGTTAATACCCAGTTTTCTGTCAAAAATGGTTTCAATGGAAAATTTTCCACCAGCCCTACTTTTGAATGAGAAACACAGAGCTGCTTTCACCATTCCTTCTGTTCCTATATTTCCCCCAGTTAGTTGTACCAAAACAATTAGGGGCATAGCTATGAATGTCAATAACTTAAGCTTTGGAAAATATGGCTCTTAGCATGGACAGGATCTGTGGCTTGAATACTGAGCCAGGATGCTATTTAATAGCAAATACTGCTATATAGCATTTCCATATGCGCATCTATATGCCATTCCACTACATTAGACCTCACAAGGAAAAAACAATTTCTCAGGATATTTCACTATTCAGAATGAGGACTGCTCAGTGCAGCTGAGGATGGAAAGCGTAAAGAGTCTTGCTATGATCTACAATGGCTGTCAATGCCAAGGGGCTGTTATAGTAACAACAAAGCACAGAAAAGCTTTGGCCATGTCCCTTTTGGGTTGACACCTCCTGAGATTCAGAAAAACCAGCCACTGGCCAGCTCCAGCCCCAAACAACCTAGGGGAAGGGGAGTTGAAATCATTCTGCAACCCTGTGCCAGGGCACAAGACTGTACCGACAGCCACTCAACAGGCTTGTATAAGTCACAACAGGCTTGTATGGGTTAGACCTACTGCATCTATGTCCATATGAGTTCTGTGGTCTGCCATAATAGTCTCTGCTTCAGCCTTTCTAAAGCTGGCACTGAGACCTCTGACAGCACAGTCCAGGGAAGTCTGCCTACTGTCCCCGCCCAGAAGCCTCTGCCTTCCCCACCCTTCTCCTTAGCTTATCCTCCTGGCTGGTCAGCCTCGCCCTCAGGTGATGCGTCCGTCCAACTTCCTGGCCAGTTCCCAGTGCCAAGAAGCACTGCCGTGGTTTTGGCAGGTGAGGGCTCAGAATTCACACAGCATGGGACCTGGGTACTGGCTGGGCCATGGTGTGCTCCCAGGTGTCAGACATGCAGCTAGTAGTTAAGATCACCATGTGTGTGGCTGCATGTGTGCAGCAAAAAAAAAAAGTGGCATATTGCATCTTTTGACTGGTGACTGGCAAGGTAGTAGAAAAACTGGCCAGATGGCAACTTTAGGATACTTATGAGGGCGACTTTAGAGTTGGTGTTAGGAGCTGCTATCTTGGCTTGACATCACCAGAGGATACCCCTACTCAGGAGTGATCCTCTGAGGGCTGGATCCACCAGTGTAGGGCTGCTTTGTGCTCGTGTAGATCTGCCAGAGTGCCACCCAGGATTGGCCCCCTTGGTTTTGCCTTCCCAGAATTCATGTATTTCTTCTCTCAGCAGGGGCAGGGTTGTCACGTCTTGCGAAAGTGGTGAGAGGTGAAGGGATTACCCCCCTCCAAACCCAGAGTTACCCAAGATGTGCACACATCTCAGCAGATCTACCACAATCAAGGAACTGTGCTCACCACCTTTAGCTAACTGTTGCCATAGCCAACATGGTTCCAATAGGAGACATGGTGCCAAGGCCTCACTCAAATGCTAACTGTCCTTTGAAACCTCAGGGGGTGTTGCATGGTGCAAAGGATGACTTAACTGTCTTTCTGAAGGAACTTATGCCACTTACGTGTGAGTTGGGCAGGGATTAGAGAATCCAACAGACGCCTCTGGCCCTTACCCCCACCTGCAGAGATGGAACAAGGATACCTCCCCAAAATCCTAGTGAGAATCCATGTGGACAAGGTCTCCTCTGCTCACAGGGAACTTCAGGAGAATTCTCAATAATCCCGTGGGTGAGTCAGACCTTACTACTTGTGGGAACCTTTATTTCGTTGTGCAGATTTCCACCTGTTAATGTGAAAACATAAGGGCACGGTATTCTGTGTGCATTTGTAGGATTTAAAATCTGCAATACATGGAGTCCTTATTAATATGACAGTAACTATACAGTAATATGAGATAGAATTCTAATACTCTAGAACAGTCAGCCATAATTTATGGGCAATTGTAGTCCTGCTGTGGAATTTTGAGAATGCAGTGTTCTGAATTCCCACACAGGACTAACAACAAGCAGAAGTAATGATTAGAATGGAAATGTGGGTGTAACTGTAGCACCCTCGTGGCCAAGATGGAGTCTGCTCTGCAGACAGCTCCGGCCAAGAGAGGGCGCGCGCAGGAATGCAGCAGGAAAAATTCCTTCCACCACAGGGGCACCTGTTCCAAAGCCCCCAGAGTGAACAGACTTACCCACAGGGTAAGTACAGTGGATATAACAAAGGGAGATGTTTATTTACAGAGAGATGAGAGGAGAAAAACAACAAGGGGGAGCGGTAGAACAGGGCTGTATCCAAACCAAGGCCCCACAGTCCCAGTGGTAGCACAGTTTGAAAGAGCAGACACTGAGCAATGTCTGCACACAGAGTTCAGGAGTCCTGAGCAAAGTTCAAGTGCAGTGGTGAGTCTTGGGTGCTCCTGGTCGTCTTCGGCGCCAGTGAACTTTCCCCAACAAACCCCTCTGGTGCCGTCTGCTGCTGCTCTCTGCAAAGCCACACAGAGCGACAACCTCCCCACTTAACTAACTAGCAGCTTCCCTCCTTATTCCCAGTGCAGAGTCACAAGCCTCAGTACTCACAGCCCCATGCAGTTCTGAGCAGCAGTGATGCTGGGTCCAGCTCAGCCTGTCCTCCTCGGGCAATTCCTCCCTGGCACAGTGCTCCCCGGGCTCCTGTCCTGGGGTGTCCCTGATCAGCCACCCTGTCCTTCCCAGGCTTCAGGCAGGTTTTCTCTCCTTCACTTTGTCCCGGGCCTCCCGGCTGCAGCCCTTCTCTCCCCGGGCTCCAGAGCCACACCCCAAGTTTCCCTCCTTTCTCTCTCTGCTCCCCCTTCCCAATAGGAAAAAGATTTAAAGGGGCTATGCTCTCTAAACCCCAAGGGGTTACATGGGAATTTTTGCTAGCTATGTGTCACTGCTTTTAGAAGTGTTCTTTAAAATTTGCAAGTAAATGTAGTGCTCTTAAAAGTGATGGAATAATAATATTGGTTCCACCAGCACAAATCCCACTCTAAAGCCCAGTACAGTCATGGGTGTCCTCCTACTGACTTCAGTGAGCTCTGCATCAGGTCCATAATGCAGACAGCTGCTGTTTATACCTTTCTGTAAGCTACTTTCTGCCATCCTTATTCACAACACAACAGTGCCTTACTTAAGAAGTAGTCATGTTGAAATCAGAAGGGACTACTCATGGAGCAAGGCACTATTCAGCGTGAGTGAGGGTGGCAGTATCTGCCCCTATATTTCTATTCCTCTGCAGCTTCACTTCTGTCATGATTTGCCTCCCCCTTTCTGTTCTAGTCAGTCTTGAATAGTATCTGAGAGTTGTGCCAAATATGATGAAGCACAAACGGGGATGAGAATGAGATCACCAAAGGCATTTGAACTTACTTGTTACTTCAGGTCAAAATCAATCGCAAGCATAAACTCACTCTAACCCCTTTTAAAATGATGTTCACAGTATGGAGTATAGATCCTGGATCAGATTCTGCTCTGTTACTCCTGTTCAATCCTGTTGAAGTCTGCAAGGTTGCACAGGTCCGACAGCAGATCACGTCCTTTTGTGACTTTTGTACAAAGAAATCTTAATCACAGCACTCGACTTTTTTTGTACATTACCCACATTCTCTTTCTGGTGTGTCTCACTGCAAGTCTGACTAGATATAAGTTGTGCCTTGATGGCCAACTGCGTCTTCCAATTGTTTTCCCAAAACATTTCACAGTTTTAAATATGACAGGACAGTGGACAGTATTACATATAACAGTCAGTATTAATGTCTCAGTGGACCCTTCTTGATCCTGTAGATTCTCTCCCCACCCTCCCTCCTGCTCTGAGTGGAGATCCAGACAGATGTAATAGGTGAAATCTTGGTCATTTAAGTCAATGGCAAAACTGTTTTGACTTCAGTGAGGCTGGAATTTCATTCAGTGACTTCAGTGTAGTCATGGAGCCGAGGCAGGAGACCCAAGAGGCAGCGCAGAGTGCTGTATGCACAGTACTAGCCTTCGGCAGATCTCCCAGGATCTGCAGGTTTTGTGGGCAGAGCCCTCTGCCCATTTTACAGGGGACAAGGGAAAGGAACTGTACCAAGAGAACATCACAGGGTGTCTGTACTGTTCGCTTTAATGTAACTTGCTCAGAGTTGTAAGGCCATGGCGGTACGCACTTCGTCTGGGCAAGCCAGCCAAGGAATTACCCAGGGTTCTGGGAAGTCTTGTATAGACCACACTGAAGCACGCGCTGCTGCAGCTTCACTGATCCACCACCTAAGCCAGGAAGACAAAGCAAGCTTGGAGATGTGTGCCTGAGCTTCAGTCACACTCGGTGGTTGCTGTATGCACACCTCATACATAAGTCTCCAGACCCTCTGGCCTGCTCTTTAGATTTCTCCATGGGTGAGGGCAAACTGGGGCATAATTCCTTGGAATTATTTGAGGTGGTATTCTCCCTTCAGAGTGCCCATGTAATTTCCATTTGTCTTAATATATTTGGAGAGAGGCTACATTGTTAACAAAAATCCTGTCAGGCATAACTTTGGGGTGGGGGGGGGGGTGTTTGTTTTGTTCCAAATTACAGTTGAAGGACTATATTCTGACCTGGTACAAATGGATTAATTCAATTGATGCTATGAATTTGACCTTTGATAGTGTTGATCCAAATTATAAATACCTGAAAATAAAGGTTTATCCTGAAAGTGCTGATACAGCTTTAACTAGAGCAGTGCCAGTGAATGCTGATAAAAGGGTTTTCCTTTTCTTTAAATATAGATTTTTTTTTTTAATCAATCCCTGATGGGATGCTTCTGGGTGTCATTTTAGTGAGCTGGCCATTACTGGAGACAATTACAATGCTATATTAGGCAAAATAGTTACATTTTGGCTTCACTGCTACTGTAAATGCTATAATAGGTTTCAGGTAGGAAGAGGAGAGAAAGCTGCAACTGCTGTCACACAATTGCAGAGTCGGAATTAAGTTCAGGTCACTGATAAACCTTTGTGCTTATCTGCATGGATGAGATGGCAAGATACAAGCTCAGTCACTGACATTCTTAAGAACATGTTCTTAACTGTGGATTATTAGAATAGACTACTCTTGCAACGTATATCATTTACATGCATTTTAAAGCTCAAATGAAATGTTAGTTAATGCTCTAGTCAGCCCTCAGCTTTCACATGAAATCCCCAGCAAAATATCTATAAAGTCAAGTGTTTTCCAGAAACGCAGCTGCTTTACATTCATTCTAGAACATTTCATTCTTAAGCTGACTAATGCTTTAAACAGAAAAAGAAGCAAGCTCTGTAAGACGTGGCTTCTGCCACCAGGCTCTGTTCTTGTATGGTTTTGTTGTTGTTTGAGTCATCTTGCATCTCATGATTTATCATGGAGGAGAGCTCCTAATGGATTATTCTTTGCCAGAAAAGACCGAAACAGAACAACATTGAATGTCGTTAGCAAAATGAAGGTACATTAATTTACAGTATATGTTGTCATACACTTTACTGAAGCTGATTTTAAAATATTATACACTATTATTCATAGTTTCATAGAATTTAATGCCAGAAGGAATCATTAGCTCATTAAGCCTTCATAACCCAGGCCATTAATTTCACTCAGTTACCCCCTGTACAGTAAATTGGGTTAGACTAAGCATTTCAGTCTTCAGGAGACCGAACTGTTGTGTGCCACAGGAAGAGAACAGGAGAGACCAAGGTGTCACCAATTCCTGAGGCACTTGTAATGGCAGGGACTTGATATGATGAGATGTACATCTTGTTGGATTGTGACCACTGAACCATGCAATTTCAGATCATTCTGTAACAGTAAGCTGTTTTCTTTATTTACAGTCCCACCAATCTTTGTCACCTGCCAACTTTATCAACAAAGATTTCATCTATATCATTGATTTAAAAAAAAAATTTGAATGGCATTGGACAAAGAACCAATCCTGGGAGACCCATTAGAAACAGCCACACTCGCTGTATTTGAGATGTGTCAATGAGCCAATTCTTAATCTAACTAATATGTTGTTAATTCTATAGAATGCAAGTTTTTAAATCAAAATGTCATATCAAATACATGACTTGCCATATGAGATAGAAATAATATATTGATATCCTTTTTCTACTGGCTTATGTTTGAGTCTACAAAGGAAGGTCAAACTTCATTTGACAGTTGAGCAATTCCTTCCTGACATGAGATCAGCTGGTACCTTGAAGCATGAGATTTGATTATCCAGTTTTATTCTGTGTAATTGCAAATGTTGGTCATTTAAGTATCCAGTTACAGTATCTAACTTGATGACCTCATAAATATGTGCAGCCTGATGATACATTGTGTGAAGCAGTATTTTTTGCTGATTACATATTGTGTGAAGCAATATTTCCCTTTATTTGGTTGAATTAAGTCTGCCATAAAAATCAGCAGTAGTGCCTTGTTCTCATCATTCAAGACAATGCAAATAGGCGAGAAGGATTACATAATGTTCAAGCTTGTTAGGTGGTGATATGATCAAAATATACTGTAAGTCTACTTTACGTATGGAGGATATCTTAGCTCCCTGGGAGGTAAGTTTATCCAGCACCACAGTGGCACAATAATTCATTAAGTTTATTTTACTGTACATAGTTTGTGAAAAATATCATCTAACTACATGGTGCATGTCTGCTGTAAGATTGCCTCCAATAATATCATCATGAAGGTTATTGGAATCACTAAGTACTATCTCCTGCAGAGAAAAATGAACTGAGAATTTCATTTAAAAAAGAAGTTTTAAACTAAATTGCTACAGCTGAAGGTAACAAAAGGTAAATACTAGAAATACTCAGATTGAGGCAGTTCAGTTTAAATTACAGATTAATCCTGGTAGTGGTTCATGTACCATATTTGCTCAGGTGTCAAATTCTATTTAACCCCTTTTTGGATAAAGCAAGCAGAGTAAAAAATGGACAATTAAAAAAACAAAAACAAAAAAACCCACCTCCCCCTCCCCGACATGCATCCCCTCTTCCCTCTCCTCTGATACCATGAAATAAATGTAGATGCCTTAAATACAGGAGGCCTGATTTTTATAATTGAATGTAATTCAGGAGTAATTCTATTGAAATCAGTGTCTGATTCTCCTCTTACATAGGCTAGTGTAAATCTGGAGTAACTATTAAACTCAGTGGGTTTACATCAGTGTGAGCATGAAGAGAGGCCTAATAAATTTACCGTGTGAAACTAACACAAGTGAGTCAGTGTTCTTGAATATCTTCACTCTAAATGCATCTTAGGCTTCCCAATCTGAAGACTCAGGGTCATTTGGCCCTGTTTCAGCCAGCTTTTGACCATTTAAGACCTTGTCATTTATGTTCACAGATCCCACGCTGTCACTGCTTACCAAGTAATTATAAATAATGGTCACTTGAAGGCCAATAGTGAAAAGCTGTTATAGATCACATGACTCAGCAGATATGAGCATTCGGCAGTCCAAGGAGGTAATTAATAAACACTGTCTATTCTACACTTTTTTTCTCAGAGCAAATTTGAATTCGCCTTAGTAGTTCTTAACCTGAATACTGAATTTCATTGCTACCCTTAGAGGCTTCTGAAAATCATTTAAATTGTGGAGCGTATTTAAAAAAAAACAGCAAGTAAGTATATGTTACATAAGAATTTGAAAAGAGTTGGCTCATGCTGTTAATGCTGATGAGATGTAATAATGTCCCCAGAAGTCAGAAACACTGCTAAAGAGGTCACCACTTACCAGTATCAATGACATGGTCTAAAAAGAGAGACTTTTATGCATATAAATATGAGGCGCCAAAAGCATCTGAACAAATAATGTTTAATGTTTAACAAATGCACGGTTAACATAGAATTCAGTAACCATGTATAATGAGGCAAAACCACTAAACTGTGTGGACTTGTCATTTGTGAAAAATATTACATGCCTCCTAGTGATCTGAAAGGAGGATAAAAATATGAGGGGAGAAAGCTTTGATTTCATCCCTGTGTTAGATTGACCCTGAAGTAATTTTAGCAGAGTCCAAGTTAAAGTTCCTGTCTCCATAATGGCCAGTGTTGCCTGTTGTCTTGTTGATTTATTGTTTCGTTATTGTTCCTGTCAGTGTTTGACAGTTTCACAAAGCTTTCCTACTCCAGCCCTGCCATTTTTTCCACATCTGAGCTCAGCTTTCCAGAGAGTTGGTGGTGTCATTAGCTCAAAAAATACTATTTGTATAACCGTCTTAGATGGATTTAGTGTTATATAACATCTATAGTATTAGGAACACAAATTCTACCTTCTTCCTAACAGAAACATTAGGAAGGACAGAGTACTTATGGGATCTACAAAAAGTTATATTCGTCAGACTGACAATCTGCCTTATTCATCTGGTCCCTAGAATGAACGTGTGCTCTAAGCGAAGTAGTATTTTATAGACACAAATGAGAGAGTTTGTCATCTTCTATGTATTTATGTTTAACTAAAGTGCTTTTCTGCTGGACACAGGCATTTGGGGATTATCCTTTTAACATTTCAGTGCCATGTGTAGAACTTGCAATACATACATAGATAAGACACCTGGGTGGTTTGTGGCATAGAGCTGCTTATACTCATGTGAAAAAGAAAAGGCATGTACTAGCTGTTTTGTTCTAATATTCAGCTCTAAATTATAACAGTGAGATTTTTTTTGAGTACAGTCACTCTCTCTGTTAAATAACACACTTGCTATTTCCTAGAGGTTTCTTGCCTTGGCTTCCAGCTATATTAAACCCATAAATGAATTCCCTTGTGACATGCTCCTTATATGGCTATCAGGAAGTGCGGACCTTGTAATTATGCTCATCTGTATTATGGCCCTGATTCATTAAAGCATCCCTATTTAAGACAGCATGGAGCTTAGCATTGGAAAATGTAATCATTTAAGACCAAGGTAAGTTGATGGCAGAGAGAATGGAATTTATTTTACCTCTACTGAAAAGAGCCATCAAATTGCATGTTGCTTTTGGCTGGTCAGTTTGGGATAACCTCTAATCCCTAGAAATACAAATCAATTGTTGTGTGTGAATCTGACGAATTTGGGTTGTAGCCTCTGAATTTGTCTCTAATCAGCAGCATATTTATAAAACGTTATCAACTTTCCAGGGGCTTTTGAGGTGTATGTGATAGATCAGAAGTAGAGATTAGAGCAGAGGTGGGCAAACTACGGCCCGCGGGCCGGATCCGGCCCAAGGGATTGCCCCCTGTGGTGCCGCAGGCCCTGCACCGCTCTCAGAAGTGGCCAGTACCACGTCCCTGCGCAGTCCCTGCGGGTGGGGGGGCAGAGGGCTCAGTGCGTTGCCCTCGCCTCCAGGCTCCCGCCCCCCCCCAGCTCCCATTGGTCAGGAACGGGGAACAGCGGCCAATGGGAGCTTTGGGGGAGGTACCTGGAGGAGTGCAAGGGCAGCTCGCGGAGGGGCTGCACAGGGATGTGGTTCCAGCCGCTTCCCAGAGTGACACTGCGTGGGGCCAGGGCAGGCTTGCACAGAGCCTGCCCTGGCCCCAGTGCATGCCGCTGCCACCCCGGAGCCACTTTTCACCCCTCCTGCGCCCCTACCCCCAACTCCTTGCCTGCACCCCAACTCCCTGCTCTGAGTCCCCTGCTGCACCCTGCACCCCTGTGCACCCCAACTCCCTTCCCTGAGCCCCCTCCTACACCCCGAACCCCTCCTCTGCCCCAGTCCCTTGCCCTGAGCCCGTTCCTGCACACCACACCCCAACCCGCTGCCCCGGCCCTGCATACAATTTCGCCACCCAGATGTGGCCCTCGGCCCAAAAAGTTTTCCCACCCCTGGGTTAGAGTGAATTCCATGTGGCAGGCAGGTGTGTGTTTTGTTTTTTTGAGGGTGGGGGGAGCATTTGGTATTTATGTAGCAGGGGGGAAAACATACTGGTCACTCACAGCATCAACCTAGCACACAGTAGCAGTGCCTTGGAGAGGAAATTTAAATTTCTGTTGACTTTAACAGAGCCAAGATTTCAACCACAAAATGCAAAAATGCATTCTTTTGGGGTATATTTTGCTTCCACTGTGAAAGAATGAATCTTCCCATGATGCTAAAATGTTTATATTTGATTTTTTTAATAAAGACAATCCACATAGCTGTATGCTGAGAGCTGTAAAAAGTTATTTTAAGTCCCAATCCTGCTCTCTCTTGCACTAGAGAACATTCATTGATCTCATTTGAATTACATAGGTATAAAGCTGGCATTAGTGATGGGAGAATCACTTTTAAAAAAATAAGGCAAATTAGAAAGAATAATTTAATAAAATAGCATCTCTCAATTTTAAACACATACAAAAACACCCAGGTCTCATTAAATGATAGTAAAAGGTGCCAGATTGTCAGCGCTAAAGAATCGAACTTTCCAGTTATCTAAAGAAAAAAATCTTGTCACAGGAAGCAGCAATTTTTATTTATTTATTTAGTAGTGCTGAGGAGCCCTAGTCATGGACAGGACCCCATTGTGCTAAGCGCTATACAAACCAGAACAAAGACAGTGCCAGCTCCCAAAGAGCTTACAAGCTAATGTGATGGGGCAAGGCCAGATGGCTATAGAAGAGTAGTGGGAGATAGATATATTAGCTCCAGGCTAAATAAATCCCTGGTACCAAGATAAGTGAAATGGCAGCTGCTCCAGATCAATTAAGACACCTGGGGCCAATTAACTTTCCAGAAGGCAGGGAGAATGCTTGGCTTCAGGTGTCCCAATCAACCTATCAGGGGCTGACTGAAACTAGTTAAAAGCCTCCCAGTTAGTCAAGTGGGTGTGCATGTCAGGAGCTGTGGGAGGAAGTTGTGCTGTTGGAGAGACTGAGTAGCACACACCATATCGGTCACAAGGAAGGAGGCCCTGAGGTAAGGGTGAAGCGGAGCTTGAGGAAGTGAGGGCTGCTGTGGGGCAAGTAGCCCAGGGAATTGTACATGTCATGTTTCTAAAAGGTCAGCTACCATAGCTGATACTATTAGGGTCCCTGGGCTGGAGCCCAGAGTAGAGGGTGGGCCCGGGCTCCCCCCCCCACTTTGCCCCATCATTAATCACTGAGACTGGGAGACAACAGAGACTGTGCAAGGAAGGATAACTTCTCCTCACCTCCCTCGCTGGCTTATGATGAAAATGGCTCAGTAGACTGTGACCCTTGTCTCTAGAGAGAGAGAAGGGTTACGTGGAGGGTCACAGTGAGCCTCTGAGGCTAGCAAAATCCGCCAGGAAATGCAGGACTCACGAAGGCAAGGACAGAGCTTTGTCACACTAAGTGGAGCTTCCTTACTTTGCTCCAGCAGTGTGCTAGAACCCCTGGCTTTGGCACCACCTAAGGGTGGTGGTCAGCACTGCTGACCAGGCTATTAAAAGTCCAGTTGGCGGTGCAGCGGGTCTAAGGCTGGCTGCCTGCCCGCCCTGGCTTTGCGTGGCTCCTGGAAGTGGTGACATGTCCTGGTGGCCCCAAGGTGCAGAGGTGGCCTAGGAGGTTCTGCATGCTGCCTGAGCGCCGGCTCTGAAGCTCCCATTATCAGCGAACCACAGCCAAAGGGAACTCTGGGGCCAGCGGCAGGGGGCAGGGTCTGTGAAAAGGGGTGGGGGGTGGGGCAAGGGTGTTCAGTTTTCTGCAATGAGAAAGTTGGCAACCCTATTAAGATGAGGTTTCAGTCGCCATGGTTATTCAGTCCTGGTCTCGTTGCTGGGGCACCCCCTTGTGGAGCCAGTTTTGATGGCATTCTGTGAGGTGAGCATCTGTCTGCTGTGAATTTGAATGAGACCTCCAACTTATTTGGCAGATGTTATCAATCAACTGTCAAATAAAACCTTCTGTCACCAACTTGCAGTGGATTTGAATTGATGACCTGGAGGTTGAAAGGCCAGATATCAGGTCTGCTTAGCAAGCCTGGTTCCTGAATGTGCCTTTGAAAGGTGACCTAAAAATGAGGGAAAACAATGGATTTGTATCCCCCCCCCCTTTTTTTTAAAGCTTCTTGGTTGTATACAGAAGGCCTAAAAGGTTTCTTCATGGTCCACCTTCACCCCCAAATAGTTTATCATGTTGAAAAGTAAAACATTGTCTACCTTTTTTCCCTGAAAGGCTTTCTAAACAGCTGGGGCTCTATCCAAAGCCCATTCAAGTTACTGGAAAGACCTTCCTTTGACTTCCATGGACTTTGGAGCAGGTCTGTGGAGAAGTGCTGGGAAGATTATGGTATTAGAGATACCAAGCAATTAAACATAATAAAATGTGAGGGGAAGTAGTTCTTGTTAAAAATGTTTAAAACTCTCTGGCTTTTGTATGTTTTTGGTAACACCCATTTTACTCCAATATCTAAATATGCAGCTGGGAGAAAAGATTGCTTTGTTAAAGATTCAACATTCCCACCCGCCTCCTTTCAATACAGTGCTGAGAGAGCTCACAATACACATGTAAGACTCAAACCAAAAAATGTGACATTCTTGATATTTCTAAGGTGAAAAACAAGCAGGAGTGGGAAGGGGAGATGAGACCCTTTTAAAAACAAACTAACTTTTGCGCCTTCTTTACATATCATTAAAAAACCCCAGAAAACCACCACCAGGCATAATCCCTGTTCTTTCCTTTGCAAGTCGCTCTTTTCTCCAGCACTTGCAGTCATTATAGCAAAGTCACTTACTGAGAACAGGAGCAGAGCACTGAAGTTCTAGAACTGTCACCTGCTGAATCGTTTGGCAAACATTTGTCTTTGGGGGGACGGAGTATATATAACCAAAGTGTGTTCATTGGGAAAAAATGCAGTAATCAAGTTTGAGATTTTACCAGAGTAAGGAGCACGATTTGCCTGGCAATTCTTAATTCTGCTTCTTTTATCATTATATGCTATAAAAGACATAGCATGGAGGTAATGTGGGTAATATATATGACATACTATATGGTAAATGTGAATAAATTTTATTTTATTTTCTCTCTTTTGTCCCCATTGGCCCCCACCCGCCGAAGCTATATTATTTTCATATGTATAGGAAGTAAGACAACAATTTTCTGCTGAAGGAACTAGGCAATGAGGTTTCCCAACAGGTCTCCAGTGTATGGTTTTCTATGTTTTTTTCTGTTGCATGTGCTGAAAGGATAAATAAGACCAACAAAATAATGCTTTCATGTTCCTGTCCACCAACATAGACCGAGTATAAGGTAATTTATTGCAAGTGCTTTCATTTGTTGTTAGGTCATTATTCCTAATTTGGGGCTTATTTTGCTTCACTGAAAACGTCATGTTATACCCTAGAGAGGGCGGCTTTAATGTGATCAGAACTTGTCTGCTCAGCAAAAGAATTGTCAGTGCAGAAAAGTGGAATGATAAACTGTTTCACAAGTCATAGGTTAAACAGCATTGAGGGGGAATGAAAGCATGACAAGTCAAAGCATGTCCTATAAATCAGAAGTATGTGAATTAAGATGATTGTGTCTGAACACACATGCCATACATTACATGAGTGATTTAAGAAAGATTTCAGAACTGCTTTGAATATGCATCTGCTGTCCAGATTACTTCAGGAGCCTTTTTTCATCTTACTAGCATTTTTATTTCCTTCAGTATCTAATGAATAACAGAAAGTGCAACGCAAAAGATTGGCATTACTTTACCTAATTGAAAAGATAAGTAAAACATTTTAGGGTGTGTTTTAAATAAATATATATATACACACATATATAAAAGTCAAATATGAAGCTGTTATTTTGATAGTCCAATGATATAGAGTAGGACTGAGAGAATTAAGCTAATTTTCTGAAGCGATAAGTGTTTGCGCCTACTCCCATTGACGTCAATGATGTACTACCATTTACTTCAGTGGAGCAGAATCAAGCCCTAAGTAAGCAACACTTGAATTAAAAAAGTAAGATGTAAGGATTAAATACCAGGTTACAAGATTAATAGTTGCAGATAACAAAAAAAAAATTGCACAGACAATGACAGTGTATATGAGCAACTGAGGGGAGTTTATATATAGAGAGTGTGTGTGTGTGTGTATATAAAACTACACATGTATGGAGTGTGTGTGTGTGTGTGTGTGTACAGAGAACAATAAATGTGCTGGTCATCACCCTGATTTTTACTGGCTATGACATACTTAATAAAGGCAAAGTACAAGCTCTTTGTGGCTATGGACTGTATCTTCCTGTAAGTGTAGTGCCGACACACCTTATGTTTTCTATTGCAATATTAATAATATAGGTTGACATTTTTCAAAATTTGATTTTTCATAGGAACTTTGTATTTAGACCAAAAATGCAAGAAAAAGTGCTAAAATTTCAACTCAATTGTTTTTGTTACTTGATCAGCTCTGATGATGATGATGTGTCCAGGAATATAAATTATAAGTCAAGTTGTAGCAAAATTTACAACAGCTTTTGAGATTCCTTGCTTTTCCCATGCACTCAAACAGAAGATGTGTTTTGAGTCATACATTCATAGATTCATAGATATTAAGGTCAGACAGGACCATTATGATCATCTAGTCTGACCTCCTGCACAGTGCAGGCCACAGAATCTCACCCACCTACTCCTGCAATAAACCTCTCACCAATGTCTGAGCTACTGAAGTCCTCAAATTATGGTTTAAAGACTTCAAGGAGCAGAGAATCCTCCAGCAAGTGACCCGAGCCACATACTACAGGGGAAGGTGAAAAACCCCCAGGGCCTCTTCCAATCTGCCCTGGAGGAAAATTCCTTCCCGACCCCAAATATGGCGATCAGCTGAACTCTGAGCATTATGGGCAGTATTCACCAGCCAGATACCCAAGAAAGAATTCTCTGTAGTAACTCAAATCCCACCCCATCTAACATCCCATCACAGGCTATTGGGCCTATTTATCATGAATAGTTAAAGATCAATTAATTGCCAAAATCATGTTATCCCATCATACCATCTCCTCCATAAATTTATCGAGTTTAATCTTAAAGCCAGATAGGTCTTTTGCCCCCACTGGTTCCCTTGGAAGGCTATTCCAGAACTCCTCTGATGGTTAGAAACCTACATTGTATCTTCAGACTTTTGCTGGGATGTATATCTGTACAATACTATATCAGCTGCTGCTGAGGGACAATTTCCCCCTCACTTTACAATGATGGATTTAGTGAAATAGTGTCTGATATTTCTATAAACTGTTTTGATCTTCATTATATTAAAATATATTCCAGAATTTATGGTGTATAATGAATCACTGCATTTCACCTTTAAATGGATGGCACCAACCCACTTAAAGGATATGGTCTCTGAGGGGACCCAGGGAGGGATTCACTCCACTGGAGAGTAATATGGCCATATTAGGGCCAGCCTGCATTTGGAAAGCTGCGTAAGAATCATGCATTGCACACCTTAACCTGACAAACCATCTCCATTCTTAACCCTTCATAGAAATGGTTTTCAAGTTTAGAAATATGGAGAATGAAAATGAATTGCAGCACAGATGAGCATCTGTTGTCTCTTTTTATATGACCAACTTACCACTATTTTGCTTTTATTTCTAGTTATAAGAAAACACACGAAACTCTGAGCCATGCAGGACAGAAGGCAACAGCAGCTATCAGCAATGTAGGAACAGCCATCAGCAAGAAATTTGGAGATATGAGGTACAGAAATTCACTTCTGATTTTATTTTGCAGGGAGGGAGATAAAATACATGGCAGGTTTTTGTCTGCCTTTCTAAAATTAGGGTTTAAAGTATTACTACTGATACTGCTTGTTGTGGTGATTTTTATACATTTTTCAGCCTAAAGGAAAAAATTGTGTATTAAAATGTATTTCTGTTATGAATCCTGGTAGAAAGAAAAGGTATTGCAACTTGGAATCCCTTCTAAATAACTTTGCAAACCTAGGGAGGTGTATAGATAAAAGTGGGGGAAAATGCAGCTAACTTTTCACTACTCTAATTTATTCACAAATGGAATTTTAGAGACAGACCTCTTTCTACGAACACAGGCCTCAGTCTGAACTATTCTTGGAAACATAAATTGAAAAGCATTTTGGGCACTTTCATCAGCTCACTCCAGAAATACAGTGGGTGTAATATAAAAAAATATGGAGCCTGCAGAGAGGTGAAGGTACAAACCCTTTCTTCCACATGAGTCATGTTGACTTCAGTGGGACTCTTTGCAGGACACACACATGCACACGGATCTCTTTGCAAGGTCAAGACGTTAGCCTGAATTTAAAATTAAAGAATCCCAAATGTATCTGATATCTTGGGCCTTTCCAGAGCTAGAAGCAAGTACTGTTTGACCCATTGGGATTCTGGGAATCTTCCCTTTCCACTGATCTAAAACTCCTCTTTCTAGCCTGAAAGGGCAACAAGGCCCCTAGTCTGACACTTGCCACTAGTGCGGAACCTCATATTGCCCATCTTGGTCCTCAGACCCGTTAAGAATTACTAGTGGTACCTTTGATTTTTAAAACAAAGAATATTAAAATACTGTTTGTTTATTCTTTGTATTTCATTGGGCTTAATCGGTATATAAACCAGACTTTAATTTCAGATTCACTTTCCAGTTTTCACATGCTAGCACAAGTCTGTAAAATTTTGGTTGCAAACACTGCTGGGAGTGTTTAGATCCAAAGAAGTTTAATTGAAAATATAAATATTATGAAAATGTTAGGATCTGTGCTTTTTACCAGCAAAGTGTTGGGCTTTAGCTACCTGACAAGTGTATCTTTAAAAAGGTTAATTTCACTAGGATCTCTCAGAATAAAGGAACAAAGGAAGGAACTATAAACAATATGAAGTGTTTTTTTAAAAAAGGGTAGGCGCACAGAATTTCTCCTCCAGCATTTTTAGTTAATAGGCTTTTTGTAGTGATGTATTTTTCTGTATTGCAGACACTAAATTTCTTAACACTTTAGATTTGATGAGTCCTAGCACAAAAAGCCTTGTTCTGTCCTTTCAAAGGGAAAGTTAGTGGACTAACTCAAAAGAAATGTGTGCGCAAATCACATAATTGAGCAGAAAGGCTAAAGATCTGATAGCAACTCAGTTCACCAGCACTGAGATATTTACAGGGGGAAGAGCTCTGTAGAAGATACTCTTGTACTTTGAATCACTTACTGTATATTAGTTGTAAAAGGTAGCACTATTGAAAACCCCAAAATAGATCTATTTTTAAAAATTGAATCACTATACAATGGGGAAATCAAGTCTGCAGTATATTTTTCTCAATTGCTGGTAGACTAGTGCAACCAGATTTCATGCTTAACTGCTCAAGGCTCCAGTCCTGCCATTGGATCCACATAGACGCTTAAACCCTCACAGATGCAATTACAGAATAAGAGCCGCACAAATATTTTTGTGGTAATTGAGCAATGCATGACTAAAGCAAATATAGTTAAATTGCAGCATTAACCCAATTTACAGTATTTCAAATGCAGGCAGGTTTTGCTGTGAATGTTTTGTGTATAATTCTTTGCAGCCAAATAAGGGGTTTTATTTTTGTTTTTCTGCTACTTATTTGTTAAATTTGAAAGCTTGATAAATCCTGATACTCCCTTCTCAGCCCCCTCCCAGCACAGCAAGGCTTAGCAAGCACCAGAACCACTGCTGCTGTTCAGCATGAAGAGAGGAGAGGCCAGAGGCTGTGTAAGGGGAATCTGTACCCCTTGAGCTCTGCTTTGCTGTGACTGGGGCTGTGGCATGTTAGGCTTATGGCCAGGGTCTGGGCACAACCTCCGAATAATGGACAAGCCCTTTGCCACTGTTATAATCCAGAACGTAGAACAGTGGTGTAGTGTGACTATGCCAGTCTCTGCACTGGCACCTGATCACAGGTAGGGAAGATTCCATCCACTCAGCATCTCCCAGTCAAAATCCCTGTCCTTATGCTTTGCACTGGGTTTGAAGTTAGTCTCATAGGGATACTCATAGAGTACTGGAGATTCTACAGTAAAATGCAAGAATCTTGTCAGGTCTCAGCACAGTATGACTTTTCACAAATTCTTCCCTCCTTGTCTCTCAAGTCACTGTTCTCCATGTGTGAATCTGGCTGAGTGAATCTGGCCTTCTGCACTACAGATACAAATGGCTTATGTTCACCCAGTAATTATCTCCACAGCCAGGGCTGACAGGGTTTGTCACGTGTGTTATCTTTAACTGTCCTGGCTTTGTTCACAATGCCTCATATTAGCAGAACATGCCTCCCATTGGTTTCCTGAGCCCAGTGTGGACTGATCATTTTGCATGGCATTGTCAGAAGCCCCCACCCACTCTTTTTTTCCCCCTGAAGATGAAGGGTCCCAGTAGATAATCCAAAAGAATATTCCACCACAATTACCCCTGATGATATGGACAAAAAAAGTCACATATCAAAAGTAGTGCAAATAGCATGTAAAGTGGAGCAAGGTCTGTGCTAGACTCTCTCCTAAGTCATGTTCCATTATTGTCCTCAAGAAGCTGAATTCTCAGAGAAAGCACTGGGAAGGACAGCATTGTGTAGTATGTGGCATGTGTGGCAGGAAAAGGTGGAGTGGGGGCGGAGCAGCGGTGGAGCACCCATCCGGAAAAATATAAGTCAGCACCTGTGTCCGTATGGTAGTACAAGGTCAGGAGTCCAATTGTTAAACCGCAGAAGAGTGGAGAAGCCATAGAATAACACAGAAACAGTAATGGACACCGCCTCCCCAATGTGCAGGAGATCAGACTCTGTTAATAGTGCCTCCTGCATAGATACATGGTAGGTAGGTGTCTCGCTACTATAAGAATCCTGTGGGCAGGTCCTGGTGTTGGCAGCTAAACCAGTGCTATAGAGTGATTGTTTACTAAATCCGTCAGCAAGAGACTCCAGAGCCCATACATTTGGTCAGGATATGTGACATTAATGTCACATGCCAGTAACTCCCATGCAGTCATGTTCAATAACACACCCAAATCCATGAGCTCAGCAGTGGTTGGTTTGTCATGTGTGTTATCTGTAACTGTCCTGGCTTCGTTCAGTGTGACAATGAATGACCTAGTCTTTAATTGTTCTGCCTATATTCTAGCAATACTGGATTCTGTTGTGTGACTGCTGTATTGTACATGCAGTACATTCAGTGTTGTAAGGCGCAGTGTGGCTGATTCCTGCTGCTGACCAACTCTGTGTACTCTTTGTAGCATCTAGCCCCTGTGTCACTTAGCACTAGATTGTGCCATAAGGAAAAAGCCCATAGCAAGGGATAGCATGTTGTTCGACCACTCCAGGACCATGCCATCCCAATCCCCTTTGCTGTGAACTGGAGGAGTAGCAGATGCTGCTTCTCCCAGCACACCCACACCCACAATATGGCTAGCCCATATTCAGGAGCATAGGCATGCTTTTACTTCCCCTTTGTGCTGTGCCAGGGGTATGTAGTCCAAACTGCAATCTAGCCCTTAGTTTGTACACTAGCCATGGGTATGGACTGATGGGATGGTAGAGTCCGTCCTTTAAAATCTTGCATAAAGTGAAACAAGACATGTAGCCCAATAACATGCACTGAGCTACGTCCCTAATCATAAAGCCAACAGAGATCATTTGAGAAGTCTGTGTTGTTAGTATATAGCAGACTGTTTCACCACAGGGTTTATTTTGGTTGTACAGAATTATTTAGAGTAATACATTGGATTTTTAAGACCACTGACAAGAAACTGGCATGTATTTCTCTTTTCCAGTTGAAAATTCATTAATTATAGAATGTAATATCCCAACTAATTGATATGGGAGTTTACATCCTGCATCAGTGTGGAAGAATTATAGCCGTTTCTGGAGCAGTTTTCCTTTTCCTTTTTTATTGGTTTTGGCAGAATTAATTTTCTTTTTTTAGCGTTTTAAAAATTATTATTATTACAATTCTCCCTTAGGATTAAGTTAGGGCCGCTTTGTGTTAGGTGTTGTACAAATGCCTAGAATAAACTGGCATTTCAGAAATAAGGAAAAAATGTGCAACTTTTTAAATCCTTAAAGAATGGTGAATGTTCATCTTCGTTCAAACACACCTGTTTCTATTGAGTCTGCCTTTAAACATCATAATCACTGTGTGTATGGGAGGTTCAACACCGAATAATAGTCCCTTACAATACAGGGAAAAAGTTCACTCAAATTGTCACAGTATTAAAAATGGCAATAAAAAAAAATGAAGGCAGGCAGGAATGTAAAGAGGGGAAAGAAGACGAATACTACTTTACATTTAGATGTGTGAACTTTATATACTAAAAGCTCCAGGTACAGCTGATCAAAACCATTTCTGGTTGATAAGGTTTTCATAAGATAATAGGGTGTCATTGAAAAGGAAATTTTTCATTTTCCAGTTTATTTTATAAATGAAATATGTTGGGGGGGGGGTTATTTATTTATTTATTTTAATTTGTGGATTTTTTGTTGTTGTTTCAAAACTACAGGTTTTTCCCAATTTAATTGCCTTTTTCCAACTTTTGCCAGTTAGAAACCAGTCAAACTCAAGGGAAATCCACTATTTTGTTACTGTCGCCTAAATTTTGGCAGTTGGAAAGGAGTAAAATTGCTGATAATGTTACTTTTAAAAGCAAAAACCGTTTTTTCCACAATTTCCCCCACTGTCTTAGTGCTTCTGAGCCATTTCCAGCTGACAAACTATAACAAAGTGCAAAATGCATATAGTAGCAATGTCCCCATGTTCTCTCGTTTTTCTTACTGTTTCCCAATTGAAAAAAGTTGGGAAACAATAAGAAAATTTAGGAAAGTGGGAACTGAAACAGTTTTCCATATTTTCTAAATTTCGTACAGGGAAAATTTTTAAAGGGGATTTTTGGAAGGAAAAAATTTTTTTGAGGGGAAAAATCCTCACTTTTCAACAGCTCTAGCTACAATTGACATCTCCTGATATGGATGCTCAAAGTGAGGCACCTGCATCCATATTTAGGCTTTTAAATAAGTGGCCTGATTTTCAGAGGTACTGAACAGCTGAAACTCTCACTGACGTCAGTGGGAACTGTGGTTGCTCAGCATATCGGCTGAATTGGTGGAAGGGTGTTATCGTCTTTTACCGATACAGACCAGAAACATATTTGTACCCACCCACTCCAAAGTAAGTGTAAAGCCTAGAGAAGGGTATCTCTGAAGCACAATGCCTCCTGAGACTGGAATGGTGTAATTTAGTCCAAGGCAGTGCTTAAATGCAGTCTACTAGCTGTAGACTCAATGCCATCCACAGCCTCAGAAACAACTCTGACATCATAATCAAAAGGCTGACAAAGGAGGTGCTGTTGTCGTCATGAATAGGTCGGAATATGAACAAGAGGCTGCTCGGCAGCTCTCCAACACCACTTTCTACAAGCCATTACCCTCTGATCCCACTGAGAGTTACCAAAAGCAACTACAGCATTTGCTCAAGAAATTCCCTGAAAAAGCACAAGATCAAATCCGCACAGAGACACCCCTGGAACCCCAACCTGGGATATTCTATCTACTACCCAAGATCCATAAACCTGGAAATCCTGGGCGCCCCATCATCTCAGGCATTGGCACCCTGACAGCAGGATTGTCTGGTTATGTAGACTCCCTCCTCAGGCCCTACGCTACCAGCACTCCCAGCTACCTTCGAGACACCACTGACTTCCTGAGGAAACTACAATCCATCGGTGATCTTCCTGATAACACCATCCTGGCCACTATGGATGTAGAAGCCCTCTACACCAACATTCCACACAAAGATGGACTACAAGCCGTCAAGAACACTATCCCCAATAATGTCACGGCTAACCTGGTGGCTGAACTTTGTGACTTTGTCCTTACCCATAACTATTTTACATTTGGGGACAATGTATACCTTCAGATCAGTGGCACTGCTATGGGTACCCGCATTGCCCCACAGTATGCCAACATTTTTATGGCTGATTTAGAACAACGCTTCCTCAGCTCTCGTCCCCTAATGCCCCTACTCTACTTGTGCTATATTGATGACATCTTCATCATCTGGACCCATGGAAAAGAAGCCCTTGCGGAATTCCACCATGATTTCAACAATTTCCATCCCACCATCAACCTCAGCCTGGTCCAGTCCACACAAGAGATCCACTTTCTGGACACTACAGTGCTAATAAACGATGGTCACATAAACACCACCCTATACCGGTAACCTACTGACTGCTATTCCTACCTACATGCCTCCAGCTTTCACTCCGACCACACCACACAATCCATCGTCTACAGCCAAGCTCTGCGATACAACCTCATTTGCTCCAACCCCTCAGACAGAGACAGACACCTACAAGATCTCTATCAAGCATTCTTACAACTATACCCACCTGCGGAAGTGAAGAAACAGATTGATAGAGCCAGAAGAGTTCCCAGAAGTCACCTACTACAGGACAGGCCTAACAAAGAAAATAACAGAACGCCACTAGCCGTCACCTTCAGCCCCCAACTAAAACCCCTCCAACGCATTATTAAGGATCTACAACCTATCCTGAAGGATGACCCAACACTCTCACAAAACTTGGGAGACAGGCCAGTCCTTGCTTACAGACAGCCCCCCAACCTGAAGCAAATACTCACCAGCAACCACATACCACAGAACAAAACCACTAACCTAGGAACCTATCCTTGCAACAAAGCCCGTTGCCAACTGTGCCCACACATCTATTCAGGAGACACCATCACAGGGCCTAATAACATCAGCCACACTATCAGAGGCTCGTTCACCTGCACATCCACCAATGTGATATATGCCATCATGTGCCAGCAATGCCCCTCTGCCATGTACATTGGTCAAACTGGACAGTCTCTACGTAAAAGAAAAAATGGACAAATCAGATGTCAAGAATTATAACATTCATAAACCAGTCGGAGAACACTTCAATCTCTCTGGTCATGCGATTACAGACATGAAAGTCGCTATTTTACAACAAAAAAACTTCAAATCCAGACTCCAGCGAGAAACTGCTGAATTGGAATTCATTTGCAAATTGGATACAATTAACTTAGGCTTGAATAGAGACTGGGAGTGGCTTAGTCATTATGCAAGGTAGCCTATTTCCCCTTGTTTTTTCCTACACCCCCTCCCCCCAATGTTCTTGTTAAACCCTGGATTTGTGCTGGAAATGGCCCACCTTGATTATCATACACAATGTAAGGAGAGTGGTCACTTTGGATAAGCTATTAGCAGCAGGAGAGTGGGGTGGGAGGAGGTATTTTTTCATGCTTTGTGTGTATATATAATAAGATCTTCTACACTTTCCACAGTATGCATCCGATGAAGTGAGCTGTAGCTCACGAAAGCTTATGCTCAAATAAATTGGTTAGTCTCTAAGGTGCCACAAGTACTCCTTTTCTTTCTACTAGCTGTGTTTCAGTATGCTTAAGCTAAGTGCAAATGAGAGACACAATTATATATACTGCAAACTTTCTGTGGATAACAGTTTAATATTAACCTCTTGGTGGAGTTTGTTTTATGATACAAAACTAGGTCATGTAAATCTCGACTGTCTCAGACAGGATCTCCTTGAAGTCTTTAAAACCCTAGCACTCAATCCCAGAAATTCTTCCCTTTGGTGCTAAGGGGTTAATTGGAATATCTGTGAATGTGTGTTGGTAGAGCTGATATTTGGATATCTTCCAGAATTTTCAGATAGTGAATGATACATCTAGGGAAGAGAGAGAGTCCCTAAAGGATACAAGGGCTTTGGGAAGGCGATCACTTAGTTGCTCTTTGCTTTGACTATCTGGAAAGTGGATAATCAAACACCTCCTTTGAGAAAATATAAAGCCTTTGATTCTGGAAGTCCCTGTGCAGCACACAACAAGGAGCACTAGGGTAACCTATGTGTAGTGACAAGGGTAAAGTTAAGCATTGGTCACAGCCCTCCATGCTGAATGAAGGCCCTTGCATACCTGTTTCCTTACTCTTATGAGGGCATGGTAAAACAGGGCTGGGTTGTAGGAGGAGAATAAATATGAATGAGGAGACATGGCCCTAGATTCTCAGCTATGCCCCATATGCACAGGGCACAAGAGAGCCATATGTTGCTCCCCTGTCCTGGGACCAATTGTATGCCAGACCAGCTCCCAACAGTATTTAGGGCAGCTTCGTGGATTTAGAGACTGCAGATATATTCCTGTTTTCCTAAGCACTGTTCTGGCTGGCAGTTCTGAAAACACAAGCTTCTTAACATTAATGCTCATTATTATTATTTTACTATCCTTTAAAATTTCTTTTTTCTTCTCAGTAAAAATTATGTCCTATAACCCAGTCTTGTTGGCTGTAAGTGTGTTGTACTGTGCTGTCTCATTGAACCCAAGAAAGTCTGTTCAGACAGTGATTTAAAATGAAGATGAAACAGTCCGAGCCAGCACACGGTTTAGTGGACTAATGCTCTCAACTCTGGTACATGCCAAGTATTTGTTTGATTATGTAACACAGAGATAGGTGAAGTTTATTTAAAGAAGGTATATTTGAAGGACTTTCAACTGATCCACATTCTCCAAGTGTAAAAAAATGGATGCATATGACTTTTTTTCTCCCAAGGATTGTTTGGCATTTTAATGGGAGATTGGATTTTTTTTACCTATGTTTTGCTTCATAATATACCAACTCTTAACTCTTGCTCTTCTTTCTTTATGCTGTCCTCCTAGGTCACATTCGACTGGGTAAGATGTGTATTGCCCTTCATAAATACTGCCGTTGTCTTTGGTATGGCTTGTTTAACACTGTGCCCTCTTTCCTTTTAATATTATTATCCCAGATAAAAACATGTTCCAGATCAGCCACAACATCTTGATTTTTATAGTGTGATCAACCTAGTGGGGTTATGGCTGGAGTATGTGAAAAGACCTTCAGATTGGATTCAGAATGTTGTTTACACATTCTTGGATAGATTAGCCAGGGATCTCAAACTCAAATCACCACGAGGGCCACATCGCTGACACCGTCCATGAGGCCCTGCCTCTTCCCATCCCTTCCCTGCTCCTATTCCAACCCCTTCCCCAAATCCCCGCCCTGACCCTGCTTCTTCTCCACGTCCTCCCCTGAGCGCATTGTGTTCCCACTCCTCCCTATCCCTCCTGGAAAGTCCTAAGCCGTGCCAAACAGCTGTTTGGCGGCGGGCAAGTGCTGGGAGGTAGGTGGAGGAGCAGGGACATGGTGCGCTGTGGGGGGAGAGGAGCTTGGCGGCCGCAGGAAATAACTCCGGGGGGGGGGAGTGGGGGTTGGGGAGCTTTGCGGGCCACAGAAAATAACTCTGGGGGGTGAGGGGAGCTTGGCAGGTCGCGTGTTTGAGACCCCTGGATTTGATTCAAAATTCACATAATGGAGTTCAAAACATTGTTTCTCTCAGGCAAATCCATTTACATACAGTTCTGTTATCTCAGCTGTCCCTTGTTATTTGTAGAGGTTGGCGTATAAACAGCAAAAGCTCAGTACAAATTGTGTTTGGACAGCAGAGTTTTGTAACTATCATATCACTGATTAATTACCACCTTTTAAGTGAAACAATAATGCCCAAGTCCTGTCCTAAGATATACTGAGAAACTCCTGTTGCCTTCCACATGCGTCCTGAAGACACATTCAAGGGTAGAACATGGCCCTAACTAATAAAAATAAGCAGGTGCTGAGCCTGCAAAACACACACAATTGTGTTTAAGTTCAAAATGTTCAAAGGGCTTCCAGTAGAGTTGGGTTCCCTTTCACAGCAAATATCAAAATTTGGGGGCAGGGGGAGTGTTTCTGAATCAGACTGGAACCAAATATTGAAACCCTTTATGAAACAGAATTACCATTCTCCACCGAACTCTGCTCAGCACCTAACGGGTTGAAGCTCCCACAGCTGTACAGGCCCCTTCTTAATAAACTCACTAGAGTTCTTTGGTGTCTCATGTAACGTTAACAGCTGCAACAGTCACCATTCTAGGCCAGAGCTTCTCTCATCCTATAAATTCAATAATTTGGAGTGGCAAGAATACACTCTCCTTATTTTTCTTTAAAGAAAATAAAATTGCATTGGTATGAGGAACTCAGCAAATTTTCTCCATACTCATGGCATCCATCACATGGCCCCTCCCAATGAATCCTGTTTTAATGTAATTTTGGATTAAATAATCTTTTTGTTTAGAGCTTATATTTGGTACATGTCTATGATAGTTGATGAGCAGCCTGCTCTAAATTATTCGGATAGGAAAGGAGCAGAAAACTGGAGCTATGTGGCACAAGAACAACATGGAAAATATGCTTGTTTCATTTAACCTGGATTGTTAATTGTTGCAGGCATTAGTAGGGGGTTCAGGAAAAGTGTATGTGATCCATTGCATTTGTGGAATGCTTGGGCTGTAGGGTTTGTACTTTTTAAGGTTGAAAGCAGTGTGAAATAGTTGAATGTTAAAACCTTGTTTTGCGTTTATTACTGAATGGTTATTGGTGTATTACAGTATGTTAGGGTTTTTAAACTATCTTAACTAGAAAATATACAATAGAGAACATACCTGCATTGGCAGGAAGATGGGTTCATATGCCCAAATAGATCTTTCCACGTCTAATTTTTTATTTTATGTCTGTGTGTGTGATTTCTCCCCCTCCACTTACAGCAGTTTCATAGATAGACTATGTAAGTGCATGTCCAATTTATAAGGAACATTATAATGTACAATTTATGTGACTGTTTTTGTGTTTTTAATTGTTATAATCACTTTGGTTTATAAGGCTCAAATCCTGGTGCCACTTAAGGCAAAGCACCCATTGTAAGACCAGGATTTGGCTGTCAATCAATAGTGAAAGTAGCAATAAATGGATTTTTGGTATAGTACATACTCTTCCAGTATATGAAGTACTCCTAGCCTGCATATTTAAATGTAGTTGGGAGCCGTTCTTAATTTCAAATAAGAGAAAGTTTTATGTTCACTCTTAAATCCTAGAATTTCATTTATTCACCACCTACGGAGTTCTTTACAGGCTTTACTCTTCACAGGGACTAGAAAGGCACTTTCATACCCCTCTGCGTGATATTAGACTGCACATGCCTTGCTTTTGTGAACTGAAAAGGTTTGATTCCATTATTGGATTGTTAGCAGGAGATACTCTGTGCAGTTCTTCTGAGCCCTATTCAGCCTCTTGATCAGGTGCAGAGGTGGTGGTGCACAGATGTTCTGTGATCAAAGTGAGGAGAAGAGCTCTTTGCAGCAGGAGCTGAGTACCAGCGCTCTGAATTAATAAATTGCCGTGTAGACTGTGTGCTGATCATGTTGCAAACTGTTGCTCATAGTGCTGTCTTTTCTCTTTCCTCTCCCTTGCTTTCACATGGCAGTTACTCTATTCGCCATTCCATAAGTATGCCTGCTATGAGGTAATAATGTGCCAACATTATTTGTATACACTAAGCTGAAGTAAAACCATATATACTTTATTTGGGGATTTGCTTTTCTTGGTCCTGACCTTTCAGCTTTTACTTGCATAAGTAGGCTAGTTTAAATCAATGGGATTACTCATCTGAGTAAGGGCTGCAAGACTGGGCCCTTTGGTGGCTTTTAATTTATTAACTATTCGAGTACTGTACAGGCCGTTAGACAAATGAGAGGGAGCTGAGAAGAATTTGAAGTGGATGTTTATAGATCCATATTATCGAATGTGAAATTTAAATATTTTCACTGCATCTGGGAACTGTGCTATCATGTCAATGGGAGCAGTATCTGGCCCTTTTCTTTCTAAGTATATTTATTAGACAAATTTCAGTAAATAGAAAGGAAAAAATAAACCTTAAGGACTAAATACCTGATCAGATATCTGCTTCAGTATTGTTTGGACTTACAGGGATCAATAGACCATGTCTTCTCTTCACTTGTTACAGTAAATGAAGAAGGGCAATATGTACCCAAAGGAAAGTAGTGATGCCAGAGGAGTCTGTTAGACAGTGGGTCATGATTAATAAATCAGAACACTGTAAATGGGTGGCTAAGTTGTAGAGTTAGGAGCAGAAAATGAGGGCACTAACTGTGCCATTCTCTTACTTCTCCAGGATTACATCTCCTGGCTCAGCTGTGAAGGCCAACATGTTTCTTCCCACTCCCCAGGCCTGCTTGCCTATACCCCACCTATCTGCATGGATAGGGAGTAGTAGCCCCAGGGATGTTGCTGTAACCATGATGGGAGTAGTCCAACTAGGAGATCAAGGGAGCACCTTAATCCCTCTGCTTGGGTGACTATGATCCATGGTCTCACCCTAAGACAGAGCATATGCTTATCACATCTCTTACGCCCACAGCGTGATTGTGATCAATACATTTTTCTTTTCCGCTGGCAATATTAAAAATCAAAAGCATTTTAAAAAAAGCTATGTTCAGTTTTTGAATAAAATAGGCTGGCTGGCAAGAGGACTGTCACTTGTGCTGACTAAAAAATCAGACTCCTCATGTTCATTTTATTTCTTCTAAGGTATTTTCACACCCATGACTCTCACTCAAAGGGCTCATTTCTACCCTCTTTGGAGTCAGAGACAGAACATCAGTTGATTTGGTTAGGGGCCGAACTGGGTGTAGATAGATGCACACTAAGGGCTTACTGCCACTTAGGCACTTTAGGTGCCTAAATCCCAGAATCAGGCTCCATTGGGATTCAGAAACCTCCTGCTCAGCTGCTTCCAAACAATGCAAGTGTCTAAAACTGGTCAGCACCTACATGTTTGTTAAAAGTTCCATAGGCGCCGGTGTTTGTCTGTGTGCGTGCATGCATGCTGCAGCCGCATGCCAGGTGTCCCGACGCCCTACCAGTGATGCACCGATCAAGGGGAAATAGGCATTCTTCTGCTAACGTGCCTGCAGGCCCTGTTCTAGTGAGCAGGCTCAGCGCTCATCTACTGGACTGAGCCCCCACAAATGAACTTACACAAAAGTTATGAAGGAGGTTCTCCTTCTCTCTTCCCTCCAGCTTATTGCCAAAATGGCACAGGCGCCAAACACCAAGAGACAGCTGCCGCTGCGAATCACAAGCAGAAGGAGGAACCTTTCTGCAGCTGGAACTTAGGTGCCCCTTTTCTAGAGGGGGCAGGGTTTAGCACACACCTCGGTTTGGCATCTCCCATTGATTAGCTTAGTCAAGGAGCTCCCTAGCATGCTGGCTTTTGTGAACCCCATGAGGTGCCTGTCTGTTCCCATTCATTGTATTGGAAGCCAAGGAACCTAACCCAAGATTTGTGAATCCCAGTGATTTTCTAGATGCTTAAAAGTTAGGTGTGGCAATGTTCAGTGCTTCCATGCCTCAGCTTCTTTGTCTCTCTAGCCCCTAGGGCCTGATCTTGCGAAAGGCTGAGATCTCTAGTTTCCATTTGAAAGCAATGGGAATTGAAGGCGCTCAGCACTTTGAAGGATCAGGCACTAAATTACAATGATTTTTAAAAAGTCATTTTCATTGAATTTCCTACTATTCACAGACAAGTTTATTTCAGGGGGACAAAACAAATGGCTAAAATCAAGGAAATGCAGAATTAAGGCCAGCAGTCCCTTGGATCTTAGGAGGATACTATAAATGTATCACAGCATAGAGTAGCTGTCATAGAATAGTAAATATTCAGTTTAAATTATTACACAGATTCTGCTCTTGCAAATTTGTAGCTTAAAAAAATTCTCATCAGATTAGTGCAATTGGATTTGAATGACAGCAGCACAAGCGTCTGCTAGTAGTACACTACTGATGTGTGGTTGCACACTGATAACCAGTCTTCGCTCTGTGCTGGGATCATTGTCTAGCAGAAATTGGGAAAATAAACCATGCCATTACTGTACACAGGTTCAGAACTGACACTTTCCTTTTTATCGTGTTTTTCCTCTTAGGAATTCTCCAACTTTCAAATCGTTTGAGGAGAAGGTTGAGACCACTATCACAAGCCTGAAGGTAATGATTAGGAGCTGTGCTTGTTAAAGTGACAGCTTAGTCATCACTGTCACTTGTGTCAAAGGCAGATTGGATTTCATCCTTCCATGAAGGATTTCATAGAGCTGTAGTGCAAGGAAAGAAAAGGAAGGCAATATGCAGAGAAATATTCTTTCTTTGCTTCTGGAATGCCAAGTAACAAACTATATTGTCTGTCCGCTTAAATAAACCGTCTCAACCAATGCCCCCATTGAAACAGGGAGGGTCGGGTGCTTAAATGGGGTGAACTGATGGATGGATCTATGCCGATTTACACCAGCGTTGGATCTGGCCCAGAGTTTTGAATGTCAAGTACTAACTTCCCAGCTAACATCAGTCTTTTCTCTGGATTGCCTCAAAACTGTGTAAAAGTCTGTACTGAAGGAAAAGTAAAGTATGACAACCTTGAGCTACCCCAATGATTAACCGTTGAGAGATCAGACATGAGGCAGTAGCACCTTTCCGTGTTACCACACGAGCAGAGCAGAGCCGGGCACATTTGAAAGGCGCTAGCCTTTGCACCATGCGGAGGGTGAGCAGAGAGGCCATCTTCCAAGCTGTCTCGTGCTTCTGATGATGATGCGTGCATAAAAAATGCTGCTTGGTTCAGTGTGGTGTAAAGATTCAGTGGGATCACAAAGTGCATTCTTTCTTTGTGCTGACTAGAGCTATATTCATCAACCTTCAGTCTTGAGAAGAACTGAAAATGTTTGTTGCATGGGTGCCAGTGTCCCAGCCTCACTCCACAAGTGGGAAGCTAAGACGCACACAGTCAGCACTGGGAACTGAAGTCAGACCGCCAGGCTCCTAGGCCAGTGCCTTAAATATCCTCCCACCTCCTTCACTCCTACCACACTTTCACTTATCTCTCTATGCTCAACTGCCACAGTCACCCAAAAGAAACCCTTTTAAAATTGTACATTATGCATGAATGAGCTTGGAATTGCTGTCTAGTCGGGGCTGTGTGCGCATCCTGCTTAATCTTTATCCTCCCTGACCACATGCTTAATTTATAATGAAAGGCTCAAGCAATTAATTACAGGGGCTCAAGTAATTTTTTTTACATTCATAACTGATGCAGCAAGCCTAGAGGTGCCAGGGCTCAGCCCTGGCCCAAATTAAGTACTGCTCCCAGCATACACACCTGTATAAGGAGGTGCAACCATCACATGAGCCCCCATGACCCCCAAAGGCCATAGCAGGATTCTCTGGGGTTTCCATTGTTCTCATGTCAGTCCCCCTTATCCATCGAGTGGGTTTTGTACATAATTATTTGCTTATAGTGAGGGTAGTTACTAGAGCTAGTGTTAGGCTTTTTAGTCCTGTTCGGTATTTATACTCCTTGTTAAGGCTTCACTAAGCCTTTCCTGCAATGTTGAGGGCCTACCTAAGATGGCCAAAGCCAAGTCTACTGGTTGAAAGCTGTGCACCTCCTGCTGCTCCATCACTGTCAAATGTACTTAGGGTCTGCTTCAGCAAGGGGCAAGTCCCCAATCAGGGCCCAGTGTGTCAACTACACCAAATGAATGCAGGCAAGTCACCTCAGCTCACTTCTTAGAGGCCGTTCTGAAGGCATCAGCCTCTGACACTGATCTGCCTGTGGAACGGACCCTGAGATCCTGGTCTAATTCTGCTAAGTTTGGAACAAGTAGGCAAACAGGGTCTTAGCTAAATCATCCCATGTTATTGAGTGCTGAGGGTGCAAGTAAACCACCATCTAGGAGCTCTTCAGTCTCATAACTGAGGTCCTTAACCCTAGAGTCATGGGTAAGGGATCAGCTCCTATATCCAGAGAAACACTGAAGTCAATGCCAAGCCTTCACGGCAAACCTACTGCGACTTTCACATACATTGTATCTCAGCATTGTTTTTCTCCCTTGGCACCAAGGAACAAGAGGAAAAAACAGTCATGATTTTTCAGCACCATGGTGATCAGGGAGGTTGATGGTGGTGATAGCTGTGGCCACTGTCTCAGTATCAAGTGCCTCTCTTCCCATACATCTTGCTGTCTCTAGCCTCCCTACCTCTTCAGATAAGGCTAAGGCCTGCAAGGGGCCAGAACTCCTCTACTTTCAACAGCAGCAGACTTTCCAGGGAGTGGGTCTGGAGGCGAGCAGAGGTCATTCTCCCATGAAGAGTGACCTAATGAGGTCTTGAGGAGGGGAGAACTTCCTTATAAGCCTTCCTGCAAAGAAAGGGGATGGAGGCATTTATTTTATTGTATTTTAAAAAGCAAACACTGGTCTCCAGCAGTCTGATGATGTCCTGTTGTAAGATTGCCAGAGCTGATGTTCCTTGGTGATCTCACTAAATCAAATGTTAATAACCTTGAAATTAGACTTTAGGCTGGACAAAGGGGCCTGAGAGTTATTGCCCAACTCTCCCTGAAAATCAATAGGGGCTGGGCATCTAACTCCCTGGAGTTCCTCTGAAAATTAACCACAATTTACAGATGAGACACAGCGGTGGGGGGAGGTTGGAGTTGCTAACACTTTGGAGGATAGAGTTAAAATTCAAAGAGATCTTGATAAATTTGAGATGTGGGCTATAGACGACAAAATGAAATTGAACAGACACAAATGTAAAGTGCTATACTTAAGGAAGAAAAATTAAATGTGCAAATACAGAATGGGGGATAATTGGCTTGGCAGCAGCACTGCTGAGAAGAATCTGGGAGTTGTGGGGGATCACAACCTCAACAATGCGATGCTGTTGCAAAAAAAGCAAATGCAGTTTTGGGTTGCATTAACCGAGGCATAGTGTGCAAACCACAGGAGGCGATAAAACCACTCTATGCCGCGCTGGTTAAGCCTCTGCTGGAGTACTGTGTCCAGTTTTGGTCACCAATGTGTAAAAAGGATGTAGAGAAACTGGAAAGGATCCAGAGGTGAGCCACAAAGATGATCAAAGGGATGGGAAATACAGGCCATATGAGCAGAGGCTGAAGGAAATGAGTATGTTTAGTTTGGAAAAGAGGAGATTAAGGGGGGATATGACAGTGGTCATCAAATACTTGTAAGGCTGTCATTAAAAAAAAGAGAGAGAGAAAAATTGTTCTCTTGCCACAGTGGGCAGGACAAGAGGCAATGGGTTCAAATTACAGCACAGCAGATTTAGAGTAAATCTCAGGGAAAAACTTCCTAGCTGTAAGAACAGCAGGACAATGGAACAAACTGCCTAGGAAAGTCAGGGAATCTCCTTCACTGGATGTTTTCAAAAGGAGGCTGGATAGCCATCTGTCTTGGATGGTTTAGACGCACCAAATCCTGCATCTTGGCAGGGGGTTAGACTAGATGACACTTGTGGTCCTTTCTAAACCTATGGTTCTATGAACTACACACTGGATCTCAGCTAGGGGAATCCAGTAAAGCGGCTTTTATCTGTCACCTTAGTTCTGTTTTTTAGCTATTGTGGGCCAAAAAAAGAAAAGAATTGTAACTGGATTTAACAGCTGCATTTTTAGGGTGTCCAAATTCAGGTGCCCCATTGTCTGAGTTGCTTTAAATTTTGCAGAAAACTTCTACATCAGTCCTAGATCTCAGGCCAACGTGACTTGTGGCTTTCAGAAATGGGTCCAAAATAAGGCTTATAATGGAAAATCATTTGCAGGCTTAATCATGGAGCAACTGCTGCCTGTTCATAACATGTGTCCATATCTATGGTCAGCCAATGTTGTTGTTTTTTTTCTTAAAACATCATCTATTTCCATTTGCAAATATCAGTAAAGAGGGAATGTTTTGTAAATGCTCCTAGAATTCATAGAGATTTTCCAGCTGTGGCCTGTATTGCTCTGGGCAAGGTACTTACAATCCTGTACCTTATTTTATAGCTCTCTCAAACTAGACAAGCTGATCCTGTTCTTCATCATGTATCAGCAAATGAAACAAAGGATTACATGGGATTAACCCTTTGGAGACAAAGGACACAGAGTACATTTAATTATAATCATCTTCCTAAGCATTCACGTGGCTGAGCGTCTGGAAATGCTGTTTCAGCTGTAGAAAGGGGTAAAAATATCCCACTCTATCCACAGACCTGAATCCACTTGCAGAAGTGCTGCCACGGCCACAACTCAGAACTAAGGGACACTCTCAGGTTAATTCAAGGCAGCAATTACTAGTTTAATTAAGTCTAAATCTGCTGTTTGTCCAGCGGAGGAGTAGTTAAAGAAAGCAAATGCTTGGATGAGATGAGGGGACAAATGTGCTAGGGTTTGCCAAAGCTTTATTTACAGATTGAACATCCTAGCCTTTGCTAAAATCTTGTCAGGAAAATGCTGCTTCAAACAGTTTTATACATAGTTAGTTACTTATTTTTAGTTCTTACACTCACTGTTTCTCCATAATCCATGTCTCTGGAGACAGGTTGATGCTGTGCATTTCCCTCAGGTGCCTCATTCATGGGACTTACTTCAGAATTTATTCAGAAAGTAAATTTAAACAAACTTGGATCTGATTTTTTTAAAAGCCCTTAACACCGCTTTGTTTTCTCCAGTTATCAAATTGATTCTGTTGACTTCAATGGGTAACATCTACTCACTACTGCCCAATTCTGCCACCATTACCTACATTGAATGGTAACTTATTTTGCAGAGAGAGCCGTTGCTTTAATAACACAGTGAGCTGCAACTCAACATATTAAAGAGAGGAAGAATCTAGTCCTACTGAGAAATACAATAAACAAAACATACTCATTAAAACAACAACATACACCCCTATGCTAAGGCTGAAATTTTCAAAGCACCTAAATGATTTGGATGCTCAGTTCCCATTTAATGTAATGGGCACTTAATTTCCAAATACCAGAGGCAGCTTTGAAGAACTCAGCCTTGATATTTTAAAATGTTGTTTTTAAAAAAACAAAAGTATCAAAAGCTCTGAACACAAGCCCATTGTGTGCTTTGAAGTGCTACCTACTCTGCAGGGTATGAGAACATACACTTCCTCTATCTCCATAGAAAAGTAAGTCAAATTCCTTTTAAAACAAAACATTGAGTGTGTGAGGGGAGGGGAAATAAGCAGAATGGAATGAGAAAAAAATCACTGTTTTCTTCACTTATTTGCCATATTTCAGACAAAGGTTGGAGGGACAAGCCACAGTGGGGGGAGTTTTGAAGAAGTTCTCAGTTCTACTGCCCACGCCAGCACTCGGGGCTCTATCACAGGCACTCCGCTTCCTGAGAACGACGAGGAGGAACTTCAGTGTTAGACTGTAGCCCCTTGTGGCCAGCTGTATCCTACCTGGTGAGACTTAGCCCCATAGTTTTTTCTATGCTTCCTTTCTACAGCCAGCTTGAGACATATGGCTTTGTAACCTCTTGAAAACGGCCTTACCCATGTGATACTGTGGTCATTCTTCCAAATGTATTGGTATTTTTACCATTAAGCATTTTTATACTCCATAGAAATTGCACACACCATCATTTCTTAATGTTCCAATTTCTATAATGTAACCAAACAGTTCTTGCTTTATGGTATTTTTCTCTCCACACCTCTGATCCAGTTGTTAATTTCTTTGATTATTTATTTATTTAATTAAAGGACTGAATGTGTTTTTAGTATGCATGTTTCCACTGATGATGTAACCCCTCTCATTGACACAACAGACAGATGGGTCTAGGACTGTGTAAGGATTTCTGTTGCCAGCAATAGCCTGTCCACCAGCTGTCCACCAAATTATACTATGCTCTTTACTGAGAAGAATACAAACATGACCTGAGCTGCTTAAGGAGTCAAACAGAATCATTTCTTGTTATACTGGAGCCTCTATTCCTTTTTCACTTCCGCAGTCTGTCTTTGAATTTCCTCTCCTAAAGAGGAACCCAATTATTCAGATGCAGACTAAGTTGATCACAGTTACTGTCCCAGAGCAGGAAACGCTACAGTTGAAAAACATGTTCTGTTACTTGCTGTTTGATAAGACTTTTGATGCTGGGAACCAATTTCAGTATTAAACCAAAAACACAAACTACCTGTTTGCCTGCATACCATCTCACTGGATGAGTATGTGCTTCAGACTGGGCCAAATTGTCCTGGGTTACTGAACTTCAGGGCATAATTCAGATCCTTGAATGTTAATTGCTTAATCTCCAAGAAACCACAATCATCTCTTGGATTAGATGCAGCATGATTTGTTGCATTATTTTAAGAGAAGGAACAGTAAGGTTATTATAGTATTGTCTGCCAGCCAGCCATTGGTGGCAGCAAAAGAAAACTTTGTCTAATCTGCAGCCTGGTTCCCCAGACTGAGATGAGCACAAGCCTATCAAGTATGAACATGAATGTGGGGGAGGGGAGAGAGGAATTTAGCCTGCTTTTAAAATAGGCCTCTTTAATTTCATCATACTGCAAAGCTTCAAATCAACTTTAGCCATTCTGTATCCTAGGCTTTGCTAAAAGCTTGTCAGGAAAATCCTGTATCAAAATGGTTTTTACAGGTGTTCAGTTTTTTTTGTTGTGTTTTTAATTTCTTACACTTAAAATTCTCCCATGTGACAAGTTGATTCTGAACGCATCTCAAATGCCTCTTTAATGTGATTTAATTTGCTTTTTGTGTAACACATTAAAAAAATTTTGTGACAAATTGCAAGTTTCTGTTGCAGCATTAATTTTTATTTAAAAAAAAGTTCTAGTTTGTGTAAATGAGTTTTTTAAAATGTGTGTCTGCCTTGTGTGTGTTTATTAGCAAGATGCCCCTTGTAATAGTTTTGTTCTAATAAGATGTTACAATGGAAATACAAAAAAAAAAGTTGCAGACAGATGGTTTGGGCCAGCCACACAGTTTATAATATCTATCTGAAATGGGTTTATTTTTCCCCCATCATCAATAGTTAGAAACATATAAACCTGATAATAAAATTCATGCTTTATTATAGGCATTTCAAATAGGACTGTACTTGCTACCTGCACAGTGTGCAAGAGTTCTAGAAGGGCATTTTTATACCCAAAAATTTTGTGGATTTTCAACAGCATATTTAAAAACATCTCCCCAGCCTCTTTTCCTAACTATTAACAAAGAGTGGTAGCCAACTGAGACATCTCTATGGTTTTGTCTACCCCAAGCATTCCAGAAATTAAAAGCAAAAAATAACCCACCAGATTTAAAAAAATGAAATTCTTTAAATCCATTTGGATTTAATTATTTTACTTCCTCATTTTTCAACTTTAGGATTCACATGTTCAAGCCTTTCCCTCCAACTATGAGTGCTTGAAATCAGATTCTGGTGTATTCTCATGACTCTAGGGTCTAGGACTGTAAGAGAGAGTCACAAGATTTGCAGTGCAACAGTAAGTAGAAGACAGGGTCCCATTGCTGTAGGCCTTCAGGCTGGAGTTAAGTTCGTTCTTCTAATTCAGTGTATTTATGACAGTAATACATCTTTGGGAAAGAAGGAAAAAATACCCCTAGCTTCCTAATTATTGTTAGGAACTGTTACAAAGGTAGACTCCTCTTTTGCTAGACTCTGAGATATCTGTGGCTGGAATCAGAATTCCTTCAGACTTACCCTGGATAGTTAGTTAGGCTACATTTGGGGGGTTGGGGGGGAATAGTTGCTGCTGATTGGCTACAAAGTGTGCACCCACCTTATCTAGTCTTAAAACTTCCTATTGTTTTCATTGGTTCCTCTCCAAACCCGCTTGTTTGTTTCATCCACTTACATCTTTTCTTTTAGACAGCAAGCTCTTTGGCAGAAGGAACTGCTGCCATTCACTAGTAAAATAGGGCTCCAACCTGGTGCAGTCCCCTAGGCACTCCCACACTAGAAATGATTAATCAAGTTAAACTCATCAAAAATATTTAGCATGATGAATGTATTTGGCCTAAAAATTTTCCATGCACAGTCTCAGACCAAAGTTTTGAGGGCTTCAGAAACTGAGCAAAGCCACAGGAGAAGGCAGAGTACACTTTGCCAGCTCTGTTAAAAAAAATTCTTGAATAGGCCACAGCCAAAAAAAGTCATTGGGGGCCTTATCCCCCCGTATAGTGGTTCTGATTATGCTGGCTGTTTTTGCTGAGCTCACTAAGTGCACACCAAAGATAGAAGTGTGCATGGACCAACCTATTATATGTACACCTATACCATCCCCAGCACTGGCTGGAAGGAATACATCCAGTCAAAATTCGCAACCCTTTCAGTAGACTGGGCAGGGGCACCAGTCAACCTTACGTGTTTTGTGGCTGTTAAGAAAAAGTTAACTTACTCTCAGCAGAATGGGTACCACTGAATATATAACAAAGTGACTGTATTGCAGCCGTACCATGCTAAACAAGGAAATTATGACTTTGTTTCTAAGATAACAAGTAGTGGTTATTAAGAATGTTTTGTACAATAGCACCAAACAGTTATATAGCCTAAATTGGCCTATACCCTTACATTAGCTACATACTATAATCCTCTTCTCTAATGCTGAAGTATTATAGGATAGAGTAAACTTTGGCTTAAGTAGGTAGAAAAGTTGTCAGGGTCAGGACATATGATCATTTTACCCTAGGAACAAGTAGGGAGTTATTCTCACAGACCAGTACTGGAATATCCCAAGGGAATAGGACAAGACATATGATTGCTCTATGCTAGTACAAACCCAGGTGGTGCCATCATGCCCTTTGGTATCTGGAATGCATGTGGCGAGAGCTAAGGGGTACACCATGGTACTGGAAAAACAAGGTAGAAAGCAGCTTGGTTAAATCTAGTTTTAGATGACCTTTTTACTTGTAAATAATGTATAAAAAGATAGCATTTGGAGTGTAACTTTGGGAGCACACATGTAAGGTAAATGTAACAATGCCACATAAGATGGCTTCTTGGAGACTGGCATCATATGGAACCTTTTTCCATAAACCGGACTAACACTGGTTATTTGATCTCTTGAGGATACAGTAGAACCTCCAAGTTACAGACACCTTGGGAATAAAGGGTGTTCATAGCTCTGGCTCCAGCAGTTCACACTCCAGGCCAGGTTCCAGAGGCAGCGTCTTGTCCAGGCCAGCTTGTCCCCCTCCCGACTGGGGGTGAGGAGGAAAGGATGCTGGTGAAAGCAGCATAGACCCCAATGTTGCTTCTGCTCCAGCTGCCTTGGGCTGGCAGCAGGGGCTCACAGCTTTGCCTGCACATCTCAACTCCTACCTGGGAGTAGGTGCCCCACACATAGGGGTGGGGACAGGCAGCCCAGATGTGCCTACCTTTAAGATGCAATATGGGCACAGTACCATATTTGCTTTTTTTTTGGTCTCAAGTGGTGTCTGGTTGACCAGTCAGTCCATAACTCTGGTGTTCTACTGTATTTCATGATGAACCAAAACTGAATCAAGCAATTGACTAAACAGGTTGCATCAAATTAAAAAAAAGATACA
Source organism: Eretmochelys imbricata (assembly GCF_965152235.1). Lineage (NCBI taxonomy): Eukaryota > Metazoa > Chordata > Testudines > Cheloniidae > Eretmochelys > Eretmochelys imbricata. The sequence continues at coordinate 95,898,451 of NC_135574.1, forward strand.
GGATGCCAAACAGTATAAATAGGACGATGATATCAAATGCAAAATTTATCCTATTTTGCTTATCTAGATTTTTCCATAGATTCCAAGCAATTAATGGAAAGAAAAAAAACTGTAAAACTTAGTGATGCTGTAGCAGCAAAACACTAGAAGGAGTAAAATAAATTTTAGTTACAGAAGTTTTAAAATGCCTCAAGAGGGTGGCTCACTTGTTGTAGCAGCTATTTTTGCATTTCTTTCCATATTAATGGACGACACAAGTTGGACTACTTCTGGGTGATTAAATTTTCCTGTAAAACGAAAGAAAAGAAACAATTCATTATCATGCTTTTCCCTTTATGTAACAGATTATACTGTTTCTCCAGGCACAAACTATTATATCACAAAAGAAACCATTAGTACATATGTTCTCCCTTTAATTGTGAACACTATCTATGATGTTTCAGGAATAACTATAGAAGAGCAACTGTTCAACAGTTCATCCAAGTATTTCCCCAGAGTATGTCCTGTTCCATACACTATTTGGAGGGAGGAAGAGTCTGAATATGAAAAATTCATGCTATGGACCCTGATTCAGATCGTATTTAAACTTAAGGCTCATGTTTACATCTCCCTGCAGTCAATGTGCATTCGTTCCATCTTATCCTTTGGATTTGGAACTCGTGCTACTGGACAAGCGTGTCCAGTTCTGGTGCTCACAGTTCAAGAAGATAAACTGGAGAGAGTTGAGAGAAAAACCGCAACAATAATTAACGGATTGGAAAACATGCCTTACAGTGAGAGGCTCAATCTGTTTAGTTTAACAAAGAGAAGGTTAAGGGGTCACTTGGTCATCTGTAAGTACCGATATAGGGAACAAATGGTATAACAAGATGCAATGGTTAGAAGTTTAAACTAGACAAAGTCAGACTAGAAATAAAGCATAATTTATGAACACCGAGGGTAATCAATCACTGGAACAATTACCAGGGGTAATATTACCCTTCTTGCCCTAGAACCTATGAATCGTGATGGCATAAGTACATGATTTCTTTTCTGAACTGGAGCTATAATGACATGTAAAAGTGTAAAACAGGCATGTTTCATGGTATGTTATGCAGGCCAGTTGCCAAGAAAACTCATTGCATACAGACTTTCTGAAGCTTTCCTGGCAGGAGAAAAAATTAAATCTTTGGGTAAAGGCTTGGCAGCAAAAGCTTAAATTAAAATTTGTCCGATGATTGGGCAGAATATTTGATTATAAGAAACTATTTCATTTCTGGAAAGAGAAACACCAGATCAAACTGCAGGTTCACTGAAATAGGTGGTGAGGGGTAGCATCTCCAGTTTCACAATATTGAGTTTGGAAGTAGGAACACTAGTAAGATCACAGCTAGGGATATAGTTACCACTTACACTTTCAAATATTTCATTCTGATGTTCCCCCTCTATATACTGATCCAATGGGAGTCTTTCCACTGACACTGTGTCTAACTATATAGTGCCGGTTCTTTTATTCTTGTGTTCTTATTTTTCAAGACAAGTTGAGTTCTCTCTCTTTTTGAACACAGCCCTTCATTACTGTTAAACTCTGTATATAAAATTATCTATTTTCCCTTATCTTGCAGAGATTAAGTAAAATGAACAATAGTAAATACTATAGAAGGGAACCAAACACAATACAAGCACATCTGAAGCAACCTGTTCACTAGGCTTGATTCTCATTTATATTAAGACTATTTCACACGCTCTTACAATGTAAAGAGCCTTTAAATGTGTCAATGTAGTTTATCCCCACTTTCAGGCCTCTTTACACTGACAGCAATGTAAAGGAGACTCAGGCACCTATCTGCCACTTTAAATCCAAGAATCAGGCCCCACTGGTATTCAGACACTCCTCTCTCTCGTTTACAAAAATCAGATTTCATACCTGAAGTTGAATCATAAAAGTCCTGCAGTCTTCCAGGCATTTTTTCCAACTCTTCATACTCAGATGCTTGGAGTATCATCTCACACTGATCCAGCTCTTTTACAAATCTGGCTTCTGCTGTAGACTGGTGTTCATATTCCTGAACAGATGTGCAATTAGAGAGATTTGATTTGCTATGCTGGAACACACAGTGCCAGAACTAAAAGCCTTTCTTAGACTTAGTATTTCTTCATCTGTATCACAGATATTCAAGAGTACAGTAGACCTCATGTCTTTTTAAGGCTCTGATTCAGCAAAACATTTCAGCACATGCTTAAGTTCCATGAGACTTTACACTTGTTTATGTGCTTTACTAAGTAGGGATATTATTATTCACATGCTGAAATGCTTTGCTGAATCTGAGCTCATATAAAGAAACCCCAAAATTTACAGATTCATTAAAAATCCTTGGGATGCAGGCTTCAGAGAGCTTCTGGAACGTTGAGAAAGTAATTCCATGCCTCCTCCACTTTCAGATCCTCGACTTCTTTAGTCCAGTCCACTTCCCTAACTAGTTCCCTTAATTTTTTGAAGTTTGCCCTTTTGAAATCAGGGACCCTAGTTGCAGACCTATTTTCGTTTATCCTTCCATTTAGTTTAAACTGAATTAGCTCAGGATCACTTAGACCAATATTATCCCCCACAACTAGTTCTCTACGAGGTTGAATCTAAAATGACATCACCTCTTGTTGGTTCAGTGATTATCTGGTGAAAAAATCTGTCAGTTATCACATGCAGGACAATATGGGCCCTACCATTATTAGTAGCACTTGCCCTCCAATCTATTGCTGGGAAATAAAGTCTCCTATAATTATAAAACTTCCAGTAGTATTTATTTAATTAAAACATTAGAGATCTCTATCCATACCCAAATCACATCTTGAGGGTCTGTAACATATCCAAAGCACTATCCCAGGGGAGCCTTTGGCAGCCTTCTTCCCCAGTGATTTTGACCCAAACAGACCCTTTTATCTATTCCATCACTTCTAATTTCTTTACAGTCTACCTCATCATTACACTCCACCACCTTTACTTCTGTCTTTCCTGGACAGCAAATACTCTTCAATAACTGTACTCCAGTCATTACTACTATTTCATCAGGTTTCTGTTATCCCTGTAATATCTGGGTCCACTTCCTGCACCAGTGGTTCTAGTTCCTCCATTTTGTTATCCAGCTCCTTGTATTTGTCACTGTTCTCAAAAGGTATTTTTTAAACCTGTCATTCCTTCTTGATCATTTTAGCTTAATCTGTCTGAGCTGCTAATGTATTTCTCTCTCTTCCTATTTTTTTCCTTTTAAGTCCTTTGATTTACTTGCTATTTCCGCCCCATCTCAATTGCGTGCAACAACTCCCACTGATTTTGATGAGAGCTGTGCACAAGTGAAAGCAGAATTTCACCTACTGACCAGAGAATAGGTGCCTATTTTGGCAGAGCCTTGAAACAAACAAAGAGGAAAGTGGGCTACTGTTGGAACTCTCAGCCCTTAAAATAGAACTTCTAGTTCCCATGATTTGGGAAGCATGAACACTGATTAATATACATCATTTCCTGCCTCTAACAAGATAATAGTAGAGCTGTCATGCCTAATGGCAAGATCCTAATTTGTAATTCCAGCACAGTTGTGTTCAGATAATGAACTTGTCATGCTTACCTGGATGTGTGACATATTGCTAAAAATCTGCACATTTATTATGTTCTTTGCTGTAGGTTCCAAATTCGGGGATCTGGATTTTGACGGCAGTGAAATACTAGTGTAAGAATCAATTTGAATTCAAATTACATTTTGAAATTTCAATTAAGCTTTAATTATTAGTTGATTTGAAGTCTTCATTTTAACATTTTTTTCAAAAGATTTTTTGAAGTCTAGGGCTTTTCTTCAATTTACATTTTAATTTAAAATGCTGTTCAACACTGCCTCTTATTTTCGTGAATCTGTTTAATCCTATTATTTTCATATTCTGCATTTTATCCATTCTGTTTGTCAGTAAAGTTCACATTTTTTTTGGCAACATCATAAATGATAACTTTATCATGGTCGGTAAAGAGGGAAGTAACTCAGTGTGCTAATGTCCTCATTTGCCTCCAGTGAGTTACATTCACATCTTAAATTAGGTTACAAAGTGAAAACAGCTTTGGTGGTCTCTTTCTGGTACCCCTTTCTTCACGCTTCAAAACCATCCACCCGGTTGGCACAAATGGAAACAAGCGACGGTCGGTTCAAGGACCAAGCTAATGAGGATGTCACAAGTCAGGTACCAACTGTACTGTCAGAGCTGTGGGAGGATCTTCCACAGACCCTGTCCACCCTACCCCCAGCTCAAATCTGTGCTAATTCGTTCTCACTTTCCATAGGGAACATTGAAGTCCATGGTATTGCCTTTGTGTAATTGAGAGTAGATTTTTGATTGAATATTTCAGAGATTTTTTATTTTTTTTTTAAATAGAACTAGCTGCTTAACAGCAGTGAAGGCTAGGGTTTGTGTATATTTTCAGTGTGGTACACTGACACTCCTATGCAAGAAACCCCATGCTGATTAAGTTACCCTGAAGGTAGAAACAAATATAAATAATACAACTAACAATATGAACTAAAAAGTGTGCATATGAGAAATGATATTTAATGAGAAAGGTAAAAAGCTAATGTGTGCTGTAGTTAGGTTAGGTGGGGATGGGGAATCAGCTCCTGTACAAGTCGGGACAGGAGCCGAAGGCAAAAAAAAAGATGCGAGAAATCCCATGGTATAGTTTAACTCTTTCTGTAATGGCTTCCTGCCTCTCTGCTAGAGGAGCTTTCCAGTGAAAAAGGCTAAAGGAAAGGGCTAATTTTATGAATACTAACTACAGTTTTCCCAGATTCACTATTTTAACTTTGGAATGTAACTTTAAAAATCCAGTTCTGCTGTCACTTAAACCAACACAACTCAATTAAAGTCAATGGAGATATAACTGCGGGCAGAATTTGTCTTCAAATATCTGGAAACCTATTTAAATACAATCCAAGTGGAACAGGTAAGAATGTCAATATTAAATGCAGCCTCAGGTTACAGAGGTCAAGGCTTCACAGCTACCTGCTTACAATAAAATACACAAAAGCAGAAAATTGGTGAGGGAAAGTTACTATATAACGGAAACATATGTTGGCGGAAATATATCATTATTATTATTTTTTTTTTTTAAACACAAAGTTTTGGAGAAAGCAGCCTAATGTTTCCTGACTTGCAGATAATACAAGATCTTAGCCAAATAGCAAGAGGTCTCTTTGCAAGATCACAATATCCTAGCAGATCACCTCTGTATGTATAACAGATTCTCTAGTACAGTGGTTCCCAAACTTGTTCCGCCGCTTGTGCAGGGAAAGCCCCTGGCAGGCCGAGGGACGTACTGGCTGCTGCTTCCAGTGGCTCCCATTGGCCTGCAGCAGCAAACTGCAGCCACTGGACGCCGCGATTGGCCGAAGCTGCGGACACCGCAGGTAAACAAACAGGCCCGGCCTGCCAGGGGCTTTCCCTCCACAAGCGGCGGAACAAGTCTGGGAACAACTGCTCTAGCATAAAGATAAGATATTTTCAGGTCAACATGATCATTTTTCAATTTAATCCATAATTTTAATTTAATTCAAATATCACCTATTATTTCACTGTATTACTTCCCAATTCATATTTTCATTTAGTTGAAATTCTCATTTAAGACACTGTCAAAGATAAAACCATAGTCCTTTTTAAGGTTATGTTGCTTATGGAACAGCACTGTCTGACCAGGTAAATATACATACTGGGACAAATCCCACCCTCAGTTATGTAAATCAATCCCTCGAATGCAGTGGGGCTACACAGGTATAAGAGCACAATTTGGGTCATTATACTGAATTATTTTGTTTTCTTTATGAAAAAGAGTTGAGAAAGTTGCTGCCATATAAACATACCCCCAAAGAAAAATTCCAAACCCATCTTGCTCTAAAGGTTTTAGAATAAAGATTATGAACTTCAGTAGGCACCAAACACCATGAATATAAGACAATCTGTTGGTCCTGTTGCAAGCAATAATGTGGAATAAATGCATCAAGTGATGTATACTTACTTCCCAAAGTTCATAGACTTCTTTTCTCAGATCTTCTGATAGCAGCTGTGTCAAATGTTTCATAGCTGCCTGAAAGACAGACTCCTGCTTTCATTTGGCCATTATCTGAATATAATATCTTTCCCTTTGTTTTCCAGAAAACAATTTGTCCACCACCACCTTTGCATAAACACTGAATCATCTCTCGCTCCACAGCTGCACACGTACAGTACTAACTCCGCTGATGGAACAATAAAAGCAATGGGTACAAAATAATTTCTGCACACCAGACCTGCTCAATAAATTGTAGAGGACTAGCCCCAAGCAGCAGAAAATAATCTAAAGCACCATCCAATAACTGACTCCAGTAATCTAGAAATGACCTCTGAGCAAAATGAACAAACTCAGATGCCAGAGCACTGACCCCAGTTACCAGATACAGTTTAACACTGTTTTGATGCAATACCAAATTATTGGTATGAACAGCGGAATCCTCTTTGCATGTTGTTCCAACTAATCAATTTCATTCGAGTCCTACTCTGTTTCCCCAGTAATACTTAGGTCCTAATTGAAAACAACCAACCATAAAAGAAAGGCCAAGTTTTATGCCAATATACAGTTACGTTGAAACTTGCCACTCAAGGTGTTATTTTATACAAAGATAGCACTTCAGAAGTATAACTATTTAGGGCTCAATCCTGCTCCCAAAGAAATCAATGACAAGACTCCTATTTGCTTTAATGGGACCAGGATGAGCAACAGGCACCTAGGGCCAGATTTTTATCGGTATTTGGTGTTCTAAAGATGCAGACAGCTTCCTAGGCCTTTTTGAAACTTCCATTAGGCACCTACCTGCCTCTTTAAGCACCTAAATGCCATTAAGAAGTCTGGCCCTTAGTGGAGAAACATTCCCAGCAGGCATTAGGGAAACCATTTTTATTTTTTTTTAAAAAAGCACACTCCAAACAGGTACACAGTAGAACAGAACAGTCAATGTTACAGTGAATAAAGATAGCATTTAAAGAACTCTGAACAGCCCTTTAATCTTTTAAGTCCAATCTTCTTTTCACCAGGAACATATTGCTAGAATTTTTTTAAAAAATCTAAGCATAAGAGTGGCAGAGAATTCACTGTAAGACTGTTTTTCTTTTAGACTCTTTAAACAACTTATTTGTATCCATTGGAAAAGATTATCAAGTAAGGTGGTGCCCTCTACCTGTAATTGTAGGAAAACTTTTCTTTTAGCTTTAAATAACACAGAGAGCCAGAACTGACAAAACTGTGATTAATGGATATGTTTGTGGCCATTATTAAAGTCAAAGATTATGTACTCAGACAGTTGCATTTGTTTGTCAGGCTCACTGATTACCTGCCACACAGGGGTACGATAAGAATAATCAGGTAAAGTGTGTGTGATACTTTGGAAGTGTCTAGTGCAAGGGTTCTCAAACTGGGGGTTGTGACCCTCAGGGGATCACAAGGCAGTTACATGGGGGTCATGAGCTGTCAGCTCTGAGGGGCTGACAGCCCCGATCCCCCATTACATTAAATTACCCCCACCTCATTTTTAATTTATAAGGGGCAGTCACACTCAGAGGCTTGCTATGTGAAAGGGGTCACTAATACAAAAAGTTTGAAAAATACTGGTCTAGTGCCATGTGTCAAGTATTAACTATCTGTCCCTCTCTCTTCTGATCTATACCTCTGCTCCCCAGAAAATAAGCATGGACATACACGAGCAACTTCACTAACATCTCAGACTACTGAAAATCCACTCAATTCATTTGGCAGGTGCCTAATGTTTGGGTTCTTTCAAAAAACTTCCTTTTTATTATCTTGCACTTTGTGGTGTTACTTAGACAAGTCAAATTAGCAGGGGTTTGTAGTGCTACTCCTTGGCATACATGCACAAATACATGTTCTGTATTTTGTTGTTTTGAGGGTCTCCCCAATAACTAGTTGTTCACCTCTACAAATAAAATGCAAAGCCTTTACAAAGTTCTACAGAGTACCAACCTCCTCTCGCTGATGTTTCTCCTCTTTGGAGATGTTATCTGCAGGTGCTATATCTCCAACAATGCATTCAGCCATATCATGAACCAGAGCTAGTCGTACACATCTGATAAGGAGAGAAACACTGCATGATCAGCCAATAAACTTTATAGTTACACTTTGTTTATTAATAAGCAGTATTGATAAACTCTCCCTTCTCCCTTGTATTTAATAGATCGGTATTAGTGAAATAATTTTCTATCCCATAGTATATTTGAATCCCAGTTGCTAGTTACTGTTATGTATGAAAAGATATTTGGATAGATATCCAAAACCAAAAAGCCTTGTTTTTTTTTTGTTTTTGTTTTTTTTGGGGGGGAGGAGGGAGGAAGAAAGCAAAAGATACTAAGTGACAACAGTGTAGTTACCTAGCAGATCATTTACCAACCCCTACCACATAAAAGCTAAGGACATTATACACTACTCAGATGATAACAATGTTTGCATTTACTAAGTATAAAGATATATGGAGCCCTGACAAATTCAAAATGCCACCTGATAATATACACATATATTATGTAGCTAAGTTAGCAACTCATGGTCGTGGCACAGCCCAGCTTTCTTTAACAGAGTGCAGTAAAAAGTATTAAAAGCAATCAGCAAGGTAAGTGCAAGTTGCAAGACTAGAACACAGATCTAGGGAACGCACTAGGGCTCACAGGCTTCCAGCCAAGTCAGTGAACCTCTCTGTGCCGTAGCAACCTCTTCCAAAAAAATCTGGCTGTCAATGATGCTTTGTGCTCTGACCCTATCCTGTAGATCTCAAAGCACTTTACAATGGTGGGTAAGTATTACTAGTCTGATTTTTCAGTTGGCTTCAAGTTCATTCATTCCTCTGGCACAATGAAATAAGGGTGAAGCTTGTTCCTGCAGGAGACAGAGCTTCTCAGGGTCCAACCAAAGACTGTGGAATGAACTCCCCCAGAATCTAAGAATGATCACAAACCTCACCACCTTCCAATCTACATGCAAGGCACATTTTTTCCCCACTTTGCCTTCTCTAGCATATACCTATAGTGGCAAGGGGTGGAGGAAGAGGAGGGGGAAAAATGTATATTTTATTTTTAAAAAACTCCAAAACAAAACACTCCACTGCACGGTCTTCCCCCCAGGGAAAGAATGAGAAGAAAAACGTGACCGATGTTAGTAACGTTGCTTAATGCACTGAGATACTACTGTGATGATCATGCTAATAGAACAGGGCAATTATCAAGTGCATCCAGTCCCAGCTTCTGGGAGTCAGAGGTTTAGGGAGACCCAGAGCATTGAGTTGCATCCCTGATGATCTTGGCTAAAAGCCATTGATGGACCTATCCTCCAGGAACTTATCTAATTCTTTGTTGAACCTAGTTATACTTTTGGCATTCAAAACATTCCCTGGCAATAAGTTCCGCAGGCTGAGTGTGAGTTGTGCAAAGAAGTACTTTTTTATGTTTGTTTTAAATCTGCTGCGTATTAATTTCATTGGATGACCCCCCTGGTTCTTGCGTTATGTGAAGGAGTAAATAAACCTTCTTTATTCACTTTCTCCACACTATTCATGGTTTTATAGACCACTATCACTCCCCTCTCCCCCTTAGTAATTTCTTTTGCCTGGTACTGAAATTAGGCTTACCAGCTTGTAATTACCAGCCAGGATCACCTCTGGAACCTTTTTTAATAATCAGTATGTATTTTAGGTATCCTCCAGTCATGTGGTACAGAGGCTGATTTAAGTGATGGGTTACATACCACAGTTAGTGATTCTGCAATTTCATATTGGGCTTTCTTCAGAACTCTTGGGTGAATATCATCTGGACCTGGTGACTTATTACAGTTTAATTTATGAATTTGTTCCAAAACCTCTTCTACTGACACCTCAATCTGGGACAGTCCTCAGACTTATCACCTAAAAAGAATGGCTCAGGAATGGCAATCTCCCTCACATCCTCTGCAGTGAAGACGAATGCAAAGAATTCATTTAGCTTCTCCCCAATGGCCTTGTCTTCCCTGAGTGCTCCTTTAGTACCCTCAATCATCCAGTGGCCCCATTGATTAAGTGCATCAAAAGCAGGAAGCCTGCCAGTCAAAAAAAAGTTGCTAATAGTTTTTGTATCCTTAGCTAGTTGCTCTTCATATTTGTTTTGGCCCACCTAATTATACTTTTACACTTGACTTGCCAGAGTTTATGCTCCTTTTTATTTTCCTCAGTAGGATTTGACTTCCAGTTCTTAAAAGGTGTCTTTTGGTCTCACCACCTCTTTTACTCTTGTTGTTTCGCCATGGTTTTGGGGTTTTTTTGGCCTCTTGCTTTTTTGGGGCCTGGGAGGGGCAGCAGAAGAGAGGCGGGAAAATACATTTAGTTTGAGCCTCTATTATAGAATTTTTTAAAAGTTTCTATGCAGCTTGCAGGCATTTCACTCTTGTGACTGTTCCTTTAAATTACCATTTAAGTAGCTTCCTCATTTTTGTGTAGTTCCCCTTTTAGAAGTTAAATGCTACTGTGGTGGGTTTCTTTGGTACATCTCCCCTTCCTCCCTCCCCACCCTAGAGTTGTTAAATTTAATTACATTATGGTCACTATTACTGCACATCTTGGACCAGATCCTATGCTCCACCTAGAACTAAATCAAGAATTGCCTCTCACCTTTTGGGTTCTAGCACTAGCTGCTCCAAGAAGCAGTCATTATTTGTGTCTAGAAATTTTACCTGTGCATCCCACCCTGAGGTGACATGTTCCCAATCAATATGGGGATAGTTGAAATCCCCCATTATTGTCGCATTTTCTGTTTTTGTAGCCTCTCTAATCTCCCTGAGCATTTCACAATCACTATTACTACCCTGGTCAGGTTGTCAGTACAGTAGAACCTATAGTTACGAACACCTCAGGAATGGAGGTTGTTCATAACTCTGAACAAAACGTGGTTGTTCTTTCAAAAGTTTACAACTGAACACTGACTTAATACAACTTTGAAGCTTTACTTCAGAAGAAAAATGCTGCTTCCCTCCCCCCCCTTTTTTTTGTAGTTTATGTTTAACACAGTACTGTACTGTATCTGGGGTGTGGGGGGGTTTCTGTTCTCTGCTGCTGCCTGATTGCATATTTCTGGTTCCCAATGAGGTGTGTGGTTGACTGGTCAGTTCATAACTCTGAAGTTCTACTGTAGTATATTCCCACTGCTATACTCTAATTATTCAAGCATGGAATGTCTATCCATAGAGATTCTATGGTACAGTTTGATTTACCGTTTTTTTTTTTAACTATATTTGACTCTATGCTTTCTTTCACATACAGTGCCACTCTCCCACCAGCACGACCTACTCTGCCATTCCTATATATTTTCTACCCTGGTATTACCACATCCTATTCCAGCAAGTTTCTGTGATGCCTATTATATCCATATCCTCATTTAATACCAGGCGCTCAGGTTCACCCATCTTACTATTTAGACTTCTAGAATTTGTATACAAGCACTTATAAAATTTGTCAATATTTAGTTGTCTGCCTCCATGTGATGTAACTGAATGGGACTTTTCCCTTTGTTTCTCTTCAGTTCCTATCTGTATTTTGTCAACTACTATCCTCTCCTCTTCACTAGGATGTGGACTGTCCCCGTTAACAGAGCGTCTCCTAAGGGATGCCTCTGTCCACACGGTGTGTTCTTCTGCATCTGTCAGCTCTCCCCCAGCCCATAAGAGGAAATCAAGAATCTGTTCCACCTCTGCCACAAACTGGCTATGGAACTTCTGCCATGTCATTCAACTCTCTGGGCCTGATTCTACAGTGCCTTGCACCTCAAAGTTATTGACACCTGTGCAAAGCAAGTCTAAATTGCTACTATTATGATGCTATTGTTTTAGAACCTTTTCAATCTCACTTCTCACTGATGTCAATAACTTCACAACAAATAAGGCAGTAGACAATCAGGCCCTGTGTTTCTGAGTTATGAAAGTAGCCATGCATGTTCTCTGCTAGGCCAATGGACCATTGTAGTGGACAGTGCAGGAGTCAGTGTCAGTAACATGATTTAAAGTGGTTTATACTTCCTGAAGCTTCATTAGAAAAGATGAGTTCCAAGTTATAGAAGTCTATTATCATCACTTCAGGAAGGTGACAAAGCAAATATGATACTGTACCATTCTTGACAGGTGATACAATGCTAATTATGTTTTCCTTTATACGCTAAATTAATTACATTTTTTTTATTTCTCTCAAGTGTTAATAGAATCTCTATCAAAAGCTACATAAAATATGGATTTTGCTTCACCATGAACTTCAAACTCCTCTTTGAACGGGATTCTTCAGCCTTCTTATGTACATCTCTTGAGAGAAATCAAGCTGGAAGCTATTCTGTTTTAGCAGCCTGTCCAAGCCTCCACTTTTAGCTAATAAAACAATTCCTCAGTCCTCAACTCCAGAAGGCACATAGCAACTTGTGAAAGAATGGAAAAAAATATCAATTTTGATTCCCCCTCCATATTCTAAAACTCCTTGCCAGGGTGTGATGAATATTTAGTTCTCAGTTCCCAAATCTCGAGACAGGCCTGATCATCACCATCAGTATTCTTACCTGTCTTTATTAAGTTGTTTATCTTCAGTTACCAAAGCCATGACTGCCATCCTGTACATATGATCTGATACACTCTCTGGTTTCTCTACATTCCTGTACACCCAGCCTGTTCGTGGTACTCTCTGCTTGGAGAAAGTTTTAACAATAATATAAAACATTTGAATAAATGTTCTGAAGAATTTAGCTTAAGAGATACCAATGGAAATTTGTTCCATTAAGGGTAACCATTTCCTTCTCATGCATAAATGAAGCCTCAATTTAATTGGGGATTGGTCCTGCTTTTGAGCAGGGGGTTGGACTAGATGACCTCCTGAGGTCCCTTCCAACCCTGATATTCTATGATTCTATGATTCAAGGTTAGTGAAAAAATAAATGTTACAAAGCCAGAGTTAGTTTGAAAGTACAGATGATTGATCCTGTGACAAGAGTCTATTGCAATATACTACAGTCATAGCACACACCACCAGAAAATCTGTCCTTTTCAGCTTTCAGAGACCATTTCAGCTTGATTGCCCACACGCATTCAGTATAAATAAATAATATTCAGCATTTAAATAGCACTATACTTCTTCAAAGCATTGGTCACACATTAACTACTGTAATTAATCTTTATCTCTGCAATGTAGGTGTAATTTGTATTATCCCCATTTTACAGAGGTGGAAATTGATACTAGGGACAGTTAAAGTACTTGCTCAGAGGAACTAGAATTAGATGCAAGAGCTTCTGAGGTAAGCCCCAGGCTCAGTCAATGACATTTTTTGGATCAGCCTTCCATCCCTCAGCTGTCTGCCAACCTGCACCACTGGCAGTGTTTCTACTTCAAACGGTTTCTGCCAGGACTACTCTGTTCTCCACTGGGAGCAAAAATCTTTGGCTTTGGCTAAAAACATTAAAACAGGGACTAAAGAATTTTTCAATTGTTCTCATATCTTAACACAACCATGGTAGTTAAAGCCAAGTCCAGAGAAACGTGTGTGTGTAGCCATCTATAGGGACTTGAATCAAGGCTGTAGTCCTATAACCCCCTGAGGTATCACAAGACCAGTGGTACAGGCAACACAAATGAGTCAAGGAAACACAGGAGCAGCATATGCTTCAGGCAGGCTCAAGCAGGTAAACTCCTGCAGGAACAGAAGGTGAGCTGCTGCACTCAGCCTTCGCTGGAAGCTAACAAACTAACATACAAAATAAGATACAGCAGCAGTGGGGTTCTCTAGCAGAATTTTCTCTAACAGATCACAGACTGAGTTAAGTTTCAGAGTAGCAGCGTCTTAGTCTGTATTCACAAAAAGAAAAGGAGGACTTGTTGCACCTTAGAGACTAACAAATTTATTTGAGCATAAGCTTTCATGAGCTACAGCTCACTTCATCGGATGCATTCAATGGAAAATACAGTGGGAAGATTTATATACACAGAGAACATGAAACAATGGTTGTTACCATACACACTGTAACGAGAGTTATCAGGTAAGGTGAGCTATTACCAGCAAGGGGGAGGTACGGGGGGGTACCTTTTGTAGTGATAATCAAGGTGGGCCATTTCCAGCAGTTGACAAGAACGTCTGAGGAAAAGTGGGGAGTGGAAGGGGGGGGATAAACATGGGGAAATAGTTTTACTTTGTGTAATGACCCATCCACTCCCAGTCTCTATTCAAGCCTAAGTTAATTGTATCCAGTTTGCAAATTAATTCCAATTCAGCAGTCTCTCGTTGGAGTCTGTTTTTGAAGTTTTTTTGTCAAAGTATTGCCACTTATAGGTCTGTAATTGAGTGACCAGAGAGATTGAAGTGTTCTCCAACTGGTTTTTGAATAATTCTTGACGTCTGATTTGTGTCCATTTATTCTTTTATGTAGAGACTGTCCAGTTTGACCAATGTACATGGCAGAGGGGCATTGCTGGCACATGATGGCATATATCACATTGGTAGATGTGCAGGTGAACGAGCCTCTGATATTGTGGCTGATGTGATTAGGCCCTATAATGGTGTCCCCTGCATAGATATGTTCCTGGGTTAGTGGTTCTCGTGTGTGGTTGCTTGTGAGTATTTGCTAACAGAACGCCACTAGCCATCACCTTCAGACCCCAACTAAAACCCCTCCAACGCATCATCAAGGATCTACAACCTATCCTGAAGGACGACCCATCACTCTCACAGATCTTGGGAGACAGGCCAGTCCTTGCTTACAGACAGCCCCCAACCTGAAGCAAATAATCACCAGCAACCACACAACAGAACCACTAACCCAGGAACCTATCCTTGCAACAAAGCCTGTTGCCAACCGTGTCCACATATCTATTCAGGGGACACCATCATAGGGCCTAATCACATCAGCCACACTATCAGAGGCTCGTTCACCTGCACATCTACCAATGTGATATATGCCATCATGTGCCAGCAATGCCCTCTGTCCCCCCCCCCCCCTTGCTGGTAATAGCTCACCTTACCTGATCACTCTCATTGCAGTGTGTATGGTAACACCCATTGTTTCATGTTCTCTGTGTATATAAATCCCCCCCACTGTATTTTCCACTGAATGCATCCAATGAAGTGAGCTGTAACTCACGAAAGCTTCTGCTCAAGTAAATTTGTTAGTCTCTAAGGTGCCACAAGTCCTCCTTTTCTTTTTAGGCTGAGTTAAGTTTTTTATCCAGAGACTTGCACTGACATTTAGCTCCAGGGCTCTAGAGAAGACCCACCTACTGACATTTAAAATGGGAGTCGATGGAGGAAGGCATGTGGACTCAAGTGTGATCCTGCAGCAGGGGGTCTATTAACTGACAAGGAAAGCAGGCACCAGGGTTTGGTAAACTGAGCACAAGGCTGGGAACCTAGAGCTCCCGATTTCTAGCCTCAGCTCTGCCTCCCACTCGCTTCTGGGGCTTTTGGCCCAGTCAGTTCCGCGCCCCCCTGGCGGGCAGCTCCGGAGCCCGGCCCCGGCTTTGCTACAAGGGGGTGACAGCCCGCACCGCGCACACTGACTCCAGCGGGCACCTGGCGCGGCAGCGAGTCACGCAGCCAGTACCTGGCGGGCTGGGTTTGGTTTTCATCCCGCGCCCGGGTGGGTGGGCGGCTGAGCTAAACCTCGCCCCCGACCGGCCCCTCCCCGGCCCTTGGGCTTCCCGCCCCGTGGCCAGGGCCTGGCCTTGGCTCTTCACGGCCTCCCGTCGCCCTCAGCCCCATCACCTTGAGCTGCCCCACCAGCCTCAGGAACTGCAGCAGGCTCCCGGCGGCGCCGCCCAGCGGGGCCGCGGCCATGGGGCTGCCGGCGGAGCGGGCCGAGAAAGAAGCAGCGGGGCTCGCGGAGGCCGCCTCCCGGGGGCTGCTGCTGCTGCCGGGACCCGCCTCCCCGCGCTGCACAGGGGGGACCGAGCCCCGCCCCTGCCGCTTTGTTCCGGGCGAGCTGAAGCACCCGCCGGCGCCTTCTCCGCGCCCCCCGCTCCCGCTGAAGGGCGCTTGGCCCAGCCGCCTCCTGCGGCGGGACCTTGCTGCCTTGACTCCCGAGGAGGGGAGCCCAGCAATGGCTGAGACGCGCCAAGCGCTAGTGCAGGGATGGGGCGGGCCGGTGAGCCTCCGGGCTCGCTCTCCCGGCCCTGAGAAGTGGCTGAGCACGTTTTGCCCGATCTGCCGGGAAAGCGAACAGCAAGGGGCGGGGAAAGGTTGCAGCCCTGACCAAAGCAGAACGTTGCAGAAAAGCTGCAAGGGTGTAATAACGGAGCGTTATCATGCAGCTCGGAGCAGTGGCGAATGGACTAAACTAAACCAAAGTGAACTGTCTCCAGAATGTAAGATTTCGTGAGCTACAGCTCACTTCATCGGATGCATTCAGTGGAATCCACTGAATGCATCCGATGAAGTGGGCTGTAGCTCACGAAATCTTATGCTCAAATAAATTGGTTAGTCTCTAAGGTGCCACAAGTCCTTTTCTTTTTGCGGATACAGACTAACACGGCTGCTACTCTGAAACCTGTCTCCAGAATACAATCCCTAGAAACCTGGGTAATAAGAGTCAGGCCAGACGACTGAAGAGAAAATGGTCAATCGGCTAGAAGCCATAGTCAGACCAGATCCTCATCTCTCACTGCAGAATGTCCAAGGATGGAGAACTGGGGACATACTTCTTACTTTGGCTGTGGTGTGAGGCCTGTGGAGAATGCTGCTTTGGAAATACTGTACAGTTTTGCCTTGGAAGTTTCAGCACCCTCTCTCTTGCTCATGGTTAATTAGTGAGTTAATTGCAACTAACTAGCTACTAATTACTTAGTGTGTGTTTGCTCTAAAAAAAAGCTACAACATGAAGAAGCAGAGTAGACAAAAAAGGGCTGAGAAAATTAATTACATACATTGTTTTAATTTAATCAACCCCACCAGGCATTAATAGACAGAAATGCAGAGGTAGGGCTTAATTCATCTTTGTGCCAGTGAGGGTAATTACTGCATTGTTTCTTTAAGCCAGTCAGGATGCTCAGGCATTAAAATATTTAGGATTCTATGCACGTCAGAGTTTTGGCTCAAACAGGATGTGGGGAAAAACTGGACTCTTCTCATGTATGGTTGCCCCATATTGTAGTGTTGGCACCAAGACTGGGGAGAAGCTCATGACAGTCTAGTATATGTCAGCATTAAGTGTGGGATGTAATCCTCAAACTACAGTCCAGTGTTGGATACTTTAGGAGTGGCTATACAATTAATTGACTCTGGACTACATGATAAGTAGGCCTGCTGGGAGCCTGGGAACATCTAAATTGGCAGAAGACAACTGGGACAATAGAAAGGGGGTAACTTTAGATTTGGGACTGGTTATTTAATATTGAAATTAGCATATTGGTGGTATTCTTGGTGGTGGTTAGTGTTCTTCACATACAATGAAAGGTAACGTTATCACTAAGGTCATCCTTGTGTTTAAGTAGGGAAGATTTATATCAAACCCTGTAGTGCAGGGTTGGGCAAACTTTTTGGCCTGCAGGCCACATCAGGTTTCCAAAATTGTATGGAGGGCCGGTTAGGGGAGGCTGTGTGTCCCCAAACAGCCAGGGGTGGCCTGGCCCCTGCCTCCTATCCGACCCCCTCGCTTCTCACCCCCTGACAGCCCCCCCAGGACTCCTGTCCCATGCACCACCCCGTCCCCTGACCAACCCTGGACCCCCGACCCCTGACTGCCCCCCCCACCCCATCCAACCCCTCCTCTCATTCCTGACTTCCTTCTGGGACCTCTGCCTCATCCAATCACCCCTTCTCCCTGTCCCCTGACTGCCTCCGGACCCCCCACTCCTGACTGCCCCCTGCCGCCGCATCCAACCTGCCCCTCTCATTCCTGACTGCCCCCCGGAACCCCTGCCCCATCCAACCCCCCTGTTCCCCACCCTCTGACCGCCCTGACCCCTATCCAGAACCCCGACCACTGACCACACCCTCGAACTCCCCTGCCCTCTATCCACCCCCCCCCCCAGCCCCCACTCCCTTACTGCGCTGCCTGGAGCACCGGTGGCTGATGGTGCTACAGCCGCGCCACCCAGAGCACTGGGTCAGGCCGTGGTTCTGCAACTGTGGCACGCTGA
This sequence comes from Eretmochelys imbricata, assembly GCF_965152235.1. Classification (NCBI taxonomy): domain Eukaryota; kingdom Metazoa; phylum Chordata; order Testudines; family Cheloniidae; genus Eretmochelys; species Eretmochelys imbricata. The sequence goes on from NC_135574.1 coordinate 95,916,615, forward strand.
GGCTGCGGGGGAGGGGGGAAACAGCAGGGGAGGGGCCAGGGACTAGCCTCCCCGTCCAGGAGCTCAGGGGCTGTGCAGGAGGGTCCCGCAGGCCGGACATGGCCCACCTCTGCTGTAGTGGGACTAGAGGAGAATAGCAGAACCCTTGTGGGAATACATGTTCTTGCATCTGGTCAGAGATTCAAAATCTAGAAGCTCGTTTCAGGAGTCTCTGTGGTCAAGGCTGACTTAAGGACTAAGGCCTCGATCCACAAAGGGATGTTGCAATGCTTTTAGGCACCTTGAAAGTCACTGGGATCCACAAAGCCTGAGTTAAGTGTACACAGGCTCCCTATACAATGCATAGGGAGATATAGGTGACTTTGGCTATGTCTACACTACCTTGGTAAATCGCCCTAAATTACACAACTCCAGCTACGTGAATAACATAGCTGGAATTGACATAGCTTAAGTCGACTTACTGGTTCGATAGGAAACACTCTCCTGTTGACTTACCTTATTCCTCTAGTTCCCAGTGGTGTACTGCAGTTGACCCAAGAGTGCTGTGCTATCGATTTAGCGGGTCTTCACTAGACCCGGTAAATTGACCACCAGTGCATCGGTTGCTGGAGCATTGATCCCAAAGTAGTGTTGACTCAGCCTTAGAATGGGATCCATAAAAGCCAGCAAACTAGCTGTCTAAACCAGACAGTGGTAGATTCCGAAGAAAGGGTTATGTCCTAAACCCTACCCCTCTCATAGAGTTAGATGCCTAAATAGGTTTCAGAGTAACAGCCATGTTAGTCTGTATTCGCAAAAAGAAAAGGAGTACTTGTGGCACCTTAGAGACTAACCAATTTATTTGAGCATAAGCTTTCGTGAGCTACAGCTCTGAAAGCTCACGAAAGCTTATGCTCAAATAAATTGGTTAGTCTCTAAGGTGCCACAAGTACTCCTTTTCTTTATGCCTAAATAGGACTGCCAACATTGTATTTCCGAAATATGGGACAGACCTCAGATGTCCTGACGTGAGCCTCTGAAGGCAAGTCCCTTCTCCTCCCTCATCCTTCCTAAGGGTTCTCTCTCTCCAGCTCTAGGATCTGCAGTGAACCCAGGGCCTCAGGCACTGGGCTGGGTAGCCACTGCAGCTCCTGTTCAGTTCTGTACAGGTGCTGGGAGCGGAGTTGGAGGCTGCAGTTGCTAGTCTCTGCCGCAGTGTGTGCATTGCTGGAGGTAGGGGTTGAAAGAAGGTTGCAGACTGGAGGAAGGCAGCATCTGGAGGAGGCTTTGCAACAACCAGCAGGGATACCATTTCAGATTTCGGGGAGGGGCATTCAGTGGAGATCCAGGGATGAAGGGGCTGGTGGGCCAAATTGAGTGGAGTTGCAACCCTATGTGCCATCGTCAAGTTGCCAGCTAGCAGCACTTTGCAAAGTGTCGGACTGCTGCTCCATCCTGGATTTCAGATGCCAGCTCGATGCTCCAGTACCAAAACACCCCTGGCTGAAATACGGGTGAAATGGCAGCCCATACTGATTTAGTAAGGGACAAGCAATTTTTTATTTAAACAAGGGACATCCCTTATAATACAGGACTGTTGGCAACCTGATATCTGGGCTGCAGGGAGACACCTATCTCTGCTTGTGATCCACAGCCAGGAGCCCCTCCCCTGGAGTCAGATGATTGCACCTAAGCCCTTGCAAGAAACAGCATAGGCACCTGCCCACTTCCACACAAAATGCCCAGGAGGAGGGGAGTTTAGCTCAATGGTTAGGGTAATTTTGTGTGGAGTTAGGCATGCTTTGAGCACTCCTACAGGATTTGGGCCCCGCAGACAAGCTGAACAGAGGAATTCCTATCTTCCCCTGCTTAGAGGGTCACGCTGGGGTTTAGGCAGGAGACAGGTGTCCGGATGCATACCCAGAGGCAGAAACTTAGGTGCCCAGGGACTTTTACAGTAACAATTTAGGCATGTACAGGGTCAGGTGGCAACTGAGCAAGGGTTTTGTAGATCACAGTGGTGACTAAAACTGGGACTTGGACATCTAAATCCCTTTGTAGATCTGATCCTATTGTTTTAACTAACTGGCTTTTGTCATTTGAGTTAAGGTTCCTTCCTTACAATATGTATGCAAAAAATAAGAACTGTACTGTTATTCTGAGCATAAAAATGAAATATGTTGGAGTCCAGTACAGTTAAACGCTGGGGACACAAAATGAAAGGGGAAAATCTTTACATGTCAAAGAAAGAAGGAGCAGAGGTGGACAGCATCCAGGAAGCAGAGTGGGACTGAAGTTAGAGGTAGTATTGTTTGAAGCAAATTACTGGGGGACTATACAATAGACCACTAAATCAGAAAGGGCAAGTGGATGATTAAAACCGCCAGTATGAAGTGTAAGGTTCTCGGAGCTGGGACAATATCTCTTTACGTTCTTTGTACAGTGTCAAGCATCAAATACGCTGGCACCTAGTTAATAATAATAATAAAGGGAAAAGACAGTATTGATGGGGGAACTTAAAACAGTTTAGATAAAAAATTAGGACATAAAGGAAAAAAGTAAGTGAGCAAGTGGTCCTTGTCTGTTTCCTTACACTACATTCCTTACAGGCATCCTTTTTAGCACTTCTATAAACTGAAATAAATACACACACTATTTTACTTCACACTCAATATGTTTTAAGCCCTCAGATTTCTTTGCTAAATTTCACATTGCTAATTAAAATGTCAGAAAATGATCTGCACGTGGCAATTTTTTTCAGAGTTTTAAAACAGAACACCACTAGCTTTCTGGAACAGTTTGATGAAGTTGGATCTGTTTTTTCTAAACATCCAGCCATCAACAGATGGCAAAGCATTTTTTTTTTGCTTGCATATTTAAACAGCACTCCTAAATGAATTATAAAAACCAAGTTTTTTTTTTTTTTTTAGAGTCAATCCTTTAAATGCTGTCACCAGGACTCCAGCAAGTAGAGGCCATGTGTCATAGACCCAAAGGCCATCATATTTGGCTTAATTTTCTTTAAACTTGTCAAGTACGTTCTGAATTCTAGGCTGTTATGAAGTGACATGGGAATTTAATAATATGAGGTTGGCCAGGATGATGTGTCCCATTCAACCCTGTTTTATCTTTAAGGGTAGCTATTAACAGCACTGTCACTGCTGTGACCAATTTCTCTCATCACTTTACAGAAGGAGATAAATCCATTCCCTTTAAGCAGCAAAATCACTGATTTTTTTAAAAGTGTTTAATGAAACTAGTCTTTCAAAGTTTGTATCAATTAAAACACATATGCAACTTATGTGGGATAAAATTGCCTTGAAAAGCATGTAAAAGAATTAATATTCTTTACAACTTGTATGTAAGCAAAATTCCATTCTTTATTTTGATCTGCTCTTTGCCAAATCACACAGATTTTAGCAAGTCTGTAGCTTTATGCATGTGAGTAATTCCATTTAACTGAATGGGACTTCTCAGATGCTTAAAATTAAGCTCATATACTTAAGTCTTTGCAGCATCAGGACCTGTACTTGTATTCAGAGAAAGGCAATGTAGAATCTTTCCCCAGTAATCATTATCCTTTTGAAAATCCCCAGCTTCTTTTCTTTTTAAGCTACCCTTATTTAATTCTACAGGCCCTGAATTTGCCATGAAAAGCACTGACCTATGCTAATGCGGGGGCTAAGTTCCAGGGGGACTTGTGTTTCGGGGGATGAGTCTATACTAGACATTTTTTTCTTTAAAGTCCTCTTCATTGCTACCACTGCACGAATGGTAGTGATGATGACAGCGCTAGTGTTGACTGTCCACTAGCACTTTAACTACTATGTCGTCTAAACCTGCTCAATCAGGATGACATGGTGGTTAAAATATCTGTGGTTATTAGCATCTTGACTACACTAGCCCTCAGGGGACTGGTACCAGCACCTGTGGGAAATATTAAGAAAAATATCTAGTGAAAAGAAGGCTGGGCAGGCACAACCTCTCTCCGAACTCCAGAGTGTGTAGTAGAGTGTACATGCTGCATTATCTACTGAGCACAGCATGCGCTCCTCTCTGCATGTGACAGCCCCTATTCATGTGAAACCCAATTTCTGAGCTGGGTAACCCAACAACAGAAACACAGTCAGGGTTTCTGGTTTCTTGTGATTACTGTGCTACTTAATGCAGAAACCTTGACAGTGGACTTTAAAGCTTTCCCTACAGGCAGTCAAGATAATTGAAAGGTTTAAGGCTCATTCTTGTTTGTTTAATTCCATTTTTTTTTATTTTTTGCTTCTTCTTGAATAAAGAGAACATCAGATAAAGAAAATACCAAAATGCAATATTCAAGTTTTTAACCCAGTGCTTTGTGCTGAGGTAATTCCTGTTTAATGATGACAGATGGCGCTCTCTGCCAACAGATCTTTACCTCAGACACCTACTAGCTGTCAAAAGACTACCAGGCTTAAATCACTTTTTAATCCTTGTAACAAAATAGGTTTGGTGTATGCTTTACACATTTCAAACAATAACATGGAAGCCCCAAAAGCCAGAAGCTAAAAACTCCTCATTTACTGCAATTATGGATATATTTAACTGTTCGCTGATGAGATTCATGAAAAGGCATTTGGAATCATTTGTTGCCAGTTGACAGAAAGGGAGGTTATCTAGTTCATTATATATCATGCTATGATGACATTTCATAGGCTTTAATAACCAGAGGCAATAGCCTCTCATCCTGCATTTAAAAAAGCATTGAAGAAGACACTCACCGCAGTCTTTTACTCCCCACAGTAGTGCTATGTTATTCCCTCTGTGAGGCAATCTCAGCAACAGTGCATAAGAGATTAATGCAAAATCTGATTATTCCAATAATCCCCAGGTGGAGACAGGCCAAGTAATATGGATACCAGGCCTTACACATACAAGTGATGTGGCTCTGGTCTCCCCGTATCCGCACCTTACTGCTAGTAGCATGGCTGGCCTTACATCTGTGGTGCTTCATGTATTGGCTCTTCCCTTTGAGGGCACTTCTGCATAACTCTGTTATGATGACTCCTCTGATGGGGGTGGAGGGTTGCACGGCAGGCAGGTAGGCAAAGTTACTGTTACTATGTGGAAAATATCCATGCCACATAAAACAGCTGCAGAGCATTAATGTAATGCCTTTTGTGGATACCAGGCCAAGTTCAGTCTTGATATAGATGGGTGCAACTTCATTGACTTCCATGGAGTTTTGCCCATTAAAGCTAGGGCTGAAGATAGTCAAAGATCCTGTGCAGTGCTTCAGTACAGTCAAGCTGTATATAGGTGATATATACCATTTAGACCTGTGTAAGTATAAGTATTGCCAACATATGTACATGTATACATTCACATTTTGCCATATTAAAATGCATATTGCTTTCTTGTGGCCAGCATACCAAGCAATCAGTGACCTGCCCTCTCATTATTTACCACTCCCCCAATTTTTGTGTCATCTACAAAATCTATTAGGAGTGATTTTATATTTTCTTCCAAGTCATTAATAAAAATGATAAATAGCGTGTGGGCAAGAACTGATCCTTTCAAGACCACACAAGGAATGCACCCATTTCCATGGTGATTCCCCATTTACAATTACATTTTGAGACCTATCAGCCAGTTTTTAATCCATTTCATGTGTTTTTATATCTTTTCTAGTTTTTTAATCAAAATGAGATGCCAAGTCAAATGCCTTACAGAAGTCTAAGTATGTTACATCTGCACTAATATCAATCAAATTTTTATCAATCAAAACTTTATCAATCAAATTTATAATCTCATAAAAAATATATCAAGTTCGTTTGACAGGATCTATTTTCCATAAACCCATGTTGATTGGCATTAATTATATTGGCAGTCTTTAATTCTTTATTGAGTCCCATATCAGCCACTCCATTATCTTGCTCAGGATCGATGTCAGACTAACAGGCCTATAATTACCCGGGTCATCCCATTTTTTAAAATACTGACACACATTAACTTTCTGGAACTTCCCTAGTCTTCCAAAATTTATTGAAAACCAACATTAGTAGTCCAGCAAGCTCTACAGCCAGCTTTTAAAACTCTTGGATGCAAGTTGTCCGGACCTGCTGATTTAAAAATGCCTAATTTCTATAGCTGCTGTCAGGGGTGGCAGGTTTGTATAATTTTTGGTTGTGCCCAGAACAGATCCAAGGCCCACTCTCTCCCACCTCACCCCCATGAGAGGGGTTTGGGGTGTGGGAGGGGCTCAGGGCTAGGGCAGAAGGTTGGGGTGCAGGGTGGGGCCAGGGATGAGGAGTTTATGGTGGAGGAGGGGACTCAGGACTGGGGCAGGGGGTTGGGGTGTGGGGGGATGAGGGCTAGGGGTGTGGGCTGTGGGGCAGGGCCTGGGATGAGGAGTTTGTGGTGCAGGCAGGCTGCCCGGGGGCTGGGGCCAGAGAGGAGGACTCTCCCCAGCCCTCTCCCTGCTGGCAGCAGCAAGCTCTGGGGGAGGGGCCCTCCTCTCCTCCCCGGCAGCACACTCAGCCCACACCTCTGTCACTGCACGTGCTCCTACGGCACCTCTCAGGTCCAGGAAGCCCCCTCGCCTCCCCTGTGGTGGGTGCCCAGGGGGAGGGCTGCCATCACATGTGCGCCTCCTCCCTCCGCAGGCAGCGGCTCAGCGGCCACCTCAGCCTGCTGCCAGCAGTGAGGGAGCACAGCGTGGAACGGCAGGGCAGCCAACCGCTGCCCAGGGCAAAGGCAGGGATGCTCCAGGGGAGGCGACGGGGGGTGGAAGGCGGGGCTGGGGGACGCTCTGGGGGAGATGAGCAGGGCGGCAGGAGGGGATGGGGGAGAGACCCGACCCCAAACATTGGTGGACCCAGGCCCCTGGGCCCTGAATGTTGCTGGACCATGGGCACCACGGGCCCATATAACTCGCCAACCCTGGCTGCTGTTTAACATCTTCCTGAGATCCTTGCCTGCATTTCAGACCTTCTGCATGTAGTGTTATTGTATCCAACAGTCATTTAGGAAACTGCATTACCTGCCAGTGACATAGTAACAGAAACATGCAAGATAACTAGCATGGAGCAAAGTGTCCTTCTGATCACTGCCACATGGAGGGGGAGAGGGGAGAATAGATGGGGTTTCTATCCCTCTGATTTTATCAGGACAGTTAAGGAGTAAGTTACCATGAACTATGAAAGAAAAAAAAAGTTGTCATTTCCTACGAATACATTGGAGTAACAGTGGAGTGGATAAAAGGTGAGGTTCTCAGAAGATCTTGAGAAAAGAGAACCCAAAACTCAAGAGCAAATCAATCCTACACACTCAGAAAGTTTCTAATGTAAAAAGACAGCTGAATTAAAGGATTAGGTCACACTGCCTGATCAACATCATTTGATCTTCAGCTATTGAAAAAGTCCCATGCCTTTCTAAGCCACTGGGCTTCTCACAGGATGGAAACAAGCACACTTTAAATGAAACTACAAATCTGACAGAAGAAAACTGTTAAACTGAAAACAACTCTCCTTGCTTCAGTAATGATCAGTTTCTCTTTGCTATGAGAGGTTGCATCCAAATCATAACACAGAAGGCCTCTGCATTTTGATATGACAAATAGAGGTTACAAGCTGAATGGAAGCATCTCAAATCTCTGCGAGGTTCACAATCTGTGAAGATTTTGTCTCTCTGCCTTATTTTTTTTAAAAGGTGACTTGCAAGGAACGAAAATGTTTGCATGTGTGATTCCTTCTTTATGGTACAGAGGTGGCTAGATTTTTGCTTTCTCTTTATTTTATTGCTTGTTTTATTAAACACACAAAAAGATCTAGTCCTGTATGGGCCACAAGAATATGAAGCCTGGAGAACTAGTCCATTGGTAACCTTTGTTAAGAGAGTAAAAGTTGCGCAATTGAGAAGGAAGGAAGTTTGTGTCAATCAGGATAGGGTTTTTTTTGTTTGTTTGTTTGTTTTTAAATAATACCTAAATGTTAATTACAAGTTAACATTTTGAAAAAAGGAAGCCTTTGTTAGAGCTTCAACTCCATCATCCCTTCAGTTAAGTTTGGACAATAAACATTCTATAGGCCTCCAAGTAAAACCAAGTGAGACCACACTTGCCATTATTGATTTTTCTAAGATAAAAACAAGCAGTAAGAAATCTTTAAAGGAAATTTAAGCCCTCCTTTACCTATGAACAACAACAAATCCTTTGCCAGGTCTCCTTGTGCAGTCTATAGTCCTTTCACCAGTTACATTTTAAAATGAGTTTAGAAGGAGCTTTTCAAAAGGCACAAATGGGAATTAAGTGCCCAACTGACACTGAAAGTCAATGAGACTTGGGCGCCTAACTGCACTTTGTACCTTTCAAAATCTCCCCTTTACTCCTGGTGAAATGTGCCAGTTTAGCAGCACTAGAAACTGAAGTTCTTTATCAACAGGAAAAAGCTCAATGCAGAAATGTACAAACCCCTTCCCCCCACCCACATGCCTGACATAGGGGTAGCTTCTATGACTTAAAAGTTAGTTCAGTCCCATTGTTTTGTTCAGTCCTTCATCTCTCTGCTAAGGCTGCCATTAACAGTGTCAACTGTGGTGGTAATGTGTGTATGGGTGTGTGTCATATTTGTGCTGTCTCTTTTTTTAATGTGCACTTGCCCCCTATGAGCTGGAATGAATCAAATTAATTTCATGTAGATCATCAGGTTGCTTTCAGATAGTAGCAACTTCTAGTCACTACCAAGGTAATACAAATAATAAACAATAATAATAATAATGCCCTTTAGGTGCCTGTTCTAAAATATTCTGTTTGTTCCTCTATCCTGCCCCAATGTGTTCACAGAGTAATGCAAGTTAGCATTTCAGGTGAATTAACATCAATGTGCCATATTATTTTCATAGTCTATTCTCACATTGTATAAGCCATGCAAACTATGGGCTATGATCTACCCACAGTCTTTGAGCACAACTCCCATTTATGTCAATAGGAATGCTACATATATTATTTGTCTTTAATACAAACATTAATGTAGTGCAGAGAGGCCTTGGTCAGAAACAGGGCCCCATTGTGCTTGGTGTGCCTGGGCTGCTCTTACCTGGGGCAGGCTCCAGCTTCCAGGCTGGCCGGGGCCTTTGGGGGAAGAGGAGGGGCAGGGGGCTGGGCCCTTGGCAAAAAGCGGATAAGACAAGCTAGGGTTGTTAGGTGTCCAGTCGGCAGCGCAGCAGAGCTAAGGCAGGTTCCCCTCAGCCCCAGCCCGGAGCCCCCTCCAGCACTCCAAATCCCCCATCCCTGGCCCCACAGTGGAGCCCTCACCCCCTGCACCCCAACCCCCTGCCCCAGCTCGGAGCCCCCTCCCACACCCTAAACCCCTCATTTCAGGCCCCGCCCCAGAATCCATACATCCAGCCCAGAGCCTGTACAGCCTCCCACACCCCAACCCCCTGCCTCAGCCCGGAGCCCCTTCCCCTACTCTGAACCCCTCGGCTCCACCCCCCCAGCCTGGAACACCCTCCTGCACCCCAAACCCCTCATACCTGGCCACACCTCAAAGCCTACACCCCCAGACAGAGTCCTCACCCCCTCCAGCATCCCAAACCACTGCCTCAGCCTGGAGCCCCCTCCCACACCCTGATCTCCTAATTTCTGACCCCACCCCAGAGCCTGCACCTCCAGCCAGAGCCCACACCCCTTCCCCCCTGACCCAGCCCAGTGAAAATGAGCGAGTGAGTGAGGGTGGGGAGAGCAAATGACAGTGGGAGGGGGAATGGAGTGAGTGGGCGGGTAGGGCCTCAGAGAAGGAGCAGGGCTGGGGGGGCCTCTGAGGAGAGGCGGGGCGGGGCGGGGCAAGGGTATTCAGTTTTGTGCAAGTAGAAAGTTGGCAACCCTAGGACAGGTCCGTCTACTTTCAAAAGTGGGAGGGCCATGGCCCTTTGCCCCGCCCCACATTCCAGCACCCCTGTGTGCCACTGTAAGGTCAGTAGTGTAGACGTAGTCTGAAACACTGAACTAATCATGCGGGGCCTATGTAGTAATTAGTTTTGCTGGCATTTAAGCCATACAGAGCTCAGTGTTAGGTCAAACAAAATTGTCGCACTATAACAACTTTTAAACAGTTGTTTCTGGCTCAATTAGTGCTGTATAATTCCTTAAGAAAAACATTTCTAAACTGACAGCTACAAAGAGAAACCCTGTATAGGATGTTTGGCTAATCCCATCCCTGTTGTCTGTTGGAGTTGGTGATTTTTGGTTTTCTTCTAACATTTCAGGGTGTAAAGTAACTGTTTAACTTCTCCATATTTTCAAACTTCAGTGCTCAAACTCCAAGGAAAACCCAAGGAGTTGCAGTAAGTAACTTCAAAGGAGAATTCTATGGTCTTTCAGGAAGTGGTTTTAGTGACTTAGGGCTGGTCTACACTAGAAGTACTGCTACTCCGATGCAGCTGCACCACTGTAGTGCATCTGGTGAGATGCTCTATACCAATGGGAGAGCGCCTTTCTGTCAGCATAATTACTTCACCTTTTTGGGAGGCGGAACCTATGTCAGCAGGAGAGCATCTCCTGCTGACATAGCGCCGGTGTGGACAGTGCTTAGGTCGTTGTAACTTGCACTGCTCGGGGGGGGGGTGTATTATTCACACCTTTGAGCGACGTAAATTAGATTGACTTAAGCTGTAGCGTAACCCTGCCCTCAGGAGGTAGCAGCTCTGCTGAGTTAATGTAGAACCAATGCCCATCATGGTGTTAGGGGGCACTGGGCTGCTAAATTGCCATCTTTAACTGAGACAGTGACCAATTGCGCTCACTGAAAAACCTGATGCTACAAATAGGGCTATGAAACATAGTATGCTGTTCAATTTCAGGCAGGATGCCAGCACTTTGCTATCTAAAATATACACTGTACATTCAGTGGGTTACAGTATTAGTCAATTCGTGGGTTACTATTATTGACAGTGTCAGAGGATTCTGTAGACCCCCCCCCTCCGTCATTCTCTGCCTCCTCCCCAAAGTCTTGCACAGTGGCAGTTTTAGATATCTTGCTGGGCTGCCACTTTCAACTTTGTCTTTCACTTTAAAAAAAATTCTCCACTGCTCAATTTTGGTGACTGACATGGTGGTGGTAATTAATGTCAATAATCAGCAGGTGACAGCATTTCCAAAGCTGACACTTGATTAGAAAGTAAAGTATTAGTGATCTACAGAGGGCTGTAAAAACAAGCAAGAAATGACATGTATAAAAGGGACAATGCAGACCTGTTTGAACCTGTAAGGGAATAAAGCAGAACTGACAACAACCTACCATACTTATTTTTCCCAGTGAAAAAGCTTGTTGCACCCACTTAAATCAGGAGTCATTTAGACCGTTATATTTCATAGTCTTGGTTATTCTGAAACATCTATTGATCAGACTCTTCTCTCATACAGGTGTAAATCAGGAGTCATTCCACTGAAGTCAATGGAGTTACACAAGTACAAATGAGATAAGAATTAGACCATATCTCTTTACCTTTAGCAATATATGTCCTGATTTCCCTCTCACTCACACAGGGAGATCAGAGTATGGAACTGATTGATGCTGAGGAGTGGGGGAAGCACAGAATTGGTGGATTCGGATTTGTAGAAGGGGGACTATAGCACTGATGGAGATTTTTATTGAGGGTGGACTATGGGTGGGATTGGCTGAGGTGGGCAGAAGAGTATTTTATTCAAGAAATACTACATTTATTGCTGACTAGGCCAGTGCCAGTTTTTCAGGGAGTCTTAAAATTTTGGCAGCATATCACCGCCTACTACATCTTGACCATTTGCATGAGTATTTGGGGATATCCGGGTGTAGGTTGCACACCTTATTCTAGATATAGCTTTGTACGTATCTTTTGCCCTCACAACATTAACATCACTTAGAAGGTTACAGTATTAGTCGCTAGAAACTATTGGGGCCTTTTTGGTTCTAAGTCTCTCTTATCATATACAAACCCTATATACATAAATGTAGATCTGTTAACATATACTTAAGATTTATGTGGTTTACTAATAAAATACGTGGCTTTCATCTCACCCTTTACCTGTTTAAGGGCATCAAGTCTTATGAGATTTGTTTGTTTCATCTATTTCCAGTGAATTTTTGCATAACTTACTTTGCTGAAGGTGGTTAGAAAATCCTTATTAATCTAACTCAATAGTACTAACCTGAGACTAGGCAAAAAAAGTGGGGGAAGACAATAAGCTTTTAGTTAACTTTCATTAGAATATATATTTCTTAATTTGATCCTTGGTGTTGCTTTTTGTAATAGAGCTGGGAGGCTTTATAGGTGCTATATAAAAATATGAATGATTGACTGACTGGTTGAAAGCCCTATAAAGATGTGAATATCCTTACCAAGCATGGAAACACCCCTGACTGCTGCCTCACTGAGGCTGCTGACCCTGCTTGTAAATCTTACTTGTAAGGTCATTTCCTTTCCTGATTAGATCAAAATAGTGGCACCAATGTGAATATGTCAACATGGAGATTTCCTACTGGGCTCATTTTCCTTTCAGTGATAAATGGATGTGTGGGCTTTTTTTTCAGTTGAGAAACAACTTTACTCACGTAGAAATATATCTCCAAGCTGCCAGAGGAGTATTCAGAATGATTTAACTTAACAGTTACGATCCATGGTAAGTATTGCATAGTCTTATATTAATGACTAACCAATTTATTTGAGCATGAGCTTTCGTGAGCTACAGCTCACTTCATCGGATGCATCATCTGATGAAGTGAGCTGTAGCTCACGAAAGCTCATGCTCAAATAAATTGGTTAGTCTCTAAGGTGCCACAAGTACTCCTTTTCTTTTTGCGAATACAGACTAACACGGCTGTTACTCTGAAACCTCTTATATTAATGCACATCGGAGAGCAGCAAGAGTCCTTCTGATCAAGGTGGGATGCCTTTCTGGAAGCTATGCTTTAACCAAACACAAACACAGGTTATTGGGCTCACTACAGGGGTAACTGAGTAAAATGTAATGGCCTGTGGTTTACAGGACATCAGACTAGGTGACCTAATGGTCCCTTCTAGCCTTAAACTCTAAGACTCTACTTGATTTAGCATTTGACTTTGCAACCAATATATAGTACAAAGGGTATATAAAGACTTCATAGAAAAAGAACGGTCACCATAAAAATCAGTAATTACAAATCCCAGTCCAAGAAATGTATAAACAAAGGCCAGATTCACTGCTGACATGGGACCAATCCTGCAAAGTTCTCTGTGTCTACAGCTTGCAGTGGGAAGCTGAACACTCTTAGCACTGTCCAGAATCAGGCCCTTGTGTCCAATGTAAGTCAATGACTTCAGACAGCAGCTCAATAGTTCTGAAACTAACCAGAGCAACAAAATGGTTCCCAATCATTTCTTGATTGTTAAAAAAAAAAAGGCAAGGAGTTCTGCTTAAAAGTTCATGGGACAACGTGGCACAAGCATTTGAGGAACGGGGAGAAAAGGCTTCTTGTACTCATAGCCAGGGGCAACTACCAATATGGCTAGGAAGTGCAGGTGCTGTGCTAGACTGCATCATTGTTGGTGTTAACCTCTTCTAATAAGGCAGGAATAAGCCAACTGCCTGGTGAAAGAGGGTGACACAGGTCACACCTGTTTACAAGCTGACAGTTTCCACCTCAGCATGCTTTTCCTCTGGAGTCTCAGCAGGAATTGGGCTGAGTGAGACAGAATTTCTCTTGCGGTGTTAAACCATCTGAGAGCTCCCCTGTGCAAAGCGAATTCTCCATTCTCCAGCTATGGCTAGAATCAGACCACTTTTGGGTACGTCTACACTGCAGCTGGAAAGTGTAGTTTCCAGCTCAGGCGGACATACACATGCTAGTTCTGATTGAACTGGCATGCTAAAATTAGAAGTATAGCTGTGGGGGCATGAGTGGCGGGATTGGCTAGCCATTCTGAGTATATGCCTAGGGACTCAGATGGAATTTTATTCAGGGTCACTTGCCCATCCCACTGTTCACACCACAATTCCACTTTTCTGCTTTAAGGATGTTAGCTCAACCAGTGCTTGTGTGGTTACATCAACTGAACTGGAAGTTACCCATCCAGCTTATACCCTTAGTGGACCAGAAAATCTGGTCCAGATAATGTTGAAAGAAAGAAAATGGAGATAAAAGTAAAGAATGAATGTGTGAGATGGTATGAGAGAGACAGAAGGGAATGAAGTGGAAAAGGTATCATTTTTAGCCAAGATGAGCCAAGAAGGGTGGGTTTTGATTTGTACAAAATTTGAGAATCCAATTTTGGTTTTGCAAAACCTAAAAATATCATCTTCATATCTTCAAATTTCATTTTATCCAAATTGTTAGCGTGTGACAAAGAAGGATAAGGAGGGAGCAGATGAAAGGAAATCAGTAAATACTAATAACAAAGGGCCGTACCTATATGACAATGAAAATAATAAATGTTTGAAACAAACCTCCTGAATTGTGTTCTTATATCTAAATTGTATTTCTTTGGCCAAGAGAATTCAGACAATGGAAGTGAAAAGGCACCAGCGAGAGTCTGTGGCGAAGCTTTGGGTGAGAATCTGCATGTTTGTTTTGTTCAATTCTCCTTTGTTAAACACACAGATAGACACAAACATTGAAGAGGAAGACAGATTTTTTAAAAAAAGTTATTTCAGGACAGTTATATTAGATCCGTATGTATGTGGACAGCAGTAACTCAGTCAATCACATTTAGTTAACTTTAGTTCATTTGCATACTGTACTTATTCTATTGGTTGAAATGCTTGGCAACAGCTGTCTTGATTTCATATGCTCTAAAGAGTCATATTTGATTACTATGATATCAGGTCATGAATTATATCTCTCAGATAATATTATGGTCTTTTGTTACTATCTGCCAATGGGGTTTTTGTTACATATATGTTTCATGCCAGGATGTTATCAGGGGGCTGTAATTTGTATGGCCATACCACAGCCATGAAATATAGATATATGTATTTTGAGGTGTGAGGAAAATCCAAGACAGCTTATTCAGCATTCATCATCAGTAGAACTGCAGTGTGCATGACAAACTCAAATAAGTGACTGACTGGAGTATAACTTCCAAGTAAGTTAATCAGCCAACAATGAGATGTCCTGAAATACAACTTTTAAAAATGTAAACTTGCCTCTCATTCTTCTGTGTTCACCATTCTTCCATAGCAAATAAACTTACAAAAAAATCAGGGGAAATTTTGTGTAAGTTCAGACTAAAATCGGAAAAGGGCTTTAAGTGCTCTCTCCATGAGGCTCTGCTATCCAGGTAGACACCACTGGAACTCTGGGAGTAGCTTCCTAACCAGCTCCCCTAAAGATTCTCTCCCCTCCTAAGCCTTTATTAGGCCCACATTCCTTACCTATAACTGCCATCCAACTACTTAGGCAATTAACTATCACAGGTGGAACTGGGTTGGCTCATTCTTACTGGCTCATTCAGCCTGTCACATGTAGGCTGGGTGCTTGACTCCCGCAGGGGCCAGCCACACAGGATACTATCACTTAAACTTATTTCAGTTGAGTACAGAGATATGAGTAGGATGGGTGGAGAACATAGTCAGGATGCATGCACACTGTAATGTTTATTTGGAAGTCTAGTGTATTAAAAATCAGACATTTATGCAGTTAATGCATTTTAAACTCTAGTCTAGTGGTGACGATGGGTAAATTGAACAAGATTTGTTTCACAAATTGTCTGGGAAAGGAAACAAAAACGAAAACTCCCTCGCCCACACTTCACCCCCCACAGCCTTGTAGGCCCTGCTTCTGCAAATACATGTAGTCAATGGGATTATGCACATACTGAAGTAAGCACATGCATACCAATCGAAGGAATGAGGGCTTTAAAGACTACAAGTAGCAGCAACTCCTACTGTCATCTTTATAAGGGGTCTCCACTACATCCCTACTCAGAAAAAAAAAAGTTTCAGGATCAGATGAGATATAATAAGATTTCAAACATTTTGACATTTTGTTTTTCTGACTCCATGTTCTTGGGTTATACGTAAAACTTTATGCAAGAATTTTCTGAAGAGCTTTCTTATACCGACATTCTTTACCGTTTCTTTGCAAGTGGATCATACATTTTCATTTGCTTTTAAAGCTAAGATATGCAGCCATGTAAAACAGAAATTCCCAGAAATTTCAGAATATGGATTGTCTTTTGTAGCAGATTTAAAGGGTAATTGTTTCATGTTGGAAATCAACTACAGTAATATCAACCAAAAATTCCTGCTGAACAGAAAGCTATTGATTTTCATAGATTCTAAGGCAGGAAGGGACCATTGTGATCATCTAGTGTGATCTCCCTGGATAACACAAGCCATAGAGCATCCCCAAAATAATTTCTAGAGCAGATCTTTTAGGAGAATCCACCATAAACCTTGGCAAATTGTTTCAATGCTTAATCACTCTCACTGTTAAAAATTTACACCTAATTTTAATTTATCTGCCTTTAAAACTAAGGTTCTTTACATGGAACAAGTATTCAGAGACCGAAAGAGACTTTGTTTTTCAAAATAATTTAAGCTCTCTATTATATTGATTGCCTTCCATTTCCCAGCCTTTGTTTGGTATTGTAATTTTAAATGTAAGTTTAAAATCATTGTACAGATTGCGTGGGCATATGTACACTTAGGAGTTGTGCTTTCTTGGTCACAAAATTTGGAGTGCTGCACATGTACCTTAGTGTGTGCCAGTTACATTTTATTCCAAAATAATATGTATTTTGTGGTTTTTGGTTTGGATGTCAGTGCATTTTGCAAAGGAATAAGAATACTGCATATCATCATGAGTATGGGCTGGGAGTACAGTGTTGGGACCTTTGAATGTGCTAAATTGCATTGCAAATATACAAAGACTCAAGAAAGCATTTCAAGACTGCTGGTATTCCATTGCAAGGCACTCCTTGATAAACTGCCATGCAAACATGTTTCATTACAGTGTACTGACAGGTCACTGTGGTGACATTAGGAAGATGATAGTAATGCTTGAAGAATGATCCAACATGAAAAATATTCATTGCTTGGTGGTTACTTGCAGGCAATTCCAAATAGTGTTACACAAGGGTCAAATTATAAAGCTTTTTCAGTGACATTCATAACTGTCTAAGATAATACAATTGGCTGACCTTTTGTCAACTAGTTACTATTAAATCCAAGACGTGATAAAGCCCACCACCTCTGACTCTCCGTAAACTAGCTTCGTTGTGTTACACTTTTCCAATAGGATAGACTTTTACAAACCATGTCAGTAAGATCCTTGCTGCCTAAAAGCAGAATATGCTCTCATTTTGAACAAGTGAAAATTTCAACCAAACCAAATATGACAATTTAAAGAATTGCAGATGGTTAGGAGGCTGGATAGTTCTGTTAGTCTAATTTAATTAACAAACAAAAGGCGTCTTCTGGTAGCTGACACCAGTTCAGACTTGCTAACTGAGGGATGGATTTTATTTTATTTTTTAAACTACGTCAGGCAGACAGAATTCATGGCTTAGTGTTTCGGGCCCTCCCTGGACTGAATTCTGGTTCTACTGATGGTAAGCATTTCATTTTACTAATTTTTAAAGGAGATTTTTATTGGAGAGCTTTAAATCAAAAACTGATTGTCCAAAGCAAGCACATAAAGCCATGATTCCGCTTGTTGGTTTTATAGAAGTTTTCTGTTCTTTGAGTTGTTTAAGGAACAAGTACTACCTCAGAGATGACTTAAACAATGGTGTCAATTACACTTCGGTAAAATTGTCTAATTTATTTTTGAAAGGGGCAGAAGAATGGGGTAGCAGGGAAAGAAACTAACAGGAAGGTGTAGGAAAGTGCAAGCTGAATCCCCACTGCACCCACCCACAGAAAACCTATTTTACACCCTCCTGTCAGCTGCTTTTCATGCTACCACCCTGCCCTTCTATCACCATTTATGTCCCTCCTGAATTTAGCCCCAAATATTTATGTTATGAATTCAGGTGACTTGGTGAATGAGAAGGAAACAATGGGGGAATCTTATGAAGAGTTATAGAATTGCAGCTCCAGTTCATCCTACTTTTAGCTTCATATTTGTGGCATGTCACATATGAGAGGGACAGTCTTTCTAAACAAATCGTCTTTTATATGGTGGTATATTCATAGCCGTAAATCATTCATTCAGATAGGGCTAATTGCTACCCCAGCTGTCTTCACCCTTGTGCTGGGCTGCAGGGAGCTCTTAGGAGCCCTGTGACAGTATTTTGCCACCACATAGAAGAGAAGGTTGGGATGATTTTGTGTCTGAGATGAACTGACCCATCTCTGCACACTGCTAAATAAAACTGAGTGAACACTACCATGTATTTTGCAAACATTAGTTGGAATTTTACTCTGCTTACATCACTTTTTTGTTTGCTTTGGCAAAATATTCTACCAAACCATTTGACTGGTTCACAAAAACAGCCCATATTAAGTGACTACTGGAAAATAAAGGTGGAAAGGGAAATTTGAATTCATCATTGCTAGTATTCACCCCGAAGCCTGGTTGTAAGTGTTATTCTTGTCCAGTCAGGGAACAGAAGTATACTCTGTGATCTATGTGTCAAATCATCAGTTCATATTTACAATATCAAATTTTCACAACTGCTCTTGAACAATCTACAGACCAAAAGTTATTTGTAGAAATGAGTCTGAATAATTTCAACTAATGAATATATTTGAGAAAATTGCAAATTCTTGTGGACAATTCACAAACACCAAAAGAGGCACCATGAATCAAATAAATTATTAATGGCAAATCATTTTCACTGCTCTCCTACTCAGTCTCGCTAGAAGTTATTTATCCTTGTGACTCATAAAAATACTTCTGAGGAGCATTTTTTCAGCCATGGAATAAACCATGTTGCACAAAATGTCATATTTTCAAAAATGTAACAAAGGAAAATTCTATGCCAGACTTTCCATAATGTCTGCAACCGCACTAGAATTTCACAAGTTGAACTCAGAACTATTAATATACTCCATGTATTTTTCAGAAATAAAGTATAAACATTTCCTGTAAAATGCTATGTAATATATTTGTTTGCCCAGTGGCACTGCCTTCTATTTTTCTTATAAGAAAATATTTGTTTAAATGGGAAAATAAATGAATAGATTCTCCAGTCTGTAATTCATCCTCTGCAAATGCACGCAGTTCTGTGAGCAGGGTTCTCTGACACACTAAAGGGAATGACATTTTTGTGGGAGCACATTGTTGCTTATGTTTGCGTATTAGAAGTGTGCCACTCATTTGTCCCATCTCAAAGAGACTTCAACTAATCTGAAATTTTTCAGACACTATTGCGTATTTCCTTTTTGTAGTAGGTGGGTAGATTTTATTGAAATAGCAATATTTTATCATTCCTCTTTGAATTGTCCAGAGAATATTATATCTATTGGTGCTGATTTGACACAAATGTTAGTTACAGAGGGGGATCCTAGATGCTAATAGTAATTAATTGCCACAAACACTTCTATAGCATTACCCATACCTTTTGTGTGCCTTTGTGAAGCCTGCAGTGTGTCCAGATAAACTAATTAACACTTTTATACAACTGGAATTGATTCCCATTCATTATTCCTCCCTGTTTATCAGGCATTTTGCTTGGGAATTATGAATGCCTCATTGGTTACCCAAACTCAATACCCCAGGGTTTCGTCTTTTGCCATTCAGAAGTGGTTTAATCAAAGTCAGAGTGATGACATACTGCGCTGCCTTTGTAATGCTATACTTGTGAGACAAGCATCTGGGGCATTACAATATAGTACTTTTACATATATAAGTAATAATAAAAAAGGGGTTGGGTGGGAGCCATAGCCTTATATAAAAGATCAAATACTCCACAATATTAGAGTATCTGTAATAAGGGTGGAGTCCACAGAAATGATCTCAGGTCACTAGATTAGCTCAGATGACTGAAGGAAAAAATGTGAGTACAAGTGCCCTGTATATGGGTCCAAACTAGGAAATACAATGGAATCTGTAACGTGATGTATTACAAGCAGCAAATTGGTGCAAACTTATCCTGTGACCTGGTTATCTACAGAAAGTCGGGACTCGATCCAGGAACTTTGATCTTCCTAGAAACAAGGGAATGCAGCATCACATACAGCTAATTTAGTAGAGTTCACCTAGAGTACAACTCAAGTCCTAACGTGGGCTTGACTGTGTGACCCCAGCTGCTGCGTGCAGAAAATCGCATGCCTTCCTAAGCTAGACTCCTTTATTCAGCTCATGAATTTTCTTTCTCAAGATGCAATTTTGGCCCTAGCAATTCTAGAAAGAAAGAAAGAAAGAAAGAAAGAAAGAAAGAAAGAAAGAAAGAAAGAACATTGTACTTTTCTGTCAAAAGAAAGACCCCACCTCCTTAACACAGTAGTTCTCTGTTTCAACAGATGTATTTGGAAATCTTTACAGCATTCCACTGGAACCAATGTAACTTTGATGCTTTATTTCTCTGAGGCACAGCAAGTATGGAACATATTATCTTACTGGGGAAAATCCTGACTTGTATTATTGCCTTGGCACTTTCCGCGTGGTCTTCATGCAGTGTATCCCAAAGTGCTTTACAGAGCAATAAATTATATTACTAACAGTCATTATGACCTCAGTAAGATCCACATACAGCCAAGAAGAGCTACATATTACTATCAGTTAATTAGTGGTGGTATTCATTAAATGAGGCAGTGCGATCCAGGAAGCTATCCTTTACTCTTTGTGAACAGTGTCATGGGATGGTACAAAAGCCATCCAAACTACTGGCAGCAGGCAGAAGGGAAGCTGAATATCTCAAAGAATTTGTTATTTTGGCACATGCTTATAGTACATGCATGTGCACACGTACATTCACCTACACACACTCAGACCCCCACACGCGTTCTCTCTCTCACACATAGGGCTTGATTAGCCACTGCCTTGCACCCTGTAATTGATGCCTGCACAGCTTGAGTGTAAATCACCCATTGAGAGTGTTAGTGTGCTACCCCCCTTTTCACAAGTATAAATAACTAGACAAGATGCAAGGTAGTGGAGAAATTGACCCATGTCATGCAACACAAGCTGTACCTGAGAGGACAAGGCACTGACTTCCATTATATACTAGATCCTTGAGTAGTACATAATCCACAGCATGCAAAGGGAGTTTTGCTGTTCTTTCCTTGTATACCCCATTGACCATGAATAGTATATGCCTTCAGGTTAGAGATACTCCAATCCTGAAAACAGAACTGTAACTGAAATGTATTAAAAGGGGTTTGGTTCTATACGAAGCTTTCACCGCAGTCAGTCTATGAGCCTGAATGCCATGTTCAGTTTCAGAACCTAGTATCACACACATTCAGATAATGCACTTCGGGATATCTCAACCTGACCTGATGGCCTTGATCCTTCAGCTCTCTCTTAACCACCTTCTTACACTCCTATCCAGATCCTAGAATACCTTCTTATCGCCATTCAAAGTTCACATACTTATTACAGTAAGGGACTGGAACTTAGGCCGTGTGGCCTAGCAGTCACAGGTGGGCTGGGATACACCTGTCAAGCACAGCCATAAGGTGGCAGTCAGCGAGCAGGGATCAGCAGGCAAGAGTCAGAGTCAGGCTGGGGTCAGAATCCAGAGGTAGTTACTAGGCTGGAATCAGGAGGCGAGAGGCAAGGTCAGAGTCAGACTGGGGTCAGAGACTGGAGATCAGAAAGCAAGGCAAGGCTGGAGTCGCAACAAGCCGGAAGCCTGCATGGTTGCCCAGACAACTTCCTGGGCCATCCTCCAGGGTTAAACAGTAAACATGGGCCAATCAAAAAGCTGCAGGATGCTGTCACTCTGGTCCCTTGGAGTGGTGCTTCCTGCAGTGCCTAATCTCCACACTAACATTAGATATAGCTCTGCATGGACTCCTCGTGGGAATGTGGAAACGTCAGCTGTCCCAGGCTCTGTAAACCCAGATTCTAGTCTCACGGATCCTTCCAACTACCCCCTCAGCTGCTTGAAACCCTCCTTATCCTCGAGTAGAGGACACCTATCTGATTTCTTCCTACTGCATTTTAAAGTTTAAGAAATGTCTAATACATTTCCTCTTTTCTAGCATTCTGCTCCATTTTGAATATTCTGGAAGTCACCTTCAGACTACTAGTTAGTGTTATCTCTATAGCACAGCACTGGGATTATGTCACAGCCTTCCTCTTTTCACTAGAGAACTTCAGATCTGAACTTCTTTAAAGCTCAGATGTTTGGCATCTGAGCTTTTGACTTGGGCCCCTCTCTATTTCTCACATCCGATCCCAGAAGGTGATAGAGGCTGTTCGCAGCACAGAAAGCCAGGCCTTCAGGATATAAATGACAAACAGTAAAAGAAAAGTCTTGGTACTTAATTTTTTTAACTGGCTTTTTTTTTTAGGTGAATAGCATCACTTTTTCATTTTTACTCCAGCCACAAATTAAATGGTGCTCACTTGGCTTTTGAAAATCTTGATGGGCAAAGTCACTCCGGGAGGCCAAGGTTAAACAATCCACTATCATGGCAAACTCTGACAAGTTCTTTTTGTCACTGCAAAGGACCAAAACTAGTATAAAGTGGATGAGGATATACATGCCGAGACATAACATTTGGCATTTTGCTGCTTTCCCTGCACAGTGGATATAAGAAAGGCCAGTTTAAAAACACATCTGGAAGTCACAGTGGGCTGCTGGGAGGTGGAGGGGTGAACAGAATAAACATTCTTGTTTCACCAAAGTAAGGCTGGACAGATCTGGTTTATTTTCAGGTCAAGATGCAACCTGCTCACTGCAGGCAGATGAGACTTGTTTCAGAGCATTCATCAAAGCATGGGCTGCATTCCATTTTGGTAACATGGCATCAGACTGCTCAGGATTACATTTTATACTGTTAGACACCTAACGCAAGGCCATCAAAGCTTTCAGCTCTCCTCAGTGTCCCCTCCCACACTACCACCTTAGGAGATATTTCTCTAGAGAGCCAGCAGCTCAGACTTGGTGTCTATCAGGAATGAATTGCTGTGCAAACTTCACGGGGCCCTTCCGTTGTCAAAACAATAATAGCTATAATTCTCTCTCTCTCTCTGTTTACAGGAAACAAGATCTTCCTTCCTGTCCTCTGTCTATAACAGAAGATCGGGCACTCTCTTGGTTTGTCTGACACAGCAGATGAGTAACAAAGGCCTCCGAGTTACTGCAGCTTTCTACGGAGCTGTTTTGGTGATAGATTATTTTTAGTCCATTTTGTTGCACACTGACAGTCACATCCCTTGCTTTCTCCCCTCTGTTTCTCTGTGTGTCTTTGTAACTCCTTCCTGCTACTGCGAGATGTGTGAACTATATATGGCCTGGGAAATCTGTGGCAGTTGCAGTATTTTTAAACTGTCCTGGCCTCCGGTTTGCACGCTGCTGTGACGCAGAGAAGTTAATGTTGCAGAGTTTCTCATGGGTATCCAGAGTGCCCAGCAGTAGTTCAGAATGGCTGGGTCGTGTGTATATTTTGCCCCTGACAATACAACCCTTGGGTCCTGATTTGACATCTTTAATCTTGGGAAGCAGCAAACCTTGTCTATGCACAGGGAAGGGTTTAAAGCAGGCTGTCGTCATGGTAGTGCTTCTGGATGTCAGCTGCAGGCCTGTGAAAAGCTGTAACTTTTCCATCTGGCCAGATGCTATGAACTAACCTGGCAGGCTGGTTACAGAAAAGATGTTCATGAACATTGTAGCATCTGTCATCCATCCTACTGCAAAAGCTGTATCTCAGATATAAGCCTTTGCTTGCTCCTCCTTAGGAGAAAGTATTACTTCAGCCTACTGCAGGGGATTAGAAGTCAGAACTGGGTTCTGTTCTCCAGTCATTAACCTACTGTGTCACTTTAGGCACATCTTGTAACCTTCTGTGCACCAGTGTCCCTATCTAAATGAGGATAATAAGACTTGCCCAGCGTGGCATAGTGCTTTGACATCCTTGGAGGAAAGGCAGTGGATGTATGTTCAAAAATTGGGGTTGGGATTTTGTGTGTGTGTTTTTATTAATGAAATGTATATGTAGTAATAGACATCCCTGTCCCACAGGTTTACTACCTCAACAGACCAGGCAGATGAGGGGTGTGTGGGGGAATAAAAGAGGAACAGAGAGGCAGGGAAGGGGATAAAATGCTAGTTTCCTGACCCCAGACAGTGCCCTCTTCACTGGACAGCACTGTGTCTCAAGAGTTAGAGCTGTAAGAATCGGAGGGGAAAAATCCCAGAAAATGGGTAAGGACAGCTTATCAATGTCAAAATACAAAGTGAGGCAAATGGGTCTGGTGGTTACAAGAGTCACATTTTCCCCACCTAACAGAACCTTGATATTGAAAAGAAAATATTTGGGCCCAGTCCCTGCAACCAACCCCGTTTACACAACAGGGCCACAGTTTGGCTTTGTGACATACAGGATCAGAAGTGGCACACTCAGAGAGGCCTTTCTGTATTTTCTAGTTGGGTAGGGACTGTAATATCTTACCATTTGGGGTGGGATAGGATGTGTTAAAATACTCTTTCCCCCTCCCCCGTTAAATATCACCTTCTAGGCAAATTCCTTCCTCCCTTCTTTTCATCACTAGTCCCCAGCTCTTACCTCTCTAGAACATTTGTCCTAAGTCTTGTCTTTGATTTGTCTTGTCATATTTAATTTGTAAAGCCTTAAAGGGAAGAAATATGCTGTATCTGTCTTCTGTACAGTATATTTAGTCATAACTGCCTTCCATCTACACTATAAGATTGAGGAGACCTAGGTACGACAAAATTATCCCTTGACACAGTTAAAACACAGCACCCTCTTGTAGCATGGAAAGAACTTACGTTTATTTCAACCAGACCCTTGGACTGCACTACAGCCCTGTTTGGCCCAAGGCTGTAGCACAAACTGTATACATAGTTAAAACACGTGAGTCCTATCTGCTGTTCACCACAAGACAGAACTCTATTTTAACCATATCAGGGGACAATCATCTTGTAACTAGAGCTATGTGAATAACTGATTTTTTTGGTTCACAGTCTAATTCAGAAAAAAATGTTTTCTGTCTACCTAAAACTAAATTTTAAAAAAGTTTTTGGCAAACCAAAAAGGAAAAAATGTTTATGGTCAAACAAAACATTTCATTTGAAACAAAGTGTTTCATTTTTGAAATTTAACTTTAATAAAATAGAAGCAAATTTTGAAATTAAAAGTGATTTCACATAGAACAAAATATTTCATTTAAAAATATGTTTGTGTTTTCAGTTTGTTTTATTGTTGTCTTTTGACCTAAACAACTTAGTGAAGTAAAACAAATTCACAACATGTTTTGGCTGATCCAAATCTACATTTATTTTATTTTATTTTATTTTATTTTGGGAGGTCTGAAAAAAGTTTCTGCCAAAAACTTCACCCAGACTTAGCTGTCACCCAATCTCCAACATGACAGGCCCTTGATATGGACTTACTCTTACATCTGCCTCTCTGGCATTAAACTACCACCTAGTGGGCCAGAATGACCTAACCACCACAGGAAAAAAAAAAGGGAAACAAAAATGGAGCCAGAAGAGGTATATAAAGTGTTATAAAGGGGTGTGTCAGAATTTAATTTATCATCATCTACACCAAAAAGCCTTTAGTCCCATTTCCCCATAGTCCTCATACATGTAAAACAAGCCTACAGTTTCCTGGGGAGGGAGGCCCCAGTCTGTACTCAACTCCCGCCAGACTCAATACCCTTTTCCCAGCAGGTGTTTGTCTCGTATCTTGCCCCTTTCTAGAGCTGTTTTCCTTCTTATGATCTATTTCAGCCTCGCAGTCTTCTAGAGTGCTACTTCAACCTTCTCTTTCTCCCCTTGCAATGATCTGGGTCTGGATTCCATAGGACCAGACTCCTCCCATTTCCGGCAGCCTCTGAGAGGACAGCTTATTTGGAGTCAGCTGATTTGATTTTTGTTGGTTTTCTCCCCTTTCCCCATGTGACAGTTCACTGTCATACTCACTCCACAGCCGGCCTTGGCCTTTGAAGATGGTGCTGCTATGGAGCGAAGGATCCCGTATGAATTTTATTTGTCACCCAGTTTTCTACTGAACCCCAAAAAAATGCTGTTTTGAGAATCTTTCTGCTGGAAACTCCCTGACCAAGAGCATTCCTGAAGCCTTTTTTCTGAAAATGCTGTGAGAAAGGGCGGGAGCCTTTTGCATTGTTTTCAGTAGCAGCGTCATGAAAACCCATTTTCTCATGGTATTTTGCCTAAGAGAGCTTTCCAAAGGTCAAGTATATGTCTAAGTCAATCATATCCCTATACGGTAAAAATTTCAGTGTATCAGATTGTTCTGTGTGTAGGTATAACTTCTCTCCTTCTGTTACTTTTGGATGCTCTCTCTTTTAATACTTTCGATATATTTAAAATCAAATGAAAGAACTCATTGGGTTAAGTGTGCTGTGCAATGTTGATTATACCACAGCAGAAGGACATGCTTTCCTTTTAGCATGTGACAGGCTTAAAAAAGAAAAGCTACAACTGTTATTGCTTCTCATGCTACACCTCATTAGTATGAGAGTAACGACACTGCTGAGAAAGCAGTTTGGGGCCTGATCCAAAACCTACGGAAGTGAAGTCAAAGGCCTATTTTACTTAAGGTGTCTGGTGCTAGCAACATGCAAGTGAGAGTAATTTTGTCAAAGTCATACTTACAAGGTGATGCAGGTTTATACTCCCTTCCCTCGTCTTTAGAGCCTAAGCTACCATTTGAAAGAGCTCTCCATGCAACCCATTTTAGCGCGCCAGCACAACCCTGCACTAACCTGAGTCTGGCATGGGAGGCTCATTGGCACAGGCTGCGTAGACATATCCTTAGAGGCCACCAAGCCTGACTTTAGCCACCTGAGAAGGTAAATAATGAACCCTGACTAAGTTATCTTGCTTCTGTTATGGAACTTACACGTAAAAACAAAACAAACAGACTATGCATTAACTGTATGCAGTGTTGTTGTAGCCATGCTGGTCCCAGGATATTAGTGAGGTAATATCTTTTGTTAGACCAACTTCTGTTGGTGAGAGTGACAAACTTAGAGTTCTGTGTAAGCTCAGAAGCTTGTCTCTTTCACCAACAGAAGTTTGTCCAGTAAAAAATATTACCTCACTCACCTTGTCTCTCTATGCATTTACTGGGTACTCTACACATGGGTGTCCCATGACTAGTAGCCAGAGAAGTCTCAACAGCATCCATTATTCTTAAGCCATTTAATGCTGTTCTTTGTGAATCAGTATCCCCTGTTGCGATAATTGGGCCAATAAATTTACTCTAATTGTGAGCTCAACTATAAAAATAAGTGAAAGTTCATAAGATGTCACAATAACAAATGTTGAGGGGAAAAGATACGGAAAGGCTGAATTAGTCTAAACAATGGCCTACTGACATGACTCATGGACCATGTCAAGGCTGGACGTCATAAACAATAAGATATGGTTCCAGAAATTTATGGACTAAAATTGGTGTAGCAAATATTAGGCCTAACTGGTGGACAAAATAATGAGGGGATGAACTATGCCACCCACTTTTTCCTTTTGGGGGGTTCTTAAACATAGACTTTGAAAAAAAAACTCATCCCAACACATCTCAATGAATCTGAGTGCTCTTGTCTCATCCCAACTGATCTCATCTTCCCCAAGACAGAGGGAGCAGACCAAACTGAAGGATTTCCTTCCAGAGAGGAAGACCAACAGGCCTTGCTCATGTTTAAGAACTTTGTTTTTCATTTGTAAGTCCCAAAAGTCATCATATCATTATGACATTCAGTCCTCAGCCCATCAGTGGGGATACCTAATTGCCAGCACCCCAGAGGCATGTAAGATCTTGTTGTCTCCCTTCCCTGTTGTTACTTTCTGTCCTTCTCACCTCTTTCTCTGCCTCTTGACACTTCATCGAATCCTGAAGTCTACTGTCCTGGATCAGCACGGAGAGATGAGATGTTTACAATCCTGCCCTGTCTAAGAAGAAATGACCCAACTGGATGACATCCCTGACTGGAATGTGAACAAGGGTCCAAGCAACAGCTGTCGTGGTTGATTTGCCAGCCAAAGAATCTATTTGCAATTGACCAGCCACCCAGCATTCCAAAAACATCCACAAAGGCTGTATTTCCCCCACCTTTTCTATCCTGTCTCTCCTTCACCTTGTTTCTGTTTATTAAAAACAGAAGAAGAGAATACCCTTCAACAGAGTAAAATTTACCCTTTCCTTTTCGTCAAAAAAGGTTGTTGACGAAAACAAGACACTGATATTTTTCCTCCAAAAGGATAGAGACTTTAATAGGTTTTGATTAAGTTTGTTTTGGATAACCACTCAATTTTGGTTTCAATATGAATGCTTATTTTAATTTCATGTTCTTATGTTTGCTCAATAAACTTTCAACTTTAAAATGAATGCTTTTCCATGATTGCTAAGAAACAGAGTAAACCAAGGCCTTTGTAGTATTCTGTCCCCCTCAACCTGTGTTTCGCTGTTCCAGTGTTGGACAGTTAAAGTATTATAAACTCTTTCACTCTTTTGGCTCTTGTGATCAATACCACACTGCTGTATCTACTTTTCTGCATAGAATTTCCAATTTTCAGTTATTCCTACAGATTGACTGTGACAGAGAACCACTCCGGGCTGCCTGTGTCAGATGCAGCTGTAGGGAGGAGTGCCCTGCAATGTATACTCAGGGTGTACTTAATATGGTCACTTTGGGGCTGTGTTTGTTCCAAGTAGATCTGCTACTGCACTTTCAATGGGGTTAAGAGAAGTCTACGGAGGTTTCTGGAGCTGTGGTGAATTCACAATTATTCTGTTATTGCTGATATTAGCCAGCTGGAAGTAACCACTAGAATTTTTATAAACTGGTCTGAAGAATTTATCCAGACTTATAATTACCTGATGACACATTCCCTAATGAGGAAAGCTCAGAAGCTGGCATTGATGCAGCAGCACAGCGGCAGCTAGGACTTGCATAAGGGTGAGGAATGGGCCATCTCTGCCTTATATTGGGATTGATGAAACAAGCTCAAGGTTCAACTTGTGTTTGCCCGAAAATCCCTCCCTAATGGAACTGAGCCTACATAAAATAAGGGGAGATTAGGCAACTCTAGGGTTATAGAGATGTTGGAAGAAAGTTGGTTTGTGCCAGAAAGTAGAATTCTCAGGTATTACTTTTCGTTCTGGGTGACTAGGACTACCCACAGGAATAACTGTAGATAGCTGTAGAGTATAATCCACATGTTTGTTGTTTTAACCTCTGCTCTTCTGTTTGTTTGCACCAATAAATCAACCCTTCACCTAAGAGAGAGAGTGTTGGACATCTGATTTTCTCTGGAACAACCCCAACAACACACTGACCCTCCACAGCCCTGCCTGATATTTGAGCTTGGAAACATTTCTGAGTTTTCTTTAATTAAATCTCTGATTTGGGATTCGTAGATTCATAAAATCAAAGGCCAGAAGGGACCATTGGGATCAATTGGTCTGACCTTCTGTATAACACAGGCCATAGAACTTCCCCAAAGTCATTCCTAGAGAGTTTCTTTTAGAAAAACATCTGATCCTGATTAAAAAATTGTCAGTGATGGAGAATCCACCCTTGTTTAGTTGTTCCAATGGTTAATTCCTCTCACTGCTAAAAATTTCCAGTCTGATTTTGTCTATCTTCAACTTCCATCCATTGGATCATGTTATGCCTTTCTCTGCTAGATTGAGGAGCCTGTTGTTAAGTATTTGTTCCCCAGTCCCCATGACTGTCATCAAGTCACCCCTTAACCTTCTTTTTGTTATTGCTCAAGCAAGAGAAAACAAACATTGTCCATGTCATAAAAATAAAGGGTAACCACCTTTCTGTATACAGTGCTATAAAATCCCTCCTGACCAGAGGCAAAACCCTTTCACCTGTAAAGGGTTAAGAAGCTAAGATAACCTCGCTGGCACCTGACCAAAATGACCAACGAGGAGACAAGATACTTTCAAAGCTGGAGGGGGGGAAACAAAGGGTCTGTCTGTCTGCGTGATACTTTTGCCGGGAACAGATCAGGAATGCAGACTCAGAACTTCTGTAAAGTTAGTAAGTAATCTAGCTAGAAATGCGTTAGATTTCCTTTTCTTTAATGGCTGGTAAAATACGCTGTGCTGAATGGAATGTATATTCCTGTGGTTGTGTCCTTTTGTATCTTAAGGTTTTGCTTAGAGGGATTCTCTATGTTTTGAATCTGATTACCCTGTAAGGTATTTACCATCCTGATTTTACAGAGGTGATTCTTTTACTTTTTCTTTAATTAAAATTCTTCTTTTAAGAACATGATTGCTTTTTCATTGTTCTTAAGATCCAAAGGTTTGGGTCTGTGTTCACCTGTACAAATTGGTGAGGATTTTTATCAAGCCTTCCCCAGGAAAGGGGGTGTAGGGCTTGGGGGGATATTTTGGGGGAAGACGTCTCCCAGTGCATTCTTTCCCTGTTCTTTGTTTAACACGCTTGGTGGTGGCAGCATACGGTTTAAGGACAAGGCAAAGTTTCTACCTTGGGGAAGTTTTTAACCTAAGCTGGTAAGAAAAAGCTTAGGGGGGTTTTCATGCAGGTCCCCACATCTGTACCCTAGAGTTCAGAGTGGGGAAGGAACCTTGACAGTCCACTACCAGCATTAAGATTCCCTATGTATTTTCAGTGTAACCCAGGTGTCATAGAGAAAACTGCTCTGAATATAGCAATCATGACCTAATAAAATTTGTAACAAAAATACAACAGTCAGTGATCTAGCCCAGTAGCTATCTTTATACATCTTGCTTTCGTATTTGCTTGCAGAATTGACTTGTTTCCCGGAATTTGATATTCTAATTTGTGGTGGGTTTTTTTAAATACTTCCCCCAAGCTTCAGAAAAGACTTGGCACACAGTATATCACTCTATGAATAAATAAAGCATACATCCCTTTGTTTCTAAGGCAACAGGTAATAGATCCAGCACACTGGCATCCTCTCAGCTGCTTACACTCAGTGTCAGAGCATGCTGGTTGCCTGAGGGGGCTGGTGGGAGGCTGTCTGTCAGCATTGATCTTGTGGAAATGGTGTCAAACAAATAAGCCTGACTTTTGCGCCCATGTCAGCCCATTGTGTGTGGGTTGCCATTCAGACTGCTGAGTCCTCTGTTCCTGTCTGCTGTGTGAATGGAGGAAGGTTAGTGCCAGGGCTGGTGAAAGATGAGGCAAAGGCTGGATTAGAAGGGGAATTCAAGGGCTGAGGCAACTTTAAACAAGAGGACTGAAATAAATAGCTTCCTCCTTACAGGACTAGAGCTCGATCATGCAGGAAGAGGAACAAAATTATCATCTCAGGAAAGAGGAAACATTTTTAGCAGTTGTAAGTTTTACTAAAATAGATGAAAGGAAAGGCTTTTCGCATCAGTTTCTACAGCCTCTGAATTCTCTCAGTCATCTTGCATAATTCTTGAAGTGAGATGGAAATGAAACTTAGAAGCTTAAGCAGAGTTAGAATCATAGAATCATAGAATATCAGGGTTGGAAGGGACCTCAGGAGGTCACCTAGTCCAACCTCCTGCTCAAAGCAGGGCCGATCCCCAATTAAATCATCCCAGCCAGGGCTTTGTCAAGCCTGACCTTAAAAACTTCTAAGGAAGGAGATTCCACCACCTCCCTAGGTAACGCATTCCACTGTTTCACCACCCTCCTGGTGAAAAAGTTTTTCCTAATATCCAACCTAAATCTCCCCCACTGCAACTTGAGACCATTACTCCTTGTTCTGTCATCTGCTACCACTGAGAACAGTCTAGATCCATCCTCTTTGGAACCCCCTTTCAGGTAGTTGAAAGCAGCTATCAAATCCCCCCTCATTCTTCTCTTCCGTAGACTAAACATCCCCAGTTCCCTCAGCCTCTCCTCATAAGTCATGTGTTCCAGTCCCCTAATCATTTTTGTTGCCCTCCGCTGGACTCTTTCCAATTTTTTCACATTCTTCTTGTAGTGTGGGGCCCAAAACTGGACACAGTACTCCAGATGAGGCCTCACCAGTGTCAAATAGAGGGGAATGATCACGTCCCTCGATCTGCTGGCAATGCCCCTACTTATACATCCCAAAAAGCCATTGGCCTTCTTGGCAACAAGGGCACACTGTTGACTCATATCCAGCTTCTCATCCACTGTAACCCCTAGGTCCTTTTCTGCAGAACTGCTGCCTAGCCATTCGGTCCCTAGTCTGTAGCGGTGCATTGGATTCTACAGTCCTAAGTGCAGGACTCTGCACTTGTCCTTGTTGAACCTCATCAGATTTCTTTTGGCCCAATCCTCCAATTTGTCTCGGGCCCTCTGTATCCTATCCCTACCCTCCAGCGTATCTACCTCTCCTCCCAGTTTAGTGTCATCTGCAAACTTGCTGAGGGTGCAATCCACACCACCCTCCAGATCATTTATGAAGATATTGAACAAAACCGACCCCAGGACCGACTCTTGGGGCACTCCACTTGATACCGGCTGCCAACTAGACATGGAGCCATTGATCACTACCCGTTGAGCCCAACAATCTAGCCAGTTTTCTATCCACCTTATAGTCCATTCATCCAGCCCATACTTCTTTAACTTGCTGGCAAGAATACTGTGGGAGACAGTGTCAAAAGTTTTACTAAAGTCAAGGAACAACACGTCCACCGCTTTCCCTTCATCCACAGAACCAGTTATCTCGTCATAGAAGGCAATTAGATTAGTCAGGCATGACTTGCCCTTGGTGAATCCGTGCTGACTGTTCCTGATCACTTTCCTCTCCCCTAAGTGCTTCAGAATTGATTCCTTGAGGACCTGCTCCATGATTTTCCAGGGACTGAGGTGAGGCTGACTGGCCTGTAGTTCCCAGGATCCTCCTTCTTCCCTTCCCTAGAGTTGCCTCATCAACACCTATTGGGAGGTTATTCCAGAACCATACCTCTCTGATGGTTAGACACCGTATTCTGAATTTGTTCATGGACAATTTATATCCATTTGGTCTTGTGCCAACACTGTCCTTTAGTTTAAATTGCTCTTCACCCACCTTGGTATTCCCCTCCTAATATTTATAGAGAGCAATCATATCCCCTCTCAGCCTTGGTTTTGCTAGAGTAAACAAGCAAAGCTCTTTTAGTGTCCTCATAATATAGGCCCTCCATTCCCCTGATCATCCTAGGGCCTCTTCCCTGCACTTGTTCCAGTTTAAATAATCTTTCCTGAACATGGATGACCAGAATTGTTCACAGTATTCTAAATGAGGTCTTACCACTGTTTTGTACAATGGCATTAATACCTCTCTATACCCCTGGGAATGCCTTTCCTGATATATCTAAGCCCTGGTCTCCCCTAAAAGTTGAGGTCGAATTTAGCAGCATTAAATCAATTTAACCCTGCACCCATCCACACGACAAAGCCCTTTTTTTCGACTTAAAGGGCTCTTTAAATAGATTTCTTTACTCCACCCCCAACAAGGGGATTAGTGCTGAAATCGGCCTTGCTGGGTTGAATTTGGGGTAGTGTGGATGCAATTCAACAGTATTGGCCTCCGGGAGCTATCCCAGAGTGCTCCATTGTGACCGCTCTGGCCAGCACTCTCAACTCAGATGCACTGGCCAGGTAGACAGGAAAAGACCCTTGAGGAATTCCACCATGATTTCAACAATTTCCATCCCACCATCAACCTCAGCCTGGACCAGTCCACACAAGAGATCCACTTCCTGGACACTACGGTGCTAATAAGTGATGGTCACATAAACACCATCCTATACCAGAAACCTACTGAACGCTATGCCTACCTACATGCCTCCAGCTTTCATCCAGACCACACCACACGATCCATTGTCTACAGCCAAGCTCTACGATACAACCGCATGTGCTCCAACCCCTCAGACAGAGACAAACACCTACAAGATCTCTATCAAGCATTCTTACAACTACAAATACCCACCTGCTGAAGTGAAGAACCAAATTGACAGAGCCAGAAGAGTACCCAGAAGTTACCTGCTACAGGACAGGCCTAACAAAATAAATAACAGAACGCAACTAGCCATCACTTTCAGCCCCCAACTAAAACCTCTCCAACGCATCATCAAGGATCTACAACCTATCCTGAAGGACCACCTATCACTCTCACAGATCTTGGGAGACAGGCCAGTCCTTGCTTACAGACAGCCCCCCAACCTGAAGCAAATACTCACCAGCAACCACACACCACACTGCACAACCACTAACCCAGGAACCTACCCTTGCAACAAAGCCCGTTGCCAACTGTGTCCACATATCTATTCAGGGGACACCATCATAGGGCCTAGTCACATCAGCCACACTATCAGAGGCTCGTTCACCTGCACATCTACCAATGTGATATATGTCATCATGTGCCAGCAATGCCCCTCTGCCATGTACATTGGTCAAACTGGACAGTCTCTACGTAAAAGAATAGATGGACACAAATCAGATGTCAAGAATTATAACATTCAAAAACCAGTCGGAGTACACTTCAATCTCTTTGGACACTCGATTACAGACCTAAAAATGGCAATTCTTCAACAAAAAAACTTCAAAAATAGATTCCAATGAGAGACTGCTGAATTGGAATTAATCTGCAAACTGGATACAATTAACTTAGGCTTGAATAAAGACTGGGAATGGATGGGTCATTACACAAAGTAAAACTATTTCCCCATGTTTATTTCCCCCTCTTTCCCCCCACTGTTCCTCAGACTTTCTTGTCAACTGCTGGAAATGGCCCACCTTGATTATCACTACAAAAGGTTCCCCCCCCCGGCTCTCCTGCTGGTAATAGCTCACCTTAAGTGATCACTCTGGTTACAGTGTGTATGGTAACACCCATTGTTTCATGTTCTCTGTGTATATAAATCTCCCCACTGTATTTTCCACTGAATGCATCTGATGAAGTGAGCTGTAGCTCACGAAAGCTTATGCTCAAATAAATTTGTTAGTCTCTAAGGTGTCACAAGTCCTCCTTTTCTTTTTAAATACCACTGTCCCTTTTTTTTTCTCCACCAGCTGCATGTGTTTCAAGGATCACTGGATCTTCTCCTTCCCAGAGGCTAGCGAAGATTAGAAAGCAAAAAAAATGCACTCGCAATGAAATGTTCTCTGACCTCATGCTGTCCTCCCACGCTGACAGAGCACAGACGAATCTGTGAAGGCAGACAATGACAGAGTGTAGGAAAGCACAAAATGACCAGGAGGAGAGGTGATGGGCTGAAGAGAGGGCTGAAGCTGATAGGTGCCGGCAGTGTGATGAGAGGAGGCAGGATTCAATTCTGAGGCTGCTGGAGGATCAAACTAATATGCTCCAGCATATGGTTGAGCTGCGGGAAAGACAGCTGGAGAACAGTCTGCTGCTACAGCCCCTGTATAACCAACCGCCCTCCTCCCCAAGTTCCATAGCCTCCTCATCCAGATGCCCAAGAACGCAGGGGGAGGAGGGCCCTCCAGCCTCCCAGCCACTCCACCCAAGAGGATTGTCCAAGCAACAGAAGGCTGGTATTCAATAAGTTTTAAAGTGCTGTGTGGCCTTGTCCTTCCCTCCTCCACCACCCCACATGGTGCTTCCCTCCTCCACCACCCCTCCTGAGCTACCTTGGCGGTTATCCCCCTATTTGTGTGATGAATGAATAAAGAATGCATGAATGTGAAGCAACAATGACTTTATTGCCTCTGCAAGCGGTGATCGAAGGGGGGAGAGGAGGGTGGTTAGCTGACAGGGAAGTAGAGTGAACCAAGGTGGGGGGGGTTCATCAAGGAGAAACAAAACAGAACTTTCACACTGTAGCCTGGCCAGTCATGAAACTGGTTTTCAAAGCTTCTCTTATGCACACCACGCCCTCCTGTGCTCTTCTAATTGCCCTGGGTTCTGGCTGCATGTAATCAGCGGCCAGGCGATTTGCCTCAACCTCCCACCCCGCCATAAACATCTCCCCCTTATTCTCACAGATATTGTGGAGCGCATAGCAAACAGTAATAACAATGGGAATATTGGTTTCGCTGAGGTCTAACCGAGTCGGTAAACTGCACCAGCGTGCTTTTAAACGTCCAAATGCACATTCTACCACCATTCTGCACTTGCTCAGCCTGTAGATGAACAGCTCCTGACTACTGTCCAGGCTGCCAGTGTATGGCTTCATGAGCCGTGGCATTAAGGGGTAGGCTGGGTCCCCAAGGGTAACTATAGGCATTTCAACATCCCCAACAGTTATTTTCTGGTCTGGGAAGAAAGTCCCTTCCTGCAGCTTTTGAAACAGACTAGAGTTCCTGAAGATCTGAGAGCCATGTACCTTTCCCGGCCATCCCACACTGATGTTGGTGAAACGTCCCTTGAGATCCACCAGTGCTTGCAGCACTATTGAAAAGTACCCCCTTGCCAGCTTGGTGCTCCGGTGCCAAGATAGGGATACGGGTTCCGTCTATGGCCCCACCACAGTTAGGGAATCCCATTGCAGCAAAGCCATCCACTATGACCTGCACATTTCCCAGAGTCACTACCCTTGATATCAGCAGATCTTTGATTGTGTTGGCTACTTGGATCACAGCAGCCCCCACAGTAGATTTGCCCACTCCAAATTGGTTCCCGACTGACCAGGAGCTGTCTGGCGGTGCAAGCTTCCACAGGGCTATTGCCACTTGCTTCTCAACTGTGAGGGCTGCTCTCATCTTGGTATTCTGGTGCTTCAGGGTGGGGAAAGCAAGTCACAAAGTTCCATGAAAGTGCCCTTACGCATACGAAAGTTTTGCAGACACTGGGAATTGTACCAGACCTGCAACACTATGCGGTCCCACCAGTCTGTGCTTGTTTCCTGGGCCCAGAATCAGCGTTCCATGGCATGAACCTGTCCCATTAGCACCATGATGCCCACATTGCCAGGGCCTGTGCTTTGAGAGAAGTCTGTGTCCATGTCCTCATCACTCTCGTCACCACGCTGATGTCGCCTACTTGCCCGGTTTCGCTTTGGCAGGTTCTGATGCTGCATATACTTCTCGATAATGTGCGTGATGTTTAATGTGCTCCTAATTGCCAAAGTGATCTGAGCAGGTTCCATGCTTGCCGTGGTATGGTGTCTGCACAGAAAAAAGGTGCGGAACGATTGTCTGCCATTGCTCTGACGGAGGGAGGGGTGACTGATGACATGGCTTACAGGGTTGGCTTACAGGGAATTAAAATCAACAAAGGAGGTGGCTTTACATCAAGGAGAAAAAAAAACAACTGTCACACAGAATGGCCCTCTCAAGGATTGAACTCAAAACCCTGGGTTTAGCAGGCCAATGCTCAACCCACTGATCTATCCCTCCCCCCCGTATTCCAGGCAGGACTGAATCTCCATTAAACTTTTCAAGGTGCCCCGACAGACCTCACCAAAATGATTGTCGGCCGTTGATTTCACAGAGGGAGGGAGGTGGGAGCAAATGAATACAAAACAAATCTGGTCTATTTCTTGTTTTGATCCACTCCATTTATATTTTACATCTTTGGCTTGCAGCAGATGGTGCAATAGGACTGCTAGCCATCCTCATCTCCTGGCTGCTCGCCAGAAGATGGTACAGGACTAAAGAGAATGACCTGGTCGAGTCGCTCCTATTTTAGTCCCTGCACCCATGTCTGCCCAGGCGCTCCTGACCAACCTTACCGAGGCAGCCATGAGCACCTCGGACATGATGATGATGGTTATCAGGCCTATTGCACGCACCACCTGCTGCCACAAGGCAACAAGCTGCTGCTGTGTAGCAATGCAGTACCGCATCTGCCAGCACCCAGGAGACATACAGTAACAGTGAGCTAAGCGGGCTCCATGCTTGCCATGGTATGGCGTCTGCACAGGTAACTCAGGAAAAAAGGCACGAAACAATTGTCTGCCATTGCTTTCACGGAGGGAGGGAAGGAGAGAGGGAGGACCTGACGACATGTACCCAGAACCACCCGGGACAATGTTTTTGCCCCATTACACATTGGGATCTCAACCCAGAATTCCCATGGGTGGCGGAGACTGCGGGAACTGCGGGATAGCTATCCACAGTGCAATGCTCCGGAAGTTGACGTTAGCCTCGGTACTGTGGAAGCACTCCGCCGAGTTAATGCACTTAGAGCACTTTGTGTGGGGACACACACAATCAAATATATAAAAACAATTTCTAAAAAAACAACTTCTATAAATTCAACCTAATATCGTAGTGTAGACATATCCTAAGGATCACATTTGCCTTTTTCACAGCTGCACCATTTTCATGACCCATACTCATCCTCTGATCTACCCACACGCCCAGGTCTCTCTTCTCCTCAGTCGCTTCCAACTATAAGCCCCAAGCTTGCAGTAGAAATTCTTATTAGACCTTAAGTACATGACAGAGCACTTTGTACAACTGAATTTCATCCCATTTCTATCACTCTTTTCTTCAGTCATCCAGATCTTCCTGTATAATATTCCAATCCTCCCAACTTTGTAACATCAGCAAATTTCATTATCACACTCCTACTTTTTGCGCCAATGTCATTAATAAAAATATTGAATGAGATTGGTTCCAAGACCGATCCTTGAGGAACATCACTAGTAACCTCCTTCCAGTCAGATAATTCTCCTTTCAGAACAACTGCTTGCCATCTCACCTTTAGTTTGTTTTCCACTTTACAGTTCTTGGGACCTTTACAGCACCTGGGACCTTTGCAGTTCTTGTACTGATCCCCATCTTCCCTATTTTAAATAATAATTTCCCCTGTGGTACCATGTCAAATGCTTTATTGAAATCCAAGTAAATTAGACCTAGTGTACTTCCTTTATGAAAAATCAGTTATTTTCTCAAAGAAGGAAATCAGGTTAGTCTGGCATGAACTACCTATGGTAAACCAATGTTTCATTATATTACCTTTACCATTTACCGCCATGAATTTGATTATTCTGTCTTTCACAATTTGTTCTAAAACCTTGCACTACTGAAGTCAGACTAACAGATTTATAATTGCCCAGATCACTTTTTTCCCTTTTCTTAAATGTTGGTACAATGTTCTCCAGTCACATAGTACTACACCCAAATTTATAGATATATTAAAAATCTTCACTACCAGAGTAGCAATCTCATCTGCCAGTTTTTTGGCATTCTGGGATGGAAATTATCCACCCACACCTCCACCCCCGATTTGAGTGTATTAAGCTCTTTAAGTTTTTCTTTTACCTCAGATGTGGTAATTTCCATTTCTGATTTCCATCAGCTGTCCTGACTGCATGCATATGTTCCAGATTATCATCCTTATTAAAAAGCGAGGCAAAGTATTCATTTAGTTTTTGGGCCATGCTTAGATTATCTTTAATCTCTTTCCCATACACACTGCATTATGGCCCAACCCCATCCTTCCTTTTTTATTAAT
Source organism: Eretmochelys imbricata (assembly GCF_965152235.1). Lineage (NCBI taxonomy): Eukaryota > Metazoa > Chordata > Testudines > Cheloniidae > Eretmochelys > Eretmochelys imbricata. The sequence goes on from NC_135574.1 coordinate 95,955,987, forward strand.
AGAACTAAAAAACCTCTTATTATTTATTTTCATTTCCTTGGCAAGAGCTAACTCATCTTGACTTTTAGCAATTCTCCCTTTATTCCAACTATTTGCTGATCAACCCCCTTTTCCATTCCTGCTAACTTCTAATAACCTTTTTGAGGTGGTTATTCATCCAACTGGGTCTGGAGCCTTTCCCTACAAGTTTTTTTTTCCTCTGTTGGGATGCAAATTTCAGATAGTTTTTTTATAGTTGACCTGAAGTAATTTCAATCTTCCTCCACATTTAAGTTCTTGTGCTCTTCAGTCCAATTGACTCCTTATCTAATTCTCCCTAATTTCCAAAAGTCTCCCCTTTTGAAATCAAAAACCATAGTGGACAACCTGATTTTGATTATCCTTCCATTTAATTTAAACTGAATCAACTCATGATCACTCTATCCAAGGTTATTTACTACAACCAGCTGTTCTTTGATGTCCTCACTAGTTACCCAAACCAGGTCTAAAACTGAATCACCTTTTGTTTGTTCAGTGACAATTTTATCAAGAAAACTGCCATCTATCACATCCTGGAATAAGTGGTCCCTACCAATATTAGTAGCGTTTATTCTCCGATTATATCTGGGAAGTTAAAATCTTCCATTATGACACAATTCCCGAACATATAACAGGCAGGGAAACATCTAAGAGAAAAGTGGCATACTAAAATGACAGTGGCATTTTAGATTTTGATAAGGAATAAAAGATTCGCTGCTCATATACAGTAAAGTAATATAATTAGAATTCTATTAAGCTGTGTGGTCTAGTTCACTATACTCACCCTAATCCTGTCTGAGTTCTTGAGTTCCAATCCTGGCTGTGCCACTGACTCTGTAGCCATAGATAAATTGTTTAGAGCCAAATATTCAAAAAGCAGCCACTGATTTGTGGTGCCTCAATTTTTGGGTGCCTAATTTGGAATTGATGTTCAAATGTGCCAAGCACCCAGAGCTCCTACTGGACTGTAAGGAACAGGTTTCAGAGTAACAGCCGTGTTAGTCTGTATTCGCAAAAAGAAAAGGAGTACTTGTGGCACCCTTAGAGACTAACCAATTTATTTGAGCACAAGCTTTTGTGAGCTACAGCTCACTTCATCGGATGCATTCAGTGGAAAGAGTACAAGATCTTTTTATATACACACAAAGCATGAAAAAATACCACCCCCACCCCCACCCTCCTGCTGGTAATAGCTTATCTAAAGTGATCACTCTCCTTACAATGTGTATGATAATCAAGTTCGGCCATTTCCAGCACAAATCCAGGTTTTCTCTCCCCACCCCCACCCCCCACACAAACCCACTCTCCTGTTGGTAATAGCTTATCTAAAAAGAAAAGGAGAACTTGTGGCATCTTAGAGACTAACCAATTTATCTGAGCATAAGCTTTCGTGAGCGACAGCTCACTTCATTGGATGCATACTGTGGAAAGTGTAGCAGATCTTTCATACACACAAAGCATGAAAAAATACCTCACCCCCACCCCACTCTCCTGCTGGCAATAGCTTATCTAAAGTGATCACTCTCCTTACAATGAGTATGATAATCAAGTTGGGCCATTTCCAGCACAAATCCAGGTTTTCTCACCCCCTCTCACCCCCACACAAACCCACTCTCCTGCTGGTAGTAGCTTATCTAAAGTGACCACTCTCCTTACAATGTGTATGATAATCAAGGTGGGCCATTTCCAGCACAAATCCAGGGTTTAACAAGAACGTCTGAGGGGGGGAGGGGGGGTAGGAAAAACCAAGGGGAAATAGGTTACCTTGCAATAATGACTTAACCACTCCCAGTCTCTATTCAAGCCTAAGTTAGTTGTATCCAATTTGCAAATTAATTCCAATTCAACAGTTTCTCGCTGGAGTCTGGATTTGAAGTTTTTTTGTTGAAGAACTGCAACTTTCATGTCTGTAATCGTGTGACCAGAGAGATTGAAGTGTTCTCCGACTGGTTTATGAATGTCATAATTCTTGACATCTGATTTGTGTCCATTTATTCTTTTACGTAGAGACTGTCCAGTTTGACCAATGTACATGGCAGAGGGGCATTGCTGGCACATGATGGCATATATCACATTGGTGGATGTGCAGGTGAATGAGCCTCTGATAGGGTGGCTGATGTTATTAAGCCCTGTGATGGTGTCCCCTGAATAGATATGTGGGCACAGTTGGCAATGGGCTTTGTTGCAAGGATAGATTCCTGGGTTAGTGGTTCTGTTGTGTGGTATGTGGTTGCAGGTGAGTATTTGCTTCAGGTTGGGGGGCTGTCTGTAGGCAAGGACTGGCCTGTCTCCAAGGATTTGTGAGAGTGTTGGGTCATCCTTTAGGATAGGTTGTAGATCCTTAATAATGCGTTGGAGGGGTTTTAGTTGGGGGCTGAAGGTGACAGCTAGTGGCGTTTTGTTATTTTCTTTGTTAGGCCTGTCCTGTAGTAGGTGACTTCTGGGAACTCTTTTGGCTCTATCAATCTGTTTCTTCACTTCTGCAGGTGGGTATTGTAGTTTTAAGAATGCTTGATAGAGATCTTGTAGGTGTTTGTCTCCGTCTGAGGGGATGAAGTGAGCTGTAGCTCACGAAAGCTTATGCTCAAATAAATTGGTTAGTCTCTAAGGTGCCACAAGTACTCCTTTTCTTTTTGCGAATACAGACTAACACGGCTGTTACTCTGAAGCTTATCTAAAGTGACCACTCTCCTTACAATGTGTATGATAATCAAGGTAGGCCATTTCCAGCACAAATCCAGGGTTTAACAAGAACGTCTGGGGGGGGGGGGTAGGAAAAAACAAGGGGAAATAGGTTACACCTTGCATAAAAAAGCAACATCACTTGCCCCATAACCTCAGCCGTGCGGAACACAATGCCATCCACAGCCTCAGAAACAACTCTGACATCATAATCAAAAAGGCTGACAAAGGAGGTGCTGTTGTCGTCATGAATAGGTCGGAATATGAACAAGAGGCTGCTCAGCAGCTCTCCAACACCACTTTCTACAAGCCATTACCCTCTGATCCCACTGAGAGTTATCAAAAGAAATTACAACATTTGCTCAAGAAACTTCCTGAAAAAGCACAAGATCAAATCCGCACAGACACACCCCTGGAACCCCGACCTGGGATATTCTATCTACTACCCAAGATCCATAAACCTGAAAATCCTGGGCGCCCTATCATCTCAGGCATTGGCACCCTGACAGCAGGATCGTCTGGCTATGTAGACTCCCTCCTCAGGCCCTACGCTACCAGCACTCCCAGCTACCTTCGAGACACCACTGACTTCCTGAGGAAACTACAATCCATCGGTGATCTTCCTGATAACACCATCCTGGCCACTATGGATGTAGAAGCCCTCTACACCAACATTCCACACAAAGATGGACTACAAGCCATCAAGAACACTATCCCCGATAATGTCACGGCTAACCTGGTGGCTGAACTTTGTGACTTTGTCCTTACCTATAATTATTTTACATTTGGGGACAATGTATACCTTCAAATCAGCGGCACTGCTATGGGTACCCGCATGTCTCCATAGTATGCCAACATTTTTATGGCTGACTTAGAACAACGCTTCCTCAGCTCTCGTCCCCTAATGCCCCTACTCTACTTGTGCTATATTGATGACATCTTCATCATCTGGACCCATGGAAAAGAAGCCCTTGAGGAATTCCACCATGATTTCAACAATTTCCATCCCACCATCAACCTCAGCCTGCTCCAGTCCACACAAGAGATCCACTTCCTGGACACTACAGTGCTAATAAACGATGGTCACATAAACACCACCCTATATCAGAAGCCTACTGACCGCTATTCCTACCTACGTGCCTCCAGCTTTCACCCTGACCACACCACACGATCTATTGTTTACAGCCAAGCTCTACGATACAACCGCATTTGCTCCAACCCCTCAGACAGAGACCTACAAGATCTCTATCAAGCATTCTTAAAACTACAATACCCACCTGCGGAAGTGAAGAAACAGATTGATAGAGCCAGAAGAGTTCCCAGAAGTCACCTACTACAGGACAGGCCTAACAAAGAAAATAACAAAACGCCACTAGCCGTCACCTTCAGCCCCCAACTAAAACCCCTCCAACGCATTATTAAGGATCTTCAACCTATCCTGAAGGATGACCCAATACTCTCACAAATCTTGGGAGACAGGCCAGTCCTTGCCTACAGACAGGCCCCCAACCTGAAGCAAATACTCACCAGCAACCACATACTACACAACAGAACCACTAACCCAGGAACCTCTCCTTGCAACAAAGCCCATTGCCAACTGTGCCCACATATCTATTCAGGGGACACCATCACAGGGCCTAATAACATCAGCCACACTATCAGAGGCTCGTTCACCTGCACATCCACCAATGTGATATATGCCATCATGTGCCAGCAATGCCCCTCTGCCATGTACATTGGTCAAACTGGACAGTCTCTACGTAAAAGAATAAATGGACACAAATCAGATGTCAAGAATTATAACATTCATAAACCAGTAGGAGAACACTTCAATCTCTCTGGTCACACGATTACAGACATGAAAGTTGCGATATTACTATAAAAAAGCTTCAAATCCAGACTCCAGAGAGAGACTGCTGAATTGGAATTCATTTGCAAATTGGATACAATAAACTTAGGCTTGAATAGAGACTGGGAGTGGCTAAGTCATTATGCAAGGTAACCTATTTCCCCTTGTTTTTTCCCCCGCCCTCCTCAGACGTTCTTGTTAAACCCTGGATTTGTGCTGGAAATGGCCCACCTTGATTATCATACACATTGTAAGGAGAGTGGTCACTTTGGATAAGCTATTACCAACAGGAGAGTGGGTTTGTGTGTGTCTGGGGGGGGGGGGGGAGAGAAAACCTGGATTTGTGCTGGAAATGGCCCAACTTGATTATCATATACATTGTAAGGAGAGTGATCACTTTAGATAAGCTATTACCAGCAGGAGAGTGGGGTGGGGGGAGGTATTTTTTCATGCTTTGTGTGTATAAAAAGATCTTCTACACTTTCCACAGTATGCATCTGATGAAGTGAGCTGTAGCTCACGAAAGCTTATGCTCAAATAAATTGGTTAGTCTCTAAGGTGCCACAAATACTCCTTTTCTTTTTGTAAGAACAGTTTAGTAATATTCAGGATAATGGAAAGCTTCAGGGAATTTATTCCCAAGAAATACTAAGTAGTCTTAACTGCAGTTGCACCAAATATTGTATTCACAACTTGCAGCCTTATTATGGAATGCCTGATATAGCCCAAATCAACACATACTCCCCCCCCCCCCCAACACACAAAAGCTGGCTATTTTCAGTCTGCTACAACTCTCAATAATGATACTGATTACAATACAGACATTTAAGTTGTCAAAACTGGGCTTCAGAATTAATACCCCATTTAGATAAGTAGGACAAATAAAAATCTCTCTTGGTGCTATTGTCAAGGATAATTTTTCAACTAGAAGAATAAGAAACTATCTTCCTTAAACAAAAGGGTTGGGTTTAAATTACAAATAACATAAAAATCTGAGGATGAAGATTCAGGAAAATCCTAAATCCTTGGAGTTCTCAGAGAGTAACCTGGGGAGGGTGGAGGAGGTGGTACAAAAGTCCCTGACCCTAGACCAGCACTGTGCCATGAGGCTCCCAGTAGTTTAGAGCAGCTGGATGGCTGTTTTAGTTACACTAGCTGTGAAAGGGATATAGGGACTAGAGGGATGTGGGAAAACCCTATCCATGCTCCTTTTCCCATGTCCAAACCCCTGTGCTGGCTGCAGCAGATGGGCAGATCATTGGGTATGTCTACACTGCAATGTAAACCCAGGGTTAGTGGGACTTGAATCAGCTGATCCACGTTAGGGAATCCTGGGCTTAAGCATCTACATTGTATTTTAACTCTATGTTAAGACTTTTCTAACCCGTGCTCGAATGTGCGGCTCTGGAATCCACACTGCAGTGCACAGACCCGAATCAAAGGCCTGGTCTACAGTACGCGATTATGTCGAATTTAGTCACGTTAGGTCGAATTAAAACTAAATCCGTCCACACAACCAATCCGGTTTTGTCGACTTAAAGGGCTCTTAAAACCGGTTTATGTACTCTACCTCGGCAAGGGTAGTAGCGCTAAAATCAACATCACTGTTCCGGATCTGAGGTACTGTGGACGCAATTCAATGGTATTGGCCTCCGGGAGCTATCCCAGAATGCTCCATTGTGACCGCTCTGGACAACACTTTCAACTCAGATGCACTAGCCAGGTAGTCAGAAAAAGCACCAGGAACTTTTGAATTTCATTCCTGTTTGGCCAGCATGGCGAGCTCATCAGCATGGACGGAATGGGAGGTACTGGATCTGCTTGCTGTATGGGGAGAAGAATCCGTGCAGGCAGAACTCCGTTCCAAAAGACGAAATGACAATATATATATATTTATGCCAAAATCTCCAAGGTCATGGACGGAAGCCCGGGCTGGGCAGGGCTGGTGGCTGGGACCCCGGCTGATAGGAGCCGGCGGCCGGAACCCCAGACTGGCAGCGGGCTGAGCTGCTGAGCCCACTGCCGGACTGGGGTTCCAGCCGCCAGCCCCACTCAGCCCACTGCTGGCCTGGGTGAATGGAACAAAAATCGGCATGTGTGCTGCAGGTTGCCGACCCCTGCGTTAAATGAGTGCAATGAGAGGAGGTAGGAGTGCGATTAGAGGAGGCAGGATGCAATGTTGAGGCTAATGGGGGAGCAAACTGACATGCTCAGGCGTCTGGTGGAGCTGCAGGAAAGGCAGCAGGAGCACAGACCATCTCTGCAGCCCCTGTATAACTGCCTGCCCTCCTCCCCAAGTTCCATAGCCTCCTCACCCAGACGCCCAAGAACATGGGCGGAGGGGCAGGGGGGGAAGGGTCCAGGCACGCAACCACTCCACCCCAGAGGATTGCCCAAGGAACAGAAGGCTGGCATTCAATAAGCTTTGAACTGTAGTGTGGCCTTGTCCTTCCCTCCTCCACCACCCCACACGGTGCTTCCCTCCTCCACCACCCCTCCCGGGCTACCTTGAGTGTTTTCCCCTATTTGTGTGATGAATTAATAAAGAATGCATGATTCTGAAACAACAACGACTTTATTGCCTCTGAAAGCGGTGATCGAAGGGGGGAAGGTGGTTGGCTTACAGGGAAGTAGAGTGAACCAAGGGGGCGGGTTTTCATTAAGGAGAATCAAACAGAACTGTCACACTGTAGCCTGGCCAGTCATGAAACTGGTTTTCAAAGCTTCTCTGATGCGCAGCGTGCCCAGCTGTGCTCTTCTAATCACCCTGGTGTCTGGCTGCACGTAATCAGTGGCCAGGCGATTTGCCTCAACCTCCCGCCCTGCCATAAACGTCTCCCCCTTACTCTCACAGAGATTGTGGAGCACACAATAAGCAACAATAACAATTGGAATATTGGTTTCACTGACTTTTCCTTTCACTTTTTAACCATGGTCCTTGTATGATTCTTACAGAGAGTAAGAGATGGGGAAAAGGGAGGAAAGAAAGTGGGGAAAGGGGACAGAGGAGAAAAAGGAGTGGGAAAACACCTGCAGCTTCTTGTATAGCACTAGGGGCCCAGAGTGAAACTTCCCCAGGAGTGGAGGGCTCTCAACCTGCCCCTGCTGAATCCTTGCTCGAGGACTTGCTATAACAACGTCCACCTCTTTGAGACCTAGTCAGGAAAGACAACTCTTTCTGCAGCCCCTGAGACTGGAGATTGGGATTCCTGCCCCCTACTGCAAGGTTTAGATCCTGCTCTGCTCTCCTCTGATCACTGCTACACCATCCTCAGCAGCTTCTCACATTGAACAGCTGCTGGGTCCGAGCTTTGAGAGAAGTCTGTGTCCATGTCCTCATCTCTATCCTGATCGCGCTATCGTCACCTCCTCACCTGCTTTTGCAGGTTCTTCACATACTGCAGGATAATGCGCGAGGGGTTTACAATGCTCATAACTGCAGCGGTGAGCTGAGCAGTCTCCATGCTTGCAGTGCTATGGCATCTGAGCGGGCAAGCCAGAAAAAAGGGCGCAAAATGATTGTCTGCCGTTGCTTTCACGGAGGGAGGGAGGGGCGACTGACGACATGTACCCAGAACCACCTGCGACAATGTTTTTGCCCATCAGGCATTGGGAGCTCAACCCAGAATTCCAATGGGCAGCGGAGACTGCAGGAACTGTGGGATAGCTACCCACAGTGCACCACTCTGAGACGCTAGTCATGGTACTGACTTAATGCGCTTAGTGGGGACACACACAATCGACTGTATAAAATCGCTTCCTAAAAATCGACTTCTAAAAAATCGACCTAATTTCATAGTGTAGACATATCTACACCATAGTCACCATATCTCAGAGTTCCTAGCTCCCCCTCCCTCCAAAATGTGGCTTCTCTAGCCCTAGGACCATGGTGCACTGCAGGAAAACTTTACTGCCCACCCTGCACGTTACCAGGAAGAAGCTCACTTTGCAAAAAACTTGTTCAGTTCACATTCCATGGGAAACCCAGGAGGCTCTATGACAGTGTGTTTGCAGATCAGTGATCAGAAGAGACTGGGTTAAAGCTGACCTGATCTGCTGCCGTTTGCAAAGGGTGGGGGTGGAGGAGGGTGGCTTGCATTTCAAAAGAGTGGATTGCAAATAGTTGGGATAGAGAGGAGTAAGAAAGTTGTCCCATGGAATTGTAGGATACTTCCAGCTGACTTCTGGGACCCGAGTCAAGCAGGGTTGCACCTACACTGCAAAGCGATAGGGCTCAGACCCTGGGACCTGGCTTAACTTGAGCTCATGCCCTCCAGCTCTGCAGGGTCCTGGGACCCTGGGTCTGAGCCCTGGGTTGGCACAATTGCAGTGTAGAAACAAGGAGGGTTAGGCTTCAGCCTGGGCTCAAGCACAGGCTTACATTTGCAGTGCAGACATACATACCCATTGAAACCACTACACCTTCTCTACACTACCAGAGGATCCCTTACACTGCAGTGACTCTGTCACAACTGTAGAGTGCTGAAAAGACCCTAGCCTCTGGTCTACTGGCAAGGTGTTCCTGTCAGTCTCCTAAAGTGATGTTGCTTCAATAGGTTGTGGAAGACTTGTCTCCTTATATCAGTATTTATTAAACACCGACAATGTGCTCAGCTTTCTCCAGGACACTGCGAAAATACACTTACTGCCCCAAAAGGACAGACAGTCTACTTGGGAAATGTTGTTACTGTTACACTAAAGCTTGGAAAAGTGGCCAAGGGAGAGGGTGCACTGTAAACATCTGTAACAAATGATAATAAATGATTTTTCAAGAAACCATCTGGGTTTTTCCTCAACTTAGAGGGTTTTTTAAAATTATTTTAAAATAAAACAAGATAATAAAAGCAGCAGAAAAGATTTATTGTAGACATTACCAACATGAAAGTCAATATGGAAAAAAAAAAGGTAAGGTGAGATCCTGGTCCCATTGAAGTCAATGGGAGTTTTGCCTTTGACATCTATGGGGTCAGGCTTTCACTCATGGCCTGATTTTGAGAACTGATGCTTAAAAAGAGCTACATAAGTGATCCAACCTTTAGCTGCAAATAAAGTCCCATCCTGTGAACACTTATTACTCCTAGGGGGATTCTGTGTACTGAATGTGTGCATAGTTAATGAGACACACATATTTTTTGTGCAGAAAAAAGCTTCCGCTGAAATGTTGCTGCAGTTCTGCCTTTGGCCCACCAGCGGGAGCTTTGGCAATAGAATACAACAGCAACTCCTGGCCAGCAAGGGAAGAGAAAGAGCCTGCCTTCTTCACTTCGCCTGCCAGGCCAGGTCAGGAGACAGAGGCTATGGGGAGACAGGCAGTTGGGTTGCTGAGGGTGGGGGGGTCAGATAGGGGCTCATAAGGGCTAGTTGGGGAGGAGAGACTGGGGCAGAGGATGAAAGGGAGTGGAGGCACAGGGCCACAGGGGGAGGAAGGTGCAGAGCCACATGGTGATGGGGGGGTGCAGAGCTACATAGGGACAGGGGAGTGGCTGAGTAAGGACACAGAGCCACATGGAGACAGGGGGAGGGGGTACAGAGCCACATGGGGATGGATGTAGTGGATGTCTGAGTGGGGGTGGAGAGACACATGTGGACATGGGTGCAAGGATACATGGGGGTGCAGAAACACATGGGGACGCGGCAGATTGCCTGACTGAAGGGGAGAGGCTAGGAGTCAGCCAGGGTCTGCATGGGGGAAGCTCCCTAACGATCCCTCCTTGCCCCCCCCAAAGGAGACCTGTTCCATACTTTTCCCACCCATACCCAACAATCCTCCAAGTTTACACCCATGCTCCTTCCCAGCAATTTACTTCCCTCTCCCTCGGCTCCTCTCCAGTGAACTAATCAAGACAGGGGGTGAGGTTTTCACGGCTACTCCAGCCCCTTTACACCAAGTAAAGCAGCTGAAATGGCATAAATGGGTCATAAAACCCCCTATAACAACGCAGGGGAAGATTTGCCCATCTCAGGCATTTCAGGGACATCTGTAAGGCTTCACTGAGGACCCCTTTGCAAACTCAGGCATAGGGAATGGGAGAGGTTTGCCAGGGAATGAAGCTGTGGTGATTCCAGGCAGTGCTACAGCCCATAGGGTAGCCCAGGGAGGCTGACATAACTTAATACAGGCCCTCAAGACTGTTCAGTTTAGGCTGGGGGCCCTTAATTAACTTGAGTTAAGAACACACCTAGTGAAAACACACCCTAAGAGGGGCATCTCTGAAGGGGGTTCACCACCCCTACCCTTGCTGTGTGTTCTGTGCTGCCCCTCTTACAGCACATTTTTATTAGGAAAGAGGTGTTTTCTTAACTCAAGTTAGCTAACACTAGATAAAATCCTAGTAAAGACAAAGTAGACTGTATTTTTCAAAGAGTTAGCAAGTGAAGGCAAGACTATGGGGAAGAAGTCTAGGGTCCACCTTGATCTATTAACTCATGTGAAAACTACAAACCACCTTTTGTTCATCAGAATTTTATCTCGAGTTAGCTCTCATGCATCAGCTAAGTTGGAGTAAAGAACACACTCCTTTTTCCCAGGGTATGTCTATGTAGCCTGCTGCAGCAAACCTCCCAGTCGGGGTCGACAGACTGGGGCTAGCAGGCCTTGTGCTAGCGCTCTAAAAATAGCTGTGTAGACAGTGCTTTGAAGTTGCGTCTGGAGCTTAGGCCCCAAACCAGGGCCTAAAAAAATAATGCAGTGATATTAACAACATCCATTGATTTTAAGAACGTAGACATCAAGGGCTAAATTTCCAAATGATCTAATCTAGGTTTTCTAATTTTGCAAATTCAGTTTAGCATCGATTAACCGTAAACAAACAAGATGGAATTTAACTATTTACCTAATCCCTGACTTGTGGGATAGTTAGTTAGCTAAATCCTATCATCTTGACAATTATTGGGTAGTGCAGAAACACAGGTGCAAGTCATTGCTGGTGCAAAACTGCATGTGCAAAATGAGAGACTGTCTTTCCAAAAACAAGCCCTTTGCAGTAACTAGAGATGGGCAAAATTCTTCCCACTAAAACTTTTTTTGCCTTCTCCCCCTATGCAGATTTGGACTGGCCAAAACATTTTGCAAATTTGTGTCAAATTTGCCAAAAACAGTTGTCATCTAACAAAAATGTTTTGATAAAAATAAAAAAAATTCATTTTTATATTTTCTAAACATAACTTTTTTTATTCCAAAGGATTTTTCATTTCAACTTTTACCTCAATTTCATTTTTAAAAGGGTCAAGAAAACTCAAACAAAAAATGTTTGGTCCCAAATGAAATTTTTCAAAAACTTTTTTGGTTCAGCCACTGAACTAAGAAAATCAGTTATTTGCACAGTTCTAATAATAACCAGAGATAGCAGAAGTTTCTGGTGCTCCTTCTCAGAACCACCAGAATTGTGTTCCATTACATGCATGGATTTTCTATTGTCGCTTCCTACAGAGACTTGGAGAAACTTGAATGTCTGTTGCTTCCCTCTATAAAACAACCCATCTTACAAGTTGTTGCCAGCCAGTAAATTAAAGGTGTATTTTACTCTCGTTTCCCAGTCTAAAACTGACTACACTCTGCTTGTTGTAATATAGATGGAAAAATAGGGGATGGCAAAATAAACTTCTCTCTAAGGCCTGTTCTCGTGTTCATAGGATTTCATGCCCATTGGAACTCTAGTGAGTTGGGCAAGAATACACCCAGCTTTAAAGTTCTGAACATAACCCCATAAGTAAAAAAGTCTCCTTCACTATTGAGCTATCTGTCCAGTTGGGCTGTTTCTATATATCCTGTCAGGCAGGGAAAGATGTTCATCAATTGCCGTCTCCAAGTCTGGCACTTAAGGTGGCTCTGCATAATTCACTGAGTGTGTATGACAGGTTTCAGAGTAACAGCCGTGTTAGTCTGTATTCGCAAAAAGAAAAGGAGTACTTGTGGCACCTTAGAGACTAACCAATTTATTTGAGCATGAGCTTTCGTGAGCTACAGCTCACTTCATCAGATGCATACCGTGGAAACTGCAGCAGACTTTATATATACACAGAGAATATGAAACAATACCTCCTCCCACCCCACTGTCCTGCTGGTAATAGCTTATCTAAAGTAATCATCAGGTTAGGCCATTTCCAGCACAAATCCAGGTTTTCTCACCCTCTACCCCCCCACACAAATTCACTCTCCTGCTGGTGATAGCCCATCCAAAGTGACAACTCTTTACACAATGTGCATGATAATGAAGTTAGGCCATTTCCTGCACAAATCCAGGTTCTCTCACTCCCTTACCCCCCTCCAAAAACCCACCCCCATACACACACAGACTCACTCTCCTGCTGGTAATAGCTCATCCAAACTGACCACTCTCCAAGTTTAAATCCAAGTTAAACCAGAACATTTGGGGGGGGGGGTAGGAAAAAACAAGAGGAAATAGGCTACCTTGCATAATGACTTAGCCACTCCCAGTCTCTATTTAAGCCTAAATTAATAGTATCCAATTTGCAAATGAATTCCAATTCAGCAGTTTCTCGCTGTTAATTTAGGCTTAAATAGAGACTGGGAGTGGCTAAATCATTATGCAAGGTAGCCTATTTCCTCTTGTTTTTTCCTACCCCCCCCTCCCCCCCGATGTTCTGGTTTAACTTGGATTTAAACTTGGAGAGTGGTCAGTTTGGATGAGCTATTACCAGCAGGAGAGTGAGTCTGTGGGTGTATGGGGGTGGGTTTTTGGAGGGGGGTAAGGGAGTGAGAGAACCTGGATTTGTGCAGGAAATGGCCTAACTTCATTATCATGCACATTGTGTAAAGAGTTGTCACTTTGGATGGGCTATCACCAGCAGGAGAGTGAATTTGTGTGGGGGGGTGGAGGGTGAGAAAACCTGGATTTGTGCTGGAAATGGCCTAACCTGATGATTACTTTAGATAAGCTATTACCAGCAGGACAGTGGGGTGGGAGGAGGTATTGTTTCATATTCTCTGTGTATATATAAAGTTTGCTGCAGTTTCCACGGTATGCATCTGATGAAGTGAGCTGTAGCTCACGAAAGCTCATGCTCAAATAAATTGGTTAGTCTCTAAGGTGCCACAAGTACTCCTTTTCTTTTTGAGTGTGTATGGATGTTCTTGGAAGGCACAGCAGTGTAGTCATCAAAGAGGAAAGCAGGCAGAATCAGAGCACAATCAAAAGTAAAGCCTGACACCACCCTCTCCTCTCTTTCACACACACACACACACACACAATGTGAGAAGGGAGAAACGTAAGGCAACTGGGCTTGGAGGGTGTCATGGGCAGAAGAGGTTTTATTGTTGTATCTTCTTTACAACTATAAGGATTTAATGCTATGTTAATCTCTAGCACTCTTCTGATCACAGTGTTCTAGTTCCATTTGAGTCAGTGTTCCCAGTACAAACCTATTTTCTATGGGACAATTTACTCCATGCAAAAAGCTTCTCATATTAGATTTCAACTGGAATAATAATGTTTATTCTCTATTAAATCTATCTGTTTTCAAATTAAAAGCAACACAGAAAAAGTGATCACTGAGAGATTTTTAAGTTCCAATAACTAAAACACTTCTCTTTTTTTCTGAAATTCAAAAAGTACATATTTTGCACACCCCAAAATGCCCAAGTTAAATATATTTAGAAATAGATATTGTGCATAAGGATGATCAGCAAATAGAACAAGGGCCAAATCCTTTTCCTATTGAAGTCAATGGCAAAAGTCCAACTGGCTTGTACGGGAACAGGATTAGGCACCTACTCTACCTGTAGGCTGCCACCTTGTGCTGTACTCACATGAGATTCCACATATTTTGTAGGGTTGGGCTGAGAATACTTGGCTCAGAGACCTCCAAGAACACCAGAGAGGTGCAAGATGTGGTACTGTCTCCTTCTGTTAGTAGTAAACTAATCCCCCAGCATAAGGTCTGGGGGTACCATGCCGGTGGAAATGGTATATTTTGCATGAGGTGCAGATTATTAACATTTCTTATCTATACCATAGTGGTATCTTGAAGCTCAAGTCAGGATCAGAACCCCTTTGTGCTAGATACTGTAAAAACACATAGTCCAAATATGACAGTCCTTGACATGAAGGGTTTAACAGATGAATGTCCCAGTCTTGCAAGTTGTTCTGCGTGGGCAAACTCCTGCACCTACTTGTAGCCCAACTGATGCGAACTGATCCAACTTGCTGGATCAGGGCCTAATTTAAGACCAGACAACACTTGGGTGTATCAAAGAGTCAGAGAGAATGGTGGAAGGAAGATGAGGGAATAGACTCACTATAGGCTTCTCTGCATTAGGGGTGTATAAATTCTAGCCTGCACTAGCATATCACACACTAACTGGCCTGTGGGGACCCTGCTGGCACACACCAAAAGTTCTCTAGTATACATTAATGTCGTACTCTTTGCAACAGGACTACATTAACATGCACTAGGGAACTTTTAGTGTGCGCCAGCAGGTTCCAAACAGGCCAGTTAGTATGCAACCCATTGGTGCAGACTAGCATTTACACACCCCTACTGTGAATTAACACACTGTATAGACAAGCCCTCTGTATACACCCATATCCTTCTCAGTAAATGTTTAAAAGATTTAAAAACAGATAAATGAAATAAATATCAGTCATTCCTACTGGCTATCTACCTAGCTGAGAGTCGGACCATGTATATGGCTATTACATGGCAGTTTTTGTAAGACTAGGGGTCTTAACCTTAGTCCTGGTCAAATTTCATCTTAGGTACCCAGATTCTGCCCACTTCAATTCTCCACTGCAATTTCAGTTGGAAACAACATTCTACTATATTCCTCTTGTGTGGTGTTGCTTTGAGCCTTTAGACAACCATCACGCTCCACTGTAGTCAGGAGTCTGCATTTCCAAGGTGGGTAAAAGTGATGCTACCGCTAACATATGGATGTTTGAAGCTTGGTTACCTAATGTTTGCAAAACATTTTGAGACCTGCCTGATAAAAAGCCCAATAAAAGTGCAAAGTATTATGATTATTATTATTATCATCATCATCATCACCTATGGCAATAAGACTAATATACTAGCCTGTAAAGTCTCTATTTGGTCAACAATCTGCAAATGAAAAGAGCTGGTACGAAACATGGTAGACACACATGTATTAGTGTAAGTCCTTGTGCTAAAAAATGTGTCATTCACATACTAAATTGCAACAGCTCTATACCATTGAACTTATTTTACAATAAAAAAAAAAAAGGCTTTGGAGAAACGCCTGAATACTGGTTTACTCTAAAGCCAACGTTTGTTCCACATATTTACTGGGTAAATATGTGGAATTTACTGGGTAAATATGTCATTTTTGTGTTATTATGTAAAAGGGATTTAAAACCATTTGGAAAAGAATCCCAACTTGGACAAAAATAGTGGGTTTAGAGAGTAAACTGGGAGTGTAAAATCATTCCTCCTTCCTTCAAGCTGTGGTTTCTGGTGGCCTGTTCAAACACTGAAAGCTTTGGTCTTGTAAACCGTGATGTGTCTGAAGGCTCAAGAAAATAATGTGCATACTTACAATACATGTATCTAAATATTTGGGGCAAGTTGTCCCTTGTGTGAGTTCTCTTTCACATATGAAGTATGAGAACTGATCGCCTTTATGACTTTATCCCAGCTGAAATAAATGCTCATGTTGTTCTATTTGTACGAATGGCTAATCCAGTTTAATATACTTTTCTTTTGACGCACGCAAACAGGACTTTCGCAAGTTAACAGAAGTGCCTCAGCTGTGACCCTCACCCTTTTGTGGTCTCCCCTCCACGCCAGCTTAAGTTACAGACAGGGAAATTTATCTTTGTGCCATTGCTAACAGAAGGGAATTATTCAGGGGCTGCTGTGGACCAGTTTGATACCTTGATGGCTGCTGTACTTTGCACCGCTTCTGCACTGGCCCTATGCAGAATCACTGGGGCATAAGAATCCCTTAGATATTCCCCTTTCCAACCCCAGCCTACCCAACAATGCCCCCTTTGCTGGGACCTGCTGTGGGCAGATTATGGTAGAGAGAGCCTTTTGCACTAAGGTATTGCCCAATGGCG
Source organism: Eretmochelys imbricata (assembly GCF_965152235.1). NCBI lineage: Eukaryota > Metazoa > Chordata > Testudines > Cheloniidae > Eretmochelys > Eretmochelys imbricata. The sequence goes on from NC_135574.1 coordinate 95,972,574, forward strand.
GCACTTGTGCAAAGGGATCATGGGGCAATGATGAATCGGGCAGAGAGTGACAGCTGTAACTTTGAGTCTCCTGGCTCAGTTATTTGTATCACATCTTTAATATTCTCCCTCTGAATAGTAGCAGTTTGTACTGAATGACAGAAAGAACAATCTAAAACTAGACATAAAATGTAGTAAATGTCACAGGACCTCCTATAGTACACTGACGTGAAATTTATTAGTAAGCTTTAAAAAAACCCCTATTTTTAGAGTAACTGCTTTAAAGAGATGACAAAACTTCAGCCTTCCAGAAGGTGACACGGCTCTCTAAAATTCCCCGAATTTTAATTTAGGGCAACTCAGAAGGAAACTACGTACTTAAACATTTCCAAAATTACCACATTCGTGCTCAAGATTGTCCTCAGCAATAACAACCAAGAACTCTTACTACATTTTAATTATACTCCGGTATTCTGGGACAGCAATGATGCAACTGTGGCCTCATGCAGCAAGAGGTTGCTGAAAAACATCAAGATAGCAGTCAGTAACCTAAGGTTTGGAGTTACTGATGGAAACTTAGCATTTTTCTCAGTACTGATTATTTCAACATGGCCTCTATCCTGAGCACCCAGCATGGGTTATAACCAACCAATGGGGTGGAGCGACCAATTTTCCAAAAAAGCTTTGCTTGCTGTAAGTAAACTAAATTTAGCAATTACTTTGTAGCAATGCAGGATTAGTTGGATCCCCTTTGCAGCATTTATATGCATAGATATTATTACGATAGGTATCACCAGATGGCTCCATTACACATAGTCTTCTAAGGTCTTTTTCTTAGTGTGCAAGCAAAGGCTCAGTCTTGGAAAGACATGCTGGGTGGTGGTGTTAGTTTTGTTGTGCAAGGTTCTTGGGAAAAGCAATTGTGCAAGTGGCAGGAGAGTTTCTGCCTTCGTCTCTGATTAGAATCAGTTCTTGAATGGTTTTGGGCCGTGGTTTCTGGAAGAAGGGATTGCCTTGCTTACTCGTTGACCATCTCTGCTCCTGTGTAAGTAAAACAAGTAACACTTAGCACATACCCAAACTCTGTGTCACAGATTTCTCCTCCACTGGCAAGCCAACATGCAAGGCCACAAACATTTGCTACTGCTCCTCAGACAGGCAATATTATTACATATTACAAGCTCCATAGTCATGTGTTATATGTTGTTGTCACTGGCACAGATTAACTGCTGTAAGAACAGGCAGCTATAGTCTTCCTCTCACTGTGTCCTGGAGGGCATTTACTCCAAGGCAGGCAGGCAGTGTTTCTAGCACTGCTCTCCTTAGTTATTCCACTGGGAAAGAACACTTCAGTTTCTGCCAAGGGCTCCATAGAAACCTCCCCACCAAAGGCTGCAGCAGGCTACACTGAATCAGAGCATCCTCAGAGCAGAGCTGTGCAAAATGTTCGTTGCAAGCTGTTGAGCAAACCTAGTCCAAACTGCAAGAGAACCTGGTCTGAATTCACAGGTCTGCACTGAAATCAGGCAGGATTCACTGTTTCACATGGTTTGACTGAGTTTTACATTGAAACTGAGAGTTTGTTTAAACTTAGCCTCAAAAAGAAACTCAGGAATGTGAGTCCACATAGGCTGAAATGAAATAAAATGGCTTAAATGCTTCACAGGTATAAACTGATCTCTGATTAGCCTCTAAGTTTACTAAAATGTCTCCTCAGGCAAGAGACCAGACATGGAAATATATATTTAAAGAAAGTTGATATGGAAGTGGGGTGGACTAAATCTCAGGTTTACGATAGAAAGTCTCATTGTCTAACCCTAGTTATTTCTTAGTTTTAACTCGGTCTTTATTCAGTCAAAGTTTCCATTAATTTCCATCAGCATTTGCCTGAGTAAGGACTATATAAAAACAGGACTGCAGGATTTGATTCTTTAACAAACAAACTTTCAGTGAATTTCAGCTTTGCTTCAGTCTTTCTATGCACTTTGTATTTCAGTGCAATATAATCAAGAATTTAAATGAAAGTACTTTCTTGATTATATGATCTCAGTAGTTATATTGTATGGACCATCAATAATTCTTTTCCTTCAGTTGTAGGCCTTGCATTTCTTTGTAGACTAAAGTGAGCTGCAGATTAATTTACAGTAATCCCTCCAGAGCAGGGGTTCCCAACCTTGGCTTGCAGCTTGTTCAGCGTAAGCCCCTGGCGGGCTGCGAGACACTTTGTTTACCTGAGCGTCCGCAGGTACAGCTGCTCACAGCTCCCACACCACATCAAGTTTGGGAACCCCTGCTCTAGAGAATGTTCCTCTTTATGTCACTCTGAGTCCCTCCGACTTGCAACCCACTTTAATTCACATATTTGAATTCCTTTTATTTTTCTAGTATCCAGGATCACAGCTCTTTTTTATTTAAATAGAATATTTACTCCCAAAAAGTTCCATGTGCCAGACTCTAATGAAATCCAAAGCTTTCCCTGTTAGTCCAACCAAACCTAATTTACAGTGGGCCAGATTTACCTCATGAACACACGGTCATGCTGTCTGGAGTGGCTCACAACTGTGAGTGGCTACCTCAGTGCAGACTGTCAGAAAACAAGGGCAGACACCCTAAACTATAATTAGATTTCACCAAGCCAGTAACAAATGTGAACTTCTGGACCACTATATCAATCTTACCATAGAGTCACTGACAGTCCCCTTAGACTCTCCAGCCTATCTTGCCAGACAGACAAACTGAACTTTGTAATAACGGTTATTTAAACCATAAATCACACCACATCAGGTTTCTCTCTGTCCCAAGAGACCAGTCACTTACCCCAGATCAATTGATACTCCAGATCTTACACCAAAGACAACACTGGCAGCCAATTCTATAGTAAACTATCTGAAGACTTATTAGCTAAAAAAAAAAAAGTATGAGAATTACTGAGAGGTTAAAGCAGGTAAAATATATGTACAGGTGAATCACAGTTTGTAGCTCCAAATGGTGTTAATGCTGTAATAAACTGCCAGTTTCCCAAAAGTCTTTCAGGGTACCCAACTTGTCTCTGGGGATCTCCACTATGCATCTGGTGCACTTCCCTGTAAGAGTCCAAACAGTTCAGAGAAGAAGGATCTTTCTTTGGATCCATTCTTATATCTTCTTCTCACAGAAGACAAGCCGACAGTCACTCGACCCACGAGGGGCTTTTCCTTTGATGGGGCTGCGTGAGAACTGCACTTTGAGCCTCTGACCTCAGGTCGTCACACACAGTGGCCATTTGCTTTGGAACTAGGTCCTTTTCTCATAAAGTCCTTCATTAGCAGTCCACAAGGCTTCTTTGATGTCCGATGAGTTATTGAGTTACAGGCGTATTTACAATGCAAACGTTTGCTATTACACTATGACAGGACACAGATAAGTAAAAACAATGCATGTAACATCCCATTAGTTTTATAATATTTAAACACTCAAAACACATGTACATTTAACAATTGCTTTGATCTAATACACAAGTGAATTGGCCTGAATACACACTGACATGACCTAGTCTGCCAGTGTCACACACACATTATGAAGTTACACTAAGGATGAATTGGTCCAACATACACAACAAATTCTGCCTCAATTTCTTCAATTCCAAGTGACTCACACACAAAAAAAAGAGTAGCGTTGATGTGAAAAAAGGCAATTTTCCAAAGTACAAAGAGCTTGTTGTGCCCAGTTGCTGTACAATAAGAAACAGACAGAACATTTCCCCAATCATATTACTTTAACCTTCTGAGGGCAAATGTTGTATATGGAACAGCCTTATAATCATTAGTTTCTCTCTGTTGTAGGGCAGGTATACCCCGTCACCCCTTGTGGGAGGAGAGAAGGGTGGTATAGCGCTGTGGCTGGGTCCAAATAACCGCTCCTTTCCTCAGGGTGGTATTGCCTAATGGTCAAAGTCAATGGGCCTGCCCCTTGATTCAGGGCAGTGGTGCCCAGCAGCCAGAGTCAGTAGGACTGGCCTTTGCCTCAGGGCAGTATCACCTAATGGCCAGAGTCAACAGGACCGCCTATCAATGCAGGGCAGTATGGCCCCGTGGCCAGGATCAGTAGGGCTATCTTTAGCTTCAGGGCAATCTTTGGCTACTCCTTAACGTGAGGATGATGTCTGCCAAGGGGGTTCATTGATCGGTTTTTAGGTGGCTGAGGAGCCCAGTTCGTGCCCTATAGATTTTCCCACAGAAGTGATATGTGTAATCTTGGAGGAGACATAGTTGTTGGCTGGAGTGTTGTACCCTTTCTTTCCTCCTTTGTCGCTTCTCTGTCTCATGAGCACGTCTGTTCTCCTCAAAGTGAGCTGTGGCTTGGCGTATGGTGTGGCACCACTTGTTCTGTTCTGCGCCAAGTCCTCCCAGTTTGTTGGGTTGGTGCCTCCCTTTTTAAGGTGTACTTTCAGTATGTCTTTGATATGTTTCTTCTGCCCCCCGTGAGCCCTTCTTCCCTGACTTAGCTGAGAGAACAGTACTTGCTTCGGGAGGCGAGTGTCAGGCATATGTACACAGTGAGCAGCCCAGGGGAGTTGATGTTTCATAATCTGTGCTTCTACACTGTTGATGTTGCCTGCAGAGAGAATGCTGATGTTAGTGCGTTGGTCTTCCCAGCTGATCCTGAGAATCATCCTGAGGCAAAGCTTCTGGAACCACTCCAGCCGCTTGAGATGTTGTCTGTAGGCTACCCAGGTCTCACACCCATAGAGAAGGCTGGGGGTTACAACTGCCTTGTAAACCAAGATCTTGGTGCCTATTTGCAGATGCCTATCATTGAAAACTTGTTTCAGTAGTCTTCCAAAGGATGTGCTGGCACAATGGATCCTGTATTCGATTTCTGTGTCAGTGCTGGCTATTTGGGACAGGTGGCTGCCAATGTATGGAAAATGGTCCACATTTTCCACAGGTTCTCCGCTGATGGTGATTTGTGGAGTATGAATAGTAGTTTGTGCAGGTGAGGGCTGGTAGAGTACCTTCAGAGAGAGACCCAGGCTGTGACAGGCATCTGCAAAAAAGATTTAGGGTGCTTTTCAGATCAGCCTCTGTGTGTGCGAGAATGATGCAGTCATCTGCATACTGAAGGTCAGTGATGCCAGTTCTCATGATCTTAGATTTTGTTTGGAGATGTCAGAGATTGAGGAGTTGGCCAGCCATATGATACTCAGTCTCGATTCCATCAGGAAGGTGGTCATGGATGAGAATCAGGATCATGGCAAGGTAAATGGAGAAGAGTACTGGAGCAATGGCACAGCCCTGCTTGGCACCAGTGTGAATGATGAATGGTTCGGTCTCTGAGCCGTTGCACAGAATGGTGGCGGTCGTCCCATAATGAAGTAGTCTGATGGATCTCAACCTTGCCATGGTGGAGAGGCTTGCGTGGGCTAAAGACCCTCAGAGCTATACTGTCCGGAGCTTTCATATTTCTGGTAGGGTCACCCTTGGTGAGCAGGTCTGAGGCAAGGCTCCTGACTAACTGCGGTCCAAACTTCACAAGACCCCAACAGTGGAACAGGCGCATACAGAGGACCTTCTAGTACTCTGTGGCTGTGTAGGCAGATGAGAACTGTAGCAGGAGAGAGGCCCCTGGTTGTCTTGGATCTCCTTGTCACTGGGTCAGGCTTTTCCTCCTGTCAAGTCTCATGTGGTTACCGCCTGCACACCAGTTTCCCCGTGTTAAAAGATTTCACATGCAGCCTCTGCCAAAGGGCTCACACCCGCACAAAGCCCTGCCACAACGGACGAGTGGCAGGGAAGACAGGAGCAGTGATCTCTGGGAGTCTTTAATCACAAATCTGCATGCAGGCAGCAGCCATGTGATGGTCATCTTGTGATTGGATGAAACAGAAGTGCATTTCAGCAGCAGCAGCACCTGGGATGTCCGCACCCTTATGGATTCTCAGCACAGTGAATGCCCAGAAAGAAGAACTGCCATAATTGCTAGAGAACTGGCAAGACTCAACATTGACATTGCAGCCCTTAGTGAGACACACCGGGTCAATGAGGGCCAATTAAAAGAGGATGGAGGTGGCTACACCTTCTTTTGGAAAGGAGCACCACCCTAAGAGAGACACATTCACAGGATTGGCTTTGACATCAAAAATAAGATCACCAGTCAGCTGTTGGAGCTTCCCATGGGAATCAACGAGCATCTCATGACTCTTCGGCTCAAGCTCAGCAACAACCAATAAGCCACAGGCATCAGCGCATGCATCCCAACACTCGATGATGAGGAAGACAATAAGGAGCAGTTTTATAGCACTCTCGATGCAGTCCTCGCAGTCAAACTCATCTTCCTGGGAGATTTCAATGCCAGAGCTGGATAGGACTCCCAACTCTAGAATGGCACAATAGGCAAAGATGGGGTAGGAAATGTAAACCCCACTGGTATTCTCCTCCTCAACAAACGTGTGGAGGATGACCTGCTCATCTCAAATACCATCTTTAGGTAGAATAACACATTTAAGACCACTGGAAACCATCCTCAGTCCAAACACTGGCACTTCCTCGACTAGTCAGAGCCAGAGATTACACTGATGTCCATATAACATGAGCTATGAAAGGTACAGATCACTGCTGGAAAGACCATCCATTAGTATGATCAATCGTGTATCTGCAGCTCGCTCCACCACACTGCAAACACCCAAAGACTAAACGAAAATGGTACAACGTCAAAGCACTTCAAGACCAAGCCAGCTGCGAGACGTTCCAGCAACACCTGTCTGAGAAACTCTCTAACTTGCCTGACAACATCAATGATATTCAAGAGCACTGCGATGAACTTAAAAATACCATTCACAGTGCATGTGATGAAACCATAGGATATTCCACTCAGTAGCACCAAGACTGGGTTGATGAAAACAATGAGGAAATTCTAGAATTAATTCAACAGAAAAGAAATGCATTCTGTAACTGGCAAAATGATTCCTCTAACCAACGAAAACATGAGGCCTATCACCTGTTCAAAGCCAAAGTCCAAAGGAGGCTATGTGATATCAAAAGCAAGTGGTGGCAAGAGAAGGCCTTTGAAATCCAGGGTTTCATAGACCAGGATTATATGGGAAGCTTCTTTCAGGCAACAAAAGCTATATATGGGCCAAGCTCCCAAAGGCCCAATTGCCTTGCATTCCCAGGATGGCTTCACCCTCCTCAAGGACAATGCAGCCACTAAACAACACTGGAAGGAGTGCTTTGAAAGCCTACTAAACCATGAATCCACGGTCTCTGAAGCCACCATCGAGTTTATTCTACAACACTCAGCAATGGAACACCTTGCTGATCCACCATCTTCTGAGGAAGCCCAGCATGCCATCACCTAGACAAAAAAATCACAAGGCACCATGCCCAGATGAGATTTTTAAAGCACAAATTTTGCCAACTCCTTGACAAAATCTGGACCTGAGAAGAAGTTCCACTTGACTTTAAGAACACCAACTTTGTAACAATATTCAAGAAAAAGGAAAAATCTGGCAGGAACTACAGAGGTATTGCCCTCCTCTCTGTCACAGGGAAGATCCTTGCCCGGATCCTACTTAACGCCTCCTCCCCCTTGCTGAGGAACTCCTCCCCTAATCACAGTGCGGCACTGACATGATCTTTGTGGCACGACAGATTCAGGGAGAAATGCAGAGAGAAACACCAGGAACTGTTCGTGGCATTCATTGACCTAACCAATGGCCTTTGAGTCTATCAATCATGATGCCCTATGCAAGGTGCTGTATAGATCTGGCTGTCCACAGAAATTCATTTCCATCATCAGACTACTCCATGATGGGATGACTTCAGGCCAGTATGGCCTAGTGATCAGAGTCAATAGGGTTGCCATTGTATGCAGGGTGGTGTGGCCTAGTGGCCAGAGTCAGTGGGGTCATCCTTATGTGTGGACAATGGGGCCTAGTGGCCAGAATCAATAAGATGGCCCTTCTAAGCAGGGCAGTAGGGTCCTGTGGTCAGGTAGAGGATAGGCTACTATCCAGGGGTGGGTTGGCATCCTGGGTAGTGGGACCCGGGCCCTCTCTACTGCATTGGGTCCCAGCCAAGGGACGTGTCAGCAGTGAATGTATTCACCACTAGATCAGCAGGGATCTGTCCTAATCACACTGCCTCTGTTTCTGGTTCTACAACTGGAACAATGTCTAGTTCCCCTGGGTTACTTCCTACCCTATCTTCCAGAGCCATAGTCCACAGGTCCTCTGGGTCATTGGCCGGTGAAGCTCCCAATGACTCCTTCCCCTTATGGGCTTTCGTGGGCAGCTGGGTATCCACTTGGGTTTCAGCATGTCTGGCCTCCATGGTCTGGGCTCCAGCAGCTCCTGGGAGGGTGCCTGCAACACGCATTCTCTCTCCTCAGCAGTCAGCATGGACTGAGTTAGACTGCTACCTTTTATACTATGGTTCCAGTTTGAGCTTGCCCAGCAGGGGTGAGGGACCATGGCTTCTTCAGCCCATAGTATGGGGTTAACCCCTTCCTGTCCAGTGAAGGGCAGGTATCTCCTATCACACTCTCTCAAGGATGACATGAGGAAAGGATTAGATAAATAATTTTCAAAACTTAGAATCATAGGACTGGAAGGGACCTCAAGAGGTCATCTAGTCCAGTCCCCTGCATCCGTGCCCAAGAGGAATTCCTCAAGAGTATACATATGGAGACATCCAGGGCTGAGGAAGCTATCCAGCAACAGAGGACTGCTGTCACGCCATCATGGGAAGAGAATATGGCTGTCACAGGAAGGACATCTTGGGCCAAATTTGTCCCTGATGTAACTTAGAATTGTAGTGTCATATCATGTAAACCAAGCCACATTTACCTGTGACATAGATGTTTTTTACAATATGCACTGGCAGTTTTAAATATATCTTGAATATTGTAGCACCTTCCATTCAAGAATGTGTATTTTTCTGTTAGTTACATATTTAGTCATTCTGTGTTTTACACAAAATTTTCCAGTTATTGTTGGAAACCTGAACAGATTTTAGAGATGCTCTTTATTCCTCATCCCTATTTCTTTTTAACTATGCAATTATCCTCAGTTTGTTTTTTGAAAAATTACAAATCTAGCATATGAGATGCAATCCCAAAAGTTGAGAAGCAGATAGTTTAGATCTGATAATAAGGTTTCATAAACGCTATTTTTACTGATCGGGCAAAGGGACAAAATTCATCCCAGGCCCATACTTGCCAAAGCTTGAAGTTGTTTGGATCTTGAGTTTTGGTTCAGTCCATTATAAAGATAGAAACCAACCACAAAATTCAGATCTAGATTCAAACTTTCACAGAATGTGGGTTTGAATCTGTCTCCATGTACAAAAATATTCATCCTGGGGTCTGTTGCTCATATCATATAATCCCTCAGCCTGGCTCTCTAACAGGACTCAAGGGAATATGTTAGCCTTTAGTAAGCTAAAAACTTTAATTTTGAAATCATATCATATTTATTACATTTAAATTCTATATTTTAGTGTGTTTTTGTTTGCATTGAAAATATACAATAAAATGTGGTAGCAGGAAGACTCACAGTGAGACATAGCTCAGTGGTTTGAGCATTGGCCTGCTAAACCCAGGGTTGTGAGCTCAATCCTTGAGGGGGCCATTTAGGAAATTGGGGATTGGTCCTCTTTTGAGCAGGTGGTTGGACTAGATGACCTCCTGGGGTCCCTTCCAACCCTGATATTCTATGAACATTCCAGGAAACTGAATCCTCATATTAATTAATAATTAGTTTGCTTTTTTAAAAAAACTGTAGAAACATGAATTTAATTAACCCAGAATAGGATGCAGATGAGATGTACAGCTGAGAACAGACTTTTATTAAAAGGCAAAGTTAAGAACCATATGCAAGAAGAATCCTATTTTCATGGTCTAACTGGTTGGACAGTGATAAGGAGAGAGAGGCAAAACAATGAAACAATCCAGGTTTTCACATCAGTGACAAGTATTGAAGTTGATGCTCAGGAAGAAATACCAAGTAATAGACATGATGTTGTAAAATGGACCTGGCAACTGTAAAGTACAAATGGCCCATTGAAGTACTCTTTCATTATGCAAGGACCAAAATTAGAGATGAAAAGTAATTTAAGAAAACAACAGAGACTGGGATTTCTGGAAATAGACACAAAAATGCAAAGGATAGTGTTTGCACAGGGAAACAATATGAAATCCATAACAATTACTTGAGACATGAAAATGACTGTCAGACGGACCAGGTGGCAAGATTAAAGACAAATTATTTTTATTGAGATGAAGAGATGCAGAACTGCTGCTACGGTTCACTTAGAACCAGTAACAGTCACAACATGTATAATATTTCAAAGAGGAAAAAAACCCCAAACACCTTAAAAGGTGACATGGAAAGGAAAAATGTGTTTTGCTTGTTGGTATGTAGAAAGAAAGAAAGCCTGATTTTTAACCACACACACACACCACACACATTTGCTTCCTGATCATTTTTATCTTAAAAATAATAGTATATCAGAAAAATAGGCCTCCCTTGCTTTTGATGAAAGTCTTCTTTGGCGCGGATTGGGTGCTTTCTCACTGAAATGAGAAACGAATGGCTCTAACAAATGAATCTTCTCTCTCAAATATTTATACAGCACTTGAGTTAAATAAATAAATAACATCAACAAACACCACCATCCTCTCTTCCCCTCTCACCACCCCCGCCCTCAAGTTTTAAACACTCTGAATGAAAATCACCTTCCTTCTCAATTCATCAGATTTCATTTTGTGATGTCATAATTCTATTTGTTCTCGAGTCAACTACATATTGTTTCAAGAAAAACATGATAGGCCAGTCCAGAATTTGTAATGTGAAACACATGAAGAAAAAAACCAACACCTTAAAATAAAGAAAAAAATCCAGCCCTTCTTTTATACACAATAAAAAAAAATCAAACCCATTTTTATTATTAATGAGCCATACTAATGACTGCCACCAAATTCTCTCCTAGGTTGTATGCATGGAGCTCTCACTTGAGTCATTGTGAGTTGCATGCATGCTAGCAACAGCAAAATTTGACTTACAGAGGTAGATACCATGAATGAGATCAAATGGAGCCTGAATATAAATATGACATAATTACAGTAGAAAAAAATGACCATGGGAGCCTTGTCTGTATCAGGGCTCCAAACATCGCTAACATCACTGCAGCATCACCAAGATTAGCAACAGGGAGAACATTTTAGAAAATTTTCCTAGTGTACAGAAGGCTACAGAGAAGTAAAATAACTTGTCCAAGGTCACAAAAGTAGTTCGTGGTAAATTTGGGAATAGAATCCAGATCAGCTGATTTTGAGTTCTATGTCTTAACCACAAAACCATTGGTACTTTCAATTCACATCCCTACTAAACTAAAACTAAAAAAATCTTGTGTAAAAGCCTGTCTCAGTTCTATACAACAGTCCCTGTAGTTCTTTTATGTTCTCTGCATTAGTAGGTGTAGTTGCTAATAGCAGCCTAACTTAGGTTTATTTCTGTACCACTTTGTGACCATTAGCCACTTCCCCAATAGAAAACCATGCTGAAAATATATGACCTCTATATTCCATTCCTAACACAAACAAAACATAGATTAATGTTATTTAAAGAGTTTATTATTACTGAAAAATAACCCCCTAACCACAATGAGGAAGGGGAAAGGAGCTGCATATGTTGCAATCCTTGAAGGAAATTGAAATCTGCATTTTGACAGAGACATGCTTCAAAAGAAAAAACTCACCAAGTGGTGAAAATGTCCTTCGTGCTATTATTAATGACTGCCAAAAAGTTAAATGGGAAATACTACTGATATTTTTGTGTGTTTGTTATTTAATAAAAGCATTTAAGCTTCCGCTATCTTCTCCAATGGATTAAAGAAGGACTTCACCCTGGATCAAATCTGATCAACTTGTTTTTAGTATACTTCATACAGTGGTTGACACAGAATGTCTTGTCTGGTGCCTTATTTAATGTTGCTTGTCTAGGAAAAAAAGTAGGTTGCAAAACAAGATTTAAATTTTGTACAAAATACTTCATACCCTTTATATTGTATAAGAAAACAGAGGATGCAGGATTACTATAAAGTTTTGTGTCTTCTCTAAGAGCCTGATCAAGTTTGGGCCTACTGAAGTCAATGGAAAGATTCACATTGACTTCAATGAACTTGGATGAGGCCCAAGAAGAAAGTGAATCAATTTCAGATCTTATTTTAAAGCTCTGGCTTTTCCAAACTGCCAGCCACATAAATGCATAGGAAGATGTGTGTGTGAGTGTACACATATCTCTGCAGCCTGCAAGGGGTTATACAGAAAACATAAATGAAAATCTTTATAGTGTTATTGAACCAAACATTTCTACGTCTCTGCGGATGGCTTGTCTCTATTGCTGAATAAGAGCAGTACAATAGACATTTGGTCATTACTGAAATGGGATGGATCTGAACGGTACCCCAAGATGAAAAGCCCACTGCCAATTTCCTGAGCAATCAAGTTCCTCTATGGATAACTATTTCTGAAAATTACCCTTTGGAAATCTTCCCTTTGAGGCTACTAAGAATACTTTGAAAATCCCTTTGTCTAAACCATTTTTTCATAAGTATTTTGTGTAAGACAGGCAAAGTTTCCTTTCCTTAAGTTTTAAGACTCTTGTACATATTAACATGTTTTCTTTCATTGCATTTCTCAAAGCCTTTTACTGTAGCCTGTGGCATGGCACTCTGCCAGTAAGCATTCCAGTGTCAGACACCAGTTTGGCACACAGACCCCAGCTGTCATCTTGTCTACAGGGAGAGACAGATAATGTACTACATGCTCCCAGCACAGTCTTCTGTTCCACATTGGTTTCAAAGCCCTAGGTACCCATATGTTAAAAGATATGAAAACCTCATAATAAAATTAATTTTAAGAGAAGAGAAACTAGGGAAGTGTAAAACAATTCCAGATCCTACCTACTGAGGATATATAAGCATGCTACTGTATTTAGTAAAGGATAATGATAATAAAATCTGCTGCCTGTCACCCAACACACTGTAGATGTATGAAAATATCCATAGAGAACTAGGAAACCATACCTGACATTCATGCTTAATATTCCCAGAAGGCAACACTTTATGCTACCAGTGCAGATTTCTGAGAGATGCTTGACTTCATTCAAAGCTCTAGGTATCTGTTTGTAGAATTATCATATAACAACAATCGGTCTAGTCCTGAACTCCTTACTCAGACACAAGCCTCAGTGAAAGCAGTCAATCATATTTTGGTCTGGGAAAGCAATTTTGGGATTGGGCACAATAAAGAAATAATAATTCATATTATTAACGTAATAAACATTTACACTTACTTACAAACATTCCACTCCATCCCTAACAACATGCAATCCAGCTTTTAACATTTCAGCACATAAAAAGTTAGTTACTTCAGTCTCCCTTTATATTTTTACCATGTCATGTCCTGTACCAAATGGGCAGAATTATTTTAACTAATTTCAGCCTAAAACTTCATGAGTTCTAAATTTCAACTTGAATTATATTGAGTTTGCATTGTGCTAATGGAGGGACTGAGATGAAAGGGGAAGAGAAAAATTCCAATGAAAAAGGATTGTGTATGTGTCTATGTAATGTACATACAATATAGATATTTTATATGGGGCACCCACTCATGTCATTGTCTGCTCTCCCTAATACAGCGATCCATGTATTTTTCATATCTAGACTGGATTATTGTAACACACTATGTCTGGAGCTGAGGTGGCAGCAATGCAGAGGCCCCAGATTGTGTAGAATCTGGCAACACACCTCTAGAACTGGATGGGCCTCCTTGAACACATCCCCCCAGTGCTGTAGTCTGCTTTTGTTACCGGTTCAAGGCCTTTCTCCTGTCTTCAAAGACCTCATCAGATCAGACCCTGGTACATCAGTGATCACTTCTCCATCCACAGTAAGCCAAGACAGCTATGATCCTCTGGGACTATGCAGCTCATAAAACCCAGGATGAAGTGCATGAGAACTGGAGACCGCTCTCAGTTGATGGTGTCAAAGTCAGATTCAAGGCTCACAGAATTTGTCAGACCACTCTGTTTATTAGCAAAGCGCTTTGCCAGTGCACCCAGATATGTGAGCCCTGAATCTGACTTTGACAATTTGGAGGTCCCACCGAGATGGCAACCGTCTTCACTGGGGCCGTGTGACTCCTGACCGTTCTTAGGACGGCCGTGGCAAGCCGGCACCTGAGCATTTGGCCCGAGCGGTCCTCCACCAGAACGGAAGGGTGCATGACCACAGTGAAGTCTATGCCATCGAACCTGTTGGTTCCCACTCTGTTCTGGTAGGGATCCCGGGATCTGACATCAGGAATCTGGTCAGGTAATTATTTCTGTGTTTTGTCCGGACTGAGGACTGTCTTGTCTCTGTGTCTATCTGTCCTCCCTGTGGTGTGTTTGAGTCTGGGCGCCGTCTCTGTCCAGGGATTGGCTGACCAAAGGGTTCCTGTCCCCACGGTCTGAGTGAGTGAAATCTGCACAATCGCAGCCGCACCGCGCCTTGGGTAAAATCCTTGGTATGAAAGCAAGGGCGATTGAGGCAGTAGCCTGTGGGCTCCTTTTGTGTGTTGCACCGGGCATCACTCTGACATACCCGACTTTCCTTCTAGTGTGATTGGTGTGTAATGTCCTCCTGTATTGGTAACCAGATGTCTAAGTCGGGACAGTTCCCTAAAGGAACACCGGCTCATTTTATGTATTTTTAGGAAGGGTCCGGACTCCTGTAAATTACTGAAAAAATGGTCTAGGCTAACTCAGGAGAATCCCAAAATTCAGTGGCCACTGTTAGGATCTTGGGACAAAGACCGAGTAGACGTCTTAAAAGACAAACTCGGCCAACCTAAAACTAAATTGGCAAAAGGAGAGGTTGACTGTTTCATGCAGTGGTGGGAAGAGGCAAATCATAGGTGAACAGAATCAAAACTTGCCTCTCTCAAAGATTCTGGCTTCTATCCCACCAGATGCAACTCATCGTACTGTTGTTGATTTGTGCTCTGCTTTCTTTTCTGTCCCGGTTCACCCTGACTCCCAGTTCCTGTTTGCCTTTTCTTACAAGGGGCAACACTACGCATGGATCACACTGCCCCAGGGATACTGAAAGCCCATCATATTTTTCCCAAGCATTAGCCCGAGACCTTGCTGACCTTGTTTTCCCGTCCAGGTCCACACTAGTCCAATATGTAGATGATCTACTCCTCGGTTCCCCTTCATTGTCTGCCTCTGAAACTGACTCTTTAGTGCTCCTTACTGCCCTAGCAAATAAGAGTCACAAAGCTTCTCGCTCTAAACTACAACTCTGTCAAGCTTCTGTCACATACCTTGGCTTTCTCCTCTCCCAGGGTTCCCGTGCACTTTCTCCCACTCGTGTCCAAGCTATCCTTAGCTTTCCCCGACCCCGCTCCCCACGCCAGGTCCGGAAGTTTTTAGGCATGGCTGGATTTTGCAGACAGTGGATTCCCCAATATGCCTCCCTTGCAAAACCTCTCCAGGAACTCACTCGGTTCTCTGTGCCTGACCCCATGCCGTGGCCCCCGAGGCCAGTTCTGACTTTGTTTCCCTCAAACAGGGTTTGGCTTCTACCCCTGCTTTAGGGCTGCCTGACTATTCTAAGCCTTTTACCCTTTTCTGCCATGAACAATCTGGGTGTGCACGTGGAGTTCTCACTCAGATGCACGGAGAAAAGAACCGCCCAGTGGCTTATTTCTCTGCCACTTTAGACCCTGTTGCCGAAGGCTTACCCCCCTGCCTGCGTGCTGTGGCTGCTGCAGCGCGCCTAGTCGAAATATCTGATTCCCTTGTTCTCCGCTCTCCTCTTACCCTCCTGGTCCCTCACTCTGTAGAAACTCCCCTGCCACAACGTAACACAGGCCACCTCTCCTCTGCCCGCCTTACCAGATACGAACTTTTACTACTATCAGCTTCATATATCACCATAAAGCGTTGTTCTCAGTTAAACCCTGCCACTCTCCTTCCTTTGTCTAATGACGGTGATCCCCACAATTGCCTTGCAACTGTCTCTGAGCTGTCACCATCCCGTGCTCTGACCCTTCTGATGTCCCTCTCCCTAACTCTGACCTTGTTTTATTTACTGATGGTTCCTGTTTTCAAGACGACCAAGGTCGTCTCCTTGCAGGATACACTGTAGCTTCACTCTCTGAAACCCTGGAAGCTGTGCCTTTACCTTCTGGAACCTCAGCACAAGTCGCTGAATTAGTTGCCCTCACCCGTGCCTGCTTTTTGGCGGAGGGACGCTCCACCACCATTTACACTGATTCCCGCTACGCTTTTGGGGTTGTACATGACTTTGGTACCCTCTGGCAAACTCGGGGTTTTTCTTACCTCTGCTGGTAACCCTATTAAAAATGGGCCCTACATCGCTGCCCTCCTGTATGCAGTTTTACTTCCGTCTGCCCTAGCTATTGTTAAGTGCCCTAGCCACTCAATGGCGGATACTGATGTTGCTAAGGGTAACGCATTTGCTGACGCCTCTGCTAAACATGCTGCTGCCATAGAACCTTCCCCAGATGCATTTCTAGGTTCCCTTTCTGTTTCTATACCACCGCCGTCCCTCACTGACCTCACCCTGCTCCAAGACTTTGCCCCAGAAACCGAGAAAGAATCCTGGGTTGCCCAAGTTTGCTCTCTACATCCCGATTCTCTTTGGCGCTCGCCTACTGGCGCCTTTGTAGCCCCCTTTTCACTCTACCCATCTCTGGCCGCCCTGCTACACGGTGTTTCGCATGTCGGAAAGGAGGGGATGGTCTCTGCTGTAACTAAGACAGGATCGTGGGCCCCCCATTTTAGCTCTTTTACAGCCCGCCACTGTGCAGCCTGTACCATTTGCCAAAGCCATAATATTGGTAAACCTGTAAAAGTGGCCCAGGGGTTCCGGGGCCTGCCTCAAACACCGTTCTTGCATTGGCAACTTGATTTTGTACAAATGCCTAAGTGTCAAAAATATGAATTTATATCGGTTATGGTATGTTTATTCTCTGGTTGGACTGAAGCCTTTCCTTGTCGCAAGGCTGACTCACTGTCTGTTGCCAAATGTTTGTTAAATCATATTATGCCTGCCAAGGGAATTCCTGCTACTCTGTCCAGTGATCGGGGTACACATTTTACTGGACAACTTGTTCAACACCTGGACCGTATATTGCATATCAAACACCTGTTGCACGGTCCCTACCACCCACAGAGTGCAGGTGCAGTTGAAAGACGAAATGGTGTACTTAAGAATAAGCTTGCTAAAATTTGTGACTCTACAGGATTAAGCTGGCCAGTAGCCTTACCATTAGCCCACTCCATCCCACAGGCATAAATTAAGTCCCTTTGAAATGGTTATGGGATGCCCTATGCGAGCTATGACTACCATTACTCCCGTTCCAGATTTGAACTTGACTCACAGTGCGCTCCTTCAGTATTACAAGGAACTAATGCAAGCTGTAAGTCTCTTCCATTCACAGGTTCGAGCCGCCTGGCCCACGGAACCCACTGCCGACGCTTGCCATAACCTCGAGCCTGGTGATTGGGTCTACGTACGGCACCATCATCGAAAGCACGCCTTGGAGCCCCGGTGGAAGGGTCCTCATCAGGTACTGTTTACTACACAGACGGCTGTTAAACTATCTGGCATCGCAGCGTGGATACATGCTTCATAGTGTGAGAAGGCACCATCCCCAGAGAACCAATCATCACCTCAGGACAACACAGAGTCAATTTTGACTCCAGAAGAAGACGTAGAGGAACAGTCTGCAATACCTTACAATCTACGCTCTCATAAGGATTGCCAGAAGCAGACTACGAACAAAAAAAAGCAGTAGCGAGCCTAGCGCCTACTGCCTGGTGGGCGTAAAACCGTGACTGCAGTTCCCTCAGTTGAGGTTGTCAGAACCAGAAGAGCCTTGCCTCCAACATGCACCTCTGCCTGTTCCTTGGCGGCTGGTATCTTACGGTCTGGGGAGACCATGATGACAATTCTTTTATCCAGCAGCAGGTGTGGATAGCTCAGACCCTTAATATTTCTAATTGCTGGGTCTGCAGCCACATCCCAGCCCACTCTCAAACTGGTGTTCCTGTCCTGGCTATCCCATTCAAGTCCCCAGACCTCACTGGAGGGCCTCGTCCATTTAACAAAATATGGAACAGCAATGACACTTGGGAAGCAGTGGGAATAAATGCATCTAAATGGATAAGTGTGGTGGAGGGAAAAGGTCATTGGTGTTGGGTGTGTAATGGGACGGGCTGGATCTGGGGAAAAGCCGTTGCCTTCAGCATATTGTGGCCAATGGTGTATGGGATTATTCAAACAAAACTAAAAAGTGGCGGGCCGGATATGGAGATATGAATTTTTTTCTCAACCTGGAATCAAACAGAGAAATTAATCTCATGTTCCCCCTACAGTCATGCAAATAACACCACTCCTCGTAAGGAGAATTACCCTGTACCCTTTGGGGGATACTCCTCCTCCTTTGCAAACACCTATATGACAAATGGGTGCAACCGACCCTTCCCGGCCTTAATAGGCCATCACTGGGTGTGTGGGACCAGAGCTTATACCGCACTACCAGCTAATTGGTCAGGAATCTGTTATCCCGCCCGACTCTTCCCGAAATTCCAAGTGCTAGGAACCTTCCCTCAAGAACGCCTCTGCAATTTCAGGCGAAAAAGAAGGGACTTAACAGATGCCCAATGGTATGTAAATAATATAAACCCCTTAACCTGGGAAGAGGCCATTGGCAGTTCCTTCATACCATTAGGGGGAGTAATACACCATGCAAAAAGGCTCCTAAGGTTACAAGCAGTAGTTGAAATAATGGCAAATGAAACCGGAGAAAGTTTAAGAGCCCTGGCCAAAGAAACAGGGGCAATCCGACAGATGGCCCTCCAAAACCGTCAGGCAGAGGACATAGCGCTGGTGGCAAAAGGAGGGACTTGTGCTCTCATTGGAAGAGACTGCTGTGTGCATATACCAGACAACACCAATGAGGTAATAGATCGTGCTAGCCACTTAGAACAAATTGCATATCTTCCCCACAAAGAGCCAAGTTCTTTATGGAAGTGGCTAAGTAACCTTTTCAATTTCTCTGGCATAGGAAACTGGTTGTTTCAGGGAACCCTAACTCTCCTGTTTGGAATCCTATTAATTTTTGTATGTTTTCAGTTACTTTCCTGTTGTATTGAAAATTGTGTCAGGCATGCTACACAGATAACTGCCCCAAACCAGAGTGCTAATTTGATGATTAAATATCACTGATGAACAAAGAGATAAAGAACGATTGATATGTGGAACCCAGTAATTGTTGGTCATTGCATAGCTTGACCAAAAGGAGGGATTGTGAAAGTAGAATGAATTATATTTAAATTATAATTCATTAAAGAAATGCTGCTTGAAGGGTTTGTTGAAATATAGTTGTCAGGAAGAGAAACATTAAGGAGTGTGAGACAATGGGTCCTCAAACTAATTAACTTAGAGCTCCTACTGAGCTAGGAGATTGGTAAATGTTAGTATGCAAATAAGATATGTATGTATATTTGTCAGTTTCTCTTCCTTTTGACTCTTATGTTAAATTGGCTTTCGCTTATCCGTATAAATAAGTTAGCTTGAGCTTTTGCAGGGGGCTCACATACCTGGGTGCATTGGCAAAGCACTTTGCTAATAAACAGAGTGGTCTGACAAATTCTGTGAGCCTTGAATCTGACTTTGACAATGGCATATGGCTGTGGTATGAAATTCCAGAAGAAATCGGACTAATCCAGTGTTCACCAGCTGCAGGACACACTGCAAGACCTTCATCTTTGATTAAGCTTTCCTGCCATGGCCAGAATATTAAAAAATGGAAAGTGAGAGAGAGAAATACTCCATGCACAGCTTCCTACATTAGGGAAGGGAGAGCAGAAGATGCTCTGAAGTGCCCAAAGTACCTGATCCAAAGTCCACTGCAATCAGTGGGATGTTTTCCATTGGTTTCAATGGCTTCTGTATCCGGCCCTATGCACCTTACTATGTAGATCTAATTTATGTGGAGAGTAATTACAAAACCTCAAACTCCATGAGGATCAACCATGTCTCACAATAAATAATCAACAAGGGGGATTGTTTGCTGTTCATGACCAGCTATGTTAAGGGACAGAGGTCATTTATTGCCTGACCCTGCACACTGAAGCGGGTGGGGGTTTTGCCATTGACTCCACTGATAACAAGATCAGGCCTTTACTTCCAGGATATGCTCTATCCATCAGTCACGACTGGGGAAAAAACATCTGTTAAACGAAATACTTTAGATAGGAGGGAAGAAGACTGCATAAAGCTGGGATAATGGAGTTCCATTGCAGCCACAGCACATTTGGTTTCTAGTGGAAGAGCTTTCCTGCAGCTTAGGCACTTGCAGCCAAAGACCAAAAAAAAAAAGTCCCCATTTAAAACACGAGAGACTAAAATCAGGAAATTCAAAATGAGGACATATAGATCTGTGCTTAACATATGTTGCTCTGAGAAAACAAGACTCATGTGCTGTGATATTTCCTGCATTTGTCTGCTGGTAGCTCAACATTAGCCCTACATAAATGCCATTTTTTCATATTCAATTTCCTTGTTTTAATAAAGGCCAAAGAAACTGAAGTTTTGCTAAAAAGGCCAGTATGTTGCATGTTTGTCTGACAGTCATCACTCAAATGCTTATTACTCGAATATAAGAAACTTTTGGTCATACACGTATAGTTGCTGGTATATCAAAATCAAGATTACAGCTGAGTTTCCATTAGAAACTTAGATCTTTCCCAGCTCTCTAAAAATCTGCAAACAAAGGAATATTGTCCTTAAAAATGACAGGTTACAAAAAGTCTGCCTCAGCCACAGACTTATCAAACATATTAAGATTTTAAATAACATTGTTGTGGGGGCCTTAATACCAATAGGCTTAAAATGGAGCATCAGAAGGCTGCTAAATTGTAGTTGTTGTTAAAAGTCAGTCCCGAACCCTATTCCTTGCAGAGAGAGAGAGAGAGAGAGAGAGAGAGAGAGACCTCAGAGTGTAAGCTGATCCCCTGCAGATGCTCATCAATGAAGAACGGGAAACATTTCCACCAAAATGGGAATTTGCAAATTCAGGCATTAAAACAATTGAGGTCACCACAACTACATTTGTTAACACCTTTTTGCCAGCTCCTTATCTTGAAGATAAATTATGAGGCATTTCAAGTTAAGATTAGCTGATTCATCTATTTGACAGAAGTGTGGGTGGGGTTGGCGGGAGTGTCTCCTCTCCACTCTGCTGCTTTCTACTTCCTCTGCTGTCCTAAAGATGCGGGTTCCATGACCACCGCTCCCAAGAGAAGGAGGCAGGTGGTAGTGGTCGGGGACTCTCTCCTCAGGGGGACTGAGTCATCTATCTGCCACCCCGACCGGGAAAAAAGAGAAGTCTGCTGCTTGCCAGGAGCTAGGATTCATGATGTGATGGAGAGACTGCTGAGACTCATCAAGCCCTCGGATAGCTACCCCTTCCTGCTTCTCCACGTGGGCACCAATGATACTGCCAAGAATGACCTTGAGCGGATCACTGCAGACTACGTGGCTCTGGGAAGAAGGATAAAGGAGTTTGAGGCGCAAGTGGTGTTCTCGTCCATCCTCCCCGTGGAAGGAAAAGGCCTGGGTAGAGACCATCGAAACGTGGAAGTCAATGAATGGCTAAGCAGGTGGTGTCGGAGAGAAGGCTTTGGATTCTTTGACCAGGGGATGGAGTTCCAAGAAGGAGGAGTGCTAGGCAGAGACGGGCTCCACCTAACGAAGAGAGGGAAGAGCATCTTTGCAAGCAGGCTGGCTAACCTAGTGAGAAGGGCTTTAAACTAAGTTCACCGGGGGAAGGAGACCAAAGCCCTGAGGTAAGTGGGGACATGGGATACTGGGAGGAAGCATGAGCAGAAGAGCGCGAAAGGGGAGGGCTCTGGCCTCATACTGAAAAAGCAGGACAAACAGCAAGTTATCTCAAGTGCCTATACACAAATGCAAGAAGCCTGGGAAACAAGCAGGGAGAACTGGAAGTCCTGGCACAGTCAAGGAATTATGATGTGATCAGAATAACAGAGACTTGGTGGGATAACTCACATGACTGGAGTACTGTCATGGATGGATATAAACTGTTCAGGAAGGACGGGCAGGGCAGAAAAGGTGGGGGAGTTGCATTGTATGTAAGAGAGCAGTATGACGGCTCAGAGCTCCAGTATAAAACTGCAGAAAAATCTGAGAGTTTCTGGATTACGTTTAGAAGCGTGAGCAACAAGGGCGATGTCGTGATGGGAGTCTGCTACAGACCACTGGACCAGGGAGATGAGGTGGAAGAGGCTTTCTTCCGGCAACTAACGGAATTTACTAGATTGCAGGCCCTGGTTCTCATGGGAGACTTCAATCACCCTGATATCTGCTGGGAGAGCAATACAGCGGTACACAGACAATCCAGGAAGTTTTTAGAAAGAATAGGAGACAATTTCCTGGTGCAAGTGCTGGAGGAACCAACTAGGCGTAGAGCTCTTCTTGACGTGCTGCTCACAAACCGAGAAGAATTAGTAGGGGAAGCAAAAGTGGATGGGAACCTGGGAGGCAGTGACCATGAGATGGTCAAGTTCAGGATCCTGACACAAGGAAGAAAGGAGAGCAGCAGAATACGGACCCTGGACTTCAGAAAAGCAGACTTTGACAACCTCAGGGAACTGATAGGCAGGATCCCCTGGGAGAACAACATGAGGGGGAAACGAGTCCAGGAGAGCTGGCTGTATTTTAAAGAATCCTTATTGAGGTTACAGGAACAAACCATCCTGATGTGTAGAAAGAATAGTAAATATGGCAGGCAACCATATTGGCTTAACAGTGAAATCCTTGCTGATCTTAAACACAAAAAAGAAGCTTACAAGAAGTGGAAGATTGGACAAACGACCAGGGAAGAGTATAAAAATATTGCTTGCGCATGCAGGAGTGAAATCAGGAAGGCCAAATCACACCTGGAGTTGCAGCTAGCAAGAGATGTTAAGAGTAACAAGAAGGGTTTCTTAGGTATGTTAGCAGCAAGAAGAAAGTCAAGGAAAGTGTGGGCCCCTTACTGAATGAGGGAGGCAACCTAGTGACAGAGGATGTGGAAAAAGCTAATGTACTCAATGCTTTTTTTGCCTCTGTCTTCACGAACAAGGTCAGCTCCCAGACTACTGCACTGGGCAGCACAGCATGGGGAGGAGGTGACCAGCCCTCTGTGGAGAAAGAAGTGGTTCAGGACTATTTAGAAAAGCTGGACGAGCACAAGTCTATGGGGCCGGATGCGCTGCATCCGAGAGTGCTAAAGGAGTTGGCGGATGTGATTGCAGAGCCACTGGCCATGATCTTTGAAAACTCATGGCGATCGGGGGAAGTCCCAGACGACTGGAAAAAGGCTAATGTAGTGCCCATCTTTAAAAAAGGGAAGAAGGAGGATCCTGGGAACTACAGGCCAGTCAGCCTCACCTCAGTCCCTGGAAAAATCATGGAGCAGGTCCTCAAGGAATCAATTCTGAAGCACTTAGAGGAGAGGAAAGTGATCAGGAACAGTCAGCATGGATTCACCAAGGGCAAGTCATGCCTGACTAATGTAATTGCCTTCTATGACGAGATAACTGGCTCTGTGGATGAGTGGAAAGTAGTGGACGTGTTGTTCCTTGACTTTAGCAAAGCTTTTGACACTGTCTCCCACAGTATTCTTGCCAGTAAGTTAAAGAAGTATGGGTTGGATGAATGGACTATAAGGTGGACAGAAAGCTGGCTAGATTGTTGGGCTCAACGGGTAGTGATCAATGGCTCCATGTCTCTTTGGCAGCCGGTATCAAGTGGAGTGCCCCAAGGGTCAGTCCTTGGGCCGGTTTTGTTCAATATCTTCATTAATGATCTGGAGGGTGGTGTGGATTGCACCCTCAGCAAGTTTGCAGATGACACTAAACTGGGAGGAGAGGTAGATATGCTGGAGGGTAGGGATAGGATACAGAGGGACCCTAGACATATTAGAGGATTGGGCCAAAAGAAATCTGATGAGGTTCAACAAGGACAAGTGCAAAGTCCTGCACTTAGGACAGAAGAATCCCATGCACCGCTACAGACTAGGGACTGAATGGCTCAGCAGCAGTTCTGCGGAAAAGGACCTAGGGGTTACAGTGGACGAGACACTGGATATGAGTCAGCAGTGTGCCCTTGTTGCCAAGAAGGCAAATGGCATTTTGGGATGTATAAGTAGGGGCATTGCCAGCAGATTGAGGCACACGATTTGACATCAGTGAAGCCTCATCTGGAGTACTGCGTCCAGTTTTGGGCCCCACACTACAAGAAGGATGTGGAAAAATTGGAAAACATCCAGCAGAGGGCAACAAAAATTATTAGGGGCCTGGAACACATGACTTATGAGGAGAGGCTGAGGAAACTGGGATTGTTTAGTCTGTGGAAGAGAAGAATGAGGGGGGATTTGATAGCTGCTTTCAACTACCTGAAAGGGGGTTCCAAAGAGGATGGATCTAGACTGTTCTCAGTGGTAGCATATGACAGAACAAGAAGTAATGGTCTCAAGTTGCAGGGGGTGGAGGTTTAGATTGGATATTAGGAAAAACTTTTTCACCAGGAGCGTGGTGAAACACTGGAATGTGTTACCTAGGGAGGTGGTGGAATCTCCTTCCTTCAAAGTTTTTAAGGTCAGGCTTGACAAAGCCCTGGCTGGGATGATTTAGTTGGGGATTGGTCCAACTTTGAGCAGGGGGTTGAACTAGATGACCTCCTGAGGTCCCTTCCAACACTGAGATTTCTTGATTCTACTTCAGAGTCTTGTGATAGCCTCTGTATCCCCTTTCTGTGGACCCCTTAAAATGCATGCTTCCTGTGGATCTTCAGATGTCAGCAGGAGATGTGTGTGGGAATGACTTGTGGTTGTAGGCTGGGGAGAACATGGAACTTGGGAGGTCAGTGGAGAAGGAGGGCATGGAAGGTGCCAAAAGAAAGTGGGCCCATAGAGAAGGGGGTCAATAAGATGGGACTTCCCCTATGGACCCTAGGTAGACTTGATGCCTCTCCAAACCCCTTGCGCGTGCGTGCGTGCGCACACACACACACACACAAACTGAAGCCTGAAGACGCTCATGGAGGTTCTTAACAAACAGCTTCATCCAATGGGAGCTTTATTAGGTTTAGCGGGTCTCAAAAAACTTAAATAGTGTCATGAGATCCTGGAAAGATTAAACAGGATCATGCAGTGATTGATTTAGGGTTGTTGGGTGGCTGACTGTCAATTTTAGTGTGACAGTCCTAAAATATCCTGGATAAACGTTACTGAATTAAATTAAACCTTATTGAATTAAGTTTAAAGAACTTTGGGGTCCATTATATTAAAAATGTAATTGTTTGTGTTATCTTGAGACTGCATGTAACTTCTAGGAGGAGAGGGTACACTAATGGAAATCCTGAAGCTTCACACTGAGGAGGAGACACATTGTCTGGCTGATTACCTATTCACTCTCTTCAAAAGATTCTCTGAGACCAGCAGACAAAGAAAGGACTTTGGGATAAATAACCTGTTTTTAAACTGCTTCAGGGCCTTCTTCCTGACCCAGCAAATGGACAGGACCTGTGGTCCATGCAGGGCCCCAATCCTTAGAGAAGAGTTGGCAAGGCTTAGGCCTACTGAGGCCCCATGAAACTGACTTATTGCTCAGAGCAAAGGAAGTTATGAACTTGAAACCACAGGAAAAGATCTGAGTGAGGTTTGAAGGAGTAATCACCAAGCAGAGCCCTTGTCACTTTAGTAAAGGGGGTGATCTCTGGAAAGCTTGTTAGCATGCATGTAGGTTCTTTTATTGTTTATGTTTTCCTTGTAATGCTTTATACCTTAAAAATAAACGTGCTTGCTTAGGGTTAACTGTGTAGTAATTTAAAACCGTGGGCAATCACACTGTTACTAGCCTCTGAAGAGAAAGCAAGCAGACCTGCTTAGGCAATCTGTTTTATGGAGGAACACCACAGAACAGGCTGGGACCTGCGTTGCCTGGAGATACAGTGGTCAGGATGGAGAGAGATGCATGTCTCCACACAAGAGAAGCAATGGCCAGGGGACCCAGAAGCCTGAGAGTGGGTGCCCGTGCCAGACCACTGGGGAGAAATAAAGGTGCAGTTGCCCTGAACTGTGACATGTAGCTCACTGTGGATTAACTAGCTGCCTATGACTTACGGTGAAGGGAGGGAAGGATCTGCTTGGGCTGTGAAGAACATCTTTTGGTTTGCAGGGAGGCAAAGGTGGGGGACCCACCAATAGAGCTGTGCCAAAACTTCATTTTTTGGTTTGACAAACTGAAAAATAAAAGTTAATTGTTTCAGATTGAAACTTACCAATTTGATGAATTAAAGAAAAAACCTCTTCAGTTTTTTAAAAATAGTTATACTGCAATTAAACTGGGCCCTATCTGTGGTTTAAGTGTATGTTACCTTTTAAGAACATCTGAATTAAAATAAAATAGAAAACCAGAAAACAAGGGGTTAAAGCTGCATTTCTCAAAAAAGTATTAACCTCACACAGATAACCACCACAGCCAGAGATCTGCCCCAGTAGAGATAAAACAATGTTCTATCATAATGAAGTGCAAAGTATGGCACAAGGTTTGTCTTTGGGAGTTTTATAATTGATGTTATGGTGTCTTATTGCAGGTATGGGGAATTCTGCCACTGATGACACGATATATAGCTGCCTTGCAGAACTTCAAAACTCCTTTACTGATTTCTCTTCCTGAATTCCCCAGAAAAATTCGACCCTAGGATAAGATCAGGCAGGTGACATTTCAGAGGAATTAAAAATTGGGCTTAATAAGAATCTAGCTTTAACTTTAAGAGTGTAGCAGGTACTTCTTCATCTTGTTAGATCCTGAACCAAAGCAGTGCCAGTGGGCATCACTAGAATAATTAGATTATACATTTTAAAATGGTTTTATTCAAGTGAATTAATTATAAATTCTGCCTGGCAGTGTATTTTGTCAGCTCACCTAATTAAAGGCCTAATTCTGCTACCCTTATCCTCACTGACTAGCAACTTAATAGTGTTTACATGTCATTCCATTGACTATAATGGAATTGCTTGTGTTAAACAGTAAAATATTATGAGTAGGGGTAACTGAATCAACCCCTAAATGAGAAAATCCTGTCCTTTGAGTCTACATAAAATTCTCTTTCACCTTCTACTGTTGGGAAGCGGTCTCCATTTTGATTACTGTAATTTACTAAAAGGCAGCAGTGAATGATGGAATAGCTCTCGTATCCTCAAGAAATTATTTCCATACCATTTAGATTTGCTGGTTTGGTCGCATTGGAAAGGGCATTGTCCCACCTGAACTCCTTGAGACAATAAAAGTCACGGAAGAAGACTGAAGGAAATTAGAGACCAAAAAAAGCTACTATCCTAAATCTAGTCCATATAAATTAATTTTAGGGCTGTCAAGCGATTAAAAAAATTAATCGTGATTAATCGCGCAATTAAAAAAAGTAATCAAAATTAATCACACTGTTAAACAATAATACAATACCATCTATTTAAATATTTTGGATGTTTTCCACATTTTCAAATATATTGATTTCAATTATAACAGAATATAAATTGTACAGTGCTCAGTTTATATTTATTTTTATTACAAATATTTGCACTGTAAAAAACAAAAGAAATAGTATTTTTCAGTTCACCTAATACAAGTATTGTACCGCAATCTCTTTACCACAAAAGTTGAAATTACAAATGTAGAATTATGTACAAAAAACCTCTGTATTCAAAAATGAAAAAAAGTAAAACTTCACAGCCTAAAAGTCCATTCTGTCCTACTTCTTGTTCAACCAATTGTTCAGACAAACAAGTTTGGTTACATTTGCAGGAGATAACGCTGCCTGCTTCTTGTTCACAATGTCACCTGAAAGTGAGAACAGGCGCTCTCATGGCACTGTTGTAGCCGGCGTCACAAGATATTTACATGCCAGATATGCTAAAGATTCATGTGTCCCTTCATGTTTCAACCACCATTCCAGAGGACATGCATCCATGCTGATGACGGATTCTGCTCGATAACAATCTAAATCAGTGCAGACATGTTCATTTTCATCATCTGAGTCAGGTGCCACCAGCAGAAGGTTGATTTTCTTTTTTGGTGGTTGGGGTTCTGTAGTTTCCACATTGGAGTGTTGCTCTTTTAAGACTTCTGAAAGCATTCTCCATACCTCATCCCTCTCAGATTTTGGACACCACTTCAGATTCTTAAACCTTGGGTCAAGTGCTGTAGCTATCTTTAGAAATCTCACATTGGTACCTTCTTCACATTTTGTCAAATCTGCAGCTAAACTGTTCTTAAAATGAACAATGTGCTGAGTCATCATCTGAGACTACTATAACATGAAATATGTGGCAGAATGTGGGCACAGTAGAGCCGGAGTCATACTATTCTCCCACAAGGAGTTCAATCACAAATTTAATTAACGCATTATTTTTTTAACTAACATCATCAGCATGGAAGCATGTCCTCTGGAATGGTGGCTGAAGCATGAAGGGGCATACGAATGTTTAGCATATCTGGCATGTAAATACAATGCCGGCTACAAAAGTTCAATGTGAACGCCTGTTCTCACTATCTGATGACATTGTAAATAAGAAGTGGGCAGCATGATCTCCCGTAAATGTAAACACACTTGTTAGTCTTAGTGATTGGCTGAACGAGAAGTAGGACTGAGTGGACTTGTAGGCTCTAAAATTTTGCATGGTTTTGTTTTTGAATGCAGTTATGTAATTAAAAAAATCTACATTTGTAAGTTGCACTTTCATGCTAAAGAGATTGCATTACAGTACTTTTATGAGGTGAATTGAAAAATACTGTTTCTTTTGTTTACCATTTTACAGTACAAATATTTGTAATAAAAATAAATATAAAGTGAGCAGTGTACACTTTGTATTCTGTGTAGTAATTTAAAACAATATATTTGAAAATGTAGAAAAACATCCAAAATATTTAATAAATTTCAATTGGTATTCTATTGTTTAACAATGCAATTAAAACTGCAATTAATCGCAATTCAATTTTTTAATCGTGATTAATTTTTTTGAGTTAATCACGTGAGTTAACTGCAATTAATCTACAGCCCTAATCCATTTCATACCCTTGGTGCCAAATGACTTCTACAGTCAGTGTACAGAGAGACACAAACCACAGCAGTGTCTCACCATACATTCCCCCACCTTTTCTTTTTTAAATGTTTCAGCAACTGGTGACTTAACTTTCCCTGGCTTCTGTTGCTGCTTTTCCAACTGACTGAAGGAGCCTCAGGAACTTTGTAGGCTCTTGGTATGGGTGATTGTAATGGGTTTCCACTCACTGCAAGAGCACCCCACCTGGTCAAGCATGGGAAAGCAGCTTTCTTTCGGTATGGTGCCCTGTGCCGATGGTCAGTCTGTTGCTGTGGTGATCTCTCTTCTTGTAATTCATAGTGCTCTCTCTTTACGACTCTGTCCTCCGGATAGGTCACTATATTGCTCCCACTTCTGGGATATCAAAGTGTCACCAAACCAGCTGTCCAGATGGCACCTCCAGCAGTCCTGCACCACTTCACAGTGGCTGGTAGGGTAAGCCAGGCCCTTCCTCTACACTGGGTTCCAGCCCAGGGACCCTATAACCAGCAGCCAAGGTCTACACAGTCACCCTCCATGTTGCTAGTTCCCTGGACTGCTTCCTACCCTTCCTTCTCACGATTTCTTTCTTCACAACTCCTCCGGGGTTGACCCTTGTTCCACGGCTAGGATCCCAGACTTATTCTCCCTCCTGGGTTTCTTCCCTCCACCTTTCTGCTCCCAGAGAGTGACTACAGACTCTCCCCTTGTAGTCCCCTCACTATTACTCTTTATATTCCTTACCCAGCTTTCCCCCAGGTGGGCTCCATCAGGAATTAGTTTTTATAAATCCCAGGGCCTCCCATCAGGTGCAACTGCAAAGGTTAATTGGCCTCTTCTGGGCCACCTTAATCCCTTCAGGGCTGGAGTGGGGTGAACACTCATCACAATAGTATTTGAGATTTGCTTATCTACTTTCTGCTATTTTTACCTTGAAATAGGCTGATCTTTCCTCCATTTTCAAGCTGATGTTATTGCTTATAGGGTCTTTGTCAAGTTTGTTTTCCACAATTCCTTAATTCACTTTCCTTGTTTAATCATTTCAGAAAAGTAACTCTCTTTCTAAACTTTTCACTTCCAACTGGCAAATATTACTACTCCCTATATCTTTTATTAAGTACAAATCAGCCTGACACCATTTATTTCCTTATTTGTGGCCCAGCACTACGGAATACAGCTGCATTACTCAGGGTACAGTATAATTATTGGTTTTAACATGTGTTCACTCTGACTGTGGTACAGGTGTGTGTGTACAGGTATGCAGGAGAACACAAGTCACTATAGGCCCTGTTATTATTTGTGGGGTTTTTTTTATTCCTCTGCAACAACTTAAAAAAAACCCTCAACTCTGACTCCAGAAGGCAGAAAATTGTAACATTGCTGAGATTAGGCTTTGTGCTGTGATCTGTTTTAAAGGTACGCTATACTCTGAATGCATGTGACAATCTTATAAACGACTGCATGTGGACAAGGCAAGGTTTAACAAACCAAACAGCTGAATTGTTGAGACAGTCAATGGTTTCTGAGTCAACAGTGTTCAGCTTGGGAAGATCTCTGGGGAGCTCACCACAAAAAGTGCAACCATCCAGTATGTGTGCAGCATCCTCCACAGCATGACAGATGCTCCAGACGTGGTCGGTCTTGACACAGCAAACCATGCCACACCTGAACCTATTAAGCTGCCTCCAGAATCAGTATGGGAGCCCAAAGCCAGATAGCCGTTCATGTCGTCTGGTGATGATGTGGGAGTTCCTGGTAGTGGCAGCAACTCCTCCCCCACCACAGTGAGCTGATGTAGTTATCAGCTGGTTGGAGATTGTGCAACACTGTCCAGATACAATTACTGCTACACAGTCAGTGGCAGGGTTCATCACATCCCATGTATCTCTGAACAGTAGCAAGTGTGGCATATGCTGTACTTGGTGATCAGTTTGTTGGTCGCATTCTGATGCTGGATGTTAGGTAGAGGAATATTGGCAAGGACTGGTGACCATACAAGTTTTGTTGGCTTCAACATGCCTGTCCAGGTATGATTAAGATGTGTGTCTACTAGTCTAGTGTGGGCAGAGTTTAACTAAATTGGGGCACAATATCTCCAAATGAGTAGCAGCGCAAGAGCCCCAAACTGCAGTGTTTGTGCATTGGTTCCCCAGGTGGATCCTACCAGCTTATTCAGTAGACAGTTTTTGCTCTTGATCTTTTGAGCTCCTTTAGTGAGATGGTATTTGCGTGGGAATGTGAGATCTAGGGTGACTCCTAGATACACTGGCTTAGGATCGTGTGCCAACTGCTGACCATTCAAACAGAAGTTAAGCTCAAGTTGGCTCTGAGCATGGTGTAAGTCGAAGTACGTTGACATGTCTGATGTACTTGGCTTGTGTCTCCATTTCTTGCAACAGTCAGTCATGGCAGCCACATCATTGTTCAGGTTCTCTTCAATCCTTTGGAAGTCACAGTCACTTGAGGCCAAACAGATATTGTCAGTGTGCCTGAATTTCCTGGAGATGGTGTTCAGTAGGTCATTGGTGAATACATTAGATAATGTTAAATTAAATGTCAATTAAATCATGTTTCTTAGTGCAGTACAACTAAATGGAGGTGACAGTAGTCTGAGTCAGTAGATGTGTTTATACTATAGGTATGTCATCAACCTGGAAAATCTAATTTCTAATACCAATGGACTAAGTCATTGAATGGTGCTGATTATCTTAGTTAACTACACTCAGATGGCTGCCACTGGGAGGATTCTACTTTGAGGAACACTGCAAAAATATTACTAAGAGTATGGCATCTGGGAAAAGGACTAAGTTCCCATGAATGCAATGATTACCACCCTCTCCCAAACACAAAGCTTTTAAAATTAAAATATAAATCAGAGGAATTTCAGTTTTTATTTTATGGTCCAGCTTATTGCTTTTTAATCACTCAGTCCAGAGTGGCTGGGAAAATAGCTCTAGGCATTTAAAAAAAATGTTTAAAATGTAGCTTTTGTATTCAAGAATGCACTCTACCGGCACTGCAAAATATGAAAATGGAACAAAATCTAAACTGAAACCCTCTGCCTCTTCTTTCTCCACCATCCATCTTTTTACCTGTCCTTCGTGTTTGCCACCTCCAGTTTTCTGCTTCTGCAGTTTAGTGTTTTCTCTTTTTTTCTATTTTCACTGTTTACATTTTTACTCTCATCTTTTCTTCCCTTAGCTAAATTACCTCTCCCTCTGCCTACTTTCTCTCTCTCTCTCTCTCCCCATTTCACCTTCCTCCTTTTCTGGAATGATGTCATTTTGAAGATGACTTTGTTGGGAACAGACTCCAAACCTGGCAAGCAATCTCTGAGCTGAATGACAGTGAAAGCACAGTTATTCATTCTGGGGCTGGGGTGACAGTAGGTAGCAGTTCCCAGTTCTGTAACTGTGCCACTGGTAGTTAAATTCAAACTGCCTGGTTGTCCTGTTTCTGCCTGTGGTCCAGATCTTGAATTCCTCCCTAGTCCATCATTGAGAAAGTGTCCAGATGCTTTCCCACCAAATGTCCATAGTTTGATAAAATCCTGGAATTCCCGTATGGTCTTCACAACCATTTTATGATGATTGGGCAATGAAAGGCTATTGTGCTAACTAAAGTCAATGAAAGCTTAGATGTTGTTAGCTGAAGTCAATAGGACTCTTGTGCTTGGAGTAGCTTCAGATAATAAGACTATACAGACATCAAGGAGGAAGAGTATTTTCACTTACATCTGTTAAGTCACTTGGATTTTTCATCTGTTGAAATTGTGTCCTCTGCCCTACAGGAAATGATTCTCTTCTTTTTGAATGGTGTTGTCTTTACCCCTTTCCCTCTACGTAGCACCATGCAGGCAAAATTCAATGGGGAAAGAAGTGCTGAGACTGACAGTGATGTTGCCTTCTTCAGAGCTATAACAAGGAACTAAGATGGTTATGTGGAACATGTGGTTACCCAAGTGAAATGTTTCTCCAGGACAGCCAGAGCAGGGAAAAGCACAGCCAAGACTCCTTTCTGATTTCAACATCTGAACGATTCAGTAAAGTAGGTTGAAGAGCCTGTTATCCATTATAAAGTAAGGAGAGTGGATTATGGTATCATCTGGTTTAAAGATCCAGAGTTGTTACCCTTTTCCATCAATGATCAGATGTGGGCAACATGAGGTTTTATATCATAAACAAACAAAAAAACATTGCCCACTGTGGCAAGAAAAGCAGGAGAGCTTTCATTGTGAAGGAGGACTGACTGCAGTGTCTTAAAGAAACTATTGTAAACAAAGAAGCAGACTGGAGAACATTTAACAGGAAAATAGCATCCTGACCCTCTCTGGGTTAAATGTTATCAATCAAGTTTAAATTTAGCTCCTACACAGTCCCAGATGAAAAGGAGGCAGCCAGGGCAAGGAAAGCTTAACGCCTGAGAATATTTTTACTGCAGGATAAGGAAAACAAGCCTAAAGTCAACAATGGGCGGCCTGTAAAAACAAATAGCGCTGATGAGAACAGCACTGCCACCAGAAAGCTCTTTAGCAACCAGATGCTGCCACCAGAGCTTTCTCTCTGCTGTTTCCTTGCTGACTACCCATCGCCCAACTGATACCACAGCAACTCTGACTCAGCTGCTGCTTCCCTCTCTGTGTAACTAATGAGCACTTGCCAATACCCACACAATGCACGCCCTCAATGTAAAAAGCGTTTCCCTAGGGTGGACTGGGCTGAGGTGGTTTACGTGAGAAATTTGAGCAGGAAATGTCTAAGCAGTTGCAATTATACATATATATGTAGTATGTGTGTATATATATTATAATACGTAAGTACGTACACACACACGCACAATATACTGGACTTTCTCTGAGAGTGTGTGTGTGTGTGTGTGTGTGTGTGTGTGTGTGTGTGTGTGAGAGAGAGAGAGAGAGAGAGAGAGAGATCTAACATAGATAACTGTCCTTACCTTCCCCTAAGATAAAGCAGAGGGAGGGGGAAGTCTGGACTTAAAATGATTACACCGAACACTGCAATGACCACCCCAGCTCCCCAGCAAACATGCACATTTTCAGAAATCATGTGAATTCCAAAGCAAAAGGCCCTTCTGTCACCACCTATTCATTGACTAATACGTTCTGTCAGAGCACACTATTATGGCCAGACGGTAACTTGATCCTCCACTTCCTTCTGGGGTTCCGCATCGTATTTTGTCCACCCCCTCAAGGTATGGGAGAAACACAGCCATGTTCTGGCATGGAGCTGGGATATTTGGTGAATCAGTAAAGAACAGGAAACTATTTTCAGCCAAAAATATAAATACTAAAAATCAGCATTGAGGTACCGCAACATTTAGACACCCAAGTGTCCATTTACACACTTAATTTTGAAATACGGGCCCTGTGGCTGTCATACCGAGTCACAAGTATTTCCTTTTTTGAGACCAGCATACAGTGTAGTATGGCTTCTTAAATTGTGGTGCAGTGTCAGGTCCTACACAAGTGGGTTACACCTGCAAAAGGTACTACTGGATACCAAGCATGTTATCAAATTCCCCTACCACTTTTGTCCATCCCACCAAACTCCCATGGACATGGCTGTAACAATTTCTCGGTAGGACCCCAAGTAACAAGAAATGTAAACTCCTTCTTGATAAACTACACAACTTCTCCGCCACTTCTCTATATTCCATGTCTTCCCTCTCTCTGCACAACCCTAGCAAAATATCGGTTTCATCTCTGACTCGCCACCCATTCATGCCCACAAGCAGACAACACCACAGAGATAAGACATCCTAGGGCCTTGGCATCTTACAACCCACACACCCATTCCCAGTCATCCTCTATAATCATTCATATCCACCTATTGGTAGAGCGCTGCGCGGATACAAAATTTGTATCTGCATTCGATCCGCAAACATGGTCTGAGGATATCTGCAGATTTGCTGGACTCTTCCCATTGGGTTTCTCTAAATTAGCAAAAACATGTTAGCTAACCTTGATCTAACCACAACATTTCCCCTCATGTAGACACAAGTTAATACCTTCTAACTTTGATTGAGCTGTTCAAGGTCAACCCTAGACATTTTAGATAAAGACATGGTTCAATCCTGTGCTGTATTTGAAATCAGTGTTAAAACTCCCATTGACATTAACAGAGTAGGATCTGCCACTAATTTTATCCTTGATTTTCATATTTGATGCCCTGATATATTAGAAAATCTAAGAGGAAAGATCACCTCACAAAAATACACTTGTTGTATCTCCATATGTATTATATACATGTACATATACTTTGTATGGGGCCATAGTCTGATTTTAGCTATATTGGTTGAAATCCAGAGTCTTACTGTGAAAGTCAACGGGGTTACTCAGGAATCAAATACACTTATTTATTTGTTTAGATTTATGCAATAAAAAAGGGGGCACCTATCCAAGGATTGGACCAACCCTGCCACAAATTACAAAAACAAATAAAATTAAATAGGGAGAAGAACAAAAATATAAGTGAGATCAGAATTTGACTTGTATCTTTTCAATACACTTGAAGTCAAGTTTATTGAAAATCGATCACTCTTATATATGCACCAACAATTTACTTTTTGGGAAAGAATTGTGTTGTAGCAGCCAGTTACAGGGTAGCTTAAGAAATACAGGTAAAACATTAAACACATTTTGTCATCAAAGAAGGAAGCCTACTATTCAAGAATCTCCAACTATACTTAATAGAGGCAGTACCTTAGTTTTTTTCTGCCTTCAGCTTGATTTTCTCATTAGTATGAGTTGCTTGATAGATGTTAACATTCTGCAATTAAATGCAGATTAAAATTAAGGGCCTGATCCTGGCCTCACTGATATGATAGTTTTGCTACTAACTTCAAAGGGAGCAAGAGCAATATCAGAATGGTATTTTCTCTCAAACTCTTTCCCTACCTCTGCTGCTTGCTTATCTCTTGGTTGCAATTGGGATACTTCTAATGTTTGCTGTGGGGACAATTAGGACACCACAAACTGAGAAAGGGCAGGGCAATAAAGAGCAAGACCAATGAGAAAGTTTAAAAAGATCCTACTGTTCCGCATATGTTCTTATAACATATGATAACAAAACTAAAAAAGAACCCTGTGATGGGTCTGGGACCTTTGGAGTGTCATCTGATGTACTGGGATGCCACTGAGTCAGCCTATTCTGCCAGCCTGGGTCCCCTTTACCTGGCTTGCTGGGTTAGGCTCAGAAGCCTCTTCCAGCCAAGCACACAGCAAGTCTCCACCCAACTGCACAGAGAGACAGACATCAACCCGGGAAAGATTCAGCCTTAGGGGCTTGCCCCAATGCTCTGGTGCCCACTCCCTTTAAGGGGTAGAAACCTAAAGGTTTTATTAAATTCGCTCCCTCCCTCAATGTGGAGGGAGATATGCACAACTTCTTGCTCCCCCCGACTCAGTTAAAAATTACATAAACTGGGTTATATTATAAACAAGAAATAAGTTTATTAACTACAAAAGGTGAATGTTAAGTGAATATAAGAGATGACAGAACAAAGCATATTACTGACCAAATAAAGCAAAATATGCATGCTAAGCTCAATATCCATAAGAAATAGGTTACAAAATGTAAATTCTCACCCTAAATGTTATTTTAGGCAGGTTGCAAATTTTCTGTGGTTTACAGTTCCAGTTATATTCCTTTTCAGACTGGACCCATCTCAGTCTGGACTCCCCCCTTGCCTTCCCTTCAGGTGGCTTCAGCAGTCTTTCTTCTTGGGCAGACAGGCCATGGAGAGGAGGAGTTTCATTTCCTTTCTCCCCACCCTTAAATAGGATTTACATAAGGCGGGAATCTTTTGTTTCCCAAACTTGACCCTCCCCCCGCCCTTCCCTTCCAGTGGAAAGTTACAAGAAGTCCCAGGTAATGTCTAGTATCAGGTGATAAGACCGCCTGACTCTGTAGTATCACAGCGTTCATGAGTCAGTGGCAGTATGGAGTGGCCGCAGGAAGGCCAAACCTTTTCACAGTCCATTGTCCTCACTGATGGACCATCAGCCCTGTCTGGCTTTTCCATTGTTGTACCTGAAGTACCCAAAGTAGCATAGTTGAAATACAGATACACAGTCAATATTCCTAACTTCAGGTACAGAAATGATATAGGCATACACATCGGATAATCACATTCAGTAAATTATAACCTTTCCAATGATATCTTACAAGACCCATCTTGCATAAAGTACATCTCAGATACGTCATATTCATATTGTAACAATATTTTCATAAAGACTATGGGGTGAAACGTCACAACCCTTTCCTCCCCAAAATATAGACTATCAGTAAATTTGTTCCTGTTCAGAATGTTTCAGTTTTCCACAATATAGCAGCAGCTCTTTAATATTCATCTTGCCCCAGCAGTAGAGCTATGGCTCTAGTCAAACTAACAGTCTCTCTCTTTTTTTTTTTTAAAAAAAAGTGTCCTCAGCTACTGAAAAACCGCACAAAGTTGACAAGGGGAAAAGGTTGAAACTTCCCCACATTATTACTGTGAAGAATGCGGGAAAACCGTAGACAGCACCAGACTGAATGTTTACTGTCAGGAGCATTTAAAAAAGAATCACAGTTGAAATGACATGAGAAACAGCTTTGTCTTCGTATGTCTAGTGGAAACAATGCCAGCAAAAAGCCTTCAGAAGGTCACAGGAGAGCTTTTGGGCACTGGTAAAATGAGACATGCATCAGGCAGCACCACACTCCCTCTTCACTTTTACACCTGCGCACAGGAGGACAGTAAACATGCATCTATTATCAGAAAGAAGCGTCTCTCCTCTCTTGGCAAATAAGAGGATCTGGAGCGGGGGAAAGATGCAAAAATGCAGAATAGGGGTAGTTTAGTCTCCATGCCCATCAATCCTTGACCCTAACTTTTGAGACTCTCAACGAGAGTGACAATTGACACTAGCTGCTGTGGTGATTTTATACCTTATAGGACACCTACACCTATGCCAAGTGGGTGTAAACCTCAATCATTCTGATTTCTTGGTAGTACAATGGTACTGGCAAATGACAACACTTGGTGTAGGGTAGCGGAGAATCAGGACCAATGGATTTACTCACCTTACACTGGAGCCCTCTCTCCAAAGGTGCCAGACTTTTTAGATTCTCAGTCTGGAAAACTTCTCTGGAAACTTCTATCATTTCGATTCAAACTCAGTATTTCAGAAAGAACATTATTAGAACCGTTGAAATCTCATATTATTTTGCATACATTAATTAAACCATCATTAACTAAAGATTTATCATTAATTTATCATTAAAGATGGGTAAACTGAGTCTTAGAAAGTTTAAGTAACTTACCCAAGGGCACAGCCAGGAATAAAACCTACAAGCCCTGGCTCCCTGCTCCATGCTTAAACCACTAGAAAAAACTTCCACATGGGGAACCTGCACTATGTGACCTAAGAGGGTGGATGTGTGAAGGGCATTACTTGCATTGAACTCCTGTTACAGGTCAGTTATTTCCCTATGCTGTACATTGCCTAAAAATATCCAAACCTTGTGGCTTTTATAGTTATGCAGCTTCATGTCTCTGTTACTCCTTCCCGGGAGGAATGAGGTATGTTGAATTGCTGGCAGTTAAGTTGTATTTAAAGACATTTTTATTTTCTGAATCAGATTCCGCATGATGCTTGTTTTAATTATGTTTTATGTGAAGTGCCTTAAGATGCATGCATGAAAGCAGGTCCATAAATAAACATGACATTAAAAGTCCACATTTATTTTTCTTGAGTTAATCCCTGCTGCTTTCTTGAGGTGCACAAAAGCTAAGATATATAGTCTCCAAAACCCAACCACAAAACCCAGACACCACACTATTTAAAACAAACCCTTCTCCCAGTCAACCACTTTGTTGACTGCTGCTGTGAGGTCTTGATTGTGACACCGTGCATCAGGGATGAATATCTTGGGTCTTGACTTTCTGGCATGGAAGGAAAAGATCCACTACTCTCTCTTCTAACTATAGTTGAAAGGAGCAAGGTCTGTCTGCCCTACAGAGCTGAGTGAAATAGTGCAAACTGCTGTACTTGTAGGACAGACAAGCACTCTCAAAAGGGTAGTCACACACCCTTAATTGCTACTGTATGAAAGTAAAAATCAGCCAGTGAAAAATACGTGGGTAAATACAATATAACTGACCAAATCCTACTCACCATATTCCTAAATAGCTACAGTGGGGCAACTTCTACAAGAAGTTGGTGTAGTACATAAGGCTTTGCTTTGGAAGCAAGTATTACCTTATAAACACACAACTGTAACCAGTGCAGTGACAAAGGCAATTCTGGTAGCATTTCAGTCAGTGGTGGAGGCTGAAAGCCCATTTGTCTTTAGGTTGTCTGGGGTTCATTCGAAGCACAAGGGGCGGGAGCAGACGTGAAAGGCTGACACTTGCTGGGAATGTCACCTGTTGCCTTGTTGAGGGCAAGCACTGCGGGCAGCGGAGGTCAGCTTCTCAAGTGGGATCAAATAAAAATGACAGGCGTAGGCCTGCCCATAAAAGGACCTCTTTGAGGTCAATAAAAAAAGCAATTCATTTTCTGTTCCCAGTTAGGCCCCTTGGAACAGGCAAGTATGAGAAAAGGCCTGTGAACAGTTCTTGCTGGAGAGTCGCCAACAGAGGCCGCCCAGCCATTTTTCACAGGACCTCTAGCTGCCACTGCTAACCCAGAGGCAGCTTCAATTGCAGCTAGTGCTGTGCTGCCTTCAAGGGTTTCGTCCTCCCACCCCACGCCCTGTACCCCCCAGAGCTGTCTGCTGAACAACACATGGCTCTGCCAAACCAGCTGTCTGCTGACTGGATAAAATAATCTAGGATCAAGGACAGGAAACTAGATTCACACAGGCAGGCAAGATGAAAAACTGATGTTTTGTAACAGCCACCCCATTGACTTGCTCCCTTCATTTCTCCCTTCTCCCACCCTGACCAATGAACAACCATAGAACATTTTCATCCAGTCCAGTTTTATCTTCCTAGCGAAATTAGTGGCATTTCTCTGACACAAGAGGCATTGTGTTCTCATGTTTGATTCCCACGAAAACCTGCTCTCTCAGAAAACACGTGGCTGTTCAAATAAACAAATGGGTGTGCTGAAAAGTGTATAACATGAAAAATAATCAGCAAAGGTCAAAGAGTGGGCAGCAGTCATCCATGACTGTGGGAAGCACCAGTGATTTGTTTCATATTCCCACCCGTGCGCATCTGTGCTTCAGCATTCCTGCTTCCACTGAATGACTCTTTCTACTATTGGTGTACCCCATGCAACTGGAAACATTTTGAGTGACAGTCAAGTCCACTGTTGCTTTAAAAACACCTTTTATTATATTTCATTAATAGGAATCAAAGCCACAGCTGTTTTGGAGGCTGCTAGCCCAATTCCAGGCTTGCTACAGGATGGTTCATTATGATAGGATACCCAATTGCAAGGAATGACTAGAACCATCTGCTACCTCTGTACTTCCTCCAACCCATGCAACCTTCAGGCGAATTTCAAATAGAGGTGTCTTGAGTGGTTTAAAGTTATTTTCCTAGCAAAAGAATTAAGTATTTGTCAACGTGTGAACAAGGTGCAGGGCTGTCTGAAACATTTGGATTGAGTGTATAATTATTATTCAGAGAAGCCTATTTTAAAATTGGTCTGAAAAATGGCCTGAATGGGAAGCTGGGATTTGGGAAGAAAGACTTCTCGGTTAGTTAAAAATTATGTTTTTCTTTTACTTACTTATATTTCACATGTGTTCTTTGTCTCCATCTCTGTACATCCACTTTACTTATTTGCATACGAATTGCTGACCCCACTTTCATACAGTGATGTGTGACAGTAATATCCTTGTCTTGTTACTGTATTAAATAGCCATGTACAGGAGATAGAATTCTGGATCAACCAATACCTCTTAACAATAGGCTCTTTTATCTCCTAACATTCATGAGATCATAGTGATACATTCTTATTTTGGTTTCATCACTTCAAAAGTCCTAAGCATATCAACCATATGTTCTTGGAAAACTTTTAAACATCAGAGGACTGGAGTGGAGGGGAGTTGCCTTTTGCTTCTCAAGAAAATGCGTTTTTAATGCATTCAAATACAAATGGAATGTTCATACAAAGCCATAAGGATGTTCCTAATTTCTTAAAGATGTTCCTTCATCTGAAGAAGAATCATCTGACCCAATAAGCCAACATTAGCTTGTGTTTGTATGTTCACAAAAAATAAGCATTGCCCAATGACCTTACCACTTACCACTTCCTTGCCTTTTGGTTTCAATGTGAATGAATCCCATTCAGGGGAAATGTTAAGAATGATATTTTTAGATCCCCGGACAATATAGGATCAGACCACAGAATTTAAGTATTTCTCTGTCTTAGGATCGCTTTCCTCTGTAAGTATTAAAAAATACTTGGATCAAATCAATTGTTTCCTTTGAATGGAGCTAGAAGTGAATTAAATGCTTAAGCATGCAATTCACTGATATTTTAATTTGAGAACATTTTTAATATGAATATTTTAAAAGGGTTTTATGTTATTTAAAGTACAAATTCTAATTATTACTCTGGTTTTGTATATACGTAGCGTTAGGACGTGTTTGGAATTTGTGTCAAAAAGTTCATATTCTCTTGGGTTTTATGTAGATGATGAGAATTTTCCCAAGTAGCTGAACAAGATAAAAGTACACTTCAGACTTCATTATTCTGCCTTGTTCCATCAATTGCACCTTCAGTCCATTTTCCATTCCTTTGCTTCTTTCAGGGTCAACACTAATTTTAAACAATAAAGTTTACTTGCAGGTGTGACTGTGTGGGGGAAAGGCAAATCCTTACTAACAATGGCAATTGTTTCTTTGTGGTTGTTGTTGTGCATTTCTTTGGCTATTGTCATTGGAAGCAAAGGTTGCTCAAACTAGCTAAAAGACTTCTGTTTGCAAACTGGTTGAAAGTTAGCCGTGACAGTTTGAGTCACTGGTCTTTTTGTTGGCCAGTGGTGCATTGGTAAGCAAAATGCTCAGGGAAGTGCTCACCACATGGGGATTTTGGGGGAGAAAGGATAGGAAGGGGGATTCATTTAGAAATTTGGATTGAGGGGTAGATAAAAGAGGGTTATTTTAAATTTCACCCTCAAAATGTAGGACCTGATTCTCCTCTCACACACTCCATTGACTCCAGTGAAGTCATTCTTGATTTATAAAGCTGCAGGGAAGAGGAGACTCACCCCCTGCGCGCCCCGCCCCCCCGCCGCCCTGCAGACACCATATAAGTTTTGTAACTAAAATGACAGTTTGAGATCCAGACCCTTCAGGAGAGCTTTCTACCTAACCCTCTGGCTATGCTCCATTACAGTACTAAAATAATCTATTTCTTTAGTCCACATGCAGCTCTGGATTAACTTAAAACAATATTAAAGCTCAGTGTCATAATTGGTATTTTTAATAAAATAGAAACTTTTTATGATTAATGATCATTTCAAATGGTGTTGTTTGGGTGATTAGGTGATTAATGCATTAGCCGTTTGCATGTGAGAACACAGGCTAAAAGCCTGGCCTAGGCAAATTTGGGGCAGCCATGGGCAGTAGTCCTGGCAGTGAGACTCTATTGGAGCAGGGGGCTTCACATCAGATGTGGAGAGGCCCAAGACCACCACAGAGTGCCCTGTACCTCCAGCAGATTCCTCAAGATCCAAACACTCTCAGCACATCCAGGGGTTTCATGAACTAACACCCTGATCATCCTGTGGCTCCCCCATCCCCTGGACAGAACAATTCAGTGAAAGTTTTACTAGGGGAATAACTATACTTTTCTCTCCCTACAAGACATCCTCCTTCAGTGTTCCCTGGAAGAGGGTAATCAAAGTGAGCAGGAGTATTACTGACTAGAATCTTCCTTCCTCAAGCAAAAAAATCTCTGTTGGCTCCAAATGGAAGAGAGAGAACACTAGCTGCCTTCTGCTGTGATTGGCTGCTCTTCCCTAAGAGGCAGGGAAGTAAGGAGGCAGCCTAATGGGGGCGGCTTTCCCCTGGCGGTCTGAAAATCATGTGAGAGCCAGAGCTTTTCAGGTCACGAAGAGGCTGCCTGCAGCAGAGGCCAAAAGCTGTTACTTGTGATTAAATGATGAGAGATGGCAACACTGAGGTGCATTGGAAGAGATCTATTTGAGTAATAGATGCACTTCACCTGGCCTGCACTATGTCTGACTGGGTCTCATGCTATCCATTTCCTATTTTCATTTGGACCAAGTATATATTTTTGAATGAGGGGGAAGAAGCATTTAAAATAAGTCAGTTTAAAGCTCAGGCTTTTGCTGAGGTTCTCTACTCTTCACTTTACTGAAAATATCACTGTGTAGTCTGAGAGATTGAGAGTGAGAGATTTCGCCCTCTAAGAACATATGTCCTTCCTGCTTGTTCAGACTCAGATTATAATCTCAGTTGTTTGTTGTCATAATGTGTAGCTATGGGAATAGGTACACAACTTTAATAAAATCTGAAGAGAATAATTATTACTGATCCAGTGTTAAATTGGGAGACGGTGCCTTGTGGGGTTATTCTGTGTCCAGTAATTTCATGAATGACTTGAAAGAGAGCACATTAATTGGATGTACCGATGTGCAGCTGGGAAGGATTGTAAACACTCCGGAGGACGGGAATAAACTACAGCACAACATTCCTAAACTGAAGAAAGAACATCCAACTGACTTTATGTTCAAAGTGTTACCTTAGGCTATTCAGTGAATACTTATGAACACACATTTACAGAAATCAGGACAGAACTGAGAATGATTCAGCAACAGACAAAAGGCCTAAATTGATGAGATAATTTGTTCTCGATAAATAATTGGACTAGCTCTATAAACACCATGAAGAAACTGAAGTGTTGTCAGAATTGGACATTCAATTCCCGAATTCATGTGATGGTGATGTAGATTTAGTGCTGTTATATTATGTGGTTATTTTAGCAGAGTATATGAGAAAGTAATATTTACAGATTAACTTGGTCCACGTAGTGTTGCCAATGTCTTGTTCTTGATACTCTTAGATAGCACTACTAATACTGAATATTTATATGGAGTTCTACATTTTCAAAGCACTGTTTAACATTAAACCAGTCCTCATACCACAACCCACTGGTCTTCTCTTATGACCTATGAGCAGCTTCTCCTGTCTATGGTCATATCTTTCCATTTTCGTGAACAGGCTCCTTTCTTAGAATCTTCTTAGTTATGAATACTGGCAAAATTGCAAGAATCACACATGGATGCTGCAATGATTAATGCAAGTCACGCACAAAGAGATAGCTTAGCTAAAGACATTTTTGCATACTCGGTGCATTGATCCTTGTATATATGATTCTTGCACTTTTGCTAGTATAGGTAGATAGAAAAGAGACCCAGTAGATCACATGCCCCATCTCCCTGCCTATGCATGATTGTCCTGCACAGTATATTCCTAACAGTGCTTTGTCGATGTAAGCAGAGTCAGGATGAGCTCCACCCTGACATCTGGTGGTGAGGTGTGGCAAGTTGTGGAAAAGAACTTCAGGGGCTGATCTCATTTGCATAGGCACACCCACCCCGCCTAGAATGAGGCTATAGCTGCCCAAATGGTCACTTTGGCTGCTGTGGGATCCCCAGTGTCTCTGTTATTGGGGCAG
This sequence comes from Eretmochelys imbricata, assembly GCF_965152235.1. Classification (NCBI taxonomy): domain Eukaryota; kingdom Metazoa; phylum Chordata; order Testudines; family Cheloniidae; genus Eretmochelys; species Eretmochelys imbricata. Next base: position 96,017,422 of record NC_135574.1, read on the forward strand.
GAAGAATAAATTGTTATTACCCTGATTATGGGAACTGTACTTGGCCTTTTGTTATGATGGAGGTACTCACCATCAACTAAGTAGCACTCGCTAAGCAAGGGACATGGGTTCCAAAATTCTGTGAATTGTGAGAAGCTTAAGACAGGCATTAGTACTTGGTGGTGTGGGTCCCTTTGTGAGGGCCTGAAGCACCAATTGCACCTCTGTCTCTCTCTACTGTGGAATGTCAGAGCTAATTTTGGGTCTATTAAGAGTCTTGCTACAGGTGCTGTGCTGAATTCACTTTGGCCTTATGGTACACCAGCACTAAGGCTCCCACTATTATGAGCTGAAATCACTGAGAGCTGTGTCAAGTAGTGGGGAGCCGGAAGATCTAGAGTGCAGTGGTGCTGTTCGTGGATAGGCTGGCAGAGCGTTCGTGAGAGGGCGAGTGGAGCTGAGCAGAGCGGAGCCGTTCGTGAGACGGCGGAGTGGAGCCCTGTGGAGCTGTGGGGCAGTCAGTTTCAGGTCACGTAAGGTGCCCCTTACCTCTTCTTCCCCCCCGCTGCCCCCAGGCACATTTTTAGCCAGAATGGGGAGTAACGCTCTGCAGATGAACTTTTGAATTCTGGGGCTGGACTTTTTGGACTTTGGGTGATTTTTTTGATTGCTGGACTCAAGAGACCTTTGGGTTGTGGGACTCAAGAACCCGAGGGAAAGGATGTGGCCCAATTTGCTGGGGTAGGTCTTTGCTCATGGTTTGGTTAATGAACACTAGTTGTGGTGTTTTCCCAATTTAATGCTGATGTTGTTTACCTCATGTTATTACAGATTCTCTGCTACACCGGAACCCTGTGCTTGCAAGAGGGGAAGTATTGCCTCTTTGAGGTGCCCAGAGGGTGTGTAGGATTTTCCCAGGTCACTGGGTGGGGGCTCGAGCCAGTTTTGCATTTGCTTTGATGAGAGGGAACCCCTGTGTACTGAACCCGGCCCTTGCTGCTATCAACTTGGCCTGGCAGAAGGGTTACATCTAGTTCAGTTTTAAATGATTGAATGGAACTACTACTATATTCTTTGGGAGATTAGTCCACAGTGCAAAAGGCCTCACATTTAGGAACATTATTCGGTTCAGCCTGTTTTCTTTTGCTGAGTTTCATCCCACACCCCATTATACCATCCTGAACAATTCCTTTCCCTCCATGATGACTGACAGCTTTCAGATGTTCATAAACAATCACAGCCCTCTAAATTGTTGTAGTTTGCCTAAATTAAACATAGTCAGCACTTTTAATCAATGGCAGTACAGTCTGCAGAAAAGAGCACAGGAGGGCCTGAGTTCTCATTCTAATCAGCCACTGATTCATTATGTGGCTCTGGGCAAGTCACTTTACCTCTCTGTCTTTCTTAGATTCCTAATCTATAGAACGGGAATAAAAATACCCACATACTTCAGAGAGGTGTTATGTAGCTAGTGAACAGGAGCAGCAAGGGAGTTTCCTAGGTGAAGGAGAAGCAACTACATGACCATTGGGGTGAGTGTGTTGTCTGTTGTTGTGTGCTTGTTCGTTGCCCTGTGTCTGCCTGATTGAAGTTTATAATGTGGTTTCTCTAGGGGGCTGTGAGCTCAATCTTGGGGCCTGCTAGACAAGGCTGAGAGCTTTCTAACGAGGTTCTGGTCTCCCATACTTAGATCCCTAATCCCTTTAGGATCCATTGACAAGCCAGTGGGGGTTAATGCAGAGAGAACACAGTTTTAAAAAGCCAACTTATAAGTTATCAGAGGCAGGGCCAGCCCCAGCTTTTTTGCTGCCCCAAGCAGCGAAGAAAAAAAGGAAAAAAAAAAAACACCCAACTGAGTGCTGCCGAAGTGCTGCCAAAGAGGAAGGGAGGGAATGAAGGGCTCACCGCTGAATTGCCACCAAAGACCCGGACATGCCGCCCCAATGACGGACGGAGCGCCGCCCCTTTCTATTTGCTGCCCCAGGCACCTGCTTCCTTCGCTGGTGCCTGGAGCCGGCCCTGACCAGAGGAGCTAGCAAACAGGAGCAGCAAACAAGGGCATTTTACGAGGGAGTTTAGAGACCGAGCATGAGAACCAGATACACCAGATATACAGATATACACCAGATACACCAGATATACAGATACCAGATGCACTCTCCAAACTTAGGCCAGTACTGTCCCTCCCCACCCCTAAAAGAACACTCCCCTCCAGACACACAAAAAAAAACCCTGTACGAGTAAAAATAACGCAGGCAGAAGTCCAGCAGCAGAATGGGGGCTATCCATGTATGATTACCTGCTTTGTGGGCAGCTGGCATATATGTGAACTCAGAGCAAGCAACTCATGGCCCTCAGAGACTGAGTAGGGGATCTTGAGATCAGAGTGGCTGAACTGGAGGCGCTAAGGGAAACAGAGAGGTAGATAGAGACGACTTTCTGGGACACTGTGGAATAGTCCCACTCCCAGTCTGACAGCCTCTGTGCTGTTGAGGAGGAGGAAAGTCTCAGGGAAGGAGAATGTCAAGCTGGAATGGAGGGAAACTATCCCATAGTTGGGGCACTGCTTCCAGATGATGTCATGGTGTCCTCTCGCACTGAAGATGCCCTTCTGGGGAATGGGAGCCCTCTTATTAGGAAGAGGCAGGTGATAATAATGGGGGATTTAATTATTAGACAGAGATAGTTGGGTTTGTTATGACTAGGAGAACTGCACGGGTATGAAGATTGCAGACCTCTTGAGACATCTAGACAGACTTAAGGGGAGGAGCTGGTCATAGTGGTATATATAGGTACCAATGACATTGGGACAGGTAGAAAAGAGGATCTGGAGGCCAAAATTTAGGTTTCTAGGTAAGAGATTACAGTCCAGGACCTCCATGGTATTATTCTCTGAAATGCTTCCAGTTCCACATGCAGGGCCAGTTTTAGATAGACAGCACTACAAGGTCTCAATGCCTGGATGAGATCATGGTATTGAGAGGAGGGATTTAGGTTTATTGGGAACTGGGAAACCTTTTTGGAAAGGAGCAGCCTATACAAGAAGAATGGGCTCCACCTAAATCACAACACAACCAAGCTTCTGGCATGTAAAATTAGAAAGGACATAGAGGGCTGGGGTAAAGCTGACAGGTGCAGAATAGCACAGAGGGGCAAATCCCTTGGGGGAGGATCTATGAATGGGGATTCTCAGTTGATAACATATAGGTAGAAACTAAAGAGAAACAGTCAAAGAAAAAAGAATCCCATGAAAAAAAGAGTCACATGAAGTCAGACAACTGAATATTGACAAATTTCATAGTGCTTGCATACAACTGCTAGAAGTCTAAATACTAAAATGGGTAAACCTGCGTGCCTGGTATTAAATGAGGATATTGATATAATAGGCATCACAGAAATTTAGTGCAATGATTATAATCAATGGGACATAGTAATGCCAGGGTACAAAATATTTAGGAATGACAGAATAGGCCATGCTGGTGGGGGGGCACTATATGTGAAAGAATGCATAGAGTCAAATATAGTACAAAACTTAAATGAATCAAACTGTACCACAGAATCTCTGTGGCTAGAAATACCATGCTTGAATAATAAGAATATAACAATAAGAATATTACCAACCACCTCACCAGAATGGTGACAGTGACTGTGAAATGCTCATGGAGATTAGAGAGGCTACAAAACAGAAAACCCAATAACAGGGGATTTCAACTATTAAATATGTCACCTCAGGATGGGATGCAGAGATAAAAATTAGTAGACGCCATTCATGACTGCTTCTTGGAGCAGCTAGTCCTGGAAACTAAAAGGGAAGAGGCAATTCTTGATTTAGTCCTAAGTGAAGCACAGGATCTGGTCCAAGAGGTGAAAATAGATGAACTCCTTGCTAATAATGACTATAATGTTGTCATAAATATAAAGGGAAGGCTAACCACCTTTAAATCCCTCCTGCCCAGAGGCAAAACCCTTTCACCTGTAAAGGGTTAAGAAGCTAAGATAACCTCGCTGGCACCTGACCAAAATGACCAATGAAGAGACAACATACTTTCAAAGCTGGAGGGGGTGGGGGGAAACAAAGGGTCCTCTCTGTCTGTGTGATGCTTTTGCTGGGACCAGAGCAGGAATGCAGGTCAGAACTCCTGTAAAGAGTTAGTCAGCAATCTAGTTAGATAAACAAAACAGAATCTAACGCATAACTGGCTGATCAAATAAGTTGTGCTGAATGGGATGTATATTCCTGTTTTTGTGTCTTTTCGTAACTTAAGGTTTTGCCTAGAGGAATTCTCTTATGTTTTGAATCTGACTACTCTGTAAGGTATTTCCCTTCCTGATTTTACAGAGGTTTTTCTTTTACTTTAATTAAAATTCTCTTTTAAGAACCTGATTGCTTTTTCATTGTTCTTAAGATCCAAGGGTTTGGGTCTGTGTTCACCTATGCAAATTGGTGAGGATTTTTATCAAGCCTTCCCCAGGAAAGGGAGTGTAGTGCTTGGGGGGATATTTTGGGGGGGAGACGTTTCCAAATGGGCACTTCCCCTGTTATTTTTGTTAGACACTTTGGTGGTGGCAGCATAAAAGTTCAAGGACAAAAGGTAAAAAGAGTTTGTACCTTGGGGAAGCTTTTAACCTAAGCTAGTAAGAATAAGCTTAGGGGGTATTTCATGCAGGTCCCCACATCTGTACCCTAGAGTTCAGAGTGGGGAAGGAACCTTGACAAATGTAATTAAATTAAACATCCTTTTTGTGGAGGAAATACCAAAGAAATCCACCACAGCAGCATTAAACATCAAAAAAGAAAACTACACAAAAATGAGGAGGCTATTTACATGGAAATTAAAAGGAACAGTCACAAGAGTGAAATGCCTGCAAGCTGCATGGAAACTATTTTAAAACACCATAACAGAGGCTCAAATTATACATACACCCCAAATTAAAAAAAAACAGCAAGAGGACCAAAAAAGTGCCACCATGGTTAAATACCAGTGTAAAAGAGGCAGTTACAGACAAAAGACATCTTTTAAAAATTGGAAGTCAAATCCTACAGAGGAAAATAGAAAGGAATATAAACTCTGCCAAGTCAAGTGTACAAGTATAAGGCCAGAAAAGAATTGGAAGAGCAACTAGCAAAAGACACAGAAACAAATAGCAATTTTTTTTAAATACATCAAAAGCAGGAAGCCTGCCAAACAATCAGTCAGTGGGGCCACTGGATGATCGAGGTGCTTATTGACACTCAAAGAAGATAAGGCTATTACAGAGAAGCTAAATGAATTCTCTGCATCGGTCTTCACTGTAGAGGATGTGAGGGAGATTGCCACACTTGAGCTATTGATTTTAGGTGACAAATCTGAGAAACTGTCCCAAACTGAGGTGTCAATAGAGGCAGTTGTAGAATCAATTGATAAATTAAACAATAATAAGTCACCAGGACCAGATGGTATTCACCCAAGACTTCTGAAGGAACTCAAATATGAAATTGCAGAACAACTAACTGTGGTATGTAACCTAGCACTTAAATCAGCCTCTGCGCCAGATGACTAGAGGATAGCTAATGTAATGCTGATTTTTTAAAGAGGCTTCAGAGGCAATTCTGGCATTACAGGCTTTGCATCAGTACTAGGCAAATTGGTGGAAACTATAGTAAAGAAGAAAATTATCAGACATATGGATGAACAAGATATGTTAGGGAAGAGTCAACACAGCTTTTTTAAAGGGAAATCATGCCTCACCAATCTATTTGAATTCTTTCGGGGGGTGGGGGGGAGGGTTCAACAAACGTGGACAAGGATGATGCAGTGGATATAGCGTAGTGTACTTGGATTTTCAGAAAGCCTTTGATAAGGTCTCACACCAAAGGCTTTTACGCAAAGTAAGCAGCCATGGGATAAGGAGGACCAGAAACTGGTTAAAAGGTAGGAAACAAAGGGTAGGAATAAATGGTTAGCTTTCAGAGTGGAGAGAGATAAATACCAGGGTTCCCCTGAACAGTTCAAAATATTCGTAAATGATCTGGAAGAGGGGGTAAACAGTGATGTGGCAAAGTTTGCAGATGATACAAAATTACTCAATATGGTTAAGTCCAAAGTTGACAGGGGAGAGTTACAAAGGAATCTCACAAAACTTGGTGGACAAGGCAACAAAAATAACAGATGAAATTCAATGTTGATAAATACAAGCTAATGCACATTGGAAAACATAATACCAACTATCCATGCAAAATGAGGGAGTCTAAACTAGCTATTACCACTCAAGAAAGAGATCTTGGAGTCACTGTGGATAGTTCTCTGAAAACATCTGCTCAATGTGCAGTGGCAGTCAAAATAGCTAACAGAATGTTAGGAACCATTAGGAAAGGGATAGAGCATACAAACTATAATACCATTATATAAATCCATGGTACGCTCACACCTTGAATACTGCATGCAGTTCTGGTTGCCCCATCTCAAAAAAGATATATTAGAATTGGGAAAGGTACAGAGAAGGGTAACGCAAATGAGTAGGGGTATGGATCAGCTTTGATATGAAGTGAGATTTAAAAAAACCTGGGACTGTTCATTTTAGAAAAGAGATGATTAAGGGGGATATGATAGAGGTCTATGAAATCATGAATGGTGTGGAGAAAATGAATGGGGAAGTGTTATTTATCCCTTCACGTAACCCAATAACCAGGGGGTCATCCCGTAAAATTAATAGGCAGCAGGTTTAAAACAAACATAAGGAAGTACTTCTTTACACAATGCACAGTTAATTTTTGGAACTCATTGCCAGAGGAAGTTGTGAATGCCCAAAGTATAACTGGGCTTAAAAGGAATTAGATAAATTCATAGAAGACAGGTCCATCAATGGCTATAAGCTAAAATGGTCTACACTATGAGTTTGGGTCTAATTTAGCTGCGTTAGATCGATTTAACTCTGCACCCATCCACATGACTAAGCCATTTTTGTCAACTTAAAGGGCTCTTAAAATCGATTTCTGTACTCCTCCCCGACGAGGGGATTAGCGCTGAAATCAGTATCACCGGGTTGAATCTGGAGTAGCGTGGATGCAATTTGACAGTATAGGCCTCTGGGAGCTATCCCAGAGTGCGCCATTGTGACCGCTCTGGACGGCACTTTCAACTCAGATGCACTAGCCAGGTACACAGGAAAAGCCCCGGGAACTTTTGAATTTCATTTCCTGTTTGGCCAGCGTGGCGAGCTCATCAGCAGAGGTAACCATGCAGAGCTCATCAGCACAGGTGACCATGCAGTCCCAGAATCACAAAAGAGCTCCAGCATGGACCGAATGGGAGGTACTGGATCTGATCGCTGTATGGAGAGATGAATCCATGCTATCAGAACTCCGTTCCAAAAGACGAAATGCCAAAATATTTGAAAAAAATCTCCAAGGGCATGATGGACAGAGGCTGTAACAGGGACCTGGCTGCAGCAATGCCGCGTGAAAATTAAGGAGCTCAGGCAAGCCTACCAAAGAGGCAAACGGCCGCTCCGGGTCAGCACCCCAGACATGCCGCTTCTAGGATGAGCTGCATGCAATTCTAGGGGGTGCCCCTACCACTACCCCACTCCTGTCCATGGACACCTGCAAATGGGGAGTCTCATGCAACAGAGATGAGGATTTGTGAGATGAGGAAAATGATGATGAGGAAGAGGTTGAGAATAGCGCACAGCAGGCAAGTGGCAAATCCCTTCTCCACGACAGCCAGGAACTGTTTATCACCCTGGAGCCAATACCCTCCCAACCCTCCCAAGGAGGGCTCCCGGACCATGAAGCCGGAGAAGGTACCTCTGGTGAATGTACCTTTGTAAATATAATACATGGTTTAAAAGCAAGCGTGTTCAATGATTAATTTGCCCTGAAGACTTGGGATGCATTCGCAGCCAGTACAGCTACTGAATAAGTTTGTTAACATGTCTGGAAGATTTCTGCTCCATCCCCAGAGACATTATTAAGGGGACATTCAGAGGTAGCTGTTCCTGCTGGGCTGTCTGCCTGTGGCTGAAAAGAAATTATCCCTGCTTTTAACCACATGGTGTGGGGCCGGGGGGGAGGGGACATTCACGCTGAGCTGTTTGCGTTTGGCTGGCAGGGATCTTTCCTGATCCTAGTCACTAGTTGGAAGGAGAGGTGAAGCCATCATTTTAAATGGCCAACCCAATGGGTGCTTGGTATGGGAAAGGAGGGCACTGGTGTTAGAAACCACTCCCACATGTTATGAAGGTTGAAGAAGCCGAAAGATTGTGGCTTACCTTGGCTGCCTGCAAGCCGAATACTGTTGCCCGGCCCTGCGTGTGTGATCGCTCACACCAAACCGGCAGGCCCTCAATATAAGAGGCAAAATGCAACCTTGTACCGAAAGCACATCTGCTATGTAATGTTAACAGCTTGGTTCACCGTGAAAGAGTCTACCCATTGTTTTCTAAAATGTGTCTCTTTAAATACTACTCTCCCTTTTTCAACGCTCCCCCTATCATCTCCGTCCCAGAGGCTAGCACAGATAAGAAGGCGAAAAAAACCGCACTCGCAATGAAATGTTCTCTGAGCTCATGCAGTCCTCCCGCACTGAAAGAGCTCAGCAGAATGCATGGAGGCAGACAATGGGAGAGTCCAGGAAAACAGAAAATGAACACGAGGACAGGAGGGACGAGCAAGATGAGAGGTTGCGGGAGCAAGAGGAGAGGAGGCAGGATGCAATGCTGAGGCTACAGTGGGATCAAACTGATATGCTCCGGCGTCTGGTGGAGCTGCAGGAAAGGCAGCAGGAGCACAGACCGCCGCTGCAGCCCCTGTGTAACTGCCTGCCCTCCTCCCCAAGTTCCATAGCCTCCTCACCCAGACACCCAAGAACGTGGGGTGGGGGGGCTCTCCACCACTCCACCCCGGAGGACTGTCCAAGCAACAGAAGACTGGCATTCAATAAGTTCTGAACTGCTGTGTGGCCTTGTCCTTCCCTCCTCCCCTCATCCACCACCCCACCCAGTGCTTCCCTGCTCCCCCACCCCTCCCGGGGTACCTTGGCAGTTATCCCCCTGTTTGTGTGATGAATTAATAAAGAATGCATGATTTTGAAACAACAATGACTTTATTGCCTCTGTAAGCAGTGACCGAAGGGGGGAGGGCAGTTGGCTTACAGGGAAGTAGAGTGAACCAAGGATGTAGGTTTTCATCAAGGAGAAACAAACAGAAGTGTCACACTGTAGCCTGGCCAGTCATGAAACTGGTTTTCAAAGCTTCTCTGATGCACAGTGCGCCCTGCTGTGCTCTTCTAAATCGCCCTGGTGTCTGGCTGCGCATAATCAGCAGCCAGGCGATTTGCCTCAACCTCCCACCCCGCCATAAATGTCTGCCCCTTACTCTCACAGATATTGTGGAGCACACAGCAAGCAGCAATAACAATGGGAATACTGGTTTTGCTGCAGTCTAACCAAGTCAGTAAACTGCGCCAGTGCGCTTTTAAATGTCCAAATACACATTCTACCACTGTTCTGCACTTGCTCAGCCAAGAGTTGAACAGCTCCTGACTACTGTCCAGGGTGCCTGTGTCTGGCTTCATGAGCCATGGCATTAAGGAGTAGGCTGGGTCCCCAAGGGTAACTATAGGCATTTCAACATCCCCAACGAGTTATTTTCTGGTTTGGGAAGTAAGTCCCTTCCTGCAGCTGTTCAAACAGACCAGAGTTCCTGAAGATGCAAGCGTCATGAACCTTTCCCGGTCATCCCACATTGATGTCGGTGAAATGTCCCTTGTGATCCACCAGTGCTTGCAGCACCATTGAAAAGTACCCCTTGCGGTTTACATACTAGCTGCCAAGGTGGTCTGGTCCCAAGACAGAAATATGTGTTCTGTCTATAACCCCACCACAGTTAGGGAATCCCATTGCAGCAAAGCCATCCACTATGACCTGCACATTTCCCAGAGTCACTGCCCTTGATAGCAGCAGCTCAGTGATTGCATTGGCTACTTGGATCACAGCAGTCCCCACAGTAGATTTGCCCACTCCAAACTGATTCCTGACTGACTGGTAGCTGTCTGGCATTGAAAGCTTCCAGAGGGCTATCGCCACTCGCTTGTGAACTCTGAGGGCTGCTCTCATCTTGGTATTCTTGCACTTCAGGGCAGGGGAAAGCAAGTCACAAAGTTCCATGAAAGTGCCCTTACGCATGTGGACGTTTTGCAGCCACTGAGAATCATCCCAGACTGCAACAGTATTCGGTCCCACCTGTCTGTGCTAGTTTCCTGGGCCCAGAATCAGTGTTCCACGGCATGAGCTTGCCCCATTGCCACCAGGATGTCCAAATTGCCGGGGCCCGTACTTTAAGAGAAGTCTACGTCCACGTCCTCATCACTCTCATCACCATGCTGCCGTCACCTCCTCACCTGCTTTTGCAGGTTCTGGTTCTACACATAACGCAGGATAATGTGCAAGGTGTTTACAATGTTCATAACTGCTGCGGTGATCTGAGCAGGCTCCATGCTTGCTGTGGTATGGCATCTGCAGGAGAGCAGAGTTGCAGTCGAAGCGGTGGCTGACAACAGATGCCACAAGAATAGATATTTATAGAGAACGACGAGAGGACCTGCGAGGTGGATTCATGAGAGCAGGCGAGCAGAGTTGCAGTGGAAGCGGTGGATGACGACGGTTAGCACTGGGCACATTTCCAGAGGAAGAACACACATACCCGGGAGCCCATGACAGACAACATGGAGAAATTTGCTATTGAGACAATAGCAGCAGAGCAGAGTTGCAGCGGAAGTGGTGGATGATGATGGTTAGCAGTCCTACTGCACCGTCTGCTGAAAGCTGTATGGCGTCTGCATGGAAAAAAGGCACGAAACGATTGTCTGCCATTGCTTTCACGGAGGGAGGGGCGATTGATGACATGTACCCAAAACCACCCGCGACAATGTTTTTGCCCCAACAAGCATTGGGAGCATAACCCAGAATTCCAATGGGCAGCGGAGACTGCGGGATAGCAACCCACAGTGCACCACTCCATAAGTCAATGCTAGCCACGGTAGCGAGGACACACTCCACCAACTTAATGTGCTTAGTGTGGACATACGCAATCAACTGTACAAAATCGATTTCTAAAAATAGACTTCTATAATATCCACCAAATTTCACAGTGTAGACATACACCCAGGCTCTCGGTGTCCCTAAACCTCTGATTGCCAGAACATGGGACTGGACGACAGGGGGTGGATCACTTGATAAATTGCTCTGTTCTGTTAGTTTCTAGTGAAGCATCTGGCATTGGCCAGTTTCTGAGGACAGGATACTGAGCTAGACGGACCACTGATCTGACCCAGTATGGCCATTCTTATGTTCTTATGATTCACTAGTTAATGTCTATACTGTGCTTTGAACACAAAGTACAATATAAATACAAAGTATTGATCTCTCCAACTCTTTCTTCAATTTTCTAACAATCCCTTTTGCCTCTCTTATCTAAATTCTCTCTGTTTTAATGCCAGCTTTCTGATATTGAGGTGCCTAGAACTAAATCTGATATTGTAGCTGCAGTCTCACTAGACCCAGAAAGAGAAGGACCATCATCAACTGGGACCATATTGTCTTGTTCCTTTGTATACAACCCAGATCATATTGGTTTTTATTTTTATAAACCCATTAACATTTCTAATGAAACTGTCACCTTCATTTTTCCTCATACTCCCTGTATCTCTCAGAGTTACTTTCTCCTCTGCCCCGTCTTGATTTTTTTCTATCCATTGGTTCACCTGATAAACTGTATACTAGATAATCATAGCACTGAACTTAGCATAAGAGTACAATTACTACTGCTTGCTATATGGTTAATCAAGTCTAATGTACGTTATGCAGGAGTAAGAGCTCTGTATTCTCTTTGGCTTAGATACTTCACTTGTGACTTAACTAAGCTAAACAAGGAAAATCTGCCCAAATGAAGAAAGATGGAATGCGTTGTTTCCTAATAGTTTTTATACAAATTTAGCTTCTGTGGTGAATGTTGCTGGTTTCTCTGTCGCCTGCTCAAAACAAAGAAGGCACAAGCGGTATGAACAATGTCCTCAGCTTTGAACTCATTGACTTAACCTCAGTGCACCAAAAAAGGAGAATCACTTTTTTGGCATGCAAATATTGTTGTGAAATAGGAAAAAAAGACTAACGGAAAAAAACATAGGCTATGCATGGTTGCTTTTAATGGAAACGGTATGATGTCGATTCTCCTTCTCCTCATGGTTTGCAGTCAGTGATCGCTGGAGAGAAAAGTCTGAAGTTGTAATGAAAAGGCATCATTTCAGAATGCGTAAGTTCCCTCGCCTTTTATGTTCTAGGAAGGGAAAATGTTTTCACTGTATGTGGGTTTTTGATATATGGCTTTGAAAAGAATACTCAGTCCTTCCATGAAAAGATTGAATATTCTGCTCTTTGTTGCGCAAAGGGACTTTTCATTCCTGAATTACATTGAAATCCCACTCCCTAGTTATTCATAACTTGTAGCAGCTTTCTGGGAGGCTTAAATATGTAGCATTTACAAAATATCAGCTTACAATAAACACTGTATTGCAGAACAAGCAACACTTGGAGGATTGGGGCAGGGATCTTTTTTTCTCCAAGGAGAGCATGGTGTGTTTTTATGGCAGTAAAAAGGTTTATTTATGTGAAAAAAAGGTAGCTGGTGCAATGCTTTTCAGACTGGAGGAACAGCCAGAGAATGTGATACATTCAAAAGGCTGAGAAAGATTCGTTCACATGACGCTGTTATTCATTTTAGCAAACCTTAGCTCAGATAGTTCTTAGCAGCAGATTGCTCTTTGGTTAAACCTCCCTAATTAGAAACATGGTTCAGTCACTATAGCCATGTCTGTAGAGCCTTCATCATTTACCCCTCCTGAGTTGTCAATGAGATTTTTAATTGACCAATATAAAGAAACAGAATTTATAAGGAAATATAAAGATAAAATGAATATTGGATCTCAGATAAACAAGAAAGAAAGAGTTATATGACAGAATATAAATATTCAGGAAAACTGGGCAAATACTGCCAAAATTGTTACAATCTACTCCTTCCAGTCCAGCTTTTTTCTGGCTGCAAGTCAGGTGGCTTCCTCCTCCATGCTGCCCAGGCACCAGCAGGGGTCATGGAGAGCACAGCAGAGACAGGCTCCCTTCTATCCGTTCAAGTGCCCAGCATCACCCTGACCCAGAATAGCCAAGAGAAGCAATTACAGGGAAAATCCAATTTCACCTCTGTATCTCTGGGGTGCAGCATGTTCAGTTGCTCTGTGGGAATGAGATATGCATAATCCAGTCACATGGAGGAGTGCTGAGGAAATGGAGCATGGTCCTTTGCCATGTGGGGATGGTAGATGTGCAGTCCAGTCAGCACTACTAGCTGTGAATGGCTTAAGCATGCTCAGTGAAAATGGAATCTTTGGCAATTTTAGCGGCTACATTTTTCTGAAAAGTCTCTACTGAGCATGTGCAAAGTGGTATTTTTCAAAGTCTTATAACTTGGCATTTGTGTAAATTTTCAGAGGAACAGCACAAGGCACATACCTGACACCCCCCCTGCCAAATTTAAAGTCCCTGCTCCAAAGCATGAGTGCATTACAGGTTCTCAAAGAAAAGGTCACCAGAATTTTTTTAAATGGCAAAGCAACATATTTTCCCCAAATTTCACTCTCAGAAGTGGCGAACAGTTTTGATGGATATTTCCAAACATTGCAGACTGAGGCAGACACCCAGCATGGAAAATTTCAGCCCATTATGAACAGAATTATTTCAGCAGAATTATGAACAACTGAAAGCAGGGTAACTGTCACAGAGCTCTTCATCTGCATAAGCTGTTTACCTAGAACTCCAGGTGGACATAATGACCTGGAAGAGAACAAAATCTTTACTGATAAAGTCTGTAGATGACACAGAGATTGAGGGTGTAGTAAATAATGAAGAAATAATGATAGGTCACTGATACAGAGCGATCTGGATCTCTTGGTAAGCTGAGTACGAACAAACAATATGCATTTCATCAGTACGGCCAAATGTAAGGTCATACATCTAGGAAAAAAAGAATGCAGGCCGTACTTACAGGATGGGCAACTCTGTCCAAGGAAGTGGTGATCTGAAAAAGACTTGGGCATCATGATGGGTAATCAGCTGAACATGAGCTCCCAGTACAATGCTATGGCCAAAAGGGCTAATGCGATCCTTGGATGTATAAACAAGGAAATATTGAGTAGGAGAAGAGAAATTATATTACTGCTGTATTTAGCACTGTTACGACCACTAGTGGAATACTGTATGTGTCCATTTCTAGTGTCCACAATTAAAGAAGGATGCTGAAAAATTGGGGAGGGAGTCAGAGAAGAGACTAGAATAATTAAAAGATTGTAAAACAGGCCTTATAGGGATAGATACAAGGAGCTCAATCTATTTAGCATATCAAAGAGAAGATTATGGGGGTGTCTTCATCACAGTTTATAAGTACCTAAATGGGGAATGGAAATTTGATAAGAGGGCTCTTTGATCTAACGAAAGTATAACAAGATCCAATATCTAGACACTGAAGCTAGATAAATTCAGACAAGAAAAAAGGTTCAAACTTTTATCAGTGAGTGTAATAATTAGCTATTGGAACAAATTACCAAGGGTTGTGGTGGATTCTCCATAACTGGCAATTTTGAAATCAAGACTGCATGTTTTTCTAAAAGATATTCTGTAGTTCAAACAGGATTTAATTCAGTGAAGTCCTATGGCCTACTTTATATATGAAGTCAGAGCAGATGATCCTAGTGGTCCCTTTTGGCCTTATTATCTATTAATGTCTGAATAGGAAAAGCTGTGTTTTTCCTGTTATTACTCTTTTTCAGGAAGAGATCACTAATAATAGCATATATCAGTCTCCTACTATCACTATACACTTCATAACCATTGACATTTGAACCTCACCAATAATTCAACATTAGCTCAGCCTCAGCCAGTAAAATGCTTTCTGGGCAAAGCTCTGGTTTCTGCATCTAGGTTTGGACTACTTTATATACTTGTCAATTAATTAATTTTGGTAATTGAGTCTTGGTATACATTCAAGAGAATGTAATCAGTCTCAGAGCCATTTTATCACAGAGTAGCATAACATTACACCATTTTCAAATATCCCACCATGTATATGACTAAAATTAGAAGGCCTCATGCATGAAATGCTGCAGCAGTTAAGTGGTTAAAGGAATCCAGTAAAGTCAACTTGCATTTGGATATTGGAAATTTGAGTCAGCATGCTCTGGTAAGCAAAAATCATGTACTGTATGCCAACATAATATTAAGGCTCAGAATGCAAAGCAGAGAAGCATAACAACTCGATTACTGACTTCCTTTCTATAAAGGAAATATTGTTTTAAGAAAGCTGTTCCAATGATCAAGTGTACCACAGGAATGTGCCGGCAATTATAGCAATCAACGCAGAGCACTTTTTCAACATTACTTTATCTATCATCCACTAAATACTAAGCGTGGCAATGTCCTATGGCCTTGGGCTACACAGATGAAAAAAATGTTGGAAGCCTACTTTTAATTAGTCCACAAAGAACAAAGAACATGCACACTCAAACTGCATTCTCCAATCTTAAACAATGGCAGGTTTGAGTAAGGATGGCCTATACCAGAGGACCATGCAATGTAAGTGGCATTCAGAAATCAATTACTTATAAGAGAATAAGGCAGCTGTCAGCTTGTATTGACATACTGCATCAACTATGAAAGGGTTACCAGAAAACTAAGAGTGCCAATAAAAGTGGAGTGGGCAGCTAAAGAAGGTGTGTGCTACGTGTGTGTGTGTGTGTCTCTGTGTGTCTAATTTAGCTGTGTAATGAAAATTATAAAAGAGTGCACAATTTAAGGTGGATGTAGTTCAGTCTCTATAAGGTGTGAAGAGGTTAGGGAGGGCTCCTACACCCTTTGGAAGAAATGCAGGGGGTAAGCCAAGGGTTTTGCAGGAATTGGGGTCCTTGGCTTAGTCTCTGAGACCCTTGAAAAATATAAGGGTGACAGAGAAAGCAACTACACAGTTTGTGAGGAGCACAAGAAGGGAAAAGAATTAAGGCTGCTATAACTTCCAGCAATAAGGCAATCTGATTTCTTAGGCGCGAGCTGACAAGTAAATACCCCAACTTCATAAAGGGCCTAACTATCTGCAAGCACTATTGAGAGATCATGCTAGAGGCTTCAGTCCTGCTCCTTCCCCCAAGTAAAAGAGCTTATATCACCTTGCACTTTGTAAAAATTTTAAACTAGGTTAGTATACCACACGGGATATAGAGAATACTATAGGTCTTTTCCAACTTTAATTACTATTATATTAGGCAGCTGCTGCAGAGAGATTACCAACTGTGCCAAATATGCAGTGGCTTTATGGTACTGATCTTGACAAGTATTTACTGGCAATTTGGATGATATTATTTGTGACTTAATCAGGACTGGAACCAAGGGTTCCACATGAGAGGATTCTATGGCACTGTCTACAATAGCTATTTAATATAACTTTTTAAGGCCCTTTTAAGGTACATCTTTCGTAATGATTACCCAGTGAATTGCATAGACCTATCCCCTCATCTATTACCAATCCTCCTTAAACCAATATCTTTGAGGTCCCAGGTTTTCAGGCATTCCATAGAAATATTGAGGACATTTAAATAATTGTAATAGCATTACAGTATTCAGGAGCTATGGTACTGTACTTCACACCCAGAGCTGATCAGAAGGGAGTAACAAACAAATACTTTATTCCCCAAAACTGGGATACAAAAGAAAATAATTCAAGGTTATGTTTTGTAATGAGTAAAACTGAATGTAGGTCATGCTATTTGAGTCTGGTGGTGTTATAGGAGTCTCAGGTTTCATTCTTTTATAAATCTTAAAACTATCAAATTATTTTGACAAAAGGGATTTTTAGCATATGAACAGACATGCAGGCGAGTGAATAGGTGAGCAAGCGAATGAACAGATGGCTGAATGAATAGGTAGACCACCATACAAACTCTGAACTGGTGGGTATTTCAGATTTATGCCACAGAGTTGCTGGAATGCAAGAAATATTTCCGGATTAGCTCACTGAATCATCATGATTCTTTTCTTTGGAAGTCAGGGAAAGTGACAGGAGCCTCGCATGGGCAGCAGAGAAACAAAGAGGAAGAGGGAATTAGGCCTCAAAACATCCCTTTCAGTTTTTCAGCATTTCCTCCAAAAGGTCTCAAAGTGGAAACAGGGAAGTATGTATTGAGCCCCAAGGCAATGGGCTAGATGTTCATCTCAGCTATACTGGTGTAAAGCAGGAGTAATTCCATTGACTTGTCACAATTTACAATAACATAAATGAGAACAGAATCTGTCCCAATGCCTTTTGCTTAATGAAAAACTTGCTGCAGAAAAGAGAATGATAGCGATTAGCAAGAATTAGAAAAATAAATGCTAAACACTTATAAAAATTACATGTGATTAGCTCTAAATATTTTCTGTGGCTCACTGTAACTATGTCTCAGTACAGAATATGTTTTTCTTTTCAGTTTTATATTGATAGATAGTATAATTTCTATCAATTAAAAAAACCACACAGAACTATTCTCAGTTCCCTCAACCCTAGCTATTATTAGTTGACAATTTCTTGCTGACATCATAGTAGATATGGATCTTGAGGAGGGATTTGAAGAAAGAGCGGGTAGTCACCTTACACACTAATTGAAGGAAGGCATTACAGAAAGTGGCATCCCAAAAAGCAGGAAGACTGTTACAGGAAAAGTAGACAAAAGATGAGACCAACACTAGGCTTGTTCTCATAGCTCTGACAATTTTTAATCTTTCTCTCAGGGTCCATCTAGACCTAGAGGTGTAATGTCTGGCTGGGGTAGATGCACACATAAATCATAGGACTGGAAGGGAGCTTGAGAGGTCATCTAATCCAGTCCCCTGCATTCATGGCAGGACTAAGTATAATCTAGACCATTCCTGACTGGTGTTTATCTAACCTGCTCTTCAAAATCTCCAATGATGGAGATTCCACAACCTCCCTAGGCAATTTATTCCAGTGCTTAACTACCCTGACAGTTAGGAAGTTTTTCCTAATGTCTAACCTAAACATCCACTGCTGCAATTTAAGACCATTGCTTCTTGTCCTATTCTCAGAGATTTAAGAACAATTTTTCTCCCTCCTCCTTGTAACAACCTTTCATGTACTTGAAAACTGTTATGTCCCTTCTCAGTCTTCTCTTTTCCAGACTAAACAAACCCAATATTTTTAATCTTCCCTCATAGGTCATAGGTTTTCTAGACCTTTAATCATTTTTGCTGTTCTTCTCAGGACTTTCTCCAATTTGTCAACATCTTTCCTGAAATGTGGTGCCCAGAACTGGAAACAATACTCCAGCTGAGGCCTAATCAGCGTGGGTGTAGAGCAAAACTCCTGCTATTTATATCCCAGAATGATGTTTGCTTTTTTTGCAACAGCGTTACATTGTTGACTCATATTTAGCTTATGGCCCACTATGACCCTGAGATCCCTTTCCGCAGTACTCCTTCCTAGGCAGTCATTTCCCATTTTGTACGTGTGCAACTGACTGTTCCTTCCTAAATGGAGTATTTTGCATTTGTCCTTATTGAATTGCATCCTATTTACTTCAGACTATTTCTTCAGTTCGTCCAGATCATTTTGAATTATAATCCTATCATCCAAAGCACTTGCAACCCCTCCCAGCTTGGTATCACCTGTAAACTTTATAAGTGTATTCTCTATGTCATTATCTAAATAACTGATAAAGATATTGAACAGAACCAGACCCAGAACTGATCCCTGCGGCACCCCACTTGTTATGCCCTTCCAGCATGACTGTGAACCACTGATAACTACTCTCTGGGAATGGTTTTCTAACCAGTTATGCACCCACCTTATAGTAGCTTTATCTAGGTTGCATTTCCCTAGTTTATTTATGGGAAGGTCATGCGAGACAGTATCAAAAGCTTTATGAAATCAAGATATACCACGTCTACCACTTCCCCCCTATCTACAAGGCTTGTTACCCAGTCATAGAAAGCTATCAGGTTGGTTTGACATGATTTGTTCTTGACAAATCCATGCTGTTACTTATCACCTTATTATCTTCTAGATGTTTAAAAACAGATTGATTAATTATTTGCTCCATTATCTTTCCAGGTACAGAAGTTAAGCTGACTAGTCCGTAATTCCCCGGGTTGTCCTTATTTCCCTTTTTATAGATTGGCACTATATTTGCCCTTTTCCAGTCATCTGGAATCTCTCCTGTCTTCCATGACTTTTCAAAAATAATCACTAATGGCTTAGATATCTCTTCAGTCATCTCCTTGAGTATTCTAGGATGCATTTCATCAGGCCCTGGTGACTTGAAGACATCTAACTTGTCTGAGTAATTTTTAACTTGTTCTTTTCCTATTTTAGCCTCTGATCCTAACTCATTTTCATGGACATTCACTATGTTAGACATCCAGTCACCACCAAAATGCTAGCTTTGATCGCATTAAAAATAGCAGTGTACCCACAGTGGCACAGGCATTGAGACAGGCTAGCCACCCAACATACTCAGTCTCTAGCTAGTGAAGACTACACAAATATTTAGAAAATAATAAAATAGCTATTTTTCTTTCATATCTTCCCTTCTCAGTCTTTCTGATGCTCATGCCTCCATCCACAAGTGCCAAACAGAAAAACCACACTCAGAGCCACAGAATTTAGAGCTGAAAAAAGACCTCTTACATCATCTTCTAGAACAACCCCTGCCAGTGCAAGATTGTTCTTACAATATATCCTGAAGTGTTTTGTCCTGTCCAGTTTTAAATGACTCAAGTGACGGGTCTTTCACAACCTCTCCCAGCAGGTTATTCCACAGTCTAAGAAAAGTGTGGTACAGTGATTTCATTGCGTATATTGCTGTGATGAGGTGGGACTGTTCTTGATGTTTCCTCTGAGTGTTGTAGGGGTGCCTCAGTTTCCCCTATGAAGTTCTTAAGTATCTAGGTGGTGGGGTAAGGGTGTATGATCATTGCAGAGCCTTAGAGGGCAGGTGTGTGCAGGAGTCTGGACACAGAGAATGTTTCCTGGCAACTGATGGCCTGGGCCCTTCCCCCCTGCAAGGTGAGAGCTAAAGGATTGGAGAACAAAGGAATCAGGTGACCTCCTGGCCTGGGAAAGCCCAGAGGAGGAGGGGCTGGAGGGAGTTCCAGTTTGGGGCTGGCTGGAGACATGGAGTGAAGGGCAGATGTGGTTGTCTGGCTCACTGCCCCCAAAATGGACCCAGCTGAGGGGTCTGGTTCTCTGCACCTACAAACTGTTTTAGACCATGTTCCTGTCGTCTAATAAACCGCTGTTTTACTGGTTGGCTGAGAGTCAGTCTGACTGCGAAGTTGGGGTGCAGGACCCTCTGGCTTCCCCAGGAGCCCCGCCTGAGCGGACTCGCTGTGGGAAGCGCAAGGAGGGGCAGAGGATGCTGAATGCTCCGAGGTCAGACCCAGGAAGGTGGAAGCCGTGTGAGCTGTGTGTCCTGAAGACAGGCTGCTCACAGAAAGGAGATTTCCCCAGAGTCCTGACTGGCTTCATGGGGAGCAGTTCCAGAGCATCGCCTATGGACTCTGTGACAATTGCCTTAGTGTTTCTGCAGTCATATTGGCTCCAGGCTGCATCTAGGACAGTGTGAACCATTTCTGGTGATTCCATGGAGAATTCTCCTGTTCAGTTGCCATCATGAAACTTATGGCCTAGCCACAGCAAGCCAGGGCACAGATGAGCCAAAATCATAAGTCAGCTGGGTTGGAATAGATCCCACTCTATAATGTGACCCTCAAGTGAATAGCTCCCTGTAGCTCTATGTGAGTTTGACCCCGCTCTCTTTGAAGCCAATGAGTGCAGGAGCAAGACCACATGTTGTAAGTTCCAGGGCAGCACAACGCCTACCCTTGTACTGTGACTAGCAGATTGTGGGTGCTACTTTAAGCAAGTAAATAATAATAAATAAAAAATAGTTGTCATAATGATTTACGTAGTTCTTTCAGGGTTCAGAGTAACAGCTGTGTTAGTCTGTATCCGCAAAAAGAAAAGGAGGACTTGTGGCACCTTAGAGACTAACCAATTTATTTGAGCATAAGCTTTCGTGAGCTGCAGCTCACTTCTTCGGATGCATGCAGTAGAAAATACAGTGGGGAGATTTTATATACAGAGAACATGAAACAATGGGTGTTACCATACACACTGTAACGAGAGTGATCAGGTAAGGTGAGCTATTGCCAGCAGGATGTGGGGGGAGGGGGGGGACGACACACTTTGTAGTGATAATCAAGGTGGGCCATTTCCAGCAGTTGACAAGAACATCTGAGGAACAGTAACTCATTTGAGCATGGGGCAACACTCACTTTCTGTCTTGTGTATTTGCATGTGTAAGTAGGTACATGACCAATCTAGCCAGTCCCTTGACAATTGAGTCTAAAGCATCTTTTCTTTAACCGCAAAGGCACAACATTCAGAACTCTGAAATGTTGGGTGTAAGGCCATGTCTACACTAGCACTTATGTCAGGAAAACTTTTGTCATTCAGGGGTGTGAAAAAACACATCCTGAACGACATAAGTTTTCCCGGCATAAGTGCTTGTGTGCACAGCGCTGCATCAGCTGGAGATGCTCTCCTGCCAACAAAGCTACCACCGGTTGTTGTGCTATTTTCATTTCGTTGACTAGAGAGCTCTCTCCCATCAGGATAACGTGGCTACACGATCACTCTTACAGTGGCACAGCCGCATTGGTACAGTTGTGCTGCTGTAAGCTTGGAAGTGTAGACATGGCCTTAGTTCAGCTGGATCAACAGACATAATATTAGTTCAGTCTTCTTAAGGTCTAAAGTAGGCCTTGACTTAATTCTGTTAATTCTGGGAGAGTTAGCATTGACTGAAACAGGCACAGAACTAGGCAAATGTTGAGCGCTTTTGAAAATCTCATCCTTAGTGACTTATCTCTATGACATGCTGTAGCTAACTTCCACTGGAGCAGCCTTGGCTACTAGTACATTGGCCATTTTCAAACCCTTTTACTCCCTTCATCTGTGCATGAGATCTATAAATAAATTCAAGTATTTTGGTTTCAATAAGCTCCATTCATAACGGCACTATCCTTAAATGGCCTGAATTCTCTATAGTTATATAATGAATTCTTTTCTGTGAATTGTTTGCAAGTCGATTAAGTGCGATCACAGTGACTTAGTTCAGTATTCTTCCACTATGGAATACATTAAAAAACAAAACACTGTCATCCATGAAGGACTTCATAAAATGTCCAGCCTGTGAAAGGCAGTCAGCAATCTGTGCAAGTCACGTTACAAACTATTGTTTGACAGACTTCCCCAAAGATTGGCAGAGTGTTAATAGAAACTGTATGTGGCATTAGAAAAGGAAGAGAGTCAGCTGATGTATGGGAGACCTGAACGTGCAATTCTTCCCACAACCTACTAGATCACATAAAATTTGCTAAATCTCACATTTTTAAGCACCATTTAATGTCTGATAAAAATCTCTCAGGCACTGAATATTCATTACTCAGTAATTTATTGTCCCTTACAATAAACAGGTCAAGAGAGAGATATTTGAACTGTACAAATGGCATGTTTTTGTATAGAGCCATTAAGCATTCAGAAGTTTTCAGTGCAATATTCTACTTGTGCCAGGCATTTAGTTCACTCTGAACAGGATACAGAAGGATTTATTTTTGTTTATACTTCTTCTGGTGGTGTCATTGTTTTAAACACTCACTCAGTCTTCTCTCCACTGTCCTCACCTACACTAGGCGGGGTAGTTCAGACAGGCTTCCTCTGGATTTAGTTCTTGATTTGCAGCATATCAGGCTCTGTTGACTCAACCACAACAATAATCACTCAAGCCAACCTGAGTGAAATTGTCCATTTACAGAACAGTTTTCTCCTTGCCATCTATTAGTAATGTAACATATTACTTAAAGAATTGCAAGATGCTCCTTGAAAATCTTTAGCTGAGATTTTCAAAGCTAATCAACGGATGTAAATGCCCAAGATCCAATCCCCTAATGTAGCTTTAAAAATCTCAGACTTTGCATCCAGTCCCATAGCCCGGATATCAGTAAATCTCCCATTGACTTCAATGGGAATTCTTCCCCGGTCAGGACTGCAGAATCAAGCTACAAACATTTGCTTTATGTTAGAGCATTAGCCATAAGATTTGCAGGATTTACTGATGAAATCAACTGGTTTTGCTTTTGAAAACTTTATTATTTTGCTTAATTTAGCATCAAGTTAAAAATCATGAACCAAATTCTTCTCTCAGTTACACCACCACTGAAATCAGATAACATAAGAAGCAGACCAAACATTATTCAGGTCTCAGAACTATCCCAACCTCTTTTGAACTGTTCTTGGGAAAAAAGTTAGGTTTTGCTTCTTCATTCTTCGTGTTCACACATCTCTGCACTTTCTTTTTCCAGAAAGAAAAGGAAGCAGAAGAGCAAAAATATGGAATGAAAAATCAATTCTCATGACAGACAACTGCCAGCACAATCTCTTTATCTAAAATTTAGAACAATTAAAAAGAAGGATATGTATTTTTTCAGTGTGATCTGTAGGTCTGGATGTAGGATTTTTTAAAACAGCCTTGTAATAATGTGTTTTTAAAGTTTGCACACTTGCTATCAAGTCCCCCCAAAACAGTAAGGCACCCATCACAGAACCTTCCTGTAAAGCCAGTGTGAAGAGTTTCTCATGCATATTTTATACAATACTCATTCTCTGTCTACAGTGCAGACTTTAATACTTCCCTCAGGTCCTATTGAATCTGAGGACCAAGGGGAAAAAAGGAACAAATCCTCCTTGGAACTGGCCTTGGCAACCTCTTCTCTGCAGTGCCCTGATGCAGCAGAGGACTTTAAGCACATGCCTAGCTTTAGGCATGGACTTCTGTGCTTTTCTGGATTGGGACTCAGGAGTGGGACAATGCTTCTTGCTCCACCTCAAACTTCATGTATCAGTGGCATATTAGCAAGACGACACTGAACTCTGCAAACTTTTAATTCCACACGAAAGCACAGTGTGACGGGTTCAGTCACAGAGACCCACTCGGGATTGTCACCTGATGTGCTGAAGTTACCTCTGAACCCATTTTCCCTGCCAGCTTGGGACTCCAGAACCCTCTCTTGTTGAGCCAGACACGCTAGCCTGCTACAACACAGACCCATGGTCTGGACCATGCCCCCCTAAGCTGCAGGCTTTAAGTGAAAACAGCTCAACAGGTTACTTGCCTCCAGCACCCAAACACCCAGCTCCCAGTGGGATCCAAACCCCAAATAAATCCATTTTACTGTGTATAAAGCTTATAAAAGGTAAACTCATAAATTGTCTGCCCTCTATAACACTGATCAAGAGATATGCACAGCTGTTTGCTCCCCCAGGTATTAATCACTTACTCTGGGTTCATTAATAAAGTGATTTTATTAAGTATAAAAAGTAAGATTTAAGTGGTTTCAAGTAATATCAGACAGAACAAAGTAAGTCACCAAGCAAAAACACGCAAGTCTAAGCCGAATACATTAAGAAACTGATTACTGGTAATCTCTCTCTCTCACACACACACAGAGATGTTCCAATAAGCTTCTTTCACAGACAAGGGTTCTTCCTAGTCTGGGCCCAATCCTTTCCCCTGGTACAGTCCTTATTACTTCCAGCAGACATCTTAGGTGGAAAGCAGGGGCTCTCTCATGACTGGCAGCCTCTTTTTGTTCTGTTCTACCCCCTTCTATAGCTTTGGCACAAGGCAGGAATCTTTTGACTCTCTGGGTCCCCACCCCTCCTTCTAAATGGAAAAGTACCAGATTTAAGATGGATTTCATTATCAGGTGACATGGTCACATGTCACTGTAAGACCTCATTCGTCATTACCCACGGCCTGGCCCACACGTACACAGGAAGGCTAGCAGGTAAATAAACCATCCACAACCAACTATCCTAGTCAATGGGAGCCATCAAGATTCTAAACCACCATTAATGGCCCACACTTTGCACAATTACAATAGGACCTCTGAGTTATACTTCATATTTCTAGCTTCAAATACAAGAATGATACATGCATACCAATAGGATGAACACACTCAGTAGATTATAAGCTTTGTAAGGTACCTTACAAGAGACCTTTTGCATAAAGCATATTCTAGTTGCATTACAGTCACATTCATAAGCATATTTTCATAAAGCATATGGAGTGCAACATCACACACAGAAATTTCCATGCCATATATTTCCAGTGGCCCTGCAAGAACTCTATACACACTCAACTATCAGACAATATTCATGCAGAAATCCACAGCAACATCTAGTAGCCTAGATTGATCACTTCATTTGTCTGGCACTGCATAATAATTCATTTTTAAACAGAACTCAACCACCTACTTTAATATTTAATACTATTTTAGATTTATTTATCTTAGGCATTTATATGGCCTCCATCATCATAAGATCTGAGCAGCTCACAATCTTCAATGTATTTATCCTCAGAAAACCCCTGTGAGGTGGGGAATTATTATTAGTCCCCTTTTACAGATGCGGAAATAAGGCACAAAGAGACTAAGAGTTTGTCTACATAAACATTTAGTTCGCTGCAAACTGAAATGTGAATCTTTCCCACATTGTACTGCTGCAGACTAACTGCCTCTGTGGACCCTGCTGACGCACATTAACAGTTTGTTAGTGCAATTTGATCTACTCCTCTTTGAAACAGAAATAAATCAAAGGGCAGGCAGCTAGTCCTCAGCAGGCTAGTGAGGGGCAGATTCACACCCCAGCTTGCCACCAACTAAATATTCCTGTGGACAAGGCCTTAGTGACTTGCCTAGGGTCACACAGCATGTTTGTGGCAATAAAAATGAAGTTGGGTCTTCCAGAGCCCAAGCTAGTGCTTTAACCCCTGGACAAGCCTACAGATCATATACCCCCTACATGATGAGTGCGCTTCCCACATGGTGAGGGATATTTTTGGGCCAGGATCATGGTTCAGATTATATTTTTGGTATTATTAAACTGGCCCATACAACTGCATCATCTACATCACTAGTAGGCTCTTCTGCCTTGCCCTTCTAACAGCAAATGTGTATGAAAAGTCATTCCATTTCTTTTCCCTTGGTTACAGCAAATCTATGGATACTCTACTATCATCTGTAGTTATGGTTTCTACTCCTTTGCCAGCAGAGTGATGTCTGAGGTTCTCTATTCTTCAGTGTTCAAACTGAACAGGCACATCCCAGAATAATGTAGACAATTGGTTGGATTCTACATATAAGGCTTGGGTAGGGTCTCTCTGCCTCCCCTACGCAATGTATTTCAAAAGCACAGTATAGCTGTTGCTCTGGAAGAAATTTGGTAGGGAAACACGATGAGTTTCCATTCTCAAGTGCTGTAATTACTACATACAGTATCTACACTGATGGATTTGAATGGAATGGGAGTAAAATACTGGGACTATAAAAAGCTTACAGATATTATGATATATTTCTTCAATAATGGAGGTAACTTCTCTATTCTGTGAACAATATTTTACACAGTCCTAGTTAAAACTTTCAATATTTCATTTACTAGCATCTTTATTTGTAATAAATGGGATATCCATCTCCCTGAAGGTGTTCTGTGCAACAGAACAAGGGTGCCGTGTTATCCTGTTCTAAAGTCTGAACATGTACATACACTATCGCCTGATTTTTCCAAATATATTTCCAGTTTTATATTAATGTATACACACATGCACATGAGAAAGAGATGCAAATATGGGTGCTGTAACCACTGAACTGTGTGATATTCTGATATGGTGCCCCCTCAATTTCTCCTGTTGAAACTATTCTACTTTGGATCAAATACTTAGAGTCACTGGACCCAAGAGACTAGGGCACCCACCTGCAAAGTTGGACACCCACAGTCCAGTCCCCTGCTCCAAAGACTATTTATTTCTTCAAAATGGAACAGCTTTAACAGGAGAGACTTAGGGAGCCCCACATCAGAATAGACCATAGTTCCGTGGTTACAGAGAGAGGTGGATTAAGATATACTGGGGCCCCGGGCACAAAGAACTTTGGGGCCCACACATCTCCCCCCGCAATGCGGCCCTTCCCCCAATTCCTCCTCTTCCCCCCACAAGGCCCCATACCCTGGCCTGGCCAGAAGCTGGAGCCAGACCATGGAAAGAGCTGCCCAGGGAGCCCAGGACCCTCCACCTGCCCTGGGGCCTAGGGAAACAGGCCAGGGGTTGCTCCTGGGCACCCTGGTCCCTCCATCCAGGGCAGGTCATTTGTTCCATTTGCTCTTGCCAACTGATTATCAGTTGGCAAGAGCAAACAGAATAAATGCCCAGTTTTGCCAAAAATGGGCTCGGAGGGGTGAGCGGCAGGGCTCCGTGCATGGGAGTGGGGCGTGGGCCAGCTCCAGGTGGGTGGGGGAGGGAAAGAGGGCATCCTTTACATGGGGGGAATATGGTCACCCTATCACATCTAGGCTTCAGCTTCTGGCCTGGCAAGGGCCTCAGGGGGAAAAGGAGGAGCAGGTTGGCGGTGCCCCCAGGTGGGGAGGAACAAGGGGTGAGGCCAGAGTTCTGGAACTCTTGTAGGGGTCCCCAAATTAGTCAGGGCCCCATGAGCTAATGCATTAATCCACCACTGCTTACAGAATTCCACTGAGAGGTATGGGAGACCCCTGTTCAAATCCTTTCTTCCTCTCAGTCGCAGGGGGAAAATAAACTTTGGTATCTCACATCCCAGGTGAGTGATCTAGCCACAGGGCTAAAAGTCAGAAGGTGGGTGGCAGCACCTTCTTCTCCTTCTCCTGTCAGACCTTGAATGTGATCTGGTCTGGTAGGCAGCTTCTAAGTATACCTACTGGATTGGGTCTGACGGTGAGATAAGTGGAGGAATGCCAGTCTATCTCCAGACTGAGGATCATTCTGGGGCTTAAGTAGGAGATAGGCATCCGATGCTGCATTGACAGCATCTGCTGCAGTCCCTTGTGCATGGAATGGAATGGTTATGCGTCAAAGTAGCTTTGGGAAGCTTTATCTTTCTCGCTTTTCCACTTCTTTTTGGAGGGGAGTGTATTAAGTAGAACTGGATTTAAAACGAGCTGGGGGGGGGGGGGAAGAAGTGTTACAAACATTTTCTTCAGATTTGTGTAGATATTTCATTTCAAAGGAAAGTTGCTGAGCAGCTGTAAGGCTTTACATGGCCCTGCCCATTTTATCTACAGTGCACCCTAAAAAATGATGTGCACTACATAATGCACCTAGCACTCCTCTTACAGACTCCCGTGTGCTTCCATTATGAGTATTTTGCATTTATTTGTTTTAGAGGAATGGATACAACTTGCTCAGTGTTTGTCAAATGAGTGCTGTGCAACAGATCAGAGAAACAGGCCTCTGTGACTTTATGTTAAACGGGAATCTGTGTCTGTCAGCTTTTTTATTTCTAGTGCCAGTGATAATGACAAGGCAGATTAGGAAATTGAAGGAATAGATGACGAGGAGTTCAGACAAAGATGAATAGGAAAACATCCAAGCAAGAGGCAGCAGCAAAGGATTTCATAATTTAATTAAGTAATGAAAAGAGTAATGGGTCAAGTGATGAAAACAACAATACAGTCTTTCAAGGCAACAGGGATTCCAGAAACCGTTTTCCAACTCAGACAAATCAGTCTTTCACAATTACTCTACTGTTAGCAGAATGACTTCTGTTGATTAAATTAGCATGCATCAGGACATTGGACATGCTCTAAGATCTGTAATTGCAATATATTTTAGCAACTATGGCAAATTTGAAGAGGAATGTTCACTATAGTTTTATGCCCATGAGATACTTATGGAGCACCAGTGTGGGATTGAGTTTGCTAAACAAAAATGTATATTAAGAGAATGACATTAAGAGAAGGTTGTACATTTCAGCACAGAAAAAAC
The DNA here is from genome assembly GCF_965152235.1 of Eretmochelys imbricata. Lineage (NCBI taxonomy): Eukaryota > Metazoa > Chordata > Testudines > Cheloniidae > Eretmochelys > Eretmochelys imbricata. The sequence goes on from NC_135574.1 coordinate 96,046,383, forward strand.
AGGAAATATCAAAAGGCTGCACAAGCAACTTGACAAATGGGAAGAGTTGTGTATACATTATGATACAGGCTGTCAAATTTAGTATACAGACCAGCAGCTGTTGTATAGACATTGCAGTACCAAAGCTTGCACTGATTTCTGACAAGAGCTCTTCAGCTGCGTTACTGTGCCCCATCCCACTCCTTACTGTCCTCCAAACAAAGATGGTAGGTCCACTTGGCATTTTAACCTTTTCTTTAATTGGGCCTTCTCCCTTTATAGGCACTTTAGACATGACATGGCTCAGACATTGTCTGGTTTTAATTAATATAGGTGTTTTAATTCCCTTATGTTCAAAGAGCTCTGAAGAATAAAGCTTCCAAACCTGCAGAGCAATATTTGTAGCTTTGAAAAAATGGTTCTGAGGTCTGCCTCCTTCTGAAGTTTGTTCTTAACAAAGATGGCTACCAAAAATGTTGTTAAAAGGGAATACAAGGGTCATCTAGTCTAACCCCCTGCCAAGATGCAGGATTTTTCAGGTCTAAACCATCCAAGACAGGTGGCTATCCAGCCTCCTTTTGAAAGCATCCAGTGAAGGAACTTCCATGGCCTCCCAAGGCAGTCTGTTCCATTGTCCTACTGTTCTTACAGTTAGGAAGTTTTTCCTGAGATTTAATCTAAATCTGCTGTGCTGTAGCTTGAACCCATTGCCTCTTGTCCTGCCCTCTGTGGCAAAAGAGAACAACTTTTCTCCATCTTTTTCTATGGTAGCCTGTGATGGGATATACTCTCCACACTGGCCCTGAGAGGGTAAATTAGGCCCAATTACCTGCCAAACTGCACCTGGAGGAGGAGCCAGAGAACAGGGGTTGATTAAATGAGGCTCAGCTAGGTAGGAAAAGGAGGGGCCTGAATAAAGCCCAAGAGCAGCGAGCAGAAGAGGGCTGCAGGAAAGTAGGCTGCAGTCACTCAGAGGAGTCAGGCAAATCCAGACAGGGAGGAAGCCAGGAAGGTAGGAAAGGCTCAGGGGCAAAGCAGCAAGGTAGGACAGTGCAAGCCTTGGATGCTGACCGGAGGGCCACTGAGCTGGAACCTAGAGTAGAGGGCAGGCCTGGGTTCCCCTACCAGCCACTGGGGATGTGGCACTGACCAGGCAGAGGACAGTTGCCTGCCTGATTTGTTGTGGAAAGATTTTGTTACATACCTCCCTAGAAGGGGGAACCATGTAGTGACCAAGCCAGAGGGCCGAGTCACGAAAACAAGGCTGCAGTTCCTAGAGCAAGAGTGGTCTACAGAACGATAGGAGGAAGGGAGAGACTCCACTGGTGGAGGGCACAGTGTCTGGCCAGAGCTAACCCCAGACGGAGCCAGACGGAGGCGCCACTAGCAGTGACTAAACATCATGGCACAGTCTTTCAAGTGTTTGAAGATTGTTATCATGCACCCCCTTAATGTCCTTTTTTCTAAACTAAGCATACCCAGTTTCTTCAGCCTTGATCATATGGTTGGCATCCCATCCCCCTGATCATCTTCGTCACTCACCTCTGGATCCTTTCCAGTTTCTCTACATCCTTTCTACACATTGGTGCTCAAAATTGGACACAGTATTCCAGCTGAGGCCTAACCTGTGCCAAATAGAGTGGTACTATCCTCTCCCATGACTTGCATGCTATGCCTCTGTTAATGCAACCCAAAACTGCATTTGCTTTCTTTGCAACAGCACCACATTGCTGACTCATGTTGATGTTGTGATCCACCACAACTCCCAGATCCTTCACAACAGTGCTGCTAAGACAGTGCCTCCCCATTCTGTATTTGTGTATTTGGTTTTTCTTCCCTAAGTGTAGCACCTTACATTTGTGTCTTTGTTGAATTTCATTTTGTTGTCTATAGCCCAGTTCTCCAATATATCAAGATCCCTTTGTATTTTAGTTCTATCCTTCAAAGTGTTTGCAACCCCCCCCCTGCTTTATATCACCTGCAAATTTGATCAGTATGCTCTCATTCCTACATCCAGATCATTAATAAAGATGTTAAACAACACAAGACCCAGAACAGATCCCTGTGGAACCCCACTTGAAACCTCCCTCCAATCTGACATCATTCCATTAATAGCTACTTTTTCCATCACTAGATAGATCAGCAGTTGCCATCAGCTAGCACATAGAGTTATCGCAGGTAGCACAGTCATCTCAGGTCCTGTGGTAACTTTTGGCAAATGTTGACTTTTTAATGGGGAACACTAACAGGAACAAAAGACATGTTCTCTCCACCAACAGAGGCAAATGGCAGGAGGATATTAACAGGAAAAAATCCCGGTTATCTAGTTTTTTGTAACTGTTGTTTTTCGAGGTGTTTTGCTCATGTCCATTTTATGTTAGATATGTGCATGCCCATGTTCACAGTTGTCAGAGTTCTGCCTCAGCGGTACCCGTAGGACTGGCTGTGGCACCCCCTGGGGCGGTATATCAAGCGCCGCTGGCCTTGCACCCTCTCAGTTCCTTCTTGCTGGTGTGGCCACTACATGGACCTTGATTCATGAGAGGGGCAAGCCTTGGAGCTTGAGATGCAGGAAGTAGTCTAGAATGAGCTGCAATCTTGATCAACAATGCAGCAGGTGAACCACTTCCATTTGGCCATGTAAGTTGCTCTGGTGGAGGGCTTCCTACTTCCCAACAGAACACGCTAAACTTCAACTAAGCACTGCTGCTCCTGCACGTTTAGCCACACAGCAGCCAAACCATCAGATGTAACGCCACCAGGTTGGGGTGCAGAAGACTGCCATGGTTCTGGGACAATAGGTCTGACTGGAGTGGTAGTTGGAATAGGGTTGCCACCGAGAGGCCCAGCAGGGTGCTGAACCATGCTGGCACTATCAGTATGACCTTTGCCCTGTCCTGCTTGATCTTCATGAGGACCCTGGGCAGAAATGGCAGTGGACGGAAGGCGTACATGAGATCCCCCAACCACGGAAGGAGAAGGGCATCAAACAGGACTCCTCTGTCCAAGCCCCCAATCGAGCAGAAGACGTGGGCCTTCCTGTTCTACCTGGATGCGAACAGGTCCACCCGGGGAGTGTCCACCTGTGGAAGATGGAGCTGACCACCTGAAGGGACCACTCGTGGAGAGATGAGAGCGTCCTGAGGAGGTGATCTGCCAAAGCATTCTTGGACCCAGGAAGGTGAGTGGCTACAAGATGGATATTGTACTGTAGACAGGAGTCCCAGAGCCAGAGGGCTTCCTGGCAAAAGGCCTAAGACTTGGCCCTGCCTTGCCTGTTGATAGAGAAGACCATCACCGTGTTGTCCATCAGGACCTGCACCACCCTGTCTTATATGAGAAGTAGAAAGGCCTTGCAGGCCAGGCAAACCACTCTGAGTTCCCTAAAGTTGATATGCAGGGAACAATAGAGGCTAGACCAACATCCTTGAGTGTTGAGGTCACTAAGGTGGGCTCCCCAGCTCAGGTCCAAGGCGCCTGAGACGAGGGTCACCGAAGAGGTTGGGGCCACGAAGGGACTCCTTCCAACACCGATGCAGGATCTTGCCACCAGACCAGGGATCCCAGTACATTGTTCGGAATCCTGATCACCCAGTACATGCTGTACCGGTTGGGGACATAGACCAATGCCAGCCATGCCTGGAGAGGTCTGAGGCGGAGTCATGCATGCCGGACCACATAAGTATATGCTACCATGTGGCCCAGCAGTCTCAGGCATGAGTGGGCGGTGGTGAGCGAGTGGGCCCACAGGCCCGCGATGAGGTCCACCATGGCCTGAAACTGAGTTTCGGGGAGGAAGGCCCTGGCCAGAGTGGAGTCGAGGACCACTCTGATGAAACCTCTGTGTTGCACTGGGGTTAAGGTTGACTTGGTCTCATTTATTATCAACCCCAGGTCGCGACAAGTGGAACATACCAAGCCAAGATGCCTCTGCACCTGATTCAGTGATCGGCCCCATATCAACCAGTCGTTGAGGTATGGGTATATTTTGACTCCCCGACGTCTCAGGTAGGCATCCACTGGTGCTATACCCTTTGTGAATACCCTCAGGGCCGACGAGAGGCCAAAGGGCATTGCTTTTAACTGGAAATGGTGCCCTCCCAACATAAAGCAGAGGACACGCCAGTGCCCCAGAAAGATGGAAATATGCTTCCTTCAAGTCGAGGGCAGCATACCAGTCTCCTGGATCCAGGGAGGGAACAATGGAGGACAGGGAGACCATGTGGAACTTCAATTTCTGGAGGGACTTGTTCAGGCGACGCAGGTCTAGGATAGGCCGATGCAGCCAGGGAAGGCTGGGTGTAATAGACCAGCAACACCAGCACCCCCACACTGATTCCAGTACTGCCACTGGGGAGGGGGCCATGGGCCTTGCTGCGCCAGGACCATGGCAGGTGCTGCCTCAGACTCCCGCGTCAGGGGGAATCGCCTCGCCTCAGTGACGGGCTGAAGTCATGGGCCGACCCCAACCACTGACCCTCTGGTGATCATGGTGGAGCCATGAGGCCTGAGTCTGCCTACTGACTGTCACAGGTGAGTGACAAGGTGATGGGGAGTAGCGCCACTTGCCAGAGGAGCAGTACAGAGGTGAGTGCGACTGACGCTGTGATCCCGAACAAGCCCTCCAGGACAGGGACCAATGACAAGGAGACCTCCTGGGAGGGGCTGTTTGGGGCCTATGCCTTGGCAACTGATGGCCAGACGGTCATTGGTACTGGTGACATGGCGAGTGTCTCCATGATTCCGGCTTCCCACTTCTGGAAGGTGGGGATCTTGACAGAGATATAGGCTGTCTGTCCGGTGAGCTGGGGCGCAGCACTGGGTCCCAAGGTCGCAGTGAGAAGGACTTGCGTCTGCGATCCAGCAACCTGGGGTGTTCTGCCAGATCATGCTGCAGCAACCTGGTGGCCTTCCCCTTTAGTGCCGCCAGCAGAGCCATATTGGTGACCTGGCGCAACATTTGTGGAGTCGGTCAGCCTTGCTCCTTGGCCACCGAGACCGCTTCGGGCACTGCGGCCTCCTTCACATGCTGTGGTCCTCTGCCTGGGGCAGGGGACGGGTCTCTGGCAGGGCTGATGGGTCCAACCTTTGCAGTACCCCTGTGACTCCCTGTAACAGGCGCATGGCCTGACAAAGGTCCTTTGCCCAGAGCACCTCCCTCCATCCATGCTGAGGGGCTTCTTTTCTTAAGCACCGGTGAGACAGAGGGGTGCCTGGCTGAGTCCGCTGCCAGCGGTGCCGCTGCAAGCCAAGGCCAAAGTTCTGGGAGTGGGTACCACGGTGGAGGGTTCCGATGCTGGACAAAGAAAGCAGCCTCCATCAGTAATGCCCTCAAGCGGATATCCCGCTCTTTCCGAGTCTGTGAGCAAAAGTTCTTACAGACACGGCACCTGTCCTTGCGATGGCCTTCCCCCAGACACTTAAGACAGCTCTCATGCAGATCGCTGATCAGCATCAGCCAGCTGCATGATGCATGTGGCTTAAAGTCAGGGTAGCAGGGCATGCCCCACTCGGGGCAAAATCCCAACTGGGAACTCTCTGGCTGACTAATACTAATAATGAACTATAGAGAAAATATGTACACCACCACCACCACAAAATCAAGGGGTAAACTGCTACTGTTCCTGCAAAGCAAGACAAGGTGCTCCAGCCATCAGAGGTGGTAAAAAGGAACTGAGAAGGGTGCAGGGCCGGTGGTGCCCGATATACCACCACATGGGAGAGCCTCTCCAGGGGGTGCCACAGCCGGCCCTATGGGTACCACTAAGGCAGAAATCTCGACAACTGCATGTGGGTGCCCACACAACTAAAATGGAATTGACATGAGCAAGCACTCAAAGAAGAACACCACTTGCTACATTCCACTTGCATGAATCTGTAGTTTTGTTAAATAAATTGGTCCACCATCAAATTGAATGAAACAAATACACCTCCTTCTCTAGTAGTAACCGAAGTGGATCAATGAGCTGGTGCTTTCTCCTAGAGGCTCTATGTTGTGTTCCAGAACCTAAGCTCTTATATAAAAAAAGATAAGCCTCTAGCCTTAATGGTTGCAAAGATATCCTTCAAAATGTAAAGACGTAAATTAGCGCAGTAATGTCTGCTTGAAAGAATATTTTTAGGAGGTCTGAATTGCCCCTATCTATGGCTAGGGGGTGATAGCTCTGATGCCTAATGATGCTAATCTAAACAAATTTTGTTAATTATTTCATTGTTAAACAAAGAACTCAAGAAAGAAAAGTAGTATGGTAATCATAGGGTTTTACTTTGATCAAAATAAATAAAACTAATTATGCAACGATAATACAATAAAGTACTTAGAGACAAGGTAGATGAGGTAATATCTTTTATTGGATCAACTTTTGTTGGTGAGAGAGCCAAGCTTTCTGAAGAAGAGCTCTGTATAAGCTTGAAAGCTTGGCTCTCCCACCAACAGAAGTTGGCTGAATCAAAGATATTATCTCACCCACTTTGTCTCTCTAATATCCTGGACCTGCACGGCTACAACACTACATGTAACAGATACATGACTGATATACAACGTTGTACGTCACCTTAGTCTCCCTCACAGTTTTTCCTACATCAAAAATACACCGGTCTTGTATTTTTACATCTACAATTCAAGCTGATAAGATACAAGAACAAGACATACCTAAAAGTGAAGAGGAACAGCAAACAGCACTGTGTTTAGTGCACACATGAGCTACAATTACTGAACAGATAAAGGAAGGCTTCTTATCTTTTACTTTGGAAGCCTGAATATGCTATGAAACTCAAGAGTTTAAGTACCATACTAGGAACAATCTAGAGAGCAAGAAACACTCCCACACAGTGCCAGAATTATCATTCTGTCACAGTCTTACCTGGACTGGGTCTGAGACAGAAGACTTTGCAAGCCTGGGAGTGCCAGATGTGCAATCAATATTTTTGACTGGAAGCAGTTTCAACTACAACATTAAAACTGATACTCTTTTCAGTTACCTTTTTTAAAATATAAAATATTGAAGATTACTAACCATCATTCCCTTCGAGCGGGCTGACTTTTTTTTTTTTGAACAAGAAGTGTTTATTAAAAGACCTTTTCTAAACAAAAAAAATCATGAAAAACAATTGACATTTTCCAATTTTTTCCTCTCTCATAAAATTTTTTTTTATTATTGACTTTTTTAAAATGTTAATTTTGATCAACATTTTGGTAAAATTTCCAATTAAAAATGCTACTTAAAAATACCAGGGGTGAGAAGCAGTATTTCCTGCTGTCCAAAAAGAACTAACTATCCTCACGTTAAAATAACTGTAGAAGAGTCTCTGTAGAGTCCTGAAGTTAGGAGCCAGATTCATAGCTGTTGTAATCAATGTAGTTCCACTCAAGTCAATGAAACTCTTCCAATTTACACCAATTGATAATCTGCCTGTCATGAATTGTGTAGCAAGTGTCCTCACTTTCTCTGCTCACCCCCAAAAAATACCATTTGCAATTACTGGTCAGCCAAACATTTTCAGCAAAACAGGGATCTGCGTATTGTAGAATCACTTATGCAAATATCTTTGTCCCAGCTAACAATATCTTTAACACTGAAGAATTTTAAAGTTTGATGATATGCTACCATGTGTGAAAGCAACTCATTTTTACTAAGTAATATACACAGGATCTGGAAATGCATCATCTGAGCTTTTAAAACATGTTTTTCAACAAAGATCTTGACTTTTAAGATGGGGGTGAGCAGGAGTGTCTTTTTAGGTTCTATGATTCTGACTAACTTTTTTCCCTTCAGTTCCCAAGCTATTTCCAGTTTCACAGTATTTTTTTTCAATCCCCCCTGCTTCTTTTCTAACACCCCCTCACTAGAATGTAAGATCCATGGAGTCAGATTCTGTTCTCTTCTTTCCAGCAATACAAAGGAGCAGATTTTTTTCCATACTTTATCAGAATTAATTCTATCCTCTTAAAAGTTCAGCTAAAAAAAAACGGCAGTATAATTAGCATACTGTGGAAACACTAAGACAGTCTACATTTTTATTACTCACTATATACAGCAATCAAGGTGGGCATGGAACCTACAATCAAAGCCTCAATCCTGCAAGTACTTATCCACATGATTAACTTTAAGCAGATAAGTAGTTCCATTGAACTACAGGACAACCTCTGTGAATAAAATTAAGCATGTGTTTAAGTGTTTGCCAGATTGGGCCCAAAAACCCAATCCTGCAACCTTTACTCACTCACATGTTGTCGTTTCTTAGATGATAATTTTAAACTATGAAAGGCCATCTCTTAAATAGAAACTGAATTAATTTTTAAAAGGGAGAGAATGTCCACAATCTGAATGAAAGCCAAGAATGTCATATATAGTCCCCTAAAAAGAAAAAAAAAGTCTTATTGAAGAAATTTGTGTTTAATGGTAAATGCCTAATCTTTATGGAATCCCCGAGTTGAAGGCTAATTTCACTCTTTTAGTTAAATATATAAATTATAATGTTAGCTTGAAGTCCTCACCCTTGTATCAGGGTGAAACAAAACCACAAACACCTCCAGGAGAGAATAAGATTTTAAAATGAGGGGCACTGTGCTTTGACATTTGCTCTTGAGGACCCACAGGAAGAGCACAGTATTACTAAGCAGAACAGCACATTCCAGTAAACTGCTTTGTAATTTAAAGTTGCATATCTATGCTTGTAATGTTAGTAACATGCAATTGTAGAAAGCAGGGATGACACCAGACCAGTGTGGGAAGGAGGGAAAGTAACCTCCAAAAGGTAGGATTGTTTGGCTAATTGAAAGACTGTTGAGAAGTAAATTGTACCCACGCTCATTTTTTATGAATGCAGGTAATTTAAACCTGTGACATCTTTAGATGAAACTCACTAGGCTTCCTGTTAGACTTGGCACTCAAGGTTGCTATTGTGCACAAATTTACAAGAGAAGCAAATTCCGTGGAGGCAGCAAGCAGTCCTTGCTTGTCGTTTTCAGTATACACCTTAAGACCTGTGATTAGGTCTTCTCTTTCCAATACACAAATCCTTTCCCTATGAAAATTCTTGTAAGGTTTCCAGAACCAATCTACTGACGCAGTTTGCTCCACTGATACTCAATAGAACAGTCTCATAGCTTAGTGTGCAACATCTCCTAATTAAACTACCAAAAGCTGAAAGCCATTTGCTGTAAAGGAACAGCGCCTACTGCACTCATTATGATCCAAAGTAGACATCCTGACATTAGAGTTTGCTATTTTCTCCATAGCACTACTGCTGATATCAGTCCCACTAGGACGAGGACTTAAAAGACCTGTCTGAGAGAGATGACAGAGGGAAGCACTAGAGATTACTTCCATCATCAATCTAGTCAGTCTAACACTATCATCTGGAATTTTTTTAAGCATGATGGATTCTTTAATTAACTTCAAAAAGTGTATCTGTTTCTCAGGTATGTAAACATGGCAGGGCAAGAGTCTTCATGGTTTTGCTTGGGGAATTGTCAAAACATCAATTAGGAACAGGGAGGTTTGTTTAATGAATTCCCAATTTGACAATAGGAAAAAATATACTCTAAACAGTTTTTCTTCCCTAAATGATCACACCAAGCAGCTTTTCCACACTTAATCAACAATATACATTTTTGGAAATTGATGGAATTCCATTCAGGTTGGTGGCCGTGATTCAAACCAAATATGCACTGGCTTCTCCCAATATATTTCAGGACTTAGTGAGCCCCAGGAGTGAAAAGTTTGCACAGAGTTGGGTTACAGTGACTCCCAAGATGCAACCCAGCCCTGCTGATTGGCTCCAAAAGTGGATTTGCACTGCTTAAGGTGGAAGCATTGCCAGGGCAGATGGAGGATGAGCTGATTCAGCACACTTCATGGCAGTCTCCATCTGCAGGAGCACTGGACGTAGTTTCAAAGCTGCCCCGGTCTAGTGGAAACGCTAGGGAGGACAGTGGTGTAAACATGATTTGGTCTTCTCGCAGGGGTGAAGTTGCCTGCAGTATAGGAATGTAAATGCTGTTTAAAAAGTGAACAGTTTAAATGATTAAAAAATATTTTGTTTAAACAGCTAACCAATTAAGCAGCCACTGTGGCCAGCCAGCCTGGAGGTTAACGGTTAAGGCGGGTTAACTGGTAAAACTAATGCTTACCGGTTAACATTTTACATCCCTACTTCAGTAGCAAAGAAAGTGCAATTTGTAACCCGCTGCAAATTGGGGGGGGGGGGGGGGGAAGAGTCAAGCCCTGTGATTTTGATGGAACTGCAGCAGGTTCTATGGCTCAATGTGTTCATTACTAAAACATGAGTAGGAGTTGTCCTTGTTGCTGGAGGGGCTTTGTGATTAGGCTTCTTAAATTGATAAAACTGCTCAAAGACCATTCTATAATAAAATCTCTGTATGATCACAACAATAAACATTTTGAGACAATTAACCAAAGGATCCGGGGTTTTGACAGAGGAGTATGATGTGTGTTTGTGTGTGCGCACATTCATGTTTTTATTCATTAAACATTTTAATTCATGTTTTTAATGCAAATACAGCCATTAGACTATTAGGCACATACTTCCACTACTATCCTCAACATGATGTTTTCTAGCCTCATTCATTTTTAGGTCTGTGGTTTCAATGAAGGAAGTGCCATTTATTATTGTTGTTTTACCATGCCCAAAAGTATGCTAGCCACTTTGTGGAACCAATAAAAAGAGTCATGGGGTGAAATCCTGGCTCAGCTGAAGTTAATGGCCAAACTCCTACGGATTTCAATGGGGCTGGCATTCATTCATAGTCCCTGTTCCTAAGCATCTGTAATCTAATTTGAGATGACGGGATAAGGGAGAGTAACAAATAGTAGGTAAAAGATGGGAAAAGGAATGTTGAGGGTCACAGCAATAAGATCACAGGATTATTCAATTTAGGCACATGCACATATTGATTAATATGTTCAAGGTGGTTGTTGTTCTGGAGCAAGCACTGAGACACTACCCCTTCTGGAATCTCAGGGAAACGTTGCCGGAGGTCATGGAGTACCTGCACATCAAGTTGCTGACTACCCTGCGCCATACCAGACTGATGTTGTTCTGGGATTCTCAAGAATGGAAGTCAATAAGCCTTCCAGTGGATACGATCTTCTGATGCTTCAGGCATTTTTCTTTAAAGAAAAGAATAAATCCCCTTAATATCTTCTTAAGTCGTCATATTTCCAGGAGTGCATCTCTGCTGATTCACTAGCAGCATCGTTCATCCTGATTTTACAGAGGTGTTTCTTCTACTTTTTTTTTCTTTATGACGATTTCACAAATATTAGTTTCAGTTACCATGTGGTGGGGGGCGGCGGCGACAGCAGCAGCATGCCCGGCTTCCCCTCGCTCTCTGCAGGAGAGGGACAGGGACTGCCGGGACGCCCCCCTCTTCCTGGGTCTGGCGGGGGTGGGTCCCCCCTTTCCGCTCGTGGAGGCAGGGGGGTGGGAAACTGGTCTCTGGGCAGTGCAAGCTCAGAACAGGGGGGAGGGATAGCTCAGTGGTTTGAGCATTGGCCTGCTAACCCCAGGGTTGTGTTCAATCCTTGAGGGGGCCATTTGGGATCTGGGGCAAAAATTGGGGATTGGTCCTGCTTTGAGCAGGGGGTTGGACTAGATGACCTCTTGAGGTCCCTTCCAACCCTGATATTCTATGATTCTATGAATAAATGAAAAAAGTGTTTAAAAAATAGTGTTAGATCCACTGGCTGTTGCCAACCTTTGTTCCACTAAGCAAAAATTTGTGTTAAGGAGCTAAATACTGTTGCATTTTATTTTCCTGATCTTAAAACACATCTTATTGAACAGCACAATACAAAGCTATCAGAGATTGGATATTTAAGTAGCACATGCCTCAGAAAAGATAAGATTAGAGTCACGGTACAAACACTGTACATTTACAGACTTAAGGTGAGAAGAGAACGAAAAGGCATCTCAGGAAGTCTGTCAAAGGAATTTGAGTTTGACAAAATAATTCAGAGAAATGAAAGTCACATCAAGCATAGGTCTCTGTAATAGATGAGTACATAGCTTGTACGTTTTACTAGATGGGCTAGATTCCTTAAACTGGCATCCATCTTTTACTTTTTTATACAGTAACTCCTCACTTAAAGTCATCCTGGTTAACGTTGTTACATTGCTGATCAATTAGAGAACATGATCATTTAAAGTTATGCAATGCTCCCTTATAACACTGTTTGATAGCCGCCTGCTTTGTCCACTGCTTGCAGGAAGAGCAGCCCGTTGGAGCTAGCTGGTGGGGGCTTGGAACCAGGGTGGACCGGCAGCCCCCCATCAGCTCCCTGCTCCCCGAAGTTCCCTGTACAGCAGCCGCCCAGCAGGCTATCAATTGCCAGCAGTTCAGCTGTCCCTCCCCACACTGCCATGTGCTGCTCCTGCCCCTCTGCTCTGGAGCTGCTCCCTGGAGCCTTCTGCTTGCTGTGCGGGGTGGGGGGGAGGGGGGCTAATGTCAGGGTGTCCCCCTCCCCCCTGCTCCTGCCCCCCACTTACCCCTTCTCCATACAGAGCAGGGTGGGGATATGACAGGGCTTAGGATGGAGGGAGCTTGCTGGCCGCAGCTGCTGTCTACTTAAGCTTCCTGATCTACTTAAAAAGGCAATGTACTTAGAGTGATGTCAGCGTACTTAAAGGGGCAATGCGCATCTCTCTCTCTCACACACAGGGTGTGTGTCTGTCTGCCATGCTATCTCCCCTCCCTCCATTCATGCTGCCTTGTGGAGTGTGAGGCTACATTAATAACGATCTGTTAACCCTTGAGGGCTCAGCCGAATGCTAGTTCATCATTTAGCAGGAAGGCATTCCCTGAGAAATATCCCACCCTCTAACTTCACCACCTCAACCAAGCATCATCATCATCATTGCTGTGTACAGTATTAAATTGTTTGTTTAAAAAAAACTTATACTGTGTGTGTAGATATATATAATATAGTATCTACATATATAATATAGTTTGGTGAAAAAAACTTCCATGAAACTAACCCCCCCATTTACATTAATTCTTATGGGGAAATTGTATTCGCTTAACATCGTTTTGCTTAAAGTCACATTTTTCAGGAACACAACTACAACATTAAGCGAGGAGTATTACGGTATTTTAATTCTTAGTTTATTTATAATCATACAGTAAACTGGTGCAGCTCCATTGACTTCAGCAAAGCTATGCTGATTTCACACTAGCTGAGGAGTGGGACCCCAAGTGGGATCTGGGCCTATAGAAAACTTCACATTTAGTTCCACTGACCACTCAACTGAATTAGGGGAAATTTGACCTTGTTTAAATGTGCATGTTTGGTTTAGTTGTTAAGTATCACACATTCCCCCTTCCATGAACAACCTCACAGTACTGAGCCATCGTATCTAATAGATCACCTAAAGCTTGAGGATGAAGACTCTGGTCAACAGCTCTCTTCCTCAAGCACAATGACACTTTCTACCAGAAAGGTAACGTTCACCCATGTAGGTGACAGAGCTTTCTAGGGGGGCCAGTCTGAGACTGTGGAACAAATTCTTACTGGAACTAAGGACCCTCACACACTTCACCAGCTTCCATTCCACATACAAGGTACACTTCTTTGACCTTGCCTTCTCCAACATGAACAAATAGCAGTGTGTTCATTTAAAACCAAAAGCCTCTATCAAACCAAACACACACAATTCTCCCCCTAAAAGAGGGGACGAGAGAGAGAGAGAGAACGAACCACACATGAGAGATGTTAGTCACATTGCTTTATGCGCTGCTGGAAGGCACTCGACCTCATTATGATGAGGGTAGTATAAGAACTTATACAGAATAAAATATATTCTGTTACTGAAGTTTACCAGATCCCAGAAAGAACAAAAACAAGCGTATCATAAGGAAACTTTCCACTGACCTCACTGGGAGCTGGACTGTGCCCTTATTTGGTTTCCTTCCCAACCGGTGAAGAGGGCAAAGACAGCAAGGTATCTTCTCCCAGGAGACTGAAAGCATCATGTCTGCCTCTCCTTCAGAGTTCTGAAGTATATTTAAAAGCTTTTAAATTAAAATTCTCCCATACAACAGTATGTCATTTCCTGCTGAGCCGGGGTAGTTACAGATCCAGGATTAGAGACTCAGCTGGTGTAAATTGGGATAGTTCTATTGAAGTCAATGGAGTTTAGCCAGGTTACATCAGTTGAAGGCCTACCCCATAATGTTGTTCCCCAAGTATAAATTTCACTCCACTTCTCGATCCACCACCTCCATTCTCAAGAACCTGTATATTCTAAAAAACAGAAAATACAATAATTTGGGGCATGAACTGTCTTTCAGTATGTGTGTTTACTATGCCTAATATAATGGGGCTCAAATACATGATGACGGGCTGCAGACACTAAGTAAATATTTATTCATGTCTGAATATTGGTGACATCAAAGCAAAATTTTCAGAAGCCTTCATGATCCATTGCTAATTTTGAGTGCTCAGCAGCTGACCTTCCAATGATCTGCTGTACACCATCCATCTATCTCCTCGCTGGTCATCTGCTACTGTAATGACCCACCACCATTGCTTCTGTAATAATTTTCTCAAGGATTTTTTCCATTTCTACACCTAATGTGACCAAAGTACATAAATTTGCATCTGTTGATTTTCAACATCAGGATTTGATTCTCTCCAATAATACTTCTAACATAGGCATTCATCTTTTTTCTATCCAGGAGATATACAAGAATCTTTGCCAGCACCACATTTCAAAAGCTTCAGTTTTCTTCTTGTCAAAAGCATTAAACTTCCCATGATTCACATCCATAAATTGCTAAGGAAAAAGTTAGGATTTTTTACTAGTCGCATCTTCGTACATTTCAAAAAGCCACAATTTGTCCACGCTTTCAGGGAGGCCATAGTCGGGCATTACCACAATACAACTAATAAATAATTATATTTGATCAAAGCAATTCCTCCATATGTCATGAGATATTAACCATGGGAATTATTTAAAGTCTGAAAGATGCAATAAATTCACTCAAGTCTCCGTCTCCTTATATATAGGATAATCTGGAGATTAGAAGGGACTCCTAGTGAGTCATTCACCATCCATTCCACTGCTTCACAAAAGCTAAATAAAATTCATATCTCCATCTGGGGTACGCTATATGGTAGGTTCTTGGGAATCAGGGATAACAATTTTATTATTACATTGTAGAACTTTATACTAACTTTTTTATACAGCTATGAGTTGAGCATCTTGAACTTCATGTGATATTATTATTTACTGAGCACAGTCAATGTGCTCTGCAGTGTACGCTCAGATAAGACAAGATCTTTGTTTCCAGGAGCTTACAACCTAATTTAGACACTTTTTAAAAAAAAAAAAAAAAAAAATCATTGCTTCATCTAGACTCTTAGAAAGCTGGCTAACTAGCTAAACACTTGCTATTGCAGCCACACCCACATCTCTGATACTTTAGCTAGACCTCTTAAAATCATCACAGTTGCATAAATACAGATATTAGGCATCAGACAATATAAAGCTGTGCACAATTGATATTTGCCCTGTGTTTTTTCTCGACAGAGTGCTAACAAAAATATAGCCTTCCCATTTTTGTCTTGGAGCCAGGGATTGTAAGTCTGTTGAGTGCAACTCTTTCCCTTATCTAAAGCTCTCAGTGATGGTCACTCGGGAACAGATGGGCAATGCCATGTCAGTTCCCAGACAGGAAATAGTGGCCCCAGAGGGAACAAGCAAGAAGGTCTCTGCTTAAATGGATCTGACAGCTTTGCTTAGAGAAAGATGTTTATCCCTGTTTATGAACGTGTCCTTTTTTGCCTTTATAATTCCCATGGTTAGTGGGCTTTTTTTGTTTTGTTTTTAAAACACACAGTGTGTCTAACTGTCTGGGAAGGGAGAATACTAGTCACACACTTTTGAAAGCATTGGGGATGAGTGAGAAACAATTTCATTAAAACAGCTCATTTGCAAAAGGTGTGATTCCTTTCCAAAACATTTCTATTAGCCTTTTTAATGTTTAATGGCCTGATCCATTTCCGACTGGAGTCAATGGGAGCCTTTCCATTGACTTCAGAGGGAGCCAGATCAAGTCCTAATTTAAACAAAGATATTTTTGTATGAACCCTCAAACTGGAAAACTAAAAATGCAAAACAAAAACCACCATCACCAATTTTTCCAGTACTTGAATACAATTTTTAACTGACTGTTATTAGTTTATTAGCCTGCTCCTCCAGATTGATGATCTTTGGTTGCTTTATTTTCTTCTCTGACAGATGATGTGAATCCTCTTATCAAGTAAAAAAATTCTATGGTGGGTTTTTTTTTTTTTTTAGCTTTCAGAATTTACATTTGTAATGTCTGGTAGAAGTGACCGAACTTTAAGCCAGAGTTTAATTTTAAAAAGGACATGCAGTATCTTTCCTGAAGATTTTCTTAATCACTTGGATTTATCCCGACTTTTAACTCTAGATAAGAAAATAAGATATCCCATCATGAGGATTTACTGTGGAGTTTTGTGCCAACCAGGAATGGCTCCCAGTATTTTAGTTATTAAAATTACATTTATTGGCAATTAGATCTATTTCCTGTATTAAATGAGGTTTCCACAAACACTTAAAGTCAAGAGAAGTCAAATAAGTAGCATGCCCTTGGAAATATTAAAGAAGTACATGTTTTAAAGAATTGAGTATCTGGGTGAATTGAGTAAAATGTGTGCAAGCATTCATGTTTAATTTCTAACAAATAATAAAATAGTGCAAATCTCTCTCTCTGACAAAAATACTGTCCCATCTTTTGGGAGGCCAGGGAAGATTTAGACTCCAGAACTGGGACTGAGGCAAAATTACCTTTTTCAAGTAACATCTACAGTGCCAGATGGGGACAAAGTGCATATTCCGCTGGCACTTCTGCTGGAACAGCTGCCCATCCACTCACTCACTGCTCTCCCAGCCACCATGTGGATCCTGAATGAATAGAAAGACATCAGCAGGGTCAGGGAGAAGGTATCACAGATACCATTTAATCCCATCCCCCTTCCAGGCAGAGATGAGGAGGGTTCCTTCCACCATGCAAACATTGGAGCAATGGAGGTGGGTGAAATTATTCAGCCCTGTGCATGGACTTCAGGATTCGTCCCATATTAAACCAAGCTGGGCTCACATTGAAATTCAGATCTGCTTCCAGATTTTGCAAATAGCCAACACGATAGGTGGTTTTGGATCCAGGGCTTCGGTTTGGGCCTAATCTCTAATATTAAAGGAAAAACAAGAAAAGTTAAAAATCAGAAGTAAAGCAGAGCAGGCAGCACAGCTGGGAGCAACTCCCTGGGCCATGGCACAACCATTGGGCCAGGCCAAACTTGAGTAGCACTGCAACCCCATGTACCAGGTCGCAACACCTGTCAGTAAAATTTGGCCCAGCTGCCACATACTGAAATGTAGTGGAGCAGCAGGCAGGCCAAATTTAAGTGAATAGTGTTGTGACCTGGTGTATGGGGTCACAAGTAGTTCTGTGACCCCATGTGCCAGGTCGCAATGCCACTCACTCAAATTTGGAGTGTAGGATTTCATGAGCCAGGGGTTTCAGGCTGTTGGGAGAGGGGCACCTCAGAAAGGAAAAGGAGGATCAAGCAGGAAGAAGAGGGGGCAAATCTATGCCCTCTACTTTAAATGTGCTCCACAGCTCCAAACTATGGATTAGAAGGAAAAAATAAAAATAGATTCCAGAATCCACAGGGCCTATCTGGACCCACTCACCTTCCAACCTAATCCAGTCTTGCCCAGTCATGAAAGAGTCATGTCAGTCTGACTGGCCTATACACTATATTACACACCCAAAAACTGGGATAAAAGATTATTATTAAAGTTGCAAAGTAAAGCACTCAAAAGTTAAATGCCATAATTAAGGTTTCCTTAATTTTTTGTGTATAAATCAGAGATTATAAAATGAGTGCGCAAACCCATAATAATTCTAGATCTGCTGCATACAAACATCCACTATACAGCATATTAATTAATATCTGCACTTACTGGATAGTTACACGGATAAAGAAAATGATGTGATGTACATATACAGTGCTTTGTTCATTCATAGAATATCAGTTATATTCTATAACTATTATTTGTATTATGGTACATAAGAACAGCCATACTGGGTCAGACCAATGGTCCATCTAGCCCAGTATTCTGTCTTCTGACAGTGACCGGTGCTAGATGCTTCAGACAGAGTGAACAGACCAGGGTAACTGAGTGATCTACCAAGGTTGTGTAGTCAGAGGTTTTAGGCATACCCAGAGCATGGGATTGCATCCCTGACAATCTTGGCTTGTAGCCATTGAAGGAACTATTCTCCAGGAATTTATCTAATTCTTTTTTGAACCCAGTTATATTTTTGGCCTTCATAACCTCCCATGGCAATGAGTTCCACAGGTTGACTGTGCACTGTGTGAAGAATAGTTGCTTTTGTTTGTTTTAAACATGCTGCCTATTAATTTCATTGGGTGAAATTCCCTAGTTCTTGTGTTATGGGGGAGGACGGTAAATAAAAACTTCCATCTTCACTTTCTCCACACCAGACATGATTTTATAGAACACCCTCCTTAATTGTCTCTCTTCTAAAATGACCAGTCCCAGTCTTTTTAATCTCTCCTCATACGGAAGCTGTTCTATAACCCCTAATCATTTTTGTTGTCCTTCTCTGTACCTTTTCCATTTCTAAAAAAAAAAAAAAAAATCTTTTTAGAGATGAGGCAACCAGGACTAGATGCAGTATTCAAGGTGTGGTTATGCCATGGATTTATAAAATGACATGATGATATTTTCTGTTTTATTATCTATCACTTTCATAACGGTTCCTAACATTCTGTTAGTTTTGTTGACTGCCACTGCACACAGAGCAGGTATTTTCAGGGAACTCTCCATAGCAACTCCAAGGTCTTTCTTAAAAAGAAAAGGAGGACTTGTGGCACCTTAGAGACTAAGCTACAGCTCACGAAAGCTTCTACTCAAATAAATGGGTTAGTCTCGAAGGTGCCACAAGTCCTCCTTTTCTTTTTGCGGATACCGACTAACACGGCTGCTACTCTGAAATCTAAGATCTTTCTTGTGTGCTAACAGACAATTTAGACACCATCATTTTGTACGTATAGTTGGGATTATTTTTTCCAATGTGCATTACTTTCCACTTATCTACAATGAATTTCACCCAGCTTTGTGAGATCCCTTTTTAACTCTTCACAGTCAGATTTTGACTCAACTATCTTGAGTAATTTTGTATCATCTTCAAATTTTGCCACGTTCACTTTTGACCCCTTTTTTCCAGATCATTTATGAATATGTTGAACAGCACGTCCCAGTACAGATACTATTAAGCCATTGTGAAAGCTAATAATTTATTCTCACCCTTTGTCTCCTATCTATCTTTTAGCCCAGTAACTGATCTCAGGGCAACTTTCCTCTTATCCCATGACTGATTACTTTGCTTAAGAGCCTATGTGAGGAACCTTGTCAAATGCTTTCTGAAAACCCAAGTGTACTACATCAACTGGAATACCCTTGTCCACATGCTTGTTGACTCTCTCAAAGAATTCTAATACATTGCTGATAGATTTCTAATAGGCGGCCCTTTACAAAAGCCATGTTGACTTTTCCCGAGTATGTCGTGTTCATCTGTGTCTGAAAATTTTGTTCTTTACTCCAGTTTTAACCAATTTGCCTGGGACTGAAGTTAATCTTACTGGCCTATAATTGCCAGGATCTCCTCTGGAGCCTTTTAAAAAAATAGGCATTACATTAACTACCCTCCAGTCATCTGATACAGAGGCCCATTTAAGCAATAGTTTACATACCACAGCTGTTAGTTCTGCAATTTCATATTTGAATTCCTTCAGAACTCTTGTGTGAATACTGTCTGGTTCTGGTGACTCAATAACTGTTTAATTTATCAGTTTATTCCAAAATCTCTTCTATTGAAACCTCTGTCTGGGACAGTTCCCCAGATCTGTCACATAAAAAGAATGACTCAAGGGATTCCCCCTCACATTCCCTGCAGTAAAGATTAATGCAAAGAATTCATGTCGCTTCTCCACAACAGCCTTGTCTGTCTTGAGGGCTCCTGCAATACCTTGGTCATCCAGCAGCGCCACTGACTATTTTGCAGTCTTTCTGCTTCTGATGTCCGTTAAAAAGTGTTGCTGTTAGTTTTTGTGCCCTTAGCCACTTGCTCCTCAAATTTATTTTTGGCCTGCCTTATTATATGTTTACATTTGACTTGCCAGAGTTTATGCTCCTATTTTCCTCATTATGATTTGACTTCCGTTGTTAAAGGATGCTTTTTTGACTCTAGCTACCTCTTTTATTCTGCTGCTTAGCCATGGTGCCTTTTTTATTTTAAAATGTGGAGTATATATTTAGTTTGAGCCTCTACTTTCTTTCACATAGTGCCACTCCTCCACAGCACAACCTACTCTGTCATGCCTATATATTTTGTACCCCAGTGTTACTGCATCCCATTCATGATATCCTCATTCAATGATGCCTATCAATATAATCATTTTAATGCCAGGCACTCTAGTTCACCTGCCTTAGTGTTTAGACTGCAAGTATTGTGTATAAGCTTTTGTACATTTCTGTCAATATTCACGTGTTCTTTTAAAAATGGAACTCTTATGTTTTACCTTTCCTCACAAGTGCCTACCTGTACTTTACCAACTTCTTTCCTGTCCTCTTTACTAGCATATAGAGTTGCCCCTCAATAAATTCATCCCTATAGGATATGTCTGCCCAAACTCTGCTTCTCTGCACCTGTCAGCTTTCCCCCAGCCCTTAGTTTAAAAACTCCTCTATGACTGGTTTAATTTTACATGTCAGCAGTCTGCTTCCTTTTTGGTTTAGGTGGAGCCCATCCTTCCTGTACAGGCTCCTCCCTTCCCAAAAGGTTCCCCAGTTACTACTAAGCCTAAGAACTTCCTCCCCTACACACTTTGTCTCAACAACACATTGAGACCCTGCAGTTCTGCCTGTCCTCCTGACCTTGCACATGGAACTGGAAACATTTCAGAGAAGCACCTTGAGGTCCCTACTGAGATAAAGGCCCCATTCTGCCAGGCACTGTACATGCAAAAAACTAGGAGGCAGTCTATCCTCAAAGAGCTCACAGTCTAAACAGAAAGACTGGGAGAAAGGAAGTATTATTCTCCCCAATTTACAAATGGGGCACTGACATTTAGTGACTTACCCAAGGTCATGCAGAAAGTCTGTGGCTGAGCCAGGATCTGAATCTAGATCTCCTGAGTTCCAGTGCAGTGTATTAACCCTTTTCCTCCCATTTACAACATTTCTTTAAAATTATTTTAAAGCTAAAAGCACACACTCGCTATAGTGATTATTTATATGCAGTTTCAAAGATGAAGCCAGCTCTTCCTTGTACAAGTAGTCCCCACTGATTTTAGTGGGACATGAGCGTGGTCAATCATGCAATGGTTTGCAGGACCACGTCCCCATCTGTGACAACGCAAACTGTTTGAGTGCAAAGAAAGCCTTGTAAAATGTTTAAAGTGTGAAAAAAGCAGCTGATGTGGTATGCCTACGCTGTTCATAATCCCACTTGAATTATTTCTTTCTTTCCTTGTGCTCCTCCTGACTGACTGTTGTCTCATCTTATACACAGATTGTAAGCTCTTTGGAGCAGGGATGTCTCTGTTATATCTCTGTAGAATGCCTATTACAATGGAACCCTGACCTCAGATGCTACTGCAACACAAATAAAAAAATGCATATTCCCTGCACATTCTGACAACTTGTGGATTTGCATAGAATTAAGGTAATGTAGTACCATGCCTCAGTTCTGGAGTCCAAATCATTCAGGCCCTCAGAAAAGATGGAACAATATTTGCATGTTTGTCTTATGACTTACATATTCATACACGACAGCTGCATAAGGGCTCTGTGAAAGCTTGTCTCTCTCACCAATGGAAGATGGTTCAATAAAAGATATTACCTCTCCCATCTTGTCTCTAGAATCCTGGAACCAGCACAGCTACAATAATGCATACATATTCTCACACACTCACAAAACTCTTGTGATTAGGGTAGGGATTAAAATTGAATCTAGATCTAAACTGTGCTCAATTTTGCAGACTCATAACCTGACTGATGTTGCAAAACCAAACCTTAATTGCTTCAGTTTGTCCAGGACAGAAACTGGAGACACTCAAAAACTTTTATCTGAATGCAAACTTTGATGGTTTGTCTTAAATTGTAACTGATTTTGTTTACAAAATCTCACACCTGATCAACTAAATCTGCAAAACCAAAAATTGGCTCTCACTTCATCTTCACTAAAAAATGGCCAAAAATAATTCTATCAAGCTTTCCTGAAAAATCCACTTTTGGGCTGAAAATCCCAGCTGAAAGGTTAGTTTCCCTCTTTCCCCAAAGTTATATGCATCTAAAAATAGGGATTTATCGTACAAAATTCCTTAGCCATAACTCCAGTCCTGCAGTAATGACATTACAATAACGCAGGGACCAGATTTAATTTTCAAAACTTTTAAAGAATTTTTAAAATGATAAAACTATTTCAGTGCAATGAATTAATTGAGTTACTCTAGATTTATACAAGTGTAACAGAGCAGTTGTTAAAACTGAATAAGATCTTATGATGCTTTAACCTCTAAATAACTGTTTAATAGCTTCAGTTATTTTAGCCCGTGTTTTTATAGAGATCATTTATTATAAACATCAGTTCTTACATACGAGTTAAAATATCATACCACCCAATGTGATTTCTTAAAAAAAAAACCCACAAAAAACAAAACAAAAAAAAACCCCACACCTAATGCCAGATCAGAGGAATGTAGTCAGTCACTGTACAATTAATATTGACATCAGTCCATATATTGCAGCCATGGAACATTCCTTTCAAATTGCCACTTCTATCTGGGCCAGTATTAAATTGATTGCTAACTACCCAAGGGGGAGAGGGCAAGGAGAGAGAGAGAGAGAGAGAGAGATTTTGCTAAATGGGGAGGCGGGGGGTGTATAGGAAACAGATACTATACCTTTAATAGCTTGTGAAGCATCAAGTGGTACTCTGTATTTATAACCCTGCTACAGAAGTAGTATATGTAGCTATTTGTTGTATCTAATTAGTAAACATGATTATTTGGACCTCACTGTGCCTATGTTGTTCCTTCATATTAGGTTTATTATCCAAAGAGCCAAAAATACAGGAGTCTTTCCATTGGCTTCAATGGGTTGTGACTAAGGCCTGTGGTAAGTACATCGAATGTTGTGAAATATAGTCACGGTGATTATGAAAAGTTGTGCGCAAACACAAGCAAACCCAACTACAATGTTGTATTTAATCTCAGAAAACAGGAAGACAACCTTTACCGTTCCACTGCTTCTAATCTCTGTAACATCCAAACTTTGCAACAGTTGGAGGGTGAGAAACATTCTCCTTTTGAGGCTTTTAAAGCAAAGCAGCAGGAGCCATTACCCTGGATCAGTTTCCCTTCCCATCTACCGTGAGGCTGATCCAACTTTCATTGAAGTTATTGGAAAGATTCCCATTGACTTGAAAGGGAGATGGATTGGGGCCCCTGGGCCGAAATCCAAGTGCATTCCCATTCAAGCAGTGTTTCTGGTCTCCAGCAGCCTGGAACTTGGAATTCCCAATTCATTTCCAAACCTAGGGGCTCAAGCAAAAGGAGTGCAAAGTGCCAGAGCCATGCCAATGTATCAGCTAGAATCATTGTGTGTGCAAGAGTTAATTATATTAATTTGGGTGCCCTGCTTTAAGGGATTCAGCTACAGCAGCAAGCAAGAGAAAATGAGTGTAGGTTGATAGGGAGAACTGCAATTATGCAAGGCTGTGAGAAATCTGGGGTTGGCTAGAAATAGTTAGATGACATAATCCTTCTGGATCTGTGAAAAGACTGCAAGGACCTGCTACAACCTTTGAAAAATGACTTGGTCGAGTTGCTCCTGGATTTGCAGTGTATGGCTGCCCGGGCGTACTGCTATGTGTAACACAAACAAACCCCCTCCAGCAGCATGTTTATCTCGTGGCACAGAATGCCATATGCCCACAGATCAAAGACTGTGGGAACAGATGCTGTTAGCAGAGCAGCAGCTGCACTCAGATCCTGTCCACACCCTTCCTGTTTGCAGTGGCCTACCCTGGGGCTATTATGTTCCCAACAGGGCGATGATTATCCCCCCTCCGTTCCCTCCTTCCCAGCCGCCGCTGCCATTCTCTAGGGAGGGTGTACCAGCACTTGCCTTGCCGCCTGCTTTCAATTGCTCATTGTTTCTTTCGTAAGGTGCAGATAGTGGGCTAGACACTCCTTGGCTGGTGTTCTGATAAGGCTCTAGAAAGTGTTCTCATTTATTATACAGAAGCTTGTTGGGAAGAATGAGCCAAAATGCTAACAAAATAGGGCTGGTGTTTTTAAATTTAAAGGAAGGAGCTCTTGTCTTTCCAGACTTGAAAACCAAGAGTCAGTGGGCCAGATTCTGATTTCCTCACCACTGATGTACATCTAGAGTAACTCCACTACAATTTGTAAAGTTACTGCATGTGTGCTCCAGTGGAAGAGAGATCAGATTCTGGCCCACTGCATGAAAAAGTCTCTTCTTCACTGTCCCACAATTCAAGACGTTTCTTAAATCATTTATAACATGATTGGTCTAAGCACTAGCAAATGATATAACGAATAATCATAGTGACAGGGAAAGGAACTAATGGAAAGACTCCCATTGAGTTTAATGGGCATTGGATGCTCTAACTGCAGAGCTGGTTGTAAAAGGGATCCCTTTTCTGCCCGCTCTATCTGTGAGACACCTGGAACCAATTCAAGGTACCAAGAAGAAATGCTCCTGATTCTGCTCTCACTTATATCAGGGAGAATCATGAGTAATGCCACTGAGGTCAATACAGGGGTTTACTCTAAGTAAAATCAGTCCTCAAAAATCTGTTATTCAGATTTCCATTGTTTTAAGGCAAGAAGGGTCTTCCTGGCAAGGATGCTTTGGCAGTATCTAGAGTAAGACATGAGTTCTACTGAAGGTAGGGAGTTCCCCATCCCTCCTTTAGTTTGAGCACAGATTACTTTGGAAGAGTCATTGTTTTCTATTACTTAAGTAGTAATTTGAAAAAGCCATCTCTTACAGCTTGTGTTTGTGTGTTGCACAACAAAACTAACACTTTTGGTATCAAAAGTCACAACTGGGACAGAGATGACAAGTACCATTACGCAAAAAATGTAACTCATAGGAATCTGCGTCAGATCCTCAGCTGGTCTAACTTGGCTTAACCAGGCCAGGATTTGTTTATTTTAATAATGTTTCATATATTAATGACTGGGGGGAAAAGAGTGAACAACCAGATGGCAAAACCTGTCTTTAATATAAAATTTAGTTTAGTACGGACTGAGAAAGATTGTGAGGAACTTCAGAGGGATCTAACCAAGGTAAATAAATAGGCAACATGATGGCAGAGAAGATTCAGTGTTGACAAACTCAAGCTAATCCACCATGGCAGGGATAATCCAATCTATTTATAAACAGTGCTGGGTTCCGAATAACCAGGGGAGGAGAGGACGATAAGACCCATGTTATTAGAGAACTCTGTGCAGAATTTTCTGCACAATAGTGTTGTGACCACCAAAAGAGTAAATAAAATATTAGTTTGATAAAGAATGGAATAAAAATGGCATGTTTTCAGTATGAGTTATGTAAATTAATGATCTGGAAAAAAGGGGGAAACACTGAGGTGGCAAAACTTGCAGATGATACGAAACTACTCAAGACAGTTAAGTCCAAAGCAACTGCGAAGAGTTACAAAGGGACCTCTCAAAGCCGGATGACTGGGCAACAAAATGGCAGATGAAATTCAATGTTGATAAATGCAAAGTAATGCGCATTGGAAAACAATCCCAACTATACCTATAAAATGATCGGGTCTAAATTAGCTGTTACCACTCATGAAAGATCTTGACATCATTGTGGATAGTTCTCGGGAAAACATCCACTCAATGTGCAGCGGCAGTCAAAAACAAGCAAAACAGAATGTTGGGAATCATGAAGGATAGATAATAAGACAGAAAATACATTGCCTCTATATAAATCCATGGTATGCCCACACCTTGAATACTGCGTGAAGATGTGGTTGCCCCATCTCAAAAAAGATATATTGGACTTGGAAAAGGTTCAAAAAAAGGGCAACAAAAATTATTAGGGGTATGCAGTGGCTGCCATATGAGGAGAGATTAATAAAACTGGCACTTTTCAGCTTGGAAAAAGAAAGACATGGGAACATGACTGAGGTCTATAAAATCATGACTGGTATGGAGATGGTACGGTATGTCTTCTTGTGTATCCCTTCCCTAACTGTTTCTAATATTGTTCACTTTTTTGGCGGCCACTGCACATTAAGCAGATGTTTTCAGAGAACTATTCATAATGACTCCAAGATCTTGTTCTTCAGTGGTAACAGCTAAAGTAGACCTCTTCGTTTTATATGTATAGTTAGGATTGTTTTCCCAGGTGCATTAATCAACACTAAATTTCATCTGCCATTGTGTTGCCCTAGTAACCCAGTTTTGAGAGATCCCTTTGCAACTCTTCCCAGTCAGCTTTGGTCTTAACTATCTTGAGTAATTTAGTATCGTCTGCAAACTTTGCCACCTCACTGTTTACCCCTTTTTCCAGATCATTAATTTACATAACTCATACTGAAACGATACCATTTTTATTCCATTCCTTATATCAAACTAATATTTTATTTATTTTTTTGACAGTCACCACACCATTGTGCGGAATTTTCTGCACAGAGTTGTCTCTAATAATATGGGTCTCCTCCTCCCGTGCCTGAGTTATTTGGAACCCAGCACTGTTTATAACTAGATACCTTTATAAAGTTTTAGTTTAATTAGTTTGGACAGAAGAGAAATAAGTGATAGGATACAAGCACACAAGATAATAGATGACCTAGAGAAGGAAGATTGGCCACTTTTATTCACCCTTGTCATACAAGGAAAAGAGGACATTCAGTAAAATTGAAGGGCAATCATTTGAAAACGTTAAAAATAATATTTTTTGTTTCCAAAGTTACCCTATGGCACTCATTGCCACAAGACAGCCTTTATATGGGTGACAGGTTTCAGAGTAACAGCCGTGTTAGTCTGTATTCGCAAAAAGAA
This sequence comes from Eretmochelys imbricata, assembly GCF_965152235.1. Classification (NCBI taxonomy): domain Eukaryota; kingdom Metazoa; phylum Chordata; order Testudines; family Cheloniidae; genus Eretmochelys; species Eretmochelys imbricata. The sequence continues at coordinate 96,073,559 of NC_135574.1, forward strand.
AAAGGAAGTACTTGTGGCACCTTAGAGACTAACCAATTTATTTGAGCATAAGCTTTCGTGAGCTACAGCTCACTTCATCGGATGCATACTGTGGAAACTGCAGAAGACATTATGTACACAGAGACCAAGAAACAATACCTCCTCCCACCCCACTCTCCTGCTGGTAATAGCTTATCCAAAGCGACCACTCTCCTTACAATGTGTATGATAATCAAGGTGGGCCATTTCCAGCATAAATCCAAGTTTAACCAGAACGTCTGGGGGCGGGGGGGGGGGGGTGTTAGGAAAAAACATGGGGAAATAGGCTACCTTGCATAATGACTTAGCCACTCCCAGTCTCTATTTAAGCCTAAATTAATAGTATCCAATTTGCAAATTAATTCCAATTCAGCAGTTTCTCGCTGGAGTCTGGATTTAAAAAGTTTTTTTGTTGTAAGATAGTGACCTTCATGTCTGTAATTGCGTGACCAGAGAGATTGAAGTGTTCTCCGACTGGTTTATGAATGTTCTAATTCTTGACATCTGATTTATGTCCATTTATTCTTTTGCATAGAGACTGTCCAGTTTGACCAACGTACATGGCAGAGGGGCATTGCTGGCACATGATGGCATATATCACACTGGTGGATGTGCAGGTGAACGAGCCTCTGATAGTGTGGCTGATGTTATTAGGCCCTGTGATGGTGTCCCCTGAATAGATATGTGGGCACAGTTGGCAACGGGCTTTGTTGCAAGGATAGGTTCCTGGGTTAGTGGTTCTGTTGTGTGGTATGTGGTTGTTGGTGAGTATTTGCTTCAGGTTGGGGGGCTGTCTGTAGGCAAGGACTGGCCTGTCTCCCAAGATTTGTGAGAGTGTTGGGTCATCCTTCAGGATAGGTTGTAGATCCTTGATAATGCGTTGGAGGGGTTTTAGTTGGGGGCTGAAGGTGACGGCTAGTGGCGTTCTGTTATTTTCTTTGTTAGGCCTGTCCTGTAGTAGGTGACTTCTGGGAACTCTTCTGGCTCTATCAATCTGTTTCTTCACTTCCGCAGGTGGGTATTGTAGTTGTAAGAAAGCTTGATAGAGAGCTCGCAGGTGTTTGTCTCTGTCTGAGGGGTTGGAGCAAATGTGGTTGTATCGCAGAGCTTGGCTGTAGACGATGGATCGTATGGTGTGGTCAGGGTGAAAGCTGGAGGCATGTAGGTAGGAATAGTGGTCAGTAGGTTTCCGGTATAGGGTGGTGTTTATGTGACCATTGTTTATTAGCACTGTAGTGTCCAGGAATTGGATCCCTTGTGTGGACTGGACCAGGCTGAGGTTGATGGTGGGATGGAAATTCTTGTAATCATGGTGGAATTCCTCAAGGGCTTCTTTTCCATGGGTCCAGATGATGAAGATGTCATCAATATAGCACAAGTAGAGTAGGGGCGTTAGGGGACGAGAGTTGAGGAAGCGTTGTTCTAAAATCAGCCATAAAAATGTTGGCATACTGTGGGGCCATGCGGGTACCCATAGCAGTGCTGCTGATCTGAAGGTATACATTGTCCCCAAATGTAAAATAGTTATGGATAAGGACAAAGTCACAAAGTTCAGCCACCAGGTTAGCCGTGACATTATCGGGGATAGTGTTCTTGACGGCTTGTAGTCCATCTTTGTGTGGAATGTTGGTGTAGAGGGCTTCTACATCCATAGTGGCTAGGATGGTGTTATCAGGAAGATCACTGATGGATTGTAGTTTCCTCAGGAAGTCAGTGGTGTCTCGAAGGTAGCTGGGAGTGCTGGTAGCGTAGGGCCTGAGGAGGGAGTCTACATAGCCAGACAATCCCGCTGTCAGGGTACCAATGCCTGAGATGATGGGGCGCCCAGGATTTCCAGGTTTATGGATCTTGGGTAGTAGACAGAATATCCCAGGTCAGGGTTCCAGTGGTGTGTCTGTGCGGATTTGATCTTGTGCTTTTTCAGGAAGTTTCTTGAGCAAATGCTGTAGTTGCTTTTGGTAACTCTCAGTGGGATCATAGGGTAATGGCTTGTAGAAAGTGGTGTTGGAGAGCTGCCGAGCAGCCTCTTGTTCATATTCCGACCTATTCATGACGACAACAGCACCTCCTTTGTCAGCCTTTTTGATTATGATGTCAGAGTTGTTTCTGAGGCTGGGGATGGCATTGTGTTCTGCACGGCTGAGGTTATGGGGCAAGTGATGCTGCTTTTCCACAATTTCAGCCCGTGCACGTCGGCGGAAGCACTCTATGTAGAAGTCCAGTCTGCTGTTTCGACCTTCAGGAGGAATCCACCTAGAATCCTTCTTTTTGTAATGTTGGTAGGGAGGCCTCTGTGGATTAGTATGTTGTTCAGAGGTATTTTGGAAATATTCCTTGAGTCGGAGATGTTGAAAATAGGATTCAAAGTCACCACAGAACTGTATCATGTTCGTGGGGGTGGAGAAGCAGAAGGAGAGGCCCCGAGATAGGACAGCTGCTTCTGCTTCTGCTTCCCAGAAGTCACCTACTGCAGGACAGGCCTAACAAAGAAAATAACAGAACACCTTCAGCCCCCAACTAAAACCCCTCCAACGCATTATTAAGGATCTACAACCTATCCTGAAGGATGACCCAACACTCTCACAAATCTTGGGAGACAGGCCAGTCCTTGCCTACAGACAGGCCCCCAACCTGAAGCAAATACTCACCAGCAACCACATACCACACAACAGAACCACTAACCCAGGAACCTATCCTTGCAACAAAGCCCGTTGCCAACTGTGCCCACATATCTATTCAGGGGACACCATCACAGGGCCTAATAACATCAGCCACACTATCAGAGGCTCATTCACCTGCACATCCACCAATGTGATATATGCCATCATGTGCCAGCAATGCCCCTCTGCCATGTATGTTGGTCAAACTGGACAGTCTCTACGCAAAAGACTAGATGGACGTAAATCAGATGTCAAGAATTAGAACATTCATAAACCAGTCGGAGAACACTTCAATCTCTCTGGTCACGCAATTACAGACATGAAGGTCACTATCTTACAACAAAAAAACTTTTTAAATCCAGACTCCAGCGAGAAACTGCTGAATTGGAATTCATTTGCAAATTGGATACTATTAATTTAGGCTTAAATAGAGACTGGGAGTGGCTAAGTCATTATGCAAGGTAGCCTATTTCCCCATGTTTTTTCCTAACACCCCCCCCCCCCCCGACGTTCTGGTTAAACTTGGATTTATGCTGGAAATGGCCCACCTTGATTATCATACACATTGTAAGGAGAGTGGTCACTTTGGATAAGCTATTACCAGCAGGAGAGTGGGGTGGGAGGAGGTATTGCTTCTTGGTCTCTGTGTACATAATGTCTTCTGCAGTTTCCACAGTATGCATCCGATGAAGTGAGCTGTAGCTCACGAAAGCTTATGCTCAAATAAATTGGTTAGTCTCTAAGGTGCCACAAGTACTCCTTTTCTTTTTATATGGATGACAGCTTCCAGAGTTACAGTAGATGAAATGTTTTTAAAGGGATATAAAGCCTCACGTTTCAGGACATAAATCAACCACTGAATGATGGAGATTAGGAGTAACACTTCCATCGTGGATTGGTTACTCCATAATATTCATTATGGGGGTTTCTCCCACCCACCCTGCCTAGCTTTCTTCTAAAGCATCTGGTACTGGCCTACCACCAGAGCCCCCAGTCCTCTGCTCTAGTCTACCAATTCTGCTCTCATGTGCCGAGTACTACACCTTTCATAATGCATGTTCTAGCCATACCTCAACATCACAATTCCAGAGCTTCCTTCCTCAGTACAGGAGTTTCCAGCTACACTGGCACCTAGAACAGGGGTGCGCAAACTGTGCTCTGCGGGCCGGAGGCGGCCAAGGGAACTGCCCCCGCCACGGGCTCCGCGCTGCTCCGGGAACCGGCCACACCGCGTCCCTGCAGCCCCTGGGGGCGCGGGGGCAGAGAGCGCCACACGCCGCTCTTGCCTGCGGGTACCGCCCCCAAAGCTCCCATTGGCCAGGAATGGGGTACCGCGGCCAATGGGCGCTTCGGGGGAGGTACCCACCGGCAGGGGAAACGCGCGGAGCCCTCTGCACCCCCCACGCCCAGGGGCTGCGGTGTGGCCGTTTTCCGGAGCGGGGCCAGCGGGGAGCCTGCCCCGGCCCCGGCGCACGCCGCTGCCACCCCGGAGCCGCTCTAGGTAAGCGGCGCCGGGCTGGAGCCTGCGCCCCACCCCACAACTCCCCACCCTGAGGCCCTCTGCCTGCACCCCAACTCCCTGCTCTGAGCCCCCGCTGCACCCCACCTCCCCACCCTGAGCCCCCTGCTGCATCCCAAGCCCCTGCCCTGAGCCCCCTGCTGCACCTCAGACCCCAACCCCCTGCAAGCAATTCCTCCACCCAGATGTGGCCCTCCGGCCAAAAAATTTGCTCACCCCTGATCTAGAACATTAAAGAGACCACAATGAAAGAATTTTCTTCAAAAAAAACTTTCCCTTGCATAATAGCATGGGGAGGAAATTTTCCTGTAAACCATTCTCTAGCTTGTGTGTTTTCCCTGGGCTTGTTTGTTTTCTTCCCTGACAGCTTGTTTATTTTCCCACTTGTGTTTCCGCTATCGCTCATTGGTGAAAGCAAAAAACAGTCATTTCCCTCATCATTTTACTCTGCAACATCTATAGAACCTGTTTTCCTTTCTAATCATAATTGGTGCTTGCAAACAGCAACTAAGAAAGAAAAAAGAGGACGGCATGTCTGTGTGTTGTGCATGAAAGTCAGTATGATGTCACTAACATTCTGAAGCTATGTACTGGAAGTAAACTTGCATGGATTATGACTTTTCAGGGGAGCAGGAAGAGGAGGAGAAGACATATGAGGAGTCAGTCATTTGCTGTGTCAAAATAAAGGAGAATTTAGTTACAGCAGAAGTTAGAATGTTGTTTTCCTTTGGTTTACCAGAGAAGCAATAATTCATAAATTTAAGGCCAGAAGGACCATGAGGATTTAGTTTGACCTTCTGCAGCACAAAGGCCATAGAATTTTCCCCATATCAGCTCCATAACTTCTAGTTGAGGTAGAACATATAAAGAAAAAAAAGTATTCATAGCTAGTTTAAAAAATTAGATAGCATTGAGAAAGCAGGGAGGATTGGAGAACAAAATGGATGCAGCTACTATTAGGTGCAAAATTTAAGAGGGTAATCAAGGTAATTCATAGTTGTCCTACAATGCTCATACCTCCACTATGTGAAGACTGGAGAGATAATCTCGTATTTAGAATACAACAGTGGGAGTTTTGGCACAGCTTTCCTGAATGGCCTTGGGCAAGTCACTCCACATCAGATATTCCCTGTGCCTCACCAGGTAAAACAGGGATTATTAAGTAGCTACTTCACGGGGTTAGTGTGGGGCTTAGTTAAGATGTGTAAATTGATTTAAGAACCTCAGAAGACCTGAATTGGCATAGCTCCATTGACAGCAGCTGAATATCAGACCTAATGTCTTATATATATATATATATATATATATATATATATATATATATATATATATAGACATCTATCACATTGTGGTTACTAGCAGAATAGAAATAATGACAAATTGCTTTCTCTCTCTGTTCATGCAGCATAATGTCCTGTGCAGGAATTGTTGCATCAGCCATATTTTGTGTGGCTAGAGCAGTGGTTCCCAAACTTGTTCCGCTGCTTGGGCGGGGAAAACTCCTGGCACCAGTTTGTTTACCTGCTGCGTTCGGAGGTTCGGCTGATCGCAGCTCCTAGTGGCCGCAGTTTGCTGCTCCAGGCCAATGGGAGCTACTGGAAGCTGTGTGGGCAGAGGGACGTACCGGCCGCCACTTCCAGCAGCTCCCACTGGCCTGGAGCAGCGAACCACGGCCACTGGGAGCCCCGATCGGCTGAACTTGTGGATGTGGCAGGTAACCAAACTAGTACGGCCTGCCAGGGGCTTTCCCTGCACAAGTGGCAGAACAAGTTTAGGAACCACTGGGCTAGAGCATGGTTTTCCATCAGTTATTTATATGCATTTTTATAGGCTCAGCCTCCAGATTTCTATAGTAACTGGGACTTGGGAGATTCCATCTGTGGCCCAGTAGACAACATGGTTGTTCAAGGAAACATTAGCTTAAAAAAAATGGGTCTTGCAGGATACACTGAAATCAGGTTCAACCTGAGTTTCTGGAGGAGTGAATTCCTGGGTCCTAGGCCCTGCTGTTGACTGTCAAAAGCTCAGATTTCAAGTGAAGTGCCCCTGCTGAATACAGCAAACATGATGGGGAGCAGATAGTGACTGTTTCCAGCACTGAGATAAAAGGGGCTCTAATCCATTTCAGGCTCTAAAGTGCAGGACAAGAACCTTGAAACAGATCTGGAATTTGTTTGCTAACTACCACTGATGGCAGAGCACCGCTGGTGATGTGTTCATGTTATTCATCCCTGGGTAAGGGATAGGGTGCTCCATGCTGCACCAGCTGGGACGCCCATGAACTATTGTGGCTCAAACAGGTACTTTGCATTAGTGTTTATTCTGGAGGGGATAAATGCATAAATCACTGTCACTAGGTCTGCATTGGAGAGGAATGGTGTGGACATTTGACTAGTGGAAGGTGACAAAAACCTAGCTGCCCATTGCTGCTAGTTGGGTATCCTGGAGTAGTTGGGTATCCTGGAGTAGTAAAGAATCAGAGGGCTGGAGACTATGTACTACCCCGACCACTGAAGAAGGGCAGAGATCTTCCATGAAGGCATAAAATCCTTTATATAAACCTGCCTTTTCAGGTCTCAAACTAGTTCCCACTTCTGATCAACATCACTTCCATCTTCACTATGTTTAGTTTAGAGACCGGTCTTCATCCAGGTCTACACTTCATCCTGACACTGAATCGCTAGGGGGAGTCCGTGACTCCATTTGCGGAGAAGGTGGCGGTCAGGAATGAGAGGTGGCAGGTTAATGAGTGCAGCTGGGCCATAGCAGAACCACCCAAATTGCCTTAGCCAATCAGGTGGCTTGTTTATAACCCAGTATCTGCAGAGGGAATGGCTGCTCAACACCCACACCATGGATTCTGGTTCTGACCCCTGCTCTGACCACTAGGCTTGACTGCCTATAATCCAGTCTCCTGCCCGAGGCCAAGAGCTGGGTATCTGTATATCAACCTCCCGTTGTGGCCTCAGAGATGCTAAACAGAACAAATAGGTCAGTGCAGAACTCCACAGCTGAGTGACCTCAGGAAAGTGGCAATGGGTAACCATTCCTAGTCTATCTAGGATGTCTCTAAAAGGAACACAGGGCATCAGCACAAAGTGACTCTGCTTATACCTGCCAGGTCTTATAGGTGGGAAAGCAATACTGCAGTGTGGATGTTCATGAGATCGTGCCATCTCCATGTCATGCCATGCCTGCCTAAAAATTGACAGGAATGAATTCAATTATATGAATCCCAACACTTCCAGTTAGATAATACCAAAATATTTTGGATGATTGAACTGGAAAAAGTGGCACAAATATGTGCTTTATCGTATAGATTGTAAGTTACCATAGCATACCAAGGCACATAAATAAGGCCATACAAGTGCCCAAAAACTCCAGCCCATGTTTCTTTATATTTTATGGGGGGTTAAATTCTAAGTGACAACTAAATAACTCCTTCAGTTTTGTATTTTAAGAAGTTTCCCTTGGAAGTTTACACTGGACTTAAGATCACAAGGAATTAAGATTTTCTAAAAAGCACTGCCAATTGTTTTATAGATAATGTCTGTATTACCAGAAACTAAGATTCAATTTAGTAATTTGGACCAATAATCATAGTACTTGTATCATGTGAACTGATATTAGAGCAGGAAACTCAAAAGACGAAGCAGAAATCTGAAGGAATCTCTGTTGATGCAAAGTGAAATAAAGAGGATTACAAGTTACAACACTCTGCCTCTGAGGACATAATAGGACTCTCCCGGAACACTCATTCTACTTATCTAGAATCTTGACCTTCTTCTGCACCTTTTGATCAGCATGCCGGGGACTGCCGGAGACTTATCTGTTACAGCAGGAATTTTCCCTGTGCCTCATGCACCCATTTTACTGGCCACTTGCACACTGGATTATGGGACTAACACTTCAACACTCAAGTGGAAACCTGAGAGCAGTTCATGGTCTCCATCACAGGCGAGGTGTAACAGAGTCAAGTGGGAGGTCAAGCAGAACTAACTGGGTGAGGTGCAGCAGACTTCCTGACTCTTGCCAGCTTAATGGAAGGTGATTGCTGTCAGTTGAAAAAGGAAACATCCTCAGGCTATTTAAAAAAATGCAGAATGATTGTTTAATATAATCAGTCCTAATCTCCACAAGGATCTTCAAGAACAGAAAATACAGTTTACTCAATATATTTTCTGTATATGCCCCAGGTTAGCACAGTGCTTAGCTAGAGCTAGCAGGCCAAAATTCTCTGTAGCTCTGAGCATGCAATGCTCCATCTTGATCCAAATCTCAAGACAGATGTTGTAGACTGGATAGTCTGTAGCCCTAATCCACAGAGGGGCCTGTGTTGCAATGCTGGACATTGCCATGCCTAACTTTTAGGCACCTGGGGGGGGGGGGAAATCACTGGAACAATGGGATTCACAAAGCCTAAATTAGGCCCCTAGCCTGCCTGTACAATGAGTGGGAATAAACAGGTGCCTACAGACAAGAGGCGTGTATCCTAAACCCCCCCCCCCCATGGAGTTAGGTGCCCAAATCTAGGCTGAAGGAAGGTGCCTACCTCTGCTTGCAATCCACAGCAGAGAACCCCACTCCTGGAGTCAGACAGCTTAGACACCTACACTGCTCTTGGAAGAAACACCAGTGCCCTTAAGACTCTTAGCCCAGTGGTTAGGATTCTCCCGACTACTTCCTGAGTATTTGAACCGGGGTCTCCCCATTGAAGAGAAGTGCTCCGGCCACTGGGCTACAGGGGTATTCTGATGTGGGACTCCCTTGGTCTCTCCTATTGAGGTTGTTCCACTTTGGATAACTAGAGTCAATGGAGCAAAGGACCTAGACCCTGGGTCTTCTGCCTCCAGTTGGGTGCCCTAACCAGCCGGCCAAAGAATCAGTCACTCTCACGCTCTTGCTGGCCCATTGACTGCTTTAGCCACTATGCTGTAAGTTAGAAGTGAAGTAGCATGACCACCTCCTCCTGGATTTTGAATGGGGTTCAATCCAGTAAGCATGGTCAGATCACACCTGCTGGATCAGGCCCCATGGGGAAGGTAGCCACAGGACTGCTGATCTTCTGCTGGTTTATTTATCGCACAGGGCTTAGGTGGGAGATAGGTGTCCAGGTGCCTAGAGTCAGGCAGCAGTGTGCACATCCAGGGGCAGAAACAGGTGCCTAGGGAACTCATACAGCACAAATGTGAGTGCGGAGTAAGTTTAGGCACCTGCAGGTTTAGGTGGCAGCTCAGCAGATGGGGGTTGTGGATCACAGTGGCCCCTAAATCTGACTTAGGCTCCTACATTTAGGGCCTAAATCCCTTTGTGGAGCTGGGCCTACAGGCTACACCTCTTCTGAAAACTCCAGCATGGGAGTGGTCTCTGATAACAGAGAAAAATGGAGCAGAGACTGGGGAGGAAAGTCTGTTCAGTTTGTAACTTGTTGCTATTTTCTCTAATAAATGCCCAACATTTACAAAGGTCTGTGGTTCCCTATATGATGATACCCTCAGTCATGGTTTTACACTTAATCAGAACTGCTTAAAATCCATCCAAGGGGAGATGGAAAAGGGAAACCAGCTCAGAACTATCACTCATTTATTGATCAGTGTACTCTAAGTATGCTATGTACTGGCAAAGAAGGTGGCAGCCTCAGACAGACTACCTGACTTGATTGGATTACTGAGTGTAAACAGATGTACACAAGACACTAACAGACAAGGTCCCAGACCATGATCTAATCTGAGCAATCTAACTCAGAAGATAGATGGTTAAAATCCAAGAATGTGCAGAGAAGCCTTTCCAAGGCGAGAAAGAAAGAAAGAGCATAAAGAAAAAGAAAAGTATGAGGAGCCTAAGGAATGAGAGGAGGAGGAGGAAAGAAGTTTTAAATTGAACACTCATGGTCTCTCCCCCCCATTAACTGTATAGTCACAGTAAACACGTATCTTCAGTTGCTACACCTCCCTCCCTCACCCAAAAAAACCCTGTGTTGCACTACGAAAGTCTAATATTTAATTGCAGCTTGTATCACCACTATTTTTACTTACAGTGCACCAACTAGTGAACATAACACTTTTCAGTCATGAAAGTACACCCCTGCTGTGAAGTACTTTCAGTCTAAATTAGAGAAAAACACAGGGAAAATGGATATCAAAGTAAAGTGATTGAGCTGTTTAAGAGAACAGGGCAGAGGAAAGCACTCTTCCTTTTAAGAAACTGTAGCCTTTCCTGGATGAACAAAGCTTTGTGTCAGCAGCATGTTGGACTCAGAGATCCACAATGATCACCCTCCTTTAGGGGACTTTCCTTTCCCCACACTGGCAGACAGACTTGGGAAATCAGAAGCAAGTGGTGGCTATTCCCCAGTCAGTCAATAGTGAGGATTTCACTATAGTTGTTGTTCAAACCCTGAGTGCTGTTTTCCATATTCTATTTCAAAGGTTAGATTTTCCCTACTACATCACTATCCTGTACATAGGTTTTCATTGTTGTGTACCCCATGAATCAAGTTTTATTATTTTGTAAATTTACCTGCTTCCAGTTTTTTGGAACTCAGCTTCTCTTTCCCAAGGTTCAGCTGGGACAGTTCACTCCTCCCACAGTCCTGTCAGGCTTGATGCTCTTTAGCCTAACTGATGGCATCTTGAATACATTAGTTAATACTGGTGAGGGGACCTTTCTAGCATTTAATACTCTTGCCTGATCAAACAATTCTTTAGTGATTAACTTACAGGATTTAAAGGAGGAGAGGGAAGGGCAGAGGCAGAAGGCTGTCTCTCATGGATCACTATCATTAAGGATTTGGTTAGGCTGGTAATTGACACATGGCTTTCTAAATTATAGGGCTTGGAATAAAATAAAAGGATTAAAGCCATGTCTCTGCTTGTGGGTACCACATGCTTTAGGATCACAGTTCCTGTCCTTATACATGAAAGTCACAGATCTGTTCAGTTTCATCCCCTTTGATGGATGTGGCAAAACTGAAACATTGTGGGTTTGTGAGCAGACCTTTTAGACCATAGGAGCTGGGACTATTGGTGCCGTCATACCCCCTGGCTTGAAATGGTTTCCATTATATACAGAGTTTACAGTTTGGTTCAATGGCTCTCAGCACCTCTGCTTAAGACAGTAAAATCAAAGAGGAACTCGTAGAGACCTCAAAACCAGCAATAGAATATGCCAGGGGTAGGCAACCTATGGCACGTGTGCCGATTTTCAGTGGCCCTCACACTGTCCGGGCCCTGGCCACCAGTCCGGGAAGCTCTGCATTTTAATTTAATTTTAAATGAATGAAGCTTCTTAAGCATTTTAAAAACCTCATTTACTTTACATACAAAAAGGCTGACAAAGGAGGTGCTGTTGTCATCATGAATAGGTCGGAATATGAACAAGAGGCTGCTCGGCAGCTCTCCAACACGAGTTTCTACAAGCCATTACCCTATGATCCCACTGAGAGTTACCAAAAGCAACTACAGCATTTGCTCAAGAAACTTCCTGAAAAAGCACAAGATCAAATCCGCACCGACACACCCCTGGAACCCTGACCTGGGATATTCTGTCTACTACCCAAGATCCATAAACCTGGAAATCCTGGGCGCCCCATCATCTCAGGCATTGGCACCCTGACAGCAGGATTGTCTGGCTATGTAGACTCCCTCCTCAGGCCCTACGCTACCAGCACTCCCAGCTACCTTCGAGACACCACTGACTTCCTGAGGAAACTTCAATCCATCGGTGGTGATCTTCCTGGTAACACCATCCTGGCCACTATGGATGTAGAAGCCCTCTACACCAACATTCCACACAAAGATGGACTACAGGCCGTCAAGAACACTATCCCCGATAATGTCACGGCTAACCTGGTGGCTGAACTTTGTGACTTTGTCCTTACCCATAACTATTTTACAGTTGGGGACAATGTATACCTTCAGATCAGCAGCACTGCTATGGGTACCCGCATGGCCCCACAGTATGCCAACATTTTTATGGCTGATTTAGAACAACGCTTCCTCAACTCTCGTCCCCTAAAGCCCCTACTCTACTTGCGCTATATTGATGACATCTTCATCATCTGGACCCATGGAAAAGACGCCCTTGAGGAATTCCACCATGATTTCAACAATTTCCATCCCACCATCAACCTCAGCCTGGTCCAGTCCACACAAGAGATCCACTTCCTGGACACTACAGTGCTCATAAACAATGGTCACATAAACACCACCCTATACCGGAAACCTACTGACCGCTATTCCTACCTGCATGCCTCCAGCTTTCAGCCTGACCACACCACACGATCCATCGTCTACAGCCAAGCTCTGCGATACAACCGCATTTGCTCCAACCCCTCAGACAGAGACAAACACCTACAAGATCTCTTTCAAGCTTTCTTACAACTACAATACCCACCTGCGGAAGTGAAGAAACAGATTGATAGAGCCAGAAGAGTTCCCAGAAGTCACCTACTACAGGACAGGCCTAACAAAGAAAATAACAGAACGCCACTAGCCGTCACCTTCAGCCCCCAACTAAAACCCCTCCAACGCATTATCAAGGATCTACAACCTATCCTAAAGGTTGACCCAACACTCTCACAAATCTTGGGAGACAGGCCAGTCCTTGCCTACAGACAGCCCCGCAACCTGAAGCAAATACTCACCAACAACCACATACCACACAACAGAACCACTAACCCAGGAACTTATCCTTGCAACAAAGCCCGTTGCCAACTGTGCCCACATATCTATTCAGGGGACACCATCACAGGGCCTAATAACATCAGCCACACTATCAGAGGCTCGTTCACCTGCACATCCACCAATGCGATATATGCCATCATGTGCCAGCAATGCCCCTCTGCCATGTACATTGGTCAAACTGGACAGTCTCTACGTAAAAGAATAAATGGACACAAATCAGATGTCAAGAATTATAACATTCATAAACCAGTCGGAGAACACTTCAGTCTCTCTGGTCACGCAATCACAGACATGAAGGTCACTATCTTACAACAAAAAAACTTTTTAAATCCAGACTCCAGCGAGAAACTGCTGAATTGGAATTCATTTGCAAATTGGATACTATTAATTTAGGCTTAAATAGAGACTGGGAGTGGCTAAGTCATTATGCAAGGTAGCCTATTTCCCCATGTTTTTTCCTACCCCCCTCCCACCCCCCCCAGATGTTCTGGTTTAACTTGGATTTAAACTTGGAGAGTGGTCAGTTTGGATGAGCTATTACCAGCAGAAGAGTTTGTGTGTGTGTGTGTATGGGGGTGGGGGGGTGGGGTGAGAGAACCTGGATTTGTGCTGGAAATGGCCCACCTTGATTATCATGCGCATTGTAGGGAGAGTGGTCACTTTGGATGAGCTATTACCAGCAGGATAGTGAGTTTGTGGCGGGGGGGTGGAGGGTGAGAAAACCTGGATTTGTGCTGGAAATGGCCCAACTTGATGATCACTTTAGATAAGCTATTACCAGCAGGACAGTGGGGTGGGAGGAGGTATTGTTTCATATTCTCTGTGTGTATATAAAGTCTGCTGCAGTTTCCACAGTATGCATCCGATGAAGTGAGCTGTAGCTCACGAAAGCTCATGCTCAAATAAATTGGTTAGTCTCTAAGGTGCCTAAAGTACTCCTTTTCTTTTATAGACTTAGAGACATTCTAAAAATGTTAAAATGTATTACTGGCACGGGAAACCTTAAATTAGAATGAATAGATAAAGACCCAGCACATCACTTCTGAAAGGTTGCAGACCCCTGGAATATGTAGTACAGTCACCTTAAAAGTCTGGTTTCAGAGTAACAGCCGTGTTAGTCTGTATTCGCAAAAAGAAAAGGAGTACTTGTGGCACCTTAGAGACTAACCAATTTATTTGAGCATGAGCTTTCGTGAGCTACAGCTCACTTCATCAGATGCATACCGTGGAAACTGCAGTTTCCACGGTATGCATCTGATGAAGTGAGCTGTAGCTCACGAAAGCTCATGCTCAAATAAATTGGTTAGTCTCTAAGGTGCCACAAGTACTCCTTTTCTTAAAAGTCTGATGTCACAGGACCTTGGAAAGTTTATCATGGAAACCTTAAAAATCTGCCTCCTTTTTGGCTTCATCCAAGAAGCAAGGCCCAGTAGCCTGTCTAAAGTGTTTGTTTTCAATTCAAAACAGGGAGTACACCACGCTGGAATGTGTGTTCCAAGCTGCTCTTCCCTCACCCCAATTCAGAATATTGCCTCTACATAAATATGTGCTTTGAAGTGGAAGCAAACATTTTTACAATGACTTTCAATTGCTCTCTCAAGAGTGAGGTCCTGGAACTTCAGCTAAAGACTTGCCCCCTTTAAAGGCTCATTTGATGGGGGCTGGAATATCCCAGGACTGGTGATGACACACAACCCTCTTCGTGTCTGGGTTCAAATTCAGTCCATTATAAAAATTGGTTTCTCATTCCCACTTCTAAGGAACTCAGTCCCAGGAAACTAGTAACTGAATCACCACCATCTGATGGACATGTAGCACCATATATTGAAACAGATTAGTATTTTCATTCAGTTCGTAGTGATTACTGCATTTTCAGCCTTGTTGCTTGCTTTCATAAACTGATGAAACAGATTATCCCACTCCTAGAACATTCTTCTGGAAGGACTAATTTTTCGAGGTTATTTGGATCCTGTCTATAGTAGGTTTTGTACAGTGGTGTGAGTAATGCATTACTGTTTGAGTGACCTTATTTTTTGTTTAAGGTTTCTGTGTAGTAATGTGGGAAAACATTATACCTGGCCTTTTATTAAGGACATCCATTTATATTGCCTCAGTTCAGCAGATTTAATGGAGCATTATGTTACACTTGAAGGAAAAATGTGTATAATTATTTTATTTTAATCCAAACAATATTAGAATACCTGATACGTCGGCTTATGATTTTTTTAAAAATTAGTTATACTGGTAAAAGCCTAGTGGGGATGCAGTTACCAGTATAAAGATGCCCTATACTGGTATAGCTTGTTTCACTTCCCAACCTAGAATAAGCACTTCTACACTAGTGTAAGTGACTGCACATTTACAGGGGGGCATAGATAGGGATGGATATAAAAAACACTATTACAGTTTCAAAGGAGGTAAAAGCCATGTTAATTACATTAGTGGGTGACATCACAACTCCTCCCAATGTAAACACCAAGAAATAACGTGGGTGGAAACAGAAAAAGGAAGCAAGCAGAAAAACAAAACTAATTTAGATGGGGAAAAAAAAAAAGTTAATACATCTCAGGGGTAATAGGTAAATGTCCCTCTATACGACTGCTCCAAGCAGATTGCCTTCAGTTCTGGGAACCTCATGGCAAGGGAAGATATTGACAAGTTAGAGAGTTCGAAAAGAAGCAAAATTAAGTACATGTCTAGAAAGACTGATTAGAAAAGATTAGAAGAGTTAGTAATAGGCAGCGTTTCTAAGTGATAAAAAAAGGGGGGAGGGATGTTAACCCTGCCTCAACATATGGCGATGGAGTAGATGACCTCTTGAAGTGCCTTCAAGTCCTATACATCTATGATCCCATAAAAAAAGTTATAAGGCGCAAACACTAGAAGGGAGAAGAAGTAGTACTGATGGTTATATGTAGGGGTATGACAAACAAGGAGATTAAAACAGGGTAAATATCAGGAAGAGATTTGATGGCAGAATAATAATTTTCCAAAGGAAATGGCAATGAAAACTAGATTGGAGAAAATGTTAGTAAGTGTTTGATAGCAAACAACCTCAGACTGGCAGGGGGTGCATTAGATGGTCTAATTACACCAGACAGATTGAAAGGAAGGCTGGCTCAGTAATCAGGGTACTAACCTGGGCTTGGTTCCCTGCTCTGTCATAGGACTTCCTGAATGACCTTGAGCAAGTCACTTAGGGCCAGATTTAAAGTGTTTATGTCCCTAATTCCCACTGAAGTCAATGAGAGTGAGACTTATATGCCTTTAAGAATCTGGCCCTAAGTCTCTGCTGTGCCTCACTATTATTCCCATTTTATAGATGGGGGAACTATCTCTGTACCTCACAAGGATGTGGTGAGATATTCAGATACAATGTATAAATAGCTTAGACAAGTCATCTTGGATTTTTATGATTCTGTACTTTTTTTTTAAAAAGAAAAAAAAAAACCAAGAGTCTTAAGACAAGCTGTTGGTAAGACAGCTCTTTCTTCACTCAGAACACCTGGTGAGACCCAAGTAAGACTCTGCTGTGTTTCCTGCATTGTTATCTGCACTTGGAAGGGAACACAGCATCCTGACCTCAGATGTTTGTAGGGAAGAAATGGATTTTTCAAATATTTGGTTTTAAATTGAAATATATTTGATTTTTACATCAGCAGTTCTCAAACTGAGTCGAGACCCCAAAATGGGTCAGGAAACCATTTTAATGGGGTAGCCAGGGCTGGCGTTAGACTTGCTGTGGCCCAGAGCTGAAGCCAGAGCCCTGCTACCCAGGGCCGAAGTCTTAGGGCTTCAGTCTTGGGTGATGGGACTCAGGTTACAGGGCCCCCAATTTGGGGCTGAAGACCTGGGGCTTTAGCCCCACCCCTCCTACCTGGGGTGACAAGGCGTGGGAGGGCTCAGGTTTCGGTCCCCCATCCTGGGCTCATGTAGTTATTTTTCTTGTCAGAAAGAGTCATGGTGCAATGAAGTTTGAGAACCTGTTTTACACCTATGCATGTTAGGTTAAGTAGCTAGATTTGCTGTTCTGGCAGCATATAAACCACCTAGAAGGAGAAAAATGAATGATAATACTCTGTTGTGTTACTCTTGAATGATAATGACAGGCTCCCTGTAAAAGACAGCTTGTGCCTATGATCATGAAACTGTAGGAAGGAGATGGGATGGGATGGACCTGTGTTGTAAATAAAAGCATCTGCTCAGTCTGTGTATCCCTAGAACATAGAATATCAGGGTTGGAAGGGACCTCAAGAGGTCATCTAGTCCAACCCCCGCTCAAAGCGGGACCAACCCCAACTAAATCAACATGTCTGAAACTAGACTAATTCTGATCTAAGAAACTGAAAGCAGCGGCAGTGTGTTACCTGCTGCTTCTCCAGCAACTGCTTCCCTATTTAGCAAGCCCGCCTGAGCTTGCCATTAATTTTTTATTACACCCATCTTTTTGAAGTGTCCTGTGACAGTGTGAAGAGGATGTTGCTGCAGAGTTCTCTTTTGCTTTGTTTTCTCTTACAAATTCCCCCTCCCTCACAGGTTCTCTCCTTTGTGGGGGACACACCCCAATGTGGTAAATGACTGCTGAAATAATAGGTGAAAATACAAGCAGGAATGAGGAACATGCAACTATACACATGAAACAGAAAACCATCCTCTTTGAATAGGTAGGTAAGAATGAGAAAGGCTGATGTATTGCCATGTACACAAACACAGCACATCCCCTTTGGGAATGCATCGTGTTTGCTTTGTTATAAAAGCATTTACATTTTTTGAAGGGAAGATTTGACAAGTAGGTGACCTATTTTTAAAACAAAAACTTCCACCTGAGCCAACAGCTGCTTCCAACTTCAGGCATATGATTATGGTCCAAATTGGCCTACCTGGAATATTACAGAACCTTGCTAGTGTTTGAAATATTTTTAAACTAGGGGGGAAAAAGTCATTTATAAATCATTGGCTTAGTCGTTATCATCAACTATAACCCAACAGCCTCCTCAAAGTGAACTACCACTCTTTAGTTTTGTATTGTGAAGAACCCAACACCTAGTTTTAAAAAAGTGGGGGCAAAGCAATGTCAGTGGGCTGAAATTCCTTTAACGGATGTAAAGATCTTGATGACAGTTATTTTCCAGGTCTGTGGCTCAGCAATCATGCCTCTGAATGGCTTCCCACGTGAAGTGTTTGAAGAAGCGGTGGACGTGTCACTGATCTGAGGTCCATTGCCTGGTCTTCTTTAAGGACAAGATAGAGGGAGAAGGGAAGGTGGTACTGATATGTGAATCTGAACCAAATGCTGTCATGTCATAACAATTATACAGCTTGGGGGGGGGGGGAAGGGGGCAACAAGGGTGAAGTGCAGTCGCAAGGGGGAAGCTTCTGTACTGAAGAGCAAGGGTGGGGGGAGGGGGAAGAGTCAGATCTTACTACACCTGATTTTAGCCATTTAATATCTGATATATTCTTCTGCAATTACTAATATACATTTCATGACTGAGTGGCCCTCCCTTCTCTGATCTATAGTTCTTCCTACTTGTGCTCACAGCAGCCTTAGCTTAATGGAGGAGGTATGGGTATGAAGAAGAAACATTGAAGTAGTGTTTGGTAGCCCCAGGCTACATCACATTTCACTTTTCTTTTGCACAGATCAGTAAATAAAGTACAACACTTAGGACTGAAACAGTAGGCTGAAAATTGAAGCCTCCTAAATTGCAAACAAATTGTACATGTATGCTTTGTATATTTCACAGTATTCAACATATGGCTCTGAAAAACTTCACCACTACTTCTTTCAGCCAACATTCTTTTTTCACAGGTCAGTCACTTGGAGTCAAATTTCTATCTTTGGTATTACTCCCTTGCCTGCTTATCAACCTAAGGGCTGATTATAGGGAGTCCAACCTAATTGAAAAGACGGGGGAGATTTTAGAATTCTGAAGGAATCCAGTGGCAAATACTTAACAGTTCACTCAAGTGCATTATCACAATTACACCCCCTCCCTTTCTAAAACTATGATAGCACAGGAATACGTGCTGTTTAATAAGACCTTCTCCTATTTCAGAGTGCCATTAATTGCCTGGTTCAGGCTCCTAGGTCTAGCCTGTGTGCTGTCCATCATAAATCATTGCAATGCCCTTTAGTTTACACTGTACCCTTGATAGTAACTTCTGAAGGAAGCCAACACCTTCTCTATCAGCTAAAGATACACACAGGGACTGTTTTTTGCTACCACTGAAGTCAATGCAAGTTTTGCCACTGTTTGGCAGGATCAGCTCATAGTGCCCTCTGCCAGCTGGTCCCATGAGTGGCAATGGCAGTACCCTCTACAGGTTCTTCTCTAGATACTACAAGGTACATGTGCACGCCAGTCTGGGGAGAAGGGTTGTTCTTAATGCTAGTTACTTCTTACAGTCATTCTGCAAGTCCTCAGGTTTTCAGATAACATGTCAAATTCTGAAAACCCCATTTAGGTGTTTTCTTTGAGTGAAGGCTTGGCCTATTATTTAGTGGTTATCTATTTGTGGTTGACATCTTAGATGCCTCACACAAGACAGCAAGAGAAAAAGCAGAAAAAAATCACAATAAATATGCCACAAACCATCAGCCACAGAAGCAATATATAAACAGTAGCTCGTGTCACTGCAAGCTCCGACTTGTCTGCTCTGAAAGTGTAGACCTGTATATAAGATGACAAAAAGTAAGGGTACAAAGGATGGTCTGGTGGGAAGGGCACTGATTTGGGTCTGAAAACCTGGGTTCAAGGCCTTGCTCAACAGCCCAAAGTAACACAGGAAGGCAAGTCACCTGATCTACACTGCACCTTCATTCCCAATGTGTAAACTGGGACTAGATTTCCTTATCACACAGGGGTGTAAGGCTAAAATCCATTGATGATTGTGAGGTGCTCAGACACTACAGTGGGGAGAACTGCTTTAAAATGTATCCAGCATGAAAGTCTGGTGCCTGGCTAGTCATCTGATTGCAGCACCTTGCTCATCTCTGAAGAAAGCAGTCAGAGGTAGCAGAAGTGTGGCAACACTGCTGCCCACAGCCAGTCAGGGAGCAAGACAGAGACTTCATTTTGCCCTGTATTGAGATAGTTGAAGTTGCACAGAGAATGACCATTTTAATTGTGTCAGGCTTTTGTCAAGTCTGCGATTCCCTAAATTATGATCACCCAGACTAGAGTTCACAATGAATGGAATTAGATCCATGATCAGGGGACAATCAAAAGTGTGGGCTTTATCTATTCCCTCACTTTTCAGATTAACTTTATGACCCAAGAGGTGGCTTGATAAGACAGAGGTTTTACTACAATGTAAATCACAGCTCTGGGCGTATGGAAATGCCTTGCTCAAATATCAGCAGCCAGGTGGTTAAAGCTGCTGCTGCTTTAGGTTGCACAAAAGAGCTGAGAAGAATATTGTGTTGAGTTGAGGTGATTGAGATCAGTAGGAATTTGGGCCTGGAGTGTGGATGTGACAGAGAACCTATGGCTTAAAGTTTCCTATTCCTCCACCATGGGATCTTGATTCAGTCATACCCATGTCAAGGAAGAAGGCCACAAAGAGCCAAGGGGGGAGGAAGCCCGCCCCCTCCCCCCAGTTTAAATATACATCTTTGTTTGCATTCCCAGGGTCTGAAGAGTCTTAAAGTGCATTCAGTAAGCACCACTCAACTGAACTTCTTCGTAGACTCATTTTCCTCCATCACAGACCCTCTCCCCAAAACATGAAGAGTTTGTATCCCAAATGCGGAATCAAGCAGACTACTGACTTCATCACAACCCTCCCACCCTGGGGACTAGTTAGCATCCTTGCTGGTAGTCTCAGCAGATGCCAAGGACTGAGACTGAATGCACCTAGAAGTGAGTCCTCTATATCAGAGTTGAAGCACATTGGCTAGGAAGAGAAAGGAATCTGGTACTTCTGCTTTCCATGTTATTTCTGTTCTGTGGATGAGAGGGGACTCGCACCCCTAGGCTGTCAATACACCACTACCCATATTTAAACTGTAAGCTCTTTGGGGCTTTCTTTGTTCATATACTGCCTTGCACAGTGGGGTACTGGTTCATGCCTGCAGCTCCTACATGCTACTGCAATACAAATAGTTTAAAAATGCTTAAAATGTTCATAT
This sequence comes from Eretmochelys imbricata, assembly GCF_965152235.1. NCBI lineage: Eukaryota > Metazoa > Chordata > Testudines > Cheloniidae > Eretmochelys > Eretmochelys imbricata. The sequence goes on from NC_135574.1 coordinate 96,094,574, forward strand.
GGATTCAACATGCTGAACCAGTATATTACTGTCATTGTTTTATTTGCCTCAGACAAATGAAGTGTACAGCTTTCCAAACAAATAATTTTCTAATTTATTTGGGGGCGGGGTGGAGAAGAGGGTGTCTTCATCTCACATTTGGTCTTGGGAGGGGGAGGGGGAGGGGGAGGAGAGGATTACACTGCATCATGAGTGTGCAAAGAGAAATATTGACAGTGTGTAGCTATGACATGTGAGAACAGTTCACATGTCAGTGAACTAACTTTTGCTTTTTCCCTGCCATCCATATTTTAAGCAATATTGTTGTGTCTATATTTCACTTTTTCTTGTCCCAGAAGTATCAGATTCCTGCTCTGTTTCTTCCTCACATGCAAATGATCAATCCCTATGTATTAGTCTAGTCCCCATCTCCCCTGTGAATGACAGACACTCAGATACTGTGAAGTATTATCTCCTTTTACAGAGGGGGATCTGAGGCACAGGCTAGAGTAGTGACTTGGTCATGGTCACACATGACATCTGTGTCTGAGCCTGGAACTGAACCCAGTGCTCCTAAGTCCCAGTACAGTGCCCTACCTGCTAGGCTGCACTTCCTCCTTATTAACCATTAAAGCAAGATGGCATACCCAATTTCAGGGTCAGAGGGCAAGGAGAAGGGAAGTCTTGGACCTGCTGTCTGAATGCTGGAAATGGGCACACAGTTTATCACTTTTCACATTGTATTTAAAGGAACGCTGCGGAGGATGGAAGGATAGTACTAGAAAGCAAAGTAGCACATAGAAAGCTATAAGACAAAACTTTGCCAGAAAAGCAACAGATGAAGATCGCTTTATACAGTTCATTTAGTGTCTTGTACAACTTGTACTGTACACTATAAACTAGGGGTTCTCAACTGGGGTGGGGAGTAAGCACACTCCTTCCAGAGCCTGTTAAACTAGACAAGTATATGTAAAAAAGCACTAGTGAACTCAGTACAAAACTAAAATTTCATACAATGACTTGTTTATACTGCTCTGTATACTATACCCCCTACAGTTAAGATGTAATAAATAAGGACATGAAGGGTTTTCACTTCACATAAAATCAATACTAGCATATACCAAAAACACCACACAGTGTTCTTAGGATCAGAACGTATTAATGCAAGGAATAAAGAAGTTTCACAGCTCAATTTAAGGGTATATATACACATTTGAATTGTTGGGGACGGGGGGGCTGCATTTCTTTTTTAGTGTGCTATCTCGAAGCTAGTGTGCATATGTATGTCCACCCAGGGGCAACAGAGTCTTCCTAAAGGGGGGGGGCATGAAGCCCCACCCCCTCCATGGCCCCACTCCTGCCTCCCTCTCCCCCCCACCCCCTGGCCAGCTCGGAAGCCATAGCTGGGCCGGGAGCCCAGGCCCCTTCACCTGCCCAGGGTGGGGGAGGCTGAAACCAGCCCCTGGCACATGTCCCCATCCCCAAGGCCCTCTGCCCAGGGCAAGTGGAGGGTCCACAGCTCCCCATGTGGCTCTTACCCAGACCCAGCTCACGACAGAGCCTTGGGGGCCAAAGAGCCACCCTGGCAGCTGTGGAGAGCCACAGACCCTCCATATGCCCTGGGCAGGGGACCCAGGGGAGGGAGACACAGGCTGGGGCTGCTCTCTGGTTCCTCCACCCCAGCTGCTCTGGGCCAGGCTCCAGCTTCTGGCCTGGCTGGGGATGGGGGCCTTTGGGTGGGAAAGGAGGGGCAAGGCCCTTCCACTTTCAAGTGGAAGGGCCATGATCTCTGGGCCTCTTTGTTCTGGCACCCATGTGCCCTCTGGAGTTGGAAGTTTACATTCGAGCTGGTGATGTGATATACTCCACATACCACACTAGGGTTGTCAGGCATCTGGTTTTTTGATTGGAATGCCTGGTTGAAAAGGGACCCTGGCAGCTCTGGTCAGCAATGCTGACCGGGCCATTAAAAGTCTGGTTGGCCCCAGGCAGGCTGGGGCACAGGAGGGTGTTTGGGGTGCAGAATCCCTGTGGCCCTCACCTCAGGCACCTTCTGGGAAGTGGTGACATGTCCCTGCAGCTCCTAAATGCAGGGTTGGCTAGGGAAGCTCAGCGATCTGCCCGAGTGCCGGCTCTGCCCCCGTAGTGCCCATTAGCTGTGGATCTGAGCCAATGGGGGCTGGGGCAGTGCACAGAGCCTCCCTGGCTGCCCCTGCTCTTAAGAGCCACAGAGACATTTCACCGCTTCTGGGGAGGCACCTGAGGGGAGTGCTGCAGGGAGCCTGCACCCTGAACACCCTCCTGTGCTCCAAGCCCCAACCCTGAGCCCCCTCCTGCACCCCAAGCCCCTCATCCCTGGCCCCACCCCCACCCTAGCCTGGTGAAAATGTGCTAGTAATAGGGGGGGGATGGCATGAGCTGGGGTGGGGCCTTGGGAAGAGGCGGGGCAGCACTGTTTGGTTCTCCGCAAATAGTAAGTTGGCAACCCTAGCCACCACCAGTGTGTAGTAGATGTAGTCTCTGCACCACAGTGGAAAGCCTGATGCATCACACAGCCGTATATAACCACATGTCAGTGGAAGGCTCTGGGGGGGGGGGGACGGCAGGCTTAGCCTTTCCCAGCTGCCTCTCCAACACAGTTCTCTCAGAAGGGAAAGATTCCAGCAATGGGGAGGCAGCAGAATAATAGACGGCTAAAAAAAAAATTGCACAGCTTGAACAAGTAGAGATTGTGTAGGGTATGTACTCACATCTCTACTTACCTAAGCCATGCCTTAGCATCTACACTGCTATTTATAGCCATGCTAGAGGGCTACCTGGGTATTTACACTACACATTGCCAGAAGGGTGCAGTGTCATAAGTATTCTCAGGAGTAGGTACAAGACCTTGAAGGAAGAAACTGGATAAAGTCCCCTGCACTATTCAGATGGGACTGTACATGCAATTCATGCCTGTTCAGAAAGGAGAATGGGGGCATTCTGCAAACTAAGTTGTGACAGAGCTCACTTACTGCAGTCACACCCCCTTGTGGCTGGGAGCGGCAAAGCAGGCTCCCTCCTCTCTAGCACCGTGTGCCAACTATCAGGCAGTGGTGTCTCTTCCCATAACTCAGTCCTCTGACCAGGTCACAATTTAAGTCCACCATCTCTCCAAATGTCTGTACAGGAGGTCTCTAGCCCTAACTCTGGGTCCTGTGGTCCTTACGCCCTGCTGATGCAGAGCTTTCCAGTGTCCTTGTCCTGTTAAATCTGGGGTTTCATACTACCCTCTCCGGTGGCTGGTGGGATAATCCAGTCCCTCCCACTACACTGGGTTCCATCCCAGGGACACTGTAGCAAGTGGGCAAGTTACATCTGTGCAGATCCACCCATTACCTCCCTGAGCTTCTTCTACCATGGCCTAATCCAGGCCTTCTCCCCAGAACTTCCCTAGGTTTACCCTTCTTGCAGGGTGCTCCCTTGTGATCCCAAACAAACCAACTTCCATGCTCCGCAAGCCTGGCCTTTCTGTTCCTCCCACTCAACACCTCCTCCCAGAGGACCACCCCTGGAAGTCCAGATCATGCCCTTTTATCATGACTCCCAATGGCTGCTTCATCTCTCGCCTGGGCTCCTGCCAGACATCTCTATTCAGGAGAGAATCCCAAAACCAACTCTCTCATCCCAGAGAGAGACCGAAGAGTTTTCCCCTATAGCTTTTTTCTGCTCTCAGCTTCCTCTACTTATACTCTGCTCCTAGTCCCTTCCCAGCCAGGCTTCATCATCAGTTAAGGTTGGCCAGCCTTCCAGATGCAGCCCAGGATGCTCTCTGTGCTCTCAGGCCCACATTAACCCATTCAGGGCCTGTGCATCTAATGCCTACCATTGCCTTCACAGTCACACCTGCTTGAACAGTTTGACTGTCACCTTGTGGTGACTGGATCACAAAGGAGATGAGCCTTAATACCACTACAGCTGGAAAATCTCCTTTAACCCAAGTAATAGGACTTATGTTTTTGGGGCCCAGCTTCCAGAGTTCTATCCCTGTAGCCATAGGAATGCAGCATGACTGATAAATGACATTACCCTTATTTTCTTGTGAATTAAGCTTTTCTGGTATTGTGATTTGCACAAAAGTAAACAAGATTGTGCCAACTGATGCCTAAAACATTTTCTGAAATTTCAGAATTGATCAGATGTGGTGTTCCAAAGTTCTCTTTATAGACAACCAGAGAGATGCGTTTGAGTTTAGTGTTTGACCAAGCAAAATGAGGGCTATGAGCAGCCTCAAAAGGACACTGACAAATTAAAGAATCCTAATTATCAGGTACATTAAAATTATAACAAAACATCAAAAACCTACTCCTACTGACTGCAACAGGACCAGATTTGACCCTTTAAGGACAATAAGATTCCTCTTCACCAGCCTGTTCTCAAATTCAGATCTGGGAACAATAAGTATTTTATGACAGGTTTCAGAGTAACAGCCGTGTTAGTCTGTATCTGCAAAAAGAAAAGGAGTACTTGTGGCACCTTAGAGACTAACAAATTTATTTGAGCATAAGTTTTCATGAGCTACAGCTCATGCTCAAATAAATTTGTTAGTCTCTAAGGTGCCACAAGTACTCCTTTTCTTTTTAAGTATTTTATGTTAGTTTAAATATCCTGCACGGAGGGCCTAGAGAAACATACAGCAACATATGCTTAAGATATTTTTAAAGCACTTACTGATCATTTTGGAATTTCCACACTTAAAAACCTGCTAACCGAAAATTTGTTTTTAACATATGCAGTTTTATCACACTGTGGCTCTATCTGGCACTGGAACATGTATAGTAGTTTGAGTCTGCTACTGACACAGCCAGCAAATATTCTTTAGCTAAAATGGTAGATGCTCAAACTTTTCTGTGTAAAGGTCCCAGAATCAATCCCTGTAAGCAAAGCATATGGCTGGGTCACTAAGTGATAACATTGCAAGTTCCTGACAGGCACAGTCAGGATAAAACCCTGAGTTCACCCAGAAATTCCAGGGGGGGAGGGGGAGAGGGTAAACATGTGAACAAGACTGCGGTCTGATAATCTGATTTAAAAGTACAGTGCCATCTAATGATGAAGTAGTTGGCTGCATTTATCATACTGTTATTAATTATCTGCATTATCATAGCACCTAGGAGCCCCACTCATGGACCCTGTTGTCCTAGGTGCTGTACAAACCGAACAAAAAGACAGTCTCTGCCTTAACAGTAACCCACTGCTTTTCACAGATCCCATACATTTTTGAAAAAATATTCAACTTTGAGATCTATGAGAAAGCATAATGATCACTATTCATAAAGAAAAAAAAATACAAAGGAGGTGTTTCTTAGGGCTAGTCTACACTGGCAAAGCTAAAGTGCTGCCGTGGCAGTGCTTTAACATACCTTGTGTGGTCACAGCGCAGCAGGAGAGAGCGCTCTCCCAGCGCTCTTAAAAAAAAAAAAAAAACACACACACAACAAAACCCCACACCTCCTATGTCCACAAGGGGTGTGGCTCCCAGTGCTAGTGCACTGTCTACACTGGCACTTTACAGCATTGAAACTTCCTCGCTCAGGGGTGTGAAAAAACACACACCAAGTTGCAGTGTTGTAAGTTACCAGTGTAGACAAGCCCTTAAGAACTTATCTGCTCCTGTTTATTCCTGATGGAGTTATAATCATATTTGTGACTTCAGAGTTGGTTGATAGAGGACAGATGTAATCAATAATTGTGGCTAAGCAGCACAGCTGATGAACTCAAAGATCATGTCATTATGCCCTGCCCCTCCAATGTCACAAAAACGAAAGAAGGTTTAAAAGAAACCCCACCCTAAAAGTGATGTACAGCCAGAACTATTCCCAGACAAAGTTTTCAGAACTTCCTGTGAAGACTTGTTTGATCCTTAATTCAATGTTCTTGCTGATTTGGTGAGAATTGAAAGAATGAGCATAAAGGTGTTTAGAGAAAGCTTGGGGCCTGTGCCAGTGGACACTGGATGATTCACAGAGGTGATGCATTCATGCTAAGGGCAGAGTGCCAACAGAACATCTGCCTCCTGGTACTCCAGAGTTCCCAGGGAACTGGTTGTGCTTGACAGAGCAACAGCCTAGTGGCCTGAGATAAACCCCACTGTACCTCTGTCTTTCTTGACCCCTTTCTGAAGTCACCTGTCCTATATCATGTGTTCCCCTCTCATTTCACACCCAGACAATCTTACAAAAATAAGACATACGCACACTGTAACTGTCACAAACAGCTACTTATGACCTACATCCTTTCTGAGGGCACCACTCATAAGGGCATTTATTTGAAAAGCCACCGTGCTCTCACACACATGGGAACATAACAGTACTAATATCCAGCAACAGCCTGGGACAAAGTAAACTTAATCACTTGCTTAATACCTAAATCCACCACATCCTAACACTTTATAAACAAACAGAAAAAAGTTTTCCTCAGTAGAAAAGCATCCCCAGCTTGAAGTGGTTTCCATTGTATACAGGGTTTACAGTTTTGTTCAATAGCTTTCAGCACCCCCACTCTACAAATTGGACAAACACCCCTGCAGTAGGATGGAAGCCAGTGGAGGCCTACATAGCTTTAACAGACCCCAGGTACTTATCTCAAGCTGAGAGTGTAATTTCATGGTAATAATTTGTTTAAAGTGTTGCTGATTGCTTCCTATTTCTCCCTAGTTAATGACTTTTACACCTTTCTACTGTTGCTTTTATATGAGCTGCTATGGCAACTACCCTACAGGAGGATGTTTAGACAACAGACTCTTTCATTTGGCTGCTAAAGCCGCACAAGACAGACCTGAAAAGATCCTTTTCATTCCCCCCCCCCCCGCCCCCACACACTTTCCTTACAGAACACTCTTAGTAAATTGCTATCAGAGAGTTATGGCTCTTCTTGCATGGCACATATTAGAGCACAGCTTCAGCAGGGGCAATTTACTGTTCATAAATTTTCTACTGGTTTGAATCAAACTTCAGAAAAGCAATAAATAGAGATTTTTTATACGAAAAATTGCCAGAAAAATTTTCCTGAAGAAATGTTTCAAGATATTGCCATTTGAATACAAATTCCTTTAAACTACTAAATGAGTTCTATATTTCACCAGCAAATCCAGCATGTGCCAAAAGGAGGAATTTAGCATTCATAATTCTGAGCATACATGGGAAAAATATTGATAGGGATTATGGCACTCTTTTTTGCTCCCCAAAAAAGCTCTAGTGACTACTATAGTTAAGAACATGCAAGTTTCCATCATAACCTTGTGTTTTCAGTCAATCATAATTTCTGAAACATTCATCTGTAATTTGTATAGACTACAAATTAATAAAGGTGATCATCAATCTCCATACAGAACCGCTTGGGGAATGTTCTTTTTCTACCAAACTTCTACAATATAATCTGAATAATGAGATTTTTTCCCCCCAAATATCTTATTGATACCACTGAAATACAAATGAAAAAAAATCATGAAGGAATCTTACTAATATGGCAACATGGAAAAAATCCACAATGAGCCCTCAGGCACTGCTAAGCACAGCTTCCTACTTTTAACCTAAAGTCTGTAGTATAGTCTCATTTGAGAACTTCTAATTGTACAATTACTTTGGGCAAAGGTCATACATAGATTATTATGCATTTTCTCCAAAAATCTAACATTCCTGTGCCAGGGATAAAAGGACAAAATATTGCAAGGGTAGCATTTTGAGAGAGAGAGATCAGTTTCATATTTTGAGCTGTCTAGAATTATCAAAACTTTTTATGAAGTGTAGGTAATCTCAGTCTTATAGAGAACCCAATGCCATAGCATTTCCACCACTGCTCATCTTCCAGCAGTGTAAGAATGACAATATTCTATAGTTTGTCCCCATGACAGGGTGTACCATGCCTTCATAGTCCTACCATACCTCAACCCAGGAAAGGAACCATGAAGGTGGGTTGTCTAGGCCTGCCTAGACAGGTTGCATAGAAGCAGCCATCAGCGCCCAGCTGCCTCATACAAAGGGAGCTGCAGGGCTGAGCTGGTCAGTTCCTGTCTGGGATCAGAGGAGCAAAGAAGGGTGCTCCTTGCTGGGCATAGGAGCTTGAGAGAGAGAGAGTCAGAAGACAGGTGTGGGTAGCATTTGCATTCAGTGAATAAGAGGATCTAAGAACTTCAGCCCTGAGAGAAGGGTGAAGAGAAAGGGGTTATGTGGGAAAAGGCCCAGGGAATAGCAGCAGTGAACTGGAAGCAGCAGTATGTAGCTGCTATTTATAGGATCCCTGGGCTGGAATCCAGAAAAGTGGTCAGGCCTGGGTTCCCTCACTAGCCACTGGCTAAGCAGTCTAAGCCCCGAGCAGGCAACAAGGTTCCTTTAGAGGCCTGAATGAAGGTCTGAATTTAGAGGGCCCAGAGATGGGGCTGGAGACCCTGATGAGGGCAGACAGTTTGTTGAACTCTTTGCTACTGCAGAAGGAATCCAGTTTTGACTTTGTGGTTTGTCTGGAGGGCTGAGCCACTGAAAACCCAACTAGCGAGGTCAGCCACCTCCAAAGGGAGCCAAGTCAGAAAGGCCAGCAGTACCACACCCAGTCACTAGAATGCACTCTAGAGGTGAGTGCCCTCAACACAACCCCTTATTGAAAACTACAGCTTAAAATGTGTGATACTAGTTTCTGTTATTAATGTATTTCTACCTGCTGCATCAAACTTGTACAGAAGATGTAAGTGTCCTTCTACACGTCCAGAATTCTATTCTAGTTTTCACCTGCATCTCTGAACGGAATCCTGCTAAAATTTAAGGAATTAATTTAACAAAAGGCAGACAGAGGAGAAGAATGCAGTTCTCTGTTACAAGCAGTGTTACATGCAGCTTGACTTCAAATATAGACTTATAATGCAGTTCTCTCTGGGATTTTAGCAGCAAGATAAAACTCACTAGAGCTGCTTCCTTATTCCTCAGTCATAGGTGCCAACTCCTGGAGCCACCCATGGGAGAAAAAAAAAATGGTGGTTGCTTAGTACCCACCGACAGGCTCCCCACCCCCCCACCGCCTCACACCCACTGCAGCTCAGCTGTTCCAAGGGGTGCAGGGTGAGCTCAGAGAAGGGGATGGAATGAAGCAGGAAGAGGCAGGGTGGGAAGAGGCAGGGCTTTGGAGGAAGGGGTAGAGTAGGGGCAGGGCCTGGAGTGGAGTTGGGGGGAGCATCCTGCAGCACATTAGAATGTCTTCGCCTGTGCTCAATTAGCCCCCATTTTCCGTTCTAGGTGGTAAGAAGAACTGTCAGTTTCCCTGAAATTGTAATTCCCTTACTCTTACATGCTTGTTTTACGTAAGCTTGAGAAGGTCCAGTACAAGAAGTGTCTATCAAGCTAGTGAAAAGAGATAAGCAGAACTAACAGTAATATGCACTTAGCTTAACAGATCTTCAAAAGTCACTTTGTCCCTTACTGGTTGCAGTTCTCTCCTCCGAAGACTAGAAAATGCGCGTGCCCCCACATTTGCCAAGCCTAGACAGGCTATTGTTTCTGAGCTTGTTGGTAAAGAAAATGCAGGTTACAACACTTGGAGAGTGTTTTATGTACTTAGTTGAGAGTGATTTATGTACCCATTTAGCTAATGTTACAGGAGTAAATGGTTATGCTATGTGGATAAAAGAAGGCAGTGTAAGACTGCCTTCTTAGAACATGAAGATTTACTTACCTGAAGTACATTTGACTAATGGAGAATACAAATTCAAACAAACAATCAGCATTGACCTAATTCTCCTCCTTTTGAAGATCAATGCCGAGTGCTTTTGAAAATCCTTTTCTGATACCTTGGTTAATCGTAACACCCCTGCTCCATATATGCAGGATGCTTTCCCAGGGGTAGCCAGGGTTGGCTGCAAGGTGCCTCACATCTGCCCTTAGCAGACATCTGTGCCTGCTGGGATCAGCTCCCTGGAACTACCAGCCTCTAGCAACAGAAGCATTGCCTTCCAAGCCTCTGCAGTCCCTGTTCTCTCTCTAGGCGAGCGATAGGCACACACCAACCTGGACGCTTGGAGAACCTGCCTCTGGAGTGCCCAGCCCCTGTTCTACTAAACATGCACAGAACTCTGATACTATTCCCTTGGGAATAACGTACACACAAGCTTGCAAGATTCAAGTCAGGATTACACTCCACATAGCACTTAAAAATATATATATAATCTGTTATCTATAATCTATTGAAAACAGGAATAAGTTCATCAAAGAACAGAGGTTCAAGTAATAGAGCGAGATTATTGGTAACAAATGGTTGCATATAAAACAAAATCATAACATGCTTTCTGGATCCTAAACTTAACTCACAAGACATTCCCCTCTTGCCTACAAGACAGCTTATCCCATCTCCTTTTCTTGGCATTTTCAACCAGTCTGGCTGAGATCCCATCTCATAAAACCTCTAGTGGCTTGTCCTCACAGACTGAAGAAATAACTGGGTATTCACCTGCACCCCAGGTATCGTTTCCAAAAGTTCATTATTACCCCTGCTGCTTTTGGCTTTTCCCTTCTGCACAAGCAATCTATTGATTAGCCTTTTGCTGAGACTGTAAACTGGACACCTGGTGACCTAATTTTCGACCAGAACACCCAGTCAAAAAGGGACCCTGGTGGCTCCGGTCAGCACCGCCAACCAGCCCATTGAAAGTCTGGTTGGCGGTGCTGCAGCGCTAAGGCAGGCTAGTCCCTACCTGTCCTGGCTCCACATTGTGCCCCAGAAGCGGACAGCAGGTCTGGCTGTAAAATGGGGGGTCCACAGGGCTCCACACACTGCCACCGCCCTGAGCACTGGCTCTGTACTCCCATTGGCTGGGAAACGGTCAATGGGAGCTGTGGGGGGCAGTGCATGCAGGCGCGCAGAGCCTCCTGCACCCCCCCCCACCTAGGGCCCAGACCTCCCAGCTGCTTCCAAGGCAAGCCACAATATCAGAGCTCCCTTGACTGGAAGCCGCCCAAGGTAAGCCCATGCCCCAAACCCAGCCCTGAGCCCCCTCCAAACCCAGAGCACCCTCCTGCACCCCAAACCTCTTATCCCTGACCCCGCCCCAGAGCCCACACACCCAGCCCAAAGCCCTCACCTCCCCTGCACCCCAACCCCCTGCCGCAGTCTGCGGCCTACTCCCATACTCCAAATCCCTCGGTCCCACCCGCCAGGCTGGATCCCCCTCCTGCACCCCAAACCCCTCATCCCCAGCTCCACCCTAGAGCCAGCACCCCCACCCCAACTCCCTGCTGCAACCTAGTGAAAGTGAGGGGGGGAAGCAAGTCACCGAAGGAGGGGGAATGTAGTGGGCTTGGCCTTGGGGAAGGGGCAGGGCTAGGGTGTTCGGTTTTATTTGACTAGAAAGTTGGCAACCCTTACTGTAAACGGGCATCCATTATGAACCAAACAATACTTAATTAGAACATGACTAGCCAGAATAAGATAAATGTGTCTTCCCCACTTCCTATCGGGGTGGGTGCATCACCTTTTGGTGCCTTGCATTAACTCACACCTAGAGAACATAATTTTCGGTACATAGACATAACTTCACATGTTTTCTGTACATCCATCTCAAAATGGTTCTGACCAGAGTGACACAGCTTTCATTAGAGACCTTGCATGACATTCTTTGGTGGACTAGTCGGTAGATGCCAGATCCAAGGGATTCCTCTTATGTACCCCTCTGCCAGTTAGCATCAAGAAGTCTTCAGGTTACCATATGCCAAACCAGAGCTTAAATAAGGCATCTGAATAACAAAGAACAGCAGTTGAGCATCTATTCACAAGAGTAGCGTCATGAATTTCACGCTGACCAAAGCAAACAACTACTGCACAATCCACCCTTCCAAAATAAAATAGTAAATCTCATCGCCTGCCACAGTACCAAAAATTAGCAACGTCCATTCTGAAACGGACATTCAGAGTTCTCCACTCGACTCCAATAACGCTCACAAATTATTTCTTTTTTTTCCAAAGGAGAAAAAAGTTTAGTCCAAAATTTCAAACTGAGTAGTCTGTGTGTTCAATTCCCTCAGGGTTTGACAGTGTTCTGCCAAGTGATGTAAGAAAGGAGTCTTTACATTTTCTTTTTTTAAAAAGAAACAGAGGTTTCAAGTTGCAAACTCTTCAAAAAGCACCTATTTCCCATTTCGGGGAGTGACTTAATCCCTCAGAAGCCCCAAGTCTCATTCAAAAGTCAATGCAATTTAGACTCCCCAGGAGAAAATTTTCAGACATGCTTAAGTGACTTAAAGAGTTTCTCATTTACTTTCATTATGTCCTTTCCCCCAAAGCTTTTTGAACATAGGACTCAGGCTCTTAAGTGTCTAGGTTACTTTATAAGATGAGAATTACACTCCTAAATCACTCAAAATTATATCCAAAGTCCATTTTTACCATAAACTAGATTTGCCGTAACCAATTACAATTCACAGGAGATTCAGGCTTCCAAGCTTTTACTGTAGTTTGGTTCCTTGCTAAAAATAACATTTTTACAAACATGTGCATGTGTTTGCATTCACTATCTCAGTGTTGTTTACACTGTACAAAAACAACCTTGTAGAGGGGAAAACTCAATATTTCCCATTCCAGTCATTGTTTTGATGTATATAATTTTCTGCCAATAATTCTGTACTTAAGGTCTATTGCAAATTAGAAAGTTTCCTTCCTCACTGCAATTTCTTTAACATTACTTGTGAGACAAGTTTATGGCCCTGCTATGGGGCTCACTCACCACTAGCATACGTCCTGCGGCCACATCTAGGGATCAGCTTCTTTCAGGTCAGACACCTCTTTTCTGATGGTTGCTCACACAACATCCCTCCTCGCTTTACAGGACTTGCAGTGCTCTCAATCTGTGACTGAGCCCTCCATCCAGACCAGTGTATAGTCCTCCCCTTCCGTAGCACCAGAGGCTTACCAGACAAACTCCTCATGCCACACTAGACAGTCTTCCAGTCTAAGGCCAGGACCTGTGCAACGTTACCAACAGCTGGTAGAGGAATCTGGGCTCATCCATCTCTCTAGGTTCCAGCCCAGGGATCCTACATCTAGCAACTACAGGATACTTGCTCCCAGACCTTGTTGCTATTTCCCTGGACTCCTTCCTTGTGCTCTTCTCTATCTTCTAGCCCCATACTCTGGGTTTACCAGCCCAAATTCTCTCCTCCAAGGAAGAAACTGTAAACTGCTTCTTTCTTTGGCATCTTGCTAGCCTCATACACAAGACCCATCTCCCAGGGAGCAACTCCAGCTTCAGGAACCCTCTTCTGATCTCAGCTTGCAGGCTTTGTACAAGCTCAGACTGGCTCTTCCCAGCTGAGCTTCATCATCAATCAGCCCTTCAGTCCCTGGCTCTTACCAGGTGCAGCCTGTCAGGTTAATTGTCCTAACAACCTGCTCTGCTTTGTGTGGTGTGGACAGGGCATCACAGGCCCATAGTCTTGTAAGGGTATAATAGAAACTCTATAACATATATTGAGCATCTATCTGGCTGCAGGGGAAGCACTGTTCTTGGTGTACACTACTATCCCCTTATTCCTCTTTCATTGGAAAATCAGAGGTTTTGGCCCATTTGTCCTTATAATTATTTTTGTTCGTTTTATTCAAACTATGGAAGCTTCTATATACTCTACGTGCAATCACTTTTCACTGACAGTCTAGAAATAAAATAGTCTGAATCAGCCATTCCAGGAGCTATTTGTCTTTTTTTCCCCTCTGTGGCAAAACTATGTAACTGAAAATATAAGGGGAATTATGAAGTCCTTTCCTGTTACTGGTAACATGCAGTCTAATAAATCCTCCATTCTAAAAGAAGCTACTCTAACATTTTATGCCACTTTCTATTAATCTGCTTTTCCAATTATTTAAAACCTCAAACAAAAATGTTAAGTTCAGTAATCGGAATAATGGGAATTACAGTTTCTCTCTGTATTGAAGCCTGTATCATGTGCATTTGTAACCTGCACACCTCCCGCCACGCCTGAAGCCCTAGATACATCATTTACCTTACCTGAAATGTTGCTCTTATATCCTCTTGTACGAATGGTTCTTAGTACAATGAAAAAGCATCCAATGAGTCTATAAGCCCTAAGAATTTCAGAGTACTGACATAATCACAGGCTTTCAAACAGGACCTCCCACATACGAGAGGTACCTGTCGCACACATAGATGACAGTATTTCGGTGGCTTGTGCAGATGCATTTCCTTTATAGGGAATGTCTCTTTGTTCTGATTTGTGTCACCCTTCTGCCAGGGAGTGTCAGCAGCAAAAAAGCCTGGGTGCAGTTTTCTAGGGGAACCTTCTAAAAACGCAGATAACACAGAATCAAACCCTTGCCAAGGAACCTGGCCTGGGAACCTGTATGTGGCACCCAGGGCTATTAATAAATTAACAAAGTCGATTAGGTAAGACTCATGCCTCCTAGGGTGTCTTGGCAATAGTCTTAACCTCTGTCCTCCTCAATACCATACCATGCCATCCTTACTTCTGCGCTGCTGCCTTCAGAGCTGGGCTCTTAGCCAGTAGCCACCACTCTTCAGCTGCCCAGCACCATCACCAGCAGCACAGAAGTAAAGGTAGCAGTACTGAAACCCCCTCCCCACACACACAATAACCTGCAACCCACACACATACACACAACTCCTTTTTGGGTCAGGACCCATACAATTGCAACACTGAGAAATTTCAGATTTAAATAGCTGAAATCATGGACTTTACAATTTTCAAATTCCTATGACCGTAAAATTGACCAAAATGGATCATGAGTTTGGTGTGGCCCTGTCAATAAGCCATAGTTTTAGTCTTTTAACTGGATAACTAAAGAACTCCACATTCTTTAAAGTGTCCTTTTACTGAGTTTTCAGAGACATCTCGCTATTGATAGGATAATTCACTTATTTCACAGAAGCAGACACTTTCCAACATATCTCATCTGTTAGAACAGAAAATATCAAATGGGTAAGTAATAAGTCAGTACTATGCAGGACCTCTACCGCAGCCTTTTCTATGTCTTTGGTTTTACAGTTCTATTGGTGTTCAAATTTACGGACCTAATGCCACTGATACACCATACAAATTAGTCCCAGACAGCCTATCAGCATCCTCATGTGTGCCACACTCTTTATAGGCCTGATGCTGCACCACTGTAATCAATGGGAGTTTGTTGTTGACCTCAGTGGGAGAAGAATCAGGGCCTATAGCAGCGTTTCACTGCCTCCACTACCAAAACTAGCACTCAGACCTTTGTCAGAAGAAATATCACTCCCACAGCCTTTGCCAGGGGTGACATAATGTGCCAGTGTGACTGACTTATCTACCATAAATTGAACAGCAACAATGCTTTTCTTTTGCAGGCATAAATAGATAGACTGCTCAGCAGTCTACCTTTCCTACACATCCATCATCCTGAGAGCATGAGAAACCTAGAGAACCCCTGAAAATCTAACTGTTAATAGCTGGGGCATCTAGGTATTTTCACTGTTGTCTCTCCTGATGTCCTCATTATACAGCAACATCCCACTTATGGTGTCCCCAATGACTTCTTAACGAAAAAAAACAGGTATTAATTCAAGAAATTTCATGAAGCCCCCATGTGATAATGGTCAGAACCTAACTCATGATGTGCCTGGCCTACACTGGAGAAATGTACTGTTTTCAGATCCATTTGAACCGCATAGAACACTCATGAAAAACATCCAAGTGCTCTAACCAGTTTATATGTACTCTAAGACCTGTTTGTAGCCAGCTGTTTTCAACAAGGCTATGAACTGGTTCAGTCTGAACTGTACTAGTGCCCTTGTGCATGTGGAATAGGTGAAAGAGTTTCACTAGTTCTACACTGATGTCCCACAGCGCACCGCTAGCCCTTCAAAGTCTCCCAGAATCCACCTGCTTCTGGGATCTGTATAGAGAAATGTGGGATAAATACCTGAAGGGCATTGCAAATGAAATGGTTTAGTTCAGTGCTATTCTAGATGTAAGACAAAAGATACTTAAATTGAATCAGCCTAGTTAATTTTGGCCTAGAGAATCATTTGTGTTCATACTGGTTCTATCCAACTCATTTATTTACTTCAGTTCTCTGAGTCCATAAATAAGCTATTGAAGTAATTTTCTTCTATCTTCTATCTTACCAACTACACTATACTTTGTACATGTAATGCCAGTAAGCTAAAAAAAAAAAACCTTGTGGATTAGTGTCATGAGGCATGAAAACAAATGTTCAAAGGTATAAATCTAAGTTGATCTCAGGCAGGATCTGCTTCCTTTGCAGATGGGCCTGACATGCTTGTAAAATATCTGAAAGATATTTTTAATTGTATATTTTCATGCTTCCATACAGTTTCTTATTTCAGATTATGTAAAAGTACAGGTCATGCACTTTCAAGACACACATTCCCATACATGGAAGTTAGCCCACTCTAACTACACACCTGGATATACTTAGGAACAGTGATCTGCTGCCTAAATTTTAAGAAGGTAGGGGCTTCCCCAAAGTTTTCTAACCCCCAGTCAGCAATACACATGGAATCCCCTACGTTTTCTTCTCCAAAAATCAAAACGCATAATCAATTCCATACTCCTCTCCCCAAGTCCATCCAAGCTTCCAGTCCCATCCAAGAAAATCCAGCAGTTCATGCATCCCCATCCCTCTCAGTCATGTCCCTCACTTCCTGAGGGGGGTGGTTAGTCGGGGGGGGTTGGACAATTTCCCTACCTGGCAGCCGTTCATCAAAGCAGCAGCATGGGGCAGACCTTCCTGTGGCCTACAGCTCTCTGTTGATTGGTTAGGTGGGGAGTGGTTCCCCTCTGGTAGTAGCATGGATATCCATTCAGGGAATGGGCCTCCTTGGGTTCTTGAGGTGGTTGAATTTACATTACTTCTGGTGACCTGCCCTGTCTAATGTGAGGGATCACGTGGGAGATTGGGTCTTCTCCGGGAGAAGTGGGAAATGTGTGGGTGAGAAGTAGGTCATTCCTCAGTGATGTGAAGAAGTTGGGGAATGGAAACAAGGCCCCATGCTCCTTCATAGTACAGGCCAGAGGTCCCCGAGTGTGGGGATGTGCCCCCCTAGGGAGGCATGGAAGAATGGTTTGGGAGGCACAGTGGGCCTGGGCCAGCCCCTAAATGGGTGGGGAGGGAACGCCACCAAACTATGCCCCACTCCCAGCTGTGGTCCTGGTTCCCGGTCCCACGCCTGGCTCTGTCCTGAGCCTCAGCGCAGGTCCCAGCCTTGCCCCTAGCCTCAGCCTCTGGCTGCAGCTCCATTCCTGGCCCAGGGCCGAGGCTGGGGATGGGAGCAGGGCCAGGAGCAGAGCCACACTCGGATGCGGGCTCAGCTGCCTGCCTCCACTGCAGCCCAGTGGTGGCTCTGCTCCTGCCCCGGCCGAGTTCTCAGCCCTGCTCCCACCTCCCGGCCCCAGATCCACCCCCAGCTGTAGCCCCAGCCTCAGCACCCTTACCCCGTCTGCCTTCCCCCACCCACCGAGCTGGGCCCCACTCCTGGCCCCAGCTCCAGGGGGGCAGAGAGGCCTAGGAAAAGGGAGGGATGTGACCCTCAAAAGTTTGGAGACCACTGGTACAGGCTTTTCAAATTCCAGGCTGGACAGAGAGCCAGCAGTGGCAAGACAGCTGGATTGCAGACACTGTGGGACTCCCACGCAGTGGAACTGCAGCTGCGCGCGCCTCCTTTCATCCTGCTCCTCATGCCCTGCTGGAGTAGTCAGCAGCTGGGGTTGCAGGAACAAAGCTGTGCATACCCAATGAGCTCCTAAGTAGCACTGGTGGATGCAGAAAAGGAGTTCCCCTGCCAGTGGCTACCACAGCAATGGGAGATACACGTGACACAGCAGCTGTCTTAGCAGCAGCTAGAATGGTGATTCTTTGGCTTTCACCTCAAACATAGCTGATTCCTTCACATAAAACGTGTGTGAGAGTGTGTACATTTATGTTTAGCTTCCTTTGTTTCATGTACCACATACCAGGTAATAACATGAAAGGACACTGTTTCTAAAACTAAACTGGTTCTTTATTAAAAGAACAATTTACAGAGGTGCTGCAACTGCAGCTAGCATTCCAGTCATGTACACAAAGCCTGACTTCTTGGTGTCTCCTCCAAACTCTTCCCTCCTGCAACTTGTGCTCCTCTCTCCAAGTTCCATTCAGTTTGCTAGCTTCATCCTAGAGAAGTGCAGCCCATACTAGGAAAGTGGCTAGAAACATACTTTTTCCTTTTAAAAATGAAAACCAAGTCTTCCTCAAGGGCACCAGAGACCGGATCTCATCAGCACTTAGGAGGAACACTCACATGGAGGACCAAACTCCTGAGGTATAAAAGTCATCAGGGCATGAGAATAGCATTCTCCTGAAAAAATATTAATGTTTTAGATTTTTGCCAGCCTGCAGACATATAACAAGCACTTACAAATTCATGATAACATTTGCAACCCACCTTATGGAAAAATGTAGCTTCCCAGTGAATAGAAAACACAGTGTCCTATGTTTAAAGAAAAGGAGTACTTGTGGCACCTTAGAGACTAACCAATTTATTTGAGCATGAGCTTTCGTGAGCTACAGCTCACTTCATCGGATGCATACCGTGGAAACTGCAGAAGACATTATATACACACACAGACCATGAAACAATACCTCCTCTCACCCCACTGTCCTGCCAGTGGGGTGGGAAGAGGTATTGTTTCATGGTCTCTGTGTGTATATAATGTCTTCTGCAGTTTCCACGGTATGCATCCGATGAAGTGAGCTGTAGCTCACGAAAGCTCATGCTCAAATAAATTGGTTAGTCTCTAAGGTGCCACAAGTACTCCTTTTCTTTTTGCGAATACAGACTAACATGGCTGTTACTCTGAAACCTGTCCTATGTTTAATCTTCCTGAGAAAATAAACAGCATTTCTTAGGGCTTGTCTATATGGCAAGTTAACGCAGGGCAAGCCAGGGTGTGAAACTACAGCACACCAGCTCACGGGTCAGTAATGTCCCATGTGAACACTGCTACAGCACAGTGAAAGTCCTGGAGTGCAGCTTGGCATATTACTACTACTTGAAAGTATTGTATGCCAAGCTGCACTTCAGGACTTTCAAAACAGTGTCCACACAGAACATTACTGCACAGTGAGCCGGTGCGCTGTAGATTCACACCCTAGCTTGCCACACAGTAATTTACCATGTAAACAAGACCTTAGGGAGGAAAGCACATGGGTAAATGTAACCTTTGGGTGGGCTAGAGTTCACTTCATTGCCCTCCTCCAGTGCCTAAAAAAACCTGAATTCCCACAGAAAAGTAGCTGGAGACCAAGAATTCAATCTCTAAGGATTTTCAGCAAGGATTGCACAGGGTCAACCTCCCCACATTCAAATCCCAAAAGGAACTAAAGAAATTAATTTAATTAAATACTTTATAAAAATCTTATGATAAACAAATAATAATTTAATTTTTACAACATAACATGGCTATTTTATAATGCACATAGATTATTCTCACAGTTATACATAAATAAAGAAAACAAATTAAAATCTCAACAGTTCAGTCCCCACAGAAATAGTGAGAAGAAACTGAGAGTACCCAGAAGCTTAGGTTGAGTTCACCTGAATCTCAGTTAGAGTCTTTCATCATCAAATCTATAGTCTGCTGAGTCAAACAACATCTTCCCTCCACTTGCTTGTAGGAATCTTCAGTTGGAATCCATGCAGATCCTTCCTCTTCTGAAATCACTGTTAGCCAGTCAGCTCACTGATTAATCAGGTAAGTGTAGATTTTAAAAAAACAACTCTGTTACAAGAAAACACAAAACTGAGAATAGCAAAATATAAATGACTCTTTCCCCATTACTACATTTAAAGGAAAGTTGATGAATTGCACTTGTTGAGACAATTTAACTAGAACAGTTTGGCTAAAATCAAAACAATATTCAAAGCATACAATTAAAATAGAAGAAATTATTTTTCCCTCCTAATTTCCCCTTGCAATTATTAACATTACCTATGCTTCCCTGTTAGAGGGTTAATAATATCACTAACCTGCTGCAAAATGCTTCAGAGTTAGGGGAAACAGCCTGTTTTCTGCTCCTGGGCTCAGCTTCTCCCAACTCACACGTGTGGCCGTTTGTAAAGCAGGTGCCCTGACTACCCTCATGGAGTCTGACCCCAGTAACAGGAAACCTATTGGAGTATATCCCAAACTACCCCACCAAAAATTCAGGTGTTTTTGGATGTGGAAGGCTAAATCTGTCTAGCAACAATGACCCAGACACAACTCACTCCTACCCACCACATGGGTCTCTTAAAGAGATATCTCCCTATTAGGCACATGGGTTACATAAACTTCCTACCCAACCTCATCCTCTCAGATGTTCTCTCTCCTTTGCTTTGTCACTGTTGCTATTATCTCATGTGAACTTTCCTGTAAACAGAATCCATAGTCTGGTTTTAAAAGCTCTTCATACATACTTGGGTCTGCAGTACAAAATGTGCACAACCTTATATTCCTGTTAAGAGGAACCTCAGGACGGCAACATGGGAGCGGGGCTGGCACGTGTGTCATATGGTCACCCTTTCTTCTATCCTCCTCCAATTGATGAGGGAGCATAAGAAACACTTAGTCTCTCTCGCTCGCTCTCTCCATCTCATACACACGCACCCCTTCCCTTCCTACCACAGTATAGTGAGGGTTTTTCTATGGTTTAGTCTCTCTCCCTGCATTTTGGGAAGATTCAGCAGTGACTAATTTTTTCTCGGTCCCCTAGCCCCTCCTGAACTTCACCATTAGTGCTTCCCTGCTTACCAAGTTTTGAAGTGTTACCATTTCAGTGGAACATCAGAACATCAAAGAACCTTACAGTGTAAAGGGAAATTCCCTTCTCATTTCTAACTTCAGTTTTTAAGGTCTCTGTTTACGGGTTGGATTCTTTTACTCTTTTCTAGAACTGCCCGCCTGTGGGGGAGGCAAGCCTGGGGAACAGATGAAAGAGAGAAAAGTAAGGGAGCAATGTGGTAAGGAAACAAAAGGTTTGGACATTCTTTGTAGTGATTTTGCTGCAAAGCGTACTCACCAACGTGATATGGTTTAATGCACCATCAGCCTCCATGTCCTGCTGAACCACGAAGAAAATGTTCCCAAAGAAAAGGGACTTCACTGAAGGGGGAAAAAAAAATTTTCACCATTGCAATTTATTATCAAGTCCTGACTGTTTTCAAGATTTTTGTCAACGTTCCACTTTCCGTGGAGCCGTAAAGTACTTGTGAGAAATTAACAAAAACATTGTTATTATGCCATTTGTTTCCTTTGATAAAAGATCTCACTAGCATCTTTCAACTAACTGGCCTCTGCCCAGTTCCTGTGTACAAGAGCTCACGTCAGTAGCCACCTCAGCCTAACATCGATAACATTGGTCTTCAAAGTTTGCAAGGGCTCTAGGACAGACACAGTGGATACCAGAAATGTCTGGCTCATGCCAGCCACCCTGGACTGAGACTATAGACCTGCCAGCCCAGTTACTGAAACACATTTCTCATATGCAGTACAGTGACTTAGCATAAATCAGAAATACAAGCCACTAAAAATCATTGTTGGGGGTGAAAACCATAAACATGTCTTTGGTAAAAGAGTGTCCGGTCTCTGACGTAACCACTGAAACACAGTGGACAGAGGAAAGACAAGAATCCTGGCATGAGATGTGACACCTTTAGAATAACAGCATTGCTATAATGTACATGATTCTTGTATAGGGAAATCAAAAGGTCACTAACCTGTGTGCGTGCATATGCACACGCACACAAGTGCACGCACGTGCACAGTGCCAGGCGTACACCAACATTTATGTTTCTCTCTAAATGAAGAGGAGCTGCCAGTCTGCATTCTATAAAGTCCATTCTTATCTACCTTAGTTTTTGCATGGAATGTCCTTGATTATTTGTTTAATAAAAGATAGGGGGGAAATCAGAGCCCTATGACTGCCAGAGCCTGTAATTTTCTTGATCCAACACTATACACTTGTGGAAATTGTACATTCCTTGATGTAGAGCTGTTGGCTTGATGCCTACTGATGAGTGTCTCTCCAGAGGGGGAAGAGGCAGAGAGGAACTTGGAACCCTGATGAGTATGTCTCCTAGTTTAGAGTCTACCTGTCTAGCCTACTTGTTTGAGAAAGTTATGAAAAGCTGAAAAAAGGGACATTAAATGAAAGCTGGAACTCAACCTTAACTATAGCATGCACTCTCTGCTCACACGATAATATTCCAGATGTACTAGCTACACAAAGGCAAAGCAAGACAGTATTATTTATAGTGTCATCTCCCAAGAATGTTATGTCCCAACCTCTCCCACTCTTAGTTTTAAACACATGATGAACACTAGTCTTCCAGTAAAGACAATGTGGTACGTGGCCAGAATGGTGGAATAAGAGACATGATTCTTTTCATGTTGGACCCTGCTACATAATACTTCTCAACATACAAAGTAGACTTTATGCAGGATTACTGCAATCCCTCTTTTATTATGTAAGCTGACACTGTACCGTGTGCTAATGTTTAGGCTACTCATAATATAACCTATATATTTTATATGGAGGGAAATGTATCCTCTGTCAGCCTCCATTTGAAATTTTAGATAGCAAAGGAGCAAAATGAAATGTCTAATTAATTTCATCTGCCTTGCACTGGTATTTTGAAACAGGCAGTAAATATCTTCCAACAGATTCATAGAGCCCAGGCATGACATACAGTGGCTGCTAAAGGAAATGCTTAGTAAGCGTGAAAGCCTTCCATGAATGTCTGACAGTGCCCAGCCAGGTTTGTCATACTACTGATCTCAGAGCTTCATGAGCTAGACAGATTGCACACTACCCTTCCCACTCACCTCAGGCTTACGAGAGATTGCAAGTTCTACACTGGCAAAATGTTTTATTCTTTGGGGGGAGGGAATGAGGAAGCCCCCTGCATATCCATTATAGCAACACTCTCCTAGTCATATTTTTGCTATCCTCCCTAGAGGGAGAGTGCCAGAGAGAGAAACAGGAATCCAGGCACAAAAACATACATGAAATAAGTTGAAAATCTTCCCAAAATGTTCTCAAAAGTCCAACTCAACCTACATGTGCTAATAGTACTGTTTACTCTAGACCTTCTAAACATACAGTTCTGATGAGTCCTACAGGGCTTCCCTTATTGTGGTAACAGTAGTAATTAAATACAATCTAATATGTTAAAGGACATTGTGAAAATTGGTAGGCCTAAAGTTAGACTATTAATTTGCTTTGTCTGACATGAACAAATCACATCGATCTTCTTCTCCACTGATGAAGAGGGTACCGTCATGAATCCCAGTCTCAAAAGTGTTTGGTGTATTGGAGTCCTGTACATTTCATTGTCAGCTAAGAAGTGTAGAGTAGATGAGCAGGTATGCTCAGATGCTAGCCAGTGGATGGATGGGTGTTGGTCCAAGACTATGAGAGAGACAATGAGGGTGAGGTAATGTCTTTTATAGATAGGCAAGACATAGATGTGAAGTGTAATGTAAATGTGCATATGTATACACATGTGCCACGAGCTTGACCTGTTTCCTGACTCTTTTTTCAACTGGGATAAAATGCCTCAGGGCAAAACTGAGATTTTTAGTAAAACCCACAGTTCTCCTTGTATTTATATACACTATATTGCACACATAAGTGCATTAATAGAAGATTAAAGTTGCATGGCATACCACTCAGAAGCCAGGAAGTCAAGGCTGCATGCACAACCTTAACTCATTCCCTTGTGCATAGAGGGAATGTCATTTTTTCCCACTTTCATCATGCTTTAAGCATGTGCATGCGTACACGCACACACACACACACACACGCCAACAACAAAAAATGAACCTAGAGCTGAAATTTTTGTGCATGGAAATTTCTCCTAAAAATGGCCTTTTGTAAAAACAGAACTTTTTGGGGGGGGGAAATAGGCAACATTTTCAAAATTTTCCATTTTAGCAAAAAAAAAAGTTAATCTGTATTTTTATCAAAAAAAATATTAAAATCATTTTCAAAATGTTATATTTACCAATAAGTTTTACCACTAAAACATAGTTTTTTCATTTAAAATTTTGATAATGGTTTCAAAAATGATTTTGAAAAAAATTTGGTAAAAAATTTGAACAATTTTGTGAAAAACAGAAAATGGCTCTGTCTGGAACCCCCCAAAATGGTGAGAACTTCAAAATCTGAACATTTTTCATAAAACATTTTATGTTTTTTTAAATCTGTTTTCATTTAAATTTACATACACGCACTCTCTTTCTCTCTAATAATTTGGCAGGGACCAAATATGAAAAATTTTAGCGTGAAAGTTTCTAAAAGTAATGAAAGTCTGAAAGCAGGATGCTATAAATGGAAACAGTTATGCAACCATAGAGAAGTCATTCCTGTTCCAGTTATTAAATACAGTGTTATTTTCTCTCTTGTTTCATTATGATATAATATTTCTTTAAGATTTAGAACAGTAGTTCTGTTTTTAGTGTATCTATGTCATTTAGATGGAATCATTTCTTAATAGCTTTCTTCTGCTAATAGGATAAACATTTGTTTTCTTTCTTATGCAGCTAGTGAATACTTCATAGACTCTTCACAAAAGTTCAACTGCACTATAGCAAAAACAGACCTGAAAACCTTTTAACCTTACCTACTGAAACTGTTGTTGATGTTTGTGTGCCCTTGTCTGTTTCTGTCTATATTGGGTGTGTGTATTATTGACAAAGGCTAATTTTGTTATTATACATACTAACCTAGCATAATTATTTACTTTATCTTGTAACTGAAGAAAACTCATTGTGCTTCCTTTCACTTTTTTGTATCAATATTTACTAGCAGCTCTCTCTCCTTTAGCTCTTTTTAATCATTCTATATAAAAGGAACAGCAATTCATGTCACTTTCTTGTGGTTCAATTTCCCCATCTGTAAAATGGGGTTAATGACATTTGACTTCCTTGGTGAAGCATTTTGAGATCCATGGATGAAAAGGCACTATATAAGAGCTAGGCATTTACTATTATTATTCCAGTACATTGGAGTTGAACCACATTAACTGTCCACAAAATATTACCAGTGGGGCTGGGGAATGACTGCAAGGAAAGTTAGGCAAGCTGTGACATTGTCTACCAAAAGGCACAAAAATATATGTGAGATTTCATAGTTTCAATGATTTTTAAGGCCAAAAGGAACCATTAGATCTTCTAGTATGACCTTCTCTATTCCACAGGCAACAGAATTTCGTCCAATTACTCCTGCGTTGCGCCCACTAGCTTGTGTCTAGTGAAAGCGTAGCTTCCAGAAAGGCATCCAGTCTTGATCTGAAGATTTCAAGAGGTGGAGAGATGGATCTGTGTGCTGCAGTTCCTGCCTTCTTTTCCCTTTCCATTGATAGTAAGTAGTCTTTGTTTGTGGTTAGTCATTTTGGAGTAGGGGTGTGGTTTACATTGTGTGATTGTGTGTGCATGTGTACACACGGGTGCACACACATGCTTGCCAAGTCTAATTACAGGCCAGTGCCAATAAATAAAGCAATAAATCTGCTGCATAGTCACACAGACATACAGACTTGCACTTACCTAACAGAATGTGTACACTAAAGGCTTCTAATCTGCCTTCCTGCAGGAGCAATCGTCTGGCACCAGTATGAAATCAGACTGTTTCACATTCTCGTGCTCTGTACCTGCCTTTCGGAAAGCCTTTTCCTTTGAATTACTGCCTGTGGTCAGCCGGGCAGAATGGAAAATGGCCTCGAGGAACTCAATGGGACTGAAATACAACATAATATTGAGAATGGCAGGAAAGCCTCTATTATTCTAGTCCATTCTATGTCCTGTGAGGCAGTGTGGAGGCAGTGGCGCCTGGAGCTTGTCTGCATTTAACTCACTTCCCTGGATTTCCGAGTCATAGCCACAGCTTGTACTAAAAGCCAAATATTTCACTCCCGAGACGTACGACACTTCCTGATATAGGATGCACTTGCATGTCTCCTGGTGACCTTAAACACTAATAAAGGAGTCATAATATGACCTAGACAGGCCTTGAAAGCCAATCACAATGTGAGTGAGTGATCTGGAAGTTTAATGGGTGGGTTCAGTTGTCTACAGTTAGTCCAGAATCCTTCAGGTTGTGTTCTATTTATTATGATTGCGTGGATAGGAGATGTAAAAATAAAGTTCAAGCTGCTCTTTTGCCAGCAGTGAAAGTTAATCCAGAATGCTGGGAGATCAAATATAAATATGCTAACAACTAGAAGCAGAACAGCGGTACTTGCAGCTTTCCTCTCTCTTCCCCGAGCATGCTACACCACTGAGATTTTAGAATCAAATTCTTAGCCGTGTGTAGCACACATTCCGAGGATTTGTTTCTTGTACACAATCATTAGCTTACATTCCAAACTACAAGACCGCATGTGATCCTTATGTCCCTTGGGAGCCATTATCAATGGGATTATGGACCAATGGCCTCGGATCGCACTTTGCTTTATTTTGTTTTATTTTTGGAGTTTACTTTATCTATATCTGGAGATAAAATAAGTTACATGGTTAGAATTGTGGATCAAACAGGCATGCCACTTATAAAACCTAGTTAAGGCATGATCTGCTGATGTCTAACCATATTTTAAAT
The DNA here is from genome assembly GCF_965152235.1 of Eretmochelys imbricata. Taxonomy (NCBI): domain Eukaryota; kingdom Metazoa; phylum Chordata; order Testudines; family Cheloniidae; genus Eretmochelys; species Eretmochelys imbricata. Next base: position 96,121,202 of record NC_135574.1, read on the forward strand.
GCTTTTGACCCAAATGCTTTTTAATTATTTTTCTGTCCTAAAAATGTATGATGAGAAGAGAACTTACACAAGGTGATGTATCAAAAGTAGCAGCTGCCATTTTATCTGCAGTCAAAGGTGTTGACTGAGGAACACAGAGCAGTTTAGTACATCTTTGAACTGAGTACACCTCCTAGAACTGGTGTGTTCTAGATTAAGAATGTGGCATGTCCACTCATGGAGATCTGATATCTACTGATGCTTTGTGATTTTTAGATGCAAATACAGGACCTGATTATTGCCAATGGAAAGACACTCCCTGACTTATGTGGACTTTCAATCAGGCCTTTGTTGTTAATGTGAGAAGAGCTCAAAAAAGCCAGAGTCCATATTTTTTCATGAATAATTAATAAAGGTTCATTTGAGCCCTAAATTCTAAGGGATCCTGCCCCTGAGAGCAAACTCTAATTAGAAAGGCTTTGCCTGAAAGAACTGCTATGTAGTCAGGGGGATGGAATTCTGCTTTCTCAACACACAAGTAGGTGGTGGTGTATCTGTTAAGTCAGGTCACAGTCACTGATATTGGGCCAGAACCTCAGCTGATCTAAAGCAGTGTAGCTCCACTTAAAACAACTGAGGATCACACCCATTGTGTCTAAGGCCTGGTCTACATTACACAGTTAGGTCGATACAAGGTAGCTTACATCGACCTAATAATTAGTGGGTCTACACTACCAGTCCCTTCTACCTACATTGCTACATTGACCTAATTACTCCACCTCCGCCAGAGGCGCAGCACTTAATTCGATGTTGTTAGGTCGACACAGAGGCAGTGTGGACATTGCATTGCTTACATCGACTTAACTGGGCTCCAGGAGGTATCCCACAATGCTCTGCTATGACTGCTCTGGTAAATGTTTTCAACTCCATTGCCCAGCAGCCAGGTACACAGGAAACAGGCCTGGGAACTTTTGAGTTTCCATTTTTTTGGTGTAGAGAGCTTGCCTGCCCAGCTGATCATGGCGGCTCCACGCTTCAAATGCACTCCAACCAGGAGTACACAGGAGATGGTGCATCTTCTTGGTCTGTGGGGAGAAGAGGCTGTGCAGACACAGCTCTGATTCAGATGTAAAAACATAGACATCTATGAGCAGATCGCAGGGGGAATGAGGGAGAAGGGCTACACCCAGGACATGAAACAGCTGCATGAAAATCAAGGAACTGTGGCAGGTGTACCAGAAGGCAAGGGAGGTGAACAGCCACTCTAGAGCAGCACCACAGACATGCCACTTCTACAATGAGCTGAATGCAATTCTCAATGGTGACCCCACTACAACCCCCAAGAGCACTGTGGATAACTCTGAGGTGTTGGAGACCTGGGCCAGCTCAGGCAACACTGAGCAGAAGAAGAGGAGAAGGAAAATGGGAAACAGGCAAGTGGGGGATCCATTCTCCTGGAGAGCCAGGAGCTGTTTGTAACCCCGGAGCAGTCCAGCCAGTCACAAAACAGCATCGTGGCTGAGTGTGATGCCAAAGAAGGAACTTCTGGTGAATATGCAATTTGAAGTAATATTTGGGGTCACGTGTTCTGGTATTCTATTTATAATTAAAATGAATATGGTGAGGTAGAGCGGCTATCTGCTTCCCAGTGTCCGCACCAGCTAGGCAAAGGGTGCCCCATGAAAAAGACCGTTTATGTACACAGGGGATGGCCTGGAAACCTCCACAGAGTTCTTCAAGAAACTTTTGTGGAGGTACTCTGCAATCCATTGCAGAAGGTTTCTGGGAAGGGCTGCCTTATTTCTTCCACCATGGTAGGACACTTTCCCATGCCACTCCAGTATTAATTCAGTTGGCATCATTGTAGTACTGAGCACAGCGGCATAAGGACCCAGTCTGGACCTGGACGCTTGCAGCATCTGTTCCCTTGCTGCCTCTGTTACCCTCAGGAGAGTGATATCGTACAGGGTCACCTAGGGGAAATGGGAAATGGTGGTAGTTTTCATAGTGCATGTGGCCCTTCCCCCCCCCCATTGTGATTTTCCACCCCTTCGGTAACGATTTCCAACACATGGCTACAGTTTGGGTGCCAGGGGCCATCACTGACCTTCGTAACTGCAAGCCTCAGGCACCCGCTAGTAGCAGTGACACCAGGGCGGGGTTGGAGAGAAGGGAAATTTTGTGGTGCCCACTCACTGTCGCAAGCACCCCGCCCCCCACTCCAGAACAGCCTCTGCCAGGGCTTGTAGTTTGGGATGTCAGCACTGGCCCCCAATCTCCAGACAATGTCCATGTTACAAGGAGGAGATGGCTTGGCCCCCTGCCCACCTCTGGTCCCGCGGTGGGTTGCCCACTCAAGCTGCTGATGGTTCAGCACCCATGCCCCAGGGCCATATTCACCATGTCTGGGACAGCAAACAGGTTCAATAAATACTTTGTGTAAATGAAACTGTTCTGCTTTAAACTTCTGTAAAACAAGGGGAGTGATTTTTATATAGCAACTCTGCACTAGACACTGGGTCTGCACTGACAATGGTTGCTTTGTGCTTTCCATGGCTTACAGCTGAAAGTGCAGCCTTCAGCTCTTCCTCCACACCGGCGGAGAGGCTCTCCCCCATAAGATGAAGGCTAAAGAGAATGCATGATGACATGTTTAATGAGATAATGAATGCCTCTGGGACAGCAGACACCAAGCAGAGAGCATGAAGACTTCTCTCTCTGAAAAATGGGACATGGGCATTGCGAGCAGGAGAGCAGCCCAGGAGCATGAGCGTGGCATGCAGCAGGAGATGCTGGGGATTCTGAAGGAACAAACAGACATATTGAGGCATCTGGGTGACCAACAGGAGAAAAATCTTGAGGCTAGACTCCCTTTGCAGTCCCTGCAGAACGGCATTCCAACATCGCCGTATTTCCCTGCTACCAAACATTCCAGGAAGCAAGGGGGGGAAATGCAATATCCCTTCCCCTCAATCCCAAAGGGAGAGTCCTAAGAATAAAAGATGGACATACAATGATGTGTGACAGGAAAGGCCACTGTGCTTTTAAAGACAAGATTAATGTGTTTTCCCCTCCCAATTTTATTCCACCATGTGTCGAAAGTTAAATACTATTTGTGCTCTTTAAGGTTCAGTATGTTTGCACAATAAAAGTCCATGTCTTCTGAATGAATTATCTTTATTAATTTAAAACAGGGAGAGTGGAAGGGACAGGGAACCTGAGGCAACAGAGGAGAGGTGCTGGAGACAAAAACCCAGCAGTCTCAGCAAGGTTCACACTATGGAAGACACAATACAGAGAAGCAGTGCACATTACTGTGGGTCATGACTCAAATGGATTTTCAAATCCGCCCTGAGACGCAGTACTCCATGCTGAGTTCTTCTTGTAGTCCTGGTATCTGACTCCTCAAAATTAGCAGACAGACGATCCACCTCCACACCGCACCTCTGTGGAAACTTCTCTCCCTTTGCCTCACAGATTTTATGAAGTACACAGCAGGCAACTATAACCATGGGGATATTGCTTTCACTGAGGTCTAACCTAGGGCATGTCTACACTTGTCATTTAAAGCGAAAAAAGTCCCTTTTTTGCGCAAAAACCATGGGAGCATCTACACTTGCAAATGACTTTTTGCAGTGAAATTCAAAAGTTTCTCCACAAAAAGAAAACCACCTCCACGAGAGGCATACAGCTCTTACCAGTAATTCTTTTGCGGTGATGTGCAAGTGAAGACACATTCTTCCTGTTTACACAGCTTTTAGCCTCCTGAGGATATCCCACAGTGCTTAGGGGTAACCACTCTGGCCAGCAGCTCTGCTGCTCTGATGCCAGATAAACACACATCCACCCCTACCCCTGTAAAGCTCCGGAACTATGAAACTCCCCTTCCTGTTTTCTTGGCAAGTGCTCACTTATGTGGCCAAGTGACAATGGCTGCTCCACAGAGCAAATGATCCCCTGCTTGGATCAATGCTGAGTTACTGGAACTGATCAGTGTTTGAGGAGAGGAGGCTGTGCAGGGACCACGATCACCTCCCCCACCCCTTCCCACAAGACCCATCGTCAAAATGGAGAGAGCTGCACTGTGGGATAGCTGCCCTTGAGTGCTGCTTTCATCAGCAATGGAAGTGCTGCTAATGTAAACACTCTCTTACACCTGAGGAATTGAGTGAGTACACAAACCAGCACTTTACTTTCTCCGGTTCCCTATCACCGGTGAAACTTACAGAGCAAAAACTCTGCAAGTGTAGACACACCCCTAGTAAGCAAACTGCACCAGCAACCCTTTGAACTGCCAAAGGCACATTCAACCACCATTCTGCTCTTGCTGAGCCTATTGTTGAACTGATCCTTGCTGCTGTCCAAGTGTCCAGTGTACAGCTTCATGAGCCATGGGAGAAACGAGTAGGCTGGGTCTCTGTTGCCCAGTCTTTAGATTATGTATTAGTTATATTGATTACTTAAGAATCCCCAGTTATCACTTTGAGGATTGACAGGTTCTTGCCCCAAGATCAGGCCCAATATTATTCAAATTATTATATAGTTGGGAACCCTGATGTACACAGTTGCAACTCTCACACTGTAGGTACTCCTCTGTATTTACAAATACAGTTTATTAATACATTTAGCAAAGTCACAAACACCCCAACTCAGTAAGGTACATAGAGATACTACAGAATGTACATCTGCACATCCATAGACTCACGCCATCTCCTGTAGAACAACCTGACATGTTAGCCACCATCTTCCTCATCACCATCACCTTCCCCATCATCACCAGTGGCCATCATTCTGGCACCTCCCAAGGACTACATCTCCCACTCCTACCACCTCTACTCTGGGATGCCACTTTTATAATACGTTATGCTGATGCCACCATGTTCTATACATATTTAGTAGGGGATTTTCCCCTTTTCCTTATTTGTATTTCCTCACCTTACTAATGTTGGAGTGTCTTTTTCCTATAGGTTAGTATATTGATGATCTCAACTTATTATCATATACATCCATTTGTTACCATGGCCCTTTTGTGGTTAGGTATCACATGTGTTATTTCTGTCCTAACTGGTTATTTCTGTTCTTTCCAAGTTCCAAGTTGTGGTGTACATGTTAAGTTTAAAGGGTATGAACTTAGGAAGCCTCCTGTGCCAACCTGTTTGAACACATCCTCTATGTTAAAGGTTGCAGCCACACATGGACCTTATGCTTTAGCTCTTCATCGTCTGTCTAGGTGAAAGGTCCCAAACATATGTATGCTAACTTTGCCTTAGCTCAACATACGGGATGTTACCTGCAGGTCCCTTGTGTTACAGCCAAAATATACACTAATATAGACCTATAAACCTATTATAATAAAACAAATAATCAAACCCATAAGAAAATAAGAAACTTATAAGAAAAGATATATAGGCAAGCAAGCAAGCTGGCCTGAGATGTATCTCATGTACCTGTTATGTATATCATTTCATTTCCAGGACAACTTCTGTGGTTGACTCATGTACCTGTGGTCAGAACTTTCCCTTAAGCTCTATTTTTTGGCTTCCCAAATACTTGGGGTTTTCCACTGGGCGATTTATCTGTGCAAAATGTATCTGTTCAAAATGCATAGGCCTCAAGCATTATGCTAACTTGCTGAAGCTAATGTCTTACAGGATACAGGCCTGTAGGTTTCTTGCATTACTGCTGAATATAATGCAAAGCAGTAAATATAATAAAGGCAAGCTAGCCCACTGGGCTACAGGCTCCCAGGATCATTACTGGCATTTTAACGTCACCAGTGGTTATTTTGTGGTCCGGAAAGAAGGTCCATCCTTGCAGCTTTCTGAACACACCTGTGTTCTTAAATATGTGCATGTCATGCCCATTCACTGACCATCCCACTTTGATGTCAGGAAAAAGGCCCCAGAGATCCAACAGCACTTGCAACACCATTGAAAAGTATCACTTTCTGTTTAGGTACTCTTAGGCAAGGTGGTCTAGTGCCAGCATATGCATGCCATCTGTCACCCCACCACAGTTAGGGAACCCCATGGCAGCAAAACCATCCAGTATCTCCTGCACATTGCCCAGAGACACAACCTTTCTTAGCAAAAGCTGATTAATGATTCTGCATACTTGGATCACAACAGCCCCCACGGTGCATTTACCAACTCAAAATTTATTCCCCACTGACCGGTAGCAGTCTGGCATTGCAAATTGCCACACAGCGATCGCCACTCGCTTCTCCGCTGTCAGAGCAGCTCTCATTTTAGTATTGCTGCACTGCAGGGCTGGGGTGAGCACTGCTCACAGTTCCTGGAACGTGGCCTTGTGCATATGAAAGTTCTGCAGCCACTGTTCGTCTTCCCATACCTGCATAATGGTGCTTTCCCACCAGTCAGTGTTTGTTTCTTGGGACCAGAAACAGTGCTCCACCATGGTCAGCTGCTGCTCAACTGCCAGCAGCAACCAGGTATTGTTTCATTCTATGGCTTCCAGAAGAGCTGCTTGAAGCACATTGCAATGCTCCGCGCAGCCGCTCTTCTTGTGGCTCTGGAAATACTGCAGGATAAGGTGTGTGGTGTTCGTAATGCTCACAACAGTAGTGTACAGCTGAGCGGGGTCCATGCTTCTCAGAATATGACATACACACAGCTATGCCAGACTTTTGAAAAAAGGAGAGAAATATTTTGGGTTGCAGTTGAAATCAGGGGAGGGAGAAAACTGCATCCTGGGACGTTGAAGCCATGTTCCCAGTCCCCCCATGAGAATGTTTTGATCCCCATGAGGCATTGCAGCTCTTCCCAAAACCCTCTGCAGCAAGTTGCACTGTGGGATAGCTACCCACATTGCACTGCTCTCTGCATCAGTGCAAGAGGTGCTAGCCATACCACAAAGAGTGTGGTATGGATGCACACTACCAACTTAATTACTGTGGCGGCTGGACATCAACTTACCTGAAGCTGACTTAAGTTTGTAGTGTACACGTGTCCCAGGGAAGAGTAGTGAACACTATCTGCTGCTTCCCCCTACATGTGAGGTTTTGCACCAATGGACTCTAAATGTTTAACCATGAGTAGGCAAGAAAAATGTAAATTTGGATCAAGCTGGGCAAGTTGGTCATAGGGCAAAGGAGACCATGAACCATGCTCCTCTTTGTTAAGCAATGAGTCAAAATGATAGTGTTACTAGACATAAATTAATAAATAAATAAAAATGCAAAGCATTGTAGAAATAAACAATAAGACAGATGAAGAGAAAGCAAGAGACACTAGAAAAGTGGGTAGAAAGGCAGCTCTGAAGGCAGAGGGGAGAGCAGCGGCAGTTGGCCAGGCTCCCAGCTCTGAAGGCAGCATCACCGCCACCAGCAGTTCAGAAGTAAGAGTGGCATGCTATACCCTTACTTCTCCCCTGCTGCTGGCAGCAGTGCTGGCTTCAGAAATGGGTACCTGGCCAGCAGCCACCGCTCTCCAGCTGCCCAGCTCTGAATATGTGCAGTAAGTTTTTTCCCCTAAATCGTCTCATGGCCCCCCACCCCCAACCCATTCCATGCCCTTTAGGAGGGCATGCCTCCCAGTTTGAGAATGTCTGGTTTACAACATGCTTTACAAGTGTTTATTCCCCACCTCATAAGGCTTTTTCCCAAGCCTTTACTTACTACCAAGGCACAGGGAAGAAGAGAGATCTCATCTCTCTGAGATCCTGGGCTCCTTTGCCCTTCTGCCTTCCAACCTCCTCCTGACACTCATTTAATCATCCTCAGCTGAGGAGCTGAATCCCCTTGCTGACTGATTAATCACCTGGTACTTAATCAATTATTTCATCACTTTGGCTCATGTGGGAACACTTACTGAGGCCATGTCCACACTAAAAAATTAAGTTGACCTAGCTTATGTTGGCATACAGCCATCGCAGTAACTGTATTGCTTGTGCATGTCTACACTTTGATCCTTGTGTCAGCGGTGCACGTCCTCACCAGGTGCGATTGTGTTGATTGTATTGTCTGTGTGGGGCATTGTGGGATGGTTTCTGAAAGTCAGTAACAGCTGATATAAGCAACGCAGTGTCTACACTGACACTGTGTCAACCTAACTACATTGGCCTTGACGCCACACAACTTGTGGAGGTGGGGTTATTAAGTTGGCATAGTTGGGCAGTAACATCAGCAGAAGAAAAATTTAAGTGCAGGCACTTCCATAGTTAGGTCGATGTAAGCTGCCTTGTGTCGACCTAACTCTGTGGTGTACACCAGACCTAAGTGCATAAAATGAGGAGTCAGCCTTAGGCTATTCACACCCTGTTACAGTTTAATTATAGTTTAATTTATAAACTATCTCAGATTTTTTTAATGAATTCTCAGTTTAAAAAAAGATATAATCAAGGTACAGTTCTCAATTAAATTCCACATGGTAGATTTTAACATTAATTTCTACAGAACCCTGTATGTTTCATTCCAATTAAACTCTATATCGCATAACCATAAAAAGAGTCCAATAATGATGGGTATCTTTGGAACATTTCTGTCTCTCTTGGACCTCTCTATAAACTTTCCTCTGGATATTCAGATCAACATGCCTCCAGGTTATTTCCTGGTGTCTGATGTCTCCATTTTATTGTTCTCATTAAAATGAACTATGGAAAATAGTTCCCTGTCGTTCTTGCAAAGACCCCATTGCTTTCTTTTCAATCCATTAGATATTGTTGTGAATCAAATTTTGTTGCTCTGTGTGTGTGTGTGTCTGTGTGTGTGTGACTCTCAAACAAATGCCTCCTCTCCCACTCAAAGATTAGAAGGATGAGTTCTTCATTTAACAGCCATGAAGCATTTTGATTGTCTATTCAGGTCAGCATCTTTTCAGCTAAGACACTTACATGCCCATTGTCAGAAAAAACAATTCCCTTTTGGTAGTAAAATACCTACTTTTCCACTGTGTCCATCCAGAATGCTATCTCAATTCAATGCATTTCATTTTTTCCTCCCCACTAATAAAAACATTAGATAGAGAGAGAGAGAGAGAGACTTATGCCTGCAAGTGTACTGAGGCTGCATCATATCTTTAAAAAGCACAGTACCTTGAATTTCATATCTACTTTATTGTGGCCATAACCGCTGTTTTATGTGGTAATATTAAATACAGCACACACTGCTTTTTAAGGATAGGTGAACTGCTTCAAATAAAATAATGAAAGACCTGATCCTTCACACAAAACTGAACCTGAAGCTGTTCCGAGGTTTGAGAAAATTAGTTTGTTATTTTATAAACTATTTTCTTATTCTCTTCCTTCTTTTTTTCTCAGAAGCAAACATACTGAAACACAGCTAGAAAAGATATCCTTACGTTTTCCAATCCTAACAAGGTAAGGGAGCACTGGACTTCTTGAGAGGAAACCTGTTATCCCAAAATTGACAGCCCAAATTCTATACCAAGAAGTGAACAATTAAGTTTGGATAGGCATCCAAACTTTGGGACACTTCCCTGAAAAAAACGGAGGACATTGTGGACGTAAATCCATCACCACGTTTAATATTTACAAGAGACTTTGACTCATTACAGACCTAATTACAGAGCTTTAGTGATGGGTCTATTGCATTTAAGGATGCTAAAGAAAGATCTGGTATTTGAACATTTTGATGGTACCAATATGTAATCATAGGAAAGCATAGACTGCAGTTTCAAGCCTGACGTGTCTTTAAACCTTATGTTTGCTGAATAGGTCATCTTGGTTTCATTGTATGAAATACTGTACTGTGTTGCAGATGTTATCGGTATTTGTGGGCAAGTTATTTGGGGTTTGTGTTTGTGTTCAGACAATTTGTACCCAGTATTCATATCTTCAAAAGAATCTTCAGAAACAGACTCATTTGAGAAATGCTGACAACTTAATTTCTTGCCTTATTCACTTTTATTAGAGGTCCTGCCTCCCAGGGTTTGTAGGTAGGGTAAAAACGTACACCTCTGGAATTCCTCTGTGTGTTTTCAGGATGGCTCATTTCTCTTGTTCATAATGCTCAGGTTACTTAACATCTGAATCACTATAAATTGCAAGTCTGTCTTGTCTGAATACAGTAGCAAGACTCTTTAGTTTATAAGATCTTTGAGGATAGGGATTGTCTACAACTGCTGTTTTGGGTTTGGTTTTTTGGTTTTTTTTACAGGGCCTGGAACAGTGAAGCCTCATTCTTGGTTGATCTTTAGGCACTTCCATGATAAACATGATTCATAATAAATAATAATAATTAATTAATAATTAATAAATAACATTCATTGGGTTTTGGCTACTGTCACATTCAGGGTATCCTCTCAAACATCTGAGAGAGACTTTGAGTATCCTCTTCTGAAGACCTTCTAGAGAACCTGGAGTACTTCCATGATGTGAGATTTGGTTCAAGAGATTCTGGGGATTGCTACTCACCAGTCATCCTGCTTTCAAATGTCCTGCAGTATCATCTTGCTTTTGTGTGTTTTCCCTCTGCATCCTTGTTGCATCTTCTTGAGACTCAGGTCTCACATTCAATCTCCCAACCACTTTACCAAATCCACGGAATAAATTGAGAGCAGAAGGTACAACTCATTCAGGATGTACCAACTTTTCCTGTTTCTCTGGCATGTCTCCATGAGACAAACTGTCAATCGCTCTCTTCCTGACCCACCTTAGTAGTTGTTCTAATTTTCCTGCTGATGTCTTGTGCCATACCTGTCATTTCTGCCACTGCATTTATATTTATGTATGTATTTCAGTTTATTCAAACGCACGACCCTGATCCTTATTATCCTGAGTGCCTCCACTGAACTCAGCTGTTGTGTATCATATAGGAAGAAAAGCAGTCTGAAAAATGTCATGTAGGGTTTAATTGGTTAAAACCTACAATATGTACACAATAACACATCCTTTCTGCTCCATGTCAGATTTTCCATAGAATCTCCGGATTCATGGAGTACACCCATTCCCCCTTTCTAAGCATAATGTGTGAGATGAGAAAGGGCTTGCCTGGAAATTAAATGAGAAAGATTAAGACTAACAACTGTGGCTGGCAGGTATATCTTCTTTTTCCAAGTTAATTTAACACGTTTACCCACGAGATAGGCATGGCAGATGACATATACATTATAATTTCAAACTATGTAGTTACAAACTTTGCCCTGCGCAATCAGGCCTTTTCAGTTATTTGTAGGCCAGTTACACATTGATCCAATATGCCTTCCTCACAAAAAAGGAGAAAGGAACCTGCCTTGTAATCTGAAATCTGTCAGAATTTATCCCATAGTGGGCATGGCTGTCATGTGAACAGAATAATTAGAGGGGACTACATGGCTGCCATGGCCACAGAAACTTAATCCAAGTATGTTCAGGTAACACACAGCTGTGGGATGGCTTTATTCCAAAGGGGGCCATAGCAATCTGTCCTGTGTGAAGTGGATACTTTACACCAAGTGGCAACTCAGCCATTAGTATAAGGGTTTGGCGTAGGTATGCCTGGAAGCCCTGTAAGTGAATCTTCATTTAGGCCGTGATGCAATTTTATTTCTTTAATCAAACATTTCATGCTGAGGGCATCTCTGTAAACACAAATTTGTACAAATCTGTGCTCAGTTAATTTGGTCTTTTCAATAGATTTAGCATAATATTATCAAAAGCATCTAATTGATTTAGGAGACTAAGTCCCATTGACTTTCAATGAGAGTAAGGGCTTGCCTAACTGGAAAGTTATACTGACACATAAGGTAAGGTATGAATTTAAACCACTATTAATTATACTGGTACAACTCCCATATAGACATTGTTATTCCAGTGTAAGAGGGTCATGGTGCAGGTGCAGAAGGGTCATTGTTATTCCAGCGTAAGAGCGGGAGAGGAGCGAGTTAGGTTATGTTTCTTTGAAAATGGTTTTCAAAAAAGCCACTCTCATTCTGGAATAAAAGCTCCCACACAGGGGATCTACATAGGTTTGACTACAGAGGTTTAACCATAGTAGTATAATTATACCGGTATAATTTCCCACATAAACAAACCCTTAGGCTCCTAAAGCCCAGATCCACAAAGGGAATTAGGTGCCATTTCCCTGTAAGTGCTTGCAGTGTAGAAATTGCTTGGCAGTAAGCTAATGCAAATCTGATCAATGGGCTGGTGAGTAGCCATGAGACTAGAAATACCAAAACCTCCTGTAATATATGTCACCACATAAATCTTTGATGACTATAGTGATTTCACTACACTGAAATAGTTGTGTGGGGGAGGTTATACTATAGGAGCTTCATTAATATTGTCTTTATGAACTGGTTCCACACTTTAATTAGTTTTATTAAAAGCCTAACGGTGAAGTTCTCTAGAACAGTCTGAGACTTTCTCCCAGATAAAATTAGAAAATTATAATGTGATGGACTATAACATCCCTCTGACTGAGACTGCTGGACAAAACAAGTACCTGACACAATCACTGGAATTAGTTTGAAAGAGAAGTAACAGTTAACTCCAGCCTATATTTCTGGGTGATTTTAGTAGAGGAAATAGTCTTGATATAGGAGTCTGATCTTAAATATAAAAAGAAAAGGAGTACTTGTGGCACCTTAGAGACTAACAAATTTATTTGAGCATAAGCTTTCGTGAGCTACAGCTCACTTCATCGGATGCATTCAGTGGAAAATACAGTGGGGAGATTTATATACACAGAGAACATGAAACAATGGGTGTTACCATACACACTATAAGGAGAGTGATCAGGTAAGGTGAGCTATTACCAGCAGGAGAGCTGGTGGGGGGGGGAACATTTTGTAGTGATAATCAAGGTGGGCCATTTCCAGCAGTTGACAAGAACGTCTGAGGAACAACGGAGGGAGGGGGGGGAAGGAGGGAATAAACATGGGGAAATAGTTTTACTTTGCGTAATGACCCATCCACTCCTAGTCTTTATTCAAGCCTAAGTTAATTGTATCCAGTTTGCAAATTAATTCCAATTCAGCAGTCTCTCATTGGAGTCTGTTTTTGAAGTTTTTTTTGTTGAAGAATTGCCACTTTTAGGTCTGTAATCGAATGACCAAAGAGATTGAAGTGTTCTCCGACTGGTTTTTGAATGTTATAATTCTTGACGTCTGATTTGTGTCCATTTATTCTTTTACGTAGAGACTGTCCAGTTTGGCCAATGTACATGGCAGAGGGGCATTGCTGGCACGTGATGGCATATATCACATTGGTAGATGTGCAGGTGAACGAGCCTCTGATAGTGCGGCTGATGTGATTAGGCCCTATGATGGTGTCCCCTGAATAGATATGTGGGCACAGTTGGCAACGGGCTTTGTTGCAAGGATAGGTTCCTGGGTTAGTGGTTCTGTGGTGTGGTGTGTGGTTGCTGGTGAGTATTTGTTTCAGGTTGGGGGGCTGTCTGTAAGCAAGGACTGGCCTGTCTCCCAAGGTCTGTGAGAGTGATGGGTGGTCCTTCAGGATAGGTTATAGATCCTTGGTGATGCGTTGGAGAGGTTTTAGTGGGTGCTGAAGGTGATGGCTAGTGGCGTTCTGTTATTTTCTTTGTTGGGTCTGTCCTGTAGTAGGTAATTTCTGGGTACTCTTCTGGCTCTGTCAATCTGGTTCTTCACTTCAGCAGGTGGGTATTGTAGTTGTAAGAACTCTCGATAGAGATCTTGTAGGTGTTTGTCTCTGTCTGAGGGGTTGGCGCAAATGTGGTTGTATCGTAGAGCTTGGCTGTAGACAATGGATCGTGTGGTGTGGTCTGGATGAAAGCTGGAGGCATGTAGGTAGGCATAGCGGTCAGTAGGTTTCCGGTATAGGGTGGTGTTTATGTGACCATTGCTTATTAGCAGCGTAGTGTCCAGGAAGTGGATCTCTTGTGTGGACTGGTCCAGGCTGAGGTTGATGGTGGGATGGAAATTGTTGAAATCATGGTGGAATTCCTCAAGGGCTTCTTTTCCATGGGTCCAGATGATGAAGATGTCATCAATATAGCGCAAGTAGAGTAGGGGCTTTAGGGGACGAGAGCTGAGGAAGCGTTGTTCTAAATCAGCCATAAAAATGTTGGCATACTGTGGGGCCATGTGGGTACCCATAGCAGTGCTGCTGATTTGAAGGTATACATTGTCCCCAAATGTGAAATAGTTATGGGTGAGGACAAAGTCACAAAGTTCAGCCACCAGGTTTGCTCTGACATTATCGGGGATACTGTTCCTGACGGCCTGTAGTCCATCTTTGTGTGGAATGTTGGTGTAGAGGGCTTCTACATCCATAGTGGCCAGGATGGTGTTATCAGGAAGATCACCAATGAATTGTAGTTGCCTCAGGAAGTCAGTGGTGTCTCGAAGGTAGCTGGGAGTGCTGGTAGCGTAGGGCCTGAGGAGGGAGTCTACATAACCAGACAATCCTGCTGTCAGGGTGCCAGTGCCTGAGATGATGGGGTGTCCAGGATTTCCAGGTTTATGGATCTTGGGTAGCAGATAGAATGCCCCTGGTCGGGGTTCTAGGGGTATTTCTGTGCGGATTTGTTCTTGTGCTTTTTCAGGGAGTTTCTTGAGCAAATGCTGTAGTTTCTTTTGGTAACTCTCAGTGGGATCAGAGGGTAATGGCTTGTAGAAAGTGGTGTTGGAGAGCTGCCGAGCAGCCTCTTGTTCATATTCCAACCTATTCATGATGATGACAGCACCTCCTTTGTCAGACTTTTTGATTATGATGTCAGAGTTGTTTCTGAGGCTGTGGATGGCATTGTGTTCTGCACGGCTGAGTTTATGGGGCAAGTGATGCTGCTTTTCCACAATTTCAGCCCGTGCACATCGGCAGAAGCACTCTCTGTAGAAGTCCAGTCTGTTGTTTCGACCTTCAAGAAGAGTCCACCCAAAATTCTTCTTTTTGTAGTCTTGGTAGGAAGGTCTCTGGGGGTTAGTATGTTGTTCAGAGGCGTGTTGGAAATATTCCTTGAGTCGGAGACGTCGAAAATAGGATTCTAGGTCACCACAGAACTGTATCATGTTCGTGGCAGTGTGGGGGCAGAAGGAGAGGCCCCGAGATAGGACAGATTCTTCTGCTGGGCTAAGAGTATAGTTGGATAGATTAACAATATTGCTGGGTGGCTTAAGGGAACCACTGTTTTGAATAGCACTCTGACCCTACTGGCATGACCTCATGTGCGTGGTGCAGGTGAGGTCACATTGGTGGGCGCTAGGCAGTGTACTCTTCATAATGGCATCCCCATGTGGCATGACCTTGCACACACCATGCATGTGACATCACGCCAGCAGGGGTGGGCCCATGCTGTTCCTGGAGTTTCCAGCATGTCTGGTATTCTGGGAATGCATGAGTGGCCACCCTAACTGCATCTCGAAGCAAGTTTGCCAGATCATGTCCACAGACTCATGGTAGGGGACTCATGCTAGTGCTCTAAAAAATAGCCATGGAGATGTTACAGCTCGCGCTCTCAAGCACTCCGCTCCCAGATTTCAGAGCCTGAGCTCCAGCCCGAGCCACAACATCAAAGCCCCATGTGCACAGTTATTTTTAGAGATCTAGCACAAGCCCCGCTAGCACAAGTCTATGGATCCAGGATGGCTCCCAGGTTCAGTGTAGACGTGCCCTTTATGATTTAGTTTACTAAGAAAACTAAGATGTTATTTCTCTCAGTATGGTGGAGTCAGTCAAGTTGTTGAAGACCAGACTATATTCTGCCTTATACCATACTAACTAACTAACAACATTGCCAGCTAAAGTCAGGCTCTAATATCCTGATTGGAAATGATGATACATGAGGGAGAAAAAAATATAACCAACTTGATTTTAAAATCCCAAGGTAAACTGGCCGGGGTGGAAGTTAGAACAATTTCATTTGGACTTGTAAGCTTAGCAAATGCAACACTAAAATCACTGATCGAAAATAAAGAAGCTTAACATTTTATTTTGCAGAATCACATTTCTGGCCGTAACATACTTCAACAACTACAACAAAAACAGATAGCTTTCTAATCTGTATTAAGTGTATCTGCATACGTCTTTTGTTTCATGTTGTAAAAGTACTAAAGGCAAGGAAAATTAGTTTTATTCTGGCTTCAAGTGGCTTCAAGATAAACAGTTGCAGCCCTAGAGATGAAAAGAAGAAAGTCCATCACAGAACACAAGAATAACCTCACAAATTCTCAATGATTGAAAACTAGTTGCAACTTGACCTCTGCAGAGGCCTTAATATGTAAAGCCGCCTCACTATCTGCATCCTGCTGAAGAGAATATTCCTTCAAAACTGCAACTGTAATCCCCGGGAGAGCAACATTTCTCTGAAAGAGTTTGTATGGTACAGGCACTGCCTTTCTGTACTATCAATGTGGTATAAAAACAACATAAAAATATGTCCTGAAATAAAACATCTACATTGTATCCAATCTTGTCTGTTTATCTATGTACTCATAATGGTATGTAGTATATATGTGTATATATAAAATACAAGAAACACTATACGGTATGTAGCATTGTACTTCTACACAAACATTTTATTACAGTTATTGGTGCATGTAAAGTATATACAATACTGCATACTGTCTCCCATATTTTATCTATAGGGATTGCATCTTCACTTCTCTTCATCAGCCTTCCAAGTCTGTCCTACCAGCAGCTTCCTGGAGGCATACAGGATAAAACTTTCAAAAGCAGCTAAGTGATTTAAGAGCCCAAATCCCATTTTCAAAAGTGAGATAGGCACTTAGGTCTGGGGCATGCTATGCTACCAGCCACCTCTCTCGGGTGGCAGATCAGGCTAGACTTCCAAGACTTCAAGATCTTAACTTTGCGGATGATATGGTTCTGTTGGACATAGATGACGATGCCATGAAAACGAGCCCTATCAATGTCCAAGGTGAGGCCGCCAAAGTAGGATTAAAAATCAGCCAAAAGAAAATGAACTCATGATCATTGAAAGAGGAGTCAGCAATGATGGTGTGTATGTGATTGACAGTGAAGAACACCGCATGGTTAATGAGTTTGTGTATCTCAGAAGCATAAGCAGTGCTGATGGCCAACTCTATAAGGGGATGAAAGCAAGAACGGGAAAGGCACGTGGAGCTTTTCTGAGACTGCCAAATAGCTGGAAAAATGAAATTCATACAAAAAACAAGATAAAGTTATCTAGTGCATTGTGCTAACCACATTGTTATAGGCTCCTGAAACTTGGCAAATGCTCGAATAGGAAACATAGCACATTCCATCAGAGATGCTTGCTGAGAATATTTGGTGTCTGCTAGTGGGATAAAGTAACCAATGCTGATGTGTTACAAAGGACTGGCCAACAGACTGTAGAGACAATTATTTGAGAAAGAAGGCTGAAGTGGTTTGGGTATGTTGTACAAATGTCAAAGAGCTGTATTCCTAGACAAGCCCTTCATTGGATACCATGTGGTGGAAGATGGAAAAGAGGAAGACAATAGATGACATATCAGGAAACCACTGAGAATGAGGTCACTGGCATGGAAACAGACTACAATGGACCAAGAAACATGGCATTAGACAAAGGCAGGTGGAAAAACTGAGTTGCTGCATGTGTCACGCAGCACAAGAGCATCTAATGAAGAAATAGGCCCTTAGGAGGAGAAGCTTCACGCTGTTCTATGTGAGCTCTTATGCCACACTCCTCACCGTCGTATCGGAGCACGCTCCACTCGTGTATTCAGCCCAGATGTTAAACCAGGTGTTTAAATCCTGTTTTCAAAAGTGACTCTGTTAAGTCAGTTAGACATTTTTGAAAATTTTCCCCATAATCTCTGGAAACCCTTGCGGAATAATCAAGAACACAGCAGTTCAGTGACAGTGGGATTTGGGACCCCTGCAGCAGCGAAACAGTTAATTTTTTTATGAAGACTCAGGGGAAAAAAACAGACTCGGAGCAGCCTTGTGTTGGGAGGCGGGTTAGAAAATGAGGCTGTTGCTGTTGTTTTCATTGTGTGCACTCTAATCAGGCAGAGTAAGAACAATAATGCATGTAATGCTGATTTTGGAATGTGTCCATGCAGCTTTTCCCAGGCTAGGCAGCCTTGGGAACCACTGATAGTGTGGCACACCGGGGGCACAGCCTCAATCACCAAGCACAGGGCAGGGCAGCCTTTTCTGGGGATAAAATATGTGAGAGATGACAAGAATCTTCCCAGCATGGGAAGTGGTAATAACCAATATATATATATATACACGCACAACGGTGCAAAACTGTGTGAATACAGCATGCACTGTAGCCTTCCTGCAGGCAAGGCTCATATTGGAAAGGTAGAATATTATTTTTCTTTTCCTCCCTTTTTTGTTTGTTTGTTTCCCCTTCTTGCATTAGACATCCCCTCCCCCACCCTCCAGTACCACGCTTTGAAGCCAAGATGAAAGCAGTGCTGTGGCTGCTGGCACAGAGAGGATACAGGGAGACTGACTGAAGTGTGCTTTAGTTTAAGAGGCCATATTTTTCTCGTAAGTATCCGGGGGGGGGGAGAGGGAAGAAAGTTATTTAGCTAAAAACGATATATTACCACTTCATTGAAAAGTATATTGTATATCTTGGATTGAAATATGGTCCTGTTTTTCAAAGCTTTTTGTTTCAAGGATGGCGGGTTTAGGGTAGCTAAGATGTAGCATTCTCCCCTAAAGCAACTGCCCATGTTTTATTCATAAAAACCTGCCACATAAGGGTATGATGAGAACTGACACACCATGTAATAGCTCAGTCAAATCAATGCTGTTTATTTCTTGGTAGTAGAAGTTACGTAAAAATCAGTACCAAAAAAACACCTCTTGTTTTTAAACAGAAAGAAGGATTTTTTTTTAACAACAAGGATCCAAAGCATCGTCAAGTTTTCATTTGTTTTTCAATTTTCCAAGGAGATGAACAATTCCCCTGGGCCAGTTGTCTTCAAAAAATCTGGAGGAGAGAGAGGAAGAATTTACAAGCATAGGCCCTGCTTCTGCAAACACTTAAATATCTGCTTAGCTACTATACAAGAGGAATCCCATTGGGTTATATCCTGGCCCCAGTGGAGTCAGTGAGAGTTTTACCCATGGACTTTAACAGGGGCAGGATGTCACTCACTGCGCTGAATTTGTGTCCATGCTTATAGGATCAGGACCTTAGGGTTACATTCGTCATCTGAGCCAAACTAGCGAGCTGATGCTGGATGTCGTGTATGAAGGTTCTACTGAGGCTGACGGAGGAAGGAATCCTGATGCTTAAGCTCATGGAGCAGCTGCTGAGCTACAGTGGAACCATTTGAAGACCCTAATGCTCTAATAGCCCCGTTGTTCCTGTATCTTCACTTGCAGGGAGTGATAGGCCAGACAGTGGCAGATCTATGATCAGGAACTACTTGGTTAGATTGGTTTGGACTGCTGCTTTAATCTTTAACCAATATCACCGAAGTTCACTTACCTATAACTTAATTTACAGTTTAGAATTTCACACTTATTTAACATCTGGTTCTTACCACTAAACTATCTGGCACTAGCTAAATTCTGTTCCAACTAAGCAGCAGCATTACCATTTAAATCAATATGCAAAAAAAAAATGTTGTTTTCTTGGGGGCATCCTCTAATGGGAGTTCTATGATCAAAGCATAATATTAAATTAAACTTTCAAGCTAAATGTCTCCTGTAGCAAAAACAGTACTAATTAGCATGCCTAAGAATTTTTTGGAACCCATGGAAGAAAGAAATTACAACAATTGGTAAATATGCCTTGAAGGATGCACCACATGCAGCACAGTGAGTTACAATTTCTAACTAATGATTTATTTTGAACTAATCCTGACCCGGTTGCTGTCTACTAACTGCAAGCCAACTTTCATAGGTCAAGTATCTTGGCGTACAGAGTAAGCCATGTATGCTGCTGAAGGGAGACCATTAAGCCAATTCTCAACTGGATGTAGCTAGTTCTATATTAGAGATTAATGGACAAACTAAAGAGTCGTGAAATAGCTGATACATTTTACAGCAAGACAGATTATGCATGAAATAACCCAGGGGTCAACTTCGGGAAGTAACACAGGAATATTAAGAGTTCCTTCTTACATTCGTACTAGGATACCAGGCTGGTATTTTTTCAAAATAATCAACTTGCAAACAAGAAGCAGGCAGACATACAGGTGGACCAACCTATTCACAGATCCCAAAGTGACATCCTGGTAGCATCATGAGCAGACACTGAAGAGGTTTGGTATGGCTGATCTTTCTTGGAAGACCAGAATCATTACATGTTTGTATTTTAGTTTGGGGCTGCAGCGTGCCTCTTGTTTATATACCATAGATCTGCTAAAGCCTCTCTGTCCTCCAGATAACCCTGGGATGGTATATTAAGGCATGTCTCTTATTTGCTGTATTTTGTCTAGCCAAATTATAATTGTAGGACTCTCTTTTGTAACTACAGTGATACATTTGCTATCAGCCATTCTTTAAAAAATAATACAGAACCTTTCAGGAGTTTAAGTGGGAGGAAATATGAAGAATGACGTAAAAGGAAACATCCAACATATAAATCAACTGCCATAATTGACTTGCCAAGACACTGGGCAATGAACCTTGCATATCAGAAGACCACATGGAACTCCATTGCTCTAAATCAACCTGTGAATAATAATACAGTAGTGCAAGAATGTTAACTGAAAGATTAAGTCAATGGAATAGAACAATGTTGCATAAATATGCTCTCCTGGTGCTACATAAAATTCTGCTATGGATCAGAAACTGGCTGAAAGAAAAAGAGAAAAAAGAACAATGAAGATTTAATTTTCAATATGACAAAAGATCAGCAGTAGGGTGATCCACGGTTCTCTCTACTAAACTCAGCAAGGTTTATATAATTAAGGGGGTGAACAATGAGGCATCAGTATTTGCAGATGGCACAAGATTATTACTCAAGACCAGAGAAAACTGAGAAGTTCAGAGTGGCTTACTGCTGGGGAATAGGCCACACGATGGCAGAAGTCTTTGTTGACAAATGCAAAGTAATGCACATTAGAAGGATAATAATTTGAACTGCTTACACACGTTGCAGGGTTCTAAATCAGCTGTAACCATCAGGAAAAAGACTTGGGTACCAGTCAGAACAGTGCAGTGAAAATTTCTGATCAATGTACAGTAATATTAAGAAAGTAAAAAGACAACTGTTAAGATTCAAACAGGGATTGTTATATAAGAAGAATATAGAGAGTTATAAAAGTTAATGCTAAACTTTTGGAAGGGTTGTTAAGACTTATGATTAAGGGGTTAAGTCAATCTCTAAATACTAGGGATTCAGAATAGACCAGTGTGGGAGATTATCCCACATCTGCCTAACACAAGGTTCTTGCACTTTCTTCTGAAGCATCGGGTGCTGGCCACTGTCTGGGTCAAGTTACTGGGCTAGATGGACCATGAGTCTGATCCAATCTGGCAACAGCTGTATTCCTAAGGTATAGAATAGAAAATAATTCTTATATTTGAACTTTTAGTACAGACTTTAATAATTATAGAATCAATTTCATATACAAGTTTTGCTTTTCCATTGTCATCTCCTATTTGCCACAGAAAGGTTCATGAGCACCAGCCATGATTTAACCTTCGCAGTGACATTCTTTATCTTATGAACTGCATATTAAAGTGAACAAAGTCATGTCTTGCATACAGTAGCTCAGGATTTGACTCTTTCATCCCAATATGGTATTAACCTATGTCCATTTTCTCCCCAATCACAAGATTTACTCACAGCAACTTTGGGTCTGCACACAGAACTCCCAGATAAACCACTGGAATTCCATGCATGGACAGCTTTCACCATCATCTGTCCCTTTATTGTGCTACAAATACTCAGCTAAAAGTTACTCTAGCTATTATCTCTATGAATTCTTCAAAAATATACCTTGTTTACACATCCTGAGCATCCAAAAGGTTTCATTCAGTTGATTAACGTCTCTCGGTTTGTCAATGAATTATTAATTTAATTTAACAATTGGCACAGGTCTTAGGGAAAGTGGTTCCCTCCTTCACCCTCTACTAATAGGCTGATATGTTACTGATATGTTACTTAGGGCCAGATTCTGCCTACACACTTGTTCATTGTTTCAGTTGAGATTAATGAGTGCCACTAGCACTGACTGATTCACTAAGAAGTAGGTAGCAGTTAAATAGAAACATTTTTTGAGGCATGGATAAACAGAGAATATTCAAATACAAAGGGCTAACCCATTTCTCATGTTGAGTGAATGCCACACAAAGGGAGTGGGTTATTTTACTTGTTTAACTTACCATTGTCCCTTTTCAGACAGAGGTGGGTTTTTTTAAGGGTATGCAAAGGAATCCTACTGCCAATGAGAAAATATTTCATGGCTTGGATGTCAGCAGAGAGCTATATTTCATGACTGACTCGTAGTAATAAGATTGGGTTTCTTTTAAAGTATGAGAACACCCCAAGGTTATAGTATGTTTACAGCATCCCAGAGAACTGCAGTAGGTGGATATACTCAAGCCAGCTATATGATGACTTGTTCAATTAACTCACTGCTACCATCCCAGTACTCCCCCATGAATTGGGCTAGAAAATTTTACCTGACACACATTACTCCAAAGCCTAAGTTTGCTAACCAGGGTGAAAGACATCCGCCATGTCCCCTTCCATCTAAGGGAATGAAACAGTTAATACTGTTAATCATAACCAGCTTGGAAATCAAAGAGCATTTTAAATTCAAAAACCTGAAAAGTTTAATCCTTATTTTTCTGCTTTCCCTTTGTTCTCTAATAAACAAAATCTCTCCAAAAAAAAACATGCTAAGAGCAGAGACAGTTGTTGTGTGACTGTAATAAACAAACAGAGGGTTTTTTTCTTGTTAAAATGTGTACTTTTTTATACTCTTCAAATATATAAACCACAACATAGGAAACTGTGTGATTAAGGCTATACAAACATCTCCACGCTGTGATGACATCTCAAACTTTGACACTTAATTACCAGTCTCTCCCACCTAACCCTCAACTTTCAATGACTACAAAACATTTTTTTACCTGCAACTTGTATTTCCTTGATTCAAATTCAGTCTCAACCACATTGAAATGTTTTGCTCTGCCACACAATGGAGTAGTAATCAGAATAGACTCTTTTGTCTTGAATTACGTTGTGCTCCATCTCCCGAACTCCCCCATCAAAATTACCAGCACACTCTGGAACAAATAGAATGATTTTTTAGAAAGGGGGAAAACACATAATTAATAATACCCTATCTGAATAACCAATTAAAGGTTTCTCACTGCATACGTGAACACAAATTCAAATTTTATGTGAAAATGTGAGAGTAATTAAACTGACAAACATATGGTCTTCTGCTGCCACAGCTACGTTGTGAAGCACAGAGAGGACAAGAAGGCTCTGGTAGGCTCTGGAGGTAGGGGCATATTCTCTTCTACTGGAAATAAGGCCAAGGAATGATTGATACAGGAATCAAGGAATTCTTGCCAGGTCATGCAGTGTTACTGAGACCAGAACCAAAGAACATCATATCTTTGGCTGAAATGTTTTCTTCAAAAAAAAGAAAATACTTTCCCTTGGCTGCTTGAATTTGTAGATAGAAAGAGAACGAACTCTGAGTGAGTTTGAGATGACTCTCAGAGTGAACGCATCACAACCAGTCCCAGCAGCTGATAGAAAACCAGAGTTTGATGCAACAGACTCAGCTTCAAATGGAGAGGAGCTCCCAGTTAGCCGAGTTCCAAACAAGTGGTTACCACTACTCTTCACTTTCTTCAATGGGACCCACTGCTGACAATTGTCTTTGTGATTACTTGGGATGCTGATGTCAGCTTCAAGAGATGCAGATCCCACGGGGGAAAAAATCTGAAAAATCTCTGGTGCTCAGAAGCAAGTGAAGATGTGTGCCTTGAAAACCTGCTGAGGACCGCTAATTCCCTAGGCTACCTGCTTGAATCATCACACCAACACCATCTTAGGGGGATGATTTAACCGTGTCAGAAGCAGCACTGGGCAATCTCCCTCTGTTCTCTTTTGGATAGTGAAACACATGGAAGTTGATCCTGAAAGATTAGGAGACCCGGATTCACTTCCCATCTCTTCTTGTGTAACTTTGGGCAAGCTACTTAATCTCTGCATGTATCAGTTTCTCCCCCTGTCAGATGGGGATAATAATAGTACTTCCCTAACTCATAGGAGGGTTTATTAGGATATCTAAATAAATAAGCACTGTAGACACCATGCACTTTCCAGCACTGGGGGATTCCCTTTGTCAGGGGAATCTCCAGGTGCCTCCTTAGGGCAGCTTGTAAATCTCTTTTACATGCTGGAGCAGCACAAAAGGGACTTTCCCAGGGTGGAGGATCTGGCCTATAGCTTTAGTTCTAAAAATCACATCAATAAAATCTTGTTCCACTTAACATTTTAGAGTCACGCATTTTTATATTTCTAAAGGGGGAATTATCCATCTATGCTGAGAGGCACTTAAAGAGGTAACACTATGTGGTTCTCTTTACACACACAAGTAATACTGAGTAATATGGGCCACTTCCAGGTTCTCACTGTTAAAGCACTTACCTCTATTGCAATTACATGTATCTCTCTGTGCTTCTTGGTCCTGCCTGCACCACAATACACCATTCTCTCCCCGATTGTAAAGGCACCCATTGCCATAGTATTTACGGCCATAGGCCCACAGATGTAGAGTCAATGCTGAAAATGCAGTTCTACTTTACACTGTAATCATTCTGTAAGACAGTTCCATGGTTGCTTTAGCCCTGCGGTAAACATGGCACTAATGGCGGGAGGAAGTAGTTCAGTGCCAGTGCACTAATACATGCTTAACTCCAGTTCTCAAGCATTCGTCTGATGGTGTTGCAAGAAAAAGTGCCTGCATAAATGGGAGGGGGAGAGGCTGTGGCGGAAAGGAGAAGAGCTTTTCTGATTCAGTATCCCTGTCACTGCCTTTGTCTGTCGCCATCACACGGTGATTGAGTTACATCCAAGGGAAGGGGGCTATGGGAATGAATCACTCTTCTAGCACCAGCACAGGAGCACTCTCCACCAGAGCCCCAGTGACAATACAGGGCAGCAAAAGAGCACAAGGATCTCTAGTGGGCCTTCAAAATTTGTCTAGCTATGCTATGCTGCAGCTTTTCTGCATAGTATGTCATACAGTGCATTAGCGACTAGCCTGTTTGTCTTGCATTACAAAGGCAGAAAGAGACATATGGATATGTGTAGGGAAGGCAGTGCATTACCACATGCACTGTATATCTGACATAAAATCCTACTTTATTTCCCTAATAAATTCTATGGAATAAGCATTACTTCCCCATCATTAGGGGATCAAGATTTTCACAAACGATGTGTTTTTGGGTGCCTCCAATTTAGAATGCCTATTTTAAAGCTCCTTAAAGGGGCCTGATTTTCAAAGGGTGGGTGCTCAGGACTTCCTTAGAATCAAGCTTCTTTCAGCAGTCTCAAGGGGGGCACCCTAAAATTGAGGCACTGAAAATCTTTAGCCAGTTTAAAAACCTTGCTCATGGATTTTATCATGACCCAAGAACTCTGGGCACATAATATCTCTAGTAAAACTACAGCTATTGCAAACGTGGTTCAATGTGCAAAAATAAGTGGTGCTTAGATATTTAACAACACAGGCTATCTCTACTCTGGAAAAAAAGGCCAACTAGTCAGCACACATGTGGACTCTGTTTAGACATTCCAAGTATAACTGGTAAACTATACTGGAGTGGCATTGCAATTCTGAAAGCTATTGGGCCACAGGCTGACTCTTCAAACAGTACGTGCTTGTGAAGTGCCTTCCAGAATGGGATCCCAATCCTAATTGAGGCTTTTGAATACTGCACTATAGATATCAAATAGTAAAGGGAAGTTATCTCTCTATAGTACTTACATGGCTCCCTGTAACAGGGTGGCTCACCCCGTAAGGACTGGAGGCCGGGTGTAGCATTAGCCAAACCTGATTATGGAATGAGCCATGGGAGAGGTTAGATGATTGTATCATAAAGAACAGCAGGAGGCTGCAATGAAGGGAGAAATGTTCAAAGATAGAGATTGCTAAGAATGAGGCTGATCTAGGAGTGAGACCCCAGCCAAGTAAGGCCTAGGAGTGGTAGGCCAAAGCAAAGAAAGGAGGAAGAGAAATCTTTGTTTGGGTGGACTTCAAAACTTTATTTTGAATGTTTGTTCATTTAATAAAGCACAACCTGAGAAGGGATGGGAATGGACAAAAGTGTTTGAGTTTCTTGAATAGTTCAAGAGGGGAAACTGAGACAGGCTGCCTGTAGCATGACCCTAGGCCACAAAGGGGTTCATGGGAGGTGGCTGGCCCAGTTTACACCCCCATTATTGTGGTACCTGATCACCTCACAATCTTTAATGTGTTTATTCTGACAACTCCCCTGTGAGGTAGGGAAGTGCTATTAACTCTATTTTACAGATGAGGAACTGAGGCACAGCGAGACGATGACATAGGAAGTCTGGGGCATAGCAGGTAATTGAACCTGGCTCTCTCAAGCCTCAGCTAGCACTCTAACCCCGGATCATCTTTTCTCTGTAGGTTAAAATCTATGTAAATTATTTGTGAGCATCCTGAAGGTGGCTTATCCTTGTGAAATGATGCTCATGTGTTCACACGCACATGTGTGCGCACAGTATATGGAGGAAGACAAGAGATCTTTTCCATTCCTTCCTCTACCCCCTGCTCTCTTGGTCCTATGCACTCATCTGCTGGAGCTCTCAAGATTGATTGACTTTTGCAATAGTTTGAGTTCTCAAGTGAGAGGTGAGCCACAGTGATGGAGAGAGTCCATAAATTCTTTAAGAGAGTTGACTGATGAGACCAGATACATATCGGCAACCGAGCAGTTTTAAATACAATGATGTCACATTTGCACAGCAGAAGGATCCCAAGGCATTTTCAAACCTTTGAGCAAGGGATTTATAAACCAGATACGGGAATCACTTTGCCTCCCTACTGAAGTGCTGTCCCTTCAGTGGTGAAGGAAAGCAACACCGCACAACAGTTCAGAATAAGAATATTGTATTCTATTGGAACTGCTGGGAGAAATTAGGTAGTCCGAAAGTAGTTACCCAACACAGAATACGACCACAGCACTAGTGTTCACGGCCCTACATTTTCTAAACAAACTGAAGGATCTTTAGTGACCACAAATGGCAAAGTCATGTTACACTGAAGACAGCAGCTTTTGTGGCACAGAGCATCCTAACACCAGTATTTGGTTCAAACTTCAATCCCCTTCTGAAAGTCACTTTGCGTAGTATCTGGGCTTTCCTTGGTGATCACTGACTCAAGTACCAACTGTGCCACTGCCAAGCCATGATTAGTTTACACCAGGTATGCCAAGACCATAGCTGGTGGTGAGATGGCGGCAAGCAGCCAAGAGTTTGAGGTAGATATTTGTTACATTTCTAGGACTGAAATACCACTAATGAAAGTTTGGTTTGTGCTGTAGTTGTAGTGCTTGTAGAACTGTGGCTCTACAAAAGTGTCTCTCTATATTTTAACTAAAAGCACTTTCCCACGGAGCTATGTGGCAGCACGAGACAGATTTGTGTGCTGGCTGCATTAACTTGCTTCTGCACTACCCACTTCTCTTCCACTGACATGCATTGTATTTCTATCTCCAACTTTCCCTGTGTACACTTTCCTCACAGCTTCCTTATCCTGCTGCCACTGCTTGCTTCATGCCAGCCTGGCCATCTGCCTAAAGACTTCACTAGCAGCAGCATATCCTTACTAACCCATGGCAAACCCTCTTTCTTGGCCTAAAACTTCCCTCCACATGCTAGCTTTTAGGACTAGTCCCCGCCCCCCCCTTTTTTTAAATTCTTTCTATGATGGTGCATAGCCGCTCTCTCTAAACAATGCATATTTTGAAGGATCTGCTAAGCACTATCTGTATACGTTACCAAGGAAAATTTCTTACACTCAACTTTGATGTATTGAAAAGAAAAGGGGGGGAGAAACCTCGGGGGGGGGGGAATTGTGATGTAATCCCCAAGGGAAGACTATGTCCAAGAGTAAGATTCTTGAGACTAATCTTTCCATATGTCCTCACTAATAAACACGGTAAGAAATAATTACAACCATGCCTGTTTATCTCAAATCCCCTGGAAAATATTAATTCACCAAAAGAATGTTCTTCTGTATGATTGACTTTATGAGATTGCAACGCAGAACTCGCTAACTCTCAAAGGTTCCAGCCTTTGAGAGCATGGCATTCAAGGACAGAACTTGACCCTCTTTCTGGTCAAGAGTAGTAAAGGTATTATTGTAAACTAAACTGTCAACACTAGCCCGAGAACTGCAGCCAGTAAAAATAATGGCCTTGTTTGTGAAATGCTGTTGATGTAGCATTTCAAGACAACAGTTCAGCACTTGGGGCTGCTAGGGCACCAAACTTTTTTTTTATATTTTTCCTATTTTGGCTGGATAATACAGTAAAGCAGGGAGTGCCATGGGGCATTTCAAATGTGCTGGTGCCTTATGGAGTACAAGGAGGGCCTGATTTTCAGTAACCACATACACCTTCATGTTGCAGTACGTGTGCAAATCAGGGATTTGCACATGCACGTGGCTAGCTAGGCTAGTGATCCTGTGCCTCCACAAATCCCCAGCTAGCCATGTGCACATGCAAACCCCTTTTGCATGTGTGCATATGGCCACACATGAAAATCAGGCCCTCATATCGGAGCAACAATTCGATCAATATTATCTGAATTTCTCCTTTGATCTGAAGAGATTTGCAGTGCCAGTGAGATCTTTGTTTCTGAAGGGTTTATTGGCTTCTACTGATTCTTCCCTTTCCAAAGTATTCCTTGTTTTCTTTTATGTCACAACTGGTTGCTTTGGAGGATTAGCTTTGCAGGTGGGGGGAAAAGCTGTAAAGCCAGAGGGATCTCTTTTCAAAGTTTTCTATGACCATCCATTGAGCTTTAGAGGTGTTTTCATTCAGGCGAGTAACAACTCTGAAATAATTTCTGAGCAGTTTTTCCTTTGCTCAGATACAGTTCCTGCCATACTCCATGCACCCCCAGTTAAGCCAGTACATTTCATGAATGACACCCAGAGTTTATCCAACAGCCTGGATCAGTGCAGTCCCATAACCAAAGACTGAAAATATAATGGTAAGAAAGAATGGAGAAGTCTGTAAACTCCATGTGGTAGAATAGGGCTTATGAGGAAGTAAGATGGGGACAGCAGCTTTCCAGTGTACCATTGTGACTGAAACACAATTTGCTCCTAGATTGACTGGTTTTTGAGTTGGTTGGTGCCACAGTTCTGATACTCTTCCAAGCCTTTCTGACATATGGTCTTGTGGTTAAGGTCTGGCCTGGGACTCAGGAGATTTAGTCTCAATTGTTGCCTTTGCTAGAGACTTGTGACTTTGGCCAAGTCAGGTACGCTTTCCATGCCTCATCTGTAAGTTGGGGGTGACAACACTGATTTCTCCCACCCTATGTCTTATCTACATAGACTGTAAGCTCTTTGCGGAAGGGACTGTCTCTTACCATGTGTTTGACAGTGCCTAGCACAATGGGACCCTAATCTCAGTTAGGGCCTCGGTGCTACTGTAATAAATAAATAGATATAAGAAGATGACTTTTCTTTCTTTTATCATGTAGCTTCTATGAAGAAGTTCAATTCTATCACTCTGGACTATCATCCTCTCCAGATAACATTACTTACTATAAGAGACTTATTGGTCTCCTACCCTCTTTCTGAGGCTTTCAATTTCTTTACCAGTCAAACTCAGAATAATGCCTCCTAGCTTAGCAGACTCTCTAGAACAGGCAGATGTACTGACGATCGTTATTTACAGGCTGTTGCACCACAGTTCTGCCTGGTGTTTTACAATTCACTAAGATTTCATTGGCAAAACAAGCTAAAAAAGTCATGTCAAAATGAAGAAAGGAATAGCCACCTGAAGATTCCATACCAGGTAGGTATCATCTGCCCTAGACAGACATAAAACAACAACAAGGTCTCTGTTCCAGAGATCTCACCATCTAATATGGCTTGAATATTACTTTAGCCCCATCATCATCACTGTCTGGCATCCTGAGCTTCCAGGTGAAGTCTGACAGGGGAGCGGTGCAGAAGCCCCTATGTCTGCAGCCTCAGCATACCCTCTGACCCCCAGCAAGAGGGATTTTGCTACTCTTGTGGCAGCATGTGGCATTTCTTTTAATAAAAATCACCAAAGCAAAAACAGATGATAGAGTCGCCGTTGCTGAGATACTACAAATAAGTAAACAGTCTTTCTGCTGTTGCTATTTTTCTTTAATGAGGATCGTGGGCGGGAGGCCCTGGCGCCTTGTCGGTGCACACAGCCCTGGCCTGCAGAAAGAGCTCTGTGCTACCCTAATCAGGCTTGATTAAATGGCAAGAGTGGTCCCTCCTGGAAGAATCCAGCTCCCTGAGGGGGGTCCCTCTTTTGAAGATTACTGCTGTTGACATCAGAGCAAAATATGAAAATCCCACCTCTTCTCCTGGATTTTATTGTGCTGTGCACTCTGCTCCCATGCGAAGAACTGGCTGTTAGAGGCATGGCAAGCTTCCAAAAACTTAGTGGTTGAGTGACAAGGAGCAGGGGAGGGCATCGCACCAGCACCAGTAAATGACTTTTCAGCAGCAGTATATTATCAGTCATTTAAAACCATACAGATGTAGTCTTCAAGTACACAAGTTATCAGGACCACAAGTCAATGCCAGGGGTGCACAAAACCTCACTCTGGGAATAATTCCAGGTGAACACAAGGCCAGTCTTTACATATTTGGACAGGCCTGCGAAACCATTATTTTGCCTCCTGCAGACCCCATCCATAACTGACTCCAGTTTACTATGGCCCTGATACAGCAAAGCGCATTGATCTCAATGGCAGCTAGGTGCCTCGGTGCTATTAAAAATCCCACTTAGGTGCCTGACTGCCTATTTAGGCACCTACATACCTTCAAAAATCTGGTACTGAAACCATCCCAATTCAGGAAAGCATTTATGCATGTGCTTTAGTGCTTTGCTGTGCTGACTCAGGGCCTACCTTCCCACCACTATGCACAGGGTTGGCTTACAAAATCTGGGGAGGAGCAGTGAGATGATTCTTTGGGATATACCCCAAATGTAACTGAGGCCTGGTCTACACTAGAAAATTAGGTTTAACTACATCTGTCAGAGGTGTGAAAAATCCATACCCCTGAGCAGCGTGGTTAAGCCAACCTAAGTCGCCATAGAGACAGTGCTAGGTTGACAGAAGAATTCTTCCTCGACCTAACTACTGCCTCTCAAGGAAGGGAATTACCCTCGCTGATGGTAGGGTCTACAGTAAAGCACCACAATGGCGCAGCTCGCAGCTGTAGTGTTTTAAGTGTAGACAAGCCCTGACTCCTTTGACAGAAAAGGTGTGTTTGTGGGAGGGATTTTAGATTCCTTCTCCCCAGCCTCCTGCTGCAGAAAGGAAGGCTGCTATTCAAGCTATCAAACTATACCACTTTACACTGAGGAAGATGGTCCAGTGGGGAGACCAGTAGCCTAGGATTTGGGAGATGTGCTTTGTCACACTTCCTGTGTGACCTTGGGCAAGTCGTTTAGTCCCTCTGTGCCTCAGTTCCCCATCTCTGAAATGTGGATAATAGCACTACCCTACTGCACAAGGGCTGTTGTGAGGATAAATACCCTACAGATTGTGAGGTGCTTAGCTACTATGGTAATAGGGGGCCATATAAGTGCCTTAGACAGGTACATTTTCAAGGGTTCACAAAGAAAAGGGCTAGAATTGACTTTTAAAAACTAAATTAAAGTTTACTACTACTACTATTATTAAAGTCTATTACTATTTCCTTCAAATTAGACAATCTTAGTGGCCACATGCTTTGTCAAACTCAATGGCCAACTCTGCTTCTGGGCAAATAAATGTAGTTGAGGAATCCATAGATGAAGAGAGTCTCCTGTCTTCCTAACACTAGCATAGACTTGGTTAGCTAGAATTTTGGCTGGATGTATTCCTAGAAGTTTCATCACATGACATACTCTTTAATTAAAGATTAATCTTTAATTTCTGGAGACTCTAGGGCAATCCTGGAGGGTTGGCAGCCCCATTCACCAATGAAAGTGACATGTGCTAGCCTATAAACTGGGTCATTCCCATCATTCCCATTTTGTGACCTCCTAGTCTTGGGGAGATTAGTGCAAAGTATATTTCATACTAACAGTCTCATGGCTATTGGTGCTCTATTCATTTTTGTTGAACTGAAATCAGTGGTGGAAAGCTATTTTTGTGGTAATTGTGCAATGCACAGAAATAGCAACAATATTTTATAACATTATTTACTCATTTTATGGTATATTTTTGATGCTCTGTGGTACATCCTGACATAGACCAATGGTTTTGGTGCTCATTGGCAAAGCCCTCCATGAGATTGGCCCAACTTTTTTGTGGGCCTGCCCCCACTCTATGTGATCAAAACCTCCCCAAGACAACTCCATTACTCTGTCACAATGGAACTGTCAGCCCTGAGAGTGAGAATCCTCTGCTCTGTGGGCAGAGTTTTCTCAGCAACTGAATACAAATTGTGGAACCTGCTTAGCAAAGAGATCAGAATGACTGCAAAACTCAGCGTCTTCAGAACAAAATGTACAAAGCAAACCACTGGCTTAGCTTTCCCTCAACAACCCCACATAGATCACACATTTGAAAACAAACATGCCAACACCCTTCTGCTAATGAGAAAGGAAAGGAGAGAGAAAGAGAGAGCTTCTTGTATTCATGTTAATAAAAACACAAGGTTTTCCAATAATATAGGGATGGGCACTGTAAAAGATCCTAGAGAGACAGGAATGATTGTAAGGTCAGCCTCACAAAATCAAGCCTATAAGCACAACCAGACATTACCTTTCTTTTTGAAACTGAGCTACCTCTGTCATTCGGTATAGAAGGTGGGCAAAACACATTCATCTGGGTTTTCTTTTAGTAGTCAGTTGGGGCAACTGTAAAACTAGGAAGAAAAAGGCTACAATAAATTTGTTTTCCCTGCATGAAATAATGTAAAATAATAAAATATGATTACTTGTTCATAATAAAGAGAGACAATAGGCGCATAGATTGTAATTAAAATATTTGAATCCAGTGGGAACTTTGCAGGATCTGGTCTGCAAGGTCTAGTCCTTAGTTAGATTTATTTCCCCTGTGACCTCAAGTAATAAAGGCCTGAAAAACTTACTCTCACAAGTAGGCCCATTAATACCAACAGGACTACATGCAGAGGGACTACTCCAGGACTGTAGGATTGGACCCTAAGGATGAATTTGCATGATTAAAATTCCACTAAGAGAGCTTCTTAGTCTCTGCTCACTTTCTTATCATGGATTTTTCACTCCCCTTCCCTTCTCTGGGATTGTTGATGCACGCACTACACCTTCAGGCTAATACTGATCTTCAACATTACAATTCTATTTCTATTCTATTCTATTTAGATTCTTATACCACACTCATCACTGTAGTTTCTGAGTGCCTTCCAGTAGTGCATAAAGCAATATGATACACATCTGTCACCTGTCACTGTTCAAGGCTCTGATTTGGGGGCTCTGCGTAGGTGAACCACCACACCCATGTGTTCCTCAGTGCAGGACTGGGTCCATAGTGCCATAAACTACAGCACAGATAAAATAAGTAACATGATAAAATTGGCCATTTTCAAACATGCTTCCCATTAAATAACTGTCAAGAGTCGCCAAAAACCATATTTCACTTTTTGTGCTTTCCCAAATATTAAGGTTCCTGTTCAGGAAAGCACTTCCGGATGTGCTTAATTTGAAGCACATGGTAAATCCCTAGCCTAGACTTCAATTATGCTGACTTCAGTGAGACATAATTAAGCATGTGCTTAAGTTCTTTCCTGATTGGAGCCTAAAAGAACAACAACAATATAATCTTTCCAAAATATAGCATTTTAAATAATTTAAACAGGGTAGCTGTCCCATTAAATGAAAGTGGGCTCAGCATTCCTGTTCCAGTCCAGGTGCTCTCAGTCAGGCCAATTAATAGGGTGGGGCAGCACCTGGGGGCTCTAGAAAGTCAGTCAGGAGTCAGACAGGTAAAGGGTAGGAGATGAGAGCTCCCAGAGACAGAAGATGCTTACTGGGAGAAGGGTATGGTTTAAATAAGAGCCTGAAGTGGAGTCCTTGGGGTTACCCAAGAGAGAAACTGATATGAGGGACCACTTGCAGGGCTGCCATGAGGGAGTGTGTGGGAAGAGGCCACTCGCACAGTCATGAAGAACCTCAAAGCACTTTACATGTTACATGGACAAAAAATTATTTCACTTACCATTGAAATGCAATCACTTCTGTGGTGGAATGTGACAAATGTTATAATGGCAAGCTGTAACACTATAAAACAATTATGGACCAGTAGCATATTACACCCCAACATATAAGAACCTAGACTAGCAGAATAGAATTTCTCAAACTGAAATGTAGATAGATCACTGGGTTATACAAAGAGTCCCATGGCATCTTTAATAATGAACACTGGTGGCTGAGACCTACATCTTATGTCCCTTTGAACAATGGCACTTCCAACAGCAGAGAGCCCCCTACCATCATGTTGAGACACAGGTTCAGTTTTGACTCCCAGGAAAGTGTGGCCATTTAATTCATTCTCAACAAAAACCCACTTCCTGTATAGTATTTAGGTTTTCCTTGGTGGTGTCCCTTCCAAATGCTGATTGGTTCTGAACATGCTTAGCTTGTGAGCACTAAGCGGGTCACAGCCCAATGTGCTATAACCAGAAGGAAAAGGCTGTCTAGCTGTTTCAAAAATGTCATGAAAAGTGCATTTCTTTGTGATGTCCACCTCGCACAATTAATCCCATAAATTTAATTCCAAGAACCATATCATGCCCAAGATTTTTAGGCTGATCTTCCTGTTGGCTTCATGCCAACCTGGAGATCTGCTTAAAAATTAATGACACAACATGTCTCATAATTGTGTTTTGCCTTTGACATAACATATCTTGTTCACTTTCTGTAATTGTACTTAGCTGCTGCACAGAAAACTCTCAAACACAAGTAATGGATTCTTGGGGACACTGACATTGTTAAGAGGCTCTCAACTCTTTCAGCCTTGACTAAACACACAAGTTGCACTGTTTTAAATTTTCCTGGTGTAGTTAAGTGGCAAAATCCCTATGGTGTAAATGCAGTTATATCAGTGTAAAAGTGCTCATAGTAGTATAGCTTGTTCCTGTAGGTGAAGAGAAATAAGTCATCCCGATATAAAGCACTGTTATATCAGTACAACAGCATCCACACCAGTATAACTATATTGTTTTGTTTTAAATCAACCCCCTAACTGACATTACTATAGTCCTTCACTGCAAACTCATCTTAAAGGAATTTTAAATGTGTTCATAAAAGAAATTCACTTCAGTCAGGAATATGGCATAATCTGTCAGGGAACATTTTTTTAAAAAAATTAATCTGTTAAAACCCTTTTCAAAGTCAAGTATTTGCTGATTTCAGATTTGTGTGTGTTGCACTAACTGTAAAAGGAAGTCTTTTTAAAATAAGATTTTGCAGCTAATTAGTACATGATGTGAGTTAATTGCATTCTGTGGTCAACAAAACATCTGACATATTAGAGTTTTATAGCATCTAATATGTGCATGTGCACTAACCATTCAGAATTGGTTACTGTTATTTGGTACTATTGCGTCTATTCTATACCATGCATGTTGTGTCTAATATTCATAGACAGAATACATCATAATGACTTGGATAACTAAATATAATGGGCTACCTCCATGTTTCCTGACATGATAACACAAGTATATCATATATTAACATTACAAAAAGGAAGAAATCAAATCACAAAATTATGTTAAAGGCCTGACTTGCCCTAAATTACTGATTTGTACTTTCACTCTAACTCCATCTTGATGTACTTTTTGCTTGAGCAGTTAACAAGCATGAACAAACTAGTTTGTAGTATAGCAGTCGAGTGGACTATTAAACACACACATGTGGCCCCTTGTTCTACATTTGCTGATATAGGTTGTCCCCTATACATTACATTTGGTGTAAATGTGGTACTCTTTCTGGGGAAGGCTTGATAATAATCCTCACCAATTTGTACAGGTGAACACAGACCCAAACCCTTGGATCTTAAGAACAATGAAAAATCAATCAGGTTCTTAAAAGAAGAATTTTAATTAAAGAAAAGGTAAAAGAATCACCTCTGTAAAATCAGGATGGAAAATACTTTACAGGGTATTCAGATTCAAAACACAGAGGATCCCCTTCTGGGCAAACCCTTAAAGTTACAGAAAACAGGAATAACCCTCCCTCTTAACACAGGGAAAATTCACATAAAACAAAAGATAAACTAATCCACCTTGCCTGGCTTTCCTGTACTGGTTGCAATATTGGAGACTTGGATTAGGATGGGTTGGAGAAGAGGGATTTCTGTCTTGTCTCTCTCAGTCCCAAGAGAGAACACACACATAAACAAAGAGCACAAACAAAAGCCTTTCCCCCTGCCAAGATTTGAAAGTATCTTGTTCTCTTATCGGTCCTTTGGGTCAGGTGCCAGCCAGGTTAGCTGAGCTTCTTAACCCTTTACAGGTAACAGGGTGTTGCCTCTGGCCAGGAGGGATTTTATAGCACTGTATACAGAAAGGTGGTTACCCTTCCCTTCATATTTATGACAACATCCAATGAAAGGCAGCAAGTTTGAGATTGACAAAAAGTCAAGCTTTACACAACAACACTCAATCAATCTGTGGAGTTCATTGCCATTGGTATCTTTGAGGCCAAGAGTTTAGGAGGACTCCAAGAAGGACTGGACACTTATACAGATCATAAAAACATCCAGAGTTACAGTCACAGGGACTAAAACAATGTTCAAAAGGGATGTGAATGCTCAGGTGTCAGGACAAAAGCCAAACTGACAGTGGATATTGGGAAGAAATTTTCCTGGCTGGCAGGTTATTCCATACCTGCCTTCTGTGGCGTTTCTAGCACCTGTCTCTGAAGCATCTAGTGCTGACCAATGCTGGAGCTCTGGTGCAGCTAGCTGGGCCACTGAGCCGATCTGGTATGGCTAGTCCTGGGCTCCTATTTGTTCACCTCTAATCAAGAGTCTGATTTAGGTTGTCATACTCAGCAGAGAGGCCAAGGATTAAATGGGTATGGAAACTGAACTTACATGTCCCCACAGAGGCTATCCCTAAAGGGTTCCGTCATATTGGCCCAGCGCCATGGGGGAACCTTGTGTTACCACTGGGAGATCTGATCTGTGGCCCATCAAACTAACAACTTGTGAACAGGAAGGTTCTCTGAGGTGGGACCTATTTCCATTCCCTGGTCATCACCTGCATCTGGGCAGAGCTGCTCTAGGCAGCACCACTGATTTCTTGGCTTATTTCTTGGACCATGCGCTGGGGTTCTCTGTTCAGCATTTCCTTCTGGATCCCTTGTTTTGACCCTTTGAACGGCACCTCCATCCTTGTTATATGTTTAGCTGTGTCAGCATTCAGCTGTTCCTTGCAGAGGCAGATTTACCGTGAAACAAACAGTGCGGTGGCATGGGGCCCCCAGTGATGGGGGCCCCCCAAAGTGCAGGACAAATCTCATCTGACAACCTGCCCCCAAGTCCCAGCTGGCGGCGCAGCAGGGCTCAGGCCAGCAGGCTGCCTGCTTTCCATGGCCGGTGGCCCCAGGCTCCTCAGACTCTGCAGCTCCCATTGGCCAGGAACTGCAGCCAATGGGAGCTGTGGGGGCGGTGCCTGCTGGCAGCAGCACACAGACACCCTCTGTCCCCGCTGCCTAGGAGGTGCTGCCTGAGCGGTGTGCTGGCCCCTTTGGGAGACGCACCGCCCAAGGTAAGCACCACCCCCCGACCTCTGCCACACCCCAACCCCTGCCCCAGCCCAGAGCCCACACCCACACTTCCTCCCAGAGCCTGCACCCCTCACCCCCTCTTACACCCCAACCCCCTGCCCCAGCCCAGATCCTGCACCCAGCACCCAAACTCCCTTGCAGAGCTTGACCCCCTGCACCCACTCCTGCACCCCTACCCCAATCAAGGTACCTCACTTTATTTTCATTTACTTCCTATTACTTATAATAGAGGAGGAGGAGGAAGAACAAAAGAATGAAAAATGGTGTGGGAGAGAGAATGTTCTTTTTCTTGGCTGGGTCCCGAGGGGAGGGGCCCGAAAAATGAAGCTGCGCACAGGATCCCACTAACTCTAAATCCGCCACTGGTTCCTTGTATTTTTATGGTCCCTCCCCTCCATTGGTTCCACCCATCTCACAAGGATAAGCTACACTAGCAACTTGTGAAAGCACCCAATTCATCAAGAAGAGCAAGACTAGCAAGACAGATGTCCACAAAAGAAGAGAAATGAGGGAAAATGGCTGAAACTCCTCCCTCTTTTATTCCCCCTGCTGAGTC
Organism: Eretmochelys imbricata; assembly: GCF_965152235.1. NCBI lineage: Eukaryota > Metazoa > Chordata > Testudines > Cheloniidae > Eretmochelys > Eretmochelys imbricata. Next base: position 96,159,603 of record NC_135574.1, read on the forward strand.
AGTTTAAAACAGAAGTGTCATTTCAGCAGGTCTTTCTGAGTGTTTAACATGTTAGTTACTAACCAGGACAGATTAAGGCTAAGGCAACTCAGCTACAAGCCACGGCCCCAGTTTATGGGGAGTCCAGCCTGAGCTCTGACTGGCCTTATTCGGGTACTGGTGCAGCATCCAGCCCTAGGGCAATGCTGGTGACCTCACTGCCCACTCAGGTTTGTCCCCATAGCCCCTCTATTATAATGGAGGAGCTGCAGGGCCAAACCTGAGCAGCGCTGCAACCTTTCTGCACCATGTCACTAAGCCACTTAATCAATTTTGGCTCTGCCGCCACCCCCATTTACCATCCTTGTGGCGGGATGGTGGGACCAAAACTGAGCGTGCAGTGGGTTGGCCAGTGCTGCTCTTCCTCACCACCGCTTTGGGGCTGGCTCCTGCCCCAGAACCAGAGCAGCCTGAGTTTCGCCACCATCATCCAGGCACTGGATAGGGAGCCGCAGTGAGTGGCGATGCGGGATCCAGCTGGGAGAAGTGTGGTGGGTTTGCCTACGGCCCACTGATGGGTTAATCTGGCCCTGGTTACTAGTAAACACACCCTGACGCTATGATACATGCCTGCTGGAGACCAGATGTGTACTGTCATGAATAACTTAGAAAACATTTAGTAACCAAATAGGAAATTCACTTTAAAGGGACACTGCCACGTTAAAAATTATATACAAATATCTTTACAAATATCCTTAGCTGTGTCACTAACACTACCTGGGATTATTTAAAATTGATAATGTCTTGCAAGTATATAGTCAAATGCTCACCTCATGTAATCTCGTGTAGCTCTAATATAATCAATGGAACTAGGCTGATTTACACCAGCTGAGTATCTGGCCCCCAGTATACTTTTCACCATTCATTCATTTCACCAGTCGGCAGAACTGTAATTCACATTCTGCTGATTGTACTTATAATCTCTACTCCAATCAGGTTCTTATCCCTCACACATCTCTATGGTGGGTTGGTGTGTGCACACAAATGAGTAGTCTCCTCTGGCTTCTCAGCAAAGAATTGAGAGCAGAGCACTGGGGGTGGGGGAGGAGGTGTCCTATATTATTAAGGCTTAATTTCTTAACAAAAGAGGCTACAGAACACCTGCTAGTATTACTAGGCGGTATTATCATGAATATTTACGTCAAATTAGTGAGTCCACTCTGAAAACTTGTCATTCAAAGGACTTGCCGAAGAGCTAACTCCTGTGTGCTGAAAATGAATAACTAAACCAATGAGAAAAAACAGCACAAAGGTTTAGTCTTCCATCTATACCTCAGCTGTGTTGCATGGCTTATTTGTAGGTGAAGCATGGATGAACCAAATTATGGATGCTCCAAAATGGATACACTAGGGGAGGGTGCATGGTGTTTCCTCTCTTCTGAGCCTTCAATTCAGCAAGGCACTTAAGCATGTAACTAACTTTAAGCATGTAAGTTATCCTATTGAAATAAAACTGGAGAGAAAGGGGGTGAATGCGGGGGAGGAGAGGGATCTTGAAATCAATGGCACTGTGTGCCTTGCTGAATCTGACCTTTAGTGCTATGGCAGAGGAGGTAGTTATGATGATGAGCTGCAGGGAAGTGTTTGGTTTTTTAAAGAAGTCATAGATATAATTAAATAAGTTTATAAATTTATTTCATTCAGTGTGGTGGGTTTAAAAAAAAATATTTGGAGCCTAACCTAGCTTTACATTTGTTTTGTGCTCACTTTCTAGTATATTGAATTTTTGATTTGAGGAATTCTATTTTGGCTTCCTGCATAGAATTACTGTGTGTGGCTGTGTCACTCTCTACCTCAAGGCAGCACCCTAGAACCCCCATATTCACCACGTCATATAATTATGATATATTTCATACAAAGCACGCATGTAAGATATCATATGAAAGGTCATGATCTGCTCAAACCCATTCTTCTGTCAAAATATGTATATCATTAGTGTGTATGAAGTCGAGATTTTGCTGTATGGTTACTGAAATATGTTGTAAATTTGAGTCATCCGCCACCAGTTCGGCAGTGACAACAAAGGAGGTGATCCACTCCCAGGAGTGTGTTAAACAACCATTAATCAGCAGGGGGGTTGTAAGCAAGGGATTTACAATGCTGTAAGAGAGGAACTGAGCAAGCATCACACACTGGGGGATTGCTTAACTCTGACTCAGCAAAGCCCAGCAGGACATGTCTGGGCTAGTGTTTTCCAGGCACATAGACCGAGGATATAAAATAGGGGACAGTGGCGTCAGGCTTTTAACTTTCTCCTCCCCCTCCTACGGTGGAAGCAACAAAAACACAGGGAAAACAAAGACGTGAACTGAGGAGATTGGTCCCAGGCTTAAATGGGAAGCCTGTGTATTAAAAAATTGAAACCTACCTGCAATATCCTGTGGGGTGAGAAACTGCTTGATCTAAATACTGCCTAGCCTAATAAGATTTAGACTGCGCACTTGCCTTTTATTTTCTTTGGTAACTATCTCTGACCTTTTGTGCCTACCACTTATAATCACTTAAAATCTATCTTTTTGTAGCTAATAAATCTGTTTTATATTTTATCTAAAACAATGTGTTTTGGTTGACGTGCTTGGGAAATCTCAGCTCAGTTTACAAAGGCTAGTGTGTGTCCTCTCCACATCAAGGGAGGGGTGGACTGGGTAATAAACTTGCACTGATCAGGCTTCTGACCAGGGAAACATGGTATATTACATTTCTGGAAGGCTGGTTGCTTGAGAGATTTACTGGTGCCTTTCTCTGTGATTTGAGTGGCTCAGGAAGCATTCATGCAATCTAGCTGGGTGTTGGGCTCCACATGCTGTTGTGTTGAGTGATCACAGCACCTGGAGGGGTCTGTGACTTGTCACTAGCAAAGCATTGAGAGACAGCCTAGACTGGAGAGTTAAGGGGGCACAGCAGTGCCCCAGTTCCAGGGACCCCATCAGTGGCATTGCACCATGCTGCTGTGCATTAAAGGATGTTGCTGTGCAGAACACTATGGTACAGTAGAAGTGCCATGCTTCAGAGATGCTGAATGGCTTTTCCATCACTTTTTAGATTATCTGTGAATTGAATTCTTTGCACAAAAAGTGATCTGAGTGCCATAAATGCTCAGCATCAGCCTTTGTGAAGGGATTTCTCTCTCATAAATTAGGTGAATTCTCAGGTCAAATATTCCCAAGAGAAACTGGGAAGCAGATTACAATGAAAGTCGCAATCGGCACATGCTGACCTATTGCAGTACCTCCAGCATTCATTTTAAAGGTGTGACACACAAACTTCAAAGAATATATTGTTACAATGAATAAAAGAATGAACATAGGGGTGGGGCAGGAGAATAGAAAATTAAGTTCTACATTTGTTAGACAGCCAGCAGACGGTGATCTTCAAAATAATCACAGTAAAATATAAAACTACTTAAAATGCAGGGGTGGGGTTGCTTTTAGTTTTGCTTGAGGGGGCATTATATTTAGGAATGGAATTTTTACTAATTCACTAAGGTGTGAATATGTCTAACAAAAGCAGGTGTAATTTATTTAAATTTGAGGGAAAAATTGATCCATTTCTTAACCTACATTTGGAAGTCTATTTCTGAAAGAGTTGATACTTATTATTTATTTGTGTCATCATAGTGCCTAGGTGACCCAGTCATGGACCAAGACCCCATTGTGCATGTCACTGTAATAACAGAACAAAAAGACAATCCCTGCCCCAAGTAGCTTACAATCTAGGCATAAGACAAGAGAACAGCTGGATACAGACAGATGGGGAAATACAATTAAACAATGACACAGTATTGGCCCATATGGGTGGCAGTGATCTCAGCACACCAACAGCCTAAACATTGTCAGGTTTTTTGTAGATATCACAGCAAAGGAGAGATTTGAGGCTGACATCTTAGGCCACACAGAGACAGGAGTTGAATTTTTCACTAGTAGAGCTGGTGAGTAGTGGTGTGGGTATGGTAGGACCCACTGATCTTTACAGAAAATCTCCCAGTTACAAGCACTTCAAGACTGTGTACAAACATGGAAATCTTTACTTGGGAAAGGAACACAATCATAAACTCAGGAAAACCCAGCAACAAAATATACATGCAAAGCAAGAGGAAAACACCCATCCACCCTTCCAATAACTTTGACAGTTGTCCTTCTAGCTCCCTACCCAGCCAATGGTAAGAATGTTCCAAAGGTGATAGATAGTTCCTTGGTCATGCCATCTCATCCCTCCACCAAACACTACTCATTGTCTGAATAGCAAATAGCAATAGTCCTCTGTCTATTTGCAGGTCTGTTTCCATCCCAAGGTGCCAGAGCAGCAGTGGTCCCTGGGGGCCTCAGAACAGTGGGGTGTCCAGGAGCAGTCAGGCCCCACCATCGGGGCAAGGCCAGCCATCAGTCCCACAGGCCCCCCAGAGAAGTGGTGCCCTGGGGCCCCCCACAGCAGTTAAGGTTTAGTTAGGGGGTATTTATAGTGAAAGTCATGGACAGATCACAGGCAGTGAATTTTTGTTAATTGCCCATGACCTGTCCATGACTTTTACTAAAAATACATGACTAAATCTTAGCCTTATTCATGACTAGATAAACCACAGATTTCAATGAGATTGCTGGCTGTGAATTCACGTAACAAAGGATAAATTAATCACACGCCCCCACTTATGATAAAAGGAGTGGCAGGAGGTTGCTACAATTTGAGTGATGAGTGGCAATTTTATTTGGGCAGGGGAGAATGTAAATCAAAGTCTTTGTGCGGGGTGGGGATTTAGACATGGAAATACTTCCTAAAATGGAAGCGGTATTTGGGGGCAGAGGAGAATAAGGGGAGGGGCTTATTAGGAGAGGTATTAGTAGGGGAGGAGGAATAGTTTGGGGGCTCAAGTGAGAGAGGCGTGGAGGTTAGAGGGAGTGAATGGATGGGACACCAGGAAGGAGCACTTGGGGGTGAGTGAGAGAATGTGAGCCCCACATTCAGAAGCCAGTCTAACAAAAAATGTTGTTATATTGCACGGAAGGGAGCCGGAGCCAGAAGACTTTGGGAGAGGAAGGCATTGGGGGACAGGGAGAGGGGATGGGAAAATGAGGATAGATGGTAAACAAGCCTTGAATTGGTTGAGAAAATCTGTTTTACTACTCCCTAGGAGTGGAGAGGGGGCAAGTGGCTACTTCCTGATCTCAAGGCATATTAATGTGGTGTTTCCAAAGACACGTAATGCAGGCATTTGGAACTGATAGCGAAGGTGAGGGGAAAGAAATATGTGTGCTTCCAGAGTTGATTCTGGCTGTTTCCTGGTTCATGAGGTTGCAGGAGAGCAAGGAGTACATGGGGGTGACCATGACATGGATTGCTGACTAAAAGCTGACTTGGGGCAGGCAGGGGAGAGGTTGTCTGCATTGGCATCGTGTTTTGCTCAATTACCAGCCACTGTAGTGATTCACTCAGGCAGCAATGATGTGGGACTAGTTCTTGGTGTACATCTCAGACTATGTGTGAGAGCAGATTTGGACCACAGCTGTGATAGTTCTCTCTGATTCGGATGAGCAGCTGAATAACTGCTATAGTGACCATATGAAAGCTATCATGTGCTGGAGGAATATTAATCAGGAAATTGGAGGGTTCATGGCTGACCAGAAAACATGTATTGTATGAGTGTGACAGAATGCCGAGAGACAGCAGCTTACCCAGCACCCTGGTCGCTTAGGCACTAACTAGTTCCCTGATTGAGGGGCAGAAGACTTAATTACTTTATCAGACTGTGGGGAAAAGGGGCTAATGATCTCATCAGCTCAGAAGGTAATAAAAAAGCACAGGAAGGAGGTGCAAAGAGAACAGAGAGGCCCAAGGGAATCTAGGTCTCTGACTGGTGAGATCACTTCCTCTTCCTAGAGAGAGGGCTGAGGATTGAAGGGCACTGCAGGTAGAAGTGCTGCACAAGGATCGTGGTGGTGGTTTGGTGGAGGTAACATAAATAAAAATCCCACAGAGGTGTTGACAATCAGGAGGCAGCCAAGACTGCTTGTGAGGGACCCCAGGGTGAGAGAGGAGCCTGCCAGTTACAATGGCACAGAAACATTAAAAGCTCTGACTCCTCTGTGTTTCTTGGAGATGGGGTACCTCTGTAGGACAGGGGCCAGAGGAGCTCTCTCTCAAATATAAACACTGTCAGTGCTTTGGAACAGAGACCCTGTCTGGGATTTGTCTTGCCAGCCCTGTCACGAACTCCACCCTCCAACCATTCTCAAACACAATCAGAGCCACCATTCCACTGTAACATTTGCATGTGTCTGCATGGCAAAACACACATGTGTTCTGCTGTCTCCCTTCAGGCTCTCATTCTCTCCCATTTGGTCCCTGGGTCCATTCCCAAACAGGCCCTTGGAGAATGGGCCCAGAGCATCCACTAACCCATCCTGTGGGGTGGGCTGATCTGGGGCTTGAAACTCAAGAGCATGCTTCTGGGACTGCAAGTCCCTGTAGTCTCATCCACTGCCACACCCATCTCTTCTTCCTCTAGTTTCACAATGAGACCTTCGAGTTGTTGGAGGATGTCATGTGAGAGGAATGGCTCTGTGGCAAGCTCCCCATAGTGAGGCATGCTGTTTTGAGCCTTTGGCCATACAGTCAGTGATGAGCTGCCAAAATCTTAACAACGGGTTCCTTCCTCACCCCACGAGGGGGTCATTGCCCACCCCCGCCCCCTGGGACTCCTGCTCTGTCTAACCCCCCTGCATTCTTTGATGCCTCCTCAGGACCCCTGCCCCATCCAACCCCCTCCCCTGTCCCCTGGCTGCCCCAGAACCGGGCAGGAGGGTCTCATGGGCCACCGTAATGGGTGCCCGCCCCACCCCTAACAGCCAGGGGCACCTGCTGGGGGGCGAGGTGCGGAGTCCCAGAAGTGCTTACCCCCGCGTTCCCCTGCGTGCCCCCCCGGGTTACCTGCTGCGGCATGGGTGACCCTCCTCGCGCCCCCCTGCCCCAGCTCACCTCCGCCTCCCTGGGCCTGAGCGGGAAGCCGCGACCTGCTTCTCAGCCTGCCCCGGCTTCCCGCATGAACAGCTGATTCGCAGGAAGCTGGGGGTGGGGGCGGAGAAGCAGAGCAGGGCGGTGCGTTCAGGGGAGGAGGCAGAGGTGGAGCGGAGGTGAGCTGGGGCCGGGGGCGGGGCAGGGAGCTGCCGGTGGGTGCTCTGCACCCAACAAATTTTCCCCTTGGGTGCTCCAGGGCTGGAGCACCCATGGAGTCCGTGCCTACGGTGCCACTTTTGGCCAGTTAAATTTAGAAGTGGTTGTCCCTCGTGGAACAACTGGTTCTAAAAGGGCTTCTAAATTTAACCACCAGTTCTAGCAAACAGGCTCCAGCTCATACAATACAGGGTTTTGGGATGTTTGATTCATTCCCTGTACTGCACCACTATCTGATGGATGCCAGCCTCTGAGATGTTCGTATAAAAGTATGTTCTTAGAGGTCCTGCTAAAGTTGTGCTCCTGGGTGTGCTCTCATGAGATGTTACCTAGCACTGAACATGGCCATACGCTGGGGTGTGGACATTTTCAAATGACGGGACAGGGCTGAGCTGCAGCAAATTAAGTACACAGAGCATGTGGATAAGGGAGGGTTAAACACTGAACAAGGGTCTATAAACAGCAGCTATCTTCCGGTCCATAGAGAAAAAGTGGGAGAAAAGTGAGGAGAATGGAAGGGACAGGGACAGGGAACTGTTGGAAAGATAGTGGAGAACTATGTAGACTCGAGGGCAGGTTACTGCATCATTGCTACATCACTGGTCAAGGTATATTCTTACCCACATGCCCAGACAAGCATGCTAGCTTTGTTTCATCACACCCCTGTACACATATCTGAAGGCATTCAAGGCAGATGATAAGGCGGGTAGGGGGAAAACCCTGCAGTTCAACACAAGCTGGAAGTGTACACTTAGTTGTCCTTCAGTCCAAGCACTGCCTGGGAGCCTGGCTATAGGGGTAGGGGAAGTAACAGCAGTAGAAATGTTTGTATACCAGAGAGTGAAGACAACAGGTACGTTCCCCGTTTGCAGTGAGGGAGCCTGGGTACAGTAGCAGGCAGGAGGCCAGTTGGAGGGGCAGAGAATGTAGTGAATGGGTCAGGGGCGTGGCTGGGGAGGTATGCTAAATTAGGGCTGGTGGGGGCTCAGCTGACTGTGGAGGGAAGCTGGGCTGGCGCATAATACAAGTTGCAGCACATGATATGTACAACTGCCAACATGACTGTTGACAACGTATCTTTTCCTGTTCAAAAAACTAGGAAATTCAATGGCAAAAAAAAAAAAACAACTCTGTTAAGACAGAGCTAGGGTTGATTGATGGTAAGCTGTCCCCTTGCAGAATATGAGAAGATTCTGGTGCTTCCATGACGGGTAAGTGAAAGTGTAGGTTGAGATGGTATCCTGTAAGCGTAAGGGGGTTGTGAAGTGGTTCTTAAATTGTAAGTGTGTGGTATTCTTTCTGGGGAGCTGGCGAAGTGTGTGAGGATATGCCAGGCTCTGGAAGCTCCTGAATCTTATAGGGCCAAGGGCCGGTGTAAGTATGTACTGTGCGCACATTGTGGGCACTACTCAGGGAGGGTAGAGGGAAGGTGGCCTTGGCAACTTTTTTCCCCCTTTAATAGTATTAGATGGAATCCAGTGGGTGAGAATGGATGGGTTGTAAAAGAAGGTGAAGAGCTTGTACAATTCTGAGACTAGCAGAGTAAAGTCATGTGTGTTAACGGGGCACATTGGGGCACTGCGGAAAGAGAGCAGAGTTAAGGTTGCCTGGGCAACCTCAACGGTGCATTTCCTGGTTCTGAGCGATTTGATTTTTGCTCAACGCAGCATTCTGCAAGGGGACGACTTACCACCAAGCAACCTTAAGGCTGCATTAATGTCATTTGTTGCCATTGAATGCCGTTTACCATTAGTAACATTGCAGCAATATATATTTTTTTAAACTGTAACCCTGTAATCTGGGGACAGGAGCTGAGTTGAAATTAATAGGAGATAAAAACAGTCAGCACCACCTCGAGGCGTTAGACCCTTAATTATTACCTTTAGCAATATTTCCAGGCAATTTTGTTGTTCCCATCTTAATTATGAGCATACTGTTATAGTAATCAATATGGCCACAATCCTGGGGCTAAATCCTATATTTCTGCAATGGGATTTTTGGGGTACACAAAATATAAAGGATCACTCAGCCCCTCACTACACAGCTCACATGACATGCCCCAATTAATTGATATTTGAAAGTAATAACAATGATAACAACCTTGGGGAGGGGGAGAAGTGGCATTTCAACTTTTCATTGTATAATGAGTAATATTTAATATGAAACTCTGCCACAACATTTTGTAAACTTGCTCAGATTGCATTGAAATCTCCTGAACTTGGCAACAGGCACATTTCGCCCAAGAGAAAAGCAAATGCATGATGAATATTTATACCAGCTCTAACTATTATCCCCTTTTTACAGATGGGGAAATTGCGACACAGAAATTCAATCACTTGCCAAAATTCAATCAATATGTCCTGATTCCCAGTCTTGTGCCTTAACCAGAAGACCACTGCAGTATCTCTCAGTTAAGATGATGTTTTATTATACGTAGTGTAGTTGTAGCTGTATCAGTCCCAGGACAGTAGAGAAATAGGGTGGGTGAGGTAATATCTTTTATTGGGCCAACTTCTCTTGGTAAGAGAGACAAGCTTTTGAGCCACGCAGAGCTCTTCCTCAGATGTGGGAAAGGTACTCCGAGCGTCACAGCTAAATGCCAGGTGGAACAGATTGTTTAGCATAAATCTTGTATTTAGCCGTGACGCTCGGAGTACCTTTCCCACACCTGAGCAAGAGCTCTGCGTGGCTCGAAAGCTTGTCTCTCTTACCAAGAGACATTGGCCCAATAAACCTCACCCACCTTCTCCCTCTGTTTTATTATGTGCCTTAAGGGAACAAATTACTTTGCTGAGCTAGCCTTCCTAGCTCAAGGCTAAAGCTGTATATGATTTTTGGAGGGATGAATAAATAGTTTATTCACTGGAAAAGGCAGTTTCCATTGACCTGAAACTATTTGTAAATTTGACACAAATTCACAGAAGAGTTTTGAAACCCACATTTTTTTTCAGGCTAGATTCACCACAGGACTTAGGCACCATTCACAAAACAGCCAGAAGAGGTAGTGGTGGTAGCAGTGCCCCCGTTATAGCTTTTGGCTCAGGGTTGGGGCACTCACCTAGGATGTAGGAGACCCAGGTTTGGATCTCCACTGTGGGACAGGGAATGGAACCCAGGTCTCCCCTCTACCAGTAGAGTGCCTCACACCCAGCTAGAGTATTTTGGGAGCATCTCTCAATCTCTCCTGTTGAAGTTGTTCATTAGGCCAGAGAGAGAGAGAGAGAATGACTATAGCCCGGTGCCAGTCCCCCTGCTCTAATTAATGCTTAGTTATTTATACAAAGTGGAACAGCTTCAACAGGAGAGGCTGAGAGAGACCCAGGCCAGAATACCCAATGTCCTGGTGGTTATGGCATTCACCTGGGAGAGGGAAGATGTCCCAGTCTTCCACATCCCAGCTGACTGACCTAGCCACTGGGCTAAAGATGATGGGGGCAGCACCACCTCCTCTGGTTGTTTAGTGAATCTAGAAGATTTTTAATAATGCTCTGAAACCAACATTTTCAATTGACCAAAAATTTTCAGATTCAGTTTGGCCCAAACCAATTTTTTCAACTGTCAGTGAATGAAAAATGAATTATGTAGCAGCTCTACTAAAGACGAGCAAACAGGAACCAGATAGTTGAATCCTCAAACTTTTGTGATTAAGAGAGTTTCCAGATAAATGGATCAAGAATCTGAACCATCTCTCGTTTTGACCTTGGTTTTGCCAAACAAAAACCACCCAATTTTGCCCATATCTTTATGAAATTATGTCCATTTGACATTACAAAAGTACTGCTGCTTTCTTCTAAAATAATATTGCAAATTTAAAAAATTCTCATACTGCTGGAATATCACTTTCCGTAGATTAATGCTTTGCTGGATCCCAAATTATTGTGCTGTTGCAAGGCACGTTGCATTTTTGTCTAGTTTTTGTGGGTTCTTTTTCTTCTTTTCAATGAGAATAATTTGCCATTGAGCTTTTCTGGTGAATTCCCACAATACTAATCATGGACTATTTTGCTATGTAAAACAGGGACCAGTTGTCAACTCTGGGGATTTTACTGCTAAAAATTAGAGTCCTTTAAGTATTGTAAAATAAAATTCAGGTTGTATATTTAATCACAATTCAAACACAGAAGTTTTGCAGTTCATCTTTTTCTTGAAAAATGCTTTTGTCACCTCTGGTTGGCTAGGAGTCTCTGTCCCATCCCATTAGATGAAGACATGGCCTCAGTAATACATGTCTCTGTCGGGACTATAGAAATGCAATATACTTGGGTAGGGAACTACCAGCCCTTACAAAACTTCAGCTAGTACAGGACACTGCACAATGTCTCAGTAGCATAGGTGTGTCTGCAAGCATATTAGATTTGTCATCTGCTCCCTACGCTGGCTTCCCACAGACTGTCAAGTTCAAGGTCTCAGTCTTAATTGGGCCTTGTCTACATGGGAACACTCAAGAAAGTTAATCAAATTAACAACAGGTATGAAATTAAAGTAGATTAGTTAAACTGCATTAAACCCCTGAATGGACACTCTTATATAGAATTAAAGAGTCCTTAATTCAGTTCACTTTGGAACTGAATTAAGGCCACTTGAAATCTGAATGAAATTTTCACCTAGGGGTTTAATGCAGTTTAATGGATCCACTTTAAATTCACCCCTTCTTGTTAATTCAGATTAATTTTCTTGAGTATTCCTGTGTAGGCAAACTCCTAAAGATGCTCAGTGGCCTGTGCCCAGCATATCTAAAAGATTGCCTAAAGATCCAGGATGAAGACCATGCTCAATGATTTCCTCTCTCAGGCACAATGGCATCTGCTATCATAAGCTCATCTGGGCAGGAGAAAGAACATTCTTGGGGGGGCAGTCTGAGGCTGGAACAAACTCCAACAGAAATTAAGGACTATCATAGACCACTTCAAATGCAAGGTGCACTTCCTCAGCCTGCCTTGTCTAACAAACACACGGCAACATGTACATAAAATAAAATCCCGAAGAAAACAAAATACACAAATTTTTCCCTCAGGGAGTGGAAAGGGGAGAGGATCAGAGAAAGCACTTCTGAAAGGTCCTCAGATACTATGGTGATGAGTGCAATCTAAGAACCTATATACAACAGAATGGAAGACAACTGCTTTCATCATTCTTCATAGGTTTGCCAAATTTTATAGCTTAAATTCAAATTTTTGATGACTGGAATGCTTAACCTCAAATTATTGGCATGGCTAAGTCTATATGCAACCAGGACAGTAAAACTCATAACTAAGGCTTTGATTTAGTCCTGGGTGTTTTTAGTAAAAGTCATGGACAGGTCACGGGCAATAAACAAAAATTCATGGCCCATGACCCGTCCATGACTTGTACTAAAATTACACATGATTAAATCTTGAGGGGCGGGGGCAAAAAGCAGGGGCTGCTGCTTGTGGGGGAGCGCAGGGCTAGCGGCACCAGCTGCTCAGGGCAAGCAGACCATAGCTGCTCTGACCGGCAGCCAGGGACCGCTGCCTGGGGCCAGCAGACTGTGGCTGCCCTGGGGTCAGCCACACTGGCCCCTGCAGAAGTCACGGAGGTCATGGAAAGTTACGGAATCCATGACTTCCGCAACCTCCATGACACACCCGGAGCCCTACTCATAACATATTCCAGACTTTGATTATCAGAGTTGTGCAATCTACTAGTGGAAGGGGATGTCAGATATGCTATTTAGTCATCGCAATCAGTGTTTAATGCCCCACAGAAATCCACATATAGCCCTAGAGTTGGACATGTCTTCTTGTATCTCATTTTAGCTGCTAGCCACTGAATAGGCTCCACTCATCAGTTTTTCAGTGGCTATAAATAGGGTCTTACCAAATTCATGGTCCATTTTGGTCAATTTCACAGTCATAGGATTTTAAAAATCATAAATGTAATGATTGCAGTTATTTAAATCTGAAATTCCATGGTGTTATAATTGTAGGGGTCCTGACCCAAAAAGGAGCTGTGGGAGGGGGACAAGGAGATTGTGTGGGGGGGTTGTGTTATTGGTACCCTTACTTCTGCACTACTGCTGGCAGCGGCGCTGCTTTCAGAGCTGGGTGCCCGGCTAACAACCACCACTCTTCAGCCGTCCAGCTCTGAAGGCAGTGAAGAAGTAAGGGTGGCAATACCACAACCTCCCTAAAATAACCTTGTGACCTTCCCTTGCAACTCCCTTTTGGGTGAGAAACCCCAGTTTGAGAAATACTGGTCTCTCTGTGAAATCTGTATAGTATAGGGCAGTGGTTCTCAAACTTTTGTATTGGTGACCCCTTTCACATAGCAAGCCTCTGAGTGTGACCCCCCCTTATAAATTAAAAACACTTTTCTAATATATTTAACACCATTATAAATGCTGGAGGCAAAGGCAGGTTTGGGGTGTAGGCTGACAGCTTATGATCCTCCATGTAATAACCTCATGACTCCCTGAGGAGTCCCAACCCCTAGTTTGAGAACCCCGGTATAGGGTAAAAACACACAAAAGACCAGATTTCATGGTCCATGATGCATTTTTCATGGCTCTTAATTTGGTAGGACCCTTACTATAACAGAACCACATATCATCTAGGACCTATATAATCTAAAATTCAACCAAATTTGTTGTCTAGTGCAGTCAAATTCTACAATGATTTGGTGGAGTTTGAGGCATAGTCACTTCTGCACAAATAATAAGCACATTGAACAGATTACAAAATGTAACTACATAGGAGATGGTGATGAAATTAGATACTGCAAGGAGGGTAAGAAAGATTTATCAATAGCCAGCCACAGAGAAGTTTCAAACAACTGACAGCCACCATTAGGATTTTGCAACAGAAACAAGCCATGTGTTTTCCAGTGATGTCAAAGATGAAAGAGATTATGACAATTGTCAGCTGTTGCCACTACAAACCCTTTCACAAATTTATAATTTCACACAAATGAAGGATCAAGAATTTGCCAGACAAACTGCTTTCTGAAGCACATTCATCTATACTCACACGCATCACTTATACAACACAAGACTGTCAGGCTGTAATTACATTTGCTATAATAGTTCTGGACCTGGCTGTTTCATGTGATACCATGACACTGCTTCCTGGAGAGTTTCCATCACAGATAGAGAACATGTAGACCTTATGACACACAATTTGGAGATGGGAAATCTGGGTGGATAAACAGTTCAAGATGGCCAAGAGCTCAATGAAAGGATCTGATTAACTCGTCAGTGATTAGAATCTTTGTCAATATAGCAGGGAAAATATTAACATTCTGATAGATATATCAGCATTAGTAATAGGTAAAAACTTTGATTTTTTTTTATTTGTCATTTAGGCTCCCATTTATTACACATTTCTTACTGTTCTCTGTCCTTTTCCCTTCTCCCCGCCACCTGCCATCTTAATGCTGTATACTGGTTTCTGTTATAAACCTGTCCTTGACTTGGTTTTCCCAAGGACGACTCCACCTCAGTTGAGTTTCTCTTCTCTGTCTTCATTAATAAATATTAACAGGAATTCAAACATTTCATTCACAGATGTCAAATACTTTAACCCCATTCTAGATGTGGGTAAACTGAGGCACAGATTGAATAAGTGACTTACCCTAGATAGGAAGTCAGTTACAGAGCACTTTGCTTAACTGTTTTTCTTCTCCCCCATTCTGTATTTAGGACACTTGCAGTGTCTTTATTCTCCCTGTCTTCCTTTTATTCTGTTTGTTTTGTATTTCCTCTGTTTCATTTATTCAGTTCTTATGGGTGTTTATATTTTAATTACTCCCCTCTCAGGTACCAATCCTGCAACTTGTTCCTCCTGGGCATATGCTTATGCTTACACGGAGCCCCCTTGACTTCCATGGGGCTCTATGCCAGGATCTACCCCCGAACGTTAGGAACCATTAGGAAAGGGATAGGTAAGACAGGAAATATCATCATGCCACACATAAGAGATTAAAAAGACTGGGACTTTTCAGCTTGGAAAAGAGACAGCTAAGCGGGGGTGGGGGAGAAATGATAGAGGTCTATAAAATCATAAATGGTGTAGAGAAAGTGAATAAAGTAGTGTTATTTACTCCTTCACATAACACAAGAACTAGGGGTCAGTGAAATTAATAGGCAGCAGGTTTAAAACAAATGAAAGGAAGTACTTCTTCGTACAATGCACAGTCAACCTATGAAACTCATTGCCGGCAGATGTTGTGAAGGCCAGACTACAATTGGGTTCAAAAAAGAACTAGATACGGTCATGGAGGATCGGTTTATCAATGGCTATTAGTTAAAGTAGTCTGGGATGCAAAACCATTCTCTGGGTGTCCCTAGCTTATGACTGCCAGAAACTAGGAGTGGACGACAGGGGATGGATCACTTGATGATTCCCTGTTCTGTTCATACCCTGTAAAGCACCTGGTATTAGTCACAGTCAGAAGACAGGATACTGGGCTAGATGGACCATTGGTCTGACCCAGTATGGCAATTCTTATGTTCTTAGGGGAACATCCAGCATGATTAGGGGCTAAGTGTTGTTGACTGTACTTTCACTCCTGTTTTTGTCCTTTACTCCTTTTTTTGGCTCAACACAATTTCTATCAATTTTTATTTAGACTTCCCACATACACACACGCTGTCTATCTCTCACTCTCTCCTCTTATACCACCAGCTGGAGGTAAAGGGACCCGGATTCGACATACCAAACAATAGCTTTCAGATTCGCTGTGTTTCCGATCTGGTGTGGAGGAAGGCTAGAGACCATAGAAGTGGGGACTGTCCTTTTAAAAAATAGGTAGGGGATGTTCCCACTTCTAATCATTGCCAGGAGATGCTGTAAGGGGAGTATAACAAAACTGACATGGAAGGGGAGTGTTATTTTCCTTACAATGGGCCTGATCCTGCGCTCCTACTTAGTCAAAATTTTGAGTGATTGTAATGGGAGTGTTGCCTGTGAAAGTCATGCAGGACTAGGCCAAGTATCTGCTTGTTAAATCATAGAAATCAGTGCCTAGTACCTTATATTGAAGAAAATCAAGTATCAACTTAGAACATTGGGAAAATTGCTCAAGAAAATGACCTTTTTCATGTTTTTTCCCCCACAAAGCTATGTCACAGTAAAACAAATAAGTAATTCTTAACAATCTCTCCACGGTATTCCTTACTCTCAACTTCTGCTGTTGACAAGGTCACCACGACCTAAGGTCATCTGCTGAGTACACACTTGTCACACATGCCTACAGGCTCTTTGAAATAATTCAAATAATTCCTCCTGATTTCTACACATTGTTGAGATACAAGATGCTGTTTTGGCCCGTTCCTATCCATTTCCTACATGGTCGCATACTACATCTTGGAGACAAAATCTGCAGCCGCAGTCACACTTACGCCAGGCCTGTTTGTCAAGTTTCACATATCACCCAAGAAGGGAAACAGCAAAAATAGATTTTTTACTTTTGTCTAGCTTTTGAAAAAAAAAATCAATAACAGCTGTAAAAAATAATTATGTGTCGTTGCGATGCCAACAGACCCCAGTTGTCGGTGGGCAGGATCAAACCTGGGACCTCTGAAGTTTAATGTATGAGTGTCTAGTGCAGGGGTGGACAAACTATGGCCCACGGGCCAGATCCGGCCCGCTAGCTGTTTTAAGCTGGCCCACAAGCCACGCCACGTGGCTCGGCCCCGCTCCACCCGAGGCACTGCTTCAGGGCCACACCAGGTGAATTGGCCCCACTCCGGCTGGGGCACTGGGTCAGAGGCTACAACACGTGGCTCGGCCCCACTCCAGCCAGGGCACAGGGTTGGGGCCACACCATGCAGTTCCCAGAAGCTGGCATGGCCCCACTCCGGCTCCTACGTGCTCCAATGGGAGCTGCAGGGGTGGTGCCTGAGGATGGGGCAGCATGCAGAGCCACCTGGCTGCGCCTCCGCGTATGAGCCAGAGGAGGGACATTCTGCACCTAAAAAAAACCCTATGTTGAAAGTACATTGAAGGCTGCAAAGTCAAATACTCAGAAATTAGGAAATGTCAGAATTTAGGCTCCATGTGCAACTTAAGCCGCCATGTGTCTGTGCATTATGACGTGGTCTTGATTTACCTGACTACATCCTTTTTCCCCCCTGTCCCCCCAGCCAAATATTTTGGCCACATTGAGTGCAAAGGTTTTTTGACTTACTTCATTTTTTGACCAGACATTTTACTGAGCTTTCCAAACATTTCAAAATGGCAGGGATATTTTCTTAAGACAAAGCTTCATTATTTTTTGTAATGAATGTTTTAAACGCACGATACATAACAAAGTATCTATATTTTAAAAAATCATGAAACATGACACCCGCCTTAATGCCCCACTCAGATCCCCTGTTGGCATGGGAGGGAAGGAAAGGAGACGCGTGTGGAGTTCCACAATGCAATGCCTATCTTCCCTTAGGAGACCAAGGCTACAGGAGAGAATATGAACTTCTATGTTTGTAGATGTGTTTGTTATATATTACGCTCCCAAAAATATGCTAAAGTGTTTACAGTACAAGACCAATCCTGGCCCCAAATTGCTTACAGTCTAAGTAGATATGACAAGGGAAGCTCAAACCAAAGGGATGGGCATATGGAAGAGGGGGGGAAAGATTATAAATAACTGACCATGAGACTGCTTTGTTGTACTGCACTCTTCCTCCCTCCCCTCCCCCCATTCTATTTTCCCATTTCATCTTCATCTTCCTTGCATTAAAATGCAGGATCTAGTTCCACTCTGCTTCTTCCACAGTCTCCTGCGTGGTGAAATAAGGTTTGCCACAACTAGCACCCAAACTCTCTAACTTTTCACAGGCTGGCTCCAATTAAGGATCAGCAGCAGCTTTGTTTTCAGCAGCAATGCTCTGCATATCCATAACAAAGGCTGCAGGCATGCTGGGATCTGGCAATTTTCAGTTGTGAGATGTGAGTCAGAGGAGTTCACCAAGATTTGCACAGAGCCTCACTGTGCTCCATGTAGTTTCAGGGACCTTTGGCGTCTGACATGATTTGAACAGACCTAAATAACGAATCTAAATGGCCTAACTGTTGACTCAGCATTAGAGTTGGACCACTAATAATCAAACAAATTTAGGCTTGTGTTCACAAATTATTCTCAGACTGTAGGTTTTATGCGATAACTTATTAAATAATTTACACAAGGAAATTTCAGAGTACAGGTTGCTCTTTAATGCTTTGCTGTAATTATCCATTGGAGGATTTTCTATGTGTGCTGTGTGATGGGTCACCTAACTTACGTGATATTGTTTCTGTTACCTGATTGGTTGACTGAAACTTTTATAAGCTGGTAGAGAACTTGAACAAGTCACTTCTGTTCATACTTTTGAACAAATATAGATTTGCATGGGTATTCACAAAATGAGAGCAGTTTGGCCTTGTATGGTATTACTGTGTTAGTAGTTCTTAATACTGAACCTTAATTCTACATGGTAAAAGAGAATGTATATGCAATATAAACTCTACTGCATCTGCTAAAACATCCAGGGCTAGATATTCAAGTGTCCACTGCATCTCTAGAATAGGGACACCAAATTAGTATGCCACTTACTGGACATTGCAGAATAGGTAATAATCCTAAATTACACAGGACTGTACCAGACCCTAGTGTCTGACAGAAGTTTAAATCAGATGCACCGCAGGACCGCAATCCCTGCAATATTTCAGAACATTGCCTTTTGGCAGGAGTAGAGTCTCGGGATATCCCCTGAGAAAGCCATAGTTAATTCATACTGGTCTTGTGGTTAATTTAACAAAAGTCTTGGTATCATTGTTACTTTATAAAAATGTAGCTAAAACAAATACTTATCAGGTTGCCAAAACCAAAATAAAATCTCAAGTTTCTTAAGTGGCCCTTTTGAATGTTTGGTATAATACACACATCTCTACCTACGATACACCGGCATACACAGATCTACTTACACACAACGGTGGCTTGTAACATGCCGAACTATTTGCAAACAAGCATTAAAATGCTGGCTTATGAAAGTGACAGTGATAAGTAAAGTGCAGTCTGGAACAAATCAATACATTTCCCGGTCACCTGTCGTATGTCAGTACAGCTTGTAGTACTAGATGGACCCTCATGTTTCCATACAGAGAAAGAATGTGAAGGTTGCAAAGTCAAATATTCAAAATTCAATAAATAAGCTTGCCCATACAACTGTAATTCGGACCCCTTGTGTGTCTGCAGTATGCTACAACCTTTATGATATGATCGCATACAGGACCCGGCCTCATTCAGAGCATAGGGTGGGTCGGAAACCAGAAAGTTGAGCCAAAGTGCCACATTCCAAGTAGGGCACCGGAGAACGCAGTAACAGAATTCAGTAGCATTAAGAATCAGTGAGGATCCCGATGAGGAGTCAAGTATAGGGTTCTAGCTGGTAGGTCTGGTGAGAGTGCAGATGGGAAAAGGGGGTAGTGCAGGGACCTGGAAGCAGAGGGCCCAGTCCAACTGCAGAGACTAGATAACATTTTATTAGAAGCACTCTTGGGCTAGCCTAATAGAACACCACTAATCAGGGATTATCAGCCTCCACAAACCAATAGAAGCTACAAGTGCTCATCACCTCCTCAAATTAGGCCATAAATTTGTTGCTTTAGGACAAAGATGGGCTTGAGTTTCAAAATTTGGACACAAAGTACCAAAGTCTGGGGTTCTTAATATCTAGGGTTTGATCCAGTCCATAGTGGTCAGCCACAACATTTCAATTCGTAGTGGTCAGTCACAACATTTATATCTGCACCCAGATCCAGACTTTTCTAGCAAGAGGAATTAAGGGTTTTATTCCAGAGATTTGTCTCACACCCATTTCTGTTTTAGGATTTAGCTAATTATTTTTTTATCCTCTATTTTTGGGAAGTCTGTCAAGCCAATTAAATCTTTATTCTCAGGCCAAATAGGTGTTTTGCTTTCTTGAGAAACAGACAATTATTGATTTCATTATTAGGTCTGTTTATTCCTTTTTTGTATGAACTCAATTGTGGAACTTTCACAGCAAAAGTGCAGTAAAAGAAGCTGAATACTGAAGATAAAAGATGATGTGTTGGCGATCCCTCTGAGTTCAAGGATGATTGTCTTCCATAAATGATAGCCAGTTATCACAGGTGGCTAATGAGATCTGCAGGTGTCTAATGAGACTGATCCAGAATCCACAGATCTTGTCACAATTGGGGCAGACATTTCCCGGTGGATGGGGCAGATCTGGATTGTTGAGTCGGGCTGTGGCGCATTCTTTACTCCTTTCCAGTTTCTCCGTTTCCTGTTCCATTTTGGTTGGTTGAGGGCTTGGGTTTCCCATGAGTTTCTCAATATTGCACTTCTTTATGCTGGCTGTGAGGGTGACTTTGAAGTGCTTTTTTTGACTGCCCCTCATCCATTGGCTGTGGCTCAGCCCCAATTGAGAAGATGATAGCTAGCAAGTGAAGTAATTGTACCTTGCTACTACTTAGCACCTTTTATCCAAGGATCTTGAAATACATTACTTATGTTAATTAACTATATTCAGCACCCTGTAGCAAATAGGTAAAAATCTCCAATGGTCTTATTACTGTCGCTCTTCGATTCTTCCTCCTCACTCAGTTATTTTCTATACCCTCTTTGTGTCATGCTATTTATTAGAACTGGGTAAAAAAGGAGAAAAGGTTATTAAAATTTTCATGAAATTTTATCCTCCTTTTCTTAGTTAAAATTTTGACAAAGAATTTCAACCAAATTTCAAAATTTGGAAAATTTAGACCAGCTCTACCATTTATATTGTCTTCTTTGACATTTCTACAGCACTAAGCCCTGGTCTACACTAGGAGTTTAGGTCGACTTTAGCAGCGTTAAATCGATGTAAACCTGCAGCCGTCCACACGATGAAGCCCTTTTTTTTGACTTAAAGGGCTCTTAAAATCGATTTCCTTAATCCACCTCTGACAAGTGGATTAGCACTTAAATCAGCCTTGCCGGGTCGAATTTGGGGTACTGTGGACGCAATTAGACGGTATTGGCCTCCGGGAGCTATCCCAGAGTGCTCTATTGTGACCGCTCTGGACAGCACTCTCAGCTTAGATGCACTGGCCAGGTAGATAGGAAAAGGCCCGCGAACTTTTGAATTTCAATTTCCTGTTTGCATGGTCACCTGCAGCTTGCCACGCTGGCCAGTGCTCATCACCAGAGGTGACCATGATGGAGTCCCAGAATCACAAAAGAGTTCGAGCATGAACCGAACGGGAGGTACGGGATCTGATCGCTGTATGGGGAGAGGAATCCATGCTATCAGAACTCCGTTCCAGTTTTCGAAATGCCAAAACATTTGTCAAAATCTCCCAGGGCATGAAGGACAGACGCCATAACAGGGACCCAAAACAATGCCGCGTGAAACTTAAGGAACTGAGGCAAGCCTACCAGAAAACCAGAGAGGCAAACGGCCACTCCGGGTCAGAGTCCCAAACATGCTGCTTCTATGATGAGCTGCATGTCATTTTAGGGGGTTCAGCCACCACTACCCCAGCCATGTTGTTTGACTCCTTCAATGGAGATGGAGGCAACACAGAAGCAGGTTTTGGGGATGAGGAAGATGATGATGATGAACTTGTAGATAGCTCACAGCAAGCAAGTGGAGAAACCGGTTTTCCCGACAGCCAGGAACTGTTTCTCGCCCTGGACCTGGAGGCAGTCCCCCCCGGACCCACTCAAGGCT
Source organism: Eretmochelys imbricata (assembly GCF_965152235.1). Lineage (NCBI taxonomy): Eukaryota > Metazoa > Chordata > Testudines > Cheloniidae > Eretmochelys > Eretmochelys imbricata. Next base: position 96,181,495 of record NC_135574.1, read on the forward strand.
GCCTCCCAGACCCGCCAGGTGGAGAAGGGACCTCTGGTGGGTGTACCTTTTAAAATACTATACATGGTTTAAAAGAAAGCATGTTTAATGATTAATTTGCCCTGGCATTTGCAACTCTCCTGGATGTACTCCCAAAGCCTTTGCAAAAGGTTTCTGGGGAGGGCAGCCTTATTCCACCCACCATGGTAGGACACTTTACCACACCAGGTCAGTAGCACGGACTCGGGAATCATTGTAGAACAAAGCATTGCAGTGTATGTTTGCTGGCATTCAAACAACATCCGTTCTTTATCTCTCTGTGTTATCCTCAGGAGAGTGATATCATTCATGGTCACCTGGTTGAAATAGGGTGCTTTTCTTAAGGGGACATGCAGAGGTGCCCGTTCCTGCTGGGCTCTTTGCCTGTGGCTGAACAGAAATGTTCCCTGCTGTTAGCGGGGGGGATGGAGGGTTGAGGGGCTAGCCACGTGGTGGGGGGAGGCAAAATGCGACCTTGGAATGAAAGCACATGTGCTGTGTGTGTAATGTTAACAGCAAGGTTTACCGTGAAAGAGTGTAGCCATTGTTCTAGAAAATGTGTCTTTTTAAATACCACTGCCTCTTTTTTTTTCTCCACCAGCTGCATGTGTTTCAATGATCACAGGATCTTCTCCTTCCCAGAGACTAGTGAAGATTAGAAGGCGAAAAAAACGCACTCGTGATGAAATGTTCTCTGAGCTCATGGTGTCCTCCCACACTGACATAGCACAGACGGCTGCGTGGAGGCAGACAATATCAGAGTGCAGGAAAGCACAATATGACCGGGAGGAGAGGTGGCGGGCTGAAGAGAGTAAGTGGCGGGCTGAAGAGAGGGCTGAAGCTCAAATGTGGTGGCAGCGTGATGAGAGGAGGCAGGATTCAATGCTGAGGCTGCTGGAGGATTAAACCAATATGCTCCAGCGTTTTTGAGTTTCTGGAGTTTTTGAGCTGCAGGAAAGGCAGCAGGAGCACAGACCGCCGCTACAGCCCCTGTGTAACCAACCGCCCTCCTCCCCAAGTTCCATAGCCTCCTCACCCAGACGCCCAAGAACACTGTGGGGGGGCCTCCGGCCACCCAGCCACTCCACCCCAGAGGATTGCCCAAGCAACAGAAGGCTGGCATTCAATAAGTTTTAAAGTTTTAAACTTTTAAAGTGCTGTGTGGCCTTGTCCTTCCCTCCTTCACCACCCCTCCTGGTGCTTCTCTCCTCCACCACTCCTCCTGGGCTACCTTGGTAGTTATCCCCCTATTTGTGTGATGAATGAATAAAGAATGCATGAATGTGAAGCAACAATGACTTTATTGCCTCTGACAGTGGTGATCGAAGGGAGGAGGGGAGGGTGGTTAGCTTACAGGGAAGTAGAGTGAACCAAGAGGCGGTGGGTTTCATCATGGAGAAACAAACAGAACTTTCACACCGTAGCCTGGCCAGTCATGAAACTGGTTTTCAAAGCTTCTCTGTTGCGCACCGTGCCCTCCTGTGCTCTTCTAACCACACTGGTGTCTGGCTGTGTGAAACCAGCAGCCAGGCAATTTGCCTCAACCTCCCACCCCTCCATAAACGTCTCCCCCTTACTCTCACAGATATTATGCAGTGCACAGCAAGCAGTAATAACAGTGGGAATATTGGTTTTGCTGAGGTCTAACCGAGTCAGTAAACTGCACCAGCGTGCTTTTAAACGTCCAAATGCACATTCTACCACCATTCTGCACTTGCTCAGCCTGTAGTTGAACAGCTCCTGACTACTGTCCAGGCTACCTGGGTATGGCTTCATGAACCATGGCATTAAGGGGTAGGCTGGGTCCCCAAGGATACATATAGGCATTTCAATGTCCCCAACGGTTATTTTCTGGTCTGGGAATAAAGTCCCTTTTTGCAGCTTTTGAAACAGACCAGAGTTCTTGAAGATGCGAGCGTCATGTACCTTTCCCGACCATCCCACGTTGATGTTGGTGAAACATCCCTTGTGATTCACCAGTGCTTGCAGCACTATTGAAAAGTACCCCTTGCGGTTTATGTACTCGGCGGCTTGGTGCTCCGGTGCCAAGATAGGGATATGGGTTCCGTCTATGGCCCCACCACAGTTAGGGAATCCCATTGCAGCAAAGCCATCCACTATGACCTGCACATTTCCCAGGATCACTACCCTTGATATCAGCAGATCTTTGATTGTGTTGGCTACTTGCATCACAGCAGCCCCGACAGTAGATTTGCCCTCTCCAAATTGATTCCTGACTGACCGGTAGCTGTCTGGCGTTGCAAGCTTCTACAGGGCTATCACCACTCGCTTCTCAACTGTGAGGGCTGCTCTCATCTTGGTATTCTTGCGCTTCAGGGCAGGGGAAAGCAAGTCACAAAGTTCCATAAAAGTGCCCTTACGCATGCGAAAATTTTGCAACCACTGGGAATTGTCCCAGACCTGCAACACTGTGCAGTCCCACCAGTCTGTGCTTATTTCCCGGGCCCAGAATCGGCGTTCCACCACATGAACCTGGCCCATTAGCACCATGATGCCCACATTGCCAGGACCCCTGCTTTGAGAGAAGTCTGTGTCCATGTCCTCATCACTCACGTTACCGCGCTGACGTCGCCTACTCGCCCGGTAACACTTTGCCAGGTTCCGGTGCTGCATATATTGCTGGATAATGCGCGTGGTGTTTAATATGCTCCTAATTGCCAAAGTGATCTGAGCAGGCTCCATGCTTGCCGTGGTATGGCATCTGCACAGAAAAAAGGCGCGGAACGATTGTCTGCCATTGCCCTGATGGAGGGAGGGGCAACTGATGACATGGCTTACAGGGTTGGCTTACAGGGAATTAAAATCAACAAAGGGGGTGGCTTTGCGAGAAACTGAATGGCCCCCTCAAGGATAGAACTCAAAACCTCAAGGATAGAACTCAAAACTGGGTTTGGCAGTCCGTTGATTTCACAGAGGGAAGGAGGAGAAAATGAATACAAAACAAATCTGGTCTATTTCTTGTTCTGAGCCACTTCATCTATCTTTATACATCTTGATGGCAGCAGACTGTGCAGTACGACTGCTAGCCGTCATCATCTCCTGGGTGCTCGGCAGAAGACGGTGCAGTATGACGACTAGCCACCATCTTCTGCTGGCTGGAGGTTAAAAGACAGTGCACTGCCGGTAGGACTGAATCGCCACGAGACGAAACTTAAAAGGGAAATGACCTGGCTGAGTCACTCCCATGTTTTCCCAGGTGCCCGATTAAAAGGGCACCCAGGACTACATCGATGACGACTACCCGTCATACTGCACTGTCTGCTGCCAAAAGGCAATTAACTGCTGCTGTGTAGCAATGCAGTACCACGTCTGCCAGCACCCAGGAGACATACGGTGACGGTTAGCTGAGCGGGCTCCATGCTTGCCGTGGTATGGCGTCTGCACAGGTAACTCAAGAAAAAAGGCACAAAACGATTGTCTGCCCCTGCTTTCATGGAGGGAGGGAGGGAACGGGGGCCTGACGATATGTACCCAGAACCACCTGCGAGAATGTTTTAGCCCCATCAGGCACTGGGATTTCTACCCAGAATTCAGATGGGCGGCGGAGACTGCAGGAACTGTGGGATAGCCACCCACGGTGCAACACTCCGGAAGTCAACGGTTGCCTCGGTACTGTGGACACACTCCGCCGACTACATGCACTTAGAGCACTTGTGTGGGGACACACACAATCAACTGTATAAAACCACTTTCTACAAAACCGACTTCTATAAATTCGACCTAATTTCGTAGTGTAGACATACCCTAAGCACACTGACACTCCCATCCTGGTCAGGGCCTCTGGGCACTTCAGTTATTACAGATGGTAAACTGGAGTTCAGAAACATTGAGTCACCTGTCCAATGTCACAAAGTGAGTGGGACAGTGTGAGAAACCAGAAGTTTTGATTCTCAGTTTCCTATTCTAACTACTGAACTTCTGTTACCCTCCCTATTGTACACTGAAAATGGTGCCCTCTATTTAAAAGCCTTATTCTGAAGTACCACATATCATGCCCCCCAAAGCCCACAAGCCTCAGGATAGTATTTCACTAAACCCCAAATTTACCAAAACAATTTCACCTCAGGTGAACCTGGCATGGCCAAGTTTTGGGCTCATGCAATACCTGCAGTCACGCAGGGTGCTCAGCCACTCACAAATAAATTTATCCCTGGCTAATTTGTAGGCAACAAACCTTCATACCCCATTCTTGGAGGCTAGGGGTTAAGCTTTGAAAGGACAAGTCCAAAGAGAAAATGACAAGGAGCATGGCATAGGAACTTGCTTTAAAAGGAACTAAAGCCTAATGCACCAGAGTATTTTTCTTTTTAAATCAGGCAAAGAACCTAACACAAATAATACAGTAACTTATTATTCAAAATCGTCTCTGCCTCAAAGTTCCTAAATTGCTGGCGGACTTTACTACTTTTAAACAATTTGAGAACTCTCACATAATCCCAGAAAGGGTATTTACTACCCTAAAGTTGGCTGGAAATAGGATGGTAAATTCATCATCCTCAGTTTGAAAGCTCTTCCCAAAGGCACAGCACACTTTTCTTCTGGACTGTTTTCAGAGTAACAGCCGTGTTAGTCTGTATTCGCAAAAAGAAAAGGAGTACTTGTGGCACCTTAGAGAATAACCAATTTATTTGAGCATAACCTTTCGTGAGCTACAGCTCACTTCATCGGATGCATACTGTGGAAAGTGTAGAAGATCTTTTTATACACACAAAGCATGAAAAAATACCTCCCCCCACCCCACTCTCCTGCTGATAATAGCTTATCTAAAGTGATCACTCTCCTTACAATGTGTATGATAATCAAGTTGGGCCATTTCCAGCACAAATCCAGGTTTTCTCACCCCCCGCCCTGCAAATGGCCCAACTTGATTATCATACACACTGTAAGGAGAGTGATCACTTTAGATAAGCTATTACCAGCAGGAGAGTGGGGTGGGAGGAGGTATTTTTTTATGCTTTGTGTGTATAAAAAGATCTTCTACACTTTCCACAGTATGCATCCGATGAAGTGAGCTGTAGCTCACGAAAGCTTATGCTCAAATAAATTGGTTAGTCTCTAAGGTGCCATGAGTACTCCTTTCCCTCTGGACTGTGTTATCAAACTGAGATCCAGCATGAAGAAAATCATTTTATCATCCACATCAACACTTTTCGTGGCAAGAGCCACCAGCAAAATAAGGTTTCTCTCTGCAGCAGTCTTCCTGGGCTGGAATCCTAGCTGGATGGTCACAATGGAATTCTGTGCACTTTTTCAAACCTTATGGGATCGTCTTTACCATTTCTATTCAGGACAGAATGGATAACAAAAGTGTGATCTCTTTATTTTCAGGAATTTCAAACAGCCTGATGTTTCAGCTCCTAGATTTCCTTTAAGAAGATTTTAGAACAAAACATCCATCATTTTGGCATCTAGGGCAGTAATTTACTTTTAGTTTCAGGTGTTTTTTTCTGCCATTGGTAATAGCTCCACCTCTCCCAGTATTAGGTTATCCAGAATGCACATCAGAAAGCTAATCAGCAACTGGAAAGTATAACCCTAATAGTCTAACACAGATCAACAGTGGGGCTGTAAGCAGTGTGTTAAAGCTTCAGCCTCAATAAAACCTATACAGGAAGGTTTAGAGGGAAATATGTGAACTTACACAATATTTTCTGCTTTTTCTTTTTGTTCTGCTCTCTGTGTTATGCAGACCATATGAAGCTGTGGGAAACCTGCTGGTTTTGGTTCAGTGGGTTTCAGTGAATTCAGTCTGCATGGTTTTAGTACCTTGCAATTCAGGCTGATGTGAATATGTTTATTCAAATGAAACCTGCAAAACAGATGGGTCTCACTTGGCTTGAGAGGAAAGTGGCACAAATCCTATCCCGCTTTCCCCTACAACCGTTACCTGATGCTGTCTTTTGGAAGACTAAGAGGGAACTGGTGGCTTGCTACACGCTCTTCTACTCTGCAGTCTTCAGGGGATTGATGGCTGCCCTCCTTGCCATCCTGATAATTAAAGGGGTTAGCCAGCAAGCCTTATGTCCCCTGGGGGTAGAGGAAGCAAAGTTAGTTCATTTCCCCCACTTAATCCACTGGTATTCTGTTACCTGTTCCCTATTTCTGCTTGGGCCCAGAAAATTCAGCTCTCCATGGACCACCAGCAATTGCTCAATCAACCACAAATGATCTACAGAAAACAGGAAGGAATGAAACTCTGCCTTATCTAGTTCTAGTGCACTACATACTGGTGGAGATCCACTTAGTGAAAAGTTTGAGTGAAACTCAAAGTATTTTGCGTTCATCATGGAGTTCCAAGTTTTTTATTTCAAAAATCTCACAGCTCTAATACCGACAATTATTTACTCATGCTGACCTCGGCTACCACCTACAGACCCCAAAGACTGCAAGAAACTTAATCTGTTCCCTGAATAAGGTAAGCCAGATGCTTAATTACCTTGCTGAACCCAAGCCAGAGTGAAGGGATACAAAAAAAGAGGGCAGTCAGCTATAAATGCTGTATTGTCTTTTCCTACAAACAAAAGATTCTGATGCCTTCTAGCTTTGATTGCTTATTTTTCCTTAGGTTAATGAGTATTGTTATCACCATAGAAACCTCAATGGAGCTCACATTTTCAAAAAAATATTATTTCCAGGATGAGAGACAGAACTTGGGGGAAGCAGTTCACAAAACAAAATTAGAATGTCCCCTGTTTAATCACGTACCCGTTTTCAACATGTAGAGTCTGATCAGGTCACGAAATCTATCAAACAAAACCAAACTTCTTTGCTTTCTTTAAACAGTTTTGAGTTATTCCCTTCATGTTTGATCACATATTTACTGAACGAAAATCAATCCATAGTGTTATATGAATGGCACAAAAAGCAACTGGCAGGAGAGCTTGCAAACATTGGAAAACATCTTACATCTGTTATTTTTAATGTGGTTTTACATTTGAATGTGGTGCCAAGTTTATCCATGGTCCTTTACAAAAAGAAATCCTTCCACAATGGCTCTGGAATCAAATGATCAGAATGAAACTTCCAGGGAAAGAGATGAAAGAATGATTGTAACGTACTTCAGGACAACGTAAAGGATTCATTCTTATAAGACATACTGTATTTATGAGGGAGCCTGTCATGGGGCGATGACTCACTGCTGTGGCGCCTCCTGCTGGTTGTCCAGGGAATTAGCTCTTTTCAGCCAGGAGTACCCTCCGCCAGTTGGTGTTTTGCCTGCCGCTGGCCCCGTGCCCCTCCCAGACCCCGGTGCCCTTCTAGATTAGGGTTCTACCCCCTGGCAGTACCCCCTCAGTCTGGGTCTCCCCTCTCAGGGGAACCCCCAACCCCCTATCCCTCCCTTGCCTTAGTGACTACTGTCAGTCATCGTCTAGCCCCTGCTCCCTCGGGCAGACTGCAGTCTGTACCACTCATCATCAGCAAGGGATGGGTCGGACTAGCTGCCTCTGTCTAGGTCTGGGCAGCTGCTCTGCAGCCTTAGTACCCTTTCATAGGCCTTTACCTCAGCCTGCAGCTCTGCTAGGCTGGAGCTCCCCAGCTCCCTCTCCCCTGCCCGGCCCGGCCCGGCGCTTCTCAGGCAACCAGGTCCTCCTCTCTCCATGTAGCTAGAGAGAGTGTCTCTCTTTCTGGCCCACTGTCCTCTTATAAGGGCCAGCTGGGCACTAATTAGGAGACTGATCACTTTAGATAAGCTATTACCAAAAGGAGAGTGGGTTTGGGGGGAGGGGGGGGAGAAAACCTGGATTTGTGCTGGAAATGGCCCACCTTGATTATCATACACATTGTAAGGAGAGTGATTACTTTAGATAAGCTATTACCAACAGGAGAGTGGGTTTGGGGGGAGAGAAAACCTTTTGTAGTGATAAACACCCATTTTTTCATGGTTTGTGTGTATAAAAACATCTTCTGTATTTTCCACAGTATGCATCTGATGAAGTGAGCTGTAGCTCACGAAAGCTTATGCTCAAATAAATTGGTTAGTCTCTAAGGTGCCACAAGTACTCCTTTTCTTTTTACACAGGCTACAGTTGTGGCTGTTTTCCCAAACAGCCCAGCTTTTTCCCTTTCAGCCCTCTCCCATGGCTGTTTTAAGCCCTTCAAGCCACCCCACCACAGAGCCATTGTCTATGAATTGGGTTAAAGGGGAGACTTACCTATTTGGTAGCCTTAGTGCTGGAAGGTTTAATGGAGTGCAGTTGGAATTGATTATTTATCTCCATTTACTTATTGTTGGATGTACTCAGTTCTGGCTCACCCACACTGCTATTTGATCAAAGCACTGCGAGCATATTTTTTTAGCATGTGTGTAATGCTAAGGTACCCATTGGTGTGTATGTCACTGAAAATACTATTGGCATGACAATGGACGGTTTGGTGCACTCACCTGCATTTTAATACCCAGAATGCTCTCACGGAAGCGCTAGTGACTAATCTCAAGCAATATACTGTAAAGTTTGAGCCTGATTTTGGAAGCACTATAATTATTTCTCTGTTATTTACAGAGGTTAGAAAAGTCTTCTCACTGAAGTCTTTGAAGCAAATAATATATGAACAGAAAAATTATTCTCTAAAAATGTAAATCAGTTCAGTCTTATCCCACAGAAACCTGCTCATCCCTTTTGCCTTTTTCTACCACATTTGTTTTATGCCATCTCTATCTAAAACAAGTGGGGAAACTGATCAAACACATTCTGTACATACCACCCAGCCCACAGTCTCAGCATCCCAGCTGTATCCTAACCTCACAAATTCACAGTGAAACCATCTCCAGTGTTTCAAAAGCATAATAACTTTCATGAAGGGGGGCAGTGGGAGCTCTCTTAATTAACTCAATTTATTTCTGCATTTCTAGACATGTCTTCCTCTTTGTTCACCTTCAGTAGTTTAATCTCAGGGTACAAAAGGAACATTTTTCCCATAAAGTGCATTCTTTTAGGACACTTATATTCCTGTCAAAGTTTTGGCAGCCAGGAAAACATTTTGGGCCAAACATTCAAATGGAAAGAGGTGCATTTAACCAATATGCAAGCAGTAAACTCTAGCAGAGGAAAATTCAGAAATCTGGCCAGTTAGGCAAGCATTTAATTTCCATGAAGTTCTTCACCTATTGTCCATACAACTTATCCTGTATATAAAATACCTTTGCACTGTCCTCAAACCCATTAAAGGGAAAATCAGATTTGATTTCTTAAATTTTTTAACTCTTCCCATTGAGGCTTCCCATTTGGCTGCTGGAATGGGATGAAGGGAGAATGACTCTGTGATTTTCTCCTACATACCTTGAAGTGCTGTTCTCTTCTGAAAGGAGATTCATTAATAATGGCCTGGCAGAGTTCCAAGATTATTGTGTTCATGATTTCTGTATTAAATGTATTCAGTTTACAAGAAGGAAAACATTTGATCCAACTGACAGCCATGCAAATGAAATCTGGGCTCTGAAGGTCAAGGGCCATAATCCTTCAAGTGACGGAACACCAAGGCCCTTATCTTGCAAAGCACTTAAGCACGTGCTTAATTAATGCATCTGAAGACCTTTAAAGATGGAGTTTCAGAATAACTGTGAACTTCATCGCTTTCATCAGTCTCAGTGTTACCATTAAAATACAATTTGAAAATCAAGGTTTCATATCATGAAAATTGTACATTACTTCCAAAATTTGTAATAACCCATGAGTGGATAAGAAATACCAGGTGATGTGTAATATTTTGTAGTTGTTCATAATCAAATTAACTTATATATTCTAATGTTTGTAGCACCATGGAAGCAAAATTAAGAGGTTGCAAGATTACTTGTATAGGAGTAAATAGGAATTCTTTGATACAATATTGGAAAATAGTCCTAGCAAAATTATTTTATCATAATTACATTGGGTACATTAACATCAGTTAATGCTTATTTCTATTATAAGAAGACAGAATGGAAATTGTAAGAGCTCAACCCCTGTGGCCCAGCACATGTCTCAGGACCAGGGTCTAAATTCCCATTCTGATGATGCCTAAAGCTGGTTATAGGTTGACTTTCTGCTGCTATTAGCCAAGAAGCAAATACATTTTTAACAGATATTATAAAACTTAAATCAAAATCTAATTCTCTATTTAAAGCTCAGGTGTTTTCCCTCTCTTCTTTAACAGCTCAGTCTGTTTAGTTTATCCAAGAGAAGGTTAAAGAGGTGACTTGTTCATGGTCTACACGTACCTATATGGAGTCGAGATTTCTGATCGGGGACAGATCTTTAACTTAGCAGCAAAAGATACAACAAGATCCAATGGCTAGAAGCTGAAACTAGACAAATTCAGACTAGAAATAAGGTGCAAATTTTTAACAGTGAGGGTAATTAACCATTGGAACAATTTACCTAGGGATGTGGTGGATTCTCTGTCACTTGAATTTTTAAATCAAGACTAGATGTCTTTCTAAAGAGATGCTTTCGCTCAAATGGAACCTATGGGCCTCATGCAGAGATTACTGGGTGAGGTTCTGTGGCCTGCTATGCAGGAGGCAGACTGGATGACCAAAATGATCCTTTTTGGCCTTAAAATCTATGATCCAACATCCAGTGAATAAATGAGAGTATTGAGGAAGGGAAAATGAAGAGGGCAGAGAATTTTCAAGACCCAGATGAATGCGGCAACTGTCCTTGACGGAAATGGAATCCCACTGCACATATCTGGGGTAGACTTTAGCCCTAAATGTTCCATAATCTTACATGAAAGGTCTGCCTTTCTATACCAAGTGACCTAGATACCCAAAAAATTCCCATGCAAATCCCTACATGACAAGACAACATAAATCTGCCTCAGTCTTCATCTCAAACCTTGCCTCGTACTGAATCATTCCCCCATCATCTGTACTCTGCCAATATCGGCCAGGATGCCCTGTTCATTTATTTCTCACCCAGCCAGAAGCATGCCTAGGCTTCTCCCAGTGCATGGATTAGAGCTAGGAGGCCCTTCCACAATGCTGGTGCCTTCTCTTCATTCACAGCTCTCCTGATGACTCAGTACTACTTTGTTGCCCAGGAGAAGTTAGTTAATATAACATAAGATACTTAAGTTTTAAATATAAATATATCCTCCTGTATATTTGTCCTCTGCTTTCTAGTGTGTCCCATCTCCTTGGTCTGCCTTGCTGAGAAACTGTAAAGTCTTTGGGGCAGATTCTCTCTGCATTTGATGTCTTCTATAGTACTAAGCACACTGTCAGGGCTTAACAAACCCATAATATTTAGTTATACTTATGATGTCAAACAACCTGACAAATCCAGGAAACTCAGCATTGAAGTGTTTGACACTCAAATGCCCTCTCCTCTAACTCCTGCTGCTATGTCTTCTATATTGCATTTGATCTTATTCTCCCAATGGCACAAAATAAAGCCCTGATTCTGCAAACCCTTATGCACATGCTTAACTTTACGCACTGTGAGTAGTCCTATTAACTTTAATGGGACTACTCAAATGGTGAAATCCTAGCTCTACTGAAGCCAATGCTATTGGCTTCAGGATATTAGCCACGGGGGAAAGTCAGTGCATAAAGTGAAGCATCTACATAAATCTTTGCAGGATCAGAGCCCAAAGATGGAGTATTGACCTTAATTTTGAAGCTGCTAAACTGCTACTTTTTTGTAAACGAGTATCTTAACTGCCTTGTTTTGTTTTTTTAATTTTGCAATCTACACACGAGTGGTGTTTGTGTCACAGAGATTTTGAAGATGAAAGTTCTGTCAGTCTAAGAAAAATTCCAAAGGGATTATCAGATTTTACTGAATAAATTACTTCTATTCCTATTGGATTTTGCTGTTCATGGTAATTTAACTTGGGCCGAAGCCTCACTTCTTGATCATTCTGCTGAACAAAGATCACAGACTTTACATTTGCCCATGGAAAAAAAGAGGCCCAAGTGAATTTTTTTGGCCAGCTATTCACCCTCATGTTTTTCAATGTAATATGTAACATGTTGATGCCATTTTAAAATAACTGGCCTCATTAACACATTATCCAGCTTTATAAAAATTTTGTTTGACAATTAACTCCTTGTCTCTGCTTTGCAGACTTGAAATGATAAAACAAAATCAGTTTCATAAAGCTTTTTGCTGTTCTTATTTTCCAGCAGTCTTTTCAAACTACCAGTTTCTTTAAATAGTTGTATGAAAGGATAGCCCTCCTTACCTACTCTTCTTCTTTTTCCCTTTTGTTTAATTAACTATCGTTACAGACTTTCTGCTGCCTGAGGGGATAGAAACATTCCCTATCTGGGAAGTTACTGACTGTCTAGAGCCAAGGAAAATAGTTTAGGATACAATTCAACAAACACTTATGCATGTGCTTTGCTCATCTGTAAAGTTAAGCATGCAGGTCCCAAGAGAATAATTTCCATAGCTTCTTCCCTACAGCACATCACTGTTTCCTTGTTACAGTAAATTACTCTAGACAGTTCAATCACATTTATGCTAGCAGATAATGACCCTAATCCTGTTCCCACTGAAGTCAATTGATTACAATGAAAGCAGAACGGGGCTCACTGATCCATTCCAGAACTTTACAACTTTAGGCCCTGGTTGTGAAATTCACGGAATGTGGGCAGACTGCTGCATACACATGGAGTCCTGTAAACAACAATTGGGCTCCAATGGAAGAACAAAAATCTGGCCACATGATATCAATTGCATGAGCAGAGTAGAATTTAGTAAGAGAAAAAAGGCAACATTTTTTACCAACATATCTGAAAAATTTGTGGTCTTGAATCCGAGACGAAAACAAGAAAAATACTCCATGAGTTACATTAATGTGTTCATAGTAAGTAGAGCTGGTCAAATTATTTATTGCAAATAATATTGACTGTGAATACTGCATGCTTTTCTGTTGGTAAGGTGAGCCTGATTTTTACACATTTATTTCATATTTATAAATATTCATCAAATAGTTTATGCAAACAAATTTCAGCCTATGGATTGTTTCCAAATGGTTCCCTTTGACTATTTGCTAGTCATGGTGCATGACAGGTCTCCTAAATCACCTGGTATAGTTTCTGTTCCCTGTTGGATGACTGAAATTCTTAAAAACGGGAGAATAACGTATCAAGTAATTCACATCTGCTGTGATTTTTCTTTTTTAAAACAAATGATCTGTGCCAAAACTGGTGACATTTCCTAGATTTGCAAACATTTTCATGACTAAACTGTCAGTCACCCCACTATGCATGGAAAACTAATAATTTGACCTCCCACAACTACCGGCAAAGTGAACTCACCACGTGTATTCACAAATAATTGTTATTAGAACTGGTTAAATGGTACTGTTAATCAAACACAATGAATGTCAGCTTTGTGAATGTTACATTTAATATCCCTGCCAAACAGAGTTAAAAAATTATTTCATGGTATATCTCTCTATATTTTGGTTGACATGTCTTGATTTGACAGGGACATGGTTGCCCCTGAAAACTGACAGAGAAACAAAAACAAGCATGTTACTGTAAAATAAATATAAAATAAAAATATCTTTGGAAATAACAAATGCAAATAAATAAAGTGTAACAGAAGCCTTGGGCCAGTCAGCCCTGTTCAATTAGCCTAGCCCACTACACCAGTGCAGGACTGAGTTTAAGAGGAAGGATGCACAGCAGTGATGCAGTGGTGGGTGAAGTAGAACAGACAGGCTGTCCTGCAGTGGGAAAGGAGCCTACATGGAAGCAGGATCTGATCAGGGAGTACAGCCTGCCTGAAAGCGCTGGGTAAGAGCCCTTGAGTGGTGAGGTTGAAGCCCAAGAACTGAGGTTGGTGTTAGGACAGTTTATTGCAGCTGGGGCTAGCCAGCAAAGCAGGAGGCCAGCAGCTGAGCCAAGCTGGGCTGAAGATACAGTTGTTTTGCTATTTTCTGTTGGACTTTAAGATTGTGAGGCCCTGAAAGAGGTTGCACTCTGTTGCATGACTTGGGGAGCAGGCTAGGTCACTCCTGTGTCCTAAGAAGACACTGTGGAAGGCACAGCTGACAGGAAGCGGTGTACTGGGGTAGTATCTCTGTGACAAAGATTATACATTAAAGATTTCTTTGTGAAGTAGATTTCTCCCTCATTCCTATTAACAGATTGTTATATTTAGAGCTGGTGGGAATTTGCTATTGAAATACTTTTGCAACAAAAAATGCAGTTTCCATGAGAAATTTTCAATTTTGCTAAAATTTTTCCATTGGGAAATTCTAAACAAAATATTTTGTTTCAGGTTTGGTTAACCCAAAGTGAAGTCTTTCAGTTTGTTCAACCGTATCAAAATGGTTTGTTTTGGGTTTTTTTTTTTTAGGTCAGTCTGACTCTAATCTGTATTTACCAAACCTGCAGGGGACCTCATCGGAGTTGTAGTTTGAGTGCCTCATGCTCAATTCTTCTATGGGCTGGGTTACCTGGTTCTACTATATCACCCATGAGGCATTATAGTCTCCATCCCTGGTTGAACCAATGTGGTGCATCATGACAATCAAATGGCACACCAGGGGAGATGTAGTCTGGCCAGGGAGCTCAGACAATAGAAAAGAGTCGGGGCATGTGGTATTTAGACTACAACTCCCAGGAGGCACTGCAGCAGCCCAGGCAAACACAGATTAATGTCAAACCAAGTCAAAATGAAATGTTTTGATTCAGTTCAACAAACCAGTGTGAAGTGTTTTGATTCCGGAATATAGAATCATTTTGTGAAACTTTCTGCGAAAATTTTTGATATTTTAACTTTTTGTCTCAGTTCAGGACAAAAATAAATTTAGAAATATCAATTTCCCACAGGATGGAAATTCTAGTTTTTGACCAGCTCTACTAATTTTTTACTGTTCAAAAGGAATTTAAGGTTAGGGTCACTTAGATATGGTTTTTCTGAACTGTGTCTAATTTGCTGTCTTTGTTGTCAATGGCTCAGCCGATTGCAAATTTTATGAGTGTAAGGAGAATTCTTAGGGATTGCTTTTCATCTAACTGATGTCCAAAAAAATTAGATTATTCATTACCAGATACTTCCTAGCTATTTGCATAGTTCATAAGGACAGATAGGAAATGCCTGAAAAGGACATAAACATAGGGGTTGAACTCTCAAAGGAATTTTTCCCTGTTCTCGGCTTGCTGAAATCTGCATAATTGCTGGGATAAATACAATAGTTTCAAATGAGTTGGTTTGCTCTTCTCATGCAACTGAACTCATATTCCTATAACATGAAGACAGCCACAGTTAAAACTAAAACAAACAAACTATAATCATTTCACCATTAAAAAAGCAGAACAAAATCACAGGAGATAGGGAGAAATGTATTTTAACATTAGTGTGACAGGTTGGATTCCCCTGTCTGGGATGTCACCTGATATACTGGGGCCCACAGAGCCCACCCGTTCCACCAGCCTGGGCTTCCTCACCCTGTCCTTGCTGTGTCAAGCCCTCAAGCCTTCTCTAGCGTACACACACAAGAGAGGCCACGCCAGATATGAATTGTACAAACTGGTTTATAAAAAACAAAGACAAGTTTATTAACTACAAAAGACAGATTTTAAGTGATTATAAGGGACAGCAAACAGATCAAAGCAGCTTACTGAGTGAATAAAACAAAACACACAAACTATGCTTAATACGTTACAAAAATTGGCTACAAATAGTAATTTCTCGCCCTAAATCTTGTTTTATGAAGGTTGCAGAGTTTCCTGAAGGTAAACTGCACTGCTTGCAGCTTAAATCTCCAGGTATACCCTTCACAGACTGACCTTTCTCAGTCTGGGTCCCAGTCCTTCTCCCCAGATCAGTCTTAGGAGTATCCAGCAGTCACCCTGGGTGGGGATTCCATGAAGAACTGGCAACTGTGATTAACTCACTCTCCAGTCTTAAATAGACTTTACATATGGTGGGAATCTTTTGTTTCCGAGTCTAACCCCCCACCCCCTCTTAATGCAAAAACACTGAAAGCCCAAGATGGGGATCTACTACCAGGTGACATGATCATCTGACCCTGTAGCGTCAAGGCAGCAACCCAGGAAACTTCTCAGGAAGGTGAGAGATTAGTATCTTCAAAGTCTTATTGTTCTTCCTAATGGCCCATTCAGGCTGATTGCCTCCTGTCTGGTGGGCATTTGCCAGATGCAAACACTTTTGCAACTGATACAGAGTTCATATTCCTAACTTCAGGTCCAGCAATGATATATGCACAAATAGGATGATCATATTTGGTAAATCATAACTGTTCCAATGATATCTTGCAAGACCCATCTTGCATCAAATACAACTTAGTTATGCCATATTCATATCATAAGCATATTTCTATGTAGAATATGGGCATGAGGTGACAATTAGAATTTGTGAAATAAGTTTTTATAAAATATTCATAGGTCAGGGCTTTGTGTTTCTTGGGCAGCTTAAAAGATCCCAGCATTCCTAAAAAATGTATGGGGAAATGCTTTCAGACTACCAACTGACACAGGATGGCTCCATATAAAGAGAACCTAGTATAAAGAAACTTCTGGCAAAAGCTAAATGGGCTCCTGGCTTCCTCCTGTCTCCTTCCAACTAATTTTCCAATAAACTTGTGGTGACCATTAACATCTCAGCTAGTGTGAGAACATCTTTTGTTTTCCTCCTCTAGCTGGGTCTTTGCAATCAAACAGCATGTTGTGTCTCCCATACACAGACACCTCCATGTGCACCTTACCATCCACTCCCTCTTTGACCCCATCACTGCATTTTGGGAGCTGAAGACTGGCATCTTTCATTCTTTAGTATGTTGAAGCAAGAAAGAGAGCACAGAGAAGGCAATTCTCTGAGCACTTGAACCAGTGAATGGTCCTGGGAGATGGGAGGGTCTCACAACCCAGGCTCCAGCCCATGCCCAAATGCCTACACTGCTATTTTTAATACCCCAGCCTGAGCCCCGTGAATCCGAGTCAGCTGACCTGGGCTCTCAGACTTGATGCTGTGGGATTTTTTATTGCAGTGTACACTTACCCTCAGGGCCCTGTCAGAGAACATCTTGCCAATGGCCCCCTCTATCTGACATACCAGTGCAGCTCTAGGTCAGGCACTTCTGCTGACCAAAACTGTGGCAATATGTCACAGGGAGAAAGGGGGTCTCTTAGATAGGGGTCTGTTAGGTCCCAGACCATTTAGAGCTTTACAGGTTAATCCCAAAATCTTAATATCAATCCAGAAATCAACAGACAGGCTGTGCAAATCACAGAGCAGGGAGGTAATACATATGGCTGAATTTTTCCACCAATCCACAGATCTCTTCCTTCCTTCACCCTGGGAGGTACAGTAGACTGGCAGTGCTCAGTGTTCAAGAGAACTTCTTAAAAGGTGAGTGCACTGTAAGCAAAAGGGTCTTGAGAGAATGTGCCATCTCCTCAACAATAAGAAAGGGCTTAAGATGCAGCGAGTAAAAGCCAATTGCAAAATGGATACTTTAGGCCTGCAGCTGGTTGGCTCAGCCCAACCTAAAGATCAGCCTGAGGATATCATGTCGGGAAAACAGCTCCTATAAGAAGACAAGCCTGCACTAAGAAGAGATAGTCGAAATCAGGACGTCCCGAAGAAAGGTGCTTTTGGGAAAGAGGTTGCCAAAGGTGTATATCACCACTAGATCACAGGCTAAGGAGTATTCCCTCTTTGTTATACCATTCTCCCACACATGGTGATTGAAATCCTATAAATACCATAGATAGTACTCAGCAATGCAGACAGTATTTACTGTGTAGATTACATTCTGACTTCACTCTCCAGACAGAAATAACTAGATGAATCAGAGGAAGGTCATGGTGTGGGGTAAAGGTTAGGAAATGGGAAGAGGAAAATATTATGCTGTGGAATGGATGTCTACATACTAGTAGTATTGATCCACAATTAAGGTGCAATTAATTGGACCTGCAAAAATGGATACCAGCTTGAGGGCCCTTTAACAAAAATGAGGCCCCAAAATTATGATTATCACAGAGAAAGCCCGGTACTACTGACTCCCTCTCCCCCCGCCCCGCCCTAATCAATTCTGGTAACTAATCCCTGTCACCACTAGAATAATCCTGATCTCAGAAGTCTGATCAGAAAGTGTAATAGCTTTTATTGTGGCAAAACTACAAAGCCAGAGGATTAAGGCCTCAGAATTTAAGGATTTGTTTCTTTAGAATTAACCCTCTATAATTAAGAGTTGCAATTTCACTGGAAGCACGTAGTGTAAGGTTACATTTTTGGGGACTAGAAGACATGTCAGTCCACAATAGTACAGCAAAAGACTGGGTTAATAGGCCAGTATAGCATCAGGCCTTCAACTTTAGCCATTTGTTTAACCAAGCAATCACTACTGTTATTATAAAAGGAAAAGGGACAGCAGCTTCTGTTCTCTCAAGGGGGTTTTCTTAGTCAGTTCTTCATGTTCAGCTCTCCTTTCTCACTTTCTTGAGGGATGTGTCTAACAGGAATCAGAGATTTTGAAGGCCCTTATGGGAAATCTAGCAACAAACACTTACTGGGGGTTCTGTATGGCCACTCCAGAATCTTCTCAGACCTCAGCAGGAGCAGGACTGGCAAGCTACTGAAACACTTTCTGTAAAGCTTCTAGCAACAACTTCCTTCTCTTTACAGCTTGATTCAGTGGCTCTGAAATGACTGATTGTTCTTTTCTTTCAGACTAGCTTCTTCCATCTGTCATGGAGCTTTCCCTCAGGTTGCAGTAACTCCTGCTTCATCAAAATAGGGAAGGGAGGAAACATGAAATGTCCAGTGTGACAGCTCAACTGTTTTTCTTCTTAACTACAAACAAAGGAAACCCCTGGTGGGTAGTGGGGAGTAAAGAAAAGAAAGGAGTCGAGCCTGAGCAATTCTCCTGCTTACTTGTTCCAACTTCCATTCCACTACTATGAATGATCATGTGATAAGGGACACTGAAAACACTGACCAAACATGAGTGGCAGTTGTAGATCCCACTGTTTGCTTCCACTCTTTCTTCTCCTTATTCCTCTCTGGGTTGATCAGTAATACACCAAGGATTAGATTTGATTCACTATAATAATTTATGTTCTATTACTGCTTATTGGTGTAACATTAGACTTCAGTGGGACTACTGGTGTGAGAGTAAGTGCTAGCTATTAAATGTGAGTAAGCTTGCTAGCGAATAAGTGTTCCCAAATTGGGCTCTCCAGATGCAGGACTTTGATTTATTTGAATCAAATTTTCCCTCATTGCCTTCAGCCTTCACTGTTCTAATCTGAACACAAGGATAGAGGGACTACCATACCAGAACAGAGCAGTAGTTCACCTAGACTGTATCCTGTCTCCAACAGTGGCCAGTACCAGACACTTCAAAGGGAGGTGCCAGAAACCCTGTGTCAGCAGTTATGGAATAACTTCCCCACAGAGAAAGTTTCTTCCTAAGCCCCTAAGGCTGAGTTATATACAAGTTGGTTCTGTCCTCCTTTGTCTGCACTGATGCTTCTCCAATTTCGGTGTCATCAGCAAATGTGATCATTTCTGAACTTGTACCAAAGTAACACCCAACAATGGAAGGCACAAAGCAGCCACTCTAGGAGCAAAGAGATGCTTGGTTTGGATTTTCTGTTTATTAATTTTTTTTATTTAGTTGGTTAAAAATCCTTTTGGAGTGCCTAAGAGAGTGATTGACTGGACTACAATGAACAGGGAGAACCACTACTTGATGGGTAATAGTTGAGTCAGAAGGAGCACCACAGATCTTTTTGCAGTTCTCAGAGGCCATCATAGCTTGGGCCCCGTTGCTCTAAATCAGATATACTGTGATGAGTACTATTGTGCTTTACTACACTGGTAATGAGTTGCCACAGAATAATAGACAAAAACAATCTATCATCTACACCGTCCCTCTGCTGATGCAGGATTGTTACTACAATTCTTCCAGTCCTATTTGAAATTACTCAAGTGACGAGTCTTCTATCACTTCTAGCTACAATCTACCAGCTCGCACTTGGCGGAATATTTCCTGATATTTAGCCTAATTTTTCCCTCATTTCATCCTATTACTCCTGGGTTGTACTCCTTGAACCTTCCTAAACAATTTCTCACACTCCTTGGTGCCTACAACCTTGCAATACTTGTAGACAGTTACCAGATCCCTCACCCCCAGTTTAGTCATAGGCCCAGCAGCATAGTACATGACAGTGATGAATGTGATATAAACATCTAGACAGACAGACATTTCTAGCTATTTTAATCTTTCCCATAAAACAGTCCTTGAAGTCCTTCACTGATTTTTGTTTTTTTATGTGACTTCCCTCCAGTTTATAGATATAAATCTTGAATACATTGATCTTTGTATAACTGGGTTATCATAGTGCTAAGAAGGCATGGCTGTTTATTTCTTGGTAGATATGCTATATACTTGTCACATTTTATTAAATGCAGTTGATTCTTCTTCTCTTTTTTCTCAGTTCCCACCATCCGCTCTATACACTGTTTATAGTAACCAGCAATAGAGACAGACAATTAGAATCTCTGGTCCTTGAAGCAATCAGGATAATTACCACCAAAACATAGCAGTGACCCCCAAAATATGAAGCAATTTAAACACTCTTGAAAGTATCCTGCCTCTACACCAATCCTAGCTACGGCAGCAAAGCAATCGCATTACAGTATTGTCTCTCTCCACCCCTTCCCCCCTGTCTGCTCTGTGCTGCACCTCCTCCTCCTCCTCACAGGGTTTTTGGATGATGTTCAACTGGGTACAGACTTTAAAAAAAAAACAAAAAAGGCTTTCCAAGTGCCAGTTTGGCTCTAGGAAGGAGTAGCTCACTTGCTGGGTGTAACAAATTGCGGAGTCAGCCAAGTCGACAGCAGGAGGGAGGAAAGTGTTTTACAAAGGAAAGTAAAACACAGAATGCTCCAACCTCCAAAGGAATGCTTGAAAAATTTGTTCCCCCATGACAGAACTGGAATTGCTCTTTTCATTCACTGCTTTTTTAAAAAAAAATTGTGACAGATTGGCAAAGAAACTAAATGCATGAACTTCATGCTATGCTGGGTAAGGTAAAGCTTTCTCCACCTGATATAAGCTTTGCACAGTTACTTCTGACATGCCCAGGGAAAGGCTCCATTTGTCTCACCCAATAGAACTGCAGTCTGCAGAATACTAGGGTCCCGGTCCCATTCATAGCTGTGATAGTAGGCAGGACATATAAATCATACCTAGTGTGGAGGCATTGACAGCAGAAAATATTTTTCAGCAGGAAGGGGGTGCCGTGGTTCCCAGCCAATGGGAGCTGCAGAGCCAGCACTCAATGCAGGGGCAGCACACAGAGCCGCCTGCCGCGCCTCAGCCTAGGAGCAGCCAGGACAGTTCGCCACTTGCGGGGAGCCATCCAAAGTGAGTGGCACCCAGATCCGCCACCTGGCACCCCCTCCCATGCCGCAAACTGCCTCCCACACCCAACTCCCTCCCAGAGCCCAAGCTTCAACAACCCTGCTTGCACCCAACCCCCAGCCCCGCATCCCCTCCTGCATCCAAACTCCCCTCCTCTTAGTTAACTGGCATTTTTCACTTGCCAGCACCCCCCATTTTCCCAACGTGCTGGATAAACCAGCTTTTACAGTATATTGATTTCAGTTACAACACAGTATACAAAGTAGACAGTGCATACTTTTTTATTTGTTATTTTTGTTATTTATTTCTTATTGTTATTTTTATTACAAATATTTGCACTGTAAAAATTGCAAACAAAAGAAATAGTATTTTTCAATTCACCTCATACAAGTACTGTAGTGCAATCTCTTTATGGTGAAAGTGCAACTTACAAATGTAGATTTTTTTTGTTACAATAACTGCACTCAAAAACAAAACAATGTAAAACTTTAGAGCCTACAAGTCCACTCAGTCCTACTTCATGTTCAGCCAATTGCTAAGACAAACAAGTTAGTTTACATTTTATGGGAGGTAATGCTGCCCACTTCTTATTTACAATGTCATCTGAAAGTGAGAACAGGCATTCGCATGGCACTTTTGTAGCTGGCATTGCAAGGTATTGATGTGCCAGATATGCTAAACATTTGTATGTTCCTTCATGCCTCAGCCACCATTCCAGAGGATATGCTTCCACACTGATGATGCTTGTTAAAAAAATAATGCATTAATTAAATTTATGGCTGAACTCCTTGAGGGAGAATTGTATGTCTCCTACTCTGTTTTACTCGCATTCTGCCATACAGTTCATGTTATAGAAGTCTCGGATGATGACCTAGCACATGTCATTTGTTTTAAGAACACTTTTGCTGCAGATTTGACAAAACGCAAAGGAGATACCAATGTGAGATTTCTAAAGATAGCTACAACACTCGACCCAAGGTTTAAGAATCTGAAATGCCTTCCAAAATCTGAGAGACATGAGTTGTTGAGCATGCTTTCAGAAGTTTTAAAAGAGCAACACTCCGATGCAGAAAATACAGAACCCGAACCACCAAAAAAGAAAATCAACCTTCTGCTGGTGGCATCTGACTTAGATGATGAAAATGAACATGCGTCAGTCCGCACTGCTTTGGATGGTTATCAAGCAGAACCCATTATCAGCATGGACACATGTCATTTGGAATGGTGATTGAAGCATGAAGGGACATATGAATCTTTAGTGCATCTGGCACATGAATATCTTGCAACGCTGGCTACAACAGTGCCATGTGAATGCCTGTTCTTTCTTTCAGGTTATATTGTAAACAAGAAGTGGGCAGCATTATCTCCTGCAAATGTAAACAAACTTGTTTGTCTGAGCGATTGGCTGAAGAAGAAATAGGACTGAATGGACTTGTAGGCTCTAAAGTTTTACATTGTTTTATTTTTGAATGAAGTTATTTTTGTACATAATTCTACATTTGTAAGTGCAACTTTCATGATAGAGATTGCACTACAGTACTTGTATTAGGTGAATTGAAAAATACTATTACTTTTGTTTTTTACGGTGCAAATATTCGTAATCAAAAATAAATGTAAAGTGAGCACTGTACACCTTGTATTCTGTGTTGTAATTGAAATCAATATATTTGAAAATGTAGACAATATCCAAAACTATTTAAATAAATGGCATTCTCTTATGGTTTAACAGTGCAATTAATCATGTGATTAATCGCAATTAATTTTTTTTATCGCTTGCCAACCCTAGGGGAAATGAATGAGTCCTGCAGCACAATGGAGGGGAAGTCAAGAAGTTAATAAAAGATGTAGGGACAGATGGAACTCTATTCCCCTTGAACACATAAAATAACTAGTCAACTAAATCTAGGGAGAGAATATAGGGGGAAGAGTTACTCTTGTTGAATATTAACCATCTCTTGCTTTGCTGCATATAAAACTTTCTTACAACAAAGCTTGCCTTTTAATGGAAAAAAAATAGGGGTTGGATGCAAAAACACTTCTCTTCTATGTGGCTATAGGAATATAAAGGATAAAGTGATATAGAAACTCATACAATCTCCTCTGAGATACCGCTGGAAGCCTACTAGAATCTTATTTCTCTCCTGTCTCAAAACTCCTTTCCTGTGGAAGGCTGCCTTCTATTAAAGCAATCTGGCCTGTAAAAAGATACTGGAATATACTTCTGGCACAGCTACATAACTACTTGTTATATTCTCGACAGTATATTCCCTTTACATTCCTGCTCATAGCTTTGCTTTTAAATGTGGCCAGTTTAAAAGCCCTCTGAAGAGCTAGCCGTGACATGTCAAGGTGATTTTTACACCCCTGTTTGTTCACAACCCTTTGAAACTGGTCTTGTGATGAGGCAGCATTAGTAGCTGGACACCCTTCTTTCCAAGATATGTCTTTGGCTTACAGTACCTGATTAGTTGAGCAATGAGCACTTGCTAAAGGGGACAAACTCCATGCATGTGTGAGGAAAGTGGAGGGTTTCCCCTTCCCTTAGTGAAACATTTCATTCCTATCACTTGCAGCTACGGGTTTTGCCTCATAACAGCAACAGCAATCCCAAGGCTCAGTTCTGGATAGTGCAGGAGGGGATGAAATTAAGTTCATAAGGCAAAACATCTTCTTCCCTCTGCTAGTTTTGCACTTAGCAGCAGCAGCGCTGGGCATTGCCTAAAGAGGCAGCCACCTATGGCACCATATGTAAGAGGGCTTTGATACAGAGAGATAGAACCATGATCATTAGGTCACAGTTTCTGAGTTAACTTCACCTCTGAGACACCTTAAGCTTTCAGACTCCCTGTCATTAGCTCTCTGGGGCAGAGACCCCTCGTCTCTGCTCATCCAGACAGGGGTTTAGGCTTGCAGTCCATCTGTACCTCAGAGTGATTTCCCCAGCAGATGTGACCGGAGTCCAGCACCTGTGCTTTCTGCAGGGGCTGCAACACTGTATAGCAGTTACCAACCGGCCTTCACAAAGCAAAAGACATTTATTCTTACGGTAAAAGCATTACAGAAAAGCATATAAAACAATCAGGTGACTAGATGCATGCTAAAAGCTTACCCATCAGTCCTAGGGGGTCCTAGTAAGCTGAAGTCCAACCCTTCTTCCGCAAGGATTCAATCCCCCGCCCCCGTTGGACAGAAGGTCCTGTCAATTTGCTGAATTAAAAGAAAGTTCTGTGTTAGTCTGAACTCATCCTTTTTATATCAAAAGCCCATTCTTTGGCTGTTGGCCTCCAGAAAACCCAGCTTGAACCAGTTTGCACTAGCGTCTTCGGAGGTGTTTACAACCTGAGTGATTCACTTTAATCACCCCCTATTGTTTTTGGTACCTGGAGGAGCTATGGTAACCCTCCCCACTGGAGTGCCATACAGTCCCTGGCCCACAGTGATTCATAAACTTAACACAGTGTGGTCCCCAAAGACATTGCATGCAGTTGCAATTCCTGTCAGAGTTTACCTCATCAGCCTTTGCGTAGTACCCCCCGTCTTTTGTTCATTGCAGTTGGACCACAGTTGAAAATCTGAACCAATGTCCCAAGTGTACCAGAGAGAGAGGACCAGATCTCCTGCCCCATTCTGCCACCTTTGCAGTGGTTTGACAGAACCAAGTACCAGGTACCAAGCAGAAATAAAGCCAGTAGATCTGGTTCCCTGAGCATTCCACTGTCTAGGGGAATCCTTAGGTGGCATGTTATGGCTCACATGCCAATATCACCCCTGATTCTCAGTGTAGGTGGCATTCCTAGCACACTCCTTGCCTCAAAGATCCCCAACTGCTGCTGGAACCACCCTTTGCCACAGCTGGCAGTCAGGCATAAATTAAAGCCGCCCCAATCCTGCTCTAGTTTATACTGGAGACATGCCCAATCCCCAGCTAGCCCTAAGCTAATGCCCGCATCCCTACCACAGCCAGACCACAGGATCTGACCCTAAGGCCACATCTACCCTATGAGCTAGGGGTTTGATTTCCCTGCTCATGTAAACATACTCAAGCTAGCTCTCAGGGAGCTAGTGCGAGTATAAATAGCAGTGTAGCTCATGGTAGCATGGGTAGCAGCAACTAAGGCATGGCTTAGGTGCACTGCGCACAAACCCACCTATGACCAGTGGGTACATACTCAGCATGGTTAAGCCAGGCCTCTATTGCTGCTTCCCAAACATTGGTATGAGTTAGCACGAGTATGTGTACACAAGCAGGGGCATTAGAGCCCTAGTTTGCAGGGTAGACATAGCCTAGAGAGGAACTATTAATTGCTTTTTAACATAATACCTTTACATATGCAACACAAAAATCTCACTGGTCTTTTTTTCCTGCTCTATTACATTGAAAATGCTGCCCACTACCACGTGTAGCCCTCTTTTAGTAGGACTGTTCCCCAGGTGTCCTTTTCCCATGTGTGTTTTGGTTTATTTTTCCTCAGATGGACTAGTTTGCATTTTCCCAAACAGGATCTCAATATTCTTTTATTTTCTGCTCAGGTTTCTGCTAAGCTTTCTAGTCTCCTTTGCCTTAGTTCTCTATCCTCACTGTTCTTTTCACCTTTTTTGAATTTAGTACTATCCAGTGTGCATTATTTAGTATTTCAGCAGTGTGCTGTGTACTGCCTCTTCCAGATCCCTAATGAAGATTTAAATAAAACTGGTCCAAACGCTAAGTTCCACAGTACCTCATCAGTCACCTCCCACACACCACACCATACATTATCATTTTCCCTCTGTTTACAGGCCACTCACTGATTTCGATCTTCGTGGCAGTGATTTAATCTAAGCCAATTTTAGTTTGGAGTTAAGAGTTTTTTGAGACACTCTGTTCAAAACTGTATTAAAATCCAAATACATTTACCTCATTCCCCTTGTGCATACAGAACCAAGTCCTGGTCACTTTAGTCTCATAAATGACCCCATTGACTTCAAACAGGCTACTCAAGTGAGTAAAGCAAAACAAGCTTTCATCCTAACATTGTGATTACATCAAAAGAAGCACATATTGCAATGTGCTGTCAGCACTTGACCCCAGTTGAGTATCTACTGGCCCTGCTGACAGTGGGGAATCCAATTTCAGTGCTTTTTTATCCATTACATAAGTGATAACTTTTTTCACACAAGGAGGAAGGACATTTGCTTACCTGTAATGCTGTATTGGGCACAATCCTTGCTCTCAGCATGGGAACCGATTGCCATTCCACCTTCTTGTTGAGTAATTTGATGGATCGAGCCTTTTGTTTTTCTTGTTATTAACCATTTGCGACAGCGGGAACATCGCCACCCACTCTTATGCAGCTCAAACACTGCCCCCTGTGAGTAACTAGGCAAATTAAAGAGGCAACCATGAGAATACCAGCCCTGTACCACCATCCCTCCCACCAACAGCTTTTGAAGGACAGCAAGAGTGTGGTTTCTGGAGCTCGTTCCTCTCACCTCTTCAGTGACAGAACCAACAGAGCCGCAGTTAATGCTTGGAATTCCCCTATCAGAAAAGAAAAATCCTTGCTGATTATGTAAAACCAAATCAACAGCAGCAGTGGGGAAGTGACTGAGTCTAAGTGCCACTACTCTGTGATGTCACTCCCTGAAAATCTGGCCCTCTGCAGTACCTTCAAGTCCGGCTCGCAGACTTCAGAAGCCATGTGTCTGGTGGGAAAGGTAGCTCTAAGGTGAAAGGTCTGCTTCGGGACCCTGTTATGCAAACTAGTCCTAGAAGCATCCTGGTCCTGCAGTGCCTACCCCTAAGCCCTGAATTAAAATAAAGGCAGTATGGGAAATGTATTAGAAGTGGCACTGGTAGCCATGAAAGGGCTGGAGTTATTCTGTGAAGGGGAGTGCCCACTGGGCCTGGGAGATGTGCAGGGCTAGCTCTAAGCACAAGTAATATAGGTGACTGCTCAGAACGCTCTGCTTTTAAGGGCCCTGCATTACCTCAACTACCTCTGATTGCTGCACAACCTAGTGAGCATCAGTTATCCAGTTTCTTGCAGGTGCCACAGAAGAAGTGGGTACTGAGCAGGACTTTCAAGAAAAGAAGAGTAGCCTCAGAAGGGGGCACCTGGAGGATTGCATACAGAGGTACTGAGACATTTGTGTGAGAAGCTAAAAAGTAGGCAGACAAGAGAGCCATTATTGGCTTAGTGGAGGAGGTGTGGAGGCAACATGGCAAGAGAAAAGGGTGACTAAGCGGGGGGCAGAGTTGTGAAAGGGCCTCGATGGTGAAGACAAGAAATGTGGCCTTCATGCGGTGAAAAAAGGGAGACGGTGGGGATTCAAAGAGGGGAGTGATATGGTCAGAGCTATTGACAAGGAAGATGAACTTAGAAGCTGTTTTTTGAATGGATTGGAAATGCTGGGGAGACCATAGAGAAGGAAGTTACAGTAATCAAGATGGGAGATGTGGGCTTGAACAAGAGTTTTCCCTGGACAGAAATGTCAGATTTTAAATGTTTTGGGGAAGAATTAGTGGCAAGATTTGGATGCAGACTGGATGCTTAGGGCAAGAGCAAGGACAGAATCAAAGGTATCAACCAAATTCTGAGCCTGACTGACTAGATGTATGGTTTCAGAGTAGGTTTTTAGATGTATGGTGGTGGTGTCAGAGAAAGCATGGGAGTGGGGAAGTTTTGAGAAGGAAGATAAGGAGTTCAGTTTTGGCCATGTTGCATTTAGGATGAGAGACATATCCAGGAAGAGTTGTCAGACAGAAAGAATGAGATGCTGAATTAGGTGGAGGGAAACTAGTCATCAACAGAAAGGAAGATCTGTGAGCCATCAGCAAAAGAATGGTAGTGTGAACAGAAGAGAATACACATGAGAATGCAAAGGGAGACGAGGAGGGGACCCAGGATAGAGTCCTGTGGGACCCCTAGAAGAATGCTAAAGGGAACCCAGTAAAGGAATAATGAAAGAGGTAGAAAAGAACCAGGAGAGAATGAAGTCACAAACAACAATGGAGGACAAGGTTTCAAGCAAGAGAGTGTGACTGACTGTATTAAAGACAACAGAGAGAGTTTCAGGAAGGTGATGATTGAATAGAGATTCCAGATTTCACTAGGAAAAGATAGTTAGAAATTTTGTTGAGACGAATTTCCATGGAGTGAAGTCCATCTGCAAGGGATCTGGGATGGAGTTAAAGGAGAAGAACACAAGACTTGTTATAACATTAATACCAGAAAACACCCCTCTGGGACCTGGTGGTTCTTCTGAAAATGCAAGCATTCATTTGCTGGTCCTCAGAAATCATTGCAGGAAGTCCAGCTTTTAGAAGGTGGAAAGCCTTCTTACTAGACCACATAAAATAGTGATCTAACAAGAATCAAAGCATTCTCTTACCAATAATACTTTTAAATGTTCATTAGTTAAATCAGCATCTGCCATCAGGCAGCAACTCATTACTCACAGAACAACGGAAAGCAGTGTAACATTTTGGCAAAGTTTCAGTCTGCATACTTTTGTTAGCTCTTGCATTGGAACAGGAGGGAAAGGCTGTAAAGAATCATGGACAATTCTTAAGTCACTGGCTTCAGCAAAGAGGGCCATCCTGCAAGCTCAAATAACAGATCACTTTCCTCCAGAGCACTACAGATCCATATTCCTACCTAACCATACTGCTGTCTTTTTTCCTATACCTTGACAATCATATTTATGAACAACTGTACAAAAACAAGGCAAATATGTACCCAAAATACAAGAAATACAATGATTAGTAAAAGTTTAGATTCAAGTTATTTCTAAAGTGATATATTTCACCAACGTATATGAAAAATATCTAGATTGTGTCCTTTTATGTAGGATATGTGGAAAAAATTAGAATATGTACACATTATGCCCAATCTTCTATAATACTGAAGCAAAACTCGTATTAAAATCAACATATTTCACTGAATAAGTACAGCAGGATCAAGTCCTATTTTAGCTAAAGAATTGTACAAATGCTTGTCTGCATACAGCCAATTGCAAGTCTAAGTACTGAACTGAATCTAATCAAGACAAAGAGACCAAAGGAGATAAACATCTCATCACACACTACTTTCTCTCCTGAGGGAAACTGCCTGATCTTTGATAAAAGGAATCTTACTACAGACCATGCTGGCTAGTTTAATGTGTCTCCTCTCCTTGCCATTCATGGCAGTATTTCAAACTCTTGGTTTGGGAAAAGCAACTTAACTTTTTGGCTGAAGATCCTGGGCCAAATTCAGCCCTGCTGAAAGAAGCTGCAATTCCACTAACTTTATTGGCCTTATGCCTGCTTTCATCAGGTCTGCATTTGGCCCTGAGTCCAAATATTAACCTTGGCCTTAAACATTTCATAGTAAAGACTTTTAAACTTGGTGCTAGACCTACTTTTTATTAGTATTTTTCATTTTCTGTTTCTAAAGCTTAGCAAGCATAGTGACAAACTGATGTGCTGTGAGTTATTTGGCATGTCCTTTTATTTGCCTAGCGTGGCGGCGAGCTCCATTTTCATCGTCACTTGCAGGTGCCAACAATAACTACTGGAATTCTTTTACGGAGGGCTCCTTATAAAGAGAAGTAATCCAGGGCTGAGTTATTAAAAATGAATGCCTAAAGTTAGGCATGTAAATAAGGGTATTTCTACACAGCCCACAGCAGCAAGCCTCTCAGCCCAGGTCAACAGACTTGTGCTTATGGGCTCGCATTAGTGCTCTAATAATAGCTGTATAGACAGTGCTTTGAATTTGCAGTTGGACTGGAGCTGGGCTGTGAAGCCCACCCCATCCTTAGGCCCGATTTTCAAAAGTGCTGAGCACAATGCAATTCCCCTTAAAGTCAATCGGGCCATTTATTTAGGTGCCTAGAGCTGTGGTATTTTAAAAAATATTGGCCCAGTGTCATAGGGGAAAATATAAAGAATCAGCATTATGTAAATGTGCAGTGAAATTTTAAAATGTACATTGAGGTCCTGACCTCCACTGCTCAATGCTTTGTGTAGTCATGTGCAACACAGCTATCAGGCCAGAAAGGTAGCATTTTACAGCTAGGTTGCGCTCACTGTGTGCAGGTGCAAGGATGTGAAGAATCAGGACCTGACTTGTTCAGAACACACATGCTGAATATTAGACAAAACTCTGAAATTACCAACCAGTGCTCTGTTGCCCCTCATGTGCAAAGACTTAAAATGCTTGTAAGCAACAGTGTATTATCCCCATTCTACTGATGGGGAACCAAAACACAGAGATACTAAGGGATTCACCTAAGTCACACAGCCAGTCTGGGACATAACAGAGAACTGAAACCGGGTCTCCGAAGTCCAGGCTAGCACCCTAACCACTGACCTATCTTTCCTCTTCCTTTACCTACCTGTTGAATTCCAATTAATGTCACTGGAAACGATGTGCATATGTGGAGAAAGGCATAAACTTCATTCTTGTGTGGACTGGAAAAGAAATTCTTGTCCTTCCAACAACATATGTCGAGTAATAACAACAAGCGGGGAGAGCATTTCTGGCATTTGATGAGAAAACTGGAAGAGCCTTAAGCCATCTATTTACTGCCTCCAGAAAATGAGCAACCTGAAGGCCATTATAAACCATGAAAATATACAGATTTTATGTATGGAAAATTTAAAAGCTGAATGACACATTGCCCGGGCTATGGAGTTCTGTTTACAGCAATGGAACTAAATTCTGCTCTCGGTAACCCCATTGAAGTCACTGAGCTTGCAGAGATGTAAATGAATGATAAAATCATAAAAGTAAAAGCTATTGATTTATCTAATCCCTCTGCCTGCCAATGCCAAATATTTTCTTGCTATGCTTCACTCTGATAAATCCCATGGTCACAAAGCTTTTTTCCTGTTATTCAGCCTAAATCTTTCCTTTCTTAAGGCTGGTCTACACAATTTTCCTACTGCTATACATTTATGTAAATAAACTATACCAATATAAGCACAGAATAACTGAGTCCATACTAGGAAGTTGTATCTGCTGCTAAACTGATATGGGGGTACAAAAACTGTGCATAGACCAGCCCTTATGTTTATCTGTTAGTTCTAGCTAGACCTCCCTACGTATCGCACTAAATTTCTCTCCCTACACATTCAAATATTTGTGGATTCTTATGCACACACACTCCTACACACAGTCATTGCTTAGGCAAGCTACACACATTTTGTTCTTTTAATCTGTCTTCACACATCAATCCCTTTAGACTCTTAATACTTTTTCTTGCTGTTCTCCACAATCCCTCCAGTTTGTCAATACCTTTCCAGTAAAGAGATAGCAAAGAAATGAGTTCAGTCTTCTAGGTGTGATCACACCAGAACCAGTTCAGGGAGCATAACTTGATTCTCCATATTCTATTAGGTTTGTCATTTCCTTTCACTGGTCTTAGTTGTCACTTTTTACTGTTTTTACCATTTTTTTTAATAAAAGAAAGGAAAACTGAAGGTAATAAAATGCTTGTGTATCAACTTGAGGCTCTTTACTATTTGCTATTCAAGGGAAAATTATAAATATATTTATTTAACTATTTTGTAGAATCTAAAATTGGTCTTTGCTTTTTATCTTAACTTTGGGCTATATCATGCCGCTGATATTTAAGATAAACTCTTAAAAATAAGTGGTGAACTACAGTCCTGTGTTTTTTAATGACTAAAATGGTCTTACTGAAAGCATTCTATTTTACTCTGGTAGGACAGACACTGTTTGTGATCTGAAAATTATCCTGCCTCACCCTCTCCAGTTATATCAAATGGGTGTGAGAGAGATCAATAAATACAGGCTATAAAGCCATCTCCAGAAAGGTTCTATACACCCTTAATGACCAGTACAGTCAATAGGCGCTAACCTGCATGGCATAGAACAGAACCATTATTTAGAAGCTACACATTACTCAGGAGAACCATATTCATCCTGTGGTGTTCATGTAAAATCTTTGACACTGGCCCTTAAACATTTTGCTTAATGTTACATGAGGCATAATGAACTGCCAAATCCTGAAGCCTTTACTCAGGCAAAACTACCATCAAAGGCAATGGAGGAATTTTGCCTCAGAAAATACAGTAGATTTGTTCACTCTATGTGGCAGAAACAAATTATAGAGGTTTGGTGGGAAATGTCCTACCATGCTCTATTCCCTTATCTCTCAAAGAGATCTCTAAGCTTTCAGTTACATTTAAGCAAACCCTTTAATTTCAATAGGGATGCAACAATGTAACAGAGCAGAAGCTTACTCGATATTTTGGCTCACCTTCATAGACACATGTTTAATTCTACATTTTTCTTAATTTCTTTAGACCTAACATCCAGACTAAGACTTGTTATTGTGCATTTTTAAAGCAAATACATACAAAAGTAAAGGACCTTTTTCATTCCCCATGGCAAATAGTTGTTTTATTTCTGTCAGAATTGGCCTCAGATACTGTAAGTTGTCATTCAAGCATAAAGATGTAAACCCATTGTTCATTTTAGATTAACAAATTCTACTTTCAAAAGCAGTGAGGGTTGTTGTAGGTCCATATGCTAATCTCACCATGTCATCCCAGTAGTTGTAGCAATGTAACACAATGTATATGGACTGGTGTTGTGCCTTCCCTGTATCTCAACAGGCTGCTGAGCAAACTGCCTATCCGGAGGATGTCCAATCAGGTCAATCCGGACAGGCTGTCACACTTTGAAAAATGAAATAAGTGTACTGGCTACTGTCAGGGTTCCCTCCCCACTCTGAACTCTAGGGTACAGATGTGGGGACACGCATGAAAGACCTCCTAAGCTTATTTCTACCAGGTTAGGTTAAAACTTCCCCAAGGCACAAATTCTTTGCCTTTGGATGGTACGCTGCCACCACCAAGTGATTTAACAAAGAATCAGGGAAAGGACCACTTGGAGTTCCTATTCCTCCAAAATATCCCCCCAAGCCTTTACACCCCCTTTCCTGGGGAGGCTTGAGAATAATATCCTAACCAATTGGTTACAAAGTGATCACAGACCCAAACCCCTGGGTCTTACGACAATAGAGAAATCAGTCAGCTTCTTAAAAGACAGGTTTCAGAGTAACAGCCATGTTAGTCTGTATTCACAAAAAGAAAAGGAGTACTTGTGGCACCTTAGAGACTAACCAATTTATTTGAGCATAAGCTTTCGTGAGCTACAGCTCACTTCATCGGATGCGTACTGTGGAAAGTGTAGAAGATCTTTTTATACACACAAAGCATGAAAAAATACCTCCCCACACCCCACTCTCCTGCTGGTAATAGATTATCTAAAGTGAGCACTCTCCTTACAATGTGTATGATAATCAAGTTGGGCCATTTCCAGCACAAATCCAGGTTTTCTCACCCCCCGCCCCCCACACACAAACCCACTCTTCTGCTGGTAATAGCTTATCTAAAGTGACCACTCTCCTTACAATGTGTATGATAATCAAGGTGGGCCATTTCCAGCACAAATCCAGGGTTTAACAAGAATGTCTGGGGGGGGTGAGTAGGAAAAAACAAGGGGAAATAGGTTACCTTGCATAATGACTTAGCCACTCCCAGTCTCTATTCAAGCCTAAGTTAATTGTATCCAATTTGCAAATGAATTCCAATTCAACAGTTTCTCGCTGGAGTCTGGATTTGAAGTTTTTTTGTTGTAATATCGCAACTTTCATGTCTGTAATCGTGTGACCAGAGAGATTGAAGTGTTCTCCGACTGGTTTATGAATGTTATAATTCTTGACATCTGATTTGTGTCCATTTATTCTTTTACATAGAGACTGTCCAGTTTGACCAACATACATGGCAGAGGGGCATTGCTGGCACATGATGGCATGTATCACATTGGTGGATGTGCAGGTGAACGAGCCTCTGATAGTGTGGCTGATGTTATTAGGCCCTGTGATGGTGTCCCCTGAATAGATATGTTGGCACAGTTGGCAACGGGCTTTGTTGCAAGGATAGGTTCCTGGGTTAGTGGTTCTGTTGTGTGGTATGTGGTTGCTGGTGAGTATTTGCTTCAGGTTGGGGGCCTGTCTGTAGGCAAGGACTGGCCTGTCTCCCAAGATTTGTGAGAGTGTTGGGTCATCCTTCAGGATAGGTTGTAGATCCTTAATAATGCGTTGGAGGGGTTTTAGTTGGGGGCTGAAGGTGACGGCTAGTGGCGTTCTGTTATTTTCTTTGTTAGGCCTGTCCTGTCATAGGTGACTTCTGGGAACTCTTCTGGCTCTATCAATCTATTTCTTCACTTCCGCAGGTGGGTATTGTAGTTGTAAGAATGCTTGATAGAGATCTTGTAGGTGTTTGTCTCTGTCTGAGGGGTTGGAGCAAATGCAGTTGTATCGCAGAGCTTGGCTGTAGACGATAGATTGTGTGGTGTGGTCAGGGTGAAAGCTGGAGGCATGTAGGTAGGAATAGCGGTCAGTAGGTTTCCAGGTGGTGTTTATGTGACCATCGTTTATTAGCACTGTAGTGTCCAGGAAGTGGATCTCTTGTGTGGACTGGACCAGGCTGAGGTTGATTGTGGGATGGAAATGGTTGAAATCATGGTGGAATTCCTCAAGGGCTTCTTTTCCATGGGTCCAGATGATGAAGATGTCATCAATATAGCGCAAGTAGAGTAGGGGCATTAGGGGACGAGAGCTGAGGAAGCGTTGTTCTAAGTCAGCCATAAAAATGTTGGCATACTGTGGGGCCATGCGGGTACCCATAGCAGTGCCGCTGATCTGAAGGTATACATTGTCCCCAAATGTGAAATAGTTATGGGTAAGGACAAAGTCACAAAGTTCAGCCACCAGGTTAGCCGTGACATTATCAGGGATAACTTCAAATCCAGACTCCAGCGAGAAACTGTTGAATTGGAATTCATTTGCATATTGGTTACAATTAACTTAGGCTTGAATAGAGACTGGGTGTGGGTAAGTCATTATGCAAGGTAACCTATTTCCCCTTGTTTTTTCCTACTCACCCCCCCCCCCAGACGTTCTTGTTAAACCCTGGATTTGTGCTGGAAATGGCCCACCTTGATTATCATACACATTGTAAGGAGAGTGGTCACTTTAGATAAGCTATTACCAGCAGGAGAGTGGGTTTGTGGGGGGGGGGGGGGAGTGAGAAAACCTGGATTTGTGCTGGAAATGGCCCAACTTGATTATCATACACATTGTAAGGAGAGTGATCACTTTAGATAAGCTATTACCAGCAGGAGAGTGGGGTGGCGGGAGGTATTTTTTCATGCTTTGTGTGAATAAAAAGTTCTTCTACACTTTCCACAGTATGCATCCGATGAAGTGAGCTGTAGCTCACGAAAGCTTATGCTCAAATAAATTGGTTAGTCTCTAAGGTGCCACAACTACTCCTTTTCTTTCTTCTTAAAAGAAGGATTTTATTTTTAAAAAAAGGTAAAAATCACCTCTGTAAAATCAGGATGGAAAATAACTTTACAGGGTAACAAAAGATTCAAAAACACAGCAGAACTTCCTCTAGGCTTAGTTTCAAAGTTACAAAAAACAGGAATAAACCTCCCTCCAGCAAAGGAAAAATTCACGAGCAGAACAAAAGATAATCTAACATGCTTTGCCTGGCTTTTACTTATAGTTTTTGTAATATGAGAGACTTTTAGAATGGTTTATAGGAGAAGGAGTTTTCTGACCTGATGCTTCTCTGCTTCCCAAGACAACACACAAAACAAAGCCTTCCCCCCCCCAGGATTTGAGACTATCTTCTTTCCCCATTGGTCCTTTTGGTCAGATGCCAACCAGGTTATTTGAGCTTCTTAACCCCTTACAGGTAAAGAGAAATTCTAGGCTACCCTTAGCTATATGGTTATGACAGCTACATTCTGCCTCAGCTGTGCATGCGTGGCTCCCATTCACCTTTTTGTGCATATCAGAGGGCAGAATTTGGCTTTGTAAGATAAGGATTCTAAGTCTTCAGCACAGCTCTTTTTGGAGACCCAATAAAAATTTCTCCTCATGAAACTACATAAAAATATTTGGCAAGTAACATAGGCTCCCCTTTTGAGAATGCTGGACCTGACTTCTCTATTGGTTTCCCTTCCATTGGCTTTCTGTGTTTACGGGGGTTGGTTGGTTGTTTGATTCCCTCCCCATTTTATCTGTCAATTGTCTATATAAAATTGCTTTCCCCCTGTTCCTGTTTCTCTTGCTCTTTTAACTAGACACTGTCCCTGAAATATTATTTTTTATGTATTTATGTTCCTACTAGGGTCATCACTCTGAGACACTAATGGGAGATCTTGAATCTGATTACAGACTGTCCCACACTGGGTCAGTAGGGACTGGCTGGCATTGCTGTGGAAATAGTGCACTTAACCCCCTTCATGAAAGAGGTTGAAATGTGCCCATTATAATCTAATTGTGTGCCTGGTGCACTGCAAGGTGCACAGTAGAAATGAGTGAAAATTTTCAAACAGTTTATTCACCAAAAAATACAGTTTTAGGTTGTCATGAATTCCTGTCAAGTTCACCAAAGTTTCAAGTGAACAAAAAAATTCAAAATGTTTTGGTAATGTCAAAATGGAACATTTCATGTCGACTCCAAAATGTTTGTTTAGATTTTCAGGTAGTTCGACAAAAGCAAAGGAAAGGATTCACAAAATGACTGGAGAAGTAAGAGGATTTTGCTTCCTCACTCATAATGTTTAGCCTGGGAGTTAGGGTACTCACCTGCTCTTTAGGAGACCCATGTTCAAGTCCTTTCTGCTTGATGGTAGAAGAAAGGATTTGAACTCATGTCTCCCATCTTGTAAAAGACTGCCCTAACATGAGGCTACAGGCTATTGTAGTATAGCCCTTTCACAGTCCTGCTCTCCAAGCTGTTCCACTTTTTATAACTAATTAAATAGCTCTTGGAACAGAGCCTTGAATTTGGGTCTTGCACATCCTAAGTAAATGCCCTAACTACCAGACTGTAGAGTTATTCTCACTCTTTTCCTGGCCTAAGAATATTGTCAACATGAATGACAGAGCAAACATATACTACACTGAAATAGGTTGGGAACTATTTCACTAGAAGCTGAGGAGAGCAGGGATATAAAGAGGGGGCAGAGGGAAGCTCGCCTGCAGGTGTTCATTCTCTCACTCTGTCTCTGCCCACTCTGGTCAGGAAGTTCCCAGGCCCAAGCATCAGGAGGAGCTGGGGAAAGACAATACAGCTGTCTGCACTACTTACCAGAAACTTTGCACCCTGGGGAAAGTTTGATTTTTACATAGTTGAAGCAAGACATCCATTTCCCTTCCTTCCCCCACCATTTTTGTTTAAAAAACAGGTAGAAGAACTCCCTGTTCCTGGGGCCAGAGTTGGGAAACACTTGAGCAGGGAGTATTTATGCCTAAAGTGTCAGGGTGCAATATTTTCTTTCTCTTTGTCCCTCTGCACCTCCCCCCCCTCTTCCTAGTATCTGTAGCTATGGTCAGGGCATGGATAAATTACAACCATACAAGTATAAAGAGTAATGCTCAGATTGCTGTAAATGTTTAGAAATATAAACTAATCTATTGCTAATTTAAGGCTTGCAACACTTCATTTCCAAGCTTTTAAAACATTTGTAAAGATGTAGATTTTTGTAAAAAATGTCATGTTGGCGGGGGAGGGGCTGGGTTTGGGGGGTTTTGTTTGGTTGGTTGGTTTGGTGTTACTAGGACTCCAGAGAAACAAATTTTCAAACTTAATCTTTTTAAACATTTTTGTTTGTGAATAGGCAGCTGTATAGGCATTGCTGGCTGTTACATTGTTATGTAATTATGATGTAGTTTATATAAAAAACATGAAGCGTGAAGAACACATTTGACATTAATGCTGATGTAATCTCTTAACTAGTTTTCCATTCTAGTTCCATATATGTTAATACAATTATAAGTGTTATTGGCAAAAGAGCTATGTTGACATTGCAAAATAAATAATTATTGAATAAGTAAGGTACACTTTTGTATATCAGTGCAACTTTTCCACTTGGAAAAAATACCCTGGGAAGATAATATTTGCTGCATTTCTAAATAATTCCCATCAATGTACATTTACTATGTGGAAACCACATAAAAGTAAAAGGTCTGAGCAGTAAATCTTTAACAGAGATGAAGCAAGTTTTTAACTGAGAAAAGTGGTGATTAGTGTCTTAAAATTTCTCTCCCCTTGAGACCTAAGAGAAACAGAAGGAGCAATTAACAGGAACACATTGTTAAGTAATACATTGTACAGATGGAGCTGTTAATACAATTCCTTGACCTGCACCTCTCTAGTGACTGGTTCTACAGTTCTTACTCAGACTAACAGATTGACTCCCATGCCCTCAATAAGGACTGCAGGATCTAACCGTCAAAGAGACACCGTTACCTTGGAATGACAGGCCTAAAATGACACCCTACCCACTTTGCTTTGGTAGCATAAGAGCGCATGTCATGGTGACCTGTGTCGGCTCCATTCTTTCTAGTAGGCAGGGCAATGAAATGTACAAGAATCCTGCCCTTGGACTCTGGTAGCAGAGTGTGGAGTTATTTGTACACTTCAATATCCTGCCTGCTCACAATGAGCAGCTGGTAGTGCAGAGGGACGGCGTGATGAGCACAAGGGTGCATATGTCATGCCAGTGAACACATACCTGCAGTAGCAAACAAAACCAGCACTTTAGTTTTGCTCTTGGCAGCGGGGTAGTTGCCATTTTAACTATCTGCAATGCAATTTGGAAAACTGATACACTTTTTCTCAATGAGCTGTTAGATTTTTAAATGCGATTTTTTAAAGGCTGGTTTAAATCATGGACTTTATTCTTAAAGGGGCATTTAAAGTTAATTCTTTAAATCTATCCTATTTTAAACTTGAGTAGATCCATTTAAATGATGACAAAATGAGAGACTTGCTAAATAGTCTGGACAACAGCAATAGACTTTTGAATTAATTGCAAACAAAATACCATCTTTTTCACAAGCCCCATAAACAGTAAATAGAACTAATCGACATGGGGAAATAAAAAGGAATTCATCCAGATTTCCACATACACAGTGGAATAAAGTTTTGCCATAGAAATTTTCAAAATACAATGGGGACCTATTATTAATACAGTAAATGTCTAAATCCAGAGACATTGACCAATTAAATAAAAAAATGTACAAAATTCTGGGGCACAATGGAAACTAATTAATAGCCGAAAGTGCTCAATATTTCAGAAACTATAAAAAAAACACACTGTCCCTCATAAAACAAGTTTGTAAGTATTTCCTCAAGCACCTGAAGCAGCTACAGGAGTGTCTAACAGTAGTCTCATTTATTTGGAGGGAGACTTCTTCAGCTTCGTGCAGTTCTGAAAGTGCTCTAACTCCTACGAACCATTATTTTCTTTGTCGGTGTTTCAGAGAGATTTAAAATGCATAAAACCATATGCCTACAGGTCTACATATATCACATTCAAACTGTCAGAGCTCTGTAAAGGAAAAAACAATCTGGAAAACTGCACATTGGGGAAGAAACGCACAGCGTTGTCCAAGATTTCAAAGTCGCCTCCTTCAATTGAGCTCAGACAGTCTCCACACGTTACCCTTCCTACTATTTCAGTTTTCCTGAAAGGCCATCATACCTTTCTGTCTACTTCCTTAAATCAACCCATTGTAGAGAATGTTTTTTTTAAAATCCCTGAGAACTGCAATTTGTTTTTCTTGTCGGTGCTTGCCTCTGTCCTGTCGAACATTATCCTGAAAAAGATGCCCCTGTAGGGCAATGAAGCATGAAATCTCGCAGCTCCTTCACACAATAACAATATCCACATGGAAGACTAGCAACACCATGACAGGTTTCAGAGTAGCAGCCGTGTTAGTCTGTATCGGCGAAAAGGAGGACTTGTGGCACCTTAGAGACTAACCAATTTATTTGAGCAGAAGCTTTCCTGAGCTACCGATGAAGTGAGCTCTAGCTCACAAAAGCTTATGCTCAAATAAATTTGTTAGTCTCTATAGCAACACTATGTCACTAGATACAATTACACGTATTGGAAGTGTCAGTAAAAAATAGCTGGGGCTGGTTTCTCTTTCAGTGTATTCCTCTCTCTCTCTCACACACACACACCCATCCTAAAATCACCTGTACGGGGGGGGGAGGGGGGGAATAGCTGAATGTGGAAATTAGTCGTTTGTAGAATCATATATTAAATAAGACGGATCATGCAATACAAGCAAACTCGGATGGTTATTTTGCTTGGGTAAAAACAACAGGAACGGGCTCTAATTAACTAATAATTATAGTGTACACTTTCGAATGGAAATCCTCCAACAATGTCCCCTGGTCTATTCACACATCCTTAAATACTGCTGACAAGTATGATTTGCTTCAATGTTTCTTCCTTTCGTTGTATATATTCCCCACCCGCTCCAGATCTTAAAAATAAAAAACCCCAGAAAAGCAAAGAGCACTCTTCTAGAAAGCAATGGGGTAATGCGTTCTGATTTGAAGATTCACAAACCTCCGTCGGCATAGCTTCTCTTTAGAATGATTAAGTGCGTATGTGCTGGAACTTTATATTCCAAGGAAAACAAACTTTTATTTTTAATTAGAAAAACAGCTTATTGTTAAATGTTTTACTTTTGTTTTTAATTTGAAAAAGCACTTTGGTGTAACAGAACATTTCGCAATTACTCGGCCCTCTTTTCCTTTGCTTCATCCTTTGTAGTCTTCTTTTTAAGACGCTTGGAGGGATGCAGAAGACATAACTACATTTTCTAGATTATCACTGGTGATAGTCTAAACTTTAATCAAAAAAAAGCAAACGACTGTTTTTTTCAATCAGTTTATTCCATGGGATATTTTAGCCTAATGTTATCCTTATGCTTTAAAATAAATAGAGGTAAACAAACATAAAATCAAAATATCGATTTTGCCCTTCACCAATAACTTAGTTTAACGCCTGTATTCAGACTTTAGCGAATAGCCTGTGTATATTTGTTTAATCGCCAGTTAATTCTTTTAGCCTGATCAGTACAACTGCTCCAGCCTTCTTGGAATGCAAGATCGAAGCTCAACAAATCCTGGTCTTCTCTGCGGTTTCCCGTCTTATCACACAAGGACCGCCAAGGACCGATGTGCTTAAAAACTATCCCGATCACTTAGGACCCCTGAACAGATGAAAACCTACCGCTAGTAGGGAGCTGTTACAGTTCAGCAGGAGCTCGCCACACTCCGCAGCCCCGCTTCCCGCCCCGGCCTGCCCTGACACTGTGTAATTGGCGCCGGTTACATTTCAAAAGCCAGGATGACAAGTTTCAGATTTCTGTCCACACGGGGAGCCAGCCCAGCCCCGCCGCCGGGGGAGGATGGGGCTGCCTGAGACAGCTTAACTCGCCCGCCGAGCGGGCTCCACGCCCCTGAGCTTCAGCCACTTCTCTCTCTCCCCCTCATCACTTTCATCTGCTCCTTTCGGCTTCCCACTTCTCTTCCACCTCAACTCTTCTCTCCTCTTTTCCTCTCCCTCTCTTCTCGCCCTCAGAAAAAAGCAAGCCCCTTCCGCCCCTCCCCTCGGTTTGCCAGGCTGGGCATAAGGCTATTTCTGTTTTAAGCAGTTTTTCTTAAACTGACTCCGTGTGTCCAATCCAAAGCAGCTAGTTCTCGTGCCCCTGGGCTTCACGCAGGCAGCTTTCGGCTGTCAAACTGTCCACTGCAAAACTGACACAAAAGAGTTCAACCTGGCAGCGCTACAATCCGCAGCATGCTGAGTGACTCCCAATTTGGACCAGATCTCCCCCCGAAGAGAAAACGGGACTCGAAAAAAATGACTGAAGAACAATAATCGGGGGGGGGGGGGGGAGAAACAGTCACCGAACTTCTAAAATACGCTTGAAATTATTATGAAAAACAGATTTTTCCAATGGTATATGTTGTAATAAATCTAGTCAAACCGCGTGCCCGGTATTAGCAAACCCCGTCTGTTGTAAATCCACCGCCTCAGAGCCTCCTCCAAATCCTGTACAACACTTATTCCTTCCATCTTTGTCTCCCTAGTCCTTTAAAATGCCAGACACCGACAAACACATTGGTCACTCCAAGAGCAGCTACGGGCCATCTCAACTCACCACCCCCACTTCCAGGAAGGGAGGGGCAGGACAGGGGAGGCCCAGCCCAGACTGAAATCTCCCCAGAGATGAAATAATCCCCAACACCAGGATCGAGCTTCCCACAATAAAAATTCCTCAGCTCACAGCAGCCTAAAAGCAGCAAAGTCACACGGGTTCAGGCGGGACCCGTGACTGCATTTTTCAACCCTCCCTTCGAACTACCTGCAAAGGGAAAACACGAGATCCGTTTGTGATTTTGGGGTGCGTTAATCCAGCACCACGGGGTGAGGCGGATCATGCATCGGAACGGAAACACCGATGTGTGTGGGGAAGGGGGGGATCAAATCCCCCTTCTAGTGCGTAAGCAAAGGCGGGCTGTGCCAGTGACCCAAGAGAGCGGGGTCTGGGCGCTCTGGCTCTGGCCCAGGCCCAGAGGCGAGGCTAGCGCTCCGCTGCACTGAAGGAGGCGGCTAGGCGGGCAGCGCACCTGGAAAGAGCGAGACACTCTCAGAGACTGGCTGCACGGAGCGGCCCGCCTCAGGTGGGGCACGTGCCCCAGCGCAGCCCCGGCCAGGCTGCCCAGCACCGCCGCGCTCGCGGCACGCCGAGCTTTCCCACGCTCCGCGGCCGCCGGACCGCCCCCCAGCGCTCCAGCCTGGCCCGAGCCCGAACGGGGCGGGACAAGGCCGTCACTCACGCGCTTTCTCCTCCAATGGGCGGCGGCCCCCGCCCGAAGGGGCGCGGCTTCGGCAGGCGGTGGGCGGGGTCCGGGCGCTTGAGGCTGAGCGGCGGCGTGGGAAAGCGCCTCAGAAGCTCTACGGGCTGCTGGCGCTGCAGGGAGTGCGCCGCGCCGTGCCGTGCCGCGCCGGGGGCCACGCGTCGGTTCGGTGCTCGCTCCCCGTCCGTGGCAGGGGCCGTGCCGCCGCCGCCGCCATGAAGCGGCCGTGCGAGGAAACTAGCTCCGACAGCGACATGGACGAGACCATAGACGTGGGGAGCGAGAATAATTACTCGGGGTGAGATCTGCGGCTAGGGGGCTGCTGCACCCCCTGGCTAGGCGGGGTCCCCAGCACAGACGGGGTTTGCCCTTTGGTTGAGTGGCTCTCAGCTCCCCTGGGCGAGGGGCTGGCACGGTGCAGCGCCTAGGCGCTCTGCGCTGGGGGGGGTGGATGTCGGCCAATGCCCAGGCAGGCGGTGTCGCACACGTGGGGGCTTGTGAGCTGGCAGTTCCAGTGTCCCATTTCTCAGGGCTTGTCTTGGGGATTTTTTTTTTTTTTTTTTTTGTCTGTGGGGGGAAAATGTTCTGGTGTGGAGCATCGCGGCCCCTGGAGCCAGCCTCTGGTCAGTAGGGAGGGGGCAGTTGCTGGGGAAAGATTGGGGTTGGGGGTTGTAGCTGAAGTAAGAATTAAGAACCTTCCTGCGATCCCATGTTCGGAGCAGTTTGCTCAC
The DNA here is from genome assembly GCF_965152235.1 of Eretmochelys imbricata. Lineage (NCBI taxonomy): Eukaryota > Metazoa > Chordata > Testudines > Cheloniidae > Eretmochelys > Eretmochelys imbricata. Next base: position 96,225,349 of record NC_135574.1, read on the forward strand.
CTGAGCCCAAGCTGTCACACCCCTATAGGTGGATAGAAGGGGGGCGGAGGCCAAGAGAGGCTTCAAGCTGACAATAAAGTTCAGTACATTCTTTTCACTACTAATCTAATTTTAAACACTTGAACAGTCCACCCTCTGAAAAATGAAATGATAAAAGGGCTAATATTGAATTATAGAAATTAAATCAACTCACTGTGTTTGGTCCGCTGTTGTGTGTTTTGAGGAATGACCGTCACCATCTGATTAAGACGGTGGTATTCTGTTGTAAAGATCTGTTTCAGGATTATTATTTTTTTACAAGCTGAATGATCAGTACATGTGGAGTCATGAAATCATGTGCTACCAATGTCAAATATGGACTTGGACTTAGTATCTCCATTTAAAAAAAGACTAGTCAAGTTCTGCTAGGAATTTTAGTGACCAGGCAGGTCAAGTTATAATTTAATCTAATCTGTATTCCCACAAATGTTTCCATGGTTTATCTATAGCTGTATATCACCTGTGAGATTCAAAATTATTTCCAAGATTTTGGAACTTAAAAAAAAGAAATTGCACTGTTTTAATTAATTAGTTACGATTACTTGTAAAGATTGGATTGAAAATATAACCGATATATCCTGAAAAGTGATCCGTATAAGTAGTCTCAAATACCTTAGTACCTATAGAAAACTACTTTTGGAAAGTGATTATTCCAGTCACTGAGAGAACACTACAAGCATGCTCTTGCTCTCTCTCTTCCTGTGTAAAATGAGGATGAAGTTTCCCAAAGTTTGAAGAGACAGGGCTGGATTTGAAGGTTTGCAGAGACAGGGCAGGATTTGAAAGATATTGCCAATTTTGAGAAGCAGGTCCCAGAGTCCATTTGTGTCTGCAGATATGTGAAAAATCTCTCTTTATGTATCTTTGAAAGATCATAATGGTTTCTGTTCACTGGTGACAGAATGAAATGTCTAACATTTGGTGGTGGTGGCGGCGGCAGATTTAAAAACAAACGTTTTAAACTGTTTTTTTTCTGGAGCTGGACAAAGCAATGGAATTAGGACATATTTCTATTTATGTAGGTGGCAATTGGATCCTGCTGCGATAGGCACCAATGTGAGAATCTCGACAGAGACACAGTCTGTGGTTTTATAGCTGGTATATTAAAGCATCTTTCATCACAAGTGTTAGCCAAGTATATGAATTTAGCATGTTTTCTTTATTGAATTTTTTTGACTGACTGTTATATACATGAATTTGTCATGGTGGAAGCCAAATCAACTGAGCTGGTACCATGATGTCTTTGGGAGGGATACTTGTAACAAAGTTAGCTGCCAGCCAGTTCAAACACTATGTTAGGGTAGGGAGAAAGTGAAACCTCGGTAAGAAGGAAAGACTTAACCGCGCTGTACAAAGCACCTCTTCCAAACATGAAGAACAACAAAGAAATAGCTGTGAATATTTAATGTCGTGACAACTAGGTATTTATAAGACAATAATGTCATGTAATGCAACACCTGACATACCTTTACTATTTCACAGGCAAAGTAGTGGTTCTGTGATTCGATCAAATTCCCCAACAACAACATCTCAGATTATGGCCAGAAAAAAAAGAAGAGGGGTATGGAATTTCTTTAATTTCCCATGTAATATTTGCATGTGTCCTCTGATTTTTGTCCTTCATGGTTTTATAAACTCGTTTTTGTTTTGTTTTTTGGGGATAGATTATAGAGAAAAGGCGCCGTGATCGTATAAATAACAGTTTATCTGAATTGAGGCGGCTTGTGCCAACTGCCTTTGAAAAACAAGTAAGCTTTTCTTTTTTTTATACCTGTATCTCATCTGGCAGTGTTGGTTTTCTTATAAAGCTCATTAAAATAATATTGTATGTGTCCTGATCTGGCACAAAGCAGGCATTTCAATAAAATGCTTTGTTGTGGCAAAACTATTAAAAACAGAATCCACCATAAAGCTGAAAAACATTTCCATTCTTTGGCTTGTTTTTCCCTAAAGGGTCACAGTGTTTATGTTGTCTCTGTTCTTTCAATGATTTCCAGTAGTGGTTTTGTTAAATATGTGCTTTATTCCATATACTTTTAAAAAATTGTGTGCCAGTTACCCGTCTGTCTAACTCTTCTAACAAAATCCCCCTTTCCCACCTCTTTAAATAGCTTTCTTATAAACAAAATTCACAAATCCAGAATAATGTAATCAGTCCTGTTTCCTAAAAAGTAAACCGATTGCCTAGGTTACTCAGTTTTTAAATATCTAGTTAGTAGCTGTATATTAGATTGGAGGAATACGGTCCTGCTCCTGATGAAGTCAAAGAGATTTTCAAAGGCTTTCAATGGGAAAGTCTTCAATCGAAAGATTCCCCTTGACTTCAGTAGGCTATGGGTCAGGTCCTTAGGTTTTATCTGTATTGAACTTCCCAGCTAACAACAACTTACTTGTTTTGATAATTTCATGCAACGTCAACATCCATAAAACCCCAATATTCAGTAAAACAGAAATGCTAGGGCATATTAGAATAAAACTAAAACTCAAAATATGGCAAAAGTAATTCTTAATTTAAACCAGCGTGCTTCAATAAGAAGTGAACAACTAAAATTTAAGAACAAAGCTCTTAGTAATTTAAATACATTTTTTTTTAAAAAAAAGCAAACAATGAGCCAAATCCTGCAAGGTGCCGACTACTCTCAACTCCCATTGATTTCTGTGGAAGTTGAGTGCTTAGCTACTCCCAGGATTGGGTCTTATACTATTTCTGAACTGAACAAAGCTAACATTTAAGGAACTGTGCACTTGTGCTACCTGCAATATGCCTTTAATAGCTCCTAGTCAGAACAGTCTATTTCATAGACTCTGGCAACATGGCATGACCAAGGCATTTTCAGCTAGGCAAAACAGGCAAGAGATGACAATTGTTTGTCCCATTTCATTGTTTACCTCTTGAAAACCACAAACATTATAAAACAAGTCCTATAAAGCCCTTGGAAATTACCCAGCAACATGCAGTTTTGAGCTATTAGTCACTCTCTCATCGAGATGGCTTGTATTCTGTCTATGGAAAAGATTAAGACTGAGAAAAGTACAGGATATAAGTCCATATAAAATTCTAACAAACAATAGTCACAAATTCACCAAATTTTGGTATACTGAGATGTTGAGCATATTAACTTAGTAAAAAATATTAATAAGTGGAAAAAGTAGCATATAGTGGGTTCTTAAAGATTTCCCATGATATATCGTCCACAAAACATCAGTTTTTAATATTCTTCTTGATGTTCAGATCACTGAAATTGCCAGAATTGTAAAGGGTCATTAGTCTTAGTTTAACAACAACAACAACAAAATCAAAATCTCTGTTCTTTGGAGATTCAGTTGTGCAGTTTTGTAGGTCATAAAACTTAGTTATAGAGAAATATACTTCTGACTTCATTTCCACCATACAACCTCAGTGAAATCAGTGCATTTTTTTTATACCTACTGAAGTCGGTGAGGTTGCATGGATATAACTGAGAGAAGAATTGGCTCACGTGGCCAGATTCTCAGGTGGCATAAATCAACATAGCTCTGCTGATTTATGCCAGTTGAGGATCTGGCCCATAATATTTAAAAGAGAGGGTGGATCTTTGGGCAACCTCCAGATGTGTAAGGAAATGCTAATAGCCACAAGAATATTCATAAATTTATCTACAAACAAAATTAATTATCTCAGTATTGTAGAACTTAAATTTTATATTTTTCCAATATTTATGAAACAGCATAACCAAGTTTCATGGACACAGCAAATTGTGCTCTCTGTTAACAGTGATGGTCTTTCCTGGTCCTGTAAACAAGGCCTCTTCCTAACCCAGAAAAATGTGGACAGTGTATGTGTATACACAGAAATGACCATGTGTCAATAAAGGATGAGAATAGAATTTCTGTCATCCAAATGACTGATCAAAAAATTGTTGGGTCATCTTAAAAAAAAAAAAAAAAAAAAGTCCCTGTACAATTCCTGGATTCTCTTTTGTATGTGTACACAGTGACACCTACTGGTAAAAGTGGAAAACAATGCTGTGTTAGGGTCCTGTCAATAATTGCACATTACTTGCCATTTGTTATATTTCCATGCCTCTGTGGGAACAAATCTCTGAAGAGCCACCTACTTAATCCATTGCACAACAGTGTAATATCTGACATGTCCACACTGACTTCTAGTCCACAGATACATTAGGCTATACCTTTCATAAGGCAAATCGCCTTGTCAGGCAATTCTATTATTTATGCATCTTTAATAATGATCCCTTCTGTTGCATAAATAGACTGTGAACTCCTAAACTGTTAATTTTTTTGTAGTATCGCTATTTCTTAGACACATACACATTGCTAGACGTGATATGGTATTTGTCTTTAAATAAAGTCTGGGATGCAGATGCTCAGTGAAAGGATTAAGCTGAGAATGTTCTAATGGTAGGGAAAATTGAAACCATAAGACTGAACTCAATGGAAAGTATACCAAATTAAAGCTTACAGTACTTGTAAGCCTTTATTTATTTGAGCCTCTTATCTCAAAGGGATCTGCAAAATTAGAAAAAGCAGAAATACTGCAAATGACAGTGGATCATCTGAAGATGCTCCAGGCAACAGGAGGTAAAGGTAAGGAGTTGACTCTTTTTTTCCTAATATTTGGGGAAATCTTATCAAACAGTCCTTTGACGAGCCATGATAGGCGATTCCAGATTAAAGGAGTGGAAATCAATGCTAATGTCAGGACTGAACTCGTGGGAAAGAACTGCTGGGACAAAAGAAGCACTTGACCCTGGGCTTGTGTTTGCTTTCATAACACTGTGGGAGTAAAGGCTTCATTCACAGGCAGCCCAGTCAGAGATTTGTTTGGGGTTTCCAAAGAGCACTGAAATCTGCACAGGGAGACAAAACAAATACACAAACATCCAAATATAAACAGGAGGTTTGTGGCAACAATTGTGCAGCACAAAACCAATGTTAAAACTCACTATACAGCAGCTATACCAAAGGAAGTGGATCCAGAGGAACTTTCGTTATTGTTCATATATATATTTTGTTCATATATATATTTGTTCTGAAAGACTATTTTAAATGCAAGATTAGACTGTCTCATTCACCAGACCAAAATCTAATCTTGTTACATGCACCTCTGGGTATCAGATGATAGACAGATAATGCATATTTAGACTCAGACTCTTATGCAGGAAGTAACACACGGCAGGGTGTTCAGTTATTCCTCATTAGCCAGCACTGCAATGATGTTGAAGCTGGAAAGTAAGAAACGGGAAATGGCAATTTCCAACAATTTATAACTCCGCTCAGCCTTAACATAATTTTGGGTATGTCTTCACTGCATAGTTAACCCAGGTGATCTGCACCCAGATCTGAATTCCTGAGCAGCCCCTCCTGAGTTACTGTGTCCCCATGTGTGTTGCTAGGACTTCTGGGGGCACAGCCTATGGTTATCTGTGTTTCTTTAAGTAAGCCCTGAGTTGCTCTGAGTCTTTCCTTGTGAATTGTGGGAGAACTTGTCTATTCTTCTGGGCACAATGGGAATTGTGGGAAGGCATTGGAGAACTATCAGTACTTGAGTGATTTAGCCTGTGTATTTGCTGCGCAGTGGGTGGGTTACCAGCCCAAGTGAAAGGCTCATGTGGGTTTTAGCGTACAGCCACAGACAAGCCAACTAGCCCAGGTTGGAAGCACCACGAAAGGAGGGGGTGGGGGGTTATGTGTGGACAGGAAAGGGGTCTGAGGCAACTTCAGAATAAAAGCCCAGGTTGACTCAGCAGTGAAGTCATACCCTTCATGAGATAATAAAAGGCCCTGAGGACTGCCTGAAATACTCTGACTCGAATTCAGATATATCAGGGGTTCTTAAACTGGGTGTCGGGACCCCGCTGGGGGTCATGAGGTTATTACATGGGGGATTGCGAGCTGTCAACCTCCACCCCAAATCCCGCTTTGCCTCCAGCATTTATAATGGTGTTAAATATATAAAGGGGGGTTGCACTCAGAGACTTGCTATGTGAAAGGGGTCACCAGTAAAAAAAGTTTGAGAGCCACTGAGATATATAGCGAAAAACTACCCTGCTTTGAACTGAAAGTGACTGACAATGGGATACCATGCTGGTATAATGCTGAATGGGCATTACTGCCATAGGGCATTATTTCCCACTGGCAGCTACTTTCACTCTGAAGGGCAATAGTTTTCTCAATAAACAAATTCTGTTGCCTATAAATTGAGTTTGATGATAAACTCTTTGGGAAGGAGAATGTCATTTCCTCTGTGTTTAGAAAGTGACTACCATGTTTTGGGCACCTAATAAGATACCCATTTAATTCTTTCCCTCCATCCAATGTGCTGTAGATTCAGCTATCATTTGCTGAAGTGCTTCAGAGGTCAGATGACCATAGTGCCTACATAGTATTTCTTTAAATAAGTGATTACAACATTTTATATAAAGCATTTTTTATTCAAAACCTTTTTATGCAGAAGCAATGACAAGCTGTTTTTAGTTTGCTGTTAAATAACACATGTCATGAAGCCGTTATGAATTTACTTAGCAGAGTTAGTAAAGACTGTCTCCAAACTGTCACGTGGTAGATTTTAAGAACTATTTTATAAATGCCAGCATAGGGGAGAAAAGGCAGGATATTATATACAAGCCCTTTAATCTTCAACCCTTACTTTGTGCGTATGTGCGTGAGACACACACACCGAGACTCTGGGTCCATGTTACCATGGAAAAGCTTGCTGTGGAATTTCAGTTTCCCACAATACAAGATGAGAGGCATCATAAAGCTTTTTGAAGAACCTCAAACACTGATGGTCTTAATTTTTCTCCATTGTAATATTTGGTTGCAAAAACAACTGTAGCATATTGCATTACCAGAGATAATCTCACACACAATTTACAAAGCAAACTTTCCTCCCACCAAATCTCAGACCATAAATAGGAGATACAGATATTTAGCCAGGATCATGCTAGCTGACTCATAGCTAAGATAGGCTAGGAAATCATCTGATACTCAGTGCCTCTTTTACCTTTCCTTTCAGGTTATTTTGATGCTCACACTCTGGCCATGGATTTCATGAGCATTGGATTCCGAGAATGTTTAACTGAAGTTGCAAGATATCTGAGCTCAGTGGAAGGTCTGGACACATCTGATCCGCTAAGAGTTAGACTTGTGTCTCATCTCAGCTCTTGTGCATCTCAAAGGGAAGCTGCTGCAATGACCTCATCCATGGTTCATCACCATCATCCCTTGCATCCTCACCACTGGACAGCAGCATTTCACCATCTCCCTGCCACTTTGCTACAGCAGAATGGACTTCATTCCTCTGACACCACTCCTTGTAGACTTTCAACAGCGTCAGAAGTGCCTCCTCATGGCTCTGCTCTTCTCACGGCCACCTTTGCCCATGCTGACTCTGCACTCAGAGTGCCCTCTGCTGGCAGTGTTGCTCCCTGTGTCCCACCTCTTTCTACCTCTCTTCTCTCGCTCTCTGCCACTGTACATGCTGCTGCTGCGGCTGCTCAGAGCTTCCCTCTGTCTTTTGCTGGAGCATTCCCAATGCTTCCACCTAGTGCAGCTGCAGCAGTGGCAGCTGCAACAGCAATCAGCCCACCATTATGTGTATCGGCAGCTTCCAGTCCTCAGCAAACTAGTAGTGGTGGAAATAGTAAACCCTACCGACCCTGGGGGACTGAAGTTGGAGCTTTTTAAGACACACACACAGACACACAAGCCTTCTTTGGACTTCATGCCGTAGTAACTCAATGTCTTTCCTGTTCAGTCAGATTGAAGGTCTGTATCCACGCAAACAGCCTTATAGATGCCTGCAAGCCAATCAAGGAACAGTAAAGCTATTCTAGTGTCAGACTTCAAAAAGGGCATATAGCAGTATTGGGTATATACAGTGGTGTTCAGAAACATCATACCCCATATGACCATTTAAAAGTTTACTGGGAAATATGTAGACTCTAGACCCAATAATCCTCTAGCCATGCATCATCATTTGGCAGACAGATGGGGGATAGCACATCTAAATTTCTCCTGAGGCTGGACAGAAAGTTTGAGTTTCATAAGTGCCTGACATACATACGCGTTTTTCTAAAGCAAATCACACTGCAAAAGTATGAAATAAAGAGATTGGGGGGAGCAGGAAGGGGAGGATCCTGCATTAAGCTACAGACATTTTGATACGCTTCCAGGAAAGAGTGAACTCTACACCAACAGGTTTATTTAGCCAAAAGGATTACTGAGAAAGAATGTTCAGCTTGACAGGCCTAGTTTTATCTCACCTAGTTGACTTTCTTTGTACAGACTTGCCAAATGGTGACATCTAGCATAGCACTGGTAAAAGCAATTATCTTATCAGCGCTTGGATTGATGAACATTTCAGCACTGTCTGTGAGCCTTGAGGCACTTTGTGTTGTTTTTTTTAAATGGCTTAGACTATGGTGCTTGCTTGTCTCTTTACAAGCAATGAATTTATAGTGCACACAGAAGTAGCTGCCTACTAAAACCATGCACAAGTCAAGACAGTTGATCCATGCCAATACAAGAGACTCAATTTTGTGAAGAGTTCAGATTAACTTATTTAGTTGCATTTGGACATTTATTTTTAGCAGCCTCCTGATTCCGTGCAAGATCTCTGCTCTTTTCACTGTCAACTTCTGGAGGTAACGATTTCTCTGGGTCTGAATGAAGTTACTGTGGGGGTGTTATTTTAAACTGGCTTTTTACATGCCAACATTGTAAATGTGGGTTTGATTCCAAACCAAAATGAATGTACTAAAGGCGTATCAGTAAATTATTTTGTCAGTACCCAGACAACTAGTGCTGCATTAAAGGTTTTGCTTTCTTTTTTTATTACAGTGACTTAAAATAGCCTAATATTTTAATACATTGACTCAAGAACTAGAGATTTTATGAGAAAATAAAACACAGCATGTATTATTATGCACTTGATTTCTCTGCTGTGTGGAGAAAGCAATAAACATGGAGAATGTTAAACATTATGCAAAATATACTTTAAAATATTTGTTTTTAAAATACTGTACCTAGTTGCTTTTTTGTGCATTACTTTGTTAACCTTTTTCTATGCAAAAGTCTTTACATATCACTAATTAAACGAAGTCCTTTTTGACTGCGTTTTATAGATGATTTGTTGCAGTTGTTTTTGCTTGCCTTTGGGAAGTGGAAAGCCTAAATGGACTTGAAGTTCAGTGTCTACCTCTGATAACAAGCATCCATAAGTTGCTGTTTTTGTTTTGACCTCTTTGCTCATTCTAAAAGCACATCTGATATGTAGTGTGCTTAAAATGGGAATGGAAAAATAATCCTACGACTGAAACAGTGTTGTTTTCAGCCTTGTAAACTGGCTCAGTGTCGGTTAACAGTAAACCTTACAATATGAACCAGTCCTGTCCACTTCCCCCCCCCCTCCCCCCACACACACCTCACCCCCAGCAACAAATGGATATAAACTGGCCACCAGGAAGTTTAGTCTTGAAATTAGACGAAGGTTTCTAACCATCAGAGGAGTGAAGTTGGAATAGCCTTCCAAGGGAAGCAGTGGGGGCAAAAGATCTATCTAGTTTTAAGATTAAACTCGATAAGTTTATGGAGGAGATGGTATGATGGGATAACATGGTTTTGGTAATTAAATATTCATGGTAAATAGGCCAAATGGCCTGTGATGGGATATTAGATGGGGTGGGATCTGAGTTACCCAGGAAAGAATTTTCTGTAGTATCTGACTGGTGAATCTTGCCCATATGCTCAGGGTTTAGCTGATCGCTATATTTGGGGTCGGGAAGGAATTTTCCTCCAGGGCAGATTGGAAGAGGCCCTGGAGGTTTTTCGCCTTCCTCTGTAGCATGGGGCATGGGTCACTTGCTGGAGGATTCTCTGCTCCTTGAAGTCTTTAAACCACGATTTGAGGACTTCAGTAGCTCAGACATAGGTGAGAGGTTTTTCGCAGGAGTGGGTGGGTGACATTCTGTGGCCTGCGTTGTGCAGGAGGTCAGACTAGATGATCATAATGGTCCCTTCTGACCATTATCTATGAATCTATAAAACAACAAGAAACAGCTGTGGGTTGCAGATGTCTCTTTCGTTAAAACACTAAGGACGTGGTATTACTTGCAATGAATGGCCAGGTACTAAACCCAGGAGATCCTCGAAAATGTTAATAGAGCATGTTGTTTTTCACTACTTTCCAGTTTTCCGTTTGCAGAGCCTCATGGATTTGCAGATCCCCATGGATTAATAAAGTAGCCACTGACCTGAGTTTGCTGTACCTAGCATTTAATCTCAAATCAAGAAGATAATATAACTTCTATAATACATTTAATCTCACGAGCTAAAAGCACTTAATCAACATTAAGCCACAACATCCCTGTGAAGTGGAGAAAGTATTATGATGCCCACTTTACAGATGGGAAGATTGAGGCACAGAGACATGACATGCCCAAGGGCAAACAGCCTGAGGCAGTATCAGAGTCTGAACTACAACCCCTACACCTTGAGTCGCTGTGCCTGATGCTTTGTCCAAGCAGTAAAAAACACTTCCAATCTTAAAGAGAATAAACTAGCCTATTGTGCAGATTTTTGTTTGCTTGGACAGTAGAATATTAAAGAATGAACAAAGGGTGGTTGAGACATTTTATCTTTGACATGTAATAATATACTAGATGTTCTTGCAAGGTCTGCTGTTTGAGGAGGGAATCAGATTTTTCTGTATGGAAACACAAGCGCTGTTCTAAGTATGTTTTTACTAATGGAACAAGTTCCGTTCCTGTACCTTGAATTTTTCCTCTAACTTAAGTAAACTTAGGCCAACTTGCAAGGAGGTGGAAGGCTGCATCTTTTCTGCATAGAAGAGCACAGATTGCAGCATCTCGCTCTTGTCTTTAATGCAGAAACTATTAGACTTGCCAGTCAAACCATGTGGGACATGAAGTATTCCTCAAGTCACACCAGCATACTAAAAATGAGAGCAGCCAGTGTTTTCATTTGCCCCGGGGCTTCATTTTGGTTCCCCTATCACCACCACTTTGTGCCTCCAAATCATAGACAAGAATACATAATTCTGAATCAGAAGTACTTCCTTTTCTATATTTGAAGAAATTGAGTTTTAAATTTTAGTTATGAATATTTTAAAAATAAACTGAGCACAGGCAGCATATTTACCTTAACTTCAGAAATAAAACAGTGTGGGTTTGTGAGCTCATGGGAAGTGCCAATTTCACGGTGTTTAAATCCTCTTTTTTGATCTATGCAACAGAAATGTTACAGGCAGTGGTAGTTCAAAGTTCTCAACTGTGCCATGACAGCACTGCTGTGAAGTCCCCTAGGCCACCCCATCCATATAAGCTGAGCCGGCTGCAAGATTTGCAGCTGGTACGCTTTCAATCCACGCCAAGGGCACAACTGTACAAGCTCGTGCTCCATACTCTTCATTTCCTCACCCTCGTGTCCTACCCTGATACCAAGTGGTGGGACCTAATGACACCCGTTGAGGGTGGGGAACCCTGGTGGACCAGCCTGTATTCCACCTTAGTCCCACGGCCTGCCGGGGATATTGGTAGGCGGCTCCTTCATGGAGCCGTGAGCATGGGCATGTACTTGGCGCAGTTCACCTCTGTCCCGAAACCTGTCCCTTCTGGCGTGAGGGAGACCGTAGCACACTTTTATCTGGAGTGCGTGAGGTTATAGCCCCTATTCTGGCTGCTCCTAGATCTTTTATTACGTTTTTGGCTGCACTTCTCTCCTCATCTTCTCATTCACGCACACCCCATCCGTGGCCCCACAAAGTCACAGGACTGCCTCATCAACTGCCTCCTGGCAAGGCCATAGTGGCCATCTATAACACCAGGGAGAGGATGTTGGCTGAGGGGGTTCTTTGTGACTGGAGCCTATTTCTGGTCCTCACTCTGTTCACGCATCTCGGCAGAGTTCCTCTGGGCAGCATCCATTGGCTCCCTTGACACTTTTTGAGGAGCAGTGGGCGCTGTCCGGGCTTCTCTGCTCGGTGTCCCCTTTAGGTTCTCTTGTTTTGACCTTCACACCCGTCCTTGTTGTGTTTTTTTGTTGTCCCCTGTAATCAGTTGAGTTCCTGGGCTCAGTGGATCCTCCCCAAAGGCTGGGGGCGGATCCTTTAGCTGTGGGAGGGTTTATGCCCACCCACTTCCCCTGGAATTTTCAGTAGGACTTACTGTGAAAGCTGACTTGGAAGGACCAACTCTGGGGATGAGACAGTAGCTCAGTCTTCCTGCCCATTTAGTTTTTGGCCTCTCTGCTTAGAATGCTAACAAAGGTGCCATCTGTAGTGATATGACATAGACATTTGCCCAGTGAGAACTGAAATGAAATCTATCATATTTTATGGACACTGCTGAATAGCCAGCAGAGAGTAATGATTTCCAGGATTTGATGACTTTGGCTTCATTCATACTAATAAGTTAAAGATGAAAGAGTCTATATATCTATTACATTTAAAAAATACACTAAAAGAAATCTATTTGGATTGCAAAATAAAGCACTCAAAAGCTAGAAAATGCCAGATTTATGATTATCTGTGTAACCTAACTCTGCCCTTTTGCGCATCCATTCTGTGTACTGCACGAGGCAGTAGTCCTGTGGAAAAAACAGAATGTGCTCATGTAATCAGAGACTGTATCATAACACATAATACAAGGGGGATGATTAAGGTTGTATGGTCAAGTGTAAATCTTGCTTTTCTTAATTTTCCAGTGCTTAACGTTGCAACCTTAATGTTCATTTAAGATGGAAGGGGGGATTGTATGCAATTTCCTAAGATGTTTCTTAAAAGAAAAGAGATTAAAAAAAAAAAAGGGGTACTTTTTGTACAGCTGTAGCCTCCCTCTGTCATTCCTCATCAGCCTGAACCCATACCACTTGAGCTGTATAACTAATTACATTAACTGCCAGCAAGAGAAAGCTATTCTCCCACTAAAGGGAGATGGGCTGCTGGGGCCATGGACTAGGTCAAGTGATGAAATTAGGGGGAACTTGGCCTATCTCCCCGTCCCCACCCCCAGGGAGTCAAGGGAAATCCTTCCTTACGTAGTGTCCCAGATGCTGGAGCCCTGTGCTGGGCAGGTATAGTCAGAAGGAGTTGTGCCTGGCCCAGTTGCAGCTACATCTGTTCCAGACATTCTCAGTTCAGTGCACGTTGCTGTTGCTTTATTCAATGTTTTATTCATTTTGCTGTTCAATGATTATTTTACCAGTCTGACAATGTTTTCCTGCAGAACACAAGAGAAATGGGAATTTTAAACATTTTGTCTCAGCCAAACATGAACAAAATTTCCTGAGATAAATGAAGGTCATGTCTTTAGCCCAGGACTTTGTCCCTGCCAAATTTCAGAGGACTTCTGCAAAAACCTTCTGTGTTACATTTTCTCTCTCTCAAAAAAGTTGCAAGTGCATTTTATAAGGTAAAGTGTTAAGAAAACTAAATATAGGGGTTGTTATTTATTTCCTGTATAAAATTACTCGTCCCCTGAACTATCCACTCCCATAGGTTTGGATATTTTAAATATCACACTTATGAGAATTTGATTAAGTGATCACTCTAACAGCCACAGGCAGGTTTGTTCAACTTTACAAAATGATAAAGGGATTTTTATATTTTATCCATGAGTTTTATACACTGTGTAAATAGTTTGGGTGTAATTTTTACTCAAAGTAGCTGCAGCCCACTTCTGAGTCTCTTTAACCTTTTCAGCTTTACATGTTTGTAAAGATTTGTACTTTGTTTCACCAATTAGTTTAAAAATCTCAAAGAACAACAATTCAGATGTATATATGTACCCTGAATGAGTACATTACAAGAAGCACAGTAAGTTGTAATTGAAGGAGAAGTAGTTGGGTTTTGGGCAGCAGGGGGCTTTATCAGTCTAAATATATGCCCAATATTTCCTGATTTTACAAGCTAATACAGCTTCCTGTCTCCTGAGACTTTTTGAGAGTTTGAAACTTTTTCCTATCCCAAACTGGGATTAAAAAGTCACTCATGAATTTTTTCATGACCCAATAATCTGAAAACTTTGGGGGATTGGGTCAATTGAAAAATTTCATTTCAGTCATCTTAAAACATTTGGTTTACATTTTAACTTTGTTTTGTTTAACCTTTTTATTAGTATGAATTAACTACACTTTTGAAACAAAAGCTCACTTTGAATCAGAACATGAAGCTTTTCATTTTGAAAATGTCAAAATGGGCATTCTGGTAATTCTGAAACGTTATTTAAAAAAAATATTCAAATCAGAAGATTTCTCAAAACTGACCCTTTCCTGCAAACAGTTTTGGTTTTGATGAATTGACATTTTCCAAAGAAAGCATTTAATCAGAAAATTCCCAACCAGCTTGATAAGCTAAAAGATTTGGTCCTGGCTTCAGTAGGTAGCACCTGAGAAAAGGCTTTGTTGCTTCTGTGGTAGTAATGGCTACTGCTAAAGGGCTACTATTAGTAATACCATACCATATTTACCCTTTAAGATTGCATATAATATAGTGTATTTATATATGTCTATCTTGGGGTCGGAGGAAGACCTGAGTTTGATTCCTGCTCTTATGTTTTCAGAGGAGTGAGTGAACATAAACAAAAAAGGATTAGTCAGCAGCCACGCTGCCATATGTTGCCCTTGGCAAGATAAGAGCTGGTCACACTTGAATGGGGCACCTTTACAGCAGTATTTGGTGCTTTTCTTAAATCCCCAGCTGCTGGAGTCTTAGGGGAAAAAGTAAATTTCTAGCTCTTCTGGTAGCAAAGAAAAGCCTCAACATGTGACCTGAGTGTACCTTAAAGGCTCAGAAACCAGAAGGCAAACAAAATAAACACAAAACGTACTATTTTTTAAAAGTCTTGGGATTTTTAAAACGGATTTCATGATTTTGGAGACCAGACTCATATTTCATAGAATCATAGAATCATAGAATATCAGGGTTGGAAGGGACCTCAGGAGGTCATCTAGTCCAACCCCCTGCTCAAAGCAGGACCAATCCCCAATTAAATCATCCCAGCCAGGGCTTTGTCAAGCCTGACCTTAAAAACTTCTAAGGAAGGAGATTCTACCAGCTCCCTAGGTAATGCATTCCAGTGTTTCACCACCCTGCTAGTGAAGAAGTTTTTCCTAATATCCAACCTAAACCTCCTCCACTGCAAATTGAGACCATTACTCCTTGTCCTGTCCTCTTCTACCACTGAGAATAGTCTAGAACCATCCTCTCTGGAACCACCTCTCAGGTAGTTGAAAGCAGCTATCAAATCCCCTCTCATTCTTCTCTTCTGCAGACTAAACAATCCCAGTTCCCTCAGCCTCTCCTCATAAGTCATGTGTTCCAGACCCCTAATCATTTTTGTTGCCCTTCGCTGGACTCTCTCCAATTTATCCACATCCTTCTTGTAGTGTGGGGCCCAAAACTGGACACAGTACTCCAGATGAGGCCTCACCAATGTCGAATAGAGGGGAACGATCACGTCCCTTGATCTGCTCGCTATGCCCCTACTTATACATCCCAAAATGCCATTGGCCTTCTTGGCAACAAGGGCACACTGCTGACTCATATCCAGCTTCTCGTCCACTGTCACCCCTAGGTCCTTTTCTGGAGAACTGCTGCCTAGCCATTCGGTCCCTAGTCTGTAGCTGTGCATTGGGTTCTTCCGTCCTAAGTGCAGGACCCTGCACTTATCCTTATTGAACCTCATCAGATTTCTTTTGGCCCAATCCTCCAATTTGTCTAGGTCCCTCTGTATCCTATCCCTGCCCTCCAGCGTATCTACCACTCCTCCCAGTTTAGTATCATCCGCAAATTTGCTGAGAGTGCAATCCACACCATCCTCCAGATCATTTATGAAGATATTGAACAAAACCGGCCCCAGGACCGACCCCTGGGGCACTCCACTTGACACCGGCTCCAACTAGACATGGAGCCATTGATCACTACCCGTTGAGCCCGACAATCTAGCCAACTTTCTACCCACCTTATAGTGCATTCATCCAGCCCGTACTTCTTTAACTTGCTGACAAGAATACTGTGGGAGACCGTGTCAAAAGCTTTGCTAAAGTCAAGAAACAATACATCCACTGCTTTCCCTTCATCCACAGAACCAGTAATCTCATCATAGAAGGCGATTAGATTAGTCAGGCATGACCTTCCCTTGGTGAATCCATGCTGACTGTTCCTGATCACTTTCCTCTCATGTAAGTGCTTCAGGATTGATTCCTTGAGGACCTGCTCCATGATTTTTCCGCGGACTGAGGTGAGGCTGACTGGCCTGTAGTTCCCAGGATCCTCCTTCTTCCCTTTTTTAAAGATTGGCACTACATTAGCCTTTTTCCAGTCATCTGGGACTTCCCCCGTTCGCCACGAGTTTTCAAAGATAATGGCCAATGGCTCTGCAATCACAGCCGCCAATTCCTTTAGCACTCTCAGATGCAACTCGTCCGGCCCCATGGATTTGTGCACGTCCAGCTTTTCTAAATAGTCCCTAACCACCTCTTTCTCCACAGAGGGCTGGCCATCTACTCCCCATGTTCTGATGCCCAGCGCAGCAGTCTGGGAGCTGTCCTTGATAGTGAAGACAGAGGCAAAAAAAGCATTGAGCACATTAGCTTTTTCCACATCCTCTGTCACTAGGTTGCCTCCCTCATTCAGTAAGGGGCCCACACTTTCCTTGGCTTTCTTCTTGTTGCCAACATACCTGAAGAAACCCTTCTTGTTACTCTTGACATCTCTTGCTAGCTGCAGCTCCAGGTGCGATTTGGCCCTCCTGATTTCATTCCTACATGCCTGAGCAATATTTTTATACTCTTCCCTGGTCATATGTCCAACCTTCCACTTCTTGTGAGCTTCTTTTTTATGTTTAAGATCCGCTAGGATTTCACCGTTAAGCCAAGCTGGTCGCCTGCCATATTTACTATTCTTTCAACTCATCGGGATGGTTTGTCCCTGTAACCTCAACAGGGATTCCTTGAAATACAGCCAGCTCTCCTGGACTCCTTTCCCCTTCATGTTAGTCCCCCAGGGGATCCTACCCATCCGTTCCCTGAGGGAGTCGAAGTCTGCTTTCCTGAAGTCCAGGGTTCATATCCTGCTGATTACCTTTCTTCCCTGTGTCAGGATCCTGAACTCAACCAACTCATGGTCACTGCCTCCCAGATTCCTGTCCACTTTTGCTTCCCCCACTAATTCTTCCCTGTTTGTGAGCAGCAGGTCAAGAAAAGCTCCCCCCCAGGTGGCTCCTCTAGCACTTGCACCAGGAAATTGTCCCCTATGCTTTCCAAAAACTTCCTGAACCCATTTGAACCCATGGGACTGGCAATACGGTCTTCAAGCAAACTTGAAGGTTATAGACAATATGTAGCTTTTGTGCATTAGAACAGAGTCATTATTTAATCAATAGAACATTTCTATTAAGTGTTAGTTTATTTTGTTTCTTATGTATTCCATTTTTGATACTTTTCTTTTTTAAAGAAAAGTTTTAATGAAGAAAAATTCCATTAATGTAATGTTACAGTTATGGCTATAATCACAAAACAGCCAGGAAATTCTAACTCTGCTCCATCATCATATGCATTAACTACTGTAGCCCCTTCTATTAAATGATCACACTAATCCAGGAAACAATGCAGTTCTTGCAAAAATAAAGGAAAGGATTTTTTTTCTGTAATATATGGACATACGTATTATTTTATATTATTGCATATTATGTGACAATATAATAAATGACTATTTGGTTATCCAGAGGTACTTTAGGGACCTATACTTTAATTTTTCTGCCTTTGATTAAACTTTCAGTCTTAATGCTGCATATTGGGGATCCAGGGAATTTTTCTTTTTGGGGGTGCTCCTTTGGGGAGCTTTAAAAGAAATGTGGTTATTTTTTAAGATTTATATTTGTAATCAGATGAACACAGGTATATCCACTGCATGTGGAAAGTTTAAATGGTTTTAATGTTTCCATGATATTCTCCAGCACAACAATTTGCACAATAGATACAAACCTGAAAACAAAGTAATATCCTTGCTCCCCACCCCCTCTAGCCCTATTACTTTTTAAATATATTTTTGATACAAAGACCCTGGAGTTAATTTTGTTTGGTGCATTTAGTGGTGTTATTCTGAAACAACACAACACTGGTAAGAGGAAGTGGCAACCATGAAAACAGTCTTCTCCTGTTGCGCTGTTCAGTTAGTTAAAAACACTTCCTCTTTTTCACCCTAACCTTACCCCTTTCTGGGCAGCTGCTCCAAAATGCAACCCTCATTGCTGGCAAAAATGAAAGCCAGAAATTTGCTGAAACCACAGTAAAACTGCAGATCCAACCAGACACACTAGAAAGTTTTAGACATAACCCTAAATACCAGCTAGTTTTAAATGCCAGCCACTGAAAAATTTGCAGTTGCGCCAGGCTGTCCTAGAAGCTTATGTGTGTCTCTCCATTATTATTTTTTGGTTTGTTTTACTGTTATGAAATAAATGTGTGTTTTCAATAATTGCACCATATTTCCCCCATGACCTGGCACCACATAAAAATAACAACAAGCAAATTATAATGCTCCCAAAATTATGTGCTGCTAAGATTTTTTTAAATTAAGCTGTGCACAATGATCTGTGCAGATAAGATACTGTGGGCAGCAATTATCTGTTGTGGAAAACATTTTTTGATACTGCTGGTAAAGTGACCTTTATATGTTATCCTGTCCTCCGTCAAGGCCTAGTAAACTCAGAAGAAAGATTCCCATTAGTAAATCACTGTTGGATCATTAAACCTTTTAAAGCCAGTATGTGCTTAACCAAGAGAATGAGGATTATGACACTCAGTGCCTGCTGCCCACTGACAATCATGGGAACCAACCTCGGTAATAAATCCATGAATTATCTGGCTCACATTGACCGGTTCTCACGCCAGAGCAACTCCTTTGATGTGACCATCAAAACCCAAGGATGCCCAAAAGCAATAGCCACAGACAAAACAATTGAAAAGTAATAATTCAATATACATATGTAAAGCCTGCCTCCCAAAATGCTCAGCCTTTGCAGTAGGGCACGTCTCCCTGGGTATATGAAATTGGAGACAAAAGGAGAAATACAGTTCATGCTAACTGCAGTATTTTCTGTGGATAACCCTTTAAGAGAAGAAAAGCTAAACATACTGTATCAATCTTCTTCAGCCATAATGGATATCCATGACTATTCCATAAGAGAGGATGTGCCCACACATGCTTTTTTTAAAATATCTATCCAATAGTTTGAAGTCACGATATGCTTAGGGCCAATCCTGCAAAGAGACTTAAGAACACAGGCAACAATACGCAAAGGATTAGTCACATTGACTTCACTAGGACTACTCAT
This sequence comes from Eretmochelys imbricata, assembly GCF_965152235.1. Taxonomy (NCBI): domain Eukaryota; kingdom Metazoa; phylum Chordata; order Testudines; family Cheloniidae; genus Eretmochelys; species Eretmochelys imbricata. Next base: position 96,244,746 of record NC_135574.1, read on the forward strand.
GTAAATACAGTTATGTATGTTCTTAACCCTTTGCAGGATCAGAGCTTCAAGGAAGAAATGCTTATTTGATTTTCCTATGCAGACAAGTATTGATACAGTTCAGCATAGACACATGCACAAACATAGCAGAACCATGCTAGCATGGCCAGGAGACCTATTGTGAACTAGCAAGTAAATAAAGAATTTAAATATACTGTAGTTCAGCTTTATTATAATTCTTCATAATTCTATTATTTTTACTTGCACAGCGGTCGTTTGCAAAGGATTGGTGACCTCCTTCACAAATGCATAGTCAGACAGTCCCTGACCCTAAGAATGTATAGGATAAGTCCCAACCTTGTTAACACTTACACACAGGAGTAATTTTACTCATGTGAGTAGCCCTATTGATTTCTCTGGCTCTACTCACATGTATTTGCAGGACTAGGGCTTAAAAATATACTACTAAAGGTAATATAGCATATTTTGTAAAAAAAAAAAAATGATGAGATCTCATTACAGCATCTGCAGTAACGTGTTTGCTCAGAGGTAGGGAGAAACCACTATTTTTCTGTATTTTTATAATGTGTGTAGCTTAGTATGCAATTTTGACTGTCAGATATATGTTAATATAACATCTATCTCAAGGCATCTAATTGCCATAAACAAGGAAAAGCAAAATACTAAACACTAAAGTTTAAAAAAAACCAAAAAAAAACCCAGAAGCCCAAATGCCTAGAAAGCTGCTCCAGGAAGAAACCCAGTCGTCAGAAATCTTCCCACAAAGGATGGGCATGTGATTACAAAGCTGGACTGACACTCAGGAGTTGAATACACAGTTTCACACTCTGCAACATGCTCCCTGCGTGACCTTGGGCTTTATGTCTCAATTTCCCATCTGTAAAATGGAGATAACACTACTTCCTTTACCCAATCCTTTGTCTTGCCAATTTAGAGTGCAGGCTCTGGGGGCAGAGACCGTCTCTACTGTGTGTGTATACGACTGTCAGACCAACAGGGCCCTAAGATCAGCTTGAGACTCTATGTGTTTATTGTAACGCTACCACTAATAAAAGATAATAGCAACTCTCAAGGCAAGCCATCCACCAACAAAGAAGTCCAATTCCTAACTGGCATAAAGGAGGATGGGGGGCGGAAAGGAGCAGGGATGCAAATGGAGTCAAGTATAGGCCCTATCAAAATATCATATTGCTATTTATTTATATAAGTGCATGTGAATATTTATAAAATATGGATCTATGAAAAAAGTGTCTTATTGGCTCATGAAGTTATGACAATGTGTTTATCTGTCATATCCAAATATATTCGAATGCATTAAACAACTAGCCTTCCCAGAAATCATTATAAACAAAGGGGGAAAACATTAGGATATTTTCTCTGCTTTTTCCCCTCCCTTTTTAATTTTTCCCATAATTTAAATTATTTATGGGTGCTACAATTGTAAGCCAATACCAGCACTTGTAGATCTAACCTGTGAGCTAGTAGCTAAAATCTAAGAATGAAGCACTTCATTTGCAGTTGCTGCAGTTCGGCTTTCTATTCTTATTTCCAGGGACACAGAAGTCAGACTGGTGTAAACAGTCCATGTGATGGAGGGGTTGTATTTTAAAGTATTTTTTAAAACTCTTACTGCTTGTTTTTGTGGATCCAACAAATTTCTAATGGAAGTGGGAACTGCCCATAAACAACTGATTTGGAGATCCTGTTAATAGAATAGAATGAATGGTCCTCAGATCTGCAAAAGTGGAGTAGGGGATTATTGCCTTTAACATATTTTTAACTTTTTCTTCAGAAACAAGATTGGAATAACCATCAGTTAAAAAGGAATTTGTGTCACCTGGTTTTCAGAAGTGCTGTGTATCGACAACCATAAGTGAAGTCATTGGCAACTATACTTACTCACTACCTTAGAAAAATCAAACACTAGATGTGTCAGGTTGGGTACTCAAAAACTGAAGCACCTAGAATTAGTAGACTCTTTTAAAAATGTTAACCTATAGGTACACACATACACACACAAACTGGATTTTAAAAAAAATATTAAGACTGCATAATACTCACAAAAGCCAGTACATTTAGGATGTTACTTTTATCCTTGAATTATTTGTTGCCATATACAACACATGCCACATATGTGGTTTATTAAGTGTTTTGTGGAGTTCAAAAAAGAACTAGATAAGTTCATAGAGGATGGGCCCATCAATGGCTATTAGCCAATATGGTCAGGGATGCAACCCCATGCTCTGGGTGTCTCTAAGCCTCTGACTCCCAGATGTTGGGACTGGATGCCAGGTGATGGATCACTTGATAATAGCTCTGGTCTGTTCACTCCCTCTGAAACCTCTAGCATCAGAAGCGGATTAAGGGTTTGTGGGGTCCTGGGCCAGAGCAAGTGGGGACCCCTCCCTACCCCTTCCGCCAGGGATTGGGGTCGGGGTGCAGGGCTTCCCCCACGTGCCCAGCACTCCTGCGGGAGAGTGAGGTCGGGGCATGAGGGCTTTCCCCACTCCCTGGCAGGAGCACCAGACGGGCAGAGTGGGGCAAGCCCCCGTGCACTAACCCCACTCCCCTGCAGGAGTGCTGGGCGGACGGAATGGGTAGGGACACAGGGGCACCCCAGTTGGCCAGGGCTCCTGGGCACGGGCCTCATTGGCACCCAGTGGCTAATCTGCCACTGTCTGGCATTGGCCACTGTTGGAAGATAGTATACTGGGTTAGATGGACCATTGGTGTGACCCACTACAGCCATTCTTATGTTCAGCCATTACTGAGGAAAAGAGAGCTGGTGGGAGGAATGACACCATTAATTCAGAATCATCCATGTGGACCGCTTTGCTTTGTCCCATTAGCCAGAGTTAGCAGTGCAGACCCATAAAGCATGTGGGATTCGCAAAACTTTTTACAAGCAAGCGGACTAGACCTGATGTTCTTGGTTTGATATCAGAGTTTTCCTTCTCCTAGATGGATTGGTTGCCATAGCTGAGGAGCCTTACCTGCCCAATATAGGCACAGAGTGATGAAGTGACATACCCAAGGTCATCCAACAGGTCATTGACAGAGCCAGGAGCAGAACCCAGAAGCCCCAGTCCTGCATCCTCTCCACTGTACCAGCCTCCTTAGAAGCCTGCCTTTGAATACATCCATGACATCCCTGGCCTGAATTTGAAATAAGGTGGAGATAGAAAAGAAGGAACCCGCTACTGACTACTTGGTGCAAAATTAGTCTTCTCCATTCTCTTGCTACTACAGTTACACCCAGGTAGTCTCGTACTTGAGGGGAGAGGGAATCAGCCATCTATTTGTGCTGGATGCCATATGCAGAAGTTCACAAAACCACCTTGCAGGTGTGAAACACCATTTTGAATCCTAGAAAGGCATCTGGGACAGCTTAAGATTTATAGCCTCCCACAGCATCACTTGAGTGGAAGAAATGCAGTACTGTAGTCTCCCATTGCCACAAACAGGAAACTGCAGCACTGAATGGGAAACTGCCATCCCATGTCATATATTATCAGTTTATGTTTTACTTTGTCTTTGTCTTTTCTTGTGTAGCTGGTGTTGGTTTCCTGGCTTCCTGAAAGCCAGGCAAAGATTGGCAGGGCATGTTAATTTTTAAATATGGTTTACAAAAAAATAAATACATAACAGAAAAAAGTTATGGGGGAAACAAAACAGGGAAAGTTTGAAGGGGCTGGCTGAAACCAAAAGGAGGCAGAAACAGGGGTCTATCAAATAGGTTTTCAGCCCAAAGGCAAAGTCAATTTAGGTCTTTGAAAGGATCAGAACTCTCGAGTAACTTGACAGGACTTGTTGAAGAACCTGTAGGAAAATAGTGCTTGGACTGTATTACTTGAATTTATGTATGGTTATTCAATCCATCTTTCTTTTAGGACAGAAACTATGTGGGTGAGGTAATATCTTTTATTGGACCAACTTCTGTTGGTGAAAGAGACAAGCTTTCTGAAAGAAGAGGTCTGTATAAGCTCAAAAGCTTGTCTCTCATCAATAGAAGTTGGGCAAATAAAAGATTTTACCTCATCCATCATGTCTTTCTAATATCCTGGGACCAGGATGGCTACAACAACACTTTCTTCTTTTATGATGTTAGTTTAAACAAAATGTATCCTGACTCTTCTTCCTTCACACATGCACCAGAATAACTCTCCAACCTACAGCTCTCATTTCTACAGCCATAGAGTGATGGGTATATAAGGCTAAAATGTTATTTAGCTTATCTTATTATATCAGCAGCATCTGCATATAGCATCTGCACTATCTAGATACCCAGCACTGTGGTAATCGGGCAATATAGTAATCAGACCGGATTCAAATAATCAGACCAGTCCACAGTAACTGCTTTCTCTAATAAATCAATATGCCATTTCATTTCTTCTTTAATAATGTAAAAAAAATTAAATCCTTTTACGGATCAATGTCATTTTACGGCAGATATTGCTCACTCTGGCCCTCTGTTCCCATAGGTCAGAGCAGAAGAAGATGAGACCATAGTCTTTTTTTCATATTTGTCTGGCAAAGAGATTGTGGTCTCTCCTCTTTGATATGGACTTCACCCCATCCTTATCCTTAGATGCATCCAGTTTAGAATACTGTAATGTACTCTACCCTGGGCTACCCTTGAATGCCACGTGCCTACTTCAGCTAGTACAGAATACAATTTCTTGACTTTTAGGTAGCATTGGTTCTCCGGGTTCTCCCTCCTGCCATTTCATGTCTGAGTGCAGCTGAGTGCTCATTATGGCCCAGTTCAGCAAGGGATTAAAGCATGTGCCTAACATTAAGTCTAAAATAACTGCAACTGAAGATACTCTCAGTTACAACCATGTAAATCTGGAATGACTCATTGATTTTTCTGGAGTGACTCTGGATTTACACTGGCATAACTGAGAGCAGAACTGTGTTTCTACAGATAACAGACCATAACCTTGGTGTCATTAAGGCTGCTTTAACTGGCCAGAGGAGGATTCCCCCAGAGAGTAAAGATCAGCAGCACAGGGAGCAAGGAGATGAGTGAGGTGTCTCTACACTCGGGCAATCCCCAATTGCCAGATCAGCCCCATGGAGCAATAGGCAGCCAGGCATAAACTATAGCCATCCTTCTTTGTTTTACACCCAGGATCAGTCCAACAACTGACCAGGCCCAGGACTGGAAACATGCAACCCCACTCTCACCCCATAGCGCAGGTCAGACACAATTCAGGATCTGGGTAAATATATGGGCAAAGTCACACATTCTTTTTTAGAATTATACAGTCTTCCCATCTGGTTCCTGGACTCTTTGCTCCCAAGGGCAAAGTAGTACAATTCTGTTCTTTAAAAAGGTAAATTTTATTAATAAAAAAAAGAAGAAGAAAATACATCTGGGAACTTAGGCTTTTGCTAGATTTAAAAAAAACAGCTACAAAGATTAAAACTCAAAAATAGCTCTCTTGAGGTCCAGCTTAAAGGTTACAAGCAAAACAAAAGCACCTGGGGTTAGCACAGAGGAATCTACAAGCCATAAAGAAATAAAAGGATAAACCTAATAGCGTCTTCTAGACATTTCCTGATCTACTTACATATCTCGGGTTTTAGATTAGTAGTTTCTAGGTGTGATATGGATGATTTTTCAGACCTGGCCCAAGCGTCTCACAGCATAACTGCTCTCTATCTGCTTCTCTCTGAGAACAACAACAGACAGACAAAAGGGGAGTCTTGTTTCAATTTTAAAAAGTTCTAGCCTTCCCACTGGCTCTTTTTAATTCATAGAATCTCAGGGTTGGAAGGGACCTCAGGAGGTCATCTAGTCCAACTCCCTGCTCAAAGCAGAACCAACCCCAATTTTTGCCCCAGATCCCTAAATGGCCTCCTCAAGGACTGAGCTCACAATCCTGGGTTTAGTAGGCCAACGTTCAAACCACTGAGCTATCCCTCTCACCACTGAGGTATTGGCTAGGTGCCCACTCTATTCCTTTTACCTATGCATAGCAGTGAGACTTTTTGACGCTTTACAGGTACAGCACTTAGAGAACAGCTACTAAGAGAGATTTTATAGCTACAAGCTAGCTGAGTGTCCATAAAACGGAACTACCCATCCCCCCCTTCATTTATCAAAGATGGATAGAAAGCTGGCTAGATCATCGGGCACTTAGGATGGAAGAATCCCATGTACTGCTACAGGCTGGGGACTGACTAGCTAAGCAGCATTTCTGCAGAAAAGGACCTGGGTATTACAGTGGATGAGAAGCTGGATATGAGTCAACAGTGTGCCCTTGTTGCCAAGAAGGCTAACGGCATATTGGGCTGAATTAATAGGAGCGTTGCCAGCAGATTGAGGGAAGTCACTATTCCCCTCTATTCAGCACTGGTGAGGCCTCATCTGGAGTACTACATCCAGTTTTGGGCCCCCCACTACAGAAAGGATGTGGACAAATTGGAGAGAATCCAGCAGAGGGCAACGAAAATGATTAGGGGGCTGGGGCACATGACTTATGAGGAGAGGCTGAGGGAACTGAGCTTATTTAGTCTGCAGAAGAGTGAAGGGGGATTTGATAGCAGCCTTCAACTACCTGAAGGGGGGTTCCAAAGAGGAGGGAGCTAGGCTGTTCTCAGATTTCAGGGTAACAGCTGTGTTAGTCTGTATTCGCAAAAAGAAAAGGAGTACTTGTGGCACCTTAGAGACTAACCAATTTATTTGAGCATAAGCTTTCGTGAGCTACAGCTCACTTCATTGGATGCATACTGTGGAAAGTTTAGAAGATCTTATTATATACACACAAAGCATGAAAAAATACCTCCTCCCACCCCACTCTCCTGCTGGTAATAGCTTATCTAAAGTGATCACTCTCCTTACAATGTGTATGATAATCAAGTTGGGCCATTTCCAGCACAAATCAGGGTTTTCTCACCCTCCCCCCCCCCCCCCACTGTTCTCCTTGGTGGCAGATGACAGAACAAGGAGCAATAGTCTCAAGTTGCAGTAGGGGAGGTCTAGGTTGGACAATAGGAAAAACTATTTCACTAGGAGGGTTAGTGAAGCACTGGAATGGGTTACCTAGGGAGGTGATAGAATCTCCATCCTTAGAGGTTTTTAAGGACCAGTTTGACAAAGCCCTGGCTGGGATGATTTAGTTGGGGTTGGTCCTGCTTTGAGCAGGGAGTTGGACTAGATGACCTCCTGAGGTCCTTTCCAACCCTGATATTCTATGATTTCATGCTAGCCTGGGATGCAGAGTCTGAGGTTCACTTCTCTGCTTTGACACTGATTTCCTGTGAGGTCTTGGGCAGTCTCTTTTAGTCCATCTGTAAAATGGGGGTGCTACTAGCTCCCTACCTCACAGAGTTGTTGTGAAGCTAAATGCCTTAAAGGTTGGGAGAGTCTCAGATATTAGTGTATTGGGGCCATATAAGTACAGTACCTTAACTAGGTAGACTTGTTCTAGAAACGCACTAATGCACCTGATAATATTTTGTATTTTCTTTTCTATGAACAATACCTTCTAATAAAAAATGTTCAAGAGAAATATTTGACGTTTACGTACATTGTTATGTATGTTGCTGTCAAAGAAACTGATGATCATCGTAAAGTGAAGTGTTTGGGTTTGGTAACAGATATATGTTAGTATTTAATGTATTTTACCAGGAAATATGATAGGAATACCTGCTTTGTTACTTTGTGTGCACACCTCACTAAACCAAGCTATTTTACTTTATGATATTTAATGAGTAGTCTCCTTAACAGCAACCTGTACAGAGTGTGGATAGGAGTAGATCTGGAGGTCATGCAGTTAGGATGCCACCTTGTGGTATACTAAAACAATATTTTTTATCAATTAACGTATGATAGCTCTCCTTTAGAGTCTTGTGTAATATTTTATCTGGATATGTATACAGCAGACAACACAAAATAATGGGTGTCTTGACTTGTGGTTACATCACAAATGCCATGTTTGGATCATCACTTTGTTTACTATGGTTCCTTTTCTTCTTCAGAAAACACTGTGGTGTGAAATCAAGTAGAACATGTATCTTCAGCAAAAGCACCCATCATCTAAGTATCTTATTGACTGTCAATATCATGGAAACTGTTATGGATAATCAGATAAAAAAACCCTAGGTTAACATGGAATTAAGGTTGTAAATATCTACCAACAATCTAAGGGGGGAGGGAATTAGTAGAAGGTTGTAGCTTAAAAAGAACCAACCCCGAACAAACAACAGAAACAAACAAAACCCTGAATACCAGGACATTTAAAATAAAGGTCCCATTTAACAGCCTCTACCCCCTATTCCCAAATACTGGAAAGTATGTATACTAAGAGTTAAGGTAGCTATGCAAAGCTAGGCCAGATTCTCAGCCATTGAATTAAATAGAGTTTTACAGATTTATACCACCTGTTTACTGGTCTTCCCTAGCTCCATTTTCATATCCCTACCCAGGATCGGCTCCAGGCACCAGCAAAGCAAGCATGTGTTTGGGGTAGCACAATTCCAGGGGCAGCATTCCGGCCACACTTTTCTTTTTTTTTTTTTTTTTTTGCAGGGGGGAGGAGGAGTAGCGCTCTCGGAGCTTGAGACGGCAAATTTTTTGCTTGGGGCAGCAAAAAACCTAGAGCCGGCCCTGTCCCTACCATCCTAAGCACCTACCAGCTATAGTGGTTCCATGATGCCAACTATACAGGCTTTGGAGGAAGAGAAAAATTGAAATGATACATTTTAAAATGTCTAAAAATACTCATAAACGTTTTTCTATACATAATCATCTTGCAGTGTTAAGGTCCAAAATTTCAGAATTTATCAGGGTTAGAAGCAAGTACCGTGCATCGGTGTCAACTTCTACTGGTGCCAGTGGGCGCTCGACCCCCATCTGCCCCCGGCCCCACCCCATCTCCACCCCTGTCCCACCCCCTCCTGCCCCCATTCCAACCCCTTTCCCAAAGTCCCTGCCCCAACTCCACCCGTTCCCTGCCCCTATTCCGACTCCTTCCCCAAATCCCTGCCCTGACCCGCCTCTTCCACGCCTCTTCCCACCCTGGCCCCATCTCTTCTCCTGTGCGCGCCATGTTCCTGCTCCTCCCTCCTGGAGCTTGCTATGGCTGTTTGGCAGCCGCAAGTGCTGGGAGGAGTGGGGATGAGGCGTGCTCAGGGGAGGAGGCGGAGGCGGAGGTGAGGTGGGGTGGGGCGGGGCGAGGAGCTTGGCTGCTGGTGGGTGCAGAGCACCCACTAATTTTTCCCTGTGGGTGCTCCAGCCCTGCCCCACAGAGTCGGCGCCTATGGTACTGTGTACCTCATTTGAATGCTGGGAATCTGCTATTTCAATTAGTTTAAAACTTCTGTTCATCTTCTACATGGTGGCAATAACCATATGCTAAACTGCAGAGCCATGTGATCAATTTATTTCATCACTGATTGCCTCTTAGGCGCCCACCTCTATTACCCAGTTCTTCTGGGACCCATTCTAACATTCCAGTGACATGATTCACTCATTTAATCCAAAAGAACAAAAAACATGCCAGAGCAATGCTTCCTTCTCTTACCACCAAATGTGGAATTTCCTCCCAGAATCACATTGGCCCAAGGTCTAGATGGGCAATATTCATGCCTGGACCTGCAATAAGTTTAAGGTCTGATACTCTGTAACTCATTAATGCTAGAAAGAGAAGTTTTATACCATTAGAAAGGAAGGAATCTCACTTTTTAGAGGCATAAATTTCTAGCCCTAGTAAAATACAAAATATCTGACCTTAAAATTGCACCATTTGTGCATGCAAAAGCTATTTTGGGGTTTTTTTTAGAAGTGTCTAAAGTCTCTTTGTTATAATTATTCTCTCTCCAATGCCTGTAAAGCTGGACTCTTGGTACTAAGAGACTCTGACTTTACCACTGGATATGCGAAAGTTATGCCCATAACAAATAACGCTCAAATGTTCAAAATATTTCTATCCTAGTTATTCTGTAAAATATATGTCATATATCACCATCACATACTCTCTCTGCTGATGGATATCACTTCAACCACTTCTAAAACTAGCCATCATTCTCTGAAGTGGAAGGCAGGAAGTAACATCACACCATTTCATTAGTCGTTTTGCACTGAGAGCCAAGGGAGAGAGTGGAACATGGGAGCCACCTTGCAATCCCTGATGTTACAAATGTGACATCCTAATAGAGGTAGCAGGAGTAAATTGTAGATTACTGTATATGGAAGCAGGAAGTGTCCAAAATAAAAAGGGTAAAATGGGGGAATGGCTGAAATTCCATATTCTTTTTGCGTAGAGAATGTACATTGGCCAAACCGGACAGTCTCTATGCAAAAGAATAAATGGACACACCAAGACATTGTAACATTCAAAAACCAGTAGGAGAGCACTTCAGTCCCCATGGACACTCAATAACAGACTTAAAAGTGGCCATTCTTCAACAAAAAAACTTCAAAAACAGACTTCAACGAGAAACTGCAAAACTGGAATTAATTTGCAAACATGACACCATCAAATTAGGCCTGAATAAAGACTGGGAGTGGCTGGGTCATTAGAAAAATAATTTTCCCTCTGTTCATACTCACCCCTTCTTGTCAACTGTTGGGAATGAGCCACATCCACCCTAAATTAATTGGCCTTGTTAGCACTGACCCCCCACTTGGTAAGGCAACTCCCATCTTTTCATGTGCTGTATATTTATACCTGCTTACTTTATTTCTCTCCATGCATCTGATGAAGTGGTTTATAGCCCACGAAAGCTTATGCACAAATAAATGTGTTAGTCTCTAAGGTGCCACAAGGACTCCTCGTTATTTTTGCTGATACAGACTAACACGGCTACCACTCTGAAACTTTTCAATATTATTAACCTAACTCAACTGAGCTAACTCAATTGAAAAACAAACACTTCTTGCCTGTCAAGCAGGGCCTTAGGGGACAAATCCTGCCTCCACCTGGTATATGAGCACATATCGTTCTATAGGCAGTGGAATAGGTAGAGAAGCACTGCAATGGGGAGGGCAGGGTGTGGGGAGTGCCATGTGACTTAGCTGGTTGGTTGGGGCATTGCCAGTGAATCCATGAGGGAATAAACCCACGAACTAGAGTTACCACCTTTGAAATGCAAAAATACCAGCATCCCCCACCCCCCAAGGCATGCCTGCCACAACCCCAACCCCAACCACAAGGCAACTCTGCAACCCCTGCTTCAACAGCCACTTCTAGTATGTAGAGATATAATACATCTAGATAAGACTGATAACAAATTGATAACAAACAGGCATTTATTTTATCAGCATCTTTTTTTTTGCCAGCCCGTCTTTGTAGTTTCAGAGTAGCAGCTGTGTTAGTCTGTATCCACAAAAAGAACAGGAGTACTTGTTGCACCTTAGAGACTAACAAATTTATTTGAGCATAAGCTTTCGTGGGCTACAGCCCACTTCATCGGATGCATAGAATGGAACATATAGTAAGAAGATATATAATTACATACAGAGAACATGAAAAAGTGGAGTAAGAGGCTAATTAATTAAGATGAGCTATTATCAGCAGGAGAAAAAAACTTTTGTAATGATAGTCAAGATGGCCCATTTAGACAGTTGACAAGAAGGTGTGAGGATACTTAGCATGGGGAAATAGATTCAATATGTGTAATGACCCAGCCACTAACAGTCTCTATTCAAACCCAAGTTACTGGTATCTAGTTGTTTCATTTAGCTAGTTGTCATTGAATGTGCAGTTTCTAAGGCAAAACTTTTTTTCCCCAGGGGTATAGTAGGATCACTCGCACCATCACCATGATCGTCCACTATTTACTACGCCTTGCATGTCTCCCCACTCTCACGTGATTCAAACCTTCTCTCTCACACACGTGTGCTGAGCTTGTGTGTTGGTGGGCAGCCAGCTACCACATTTTCAAGAGTTTTGATTTATTATCGCTTAAACTGCGGAAGTGGGAACATCTCAGCATCTTTAGCTGGACAAAGAAACTTTTAACATTAGATATCCCAGTCTATTGTGATAATAAGGCAAATCTTTAGAACGACGTTAACAAAAAACAGTACTGTAGATTTTTCTGGCAACCCGCAAATCCATGAAAAAACTGGGCCAGGCTGGTCAAATACCTATCAGGTAGTAACCCTATGACCAACTGACACATTCCTCTGTGCGTGTGTAGGTGTAGAGGCTAGGGCAGGATGCAGAAGGGATCAAGGAGCAGCCTAAGGGAGGAAAGGACGTTTCTGTTCCTCGCCCCGCTGCTGTGGACACCACCAATCCAAGTCCACTTGCCAGGGCTGGATGCTGGGAGCAGGACGCGGGAAGCGATCCCGAGCAATGAGCGTGTTAAATGACAGAAATGGGGAGAACCAGGACTGGCCTTTCCATGAGGCGAACTGAGGCAGCCACCTCAGGTGCCAGACTGTGGGACTCAGAGTGTAGAAAATTGTGTCTGCTGCTGGTGCATATGCATTCTCTCTGCTCTAGATGCACAGAGATGGTGGAGTGCTGTGCTGGAGGAAGGAGGGCACAAGAGACAAAACAGGCACGCAGGAGAAAAGGTGAGATGCAAGAACATAAAGCAGCAGGAGCTGCATGGAGAGAGAGAGGAGGAGCTTCTTATGTACCTCTCTAGCACCCCCAGGAGCCTGGACTGATTAACACCAGCTTCTCAGGGAGCTTCCTGTTTTCTGCTGCTTCCCTGAACCCACTGGAGGAGAATAGGCAGTCAATTGAAGTAAGTAGTAGGAGCCAGTTAGGCCCTTCAGGTGCTGATATCTTCCCTCACTCAGGCCCTGCTACCAGCCTGTTTATTTGTCCCCTTCAATTGAGTGTTGAGAGCCACTATAGCTGGCACAGAACAGCAGTCATGAGTGAAAGAAGAAAACGCTCCTCTGGGGCAGCATTCAGAAAACGAAAGCAAGCAAAGGAAGCTTTTCTATCGAAGCAGGAAGGAGCTCTCCTGAGATACGTGGACACAAACGTTCACGGTGAGCCTTCCAGCTCCAGTGAGGATGTGAGTGGTGAGGAGATGCTCTTCCAGTTAGTTGGAGTGCAGGTGACCTGGCAGCTACTGCAGCATCCATATCTCCATCTCAAATGGATGTAACCATGCACATTCCTGAAGAAAAGTGTAGATCAGAGAAAGGTGTGGTAGAGGCCCAAGAAACAGCTGCTGCTGAGTTTAGTTCCTTAAGTCTAGATGATCCAGGACTGTGGACCCACTTGAGCAGTAGCCTGAGGGACTTCCTTGTACTGCATGGGCCACAGCAAGTGAAAAACTTCATGTTCCCCAAAGACAATGAAAATAGAAGTTTCCATCCAACACATTACTGACGTGAAATCCCCAATGGTGACAAAGTGGAGAGGCCATGGCTTATGTACGTCACCTGAGCTCCCTGCCTCAGGTGCCAAAATGTTGTGGGCCGGCCCTGGTAGGTTGACCAGATGTCCTGATCTTATAGGGACAGTCCTGATGTTTGGGTCTTTTTCTTATATAGGCTCCTATTATCCCCTGACCCCCGTCCCAATTTTTCACAGTTGCTGCCTGGTCACCCTCGGCCCTGGGAGAACTGTGACACGTCTCTGCTGGGGCGCAGCGGGCTGGCCCAGGCCTGGCGAGGAGAGCACCAGGCCTCTGAGAGTGACCCCAGGCCATACTGCACGCACTGGTGCAACAGGCAGAGCCATGCTGGCGCACTCTGAAGGGTTTGTAGTTGGGGGGGTGAAAACCCCCTTCCAGGCCTGGTGCCCACCACGCCTGCATCTGCCAGTGTCCTCTATGGCATGGATGGGTGGGTGGGTGTCCATCTCTACCCCTACCACACACATGTGCCTTCTAACACTGGCCCTTTAGGGGTATCCCGCTTTGCTGTGGGGGTTGTGCAAGACGCAGCTATTTGCTACTTCAAGCTCCAAACCAGCCCGCGGCGGGAGGGAAAAAAACTTAGCTTCCCTGACCGGGAATCGAACCCGGGCCGCGGCGGTGAGAGCGCCGAATCCTAACCACTAGACCACCAGGGAGCTCATGAATGTCTTCTCTGAGCATCGTTGTAAGCGCTATACGCAAGACGTTCTACCCGCCTCCTCACGTAGCCCCGCCTCCGCCCCCTCTCCGCCGTTCAGAGTGCGAATTCCTAACTGCGCCTACTCACATAAAACCCGCCCGTCTCGACACGTAGCCACGCCCCATCTGTAACTTGTATCACGCTCACTTCCTAGCCCCACCCCGTGGCTTTTCCCTTTTCGGCCAGTACCACCCTGCTGGGAGGGAAGAGCCGGGGGTGACGCACCGAGCGAGGAAGAGCCCGTTCCCACCCGCGGAGGCCCGGCTTGGGAGCGGCGGGATGCAAGGGGCGGGCTGTGAGGAGCCCAGCGCGAGTGGGGGAAGCGCTGGGGCGGGGCGGGGCCGGGCGGGAAGTGGCGCCGTGTCCCTGCCGCTACACACGCGTGTTCGCGCACATGTGGCGGGGCCAGTAGGGAGGCGCGTGGGTGACCTGCATCTCTCCTGGAGTGGGGCGCTGCCCTGCCGGGGGATGCCCTGGATCAGACGCGTGCCAAGTTGAGAGTGCTGCTCTCCCTCGCGGTATTTTAACTCGTGTGGTCACGGGTAGCTGCCTGAGACGACTAGAAGTGAAAAAGGATTCGAGGGGTTGGGAAATAATCTTTTCCTCCTCCTCTTTTTTTTTTTTTTTTTTTTTTTTGTGGTGCTGTCCTCGTATTTATTCTCTGCATGTGATGTGTAGTTGTCAGTTCTTAGTTTATTGCTTCTTTCGCATAGTCCGGAAGCTTTGCAGGTCTTGAGAGAGAGAGAGAAGGTGGCAAGCATGTTTACAAATAAGAAAAAATGGTTAAAAAGCCACAAATAAATCAAAATCAAGGGGTTCCTGGGAAGGTGCAGGCAGAATAAATAAAATTAACTTAATTTTTAAAAACCTGGATTTCTCATTACTCTTTAAAAAAAAAAAAGTAGTGTTACTTATCACAAGTGTAATGGTAAACACTTGGCTATATTTCTGTTTGGCCAGGTGTATTGTAGGTGCTTATGTTTCTCCATCATTCCAATAAGAAACTATTGTGCAGTATTGGTATATGGAGTTAAATGCTTCACCTAAGAGGTAGCTGAATTTAAGTGATGGGTAAAATGCCAACCTATAGGCCAGGGGTGGCCAGCCTGACCCTGAGAAGGAGCCAGAATTTATCAATGTACATTGCCAAAGAGCCACAGTAATACATCAGCAACCGCCCATAAGCTCCCCGCACACTCCAGGGCCTCCTACCCACTGGCAGCCCCACTGATCAGTGCCTTCTGCTCCCTTTCTGCACCTCCTGCTCAGCTGTTTCATGGAGTGCAGGAGGCTCTGGGGGCAGGGGAGTGGGAAGGAGCAAGGGCAGTGCAGGCTCAGGGGCAGGGCCTGGGGCAGAGCCAGGAGTTGAGCAGTGAGCACCCCCTGGCACATTGGAAAGTTAGTACCTGTAGCTACAGCCCTGGAGTTGGTGCCTATACAAGGAGCCACAAAATAACTTCTGAAGAGCTGCATGTGGCTCCGGAGTCACAGGTTGGCCACCCCTGATATAGGGTCTGATCCAGCAAGTCCTCTGCCTGCAGAACTCCCATTGACTTCAAAATCATTTTCACATAGAGAGCTTGCAGGGTTGCAGCCAGAATTAATAAAATATCATAAGATATTTTGAGATGGAAAGTGTAGTGTGGGGGCTTAAATTTGTAGGGGTACTCAGCCTTAAAGCCTGGCTCTGATCAAAGTTATGCTTTTGAGGATGTTATGGGAAAAAGTCAGATGTAAAAAATGAGTCAAGAGTTTGATTAATGCAGCAGTTCTGAAACTGTGTGTCAGGACCCCATTTTAATAAGGTTGCCAGGGCTGGCATTAGCCTTTCTGGGCCCCTGGCCAGAAACCAAAGCCCGAGCCCCACCATCCAGGGCTGAAGTCAGAGCCTGAGTGCTTCAGCCCAGGGTGGCGGGGTTCAGATTACAGGCCCCCTGCCTGGGGCTGAAACCCTTGGGATTGGGATTTGGCCCCCCTGCCCGGCTTTGTCGTCCCCCTTCCACCGCAGCTGGGGCGGCAGCGAGGCTCGAGCAGGCTTAGGCTTTGGTCCCCCATTCTCAGGTCATATAGTAATTTTTTTTTTGTCAGAAGGGGGTTGTGGTGCAATGAAGTTTGAGAACCCCTAGATTAAAGAATTCTTTTAATGTTCTTGTTGCTGCCCTACAGTTCCAGAAGAAGTAGTTAGCTGAAATCCCTCTGGCTGCCCCTGAAGACTGTAATATCTTTTCTGAGGGTTTGTTAATAAGAGACCTTTCATCTTAATGGTTTAACTAAAAGTTAAATGGAGTTAAGAGTGACTGAAAGTATTATGACAGGTTTCAGAGTAACAGCCGTGTTAGTCTGTATTCGCAAAAAGAAAAAGAGTACTTGTGGCACCTTAGAGACTAACCAATTTATTTGAGCATGAGCTTTCGTGAGCTCATGCTCAAATAAATTGGTTAGTCTCTAAGGTGCCACAAGTACTCCGTTTTTTGAAAGTATTATCAGTCACTTAGGATAAACAGTG
The DNA here is from genome assembly GCF_965152235.1 of Eretmochelys imbricata. Taxonomy (NCBI): domain Eukaryota; kingdom Metazoa; phylum Chordata; order Testudines; family Cheloniidae; genus Eretmochelys; species Eretmochelys imbricata. The sequence continues at coordinate 96,261,293 of NC_135574.1, forward strand.
CTACAGGAATGTTGTAATTAACCCCAGATCAAACATCATAAATTAGAAAACTAACAGCTAAGGTTAAACTGAAAAGAAATCCAGCAAATTAAGGTGAAATGCACAGTCACAGTTGTTTGGGGGCCCTAACTCTGCCTTGTCAAGGATGCTTCAGGTTCCCCATATAGTTAACATTCACTGAAATATTCTGTATAGACTAATTAAAACAAAAAGAATTAATGGTCAATCTTTCCTCCATTATTCATGATAGAAAAATTCTCTTTCAGCAGAAACCTCAACTCTGTCCTATAGTGACATAAGGCAAAAATCACAATTTGGAGTGAGGCATTAAAAATGAGTTAACTACATGGGAAGTTTGAAATATTTGTGAAGGGGGAGAGTTAAGGTGCTTTTTTTGTTCCTTAACTGCATTTCCATACCTAAACATGTTTAGATTTCTTTTCAGATTAACCTTAGCTGTTGGTTTCCTGGGTTTATAATGCTTGGTTTTGGGATGATTACAACAGCTGTTAATGTAGCTTAGTTTACTCTAAATTACAGCTATGTACTCAGCTATAACTCTGTTTTTAAATTTTTGTCTGGGAATTTTTATTAATGTCCTATATGAACAATAAACAAGAAACTGAAAGAATGTTATCATGTAATATTGCTAATGATTTGAAGATATGAAGCATCAATTTTCAATCATTTAAAAAAGCTTTTATGGCCAGATTCACTGGTATATTGTGCTGCTCCAAAGTGAGGTACAGCAGTCAGAGCATATGGACCAACTAAACTGAGTTAACAGCTGCTTTGTTTTGGTAGAGCAGCATAAAGTAGCATGAGTTCACACTGCATTCACCTTATGTTTATCTCCACATGTGCCTACTCGTCCTATGTTTCCTTTCCTCTCTGCCTACCTTTTGAGTAGTTTTGGTGTGGTAGGGTTTTTTGTTTTGTTTTTAAGCTATTTCAGATGATGGTTACTGCCATTATTTTTCATAATTGAAAAATGATTGTTCCCCTGCACTGTAAAGATGGGGAGACATTCAGTTCCATTGAGAACATTGTGAGAGAATGAGAACTCTTTCTCAAAATGGCCACCAGCTGTGGCTTCAATCCCATTGTTCTCAATGGGAAATGGCAGCCATTGTGAAAGAGGGCACTTTGTGGAATTCTGCAGTAGACCGTTATGTCCACAGCTTCTGCTGAGGAAGAGACTTATATGAAGAATAACAGGAAAAAAGACCATTGATCTTAAGTTCAGGTGTAGCCTGTGCATAAGATTTTAGTGAGTTTTAACTATATGGGAAGCTTGAACAGTCTGATGTTCTCTTACTGAGATTAAGAGGGTGGGGTGCCTAATGTCAGGTGCTAAACTCCTTACAGAACCCATTTGAACTAATTTGAATTCCTAAATTAACAGATATACTTATTATACACAGGAGAGAAAAAGTGGGTGAGGTAATATCTTTTATTGGACCAACTTCTGTTGGTGAAAGAAACAAGCTTTTGAGCAGGTGTTCTCAAACTGAGAGGCTTGTTATGTGAAAGGGGTCACCAGTACAGAGGTTTGAGAACCCCTACTTTTGAGTTATACAGAGCTCTTCTTCAGGTCTGAGAGAGGTACTCAGAGTTGTCACAGCTAAATTAAAAATGGAACACACTGTTCAGCATTAAGTAGTTAACACATATTCTAAGAGAGCGTTCAAAGTGAGGTACCCCATTAACAATTCTGCAGCCGTAAGACAAAAAAGGGGGGAGGGAGGTTAGTGGGTTACAGATTGTTGTCATAAACTGTAAATCCAGTGTCTTTATTAAGATGACGATTCTCAGTGCCTAGCAGAGTTATGAATTTAAGTTCCCAGGCTCATTTTTTTGGAGGTGTTGTGCAGGTTTCCTTTGAAGATGAGGACTGAGAGGTCAGATGTGGCGAGGTTGTTTGTGAAAAGTGTTTGCCCGGAGATGATGGTGTTCTTGTCTTTTATCATTTTCCTTTGTGAGTTCATTTATCTGGCTGTGGCACTGAGGACCTTTCCCAGACCTGAAGAAGAACTCTGTAGCATGAAAGCATGTCTCTTTCACAAAAAGAAGTTGTCAATTACCTCTCTCACCTTGTCTCTCTAGTATCCTGGGACCAACATGGCCACAACACCACAGCAAAAAACAATGGTACTTATACATTCTCAGAAAGGCTATTTTGTGCTCAGAGAGTAAGTGATTTAATTTGGGGAAGGATATATTGTCTTTTTTATATATAAAAGGTATGAATTCTGTGTCTTACATGCAAGAGTCAGCTCACCCTTTATTATGGAATTACTACTGCTACCTCCAGAATACAAGGAGAGCAAGTTCCTGAAGCCCTGCCGAGATTTTCGTATGATCTCATTCTAAACATTGATGATACAGTTAGCTTTACTTCACAGATGCATATTTCATATGCAGTAAAGCTCACTAGCCAAGTAATGTGTACATTGCAGAGGGACCCTACAACGCTAACCCACACGAAGTGTGCACGCAGGTAATTATTTTGTCCTTGTGAGTAGACAGAATACGGAAATGGAGTATAAGTCGGGTCCTGCTCCGAGTGATGTTGGTGGAGTTTTGCCACTGATGTGGAAACAGAACTGGGACTGTAGAGAAAATGTATCCTGTATATTTCCGTATACAGTCTTTGGATAGAAACTGACCAGATCATATAGGCACACAATGGGGAACTATGCATCAATAAGTGGAAACCTAGTGCACATGTTTAGTTTTGTGAACTCTTATGCTATGTGGTGGCTTTCTTAGGCCAGGAATACTCTAAAACTTTTGTCAGCATAGCATTTTCAGGTAGAGTTATGATTTTATTTATTTATTTATTATTTTTGCAACACTTCTGTGCCAGCAAAAGCTCTAGTCTAGCATAATTATACTGGCAAAAGCACTCTCTTGCAGCTATAAATTGTGTCTACTTTAGGAAGACTTGCTGATATAGCTATGCCAGCAAACTTTTTCTAGTATAGATTAGGCCTTAGAGGGCTTTCTCCTGAAGTCATGGGACACGTGATCATCTTCCACACTCCCCTCCCTTTTTTTAAAATGAAAGCTAAGTTTCTTGCCCTCATAGTTGTGGAGGATAACTTAAAAATGTGAATTGAGTCAGAAAGCATATAAAAAGGTCCAGGCAACTTACAAATAAAATGTAATGATGTTTTGGGGTGACTCATGATTGGCAATATTGAATGTTTGGCATCACAGTACTAGCCTTGTCCTGTTTTTTTAAAGAGTCAATAGCAAAATAAAGATCTTGATGTGTGTGCTTAGGGAAACTTTAAAAGTAAAAATGTAAAATTCTCTGGTTTCACAATAAGCAAACAGAGTATTTTTCAAAATAAATGATATTCCAAATATATATAGAAAGAACGCTAATTACTTATAGTGATGATTTTAATTTTGCGATGTGAATTCTTGTGAGAAATATTCTTTTAAACATGTAGTAAAAGATTAGCGGAGGAGTGGAGGGGAGAAAAAGTACTTTCCTGACTGGGAATCGAACCGGGGTGCCATGGTGAGAACAATGAATCCTAACCACTAGACCAGGGAATGGCAGCCTTTGGCATGTGGCCCGCCAGGGTAAGCCCCCTGGTGGGCCAGGCTGGTTTGTTTACCTGCCACATCCACAGGTTCAGCTGATCGCAGCTCCCACTGGCCGCAGTTTGCCACTCCTGGCCAATGGGGGCTGCGGGAAGTGGCAGTCAGCACATCCTGCGCCGCTTCCCGCAGTCCCCATTGGCCTGGAGCGGCAAACTGTGGCCGGTGGCAGCTGCGATCGGCCAAACCTGCTGATGCGGCAGGTAAACAAACCGGCCCAGCCCACTAGGGGGCTTGCGGGTCAAAGGTTGCCAATCCCAGCACTAGACCATCAGGGGAAAATGATAATGTTATTACACACTTGGATATACTTTTGTTTACATATGTAGGTTTCCTTTTCTTCTGTGACTAACTCATGTGACTCCTCTTTATTCTTTCACTTCACCCTTCCCTATCTAAGATAGCTTCACTATGTGTTGTTCTGTCAGTGATTCAGCTTCTCTCAGCTCCTACTGGCACAGAAGCGCAGCCGGTTGGGCTCAATGTCTCTTCAGCTCCAACTAGCATTCAAGAACAACCAAGAAAGCTGCACAATCTTCCTGAGGTTGGGGGACGGGGAGGAATAAAGTCTGAAAAAGAGACTTCCATCCATTAATTATAAAAAGGAAATGTTCATGAGCAATCAAAATTAATAAAGCCCAGATTTTTATCAAAGGTACTGTAGCCAAAATGTTCAGAGTTAGGTACCCAAATTCACATATGGGCACCTAATAAGTATGTTATTTTCACATGGCTGCATACACGCATTTGACTAATGTGGTCATTATAAGTTAATACATGGGTTAAGTTATTACTCTAATTTGATTGTGGTTCTAGGTTCCTAAAAAGCCTAAGCAAAGTAAAGAATTGTTTTGATGTTAGATAAAATACATTAGGTAGAAGATGACTTACTGTAGATTTCTGGTGTGCCCTCTATATAGTGCTTTTTTTATAGTGCACTTCAGTACTAACCTATCTTGATTTGCACAGGAGCTCTGAGTGACATCTCTACAGTTGCCCTTTCATTCTAAGCCTCTATTATCAGATAACTGGAGAAGAGATTTCATTGTCAGGCCCTTATAACTCTCTGAAAATTACCATTACAACTGAAGTGTTATACTTGTTTTCAGCATAAAGGTGATTTTAAAAACAAACAAACAAACATCAAAATACATTGTCCAGAGCTTTGTAGCAAGCTTCAACCCTCTGCCCCCAATGTTGTGTTTATGAGCTGTGAGTTGGCTGACAGTACCTTCCTGTAGTTTAATTTCCTTTATATTTTTATTACATGCTGTTAAACTTCAACTGAGCTAGAGGGTGCTATCTGAGAGTTTGTAAATTATGTTCATGTACAATATATGGCTACTATTTTCAGCTGGTTAGAAAATTGTTAGCCTTTTTTCAAAAGAAAATTGTGGGGTGGGGGAAAGGAAGTCTCAACTAAATTATTCTTGTGTAAAATGTTTAATGTTTTTTCCCTATCTTTCTTTCTCCCTTACTGTTAGACGTGAGAAGCCCTTTTCTGTACCTCAAAATCCCAGATTGCCCTTTTAAATGATTTAGTGTGGAAATGTATATGATTCTAGTTTTTACTAAAGGCTTGATCCTATATCCATTAAAATCAATAGAAAGAGTCCTGTTGACTTCAGTGGGCATTGGATTAGGTATTAATGACTATTAGTAATTCAGATAATACTATTAATAAGGCTAAGATTTAGTCATGGATATTTTTGGTAAAAGTCATGGACAGCTCACGAAATAAAAATTCATGGCTAATGACCCTCCATGACTTTTACTATACATACCCATTACTAAATCTCCACTTCTGGGGTGGGATCCTGCTCGTGGGCCCCTGCTCCAGGGTTGGGAGTTGACTCCTCCCGCCGCCCCCCAGTGGCCGCTGCTCTCCAGGGACTGCTCTCCAGATGGCATCCGGGGCCGCTGCTCTGGCCGTGTCAGGACTGCTACTGCTGGGGTGGTCCCCGGAGTGACTCCAGGACCAATGCTTGGGTTCTCCCTGGAGGTGGAGATGGCTGCTGCTTGGGCACTCCTTGGGGCCAGCTGCCTGGAGCTGTTCCGGCAGCAGGCGGTGTGGCTGGCTCCAGGGCCAGCCCGAGTGGCTGGCTCCGGGACCACTCTAGCAGCGGTCAGTGCGGATGGCCTTAGGGACCCCCCAAGCAGCTGGCCACAGGGCTGCTCCAGCAGGGGCCGGTGCAGCTGACTCCGTGGCAGCCCCTGGGACTGCTGCTTGGGCGCTGCCCATGACCAGCTGCATTGGCTGCTGCTCAGGCGGTCCCCAGAGTCAGCTGCCCAGAATCCATGACTTCCACAACCTCTGTGACAGAATCGCAGGCTTAACTATTAATAGTTAAAACTTCCAACTAACACCAAATATAACCTGTGGCTTTAGCTCTGTGCAAAGTATGCATTTCCAGTAATATTCCCCAAAACATCAGTGCCTAAGGAGAAATTTAAATCCATTCAAGAATTTGACTCTAGCATCCCAGTTATGCTGTTTGTTTATTTTGCATGTTAGTGTATCAAAAGCGGTAATTTAAAGTTTTGTCCCGACTTGGTACAAATCTCCCCAAATATCCGAGCCAGGCCACAATCCACAGAATAATTTTGTCAGTGGCTGAAAAAAAGTTATATTTTTTTTTCAAACTAGTATAAACACTAATGGAACTGAATTGTACAACTCTAAAAGGACCAATTCACAGGCATTGGGGGTTTTAACTGGTAAAAACTTGACCACTATTAATAGCCATTTGATGAGCTGAATCAGAAGATGAGCTGATCAAAGTTACACCCGTGACCAGGTCGTGGGCAAATGAATGCCAAGGTCCCTATAATCATGACAAGGGAAGAGTCCAGACTTATTGTCAATCTTATGTAGTAGGGAAAAGAAGACAAAAATAAAATTGATATCAAAATATAACATTTAGTTAGGTTCTTATGTAACCCCATCACCACAGTATCTGAGTAGCTACTATCTCTAACTGTAGAAGCCCAGTATATAGTTAAGTGGAGTCTTAGACCTTGCTCTTATAAGGATTTTTATGGAGGTACAGGGTATATCCACATGGAACATCCTGCAAGAGTGGGACCCTAATCTTCAAGATGCTTCTCATAAGTTTTATACAGCTGCCTATCATCACTGTGGTTTCTGAGCACCTTTCATGTAAAATCTATTAGTAATAGAGCATGGCTGTATATGTTCACAAAAGCCTAAACCACCAAAAGGTGGGCAGCTACATTCTGTGAGCCTCTGCATTTTCTTTAAAATCAGCTTCAGATACAGTAAATTACAGTGATGTAGCCTGAGAGTGACAAATGCCTGGATCATCGGCTAGGTCGTTGGCCAAGAGGAAGGGGTGAAGTTTCCTTGGACCTGAAAGAAAGTATTGCTAGTCACTGACTTTACCTGCTCAGCCAAATTTAGGGATGAATTAAATAGGCTTTGCACCATTTTGAGTGGGAGATGGAAACAAATTGAAGAGGGAAAGAAAAAATGTCCCAGTTGGTTCTTCACAGTGTTTTCCTTTCATTGTGAATTATGTTTATTAGGGTAATGCCTGGGGACCAACCAAGAATGGGGCTTCAATAGGCTAGGCCCATATGGAAGGCATGATAATATTTCTTATCTTAAAAGAGCTGCCTTGCTATGGCACTTTATTCTTTATCTGGCATTTCATTATGAGAGTCTCATTTTACAAGCATGGGGAATATTGTGTGTTTATCATGGGTGGTGTGTGAACTGCTGGCTGGGGGAGGCTAGCTCCCAGCCCCGCCCCATCTGCCTGAGGCCTCAACCCTTCCATGCCCTCTGCCAGAGCCCTCCTTCCACTGCAGCTGCCAGCTTCGGCCCTAGGCTAGAGCCCTCAGCCCCAGAGTGCCCACAGCCTCCCCCACAGTCCTGGAGTGGGCAGCGCAGCCACAGCCTCCCTGACCCTAGAGCAGCGGGAGGTAGGTGGTGCAGCCACCCTGAGCACGGGGAGGGTGGGTGGCATGGCTGCAGGCCCCCCCAGCCCCAGAGTGTCGGGAGGGTGGATGGCATGGCCTCAGCCTCCTTAGGCCCAGAGCGCCAAGAGGGTGGGTAGTGCGGCTTGAGCTGCGGCCACCCCACAGGGAGACTGGAGCTGCACCTAGCGGAAGCTGGAGGGGGGACCTGGGGGTGGAGCATGTGCGGGGCCACAGCTGGCTGTTTGGGGAGGCACAGCCTCCCCCAGCCTATGATACCTGTCGCCCATGGTATTTATATACATAACTGCTTAACCTCAGGCTTTTAGTCTGCAGTTCATGATTTTGTGGGTTTGCTAAAGCCTTCAGGCCTGCTTCTGAAGTCTCAGGATTTCCAGAGCTGGAGCTGTGAATGTGAAACAGACTAAAAGGAGGAATAGAGAGAGAGGTGAACATTATACACTCTAATGGAATAGCTACAAAAATGACAAATCTTGTATGCTCAAGACCTGCTGTTGCCCAAAGTCAAATAATGTAGGAAAATATATTTATTTTCCTGATTTTAAAACAGAACACTTTTTTATCCTAAGAAGAAGAAAGGTGGAGGCTGGGAGTGTAGGGAGGCAGGGAATATGAATATTATAGGTTTTTCATTTTCCCACTGAAATTAAGGTTATCAATTTTCAATACTTTTAAAATTTGGGCCCTGATTCTATAATAGGGCTCGTCATAGGTGCAAGGGGCCAACTACATGGATCAAATTGCAGGATTGGGGAGCTAGTAAAAAAAGTATATGTACTTGTTTTTTTGGGGGGGGTCCCAAAGTAATTGAGGGAACACTAACTTGTTCAGATTAAGGTGCTGACCCTGCCATGGACTCTATGGGGGTGCCGGGGGAGGGGGGGGGTCAACCCTTTATGTTGCAACTTGTGAGACTGAGGCCTTGACACTGGCAAATGTATCTCTCTTCCCCCTCCTCGCCCCCCCCCCACCAAAAAAAACCCCTCAGACAAGTCAATTTGCCTAGAAAATGAGCAACCTGAGGGCCGGCTCCTTGGTGTGCTCAATGGGACAAATCACGGGGCCGAAAGCTGCGGTGACATTTTGAAGGGGCTAATACTGTCCCCCTCCCTCGGGGGAGAGGGAGCTGACGCGCAGAGCGGCGCTGGAGGACTGGGCCGAGCAGGGGGAAGGCGCCTGCGGCCAGGCAGGGCGGAGCTGCGGGTCGTGCTAGCGGCGCAGGCAGAGCCGGGGGAGCGGGGCGCGCTGGTGGCGAGAGCCGCTGGGTGGGTGCGGCGCAGGCGGGGCGGGCTCTGCCTGGCGACCATGCTGCTGGCGGAGGCCGGGAGCTGCGCGCTTTCTGCAGCGGGCTGAGCTGAGCTGCAGCGGCCGGGTCTCTCCGGGGACCTCCCCTCGGCGGCCGTGGATGTTCCCGGGCTGCCGCGTCCGCGCCTCTGCAGCGACCCCCACCCGCGCCTGCTGAAGCCGCCCGGGGGGCATGGGGGCCCCGCTGAGCATCCCTGAGAGGATCCGACCCAGACCCAGCCGCAAGTGCCCGGCCCGCGGCTGAAGGAACCGGTGCAGCTGGGTGGGTCTCAGCGGGCGGGCAGCGAGCCCTGCGCGGGAGATGCCCCTCTCAGGCTGGGGTGGGGGTGACCCAGCAGCCGCCTGGGGAGGGGAAGGGGGCTCCATCGGGGGCTGACATTTTGCAGATCTCATAACAATTAACCTGCCTTTTCAGAGGCACAACAACACAGCCGGCGAGGGGGGAGGAGGAGGCGGGCGAGGAGGAGGCGGGCAGATGGGGAAGTGCATTAGTTTGTCTGGCTTCAGAAATGCTGGTTTCCTTGGCTTGGCTGTGACAGCAAAACCAGAGGGGGAACATCGGACTTGAGGAAGCTGCGGGACTGAAAGGTGCAGATTGTGTGTTGTGCATGTACAGCTAGCCTGTGTTTGGGGAAGGGGGGTTTCGCTTGAATCTTTACCGGATTGGTTATGTTTTGGTAGTACCCACAGCGAGGTAGCTGCTTTCAATCTCTGTAGTCCTGCTTCAAAGATTTTACTATCCAAGTCTTTTTGTTTATTTCTCTGCAATTAAAATCCTTTTGCAAATAGTGTAATTATTTCCTCTCCCACCTTTAACACGTTCTGAGATATATTTCCAGTTAGGATTACAGAATTTTTACATGCACTTCCAAGTAGTAGATTTCATTTTTTTTAATCTGAGGAGGAGGAAGAGAAGGTGATGGTGGTAATTTGAGGGAAGGGCCTTAAATGATATTTTGGGAGCATGAAATCTGTCGTAGGTATTGGGTGATGTGGGGTGGGTAGTCACTGCAGTGATGCACGGAAGCATCCAGCAATAGGCAACGATCATATTCCAGTGTGTCTGACATAACTTCATACCTGATATCCTTTGTTATTCAGGAAAATTGGTGGGCTAGAAACTTGGTTTCAAATACAATTTCAAAATAAAGAACAAATGCTGATTTTCATTGTCTTGCATCAGTCTGGATTTGGGGCAATTGTAAGATTCCCAGCATATGAATTATTGGAAAATGGGGTTGGTTGTGATGGTTCTGTTTAAAACAAATAGATGTATTTTAACTATCAAACGACATTGGTCACAAACATATTAAAGATTTGACCAAGAGAAGAGAGGCTGCTCAGAGTTAACATTACAAATCTGGACTCTGACTTGTGCCGTTGTATTTTTTTTTAAACAGTTTTAAGTGTGGATGGATTGTTATCCTGGATTAATAGTCCTGACATCTGATTTTCAGACTCATGATATCAGAACACATTTTATAGTTTAATTTTCTTTTCTAAACAGAGAGAAGACAATAGCTAATAAGCAATATTTGGTGTATGAGAGTGGATACATTGGGCCCAGATCTTGCAATTTCATTTGAGCAACTGGACCCTACACCTGTTCACATCCTTACTGATTTCAGTAGGATTCTTTGAGTGGATACAGGGATTCACCTGTGTCGATCTGCCTGCAGTATCAAGGCTATGGATTTTTAACAGCTATCTTCTTGACATTAGTCTTTAGAGTAAATACTCAGTTATGTAATTTTATCACGTGTGTTATTTACTTAATGGTCTGTAAATACTGCACTTCCATGAGGTCATTGTACATGCTTATATCAATACATAATTATGGACTTTTAAATGGGTGATGTTTATGCACTAATTGATTATGATTTGTGTGGAGCTGCTGTGAGCTACATTGAGTGCCTGTATTTGGATAATATTTTGCATGCATATTGAAGAAGTCTTTCCAGTCTATCTCTTACACAAATTTTTTACATATTTTAAAGAATGAATACTGGTATTATATGTACAAAATATAACATTAGAAAAAAAAAGTTACTGCAGGTTGCAAAAAGAAACACCAAGAAATATATATACAGCATCTGAAAAATGGTATAAGCAGCCCTGCAGATCTTGAAAATTGAAAGCAAGCCAAAGTAAAAATGCTTCCATTTTCCAGTCCTCCTTCTCTCTCAAACTCTTGTTCCTGGAAGATTTCCATAAATGAACTAAATAGATAATGGACTCAATCTTGCAAGTTGTATACCTGTGAGTACCTTTGCTCTTGTAAGTAGTCCCACTGACTGCAACAGGAGCAATCCCATGAGCAAAGTTATTCCCAGGCATAAAACTTCGCAGGATTGAGTCCATTGTCTGTTTAGTTCATTTATGATACAGTATTGTGAATTTTGCAGAAGAATCTTGTGGGAAATTCTGTTCTTTATTAAAGAACATGGAGGCTCTATGTACAGTGCCTTCCTTTTCTTTATTATGTAGCACAGCATCACACAAGGAACATTTCCAGAAAACATACTGTATATACATGCCTCTCTGTCCCTCTCTCGCCTCAATGAGCTCTTCCCTTGTGATGTTCCGGTTTCTATGAGTTGCAGCATTTCTTCATTTGATGTAGCTATGATTCTGATTTGTCATCTCTAATGTTGAAGTGATAAATCATCTCTTGAACTTGAAGTGAATCAATAAGAATGCTTCTGTTTGTTATCCTCTGTATTTAAGATTTGGAGAATACAAGCGGAATTACTCAGGGAGTGACAGTACTCAATATTTCACCTCCATATCTTTCTATAAGTCCTGATTTTCCTACAGTGTGGTGCCTGCAAGCATCACAATATTAAGGCAAGGCATTGAGCTTCTATATTCAGTGCTGATATAGAGCTGCATTCATTTGGAGAACAGAGTAGATGATAACAATGTTAAAGCAGGACCTCTTCTGTGACCTAATTGTCAGACTTGATACATCTCCTTTAGATGGATGACCAAAGTGGCGCCAAAGGGTATCTCATACATGGAAGTATCTATATTGCCTGCCACATGATCTGTCTGATCCAATTAATTGCTGATACTGGCAGAAGAGGTTTTTACAAAAGGATAATTGTGAGCTAAATAGAGGACAGGAAAGCCCAATTTCCCTTTATACTCTAGTAGGCATTGAAGGAAGGTTGGAACACAACTGATAATAGAACATTTTACCACTCCCTTTAACTTAGAGAAGAGGATCCTATGCCAGACAAAGCAGCATAGCCAAGGTTTGCTTACTGGTCATCAACGGGAAGAGAGTTGTTATTCTTCCAGTTCTGGAATAATAATACTAGTTTCACTGGGTTAGTAGAGCTGACGTGAGGCAAATCGGCCTATTGCTTGGGCCCAAGAACTTGTATTAATAACTGGGGAGTTTCCCCCAGGCATCATGTTGAAGGTAAGAATAACAGTCTGCTTTTAGGTTAGTCACTTCTGAAATATACTGGACCTGAACCAAGACTTGGCACAGCAGACAATATAGATCCAAAGCCTTCAGCAATGTTGGACATTTTCTAGGATTTTAGACCATCCTGAGGCAATTTATGCACCATACATTGGTTGCATTGCCCTTTTCTAGAAGGATCCACAATCTGTCTCAGTTGTTTGCAAAAATCATGATGGCAAACACTCCAGTCATTAAACTTCAGTGAGTTTATGTACCAGTTTGACTCTTTAAGGGACCATTGTCCCCTTTTTGATATTTTTCACATTTTGCTCCCTAACCTGACAGACTGGCATCTGATTCTACTGTCCCATGGGGGAAGACAGACAGATTACATTGCTGTTCCATGTGTTCATGTGGTTTAGACACCATTGGACTTCCTTATTCACTTTCCACTAAAGATGTTGTCATATGAACAACCACTGTGAGGCAGGTTAGCTTTCAGTTTTTAGAGGGCCCAATTACAGATCCAGACATGGGAGGTTTGACTGAATGGTAGAGATAGTAACCCCTGAACTTGAGCCTAGTTTTTGAGGAACTGTTTGAAGTCTGAGGAATCTCTTTATCTTCTTCCTTATTTTCCCTAGTTTGTTCCCTGGGAGATTTATCAGGGCCATGGTAAAGTCCACCTGGAATCTGAAGGAAGCTGTTTTCAGTGAGGGTTCCAGCATGTATGTTTTTCCTATTCATCATAAATGCTTCTGCGTCCACGAGGAAAACCAGACCAAATATCCTCTGTTCCTGTGCTGGCTGCTGATCGGAATGTCATTCAGGGGTAAGCTGCTGAAATTGAGCCAGGCTGGATGGTGTCACCTATCAACTGAATTTGCTCAATACTTGTTCAGGCGTCTTAAACTGATCATGGGTCTGTGACTTCTGTTCTTCTTAAGTACCAGAAGGGGATACTCTCACACCTTGGAGGCTCCCCTTTGGGGGTTTCCTAGATTTTTTTTTTAAGATGAGAAGGGACCATGGTGGTCATCCAGTCTGACCTCCTGCACAGCACAGGCCATAACATTTTGCCTACCATTTCCTGCATCAAGCCTAAAAATTTGTAGTTGAACTACAGCATATCTTTTAGAAGGACTTCTTGTCTTGATTTAAAAATGTCTAGAGATGGAGAATCTATCACATCCTAGGTAAGCAATTCCCATGGTTATTTACCTTTACTATTAAAAATGTGTGCCTTATTTCCTGTTTGAATTTATCTAGCTTCATCTTCCCCACTCTGGGATCTTGTTATGCCTTTGTCTGCTAGATTAAAGAGCTCTCTATCATCAGGTATTTTCTCCCCATGTAAGTATATTCAGACCATGCTTAAGTCTTAACTTCTCTTCGGTAAGCTAAATAGATTGAGCTCTTTAAATCTCTTACTGTAAGGAAGGTTTTCCAGTTCTCAAATCATTGTTGTTGCTCTTCTTGGAAACCTTCCCAATTTTTCAACATCCTTTTAGAAGTGTAGACATGGAACAGGACACAGTATTCTGGTAATGGTCTTTCTAGTGCTGTTTTCATTCAGATCCCTACTCTTTTCCTACTTGATATTTCTTTGCTGATGCATCCAAGGAACACATTATCCTTTTGGCCACAGCCCTCACTCAGGGAGGACTTGTTCAGCTGGTTATCCACCAGGATCCCCACGTCTTTTTTCAAATTAATTGATTTTTAGGATGCAATCCCTCTTTCTGTAGATTCCCCAAATTATGGCTTGTTTACAGATCTTCCCCTGTACACAATCAGTTTTATGATTCTGATGGAGTAGCATCAGTTCTCTGGGAGGAGAGAAGAGAAGGAAATCGTTTCATTCAGAACCCTTTCCCATCTCTGTTGCCCAGGGATCCCCTATGGTCCTTCCTGAGATACAGGCAAAGAACCAGCTCCTTCACCTTAGAAGATGAGGACTAAGGCCAGGTCTACGCTACAGAGGTAGATCAATGTAAAGCAGCTGTAAGTGTCTACACTGCAGTGTTGCTCCCACTGATGTAAGTCCCCCCACTACACTGACCTAATAACTCCACCTCCATGAGTGGCATAGAGCATAGGTCAATGTAGTTAGGGCGATGAAGTGTCTGGGTAGATACTGGGTAGACACTGCATTACTTACATCGCCTATCAGTTCTGCATGGAGCTCACAGCTGTGAGCCCTGCTGCTGGGTGCTGACAGTCTGGTCTGTCAGCACCCAGCAGTGGGGCTCCATGCAGAGCCTACAGCCCGGGCTGTCAGCACCTGACAGCAGAGCTCACACTGCTTCAGTTAAGTTGGAGCAAGGACTCCTGGCAAGGACGTGCACACTGGCAGAAGGAGGGTAGTGTGGACATGAAAAACTGCAGTAATTACTGCGGTGGCTGTATGTTGACCAAATATAAACCGACTTAATTGTTTAGTGTAGTCAAGGCCTAAATGGAGAAGAGAGGAGACCGTTTAGGCTGTCTCACAATAATAAGAGTGAATTATTATTGGAATACCAGCCTGATGTGGATTAATTGCACAGGCATCTGCTTATCTCCAGAAAATGTCAACTAGCACCTGACTCATTTTCAAACTAAATTTAATGTTTCCTAGCAATGGCATTTTCCATTTCTGCAGTTACTCTCACTTCTGTACTTTCTGTCCCACACACCGTCTGTCTCGTTTTCTGTTTATTTTCTTATATTCTAAACCAGCATAATAATGGAAAAGACTAAAACTATTAATATTTATGAGACTAGTGCTGTCACTTAAGTTTCAAGGGGAACTGGTGTGGCTTGCTGCCATATCAGCTGATTCTGTGATCTCAAGCTAAATGGGGTTAGGCTGGGCCATTACTTGGACGGGACACATGCCAGGAATAGCTAAGGAGAGTTGAGGATTCAGCAATACATGGGTACTGTGGTGATGGGCACTATGGAAAAACATCAGGTAAATAAAATAGTAAGTGGCATTTGTTTCATGTAGTAAGAAATCATCTCTTGGGTAAGGAATGCCCCAACATGATGGTAAATTGAAAGGTAAAACAATGGCTTTTTTTAACCATTTGTGGTTATTTCAGATTCCATGGGACTGTTAATAAAGTAGAGTTTGACGGGATGTACAGGTGTTTTGCTGATCCCTAACCAGGATCCTGTAGCCCTGCCACTCCCCACCCAGGCAGTGCCCCAATGAAGAGGCCCTTTCAAGCCAGATAGTGGCCTAAGTTTTATTGATTGTCTCCCAGCAAAGGTTCAGTTACACCTCAAGTAGGCATGCCCAGCAAGAAGCTAATTAAGTTCAGCTGAGCCCAGTTGGGCTCAACACATTAGGATGACTTATAAAGGATTTAAAATAAATGTGGGCTCTTTTTTGCTCCTTTGTGATATATAAAGAATACCTGATGGCTCTTCCCCCTTCCATCCCCCCATATTTCTTTTTACCTTTGAAATAAATGTCAAGAATGTTTGTCTGGTTTTGTTGGAGGAGCTTGTGGAAGTCTCAGGGATGTTTATTGTGAGTTTGTAACACATTAAATGAAGGGACAAAGGTGCTGAATCTTAAAGAAGGCTCAAAACATTAGTCATATACGTTAAACAAGTATTAATTAAAACGTGTTGGCAAACTTTTTGGCCCGAGGGCCACATCTGGGAATAGAAATTTTATGCTCACAGAATTGGGGTTGGGGTGCGGGACAGGGTGAGGGCTCTGGGTGGGGTTGTGGGCTCTGGGGTGGGGCCAGAAATGAGGAGTTCAGGGTGCGGGAGGGGGCTCCGGGTGGGGGGTGGGGTACCTGGGGGGTCTGAGGGCTCTGGCTGGGGGTGAGGGCTCTGGGGTGGGGCTGGGAATGAGGAGTTTGGGATATAGGAGGCTGCTCTGGACTAGGACCGAGGGGTTCGGAGGGTGGGGTGGGGATCAGGGCTGGAGTGCGGGAAGGGATCCAGGCTCCAGGTGGGAGTGCAAGCTCTGGGGTGGGGCTGGGGATTAGGGGTTTTGGGTGCAGGAGGGCACTCCGGGCTGGGATCCAGGGGTTTGGAGGGTGAGAGGGGAATCAGGGCTGGGGCAGAGGATTGGGGCGTGGGGAGGTCCCGGAAGCAGTGGCATGTCACTTCTCCGTTGGAGCACTGGAGGGGGCCATTGGAGCATGTAGGAGCCGGAGGGAGGCCTTGCTGTGGCTTCCGGGAGCTGCATGGAGCAGCCCCCCATCCTGTTCCCTGGCTGGAGCTCCGGAGTGGGACCATGTGGCTGCCTCAGTGAGCCACGTGTAGTGGCCCTCGACCCTGCTCTGTGGCTGGAGTGTGGAAAGCCCCAGACCCCACTCCCCAGCGGAAGCTCGAGGGCCGGCTTAAAACGGCTGAATGCGGCCTGTGGGATGCAGTTTGCCCACCCCTGAATTAAAAACTTTTTTTTTTCTTCATTTTTAAACCATATGGCTAAAACTCCCTTTCTCTGTCGGTTATTTAGTTTTCACTCTTTCTCCTGGAGTTACCATTTTATTGGTTCTCCATTCGCCTTTATGAAAAAATAGAGACCGGCTTTATGTCTCACAAAGAAGCAAAAAAGGGCACAAGCTATTTTCCCTCTTGTGTACATCATCTTTTAAAGGTAGTCTGAGTTACTCCAAAAGGGGGAGAGGAGACTAGCAGGGAGCTTTGGGGAGACATAAGAATCTGAATAGAATACCTGTTGTTTGGTTGGTAGTGTTGTTTTGGGTTTTACTGAGTGTTGAGCTGCATGGAAGAAACACAGGCAGGGACTTTTGGTTCATAGAAAAAATAAAAATGTGTGTTGTTTTGATTAAATCAGAACTTCTGAGATAAAACTGAAATCCCAGAGAGCATTTCTTGTGTTTACACAAACTCTGAACTGTCTGTGTCTAGATGAATCTCCCTTGATCTGCCTTGCTCTGGCTATTCAGACCACCTGTCTCTCACCGTCTTGCACTAGAGGTGGAATTGCAGACACCCTCTACACAAGCGAGAGAAAATGGAAGGTCTCACAAAGTATTTGGCACAGCATTAGACCCTGATAAGAGGCCCAGAATAGTTTCAGCAAGGTCATTTGGCCGTCTAACAAAAGTAGGAGCAACTGTTCCAGGAATTACTACTTCACTGGGTCATCAACTCATCCAGCTGATGTTCTGACTGCCAGTCTCAGCCCTGCCCTGTCCAGCTAGGATATTATGATGATCCGGATGTTTACCCAGTCATTTCTGAGCATGTAGCTACCGTGGGCGAAGGGTATTGTGAGTTCCTGAAGTGATACCCATCCTGACTGGCAAAACTCAAGCTGCCAACCAAGCCCTGGATGATGAATTTGCTAACGATTGAGAGTCTGAACCTAGCAGTACTTTTCTGAGTAGGGAAAAGTGAGAGCTACCCCGGAGAGCTACTGGTGTGTTAATTTCAGCGTCAGAACCATTTCCCCTACCTCCCCAGGGTTCTGACAATGAGTTATTGCCTAGCACTTGAAAGAATAGGCAACGTAGTGGCACTGGACAGAGAACTGCCCAGTAAAAGGCCTTTTAGACTACTGTTTTGTTCTAGAGGAACTTGCTGGCACATGTCCAACTATGTGTTTTCTCTTTTGGAGTAAATACACCTCTGACCCCGTCTGTGGTCTGCTCAAGGGATGCCCCTAAGGTCTCAGGCCTCTAGCTGTCACGTCCCTTGGGACAGGAACCTATGCCCATTTTCCTCCAGACAAGGGTTTTAGGCTGCAGTCCCCTACAGTTTACTGTGATTATCTCACCAGGTATGACTTAGCTTTGCACCTGCAGTTTCACTCTTTATTTCTCTCATAAGCAAAGACAATGGTTTACCAGAGACCAGACAGATGTACACAGAGCACAATACATTTATTTTATGACAAAAACATTACAGAGAAAATGTATAATAAAACAATAAAAGATCTAAGTGCATACTTAAGCTTACCAATCAGCTGCAAACAATCAAAACCATCTGGAGGTGAAAAAGGAACATTACAACAGACAGGAAATCACCCTATGAATACTGACAAAAGACTGTTTCTGTACCACACTGAGGGGGAGAGGCGCTCTGTATCCACTCACAGAGCAGACCTTTTGAAGAACACAGGCATTTTCATGAAAAATTAGATCCTGGTTCCTATGAAGCCAGACAGCTCTGCAACAGTCCGAACTTTGTGTGTGTGTGTGAACCTGATATATTAAGTGTAGGCCCAGGTTTGTATTTGTTTTGTATTGTAATCATTTGTTTCCATCACTCTTTTTCTTAAATAAATCTTCTTTTGTTTTACTACAAGTGCTGTGTGATATACAGAAATGAGAGTTTAAGGTAAAACTAGTAACTTGGGTACAGGGAACAGTAGATCTGGGATTTCTATGAGCAGACAGTGTCAGGGGCTGGATATCACAGGGGAACACTTCAAAGAGACTCAGGTGCATCTATTGTTAACCTGCCAGGTGAAGATGGGGCTGGCGTTCCCCAGAGAAGTGCTTGATTGGCTGACAGGCTGGTGGTGTTAGGGACCTAACACCCAGCCACCGTGGGGAAAACTACCTTTTGGGAGAGGCGGGGGTAACAAAGTGACTCTCAGTCCTGAGTACCCCAAGAATCATTACCTCTCCACACTGATTTTAGTTCCTGGGCAGAGCTCGGTAATCCTCCCCAACTAGCCAATTTACAATCCCTGGCTCAGAGAGGTAACATTTATAAAGTGGATAACATAGTTTCAAGCTAGGCCTGTGTTCATATGTGTCATGTGTGTAAAGTTGGATTTGCTGGTAAAACTCAGTCAGTCAGGCAGATGCAGCCCAGATCAGGGACACCAGAAGGGGGAGGCAAGGGGGCCAACGCCCTCCCACTTTTTGGCGCCACAGCCTCTCCACCTGCCCGGAGTGGGGGGGATCGAGAGCAGCCCCCAGCCTGTGTCTCCACCCCGTGGGGCCCCTCCTCCCCCCCGCAGGGCAGGAAGGTCCGCAGCTCCCCACAGCTGCCCGTGTGCTGCACATGGCTGTTACCTGGACCCAGCTCCAGCTGGGGGGCCACAGTCTGGCTATGGTAAGAGCTGCTTGGGGAGCTGCAGACCCTTCTGTCTTGGGTCCGTGGCTCCTGGCCTGCTCCGGCTTCCAGCTTGGCTGGGGGTGGGGCCTCAGGCAGAAGAGGAGGGGCGGGGGGCTCTGGCCCCCCCCACTTTTGGGCAGGCTCTGCCACCCCTGGCCCAGGTGACTGAAAACTACACAATGACTGATTAGGTAGCAACCCTGCCATATAGTGAGAATGGAGGAGCTGAATACCAGGCAGTCAGAAGAGCCATCAGAGTTGGTAGGAGAAGAACAGTGGACTACCAAAGAGAGCCCTGGGTACACTCCTGCTTCTCACAAGGACTCATCAGTTACGGTGTCTAAGGAAGTCAGATTATGAGGCCAAGGAAAGTCCATTTGATTCACCAGTAATTTATTTTCAGCGTAGAACACTGGGCTTCATTAGTTGCGTGTGCCTGGTTATTCAGTGTTATTATATGGGAGATAGGTACACCAGCAGAAAACAGATGACATCAGAACTGTGTAGCCTCCGTACAGCTATGGACCCTTGCAGTAGTTAGCTGCCCTTGTAAGTACTGCCTGAGCCAAGCCAAGGAATTAATACAATTCTCCTGACATGTTGAGCTACCCACTGATGTTCTTACTTAACAAGGAACTAACTTTGTTTCACTTAATGCAGGAGTTTGGGAACTTCCTCAAAATTTAAGTCAGGTTCTCAAACTTTTTTTTTCACAGACCACTTGAAAATTGTTGAAGGTCTCGGAGGACCACTTAATGATCTGTCCAAATGTTGTTTGTACCATTATCTAACTATTGTAAAGCGCTTTTCATATCATAGAATATCAGGGTTGGAAGGGACCTCAGGAGGTCATCTAGTCCAACCCCCTGCTCAAAGTAGGACCAATCACCAACTAAATTATCCCAGCCAAGGCTTTGTCAAGCCTGACCTTAAAAACCTCAAAGGAAGGAGATTCCACCACCTCTCTAGGTAACGCATTCCAGTCTTTCACCACCCTCCTAGTGAAAAAGTTTTTCCTAATATCCAACCTAAACCTCCCCCACTGCCACTTGAGACCATTACTCCTTGTTCTGTCATCTGCTACCACTGAGAACAGTCTAGATCCATCCTCTTTGGAACCCCCTTTCAGATAGTTGAAAGCAGCTGTCAAATCCCCCCTCATTATTCTCTTCTGCAAACTAAATAATCCCAGTTCCCTCAGCCTCTCCTCATAAGTTGTGTGCTCCAGCCCCCTAATCATTTTTGTTGCCCTTTGCTAGACTCTTCCCAATTTTTCCACATCCTTCTTGCAGTGTGGGGCCCAAAACTGGACACAGTACTCCAGATGAGGCCTCAGCAATGCCGAATAGAGGGGAATGATCACGTCCCTCGATCTGCTGGCAAAGCTCCTACTTATACAGCCCAAAATGCCGTTAGCTTTCTTGGCAACAAGGGCACACTGTTGACTCATATCCAGCTTCTCATCCACTATAACCCCTAGGTCCTTTTCTGCAGAACTGCTGTCTAGCTACTCAGTCCCTAGTCTGTAGCAGGCCATGGAATTCTTCCTTCCTAAGTGCAGGACTCTGCACTTTTCCTTGTTGAACCTCCTCAGATTTCTTTTGGCCCAATCCTCTAATTTGTCTAGGTCCCTCAGTGTCCTATCCCTACCTTCCAGTGTATCTACCACTCCTCCGAGTTTAGTGTCATCTGCAAACTTGCTGAGGGTGCAATCCACGCCATCTTCCAGATCATTAATAAAGATATTAAACAAAACCGGCCCCAGGACCTACCCTTGGGGCACTCCGCTTAAGACCGGCTGCCAACTAGACATGGAGCCATTGATCACTACCTGTTGAGCCCGACAATCTAGCCAGCTTTCTATCCACCTTGTAGTCCATTCATCCAGCCCATACTTCTTTAACTTGCTGGCAAGAATATTGTGGGAGACCGTATCAAAAGCTTTGCTATACTCAAGGAATAACACATCCACTGCTTTCCCCTCATCCACAGAGCCAGTTATCTCATCATAGAATGCAATAAGGTTAGTCAGGCATGACGCCCTTGGTGAATCCATGCTGGCTGTTCCTGATCACTTTCCTCTCCTCTAAGTGCTTCAGAATTGATTCCTTGACGACCTGCTCCATACTTTTTCCAGGGACTGAGGTGAGGCTGACTGGTCTGTAGTTCCCTGGATCCTCCTCCTTCCCTTTTTTAAAGATGGGCACTAGCCTTTTTCCAGTCATCTGGGACCTCGCCTGATCACTATGAATTTTCAAAGGTAATGGCCAATGGCTCTGCAATCGCATCTGCCAACTCCTTTAGTACACTCGGATGCAGCACACCCAGCCCCATGGACTAGTGCTCGTCCAGCTTTTCTAAATAATCCTGAACCACTTCTTTCTTCACAGAGAAGAAGTGTGCAGCAGTCTGGGACCTGACCTTGTTCGTGAAGAGAGAGGTGAAAAAAGCATTGAGTACATTAGCTTTTTCCACATCCTCTCTCACTAGGTTGCCTCCCCCATTCAGTAAGTGTCCCACACTTTCCCTGACCACCTTCTTGTTCACATGTGCCTTGCAAACTGTTTCTTTCCTAATTTGTCACAAAAATTACCAAATTTAATTAATTATTAGATGATAATATTCCCTAAGACCATAAGAATGGCCATACTGGGTCAGATCAGTGGTCCATTTAGCCCAGTATTTTATCTTCTGAAAGTCTGCAGTGCCAGATGTTCTGGCAGTTGGAGGTTTAAGGACACTCAAGCATGTGGTTGCTGACCATCTTAACTAATAGCCATTGGTGGAACTAACCTCTAAGAACGTATCTAATTCTTTTTTGAACCCAGCTATATTGTTGACCTTCACATCATCCTGTGGGAGCTAGTTCCACAAGCTGACTGTGAAGAAGTACTTCCTTATGTTTGTTTCAAACCTGCTGCCTATTACTTTCATTGGGTGACCCCCTAGCTCTTGTATAAATAGGGACTCACTTTCTCCATATCATTCATGATTTTATAGACCGCTGTCATATTCCCCCCTCCTTAGTCGTCTCTTTTCTAAGATGACCAGTCCCATTCTTTTTCATCTCTCCTCAAATGGAAGCTATTTGATTTCCCCTAATCATTTTTGTTGTCCTCTGCAACTTTTCCAATTCTTATATATCTTCTTTGAGATAGGGCAGCCAGAACTGCACACACTATTCAAGGTGTGGGTGTACCATGGATTTATATAGTTGTATTAAGATATTTTCTGTCTTATCTATCCCTTTCCTAATGGTTCCTAACATTCTGTTAGCTTTTCTGCCAGCCGTTGCCCATTGAGTGGATGGCTTCAGAGAACTATCCACAAATGTCTCCAACATCTCTTTCTTGAATGGTAACAGCTAATTTGCGTACCCTTCATTTTGTATATAGTTGGGATTATGTTTTCCAATGTGTGTTACTTTGCATTTACCAGTGTTGAATTTCATCTGTCATTTTGTCACCCAGTTTAGTGAGATCCCCCTGTAACTCTTTGCAGTCAGTTTTGGACCTAACTATCTTTAGTAATTTTGTATCATCTGCAAATGTTGCCATCTCACTGTTCACCCCCTTTCACACATCATTTATGAATATGTTGAACTGCACAGGTCCCAGTACAGATCCTTGGGGGACCCCACTTTCTACTATCTCCATTGTGAAAACTGACCATTTCCCCCTCCTCTTTGTTTTCTCTCTTTTAATCCAAGAGAGGACCTTCCTTCTTTTCCCATGACTGCATAGTATGCTTAAAAGCTTTTTGTGGGGGACCTTGTCAAAGGCCTTCTGAAAGTCCAAGTACACTATATTGACTGGATCAGCCTTGTTCACATGCTTGTTGACTCGCTTAAAGAATTCTAGTAAGATTGGTGAGGCATTATTTCTGTTTACAAAAGCTTTTTCCCGAACATATCATGTTTATTTATGTCTCTAATAACTGTCTTCTTTACTGTAGTTTCAACCAGTTTGCCTGGTACTGAAGTCAAGCTTACTGGCCAGGATTGTCTTTGGAGCCTTTTTTAAAAATAGGTGTTATATTAGTTAATCTCCAGTCACCTGGTGCAGAAGCTGATTTAAGCAATAGTTTACATACCAAAGTTAATAGTTCTGCATTCTCATATTTTAGTTCCTTCAGAACTCCTGGGTGAATACCATCTGATCCCGGTGACGACTTCTTGTTTAATTCATCAGTTTATTCCAAAACCTCATTTATTGACACCTCAGTCTGGGACAGTTCCTCAGATTTATCGCCTAAAAATAATCACTCAGGTGTGGGGATCTCCCCCACATCCTCTGCATTGAAGACTGATGCAAAGAATTTATTTAGCATCTCTGCAATGGCCTTATTTTCCTTGAGTGCTCCTTTAGCACCTCGATCGTCCAGTGGCCCCACTGACTGCTTGGTAAGCTTCCTGCTTCTATTGTACCTAACGCTTTTTTTGTTCTTTCATGATGGAACAATTTCATACTGCTTGCATTGGCTACACTGAGCCCTCAACTCCTAAGCTAATTGATTCTTTTGCCAGTGTGATTGATAGTGGCACTTTATTTAGTTTCAGTGGAATTGCATATGTATTGCCCATAAACTGGCCTCAAATACCTGCTTCCAACTTTAATCTTTTCCTTCCAAATGGAATTTCTTGTTGGCCCCAGGATGCCTATACCTTTGGCAGACCACTCAGTTGGTTTTAGCTCCTATGGGTATGTCTACACTGCAATTAAAAACCCAGGGCTGGCCCATCTCAGCTGACTCGGGCATGCAGGGCTCGGGTTAAGGGGCTATTTAATTGTGGTGTAGATGTTTGGGCTCGGACTGCAGCCTGAACTCTGGGACTCTGCCCCCTCGCGAGGTCCCAGAGCCTGGGCTCCAGGCCGAGCCCAGATGTCTCCACTGCAGTTAAATAGCCCCTTAGCCCAAACCCTGCAACCTGAATCAGCTGACTTGGGCCATCCTTCAAATGCTTTTTAAAAATTTAAAATTTGAACTGTTTCTGAAGACAAGATATAAAAAAATAAAACATGCAGGGATTTGCTGGATTTCTCCTCAATGTAGGAACTTTTCTCTGTAGCTCACAGAAAATGAGGGGGAATGCCGAAGGGGGAAGCAATGGGGGAAAAAGTATTACAGCAAAAACAAGATAACTCACTGACTCAGACGTAAACATTCTAATTTTTTTTAGGCCTCCAGTCCCACTTTATGCCTTTTCTGGCATTAGTACAAGAGCAGCTTTCAAAGGCATTTATGGCTAGTTGTCTTCCTCAGCTACATAGAAATATCATAGCAGAACTGTGGCCTTCCAAATACTTATTCACAGGAGTAATTTAATGCAGTTTGCAGCAGTGTACAAATGGCTGCATGGTAGTAAAGTGGAAAAGACCTGGTTATATCTATTCTTAAAGAAATTAGTATTCAGTGTCACACTATTAGTTATTAAAGCAAATGTAGTCATACCATGTATTATATAACTAGGTGAATTAAGTTTCCAACGAGGGAGATGTTTCTTCTTTATACACAGCACAGGTCCACTCCCTGAATACTACATGCAATTTCCAGCCTTCTACTATGGAAAGATAGAGGGGAAAACTGCTAGGCTAATAAAGGCTTTAGAGAGAATGGATTCAGGAGGAAAGGGAATAGAACTAAACGTGTTTAATATGATTGTTGGCTATAATACACAAAGGAATTTTGCAAAGAGGAGGGAAATAATTAGAAGTCTTCCTTTGTTTTTTCAGGGACGTGTCAGAGTGCACAGTGTGTAAATGATATGATTCACTGTCTAGTATTTGTGAGTGTAATGCATTCAGCGCTACTGCATCTGAGCACCTGTTGAGCAGCAAGGGTTATGTAATACAGTATTAAAAACACACTAATGCAACTTTAACAAGTTCAGAAATACAAAATTAAGGTTTCCATAGCAATGGTAAGTCTCCCATATTACACTTAGATCGTATTTTCAGTTACAGTTCAATGTGTTATTTAATATGCAGTGTGTGCAATGTGGCAGAGATAATGTTGCCATGGAAACCGTACATTTTGCTTCTCCTAACTTGTGTGCTCAAATATGAAACATTTGTATTGCATTACTGTACATTTTTTTCATTGGATTCCTTTGTTTTTATTTAAGAAGAAGGAAAAAAAATGACAAGGGAATTTTGGAATTGCACAATTGAGTACAATAGATTGTAAAATATACCACGTGGATTGGTTGAAAAATGGGGTGTATAGTGGGGAATTAACAAGATTTTTAATTGGAATTTTTCATTTATCGTCTATTGTTTTAAAAATATTTAATACTTAAGAATGTGTCAGTTTAGTCACATGGTGGTTTTTAAATTAAAATTTTTAAAAAATCATTAAACTTCTTATCTTGAAAATGGCAAACGATAAATTATTTTTGATAATGTCTGACACATTTTGAAAAACTATTTTTCATGAACTATTTTTCATGAACATTTTCAATATTGAAAAAAAACTGACCAGCTCTAGATAGTATTCAATGGAAGAATGAAAGTTAGCTGCATTACTACTGAGGGCTTGGCTACACTACGTGCTAGATCGGCGGGCAGTGATCGATACAGCGAGGGTCGGATGCGATAAATTGAGTACTGAGCGCTCTTCTGTCGACTCCGGTACTCCACCAGAATGAGAAGCACAAGTTGAGTTGACGCAGCACGTCAGCTGTGACTTACTTACCAGAAGAATACTTACAAGAAGTAGCAGTAAAAGCTATAACAAACTGTGGGGAAAAAAATTAAAATGTCTGGTACCCTGCTTGGTCACAGACAATGCTGCGAATGTATCCAAGATGAGAAGAAATTATTTAGAAGAGAGTGAAGAGAGTCCCAAGCTAATAACATACGATTGCAGTGCTCATTTGATGCTCTTCCTAGCCAAAGACTTCAGTGCTCCAGAAATAAAGGCTAATGTTCTTGAAATTGCAAAATATTTCTGTAACAACCACTTTGCAGCAGCTGCTCTGAAAAAAGTGGGAGGAACCAAGCTAACTTTCCCACAAGACGTGCGATGGAACTCAGTAGTGGACTGTTCTGAGCACTATATCTATAACTGGCATAATCTGATGACAGTTTGTGAACAAAATCGTGAAAAAATAGATGGCACTGTCACAGCCAGAGTTTTCAACATTGGGCTTAAGAGAAATGTTGAACACATGCTTAGTACCCTGAAGCCTATTTCTGTAGCCTTGAACAAAATGCAGGGAAACAGCTGTTTTATTGCTGACGCTGTTGAAATTTGGAAGGAACTGAGTGAGATCTTAAAAAGAGAAATATACAATGACAGAGTTAAATTACAAGCATTAAAAAAACGAATGGGACAAGCACAATCTTCAGCTCATTTTCTTGCAAATATTCTCAATACTTGGTACCAGGGTCAAACCTTAACTCCTGAAGAAGAGGAGATGGCTATGACATGGACCTCCAGCAATCATCCCTCCATAATGCCTACTATAATAAACTTCAGAGCTAAGGGTGAGCCATTCAAGAAATATATGTTTGCTGATGATGTTTTAAAGAAAGTCACACCAGTGAACTGGTGGAAGTCACTTAAGCACTTGGATTCAGAGACTGTTGAAGTGATAATCTCACATTTAATAACAGCAGCTTCTTCTGCTGTTGTTGAAAGAATATTTTCTTCCTTTGGACTAATTCATTCCAAACTGAGAAATCGTTTGGGACCTGAAAAAGCAGGAAGCTTGTTTTTCTTTTCCAGATTATGAACAAACAGGAAGATGAAGGTGAAGATGATTGAGTTAGCTGCAGAAGCCAGTATTTTAAGTTTCTCATATTGACTTGGCTGACACAATCGATTTAATTTTTGTTTTTTTCTTTAAAAAATTTCATTTCACTATTTTAGTTAAAAACAATTTTAACAAAAACAAACCTGATTTTAAAAAAACTTGAATGTTTAACTAAATTCAAAAATTCATATGCTTGTTTTGTTAAAATATTATACATTTGCTGTTGAAGAAAAAAATCCAGAATACATAATGTTGTTGTTTTAGTTAAATAAAACAATTTAAATCTCTGTCTGGTGATGTTTTCCTCCTAATACAGCATGGCAAGAAAATCCTCCAAATATTAATGATTAACCTGTTGAACTGGAGATAGTTTGCCTCCCAATGACTTCATAAATATCGCTGTCATGAATATAAAGAGAAGGGTAACCACTTTTCTGTATACCGTGCTATAAAATCCCTCCCGGCCAGAGGCAAAATCCTTTCATCTTTAGAGGGTTAAGAAGCTAAGGTAACCCCGCTGACACCTGACCCAAAATGGCCAATGAGGGGACAAGATTCTTTCAAATCTGGAGGCAGGGGGGAACAAAGCGTTTGGTCTGTCTGTATGATGCTTTTGCCGGGAATAGATCAGGATTGCAGCGTCACAACTCCTGTTAAGTTAGTAAGTAATCTAGCTAGAAACGTGTTAGATTTCCTTTTGTTTAATGGTTGGTAAAATAAGCTGTGCTGGATGGAATGTATATTCCTGGTTTTGTGTCTTTTTGTAACTTAAGGTTTTGCCTAGAGGGATTCTCTATGTTTTGAGTCTGATTACCCGGTGAGGTATTTACTATCCTGATTTTACAGAAGTGATTCTTTTACCTCTTCTTTAATTAAAATTCTTCTTTTAAGAACCTGATTGCTTTTTCATTGTTCTTAAGATCCAAGGATTTGGATCTGTGTTCACCTGTACAAATTGGTGAGGATTCTTATCAAGCCCTCCCCAGGAAAGGGGGTGTAGGGCTTGAGGGGATATTTTGGGGGAAGATGTCTCCAAGTGGGCTCTTTCCCTGTTCTTTGTTTAAATGCTTGGTGGTGGCAGCATACGATTCAAGGACAAGGTAAAGTTTGTACCTTGGGGAAGTTTTTAACGTAAGCTGGTAAGAATAAACTTAGGGGGGTTTTCATGCAGGTCCCCACATCTAGAGTTCAGAGTTCTAGAGAACTAGAGTTCAGAGTGGGGAAGGAACCTTGACAGTTATTCATTTTCTGTTATAGCTATAAAACTAATCTGAAAAGTTTTCAAAATAAATCACTTTAAAAATGTATAGTGTGTACCTTCTGAAAATGAAACCTACATCTATCTCTGAGTTGTGAAGAATCTGTATTAAGGTTATAAAAATCAACAAGAATGCACTTTTATGTAGAAATCCATGATTAAATCAAGTCTTCCTGACTAGTGATTTAAATCAAATCCACCCTGATTAAAATATTACATCCTTTATGTTTTTTTAAAGGAAATTGCAGGTAGCTAGCCTTGTAGATAAGTGCTTTTAATTATATCTAAATACATAGTTCTTCGAGTGCTGGTCCCTATGTGTTTTCCGCCCCTGGGTACGCATGCACTTCATGCACTCAAGTCTGGAAATTCTTCAAAGCAGTGTCTATTGACCCGCACTTGTGCAGTAGCCTTCTTCATGCTCCTGACTGAGGCTGTAAGAGGCAGTGTAGGTCAGTGCCTCTCCAGTTCCTTATTACTGCCATGTGGTCTAAGTTGGAATAATTTCTTCCTTCGCTCCGTGCACAACATGTAAAGTAAACTTTTTGTAAATAGTTTTTATATCTCGCTTAGTAGTTATAGTTAGTATAGTATATAGTTAGTATAGGATAGGTTTCCTCCTCCCCCACTATTCAGGGGAAATCCTCCCCAGTCACAGAGTCCTGGAATTTAAGAATTCTGTTTCCTGTGCTCTATTCTTCTCCATCAGTGATGAGTATTAATGATGCTTGTACTGCGTGGGTGAGGCACATATTTCTGCAAAGTGCAGTATCTGTTGATCTTTCCCTCCCAGAACTTGAGAGGCCTGAGGGCTCTGACTAAAAATGTTCCCAATGGAGGAGGCAATAAGGCCCTGTCCTGACCCGGGTCCAGGAGACCCCCCTGAACATTGGACTCAACGGACCAGCAGTGCCTCTCCTCGCAGAAACCTTGGGACGGTGCCTTTACCACCGAAGCCCAAGGACTCCTTCTTCAGGACTCCCTGTGAGAGTAAGGGGCACTCTCATGGGTGTAAGGACAGATGCCCACAGAGGATTGTCCATAAGAAATGCGTTTGCTCCTGAGCCGTTCTAGGTTGGGGGAGACATTGCATATGGAACCCACAGAACCAGCTCCACCAAAAACTGCCAGATTGGAGGGCAAGGCACTCGAAAAAAGGATCCACCAGTTCTGGCTGTGGCTGTGAGACCGAAGCAGAGAGACAGACACTCATCATTCCCTTCTATGTATGTGGGTCTTAACTCATTGTTGGTACCACCTCATTTATCCAAAGACCGATCAGCTGCAACAGACGAGTCAGGTATTTCAGATGTTTCTGCTGGAACTCCCCGGACTCCGGGCTGTATGGAAAACTTTGTAACACTGGAGGATATATTCCTCCTCTACCTGCAGTCTCCCTTCTTTTCAGACCCTGCCCTCCTGAGGGACATCCTTACCAAGTCAAAGTCCAATGAGGGGAGACTAGTAGCAAAAGTGGCTCTCCGGGCTACGGTAGATGCTGCAGATACAATGACCAGAAGTTTGGCCACGGGGTGATCATGCAAAGGTACTCGTGTTTCCAGTTAGGATTTCCTAGTGAGGTCCAAAACACCATCCAAGACCTCCCCTTTGATGAGGCCAACCTTTTTAATGAAAAGATGGATGAATCCCTGCACTCTCTAAAGGACTTAAGATCCACTTTGCAATCCCTTGGGATTTACATTCCAGCCTCCACGAGGAAACACCAGAGACAGCCCGTTAGATCACAACCACCCTTTTCACATGCTTCATGTTACCAGTGTCCACCTGAGCCTCCGCACGAATGACAGAAGATTCAGAGGTCCTGTTTCTCGGCTGCTTCTGCTGCCACAGCCTCTGCTTACTCCCAGACACCGGCTGGGGCCACTTTCGACATGCAGATTGAGACCCACTTACCACCACAAATGCCACCTATTTCCTCTCTGATCATCTTTGGAGGCTGTCTCACTTTATTCACCCACAGCTGGAACAAGATCACCACAGACAGTTGGGTCCTGGAGATTATCCATCAAGGGTACTTCATAGAGTTTCTTTCCTTCCCTCCTCACAAACCACCTTCCTGATCCCAGGCTCACCAACGGATTCTTCAACAAGAGGCAGAATCCCTTTTACACTGGGGTGGAGGGGGGTAATAGAACACATCCTGCCTCACTACCAAGGGACAGGCCTCCACTCACCATATTTCCTAATCCTCAAAAAAGGCAGAGGATGGAGACACATCCTGGACCTTAGGCAGCTCAACATCTTTATTTGAAAGCTGAAATTCAGGATGACTATGCTGGCACCTATAATCCTTTCCCTTCAGGAAGGAATGTGGTTCGTGGCTCTCAACAGGAAGAATGCATATTTCCACACAGATATTCATCCATCTGACAGGAAGTTTCTGCTCTTCATGGTTAGCCAAGAGCTCTTCTAGCTTTGTGTCCTCCCCTTTGGGCTCACTGTGGTATCCAGGGTATTTACAAAAGCTTTTGCTGTGGTAGCAACCCAGATAAAACGCCAGGGCTATACGGTGTTTCCATACCTGGACGACTGGCTCCTAATAGGCCAAGCTCATCAGGAAATCACGTCAGCAACAGGATCTCTTTGGCACCTTTTTGCCACCTTTCTTTGCATAAACAAAGAAAAGTCCATTTTGTCACCCACAAGAACAATAATTTTTATAGGAACAAGTCTGGACTCAGTCTCTGCAAGAGCATTTCTCCCCACAGACAGGTTTTACACATTGAGCAACCTTATCTCTTGCAGCACACGCAGACTGTGAACTACAATGCACTGGTGTCTTGCTCTGTTAGGCCACATGCACCTACATGATGCCATTCACCAGATCCACTTACGGTACTTGCAAGCTTGGCTCCATTCAACCTACTGACCAAACAGGGATTGGATCAACTCCAACGTCACTGTTCCCACCAGAGTTCTCTCCTCCCTCGCATAGTGGTCCAACCCAAACAAAGCCATTGTGGGGACTCCATTCAGCTGTCCTATACCAAAGGCCACCATCTTAACAGACACCTCCTTTCTAGGGTGGGGTGCCCACCTGGACCCCAAGAGAGGCAAGGCTACTCATAAACTTACTGGAACTGAGAAAGATCCACCTTGTGTGCAAGGTCTTCCTTCCCCTCAAACACTCACTCCATGTACAGATAATATCAGACAGTATCACCACAGTGGTCTATATAAACAAACAGGGAGGGGCAAAATCTTGTCTCCCAGCCTGGAAGCAGTCAGGCTTTGGAATTGGTGCATCAGAAACCACATTATGAAACAGGTTGCAAACCTCCTGGGTGTTCACAACTCCCTGGCAGACAGGTTAAGCAGAAGCTTCTCTACGCAGACCACAAATGGGAGATCCATGACAGAGTTCTAACCAACATATTTTCACAATGGGGTACACTGCTTTGGGATCTCATTGCTTCCCAGACAAACAGAAAGCTTCCCAACTATTGCTCGAGGGGAGCCATAGACCATGATTCCCAGGGCAGTGTTCTCCTGGACGGCTGACCTCAGATATGCCTTTCCTCCCTTTCCCCTGCTACCACAAGTTGTACAGCAGATCTGTCATGACAAAGTCACCATAATCCTTCGAGCACTCTCCTGGTCCAGATAACTCTGGTTCATGGAACTACTAACAATGTCCTCATGCCCACTAATCAGGATTCACCCATTTCAAGATCTCCTAAGCCAAATAGGGGGGAAATCAAGCACCCCAATCCAGGCTGACTCCACCTCACGGCCTGGCATTTGGATGGGCGTCAGAAATAGAATGTTCATTCTCCGTCCCTATTCAGAAAATCCTGAAACAAAGTAGAAAAGATTCTACCAGAGCCCGCTACCAGGCTCCATGGTGGTGCTTTTCAGCCTGGGCACAAGGCCAGTAACATTCATTTGATACAGTGGGCATTCCAGTTATCCTAGACTATCTCCTTTCATTAAAGACTTCAGATTTGGCCCTTAGCTCATTGCGGGTACACGCAGCAGCGATTAATGCCTTCCTCCCTCTGGTGGAGGGATGTTCTGTCTTTACACATCTGGCTACTGTGCAATTTATGAAGGGCTTGATCAGGACCTTCCCACTGGTCATTAAACCTACGCCTCAACGGGACCTTAACCTCGTCCTGTCAACACTCACCTGTCAACCCTTTGAACTTATGGCAACATGTGCTATGATCCACCTGTCCATGAAGGTGGCAGTCACCTCAGCAAGAAGGATCACTGAGCTAGGAGCCATGAAGGCAGATATTCCTTATACAGTATTTCACAAAGAGAAGGGCTCCCTTAGGAGCCCTAAATTTCTCCCCATGATTTTTTCTGAGTTCCATTTCAATCAGTCAATACACTTACCTGTATTTTTCCGAAACCCCATGCTTCTTCCAAAAACAGGAGACTTTACTCCCTAAGTGTCAGACGCACTCTGGTGTTCTACCTACAAAGAACCAAACCGAACCCATCCAAGACTCTTTGTTGCCATAGCAGAAAGATAATGTGGACAGACATTATCCTCACAGAGACTTCTAAGTGGGTTTTGGGATGCATCTTAGAATGCTACAAAATAGCAAAACTTTCCCCTCCTGGGGGTATTACAGCTTATTCCATGTGAGAACAAGATGCCACTGCATCTTTATTGGAAATTCCACTTTAAGACATTTGCAGAGCAGCACGTTGGAGCCATACTACCTCAGCTACACAGCTATTTGTACTATCACTAGCTCAATCAGAGCTATTGCAAGTATGTGTACATGAGCAGGGGAATCTCACTTCTAGCTACTAGTGGAGGCATAGCCTTTGAGATATTGTTAGGACTTTCAGGTTTCAGGTTTAATTCAAAATGTGTAATGCTAGAAGCAGGAGAGGAAGTAAGGAGCAGTAGATAAACCACAGAAGTGGAAGTTAAGAGGTGTGTGACTCTGTCACAGATTTGCAATATGATCTGAAGGGGAGTCTCTTAATCTTTCTGGGGCTCAGTTTCTCATCTGTAAAATGATGGTAATGCTATTGCACAGAAATGTTGTCGGGTTTAATTTAAATAAATAAATACTGTAGTGTTTTTTCAACATTTGAGAACTAACTGGAGCCCCAATCCTACAAACGCTTATGCACATGCATCACTTTACACATGCAAGTAGTCCTGTTGACTTTAAGAAGTATATCATTCATTCTGTTTATAAAAATGTCATATAGGATTTTTCTGGAACATTCATCTTCCTATATGATATCTGAGAAGAAAACACTAGAGTTTTCTCTTTGTAAAGAATAGAGGGTTTGATTCTTTGCTGCATTGCCTTGTGTTGCCGTGTACGCTTGTGCAATATGGATGTGAAATGCTACCAAAAAAGTGTGTTGGTGTTTTACACGAGCTTTGCACTGGTGTACATGCAAACACAAGATGCAAGGGGGTGAAGATTCCCTTTAAACCTATATAGGAATTAACTTCTACAGTAAGACTTGCCAAAACCCTTACAATTTAGATTGTTGAGAGCTACTTTTACCTTCAATATTATACAGCTCACCCCCTATTAATGAATTACCATGTTATTTTCCAGTTTTTTTTCAAACAGCAACAACTGAATTGCACACCATGATGTATTGCACCATGTGGAAAATAACTTGATGGTGTTTGGTTGCCAAGTATTAAGGGCACAGGAGATTAAATCAGGATGTTTTTATCTTTGACAAATGCCATTTTTACTCACAGCATGGAATCCCTTGCATTTTTATTCACTCACTCATGTTCTGTGAGGAAACATAGTGATTTGATTTGGGGCACAATCCTACTTTCACTTAAGTCAATAGGAGTTTTTCTGCTATGTCCACTGGAAGCAGGATCATGTCTTTGGATTGGAAACAGTGTTGACATACTTTTAATTCTGGTTTTCAGTAGAAGGTATAGCGATCCCACAAGGTGGAACTACCATAGCATATCTCTGTCTTCATTTAACCAGAGAAATACAAGTCTGCATTGGTCTGATACCCAGCTAGGTTTATTTTGAACAAAAGCTCCACAGAAATCTTTTCCATGTATTCATTTTCAAATTTTTTATTTCTCGGTGTGTTTTTGAGTTGTATTAGATCAATAGTTTTCAATCTGTTTTCATTTGTGAACCCCTAAAAAATTTCAAATGGAGGTATGGACTCTTTTGGAAATCTTGGACATAATCTGCAGAACCCAGTTTGAAACAACTGTTCTATGATAATGGTGACCTTCTGCAGACCCCTTAGACATAGTTTGTGGACCACAGGTTGAAAACCTCTTCATTAGATTTTAAAAGTGCAGTATCATTGCAAGAAACACTGTAGGCCTGCTGCTTCAACTTTTACTCACCCAAACGCATTGAAATCAATGGAACTATTTGCATAAGTAAGGATTATTCTCATGAGCAAGGATTGCATGAGCAGACTCAATCTCACCACAATAAGGAAGCTTTCCTGGTGTAGTCTAAACTGGATAGTAAGCTGATTGGACCATGACTTTTTGCAAAGACAAAGAGCTTATTCATATTTGTGTTTTGGAAATTTCTTTAAAATTCACATGGTATTTAGTACCATGATTACATAGTTGAGGGTAAAAATTCCCTGGTTTTCTTAAGGTAACCTTCTAATAACTTCTGCATTTATTGTTCAAGGCACTTAAATCTAATTTAATAAAATATAGCTCAGGCTAAATTATATGGCTGTGCTGGAGCTTACTTATAAGCCTCCAATCTCATTTGTAATTGCAGCATTCTGCCTGAAGAAAGAACTAAATAAGCTGTGTTTACTCTAATCTTTGCTGGCTATGCATTTCTGTTGCCTTTTTATCCGGAGACACTGCAGTGTTGTTCTTCTACTTGGGTTTTTATGATCGCAGCAAATGAAACGAACTAGTTGATCATGACAGTAATTCAAAGTAAACCTGATTCGTCCAGTCATTGCTGAATAACTTAATGAAAACTGCCATTGCCTTTCGCTTTGCAGGTATAGTGTTAAAATACACCTGCTTGTTGTAGTGTTTGACTAAATGGAAAGGCATGTTAAAATGAATATTTCTTTAAAGACTTGATAATACATATGCTTCAGCCCAGTAAACTACAGAATGTAAACCTTATTCTCATTTCCATGACTTGATAACAAATCAGAATCCTCACATTCCAAGCTTACTTGCTTCACAATAAGTCTGTATTGAATAAGCTTCTTCTTTCACAATCCTGCAACGGTGTAGGTGGATTGTTGCACTCGCATAGAGCCCCATTGACTTTACTGGGTTCCATGTGGACACAGAGATCTGCCCTCTTGAAGCCAGTTGCAGGATCATGTCCCTAATTAGTAAAATGGTGGAAGTATTTACTCTTTACTTGCAGTGCCCTAGCTTGCTGAACTCTTCCCTTTTTCACTCTGATCCATATTTCAAGATCATTCTCAAAATGCTGTATATAATTTTTCTTTAAGAACCCTGCCCCCCAACCACCCCCACACACTACTACTACATTTTTATAATGTTGAGTCCTTTTTGCTACCTATTTTCTGGCTGTTTTATTGGCAATATCCTTGCTGCTATCACAGTGTCCTAATATGTGTCAAATTGACATTGAAACAAATAAAACCCTGCATGTTTTCTTACATTTCAAATATAGTCCTCTCCAAGGAAGCAGATTCAAACAGAACCATGTGTTTAGACTGTAAGCTCTTTGGAGCAGGGAATCTCTCTTCTATGTTACATGTGTGTGCAATAACTAATACAGTAGAGTCCTGAGTCAGGTCTCCTAACAATAATAGGAAGCAATCAAATGTATCTATCCTCCAGTTAATAATATAGTGGTTATTCTGTGCTAGCAATTCAGAAAGCTGTTGAAATATAGGCTCAGACTTGCCATGTCTTCCATTGTTTGTTGGAGAACCTAGAGAAAGAAGGATGTTCCAGTGGTTAGCATGCTAAGCTGGGATTTTGTAGACCTGGGTTCAGTTTCCTGCTTTTCCATAGACTTCCTGTATGACATCAGCAAGGCATTTAGTTTCCAGGTTCTTCTGTTCTCCATCTGTAAAATGGAAATAATAGCACTTCCCTACCTCTCAAGAATTTTGTCAGGAAACATGCAACGAAGACTGTAAAGCATGTACATATTACAGTAATGTGGGACATAGACGAGAGAAAAGTGCTAGCTCTTGTATGGGTTAGGCCTGGTCCACTACAAACTTAGGTTGACATAAACCACATTAAATTGCTCTAATAATGGGTGTCTACACTACTGAATCCCTTCCACTGACCTAAGTGGCCTGTAAAGTCGACATCTGTACTCCACCTCCGCGAGGGGCATAGCGCATGAGTCGACATGGGGATAGTGTAGACACTGCGTTGTGTAATTCGAATCAGTTGGCCTCCACTGTGTCCCACAG
Organism: Eretmochelys imbricata; assembly: GCF_965152235.1. NCBI lineage: Eukaryota > Metazoa > Chordata > Testudines > Cheloniidae > Eretmochelys > Eretmochelys imbricata. Next base: position 96,298,037 of record NC_135574.1, read on the forward strand.
TGCTCCACTGTGACCGCTCTGGAAAGCACTTTCAACTCCACTGCATGTCAGCCAGGTACACAGGAAACAGCTGCTCCCTTGTTAAAGCCCCGGGAACTATTGAATTTTCATTTTCTGCTTGATCTGCGTGGCAAGTTCACCAGCACAGCTGATCTTGGAGACTCAAGGCTGCAAATGTGCTCCAGCATGGAGTATACAGGAGGTGGTGGATCTTATTGCTGTGTTGGGAGAAGAGTCTGTGCAGGAAGAGCTCCGATCCAGCAGATGAAATGCTGACATTTATGCCAAGATTGCAGGGGGCATAATGGGGGAAAAGGGCTAAACCAGAGACATGCAGCAGTGCCGCGTGAAAATAAAGGAGCTTTGGCAAGTGTACCAGAAGGCAAGGGAGGCGAACAGTCATTCTGGTTCTGCACCTTAATCCTGCTGCTTTTATGAGGAACTGCATGTGATTCTCGGCGGTGACCCCACCACTACCCCAAAATTCTCCATGGATACCTCGCAGGAGCCCCGGGAGACCTTGAGCAACAATGAGGAGGACATTGTTGAGGAGGAGGAGAATGCACGGCAAACCAAGAATTGTTTTTAACTCTGGAGCCCATCCCTTCACAGGACCAGTTGGCAACGCAGCGTGATGGTGGGGAAGGCGCCTCTGGTGAGTACACATTTCCCTTGAAACTGTAGAGGTTACATGCTACTATTTTTTATGTTTAATCTGAACAAAAAAGTAGATGTAGAGGGTATTGGTTGCCACTCCAACTATGCAGAGGGTGCTCTCCAAAAAAAGACTGTTTATGTGCACAGGGATGGCCTGGGAATCCTCCGTGGAGATCTCTAGGAAGCTTTCATGGAGGTACTCTGCAATCCTTTGCAGAAGGGTTCTGGAAAGGGCTGCCTTATTTCGTCCTGGTAGGACACTTTCTCGCGCCACTCCAGTATTAACTCTCTTGGCATCATTGCAGCACATAGCATTGCAGCATAAGAACCAGGGCTGTACCCAGACGCTTACAGAATCTGCTCTCGTGCCGCCTCTGTTACCCGCAGGAGAGTGATATCACATAGGGTCACCTAAGGGAAATGGGAAGTTTTCAGTGCTAGCCCTTAAACTGCAAACGCTTCAACAAGTAATCTGCCCCCGTTTGGTGAAATCTGGGTCACACAACCACGCTTTCCCAAACTGCCATGGTTGTGGTTGGAAGGGATCACCATGTATTGCAAGCAGCATTGTATTAAAAAAAAAAAGGGGGGGGGGAGTGGCGGCTTCCTGTTTGTCTCCCTCCCCCCCACCCCTTGGTGCTGCTTTTATAAAAATCAATCTGTTGGGGGGAGGCTTTACACTGGTGCCTGTCCTCAATCACCATCCAGCTTGCTAGGGGAAAGGGGGCTTTTCTCAAGTTCCAACCTGTGATCCCAAGGATGTCTTCACAAAAGCAACAGCACAAGACCTCTCACCCATGCCTCGTGGCCTTACTCACCATGGCTGGAGCAGCAAACAGACTCTTGCAATAGTCAGCGGTTGTGATTACATTGTGGCTTGCAGTGAAATATATTGAGGGGTGTTTTTTTAATAAAAAAAAATTAACCTTGCACCAGAAACAATGTATGCACTGTCAATGCTACCGTTTTGCTTTGGATTCCTTGCAGCTGAAACCTTGTCCGTCGGCGCATCCTCCATACTGGGACAGAGACTTTCCTAGATTAGAAGGCAGAAAAAGAAGACTCAAGAGGACATGTTCAATGAGTTAATGCGCACCTCTGAGAGTGACAAGAAGGAGCTCAGAGCATGGAGGATTACACTGTCCGAGAAGCTGGACATGGACAGGGAGGACAGGAGACCATGCAGGGAACAGGAGCATGCCACACGGAAAGGGATGCTGCAGATTATGAAGGAGCAATCAGACATGTTGAGGCAAGAAAGGCAGCTGGATGCTAGAGTCCCTCTGCAGCCTATATTGAACCTGCTGTCATCATCATCCAGTTCTACATCCTCCTCCCCTACACATCCTATGAGGTGGGAGAGTGGGGGAAAAGTCATGTATCCCTTGCACTCAACACCAGGGGAGGTTACAAGAACCAGAAGGTGCCCATTCCCACACCTTTGATTGTTATTGCAGTGCACCTATAAGCAAACTTTCCTTGTTTCTCCCGCCCCGCCCATAGAGTTATCAGCCCTTTGCCCAAAGTTATCTTACTTTCCTTTGCTGTCTCTGTGTGTTTGTGTGCATAACAAAACTTTACGGATTGAGGAGAAAAGACTCTTTATTCATTCAACACACGGTGGTTGGTGGGAGTGGAGTTTACAGGGGAGAAAATGCAGTGGAGGGGACAGTTTGGTAAGGAACAACATAGATAAGGGTCACATTATTCTGGCTTATTGTTAAAACTGGTTTTCAAAGCCTCAGAGAGATGCAGAGCTCCTTGATGTGCTCTTCTTATTGCCCTGATGTCTGGCTGCTCAAAATTGGCTAACAGGTGATCTGCCTCAACCCTCCATCCTGGTGGAAACTTTTCTCCCTTTGTTTTACAGAGATTATGGAGCACACAGCAGGCATCAATAGCAATGGGGATATTGCTTTCACTGAGGTCTAACCTAATAAGCAAACAACGCCAGCAACCTTTTAAACGTCCAAAGGTACATTCCACCACCATTCTACACTTAATCAGCCTATGGTTGAACTGGTCCTTACTGCTGTTCAGCATGCCTGTATAGGCTTCATGAGCCATGGGAGCAAGCGGTAGGCTGGATCTCCCAGATCCACGATTGGCATTTCGACAGCATCAGTGGTTGTTTTGCAGTCTGGAAAGAAAGACCCTGCTTGCATCTTTCCGAACAGACCTGTGTTCCAAAAGATGTGCATGTCATACACCTTTCCTGACCATCCCACGTTGTTGTTGTTGAAACAGCCCCTGTGATCCACCAGCACTTACAACACCATTGAGAAGTAACCCTTTTGGTTTATATCAAAATACCAGAATCTGATTCATGCTCATCTACGTACTCATATTGTTGAATATATCATCAGCAATGTGCATAGCTCAGAGAAATAGTACTTGATGCTTGAGAACTACTGCTGCAGGGCCAATCAAAAAGTGATTATAGGTTGTTACACTGGTGGCACCAAACAGATTTCTTTAAAGAAAACAAATGACTTGGAACACAAATAACATTCTTAATGTTTAATTAATTTGTTGTTTAAAATCAATTAGTTCATCTAGATAGACTGAGAGGTTAAAAGAAGGAAGAAAATAAGAGTCCCTGAGACTCAGTTCAAAGTTATCAATGAAAAGGTGTTAGAGGACTACTTATATATTAAGAAAATAAATTGAAAACGAGAAGGCTAAACACATAACTAACCCAAATTTATAGTATAGTTTTAAATATTTCATACTGGTTTATATTTTATTTGGCTATGTTATTTAACACTGATTTAATTGTTCTCAACATGGAGTTTAGCAATAAATTCATCTTGATATCAAGTGTATGTCATTCAGTCAGATCTTCTCTCTTTAGAAAATTGTGTCCAAAAAACAAAACAAAACAAAAAGCAAAAAAACCCTAGCATCATCAGAGTCATTAAATAGAAATTTTCTCCCATCTATTGAAAAGTGCATTTTAATGGGAAATAACACTGAATCTGAAATACCTATAAAGACAGATTCAGCTCCATCATGCTTGTGTTTTTGAGCCTGGGCCATGCTGGCAGTATTTGGGAATCTGAGTATCTTTCTCCCTAATAAAAATATTATCTTTGGACCTCCATAGAAGTTTCATGATCCAATCCTTATCTGTAGTACAGAAAAGGTTACTACAAGAGATGGATTTTTAAATATCTGTCCTAACCTAAATTAATTTAATCTCTTTTCTGACAGTATTGAAGGGACACTATCCGTTAGAGTGGAAAATATGGGGTTTCTTTATTTAATAAAAGTTATAAAAACTTATTCAAGAATTTTCAGATGTTTTAAAATTTCAAATAAAAATGTGTATTATTTAGCACTAAACATTCCCCGGTAGTGTTTGTAACCAAACCATTGCAGCATTGAACTAGTGCATGAGAACCAGAAATTGAAGCTTTTCTTTCCCAACTATTGTTTTTTGGTAGTAATTACTGTAGGGTGCTATATGGTCATGATAGGAGATGGTCCATGAGACAATATCGCTATTGTGCTATGAAAAAATTTCAGAAGCTCTCGCCTACTTCGTTTTCCTTGTTCAAGTGAAGCGAAAAACTCCAAACATAAATGGTGAAAACTAAATTGGATTTTTAAAAAATATTTTTAAAATAGAGTTTAAAAACTCTGTTTCTTTAGTAACATTAAGAAGGAATTTTTGTTAAGTACAAATTTTAACCTTACAACATACCTTTAAGATGCATTAGTATTTTGTTCTCAGAAATTTCTTTCTGAGAAAGTGAGCTAAGATTTAAAACTAAACAAAACAATAGACGTAGAACTTAAACAATATGAAGTCAGTTATATGTGAACTTTCACTGATCGGGCCAATTCTTAACAATGCTTGAGATGACCTCATTATTTCCCTCTCAGTACAATAAGACAAAAAATAACAGACACTTTTCTTCTCTTTTAAGAATTCCTCAATTTTATCTGAATGCCCTTACATCATCTCCACATTATATGTTATGTTCCCATTTTCAGGGTAGTCCATTTATCCTGAATAGAATACTGCACTTTTATTGTATTTAGTCTTGATTTTGAAGTTGCCCAAAGGGATACACTCTGCTGTTTTTGTTTGTGTTGTACGGAGCTGAAATGGGAAGCAAATTGTAGCCTCTGGACTTGCAGTCTCATGCGTAGCTTTGCTACGTGACACTGCACAGAATATAATTGTTTTTACTACCTGTTTTGTAGACAAAGTTAGAGAAGAAGAGGCTCCTTTTGCACTTGAACGTCTTGAAATTTACTAGATAGATGGTACTTGACCTCCAAGTGCAGGCTTGACTCTAAATATAGCACAAGCAAAAAAACCTGACTGTTATTTCCTTACATTTAAACATCTAAGTATTTAGGACTTAATTCTCAAAGCTGTTCAGGGCCTCCCAAAGTGTCTGGATGCAAGGGTGCTCCTAATTTTTCAGGAGGCACTCAGCATCTTGCATAATTGGGCCGTAAGTATCTGGGACAGAATGGCATGTTATGGTGTTTTTCCTATGCTACTGTCACAAAGATCCTAGTATCCTACTGAAGACTTCGCAACATTTTCGTTTGCGGAGCACTTTTGATCGGGATTTTTCAGCATTTTTTAAAATGGTAAATCTGTCTAATCTAGCTAATTCAATTTAGGATTTATAATGATTGCTGTTAGCAGACTGCAATGATGACCACTGCATAAGATAAGTGTATAGAAAGAAGATTTTAATTTGGAATATGTTCAGTTAACCACAAAGAGTTTGTAAGAATAGAAAAAAGAAAAGGAGTCCTTGTGGCACCTTAGAGACTAACCAATTTATTTGAGCATGAGCTTTCGTGAGCTACAGCTCACTTCATCAGATGCATACCGTGGAAACTGCAGCAGACTTTATATATACACAGAGAATATGAAACAATACCTCCTCCCACCCCACTGTCCTGCTGGTAATAGCTTATCTAAAGTGAGCATCAGGTTAGGCCATTTCCAGCACAAATCCAGGTTTTCTCACCCTCCACCCCACCACACAAATTCACTCTCCTGCTGGTGATAGCCCATTCAAAGTGACAACTCTTTACACAATGTGCATGATAATGAAGTTAGGCCATTTCCTGCACAAATCCAGGTTCTCTCACTCCCTCACCCCCCTCCAAAAACCCACCCCCATACACACACAGACTCACTCTCCTGCTGGTAATAGCTCATCCAAACTGACCACTCTCCAAGTTTAAAACCAAGTTAAACCAGAACATCTAGGGGGGGGGGTAGGAAAAAACAAGAGGAAATAGGCTACCTTGCATAATGACTTAGCCACTCCCAGTCTCTATTTAAGCCTAAATTAATAGTATCCAATTTGCAAATGAATTCCAATTCAGCAGTTTCTCGCTGGAGTCTGGATTTGAAGTTTCTTTGTTTTAAGATAGCGACCTTCATGTCTGTGATTGCGTGACCAGAGAGATTGAAGTGTTCTCCGACTGGTTTATGAATGTTATAATTCTTGACATCTGATTTGTGTCCATTTATTCTTTTACGTAGAGACTGTCCAGTTTGACCAATGTACATGGCAGAGGGGCATTGCTGGCACATGATGGCATAAATCACATTGGTGGATGTGCAGGTGAACGAGCCTCTGATAGTGTGGCTGATGTTATTAGGCCCTGTGATGGTGTCCCCTGAATAGATATGTGGGCACAATTGGCAACGGGCTTTGTTGCAAGGATAAGTTCCTGGGTTAGTGGTTCTGTTGTGTGGTATGTGGTTGTTGGTGAGTATTTGCTTCAGGTTGCGGGGCTGTCTGTAGGCAAGGACTGGCCTGTCTCCCAAGATTTGTGAGAGTGTTGGGTCATCATTTAGGATAGGTTGTAGATCCTTAATAATGCGTTGGAGGGGTTTTAGTTGGGGGCTGAAGGTGACGGCTAGTGGAGTTCTGTTATTTTCTTTGTTAGGCCTGTCCTGTAGTAGGTAACTTCTGGGAACTCTTCTGGCTCTATCAATCTGTTTCTTTACTTCCGCAGGTGGGTATTGTAGTTGTAAGAAAGCTTGACAGAGATCTTGTAGGTGTTTGTCTCTGTCTGAGGGGTTGGAGCAAATGCGGTTGTATCGCAGAGCTTGGCTGTAGACGATGGATCGTGTGGTGTGGTCAGGGTGAAAGCTGGAGGCATGCAGGTAGGAATAGCGGTCAGTAGGTTTCCGGTATAGGGTGGTGTTTATGTGACCATTGTTTATTAGCACTGTAGTGTCCAGGAAGTGGATCTCTTGTGTGGACTGGACCAGGCTGAGGTTGGTGGTGGGATGGAAATTGTTGAAATCATGGTGGAATTCTTCAAGGGCTTCTTTTCCATGGGTCCAGATGATGAAGATGTCATCAATATAGCGCAAGTAGAGTAGGGGCTTTAGGGGACGAGAGCTGAGGAAGCGTTGTTCTGAGAGCTGAGGAACACTTCAATCTCTCTGGTCACGCAATCACAGACATGAAGGTCACTATCTTAAAACAAAGAAACTTCAAATCCAGACTCCAGCGAGAAACTGCTGAATTGGAATTCATTTGCAAATTGGATACTATTAATTTAGGCTTAAATAGAGACTGGGAGTGGCTAAGTCATTATGCAAGGTAGCCTATTTCCTCTTGTTTTTTCCTACCCCCCCCCCCAGATGTTCTGGTTTAACTTGGTTTTAAACTTGGAGAGTGGTCAGTTTGGATGAGCTATTACCAGCAGGAGAGTGAGTCTGTGTGTGTATGGGGGTGGGTTTTTGGAGGGGGGTGAGGGAGTGAGAGAACCTGGATTTGTGCAGGAAATGGCCTAACTTCATTATCATGCACATTGTGTAAAGAGTTGTCACTTTGAATGGGCTATCACCAGCAGGAGAGTGAATTTGTGTGGTGGGGTGGAGGGTGAGAAAACCTGGATTTGTGCTGGAAATGGCCTAACCTGATGCTCACTTTAGATAAGCTATTACCAGCAGGACAGTGGGGTGGGAGGAGGTATTGTTTCATATTCTCTGTGTATATATAAAGTCTGCTGCAGTTTCCACGGTATGCATCTGATGAAGTGAGCTGTAGCTCACGAAAGCTCATGCTCAAATAAATTGGTTAGTCTCTAAGGTGCCACAAGGACTCCTTTTCTTTTTGCGAATACAGACTAACACGGCTGTTACTCTGAAACCTAAGAATAGAAAGTGCATTCTGATGCAGTACATGCTGAGGAACATGGGCTGGTGATGTTCAGTGCTCATTATATGGGGATGGGAAAATTATGCCAAATATTTTGATAGAATATAATATTACAAGCTACCAAATATCTTCTTCTTTGGTATTTCAGTCAAGTTGACCTCTTTTGGATACATTTACTTTGATAGATGACTGCTAGTTTGAAGAGTGTGATTTTAATGCAGAAACAAAACTGGTGGGAACAGATTATGCTGAGGGGTAAATTTTCTGTTGCTTACATGGCAAATCATTTGTATGTCTCCCATTATTAAGGGGAGTGGTGGATTCTCCATCTCTTGATAGAAGATGTGCTTTAGCTAAACCCAAGTTATTGGGCTCAATGCAGGAGTAACTGGATGATATTCTGCGGCCTGTGTTATACAGGAAATCAGACTACTTAGATGATCTGATTGTCCCTTCTGGCCTTAAAATCTAATCTACAGCGGGAAAGTTACTCCCAATTAAATTACTACTTCCATCTGTGTATGTTTGTGTGAGAAAGTGAGCGCATGTCCAACAGAATAGCCTCTTGGAAAAAGAGTTGCTCCAGAGATGCTTTGATGGGGATTTTCAAAAACGCATGGCATTGGCCTATCATTAACTTCAGCGGGAGCAGCTTTAGACCAGTGCTGGGTAGCAGTGTATGGCCTCCCCCATATCTAAGAGCTTAGTAATTAGGGCACTCAGTTTGGATGTGGAAGACACAGGTTCACGTTCCAAGTCTGGAACAGGGATTTAAATCCAGGCCTCCCATGTCACAGGGGAATGCCCTAACCACGAAGCTATTTGTTGGCTAGTCTGGGATAGGTGTCTCTGAACCTCTTTTGTAGAAGCAGTTCCATTTTGTGTAAATAATTAAATATTCATTGAGAATGACTCTATACTATAGCCTGGCAGTCAGGCGGAGGGGAGGACACCTGTGTTTGAGTCCCTGCTCCAATTAATATTTTGCCCAGCTCCAGTGCAGAGCCCGTTTGAAAATCCTACCCTCTGGCTTAAAAGGGCCTCGGTCCTGCATTGTGTAAAGAAGCTGTGATTCCAATGCATAATGCCATAAACAGATATCTAGCCAAAACTGATATGCTAATCTGCAATAGTTTAAAACTTTGGATGTTATCTTGACCTTCTTTAGGTGTATTTTTATTTCTCATACAGCCCAGAAAAGTCACTGGTTCCTTGTTCAAGGTGGCTACAATTCATCTGCAAGCAGCGTACAGGTTGAACCTCTCTAATCCTGCACTCCCTGGTCCAGCAACATCCGTGGTCTGGCATAGGCGCTGACTCCGTGGGTGCTCCGGGGCTGGAACACCCACTGGGAAAAATCAGTGGGTGTGGAGCATCCACCAGTGCCAAGCTGTTCCCTGTGCCCCCTTAACCCTGCACCTCTTGCGTGCTGGTGGCCCCAACTCCTCCTCCTTCCTCCCAGCACTTTCGGAGCGCTGTGAACAGCTGAGTTGTGGTGTTCAAGCTCCAGGAGGGAGGGTGAGGACCTGGGGCTAGCGGCTGGGACCCTGGGCGAGGGGCTGGCAGCTGGGACCTGGGGCTGTCATTGGAGCCCCCAGCAGGGGGCCAGTGGCCGGGACCCCGGGTGGCAGCAGGGCCCCTGAGTGGGAGGCTATGCTGGGCGCAAAGCCTGGGGGGTGCTGCAGCACCTCCCATACCCCTACTTCCCATGCCTATGGAGACCCACTGGATCCGCATTGACGTCCTGTGGTTCAGCAAATTCTTTGGTTTGGCACCAGTCAGGTCCCGAGGGGGCTGGACTAGAGAGGTTCAACCTGTGCCATCTTTATTTGTGATTTTCCATATTGGTTTAATGAGGCATGACAAAAAAATACCTGTGCTGTTACAGAGAAAACAGATTGCGTTTTACTATTTCAAGTTGAATTGTCAGTGGGCCACTACTCAAACTTTTTGTTTTTTTGTTGCTTTTGTCAGCATTTTTCAGTAAATGCAATTTAAATTATTATTTCAGATTTTTGCTTCTCACATTATAGGATATCTCGGCAGTTTGGGACCATTATGGTCACAACTGGGAAACAAAAGAAGTGTGGGCTTTTTTGATATATACAACCAATTTACAAATCTGTAAAGGATAAAATATTTACAAGCTGCTAAGACATTGTTACAGCGCTTTGAATTAATCCCCTGTAGTATGCCACTGTAAATGCTGTCACTGATTTTCATATCAAAATCTCTTCAGATTCCCTCTGATTCTTCCTCATTAAAAAACAAAAACAAACAAATCTCAGATATGATTTTTCTGCAGTGACTTGCCCAACCATATTCATTGTCTTGTGTTTTAGGTACAATAGTCTGTATCATGTGACATGTTTTCACTGGTTAAAGTTTACTGCCATTTGTCATGGGGCTATGCATGTTATCTCCGCACTGTAAATTGCTGCAGAAGTTATTGACATTTTGATTTATGAACTTCTTTTTTGTTTTTAAATGATAAATACAGGGGGACTATACATGGGTATGAGGCACTGCGAAAAAGAGCAACAAACCCCAAACGCTCACCTGGCACTTTTCACTGTATACCATGGAGACTAAGGAGGAGAAGAAGGAGCGGAGACCAGGCTATTTTGCCCGGTAAGTGTGCATAATTAGTTCAGTGCTGATAAAAACGTACCTGTGGACTTTGCCATCGGTAATAGGCTTGTTTTTCACATTTTAAAATTATAATCTAGTGAATTATAAATCCACAGGTGCCTCAGTGGGAGCTGGATTTTCTATCTGCATTTCCCCCCTTGAGTTTGAGTAATGATTTGTTGTCCTTTTCCTGCTGTTTCTGGGTAATGGAGGCAGCGCTGCAATACCAGTTATAAATGTTACTTCCAGTACAGAGCTGTTACTGAACTTAGTTGCAATGTGCTCTGAATCTCATATTAGCAACTTGCCTGGCTCCTGTTTAAGGTGAACTGGATAAAGCTGCAGTGACTGTAAATCTGTAACACAACAGAAGTTTGTTAACTTCAGATTCTTAAAGAGACAACGATTCAGCAGTACATTCTCATAGGGGGAAGGTGGGTAAATTATGGGAGACCATCACCCTAATAATTTGAAAGATGAGATGATGTTCTATGCTAATACTTATAAACTACTCTAATAGTTAGATTATATTACTGTCTATAAAGACAACATTATATTTTTGCCAACTACTTTTATTATCTTGGAGCCATGGCAAGTATTTTTTAAGGATAAAAATGAGTTGCTGGGAAAATAATTCTTTGTTAATATAATAAACATTTTATAAATAGTCATCCATGATGACCTGTATGGGAGAAAAAGTGCCAAAGCTCAGTTAGTCTGTTTGAAAAATATGAGAGTAAAATTCTTCACTCTGCTTTCAAACAGATATACAAATAGCTGCTGTAACATTACTGGGAAGGAAAGTCCAGCACAGAGCTGCTTTTCCACCTTCCCTCTCCAGTCTGTACTTAATTATTGTTAGGCTTGGAAGGATTACGGTAGATTGTTATCAGTAAACATCTGTTTCACTGTACAGAAACTGATGAAAAAATATTTCTGTCAGTAATAATCAAAATTTACAGATAGGCATAGTAAGAAAAGTGCTGCTTGAGAACTTATTAGAGTTTGATTTAGGGATATTTACCTGGTATATTTTGACATTGGCTGTTGACAGTTTGTGTTTTAATGTCTATAAGGTTTTACCTTTTTGAATCTCAGCATGTACTGATATTAAATAATTATCGTCTGACTTCTCCTGATAATTTCCCGCTACTCTGAAAATTTAAATGAATAAAAATCAGGAACAAATGCTTAAACACATAATTTTGTGCAATTTTAAATCAGTAAAAATAAAAAAAAATACTTAAAAAATATTGACCTTATCTGTTGAAATTATAAAAAAATAAAAATCAAATTCTGCCAACCCTAATTGTTGTTAACCAACTACACCAAAAACTGCACTATGTGTTTTGTGGACTTGTAATAAAGTAGGTTCCCTCCCTAATAACAGGAGTGGGACAAGGGGTGCAACAATTTTTTTGTTGCTGTTTAGCCAAAACCTAAGGTTAATGTGAGATGGAATGTAGAAGTAATAGTCATGTGGAAGTTCATAGTAGTGATAATTTCAGAGCTTCAGCTTTGAAAAGTTTGAGTGATGGCTATGGCAGTAGTTCTCTTCTCCCTTTTCCAAAGTCTGGAAGTACTCTCAGGACCCCTTAAATTAATTAAGGCTTTATGTGTTCCACATCCACATACCAAAATCCTCTTTGTTTGCAAGAGGCAGTGATTATTAGGGTACTAGTTACACTAGCTTCTATTCTTCCATATCCTGGTTGATGCATGGGATGGCTGTGGAGGGAGTTACAAGTTCCATTCCTGTACTGAGAGGAAGGTTGACACTGAGGACTACTTGGAGAAGATTGACAAGAAATGGCTGTTGTAAGTTAGGCCTTGTCTACAGAAAGAAATAGCTTAAATTGATTGGGGACTTGGTGTAAACTAACCTGAAATAAGCCGCTCTTCAACCAAAATAAGAGAGTCCACACAGGGGTTTTTAAACCAGGATAAGGATGAAAATGATTTGGGGTTCATTAGGCACGGCAGGCGACTCTGTGCGCTGCCTCCGCCCACAGGTGCCGTCCCCGCAGTTCCCATTGGCCGCGATTCTCAGCCAGTGGGAGCTGCGGAGCTAATCCTCAAGGCAGGGCAGGGGCAGCGCGCAGAGCTGCCTGCCGCATCTCCACCTAGGAGCAGCCAGGATAGGTAGCCACTTGCAGGGAGCCGCCCCAGGTGAGTGACCCCCGAATCCAGCACCCCGCAGACCCTCCCATGCCCCAAGCCCCCTCCTGCACCCAAAGTCCCTCCCAGAGCCCGTGCACCGCACCCCCTCCCAGGCCCCAACCCCCTGCTGGCCCCACACCAACTGGACTATAAACGGGAATTTCAGTGAAGATCAGAAATGCTGGTTTATAGAGCTTTTCAGTTGGTGAAGTGCCGGATAAAACAGCTTTTACTGCGATAGAAAACATGCCTTATAGTTAAGGCTATGATTTTGTCATGGAGGTCGCGGAAATCATGGAATCCGTGACTTCCAAAGACTTTCATGACTTCAGGCCCGGTAGCTGGGAGCTTCAGGGTTTCGCCGCTTCCCGCAGGGCAGGCAGCTGTGAGATATCCCTGAGGCAGCTGGCCCCCAAGCTCTAAGCCACCATGGGCAGCGAGGGTACCCTGCAGCTCCTGGCCTCTGTGAGTGACGGGTACCTCGCGGGCAACAGGGGGACCGCCGCAGCTCCCTGGCCAGCAGGGCAGGGGGACCCCTGCAGTCCCCGGCCGTGGCGGCGACAGCGGCAGGGTGATCCCTGCAACTGCCCACCATTGGGGATGGGAGAGGGACCCTGAAGCTCCTTGCCACCACGGAGGGACAGGGGGACCTGGAGCTCTGAGCCCCCATGGGTGGTGGGGGCCCCAGAGCTCTCAGCCACCCCACCGCTGCCCAGCTCCTTCTCATTTTATCATAGATATTTTTAGTAAAAGTCAGGGACAGGTCACGGGCTTCTGTGAATTTTTCTTTATTGCCTGTGACCTGTCCATGATTTTGAGTAAAAATATCCATGACAAAATCTTAGCCTTAGTTATAGTGATAAAGGAGCTCAATCTATTTAGTTTAACAAAGAAAAGGTTAAGGGGTGACTTGATCACAGTCTATACCTGCATGGGGAACAAAATATTTGATAAAGGGGCTCATCAGTCTAGCAGAGAAAGGTATAACACAATCCAATGGCTGGAAGTTGAAGCTAGACAAATTCAGACTGGAAATAAGGTGAAAATTTTTAACAGTAAGGGTAATTAACCATTAGAAGGATTTACCAAGGGTCATGGTGGATTCTCTGTCACTGGTAATTTTAAAATCAAGTTTAGATGTTTTTCTAAAGATCGGCTGAATTCAAAAGGAATTATTTTGTGGAAGTTCTGTGCCCCGTGGTATCCAGATTAAATGATTCCAAGGCCAGAAGTGACCATTCTAATCTATGAATCTGTAAGTAAAGAAGGAGTTGATTATTTAGATAGTTTTGTTTTATAATAGTATCTGACAGTGTAATTAAAATATTTGAGAAATATTAAATCAGTGGTTAGATTTTCACATTCATCCTCTAGCATCAACACCTTTGCTTGGAAGAAGTCAGAAACTTGCTGTATAGAATGCATCTGCACAGGTATATCAAGCTTGGGTATTTTTTATCATCTGCTTGTCCCCAGTCTTTTATGTGTTTTCAGAATGGAAAGTTTCCACCTACTGTTAAGGCATAGTGACTAGGCAGTTTATCCTTGCAGTATGAATAGTCTCAAAGCCAACATACAGCAGAAGTTGGAATTTTATAAATTACTGTGGGGGAAATATTGTCTTGTATCATCTTATTTACATAACAAAAATGGTTTAGATCATCTTACAGGGATGTAAATGTTAGCTCAGTATCCTGCTATTCAGACTATAAACAGTATCATATTTTAGTCCCATTATCGTGACCAATGGCATGTATGCCAAAGACGTTTCATTCTCAAAAAAATGACTAAAGATATATAACTTGTTCAGATTTATGAATATTTATAACCCATATAATCTGTCCTATAACTGAAGATTTCTCCATGTAGTTGTGGATAAAGCTCTGGATGCTAAGGGCAGGTCTACACTTGACAGGCTTCTTCTGTCAGCATAGGTACACCACCTCCCCAAGAAGTGGTAGCTATATGATTTAGCGCTGTCTAAACTGGGGGTTAGGTTGGTTTAACTGCGTCACTCAGGGGTTTGGATTTTTCAAACCTCCGAGCAATGTAGTTATACCTACCTGATTTCCTAGTGTAGATCTGGCCTAAGAGATACCATAAAGGAACGTCTGGGGCTTAGACCTTTGTGATATTATGGGGAGCAGAAATGTTGTAGCTGGTTTTCTGCCTGCTAGCGTGCCTTATATCAGTACATAGCTCCAGAGCTTTTATATAACTATATAAAGTTTTATATAACTTTTTAGGGTGTTCTTTTAATGAAATGTAATTTTAATATTTTGAATCCCTTTCACAATGGCTTTAGCTTTCAGACATTGAAGACTGTCTAGACCTGCACAAACAGCACTATAAGAAATTCTTATATTTTTGTAAGGGGCTTTGCTAAACTCAGAAGATCCTCTAGTGTGGAAAGGTGGTATCTGCAGTTCATTGCTTACATCATATTGCTGTTGTATTTATTAAGAATAACTTTTATTGTATGTGTAAATCTGAAAAATGTGACAGTTTGCAGTTATCTAATTACTGCATAAAAAAATCTGTTATGGAAGTGGGTTTGGAATGTGAAGGTTTTAGGAGGTTTTGAGGCAGCACTTAACTTGGGAACTGTGTCCTTCTGATTTCTGAACTATCGGTGAGGTTTTACATTATCAGCGTGGAGCTCTTTGCAGTTCTGTGATAGCCTTTGTGTAAAACAGGATAAAAGTGTGTATAAGAACTAGCTAAGCACTACTTGTGCAATCAGTCACAGGACTACATTTCCAACATACACGTTTTTCTTCAGGGCAGTCCAAGCAACAACTGATTTGTGCAGTTTTACTGAGTTTATACTGATATCTGTGCCTTCACTGAGTAGGTACCTTATAGGAGTGCAGAACAAACATTGTTACTAGATGCGGGGATATTGGGAGTATTTATTTGGGTCATTTGGGCCGTTTTCTGGAAGAGAAGAGATTCTTAGTGCTGTATGTCTAGTGACCACGCACAGTGAGAAGGGAGTGAAGGAAGAGAGACCAGGGAATAGTCCACATTTAGTGTAAAGAGATGTTAGCAAAGGGAAGAAGGGAGAAAATTAGAATGAAGAGTTTTGAATTCTGTTGCGGCACCATTATAAACATACAGAGCAAAAAGTGTTTGATTACTTAATTTCAAAACATACTGTGGTACATAAGAGATTTCAAAGCTGATTTTCACTAATTGTTTATCCTGAAAGATATGTGCAATACTAACTTGTTATGCAGTAAGCATACAGTGACCTTCTGTTTGCCTTTCTAAACGGGACCTTTGGTGACTTTTATCTGCCTTTAAAAAGAAAGCATTAGGAAAAACTGAACTTGTCCCTCCTTTAGTGTGTAAACAGTGTACATAATGCAGCTTTGATGCAGAAGGCTGTACAGTTCTGATAAGAGTTGGTGCTATAGTAGTCATAATATATTATGTCTTCATTTTCCTCCACCATAGAAAGAGTCTCAGAGCTGTCCCTGGAGATCTTTATGGTTATGTAATATTGCACAATTTAACTGATCCTGTCATTGGGATAGTTAAATAGCATTACATCTTAGTGGCCATCAAGACGTAAGGGAGGGCAGCAGAAAACAATAGGGTTGTTTGATTCCTCAGTTTTAGGCTCTTTCTGTACTCTGCAGAATCTAAGATTTTAATTTTAAAATATTGCAGTTTTATTTTTTAGGTTTTGAAAATAGCCTTTCCAGTGTACTATTGTCCTGTTAACTTCACCTTACAGAAAACTAGGTGCAGCCAAATTGCAGTAGGGAACCCCACAAACAATTCTGTTGACATCCATGAAATTTAAGTTCAAGATGAAGCTGTTTAAATCCTAGCATTGAGAAATGGCAACTTAATAAACAAACATTCAGTAGTACGGAGTTGTGGCAGGGGATTTTTTGTTTGTTTTTGTTTTGTCTTGTTTCATTTGTTTTGTTTTGTTTTGTTTTTTGTTAGCCTCTCATTCAATCAAATGTTTGGGAAGCCACAATTTACCTAACAATATTTGCAGGGGAATACAAGCTTTGGTAGTGCTATGATGGCAACCTAATAAGAAGAGGCATGAAGACTGAATTGTAAACCAAGCCAAATCCCAAAATCATGTATATCCTTTACTGCTCTTTGTGATATATAAAATCAGGGGTAAAAATAAAATTTCTCTCTTACTGGTATGTGGGGGGGGGCAGCTTTGGCCCCCCTCCCCGGAAGGGGCGGGCCTCGGGCGGGGCTGCGGGGTGTCAGTGTCCCCCAGCCAGCTCTCCCGCTCCATCCAGGGCTCCAGCAGCGATTTAAAGGACCTGGGGCTCTGGCTGTCAGTGGCCTGGGGGGGGCAAAAGGGGCAGGGACGTTAAAGCGCTGCTGTGGCAGTGCTCTAAGCTGGGTCCTTTTGCTGCGGCAGCGCTTTAGAGTCAGCGGTAAGGGCTGGTACAGGCGGCCACTTTTTACCAGTACACTGTATCAGCCCGTACTGCCTTACTTTCACCCCTGTATAAAATCAACATCAAGTTCTATGTTTGTTTGGGTTTTCTTCACACATTAGAATGATCAGGTCCTGACTTCCCTTTTTTTTCCCTGGGGGACTTTGCAAACTTTAGGAGGACTGTGAATGTGACATTGCTGGACCCTAAAACTTGAGCTGCAGCTCCCCTGGCAATCAGTTGAAAGGGGATGGGAGTGGGGGGAGAATGTTGACCTTAAACAAACTTTCCTGTGCTCCCATAGTAAATTAAATTAACTCAAGATCTTTATCTCCCCTCAGCTGGGGACTTGAATCACTGCAGCTCAGCGTCAGTCTCTGGTCGTTCCCAGACTGCTAGAGAATGCCAATAGGATATGGGGAAAAAGAAGGAAATCCGTACCTGATATTTTTTTTAATCTAATAAAACAAGCAGATGGAAAGATCTCTTGTTTTGGAATAAAATCTTTAAGGCCATTTTTGCACATGATAATGGAGTAGTAAATAACTTTTTTCTTCACAGTTCTCCTTTAAAATGACACTGCAGCCTCCCTGCTGCCTTTTTTTCCACATTCTTTTTTTTAAGGAAGAAAGCAATTTTCTTTAAGTGCTGGTAGCAAGCCTGCCAGTGTTTGAATTACGGTTAGTTTTTTAGAAGTCAGTATCAACAAGATATTTCAGTTAGTATAGTTGGGAAGTGATTGCACAGCCAAAAAGAAATAAAAGAAAGAAACTTCGCACAGTGCATCTAGGAATGTCTCCTCAGGAAATCTTTGTGACTCTGTGTTCCTGACGAGCAGGGCAATATGCCTGTAAATCTCACCCAACAGAGAATGCATCAAAAATACTGGAAAAGGACAAAACAACTCAGCTCTGGAAGAGAGGTAAGGTCTGAATGCAGGTGTTGTGGTCAAGAGCGCCTGAATTTTATTCCCCTCTCTAATTCCATCTGCGGTCTTGTGCAAGACTGTTAAGATCCCTGCCTCATTTACACCACTTTTAAATTGGGAATATTATTATGTATTTCTGGCCTGTTGTAGTTGGTTTACTAATGTGGGCATTGTGGCAGAAGCTGGAGTAGTCCCTTAGTAAGTGTCCCCAACAGTGGAAGGTCTGCCAGGTTGTAGTGGTGAAAGTTATGGTGGTGTGAGGTAACTGCAATCCCCTACCCACTACCCCAACCCTCAAACTGGGCAGTGCTGGCAATGGAGGAGGCATAGCCAAAGTACCTGGGGGATGTGTTGGTTCAGCACCCCTTCATTGCAGCTTCCACAGGTGTGTCTGTGGAACTTAAAGCTGCCTCCTTCAGGACAAAGCTCCATGGGAGGGCAGGTAATGAAAACACAGATTCAGGGAACCTGGACCCCTGACTCTGGACCAGCTTGGTCTGCAACAGTAAATTATGTGCCTGCAAAAATAACCTGTTTCGGCAGGAAGCTGAAATACTTCCTGTGGACCAAAAATATTATCCCTTGCCAGTAAATTTGCTGTCCTAAAAATTTCACACACCCTTCACTAGGAATTGCCATTGGTCCATCTAGTGTGGTATCCTGTTTCTGACAGTGGCCCATGCCAGATGTTTCAGTGTAAGGCTTAAAACTCCTGTAATGAACAATTATGCAATAGCATGCCCATGGAGGAAGGTTTTTTTTCCCCCTTAGCCCCCCAGCCACTAATTAGTGGTTGGCTAACATCTTAAAATTTGATTTTTATACTTGTGGAATTATGAATGATTAAAATAATAATAATTAAGACCCTACGTTAGGAAAGTGTTTAAGCATGTGCTTACATTTAAGCATGTGATTAAATCCCATTGACTCAATAGGATTTAGGCATGTGCTTTAGGAGTTTGAAGCTGCACTATTGAAGTCAGTGAGAGTTTTGCCATTAAATTGGATAGAAGAGAATCACCCTAAGGGCTTGACTATACAACCATTTAGTTCACGGCAACCTGGGGTATAAGTCTACCCCACGCTAGTCTGCTGCTGAACACTTAATACTTGTGTGGGCTCTGCTGCTGCACACTAAGTTCCCTGGTACGCTTTAATCTACTCCTGTTTCAAAGCAGGAGACATTAAAGTGCACTAGGAAACTTTTAGTGCATGGCAGGCTAGTGTGGGATAGATTTACACCCCAGAAAGTTAACATTAAGTTAACATTAGCCTTCTGGGTGTCCCAATGTGTCGTGTGTTTGTCTCAGTGGTGAAAGTAAGCCAGTATGCCCCGGTACAGCGTACCGGTAAGAGCCAGTGCACCGTACTGGGGCAGCCCGGCTTCCTCAGGCGACAATTTAAAGGGCCTGGGGCTCCCAGCAGTGGCTGGAGCCCCAGGCCCTTTAAATTGCCTCCGCAGCCCCGCTGCTGGAGCCCTGGGTAGCGGCTGAAGGGCTCCGGCAGCTATTTAAAGGGCCTGGGGCTCCCCTGCTTCTACCGCCCGGGCCCTTTAAATAGCCGCTAGAGCCCTGCCACCGCTACTCCAGGGCTCCAGCGGCTATTTAAAGGACCGGGGCGGTAGAAGCAGGGGAGCCGCGGGCCCTTTAAATAGCCCCCAGAGCCCTGGGGTATCGGGGGCTCCAGGGGCTATTTAATGGGTCGGGGCTTCAGCTGCCTCTGCTGCCCCGATCCTTTAAATAGCCGCTGGAGCCCCACCGCTTCCCCAGGGCTCTGGTGGCTATTTAAAGGGCCAGGGCGGTAGAAGAGGGGAGCCCCGGGCCCTTTAAATTGCCTCCAGAGCTCCAGTGCTGGAGCTCTGGGGTAGTAGCTGCAGGGCTCCGGCAGCTATTTGAAGGGCCTGGGACTCCCCTGCTTCTACTGCCCAGGCCCTTTAAATAGCCACTGGAGCCCCGCCGCCACTACTCCAGGGCTCCGGCGGCTATTTAAAGGACCGGGGTGGTAGAAGGGGGGAGCCCCGGACCCTTTAAATAGCCCCTGGAGCCCCGGGCTGCTGCTGCTACCCCAGTGGGGGGGCAGGGGGCACTTACCTTACAGGGTGGTCTGGGGCTGGCTCTGACCCCCTCAACCCCACCCCTTCCACCCTAGGCCACGCCCCTTCTGGGGGCCAGAGCTGGTCCCAGAGTACCGGTAAGTCACTCAACTTACTTTCACCCCTGGTTTGTCTATTTAGATTGTAAGCACAGAGATTGTCTCCTTCTGTGTCTTATAAATAGGGAGACCATATTCTCCCAAAGGGAAGAGGGACACCCCACTGGCCAGCCTGAGGCCCCCCTTAACTCCCCCCTCCGCCCCCCGTGCGGCTGGCCAGAGCCCTCCCTGCCTCCTGCCTGTGTGGGGCCAGCCCGAGATCCCCCTTCCCCCGCGGGTTTGATCCAAGCCTCACCGGCGTGGGGCTGTCCCGAGGCCCCCCGTTGCCCACCCACCCACAGGGCAGGCCCGAGCAAGCCACTCCCCCAAGCCATCCCTCCTCCGTGGGGCTGGCGTTGCTGCTTGGCTCCCCTGCCCTGCATGTTTTCTGCGCCCCGCTTGGGGTCGCACCCCACTGCAAACGGGACAAATGCAGAGTATGTCTCTGATACTGCAAATGTTTATGGGTGTGAGTAATTTATGCAGGGAAGAAAAGCAGAATATATTCTTTACTAGTGCAGAACACTGCCACGACTATGGCCCTATTTTCTTCCTGATTTTTAGAGATGGTCAAAAAAATGTAATTGTGACATATTTTCTGGGAAAATTGTTTTTTTCCCAAAATGAATGTTTCCATAGAAAATATTAATGTCAAGTGAAATTTTTATGACTTTTTAAAATGAAAAGCTGGTAACAGTTTTAGATTTTTATATCAAAAATCAGAAAAGCCATATTTGTTATTTAGCATATCACCAAATATTTAAGACCCACTACTATCACAGGCTTTATGATAGTAGTGGGTCTTAAATATTTGGTGGTGTTACGTTAAATAGCAAATATGGCAGTTTCCTGAATATCCTTGGAAAAACTTATTAAACTGAATTAAAATATATTTTGGGTCCACTGTATTAAATGCAAAGTTTATGTATTATTGTGGGCTGGGATTGCATGCAACCTCTCTAGCAGGGACGATGGGGTGGAGGGAATAAGGCCTGAAAGCTCAAAGAACTATATTAAAAATGTGCCAGACAAAAATGGACTTTTGGAACAATAAGTGTTAAGTGAATTTCCTGGAAAATACCTTAAAAAAGACTAATGCAAATTTCCCACCTTTGGTTATGCAAAAACTCAGCCTTTTAAAATTATGCCCTAAGGAAAGAGTCTTTGTCTGCTAATTATGTGCTACCAAAGGTAACAATGAATAGCCATATAAAGAAACTGGCTGCTCTACTAGCCTGTGTTCTGGTTCTAAATCCAAGACCCTTATAAACTTGTAGCCATGGCAAAAACCCAGTTGTGGGTTTTAAAGAATTAACAGCTACCAGATCCTGAGGCTGGAGTTGGGATAACCTCTGATAAGATTTTTAGCATGTGTGTAGGTTCGTTTGTTGTTTTAATATGTTTCACCTGAAAAATAAAAGTGCTTGTTTATAAAGAGCTGTGTGGTAACTTATAACTGTGGTCAACACCCTGGGCATAGTCTCTAAAAGGAAAGCAAAGGGCAGGTGCTGGCCTTTTAGGCAGTCTGGCTTGCTGGAAATATGACAGTGTAGGCTGGGAACTGTACAATCTGGAATAACAGTCAGAAGGAAAAGAGATGGGCCTCCACCCAAGAGAGGTGATGCCGGTTAAGCAGCCAGGAGCCTAAAATGGGTGCGCTTATTGGACCACGATGGGGGAATGCAGGTGCAGTTGGCCTGAACTGTGACACTAGTGTCTAGAACAGCGTTTCTCAAATGCATGGCTGCCACCACGGGCTTTTCTTGTGGCCACAGCCTCCTGGGCAATGATTGGGGGGGCAAAGCAGCCGGCCCTCCCCTTCCCTGTTGCTCCTCGATGTGCCACCTTGGTGTTGATTGCTGGGGCTGCCAGCAGGGGTTGGGCCCTGCCCCGGCCCCCTTCTGGAGACACAGTGCTGGAGGAGCAGGCAGCCTGTGAGTTTCCAATCTTCCCAGGGGTGGCAGGGCTCAGTTTTCAGCCCTGGGATGGTGGGGTGGCAGGCTCCGGCCACGGGGCTTCAGGCTTTGGGCTCTGGCCCCATGCTCTGGCTGCAGGGCTTCGGGCTATGGCCCCGGGGCTTCAAACTCCTTCCTGAGGCCCCATCCCCCAGGCTTCAGGCTCTGGCTCCCCGCTGCCTCCCCATCTTCCTTCCTGGGGCCCTCATCACCCCTGACCCCTGCTGACTATCCATCCACCTCCCCATCCAGGGCTTGATTTGTCCCCAGGCTTGCCAGGGATGTATAAGTCTGCTGTGAAAAGTGAAACTTGTATGTTTGTTAATATCACTTTTCACATCAGACTTAGTAGCTGGCTGGGAGGCTGTAAAAAATATTAACAAACATACAAATATCACTTTTCTCAGCAGCAGACTTAATAGCTAGCAATAAATACATTACAATGGTTTTGATGTGCATATGTGCATGTTTATTTGTTTTTCCTAAAGTTAATTAAGTATTTTAGGAAAAATTGTCGGAGCAGCCACCACAGGGAAAAAATGTGGGGTGCTGAGCACTCACCGGCACCCCCATCAATGCCTCTCCCTCCCCCTAGAGCCTCCCGCCTGCCAGCGAGCCCCGCGGATCAGCGCCTCCCTCTCCCTCCCTGCGCTTACCGCCCGCCGTGGTCAGCTGTTTCACGGCATGCAGGAGGCTCGGGGGGCGGGGGAGGGAAGAGGGGGGAGGGAAGAGGAGTGAGGATGCGATGCACTCGGGGGAGGGGCGGAAGTGGGCGGGAAGAGGCAGGGTGGGGCCTTGGGGAAAGGGTGAAGTGGGGATGGGGCCTGGGGCAGAGCCGGGGGTCAAGCCCCCCCGGCACTTTGGAAAGTCGGTACCTGTTGTTATGTGACCTTAAGAAAATGTTAAAGGAGCAATTCCCAAGACACATCACTTCATTCTACCTTCTGTCTAATGCTGTTGGTTGAGAGCCAGCTGTAACTCATTATAAAAGAAGGCATTCAGTAGATTTGTAAATCAAAGTAAAAATAGCCTTATAAAAGCCTTCCACTGTGAGGGGATTTAGTAGGCTGCTGTAATGGCAATGTAGACCTGAATGCGTTATAATCTATTTTTCTTGGTTAAACAGAAAAGGTGTGTCAACACCGCTGCTGGGAGGTCTGACTCCCAGCTAGGGTAGATGTATATGCATTAGCTCTGCTTGTGCTCATGTGATAAAAATATCCGTGTGCTTGTGGTATCCTGTGAGGTGGCTTGGACTAGCTGCCCAAGTGTGATGATGTCACGCCGCAGGGAGGGGGGAGTGTTGACCTGGGAATGTGCCCTGGGGATGAGAGACCTGAGAGCCTGTCACCTGAGCCGGGAGGGGGAGGGGGAGGTAACACCTCTGCCCAGGAATGCGAAGAGAGGCTGCAGGAGAGAGCCTGCTGGGCGGGTTTAGTTTTCAGTTTGGGGCTGGGTGGAGGAAGGCAGGGAACCCCAGGGCTGGGGTCTAAGCTCCCTGCTCCCCCAGAAGGACTTGGCTGAGGGGTCCTGGTTGTACCCACAAGCTCTGTTTTGGACTGTGTTCCTGTTGTTCAATAAACCTTCTGTTTTACTGGCTGGCTGAGAGTCTCAGTGAATCCCAGGAAGAGGGGTGCAGGGCCTGGACTCCCCCACACTCCGTGACAACTGGTGGCAGTGGTGGGATGTACTGCACACCGTGAATGGTGCTTCCTGCACTAAGTGACTGGGGAACAGTAAAATGAAGGGGGATTGACGGGGACCAGGCTTGCTGAAGATTCAGAGAGAGATGGTTTCAGGGGGCAGTTAACCCCTGGGAGTGTGTGAACAAAGAGAAGGACTTTTGCAGTAACAGGGTCCCTCGGGGGATTGCAGTGAGCGGTCCCAGGGGCGGAGGAGTCTGCAGCTCAACCCTGGCAAAGAGGTGGTGACCTCAAGAAGGACTGGCACACGAGGGGTTTTTCCTGGAAACCGTAGAAAGCTGCCCAGGCCTGCGAGTGGCCAGCAGGGAGATGTACGCTAAACGCCTTAAGAGTGACCTGGTGGAGCCGTGCAGGCAGAGGGGGCTGCGCATTGGGAGGTCCACCAAGGAACAGCTGATTGCCCAGTTGGAGGAGAGGGATTGCTTGGATGACCCGAACCCTGTCCCTGAGGGAAGCTGCCTGGTGGATGCAGTGTGGGCCCTGGGGCCTGACCGGGCTGGGAGGGGTCAGACTGCAGCCGAGGACATCCCGAGACCCTTCCTACATAGGCCTGGGGAAGGGGTTGGGGGAAGCCCAGCGAATACCGAGGGCACCCTGATCCTCCCGGCGGAGCTCCCCATCCCTGGAGCGGATGCGGCTGGATTGGGAGAGGGAGATGAACATGGGGGAGCTGGAGGATCATGAAAAACAACGTCAACATGAGCAGGAGGAGAAGGAGAAACAACGTCAACGTGAGCAGGAGGAGAAGGAGAGGGAACATCAGGAGAAGGAGAGGCAACGTAGGCATGAGCAGGAGGAGAAGGAGAAACAAAGACAGCATGAACTGGAGCTGGCCAGGCTGAGGAGCAGTGGGGCCCTGGCTGCGGTGAGTGCGCGGGGACCCAAGACTGCAAGGAGCTTTGATAAGTGCTTCCTGGCCCAGCGTAAGGAGGGGGAGGACATAGATA
Organism: Eretmochelys imbricata; assembly: GCF_965152235.1. Taxonomy (NCBI): domain Eukaryota; kingdom Metazoa; phylum Chordata; order Testudines; family Cheloniidae; genus Eretmochelys; species Eretmochelys imbricata. The sequence goes on from NC_135574.1 coordinate 96,322,789, forward strand.
GCTTCCTGACGGCCTTTGAGAATGCCTGCGGGATGCACAGGGTTGACCCTGCAGACAGGCTCCAGTTTCTCACCCCCTTACTGGACCCCAAAGCTGTGGAGGTGTACAGCCAAATGACAGGGGCGGAGGCAGGGGACTATGAACTGTTCAAACAGGCCCTGCTCTGTGAGTTTGGGCTGACCCTCGAGATGTACCGGAGAAGGTTCTGGAGTCAAACGCCTGAGGTCACATACCTACAACTGGTCAACCGAATGCAGGGATATGCCCGCAAGTGGACAGCTGGGGCCCAAGCTAAAGAGGACCTACTTGACCTAATCGTACTGGAGCAACTGTTTCCACAGTATGCATCCGAAGAAGTGAGCTGTAGCTCACGAAAGCTCATGCTCAAATAAATTGGTTAGTCTCTAAGGTGCCACAAGTACTCCTTTTCTTTTTGTATGAACAGTGCCCTTCCGACCTGAGGCTGTGGTTGGTGGACAAAAAGCTAGAGAACCCGCAGCACGCAGGGCAGCTGGCCAATGAGTTTGTGAACAGTCGGTCAGGGGGTAGCAGGGAGGAGTCCCAAAAGAACAGGCTCCCCCCTGATGCAGAGAGAGAGTCACCATGGGGCCTCCCAGCGGGGAAATAGGGAGAACCCCCTCCAAAGGGGAACACCTGGCGTTGGGCCCTTCCGACCCGCTCGAGGGGACCAACGTGACCTGAGCTGCTATCACTGTGGCCAGAGAGGCCACGTACGGATCCAGTGCCCCAGGCTCAGGGACAGACTGAGCAGACCCAACCTACCCAGGGTTAACTGGGTAGGGACCCAGCTGGACGAGGGGCAGACGGCCCAGGCAAGGGGGGCTGCCAGTTTACCACCTGCTCAGGAGGGAAGAGTACCCCAGGCCAGCTCCGCCAGAGGGCTGGATACTCTGGACTCAGGGTGCTCGGTTTACAGGGTGGGCGCAGGGTTGTCCCTCCGGAGAGAGTGCCTTGTTCCCCTGGAGGTGGATGGGAGGAAGGTCAGTGGATACTGGGATACGGGCGCGGAGGTGACGCTGGCCCGGCCCAAGGTGGTGGCCCCAGATTGGGTGGTGCCCAACACCTACCTGACCCTGACGGGGGTGGGCGGGACCGCATTTAAGGTGCCCGTGGCAAGGGTACACCTGAAATGGGGGGCCAAGGAGGGCCCCAAGGATGTGGGGGTACACCACCATTTGCCCACTGAGGTTTTGATGGGGGAGACCTAGAGGACTGGCCAAGCAAGCCCCAGACCGCCCTGGTTGTGACCCGTAGCCAGAGCCGGCGAGGGGCACTGCACCCTGACCTTGGGGAGGGTACCACACCAGAGGCGCAGGACCCTACCCTGGTGGGGAGGGAGCGCCGAGGGTCACGGCTCAGAGAGGCTGTGGCCTCAGACCTGGCCAATGAGAGGGAACCGGTCCCCATCCCTTCCCCAGCCGCTGAGTTCCAGGCCGAGTTGAGGAAAGATCCCTCCTTGCGGAAGCTCAGGGACCTGGCCGACCTCAGTGTGGTACGGACCATGAGGAGAGGTTGCCAGGAGAGGTTCCTGTGGGAGAAGGGGTTCCAGTACCAAGAATGGGTTCCCACAAGGGAAGTAGAGTCCTGTGGGATCAGGAGGCAGCTCCCCAAGAAGTATCGCTGCAAGCTACTGTACCTGGCCCATGATATCCCCCTCTCAGGGCACCAGGGAATCCGGCGCACCTGGCAGAGGTTGCTACAGAACTTTTACTGGCCCGGGGTCTTTACCACGGTCCGGCACTATTGCCGATCCTGTGACTCCTGTCAGAGAGTGGGGAAGGCCCGGGACAAGGGGAAAGCGGCTTTGAGACCTTTGCCCATCGTAGAGGAGCCTTTCCAGAAGGTGGCCATGGACATCGTGGGACCTCTCAGCAAGACGACCCGGTCGGGAAGAAATACGTTCTGGTGGTGGTAGATTTTGCCACCCTCTACCCCGAGGCAGTGCCCTTAGCTTCCATTGAAGCAGACACCGTCGCGGATGCGCTCCTGACCATTTTCAGCCGAGTGGGATTCCCCAAGGAAGTCTTGACAGACCAAGGGTCCAACTTCATGTCGGCCCTGCTCCGGTGCTTGTGGGAGAAATGTGGGGTCCGGCACAACTGGGCCTCAGCTTATCACCCCCAGTCCAGTGGGCTGGTGGAGAGGTTCAATGGGACGCTAAAGATGATGCTGAAAACCTTTATGAACCAGCACCCGCAGGATAGGGACAAGTACTTACCTCACCTGCTGTTCGTGTACAGGGAGGTGCCCCAGGAGTCTACTGGATTTTCGCCTTTCGAACTGTTATATGGAAGGAGGGTAAGGGGCCCCCTGGACCTGATGAGAGACGAGTGGGAGGGCGAGGCCACTCCCAATGGAGAGTCAGTGGTGGAGTATGTCCTGATCTTCCGAGAGAGACTGGCTGAACTCATGGGCCTGGCCAGGGAGAATCTGGCCAGAGCCCAGAAGAAGCAGAAGGTCTGGTATGACTGCACGGCGCGGGCCCGTGCCTACGCCACCGGGGATCCGGTGTTGGTTCTCATCCCTGTGAGAAAGAACAAACTACAGGCTGCCTGGGAGGGCCCTTTCAAGGTTGTCAAGCAGCTCAATGAGGTAAACTATGTGGTGGAGCTGTCGAACCGGGCGCACCACCGCTGGGTGTACCATGTGAATATGATGAAGTCATATTATGCCAGGGGGAATGTGGTGTTGGCCGTGTGTGGACAGTGGGAGGAGCAGGGAGATGACCCTTTAGTAGATCAATTCCCTGGGACCAGAGCTGGTTCCCCCCTGGAAACAATTCCCCTCTCGGATCAGCTAACCACTGCCCAGCAAGCTGAGGTCAGGGGGGTGCTGCATGCATACCGACAGCTGTTTTCCAACCAGCCTGGACTCACTAATCTGACTGTCCACCGGGTGCAGACAGGGTTGCACCCGCCGATAAGATGCTCGCCCTTCCGAGTCACAGGGAAAACTGCTCAGGACCTGGAAAGAGAGGTCCGGGACATGCTGGCTTCGGGGGTGATCCAGCCATCTGCCAGCCCTTGGGCCTCGCCGGTGGTGCTGGCCCCAAAAAGGACGGGTCGGTCCGGTTCTGTGTGGACTATTGGAAGCTCAGTGCCATCACTGTATCTGATGCCTACTCCATGCCCAGGCCTGACGAGCTCCTAGACAAGCTGGGAGGAGCTCGGTACCTTACCACCATGGACCTTACAAAGGGCTACTGGCAAGTGCTGCTGGATGCAGATGCCCGTCTGAAATCGGCCTTTATCACCCCTCTGGGGCTCTATGAGTTCCTGACCCTGTCTTTCGGCCTCAAGGAAGCACCGGCCACCTTCCAGCGCCTGGTGGACCAGCTACTGAGGGGGATGGAAAGTTTTGCCGTGGCATATATTGATGACATCTGTGTCTTTAGCTAGACCTGGGAGGACCATGTGTCCCAGGTTAGACAAGTGCTGGACCGACTCCAGGGGGCTGGGCTGACTGTAAAAGTGGAGAAGTGCAAGGTGGGGATGGCTGAAGTATCTTACCTGGGCCATCGGGTTGGGAGTGGCCGCCTAACGCTGGAACCAGCCAAGGTGGAGGTGATCAGAGACTGGCCTGCTCCCCACACCAAAAAGCAGGTCCAAGCCTTTATTGGGATGGCAGGATACTACCGAAGATTTGTGCCCCACTTTAGTGCCATCGCCATCCCCATCACTGAGCTATGCAAGAAGGGGAAGCCAGACAAGGTGGTCTGGACCGAGCAGTGCCAGGAGGCTTTCTGGGTGCTGAAAGAGGCTCTGGTCAGTGGCCCAGTTCTGGCAAACCCAGACTTTGACAAGCTATTTGTGGTGTTCACTGACACCTCAGACACGGGACTGGGGGCGGTGTTAATGCAGGAGGATGAAAAGGGGGAGAGACACCCCATCGTGTACCTGAGCAAGAAGTTCCTACCCCGGGAGCAACACTACGCGGCCATCGAGAAGGAGTGCCTGGCCATGATGTGGGCCCTCAAGAAACTAGAGCCCTATCTCTTTGGGCGACACTTCACCATGTACACCGACCACTCTCCCCTGACCTGGCTGCACCAGATGAAAGGAACCAACGCCAAACTCCTGAGGTGGAGCTTGCTCCTGCAGGATTACGACATGGACATGGTCCACGTGAAGGGAAGTGCCAACCTGATAGCGGACGCGCTGTCCCAGAGAGGGGACCCCGAACTTCCCCAGGTCACTGGTCAGAGTGACCCCGCTCAGTTCAGTCTCGAAGCGGGGAGAGATGTGACGCAGCAGGGAGGGGGGAGTGTTGACCTGGGAATGTGCCCTGGGGATGGGAGACTTGAGAGCCTGTAACCTAAGCCGGGAGGGGGAGGTAACACCTCTGCCCAGGAATGTGAAGAGAGGCTGCAGGAGAGAGCCTGCTGGGGGGGTTTAGTCTTCAGTTTGGGGCTGGGTGGAGGAACGCAGGGAACCCCAGGGCTGGGGTCTAAGCTCCCTGCTCCCCCAGAAGGACTTGACTGAGGGGTCCTGGTTGTACCCACAAGCTCTGTTTTGACTGTGTTCCGGTTGTCCAATAAACCTTCTGTTTTACTGGCTGGCTGAGAGTCTCAGTGAATCCCAGGAAGAGGGGTGCAGGGCCTGGACTCCCCCACACTCCGTGACACCAAGTCCATCCCATTTGAGGTCCTGTGTATGTAGTTAGACGTGCCCAGTCTGAGCTGCTGTCTGTGCCACTGCAGCCTCTCAGTGATTTTTAGCGTGCTAGCTGGAGCATAGCTAGTGCGTGTATGTCTACCCAAGCTGGGAATCACACACCTCCAGCTCCGACGTAGACATAGCCAAAAATTGGGGTTATCTTATGCATTTCTAAATTTGTTAGGATTTTTATATATAGATAGATATATATACTGAGTTTTTAGGTTCTTCAGTCTTACTAAAGTAATAATAAGGAGCTCTTATACATCTTTTTTCAGTTCATAGTTCTCAAAGCTCTTTACAAAAGAGGGTAAATATCCTTAGCACCATTTCACAGATGTGGAAACTGAAGTCCAGAGTTGCAGTGACTTGATCAAAGTCATAACTGAGGTGTCATGAGTGCAGTGCCATATCCATTGGATCATGCTGCCGTTTTGGTGATGCTGATGGGTGACTGTGTGTGAAATCTGAATCTGCTGTTTACTTAGGCGTAGAAGGATTAGATTTTTATTGATAAATGTCGATTTTTACCATACACACACAAACTGATAAGATCTTTCCATAGATGATAATCAAAATTTACAGATAGGCAAAGTAAGAAAAATACTGCTTGAGAACTTATTAGTGTTTGATTTAAGGATATTTACTTTGTATATTTTGACATGTGATGTTGACAATTTGTATTTTAATGGTTATAAAGCTTGAACTCTTTGAATATGTGTCTACTGTTATTAAATAATTATTTTCGGACACCCTTGTTGTCTGACATCCTCCCAATTCCTTGCAGCTGTAAACATTTAAATGTATAAATATTAAGAGAGCTTAAAAATAAACAGGTTTCAGAGTAGCAGCTGTGTTAGTCTGTATCCGCAAAAAGAAAAGGAGTACTTGTGGCATCTGAGAGACTAACCAATTTATTTGAGCATAAGCTTTCGTGAGCTACAGCTCACTTCATAGCATACTAATCTAAGGTGCCACAAGTACTCCTTTTTAAAAAATAAACATTATCCATCAAAATTACAAAAAAATAAAAATCAAATTATGCAAAGATTGTTTCTACAGATGAGTAATTAATGTCCACTAAAGAGGAGGGAATTTTCTGTAATAACCTATGCTGCTAATTTAGTCTCTTACATAGTGTATTTTGTCATTTTAATAGATAATTGGGTTTGTTTAATTGAATTACAGTAAGGTTTGTTTTGAAAATTGAGAGAGCTAGTAGAGATTATTGTTATAGTTGTGTTTCAGTGGTAGTTGAACATGTTCATTATTTTAGAGCACGAAATAGTGTGCCAGCCCGCAAATTTGCCCTGAGTCAGTTTAAGCTTCTTGGCTTTTCTGTTTCTGCTGCAGGATGTGTATCAGTGTGGGCACTTGTTGCCATTTCAGAGAGCTGTTTTCCTGCAGGGTGGCTGATGCATGGATTTATGAAGACATTTCACTCAAGATTAATTGTTTGCACCAGTTTTTATCTGAAAAGAAAGATTTTTGGCTCCGCAACGGAAGTCTGGAGCAAGGCGTGATGCTCTGGCAAAGCATCTGACTTCCCTTAATTTTGCAAGCAGCTATAATTTATTTAGCTTGAAATCACTTATTCATCAGGTTACATCAGATCTGATGAGAGGGTAGCTGTGCCTAGAGCTGATTGAGCTCCTGTGGCACTGAGCTGAATGAAGGGGACTTGTTGGGCAGGCTAGAGTGGAAAGGCTGGGAAGTATCTGTCTAGTGGAATCTGATGTAGGCTTCTAATAGAATAATTCTGTGCAATATATTTGGATAGTGTAAAGTTTATGGGAGGCTCCTCTTAGAGAAAAGAATTAACATTAATATTGTGGTGAGGTGAGATTAATATAGTTAGGATGAGTATTCTTTTAATTATATTGTTGTGAGGTGATACAATGTAATTAAGATAATATTCTCCTTATTATATTAATCTCATCTCTCTACAGTAGGCATGTGGGGGCACAAACAGATAAAGATCCTTTTAAGGTGATTTAAAATGCCTATTGGCTTAATTAAAAAAAAACAAAAAACACCTTACTGCATGTATGCATGTTGCTGGATTTCCAGTGACCCCGTCTGTGGAGCATAATGTGCATGTGCCACAGGATGTTATGCTGATTGTATACCAGTTGCCAGGGAAACTTTTACAGGACACGCATTGTGGAACTGTTCCCAGTGGGAAAAGGATGTCCATTAAAAGTGAAATGAGGAGGGAAGGTTTGTGTGATTTACTAAGAGTTGTGTTAAAGTTGTAAGCTGACACTGTACATTTCAAGGTTTTTTCCTGGTTCTGCTTGTGGGCGAGGGGCTCTGCAGGGACATGTGAGATCTTGGCCTAGCGGACAGCCTATATAGTAAGTGGGGGTGGGTTGTGCCTCTTTGTTTTAGGGAGCAACCTTCTTTCTCCCTCTCTGATTTTGGTTACTCTGTGTTATTGTTCTGGATTCTAATAATAAAAGTAATATTACATTGCAACCTTCCAGCAAGAGTATTTGAAGGTTTTTTTTTATCTAGCTTTTCTGTGTCTGTGCTGGGGAACGTAGCAGTTTGTGCCTATTTTTTCTTTCCATATCTGTTTGAGGGCTTAAGGGGAGGTTGTTTTTGGTTGGCTGATTTTTTGTTTGTTTGTTCGTACAGAGGGTGAAAATGGAAGAGGGTTTCTGTTTTTATTATATATATAGATATAGATATATAATACAATATCAAAAATATCAAGTTTTAACTCCTTGTTTTTCTGGAGGTTTTCCTTGGAGGTTCCGAAGATGTGGACTGGGAGGTCTCTGTCTATAAGTGAAGGGGCAGAATGTCAAATTGTTAACAAAAAAGAGCTTTTCTTCCAGTTGATTGTTAGGTATTTGAGTTAAAGTAACAGTTTTCAATAGTCTAAAGCAAAATTCTTTTCATGGTCAGATTTCCATTTTTTGGTATCTGTGATGTTATAAGCCTACTACTACTCCAGTCATAAAGTCTTCCGGAGAAAACAGGGGAAACAAGACAATTTCTAGTGTCAGAAAGAAACAAATGAAAAATCACCTCTTTTTAGGGTGGAGCTGGGGTGGGAATTGAGGCAAACTTTATACATCATAAAGAAGCAGAAAAAAAGCGGGGGAGCACTATCATAATATGTTTTCTTTTTGTAGGTTACCTTGAAGGGAGTCTGAAACAGGGAGTGGCCCAGGTTCACCTGCGGGGTAGATTGCAAGTGCTGAATTAAACAGACACTGTCACCTTAAATTTTTTTTTAAATGGACTAATGTGAAATTTTCCAGTTTCTGACAGAGCATCCTTTAAGGACTAAGAAAATAGTCTTGACATTTTAAAACATTGTAAGGGTTTTTCTGCTCCCCTATCACTGTTTATAAGGCCCGCCCCCCCACCCCCCAGCAAATTAACCATAGCTAACTCATACAGGAATCAATAGGAATCTTTCCCTTATTTTAGTGGGAATTTATCCAACCCCCCCTTGTCAAAATTGGTGGAAACCAACAGAGACTGGAGGCTTTGGCTTGAAAATCATTGTTATACATTTAGATAGATGTGGGAAATAGAATATCAGTTGTTACTCAGATGCCAGGGTGTGGGAGCACTACACCAGGGGTTCTCAAACTAGGGGTCAGGACCCTTCAGGGGGTCACGAGGTTATTACATGGGGGGTCACGAGCTGTCAGCTTCCACCCCAAGCCCCACTTTGCCTCCAGCATTTATAATTGTATTAAATATATAAAAACATGCTTTTAATTTATAAGGGGGGTCTCACTCAGAGACTTGCTATGTGAAAGGGGTCACCAGTACAAAAGTTTGAGAAGTTGAGGCACTACACAGATGCCTGTAAGTAAGTAAATAAATAAAATAGTTGTGTTGCCTGTCAGAACTGCCTTATATGAAATACTATTCTTGGTGCTTAAATACAAAGACAGCTGTGAAAGACACTAATCTGAGTGATGTCGGTCCTATTGTAATGGAAATGCAGATAGCTAAAACTCTTTTTGTCTGCTGAGTGGCATATTTTCTCTTTTCCCAACCTGCCCAACGAAACATGATAGGTTATCCATTAGTGTGATGTGGCTAACCCAAGTATCTCCTGTAATAGCAATTTATTCATTCACCAGACAGGTAATGTACTGCTGCATCCAAAGTCTATCGTTTAGTCACAGAAACCTGCCATACAGTGCTCAGACTCAATTTATTTTAAGAATAACTTTCTGGATTGGATTCTGGGGTTCAAATCTGGCCCCAAGTTTTGTTTTTTCACCAAAATAAAAAAAAGTTTCTGTAAAATTGAAAACGGTAGAAATGTTTATATCAAATTAATTCCAAAGGAAGCATTTTTTGTTAAATAAATCTTCCTGAGTGGTTGCTGTGAAGGACATGGTAGTGATCTGTAATATTTAATAAATATTATAGGTTCCATCTTATCGATTGTTCTTGTGTTGTTTGCTGTCTGATTACAAGGGGTTAATTCAAGCAGGAGTTAGTGGCCTGTACCCAGGAGAAGGACAAGTACTCCTTTTCTTTTTGCGAATACGGCTGTTACTCTGAAATAGCTTCAGATGGCCTCCCATTTACCAATACTTAAAGGACAGTGCAGGTGTCATTACTTCTAACCATGCTGAGCTCAACAGTCTGGTTGGCAGGGTGGGTCGGATCCCAGCCTGTATTCACAGGGGGGGATCCAACTCCACCTAGGAAAAACTGGAACAAAGACTTTTGTATGGATGAAAAGATAGTTCCTGAAGGACTGGGGAGAGTAGGCAGCAAACTGCTGGGGAGCAGACTAAATTCCAATCCCCAAAGGTTGGAGTGTCTGGGATAAACTAGGCTTACTCTTTAGGTAAGAAGAAAAGGAGGACTTGTGGCACCTGAGAGACTAACAAATTTAAATTTGTGCCACAAGTCCTCCTTTTCTTTTTGCAAATACAGACTAACACGGCTGCTGCTCTGAAACCTGTCTTTAGGTGAGATAGACCTGCATATAAACTTTTTATTGTATTACACACCCTTTTCTCTGATTAGGCCTTGTTCCTCCTGTTGAGATTAAATGATTCTTTTGTTTTGAAAAGATTGTGTTAGGTCACTGTGTTCACCACTACTCCCAACAGGAAGAACCACAGGTAGCTGCTCCCAGTCAGACCTGCTGAGGAGTGAGTGGGAGAATTGAAGGATTCCACCCTGAGTGAAGTGAAGGCTCAGGGCTACTCACCTGAATGCATGCGCTCAAATGGTATGTCTACACACCAACTCAGGCTTGCGGGGCTCAGGGTGCGGGGCTGTTTCATTGCTGTGCAGATTTCTGGGCTCAGGGTGAAACCTGGGCTCTAAAACCTTGTGAGGTGGGAAGGGTCTCCGAACTCAGGTTCCATCTTGAGCCTAGAAGTCTACACAGCAGTGAAACAGCCCTGCCCCGTGAGCCCGAGTTGGCTGGCATGGGCCAGCCGTGCCTGTGTAGTTGCTGTGTAGACATAGCCAAAGGGACTAGAGAGGGGTCAAAGGTGAAGCTAGGCCTGAAACAGTGAGAGTTGCAACCACATTCTGCTGCATTGTGTTAGTGCATAATAATAATATGTAGCACTTATATAGCGTTTTTCACTGGCCAGGCTGAGAGAAATGCAAATAGTAAACAAAATCAGAGAGAGGAAAAATAAAGTGAGATTTTTTAATAATCTGTTGTGTATAATGCTAGGTGGTGTCATTAGTCCAGACAAAAGGATTTTTTGTTTAAAAAAATATATAGACCAAGATTTTCAAAGTGACTCATGATTTGTAGTGCCTCAGTTTTTGGATGCCAAACTTGAGGCACCTTAAAATGCTCTGCTTTTTAGCACTGTCTGAAAAGCAAGCCCCTCTAAGGTGTCACAGATTGGAAATTCAAAATGTGACTCACCCCAAATCACTGCCTTCTCCCTGGATTTGATGGTGGTCTGAAGGCTCTATGCTTCGCTGATGAGGCTGCCGCAAATTGGCTTGGCATGTTCTGCATTCAGTAAGAAGACTAGTCACTTTTGGAAATTTTGGCCATTATTTTTAATCTTACAGTGTCTTTCTTACACTATGCCATTTGCAAAGGAAGTTACATGCCAGACTGGTACGAATCATGCACTTGTAGTACAGTGCTCGGGACTCTGGGTTAGATGTGGTAAAAAAACACATCAACCCTGTATTCATGCTACTGCTCTCGCCATTGCTACTGCCCGTAGAAAAGACCTGATAACCTTTGGTTTATGTCTTTTTCTTTTTCTTAACTACAATTTATCTAATTAAGAACACAAGAATATTATAAGCAAATGTATTAATTGGAGGAATCTGTTTATAGTGTCCTTTATATGAAACTGTGTTTCTGAGGATCAGTGTACATGTTGAGGGTTTCTTAAAGTTAGTTGGTAGATGTATGTGAGAAATCTTCCGTAATTTTCCATTACTGTTTTCTTAGTTTTGAGACTACACATATGCCCTTCAAAACTTGCTTGTCCGGTTTTGATAAAAATAAACAAACTGCAAATCTGAAAACTAAGGCCCTAGTGGGTTTGAATTGTAGATGGGCCATTAATAGGCTGTTAGTTTTACTTTTTAGTGAACCAGATGATTCAGGTCTCCCTAAAAGTGATGCAATCTTACGCACACAGATAAAGGTCATCACCTTCTCCAGAGCAGAAAATGCAAGTCACTAAGAGTCTGGAGCCAAGATCAACCATGATGTAACAGGTTGCAATTTCAGCATAGATAGTAACTTTGCACAAGTTTACCCAAGGACTGACTATAACCATATGTCTGCAAAGTGAGCTGTAGCTCACGAAAGCTTATAGCCTCTAAGGTGCCACAAGTACTCCTTTTCTTTTTTCAATCTGATCATAGTGCACTGCTGCTGTTGCACCAGATTTAGATTGGGGCTGTAGTTATTTTTGACTAACAAACCTTATTTTCCAAGGGTTTTTTAGTATATACAAAACATTTTTCCTTCTCTCACTATGTATGTATATGTAAAAAGAAAAGGAGTACTTGTGTGGCACCTTAAAGACTAACAAATTTATTAGAGCATAAGCTTTCATGAGCTACAGGTCAATTCATCGGATGCATAGGGTGGAAAATATAGTGGAGAGATTTTATATACACAGAGAACATGAAACAATGGGTGTTACCATACAGGCTGTAATGAGAGTGATCAGGTAAGGTGACCTATTAAGAACAGGAGAGCGGGAAGGGGGGGGACCTTTTATAGTGATAATCAAGGTGGGCCATTTCCAGCAGTTGACAAGAACAGTAGGAGGGGAAATAAACAAAGGGAAATAGTTTTACTTTGTGTAATGACACATCCACTCCCAGTCTTTATTCAAGTCTAAATTAATTGTGTCCAGTTTGCAAATTAATTCCAATTCAGCAGTATCCTTGCAACAAAGCCCGTCGCCAACTGTGTCCACATATCTATTCAGGGGACACCGTCATAGGGCCTAATCACATCAGCCACAGTATCAGAGGCTCGTTCACCTGTGCATCTACCAATGTGATATATGCCATCGTGTGCCAGCAATGCCCCTCTGCCATGTACATTGGCCAAACTGGACAGTCTCTACGTAAGAGAATAAATGGACACAAATCACACGTCAAGAATTATAACATTCAAAAACCAGTCGGGGAACACTTCAATCTCTTTGGTCACTCGATTACAGACCTAAAAGTGGCAATTCTTCAACAAAAAAAACTTCAAAAAAAAAAAAAGCGAGAGACTGCTGAATTGGAATTAATTTGCAAACTGGATACAATTAACTTAGGCTTGAATAGAGACTGGGAGTGGATGGGTCATTACACAAAGTAAAACTATTTCCCCTTGTTTATTTCCCCTCCTACTGTTCTTGTCAACTGCTGGAAATGGCCCACCTTGATTATCACTACAAAAGGTCCCCCCCTGCTGTCCTCCTGGTAATAGGTCACCTTACCTGATCACTCTTGTTACAGTCTGTATGGTAACACCCATTGTTTCATGTTCTCTGTGTGTATAAAATCTCCCCACTATATTTTCCACTCTATGCATCCGATGAAGTGAGCTGTAGCTCACGAAAGCTTATGCTCAAATAAATTTGTTAGTCTCTAAGGTGCCACAAGTACTCGTTTTCTTTTTAGGGATACAGACTAACATGGCTGCTACTCTGTAACCTGACCTTATGTATGTATATATAGTTCAGTTCTAAACTACTGTTATACACCCCTGTGGATTGTATTGAATTTGTTTCTGATAATTAATTAGGCCTTAGTAGAGCTCATTGCAGGGTTGGGTCTTAGGCTGTAGTTAGGATAAATTTAAGAATCACATGTGTTTTTATGGCAAAGAGTCCTGTGGCATCTATAAACTTAACAGACATGTTAGAGAGTGGTCACTTTGGATGGGCTATTACCAGCAGGAGAGTGAGTTTGTGGCGGGGGGGGCGGAGGGTGAGAAAACCTGGATTTGTGCTGGAAATGGCCCAACTTGATGATCACTTTAGATAAGCTATTACCAGCAGGACAGTGGGGAGGGAGGAGGTATTGTTTCATGGTCTCTGTGTATATAATGTCTTCTGCAGTTTCCACGGTATGCATCCGATGAAGTGAGCTGTAGCTCACGAAAGCTCATGCTCAAATAAATTGGTTAGTCTCTAAGGTGCCACAAGTACTCCTTTTCTTTTAACAGACATATTGGAGCATAAGCTTTCGTGGGTTTTTAGCTTTTTTCTTTTTAGCTTTTCTTCACCTTGTGTCTCGTGTTTCTAAGGCCTTGTCTACATATTAGTTTTCACCAGTTTGAACAGGTGTAAACCCCTATGCAGATGTTCTTATTTCTGTTTAAAGTAGCGTATTTCAGTTTACTGTAATAATAATACCTTACTCACACATACTCTTGTCATCAATAGATCTTAAAGCACTTTACAAAGGAAGTCAGGATCATTATCTCCATGCTACAGATGGGGACACTGAGGCAGAGAGCCGTGAAGTGTGACTTGCCCAAGGTCAGACATCAGCAGAGCCGGGAATAGAACAAAGGTCTCTGGCATCTGAGTTAAGTGCTCTATCTGCTAGGTCAGAGGTGGGCAAACTACGGCCTGTGAGCCACATCTGGCCCGTGGGACCGTCTTGCCCGGCCCCTGAGCTCCTGGCCAGGGAGGCTAGTCCCTGGCCCCTCCTCTGCAGCCACGCTGCCGCACGGGCAGCACGGTCCTGCAGCACAGAGCGGCAGTGTGTCTAGCTCTGGCCGGGTGGCTGCCAGACATGCTGCTCTGAGCAGCATGGTAAGGGGGTGGGGAGTTGGGTAAGGGGCAGGAGGTCCCGGGGGGCATTCAGGGGACAGGGAGCAGTTGGATGGGGCAGAGATTCTGGCGGGGTAGGGGATGGGGAACGAGGGGGATGTCCCAGAGGGACGGTCAGGGGAAAAGGAGCGGGGTGGGGAGGTTGGATGAGTGGGAGGTTCTGAGGGGGGTAGTCGGGGGTGGGAAGTGGGAGGGGGCGGATAGGGGGCAGGGACCAGGCTCTTTGAGGAGGCACAGCCTTCCTTACCTGGCCCTCCATACAGTTTCGCACCCCGATGTGGCCCTTGGGCCAAAAAGTTTGTCCACCCCCTTCCACCTCCTTCCATTTAGTTTAAACCTGTTTCTAATCTATTTAAGATAAACTAAATTAAGCTGAGTTTAAATTGATATTCAGTGTCCACCCAGCCTTTTGCACTGCGTTAAATAAATCAGTTTAAAAATGCACCTTAAGTTAAAACTGTGCATCTCTGTTGATAGGCAAGTCTAACTATACAGAGAAGGAATTAAGCAGTCAACATGTCTCCCCTTAAAAAGAGGCTATTGTAACATTATGGAGGGATTGGGGAGGCCTCAGCTGTGAGCACTGTTGTCAAACATCATAGGGGTTATGTGATAGCAGTATTGTTCATTACATTTTCATGCTAAAGGCCACTTAACAAATTCCCTTTGTACGGTAGGCTTTTGGATCTTAAAGTACAGCTGTGACAATGTGTTTAAGATTTTTAAACACAAACTCCATTATTTTTGTTTTTGTAACACAAGTTCTTCGAGTGATGGCCCCTATATGAATTCCATATGCGTGCCATGCGCCGGAACTGGAACTGCTTGTAGTAGTTTCTGTTGGCCGTGTGGTGTGTCCAAGGCTTTAAGAGGCTATGTGGGTCGACGCCGCTCCAGTTCCCTCTTACTGCTGCATGGCCAGAGTCGGAACCCCTCTTGCTCTTAGTCCACTCAGAAAATCTTGTCCGTTCCTTCCGAACTTCTGTAAATAGTTTTTCTAGTTGTATATAGTTATCTACCAGTTTTTAGTTAGTTAGGTCTCCCCTATTGGACTTTTTTCCCCTTGCAGGGCACTCCCCCATCCTGTGCTCCGTGCTTGCGCTCCTTTTCTGTGAGCGATGAGCATCAGCGCTGTCTCTATTTTCCCTGCAAAGCCCACGTTGTCGCCTGCTGCTCAGTCTGCCGGTCATTCCCGCCTCGAACTCAGAAAGCTAGGGAACTTTGCCTCCACAAACACCTGATGGAGGAGACTATGTGTCCACGGTGCAATCGGATCTGGCACTGTCGGATCTGCTGGAGCGGGCCCTTCCCATGCAGCACCAGTGGAATCGACACAACCGCTGCAGGCCTACGGGGAACATAAGAAACATGGATATGGGCATAAGGGCGGCTTCCTAATGCAACCACCTCTAAATGCTGCATTGCTTCCTCAAGCCTTCCTCCAGGTCAGGTGAGAAGTCACATGTTGACATGGCTGCTCTGCCTCCTAAGAAATCTCTTACAGAGCATAAGTCCAAGCACTGCCATGAACTGCCAGAGCCACCTCCAGCCATGGTAACTGGTCCATCGCCTTCATCTCCGGCACTGTCGATGCTGCCAGGGCCATCCAGACTTTCACGCCCCGACCCACGCACACCACGATGCTTGTCCTCACTGACGCCTATGTCAGAGCTCATGCTGCCATATGCTGGCTCCCCTCGGCACCCAGGTCTCCGGTCGCCTTGAGGCTTCCATCTCCAGCAGATGAACCTCTCCTGTTGCAGCAGCACCCTGCTTTTCTCTGCCTCACACCGTCAGTACCGCCAGTGGCTGACCCTCTTCTGCTCCAGGAGCACCCTGTTCCACCCCATCTTGCGCTGACAGCATCAATGGCCCTATCTCTGCTGGACCCATCCTCAGATTCTGAGTGGTCCTCCGAGCCGGACCCCACATTCTCCCCCGCACGCTCCTATAGCCCGGACCCTCAGTGCTAGCTGTTCCCTCAGGTGTATGGCCCTTCCACCGAGGCGTGGTTTCATTACCCCTGGGGGCCACTGTTAGGGGGCTTATTCCTTCACCCGCTTCCTTCCCTGGTCCTTCTCGCATGAACAGAGAGCAACAATACCCGAAGTCCAAAGGTGCAAACAATTCGATGTTTATTGGGGTGAACTTCCAGCAAGCATGATTCCAGTTTCCTTCCTTAATATCCTCCTTCCCAGCTCTGACACCACAGAGCCTTACACCTGTGTCCCTGTTCCCATTCTTGCCCTTAGCCAAACATTATTCCAGTTTCCTTACCCCCATTCCCTGTTCCCATTTCCCCTCTTTAGCAAAACATGATTCCAGTTTCCTTACCCACATTCGTTGTTCCCATCTCCCCCTTTAGCAAAACATGATTCCAATTTCCTTACCCACATTCCCTATTCCCATTTTCCCCACACACACCCACCCCCTCACTTCCTGATTGACTGCAGACTATATAGTAAAACTTGAGTTCTGCTTTGCTATACCTTAACCAATCATTTTCTTGAAATTTAACTAACCAATCCTAACATATTGTAACATGATTATGTAACCAATTATTATCCCACCACTTTAATTAGTTTACACCCAGCAAAATTAATTATACAGCAGACAGGAACAATCACAGAACCAGACAGAGATTATACAGACAAACAATAGCAAAGTGGGAACTATAATGACAAAACAATACAGAAGTGAGGATTTCACATCCCAGCTATTGATAAGTGAGTTCTTGCCAGACAGGATGCTATCAAACTAAGTTTCCTTTTACATTTTCTAGGCACTTCCCTTTCTCTGGAGGCGATAGGCACTATCAGGACAGGATTGTATTCCTAAGAACCCAATAATACCTTCTTTCAATGTGACTAGTTTGGAATGTGAGGATGTGACCATTTGCTTCCCAGCTTATGGCTGCCTCTGTTGCTTAGCCAAAGGCCTTAGCCTAAGAACAGGGCCTCAGACTGTCACAGTAAGAGAAGGCCCTTACACCGGCAGACAGTGATTTTGATTCTCTTTTGTACCTCTATAACTAGCCAAGTGATAAGAATACACCTAAATTCTTAGAGTATAGGCCTTTACAGACAGGCCTGAATATCTATATCCTAACAGCCACCAATGCCCAGTGACCCATATGCCTGGCCCTACTGGCCTGCTTGGGATCCTTACCAGGACAGCGGGGTACCATTGCTGCCACCTCACCGGCTGTACCCTGCCTGCACCGCCTCTTCTTCCGTCTGCGACAAACCCTGGGAAGTCACTGCACCCACCACTGGCACCGCTGGTCCTTACTGGAGCCTCCTCATCAGCGGACGACATGCACATCCTGCCTTCCTTCCCCCGCGACGACCATAGTCAGTGTGATGGGTTGGATCACAGAAACCCCCTTTGGGAATTGCCACCTGATGTGCTGAGACTACCTCTGAACCCGTTTTCCCTGGCAGCTTGGGACTTCAGTGCCCTGTCTGGTTGTGACAGACACGCTAGCCTGCTGCAAACACAGACCCAGGTCTGAACCACGTCCCCCAAAAGCTGCAGGCTTAACTGAAAACAGCTTAAGAAGTGTTCCTGTCTCCAACACTCAGGTACCCAGCTCCCAATGGGGTCCAAACCCCAAATAAATCCATTTTACCCTTTATAAAGCTTATACAGGGTAAACGCATCAAATGTTTGCCCTCTATAACACTGATAGAGATGCGCAGCTGTTCCACCCCCCCCCCCCCGGAATTAATTCAAACTCTGGATTAATTAATAAGTAAAAAGTGATTTTAGTAAATATAAAAAGTAGGATTTAAGTGGTTCCAAGTAATAACAGACAGAACAAAGTGTATTACCAAGCAAAATAAAATAAAACACACAAGTCTAAGCCTAATACAGTAAGAAAACTGAATACAGATAAAGTCTCACCCTCAGATATTTCAGTAAGCTTCTATCACAGACTGGACTCCTTCCTAGTCTGGGCCCAATCCTTTCCCCTGGTACAGCCCTTGTTCCAGCTCAGGTGGTAGCTAGGGGATTTCTCAGGACTTCAGCCCCCTTTGTTCTGTTCCACTCCCTTATATATCTTTTGCACAAGGTGGGAATCCTTTGTCCCTCTCTGGGTTCCCACCCCTCCTTCTAAATGGAAAAGCACCGGGTTAAAGACGGATGATCACATGTCACTGTATGACTTCATTACCCACTTGCCAGTACACAGGTATAGAGGAAGACTTACAAATAAACACAGACATCTACAGTCAATTGTCCTGATTAATGGGAGCCATCAAGTTTCCAAACCACCATTAATGGCCCACACTGCATAATTACAATAGGCCTTCAGAGTTATATTTCATATTTCTAGTTTCAGAGACAAGAGTGATACATTTATACAAATAGGATGACCACACTCAGTAGATTATAGGCTTTGTAATGATACCTTACAAGAGACCTTTTGTTGGAAGCATATTTCAGTTACATTATATTTACTCATTAGCATATTTTCATAAAATCATATAGAGTGCAACGTCACAGTCAGTACCAGGACCTGCTTTGGCGCATGGCTGCAGCTCTCAACCTTCCCGTGGAAGACGTTCAGGACCCACAGAACCAGTTCCTGGACATCCTGCAACCTTCTGGGCCTTCTTGTACTGCCCTACCTAGCCACAAAGCCATCCTACAGCCAGCTCAAGGAGTCTGGCACACCCCGGCTTCCTGTGCCTGTACCCCAAAGTGGGCGGAATGCCGGTACTTTGTGCCATCTAAGGGTACGGACTCACCTGTCTCCCAACTTGCTCATGGTTCATGCAGCGACTGAGTGTGCCCAACAGCAACACCTCAAGGCCACCCCTCCTCATCAGGTGGTGAAGAAACTTGACCTGCAAGGGCACAAGGTCTACTCCTTCGTAAGCCTCCAGTTCTTCACTGCCAACTACCAAGCCATCTTGGCGGAGTATGACTTCCTCTCTTAATCCAAGTTGACGGAGTTCCGGGCCTTTCTCCCGACAGAGAAACAGCAGGATTTTCAGGCCCTGTTGGTCGAGGTTAAGCTAGTTGCCAAAGTGGCCTTCCAAGCCGCGGTTGATGTTGCTGACTCCACATTGCGCTCTCTGGTGTCCGGGGTGGTGCTCCGCCCGGATTCCTGGCTTCAGTCCTCTGGCTTTCGCAAGCAGGTCCAGACCATCCTAGAGGACAACCACAAACTCTTCAGCGATAAAATGGATAAGTCTTAAAGACTCCTGTGCCACCCTCTGGTCACTTGGTATCTATGCCCTGGCCCCAAATTGCAGACAACGGCGGTCGTCCTTCCGACCCCACCCTCACACTGCCTACCAGCCCTACCCTCAACACCTGCAGACCCATTTCGCCAACGCCCACGCACACAGTGACCTCGCTATTCTTCCGCTGCCACTTCCACCACCTCTAACTTCTCACAACATTCATCCAAGCAGTCCTTTTGACTCTTCCTCCGAGACCCACGAACCTCACTCCACTCCTTCCACAGCACCTCTGATCATTTTCAGGGGACTTCTTGCCCTGTTTGCCCACAACTGGGACAAGATCACTACCAACTGCTGGGTGCTGCATGTTGTTCACCAGGGGTACCCCATAGAGTTCCTCTCATTCCCTCCTTGTGGCCTGCCCCATGGTGGCCGTAATCCTTCCCATTGCGATCTCCCCCGAGAGAAAGTGAACACCTTCCTCCGTAAGGGTGCCACAGAATGTGTCCCGTGCAGCTACCATGGCCGTAGTTTCAACTCCCCTATTTCCTTGTGCCGAAGAAGGGGGGTGGCCACCGCCCCAATTTGGATCTGTGGTTGCTGAACAAATGCATACACAAGTTCTTCTTCAAGTGCTTGTTCACATCCATTCCACATTAGGTGTGCGTGCGCCGCGTGCACGAGCGTCGGAAACTTTTTCCCTTAGCAGCTCCCGTCGAGCCAGCAGGGCCCCCCGAGTGGCGCCACTGCGCCGTGCATATCTACCCCCACCGGCCCGACGCCCTCCAGTTCCTTCTTACTGTCCGTGGCGGTGTTGGAACAACCTCTCTCTCTCTCTCTCTCGTAGAAGAGCAGTCCCTTAGTCTTTAGAGTAGCTGTTATCAGTTCGTAGACATACCTATTGTGGACACTTAAGTCATTAGGTGCTTGGAGGCCTCCAGCACCTGCCCCAGGCCGCGGGGCATACCGCAGGCCCACAGCTTCAAGGCTTGCGCCACGTGCCGCAAACCTATGCCAATTAGTCACCCCCACGACTCGTGTCTATGTTGCCTGGGGAATGGACATCAAACTGGACGGTGTAGGATTTGCAAGGGTTTTAAGCCAAGGACAAGGAAAGAAAGAGACTTTCGTCTAAAGTAACTGTTGATGGAGGCTGCATTGCAGCCGCAGGGCCCGGCGCACCCAATGCCAGCTCAGGCTTCCTCAGTGCGTAGTGCCCCGGAGCCGTCGAGAGACCTGGCACCAGCTAAGCGCTGTAAACTGTTGGCCCCAGAGCGCCAGCTAGGCCCCGGCACTTCTCGTCCTCCCTGGTGCGGCCCCTGGCGCAGCCGAAAGGAAGGCACAGTCGTTCCCCACACAGGAGGCTGGCGCCTTTAAGCCGCAGCCTCCCCCTCCACATCAGTACCAGCCTCGCCATTGGCATGAGCCTTACCGTAGGCGAGGCAGGGATAACAGGCAATGGCGCAACAACAATAGTAACAATAATGTGCCGGGCCAGAACAAACCCCAACCGGGCACTAAGCCAGGCTTTTGAAGGTGTGTTTGAGGACAGCGTACCAGACCAGTCACCGAATCCATCCCTTTGTTTCCTGAACTGCCTGTCCCATTTCTCCCGTGTGTGGTCCACCATTACATCAGACCTTTGGGTGTTACACGCGGTGTGGAACGGGTACTTGCTGCAGTTCGCCTCCCTCCCCCCTTCTAGCCCCCTTTCTGCATCCCTCTTCAGTGACCCCTCTCACAAACATCTCCTAGAGGAGGAAGTCCTCTCGCTGCTAGAGGCGGGGGCGGTAAAGGCGGTACCTCACGGCCTCAGGGGAAAAGGGTTCTACTCCCAATACTTCCTCATCCCCAAGGCCAAAGGGGGCCTTCGCCCCATCCTAGACCTGCGCGGGCTCAACAAGTACATGCAACAAGTTCCTGGTCAACGTCCGGTTCCGCATGGTCTCTCTGGGCACCATCATCCCTTCCCTGGACCTGGGGGACTGGTACGCTGCCCTTGACATGAAGGATGCGTACTTTCATATCACCATCCACCCAGCACATCGGCGGTTCCTACGCTTCACCGTGGACCGAGAACATTACCAGTTTGCGATTCTCCCGTTCGGTCTGGCTGTGGCCCCAAGGGTGTTCACAAAGTGCATGGCGGTGGTGGCAGCCTTCTTACGGAGGAGGAGAATCCAGGTGTACCTGTAGCTTGACGACTGGCTCCTGGCAGGCTGATACGAGGCGGAAGTGTGGGGCCATGTGGAGGTGGCCCTGAGGTTGTTCCGTGAGCTGGGGCTCCTGGTCAACATCCCCAAGTCCATGCTCGTACCCACACAGAGAGTGGAATTCATAGGGGCGGTCCTGGACGTGGTGCAGGCCAGAGCAAGCCTTCCGGTATCCCGATTCCGGGCTATCCAGCAAGCGGTGGCCTCCCTGCACCAGTTTCCAATGACAATGGCCAGGTGCTGCCTGCGGCTGCTGGGCCACATGGCAGCATGCACGCACGTGGTCAGGCATACCAGACTGAGACTCAGAACTCTGCAGGCATGGCTCGCTCGGGTGTACCATCCAGGCAGGGACCCCCTGGACTTGGTAGTGACAGCCCCAAGGGACGTGCTGGACTCCCTGCTGTGGTGGCAGTACCAGCCTGTGGTTTGTGAAGGCATCCCCTTTGCCGCCCCACAACCGGACTTGACGCTGGTGACATACGCATCAGACCACGGATGGGGGGCTTACCTGGGGGACCTCATGACATGGGTTGTGGTCTGGAGCAGAGCGGTCGCTCCATATCAATGTGAAGGAGCTCAGGGCGGTTCGTCTCGCCTGCCAGACCTTTCACGCCACTCTGAGTGGTCACAGTGTGACAGTTCTGACAGCCAACACTACTGCCATGTTTTATATAAGCAAACAAGGCAGGGCTCGTTCCTCGCTACTCTGTCGTGAGGCTCTCCTCCTCTGGGATCTTTGCATAGCCCATGCAATTCACCTCGGGGCATCCTATCTCCCAGGGGTACAAAACGAGCTGGCGGACTCCCTCAGCAGGTCGTACCGCATGCACGAGTGGACTCTCAGGGTGGACGTCATGCTTTCAGTCTTCCGCAGGTTGGGGTTTCCCCGGGTAGATCTGTTTGCCACCAGGGCCAACACACAGTGCCCACTGTTCTGCTAGTTTCAGGACCGCAGACCGGATTCGCTTGCAGACGCGTTTGCGATCCCGTGGAGAGGGGGCTTGATGTATGCCTTCCCCCTGCTCCCCTTGGTGCACAAGATCCTACTCAAGGTGAGCAGGGACAGGGCGGCGGTGATCCTCATCACCTCAGCCTGGGCCCACCAGCACTGGTACACATCGCTCCTAGAGCTGTCGGTGGAGGCCCCAGTAGTCCTGCCCCTACACCGGGACCTCATTACACAGGACGGCGGGCGGCTTCTCCATCTCGACCTACAGTTACTGCACCTTACGGCGTGGAGGCTCTGTGGCTAAACGCCCTGGAGAGTCAGTGCTCCCTTCCAGTGCAGCAGATTCTGCTTGGCAGTAGAAAGCCCTCTACCATGGCGGCCTATATGGCCAAGTGGAAAAGGTTCTCGTGTTGGTGTGAACCCCGACAGATGCGGCTGTGCCAGGCCCTGGTGCAGGCCATCCAGGAGTATCTCCTGCAAGTCAAGCAGCAAGGGCTAGCCCCGTCCTCACTCAGAGTGCACCTGGCGGCCATCTCCGCCTTCCATCCGGGTTCTCAGGGGGCTTAGTGTTTTCCCACCCAATGGTGGGGCGGTTCCTTAAAGGGCTGAAGGGTGGTTCCTGTACTCCTGCCCACCAGTCCCTCCATGGAACCTTAACCATGGTTGCCATCCATGTACATGCATCCGGCAGTTCCTTTCCCTCCGTGGCCACATGGAGGGAACACAAAGTTTATATATGTGCAATATAATAGAGACAGGACATTTTTAAAAGCTGTACTAAGACCGTGTCCAGAGATGTTTATGCCAAATATAAATTTGTGGACCGAGATTTTCAAAAGCAACTAGTGATTTTGGGTGCTGCAATTTTTAGGTTCCCCATTTGAGACACCTGATTGGCTCTGGTTATCAGAAAATGCTGCCCATTTGTGCTGACCAAGTTGAGACACCTTAAAGGGGCCTGACACCCATCCTCTGAAAATCAGGCCCCTTTATGGTGTCTCAACTTGGGCAGCACAAATCGAGGCATCTGAAATCATTAGTCACTTTTGAAAATCTTGACCCCCCCCCGCCTGGATTTTTTTACTGTAAACTCTGAGCCAGGAAACATATTAATACTATAATATCTTGGTATGTTACAAATATATCTGATGGAAGTACACCTCTTTTGCAATCCTTGTATGTATGTTGGTTTTCCCTTCCCATCCTATTCCATGTCATGAAACATTTTCATAACTGTAATGGATCCTTAATAGTTGTAGTTTTATGGCTATCTTCTCTCGATGCACATACATAATGACTGTTATCAGCCTCAGAGAACAACATATAGCATCCTCCTTAGTATCCCTGTAACTGAAAAGCTATTAATGCACTAGAGGGAAGGATCATTGAGGTTAGTTGTTTCTCTGTTCATACAGTCTGTGTCAGTGATTTGTAAACCAATGGTAACAGAGGATTACATTGCCATTGATAATCTTCATGACGATCTCTCAGTTAAATGGTGTTCTTACTGAAATTGAGCACCAAAGATGGTGACTGGAACAGCAGTTGTGACACCTGCCATGTATCTCTCACTTTGGGTATATTTTAAGGGATTTTTGAAAAAAAAAAAATCTCTTGTGATAAAAGATTTTGTAGAGAGTTACGGGCAGGGCATTAAGATTTCTCTTCTAGAAACTGTGACAGCTTGAGAACAGCCCTATATGAACAGTCCTGACAGAACCGTAGTTATGTTGCTTAATGCAATAGGCATTCAGAAACTATGGTGGTGAGGGTGATATAACGACCTTTATAGAACAGAATATTAGTGGCTGCTGATAAATAACCTTGAACAAAATGTAATTAAATAAGTTTATATCAAAACAGGCTAGCTCATAAAGCAGAGGCAGTCAACTGTGAAATTATAACTTTAGTTGTTGTATTATAATACATTTAGACCTGGAATAGTTTTGATTTTATCCCTTGTCTCATCTTGAAAACATTGTTTCCCCCCTCTCCCCTCCCCCCCCGCTCCTTATAGTGGTATAGAGAAAAGAGTATGCTGTTTTGTGAAGGGTGTGGGTGTGTGAGAGAGATTGTAGTGAGTCACCATATAATAAATTCATTTGCAGAAATAAGATTGGCCAGCTCAGTTAATCAGTTCCCAGTAAGAGACCACGTCTCACTCTCATTTTTTTAAAATTTATATTTTATCTAGGTTGAAAAAGAAAAAGCAAGCCAAACAAAATGCTGAGACAGTCGCTGCTAATTCTCGTGGAACCACTGCTTCCAGAACTCAGGTTGGGAAGGATGATGGCAGTAAGGTCATTTTGGAGCAAATCAGTTCTGAAGACAACTGCAAACTTGCTGAGGAAAAGGAGGAGTGTGTCACTGAAGAAGAGAAGAAAAAGAAAAAATATAATCAGCTAAAAGATATCAGGCGCACAGAGCTGAAAAGATACTATAATACTGGTGAGTGATGTTAACACGACAGTATTTTGACACAGTATTGTTTTGGTAGTTCTTAATATCTTTTTCTCATGTGATTGACTTAGGTATTCCTTAAAGGGATAGTCAACTTGAAATCTTGTCATATCTAAAAATTAGTTAAAATAGTTTCAGGTACTGCCCCTGCCCCCAAGGCTGTGTCTGCGCTATGAGCTAAGGGTGTGATTCCCCTGCTCACCTACAGGTATTCACGCTAGCTGGCATTAAGGTGGCATGAGTCTAAGTGGTAGTGTAGCCACACTAGCACGGGTAGTGGCAGCGGAGCCGCAGCTGAGCTGTGCTGACTACATACCAACCAGGGCTACCGCTGTTACACTGCTACGTATACTTGTGCTGGCTCGACGAGAGCTGTCACGTGAGCAGGGAAACCACACCCCTAGTTCATAATGTAGGCATAGCCTAGTTCCCTTCTGCCAACTTTTGTAGTTTTTCAGTCACTGGTTTCCTATTTTTTTTTTTTTTAATGTTTTTTTTTTCCCTGTTACTGCGTGAAATGCCCACACAAAACAGGGGAAACTGGCTGTAGGCAATGTACTGTCAGTATCATGAAGTAAACAAATGAAAAGATAGAAGTAATTTTCTTCCTTTTCAGTTGCGGAAATGTGAGGGGGTTGGTATTTTTTAAATTGATGGTGTGCATTCAATATTGTTTTTCGGTTTGTTTTTTGCATACTGACAACCGAATATATAGCAATCCTGAAGTGTGTTGTTTTTAAATGTAAGTCCTGTTCTATTTGCAGTGCAGTGAAATAAGTGTTAAAAACAGTCCACCCATAGTCTTGAGAAGATATGGCATTGAGACATGGATAAATGATTAAAAAAAAAATTGTCCATGGTCTCACAATCACTTATTAATTTTACACATGTGAATAATCCTATTGAAATAAAGTTTAGCTTGTGCCTCTAAGTTAAGCTCACATCTAAGTGTTTGCAAGACCAGAGTCTATATGTAGCGTCCAGTCTGTTGGTCTGGATTACATTTTGTTACATTCCCAGAATCTAGGGTGACCATATTTCCCTAAACTGAAAACAGGACACTGGGTAATTGGCAATGCCAGGCAGCTCAGGCTATCCCCGCGTTGCCTGGCGTTGCTGCTTGCCTTAGCCTCACTGCACTGGGCTGGCCTAAGCCACCTGGTGTTGCTCTCCCAAGCTGAAGTCACGGACTTCACAACTTTTTAGGCAAAACTTAGCATTTGTCCCATTTGCTATTGCCCAAACGTTCTTCTGCACCCCTTTAGGGCAAGAGCAAACGAGACAAATGCCCAGTTTTGCAAAAAAAGTCATGATGTCTGGGACAGAGGTTAAAAAAGGGGACTGTACAGGTCAAAACGGGATGTATCATCACCCTATCTAAATAATTTCAGAGACAAGGTAGGTGAGGTAATATCTTTTATTGGACTAACTTCCGTTGGTGGGAGAGACAAGCTTTCAAGCTACACAGAGCTCTTCCTCAGTTCTGGGAAAGGTACTTAGAGTGTCACAGCTAAATATAAGATCGAACAGATAGTTTAGCGTAAGTAGCTCATATTCTAAGGGACCGTTCAAAGTTAAGTGGCCTGTTAACACACCTGTAGTTACAGGACAAATATATATTTCAGATATGATTTAAAATAATATATTGTGTCTTCCAAATGTTGTATTGGGAATTTGATAGAAAAAGTAACCATTAACTAATGTTTAATTTATGGTGTCAGTATATGGCCTCACTGCAATCCTGTTTTGTGAGGACTTGCTGTCACAAAGCTGTCTCTAAAAAAATAATATTGTACATTTTACATCATAAAGACATGACCTTTTTGTGTCACATGCTATACTGTTACAATTTGTGCCCTACACATTCATGAAAACCCTCTTCACTCTGAATATCCTGCATTGTAATAAAAGAATCAGCAACCAAAAAGGAGCTAGTGCCTTGTGAGCAGCATGTGCAGATTAGTCAACAGTTTGAGAATCTCTCTTGTACATTAACCAAAGCTCTTCTGTGGAAATTTGTGATCATTTTTTTTTTTTTAAAGACCCTATCCTGTAAACTCTTTTGCTTGTTGGTAACTTCATTCACTTGAGCAAAATTCCTTGTGTGTAAAGCATTGGCAGAGCTGGACCCAAAGAGATCAACAATTTAGAAGTTTTAAAAACATTGTACTTCAGTTTATCTTGAGCACTGCCTCAGATCAACAATGTATTTGCAATAGCATCTTTAGTATAGGAACACTGAAGTGTTTGGATTGAAGAATAAATCTTTTAAATTACTTCTGTTTAGTTGTTCTGGCAAAGCTTTTTGCAAGTATTTATAACTGACAAATTGAAAGACACCAAAGTAAATACTGTGCTTATTTACTTAAATAAAAGCGTTTCTACTTAAAATGATTTAGATGAAATCTTGTTATAGAACCCTTTCTCTAAAAGATCATTTTTAAATAGAGAATGACAGTCTGGAGAAGTTCTGAGTTTTGTGAGATGGCTGGAATTTGTTTTAGTGTTTCAGAGTTTTTGTGAAATGTGGAAGAACTATTGGAACTTTCTTGGAAAAACATGACAAACACGAAAATGAAGTTGCTAGGACTGTAAACATCATGATGCTCCCCTCCTCTCTCCCTGTACTCCTTCAAGGCTCTTCTGTGGTCACATTCCCAGCCATCGTTTTCTCTTGAGTGTCTTTGCAAGCTGGTTCTTTCCAGCAAAAAATGTGCCCCCTGAGCCTTTATAAGGAGAGCATTTAGCATCTCAATCTGAGTAAACTGAGAATGCAGAGATTGAATTTATATTAACAAAATTTATCTCATTTGTGATGCGATGTTTAAAATGGACTGGTATGCTTGAAAAGTGACCTTAAAAGCTGTTTATCTGCCACACCCAAATTCGGGATCTCTGGATTCTGCAGCACTCTGGGGAAAACTCTGGGCAGCTTCAGATGATACATTTGAAAATTGAGTTTTATTGTCAGATTAAATATAAAAATGACTAATATAATCCATACAGTAGTCCCTGTATTATTAATCCTCATACTAAATTAGGTTTATTTTACGATAGCTTCACAGTTTCAGAATACCAAAGATTTTTACCTATTTGGTTTGTAGAAGTTGTTGGAGGGAAAGCTGGGAGATATGGGAAGATTGAGATTGTGGGACAAGCACAATGGCTAGTTGTTGCTGCTAAAATGATCAACCTGAGGTAGTAGTTAACAATGTTGACATTGAAATGATCATCTTAAAGTTACAGATTTAATCAACTGAACTAAGAGGCAGCTCATACCTCTCAGAGTTTGTTTCAAGCTCTGCAAACTCAAGCAGACAAATCACTGAGGCCAGGTCTACACTATAAACTTACATCAGTATTACTACGTCATTCAGGGGTGTGAAAAATCAACATCCCTGAGCGGCAGTTATAACAGCCTATCCCCTGGAGTAGACAGCATTATGTCGACGGGAGGGCTTCTCCCATCAACATAGCTACTGCTTCTCAGGGAGATGTATTAACTACACCAACAGAAATAGCTCTCCCATCTACCTAGCAGCGTTTCACTGAAGTGCTACAGTGGTGTATTTGCACCAGTGCAGATGCATCACTGCAGCATTTTAAGTGTAGACATGCCCTTACACTAGTTAACATTTTCAAAGTAATCTCCACAACCGTAAGGGCTATAAACATTATTTATTTATTTATTTATTTTTTAAAAAGCTAATTAGATCCCGGAGCGCAGTTCTGTACAAAGGGGTGAATTCAGGAGTTCTGCAGTTACAGAACACACAGGGCCCTACCAATAAGGGGATACTTTCTGCCCAATCAATAATATGTACACACACATCCTGCAAACAATTCACATGCTTATTTGAAGTATCACAGGACTTCCTTAACAAGCAGGCTAATGGAGAGTGTCCGTGCCGTACTTCATTCAGTCTACGTGTGGTTTTGATCAGTATTCTTTAGACAAGCCCTGAAGTGCTTTGACTAAACCCAATAACCTCACTTTCTCTTGTTCTTCTGCCTGTCCATATATCTAGTGTTGGTACATTTGTATGTTTTGGTGGTGGTGGTGGTGGTTTGTTGTGGCTGCTAGCTTGAGGAATATCTGTATAATTTAACTCTACACTTTAGACCTTAACATTTAATGGTTTCTGAGTGGTACTTCTGAGATTATTTCTCAGTAATAGTTTATGCTTTTCCAGTACACCTTTGTGCTTCTGTGGAAAAGAAAGAAATGTATTAGATGTATTAATGGCACTGTAGTTTGCCTCATCTGTGTGCTAATGTGATTGTGGATGCATAATATATAACATGGCTTAATGGAAGTTTTATCACAAGTGCTTTGAGTCTAGGAAGGTCAAGCCTGTCAGTCTAGCAGAAATTTGTCCTCTTAATAATCTCCCTTTCATGCTTTACAGGGTCTTAAAGCCTTCTTTATTTATTCTAATTGGGGAGAAGGGGGAGGAGCACCACATCTCACTATAAATCATTATGTAGACTCCATGAATCTTCATTGCAAGCATGTAAATCTGCATGCCTGTGTTAATTTGTAAATGCTGACTGTGACTTTCGCATTCTTTCACTTTGAATGTCAGTCCCCTTAATAGAATTGTGTAATATTTTCTGTCCGCACAATTTCACTGACTCAACAAATGCCACTTCTTACATTAGGATGAATATAATGCAGCTTCTTAAGGGTGTGGAGATGCATATTAACTAGGCACTGTTGCTTTTCTGATCGATGTGGAGGAGGAGATGGTTCATAGAAGGAATTGATTTTTCATTTTCTATCTTTGGAATAGGTTCCAAATATGACATGAGAATGAGAAATCTTACAGTAGAATATATGAAGAAGGAATATGATATTATCTTGTTGTTACTGGTAGAAGCCAGTAGGTGACGTATCAGAACCAAAAAGGAATAGCTGTTGCACCTTTTGATTCTGTAGGAAAGAATCAGAAAGTGGAAATGAAAAGTTCCTTTTAGTTTACCTAAGACCTCTCCCAGTGCAGTGTTGTTCCCCACAGTACATTTTCTAGTGTTTTGACTGGTTTATTATTAAATGTCCCAGGCTAGGGAGCTGCCACCACATCCTTGGGGAGAAGATTGCACAGTTTAATAGATTACACTGCCAGGCAGTCCTTCCTGATTATTTATCCTCTTCTTGCTCTTTCTCATGCAAGTTAGCAAACTCCAATTTGGACCTATAGCTCTGAAATAAACTTATAAAATCTTTCTCTTTGACATCTAAATCTAACCCTATAAAAGCTTGCTTTGTATCTTCAGCCCTCATTTTCTTGGCATCTCAGCCTTTAGGCAACCTCTGTCTGTCTCTGCTCTCAGTGTTAGTGGAGACATTCACTCCTGATTTTGCCCCTTCCCTCCTTGGCCTTTGGGATCCACCCTCTTCTCTACACTTCATGCGGTACCTTCTCACCTCCTCTGCTGTGATTCCTGGCAGTGGCCTTTTCTAGAAATTCCTACTACTAATCTCGCTGTTAGCAGCTGGTGGGGGCTCATCAGAGGGGTCCAGGTGTAGAGGGGTAGGGATGGTCAGGGTAAGGTTTCGATGGGCTAGGGCTTGCTTAATGGGGGAGCCCCAGCTGCTGCCGCGGGGATGCCACATGCCAGGCTCCTGCTTCCCCCCTGTGATTCCTCTATCCCCTTTTATTCTCCATGCCCCTCACTCCCACATTCCCCTCCCCAGCCTTATTCCACCCCCATTTCCTTCCCCACTGCCTCCCCTTCACCCCCCTTCCCTCATTTCCCCCACACCCCTTTACCCAGCCCCACCGCAGGCACTCACTGTTGCACAGAAAACAAGAAGGGTTCACAGTAGCAGCTGTGTTAGTCTGTATTCGCAAAAAGAAAAGGAGGACTTGTGGCACCTTAGAGACTAACCAATTTATTTGAGCATAAGCTTTCGTGAGCTACAGCTCACTTCATCGGATGTATTCAGTGGAAAATACAGTGAGGAGATTTATATACACACAGAACAAGAAAAAATGGGTGTTATACACACTGTAAGGAGAGTGATCACTTAAGATGAGCTATTACCAGCAGGAGAGCGGGGGGGGGGGGGGGGGGGGAGGGGGAGGGGAAGAAAACCTTTTGTAGTGATAATTAAGGTGGGCCATTTCCAGCAGTTGGCAAGAACGTCTGAGGAACAGTGGGGAGGGGGGGAATAAACATGGGGAAATAGTTTTACTTTGTGTAATGACCCATTCACTCCCAGTCTCTATTCAAGCCTATGTTAATTGTATCCAGTTTGCAAATTAATTCCAATTCAGCAGTCTCTCGTTGGAGTCTGTTTTTGAAGTCTTTTTGTTGTAATATTGCGACTTTTAGGTTCAGAGATCGAGTGACCAGAGAGATTGAAGTGTTCTCCGACTGGTTTATGAATGTTCTAATTCTTGACATCTGATTTGTGTCCATTTATTCTTTTACGCAGAGACTGTCCAGTTTGACCAATGTACATGGCAGAGGGGCATTGCTGGCACATGATGGCATATATCACATTGGTAGATGTGCAGGTGAACGAGCCTCTGATAGTGTGGCTGATGTTATTAGGCCCTGTGACGGTGTCCCCTGAATAGATATGTGGGCACAGTTGGCAACGGGCTTTGTTTCAAGGATAGGTTCCTGGGTTAGTGGTTCTGTGGTGTGGTGTGTGGTTGCTGGTGAGTATTTGCTTCAGGTTGGGGGATGTCTGTAGGCAAGGACTGGCCTGTCTCCCAAGATTTGTGAGAGTGATGCGTCGTCAGCACACAGAAGGGGAGCATGACTGTTACTAGGACCCAGGAGGCTGCGTTCAGCTGCGGACTCAGTGGAGCCCAGATGCAGCCTCCTTCAGCTAGGCAGCTCTGCACTTGCAGAAATGGGTGGTGGTGGTGGTGGGGGGGCAATGGCACGTAACCCCGTGTGCCCACCCGTGCCTCACCCCCCCTCTAACCCTTCCCCTCCCCCCCCCCCGCCCATGGTTGTCTCCCTGAGTGACTTCCCTGTGCTTCCCTGCTGTTTTCTGCAGGGAAGGATAGGAATTCGGCGGGGGGGGGGGGGGGGTTTCTGCAGGCATGCAGTCACGCAGCACGCAGAATCTTCCCCACCAGTTGCACTCCAGAGCCTCCTTGAGTCCAGGCAGGCACATCTGCTAAGGGGAGAGTCTGGCGCTAGGGTGGGAGCCCTGGAGTACATCTACACGGCAGCTGGGAGCATGCTTCTGCTTCCCAGTTGGTGTAGACAGACACGACTTCCAGCTGGAGTAGTGTGCCACTTCAGGCTAGCACACGAAAAATAACAGTGTAGCCAGGGGTAGCACTGGCAGCGGTTCGAGCCAGCTGCCTATATACAAACCCTTCCAGACCCTCTGGCTACACACCGGGGCAGCTAGCCCTATTCGCTGCCTGGGCTACGCCCATGCTGACTATTTTTAGAACAGGAGCCCAGCAGAGCTCGTGCAGACCTGTCTACCCGCAATGGCAAGCATGCTCCCAATGGCAGTGTAGGCGTACCCTCAGGGGACCCTTAATGTACGGCCCTATTCTACAGATGGGAAACTGAAACAGAAAGGTAACATGATTTCCTGAAGCCATACACTGAGTCGATGGCCAAAGCCAGCATTCAGACTCCAAACCGCCTGACTCACTGCTGTGTGTTCCTTGTTCCACACCGCACTCTGTCTCACGACCAGATGGGCTGACCAGCCACAGCTTCCATTGACTAAAGCTGCAGTTGTGAGTGCTCCGTATGTCTTAATTTGGGCACCCTGAAAGTGGTGAACACGCAATTAGGGGCCAACTTTTGTCAAAAGTTTGGTTTAGCATCACATAGGAACTCTAAGACAGGGATAGAATTCAATTCTGCAGGGTGGCATTTAACTTTCCTTAACCACAAAGCCATCCATTTTCTTCTTATAATCCCCTGCCCCATTCACTATACACCTTCCTTTTTTTCAGTAAATGTGGCAGAGATGCCAGAGGGGCCTCCTTCATTACACAACCCTGATTCATCGCCATAGCAGTCCATCCAGTAAGGTGAATGAGGCAGGATCTTGTGGGAAAAATAGTATGTGATCATGTAATTAAAGATCTTGTTCTAATGCATATGGACAAGTGTATATTCCCCTAAGCCAAAGGGTATTTTAATGGGGGAAAACAGGAGGAAGATTCATTTTGTTTGCGTCGTATCTAAAGGTGCTCTGCATGAGGCCACCTGAAGGGTGGTGCACGTACAGTGTTAATAAAATATTCAGAATTTTTGGCAGAAGGCCAAGAACAAGCTTTAGGTAGCAAGTAAAACACAGATGGGAAATGACAATGTTCAACAGCTCATATCATAGCCAAATCTGCACTGATTACATGGGACCAGCAGAAGGTAGCTCCCTAATGCTAAGACTATCCCACTGTCAAACCTCAAAGTCCTCTTGCAAATCATGGAGGCGTGGAAGCTCTTTAAATAAGTCTGAAGAATTTTTGTAATGAAAAGGTTAGACAACTTAAATACATAATACTGCATGGTACATTGGGGATACACTTCAAATAATATGTATTTTATTGGTGACAGTCTTATTAAATAGACATAATCCTATTAAGACACTTTTCTGAACTGGGGTGCGCAAATTAAAAAAACATACAGTAACATCAGAGCTCAGAGAAAAAATGACTTTTCCGTGTGGAATTTTCAATTTAGAGTAGACTTAAAATTGAAGCATTACTGTGATAATGTGGTAGTCTTATTTGGTATTTTAAACCACTTTGTTTAAAATATATGATTTTATTTAACATTGATAAGATGCTGAGGGCATAATTTAATAAAGTTCTTCTCATAATTTGACCTGAAAAAGGCGAGGTACATTTAAAAAACAAAACCGATATAAACTGTCACTGGCAAAGGGCCAATTTTCTACATCAGATCTAACCATAAAAGGTTTGATTCTGCCACCCTTATGCCACCCCTTGACTACCTGACTTTCTGAAATACGGAGCACTCACCATCCTTAATTGTAGCCAGTAGAAGTTGCAGATACTCAGCACCTCTGAAAATCAAGCCCTAGTGGGGCAAATTGTTCCCTAACATGTAGCCCAACTAGCTGGACTTTGGGGTAGCAGAGGTTTCTAGAAGGGGCTGGAGATGAAGGAATCATCCTCCAGCCAAGGCTGCAGTATAGCAGCAGAGCTGTTCAGTGGCTACTGCTGCAATACTGCACCCTCATTATGTAGGGGATGGTGGATCCATAAAGAGGCAGATCCTTAGCCCTCCTGCCCCACCCCCAAATCTCTTTATGTGACAACATTCTGGGAGTATGCAGGGCTGGGCACTGGATTTGTGCATACCCCGTGTAAGGGTATGTCTTCACTAGCAACGTTAAAGTGCTTTAATGTGGCTGTTTGCAGTGGCAAACTCACTCTCCTGCTGGTAAGTGGGGGGGTGAAGGGTGAGAAAACCTGGATTTGTGCTGGAAATGGCCCAACTTGATGATCACTTTAGATAAGCTATTACCAGCAGGACAGTGGGGTGGGAGGAGGTATTGTTTCATGATCTCTGTGTGTATATAAAGTCTGCTGCAGTTTCCACGGTATGCATCCGATGAAGTGAGCTGTAGCTCACAAAAGCTCGTGCTCAAATAAATTGGTTAGTCTCTAAGGTGCCACAAGTACTCCTTTTCTTTTTAATGTGGCTGTGTAATTGTGGCACCAGCACTGGGAGAGAGCAAGCTCTCCCAGCGCTGTAAAAAAACCACCCCCACGAGGGGAGTAGCCACTTTACAGTGCTGAAACTTGCAGCGCTCAGGGGTGTGTTTTTTTCACACCCCTGAGCGAGAAATTTTCAGCGCTGTAAAGTGGCAGTGTAGACAAGGCCTAAGTCTCTCCATGTCACACCTCCTCCTCTGCACAATGGAACCCTAGCAGTTCAGCTACCTACTGGGACCCTATGCCTATGGAGAGAGCTAGGGTTTTCCCTTTGTTGAATGGATTTTTAACTTTGCAGGTATGAGTATTAATAAATGTAACTAAAAGCTCCATGCACATATAAATGTACCGAAGAATTTGCATATGGTTTTGAAAGATTGCTTTCTGTTGAAAGCAGCTTGGATGTAAATCTCTTCGTTTTTTAAAACATA
Source organism: Eretmochelys imbricata (assembly GCF_965152235.1). NCBI lineage: Eukaryota > Metazoa > Chordata > Testudines > Cheloniidae > Eretmochelys > Eretmochelys imbricata. Next base: position 96,357,671 of record NC_135574.1, read on the forward strand.
AGCAACCCTTCCAACAGTCACTTATTCTTTCGCAGACAGGCAAAACCACAAACAATGCTAAATGTTGTAAGATTTAGAGAACATTGACACACAAGATACTGAAGCATAATTTCCATCCTCTGTGTAAACAGACTGAGCACCCTCATGGCCTTGCATCTCACCCTATGATCACACAGACCTATGCCAGCTTCTTTGCCCCGTCTTTCAAGCACAATATGAGTATTTAGACTAAATACTGTGGAAAAATAGAGGTGATGGAACTCATATTTAAGTACTGTGACAAATGGATGTGATGGGACCCACATTTAAATTACGGTATACGTTAAGCAAGAAGAAAAGGAGTACTTGTGGCACCTTAGAGACTAACCAATTTATTTGAGCATGAGCTTTCGTGAGTGAGCTGTAGCTCACGAAAGCTCATGCTCAGATAAATTGGTTAGTCTCTAAGGTGCCACAAGTACTCCTTTTCTTTTTGCGAATACAGACTAACACGGCTGTTACTCTGAAACCTGTTAAGCAAGAAGATTGCTTTATGTCCTGGGAAAAGCTTTGCTCCCAGCTCCTAAGCTGACAGTTTTCTAGAGTCCTAGCCTTTGTGAGTGTGCTGTGGCTCTCATCAGGTGGCATCCAGGATCAGTGTATCGTGTAACCTGAGTCTCTCTGTTTTATAGTTCCTGAAAATCCTAAAGTGCTAAAAATACTTAACAATATACTGGACATTGACATCATCTGTTCATTCACACATTTTTCACATCATATTTAGGTTTCTAATTCACAACCTCATAATTCCCTGCAAATAATCAAGGATTACAACGAACATTTCAAAGAAACCGCCCATTTCAAACAATTATTTGAAACAAATTCTTTTAAGATGAATAGATAAGCGTTTTATATAAAAAACAATTCATCTTACATACTGTTAACACCTTGATGTCTTTCAAAAAGCATACACCTTTTTTTGTGCTGTCTGGGTAAACATCCCCTAATAGCAGGTCTTTCAGTATCAGGTCTTCTTCACTCTAGGTGGTTTCTTGGGTTCTTGGCTGATTTGTTAGGCAGCCTAATATTTTATATACACACAATTAAACTCACCAAGACTTAAATAACAAATGTAATAAATAAAGAATGGTCAGCGTACTGTCCATAAGAGCAAGGCTTAGAACATTTTGATTCTGTAAATCATAGCAAGGGAGTCAGAATATGTATAAAATATTTGGTGCAATGTCTTCCTAAATCTAGGTTTCAGAGTAACAGCCGTGTTAGTCTGTATTCGCAAAAAGAAAAGGAGTACTTGTGGCACCTTAGAGACTAACCAATTTATTTGAGCATAAGCTTTCGTGAGCTACAGCTCACTTCATCGGATGCATACTGTGGAAAGTATAGAAGATCTTTTTATACACACAAAGCATGAAAAAATGGGTGTTTACCACTACAAAAGGTTTTCTCTCCCCCACCCCACTCTCCTGCTGGTAATAGCTTATCTAAAGTGATCACTCTCCTTACAATGTGTATGATAATCAAGTTGGGCCATTTCCAGCACAAATCCAGGTTGTGATGACAACAGCACCTCCTTTGGACTCAAGGAATATTTCCAACACACCTCTGAACAACATACTAATCCACAGAGACCTCCCTACCAACACTACAAAAAGAAGGATTCTAGGTGGACTCCTCCTGAAGGTCGAGACAGCAGACTGGACTTCTACATAGAGTGCTTAAGCCGGCGTGCACGGGCTGAAATTGTGGAAAAGCATCACTTGCCCCACAACCTCAGCCGTGCAGAACACAATGCCATCCACAGCCTCAGAAACAACTCTGACATCATAATCAAAAAGGCTGACAAAGGAGGTGCTGTTGTCATCATGAATAGGTCGGAATATGAACAAGAGGCTGCTCGGCAGCTCTCCAACACCACTTTCTACAAGCCATTACCTTCTGATCCCATTGAGAGTTACCAAAAGAAACTACAGCATTTGCTCAAGAAACTCCCTGAAAAAGCACAAGATCAAATCCGCACAGACACACCCCTGGAACCCCGACCTGGGATATTCTATCTACTACCCAAGATCCATAAACCTGGAAATCCTGGGCGCCCCATCATCTCAGGCATTGGCACCCTGACAGCAGGATTGTCTGGCTATGTAGACTCCCTCCTCAGGCCCTACGCTACCAGCACTCCCAGCTACCTTTGAGACACCACTGACTTCCTGAGGAAACTACAATCCATCGGTGATCTTCCTGATAACACCATCCTAGCCACTATGGATGTAGAAGCCCTCTACACCAACATTCCACACAAAGATGGACTACAAGCCATCAAGAACACTATCCCCGATAATGTCACGGCTAACCTGGTGGCTGAACTTTGTGATTTTGTCCTTACCCATAACTATTGCACATTTGGGGACAATGTATACCTTCAAATCAGCGGCACTGCTATGGGTACCCGCATGGCCCCACAGTATGCCAACATTTTTATGGCTGACTTAGAACAACGCTTCCTCAGCTCTCATCCCCTAACGCCCCTACTCTGCTTGCGCTATATTGATGACATCTTCATCATCTGGACCCATGGAAAAGAAGCCCTTGAGGAATTCCACCATGATTTCAACAATTTCCATCCCACCATCAACCTCAGCCTGGACCAGTCCACACAAGAGATCCACTTCCTGGACACTACAGTGCTAATAAACGATGGTCACATAAACACCACCCTATACAGGAAACCTACTGACCGCTATTCCTACCTACATGCCTCCAGCTTTCACCCTGACCACACCACACGATCCATTGTCTACAGCCAAGCTCTGCGATACAACTGCATTTGTTCCAACCCCTCAGACAGAGACAAACACCTACAAGATCTCTATCAAGCATTCTTACAACTACAATACCCACCTGCGGAAGTGAAGAAACAGATTGATAGAGCCAGAAGAGTTCCCAGAAGTCACCTACTACAGGACAGGCCTAACAAAGAAAATAACAGAACGCCACTAGCCGTCACCTTCAGCCCCCAACTAAAACCCCTCCAACGCATTATTAAGGATCTACAACCTATCCTGAAGGATGACCCAACACTCTCACAAAACTTGGGAGACAGGCCAGTCCTTGCCTACAGACAGCTCCCCAACCTGAAGCAAATACTCACCAGCAACCACATACCACACAACAGAACCACTAACCCAGGAACCTATCCTTGCAACAAAGCCCGTTGCCAACTGTGCCCACATATCTATTCAGGGGACACCATCGTAGGGCCTAATAACATCAGCCACACTATCAGAGGCTCGTTCACCTGCACATCCACCAATGTGATATATGCCATCATGTGCCAGCAATGCCCCTCTGCCATGTACATTGGTCAAACTGGACAGTCCCTACGTAAAAGAATAAATGGACACAAATCAGATGTCAAGAATTATAACATTCATACACCAGTCGGAGAACACTTCAATTTTATTGTTTTGTTTTGTATTGTAACCATTTGTTTCCATCACTCTTTTTCTTAAATATATCTTCTTTTGTTTTACTACAAGTGCTGTGTGATATACAGGAATGAGAGTTTAAGGTAAAACTAGTAACTTGGGTACAGGGAACAGTAGATCTGGGATTTCTGTGAGCAGACAGTGTTAGGGGCTGGATATCACGGGGGAACACTTCAAAGAGACTCAAGTGCATTTATTGTTAACCTGCCAGGTGAAGATGGGGCTGGCGTTCCCCAGAGAAGTGCTTGAGTGGCTGACAGGCTGGTGGTGTTAGGGACCTAACACCCAGCCACCGTGGGGAAAACTACCTTTTGGGAGAGGCGGGGGTAACAAAGTGACTGTCAGTCCTGAGTACCCCAAGAATCATTACCTCTCCACAGGTTTCAGAATAACAGCCGTGTTAGTCTGTATTCGCAAAAAGAAAAGGAGTACTTGTGGCACCTTAGAGACTAACCAATTTATTTGAGCATAAGCTTCCGTGAGCTATAGCTCACTTCATCGGATGCATACTGTGGAAAGTGTAGAAGATCTTTTTATACACAGAAAGCATGAAAAAATACCTCCTCCCACCCCACTCTCCTGCTGGTATTCATAAACCAGTCGGAGAACACTTCAATCTCTCTGGTCACGCGATTACAGACATGAAAGTTGCGATATTACAACAAAAAAACTTCAAATCATAGAATCATAGAATCATAGAAAATCAGGGTTGGAAGGGACCCCTGAAGGTCATCTAGTCCAACCCCCTGCTTGAAGCAGGACCAATTCCCAGTTAAATCATCCCAGCCAGGGCTTTGTCAAGCCTGACCTTAAAAACCTCTAAGGAAGGAGATTCTACCACCTCCCTAGGTAACGCATTCCAGTGTTTCACCACCCTCTTAGTGAAAAAGTTTTTCCTAATATCCAATCTAAACCTCCCCCACTGCAACTTGATTCCATTACTCCTCGTTCTGTCATCTGCTACCATTGAGAACAGTCTAGAGCCATCCTCTTTGGAACCCCCTTTCAGGTAGTTGAAAGCAGCTATCAAATCCCCCCTCATTCTTCTCTTCTGCAGACTAAACAATCCCAGCTCCCTCAGCCTCTCCTCATAAGTCATGTGTTCTAGACCCCTAATCATTTTTGTTGCCCTTCGCTGGACTCTCTCCAATTTATCCACATCCTTCTTGTAGTGTGGGGCCCAAAACTGGACACAGTACTCCAGATGAGGCCTCACCAATGTCGAATAGAGGGGAACGATCACGTCCCTCGATCTGCTCGCTATGCCCCTACTTATACATCCCAAAATGCCATTGGCCTTCTTGGCAACAAGGGCACACTGCTGACTCATATCCAGCTTCTCGTCCACTGTCACCCCTAGGTCCTTTTCCGCAGAACTGCTGCCTAGCCATTCGGTCCCTAGTCTGTAGCGGTGCATTGGATTCTTCCATCCTAAGTGCAGGACTCTGCACTTATCCTTATTGAACCTCATCAGATTTCTTTTGGCCCAATCCTCCAATTTGTCTAGGTCCTTCTGTATCCTATCCCTCCCCTCAAGCGTATCTACCACTCCTCCTAGTTTAGTATCATCCGCAAATTTGCTGAGAGTGCAATCCACACCATCCTCCAGATCATTTATGAAGATGTTGAACAAAACCGGCCCCAGGACCGACCCTTGGGGCACTCCACTTGATACCGGCTGCCAACTAGACATGGAGCCATTGATCACTACCCGTTGAGCCCGACAATCTAGCCAGCTTTCTACCCACCTTATAGTGCATTCATCCAGCCCATACTTCCTTAACTTGCTGACAAGAATACTGTGGGAGACCGTGTCAAAAGCTTTGCTAAAGTCAAGAAACAATACATCCACTGCTTTCCCTTCATCCACAGAACCAGTAATCTCATCATAAAAGGCGATTAGATTAGTCAGGCATGACCTTCCCTTGGTGAATCCATGCTGGCTGTTCCTGATCACTTTCCTCTCATGCAAGTGCATCAGGATTGATTCTTTGAGGACCTGCTCCATGATTTTTCCAGGGACTGAGGTGAGGCTGACTGGCCTGTAGTTCCCAGGATCCTCCTTCTTCCCTTTTTTAAAGATTGGCAATCCAGACTCCAGCGAGAGACTGCTGAATTGGAATTCATTTGCAAATTGGATACAATTAACTTAGGCTTGAATAGAGACTGGGAGTGGCTGAATCATTATGCAAGGTAGCCTATTTCCCCTTGTTTTTTCCTACTCCCCCCAGCCCCCCAGGTTCTTGTTAAACCCTGGATTTGTGCTGGAAATGGCCCACCTTGATTATCATACACATTGTAAGGAGAGTGATCACTTTAGATAAGCTATTACCAGCAGGAGAGTGGGGTGGGGGGAGAGAAAACCTTTTGTAGTGGTAAACACCCATTTTTTCATGCTTTGTGTATATAAAAAGATCTTCTATACTTTCCACAGTATGCATCCGATGAAGTGAGCTGTAGCTCACGAAAGCTTATGCTCAAATAAATTGTTTAGTCTCTAAGGTGCCATAAGTACTCCTTTTCTTTTTCCTAAATCTACAGACAGACAAACTGAAGCAAATGCTCTAAGAGGTGGGGATGGCTCCTGCTCAATGAAACGTGACCCCTAAAATTCTAATATTTTAAATATCAAACATTGTTAACTATGTGACTGCTGATTACTTTAGCAGAAACACCGAGCTATTTTGGGACTGCAGAGTTTGAGTCCCATCAGACCTTCTTCCACCTTAATCTGAAATGCTTTTTATTACCCAATCTTTCAAACCATTGGGCTGATGTATGACACTCTTGTTTGCAGTCTGTGGGAGGTCACTTTATTATTCTTTTATGAACTGCAAATATACTGTTTTCTAAATGATGATTAAGGCTGTGATTTTTTCATGGAGGTCGCGGAAGTCACAGAATCTGTGACTTCCAGCGACCTCCATGAATTCAGCCTTGTTGGACGGGAGCCGGGGGACCCCTGGAGCTCCCAGCCACCGTGGGTGGTGGGGCCCTCCGCAGCTCTGAGATGCTGTGGGCAGCGGGGCCACAGCTCCTGGCCACAATGGGGGTACCCCGAATCTCCTGGCCACCGCAGGCGGTGGGGGTACCCCAGAGCTCTGAGTCACCAATGGCAGTGGGGCCCCTGGAGTTCTGAGCCACCATGGGCACCAGGGGTCCTTCAAAGCTCCCAGCTGCTGTGGGTGGTGGGGGTACCCTGGAGCTCCAAGCCCCCACAGGTGGTGGTGGTCCCCAGATCTCGGAGTGGCCCTGCAGCTGCCAAACCTCTGCAGGCAGAGTGGGGACCCCACAGCTGAGCTCCCCATTTTGTCAGGGATATTTTTAAGTAAAAGTCAGGGACAGGTCACAGGCTTGCGTGAATTTTTCTTTATTGCCCGTGTCCTGTCCGTGACTTTTACTAAAAATATCTGTGACAAAATCTTAGCCTTAATGATGATAGATGAAGGCTGGACCAACAGGAAATTTGTGTTTAATCACAGAGGGAAAAGAAGCCTGCCCTAATTTTCACATGTAACTCACCCAGCTAGAGACACCAGCATGGCCATACTGGGTCAGACCAATGGTCTAGGCCAGTAACCTGCCTTCTGACAGTGGCTGGTGCCAGATGCTTCAGAGGGAATGAACAGAACAGGGCAGTATCAAGTGATCCATTCTCTGTTTTATAGTCGCAGCTTCTGGCAATCTGAGGTTTAGGGACACTCAGACCATGGGGTTGCATTCCTGATCATCTTAGCTAATAGCCACTGAGGGACCTGTCCTCCAGGAATTTATATAATTCTTTTTTTACCCAGTTTTACGTTGGCCTTCACAACAACGAGTTTGATAGGTTGACTGTGCATTGTGTTCAGAAGTACTTCCTTTTGGTTGTTTTAACACTGCTCTCTATTCACTTAATTGGGTGACCCCTAGCTCCTGTGTTATGTGAAGGGGCAAATACTTCCTTATTCATTTTCTCCACACCATTCATGATTTTATAGAACTCTATCATATTGCCCCTTAGTCATCTCTTTTCTAAACTGACAGTCACAGTCTTTTTAATCTCTCCTCATCATTTTTGTTGCCCTTCTCTGTACTTTTTCCAATTCTAATGCATCTAATGGGGTTACCAGAACTACACACAGTATTCAAGGTGTGGGTGTAGAATGGATGTATATAGTGGCATTATGATATTTTCTGTCTGCTTAACTATCTCTTTCCTAATGGTTCCTAACATTCTGTTAGCTTTTTTGACTACTGCTGGACATGGAGCAGATGTTTTCAGAGAACTATTCATGATAACTCCAAGATCTCTTTCTTGAGTGGTAAAAGCTAATTTAGATCCCCTCATTTTTTATGGACAGTTGGGATTATGTTTTCCAGTTTGCATTACTTTGCATTTATCAACCTTGAATTTCATCTGCCATTTTGTTCCCCAGTCACCCACTTTAGTGAGATCCTTGTGTAACCCTTTGCAGTCAGTTTTGGACTTAACTATTTTTAGTAATTTAGTTTAGTCTGCAAACTTTGCTACCTCACTGTTTACCCCTTTTGACAGGTCATTTATGAATATTTTGAATAGCACTGGTCCTCATACAGATCTTTGGGGGACCCTGCTATTTATCTCTCTCCATTCCGAAAACTGACCATTTATTCATATCCTTTGTCTTCTGTCTTTCAACTAGCTATTGATCCATGAGAGGACCTTCCCTCTTATCCCATGACTGCTTACTTTGGTTAAGACCCTTTGGTGATGGACTTCGTTAAAGGTTTTCTGAAAATACAAGTACACTACATCCACAGGATCCCCCTTGCCCACATGTCTGTTGACCACTGTCTTCTGAACTAGTGGAAGGTGGGGGGGAGGGCTCAGGAGTGAATTAGCTAGCAAAGGGGAGGGAAGAAGCTAAAGCCAGAGAGCTGCTTTTTGCACAAAGGGGAAATTAAATGCAAAGCTACGACTAAGAAATTAAGCCCCCAAAGGCAGGAAGTTGAGAAATGACTGTTTTGTACAACATTGCAAACTCATCCTAGTTGTACATATGTGGTATTCTTATTTTGGTGGTGTTTGATTATATAACTTCATATGTTACTGTTCATATTGTTACATGTACACTATAAAATACACTAAGAGGCAACACAGTAAGTTACCTCAGCCGTATGAACCTTTAACTTTGGAATTTCCTGAATCTTCCATCTGTAATTTCTCTATCTGAGCCTTTCAGCCTGACACGCCAGCAGGAGCAATCTATTCAGTTACACTGCTTTATATGAGTGGTGGTTTTCACTTGAAGTTTGTAGCTGAAGTGGGAGCTAGATAGCACTATCTGGGTGTGTGGTGACTAAAGTTGTTTTATACTGATCCAAAGTGAATTTGGCAAGCGCATGAAATGGTAATACTTGAATGAGGAAAACCCAGAGCACAAGAAAGCTATGCCACACATCTCCCCAGAGGACTGAGTTCAAAGTAATTTGAAGCTGAGAGGCTGTGCATACTTACCTAATTGCACTATGATACTTTTCTGCATTAGTAAGATGCCCATGAGTGGCTCTCCTCCCCTATATCAGTACATCTTTACTAGCTAGTGGTCTAATGGATAGGAAAATGAATGAAATTGTACTTTCCCAATGCAGTCAATTGTCTATGGCTTTTAAACTGCATTAAATCCTCCAACCTCAAACCAAACAGTTCTTGATGCCTGTGTTCTTTCCTGTTCTATGAGGTATTTGCATGTAGGGGACAGTTGGGTCTGGTTCATCCGGTAAATGTTTTCCTCCACTTACACAGGCTTTTACTTAAGATGCTTTTCTCATGTGTCCCTTTGAACTCAGAGTTTTAGGTTAACTTTTACAATTGCTTTAAAAAATGCTTTAAATATTTTTAATTTAGAATTGCCTGTTTTCCCTTCCATACGCCAAGGTTTTTCCTGTACATGTTGTTCTATTACTATTATTTTCTAATAGTAATCTTTTAGTTCATGTATTTTTTTTCCCCTTTGCCTCCCCACCTCAAGGTTGTTGTAATCTGGGAGTAACTCTGTCTCTGAAAAACACACAGTATGAAACTGACTTCCAATGTGTGGTCTCATGATAAAGTCCTCTCTGTGATGTGAGTGGATGCTAGTGAGAAATTCTCTAAATTACCCTTTGAATCTTAAACACTATTAGGCAAAGCCAGCTTGAGTTCCAATCTCAGCTCTTATTTCTATGTTCTTGGGCAAGTCACTTAAGCCTGCTTAAATTTAAGCACCTGAGCTGTCCTATTGATCCTGATGGCACTATTCAGGCACTTAAAATTAAGCACATGCACAAGTGCAGGATTGGGAACCTTGTGTACGCTTGGGTTTTGACAAACATTTCCCAGTATTGTTCACACCCCTGAGTCTTTAGTATTCCTACCATTGCATCCAGTGGTAGAGTAGACAAAGGAGTACAATTTTCAAAAGCACCTAAGTGGCTTAGGCTCCTAAGTCCCATTTTCAAAAGAAACTTGGGCACCTAGGAACCTAAATTTTATTTCAGAGTGGTAGCCATATTAGTCTGTATCAGCAAAAAACAACGAGGAGTCCTTGTGGCACCTTAAAGACTAACAAATTTATTTGGGCATAAGCTTTCATGGGCTAGAACATCTGATGAAGATGCATGGAGTGAAAATACAGGAGCAGGTATAAATACATGAAAGGATGGGGGGTTGCTTTACCAAGTGTGAGGTCAGTCTAATGAGTGAAATCAATTAACAGCAGGATACCAAGGGAGGAAAAATAACTTTTGAAGTGGTAAGAGAGTGGCCCATTACAGACAGTTGACAAGAAGGTGTGAGTAACAGTAGGGAGAAAATAGTATTGGGGAAATTAAGTTTAGATTTTGTAATGACCCAACCACTCCCAGTCTCTATTCTGGCCTAATCTGATGGTATCCAGTTTGCAAATTAATTCCAGTTCTGCAGTTTCATGTTGGAGTCTGTTTTTGAAGTTTTTTTGTTGAAGAATTGCCACTTTTAGGTCTGTTATGACCAGAGAGATTTTATTGACATTCAAGTGACTTAAGAGCCTAGTTAATTGGTTAGTCTCTAAGGTGCCACAAGTACTCCTTTTCTTTTAAGAGCCTAGGTGCTTTAAAAAATTGTATCCAATTTGCAGCAGCAACTGGCATTCTTAACACCATTTCGATAAAATGGGCTTAAACATTTGCAGCTGCAAAAGCCTTGTTTAGGCTAGTGCTCATGCTTTCACTTGTACTAATTGTAACAATGATGGGAAATGTTTGCCAGAAGGAGGCTGGTGTGGACAAGACTTTAACTCCCTGCTTTAGCTTCCTCGTCAGTAAAATGGGGTTCATACTTAGGCCATGTCTACACTACAAACTTATATCTACACAAGTTACATTGGCATACAGCCACCATAGTTGGTACATCATTTGTGCATGTGCATACTTGGCTCCTTGTACTGACAGTGCATGTACTCACCAGAAGTGCTTGTATCAATGCAGAGTGCGGTACACCATGTGTAGGAATCCCATGTGCAATTCGTCACCATCCAGCGCACTGTCTTTTACATAATGGGGCCAAAACAAGACATGCAGAGGTGACTGGGAGCCCGGGGTCAACTTCCCTGTTTGTAACTGTCTCCATCCCATAAGGGTACCTGTATCCCATAATTTTTACACTTTATTTTTCAAAATCCTACAAACCTACACTGCTCTCCTCACTGTCCACCATCTCTGACAGAAGCATGGAGCCTGCACAGCTCTGCACTATTGTTATCAGCGTTGCAAGCACAGGGCGCACAATCCTGGAATACTTGAAGAGCTGCAAGAACTGAATGAGTGGGGAACATGACAATTGTTGGAGGACAGACTGCTGTTGGACATAGCGAGAACCAATTCAGGGCTGTTGGTGGTGTCCACAGAGCAGCTGCAAGTGGTGGAGCACCGCTCCTGGGTGAGAAACGAGCACTGACTGGTGGGATCTCACTGTAATGCAGGTTTGGGAGGACTAGCAGTGGCTGCAGAGCTTTCAGATGCGCAAGGCCACGTTCCTAGATCTGTATGCTGAGCTTGCCCCAGTCCTCCAGTGCAGGAACACCAAAATGAGAGCTGCTCTGACAGTGGAGAAGTGAATGACTATCACACTGTAGACACTTGCAACGCCAGATCGCTACTGGTTAGTCAAAAATCAGTTTGGAGTCAGGAAATCCACCATGGGGGCTGTTGTGATGCAAGTATGCAGGGCCATTAATCACATCCTGCTGGACGTGATTTGAGCAACGTGCAGGAAGTAGTGGATGGATTTGCAGCAATGGGGCTCCTAAACTGTGGTGGAGCGATAGAGGGCGTATACCTGTTCTGGCACTAGACCACCTTGCCACAGAGTACATCAACAGAAAGGGTTACTTTTCTGTGGTTATGCAAGCATTGGTGGATCACTGGGGAAAGATGCATGTGGGCTGCTCAGGAAAGGTGCATGACACTCGCATCTTTAAGAACACAGGACTGTTCAGAAAACTGCAAGCAGAGACTCTCTTTCCCGATTGGCAGATTACCATTGGGAATGTTGAAATGTCAATAGTGATCCTGAGGGACCCAATCTACCATTTGCTCATGATACCATATACCAGCCACCTTGACAGCACCAAAGAACAATTCAGCTATTGGCTCAGCAGGTGCAGAATGAATATGCTTTTGATTGTTTGAAGGGTTGCTGGAGTTGTTTACTCACAAATATTGGAACTCGGTGGGAAAAATATCCCAATGGTTATCACTGCCTGCTATGTCTGGCAAATGTATGTAAAGCAAAGGGGGAAATGTTTCCACCGCGGTGGAGTGCAGAGGTGGAACAGAGGTCTGCTGAATTTGAACAAGGGTTATTAGAAGAGCTCAAAGGCTCAGGAAGGCTTTGAAAGACCATTTTAACAGCAAGGCAGAGTAGTGTGTGTTGTAGTGTGCTCTACTTGGCCTTGCGCTTTTGTAGCCTGGTAGGAATTGTGTGGTGATTGCTGTACATGTAGGAATGTAACACTGTCAATGCACCTATTAATTTTGTTTGTGAATGATCCTATTAGTTGTGTGACATTGTACAGTAAGAGGTAATGGCTTATTTTCAGAACTGCTGAGCACACGGCGGCATATGTTGTGTACTAATAAAGATGAATTAAGCTCCAAATAGAATTTTATTCTGTAACAAAATCAGTGCAAAAAACCCTGAGATTTTAAAACAAATACCCTAAAAAACCTAATAAATTAAGATAACAGAACTTACGAAGAGAAAGAACATGACTTTAGCTACACGTACACCAGTCATGGCTTTCACTGGTCAGTATCTGTGAAGCTGTGATTGTTTTGAATGTTCCCTGGACTGGAGTGGTAGGGCAGTGACCCGGGATGCCATGTGGAATGTATACAGAGATCCCAATATTGAGTTCTCAGTGGGCTACAGGTGGAGGCAAGCACTGGATTGTTGAACCTACAGGTCCACCAGAGTCTGCAGCATCTGTGTTTGTTGCCTGAGAAGTCCCATTGTGTCCTGATACATCTCCCTCTCCTTTTCCTGCTGGGACTCCTGCCTCCTCACCACTCTTTCCTTCTTCAGGCTGATTGCAGTGTTCATACTCACGGTCCGATGCAGCATAGGCTTGCAGGATCTTGCTGAACATGTCATCCCAAGTCCTCTTCTTTTTCCTCCTTATCTGGCTCAGGCGTTGTGTGGTGTTGAAGGCTGCAGTGGCAGCAGCTGAAGATAAAACACAGAGGTACCATTGTCAGTGCATTCACTACAGAAAGTGAAATTTAAGATTTTGAAGTCACTCCTCTCAAGTTTTAAGCAGTATATTCTCACTTCTGTTTGGGATTGCTTGTGCACAGTGGCAGTCATGGCACTAGCCATGGTGAGTATGGCCCACTGAGGGTAGGGGAAATGAGGAGGGAATTGCTTGGTTGTATGAGTCTAGTAATCAAGGGCAATGGCACTGAGTACTGGCCCTATTTTCCACATAGGGTGGTGATTTTAGCTGATATCTCGCTCCTGAGGGTCACAAAGGCAGGGAGAGCACAGCAGCCGCTGGCATCCCAAAGCTGCCCGGGCCTATATGTTGCTAGCTTGTGTGCTGCAATGATGCCTGCTGCAGATATCACTGAGTGGCACAGAAAAGTGTCCTATCACAGAGGAAGAAAGAGGGCAGACTTCCGTAGACACCTTCGGCAGAGGATTGCAGAGTACCTCCATGAAAGTTTCATCAAGATCTCTCAGGAGATTCAAGGGACATCCCGGTGTACATAAACTGCTCTGTTTCCCACCCTCCTCACCTAACTCTAGAGGAGAATGAAAAGTAGATAGCAACTCTGCCTTTGTTGATTGTACCACTACCTCTTCTAGCATGAGTAAAGTCATGAAAAGTCAAAAGATGTGTCCTGCTGCTTTGTGGGGGCCATCCCTGTAGCTGAAAATTTACTTACACATTTACCCAAGGTTCTTTCCCCTGCATCAGGCTCAACTGCCTGGACTGCAGTGGAGTCAAAAACCGGTCCTGGCTTGCGGCGCAGCTGGATCCCCTGATCGTCTGTCCCCTTTACTTCTTCTCTTCCTCCTCCACAACCTCTTCCTCCTCACTGTTCACAGCAGGGACCTGTGACTCAGGCTTCACAGAAGTATCCAGGGTGCTGCTGGTGTGGGGGTGAAGTGTCTCCATCGAGTATGGTATGCACCTCTTCGTAAAAGCAATAGGACTGCAGCTCGGCACAGGATCACGTCTTGTCCTGCCTGGCCTTCTGGTATGCCTGCTGCAGCTCCCTGTCTTTCACCCAGCACTGCTGCTGGTCCCCGTCTTAGCCCTTCTTCTGCATCCCTTTGCAATCTGCTCGTAGATGTCCACATTTCTCTGCACAGTCTCTTCTCCCCACTGGCCCAGGAGATCCAATATCTCCTGTCTACGCCAGGCAGGAGCGCGTCTGGAGTGTGTAGCTGGCATGGTCAGCTGGGCAGTTGCACTCCTCAATGGAGAGCTGCTAGGTGTGCTCACCAAGCCAGGCCATCAAGAAACGGAATTTCAAAAATTTGTTGGGCTTTAAAGGGGAGACTTCTGGTCTCAGTGACCCCTGGGAAGTGGAGTTCAAAATGGTGAGCAGAGTGGTCAGTGGGGGGTACTGTAGGACAGGTGCTGGAGGACAGTTAGGGTTGACATGCAGTGTTTACACTCGCACTGTGTCAACTTAAGTACATTGGCCACAGCTCCGTGCTGCTTGGGAAGGTGATGTTACTATGTCGAAGCAATGGGGTGCTCACAGCGGTGGGAGACACATGCACAACTAGGTCAACATAAGCTGCCTTGCATCAACCTAACCATGTAGCGTAGACCAGGCCTCCGTTATCTCCCTCAGAGAAGTGCAGAGGATTAATTACTTTAATTTTTATAAAGTGCTCTGATAATGAAAAAATACTTTGATTGGATGTAAAAGGCTATTAAAATAGTCTTAGGTGTTCTGCTAAGGTTTTGCCTCAAAACCAAGTACATTCTCAAATGACTCTGTCCTTTAACTCAGTGTTTCTCAACCAGGGGTCCGCGGCACCCTGAGGGGCCATGAGCCCTTTCAGGGGTGCCCCGGGGCCTCACGGCTGAAACCAGGGGCCCCAACCGCCGGCACCTCCCATGGGGCTGAAGCTGGGAGCCCTGGGAGTGGCACAGAGCTGAAGGCGGCAGCCCTGCCCCAGAAGCGGCGTGGGGCTGAAGCTAGCACCCCCTGAAGCCAGGAGCAGCGCAGGGCTGAAGCCAGGAGCCCCAGTCTGCCTCTCCTCCCCCACTAAAGCTGGGAGTCACGTGGGACTGAAGCCCCGAGCGCCAGCACTCCCCACAGGCAGAAGCCCTGAGCCCATGGGCAGAGTTGGGGGGCACAAGGATGTTGGCCCCCCCAAAGTGAAGTGCCTTACCCACAGTGGGGCAGTCTGGGGGCAGCTCCACCCGCCCCACCCCCGACACACACCTCCTCCTCTCCCTCAGCCCCCGTTGTAGTGGGAAGCCAGAGCCAAGCAGTGCGGGGCAGCTGCTCCTCTGGCTGGTGGTGCCATGGAGTGGGCAGCTGTGGCATTTCCCCCATCTCCTGCTAGTGCCTGAGGTTTCGGCTGTTCCTCAGATCCCAGCTCCCTTTGACTGCTCACGCAGCCTGTAAGAGTCACCCAGGTGGGGGGACCCGGCTCCGGAGCCAGCAGAGCCCTCGGGGAGCAGCCACCACAGTGGAAGCCCTCCTGGCACACAGCCCCTAACTATCCTTATCTCTGCAACCTGAGCTACCTCCCTGCAACCTGAGCTACCCCCCCTGCCTGTGCACAGCCCCTAGCTATCCCTTGCCTGCACCCTGAGCTACTCCCCCACCTGCACATTTCCTAGCTACTCCCCTGCCTGTACATAGCCCATAGCTGCACCCTGAGCTAGTTCCCTGCCCATACACAGCCCCTAGCTGCCCCCTGCAAGAGAGAGCGGAAAGAACAAGATGACAGAGAAGAAACGTACAGGAATCAAGATGGGGACTGGGTCAGGGGAGAGAAGTGGCAGCAGAAGACATTTAAATTACAGGAGTCTAGAAAAAAAATAAAGAAGCTGAAAGAATTCATAAACAAATCCTCCCACTTCCATTCAAAACAGCCAACAGTAGGTAGGAAGATACCCCCACAGACATACAATGAAATCACCCCCTCCACATGCCAGTATTGCTGCAACCTGCTATAATGACATCCTAGAACCTAGAGATAGAAAAGACATGTTATGTCATCTTATCCATTTTCCCCCTTCCCCATGTCTCCCACACGCCTACCGTGGCCAAAGCAGGATTGCTCCCTACTTTCTATATTCTTAAATTCTGTGCGTCTCTTTTAGGATGACTCACAGGAGGAGTATTATACCACATCTGCATGGAGACGTGCAGTTTCACATTCTAAACAGGAGCTCACTGATAAGGAATGTTTTCTGAGATTCAGCCATTAACTCTGTTTCATCCCATTACCTCTAGTGCAATGGTTGGATCATTTCATCTCGCCCCTGTGTGTTCACGCTCTTCAAATACTTGTGGACTGCAATCATGCATGCACTCCTTATTCGTAGTTTAGCTAAGCTATCATTATTTAATGCCTTTAACTTTTCTTGATTAAATGAATCCTTGAAGCCTTCAAGCACCTTGCCTACACTACCACTCCTGCTGCTACTGCCCAGAGAGTTGAATGGGTGATAGCAATGGTGGGATATTTTCTGCAGAAAAGCCGGGTACAGACAAAGTTATAGAGAACCTGGTCTAGCTCTCACTGGGAGCAGGAACAGACCCATAGAAAGTACTGTTTATAGTACCTTACAGCACCCAGATCTGATACTTCTGTGTATACAGCCCAGCATTTTACTGGCTTTTTCCATGGACTCTCTCTCTCCATTTACACAGATATTTACTCGGTTGCAGGAGTAATATTCTACTATAATTCACGAAGGCTACTAGGAGGATAGTTGCTCTTTTAGCATCATTTTCTTTTAGCACTCATTCTTACTTACCAAAATACCATCAAAAAGTGACTGTGCACATTTTTAAGGATCTCACAGCACTGAAAAGAAAAATCAGAATAATCTTCCAGGGAACTCAGGAATTATGTATAAATTCACAGATTGAGGCATAAAGGAATCAGTAGTTCTTTGCTAAAATCTTTTTTTGAAGCTGATCTATTCTATTGCTTTTTTTCTCTGGAAATCATTCTCATTGTTCTTTATTAATAATCATTTTCTATATACTTTTATTTTGCTTCTTGTTATTTTGCTATTGTCCATGTGTGTTGGATTTGTGAGTAGCTCCCTCTCCGCCCCCATTTTTCCCCTTCCTACAAATGCTATTCAGCACATAGCACAAATTAACAAATGGTATTAACATCTTAGAATTCTCAAATGTTCGAGCCACCAGCTTTTCGGCAAATGGGCACTACAGAAAAACCTGAGACTGAGAACATGAATGTATCATGTCAGCACTAAGCAAAAGTCCAAGTTCAAAGGACAGACTGCCTTTTTTCTTCGAGCCTGAAATATTATTTGACTCAAAAAAGGGGGATTGTCCATTCTGCCATGGGATGAAGATGCCTGGCTGACCTCCACCACCCGATATTTACTAGGTGCCTGGGACCTCTCCTGGAGCAAATGGGACACAAGTATTAGTGTCCCTAATTCATGCACAGAGAAGAAAACTTCGGTTCCTTCAGAGAGAAATGAGGGTGAGAGGGGGAAATAATAAACATATATATATATAAAATATTTTAGTGCAGAGTTCAATTTGTGACCTCTGTAAAGTTAAACGTATGATAAGTGTGGTTACAAGTACAGTAAAGTGACACTGTTAGGTCCTCCTGGGATTTAGGTTAGTTGGATTTCTTTTATCTGAGTTTGTTTTAAAGGTTACATTTTTTAAAAAAATGTGTACGCAAGATACAGCAATAGCTCATACCTACATGCCAATATTTTCCACCAGCGGAAGTGCAATAATTAAATGGCAAAAAACTGTCAAATAAAGTGGGTGGGGGGTTAGTCTAAGGATTTTATCTAGAATCAGTTACTGTATTTGCAGGGTAAAAATAAATAGCCCCAAACAAAGAAAATATGACTAAAGATTTCACATTTGTTTCTGAAATACATTTAGAAGCACAAAGGATATGGGCCCTTTTTCGTGGCTTTCAGAGCCAGAGTTGAGATGATAGATGAAGATGCAGCAGGGCAGCCTGCCAGCGTTAGTTGGGGGCATTCTGCCTGCAGAAAGCTGAGGCACAAAGCATGCCTTTGGTAAGAAGCAGTTTTCACACCCTTTTTAGAGGTGCAATATAGGCTCCCATCAGCACCAACGTCCAGCAGATGTACAAGGGGCGATATGAGCATGGCCCCACGACACTCAGCCATACCTTCTTTAGGGTTTGCAGTGCCTCTGGCTGTGCTAGCCCAGCCCCTTCCCAGGTGGGCAAGGGAGAAGATGAATGAAGCCCCTTGCGTTATCTTCTCCACTCAGACAACCACAGTAAGGAAGAATTCCCCACCCTTTCCATCACACCTGATACAGTACTTGCAGCCCTGTTGATGCCTTGTGGAAAACTTTGGAAATCTGTTTAGAGACTGTTTTGCCTAGATAGCTTCACTCTTCTTTCTATCCTTTGCTCCCTCTCCCCGCCCCCAATTTTATTATTAAAGATAGTAGCATGAAAATTGAATCTTTAAGAGTCCATCTGCTCCTGTTATTTAATCCCATACCTGATGTTTAATACTTTGTTTCTGACATCAAAATTGATTATGAAATTATTGAAATTGAGGGATTGGAGTACTTGTGGCACCTTAGAGACGAATTTATTTGAGCATAAGCTTTCGTGGGCTACAGGCCACTTCATCGGATGCATGCAGTGGAAAATACAGTAGGACGATTTTGTATACACAGAGAACATGAAACAATGGGTGTTACCATGCACACTATAACAAGAGGTTTCAGAGTAACAGCCGTGTTAGTCTGTATTCGCAAAAAGAAAAGGAGTACTTGTGGCACCTTAGAGACTAACCAATTTATCTGAGCATAAGCTTTCGTGAGCTACAGCTCACTTCATCCGTGAGCTGTAGCTCACGAAAGCTTATGCTCAAATAAATTGGTTAGTCTCTAAGGTGCCACAAGTACTCCTTTTCTTTTTACTATAATGAGAGTGATCTAAGGTGAGCTATTACCAGCAGGAGAGAAAAAAATGTAGTGATAATCAAGATGGGCCATTTCCAGCAGTTGACAAGTAGTTGACTCTGAAAATTGAGGGATTGTCATTTTAGGTAGGGAATAAGTAGCAGGAGCAAATGAATTCTTCAGAAATAAGGATCCTGGTTTTCCTCTAGCAATTTTTTTAGTTTCCATATTGAGATAACACACCCACATACATACAATGGACAGGCAACCAGTGAAAACTAATAAAATATGCCTATTACAAAAGAGGTCTATTACTATTGGTTATAGTTACACAAAGTATCTTCTGTGTTTATCAGATTTACTATCTATTAGTTAATAGGGTTGACCATGATCTGAATGGTGTCCCTCAAATCCCTGCTGGGAGGGGAATGGCTGTGTTTATCTCCCTCCCCCACTACTCAGAAAACTCGTCATAGCTCTCTTTTTCATGGCATCCCTCTCCTCTGGATCCCAGGAAGATCATTCTTTAGATTCCACAAAGTGGCCAAAGAAAAGTTAACAGTGCCTGGGGCTCACAGACCATCAGTCCTTACAGGCAATCTAAGGAGGTGGCTGTTACTCAAATCAGAGCTTGGAGTGGGTTGGATATTTTAATATTCAAACCAAACTATTGTTCAATGTCTAAGCTGATTTCCAAACTTTTATCTGGTGGTTAACCCTTTCTCTCCTGCCTCCAGTTGCCCAGCCAGGATTACAGACTTTTAGCAGAACACTCCGATAACCAGAAGTTTGACAAGTCTTACTTAACAATTTTCAGCTGACAGTCTTAAGTTTCCTGGACGCTTACATGGAATACGGAATACACGTTACTAAATATCTTTTAAGAGATAGCTTTTAGTGTTGTTTTGAACCGGGGGAGAAGGGTGTTATGGTGCCCCCCATAAGGCTTTATGGAAATATGCTTATGAATATATATGACATAACTGGAATATGTTCTATGCTACATATGCCACGTAACATACCTATGGAAAGGTTATGATCTACTGAATCTGTTAATCCTATTTGTATGCATGTATCATTATTGTATTTGAAGTTATGAATATTGGCCTTGTACTGGCTTGATTTCTAAATAACCTTAGTAGAGCATTTGATCAGTTCCGGAGAAAGGAATTTAAGTTATTCTTAACTTAAGAAAGGAAAGTTAAATGCCCAATCAAGAAGCATTTAAGGAACAATGCATCTTGGAATGCTCCAGTCCACATGAGAAGTCTTCCTGGAGACATTCAAGAAACCATGTGGGCAATGGCTTCTGCCTGTAAAAGCTGTGAGTCATGCATGGACACGTGACTTGCCCAGGTGACTCCAGAACTCCATTTTGGAGCTGGACTTTGCATAGGAGAGAGGAGGGGGTCTCCATCCACAAGAGAAAGTCTATTTAAGCCCAGGGGAGACCCCCTCCATTTTGTCTTCAGCTGGCTAAAGAGAGAGCCTCTCCACCACCAAGAAAGAAATTGGAACAAAGGGCAATAACTACAGGGGGTGTGAGTGATTGCTGGACCTGGACTAGAAGGAGATCAGTCTGTAAAAGGAAGCTTACTGGAACTGGTGAAGTTTTGTCTATATTCAGCTTTATTAGACATAGACTTGCGGGGTTTATTTTATTTTGCTTGGTAATTCATATCATAGAATATCAGGGTTGGAAGGGACCTCAGGAGGTCATCTAGTCCAACCCCCTGCTCACAGCAGGACCAATACCCAACTAAATCATCCCAGCCTGGGCTTTGTCAAGCCTGACCTTAAAAACTTCTAAGGAAGGAGATTCCACCACCTCCCTAGGTAACGCATTCCAGTGTTTCACCACCCTCCTAGTGAAAATGTTTTTCTTAATATCCAACCTAAACCTCCCCCACTGCCACTTGAGACCATTACTCCTTGTTCTGTTATCTGGTACCACTGACAGTCTAGATCCATCCTCTTTGGAACCCCCTTTCAGGTAGTTGAAAGCAACTATCAAATCGCCCCTCATTCTTCTCTTCCACAGACTAAACAATCCCAGTTCCCTCAGCCTCTCCTCATAAGTCATGTATTTCAGTCCCCTGATCATTTTTGTTGCCCTCCGCTGGACTCTTTCCAATTTTTCCACATCCTTCTTGTAGTGTGGGGCCCAAAACTGAACACAGTACTCTAGATGAGGCCTCACCAATGTCGAATAGAGGGGAACGATCACGTCCCTTGATCTGCTGGCAATGCCCCTACATATACATCCCAAAATGCCATTGTCCTTCTTGGCAACAAGGGCACACTGTTGACTCTCATCCAGCTTCTCATCCACTGTAACCCCTAGGTCCTTTTCTGGAGAACTGCTGCTGAGCCATTCGGTCCCTCGTCTGTAGCGGTGCATGGGATTCTTCCGTCCTAAGTGCAGGACCCCGCACTTGTCCTTGTTGAACCTCTTCAGATTTCTTTTGGCCCAATCCTCTAATTTGTCTCGGGCCCTCTGTATCCTATCCCTACCCTCCAACATATCTACCTCTCCTCCCAGTTTAGTGTCATCTGCAAACTTGCTGAGGGTGCAATCCACACCATCTTCCAGATCATTTATGTAGATATTGAACAAAAGCAGCCCGAGGACCGACCCTTGGGGCACTCCACTTGATCCTGGCTGCCAACTAGACATGGAGTCATTGATCACTACCCGTTAATCGACAATCTAGCCAACTTTCTATCCACCTTATAGTCCATTCATCCAGCCCATACTTCTTTAACTTACTGGCAAGAATACTGTGGGAGACCGTGTCAAAAGCTTTGCTAAAGTCAAGGAACAACACGTCCACCGCTTTCCCCTCATACACAGAGCCAATTATCTCGTCATAGAAGACAATTAGATTAGTCAGGCATGACTTGCCCTTGGTGAATCCATGCTCACTGTTCCTGATCACTTTCCTCTCCTCTAAGTGCTTCAGAATTGATTCCTTGAGGACCTGCTCCATAATTTTTCCAGGGCCTGAGGTGAGGCTGACTGGCCTGTAGTTCCCAGGATCCTCCTTCTTCCCTTTTTTAAAGATGGGCACTACATTAGCCTTTTTCCAGTCGTCCGGGACTTCCCCCGATCGCCATAAGTTTTCAAAGATAATGGCCAATGGTTCTGCAATCACAGCCGCCAACTCCTTTAGCACTCCCCTCCCCCCCCACTTTGTTCTGTCTGTTACTACTTGGAACCACTTAAATCCTACTTTCTGTATTTAATAAAATTACTTTTTACTTATTAATTAACCCAGATTATGTATTAATACTTGGGGGGGGGGAGGCAAACAGCTGTGCATATGTCTCTATCAGTGTTATAGAGGGCGAACAATTTATGAGTTTACCCTGTATAAGCGTTATACAGGGTAAAACGGATTTATTTAGGGTTTGGACCCCATTGGGAGTTGGGCATCTGAGTGTCAAAGACAGGAGCACTTCTGTAAGTTGCTTTCAGTTAAGCCTACAGCTGTTAGGGGACGTGGTTCAGACCTGGGTCTGGGTTTGCAGCAGGCTAGCGGGTCTGGCTCAAACTAGTTAGGGTGCTGGAGTCCTAAGCTGACAAGGCAGGAAAGCAGGAGCAGAAGTAGTTCTGGCAGATCAGGTGGCAGTTCCCAAGGGTTTTCTGTGATATAACCCGTCACAGAGGGAATCTTCCTTTCTGAGGCCTTCCCTGTGAGGGCTTTACAGGCACTCAGACACACATCCACACACAGACAACCATACCTTCACATCCTAAACTAACAAAAAAGGTTGGGATGTCTCCCAGATAATGAAAACAAAGGGAAAAAGTAGAAAAAAGGGAAAAAAGAAGAAGAAGATAACAGGGAATTTGCAAACTCTTCTGCGCTTGCAGTCTTCTGGACTTCCATGGGTCAGGAGCTAGAGCTGCAGTCAAGAAAGTAGATGATGTCATAGCTGGCACAGTACTTCACAGTAGAGGGCTTTTCAGGTGCTGGGAGACTGGTCAAAGGCTGGTATAGCCCATTTATTGATGTTATGATTTCCTTTCCTGGAAGTAATTAGTCCTGGGGTTCTGAAACATCAGTCATCTTTCAGAGTAACAGCCGTGTTAGTCTGTATTCGCAAAAAGAAAAGGAGTCCTTGTGGCACCTTAGAGACTAACCAATTTATTTGAGCATGAGCTTTCGTGAGCTACAGCTCACTTCATCAGATGCATCTGATGAAGTGAGCTGTAGCTCACGAAAGCTCATGCTCAAATAAATTGGTTAGTCTCTAAGGTGCCACAAGGACTCCTTTTCTTTTATCAGTCATCTTTTGTCTCAAAAAAGTGATCATCTCAGCTTTCTCCTTGGTTTTGATGGGTGGTGACTGTAGCTTACTCTACCTTGCAGCACCATCCCCTGAGTGTCTTCAGGCACATCAGTTATGAAAACTACTTTCAATTCTGATAACATGGCCCAATAAGATTTGTTTTATGTCATCCTGGGCTCATGTTATTTTCTGGAAAAAAGTCCTGCTGAAACCAGCAGCTTTTTAAAAAGTATTCAGTGTTGTATGCCACATGCGCTGAAAATATCAAAATGAAAAAGACAAACAACCACTTTTTAGGAAGTTAACATGGCATTACCTGGGTAACAAAGACCTTGAACTTCAGTGTTAGGTAGGTAGGCAAGTGTTGTTATCTTTATTTTTTTTGCAGAGAGTTTAAGTAACATGCCCAAAATATATGAGTCAACAGGTATCTGCCATAATATTTAGTCCTGCCACGAGTGCAGGGAACGGGACTAGATGACCTCTCGAAGTCCCTTACAGGCCTACAATGCTATGATCACCGTACGGAGAGTATCCTCAAATTCTGCAAAAACAACTGATTACAAAAACCCTAACAAAAATATACCAGCCACTCAATGTGAATTCACCAGCAACATTAAGAAGAAACTCAGACGGTTTATAAACATACGTCCCATCATTTCTTGCAAACAAGGCTATTTGGCAATCTTTTATATTTTAAGTACTGGGTCATAAGTCATGCAACTTATCTCTTTGAAAATTTCAATCTTATAGAAGAAAGGTGACTATAAAGGTGATCAAATTAAAAATCTATGTAAAAAATTAATTTTATACAAGGTTTGTATTCTCATGTATGCTATTTCTCTTGCACTTGGAAAGAAGAACATATGTATTGGCAAAGGTGCTAGATGCAAGAAAAATAGTTATTGGTGAAAATTGGGTATAATTAATTTTGACAGTGTCTCTTTTGCCTCAGTTAGAATTTATATTTAGCCTAAGCTGATTTTGTGAACTTTTGCAAAGCTTCCTTTCTGTTTGCATTATGTAGGCTTTTTAAATTAAAAACAAGAATCAGCTCAGTTTTCTGTATTCCATCAGACAGCTGTTTAGAACCCTACTAAGTAAATACATTAACAGTTACACAAGCCAAGAACTACCATGCATTTTTGGTACTTGGAGGGGAGGAGGATACATTTAGTTGGAGCCTCTATTATGGTGTTTTTAAAGAGTTTCCATGCAGCTTGCAGGCGTTTAACTCTTATGATTGTTCCTTTTAATTTAAGTAACCTGCTCATTTTTGTATAGTTTCCCTTCTTGAAGTTAAATGCTATTGTGCTAGGTTTCTTTGGTCTTTCCCCCCTTACAAGGATGTTAAATTTCAGAGTCTCCCTAAAAGAGTAACAAAGTACCAGAAGGCCTGCTTTGCAGTATTTGGTTACCTGTTCTCCAAATCACAAAGCAGGATGGAACAAGTGAATCAGCCACTGGTTACCTTAAAGAAATAGATATTGTTAAACAGACCTAAAGTTTAATTTTCAGGGCTTTGTGGGGTTAGATCACAAAGCAGGGACTGGAATCTATTTTAATGGGTTCGTAGAAACAGCTGCTAGTGTTGTTAAAACTGATTTGTGGAGACTCGTGTCCGTCTTCCTCCCACCCCGCTCAGGAGCCACCTGTGCAGGTAGTCTAAGTGCTCCTTGTCCCACTACTGGCCCTGCGCCTTCCTGTGCTTTATTGCAGGGCTTGGGGTTGTACGTGTTGCATGCGCAGGACCAGGGAGGGCCCTTATACTTTTGTTCCAGACAGAGCCTGCCATCCTGGGGCTGGGGGCGGTGCGTGCAGGGCAGCACTCGCTCTGCTCCTGCTCTAGTCTGGTTGGAACTGGACTGCGCAGAGCAAGCCCCCTCCCCAGTCAGCACTGCGAGAGCTCCGCTGCCCTGCCCTCTGCCAGCGTTTCTCTAGCTGATCGGAGAAGACCCGAGGGGTGGGCAGCAGCTTCTTCCCATTGCGTTAGTTCAGCGAGCAGCAAGCACGCTCTGTTGTTGGAAAGGGGCCTCAATCTGCAGGGGAGAGGCCCCCACAGCTCAGAGCAGCAAGAGGCTCTGCTGGAACTGCCTGTCTCGCTTGGAGCCAAGCGAGCGGTCTTGGGGGGAGGAGGAGGCGGCGGCGCCGGCGGCGAGGAAAGGGGAGAGACGTGTCCTTTCTAGAAGGATTGCAGGACAAGCAACGGAACAGCAGCATCAGAAGTCCCCGTTCCTTTGCAGGGTATGAGCCACCACGTTCCTTATCAGACGCGTTGCGCGTGATTAGGTACTCTGCCCTCCTTCCCCGCCCGGAGATGTTTGCAGTGGAGTGTTGTTGTACCCACGATCCAGGTGAATGTTGCAACATCTGCCCTTCTCCCGCTGCGGCGGCGGCTGCCGCAGACAAAAGAGCTGCGTGCAGATTCCCCCAAGAATGCAGCAGTGTTGAAAGCGATGAGACTTTGTCTTCTGGGTACAATTCGGCAAATGGAGACAGCTGCGAGTCCTTACCTGAAGTTGTGGCCTATGATCCTAGCAGTTTGATACCCCAGAACAACCTGCTAGAGGTTATGCACAGTTTTTCCGTTCACAAGCATTTCTCCTGGTGTGTTGACTACAGACAGCCTTACCTTTTGCTAGGTATGCAGTCTTTGATTCCTGTTTCCTTCCGCTGGTCACTTTACTTGTTAGAGTGTGGGGGAGGAGGTTAAGGGGCTGAATCAATTTGAAATCTTACGTGAACGGGTGTATTTTAGAAGTTGTTCTCTAATAGCAAATAATTGTACCTTTGCCCCTAAAAATGTTTGGTTTTGTTTCCATTAAGCACGTACAGAGACTATTTTGTAGTAATGGCACAATTTGAAAATTAATACTTATGTTGTGTCCCTATGGTGTGGCATGTTTCTTCACATCCAGAACTCCCAATAGCATCAGATCCTTAAGGTCTTTTGGGGTTTTTTTTTTACAGGCGCTTTATTCATGCTGTGTTTACCATGTTTTGATTTTAGCACTTGCTTATGAGTATAGATTAGCAAGAAAAGACATGATGCTGCCAATACCTTTACAATCAATACAATTATCTAGTCATTTAGCTGTATGTATTTAGTAAAAGTGGTTTATCTCTTAAGTAGCTGCAGTGTCTGCATGACTGTTTCTAAGTAATTGAGGAGTAACTTTAGTTTTCCAAAGAAATAATTGCACCATGTAGTTAAGAAAAAAATGCTTGTTTTCAAAATCAGATTTCAGCCCTCCAAAGGGATCAACCTAGGCAGAGTCCCATTGATTTCAGTAGAACTCCATGCAGGTTTATCCTCCAGCACCTTTACTCAGTAATCCTTGAAGTCAGTGAGAGCTGTGGGCATGCAACTGACTGACAGATACCTGTTGTCTCTCTCATATTTTGGGCATGTTACTTAAACTCTCTGCAAAAAATAAGGATATTATTACCTACCTAACACTGAAGTTGAGAATTCTAATGAATTAAGCTCTTATCCTGCCAAGTTTTACACACATGGGATTAATTTTATGCTCATGAGTTAACGGAACTATTCAGGTGCGTAAGTGTCTACAAGGGCCTTAGTTTGTAAAATATTTTGAGGGTGGAAATAGTATTTAAAATATTAAGTATTATTCTGATTGTTCATAAACCTACTGATGCAGAATTATTGAATACGACCATGTGCTAGCTCTTTCTATCTGGACATCACCCCAGTCATGTAGTACAAAAATGTGCTTTGCCCCAGAAGTAAATTGTTCTTCATTAACTAAGGGAAGAATCCACGAAGACTTTTTACAGGGATGCAGTACAGTATAAGTTGACCTTAAAAGGCTTTAAAATGCTAATCAGAACCTAGTATTGATTTAGTCTTGGTGGCCATATGGTAAAATTTCAGAACTTGACAGCCTTTTTTTTTTTTTTTGCGGTGTCACTGTTGTATGTGATCAAACCACAGTTATATCCCACATACTGTAAATATCCTCACTTGAAAAATGTTGACAGGTAAATGAATGGTTTGAGACATTGTTTTTTTGTTCCTCAGATGACAATCAAAACAAAACCAATGAAAAGAAAGAGAAGAAAATGGTTGCTCAGAAACCCCTTGGAACTATAGAATATACTGTAAGTACTGGGTGCATAATTAGGTCATTTATTAATGTTGTTTAAAATGAGGTTGTCGAGGTTAATGAGACTCTAAAGAAACCAAACTAATATAGACACCCTTTAATTCCTTTTTAAAAATATCTTCCAAATATCCTGTGTGTAGGAAGGGAAATTGGTCTCAACTCCACAACCATCCTCTAACTTGGGCATCACCCACCCTTTCCCAGCTGCCTGCCTTCTGTATTTCCAGTTCCATAGTGGGGCCATGTAAAATCTCTCCTCTTCCTCTGAGAAAGATTTCTGTCCCATTAAATGTTGCCTAGGCCTTCTAGCAGGAATATGTTTGTACCCTGGTCATGAGATGCCAGCGTTTTCTTTTTGGAATGCCAATGATGTACACTGCCTCTGTACCAGAAGTGATTAGTTGTATACTGGGAGAAAGCTTACTGAAAGGTGCCAGGGACATATTGCAATGTCCCCTTTCCCTACAGATCCAGGAAGGGAAGGAACTCTTAACCTGATTCTCTCATGTGCTAGTATGCTGTTACCACCAGGCCTGCTGAGAACAGGCTTTAATCTTAACTGCTAGAATGGGTGAAAGAGTAACGAACATCAAATATATATAATGTGTGTACAATGTGCCCCCCTCCTCCTCTCTCCTAACCAGTTCTAACTGGAAGGAGCTAAGTTAAAATGATACATTGTTTAACTAAGGTTGATGAAGCAGTGAGAGAGGGATCTTAACTGTTCTCTTTTCTCTGTTTTGTAGAGTGGAAAAAGTGCTGTTAACACAGTAGCTGTTGTCTTATAATTAACTGTGTCATCTTGCAAAAATTAGATTGATAGGAAATATGTTAGATCACCGAGTCCATACCCTGCAACTGGTCTACCCGATAAAGTTTATTTAAACTATTATACTGATCCTGTACTTGATTATTGCTGTGTCTTAAACATCAAGTTTCCTTTCTTCAGGCTGGAAGTCAGGACACCCTAAACAGCATAGCATTGAAATTTAACATCACTCCAAACAGACTTGTGGAGCTCAATAGGCTGTTCACACACACAATTGTTCCAGGGCAGGTAATTTTTAAGTTTTAAATACTGAAAAATTCTGATTTTTTGCTATGCGTTTAAAACCCCCACCCCCACCCCCAACTTAATGAGTCTATTAGGCAGATGTATATGATGGTGATGGGCAGTAGTATAAAACCTCATAACGGAGTCTAGCTCAGATGGTTGCAAGAATTGGTCTAGGCCCACTTGGGAATCAGGCAACCCAGGAAGCCAGCTGGCCAGAGGCAATCTGCATGGCAGGAGCCCACAGCAGCTGCTGAGTGAAATTGACATCCTTGTCAGCTTCACCACTGCTAATAGTCAGTGAGCAGCTGCTGTCCTGGGAACATAGTTAGATATGGAAACACAATATATTGGCATTTCAGAAACAGATTTTTCCAGAATTTCTGATTTGCAAGAAATCTTGAAAATTTGATTTCATTCTGAGTCAGAACAAAACCAATTCTCAAAATTCTGAAATTTCTCTCTAACCAGAAATCCTGAGTGAATTCACCTACAGGGACGCCTTCAGTTTCTATTAAAAAAAAAAAAAAAAAAATGTAATTTTTTGAAAATGTCTGTACTCGTAAATAATATTGTGGGTTTAAAAAGTTCTGTGGTTTTAACTTTTTGACCATTGAAGAGTATTTCTTTCTGCACTTCTTTGGGCTTTGACATTGACAAATGACTGTGCAGTTTTATTTTTAAGGTCTTATGCTACTAAAAGCTTGAAAGTCTGTAAGAGTAAAAATCCAAACAAAACATGGCTTAAATCTAAATGTCAACAAATGTTTTTATTAAAAAAATTTGTTGACATTTAGGTTTATTTTTTTAAATAAAAAGTTTCCAAGGTACCTGACAGTGTTCCATTATATATTTTCTCTTGAATTCAGAAGAGTTTTTCCCTCTGACATAAATATGGTTTGGAAAAGAGAGATCTTATTGCAAAACATAATTTCCTGTAACTTCTAGCTCTAAAATTTACATTTGTTGCTTCCTCCAGTGGCTTTTCTTTTTTTTTTTTTTTTTTTTGGTCCAATTTTTGCCTTTATAACAGGCATCTGCTGCACTAACTTCTATAGACTATCCTGTGATGATTTCTGTATTAGTTAATCTTGTAGTTAGGTTGTAGTTTACACAGGTAAGGGAGGTTGTCATTCTTTCAAAACTGGTGTATGCTACTGCCTTTCTCAAAAAACAAAATATAGACCCTGATCCTTCAGTGAGATTCATATGGAACCCCACTGACTGACAAATAAGAATTTTAGAGATAGGAGTTATTCCAGAATGTGTTTTGCAGTGAGATGTGTTGTCAATACCAGATTGTCTTTGTTGGGACTCCTGCATAGATCTCATTGCAGAATCAGGACCATAGTGTTTATATTACATATGTCTGTCTTTTTTTCTTCTATATGTAATTATTTTAAAATAAGTTATTTGTGTTTAATGTAATCTTTGTGTAGGTTCTCTATGTCCCAGATACTGACCACTGTTCCAGTGCTGCTAGGTTAGCGTCTTCCAGTCCTGGTGCTCCTGTTTCTCCTTCATCATCAGATGCTGAATATGATAAACTTCCTGTAAGTAAATCTTGTGTTTATAGAACACTGTCTCTTTGAAGCTCAGGTTAAATCCTATTAAATAGTTATTTTTGATGAGGTTGCAATTGAGGCATTGTAGAAAATGGCATTAAAACCAGCTGATGGGTTTGAGCCAGTTGTTCCTGGGAGTTCAGATGTTTCTGTGCTGCTGTTTACACAGTTACACCAATCCTCACCCCCAAATCTATGGCTATTTAAGAGAGATTTGAGACTAGAATGCAGTAAACTGCTGAGAGTGTTAAGCCTCAGTCCTACAATCTGATCCATGAAAATGGAATCCCATTAAAGCGAGTGGGGCTGTGTGCATTGGTATTTCCATGTCAGTCAAATTGAAGAATTGGGCCTTAGCCAGTGTTCTCTCTAATTTTTCCCACCCATGTGCAGAATGAATTTTATTATGTGCACCAGTACGGAGGTGATTTGTGACACATCACATTCATATTGGTGCACATAACAACATTCATGTGGTGGGGGTGGGGCCGAGGGGTTTTTGTGCGAGGGGGCTCAATTGAGGCAGAGGGTTGGGGTGCAGGGGTGTGAGGGATCCAGCTGGGGGTGTGGGCTCTGGGGTGGCGCTGGGGATGAGGGTTGGGTGCAGGGGTTTGAGGGCTGCGGCTGGGGGTGTGGGCTCTGGGGTGGGGCTGGGGATGATGGTTTTGGGATGCAGGAGGGTGCTCTGGGGCTACTGCGCAGAGAGAGGACCCCCGCGCTCTCTCCCCGCAGCAGCACCTGGGCTGGGGTGGAGAGGCGCTTGTCCCTGCCTTGGGAGCTCTGGGGCTGGGGCTGCAGGGTAGGCACCCCAGCTCCAGCAGGGTCGGCAGGCTGGCTGTGCCGCAGCTGGGACCACCAGGCTGCTCCAGGGTCAGGCTGCACCTGGGCCTGATCCGGCCACGGCAGGTCTGGGCCGCAGGGTGAGTTCCCTAAGTGTCTGTGTGGCACTAAATAGGCTACTGCGCAGCCTATAGGCCTAAGTGTGGTAAATATAGGTGTCTAACTGAAAACTCTTGTAGTGCGTGGTTTTGTTTTTTCTTAATTTCCCGTCTGTCATTTACTTGGAGATTTTTTTTTTTATAAAGTTATAAACAAAACGTGGTCACATGCTGGGGGGAGTATGAAATATAAATCTGGCCGTGTTTTTCCTTTAAACCAAAAGGAAAATTGTTAATGGACCTTGGTCTTTAATTTTTCAAAAACTAAGAA
This sequence comes from Eretmochelys imbricata, assembly GCF_965152235.1. Taxonomy (NCBI): domain Eukaryota; kingdom Metazoa; phylum Chordata; order Testudines; family Cheloniidae; genus Eretmochelys; species Eretmochelys imbricata. Next base: position 96,389,040 of record NC_135574.1, read on the forward strand.
AGAACATGTCTGTGAAACTGGTCCTGTTGTTTCGCACTGAGGCTTTTGCTTTTTAAAGGATGCTGACTTGGCAAGAAAGGCCTTCAAACCAATTGAGAGAGTCCTGTCATCTACCTCGGAGGAAGATGAACCAATAGTTGTCAAATTTTTAAAAATGAATTGCCGTTACTTCACAGATGGTAAGGTAAGTGGAGCTTGTGCCTTGTGTCTCATTCGAGATCCTTTTAGAGAGTGAACTTTTGTTGTTAGTGTAAGTCAGAGGCCAACAGCAGGGTTGGGAGCCAAGCATAACGTAAGTAAGTGCTCTGGACATTCTGTTTGTTACTTTGCACTATACTGACATATTTGCTCTTTACATCCATTTTCTTATTACAGTGACTGCTTGATAGAAGACTAGCTCTTCCTTCCCACCCATCTCTTTCTCCTTTATAGCCTTTTATTAGAAAGGTCTCCTTCCAAGAACTGTTGGGGGGGCACCCATCTGCTAGGAAGACACCCGTACAGAGAGTATTGCACTTCATAGTTCCACTAATCATGATATACAAAACGCCTGAGCAGAGACTGCCAAGTTCCATCAAATGACAGGATCACTTTATAAAATGGACAAATGTCCCTTTTCGTTGTTGTATGTGTGTGACCTGAATTGGCTTTGAACTCTCTTTAGAGGTAAATGCACAAGATCAGGGCAGATCTTAGTTCTCTCACTCCTGAAGTATGAAAACTCTGTTTCCTTACGCTTATTTATTTTTCTTATCTACTCTTGTTGTTTTTCATTTAAGTCTCCTATAAAAGATGTTTACACACTTGAGTTTTCCCATTCTTTGGAGACAACAGGAAACACCTGAGATACTAATTGTTTCAACTTAGCTTTATTTTTCTTTTGTCCTATTGTTTTGTGTTTGCTTTTTCTGGTTCTGAATAGATGTGGAATATGCATTTAACCAACTTGGAGTTTTTGTAGAAAGTAGCAGAATACTACAGTGTGTCTTATGCAGAAATTTGTACAACATAGTGCTTTCTTATATGAAGCTTTTTTGATATTGGGTTCCATTTCACAAAATATATAACTGGTCACTTTCTTTGAAGCCTACGTATGCTTTAGGAGCCAAAAACAGCTTCACACCTCAGCAGTCCAGTGTGAACTTTGTTCTTGGTAACATATCTTCAAGCAGAGCCTGATGTAGTCCTGTTTCCCCTTTGGCCCAAATACAGAACTTGGCCGATATATGTAGAATTCTGCTGTCTGTATTGAGAACAGTGACTTTGATAGCTGTGAGTTTGAATGGCAGAACCTCCCGCCATATACACATATCACACAGAAGAAACATGTGCAAAGTATATCTTGCCTTTGCTCCACAAACTAAAGGTAACATGTGCTCCCTAGTATCGATCTGTTTGTTTTGTATCTCTTCCTCTGGCTTCCTAGCCTCCACTGGCATGACTTGCTGGTTGACTAGCCTTTTCCTTAGTGATGCTTGCAGTGTTATGCAGGCTAATCTTATTGTCATTTGGGCCTTGTGACAACTGTCTGTCAAATGACTTAAGATCAAGTGCAGCATTAGCTGAAAATTTGGTCATGATTGTAGGCTACTAAAAGGCCACATCCATGAGCCCCATATCTGGTTGTTGGAGACAGTTGTTTGTCCAACCCAGGGCTAGTCATTTCCAAGAGTTAAAAATCTTTTCCGCAGCAGTGTAAATTGCCAGCTTGGTCCAGTGGTGACATTGGAGGGTGGAGACTGGAATCACCATGTTGGGTCCCTGTAAAATAGGTCAAGAAAAGATTTTCTGTGTACCAGATGGCGCTCTCAAGGAAGGGGATGTGGAACTCTAGATTCATCTGCTGTCAGTACAGCAACCTCTCCATATTCCTATTACTGGGAAGCCCTGCATGTGTGCAGAAGTCCATACCAGCAGGTTGAGGTAGGGCTGCTAGCACAGAGTTACCGGTGTAGCCAAAATAAAAAGTTGTTGGTGGGTTTAAAAAAAAATCCTCTTTCCTTGCCTCTGGTTAATTAACAAGCTGTAGCTCTAGTTTATAGCAGCCAGGGATGAGAGTTAAGTACCTTGAATCCTCTTTATAACACTGTCCTTGTCAGCTAAGCATTTTGAGTGTTCCAAAGAGTTCTCTTTTTATTTATCCTTCTTTATAATACCTGGGCCAGTGCAGCTGGGAGCCAGAGCGTTCTGTTAGAAAATATTGCCCCACATGGGTATAAAGAGACATGAGAGAGAGTATTATACTAGGCAAATAACTTAAAGGTTGACACTGAGCTATTCATTAAAGTGACCTCTGGTCAGTGATTAGATTTGATATGCTAACTCTCTCTTTGTTTTTATTATTAGGGTGTAGTTGGGGGTGTCATGATAGTGACTCCAAACAACATCATGTTTGACCCACATAAGTCGGATCCTCTGGTAATTGAGAATGGCTGTGAAGAGTATGGGCTCATCTGCCCTATGGAGGAGGTTGTCTCGATAGCCCTCTACAATGATATTTCTCACATGAAGATTAAAGATGCCCTGCCATCGTAAGGAGTGTTCTTTGCTAATTGTGTTTACATCTTTATCAGCCGGGGTGGGGAAACAGAACAAGAAAAGAGAGGTTTGGTGGGAGTGGTATGAGAAGAGACAATTAACAGTGCTTTAAAAGAAAGAGAGGCAGAAAGGTGTGATGTCCTATAAAACAGTGGTTCTCAACCTGGTGTAGGTATACCCTGTGGGTATGCAAATGTCGTTCAGGGGGTACATCAGCTTATCTAGATATTTGCCTACTTTTACAACACGCTACATAAAACGCAGTAGTGAAGTCAGTACAAACTAAAATTTCATACAGACAATTACTTGTTAGTACTGCTCTGTATACTATACACTGAAATGTAAGTACAATATTTATATTCCATGGTAAAAATGAGAAAGTAAGCAATTTTTCAGTAATAGTGTGCTGTGACATTTTTATGTCTGATTTTGTAAGCAAGTACTCTTCTAGTGAAGTGAAACTTGGGGGTACACAAGACAAATCAGACTCCTGAAAGGGGTACAGTAGTCTGGAAAGGTTGAGAGCCACTGCTATAAAAGAGGAAGGAAAGTAAACTTTTCAACAGCAGAAAAGGAGACACTTCGTAGGTATCAAAACCTAAGAAACAGAGGACAGTGAAAACGTCCAAAGGCAAAGAGAAAGATGGCACGCCATGTGTAATGTTTGTGGTATTTATTCCTGCGGGTTAGTTTCTGCAACTGATTGAAGCCCCACAGAAAGTGTTCCACAATTTTAAGGGAAGGGAAGGGGACTACAGGATGTTAACTGATCAGCTTTAGTTCAAATTGGTTGCTGTTGTGACTATATTGGTTAATGGAGCAGGTAATTTAAACACTTCTGGTCGCAGCAGCAGGAAAATTCCTACCTCCCACAAACCTCCAAAATATCAGTCCTCTTATGTAGGAATCAGAGATCATAACCCATTTAATTTCTTCAATACACGGCAGTGTTTTCTTAGCTGGTATTTTCACTTATGCTTCGTCAATTGTACCTTGATGATAAACACTGTCCACAGGTGTGTTCTAGAAAACAACTTGTCTTCTCAATGCAGCTAACAGGGTTTCACTGTTTTAAATAAATGCGTCATCTTCCCTCTTCTCCCCTACGCAACAAAAAACAGTTAGTCATAGCATCTCAGCCACGCAAAACAAAGGCAGCTAGCCCTGCAGAGATGTATAGTGGGGATATAGTCATAGGTAAGGCTAAGATTTTGTCACTGATTTTTACTAAAAATCACTGACTGGTCTCAGGCAATAAACAAAAATTCACAGAAGCCGTCAACCTGTCTGTGACTTTTACTAAAGATAATGGGGCGGCTTGGGGCTCCAGGGCCCCCCACGGCAGCTTGGGGCTTTGGCCCTAGGGCTGAGGTGGAAAATCTCACTGAGGTCTCTGAAAGTTATAGAATCTGTGGCCTCTGTGACATAATCTGATCCTTAGTCATGGGGTTTCCTGTCTTATCTGTTTAGAGCTCTATACCATACTTGTCATCCCAGTATCTTGGTGGGAAAATATATAAGGTTTCATTATCTGTTCTCAGACTCTTTAACCTTGACCTGTGTGAATAATAAAGTAAATAAAGATCTTGAGCTATATGTCCTTATATTTCCAAGATTTTTCTACTTTCAGGCTCTTTGATGGCTCCTCCCCCCCCCCCCCCCGATCCCTAAAGTTTCTGGGGAAATCCTGCAGTCAAATGATCAATTTTAGCATTGAGGGAATAACAAGTAATAAGAGTGACTTATGCCTTGTAGGGCATTTACAGCTCTAAAGTTGTGTAAGTGCTTTAAAAATGTAGAGGTTCTCTCTGTGGTTTTCTGTACTTTCAATAATTAACTTCTACCATTTAAAGAAGCAGGAATGCTGCAAGAGCCCAGAGTATTGTCCCAGACATACCACTCTTCTTTTATAAAGGATGAGAAGTAACAGAATACACAGGCCTAGATCCTTAGGTGGTACAAATCAGTGCAGGTCCTTTGACTTCAGTAAAGCAATGCCATTTTACACCACCTGGCCTTATTTTTGTATTATTGAGTACCTGATGACGCATACCATGTTGATTACATATGTACCATATCTTCCCCCATGAGATTATACTTGGCAGAATTACTCATCTTTTTAAAGTTATACTTCCTATAGCTTCTTCATTTTGATACCATGTATTTCAGTTGGCTTACATTTTATTTGTACATTTTTTGGTTTGGTTTTGTTTAAAATCATTTTGACATATTTAAGTTGTTTTCTTTTCCATTTTGTTTTAACATCCCACGTACATCCACCATTTCTCCTGACAGTGACATTCCAAAGGATCTTTGTCCTTTGTACAGGCCAGGAGAGTGGGAAGACCTTTCCTCTGAGAAAGATATCAACCCTTTCAGCAAATTCAAGTCCCTGAGCAAGGAGAAGAGGCAGCAAAATGGGGATGATTCCAAATCAATAAAGTCTTTGGACAAGGAGAAGTCTGCAGATTTTGAACTTCTTAAGCCTTCTGACAGTACTGTTTCAATGGAATCTAAGTCACTGGAACCTCCCAATGACATGGCCTCCGCTGAACCATCTGAAAGGTCTGCTGTAGGGGGACATACCAAGGAACCTTCTGGGGGAAAAGCTGCTTCAGATTCCAAAACCAAAGAACATTCCCTTATAGGAGGAGGAGATGATGACTTCGTTGAACTGCAAGAGACTGCATCTCCTACAAATACCAGATTAGACAGAAAAGATGCAGTAAGAGAAGGTTTTTCTTTTGACCCCAAGGAGTCAGGGAAAGCCAGGTCGCAAGTAACCAAATCTCTTTCAGAAGTCCAGGACCTACTGGCATTTGATTCCTTGGACACAAAGAATGATGTTGAACCCAAAGCTGATATAGACTTAGAATCATGTGAGAAGCAAGATGTCATGCCAGAAGTAAACAAGTGTGCCAGTTCCCCGACAGGTAAGGTGGAGACTACACTGGACACTCAAAAGGAGCTAGATAAAAACAAACTTATTGAGTTTTACCTCAATAAAGATAAAGATGGGTCACAGTCTTCTGAAAACCTACATAAGGCTGGAATTGGTGAAGGTGAAAACAATAAAGTAACAGGCATAGACCTCACACTTAGCTGTTCAGAGTCCCAAGTTAACAAACTTCTTACAGTTAAAAGTGGGGAGCCTGATTCAAGCTGCATTGAAAGGAAAGAGCCTTCACTGGAAGTCAACTTGCCTGCAGTGGAGGAAAAGGATCTTAAAGAGTCTGTGAAATCTTCATCAGTACCATCTCTGGACAAGGCGTGTCAAGAAACACAGTTGGACAATAACTCAGAAATCAGACTGTGGCTGTTACAGAGAATTCAAGTACCAATTGAAGGTAGGTCTCTGTCTATCCTTATTCTGTTAACTGTGGGAGCTGGGCAGCATCAATTCAGTGCTCACTAGGATGATCTTCCTGTTAATTTCCTTTTCAGTGTAGTTTGGTATTTTACAATATAAATCTTCAGGCGATAACTTGACTGTACAAATTCTCAATCCAGAAGTAATGTAGGAGAAAAAGGATCCCTTCTAATTGTTTGGGCTACTGAGTTTGACAAATGGCTAACGTGCTTTGTCCATGTTTAGTAACTATTTTTTGTAACATTTTAGCAATAAGTGCAATAAAATGTCATCCATTTATAGAGTTGACTGACACACAGTGGCTGAAAGATTACTATTATTTTGCTATGTATTGACATGATCTGCAGTTCCATTGAAGACTGCCAATGTACTTCTAATGTGTAAAAATCCAGAGTAGTACACAGCAACATATTGACTCTAAAGAGTGTGTGTGCAGTGTGCAGGCGTGCACATGTTTATACTGTTTCTTAGTCCTTTTTGTGCTACTGGACCACCCAAGATGTGCTGCTGAGCAGGAGTATAAGCACAGTCTTGCTGAGTGACCATTCTGTTTGTTCTACTATTATGTGACTCTTGATGAAATATAGGAGCACGTTGGAAAATGTGGAATTCTCTTGAACTTGAAAACTCTTGAACAGTTGGAGCCAAACTGACCTCCAGTTTACATAGCACGTGTGAGGTTTGGTTGTGTTTCTTTTTTTTTTTTTTTTTGGCAAGTCTACGGGCCTCATTCTCCCTTAAAACCAGGGTAGCAAACTCCATTGACTTCAGTAGAGAGAGCCTTGATTTACAACAGAGTAGGGCAGAGGAGAATCATAGTCTAGAGGTCACAAATTATGTCGGGGGGGGGGGGGGAATTTAAATCTCCCCTTTGGAAAAGGTCTGTGTACCACTGACAGTTCTTCGGCATCTGTCTTACTGAAAAGGTGGCCTTCGGGCCTTCCCAGGGTGAATGTGGCAAACTTGAGTTTCCCAGTGCTGTTGAATATTCCTTCCCAGAAGGAGATTGATCTTTGTGTCTGTATCTAAGCTACAGTACTGTACTGGAAGCCTGTCATTCCTTTTTTCTCTGATTCAGATATGCTTCCTTCAAAAGAGGAGAAAAGCAAGACACCTCCAATGTTCCTGTGTATCAAAGTGGGCAAGCCAATGAGAAAATCCTTTGTTACTCAAAGCACCACCATGGCACAGCAGTATGGTAAAAGGAGAAAGCAGCCGGAGTACTGGTTTGCTGTTCCTCGGGAAAGGTAGGCTGCAGTGCATGATACAAAGACATTTGTCTCTTCATTAATTATCAACCATATCAACAATTTTAGGGGCAAATCTTGACACCCGCTATCCCACACCAGAGTTTGCACAAGAGCCCAAATGCAGCAGGAATGCTAGGAGGTAGAGTCTGTGTGGTGTTCTTGAGGATGCAGGGGAAGTGTGTGGGGTGAAGAGGGATTGGATGCACAAAGGAAAGCGTACTACTCTTTAGCAGCATGTGAGCAGATAGTTGTTTGGGAGGTGGGGATTAAGGAGTGACTGTCAAGGAAGTTCAGTTGTTTGTTTAGAAGAGTATAAATTGTAATAAATAATTTTCAACAAAGGAGGGTTGGATTCCTGCACACAAGAATTCCAGATTTTTTTTTTTCTTTTTCGATGAGCCTTTATGTCCCTTGTATTCTGAATTGAATGAGACCGCTGTGAAAAAAACAATTTATTCTGCTGGAAGGATATATTGTGTATAGTAGTTGAATAATTTCTTGCTTAAACTTATTCTAAGATCCATAGAATAAGTTCCAGAGAGTTCATTAGAGCATCATGATTCACTTGAATTTCTAGCCTGTTAAAATATTATTTATTCCACTGGAATTTATAGCTTGTAAAGATAGTCATGTGGCCGCTGCAGAGAAATTCTGTCAAATGTGGGCATATCAAAAGGTATTGCTTCCTTCAAATCTCAAGAGTACAATACTTCGGTCTGCATTTCAATGCGGTTATGTAAAAATAGTGGCATCTTACTCACATCTGTTCCCAGTTTGTATTTGGAGACTGATTGTCTGTCAAATGCTTTTGAAGGTGGCCAGTGCCATTGTACCTAAGTTTTGTTAACAGCATGGAGCCAACACGATTATGTGAGCTGGATCTATTCGGGCTTACACATAGAATTTTTTAAGTTCCAATTTCAAACTCTGCCTGTCAATTCCACTTGTGCAGTTACAAGTTACATAGGTGTCCGAGTATGGATGGAAATCAGTGAGGCTTCTTTGGTGTAAATTAGGGCAGAATTGGATTTGCAGGACCTCTTACAACTGCAATGATGTACAAGCCAAAAGGAAGCCAATTTGATTTTTTTTTTAACTGCCCATATTGAGTTTGTGGGGTTGGCACATCACAAACTTATCTTCTTACACAGCAAGTTAGCTTAGTTTGCTAGTAGGTCAGTGAGCAGCAATAAATGCAGAACCCCACAATGCCAGTTATTTTAAAGGTCATTTTTCAAAGTAAATCACCCGTTAAACCATGCTCTTGATTTTTCTCCTTTTTGGCAGATGTGGACCAGTTTGCAAAAACTGCTTACCTGGATTTCACTGTACCAATAACCTCTAGCTTTCACTGATGAACAAAAGAGCATAACTGGCTGTATTTGCTCATTAGACTTGTTGAAATAAGGCTTTAATGCAGTCTATTACTTAAAGTCTCATTTCCGATTGCTAAATGATCTTTGCAATGGTATGGCTTTTTCAGACTTATGTTCTGAGAGAGCTTTTTTCCAGCCGCTGCCGTTTTCCACATACAACCTTCATACTCTCTTTCTCTCCCCCGCCCCACAGCATTCTGCTATTGTATTGCTATAATGGACTCACAGAATATTCAGAGCTGCTCAGTTAGTTCTATTGATGGTCCAAAAATTAAGGAGAGAGAATTATCCCACTGTTGCAAATATCAGTCAGGGGTTTTAAGCTATAGGCAGTTTTTAAAAATCATATTTTCCTAATCTTCTAATAGTTTCAGAATACAAAAAACCAAAGATAAAATTAGCTATGTCTGATCCCCTGGTGCATTTTAGAAAGGAGTTAGTTAAGCAGAGCAGTGGTGTGGAACTTGCTGACTCAGAGAGAGAGGTTTAATCTGGCTGGAATGTTGGTAGTAGTTAAATTTATAGTGGTTTGAGCTGTAGTTGAAGATAGCTTTTAATTCACTGGCTATGTGCAGAACCCAGTACTTGCTTCCTGTGGGGTCACAAAACTGTAGATTAAGAAAATTCTAGATTCAAATGTGAGTCAGCACTTCAGAGTTAGAACGATACTGTAACTTAATGCAAGGCCAGTATTGCTTTGTCGGTGGTGTATCTAATTTAATGTTGTATAAAAAATGCTAAATCACTTTCTCTGATTGCTTATTCTGTGTTCAAGGATAAATCTGAAATATATATATTAACCTTAGCCATGCTCGAAAAATAACTTGCCTACCTGTCATTGAGGAGTAGAAAATATTTCTGGCGAGTGAAGTGGCCACATATAATTTAAGCTATTTTTTTAAAACTAATTTTCTAGCCCTTTTGATTACAAAGAAATCATTCTAAATGTGAACTGCTGTTGCCGAGTCTGCAGGCTGACCGCTCCAGTATTCTGCTGCTGCTGTTCTTAACTTTGTCAAAGAGCCTCACAGTGAAATCAACAAGACTGGTGACTTTTCAGAGCTGCTATTCAAAACCTTGACAGTTTCTCTGTGTCCATAATCAGGTCCGTTTCACTGTGCCATTCCTTGGGAAAGCTGTGAACAGCAGATCATGTAGGGCTGTTTTTGTTTGTTTCCATAGATCAAAAAAATGCTTTGTTTAGTTATAAAACTTCAGGTGCTTATGAAATTATTCATTCCAAATGTGTAGTAAAAAAATCTGTATAGGCTCAATAGCCACATACAAACCCTCTCAACCTGCCACAAGTGAAACCAAATTCTCCCCCCTGTGACCCAGTCATAGTAACCTGTGTGACATCTTAGTTTGTCTTTGTTTTATTCATTAAGACTTAAAATTGTAGCCAGAACGTGGAGAAATCATCATCCATGCTGCCAGTCATTCTGTCTAGTTAAATTTCCCCCATAGTTTCAACTCCAATGAGTTTACTCCATCCTATACTTTCACGTAGTGTTGCTGTGTGCTGTTAAACCACTGCTGTAAATAACCCCACAGGTGACTGCATTTCAGTGGTGGCGAGATAATGGGAACTTAAACTGCTCCTCCCAGTGTAGTACTTGCTATGTGCATACATAGTGCAGGCACCCTGGTCTTTCAGTCTGGCATGTTTCATGAGTGCTAAAGTCACATGACAAAAGTTACTTCATGATTTTCAAATTTAGTTTCATACCATCATATACCTGTCTGAATTAGTCTGTTTTTCAGTGTTTTCTGTAAGCCACTTGAAACATCACTAGTGGAGACATAAAAAAACTTCATTCCTTAGTTTTAACTGTTTTTAATAGCTTTTACTACAACTTTTAAAAAAAATGTGTGCAGAACCCAGTATTTTCTTCCTGTGCCACAAAACTGTAGCAAAATTGTAAACAGATCATGTATCCACCTCGTCTTCTGTCTTAATTCTTCTACTGGATTCCTTCTCGTGCAATACATGACTTACAAGTTTCAGAAAGTCCCAAAAATATGTCTCTTCATTATCCCTGATGATGTAGTTGAGTTAATCGGTGACTCCAGGGCTGCTCTTTTGATTGCAAAATCACAGCAGGCCTTGTCTCTAGCACGTAACTGGGAAGATGTAATCATTAAAGAAGTCTCAGCTGAAAAAGGTGCACTTCATAAGGGAACTTCTTGCGCTGCTGTTTGGCAGAGTAGCACTAATGCTTTTGGACAGTGACTGAGAGTAACTGATTCGCTTGCTGGTAGACCTGACAATGGGTGTTGCTTACAGCGTTGGAGAGTAAGTATAAGTGGGCTTGTATTGTATGGCTTTATATTTTGCTGGAACTAAGTGAATCTGTAGAATTACATTTCTGAATTGATCCTCAGTTGTTGTTGAGGATATTAGACTAGAAGTTGAGCTACTCTTAAAATTATTTCTTTAAAGGTATTGAGAGGAAAAATATCTAGTGCTGGAAAGTAAACAACTGTAGAATGGTTTTTAGTTTAAGGTATGTATGGAAAGTGATGAAAAAACAATGATGCACAGATTAAGGAAGATTAGTATGAAATTATTCAAGGTGAAACACACTATTCAATAATTTCTTCATTTTTGTTTTAAATTCTGCTTTGTGAGGACTGAAGTGTACATACATATCAGGCTTGAATCCAGAACTGCCAAATATACACTTACAAATTCAAAACACAAAAGTGCATGCTACTTTAATTTTTTTTCTAATTACTACAATATTCAGAGTAGTTTCCATACTAAAAAGTAAACCTTGTTAGTTATCAACAGTAGCCTTTCATCAGCCAAATGTATGGATTTATTTTTTGCCTTGGTATCAGCATCCAGGAAAGGGTAAGTTCAGGAATCGACTCTCTCTCATCGGCACTCGCTTATTATGTTTGGTGCACACAGTAGCTTCAGGAAAGAAAGGTAGTAGAGTTTTGGTGCTTGATGAATATGGGCAATTTCTGTTTCCAACACAGTTAATTTTATATGACAGGATGAAATTCTGGCTGGTTTGTCTTTTGTTCATGGGAACCCTGGCTGTAAACAAACTGTGACATTCAGCTGAGAAGAGATTAGTGGTTATTGAAGTTGGATCTCTTGTAAGAAATTTCAAACAAGTTGAATTCCATTCTAACTAGCAAGGGTCTAGAATCATAACATGGTCCCATGTCAAATACACCAGGACTGTACATCATGGATGGTGTGACAGGGATCCATTTGGATTTTGACATGACTCTGGACATCTGGAGAGGCTGGCCCCTAAATTTCCCTCCCTTTCCTATTGTTGGCATGATTTACCCTACTGGATAAAGTTAAGGATTGGACTCCTTGGGTTATCCCAGCACCAATGTCTGGTGCCCTTTGAAACTCCAAATAGGTAAGAGACCAAGTCATAGATAGAATAGGTTTTCAGTGTGTTCTGGAATGTGTTCTAGCCAGTGTTTCACCCTAGCTGAGATATGGGGGGCGTGTCATAAATATAAAGGGAAGGGTAAACCCCTTTGAAATCCCTCCTGGCCAGGGGAAAGCTCCTCTCACCTGTAAAGGGTTAAGAAGCTAAAGGTAACCTCGCTGGCACCTGACCAAAATGACCAATGAGGAGACAAGATACTTTCAAAAGCTGGGAGGAGGGAGAGAAACAAAGGGTCTGTGTGTCTGTCTATATTCTGTCTTTGCCGGGGATAGACCAGGAATGGAGTCTTAGAACTTTTAGTAAAGTAATCTAGCTAGGTACATGTTAGATTATGATTTCTTTAAATGGCTGAGAAAAGAACTGTGCTGAATAGAATAACTATTTCTGTCTGTGTATCTTTTTTGTAACTTAAGGTTTTGCTTAGAGGGGTTCTCTGTGTTTTGAATCTAATTACCCTGTAAGGTATCTACCATCGTGATTTTACAGGGGGGATTTCTTTATCAGGTCCTTTCTGCATTAAAACTGCTCTTACACCACGATCGGACGCATCTGTGGTTACTAGGAACGGTTTGTCAAAGTCTGGGGCCCTTAGTACAGGGTCAGACATGAGGGTTGCTTTGAGCTTGTTAAAGGCCTTCTGAGACTTTTCGGTCCACTGAACAGCATTTGGCTGTTTCTTTTTGGTTAGGTCTGTCAGTGGGGCGGCGATTTGGCTGTAGTGCGGTACAAATAGTCTGTAATAACTGGCCAAGCCTAAGAAGGATTGAACCTGTTTCTTTGACTTTGGGACAGGCCACTTTTGGATGGCATCCACTTTGGCCTGTAGGGGGCCGATAGTTCCTTGACCCACCTGGTGTCCAAGCTAAGTCACTCTGTTTAGGCCTATTTGACACTTCTTAGCCTTAACAGTTAGTCCTGCCTCCCTTATGCGCTCAAGGACTTTTTGTAGATGTTCCAGGTGGTCTGCCCAGGAATCCGAAAATATGGCCACATCGTCAAGGTAGGCGACTGCATATTCTCCTAATCCCGCTAGGAGACCATCTACAAGACTTTGGAAGGTGGCGGGTGCATTTTGCAGCCCGAAAGGGAGTACATTAAATTCATACAGCCCGAGATGTGTGGTGAAGGCTGACCTTTCCTTGGCAGATTCATCTAGCGGTACCTGCCAGTACCCCTTGGTTAAGTCCAAGGTAGAGATGAACTGGGCCTGTCCCAGTTTCTCTAATAGTTCATCTGTGCGTGGCATTGGATAGTTGTCTGGGCGAGTTACAGCATTTAGCTTATGGTAGTCCACGCAAAAAGGTATGTCCCCATCTGGTTTGGGAACTAGAACCACTGGAGATGCCCATGCACTTTCAGAGGGGCGGATTACACCCATCTGTAACATATCCTGGATCTCCCGTTCTATAGCAGTTTTAGCTTGAGGAGACACCCGGTAAGATTGGACCCTAATTGGGTGAGCATTACCTGTGTCAATGGAGTGGTATGCCCGTTCAGTCAGTCCTGGGGTGGCTGAGAACGTTGGCGCGTAGCTAGTGCACAGCTGCATATGCCCAAGGGTCATGGAGAGGTTCACCTCTTCCACACCACCACCACATTTCCCTTCGTAGTAGACACCTTCGGGCCACTCAGCATCGTCTCCTCCGTGGGCTGTAAACTGACAAACCTTTAATTCTCTGGAATAAAAGGGCTTTAGAGAATTAATATGGTACACCTTAGGCTTTCGGTTGGAGGTGGGGAATGCTATGAGATAATTAACAGCTCCCAGGCGCTCCTGGACCGTGAATGGCCCTTCCCACGATGCTTCCATTTTATGGGCCTGGAGCGCCTTTAAGACCATGACCTGGTCCCCTACTTTGAAGGAACGCTCTCTGGCATGTTTATCATACCAGGCTTTTTGCTCTTTTTGAGCATCCTGTAAGTTTTCTTTAGCAAGGGCTAAAGAGGTTCGGAGGGTGTTTTGTAGGTTGGTTACAAAGTCCAGAATGTTAGTTCCTGGAGAAGGTGTAAATCCCTCCCATTGCTGCTTCACCAACTGCAATGGCCCCTTAACCTCACGGCCATATACAAGTTCAAATGGTGAAAACCGTAAACTGGGATGTGGTACAGCTCTGTAGGCAAAGAGCAACTGCTGCAACACTAGGTCCCAATCATTGGAGTGCTCATTTACGAATTTACGTATCATGGCCCCCAAAGTTCCATTAAACTTCTCCACCATGCCATTTGTTTGATGGTGGTAAGGAGTGGCAACCAAGTGATTTACCCCATGAGCTTCCCAAAGGTTTTCCATAGTTCCTGCCAGGAAATTAGTCCCTGTATCTGTGAGGATGTCGGAGGGCCAACCTACCCTGGCAAAAATGTCTGCTAGTGCCTGGCACACACTTTTAGCCCTGGTGTTGCTTAGAGCTACTGCTTCCGGCCATCGGGTGGCAAAATCCATGAAAGTCAGTATGTACTGCTTTCCTCTGGCTGTCTTTTTCGGAAAAGGACCCAGAATATCCACAGCTACTCTCTGAAATGGAACTTCAATGATGGGGAGTGGCTGGAGAGGGGCTTTGACCTGGTCTTGGGGTTTTCCCACTCTTTGGCACACCTCACAAGACTGGACATAGGTAGAAACATCCTTGCCCATTCCCTCCCAGTGGAATGACCCCCCCCCCAAATGGTCTTTGGTCCTGTTCACCCCAGCATGGCCATTAGGGTAATCATGGGCTAAGCTCAAAAGCTTGGCCCGGTATTTAGTTGGAACTACCAACCCTCTCTGAGGATGCCAGTCTTCCTGGTGTCCCCCAGAAAGAGTTTCCTTGTATAAAAAGTCCTCTTTCTACAACAAACCTGGATCGATTTGAAGAGCTGAGAGGCGGTAGGTTGCTCTGTGCCACCGTCCAAGCTCTCTGGAGGCTTTCATCTGCTTCCTGTTCGGTCTGGAACTGTTCCCTTGATGCTGGAGACATCAGTTCCTCATTGGATTGTGGACCTATGCTTGGTCCCTCTGGAAGCGATGTAGGGGATGGGGCTGTTTCCGTTGACTGTGAACCGCTCTCCGCTGGTGCACTATGTTGGGATTCAGGCTCCGGCTGAGCCTCTTGTGTAGGGTTATGGGCTGCTGCCAGTTCAGGTTCAGTGGGGCCCTCTGGTGTTGAGGTTGCAAGTACTGGATTCAGTGCTGACACTGGGTTTGGTGTTGGTTGTTCGGCTGGTTCCAGTTCTGGGACTGGTTCCGTCTGGGTCTCTGGGACTGGATCCACTACTGCTGTTGCAGACATTGGCCTGGGGTCCGGGTCCATCACCTCTGACCGGGTCCTGATAGAAATTTCCGGAACAGAGCTAGGCCTCACTGCTTGTTTAGCCTGGTTGCGGGTGACCGTTCCTACCCTCTTGGCCTGCTTCACATGATTGGCCAAGTCTTCCCCCAACAGCATGGGGATGGGATAATCATCATAGACTGCAAAAGTCCACGTTCCTTACCAGCCCTTGTACTGGACAGGCAACTTGGCTGTAGGCAAATCGAAAGAGTTGGACTTGAAGGGTTGAATCGTCACTTGGATCTCTGGGTTGATTAAATTGGGGTCCACTAAGGAAGCATGGATAGCTGACACTTGTGCTCCGGTGTCCCTCCACGCAGTGACCTTCTTCCCGCCCACTCTCACAGTTTCCCTCCATCTCTGGGCTACTATTACAGACTATCCACAGGCTCTGAAAGATTACACTGGATTTGGCCTTGCATTTGGAATGTTTTTCTTTGCGAGCATAGTCACTTTTTAAAAAAAATTAAAATGAGAACTTAAATTCAGTAAAAACAGAAGGGCCTCCATTGGGACATGGATTTGTCCCAAAAACCCACCTCTCATTCTGCTTGGGGGCGTGGGGAGTTGCAGCAAAGCTGAGGGTCCAAAGTGAGCCAGTGGCCCAAGATGTAGCTGAGATCTGGGAGAGCATTTGTAGCCAACTATTGGTGTCCCTTTTTGTAGGTGTAATTTATTTTGTTAAACACTAAAAAGTGCCCCTGCAGCTCACTTGCAAAATTCTAGTTGGGGACTAATCTGTCTAGAATTTGGAGGTTGATAATTTAAGTGATTAAGGGCTAGATTATGACCAGTGTAGTTCCGTTGTCTTAAATGGAGTTACTCTGGATTTACACTGGAGTAGCCAGCAGCAGAATTTGACTCTTAAGAAAATGTCTACAGTGCAATAAAACACCTGTGGCTGACCCTGGTCAGCTGACTCACGCTGGGGGATTATAAAATTGCAGTGTAGAAGTTCAGGCTGGAGCCCAGGCTCTGGGAGCCTCACCCCTTGCAGGGTCTCAGGGCTTGGGGGCTCTGAGACCCCATGAGGGAGAGGGTCCCAGAGCCCAGGCTCCAGCCTGAGCCCAAATGTCTGCACTGCAGTTTTATAGCCCTGCAGCCTAAGCCCCATGAGCCTGAGTCAAGTGACCTAGCCCAACCACAGGTATTTTATTGCAGTATTCACATTTTAGGATGAAATTTAATGATGTTGCTTATTTGGTGTTTTATAAAAATGTTCAAGATCAGTCATGCATAGATCATAAGTCCTAAAATGATTTGAAATGTAGAAAGGATCTTCTAGGTAGGCTTGGGTGGACTAGATTTTTATTGGTAAATGTTGATAAATATTGATTGCACCATACACACAAACTGATGAAAAAATATTTCCTTCAACGATAATTGAAATTTACAGCTAGGCAAAGTAAGACTGTATTGGAAAAAAAACAGTGATTTAGTCTATTTAATTAGGCTTGTTACAAATCGACTAGCAAGTGATTAGTAAAAACAAGTATTTATAGATTTAAGGATATTTTGGTATGTGATGTTAACTGTTAATACGCAAATTGTCCGCAAAACGTTAAAAATTTTTAATCTCAATGTCTCTGTCATTCAATAATTGTCTGACAACTCTGCAACTGAAATTTCAGTTGATAAAAATCTAAAAAAATGCTTAAAAATAAACACCTGTCAAAATAATATATATGATACTGAAGTGCATGTACATCTGAATGTACTGATGAATCTCACACCCACCCGTTACACATTTTAAGTGGTTAGCAGGTAACGGTTTAAAGATCTGACACACTAAAATGGAAAGAAAATGAAAATCTGTATCAGAGTACGTTTCAGAACCCAAGGCGGTAATCAAGTTTTAAGAAAACAAAAACCGAAGAAAAGGATGTTGAGTGTATGCACTGCAAATGGTGTGGCCCAGTTATTAAATGTAAATATTTATAGGACTGATAGTACCAAGTCTACAACAGTAAATTGTTTGTTCAAATGAAAATTTTAAATTGAGGATTAGAAATACAGTATTTTCTTAAACTCAGAGGTGGCATTGAGTTTTGAGTTCTGTTTTAGTTCTGCAGCAAACCACATTGAATTCGACTCATCAAAGCATTAATCTACTGAATAATTCTTTCCCTTGTCCTTCCATCCACACAAATATCCCCAATATTTGGTGGGGAAAAAATTAATAATTTTTCTGGGTAATTTTTACTTATTTTTGTTGTTGTAGTAATAACCTCTGATAAATTTCTGGGGAAAATTTAATAAAATAGGGCCCTTAATTTTTGTATACCATATGACAATTCTGTGGAAAACTGAATACCGTGTCCTCTCTTGTTTTGTTTCACAGGGTAGATCATCTGTATACATTTTTTGTTCAGTGGTCACCAGAAGTATATGGAAAAGATGCCAAAGAGCAAGGTTTTGTAGTGGTGGAAAAGGAGGAGCTTGATATGATAGACAACTTCTTCAGTGAGCCATCAACTAAAAGCTGGGAGGTGAGTGCCTTCTATTTTCAGAGAATCAAGAATGATACAGGGAATGTGCATCATTCACTGCGAATCTAAATACCCACCCTTTTAATTTTTCTAACATTCTGGCACTTTTTTTTACTGATAGGACTCTTATTCCTTGTATTATGGTGTCCTCAGGCTTTGTGGCTGTCCAACATACCTACTCTGATCCCTACAGCTCCCCTCTCCCTTTATATCTCTAGTGATCCAAGGTAGTGATCAGGCAAGGAACTTTCTGATTCCAGCAGAGTCAATAGAAGTTATACAAATATTTACTGCAACTATCATACAAAGTTTTTTTAAACCATATTTCGTAGCCTTTTTGAGGGAGAACATTTTTTTTGAAACTTTACAAATGTTACAATAGTATTAATGTTGCAAAAAAGGCACTCGTAAGTCAGCTTCAGTGAAGTTTCAAGGTGGAGAATATCATTTAGCATACTACTTGCTTGAGCATCTGTTTTAAATCATTAATGAATACTTTTACAGCATTGCTGATGTATCTCTGATCTGTGGGTTGTACATACATGTGTGAAAGGCCAAACATTTCACAATGTTCGTATGAAAAAGAATAAGATAAATAAGGTATTAAAGTTTTACAGTTCTGGGAAAAAGCTTTGCGCTGAATAGATAACTGTGAAGTGTAAGTGAACTTTATTTTGAGTGTTGCATTACTGGGACAGAGTTAAGGAGGTCTGGGTGCTGATCTTTGGGACATGCTTTTGTTCAACAGACTTTGTGGGTTTGGTGCTAAGGGTAGAACTGTTTGTAACATTAGGTTCTGATTTCCACCATTGTGACTGTAAGAACCCCTCAGTGTCAATTGGCAAAGGGTTCACTGTACTGTAACAAGAACGCCTAACAAGCGTGACAAACTACATCTTGTACACCGCTTTCATCTATTTATCCATAAATGATGTCATGTAGGATCTTTAATGAAAGCCAGGATCACGCTGATCATTAATACCATTGTGAAATGTATGTACAGATACCACCACTTCCACCTTAATTGAATTGGCCTTGTTAGCACTGACACCCCACTTGATAAGGGACAACTCCCATCTTTTCATGTGCTGTGCTGGGTTTGTGTGTATGTGTGTGTGTATATATACTGCTTACTGTATTTTTCACTCCATGCATCTGATGAAGTGGGTTTTAGCCCACGAAAGGTTATGCCCAAATAAATTTATTAGTCTCTAAGGTGCCACAAGGACTCCTCATTGTTTTTGCAGATACTACATAAAAAGGTGTTGTTTTTTTTTTTACAGATATAAGAAATTTTGTTCCTAAAAGAGTCTCTGAATCAAGGCAGGTTTCTTAACAAATGGGTTTCTGCCAGGCAAGGGATGTATATTTACCTGCCCGCCTCAGTTCATGTGTAAGTTAAGCATTGCAAGCTAACACAGTGCACATAAAGTCAGCATGAATATGTGAATTCAACATGAAGTCACACCAGGGAATAAATCTTGGCAGATCACCCTGACTCTAGGTACAAAAAATGGGATGTGAGCATATAAGGAGGAGGCAAAAGGACATCTCATTATCCTGCACCTTAGGAAATAATCAGGCAATGTGATTAACTAGAGAAATGGCCTTAAATAAATAGGATGAGATCCAATAAGGACAAATGCAAAGTACTACACTTAGAAAGGAATAATTAATTGCACACGTACAAAATGGGAAATGACAGCCTAGGAAGGAGTACTGCTGAAAAGGATCTGGAGGATTATAGTGGATCACAAACTAAATATGAGTCAACAATGTAAAATTGTCCCCCGCCCCCCAAAAAAAAACAAAAACAAAAACATCATTGTGGGAGGTATTAGCAGGAGTGTTGTAAGCAAGACCCAAGAAGTAATTCTTCCGCTTTACTTAGCACAGATAAGGCCTCAGCTGCAGAGCTGTGTCCAGTTCTGGGCACCAAACTTCAGAAAAGATGTGGACAAATTGGAAAAAGTCCAGAGGGGGAGCAACAAAAATGATAAAAGGTCTAGAAAACATGACCTACAAGGAAGGATTTTAAAAAATGGGTTTGTTTAGTCTGGAGAAGAGAAGTCTGAGAGGAGACATGATAACAGTCATCAAGTAAAAGATTGTTCTAAAGAGAAGGGTGATAAATTGTTCTCCTTAGCCACTGAGGACAAGACAAGCAGGAATGGTCTTAAATTGAAGCAAGAGAGAT
The DNA here is from genome assembly GCF_965152235.1 of Eretmochelys imbricata. Taxonomy (NCBI): domain Eukaryota; kingdom Metazoa; phylum Chordata; order Testudines; family Cheloniidae; genus Eretmochelys; species Eretmochelys imbricata. The sequence goes on from NC_135574.1 coordinate 96,408,990, forward strand.
TTATATTTGATATTAAGAAAAACTTCCTAAATGTAAGGAGAAGTTAAGCACTGGAATAAATTACCTAGGGAGGCTGTGGAATCTCTGTCATTGGAGGTTTTTAAGAAGCGCTTCCCCCCACCCATGAACGCTTGTTGGGTTGGGCTAGAAGGATAATACTTAGTCCTGCCTTAATGCTGGGGTCTGGAGTAGGTCCTTTCCAGTCCTACATTTCTATGATTACATTCATGAAAAGAGGATCCCAACCTGTCCTGATTGGGAGCACTATAAAAGACATTTAGGTGAGAAGAGACTGCTTTTAGACAAATAACTTCAGCAGGTTAACCAAGTTCAGTCTCTAGAAAGCATGTATGGATTTTGTTTTACATATAACCTTTATGTTTCCATTATCCTCATTCACTGTCTCCTAAATCTTAGCTTTTGATGATGAACTTAGGATTGTTTTAATTATAAATATATCTCAGGGCTGTGGTGTTACATAGAAGCTGATCCTGAATTGAATCAAATAAGCTGGAGTGTACACTGGGATAGCAAACCTCATGTTTCTGTGACTAGCTGGTGTCAGGGCTGAATATCACAGGGGTGATCAGCTCAGGGACTGAAGTGCCCCTATGGGTAAAGTGTAAAGCAAAGTGAAGGCTGGCATAGCCCTGAGGAGATTGTTTGGGTAGCTAACGACTGGGTGTCAGTTGCCTGATAGCACCAGCCTAAGCATTAGCAAGTCTCTTTCTCTCACTGCGGGTGTGGGGTGGGTAACAAGGTGACTCTCGGTAACTGTTCATGCTTTGGGGATTTTATTTTACACACTTATTTGGTGTATCTTCTCTTGAATTGTGCTTAGTAACTTGTAAATTAACATAATGTTTTGTTTGGAATTTGTTGTATTTTTGTTAATTTCTTCTTTCATCTCATGTCAGGCTTCTGCCTCAAGAACATTTCTGTATATTATCTAGTGAAAACTTGAATGTTGGTGAAAGCTTTGTTGAGAATGAAAAGATTTCCCCCTCCCCCCCCTTCGCCCCCCGAGGAGATTGCTCACCAGCTCTATGCTTCTGCTTCTCAGACCACCTCATTCCCAGGACCCACAGATGGCCTTGATTTCCCAACCATTCCTCACTGTCTGATTCCCGACTCCAGCTGGTTCTCATTACCAGGTTGCAGACTCATTCCCATTCTCCAGCCAGCCCCTTTCCTTGACTGGCTCCTTGCCCTATCCCCAGTGGCTGCTTCTCCCACTGCTAGATGTGCAGAGGATACTCCTGGGGGAATTCTGCATCACTGTGCATGTGTAGAATTCATGGCCCCACAGATTTCTTCGCTTCCCTGCAGAAAAATGATTTCTGATGGGGAAGCAAAGGGAAGCCCACAAGAGCAGTCATGTGCCCCTCCTTGGCAGCGCAGGCAGGTTGGTTCAGGCGCCCGGGGCAGCTGGTAGAGACGTAAATCACCACTAGGACGGTAAAGGGGGGTGGGCAGTCATGCGTGTGAGAGGGAGACACACACTCTGTCCCTCCTGCTTGCTATTGTGGCACGCTTGGCATGGAGAGGCAGGGCTTTGAGGTGTTTCTGAGGAGGTAGGCATGGGGCAAAGCGGAATGTAGCAGCCTTCCTGCTTAGTGAATTGTTCCCATTGTCTTTGTGAATTCCCCCAGGAATACAAAACGGATGTAAAAGTTTTAAGGCTCCTTTACGTTGCCAGAGTGGTGTAAAGAACAGTATGGCCTTATAAATGCTTATGGTGCGTTAGTGATTAGAACTGGCCTAAATTTTTGGACTGAAAAAAAAATCCTATCAAAATGGACTCCATGAACTATTTGGTACTTACCTTTCTGGAGATGGTCAGTAGCCAGTATAAATTGTGAGTTTGATACCCCAGCCCTTACGTGCTCTTCAGTTGCCTACAATGTGACACTGAACATATGGGTATGGGTGGGTGTGTGTGTGTGTGTGTGTCTTATATATGTCAAACCTAGCTACATTACTATTAGACGAAGGGGGTTTGGGGATTTCCTCTAATGCTCCCCACTCCCATTCTCCATCCACTGTATTGTAGTTTAAATAAATTACCAAACTAATTGAAACTGGCATGATTATATTGCATTATTTTGACAAAATGTGTGGAATTTTGCAGCATTTTAAAATATTGTGTACAGAATTTTTAATTTTATAGTGCAGAATTTTTAATATTTTGGTGCAGAATTCCCCCAGGAGTAAGAGGAGGAATCCTGCTTGACTGGAGCTTAGGAGACCTGTGGATTTTCAAAGTAGCCTGAATATCAGAGCCTGGAGCCTCTTCTCCTTGGAGCCTATAGAATACACCCTACCCCCTGTTCAGTGTTCCTCCTTCATTATCCAACTCTCCCATCCCCAGCTTCTATTAGTTCCAGAACACAGCTGAGTCTAGCACTTAGAACTGCTAGCCTTCCAACACCAATTTTTAATTTAAAAAAATTGATCTAGTATTTAAGAATTTAAATAATAAAATTTCAAACATCTCTAGAAAAATTCTACAACTCTCCTATTTTAAGCATTCCCATCTGCAAACAAATGAGTTGCTATGCTCAAAAGTTAGAGAAAGGGATGGAAAGTAGGGCTTATATTGAAAAACTGTCCCCCATTTGTAATTGTTAACTTCCACTTGACAGTCTGTAGCTTAAATGCTGTATAAAGAAACAGAGGAGGCTGTCCAGTCCCAGCTGCGCTCCAGCCATAGGAATTATGATACCTACGGACAGGTTTCACGCTGAATGACCAAAAGGGGCCATGACCGGGACACCCTGCAGTGCAGGGTCAAAGTGAAGGAGCTGAGGAACGCCTGCCACAAAGCATGGGAGGCAAACCACTGCTCCTATCATGCTGAACTCATTGTTCTATTTTAAATATGTTCTGGTGGTAATAAGGAAATAGCTGGAAATTGTTCCAAAGGTACAAAAACCCACCAACCAACCCTGTACAGCTTTTACATATGAAGGTGGATCTGCCTGGAAATGGCTTTGAGGGAGGCCCTAATTTGGTCATAATCCTTTGTGAAACTTATACTTTCTGTTGGGGAAACAGAAAGTAAGACTGTACCAGGGAAGTGTATAAGCAATATTATCACAGCGTGGCAGAAGCAGGAGCTGCCTTGTCTAGCGTGTAGGAAACAGCTTTGGCAGTACAGCAGAGAAGTTTGATATAGTGAAAATAAATTCCATAACAATGAGAGTGCGACAAATACCTTTGGATATTCAGATTGTTTACTGTGTCAGACCTAACCAGGAGCCTTTTGTGCAGGTATGTTGGACTGCATACAATGCTGTGGTGCTGTGTTCTATCTTTGTACCAATAAACTAAAATGCATTTTAACTGGATATTTCTGCATGCTGGGGCTTGCTTCTTTGTTCCTAAAAATGGCAGTACTTTTTGCAGTTCAGATCTCTGTGGGGTTTTTAATGTTTATGCTACCTGAACTGACCTGTAAATGGTTGGTAATGCATATCTCTTCATTGCTGTTTTGGCCTGACTACAGCATTGAGATATTTAATTCATTTGGTGTGATGCAAGTAGGTGAACTTTTGGAGAGTTTGTCTTCATTGAATGCCTTTTTGTTTTAACTTCTTAAGAACTGGATTTCTGTCCCTTTTCGGGTGGTAGGACGGGGTTGACTTTTATTCCTTATTGATAGAAATTGATGATGGACTTGTTAAGAAGAAACATATCTGCAGCTGCTTGCCTTTGCAAATTCAGTTATACATCAGTACAAACATATTTGCTGGTAGACTTGGTTTGAGTTCTTTCTTTTTGAAACCTGGAGGCATTATGAAAGCTTTGTAATCAACCCTCCCCCCCACTATTTTCTCAATGTGCGGGAGAGGAGTCACTTATAAAATATTCAAAATTAAAAATGTAAAAAAGTCCAGGTTCCAGGGAGACCACAGTTAATGAGAGAAGAAAGGAAAAAACAGAAAATTCATATCTCTTAAATCAGTTGCTCTCAACCTTTCCAGACTACTGTATCCCTTTCAGGAGTCTGATTGGTCTTCCACACCCCCAAGTTTCACCTCACTTAAAAACTACTTGCTTACAAAATCAGACATAAAAATACAAAAGTGTCCCAGCACATAACTGATGAATTGCTTCCATTCTCATTTTGACCATATAATTATAAATCAATTGGAATTAGGGCTGTTGATTAATCGCAGTTAACTCATGCGATTAACTCAAAAAAATTAACGGCAATAAAAGAAAAGAAAATTTATCACGATTAGTCACACTGTTAAACAAGAGAATAGCAATTGAAATTTATTTAATATTTTGGATGTTTTTCTACATTTTCAAATATTGATTTCTATTACAACACAGAATACAAAGTGTACAGTGCCCACTTTGTTACACCAGACCCTCGCAAGAACTCAGGATTTGGGATCCATGCGCGGGACTGCATTAATGCGGGGACCGTGTTAAAATGAATTGCAATTAAAGTAATTAAATTTGGGATCCATGGCCACGACCATATCTATGCAAATTCGTGCTATATAGATGCGTGTTCTAGCAAGGGTCCAGTTTATTTTATTATAAATATTTGTACTGTAAAAATGGCAAACAAAAGAAATAGGTTTTTTTTTTTCAATTCACCTCATACAAGTACTGTAGTGCAATCTCTTTATCGTGAAAGTGTAATTTAAAAATGTAGATATTTAGTTTTTTGTTTTTTGTTACATAACTACACTCTCAAAAACAAAACAATGTAAAACTTTAGAGCCTGCAAGTCTTACTTCTTGTTCAGCCAATTGCTAAGACAAACAAGTTTGTTTACATTTACCGGAGATACTGCTTACTACGTCTTATTTATAATGTCACCTTAAAGTGAGAACAGGCATTCACATGGCACTTTTGTAGCCGGTGTTACAAGGTATTTACCTGTCAGATATGCTAAATATTCATATGCCCCTTTATGCTTCGTCACCATTCCAGAGGACATGTTTCCATGCTGATGATGCTCATTTAAAAAAAAAAAAAAAAAAAAAAAGCGTTGATTAAATTTGTGACTGAACCTCTTGGGGGAGAATTGTACATCTCCTGTTCTGTTTTACCTGCATTCTGCCATATATTTCATGTTATAGCAGTCTCGGATGATGACCCAGCATTCGTTTTAAGAACACTTTCACAGCAGATTTGATAATACACAAAGAAGGTACCAATGTGAGATTTCTAAGGATAGCCACAGCATTCGATCCAAGGTTTAAGAATCTGAAGTGCCTTTCAAAATCTGAGAGGGATGAGGTGTGGAGCATGCTGCTGGGAGTCTTAAAAGAGCAACACTCTGATGTGGAAATTACAGAACCCGAACCACCAAAAAAAAAAAATTAATCTTCTGCTCGTGGCATCTGACTCAGATGATGAAAATGAACATGAGTTGGTCCTCACTGCTGTGGATCGTTGTCAAGCAAGAACCCATCATCAGCATGGATGTACGTTCTCTGGAATGGTGGTAGAAGCATGAAATGACATATGAATCTTTAGCGCATCTGCCACATAAATATCTTGCAACACCAGCTACAACAATGGAAATTAAACAAGATGGTCAGGGATGCAACCTCATGCTCAGGACAACCCTACACTCTGACATGTTTGTCTGAGCAATTGGCTGTACAAGAAGTATGACTGAGTGGACTTGTAGGTTCTAAAGTTTTATATTGTTTTATTTTTGAATGCAATTACTTTTTGTACATAATTCTACATTTGTAAGTTCAACTTTCATTATAAAGAGATTGCACAACAGTACTCGTATGAGGTGAATTGAAAAATACTGTTTTGTTTTTCAGTGCAAATATTTGTAATAAAAAATAAATATAAAGTGAGCACTGTACACTTTGTATTCTATGTTGTAATTGAAATCAATATATTTGAAAGTGTAGAAAACATCCAAAAATATGTAAGTAAATGGTATTCTATTTAACAGTGCGATGAATTATGATTTTTTTTAATCACTTGACAGCCCTAACTGGAATATAAATATTGTACTTGAATTTGAGTGTATAGTACATAGAGCAGTATAAACAAGTAATTGTCTGTCTGTATGAAATTTTAGTTTGTACAGTAGGACCTCAGAGTTACGAACACCTTGGGAATGGAGGTTGTTCTTATATCTGAAATGTTCTGTAACTCTCAACAAAATGTTACGGACTTCAGCCATGAGCAGGTTGGGGCTGCAGCTGCAGCATAGGGGGAGGTCAGGGCTTCGGAGGGGAGGGGCCCTCAGGGCTTCTGCCCTATGGGAGCACCAGGGCTCAGGGCTTTAGATCTGGGAGGAGCGCTGGGGTTTGGGGCTTCAGCCCTGCGGCTCCATAGAATCATAGAGTTTAATTGTAGGGTGATAGGTTTGTATAGAAAAGATGGTTTAGATAACTGATAAATTTGAAGCCACAGACTCTGCAGTCAGTCTAGTGGAACAGGCAATGACCTTAATGGAGTTCTGGGGGAGGAAGGGCATGGTATTTTCCTTCTAACTAAAGGAAGAACATTTGAATCCAAATCTGACTAATGAGTCTTTATATGGATCAATGTTGTTTTTAAAGTTGTAGCAAACTCAGATTTAAAACTATCAGTGACCAATCCACATTTCCAAAGAATTATTTGATAGTTTTTCAACTGAAAATGTCTGATTTTTTTTTTTATTTAAGTACCGTGAGACATTTGACCTTGGAATACATTCTTAAAATTTCTTGAAATAAGCATCAGTTTCCCAAAATGACTATTTTAAAGACAAGAAAGAACTTACACTAGTAAGAATTTGGAACTAAATACTTGACTGAGCATATAGGTTCATTGAGAGCTTACCTATATGATGCAGCCTTCAGAACATGTGCTTTTCTTCCAGGTTTTGCTCAAATGTAACTTTCTTTTTGGTTCTTCGGTGTGGTGTTTTATTTCAATTTATATAAATAAATGTTTATTTCTTTGTAAATGGGCAAGAAAGGGCTGCCATAGGGTTAGCAATAATGGGAAGTGAAACCTAAAGCCTTATTTATATTAGTGTTATGCGTTAGCATCTGAGAAGAGTTCACTGTGCTTGACTAACTGCAGGAAGGAAAACAAAGAAGCTTCTGTGTCCTTCATATTTGAAAGAATATCCCAAGCCCCATGGCCCACATACACATGGTGACTCTCAGGAGGAGGTGGCCTTTGCACTCCTTTGATGTTGGACTAAGTATGTACCAGGCTTCTTCCCCAACATAGTTTAGTTTCTCTACCAGCTAATGGCCCCAAGGGGTTAATACAGCAAAAAGGGATTGTCAGGCCATAAAGAAGACCTCTCCATGCTTCCTGTGCTACCCATAGACATAAGCATATAAGAGTTGCCATACTGGGTCAGACCAATAGTCCATCTAACCCAGTATCTTGTCTTTTTACAGTGACCGTACCAGAGCCTCAGGGAGAGTGTACAGATCAGGGCAATTTTGGGGTGATCCACCCTGTCTTCCACTCCCAGTTTCTGGCAGTCAGAGTATAGGGTTGTCCCGAGCATGAGTTTGCATCCCTGACTGTCTTGGTTAATTTCTATTGGAGGCCCTATCCTCCATGAATTTATCCAGTTCATTTTTTAACTCAGTTAAATTTTTACCATCACAAGATCGCATGGCAATGAGTTCCACAGATTAATTGTGATGTGAGGAAAAAGTACTTCCTCTTGTTTATATTAAATCTGCTGCCTATTTAATTTAATCAGGTGACCCCTGGTTTTTGTATTGTGGGACAGGGTAAACAACACTTCTTTATTCACTATGTAACATTGTCCCTGGGGTATATCCTTACACTGCGTGGTCCTGCATATATAGGATATACTAGCTTTCTGGGGCTGCTTCACAGTGTATAAGATCTGGGTCTGGTACTAACTTAACTCCATTAGTCTAATTCACTCGTCCCAGTTTAAGGTTAATGAAAACCCAGAAATTGACTCAAATTTATAATACTTGTGTCCTCTTGTCTCAGATTATCACTGTAGAAGAGGCAAAGCGTCGAAAGAGCATTTGCAGTTACTATGAGGAAGATGACGATGATTCTTTACCTGTCCTAAAGCATCACAGCGCGCTCCTAGAGAATATGCACATAGAACAGGTATAATTAGTAATGGAATTTTGGTTTGCTCCCTTTCCCACATTCTCATTTTCTTCCCTGCTGACACTGGAACAGTTACATTAGAAATTATATTGGCACAATATTGGAGATTTAAATTTCTAACCACAATGCTTCAGCTCTTTATTTTGGGTGCATTGTAAATACCCATCTCCGTAGTGTCTAGGTGTCAGGCACAGCTTTTTGCAGTGCTCTACTGGCTGTTGACTTGAGATGAAGAGAGAGAAATCGTATATAATTAAATGTCTACACTAGTTTCTTCTTTCACTCCTAGCTTGCACGCTGTCTGCCAGCAAGAGTGCAGGGATATCCATGGCGGCTTGCATATAGCACGTTGGAGCATGGAACCAGCCTGAAAACTCTGTACAGGAAATCAGCGTCTCTTGACAGTCCAGTCCTCCTTGTCATCAAAGATATGGACAACCAGGTTAGGACTTGGGAATAGTGCACTTATTTTGGGGTCTCCTGGATTGGAATGACCCAGTTAAAAAAGACCTTATGATTGTAAATAGATTAAACATAACTATCTTTATCATTTGTAGTGCAACCTTCACATGGGTATTCCATACAATTTTAAGAGTTGCATACGCTTGTTAGCAAAGCAGCAGTTTTCAGCCAAATTCAATTATATGGAATAGTAGGAGTCAAAATAAGACAAGACGTATGTTATACTATGCTTAGTACTGACTGTTAAATTAGCATATTTATCCTTAAACTCAAACCCAGGAAAATATTAGTACTAAAAGAGGTAAAAATCTGTCCAGAACTCACAATTTCTATGGAGCATGCTTTGCAACTGTAATTGTGTTCTCGCAAGCATCCATTCCAGTCACTAGCAGACTTCAGTTATCAGTCTGTTATAAAATAGCAGAGGGCATCCTTGGGACTGGTGTGAAGTACTCCAGTAGCTTCTAGAATCCTCATATCTGGAGCCCTCTGGCTTTTAAAACTATAAAGGGGTGTGGACAACCCAGACACCAGATCAGCTTCCCTTCCCTCCCCCCCGAATTTCACTAATTAGCCTTTATTACCTAAAACGTCAGTGCAGTTATTTGTCAGAAACTATATTTGAAAGGCCTTTTGAATTTTGCAAATTGTCTTCAAGTATAACCCAACCATTTTTGTTTTGACAGATATTTGGAGCATATGCAACACATCCTTTCAGATTTAGTGACCACTATTACGGCACAGGCGAAACTTTCCTCTACACGTTTAGTCCAAACTTCAAGGTAATTTGTTGGGGAAGGGGACCCATGGCTAGGGGGAGCTCCACTTGTGAAACATGCTTGACAAAACATTACTGAACAGCATGTTTATCGTGAGACCCTTTTTTGCAGTGTTGAGGTAGCCATGTTGTTTCCAGGATATTAGAGAGACAAGGTGGGAGGGGTAATCTCTTTTATTGGACCAACTTCTCTTGGTTAGAGAGAGAAGAAAAAAATTGACTCCTCAGAAAGCATCAGTTTGAAGGTGTGTGACAAACTGCTTGTGAATGCAGCTAATCACTAAACTCTTCATTCAGTACTACCAAACTGCAGTACTTCCAGCAAAAGTGACTGGAGGAGCTGGACTCTTCCATGAGGGTGAGAAGAAGGTTCTAGGTTGATTGTGTGGGAAGATGTAATGAATAAACCATGGAACACTCATAAAACCGGAGAGGTGGGAGCTCCAGAAGTAGTTTGATTTTACACAGTGCTTAGACCATAGTGACAAGAAACTAGAGAATGGGCAACTGTGAGACACCCCTAAAATGTAAATAGGCTGTTTGTTTTTAAATATTGAAGATATTAAGTCTATGAAAAGCAAAGGCATATTGATTGGACACACGTGAAATTTAAAGCAATCTATTGTTGTGCCTTTTTTAGATATGAACCATGCTGCTTTTATTTTTTACACACACACACACACACACACACACACAATTACCCAGAATAATTCCCTAGCCTACTTTTTTAGTTTATTATATTCCCGATAATCAAATTTGGGTCTTGTTTTCTAGGTGTTTAAGTGGTCTGGAGAAAACACCTACTTTATCAATGGAGATACCAGCTCTCTAGAACTTGGAGGGGGAGGGTAAGTGTGTGGTTTTTTGGTTTTGAAATCCTATAATTGACTACATTTTGGGAGAGAAGGGATATTATTACATGTAAGTGTGGAAGGAAAAACTGGTTAGTCCAGTAGATTAATTTATCCGTCTTTGAATAGTGTTCCTATGGGTGCTCCACGTCGGGCACACATGCGCCTCTCAAGCCCATGATCGGAGATTTCTAGTCAGCAGTGTCCATTTGGCCTGCGCATGCACCCTATGCCTCCTGGTGGCAGACACTGAGGCTACATAGGGATGCACACGCAAACCACCCTCCGTTCCTTCTCTTCTGCCTCAGCCTTGCGGAACACCTAGCATGTCTGCCTAGAGCGTAATTGGACTTCTCTTTGTTTTGCACAGATAGTTGTACTTAGTGTTTTACCATAGTTAGTTTTGGTGAGATGATTGTGGGTGTTCCCCCCCCCCCCCCTTTCCTCGGGGGAGACTTGTCGCGTTCTGGCAGGGAATGCCTGACTCACCAGACTTCAGATGCTGCCTCTGTTGCTTGGAGGCTATACCAGTAAGCAGTGGGCACTCTCAAGTGTGTCTGTTGCCTGGGGGAGTTCCACATGTCCCAGAAGCGTTCCTTCTGTTTGACCCTTAAGTCCACAGCTAGGAAGAGCAGGGAGATAAATCTCAGACTGTTGGCCATGGAATGCTTCCTGCAACCACCCCCTGAGCCAGTCAGGAGAATCCCTGGACAGATGGAGCACCCTGTCAGCCTCAGGGCTTACCTCCTCTCAAAAAGGAGCCTGCTGGGAAGACTCCCAGAAAGAGCGCGGACTCTCACTCTTCCATCTCCAAAAAAGACCAGGTCCCTATCGAGGTCCTCAGTCTCCAAGGGTACTGTTGAGGCCAAGGACTCTTCCTCTGGTACCTGTGGGCCTGCAAAGTCCCAGAGCTCAAAGAACAGTAGACACAGCTCTGATACGGCACCTGTACCCTCCACTAGTAAGGGGAGGGTAAGCACACGGTACCATCAAGTTCGACCCTGCCATCAGCAATGAAGCATCCTGTTCAGCTGTTGTTGCCATCATGCACCTTAACCCCATCATCATTACCAACGCAAGCTCAGTCAGGGGTGCCTGTACATGTGGTCCCCTCAGAACCAAGCGAGCATCAGCTCCTGACATCTGTAGTACCTGGTGTATGCCCATCATCGTTGGTACCATCGGCTCCCCCATAGGTGTTCTACTCCAGGTGCACATACGCATCTTGAGTCCTTGATCAGAGATTTCTAGCCAGCAGTGTCCGCTCAGCCTGCACGTGCTCCCTATGCCTCCTTATGGCAGACACCAAGGCAATCAGGGCACGCAGGTAAACCACCCTCAGTTCCTTCTCTACCTAGTCATCCCCTGGGGAACAACCAAAAATAAAATAAAAGTAGAGGGGAAGAAGGCAGGTAGCAGAGCACGCACAGAACACACATCTCAAAGAACTGCAGTTCCTGCACATGGTGAGTAACATTTCCTTCTTCTTCAAGTAGCATCCCTACTGGTGCGCACTTCAGGTGACTTCCTAGCAGTACCCATGGAGAGAGGAGGGAGCTTCTATGGGCTGACATGATGGCAACTAAGAAGGCCATCTTCATAGATGAATGAAGTAGGGGGCAGGTCCCCCACGCCAGCAGACGATTGGCATTGACATACGGCACCGGACCTTTGACTGCCTTCTCTGGCACCTGACACGCGGTACTGGTCTCTGTCATTGGATTCCAGGCACCGGTCCCCCGCCTCCATTGCGGCACCGAGCATCAGTACTTCGGACCTCAGAATCCTATGTCGACTCACATTATTAAAGGCATAGTTGGCATAGATCCCAGAATCGATGAAGGGAGGCACCACTGAGTTGGCAACAGCAGTGGCAACCCCTGGTGCAATGGCCCTTTTGGATCCCCGGGGTGTATCATCAAGTCCAGGGCACCTTGTCAAGGGGATCAAGGTCTGTAGCGTCAGGATGCCGGCCGCAATACTCTCCTGGGGACAGACTCGCTCCTCGAGGATCCAAGGCCACCCTGTCCCAACTGTCCCCTCAACCTCGGGTTGTGACCGAGACGTCTCCACAACAGGACCAGCCCCAGGCATAGACTGTGGTGGCCACAATGGTCTATTGACCAAGAGTAGGTCAGAGACTTAGAGGGACAGGAGGACCCGGTAACTCCACTAGCCACCTCATCTTCTTTCCCAGACGAAGCTGTAGCAAGGGCGTCCGCTTCAGGACCACCTCCAGTAGATCACAGGGTGCACCAAGACGTCCTCAGGTGAATCACTCTCACAACTTGGAGTTGCAAGTGGAGGAGGTTGTTGAGACCGAGGTTGCCATGGTGGACATTCTCGCTCCCAAAGGTACATCACGGGTGGCTCTGCCCCTAATCAAGACAGTGCAGAACAATATAAAAACTCTGTGGTAGACCCTGGCCTTGACCCTGCTCTCGACATGAAAGATGTGTGCTTTCACATAGCCATTCATCCAGCCTACAGACTTTTCCTGAGATCTGTAGTCAGCCACAAACATTACCAGTTCACAGTGCTCCCATTTGGTCTATTGATGGCCCACCGAGTATTCACCAAGTGCATGTCGGTGGTCGCAGCCTTTCTCCAAAAGAGGCAGGTACAAGTGTATCCCTACCTCGACGACTGGCTGCTGCAGGGGGGGCGGGCGCTCCAGGGAGTAAGTGGAGTCCCAAGTTTGGTTACTCAGAGACCCTTTCGAGAGACTAGGACTCCTCCTCAATGTGAACAAGTCCATGCTTTCACCGACCCAAAGAACAGAATTAATTGGGGCAGTGCTGGACTCTGTACAGGCCAGAGCAATCCTGCTGGAGTCCAGATTTCAAGCAATGACCGATATTATCCAGACTCTCAGGCAGTACACCACCACAACTGCAAGGGGATGCCTGAGTCTCCTCGGTTGTGGCAGACTGCACCTGTGTGGTCAGGCATGCCAGACTGAGGCTCAGGCCACTCAAGGCATGGTTCACCTCAACTTATTGCCCAGGTCGAGACAGCTTGGACTCAGTAGTGACAGTACTGGAGTGAGTTCTAGAGTCCCTTCGCTGGTGGCTAGACCCTTGCATGGTCCACGAAGGACTCCCATTCAGCACCCTTCAACCCCCCATGACCCTAGTAATGGACACGTCAGCTCTGGGTTGGGGGGCCCAGCTAGAAGACCTACAGATGCAGGATCAGTGGTCGCAGGTCGAGCTCTCATTCCACATCAACATCAAGGAGCTCAGAGCTGTGTGTCTAGCCTGCCAGACCTTCCAGGCCAGAATTCAGGGTCAGTGGGTGGCGGTGATGACCGACAACACCACCACCATGTTTTACATAAGCAGGACGGATCCTGCTCTTCTCTTCTCTGTCAGGAAGCTTTCCAGCTGTGGGATTACTGTATAGCCCACTCCATTCACCTGGAGGCGTCCTATCTCCCTGGAGTACGGAATGAGCTTGCAAACCACCTCAGCAGGTCGTTTCGCAACCACGAGTGGTCCATCCGTCTGGACGTCATGCATCCCATCTTCCAAAGGTGGGGGCTTCCCTGGGTAGACCTATTTGCCACCAGGAGCAATAGGAAGTGTCCCTTTTGCTCTTTCCAAAAACAGTTCAGGCTCTATCTCAGACTCGTTTGTGCTACCCTGGGAAGACCGTCTAATGTATGCCTTCCCGCTGATATCGCTTATCCACAAGGTCCTGCTCAAGATCCACAGGGACAAAGCGGAAGTAATTCTGCTGACCCCAGCATGGCCACGCCAACTTTGGTACACCACGCTTCTGGAGCTGTCAGTGAACACCCCGATCGCCCTGCCACTCTACCCCGATCTGATTACACAGGACCACCTTCTTCACCCGGACCTCTATTCCCTCCATCTCATGGCTTGGAAGCTTCATGGTTAAACCCAAAGGAGCTCCAATACATGGAATCAGTAAGGGAGGTGCTGCTTGGTAGCAGGAAACATTCCACCAGGGCCACATACCTAGCTAAGGGGAAAAGGTTCTCATGCTGGTGTGAGCAGCATCGCGTACCTCCACTTCAGACATCTACACCGTTCATGCTGGGGTATCTACTGCATCTGAAGCAGCAAGGTTTGGCGGGATCATCCATCAGGGTACACCTCGCGGCCATCTTGGCGTCTCACCCAGGAGAGTTGGGGTATTTGCCAGCCCTATGGTGGGCCGTTTCCTGAAAGGCATGGAAAGGCTATATCCACAGTCCCAACCGCCAGTACCTGCTTGGGATTTCATTCTGGTCCCCTCTAGGCTAATGTGTGTGTGGGGGGGGGCATTCGAACCACTGGCTACATACTCCCTTCTGTATCTCTCATGGAAGATGACATTCCAGGTTGCCATCACATCAGCCAGGAGGGTGTCCAAGTTAAAAACGCTAACCATCAAACACTCCCACACACACACGCACTTCCATAAGGACGAAGTACAACTCAGGCCGCATCCAGCCTTCCTGCCCAAGGTGGTACCCAAATTCCACATTGGCCAAGACATTTTTCTACCAGTCTTCTATCCCAAGCCGCATGCTCATGTGCAGAAGCCGAGGCTTCACTCACTAGATGTCCAGAGGGTGCTGGCATTCTACATTGAGCACACACAGCCTTTCAGGACGTCTAACCAGCTGTTTGTAGTGGTGGCAGACCAGATGAAGGGGCATCCGGTCTCATAGAATCATAGAATATCAGGTTTGGAAGGGACCTCAGGAAGTCATCTAGTCCAACCCCCTGCTCAAAGCAGGACCAATCCCAACTAAATCATCCCAGCCAGGGCTTTGTCAAGCCTGACCTTAAAAACTTCTAAGGAAGGAGATTCCACCACCTCCCTAGGTAACGCATTCTAGTGTTTCACCACCCTCCTAGTGAAAAAGTTTTTCCTAATATCCAACTTAAACCTCCCCCACTGCAACTTGAGATCATTACTCCTTGTTCTGTCATCTGCTACCACTGAGAACCCAACGCATTTCTTCCTGGATCACGGACTGCATCCATACCTGCTACGACCTCGCCAAGATCCCAGCCCTGGATATTACAGCCCACTTGGCGTGTGCTCCAACCTCGTCTGCTGCTTTCCTGGCTCAGATGCCCATCCAGGAGATCTGCAGAGCAGCAACCTGGTCTTCGGTGCACACATTTACCACCCACTATGCCATCACCCAGCATGCTAGAGAGGACACAGCTTTCGGGAAGGCGGTTCTCCAATCAGTGATTCCTTAACTCCAATCCCACCTCCAGGGGAGAGCTTGGGAGTCACCTGATTGGAATCAACATGAACAAGCACTTGAAGAAAAAACGATTACTCACCTTCTTGGGACTAAAAGAAAAGGAGTACTTGTGGCACCTACAGCTCATGAAAGCTTATGCTCAAATAAATGTGTTAGTCTCTAAGGTGCCACAAGTCCTCCTTTTTCTTTTTGCGGATACAGACTAACACAGCTGCTACTCTGAAACCTGTCATCGTGCAAGGCACTTCTTGGGACTGTTGTTCTTCGAGATGTGTTGTTCACATCTATTCCAATACCCACCCTCCTTACCATCTGTCAGAGTATCCGACAAGAAGGAACTCAAGGGTGGGTCGGGTCAGCAGGGTCATAAAGGCGTCACTCCCGGGGGCTCCCTAGCGTACCCAGTGGGAGCTGCTAAGGGAAAAGTTTCCGACAATCATGCATGCAGCGCACGCACACCTGATTGGAATGGACATGAACAATACATCTTGAAGAACAACAGTTACAAGAAGGCGAGGAACCATTTTTTGCCCAAGCTGTGGGGGTTTGTTTTGTTTCCAGCTAACAAGGATGTGGGCTTAGCTGTTGTAGATAAAGTTCAAACTTTAACTTTTTTTTTTCTTCTTTTTTTAGTGGTCGATTTGGTTTATGGCTGGATGCTGATTTGTATCATGGGCGAAGCAACTCCTGCAGCACCTTCAATAATGACATCTTATCCAAGAAGGAAGATTTCATAATACAAGATGTGGAAGTATGGACATTTGAGTGAAATAAGGACTGCCTTATGGACTGGGTTCATTGAGGATGTTGAAAGCTAAAGCCCCAGCACAGGCCTCACAGTGTAACACTTTTTCTTTCTGATATCCCAGCAGAACATGGCTACACAAAAACGTTCTGAGAGCCAATTTTAAGAGGCAGAAATGTAGAAAACAATAAGAGGACCAGTGTGTGTGAGTGTTTTTACTCTCTTCCCACCAACACTCCTTCAGTAAGGAAACAAGATGCTAATGAAGACATTCATGGTGTATGAATTTGTTTAAAGCAGTTTTGTTTTTTATTTTCTGTAACTGTGGAAAAAATACTGTGGGGGGAAAAATATATATATATACAGTACATTCCATGTGTATTTATATTACATGTAAGTGCTAACCAAAAAGAAAATCTACAACATACTTTCTGTTTGCCATGAAAACAATAATAATCTGAAATAGATGAACAGAGCACTTAAAGGGAACATGTTTTTTTTTAAATCTTTTTATTTATTGTTCATTGTATAGTACATTTGTTTAAAATGTATTAGGTATGTTTTTTTCTTTTAATGTTTAAAACCTCAGAATTTGACAGAAAAATACTACTGAGGTGTTTTTCATATGTGTTGGCAACAAATCCATTTGATTTCTAAAGTTAGTTTTATATATATATATATATTATTTTGTAAATGAAACTTTTTTGTTTCTGTTTTGTTGTTGCCCTAATTTAGGGGTTTTGTTTTTTGGCAGAAACTCTGAGTGCATAATTCTGGATTACTTTCAGAGGGTGGGAGAGAGGTGGGTGCTGTCAGCTTTCATTATTGACTCTGCTGCCATCTTCCTATTGATCGGGTGTTCTACTGGCAATATATGGGACAGCAGGGCACATTCTTAGGTAGCGTAACTTGTCGTAGCTTCATTGACTTCAGTAGAGCTGTGACAGTTTATACCAGCTCAGGATCTCCCCCAACATGTTTATATTCATGACTAAGAAAATGTCTGAAAAGAAACACAGGTTGGTTTTTTCAGCCACTTGCGTGGTGGCACAGAAAACTAGCTCTGTTTCATTAGTCTTACCTACAAATTTTTTTTTTAATAGGGAGAAAAATATAATGTGAAAAGTTGGAAGGAATGTTCTTTCCCATATAGGCCATATTATGTTGGTGTAAAAACTGTTTTTCTTGGTCATTCTTATTTGGTTTCCTTCCTGAAAAAGGCTTGAACCAACATGCTAACTTATGCTTTTACAAGTAACTAATTATTTCTTTTTTGGTTTAATGAAGTGGCATTTAAATGCTGACCAGAATTTTTTCTCTGGAGGGACATTTCATTTATGAAAGGCAGAGCTGAACTCTAATCCAGTTAGTGCTGTGAAAACACCAACAGATACAAAAGATAACTGAAGGAAATAAGAAAATACTTTTCTTTATGGTATGTGACCAATTCTGCCTTGTCAAACATGGCTTTGTGGGTGTTTTTGTTTAAAAAAAATTATTTAAATGATAATCTCTGCTGGTAGGAAAGGAATATTGTCGTGCCTTTAGAGTTCAAAGCAAAATGTAACACGTCATACTGAATCCAATTAATCATCTTAAAAGAAGTCAGGTTAGAAATGGTGTTGCACTCATACTTAAAAATGCACTGTAAACACTTGGAATATTCCACCACAGTAGTACAACTCCAGTTAGTTACTACTGTTCACCCTCTTCTCCCATCCCCCAGAAATAAAAGGGAACAACTTAGATGCCAAGCATCAATCAGTCTTAAAGTCCACACAGAGGTTCCATGCAGTTAAAAACTGATGCTGTAAAAATAAGAAGTCTGTAACACAGTGCACATAAGCTATTAACACTGTTTTCTACCACTTGGTCTATCCATAAAAAAAAGTTCTGATGGATTTAGCTGTAAAATATTTTAGAACCTGCTAATAGCATAGTGCTTTGAGAGATGCTAGGAATGTCCAATAATGTCTGCCATTTTGGCCAGTTGCATACCCCTTACTAGTTACAAGCAAAAAAAATTGTCATTTTACATACCTATCTCTCTTATTTACCTACAGTTTATTCCATTACTCTTTACTTGTCAGAGCATATCTAAATGCTGTGTTCTCTATTCAGCAGTGTTGTTCATTAAAACTTCTGTGACCCTTTACACTTTAAACTATGAATATTGAATATATGTAATGCAATGCTATCGCAATATTTTCAATAAAGGAGTTTATGCATTCAGATACTTACTTTGGATGTTTTCCCTTTTACATTTATTTACAAACGTTGAATACTCCTAAAATGAGGGAATAATACGAGCCCTTCCTTAAGGCACAAATACTTCAGATAAGAATAGTAGCTGAATCCTCCTTGAGAAGAGAGTTTCAAAGGTACAGATCATAGCAGAGGCAGAATACAGGAGTAGATGGTGGAAGTTATTGGTATGTTAACATCCATTTTGGTATGTTATTTTCTAACTTGGGTTGATTCAATGTACTACGAAGGGACTTCAAGAAGAAAAGCTATGCAAAAAAGAAAAAAACACCTCCTTTTACTAGGAAAAAAAATAATGAAAATAATAGAACGGTTAATCTGAGGATCTGATCAGCCTTATTCTGCAGTGCTTAGTCCTACTTTTGTGTGTGCCCACATGCCATGTTACAAGTACTTCATGTTTTTGAGAACGGTCATGATATTCCTGAGTGTCAGCCTATCTCAAGATACGAAAAGGTAGCGCACATACTTAGCTTACCATCAGACTTCTTGCAAAATATAATAGTTTTATTCCCAGACAAAAAATAACTAAGATGAAGCTAAAATTGACTATATTAGTAACATGAAGGTAATCTGCAAAGAATTTGTGCCTTTTTTGCTACTTTATAGTGTATGAAGAAGGCCTGAAATTAAAACCAGAAAAACTCTTCTGTGGTGTTTGTTTGGTTGGTTTGTTTTTTGGATTCTTTTGGGCATTTTTTTATTTATTTTATTTTTTAATTTCAGAAAGATCAGGCATGTCAAGTTTTTGGTCTGACTGGAGAAACTCGGAGGTCTCAGAATGAGCATACCTTCTATTCATAAGTTTAAGTAACTCTTTGTGTAAACTTAATGGTGACCAGAATTTGCAGGAAAACTGTAAACTAGGAGTAAAACCGTCTAGTGTTTTATGGTCACTAGTGATTTTGAAACTGTTATGGATGAAAAGTTGTTTCAGAATCATATGCTTTAATCACTACAGGAATACAGTTGAAGGTTTATTTTGGTGTTTCCTTTCAAGTGTGTGATGGATTATTAAGATTTTAATTTCCATGCATTTTTGTTGGCTGGCTGCTGTATAGTGTTTGCTATCTCTTAACTGTGAATTTTCCAAGTCGTTTGAGTTGGTACTTGTACTTGTGCAAACTTAGCTGTTGCACACCATAGTTTTTTGTGTTGGAATCATTATTTAAATTAGCTCCCACTTTCTGTTCTCAAGATAGGATCTTGCAAGAAAACATCTTAGAATAATCTTTAGAGGTGAACTTTTTCAAAGTGTCTCAATTTAAAACTACTTTTCTTTTTTGATTTTGGTGGGAAGATTCTCCATAGAGAGTGGCTTGTATTCTCCAAGCTGTTCTATTTCGTGTCAGCATCCATCAGCTCCAGGAGTAGAAAGCCACAAAGGTGGTTTTGTAGGGAATTTTTCTGTTTTTGTTGTTTTTCCCTACTTATCCATCTTGGATTCAAGGGGCGGTTGTTGTCCCTCCATTTTTGGTGCCTATCTTGTTGCCAGATTTGGCGCCTTTTTCTCCGCAAGGCAGGAAAAGGTATGGTCGCATGACCGTAATCTGCCTCGTAACAGGAGAGTATTTAAGGTTGGTTCGCTTGTCCCACGGCTGCTGCCCATCAGAGTGGCAGATCAGTGCCCATTGTTCCATGTGCAATTGCACTGCTCTCACTCACCTGGCATACCATCACTTATCACCTGGTGTGCCAAAAAATAACGTACCTGGGCATAGAGTTAGGAGCTGAAGGAAGAAAACCTGACACTCAAAGAATTGAGCTCATAAATAAGTTTCCTGCTTCACAGAACCGATCTTCTCTATGTTCCTTCTTGGACCTGACAGGGATTCTCAAGAGAATTCATTGAAGGTTATGCAGAGATGGCCCGCCCTCTGTACCAGTTGCTGAAGAAGGGACAATACTGGATATGGGGAGAAGAACAGAAAAATGCCTTTGTCAGCCTAAAGCAAGCCCTTATGAAGGCTCCGACTCTTGCTTATCCTATGCCTAATACTCCCTATCAGTTACAGCTGGCTACAACAGGAAAAGATCTAAGTGCAGTCCTAACGCAGGATGCTGGTAATGGTCCTAAACCAGTTGCATATGGCTCAAGAGTACTAAGCAATGTAGAACAACCGTATACAGCATGTGAAAAGGAGGTATTGGTCCTTACATGGGCACGCAGCCACTGGGAATATATCATCAGAATGTTCCCAGTCAGTCTCAAAACACCCCACACTCTTATCAAGTATGTCCTTTCAGGATGAATAAATGAAGGAAGGGTCTCAAACTTAGGTTAGCATTCTGGACTCTTAGCCTAATCAACAGGGACAGCAAAGTTGACAAGACATCTCAACTATCAGCTGCACCATATGCTTTGCTAATACAAGGTGAGGAGCATGAGTGCCCTCTAACATCAGACAACTTAGAGCACCTTTAAAATGAGCATGACATACCAGGAAGCCAAAGATAAACATCTTGACGTCTGGGTAGTCAATGGGAGTTGCTATCACAAGGATGGCAAGCTGCATGCGGGCTATACCGCCCTTCAGCTCAGCTCATAGACCATCGTGCACAGCACTGTCCTAGCCTATTTGGCACAGGCAGCAGAAGTTGTTGCCATCCTGGCCGTCTTAGATGCTGCGGACCCAAAGAGCAACTTGTTGGTATGTTCAGACTCTGGGTGGTGAAGGCACTCACAAAATGGATGCCAGTATGGATCCAGAGATCCATGAAGACTTCGGATGGAAGACCTGTCTCCTATGCAAAATACCTTTTACACATCTGGGATTTTGCCACCTCCAGGACAGGTAATACATATTTCCTGTAAAGTGAAGGCACGCAGGAAAGATCAGGCCGAAATTGCAAAACACAACAATCAAGTTGATAGCCTCACAAAGCAAGCAGCATTAGTGGGAAAAGAATATTTGTGGACCAAGTCTGATAAGATCTATAAAGGGCAACTTGCAGAATCTGAAATCATGAGCCAGGTAGACATCATAGACCATCAAAAAGCTGACAAAGTCCAGGACCTTCTGTCAAAAGAGGAATATAGAGGGTATAAGCTCTTCAAAAACAAGAATGGTATCATCATGGCCCAAAGGGAAGATGTTAACAATGTTACACCGGTATTAGTGGTGCCTGAATGCTTGAGAAAAGAACTCATCAACCTATCACATAACCAAGGCCACTTTGGAGTGGAAAAAAACACCAACAGAATCCTAAGCATGGGCTGGTGGTTGGGAATAACTAGAGATGTCTAAACAGTCATATTTGCTTGCAGTGTGCTGAAAATAACGCAGACCACAAAGTAATCAAGGGCCCCATGGCACACCAAAAGATTGTTGGGCCATGGTCACATTTACAAATTGACTTTATTGGGCCATTACCCTGTATGGGCAGAGGTAATAAATATTGCCTCGTCATCATAGATGCATTCTCCAAATGGGTGGAGGCTTATCCTACCAGAAATAATACAGCCTCCACAACAGCAAAAAACCTTTGCACGCTTTGGTCTGCCTGAAACCATCGACTCAGACCAGGATCCCCACTTTGTGAGTGAAATAATGAAGGCCCTATGTCAGGCTCTGGGTATCAAACAATTTCATATTGCGGGACACCCCCAGAGCTGTGGGTTGCTCTCCATAAGATCACCAGCAATAATGGAAAGAACCGGGACCAAAAGTTGCCATTGGTCTTCATGGCATTAAGATCCACAATAGCATCCCTTGGCTTTACACCACACAAGGTGGTAATAATAGGTTGTGTGATGAAGATTCCAGAGCATTGATGGGTAGGAGGGGTTCCTCCTGACCACTACCAACCCAGGGTTCTGATAGATAAGTATATGAAGGAGCTTCTGAATAACATCAGTTGTATTCAAAGACAGGTCGCCCTACAGTTGAAGGCAAATGCCAAGTTCATGGAAAAAAGGTTAGGAGACCCATTGAAACCTGTTGAATGGAACATTGGGGATTGTGTTTTATACAAATTCTATTCAGAAAGAGGGCATGTCCTAAGCCCAAGATGGATAGGGCCTGTGATAATTACAAATAAAGCCAGCCCCACCGTCTACAAGGTGGAATTTAAAGGGCAAAAAAGTTAAAACCCTTAAATGGGAAAGGGGCCAAGTTACTGCAAAATGTAATCTCTCTCTTTGTTCATCTCTCAGGTGTCCAAAATCATCAATCACCTGCTATTGCTTTTAATTATACAAACATGTATATGTTGTCCATAGAAGAAGGGGAACATTATTTTTGTAACCTTGAATCACCTGTGAATGGTACTAAGGAAATTGAAAATTTCGGAAATTTCTTGGAAATGAGAAAAGACCATGGGGAGTATCTCATGGACCACCTTTGCTTGATGATAAATGCTTGGTGGTCACCTACAAAAGAGACACCAACTGTATCCTCCAATGGAAGGAGGAAATGGGCAATAAGGTAAACATGGATGTAGTTAGTTATAACACTAATGTAATCTTAACTGAGAGAAATTTGGAACCTTTAGGGAAGGTTACCAACTTTGGCGAGAGCTGTGTTTGGAAGCTACATGACAGATGCGTCACCAACTGTACTAGTGGACTTATAATAAAAAGTCCCCTAAGATGTGCCTGTAGGATGTCTAATTTGGCCTAAAAACTGAGGGAAGGGATCCAGGAAGTAAAGATATTCCTAAATATGTAATCCTATGTACCATATGTAAGAGTATGGTTACACACCCCTTCAAGTGCATATTTTCTTGTATTAAATTGTAATAGCCAACCAAAGCAATACTGTAATGCTTCGGAATATGTGAACAAGTTTTGCTCGTTTGTATGTTCAAGAATGGTTTTTGTTTAAAGAACAAGGAGTACTTGTGGCACCTTAGAGACTAACATTTGTTTGGGCATAAGCTTTTGTGGGCTAAAACCCACTTCATCGGATGCATGCAGTGGAAAATACAGTAGGAAGAGAGACATACATACATACATACATACACAGAGAACATGAAAAAATGGGTGTTACCATACCAACTATAACAAGACTAATCAATTAAGGTAGGAAGTATTAACTTGTCTGTGTCTGCAAATGACTCTGGAATGTGGTACCTGGCAGGTCCTTCTGGGGTAAAATATACTATAATAACTGTTGTGCCCAAACCCTATGTTAGTTCTATTGGCCCTCTAGTGGTAAAACAGGACCTGAAAAGGTTACTTATTATCAGTCCCAGTTACTCTCTAAAAAGAGTAAATATGGACATTCCAGTGCTAATTCATATGTCCCCCAGATATGCGCCTTTTGTGATACCTTTAACAAGAGGCTGGGATGCTTGGTTAGACAGCATCATCTCTAAGTACTCCAAACAAAAGAGGAACCTAGCAGCCACAGTGCTAGGAGGGGTGGGACTAGCCTTGGGGTGGCAAATTCACTGAGTACTACCAACTTGGCCCAGAAAATCAGGATACGATATGACCTCCCTCAGCCAGCCCCTTACCTCTACACTCAGTCAAATCAGTGAGTTAAATTATGATGCTGTAGATACCATGAATGTCTGTACACCACCAAGAAAAAAAATCCTGATAAAACAATCAAGGCTAAAGGTGTGCTCCAGTCCAACACCTCATGGGCACTTGCCTGTATGCTGACCCAGGCATTGCTACAGGATGTAGTGGTAGGAATCCTAAGAACAGGATTTCAAGGTAATATTCCCCTTGAGGTAAAAACCTAATGTTTAAAGATGTCATGCCTTTTGAGAGAGAACATCATGCCTGGTGGAAGCTAGTAGATTTTTACTTTGATGCAGACATGAATAGAACAGCTCACATCCTAACCATCAGAAATGCCAGCACAAAGTGGGCATATCCCTGCATTCCCTTGTGTATTAATATTAACCAGTCGGTGTTAATACCTTCAGACATCCGAAGTTGGGTGCAGGAAAGTGAAGGGCAATACTACAGTATTGATATTAGTGCATGTGTAAGGGAACCAGGTAATGGATATATCCGTGCCACCGATGTCTATATGGCTCCACATATCTGCTTGATCCGGACCAAGGAAAATGCCACTATGACCTTCAGGTATATGAAAGCAACCATTCAGAGTTAGTAATAGTTAATAGCAACTGTGTTTGTGTTAGAAGTCTTTGTAGAACATTTACTGTTAACCTCTTTTACGAAGTTGTAAACAATCCCCATGTCAATTTGTCTTTGTTTTGTCATGACTATACAAAGGTGCAATATAAGTTTTGTATCAGAAAAGTTAAATATACAGAACACTGTGCTCTCATAAAGTTTGTGCAACTACCTAGACCCTATCCATCTAGGGGTAAACATAAAGGTGTTGGAACAATTAGTCCAGCACCCTGTACTAGAGGGTCACATTAAGGATCTGGCCAACCAAGGTAAAAATTTGATGCTTACCATCCATCACTCCACAAACAACATTTGAAAAGATCCTTAAACGGGTACTAAAGGATGCAAAGTTCACTCATTGGTGGGAAAGTTTATTTGCAAGTCCCACTGAAGTTACAAAGGTGTGGTATATTCTCAGTTTGTTACTATAGTGTCAATTATTATTACCACAAGTTAGGTTAAGGCCAAGGTAAGAAAGGCCTTTATACAGGTATTCTAGTACACCTGGGACACAGAAATGGTAACCAATGCAGTCAAGACTGCAAGGTTACCAAGGATGGGAAATGTAGGGAATTTTTCTGTTTTTGTTGTAAGTTGCTTTTGGTCAACTTCATTGTTGGCAAAATCACTGTGTGGTGTTTGAGTGGGCTGAGACTGTTTGTGGCAGAAGGCAAAAGAGTTTGACACAAATGGGTATCAGAAAGTTTTTCAAAAAAATCAGTGCCAGAAAGTGCCTCTGAATGTGATACAGAGATGGTCCCACAGGAGCCACTTCCTGCTAAGAAAAGCAGAACATGGAAGAAAGAAAAACAAACATTTCAAGACCGGTGGGAAATGCAGTTTCTAGTGTTTCTGAAGCTGTCTGATTCAGTTTCTGAGCAAGTTGCATTCTGATCCACACAATGTTTGCAAGAGAGAAATTCATCAAATCAAAATTTATGCAATGCAATGTTACTAGAGCACTCATGTAGGGATACTTGAACAGAATTACCACAATGAGTTTCAGAGGCGCAAGCTGTTACATGATGCAAAAACTGAGTTTGAAAGACAACAGTGGCGGCTCAAAGACTTTTTTGAATAAACCAGATCAGATTTGAGTGCCTACTTTTAAAGTTGCACTACTTTTGGGGAAAGCAAGAAAACCATTCAGTGATGGAGAACTCCTGAAGAAAATTGTTCTGGCCATAGAACCAGAAAGTAAGCTTTTCAGAGAGATACCACTGAGCAACAGCACGTTACAGGGGAGCACAAGAGATCTGGTGAATTTTCTACAAAATGAAATAGCTGGAAAACTCGCAGCAAGCCCTTTCTACAGTCTGTGCTTGGATGAGAGCCTTGATGTCATGAGGAATCCCAAGGTAATCGTATGTGTTCACTTTTTGGACTGTGATTGCCATTGTTTTTCCGAAGGTATTTTATGTCAGGTGCCTCAGAGATAGGCCTACTGACAAATACATTTTTGAATGTGTTCAGATGAGAATGTAGGCGTGCCATGTTAACTTTGACAATCTCTGTGGTTTGACAATTGATGAGGAAGTAGCTATGCAAAGTGGATGAGTAGGGTGTTGAACTGCTTCCAAGAAAGGTGCACTCAAACGTTTTCTGTTTCAATGTTTTGCCCAAGAAGTATTTACCAGCAAAGCTTCAATGGAAAGTATGGATGAGGTTGAATCCATAGTGGAAAAAATCCATCAATGCTGTCAACACCAGCAACGTCAATAAAGGAAGATCCGCAACTGTGTGTGAAATGGGCTGTGAGACACACACGATGCTGCTGAACAACAACCCAGTCCACTGGCTTAGTTTTAATGACAGTGTGCAGAGGCTCTTTAAGCTCTGGGAAGAGCTCACTGAGGTTTTGAATAACATTTCACCGTAACTGTCCCAAAAACTACAAGATCCAGAAGTACATGGTTGTCTAAATCGTTTTTACCAAAGCTTGCTTCCTTGAACCTGGAGCTTCAGAAACCTCAGCTAACAATATTTGATGGTAATGAAATAATTTAATACATTTAGAATGACAATATCTGACAGTCCAGCACCTACAAGAGGAATGGACTTTTCAGTTTATCAGCTTAGTCGGTTGGAATGTGCAGCAAAAAGTCGACTTAGGTGTAACCAAATACCTGAGTATCCTCTTGGAGGATCTGGAAAATCGTTTCAGTGAGGGAAACTTATTCTGTCAGGTCACCTTTGTCACTGACCCATTCAGCAATTCTGGTTCAGCTTTTTTGGCTGCAAACTGCCTTGCAAGACAGATTTGCTTCCTTTGACTCTTTTTGGATTTAAGTTCCTCATGCTGAAAATGTGCAATGATTCAAGAGTGAAAACATACTTCAGTCAGCCTACTGTTACAGTACAGGAGTTATGGAGTAATGCGTACCTGTTTTGAGGACACCTACAATCCCCAGCTAAAGTTGCTTTGCTTTTCTCGTGCATTTTTGACGACTGTGCTGTGTGAGAGGGCATTCGGTGCACTTCATTTCCTGAAAAACAAGTACCGAAACCGCCTCACTGATGCTAACTTCTGAGCTTCTTTTCTAATCTCACAGGAGAGCCAAGATCCTGCAGACTTTCCTTTCAAAGAGCTGCTGAGTTATTGCAAGTACTCTGATCCACCCAATGGATGTGGTAAAACCCAGAACTTTCATCACACTGTATTTCTAACACAATATAATAGGATTATGTTTGTTGTTAATACAATCATTATTATTGGATTTATTTTTTTGTCAGGTTGAAATTTTTTTTATTTCAGAAACAATTTGCAGATCTGTTTTGTCATTATTATTTGGACTTCTATTAAGTCAAAACATTTTTAACTTTATTTCAGAATTATTGTACAACCACTTTTACCAAAAAAGCAAAAGGAAACAATAATAAAGACAAGAATGTGCAAAACACATTATTTCTGTTAGGTCCAGTAAAGAATACAGATAATTGCATGTTTATTATTGAGTCTGTAAAAAACACCCCCAAAACCTTACATAAATAATTAATTTACAATGATTTGGGGGGTGTGTGTGTGTGTGTGTGTATATATATATATATATATATACACATATTTATTAACTTTAAGAAAAAAATAAATTTTAGGAAAAAATGTCAGTGTGGACACCAGGAAGAGTGGGTGACTACACTCTGAGGGCACCAAAAATTTCATTGAGATCCCTTGCTTTAGGACCTCACCTGTTCTCAAAAATTAATGTTTCTGAGATTTTGTTAGTTTCTAATGGAGCCTAAGATGAATTTCATCAAAGGCTCTCCTGATTTGAATACATCTAACTTATCTAAATATTTATCCTGTTCTTTCCTTATTTTGGCTTACATTCCTTCCCCTTAATTGATCACTTGTATATGGGTCACTATTAACCTTTTTCAGTGATGACTGAAGCAAAATGGGCCTTAAACACTTCAGCCTTCTTGATGGCATCAGTTATTAACTCTCCTTCCCCACCAAGTAACAGACCTACACTTTCTTTCATCTTTCTCTCATTCCTACTATATGTAAAGAACCTCTTCTTACTGCCTTTTATGTCCTTTGCAGGCTGTAACTCATTTTCTACCTTGGCCTTTTTGTTGTTTTCTCTGAGTACTTGTACATGTCTTTTGTTCTCTTTAGCAATTTGTCCAAGTTCCCAGTCGTGGTAGGATTCATTTTTTGGTTTTCAGAGCATTACGGGCCTGCTGCTACTTCTCCCTTTCCTTGGTATCAGGACCGTTTCCAGTTATGCCTTTTATGCCCATTAGCCAGTTTTCCTGAACGCCACCTTCCTCGGATTTTTCCAAACGCGGAGCGTTTATGAAATGGGCCATGCAATCCATACTGGATTTACCATGGCACCAGGCCCATGGTCCAAAGGGGGCCTAGATGCTCTTCTCCTTGTGCCTGCCCTCCACCCCCCTGCGCTCTCCTGTGGGGGCAGAAGCTTGGTGCTGCTGGCTCCTGGGGCTCTGTCCTGCTGCAGGGCAGGTTCTGCTGGCAGCCAAGCTCCGCCCCCACCTCTTCCCCCTGCGTTCTGCCCCTCCTCCTCTGGCGGTTTGCTGGCAGTAGGGAGGGGGAAGAGCAGAGCCACAGCAGGTTTGCTGTTCGGGGTGGGGGGGGGGGAAGGAGGAGGAAAAGAGGCAGGGGCAGAGCCTTCGGGAAGGGGCTGGAATCTGGGCATACCCCCTCCAGTGAGCACCCCCATGACCCCAGCTGTCTGCCCACCCCGACTCCTGCACCCCCTCACACACCTCCCCCAGCCTCCTGCCCTGACTCCTACATCCCCCACCCCCAAGTCCCCACCCCAAGCACCCTAAATGGGAGTTCTTGCACGCACACCCCATTCCCACCTGCACCCCTCACACCAAACAGGAGCTGCCCCAGGTAAGGGCTCCACACCTCAACATCCTGCCCTAACCCTGAGCCCCCTCCCTCACCCTAGCTCCTGGCCAGACCCTGCACTCCAACGGTTGTTTACATTTTTTAATAAAGTGCTCTTATCTAAAGTGCTTTACAATAGTTAGCTAATGGTACAAACAATATTTGGAAAGATCATTAAGTGGTTCACTGAGACCCTCTGCGATTTTCAAGTGGTCTGTGGAAAAATAAGTTAGACTACAAGAACAATCAAGGTACCTCACTTATTTTCATTTACTTCCTATTACTTAGAGGAGGATGAAGAGAAAAAAAATGAAAAATGGGGGCTGGGGGGAGAGGAGAGAGTGTTCTTCTTCTTGGCTGGGTCCCAAAGAGGGGCCCCAAAAATGAAGCTGAGCACAGGGCTGGGGGGGCCCCACTAACTCTAAATCCACCACTGGCGGTCACGTCACCTTAGGGTGACCAGATGTCCCGATTTTATAGGGAGAGTCCCAATTTCTGGGTCTTTCTATTACCTCCCACCCCTTGCCCCAATTTTTCACACTTGCTGTCTGGTCACCCTACATCACCTGGGCTGGAGATACTGTGTGGACTGTACTCCTTTTCTTTTTGTGAATACAGACTAACACGGCTGCTACTCTGAAACCAGTGTGGACTGAGCCCCACAATCTCCAACCTACCTGGGCAGTACAGCAGACATGGCCCTGCCCACTAACTCCTCTCCACTCCCCCACAAGGCTTAGCCCGCTCACTCTTAAAAACGATTGCTTCCCCCCCCCCGGCTTTTCTGGCAGCCCTGTATCCAGTTTTAGACTGGAAACTCCAGTAGAAAGGGGACCCGAGCGTCTGGTTAGCAGTGCTGGCTGCAAACGAAAAGTCCGGTTACCAGAGTAACCCCATTAGCTCCGCTTCTCCCACTCCCAACACCCACCCCCCAGGGCTGGAAGGGAACCCGTCCTGCTGCTGCGGGAGGAGGCGCAGCTCGCTGCAGAGAGGGGAAGAGGCCGGGCTAGAACCAGGTCGCTAGGCGCTGGATGTGGGCAGGGGCCGGGGGCGGGGCTGTTTACCCCCTCCCCAGCCCTGCGGCGCTTGCAATTTACCCCGGCCCCCCCTTGCTCCAGGGACCAACCCTCGCTCCCGCCCCACTGTGCTTTTGCCCCCGGCCCCTTTTACAATCATTCCCGGGCGGGGGGGAGGGGCACAGATCTCTGGGCGGCCGAGCCCAGAGATCCCACAGCCCCGCCCCCGCAGAGAGAGAGCGAGCGAGCGACGACCCCAGCCGCTTGACGCGCCTGCGCCTGGAGTCCTCAGTGCCGTTAGCGTCACGCGCCCGATGCCCCGCCTGCTCACGAGCACTCCTAGAGTCACGTGTCCCTGCCCCCTGCTGTATAGTTTCGGGGCGGTTGAGTCTCTCTCAGGCCGGCAGGGGGCGCGGTACTAGTCGACACGGCGGCTGCGCCGGGCTCCGGGAAGCGGGCGGAGGGAGGCGGTGGTAGCAGCATCGCTGAGCGATGGCCGGGGAGGATGGAGCCGCCCCGGAGGCTGCGCAGCCCCCCGCGGACTCGGGCCCTGCCGGCGGCGGCGGCGGCTACGACGCCAAGTGCGTCTTCTGCAGGATCGGCCGCCGGGAGGAGCCGGGCACCGCGCTGCTGCCCTGCGAGGTGAGGGGAGGCGGGCACCGGCGGCCACCAACCCTTCTCTGCCGGCCCCTCTGAGCCCTGCCGCCGCGCCCCCCGCGCGCTCTCGCCCCTGCCGGCCCCGGCAGCGTTGTGAGGAGCCGGGTCTCAGCCGGGGCGCGCGGGTATCGCCCTGCAGAGCCGCCCGTGGCAGCTCGGGGCGAGCGGCGCAGGGAGCGGCGGGCAGGCTGAGCGCGGGGGGCGGGGTGGGAGAGGCCTGGCTAGTGCCGGGGGGCGGGGTGTCCGGTGTCTGCCTCTTTCGCTGGCCCGCGGGAGGAGCGGCCGCAGTTGCTGATCCTGCAGTTGGGAGGAGAATTGTCTCATGGGTCTGGGAAACCGAGCAGGGGTGGCCCCCGACTCGACTTCGCAAAAACACCGCGAAAGGTGCGGTGATTCACGACTTCCATAGGTTATGTTCCGTTCCCATTATTGAACAGTGACGAGCAAATAGGGACGGTACAGCCTGTGCTGCAGAGCCAGTGTTGGGATTGTCCAAAATCTCGGTAGTACTAGTTAAATGGAATGTAATTCACCTAATCTACTGTCTTTTCTAGATAACTAGTCTGTTCAGGGGATCTCTTCATCTGCTGCTTGTGAGTGGCTTGCTGCTTGGAACAAGATTTAAACTGCTTTAATTTAAATAATTCTTCCATGCCTTGCCCAGAAAGTGTGATGGGTGGGGTCCAACAGTAGAGCATGAGGGTAGAACTAAACTTTTTTCCATCTTAACTCTAAGGTTTGGGGCGGTATAAGTAGCTAAAAATGTGTATTTGAATTAAAATATGCCTGGCTTATTCTTTATCATTTCACTTAATCTGTAGGGAAATTTTAATTTCCAAATGTAAGTAAATGACAGGTTCTTAGTTTTATCCATAATCATTAAAGTAGATTAAATGTGGTGTTCCTGGATAATACAATAATTCACAAGTTGAAGCCCTGAATCTGCATGGTGGGGGCTCTGTGTAAACACAGGGGTCTGTCTGTACAGAGTTCCCTGTGTGTTCGGGGCCGGCATGGCTAAAAAGCTGGAAGACCTCCTCCACTAATGTGATGGAAGTATTAGTGAAATGTTCATCAGAAAGGCAGGCACTCAAAATTTCTCACTATTCTGGGCAGCATCCTTCCAGTAGGAGAGCATCAGAACATTGGGGAGGCCTGGATGGGGAGTGGCTGATGTAACTATTTACAAGAATTATTGCTTTTTGTGGACTAATTCCAATGTACATCACTGAGGCCTTGTCTACGCTGGGGGCAGATCAACCTAAGATACGCAACTTCAGCTACGAGAATAGCGTAGCTGAAGTTGACGTATCTTAGGTTGACTTACCTCATGTCCTCATGACGTGGGGTCGACCTGCCGCTGCTCCCCTGTCGACTCCACTTCCGCGTCTCGCCATGGTGAAGTACAGGAGTTGATGGCAGAGAGATAGGGGGTCTACACTAGACACGATAAATCGATCCTTGATAGATCGATCACTACCCGCTGATCCAGTGGATAGTGTAGACCAATGGTTCTCAAAACTTGTCCGCCGCTTGTTCAGGGGAAGCCCCTGGCTGGCCAGGCCGCAGGTAGGGCCGATCGTGGGCCGGCACATCCCTCTACCCACGCTGCTTCCTGCAGCCCCCATTGGCTTGGAGCAGCGAACCGTGGCCAGTGGGAGCCGCGATCAGCCAAACCTGCGGAAGCGGCAGGTAAACAAACCAGCCCCGCCCGCCTGGGGCTTTCCCTGAACAAGTGGTGGACCAGCTTTGAGAACCATTGGTGTAGACGTATCTTCTGAGAAATACTTGTGAAGCTAATGCTACAATTTATAGTAGAACTATAATGCAGGGGTTAGCAACATTTCAGAGGTGGTGTGCCGAGTCTTCATTTATTCACTCTAATTTAAGGTTTCACGTGCCAGTAATACATTTTAAATGCTTTTAGAAGGTCTTTCTATAAGTCTTTACATAAAACAATAGTTTAGTTATATATTAAAGTAAATAAGGTTTTTAAAATGTTTAAGAAGCCTCATTTAAAATTAAATTAAAATGCAGAGCCCCCAAGGACCTGGGCAGTGTGAGTGCCACTGAAAATCAGCTTGCACGCCTCCTTTGGCACACGTGCCATAGGTTGCCTTCCCCTGCTATAATGTGTTTTGAATAACCATAGAGTGTTCCACTGTTTGAATGCCACTTCAGTTCCAGTAAAAGTGATTTTGTTATCTGCTGTTTTCTAATGTGTTAATTTTAATAATAGATTAATATGTTGCTATTGTTCCATTAGTCTGAAGGTCTAGTCTGTTTTAGAGATATCAGACCTGGGGCCCCACACCATTATCTAGTAGTGCCGATAGAGCATATGGGAAACTGCAAGACTCTAAAGAAAGAGCACATTCCACTAGGTAAGACTGTAACTATGGCTATTGCATGAATCAAAAGAAAACAGTTGTGGATCATCCTTTATTCCTGTAGAGATGCATGCTGCAGTATATTGTCAATTGCATTTTAGTTTTGAGCATTGTTTATTTTGTGGCTAACTGTGTCAGGGTAGATTGCTGATTTAAGTCATGATTAAAATCTGATTTAAATCAAACAGGAAGCCTTGATTTTAAGTAATTGATTTTAAATCTAGTTTTGCAGGTGTACTTTTGGGAGTTCTTTTCCTAAAGAAAAGTTGGTATGATTTGGTACTTCATGCTAACCAGAAGGATACACTATATCTATACATTTATTCAGATTCTCAATAATTACATTTTTTTTAATGTTAGAAGTAGTGAATGATTCACTTCTTGTTTACTAGATGATACATTTTACTTCTGATTTTTCAAACTGTATTTGGAAGGAAATTGAAATTTAATACAAAATGCACAAACAATATTTTAAAGTTGTTTTAGTTAAATAAAACTACCTTAACTATGCTGCATTTAAAAAAAAAAGCCTATTACAACAAATTTTTGTATTTAAAATTAATTTCTTAAACAAAAGACAGATTATCTATAGTTAGTGCATTGAACTGATTGGTCACCATGTCCTTCAGGATTTTAGAACTAGTATCTTTTCACACCTTGTTTTTATTCATAGATTGGAAGAAAACATGCTTTCCTGCTTCTTTCAGCTTCTGATTGGTTTCTGAACTTTGAATGAACTAGTCCTTGAATTGAACAAATTGAATAAACTGAAATGTAGAAAATACTCTCTCTGCACCTGCAGAGTAGGCAAATGCTGTCAAAAGCTGGTTTAGAACATCTTCAAACCCTGCTTCAAGTGGTTAGCGAGTGTATTCCACCAATTCAGTGGTTTGATTTTTCTTTAAAACTTTGCTAGTAAACATGTACTGCTTGAATATTTATTTACATTATTTTAACAGATTATGTTAAATTTAGGTCAAGGCCTTGACATAGGTTGTCAAAGTTCAAATGTAATTTTAAAAGGTTTATTAAAATAATACAAAGGCTGATTTAAATTAAAAAAGTCATTTTTTTTTCTTTTTTATTAAGAGATCACTGGTTTTCCTCCATTCTAGTATCAGAGGATTACTGGTTAGTAGTTTATTAGGGTGTGTTTACACAGGGAATTTGACATAGCTATAGCAGAATAGTTCTAATTATTCTGCTGTGGCTATGCTGGTATAACTCCTTTGTGTGGACACTCTGTTTTGGGTTAATAATTCTACTGTAGCTATGTCAGTCAATTTGCCTGTGTATACAAGCCCTAAGATCCAAGAATACAGCTATTTCTTCTTGTCTGAAGTTGCAGATGTAGTTTAAATTGGTTGAGAATCTGTTAGTGATTTTCGTAAAACTTTTTTTTTTTCCTTTGGAGACTGGAGAGAAGAAAAATGTATGTGAAAGGTATTTTATTACTATCTTTACTACCTGTGCTAAATTGGGATATTGTTTATTAATGATGATGGAAAGATAATGCAGATTCTAAAGGTAGGTTAGCTTGTTTTTTGGTTTTTTTTTAAATCAACTTGTAGCATTCATAAAATGTCAAAGGTTTTGTGGTTTAAAAAAACCTGGCCACGCTCTATGATTGCCTTAGTCTGCAAGAAATGTTCTGATTAGCTGTGTGTGTTAAGCATCAGAGAGAGAGAGAGACTATGAAATGTTTATCCTTGTTAACGTGAACATTAATTTTTGTCCCGAGTCTCTCATTCAACCTAGTTAAACTTCAAAAAAGTTAAAAAAACTCAAGAATTTTAAAAATGAATCTGAAAGATTCTGGATTAACAGTCCTAGTCCTTGTCTATTCTGGCATTTTTTCTTAACATCTCTTACTGTTTCACTAACACCAGTGCAGCTCGGAGTACTAGTGTAGGCTTGCCACCAGTGGCAGCTGCCATTTTTACTACCACCATAAGTAACCCTGTTTAGTACAGGATTAGTTTACACAGTGATTAAAAATGCCTTTGTACTGCCTGCTGCAGAAAAATGCTAAATCCTAGAGATTAAAGTCCTGCAGATACATCACTGAGGGCAACAGAACAAACTTCCCACTAATTCTGACCCACTAATATTCCTCAGCATTGGCTGTTATTTTCTTTGTTGGGCCTGTCCTGTAGTAGGTAGCTTCTGGGTACTCTTCTGGCTCTGTCAGTTTGTTTTTTCACTTCAGCAGGGGGGTACTGTAGTTTTAAGAATGCTTGATAGAGATCTTGTAGGTGTTTGTCTCTGTCTGAGGGATTGGAGCAAATGTGGTTGTATCTTAGAGCTTGGTTGTAGACAATGGGTTCTCTGGTGTGGTCTGGATGGAAGTTGAAGGCATGTAGGCAAGAATAATGGTCAGTAGGTTTCTGGTATAGGGTGGTGTTTGTGACCATCGCTTATTAGCACAGTAGTGTCCAGGAAATGGACCGCTTGTGTGGATTGGTCCAGGCTGAGGTTGATGGTGGGATGAAAATTGTTGAAATCATGGTGGAATTCCTCAAGGGCTTCTTTTCCGTGGGTCCAGATAATGAAGATGTCCTCAATGTAGTGCAAGTAGAGTAGGGGCGTTGGGGGACGAGAGCTAAGGAACAGAGCCAGAAGAGTACCCGGAAGCTACCTACTACAGGACAGGCCCAACAAAGAAAATAACAGAACGCCACGGGCCGTCACCTTCAGCCTCCAACTAAAACATCTCCAGTGCATCATCAGAGATCTACAGCCTATCCTGAAAGATGATCCCTCACTCTCACAGGTCTTGGGAGACAGACCAGTCCTCACTTACAGGCAGGCCCCCAACCTGAAGCAAATACTCACCAGCAACCACACGCCACACAACAGAAACACCAACCCAGGAACTTATCCTTGCAACAAAGCCTGATGCCAACTCTGTCCACATATCTATTTAAGTGACACCATCATAGGACCTAATCACATCAGCCACACCATTAGGGGCTCATTCACCTGCACATCTACCAATGTGATATATGCCAGCATGTGCCCGCAGTGCCCCTCTGCCATGTACATTGGCCAAACTGGACAGTCTCTACATAAAAGAATAAATGGACACACATCTGACATCAGGAATCATAACACTTCAACCTCTCTGGTCACTCAGGAACAGACTTAAAGGTGGCAATTTTGCTACAGAAAAGCTTCAAACAGACTCCAATGAGAAACTGCTGAACTGGAAGTAATTTGCAAATTAGATACCATTAACTTGGGCTTGAATAGAAACTTGGAGTGGCTGGATCATTACACAAATTGAATCTCTTTCCCCATGTTAAGTATCCTCACACCTTCTTGTCAACTGTGTGAAATGGGCCATCTTGATTATCACTACAAAAGTTTTTTTTTTTCTCCTGCTGATAATAGCCCATCTTAAGTAATTAGCCTCTTACAGTTGGTGTGGCAACTTCCACCTTTTCATGTTCTCTGTATATATATATCTTCTTACTATATGTTCCATTCTATGCTTCTGATGAAATGAGCTGTAGCCCACGAAAGCTTATGCTCAAATAAATTTTAGTCTCTAAGGTGCCACAAGTACTCCTATTCATTATTTAGAGGCATTTTAGTGCACTACATTTAGAGTTCACATTCAATTTAACTTCTTTTTCTACCTAGTGGAGAAAATGATGGAAGCTGGAAAGAACATCCTTCAGCGAAATAATTTTACTGACTTGAATGATATAAGGTATATAACTTGCTTTCTGGATATATCTAATACACTATTGACCTTTTCTGATAATAGTACTTGTCTGATAATGGTAGCAAGGGCAGCATCTTTAATTGTCTGAGAGAAATGGCCTCGAAGTTGATTAGGTTTTGAAATACAGCAGGAATTCTCTGGTAGAATGCACACACCTGGGACCTATAAACTGTTCTTCCACTGATACATTTCTAGTGCAGAGTTAATTTGATTTGACTATTTGGTAAAATGTAGCATGATTCTATATGAAACTAGTTTCCTGTTTGTTTTCTAGAAAATGTTGAATGTAACAAAATAGTGTTGCAGTTTGAAGTTTGTCTATGACTAGGTCTTGGGAAAACTTTAAACAAACTATTCAAAAGGCTGCCCTGACCAGGTGCCAGTAGCATGCTTTGGAGTCCAAAGTAGAGATGAACTTACTGGCCCTGTCCATCTGGAACCCTGGGCCTCTGTTCGAGATGAGTCTGAATGTAGTTGAGCTGAGTCTCAAATGCTGTTTTGAAGAATTTTGTTTGAAATGAGTTCGACCTCTGCCATGCTAGCAAGCAAAAGCATGTTTCAAATCATCTTATACTTAAATGCTTTAAAACCATATTTAAATAATGTGGGGTTGAACCATGTTTCCCAGAATGGATAGGGACATATTTTTGTGGCTGAAGAAATTGGAGGGCACCTTTGGGAGACAGCTTATTGCTGATTTCACTGCTAGCGGTGGTACATTTTTGGTAGTATGTTAAAATCTTTTTTTTTCTTCCCCCCCGCCCAAAATAGGAAAATATATTTAAATGCCAACATTAAGTGAGAAATAAGCCCCTACACTGAGATGTTATCTTGACAGCCTGAGTGAAGGAAGGGGTATTAATGTTACTGTATGAGCCCTTGACTTAAACAAATAAAAATACCCCTTAACTTTTATTGTAGCTTCTGTCATTTCAATTTTATGATTTTGGGGGGAGGAGGAAAGTGGTGAAAATTAAAAGTGTTTGGTAACATAAATATTTGTTTGCTGCTAGATCTGTGAAGTAATTCTGGTACTCCAGACAAAAAGCTACAGTTCAATACAATCAGCCCTTGACATAGTTTTAAGATGTTCTCGCCTATGTCTGAAATAATGCAGCTGATGTTTTTTCCCCTCCCCCACTCTTCTCAAGGATGGGATTCCACTGGCCTCCATTCTGCTCAATATCCCACTTACATCTTCATGTCCTGGCCCCAGCCAGTCATCTGGGATTCTTGTCCAGGATGATATACAGAACCAATTCCTATTGGTTTATCACAGTAAGTGCAGCGCAGTTGATTTGGTAGGTTTCCAGTTGCAAGCATAAAATGTGAAAGCTTTCAAATGATTTGAAATAGTGATCTGCTCAGGCCTAATTTTAAAGCCTGATCCAAATCTGATGGGCCCCATAGCCAACCTAAACCCTACCTCAGCCTCAGAGGGTTGAGTTGTTTTCAGACCAAGCCCAACTTGAATCCAGCACTTCCCCCTGAACCTGAATTATTGTCATCCCACATCCTGGGGGCTCAGTCTGGTGAGTGCTGCTTTTTCTCCCCACACTTGCAATCCATATGTGGTGTAGTGAAGACAATTGCTGTGCTCTGGAGTGAGTGTACCAACAAGTCGTAGAACTTCCCGCTCCTCCTCATACACAGCAAGGTGTCAGTGGGCAGTATGCAGCTGTTGGTGCACTGACCGCAGGGTAGGAGGAGGAGATTAGAGCCTACTCAACCCAAGCCTGAGATGTTTGGACGGTTTTCAGATCTAACCTGACACTTGTAGTCGGGTCAAACCAGGTTCGTGTTGGGTTAAACTCATAGAGCTTAAGGCCACAAGGGATCATTGTAATCCTCTGATCTGACCTGCATGTTGTAGGTCTCAGAACCTCATCCACTCACTCCTGTAATAGACCAGGGGTGGGCAAACTTTTTGGCCCTAGGGCCACATTAGATACAGAAATTGTATGGAGGGCCGGATAGGGAAGACTGAGGGATACTATGCCTCCCCAAACAGCTAGGTGTGGCCTGGCCCCTGCCCCCTATCCAGCCCCCTGGAATCCCCACCCCCATCCACTCCCCACCCCTGACTGCCCCCCAGGACTCCCGAATCCTATCCAAACACTCCTGCTCTCTGCCCCCTGACCATCCCCCCTCAGGACACCCGTCCCCTATCCAATCCCCCCCTGCTCCTCCCCTCTGACTGCGCCGCCCTGGAGCACCAGGTCTGGTGGTGCTATAGGCATGCCGCCTGCTGAGGGAACTGGGACTGGGAGGGAGGAGAGAAGAAGGGGAGGGGCCAGGGACTAGCCTCCACCCTGCTCACTGCGCTGCCAGAGAGTTGGGCTGGCTCCTCTGCAAGCCTGTCCTGACCCCACTCTCTGGCAGGAGCTTGGGGGCCAGTGGGAAGGGTCCTGTGGGCTGGATGTGGCCCACAGGCCATAGTTTGCCCCCCTCTGTAATAGGCCCATAGCCTTTGGGTGAGTTACTGAAGTCCTCAAGTCATAATTCAAAGACTTCAAGTTCCAGAGAATCCACCATTTACTCTAGTTTTAACCTGCAAGTGCCCCTTGCTGTGCTGTGCCCCCATGCCCTGTGCTGCAGAGGAAGGGTTGCAGGGTTCTAGTTTAAAATGTATAATACAATGCAAAAATCTTTAGTTAACTATTCAAACAGTTTTAACATAGATATTTTGAGAGACACTTGTATAACTTTTAATTCAGAATTACTTATACTTTCCTTTAGCAAAACTCAGTGTGCTTTACTTTTACCTTTTACAGCCTTTTCCTTTTTAAGGAAAATACGGTGGTAAAATATTAGTGCATACTATTGTGTAGTTTAGACGCAATATATGGCCTATATTAAAAATGCAAATACACTAAAACTTGGAAACAACAAAAATACTTGTGAGCAGAAGGTAGCCTAAGATTGTTAATAGGATACATAGCATTTCATCAGTTCAATCCAGCTTGAGTGAAAAGTTACTGCCATTTGATAGCTGCTGTTCAATAGCTTATGTGTTGTTTTGCTGGTCTCAGTCCAGTTCACAAATGTCCACTTCACAAAAAAACATTTTTTTGTTGCAGCAGAAATACCAAATAGTGCCAGCTCTCCACTGAGAGGGGCGAAGAGCAGAATTGACATGGAGACTGAGTAATTCACTAATCTTGAGAAGTTATCTTTTAGGGTTGAGGCATGCTGTCAGGGCAGGGTGGGGAAGGCTACTGGGCTGCAGCTGTGCTGAATAAACAGAACACACTTTTAGTACAGCAGCATTATTCTGTTAATTGAGACAGATCCTCCACAAGTGCTAGAAAAATCCCTGCCTTGCCATTGGCTTAAGGGAGTGTTGCTGGGACATGGGATCTGTAAAGGTGAATAAAAAGCCAAGAGAGGGCCCCTTTATATATAATTTTTTTATTTTCTGAAATGACATAAAGATAAATACAAATAACAAAAAATTGAAAATGTACTTGAATTTTTCTTTATTGTAATATGGCTTAAATATGACACTTGATTTGGAAAGAATGGAAATCAAGATTCAGAATTATATTAAATTGTAGAACTCAAAATTCAATTACATAATTTTAAGAGCAAAT
The DNA here is from genome assembly GCF_965152235.1 of Eretmochelys imbricata. Taxonomy (NCBI): domain Eukaryota; kingdom Metazoa; phylum Chordata; order Testudines; family Cheloniidae; genus Eretmochelys; species Eretmochelys imbricata. The sequence goes on from NC_135574.1 coordinate 96,449,270, forward strand.
GAACTGTAAGGCCATTTAACCTTGTTTAATTGTCGTCAGTAGGTGAGCTTTGTAACATGCTAGAGGTCGGGTGTCCCATAACAGTTAGCAAGTAGTATATTAACAACTTGAAGGCAAGGGTTGAAGCACTTAAGCTGCTTGCGTTTTTAGGTTCCAGTACCTAGTGGGTCCCAGTAAGACCTTAGACACATGTTCAAATGGTAAGGATAACTTAATAGGACTAGCAGAGAAGGTGAGAAATACCCTCGGCTCCCAGTACAATTATCAACCGAGTTGCTCCTCGCTTGGCTCTTAGGGGCCATCTAAAAGAGGCTTAGGGTTCCTCATGCCTAATACCTAGTGTGTCCCAGTTTAGTCCATTCCTCTGCTAAAGGAATTTGGGTATCCCTACAAATTCTCTAGTAAGTTCCACGTTATGTCTCACTTGGGGGCCCCTCCACATTATCCTTCCATGTTGATGAGTCACCCGTAGGCTGCCCTACCTTTGCTTGGCTAGGTGTCTGAGTATGAGGTCCACAGCAGTACCAGCTACTTGTGCCCCAGCTTTCAGAACTCGGCTGTTTCCAAGCATACTTCTCCTCTTAGGTTCCCAAAACACCCTGCCTGGGTGACCCATGCTTGACCAGCTGTCATCCCAATTGTCTCAAAACTTTCTCCTTCTTCTGCTGACCTACTCTTCCTCCAGTGGTGGAGAGAGAAAACTAGTGAATCTGTTGCTCAAGCAGATTTAACTTCACCCTGGCTATGTGAAGTAAAGAGCACTAACTGTTCTGCTTAATGTATCTGGTACATATCCACACTAAACTAAATGTGTTGCTTTCAGTGGGATATTTTGGATTTATGAAAGACCAGTTGTTAAACTGGAGCTCCATTGGTCATAGCGTTAATATATTTCTTCCTTTTTTCCTGCAGGCTGAACAGCTGATTGAACGACTGCAGACTGAAAATACTGCCAGTTGAAAGCACCTTACCTAGTCTTGGATCACAAATCAATTTAGATTTTGTTCTTTGAACTCTGATTAAGATTATACAGTTTGGTGTAACTATTTGTGAAGTTTTAAAAAAAGGAAAAGATTGAGTTGATTGCCTGTTCCTTCAGAGCAAGAACTTTTTTGATTGTCTACCTAATGCTCAGTGTATGTGTACTCAAGTTTACTGATAATAGATGCAAAATATTTGAATGGAAAAAATATATATAGAGAGAGAGTAATATATAAAACACTAGTTCTAGTAAAATACATTATAAACAGTAATGGTTTGAATGTATTAAAACTGGGCAAATTTTCAACAGTAACCATTAATAGCATGTACACTGTACCAAGTTGAATGCTTAAAAGTGGAATCTAGCTTTTTATATTAACAAAAAAAAAAAAATGGGGAATGAAATAGTGTTTAAAACGAACAGGTTTCCTTTAGTACTTGCATGAGTCATGCTGGTGATGTCTAGTTCTTAGTAGGTACAGTGCTAAAGATAGATACTACTATTTTTTGGTGCTAAACCATTTTAATATATTGCTATCTTGCATGATGATGATCTGTAGCAAGTGCTAAACATAACATATTGTGCCTAGAATATGATAATGCTTTAGAACATAGAATTTAGTTTAAATGTGTGTAGAATGTTTATATGATGGATTTAGATTGATTGTTACTTGTCTTGAATATTCTCTAAATACAAGATTTTTAAAACATACAGTTAAATTAAAGAGTTTGGATGGATTGAATTAACACACTTGCCTCTGGGCATCAAATTTAACCTAGAACCTAGATTAAAGACTTGTCTACACAGTGCGTTAGTCAGCACTAGAAGACCGGGGTGTAAATTCTAGTGTGCATTAGTCTGTTGCATATAACTGGCCTGTGTGGATCCTGCTGGCACGCACTAAAAGATCGTGTGTGTGTGAATGTAGTCCTGTTTCAAACAGTACTACATTAACACACACTAGGGAATTTTTAGTGCATGCCAGTGAGGTCTACATGGGTATTTAGTGTGCACTAAAAGTTTACGTCCTTCTTGTGCAGACGAACACGCTGGGTAGACAAGCCCTAACATGTGGTTCTACTAAATGTCACTTTGATTTACTTATGCTATGGCTAAATTTGACTCCTAAATATTTAGAGGTCACAAGATAAATTGTTCACTGATGGTGGGTTTTGTTGTTTTTGAGCTCACCACACACAACTACTATACAACCTGATAGATCTTGGCATATCTGGGACTCAGGCAATGCCCAAAACTGGAGTATTCATGTGATGTGGTGTTAAGAGTTGCATGAGGAGGTGTTCAGAGTGTCTATCTGCACTACATATGGCTGTAGTCAGTGCTGTCGCTCCCTCATTTTTATGAGCACCAAATTAATTCAGATCATTTAAAAAGAAGATAAAATTTCAATAATTTTATCCCTTGGTTTTTTATTTACTTGTTTTTTGTTTTCCACCAAACCATTTTGCATTTACCTAATTGAAACCAGTGCCCTTAGCATCTACATGTTAACAGCCAGGGTGGTGGTTATCCACTGCACCTGCAGGCTTCTCTGAGAAGTCTTAAAGTGCTTTCCACGGATCCTGTTGCCTTAGTGATGCAGTGTTTTGTAATGTTTATTTGTGTATATAGTACTTGAAGTGTTAAGAATATGCTGACCAAAGAACAAGATTCCCTGCCATAAAGAGCTTACTTCTGTCTTTTCTCTGAGACATTGCACTTACGCTGTGTCTGCAGTTGGAGCTGAGGGTGTGGTTCCTGGACATACCTGTGCTAGCTTTGCTAAAAATAGCAATGGAATTTACGGTGGCAGGGGCAGGTGTGAGCTGTGGCATGGGCTAGCTGCCTTGAATATATCCCACCCAAACCCAGTGGGTACCTACTCAAGGCAGTTAGCCCATGCTGCCACTTGCTGCTGCCTGTGTGACTCTGGCTACACTGCTATTTTTAGCATGCTAGATTGATCAAAGCTAGCACTGGTACATCTATGCGAGCTGGGAAACACATCTCCAGCTCTAAATATAGATGGAGTGTTAGTGTCTTGATCCTCTTGTTAAGGGGGATTGGCATGTAACTTACAATACTTTGGAGTCTGGTTTAGTTCAGATTGGTGCTAGGAAGACTTTGACTCATTCCTTGCAATAATTAGGGAATCAACTCACACACATCGTAACTTGATTAAAATATTAGGATACCAATATATTAACATCTTTTTTTAAAACAGTGATAAAGTACTGCTCATGAATATTGTGGTAGTGAATTAATTTATGTAACTATACTTAACTGTGATCTGCATCATTACAAGCTACTTTTATGAGCCAGTTCTAAAATATTATGGAAAAGCTTAATAAAAACCAGAAATAGTAAATGTTAACCTAGGCTTCTTGGAATGTTTTATAATTCTGTCAGAGTGGCTGCAAAGAGGTAATGTTGAATTTAACTGTTTTATTCTTAGGTGTAATACCGTTGCATAATTTTCTAAAATGTGAAAATGAAAAGTAACGTAATTCTGGTATAGAAAATGTAGACAGGGTCACAATATGTGTTTTAGAATGAAAGTCCAGTGAAACAGATGGTACTGGAAACTGTTAATGGAAAACAGAACCTTTTCACTTCTGGGTTGCTAGTTCCAATTCAGACTAGGCTGGTAATGGCAAAAGAACAACAAAAAAACCACATTGCCATTTAATAGCTGTTCAGTGGTGCTTATAAACAAAATTTTAGTTTAATCAAGTTCATAAGGAATGGGTATTTACATCACAAAGAACACCATTAGCAATTACTCCCTATTTTTGGTAGGTAATAAGGACAAAGACTGACCTTTTTCAACAACTAAAGACTAATCCTTTATAACTGAGTCATAGTCAGGTTTGTGTGTGGCAATAGACACTACTGTTATACATGCACTTGCCAATACTGTCATTCTTCCCAAGGAAAAATGAAATTGGGAATTGTTAGTGTACAGCGTATGCCCAACTGTACTTCTAATATGAGACTACTCTGGAAAGAGACTATGTATAAACAGGACAGCCTTACCCAGCTGCTGTGTATATTTAGAATTACCTATTCAATTTTAGTTAAGTTTTTACCTCCTTAACCCTGAAAGATCAACACCTCATATCAAGAGTTAGATTTTATTACATCTTGAACATCAATGGAATTTTGTAAATTCCAACCAGTTACATGTGTGCAAACGTCACTGGACACAATGGGGTTGTAAAGGTGTAATGAGGGCTTAATTTAGCCTGCAAAAACCTTTTTGTGATGTGCAAGATTGAAAGAAGCCAACTTGATTCTGAGATTAGATTGTTTACAGGGCTGACTTCACATTTAATTGTAAATGGAGCTACAGAAATTGAGACAAACAGAACCTCACATTGCTTTTCTTAGGCCATATTTACACTAGCACTTATGTCAGCAAAATTTTTATCGCTTGGGGCTGTGAAAAAACACACCCTGAGCAACATAAGTTTACCAGCATAAGCACTTGTGTGTACAGCGCTATGTGGGTGGGACAGCATTTTCTGCCGACATAGCTACTGCCAATCATTGAGCTGGTTTTCTGTCAACAGGAGAGCTCTCTCCTCTTGGCATAATGTGGTTACATGAGTGATCTGAGTTGCACAGCTGTATCACTACAGCTGGGCTGCTGTAAGCTTGCCAGTGTAGACATGGAGAAGTATTTCTCAGTGTAGATTTTCACTTTGTTTCCTTTGGAGGCTGACAAAGTTCTTGGTGGACCTGTTGGGAGTAGTAAGTTTGCTTCTTGAAAGGGGCACTGTCAGTGTTAGTAACTTTTTTATTTAAGATTTAAAAAAAAAAGCTTTGGTAGAACTCTTTAGTCTCCTGATTTCTTAAAGCTTCCTGCTCACTGTGGCTATTTATAAGGGTTTTATTTTCAGTAAAACAGGGGCCAGGCTTGTTCCTTCTCTTCTCCCACCCTCTTTAATAGTACTGAAATAAAGGCTTCTTCCTATGCCCTAAGAAATGAACACTACTCTAGCTCCCTCTGCTCCTGGGGATGCTCTAAAGAAAACTAGAAAGTGGTCTCACCTGCCTTAGCCACTGTTCCTTTATGGACCCCTGTGGGAGCCTGGAGGCTGAAGCAGCTTTCCTCATGTTAATTGTTCCACTAATGCCTGCACGGGCCTAGGATGTGAAGGGGTTTCCTAGCCCTGGTCCTAAAAGGAATAAAACCTTCGGGCCACAAACTCAGGAAAATCAAAAGCTCTGCTAGCAATTCAGCAACAACACCTTGCAGGGCCTGTGTCTGAGCATATTTTACACTAGAGCTGGAAGGTGTAAATTCCAGCTCGAGGTGACTGCTGGCATAGCTGGGTGCTATAGCCCTGCCCCCCTTCCAACCCCTTCCCCAAATCTCTGTCCCACCTCCTCCCCTGAACACACACCATGTTCCCACTTCTCCCCTACAGCTGTTTGGCAGCAGCAAGCACTGGGAGGTAGGCGGAGGAGGAGGTGGTGTTGGGTGGGGCTGGCAGCTTAGCAGCCCTAGAGCACCCATGTAGTCAGCGCCTATGGAGGTGACATACTGATGCTACTCTGACTGAGCTAGTGTGCTAAAAAGAGTGGAGGTATAATGGGAGGGGGATGGGATAGCTGCCTGAGTACCCACTTAGGGTCTCTGTTGGGATCGTAGTTGGTGGAGTAGCCCCTCATCCCACTGTGGCTATATGCTTTAGCCTGTTAATTTGATCATAGCTAGAATGGCTGTCTCCTCTCAAGATGGAATTTACAGATTCCGGTTCCAGTCTAGGCATACCCTTAGGCTGCAATGTAAATTTTCCTTTTCCCCGCACGGAGAGCAGATCTTGAGATTAATGCTAAAGTAAGTACCAGCAACTAAACAGTAATATGGTTTAAACACTGTGCATTTGATAGTACCAAGTAAAAAGAAAATATTTTCTTACACATCTCAGTGACAGGGCTGTTTAGCATCAGAAGTACAAAAACTTCCACTAATGTAATTTGTTGACAATGATCCTTCAAGTTATTTTGAGGTATATGCCTAGCATGCTAATTATAGATCAACACTTTGTCCACATTATTTTAAACTGGTGTTAACAAAAGGTGCTGCATAAGAAAAACATCTCACATGTTCAGCTGTTGCATGATGACCTTTATTAAACTGCTGGCACTGTGCTCAAAGCTTCACAAGATAAAGCCTGTCCCAAAGAACTTACACTCTCAGCTGAATAGCCACAGAGTAGACAGGTCACAACTGGAAGACAAATGAAGGAATGTTTGTTTTTCTTTTGGTAGGTTATGTTAAGTTATTCGCTACTTGTGGGGAAACCAGAAAAAGTGAATCTTTTAGGAGGGATTTGAAGGAAGAAAAGAAAGTGATTTGGCAGAGCAAAAGTAGGAATTTTAAATGATCAAAAACAAGGTTTGCTACCGAATGTGTGGCAATTTCAAATATCAAAAAACAGAACCCAACCCAATAAAAATAAATTGTAAAAATATTCCTAGTAAACTATAATGTATTCCACATGCTCTCTTATGAATGGTAGTGGTGGTTGTAATCAATTGAGCTGATCATAATGAATTCTGTACCGTTATGTAGTGCTTTTCAAAGGTGAGTTACCCCATGCTATGCTGGGGTACTTAAGGCAAGAAATATTAAGTATTTGGTCTGCATCATACATACAGCTAGTGAATATCAGAGCTGGGATTAGACACCAGGTCTGCATCCCAGTCTCATGCTCTACCCACTATACTTAATGCTTTCCTGACAACCTAAACAAGCTCAGGATTTTATTTTTCACTCGCTGTATATTAGAGAACAAATTGGCCAACCCACTTTTTCAAGCGTCTTTTAAGATATTAACCATTGCTGAAAGCAAGCTAGCAGGAGCATGTATGGGAATAAAAATGTGTCCACTTCTGGCAGGGCACTTTCTGTGCCCCTAGGGTGGAGGAGTTGTCATCTCCAGCCCAGGAGCTTACTCTCCCTGGCCTGGCTTCTGAGTTCTGTGCCTCAGTTGACTGGGGGGGCTTGCCCGCCCTTGCGCACACCCCTGCAGGCTAGTGAACTCAGAGCTATGGTCTGATCCAGTATGGTGATTCTTACATGCTTAGCTATCCACCGCTATCACTCAGAAGGATTTCAACTAGTCTTTAAGGGACTTGTGTGCATAACTTGTGAACAGGAAACGTCTTATTGCACTTAGAATCCCTGATGACCTTCTCACTAAGTTTTGTCTAGTAACCTGTGTATGTATGATAGGACCAGCCAATTGTGCTTTATCTCCACAAGACTAGCCTTTCCTGACTCATTTCATTGGGGCTTAAGTGGCCTCTATATGCTATCCCAATGGGGCTGGAGACTGGGGTACTACTTCTAATAGAGGCAGGCTGTTCCTTGCTTTTCCCCAACAATGCTGATCTGTACCACGGGTCACCCATCAGGGCTTTTCCTACCTAAAAAAACACTTCCTAGTAGGAATGATCCACTACTTTAATGAGAAATCAATGGGATTATGGCATTTAAAACTAAGCATGCTAGCTGTAAATGTATTTTAAGAAACTTGATTCTACTATGTGTCCATCTTCATACAATACACATGCACTATTACAGCTAATGAGAAGCACAAGTTTTGATCAATGGCTGTTTAAATATGAAAATGTTCAAGCTTTCTGTATTTTGATTTTCATCAAAACAAGAAATTGTTTCAACTGAAAATTTTCAATTTTCTTTTCCTCTCTCCTCTTCCAGTAGTAAAAGGAGAGAAGAGGGTAGGGGGAATGAAAATTGAAAACCAAACTTTGCATCAACTCAAACTGAAAAGAAGTTTTGTTTCAAAACTTCCATTTTGAAAGCTTTCTGACAAATTTTCATTCCTTTAAAAATTTTCATTTTTTTTGACATTTTTTGACTCTCTAATAGCATGATAATGGTTTGGACTTATCAAGTTTCTTCAGAGTCTATCAGAGCACTCAATTAATCCTCTACATCCCTCTGAAGCAGGGGAATAGTCTTCATTTAACAGATGGAGAAGCTGAGGCACCAGACCCATTAAGACACTTGGTCAATATCACACAAGGAGTTGAATCTACAGTGTCAAAAATGGAATATGTTATTCCCAAAGGATGCAAATGCATTGATGGAAAGTGTAGCGTAAACAGGGCTCCTGAGTATATTACAGGTTCCAGTGGTATTGATGCATTGATTTGAATTACAGATTCTAATTTTTCTAGTGTAAAAAAGTCCAGGAACTCCATAGCAGAACCAAAAGTAGAATCCATATCTATTAGTTCCCATTCTTTAACCACAAGACCATTCTTTCTCCCTTTTTTGAAGAATTCTGAACGTGCATAGAGTTTAAATCACTGTCTTTCAGCATCTGCCAAATGAGGTATATGATTATGTGTTGCATAATTAGCTGTCTATTTGGCACTCTACTGTCTGTCACCTCCTCTCCCCCAGGGCTCTTCCTTCCAAAAGTTGCACAATATTGCTATATTCTGTTTCAAGGGAATCATCCTCTTTATTCAGTGCCATGAGCATTAGCCTAGTTTACGTTTTCTGCCCTCCAAGGCCCTATGTTATGTGGCAGCCTTCCCTGTGAGGTGGGCTAGATAGAATCCCCTTTACAAGGGCACTTCTAGGTTTCCTGGAAAGGGCATAGAAGAGACTGCCATGTAAACCTCTTGGGAAAGAAGTAAGTTCGAGGAGAACAGAACAGAGACACACACAAAAATTTAAAATAAATGAAGCATAGAGACACTGAAAAGCATAGTGGGAAAGATAGCAAAGACATTTTTCTACACATCAAAAAAATTTGGCTTCCAAAAAATACATAAAGTGGAACACATAACTTGTGAAATCACCAAATGCTCTTGCTGGACATGCAGAATATTTAAGTAAGGAGTATTTCATTAAGTTGGTAGGTTTTGAATTTTTCAAGTACCTTGTGAAGTTAAGGCTAATTTGCATGTATTTTATTACAATTTCAATATGTGAAAATAATTAAAGTTGTACCATAGGTACAGTTTTTTTTTTTTTTAAATGAAACTGAAGTTTATTAATTCATCTCCAAGCATTTAACTGTGGTTCATTAGCAAGATACCACATTCTGTGACGGATTTTACTCTGCTTATTTCTAAACTCACTGCAGACTGGTAGTAATTTTAACTTCAGTTATGCAGAGCTGTAAGAGAAGCCCTCTCGCTTGAGACATTTAGAAGTAAACAAGTCCAGGCTGTGGAGGAAAAGGGCACAGGGATAGATTAGTTGACCCATTACATCATTTCTATCTCCAACTTCTAGGACTCCATGAAAATATTTTTCATCCTCTTCATTGGTTTTCCATTCCACCCCTGTGCTGTATAAACCTTTATCAAGCTGACACTTAGATGGTTTATTTTCCTAAATGGAAACATTCATCAGTGTTATTCAAGTAAGGTGATGATGACATTGTCATCTTTTCCTTGCCAAAGCATTTCACCTTCAAACTGAACCAGCCCATATTTTCTTGCTCTCAGCAGGATCCCCACTACTTTATTGGAAATAGTCACATATGTTTCAAACAGCTGTCGGAATGTCACTCTTACATTTCCATCTTCTCCTTTCTCACCAATATTTCTCATGATCAAGCATAGCTCTTCCACTTCCTTTCCCACATGTGTGTGGGCATCTTTCCCTCTTTGCTCTGTTTTAGACCCTTCAGGCGGTCTTCCATAGATGGGATCTCCTCTCTGGGGATGCACAGGCTTGCTATCATTGCTGAATGGATTTTGTCTCTGATAATCAATGTGATCTTCTGCCCAGCTCTGCCAGCTTCTCCTCAGGTCACCTACAGCAGTGAGTTGGGTTCTGGTGGCTCCAGCACTCTGCCCTTTGTTTTCCTCCATCTCTCAAGAATGTTTTGTGGCATCCAAGCAGGAGTCAAAGCAATGCACTGCTGGAATAGCAGCTTCCTGTATGCACTCACAGCTGTGGAGGAAAATAGCACTTTACATTCATACAGCTCTTATCTAAAGGTCCTTAAGTGCTTATATAAAATATAATAAAAAAATGAAATAATAGTTTCTGGGTCTTTTCATCTTCTTATAAACCCATTCATATCTTGTAGCAGATGTAGCACACAAAGCCCCCCTACCTTCACTTCTTTCAATTGTATAACTGCATGAACTGAGAATAATGGTCCTTACTCGGGCAAAAGTCCTGGTATTTCTATGGGAGTTTTGCCTGAGTTAGGGCTGGAGGCTTAGGCCAAAGAATACAGCAAAAATCTGGGCATGTCATTATACCTGCACCTAACTCAACAACAATCAAGAACATAGAAGAAACCTAACTAAATAACTGAAGTCACTGAAATAATGTAGGTCAATAAATTAAACATATTAAACTTTAAGTCTGTTACAGGACATACATTTCCTTCAGTTTCCAGACAGAAATACCATATATCCCAGCAGGCTTGGGATCAATACAGTATAGCCTTTGTGAAATAAAAATGCAGTATAATATCTACTTACTTTTTCATGCAATTACACCTTTTATAAAGCGCTCACCCTTTGTAGCACAGACCATACCCAAATAATCTGTTCCGATATTTGTTGACCGGTTCAACGGAGCTGCCTGCTGACAGACAACAAAACAAACCAGTCATCAAGCAACAGCCCACCAGTAAGTGCTAAGGGGTGGGGATTTTCTCTTCTACTTATACACTTAAGGTGGACACACGAACCATGCTTTGAAGATTCCCAGAGCTGATGTTAGTTACTCTTTATAGAAAACATTATTCCCTCATCTGCGATATGCCATACACTGATGCACAGTGTATTAAGAGGGGTTTCAGTGGTCACACAGGCTGAAAAGGAAACGGAATCCCAACAAATTTTGATATCTACAGCTATGCACTTCAGCTAACACTGAAGCATGTAAGACTAGAGTAGATGGCACTCCCTTAATATGCTTTTGCTGTACAGCAAAGTCACGGATGCCTGCTAAGGAAAATGTGCATTGCAGCACTGCAGTCAAAAGTGTTGCATGTGGGAAATGATATACATGGGTTGTCCTAGATTTCATTTAAAAGAAAAAAGATACATGGAACCAGCTCTTGTGCAGCTATAATTATTTGATATACAGAAAGATAATGTGTAGTTGTACCAATTATAGAGATGGATTAGTCTTTTCTTTATACCAGCCTTATACTTCGGCTGTTAAAATTAACATACTAGGTCCATATAATACAAGAGAAAAGCTGTAGGTGTTTTCCCCCCAGATGGGGTTGGGGTGGATGGATTAATTACTGTTTTTAAATAACAGTAACACAAACCCGATCAGTTTGATAACAATGCATGGGAGGATGTATTGTATGTTCTCCTATAACTTAAAAGTTAAAATTTCATGGCAATTTGTCCACGAACGGACTGCAGTGCGGCTTCCAGCAAACTCCGATACAGAAACACTCCATTAACAATAAGTAAGAATGGCATTCCCAAATTGCTCCAGTGCATTGTAATGTGTAAACTTCAATATCAATTATATTGAATTTATGCTCATAATGAAGTATTTCTGGGTGCAAAAAGAATGACTTCACTAAAATGTTTTTACTGTAAATGTTTTTGGAATTATGCATAACACAATGGTTATGAAATATATTTCAGAAAAACAACAGCATGAGTTCAATCATTGTTCATCAGAAGTGTTTTGAGGATTTCTCCCACCCCCATTCAAACTCGTGATCATTATAAGATCCCATGACACTTGCTGCAGGAGAAGGGGTGTTAACTCCAGTGTACTGGTCAAATTCCAATTTGGGTAATTACATACTGCTTACCTAAAATTCGCCCCAAAGGCTGAAATGAGGGATTGTTCTTCATTTCCCCTCCTAAAATCAATTATGCAATGTTGTTGGTCTAATATGGCTGTCATATTCCATCCTCAAAACAGCTACTTTTCAATAGCACTGTGGGGAAATGGTTTATATCTGAAATATAATATACAATCTAAAATTGTTTGGATTCTTTCAAGATCAAACATTCTGTATAAACCATAGCTATTAGATGTGCAGTCACAAGCAGAATTGAGTAGCACATTCATTACAGAGACTCAGCTTGTGCTTTTGTTTGGCGAGTACAGTGAAAATGTGAAAACAAAATTTTATGAGATAATACTAACAACACGTGTATCTGTGTTCACATGTGCATGCAGTTGGTTCATATTTTAAAATACAATAGAAATATAAAAGCTTATCCAGTGCTATTTATGAGGTGTTTAAAATTTTAAATCCTCCCCCCCCACCCCCTCCCCAAACAAGACTGATTGTTTGTTAACTTTCTTAACCCCTGTTTAGAAAACCGTATGATTGGAATACAGTGAAGTATTCAGAGTTCCTGACAACAGAAGGCAACACACTCCACAGATGAGAAAGCATGTGAAGAGAAAATCATCTCTTCAAAGAGGTTAATTTTAAACAATGGAACAGATAACTCCTACTTACAAGATGCCAAGACAGAGACTAAATGGCTAAAAAGGCTCAAATGGGTCAGATTGGAAAAATAAAAGTGGTGACCTTCCACTAATCTCTTCCTATAATCCCAAACTTTTGTCAACAACCCCAGACTAGCTGGATGTTTCTGCTGAAATCATTAGCAGTGAAACAGTTAACAACATTGATAAAAAAATGTGTCAAAATTAGGTTTCAGCTTTAAGATATCAAGACAAAGGGCGATAGCTGACATCTCTCAAAGCTGTTCTGTTTGAAGACTCAGACAGATAGTACTGCCTCAGTTCAAATTTGGAATATTTTCTTTGAGATTACAAGGACTAGACATTTTGAAAGTGAAAGTTTAAATTCTGCAGAAACCAATGAGGTAACCACAGAAGTTCTAGTGTAATGCATCAGCCAGCAGCAACTCTTTCCAACCTCTGAACACAAATATATAAAGAATGCAGTCCATGGAGTGCTTATAAGTCATGAGCAAGATCTTAAGATCTACAAGGAAAGCTATCATATGACAACAACAAAAAGCTGGAAAACATGAGTTAAGTGTTGAGCTGGTCTAGTGCTAATAAAAGGCTTAGTGAAATCTGGATAAGCTAAACCTTTCAGTCAGCAAAACAGAGACACCAGCCAGTAAGGAATTACAGGAGTAGCAGCCGTGTTAGTCTGTGTTCACAAAAAGAAAAGAAGTACTTGTGGCACCTTAGAGACTAACAAATTTATTGGAGCATAAGCTTTCGTGAGCTACAGCTCACTTCATCTGATGCAAGGAAATGCAGTAATCACACCTAGATGTTGGAAGGGGGAACCCAAAACAAAGGAGAACAAATCTTCAAGAAAAACACAGAAAGAAAGTCTGCCTTTTTTGTCCACTGGGTCTTCATGTCTGTCACAATCCTGAGTATCTCTCCATTTTTTCCATCTCCATTCACTTCCCACCCTCACAACTCTATGCAACAGCTACTGTCATCTTTGGTGTGGAAAAACGGATGCAACTCCCTTCAGAAACTAGTTGATGCTTTCTAGATAGAATCTAGATTGTGTCACTCCTTACTCAGCTCGAGTGGTCAATGGTGAGCAACATGAGGTTCTCCTGCCCTTCAGAGGGGAAAGCCTCTTGCCCTCAAGAGCATTTCCAACCTCTAAGGTAGTATTATTTTGTAACATTTGTATGTCACACCACTGAAGTGAGTAGTGCTGCCCAAAGCATTTAAAGACAGTCCCTTCCACCTAGTGCTGAAAACAGCGGCCAGAATGAGAAAGCTAGGTAAATGGAATTTTGTAACAATTCCCTAGAGTACACAGGGCTTAAGAGAGATAGACATTACTGGATGTGAAATTGGGACCAGAAATGGAAGTCAGGTCTCCTACACTGCAAGAGTACTACCTATAGACCACAGAAGCTGCCAAAACAATCTTGCTTCTAATTGATTCCCAGACCTTTTTTTTCCTTGGCAGGTCAGAACTGGAGTGGAGAACAATATATAGGTATAAAGCATCTTCCATATTCAATATATTACAGAGTATTTTACAAAACAATATATAGTGGTAGTGAAACAACTACAGAGGCGAGCTTAACAGCAAGAGCTCAAACATAATTTTGGACATTACAACCTGCTTCCCTGAGATGGGGAGAGAAGGCTGTTGGCCAGGGCACTAGGCATAACCCATATCTTTTTGAAAAGTGCAATTGGATCTTTAGGGTCTACTTGGACATTCAACCAGGAATAAAAGAGGCAGCTTAGCTTCGTAATTTGTCTTAGACTGTAGGCTCCCTAGGGCATGGCCCATCTTCTTGTTCTGTTTGTCCAGTGCCTAGCACACTGGAGTCCTGGTCTATGACTAAGGCTCCTAGATGCTACCACAATACAATAACAATCTCACATCCGATGAAGTGAGTTGTAGCTCACGAAAGCTTCTGCTCAAATTTGTTAGTCTCTAAGGTACCACGAGTCCTCCTTTTCTTTTTGTGGATACAGACTAACATGGCTGCTACTCTGAAATCTCTATTCTGAAGCTCCTTTTCCAACGCTGTCCTGCAGCAACCGCGTGGCAAGGTCCCATACCATGGCTTGGCACAGTGCGGCCCTGCACGAGTAACATGTCTCTTCCTTGGGTTCAACTGAGTCCTTACCACCTCCTTTGGCCCTTCAGGCCCAAACCCTTCCTTCCCGAGGTTTCCAGTTTCACCCGAGCCAGCCAGCCAGTGAGCTGTGTCAGACCCCACATCAGCCCCAGGCCTCTCTGGAGAGTCTTTTCCACAGGCTTCCTCCTGCCCGGGGCACTGGACTCACAGCCCCACCCCTGGGAGCTCCCCCGGTCAGGGATTTCCCCGCAACGGGGCTGCGCTGAGGTGCAAACAGGCCCCCTCGTTACAGACCCGCTCCACGGCGCCTCCCCTCGCCCCAGCAGCCTCAGCTGGGGGGTGGCTCCCGGGTTAATACCTGCCCCCGCCCCCGCCCCAGCGGCCCCCTTGGCCCCCCCGTTGGCTTAAAGGAGTCGCGTCACGGGCCGGGGTTCGGGCTCCCCCGCTTCCCGTCAGATTTCCGTTGTGGCGCTGCCGGCTCTTCCCCTGCGGCCGCAGACGAAAGCCCGTAACAGGCCACAGCGGGGATCCCCGCTCGCCCTGCCCTGCCCTGCCCGGCCCCGCCCCGAGGCGCGGCGGCCTGCCCGAGCCTGTCCCACCCGAGCACCCCCCGGGCTCCGCCCCCTCCCCCAGCGGCGGCGCATGCGCTGTTGGGCGAAGCAGTTGATGGGCTCCGGCGGGGCCATGGCGCGCGGGTTGCTGCCGCGCTACCTGCTGCTGCTGGCGCAGGAGAACCTGGAGTTCCGGCTGCCGGTGAGAGCCGGGGCTCAGGGGGCGGGGCAGCCCCTGCTGGGCACGTGCCCCCTGCGGGGCAGGAGCGGGGGGGTAGCTCGGCCCTGCAGCGCCAGCGGTGTGTGCGAGCGGAGGGGGGCGTGCAGACCTCAGCCCACCCCCAGCCCGCTCCCTCTCTTGCCAGCGGCCCCTGCCCCGCTCGTGGGGCAGGCTCCTTCCTCCCTGTCGCGGGAGGGAGGTTTTGCTGTGACTCTCTTTGGGGACTGTGTCGTCCCTCCTAGCCGGGCATCGAGCTGGCTTGCGTGTGCCCCATGTAGGGTGACCAGACGTCCCGATTTTGTAGGGACAGTCCCGATTTGGGGGGGTCTTTTTCTTATACAGGCTCCTATTACCCCCTCACCCCCGTCCCAATTTTTCACACTTGCTCTCTGGTCACCCGAGCCCCATTGGCTGAGATGGCCCCACAAGCTTGCTTGTTTTTTCTGTATGTGGGTTAGCGGAGGGAATCGCCCCAGCTCTGCCCTGCACTCATTAAATGTGAACCCTGCAGCAGGGAGAGGGGTAGATCCAGCAATGGCTATTAGTCAAGATGGTCCGGGACATAACATCCCCATGCTCTGAGCGTCCCTAAGCCTCTGACTGCCAGATGCTGGGACAGGATGACAGGGGATGGATACTGGGCTAGATGGACCATTGGTCTGACCCAGTATGACTGTTCTTACGTTCTAACAAACATGGAGTATTTACAGAATTACAGATGTACCATTTCTGTTGGGGTCTTGTCTCCAGAGACATAACTGGTTGCAAAAGCTGAGTAAATATAGTAAATTGGATTGAATTATCCTGCTGAATAGTTTTATCAGGTGTTTGCTTGGTGGGTTTTAGTTATCTGGTGCCTTCTTTCAGGCATAGAAGGTCAGCAAAGTTTCTTGTAAATTTTTTGTGGCTAATCTGCAACTCTCTAAAGTGGAATTTGAGGCCCAAGTTTGTATAATTTAGTATATACTCAATTTCCGTGTCTCTATAGTAAAACTTTAGTTTGTTTTGAGTCTTCTTCAGAAATTATGCTTTTTTTGTTTTCACATGCTGGTCAGCAAATATCCTATGCATTGCAATATGTTTCTGTCTGGTGTATGTTTCTTTAGGGACCATTTTGCATAGCAGATAGTATGACATCCAGATAGCTTTTTTAAAAATTACTACTTAGTTGTTTAATGGAAGTCCTGTGTTTCAGGATTATTTCATTAGAGTTGGTAGGTCATTGATATAGCTATTGAAAACGTCTGAGTTAAGATTACATCCCTTATTTATTCCCCTTGCTGGAATGAAGAGTTCAGTTTGTATATTCATTTTTCCCAGGCATTTGGTGGGCCTGAAATATGGATAGCTTTTTATATGCATTTACACTTCAGTCTAGGCTGCCCAGTTGAGTCAAAAGTTCTTTCAAATGTATGAAACAAACAAACTTACGTGCTTTTTTACATGTTTGTTAACAAGTGTCCATAGGGTAGAGTTCTGGTTAGATCGGGGTGGGCAAACTTTTTGGCTCGAGGGCCATATCGGAGTGGGGAAATTGCATGCAGGGCCATGAATGTCAGGCTGGGGCAGAGGGTTGGGGTGTGGGAGGGAGTGCGGGGTGTGTGAGGGGGTGCAGTGTGCAGGAAAGGGATCAGGGAAGGGGGTTGGGGTACAGGAGGGGCGCACAGTGCGGGAGGGAGCTCAGGGCAGTGGCGCACGGAGAGGTGCGGGGGGCTCAGGGCAGGGGGTTGGGGTGCAGGAGGGTTGTGAGTTGTAGCAGGTGGCTCGGCAGGGGTTTGGGGTGCAGGAGGGAGTGCGGAATGTGGCATGGGGTTGGGGTGCAGGGTAGGGGATTGGGGTGCAGGAGGTGTTTGGGGTGCAGGCTCCAGCCCAGCGTCGCTTACCTGGAGCGGCTCCGGGGTGCGCAGCAGAGCCTGGCCAGTGAGATCTTTGGGGGAGGTACCCTCAGGCAAAGGCAGCGCAGGGAACTCTCTACCCTCCCTCCCTCCCCCAGGGGCCGCAGAGACGTGGTGCTGGCCGCTACCCGGAGAGCCACAAGGGTGGTAATCCCACGGGCTGGGTCCAAAGCCCTGAGGGGCCAGATCCGGCCCACAGGCCATAGTTTTCCCACCCCTGGGTTAGATCATTTCTTAGAATCCATGAGGAGTCTCGTTTAATTATGGGTTGTGTTGTTTTTTGTCAATGTCTGTATTTTTATTAAGGATGCTAAAGGACAGTTTGGTAATGTTGTTATTGCCATTGCAAATATCTCTGTAGTTGATAAAGTTTGAAGGCATCTCCACTTGTGCATGTTGGGTTAACTAGTGTACCTGGCTATGTCTCAAAGAGGTGTTCAAATTGGAAGCTTAAAACAAATAATTTAAGAAGGTTTTTCCTGGCTATTTTTGCTATAGTGTTGCAATTTTTTGTCTGTGTTAGCAGGTTTGAGTTTCTGAGGTTTTGCTTTAGTTCCTGTGTTGTTTTAATGGAGGACTGTAGCTCAATCTCCTTTTTTCCTCATGTAGAGCCATGTGTCCTTGCTACAGTCTTGGGCTGAGAGACTGTGTGAGAAAGGGTGGGGGAGCTCAGTGAATGGTAGATTTGAATTCTGTGTTGGTGGTGGTATTATTGACAGGCAAAGGGATAAGATTTATGTAGTCAAATTTTAGGCACACTAACTAGGCAAAGCAACAAAAACAGAGCAAACCCACTGTCTCATAGGGTGTATCTCCACAGGAATAAAAAATTTGTTGCTGGCCTGAGTCAGCTGACTCAGGCTTGTGGGGCTCAGATTCTGGGGCTAAAAAATCACTGTGTAGAAATTCAGACTCTGGCTGGAGGGTGGAAGGTCCCAGAGCTTGGGCTCCAGCCTGAGCATGGACATCTACAGAGCGATTTCTAGCCCCACAAGCCCAAGTCAGCTGACCCAGGCCAGTTGCGGCCATGCCGCGGGTCTTTTAGCCCTGTGTAGACACACCCATAGATGCATATAAAAAGAGTGAAGAGCAAAAAAACCATACATGAATGTATTTTTTAGCTCTACTAAATATATCTTCATTGGCTGTTTCAGGGCACAGAGTGTCTTGTCTTGTCTTCTCTTCAAACTTCTGTACCAGGTAGGATTTTCAGAGGTGATTAAGGCCGCTTTGAAGTTTGGAATTATGTTTGGAAAGCAGCTACCATGCTGTAGATGCTATTGGAAACAAATACAGTAAAAGCTGTTATCCAGCACTTTTCCAACTGGAAAGCTCTAGAAACTGGCATTTCGGGAGGGGTTGTGGGGCGCAGGCTCTGGGAGGGAGTTTGGGTGTAGGAGGGGTCTCGGGGCAGGGGTTTGGGGCATGGGAAGGGTTTCGGAGTTCTAGATCCAGGCAGCGTTCACCTCGGGCAGCTCCCCGCAAGCGGCAACATGTCCCTGCTGCTCCTAGGTGGAGGAATGGCCACGGAGGCTCCGTGCGCTGCCCCCGCCCCACCCTGATCACTGGCTCTGCCTGTAGGCAGAGACAGCGCACAGAGCTGCTGGCCGTGCTTCTGCCTAGGAGCAGCAGGGACATGTCTGCTTGCGGGGAGCCACCCGAGGTGAGCACCACCCAGATCCGGCACCCCAAATGCCTGCCCCACGCCCCCTCCCATGCCCCAGCCCTGAGCCTCCTCCCGCACCCAAACTCCCTCCCTCTTAGTTAACTGGAATTTTTTGACTTACTGGCACCCCCCCATTCCCCCAACATGCCAGATAACAAAGCTTTTACTGTAACTCTAAACTCTCCTTTTTAACATTGTCAGGAAATGTCACCAACCCATATGTAGTATCTACTCATGCACCCATGGGGTCCCAGGACTACTGTGATCATACTGAAACAACTAATGCATTTTATTCACCTTGTGCAAGCTGGCGAGTAACTCGCTTTTGGAAAACTCTTAATATCTATAGAAAATAGAAGGGGAAAATGGTCATAATAGCAGTCCTGCTAAAACAGTGGATGACTAGCATTATCCAGTGATTTTTGGTAATACTGAATGACTTCTTCCTTTTTTCTCCCATCCCCATGTAATTCTCTCTCCATAATAAAATGTAGGCATATGTATTTATAAGGATAATTTTGTGAGGCTATAGGTAGTCATTTGTTAGAAAATGAATGGGAAGTTCATCCTTTTAGGATATTTATTGATATGGATAGATCTCCAAGAGAAGTATCTTGAGAAACAACAGAGACATCAGAGAGTGAAAGCCTATTCTAGTTCATTATACTCTTGTTCCTTAGTACTTAATGGTTGTTCTGGGATCCATAATCTTCATGCTTCAGTTTACAGTCTCTTAAGTTCAGTTACTTTGGAAAGTGCATCCAATAGAGCACGTTATCAAGATCTCTGTAAGCAGAATGGATTCCTGACATTGTTTTCCTCAGGAGGGACTTTCCTCACTAATAATGCACTTGAATCTTTCTCTGACTAGACCTATTACCCAGAATTTAATTATAGTTATAGTGATTGTACAACCTTGTTAAATATTAGCAATTTCAGAGAGGTAGGTATAAAAATGAAAAACACGGGAGCTTGATAAAACTATTAGGCTAATTTTAACCTAATCCCATTGTACATTGGATAACTAATCAATGGATTACTACTATGAGAGGGTACTTGTAGGATGTAGTGTCTTAAAAAAATTGGCTCATTTTGCAAATGGAATATTTAAGTAAAATTTAATTAGTCATTCGCTACCACAGTGTCAGATTTTTCTCCTCTCCTAAGATTTTTAATAGTTGGCACCTCCTAGAAATTGATATTGGACATAAGAACTATCATAACATTGTTGTTGAAGTCTCTTTGAAATTTTGTTTCTAGTATAAAGTTATTGTAGATGTAGTATGTGAAATTACGGTATGGGAACAATACTTCTGTTTTCTAAAAAATGTTTTGTCCTACAATGTTTTCACTGTAGGAGATAAAGTCCTTGCTCTCGCTTTGTGGTGGACAATTCAGCAGTCAACAAGAAATTCATATAAATGTAAGTTGAGTCCAAATGTTTTACTTGCAAATTTATATGTATGGGCTACTTGCGATAGATTGACTTGACTTATGTATTTTCTCTGTATTATCTTTATTCATTTTGAGTTGCTGATCAAATTTCAAAGATGCTTGGGAAAAGAGAGCATTTTCCAAAAACTGTCATTGGTGGAGTTTGTAGCGGCCTTACATTCAATTTCATGGCATTTCTGTGTGTGTTTTTGTGCATGTAACTCAAAAACTTTTGAAATCTGCATCTAGTCAATACCAAAATTTTAGGGAGCACTCTAAACATCAGTGGTCAGAACCCTATCGATTTTGGGGAGAATTTGGAAGACCAAAAGAGGGAAAATGGAAAGCATGTGGGGCTGCTACTATATTTAGCACAGGTTTCAGAGTAGCAGCCGTGTTAGTCTGTATTTGCAAAAAGAAAAGGAGGACTTGTGGCACCTTCGAGATTAACCAATTTATTTGAGCATCAGCTTTCGTGAGCTATTATTAGCTCACGAAAGCTGATGCTCAAATAAATTGATTAGTCTCTAAGGTGCCACAAGTCCTCCATATTTAGCACAGTCACAGCTTCAAGTGTTCTGCAATTGTCTGTAGATCAGACAACTGGTTGATGGCAACCATCAACACTGTCCAGCATAACAGTACTCCTACTCATCCTCCCGATAGAGTTCTAAATGTTGACACCCTGAATGACTTATCTCCCAGACAAATAATGGTATCGGGGGAAGAATGGGGGACCCTGCTATAGGACGAGTGGGGGGCACACAGAGCTCCTGGCAGGGAAGAGGAGAATGGGAGACCCAGGAATAAGCGGAGGAGGACACAGAATCCCCAAGTAATGGAGATTGGGGGAACCTTGTATTGGGAAGAGGGCACACAGAGCCCCTGCCATGGGGGTATAGAGGTTCACATACAATTTCTGGCATTAAATGGAGGATAATAGGAGATCCTGGTGGGGGAGGAGGGAAATGGGGGGTGACACACAGTCTGAAGTGACTCCCGACCATGAGTGCCAACCTCAGGGCAGACTTTCAAAAAGCAAGGCAGAAACCCCAAACTGATTGTACGTTCTGTAATTAGATTTCACCAAATCAGTAATAAATGTGAACTCCTGAAGCACTGTAACAGTCTTATGATGGAGTCACAGACATTCTCCTTGGGCATTCCAGTCTATCTTGCCACCCAGGCAAGCTGGACTATGTGATAGATCAGGGGTTGGTAACCTTTCAGAAGTGGTGTGCCGAGTCTTCATTTATTCACTTTAATTTATGATGTTAAAACATTACCATAGGTTGCTGACCCCTGTGATAGATGGTAACTTTACACCAAATATAACTAATATTCAGGTTACTTGCAGCCCCAAAGGACCAGTCACTTGCCCCAGGTCAATTGTACTAAATCACAAATCAAAGTCTTCATGTGCCGGTAATACATTTTAATGTTTTTTAAAAGATCTCTCTCCCTATAAAAGTCTATATATTATGTAACTAAAGTATTATTATATATTGTAAAATAAACAAAGTTTTCAAAATGTTTAAGAAGCATCATTTAAAATTAAATTAAAATGTTGATTTTATGCCGCCGGCCCACTCAGCTCGCTGCTGGTCTGGGGTTCCGTTCACCTAGACCAGCAGCGGGCTGAGTGGGCCCTGGGGCCGGGACCCCGGCTGGCAGGGGGCCAGGAGCCAGAACCCCAGACTGGCAGCAGGCTGTGTGGGGCCGGTGGCCGGGACCCCAGACCGGCAGTGGGCTGAGCAGCTCAGCCCATTGCTGCTCAGGGGCTCCATCCACTGGCTCCTGCCAGCCGGGATCCCAGCTGCTGGACCCGCTCAGCCCGCTGCCGGTCTGGGGTCCTGGCCCTGTCCACATACGGTGGGTACCTACCTTCTCCCTGGTTCTGGCCCATTCTCTTCCTCTCTGCACTGAGCTGAGGGTGGGAGTGCACTGAGTACAGGGCTGGGGGTGAAGGAGCAGGCTGGGGGTTGGGGTGTAGGGTCTGGCCTGGAGCTAGAATGAGGGAGGGGGCTCTGGGTTGGCGCAGGAGGTTTGGGTGTGGAGTGCTTACCTGGGCAGCTCCCATTTGGCGGGAGGGGTACAGGTGGGAATGTGGGGGTGGGGGTGCAGGAGCTCCCATTTGGGTGGGGCTGGGGATGTGGGGGGTGCAAGAGTCAGGGCAGAGGGATGGGGGCCTGTGAGGGGGTGCAGGTGTCAGGGCATGGGGTGTGGGGGGCCTGGGCATGTGGGGGTGCCAGAGTCAGGGCTGGGGTCGTGGGGGGGTGAAGGAGTCAAGTAGAGGGCTGGGTATGTGTGAGGGGGGTAAAGGGCTCAGGGCAAGGGCCTGGGGTGTGTGCAGGGCTCAGGGCAGAGGGCTGGGTGTGTGTGAGGGGGGGTCAGGGCAGAGGGCTGGGAGTGTGGGCTGGGGTCGTGGGGTGCTCACGGTAGGGGGCTGGAGGGGTATGCCCCACTTCCATCCCCCTCTTCTTCAAGGTCCTGCCCCCACTTCTTCTCTGCCTCCGCCAGGAGCAGCAAGCACACTGACCCCGCTTCTCCCCCACCCCCTCGCAAGGGACATCAGCTGATCGGCCTGCAGGGAGGAACAGAAAGGAGGAGGAGGGGCAGGAACCCAGCACACTGCGGGAAGAGGCAGGGGAGCTGGCAGGACCAAGCTTCTGCCCCTTGCCCCCTGCCCCCGTGGGAGGGGGCGGAGAAGGCAGGGCAGGGCAGGATTTTTAATAGCACGCTGCTGCTGCCCTGGCAGCCAGCAGTGTGCCATTAAAAATGGGCTCGCATGCAGTCTTTGGCATGTGTGCCACAGGTTGCCGACCACTGTGATAGATGGTCGCTTTACACCAAATATAACTAATATTCAGGTTACTTCCAGCCCCAAAGAACTAGTCACTTGCCCCAGGTCAATTGTACTAAATCACAAATCAGAGTCTACACCTGTAGCCAATCCTGTGATAAACTAACTAAAGATTTATTAACCTTAAAAAAATAAATTATTTACAAGGTTAAAACAGGAAATATACACACACAAATGAGATTCAGTCTTGGATTTAAAAAGGTAATATAAGCTTCTGTAATAAGCAGCTCTGTGTCCCCTTTAGGGCCGACCAAGCAGCATGGGGGTCTCTTGCTTATGTTTAGGAATCTTTGCCCCTCAAAATGCAGACAGAATAAAGAAACCCAGTTTCTCCTTGTCAGGGATTTTTATCTCCCAGAATCCAAGCTGATGATGGGATGAGTTCATGCACAGGCTTCCCCTTCCTGGAGGGAGTGAGGAATACAATCAACAAGGTTTCTGTCCTTTGTTACACAATACCTCATTCACTTTCAGTGGGCCATCTTGTGTGCAGGGCAAGCACTTCACTTTAATTTAATGCTTTTCCCCCCTGTTTGATGAGTTACACAATTACAGAGGTTTACAATGCAAAGACTCAATATAACTTTATATCATGGGCTACATATATTGTAAGTAGGATTAATACATGCAGCATCCTACAAGCATTTCATAAATCTAAACACATTCTTGTAACACTAATGTTGATTTTAACTATGCTAACACATTAGTAAGCCAAACTGGATTCCAGCTGTGCATATGTCTGTATTCAGTGAAGTCCTTGGCCTTGGCATGAGTTGGCGCCTGGTCTGCCAGCATCTCAGGGAGGGGGGTGCGCAAACCCCTGGCAGAGTGGAGTTGCAGGGCGTCCCTGGAATAGAGGGGGATGAGAGGGTAGCTCATAAGGAGCTTGTGGGGTGGAATGCAGGGATGGAAGGAGCCCCTAGTGGGTCCAGTGAGCTTGGTATACACAAGCTATGAAGTGTTCAACTCCTTAGTTAGTTCTTTCTCACTTTCCAATATAAACCCTAATGCAGCATTATGTTGCTATAATGTCTGCTTTCTACCCCTTCATGTGATGTCTCAAGATAGAATTGTGGAAGGGTAGTTGCTATACATGCTACTGACTATAACCTTAAAAGAAATAGTGCCATCTACTGGAAGTCTGTTGCTTCTTTCTAAAGCAGTTGAGCCATGAGAATTGCTAGCCTTTGCAAAAAGAAAAGGAGTACTTGTGGCGCCTTAGAAACTAACAGATTTATTTGAGCATAAGCTTTTGTGAACTGTAGCTGTAGCTCACGAAAGCTTATGCTCAAATAAATTGGTTAGTCTCTAAAGTGCCACAAGTCCTCCTTTTCTTTTAGCAAATACAGACTAACACGACCGCTACTCTGAAACCTGGCCTTTGCAGTAGCTGGAGTCCTGATTGGATTTGGGGTTTTGTCTCTAAAACTAATGTGTGAGTATCTAGAAAAGTGAAGGTATTAAATTTTAGTCTTAGCAGTTAATCAAAACGAAGCAAGCAAGGATAGGTAAATGTAAATACAACTGTCAGGTTATGCTTCTATGGGATTCTTTGAGGAAAGATGAAGAAACAAGTGGACAATCTACTATTTTGGACTATCTACATGTGCTAAACAGAGCGTGTGTGTGCATGCATTCCAGCTGCTCCTGTTTGACCTCAAACTGAATATTACATCCTCCTATTTATACAACAGTTAAATCAGAACCAGAAAAAAGGTGTTCTTGTACCTTTGATTGCGTATTGTAATTTTATATAAGTAATCTTAATTGTATAGTGTCTTGTGATATCCTCTTCTTAGCACTGGGATTTCTCTTACTGTCTTTTTATTTCAGTCTCCATTTTGGATTCTCAATATTCCTTCAGAAGAGATGGCAAGGGGACTAATGAGAAGGACAGTATGTGCAAAGTAAGAGTTACAAATCATGTACAGCAGGGCAACGATTTTGTGGCAAATATTTTTACATGGAGTCTTTATTTTTTTTAATTTCACTGTTGAAACTTTGAAAATGTCTACACATTGTTGAAATGAAATACGATTGATTGAAAAGAATCCGTCGTTATTCTGTAGTTTCAAATCTCTTTAGCAGTCTTATCCTGTGTTCTTCATTGCAGAGTACAGTACTTATTTCTTCATGTGAACAACCTTGTGGCAAAGTTGTTTGGACACCTTGTGTCATTTTAAGTTAGTGACTTTTTTAAAGGAGAAAGGGGAGAGATTTTTTTAATCCATTGGGATATATTTTTATTTTTACATCAGTTGTAAGTGATAGATAAGTGTTAAACACTGAATTTTAAAAAAAAGGGGTACAGAATAGCTGCTTCCTGGCATCGCTTTTCCACTCCTGAATGCTGAGTCCTCAGCGTCTGGAGTTGCAGTAGAGAGCCTTCCAGCGGGTCCTAGGAAAGGGGAAATGTTCCAGAGAGCTAGTGCCTTCCTCCCTTAAGATGATGTCTCCTTGTTTTGGCTCTGGTGGTGGAAGCAGAGGGGAGGATACAGCCCTATATGCTTTTCAAACTGCAGAAGGCTGTGTCCATTATATGGCACTTTGCAGACCAGACTCAACGGTCTGAGGGCTGAAAAGGAAGCCTTATGTCTTTTTGACTGTCGATTGCATCATATATTCAGTTTAATCTATGCTAGGCTTTGAGTGTGCTCATGCAAATGTGCCTTTATATGATAAAATGTAGTTGTATTTTCTCTGGGGATAAATTGTGCTCTACTTCAAACAACAATGGGAAAGGAAACTAAAAGGTATGGCATTTTCAGCAAAATGTTTTTTGAAATTCACCTAAGTGGTAGTGATCTTTCATAAAGGTTGCCTTCAAAAAATATATTTCTAATATTCAAGAAAAAAAGAATAATTAAGGATATCCCTTAGAAAGAATGAACCTAATATAGCTGCTCATTGTATTTTTTTCACCCATTGTGCCCACACATTAGTTTTATAATATATATAATAAAAGTATAAGGTTGTTGATGATTTTTCAGGTTGCTAGCAATGAAGGTGTTTAAGTACTGCGCTCTGAAGCACTATTAAAAAAACCCAACACCAGCAACATCAAAAGAATGATGTGGTCTTTGCCAACAGATAGATAAATAGGTGAGATGCAGGTCTAACAACTTTTTTTAAATATCCCTCTAACATTAAATCAAAAGACAAAGATTAATATTCAGTTCTGCTTAATGCAGTTTAGACTGCCAGCATTTATGTAGCTCTTACTCTGAGTAATTTAAAATCTCCCAGTAGATAGAAACACAGATGCTGTGAGAAGAAATAACAGATTTCAAAAATGTCCTATTTTCCAGGGGAAATGCAGATTACAAATTTAGCTTTAAATAACACTTTCAGGAACTGAATACATTAATAAAATGATTTATTCTGAGTGGCTTTTGTTGTTACTTAATAAAATATAGCTCATTGGCACGTCCATTTGAGCTAACTGGAACCTTTCAGCATTTTGAAGATGTTAGACCCTCATCTTTGAAAATTAAAGTGCTGCATAGTGACTAATCCTTAGATATTTCATAAGAGTTTTTAACATATGGTGTACTGCAAGTACACCATAAGAACGTATAGCAATATATGATGCCATTAATGTTCCTGGTACTGAAAAAGGCCTTTTCTGACATGAAAAGGCCACTGGCTTAGGATATTTGAATGGGAGAAAAGGCAAACTATGGTGTATTACTATAACTGTTCCAAAGGAAGAGTTTAGCGTAGGGTGTCAACTCTCATAGCTTCCAAGAGAGGTTTTGTTTTGTTTTTTCTTTCTCTTAAAACTGGCAGTATAGAAAGCAAAGGAAATCCATAAAAAGTTGGTGGTGGTAATGCTGGTGATGTGTCTCAAAATGGCATAAGAAAGAACATCTTAAAAATGAGACAGAACCTCTGATGGTAGCTAGTCCCATTATAGCTTGGGCATTACAGCACAGTATAATTCTCAGGTATAATGATATCTAAACACTTTGAAATAGGTAAAGAACAGAATTTCAGCCTGAATGCTCTTTCCTGAACATTTTAAACATGAGTGAGTTTTTGTTGGTGAATCATGCCTGGTAGCATGGTAGTAATTAATGCTAACATTATTAAATGAAGGATGTTTTTTTAGTCCCATAACATAGGGACTAAAATTTGCATCTCCAGCTGAGACCCAATTAACAAAACAAAACCCTATTCAAGGCTATTCAAAACCCTATTCAAACATGAGCATGTGCTTAAGTGCTTTCCTGAATATGCTGTGAAAGAAGACTGAATATGAAATAGGATGCTTATTTTATAAGGCATCGTTTTCTTCACTGACAGCAATCTAATAATCATGGAATTTCCAGGTCTATATTTGAACTGTGGGGTCAGGGAAAATCTGCAGAGGAGCTGTTCACATCTCTGAAGAACTACCCAATGGAGAGAATGGTACGTTTCTAAAAATCTAGGCAATTAATTTCAGTCACACAGGATAGCGTTGCAATTTGTACTAACCAAAAGGTGTTTTTTCTTTATTTTAGGTTCCATATCTACAGTCAAACTCAACATACAAAATACATATTCATGCATTTAACAAAACACTGATACAAGAGGAAAAAATTAAAAGGATAGATGTAAGTGATTTAAAAAAAATCTTATTTTCAACTTCATTTATTCATAAGAATACTATAGTGTTAATACATTTACACTTGAGTTGGGATTTTCAAAAGGGTTTAAGGGAATTAGTCATCCTAATTTCGTTTGAAATTGAATGGGAGCTGGGTGCCTAACTCAAAATCCATTGAAAATCCCACAGTTGGTACTTTTCCTAATAGATCTCACTCAAAACCTTTTTATGAGGAAAAACAAAGTATCAATGTACCTATTTTACAAATGGGGAAACTGAGGCACTGAGTTGTTAAGGCCAAAATGTTGAAAGTCGGATGGCTAAAGTTAGGCAATGGACTTCTGGACACAGCACCTCTGAAAATCTGGCCACTTTCAGGTGCCTTTACTTTAGGCATTTGTGTTTGGAAAACTTTGACTTAAGTGGCTTGCCCAATGTGATGCAATGAGTTAGCTGCGGAGCTGGAAATAGTCTTCTGATTCCTGCGCCCAGTCTGCTGGACCGTGCTGTCTCCTCATAACTAGAATAGTGTTTTAATCAAGAAGCATTGGTAAGTGAATGCTAATTTCTGTATATTCCCATGATCTTTTAGAGAAATAGTGACTACTGTACTTATGCAAAATATTTTGTAGTCTTTATAGCCACCTATTTTATATATCTTGCTGAAATTTTCACTGTGAATGTTGATTCTCATTTTTGTGGTGTTGGGTTCCAGTGAGGAAGTTTGAGCAAAATTCCTTCAGCTGTTTCTCACTTACAAGGGAGCTGGGGTGAATCTCCTCCTCCCTCCGCCCCAGTTATGGCTAGAATATTTTTTTAAGTGGCTACATGAAAAATGTCTGAATTTTGAAACTAGACACTTGGTGTAGCCATAGTCCTTACTGAGAGCAGGTACTTTTTGGCTTGACTTGAAAAAAGCTTTAATTTGAAAATTCCATATTTAGTATTCACAGTAGATCTCTTTTAGAAGTGAGCAATGTACATGTAATAATACACACAATGGCTCCTGACCTATCTTCAATCCAAAACCATTCAGCCTTTCTTTATACATCAGAAAGAAGCTAAAGAGTGAAATCTCAATCTTCTTTGTCCCCTTCCCACTTTTCTGGTAACTTTTAATGTCTAATTAACAGATAAGTTTTGTTTTTCTTGTCCTGACTATTTAAAAATTTGCCCCAGGAAGTCTAGAATTTGTTTTTCCTATTTATACAGGCTCTGGAATTTCTGCCATTTGAAGGAAAAGTGAATTTAAAAAACCCAGAACATATCTTCTGGATTCTGGAAGATTATGGAATGGACCCTAACAACATTCCAGAAGAACCTCTTGATTTGTATTTTGGTAGATGGGTGAGTGGTAAAACTATATCACATCTTAGTAATTTGCATAATCCAAAAAGACAGATTCTAGCATCATTACTTAAACTTTGTTTTTTTAGAAATTAAATGTAAGAAAATTTAAAGCTTTAAAAAAAAAGTGATAAATTCTCTGCTTTTTAAAAATTTACTAGTTGTTTATGCCCCCATATACAGTATAATGCAATGATAGTGCAGAATTCTGGGAATCCTTATTGTGAGTAAGAAAAGACAGGTTAATTCATCAGTCCAAACAAAAATGAAAAGATTAAGGTGTCTGTAAAAAGAGATTAGACATGAGGGACCCAATGAATTATTGTGTCACTGTACATCCCCTTTAAGGCAGCTCTGCCAGCACAGAGGAGCTGTAAACTTGTCCACTGGGGAGTTCTCCAACATAGGGAAAAGTTTCTGCAAGGCACAATACTGGCTTAATAGTACTACACAGCCTCTTCACTACACCCAGAGTAAAGGTGTGTGAAGGGAGGTATGTGGCTGAAGCACCACTCTCTAGCTGTTCCAGGCTCTCTGAACAACATCCTGAAGCTATAGGCAGCTGGATCCAAATTAGGGCATCCCTGTGGCTGTTCTAACCTGCCGTAGGGACTTGAAGTGGCCCCAGATGACACCTAAGTAGGTAAAGAAAGGTAGTTTTCCCATGGGTCCTATCCCTGCAACTTCACAAGCTAAATATGAGACAGCAGTGTAACGCTGTTGCAAAAAAGCGAACATCATTCTGGGATGTATTAGCAGGAGTGTTGTAAGCAAGACATGAAGTAATTCTTCCACTCTACTGTGCGCTGATTAGGCCTCAGCTGGAGTATTGTGTTCAGTTCTGGGTGCCACATTTCAGGAAAGATGTGGACAAATTGGAGAAAGTCCAGAGAAGAGCAACAAAAGTGATTAAAGGTCTAGAAAACGTGACCTAGGAGGGAAGATTGAAAAAAATGGGTTTGTTTAGTCTGGAAAAGAGAAAACTGAGAAGGGACCATAATAGTTTTCAAGTACATAAAAGGTTGGTACAAGGAGGCGGGAGAAAAATTGTTGTTCTTAACCTCTGAGGACAGGGCAAGAAGCAGTGGTCTTAAAGTGCAACAAGGGAGGTTTAGGTTGGACATTAGGAAATCTTCCTAACTGTCAGGGTGGCTAAGCACTGGAATAAATTGCCTAGGGAGGTTGTAAAATCTCAATCATTGGAGATTTTTAAGAGCAGGTTAGACAAACACCTGTCAGGATGGTCTAGATCAGGGATCTCAAACTCAAATTACCAGGAGGGCTTCATGAAGACTAATACATTGGCCCAAGGGCTGCATCACTGACACTGCCGGCCCCCACTCCACCTCTTCCATGAGGCCTGCCCCGCCCCTGCCCTGCCCCCATTCCAACCCCTTCCCCAAAGTCCCCACCCCAGCTCCGCCCCGTCCCTGCCCCATTCTAACCCCCTCGCCAAATCCCCGCCCCTGCCGTGCCTCTTCTCCGCCTCCTCCCCTGAGCACGCGGCTCCCTGCTCTTCCCCCCTCCCCCCTGGAAACCGCTAAGTGCTGCCAAACAGCTGTTTGGTGGTGGGAAGCGCCTGGAGGTAAGTAGAGGAGCAGGGACGAGGCGCGCTGGGGGAGGGGAACTTGGCAGCTGCAGGAAATAACTGGGGCGGGGGTGCGGGGGCACAGGGAGCTTGGCGGGCCATAGCAAATAGCTTTGCGGGCCGCATGTTTGAAACCCTTGGTCTAGATAATATTTAGTCCTGCCATGAGTGCAGGCGACTGGACTAGATGACCTCTTGAGGTCCCTTCCAGTCCTATGATTCTATGAACTTGGGACCTCAGAAGTTATTGACTCAGTGTAAATCGGAAGTTGACGTTTATGGAGCAGAACGTTGGAAGTGCCGGACTTTGGCCCCATCTACACTATATAGGAAGTACCGCCATGTTTTTTAAACTGGCTGGGACATGTTCATCTGATCCATGTACAATAAACATGATTGATTTGTGTTCATACAGCAATGTCTTTCACAATATGGCTATGGTTCAGTCACATTGGCATGTCCATATTCTGCCTACCTAATTGTATTTGTATCAGTGCATCCTGGGAAAATCTGAACTAGTGTCTTGTACTGCTTCAGCAAGGATAGAGCATCCAGAGGTCATGTTCACAGGTAGGACCAGCAGTACCTGGGGAAATGCACTCTTGGATGTCCTAGTGCAAAGAAAACTAGAAGGAAGGAAGACCAGCCAACTTGTTTACACAAACTTTGATATCTGGACAAGGTCCCTAACCAAGTAATAAGAGCTGGTTACAAGAAGACAATTGTGACCACCTGGGCTGCTAGCAAGAATGATACTTGGTTAGCTCTTAGTTACTAAGAGTATTGTCCACCTCTGTCACTAATGAAGAGAGGGCCTTGAGTTGCTGCAACACTGTGAAAGGCCTAAAGTCGTTGTCGCATCTGCACTGGCTTTTTAACAATATTTAAACATAGAAACCTGTTCATAGATTCATAGATATTTAGGTCAGAAGGGACCATTATGATCATCTAGTCTGACCTCCTGCACAACACAGGCCACAGAATTTCACCCACCACTCCTACAAAAAAAACCTCACACCTATATCTGTGCTATTGAAGTCCTCAAATCGTAGTTTAAAGACTTCAAGGAGCAGAGAATCCTCCAGCAAGTGACCCGTGCCCCATGCTACAGAGGAAGGTGAAAAACCTCCAGGGCCTCTTCCAATCTACCCTGGAGGAAAATTCCTTCCCAACCCCAAATATGGCGATCAGCTAAACCCTGAGCATATGGGCAAGATTCATCAGCCAGATACTACAGAAAATTCTTTCCTGGGTAACTCGGATCCCACCCCATCTAATATCCCATCACAGGCCATTGGGCCTATTTACCATGCATATTTAATTACCAAAACCATGTTATCCCATCATACCATCTCCTCCATAAACTTATCGAGTTTAATCTTAAAGTCAGATAGATCTTTTGCCCCCACTGCTTCCCTTGGAAGGCTATTCCAAAACTTCACTCCTCTGATGGTTAGAAACCTTTGTCTAATTTCTAGTCTAAATTTCCTGGTGGCCAGTTTATATCCATTTGTTCTTGTGTCCACATTGGTACTGAGCTTAAATAATTCCTCTCCCTCTCTGGTATTTATCCCTCTGATATATTTATAGAGAGCAATCATATCTCCCCTCAACCTTCTTTTAGTTAGGCTAAACAAGCCAAGCTCCTTGAGTCTCCTTTCATAAGACAGGTTTTCCATTGCTCGGATCATCCTAGTAGCCCTTCTCTGTACCTGTTCCAGTTTGAATTCATTCTTCTTAAACATGGGAGACCAGAACTGCACACAGTATCCAGGTGAGGTCTCACCAGTGCCTTGTATAACGGTACTAAAACCTCCTTATCCCTACTGGAAATACCTCTCCTGATGCATCCCAAGACCGCATTAGCTTTTTTCACGGCCATATGACATTGTCGGCTCATAGTCATCCTATGATCAAGCAATACTCCAAGGTCCTTTTCCTCTTCCGTTACTTCTAATTGATGCGTCCCTAGCTTATAATTAAAATTCTTGTTATTAATCCCTAAATGCATGATCTTACACTTCTCACTATTAAATTTCATCCTATTACTATTACTCCAGTTTACAAGGTCATCCAGATCCTCCTGTAGGATATCCCTGTCCTTCTCTAAATTGGCAATACCTCCCAGCTTTGTGTCATCCGCAGACTTTATTAGCACACTCCCACTTTTTGTGCCGAGGTCAGTAATAAAAAGATTAAATAAGATTGGTCCCAAAACCGATCCTTGAGGAACTCCACTAGTAACCTCCCTCCAGCCTGACAGTTCACCTTTCAATAGGACCCGTTGTAGTCTCCCCTTTAACCAATTCCTTATCCACCGTTCAGTTTTCCTATTGATCCCCATCTTTTCCAATTTAATAATTCCCCATGTGGCACGGCATCAAATGCCTTACTAAAATCTAGGTAAATTAGATCCTCTGCGTTTCCTTTGTCTAAAAAATCTGTTACTTTCTCAAAGAAGGAGATCAGGTTGGTTTGGCACGATCTACCTTTTGTAAAACCATGTTGTATTTTGTTCCGTTTACCATTAACTTCAATGTCCTTAACTACCTTCTCCTTCAAAATTTTTTCCAAGACCTTGCATACTACAGATGTCAAACTAACAGGCCTATAATTACCCGGATCACTTTTTTTCCCTTTCTTAAAAATAGGAACTATGTTAGCAATTCTCCAATCATACGGTACAACCCCTGAGTTTACAGATTCATTAAAAATTCTTGCTAATGGGTTTGCAATTTCATATGCCAATTCCTTTAATATTCTTGGATGAAGATTATCTGGGCCCCCCGATTTAGTCCCATTAAGCTGTTTAAGTTTTGCTTCTACCTCAAATATGGTAATGTCTACCTCCATATCCTCATTCCCATTTGTCATGCTACCATTATCCCTAAGATCCTCTTTAGTCTTATTAAAGACTGAGGCAAAGTATTTGTTTAGATATTGGGCCATGCCTAGATTATCCTTGACCTCCACTCCATCCTCAGTGTTTAGCGGTCCCACTTCTTCTTTCTCTGTTTTCTTCTTATTTATATGACTATAGAACCGTTTTAATTCCTTTGCAAGGTCCAACTCTACTTGACTTTTAGCCTGTCTCACTTTATCCCTACATGTTCTGACCTCGATAAGGCAGCTTTCCTTGCTGATCCCTCCTTTCTTCCACTCCCTGTATGCTTTCTGCTTTTTCTTAATCACCTCTCTGAGATGCTTGCTCATCCAGCAGTCTACAACTCCTGCCTATGAATTTTTTCCCCTTTCTTGGGATGCAGGCTTCTGATAGCTTCTGCAGCTTTGATTTAAAATAATCCCAGGTCTCCTCTACCTTTAGATCCATAAATTCTTCAGTCCAATCCACTTCCCTAACTAATTTCCTTAATTTTTGAAAGTCAGCCCTTTTGAAATCAAAAACCCTAGTTGCAGATTTATTTTTGTTAATCCTTCCGTTCAGTTTGAACTGAATTAGCTCATGATCACTTGAGCCAAGACTATCCCCTACAACCATTTCTTCTATGAGGTCCTCACTACTCACCAAAACCAAATCTAAAATGGCATCCCCTCTGGTCGGTTCAGCAACTACTTGCTGAAGGAATCCATCAGCTATCGCACCTAGGAAAATCTGAGCCTTATTATTATTACTAGCACTCGTCCTCCAGTCTATATCTGGGAAGTTAGTCTCCCATGATCACACAGTTTCCATTAGTATTTACTTTATTAAAAACATTAAAAAGGGCTTTATCCGTATCCAAATTAGATCCCGGCGGTCTATAGCACACCTCAAGCACTATCCCAGGGGAGGCCCTAATAGTTTTCTTCCCCAATGTAATTTTTGCCAGACAGACTCAGTCATATCCATTTCATCACTTCTTATTTCTTTACATTCTACCTCATCATTGATATACAATGCTACTCCACCACCTTTTCCTTTATTTCGGTATTTCCTAAACAGCACATACCCATCAATACCTGTAGCCCAGTCATGACTACTACTCCATAATGTTTCTGTTATCCCTATAATATCTGGTTTCACTTCCTGCACCAGTAGCTCTAGTTCCTCCATTTTGTTACCTAAGCTCCTTGCATTAGTGTACGAACATCTTAATTTTTGCTGTTTGGCCTCACTCACATTCTGTACCCTATTAGGCACGGTCATTCTACAGCCATTATAACCTATTAGACTAGTATCTACACTGCCCTTCCTCCTCCCCACGGCTGTATCCTATCTTACTTCGTTTTCTTTCCTCTCAATGCTAAAATCCGTCGTGGAGATTACCTGGACATCTCCCAACCATCTCCCCCAAATTCCTAGTTTAAAGCTCTCTTAATCAGTTGTGCCAGCCTCCATCCTAGAAGTCTATTTCCTTCCCTACTCAGATGAAGTCCATCCTGAGACAACTGTCCTCTGTCCATGAATGCCTCCCAGTGGCCATACACCCCAAAGCCCTCCTTATAGCACCACTGCCTAAGCCATTTGTTGATAGTCATAATCTTGTCACACCTTTGTTGCCCTTCTCTAGGAACAGGCAGAATCCCACTAAAGATCACCTGAGCCTCGATTTCCTTAAGCATCTTCCCCAGCCTAGCATAGTCTCCCTTAATACTTTCCAGCGAGAATCTAGCCGTATCATTTGTTCCCACATGAAGGATAATTAGGGGATTCTTTCCTGCTCCCTTTAGAATCCTTTTCAACCTCAGGTCTACATCCTGTATCTTAGCACCTGGAAGACAGCACACCCTCCTATTCTCTGGATCAGCTGTGGTTACAGGCCTATCTATTCTTCTCAGTAAATAGTCCCCAGTCACATAGACCTGCCTTTTCCAAGTGACGGTGCTATTCTCCAGTCTATCCCTTGTTCCCTCTGGCTGCAAATTCTTTCCATTCCTATTCTCCCTTGTAATCCTCTTCAACCCATCCTGTATCCTCCTGGGGCTCATATTTGGTGTAATCTCCATTAACTCTTCTCCTTTTCCTATAGGACTAGCCGCTCTTCTCTTCTTCCTTGCCCTTCCACCTTCAGTGACTACCTGCTGAGCCCCTTCTTCATTTTCCAACTCTGTAGACCTATTCTTGAGCTCTGTTTCTCCTTCACTAGCCCGTCTTTTCCTCTGCCTGGTTCTTTTAGTCACATGCTTCCACTGACCACTTTCCTCACCCAGTCTCCTCTCAGAATTCCCCAGTCCTGCTTCCATCTGCAAGTCTGAGCTTTTCCCTTCAGATACCTCATGTCTTTGCTCCATAATCTGCTCAAACCCCTTCCTAAACTCAACCAGCCTTTCCACCTGCATCTCCAAACCTCGGATCTTTTCCTCCATCAGCTCTATCAGACGGCATTTCATACAGACAAAACTCTTACCAGGTGCCCCCTCCAGGATCATGTACATACCACAGCTTCCACATCCAGTCATCTTCATTGTGTCTTCCACAACATGGGTCACTCCCACTGCTGCCTCTGTGTCTGTCATAGCCTTCCCACCTAAATCCTGTTAATCTGGGAAAAACAAACCACACCCAAAACACCACCCCCCACAGAAAAAAAACAAACAAACAAAAAGAAAACCAAGCACCGCAAGACAAACTCCCCTTTCAAACTCCCCTGTTTACAGCTCTGTTTGCTAGCTCCTGTGCCGCCGCAGCTGTCTGTTTTTGATTCTACGATGGTTTGGCCAGCTAGTTGGTATTGGATCAAACTATGCTGGCACATGATGGCAGACGAGTGTTCTAACGTGGTTTGACCCTGCCTACGTTGGTTCTGTTCAAACTGTGTTAGAAACATGATGGTTGAAATTCTCATTAAAAATGTTCGCTATTTTTTCAACAGGTTCTGGTTTGAAGAGTGTTGCTTTTAACAGTACTTAAACATAGCTTATAAACCTAGCTGGAAAACCAGTGTAGCTAGGACCTTAATGTAGAACTTAAGTGGTTTGTGTAGCCATGCGTTTACATAAATACATTAATATATTTGAATTTTTAAGTTTAACTTTAATTCTGAATTTTCTGGGCTTAACAGGGAGGCCCAACCCCAGCCCGGAGCCCCCTCCCGCACACCCAGCGCAGAGCCCATACCTCCTCCCAACCCCCTGCCTCAGCCCAGAGCCCCCTCCCATACTCCAAACCCCTCGGCTCTGTCCCCAAGCCTGGAGCCCTCTCCTGCAACTCAAACCCCTCATCTCTGTCCACAACCCCAGCCGGAGCCCTCACCCCCTCTCGCATCCCAACCCCCTGAGCCAGCCCAGTGAAAATGAGTGAGCGACTGGCAGGGAGGAGGTGTGATGGAGTCAGGAGGGGCGGGGCATTGGTGTTTGGTTTTGTGCAAGTACAAAGTTGAAAACCCTACTTACTAAGGAGGCACATCTGAACAGAGATTCCCCTGTAAAAAGTAACAGGAAATGGAAGGGGGTTGGTGAGAGAATTTCAGGGACTGCCAAGCCTGCCAGTGGCTTTCGGAGATACCTGAGGCCAGAGATTAAGGCCACTAAGGTAATTGCTTAATGTTTTTGTATTTTTATTTTTGGTTTGTTGTTTTGGGGGGTGGTGCGGGAAACCAGAAGTGCCTGCAGGACTGATCTGGTTTGACTTTCTTTTTCCCTGAAAAGAAAGGAGGAAGATTGAAGGTGGAGGCCTGCAGAGTGAACTCAGGCCACAAGGGGGTGCCCCAAAGGCAGCTGACGCTGTAACAGTTGCTTCCGATGAAGTGGGCTGTAGCTCACGAAAGCTCATGCTCAAATAAATTGGTTAGTCTCTAAGGTGCCACAAGTACTCCTGTTCTTTTTGCGAATACAGACTAACACGGCTGTTACTGAGAAAACTATAACAGTTGGTAATTGCAACATCCCTGTAATTGATTGATAGCCTCAAGCCTAAAGTCTGGGAATTTTACTAATAGGCCAATTCTTTTATAGAGAAATCTCATTTCTGTATTTTCCGTGGATTCAATCCAAGTGGCATACTACTCAATGAAGAGTGGCTGATATTCTGTTTGTGAAGTAGTATAATTAAGGCTGTTTATTAGTCTACTTACCTATTATATCCAGGGCCATCGCATTGACTTTTTCTAAATGTTTCTACAGATAGCGGATGGGCAAAGGGAGCTTATTGAGTCATACAGTGTAAAAAGGAGGCATTTTATTGGGAACACAAGCATGGATGCCTGCTTGTCTTTCATCATGGCAAACCATGGGAGAGTAAAAGCAAATGATGTCGTGTTTGATCCATTTGTTGGAACAGGTATTTCTTTTTCTACTGCTGAAAAAAATTAGAAAATTGGGTATTGCTTTCTTTATATATATTATGTGTGTGAAAAGTAAGTTCTTTAGGGGAGGGACTGTCTTTCTGTTTGTTTGTACAGTGCCTAGCACAGTGAAGTCCTGGTTCATGACTGAGGCTCCCGGTCCTGGTTCATGCCTGGGTGCTGCCACAGTACAAATAAGAATAATTACAAAATCAACTGCTTGGTTATTTCCCAAAGTGCTATAGGGGAAGTGGTTACAACTTCAGATGGACTGGGTAGATTTGCTGAAAATGTAGAACAAAGTACCTTCTCAAGTCTTTATTTACCTTGAGTAACATTTTTGAAAGTGCCTAAGTCCCATTTTCAGAAGTTATTTAACTGCTTAGGAGCCAAAGTCACTCTGACTTTCAGTAGAACTTAGGTTCCCAAATGATGTGAAATTTTGAAGTTAGATTCCTATGTCACTGTAGGAACTTTTAAGAATGTTGCCCCTTGTAACATTTTTGTAGGGGAGTTGTTAGGGAGGTATTGAAGGGCAGAGAGCATCCCCGACTGAACACATTAGCATGGCAATTGTTGGACCATATTCTTCAGGGGTGGAAATAATGAGCTCTTCCTTGTGTCCTAGGGAAATGTGGTGACAAATTTGTGCATTTCTTTCTCTGGATGAGTGTTTTTTTTTTTTTCCCCGTCTGTCTGTTTGTTTTTTTCCTGATAAGTCAGTAGGGGGAGCTTTTATTCCATTTATTGGATCACTTATGAGGCATTCAAGTACCTTTTCCTGCGCCTTGTTTGAATTTGAAATGGAAAAGCCTATGTTTCAGGATGTGCCATTTAAGTAGATTATGTCAAGATAATTTCATCAATTTCTTCAAAGGCTATAGATGGAGTGTAGTGGATGTGACTTAGTGAAATCCAGGTAAACTTTGATCAGGTATCCAGAAGGAAGTAGGGGAACAAGAAATGATCTAAAGGTATTTGTGCTAATGTAGAGGGGAAGGGAGGGGAGAGGAGGGGAAGGGAGTGTTTAGTTGGCAGGAAGGGTCCAGAGAATGAATGGCAGCAAGTCCTCATTGAGAAGTTAGGAATGGGGAGGAGCAGGTCCCACAGTTCTGGGACTGATTCTCTTTTTATTATTTGTAAATGTGACTTGGAAAATATCCTGCTTTGATGGCATCAGTGTTTTTCAGATGATACAAAGCATTTATCAATTCCACATTTTATATATAATATCGTTCATGTGCAAACTGAAATTTTCAGTCCACACTATAATCTTTTCAGAAACTTCTTCTCTTTTTCTTGTGTTTTTTGTTTGTTTTTTCCCCCTTCACAGATTGGCAGTGCTTTTTGGAAGGTCAAGAAAATTAATTTCGGCTTGTGTTCTGCTTCTCTTGTCAGATTCATTTAATTACAATATTTGTGTTTTAAATAAAAACTAAAGTTACAAAGCAACTTTGTCATGGAATTCATTCTCTTAGGAAATCAAACTTGGAGAGAGATGTAGGCAAGGGGGGTAAGGTTAGAATGGGAATAATTCATTGTAATGGTGGAAATACAGAAATTGAAGTCAGTGTTGTATGTTCTTTATTATCATCAATATTTTAAAGTGTGACTATTTGATATAGGTGGGAGGTAAAACCAGAGACTTACTGAATGGTCAGTTCATGTTTCCTAACTCTTCCTGTTCTGCAATCAAGAAATAATTTATTAGATGAGCAAAGTACTTTTTCTTGCTCTCTTTATAGGACTGGGTGGTATATCATACTTGGGGACAGGGCTAGCTAAATTTGTCTTGACTCTCTGGAGGCACTGCCCATCTGTTCTGAGGGATTACAGTCAAGAAGGGAAACGGGTGACTCCTTTCGGGTGAGTAACCTTGTTTTTCCCGGATCCAATTAACAAAGAAAAGTGGAGGACAATTATTTTTTTCCTCTTCATTTTTACTTAATTTGAATTCATTAATTTATAAGTGTAAGAGTTTTTTTTTTTTTAAATGCTCTGAAATGGCATATTTAGCATGCATATTTAATAAGTGTTAAGAATACACAGATGGTGATGGGTAGCATTTGATGAATGTAGCTGTTGATAGATAGCCTCAAGCCTAAAGTCTCGCTTTACTAATCTAAACTCCTCTTCTGAGTACGGCTAAAGTAAAAATCTGTATTATAAGCACAAAGGGTCAGATTGTGAACCCCTTACTCACGCTGGTGAGCTGTTGACTCTTATGGAACTGTTCCATTCACTAAAATGGGATGATCTGTATGCATAACCACTCATCACTGAGGTCGCAGGTTTAGAGTCTGGTCTATAGTTGCAGTGTAAGGCCTTATGCTATTATGTTAGGCTTACTGTCGTGGACATCTCCTTAGTA
This sequence comes from Eretmochelys imbricata, assembly GCF_965152235.1. Taxonomy (NCBI): domain Eukaryota; kingdom Metazoa; phylum Chordata; order Testudines; family Cheloniidae; genus Eretmochelys; species Eretmochelys imbricata. The sequence goes on from NC_135574.1 coordinate 96,489,558, forward strand.
ATAATTTAACCCAGTAATGCAGTTTCTCTTTGGAAGTACATTACTGCCATCCTTTTCTTTATTTTGAAAGCTGTTCAGGGCAGAGAGGAAACACTTGAATCCCTTTTATGTACCATTCAGATGTAGCATGATTTCAAGGGTGAATCATACATAAAGCTTTTTACTAAGCTAACAGATCACAACATTAAGGGGAAACAAATACTTAATTTACTTCTTAGTTTTTGTTGTGTGTGTATAGGACACCATTGACATAGTAAAACAAGAAATATTATATACCCAAGAAAAATGCTAACTATACACAGTCCTATCCATCGCAATAACTGAGGAAGTAGACTGTCTTTGTTCTGGCCATACTTACATAACTTGAAAGGGACATTGTCAATTTAAAATCTAACTATAAAAATGAGTTAGAAATTATTTCAAGTACTGCATCTGACACTGTCAATTGTTTGCTTTTTACAATTACATTTTCCTAATATTTTAGTTTCTCTCCCCTGTTGCTGTGTGAAGCATTCCCACAAACAGACACTGAATTTACACAAACTGCTGTGAAATGGACAAAGTAAACTAGGAGAAAACTGAGAACCATATTTTCCCCACTCTAATATTTTACTTTAATTAACCTTTTAGGGATAAGTTGTAACGATAGAAAGTTTAAAAGAAACTATCAGACAGAAGTGATTTTTAAACTGATGTTCATTTAATCATCGTATGGTAACCGGAGGGGAGTGTAAGTGCTGAACAAACCAGCTCTTCCTGATGTGGCTCCTATCCTCTGGGTGTTTATAGAGGTGATGAACAGTAGAACTCTTCTTCCTTTTAGAAACTGTTCTTCCACATCTTCAGATGTATCATCAGTACCTCTTGAGCTGTAGAGGAACGCTGCTACCCTTGACTGTCTCTTATCTCCCTCTCAGTTTAAACCCTCCATTGAATCTCAGATGTTTATCCTGCTGGGTTAGAGAATCATAGAAACGTAGCACTGGAAGGGACTTTGAGAAGTCATCAAGTCCAGCCTCCAGCACTGTGGCAGGACCAAGCAAATGTAGACCATCCCTGATAGATGTTTATCCAACCTGTTTCTTAAAACCTCCAGTGGAGTGGGGAGATTCCACAACTTCCCTTAGAAGCCTTAAATTCCAGGTGATTCCACAACCCTTAGAAGCCTTAATATTTTTCCCCAATATCTAATTTAAATCTCCCTTGCTGCAGATTATGTCCATTATTTCTTGTCCTACCTTCAGTAGACATGAGGCACAATTGATCACAGTCCTCTTTAGAACAGCCCTTTGCATATTGGAAGACTGTTCTCAGGTCCCACCCCCCATAGTTTTCTTTTTGCAAGACTAAACATGCCCAGCATTTTTAACGTTTCCTTATAAGTCAGGTTTTCTACACCCGTTATCATTTTTGTTGCTCTCCTCTGGACTCCCTCAAATTTGTCCACATCTTTCTTAAAGTGTGGTGCCCAGACTCAGTACTCCAGTTGAGGCCTCACCAGTGTCAAGCAGAGTGGGACAAGTACCTCCCATGTCTTCAATGACACTCCTGTTAATAAACTCCAGAATGATATTGGCCTTTTTCACAGTTGCATCGCATTGTTGACTCCTATTCAGTTTGTGATCCATTATAACCCCCAGATCCTTTTCAGCAGCACCACCACCAAGCCAGTTAGTCCCCATTTTGTAATTGTGCATTTGATTCTTTCCTTCTTATGTGAAGTACTTTGCACTTGTCTATTGCATTTAATCTTGTTGATTTCAGACCACTTCTCCAATTTGTCAAGGTCATTTGGATTTCTAATCCTGTCCTCGAAAATGCTTGCAACCCCTCTCATCTTGGTGTCATCTGCAAGTTTTATAAGCATATCCTCCATTCCATTATCCAAGTCATTATCTTGGCTACTGCACAGTATCATCTTGTGAGAGTGGCCCCCATCTGATGGTTTTCATTCCATCACATTTTAAGGCAATGCACTTTAGTACATGGGAGTGGATGCCTGCCTTGCAGAAATGGACGCCCTTGTGTGCAGACCGTACGACCAAACTCCAAAGTTAAACTAAGGTACAGTGAAGAGAATAAAAGGGAAAATAGTGTTGGCATACAAGGGACCTCACAGTAATATTATTTCTAACTATAACTAGAAAGGGGCAACTGCCATTTGATTGTAACCCAGAGTGGTACATGTGTTTTCACATTCTCATGTTCCTCAGTAGAGACTCTCAGGTAGCAATATCCATGACAGCAGACGATCCACTTTTATTTTTCCTTTGCAGGCGGCCTTCTTATATCCTCTGCACGTTTTGGAGCATACGTGTGTGGTACTGATATAGATTATAACACTGTCCATGGATTAGGTACGTTGTATATTTTCTTTCTGAACAAGTTAATTCTAACTCTTCAGTATTTAAGTATCTTTTATAGCAGGTACTAGTAGATCCGGGTATGAAAGGAGCATTCCTCTTCACAGGGTTTGTTTTGTGAAACGTCTGTGATATACTAACACATTTACGGATATAGCCTAACTAGGCAGTACTCTGAATATTAAGGGTCAGTAAGATATGAAGATTTTTATTTTTTTATTTTAAAGTTTTCTAGTATATGTAATTAGTTTAATTGCCAATCCAACAACAACTGAATTATGTCACCTGGAGTGGCAGTGCCTGGCATGGTTCAGTTTAGTGGTAAGATTAGCAAGTAGATTGGTTTGGCTAACAGCGATGCCCCAGAGCCAGTGGGTCATGGGGACAAGCATAGTGAGTTTCTATCCAAACTTCTGAAACGTGACTGAATGAGGAGGAATTGGGCTTTGAGATGGGCATTTTCTTTGCAGTGGGTTGGAACTCACTAATGCTCAATTTTAAGTATTTTGGCTTTAATACCAGTTTGTATTGGCAGTTTTTGTTACTAAAAACTGTTACACTTTTTTGAACTTCTTTTTAGAGTTGTCTCGTTATATTGATAGTGCAGTTTAAAGTAGTGGAAAAAGAAAAGGAGTACTTGTGGCACCTTAGAGACTAACCAATTTATTTGAGCATGAGCTTTCGTGAGCTACAGCTCACTTCATCGGATGCATACCGTGGAAACTGCAGTAGACATTATATACACACAGAGGCCATGAAACAATACCTCCTCCCACCCCACTGTCCTGCTGGTAATAGCTTATCTAAAGTGATCATCAAGTTGGGCCATTTCCAGCACAAATCCAGGTTTTCTCACCCTCCGGCCCCCCCCCCCCACAAACTCACTCTCCTGCTGGTAATAGCTTATCAAAAGTGACCACTCTCCCTACAATGTGCATGATAATCAAGGTGGGCCATTTCCAACACAAATCCAGGTTTTCTCACACCCCCCCCCCCCGCCCATACACACACAAACTCACTCTCCTGCTGGTAATAGCTTATCTAAAGTGATCATTAAGTTGGGCCATTTCCAGCACAAATCCAGGTTTTCTCACCCTCCGCCCCCCCCCCACAAACTCACTCTCCTGCTGGTAATAGCCCATCCAAAGTGACCACTCTCCCTACAGTGTGTATGGTAATCAAGGTGGGTCATTTCCAGCACAGGTCCAGGCTTTCTCACCTCCCCCCCCCCCCCCCCCCAGAACACACACACACACACACACACACACACACACACTCTCACTCTCTCACTCCTGCTGGCAGTAGCTCATCCAAACTGACCACTCTCCAAGTTTAAATCCAAGTTTAACCAGAACGTCTGGGTGCGGGGGGGGGGAGGGAGGAAAAATCAAGGGGAAATCGGCTACCTTGCATAATGACTTAGCCACTCCCAGTCTTTATTTAAGCCTAAATTAATAGTATCCAATTTGCAAATGAATTCCAATTCAGCAGTTTCTCGCTGGAGTCTGGATTTGAAGTTTTTTTGTTGTAAGATAGTGACCTTCATGTCGGTGATTGCGTGACCAGAGAGATTGAAGTGTTCTCCGACTGGTTTATGAATGTTATAATTCTTGACATCTGATTTGTGTCCATTTATTCTTTTACGTAGAGACTGTCCAGTTTGACCAATGTACATGGCAGAGGGGCATTGCTGGCACATGATGGCATATATCACATTGGTGGATGTGCAGGTGAACGAGCTTCTGATAGTGTGGCTGATGTTATTAGGCCCTGTGATGGTGTCCCCTGAATAGATATGTGGGCACAGTTGGCAACGGGCTTTGTTGCAAGGATAGGTTCCTGGGCTAGTGGTTCTGTTGTGTGGTATGTGCTTGTTGGTGAGTATTTGCTTCAGGTTGGGGGGCTGTCTGTAGGCAAGGACTGGCCTGTCTCCCAAGATTTGTGAGAGTGTTGGGTCATCCTTCAGGATAGGTTGTAGATCCTTAATAATGCGTTGGAGGGGTTTTAGTTGGGGGCTGAAGGTGACGGCTAGTGGCGTTCTGTTATTTTCTTTGTTAGGCCTGTCCTGTCGTAGGTGACTTCTGGGAACTCTTCTGGCTCTATCAATCTGTTTCTTCACTTCCGCAGGTGGGTACTGTAGTTGTAAGAAAGCTTGATAGAGATCTTGTAGGTGTTTGTCTCTGTCTGAGGGGTTGAGCAAATGCGGTTGTATCGCAGAGCTTGGCTATAGACGATGGATCGTGTGGTGTGGTCAGGGTGAAAGCTGGAGGCATGTAGGTAGGAATAGCGGTCAGTAGGTTTCCTGTATAGGGTGGTGTTTATGTGACCATTGTTTATTAGCACTGTAGTGTCCAGGAAGTGAATCTCTTGTGTGGACTGGTCCAGGCTGAGGTTGATGGTGGGATGGAAATTGTTGAAATCATGGGGGAATTCCTCAAGGGCTTCTTTTCCATGGGTCCAGATGATGAAGATGTCATCAATGTAGCGCAAGTAGAGTAGGGGCTTTAGGGGACGAGAGCTGAGGAAGCGTTGTTCTAAATCAGCCATAAAAATGTTGGCATACTGTGGGGCCATGCGGGTACCCATAGCAGTCCCGCTGATCTGAAGGTATACATTGTCCCCAAATGTAAAATAGTTATGGGTAAGGACAAAGTCACAAAGTTCAGCCACCAGGTTAGCCGTGACATTATCAGGGATAGTGTTCTTGACGGCTTATAGTCCATCTTTGTGTGGAATGTTGGTGTAGAGGGCTTCTACATCCATAGTGGCCAGGATGGTGTTATCAGGAAGATCGCCGATGGATTGAAGTTTCCTCAGGAAGTCAGTGGTGTCTCCCAGGTAGCTGGGAGTGCTGGTAGCGTAGGGCCTGAGGAGGGAGTCTACATAGCCGGACAATCCTGCTGTCAGGGTGCCAATGCCTGAGATGATGAGGCGCCCAGGATTTCCAGGTTTATGGATCGTGGGTAGTAGATAGAATATCCCAGGTCGGGGTTCCAGGGTTGTCTGGGCGGATTTGATCCTGTGCTTTTTCAGGAAGTTTCTTGAGCAAATGCTGTAGTTGCTTTTGGTAACTCTCAGTGGGATCATAGGGTAATGGCTTGTAGAAAGAGGTGTTGGAGAGCTGCCGAGCAGCCTCTTGTTCATATTCCGACCTATTCACCAACAACCACATACCACACAACAGAACCACTAGCCCAGGAACCTATCCTTGCAACAAAGCCCGTTGCCAACTGTGCCCACATATCTATTCAGGGGACACCATCACAGGGCCTAATAACATCAGCCACACTATCAGAGGCTCGTTCACCTGCACATCTACCAATATGATATATGCCATCATGTGCCAGCAATGCCCCTCTGCCATGTACATTGGTCAAACTGGACAGTCTCTACGTAAAAGAATAAATGGACACAAATCAGATGTCAAGAATTATAACATTCATAAACCAGTCGGAGAACACTTCAATCTCTCTGGTCATGCAATCACCGACATGAAGGTCACTATCTTACAACAAAAAAACTTCAAATCCAGACTCCAGCGAGAAACTGCTGAATTGGAATTCATTTGCAAATTGGATACTATTAATTTAGGCTTAAATAGAGACTGGGAGTGGCTAAGTCATTATGCAAGGTAGCCGATTTCCCTTTGCTTTTTCCTACCCCCCCCTCCCCCCCAGACGTTCTGGTTAAACTTGGATTTAAACTTGGAGAGTGGTCAGTTTGGATGAGCTATTACCAGCAGGAGAGTGAATTTGTGTGTGTGGTTTTTGAAGGGGGGTGAGGGAGTGAGAGAACCTGGATTTGTGCTGGAAATGACCCACCTTGATTATCATACACGTTGTGAAGAGAGTGGTCACTTTGGATGGGTTATTACCAGCAGGAGAGTGAGTTTGTGGGGAGGGGGGGGGGGCGGAGGGTGAGAAAACCTGGATTTGTGCTGGAAATGGCCCAACTTGATGATCGCTTTAGATAAGCTATCACCAGCAGGACAGTGGGGTGGGAGGGGGTATTGTTTCATGGTCTCTGTGTGTATATAATGTCTACTGCAGTTTCCACGGTATGCATCCGATGAAGTGAGCTGTAGCTCACAAAAGCTTATGCTCAAATAAATTGGTTAGTCTCTAAGGTGCCACAAGTCCTCCTTTTCTTTTTGCAAAGACAGACTAACATGGCTGTTACTCTGAAATCTGTTTAAAGTAGTGGAATTCAATATTGCAACTATATGTTCCCATTGAGATATTATGCCTTATGCCACAGGTGTGTATTTCTTAATCTGCAAATATTCAAGATGAGGGAAAGTTATCTTCATATTAAAGTTAGATACAGATGTGTTCTCTCTTCCTGTTAAATCCCGGAGAAGTACCTTCATGGTGAGAAATGCCTATTGGCTTTATTGAATCCCTTTTGTTTTCTGTGTTAAATTACGATAAAAGATTAGCCATTGTTAGTCTACCAAAGGGATTAAAAAAAACACAGTAGACCTCTGCTAGTACCGGTGGCACCATCCTGTTCTGTCATACAGTAGTTATTTTCTTAGCAGCTTTTGAAACCCAAAGTTCTAACAATATTTTTGCTACTCCCGAAGATTCTTGTGTAGATTAAATTTGATGTATGAGTAGGGTTTTATGTGGTGTGTATTAGCATAACATGAGTGCCTTGTAAACTTTCCTCACAATATCTCTGTGAAGTAGGGGAGTTTTATTGAACTGTTTCTTCCTCTCATTTGCATTTATGGAACAACATAATTGTGAAATAGAAGGCTTGACTAGAATAACTTCTGATACTTCAGAGAATCCCGACAGCCACTTTCCACAATAAGTAGGACAAGTCTGGTGACAAGAGATCTTAAATTGTTTTTATTTGAGGCAACTACTCAAATATGAATCCTATGAAGTGTTGTGAGATCTACTGTTGAAAAGCATTATATAAGAGCTAGGTGACCTCCTTATTCTCTTAAAATAAATAATGAAAAATCAGAACACTTTTGCCACATCTAATTTGCCTTAGATCAACCTTCATTTGATCAATCAACCTTTTTTCATTGGCAGACCCTGTTGGAAATAGACATAGTCTGTGGACCACAGGTTGAAAACCTCTGCCTTAGACTATGCCCTTTTTATTTTCTTGCAGGCAAGGCAAGCAGGAAGAACCAGAAGTGGAGAGGACCGGATGAGAATATCCGAGCTAACCTTCGGCAGTATGGTTTAGAGAAGTACTATCTTGATGCACTCATTTCTGATGCATCAAAACCTATATGGAGGAAGGGAATGCTTTTTGATGCAATTATTACAGATCGTAAGTTGATTAATGTCCTAAATATTTATGATTCATAACAGCCTAACTGTGGTATCCAAAATATTATATATTGTATGTGCTGGGTTGGCATACAAACCTGAGACTGATATTGGCACAGGGTCATCAAATCTTTGCCTAACCAAAGGATGTGTGCTTGGAGCACACGGGACAACACACAGAGCCAGAATGTAATATTTTTATGTTGAGTGCAGCCTTTCTACACAAGCAGTCTCATTGACTTCCATAGAACTACTTCCATAGAACTATATAAGGTGCTTTTTAGTATGTGTAAGGGCATTGGAACCTGGCTCTTAATTTGTGCAAAACAGAGAAGTTTGCATCTACCATCTTGACATAAGCATGGCCTGCTGAGACCACAAGTCTGCTAATAGAGTGTGCTGGAATCTGTGATTTCCACATTAGAAATGATGAACATCACAGGCAGCATTGTAGAAATTGGGGCTACATTTTCACCACCTCTACATTTAATCTGTGTATGTTAAATACCTAATGAAATATGGACCACTGTATTAAAGCATTGTAACTATATAACATTTTGTTTTTTGTTTCATTAACTTATTTCCACTGAAAGAGTATTTGGTTCCTATTCAGAAATATATCTTCTTGTCTCCTATACCTTTACTGAGTCACACTTCTTTCTGGAGTGACTTTATCTGCATTAGGAGAGGTTTCTGTTCAATTTTTAAGTTGTACTGCATTGCTCTTGGGGCTGGATTTAAACACTATTGAAGTCCATGGAAAGGGTCCGACCGACTTTCATCATGCCCTGAAGTGCTCACTGAAATAATTTCAAACAAACTCCTAGTGCATCTTCTGCATGCTTGACTGCCAGCAATGTTAAAGATATGAAAGGTTCTCTGCTCTTTTAAATCTCTTTATTAGACACCATTTGTCATGAGCAGGAGACCTAAAAGGCAGCACAGTCTACTAGACTAAATGTGGGATGGGGAGTCAGGAACTCCTGACCTCTACTGTGGCTCTGCCCTGACTTGCTGTGTTACTGTGAGCAGATCAGTTAAGACTCTATTCTGTTGCCTTTGTTCCTGGCGAGTGTTACTTTGCTCCAGGAGCAGTCCCATTGATTTCATTGGGACTGCTGGCCAAACTAGGTAATGCACATTGTGAGTAAGGGTGTTAGAATCAAGCCCTTAATCTCTGTGCTTCAGTTTCCACTCTGTAAAATGGAGGTGACACTTCCCTGATGCCATGGTGATAAGAGCATTAGGAAAGCTTACAGAAGTGTTGAAGGTGAATTAATGTTTGTACAGCATTCTTAACGCTTTGCGGAGATATGTAAAAATAAAGACTTGTGTAGTATTTTTAGGATTTTTTTTAAATGTAGAAAATTACAGCCATTTTGAAGTATTCGTTCAGATTTTCTAGGTGCATTAAGTGGGGGTTGGTTTTTCAGACTTTTGTTGTGGGTTGGCTGCTTACTGAGCACCCTCTTGTGGCCAGGTGTCGCTTTGCAGGCACTCTGCCCCTGTTAGCCCCCCTCTTGTGGGTCCATTAAGCCCCTCCTCCCCCCGCAAGTCTCTTTTCTGGCTAACAGCATCTCCACCCGAGGCTGGTTTAATAATAGAAAAGCTTCAAAACAATCCTCAGTCCTTAATAACCAAATAGTTCAAACAATTGTCAGAGAGTCCCCAAAATAAAGTTCATAATGATGACACACAAATTCATATTCAGCCCTGGTTCTTCTGCCACACACAAAACTTTGCTCTACCCAAGTCTGTGCTAACCAAATCTGCCAGTCCTGGACCTTTCTGGTTGGAGCTCTGGCCCTGGCTTTCTTTTCTTGTCAGTGTTTCCCCTTATCTTGAGGGAGAAGCCAGTGTATATACTACCCTCCTCCAGAGAGCTGATCCCAATGGACTGAAAGAGAAGGGAGCCCTGCTCCGCTCTATACTACAGGGCTCCTGATCCCAAAGTATTCCAAGTATTTTACAAAGCAATAGATAGTGGTAGTGAAACAGCTACACAGGCGAGCTTAACAGCCATAGCAAGAGCTCAGACATAACCTTGGACATTTATGACCTGTTTCCTTCAGATGGGGAGAGAAGGCTATTGGCCAGGGCACTAGGGATAACCCATATCTTTCTGAAAAATGCAATTGGATTTTTAGGGCCTATGTGGGCATTCAACCAGGGATAAAAAGATGAACATTGGCTACATCCATTGTCCTATACTTAGATGATAGAGTCTTTGGACCAGAGACCACCTTTTTGTTCTGTTTGTCTTGTGCCGAGCACACTGGGGTCCTGGTCCCTAGACACTACCACAGTACAATAACAATCTCTTTTCTAAAGCTCCCTTTCCCAATGCTGCCCTGCAGCATCAGTGTGGCAGAGTCCCATCCCAGGACGTATCCCTTCGAGGCACAGAGGGGCCTTGCAGGTATCCTGCCCTCAGTTCCCTCTATGACATATTGCAGGCAAGAATACTTAAAGTAACACTCTGCCCAGGGTTCAATATATTGGCCCAAACCCTTTCTGAGGTTTTCAATTTCACTCACATTCTGGGGCATCTGGTTCCTAGTTTCCCCCCTCCAGTTACTTCTGAACCCCAACCAGGGAGCTCTGTCATTCCCTCATCAGCCCCTGGCCTCTCTGGAGAGCCAGGCCGTTTCCTGGGCCTTTTCCAATTCAACTTCCTGTTAGAGGGTCTTCTGGCCTCCTCTAGCCTTAAAAGAATCATTAAACCCCATTACAAGACGAAACAAGGGAAGAGGACTAACAGCGTCATGTGTTGTTGGAATTATAAAGAAGATCTTTTAGCCAACAAAATCATGTAAAAAAAAACCCAAAGCACTTCAGCACCATATTAAATAGTTTTTAAGTGGTTAATGTGCTGTTACACTTGACTATTTAGTGTCCTACTGATAAGAGACCTTTTTGAAATAGCTTTAATAAGCTATTACCAGCAGGACAGTGGGGTGGGAGGAGGTATTGTTTCATATTCTCTGTGTATATATAAAGTCTGCTGCAGTTTCCACGGTATGCATCTGATGAAGTGAGCTGTAGCTCATGAAAGCTCATGCTCAAATAAATTGGTTAGTCTCTAAGGTGCCACAAGTACTCCTTTTCTTTTAGCTTTAAAAAAGTGAGCCTTAGGAGCAAGATAAACTTTTAATGGATACACCTTAAAGAAGTTAATTTTATAAACTCTTTGCAACTGCTACCACATGTACACTATTGTAGAATTTCATGACGTTATTTGTGTAAAGGGTGAACTCCTGATCTCGACATTATGTACTTACTCTGTATAGCTCCATATGGCATACGAGAAGCTACTAGACGAACTGGTTCACAAAAAGAAATACTTAAAGCAACGGAAAGAGGGTAGGTAAGCCTTTTATTAATTGTAAATATCAGTGTGTTAATAGAAGGCAAGCCACAGTTTTAGAAACTTACTTCATTGCTGTCCTTTAACCAAACAATTTTAAAAAGTACCACCGTCACTACATAGCTTGCAAAAGTGACTGTCAGTGCCCGTCTTCCTAAAATCCTCCTCCTCGGCCATGTAAGTTTTCTAGTTTCTAAGTCCCAAACTCCCTCTCTTACATTTACAAAATAGCTTCACATCGTCATCCCTGTCCTTGAACAGCTCTACTTAATCCCCTGAAGGCTCCAGCGTCCAGTCCAAAATTGCTTACCTTTGTTTTAAACCTCTTCATATACCATGTCTAGGGCCCTACCAAATTCATGGTCTATTTTGGTCAATTTCATGGTCATGGGATTTTGTAAATTGTAAATTTCATGCTTTCAGCTATTTAAATCTGAAATTTCACGGTGTTATAATTGTAGGGGTCCTGACCCAAAAAGGTGGTGTGGGGGGGGAGGGGAGGAGTCAGAAGGTTATTGTAGGGGGGTTGTGGTTCTGTTACCCGTACTTCTGCGCTGCTGCTGGCGGCTGCCTTCAGAGGTGGGCAGCTGGAGAGCGGCGGCTGCTGGCTGGGAGACCAGCTCTGAAGGCAGAGCCGCTGCCAGCAGCAGTGCAAAAGTAAGGGTGGCAATACCATAGCATGCCACCCTTACTTCTGTGCTGCTGCCTGCAGAGCTGGGCCCCCAGTCATCAGTAGCCACTGGCCAGCCGTCCAGCGCTGAAGGCAGCAGCGCAGAAGTAAGGGTGGCATGGGATGATATTGCCCCCTACTTCTGTGCTGCTGCTGGCAGGGTGCTGCCTTCAGAGCTGGGCACCTGGCCAACAGCCGCTGCTCTCAACCACCCAGCTCTGAAGGCAGCATAGAAGTAAGGGCGGCAATACCGTGACCCCTCTAAAACAACCTTGCGATGCCCCCTGCGACTGCCTTTTGGGTCAGGACCTCCAATTTGAGAAACGCTGGTCTCCCCTGTGAAATCTGTATAATAGAGGGTAAAAGCACACACAAGACCAGATTTCATGGGGAGAGACCAGATTTCATGGTCCATGACGCTTTTTTCATGGCCATTAATTTGGTAGGGCCCTACCCATGTCTTTTAGTTTTCCTTGCCCCCTCTTTGTGCTCACCTACAATAAGCATTCTCTGTCCTGGCAGACAATCTCGCCATTGTTGGGATGACAGCCTTTTCTGCTGCTTGGCCTTGAGATCTGAAAATAGAAGAAAATCATCTCAAAATGTCTCATTCTCCTTTGATTTTTATAATAACTCTTATGAAAGACACGGTACAAAATAGTTGTATTTCAAAAGTGATTTTAGTTGAGTAGTTTTCTCTTTAAATATTAGGGATGGAATTTGCAAAGCCACTGGGAAAGAGTTTGGATGCAGATTTCTCATTAATTTTAGTGGGACTTGGTCATCTAATACCCATACCTGGCTTTGCAAATCTCAGACTGTTGTTCAGAAAATAAAATAAAATTGTGGCTATTACCTGTTCAGTATTTTTTTTTAATATTGTTTAGCACAGAAAATCACATCTCCATTTCCTCGAACTATCATCTGAGTGATATCTTTTTTGACCTGTTAAACTCTGCGGCAGAGTACCTGGTGATGGGAGGAAGATTGGTGTACTGGCTACCGGTTTACAGACCTGAGTACGTACTCTTCTAAGTGCCTTGATATCTAGTGTGTAGTAGATAAAAATTAATACTATAACTTAGCCATAATTTCTTCTAGAGTGGGATGTTTCTAAAACTTCCTACTGGGGTTTAAGAGGATTCCTATGATTTTCATATATTGAAACTGGATGGGTGCGGGAGAAAAGAGTTTGGAACAATTTTTGAAAGGAGAGAGAACCATGTGCTGCCAGTTAGAAATCACAACTTTCTTATATTTTTGCAAAAATGCATGCTGTTGATAAAGGAATGGTATGTGACTGGAAAACCAGAATACTGGAATCCAGGTAAATGTCAAAGCTAAATGAACACCCCTTTAAGAGCAGGCAGTATTAGTTTGCCTTTTTACTGGGGCTTGACCCTTTTAAAGAGAGAGATTCTGGACAATGAAATTCTCCAGGAGAGTCCAGAGGTCAGCTGACCAAGAAGAATCATGACTGCCAGGCTATACAAGAAGCTGCCTGTGGCTCAGTTAGGGGAGAGACAGACTTGCAGGGAACAGGAAATGCTGGCTGTTCAGCTGCATAGGTATGGGTTATGACTGTGGTCGACTGGGAAAGCTTGCCAGGGATCAGGTGGTTCCCTGTGAAGAGAGTGAGCTGGGATGGAGTTTGCCAGAGGGGCTTGGCTAATGAGGCCTGAGAGGGGTTCAGGAGAAGACCAGTCTCTCTTGTCCCTCCACTGCACCACCGGGAGAGGGCGAGCTGACACACCTGCCATGAGAGAGAAAGGACTGTTGAGTCTCAAAGCCTGGAAAAGGCTGAGAAGAGCAGAGAACCCTCTGCCTAATAGGGCAAGGAATCATTTGGCCCTGGGAAGAGGGTATATGACTTAACTGGGTATAGAAGAGCAGTCATGAACCAATGTGGGTGAAAGCTGTAGCCTGTGGAACAGGAAGGCACTGTAGCCCCAGGAAAGCAAGCCTGCACTAACAAGGCAGAAGGACTATTCAGTCTGGGAGGAGCTAGAGAAATTAGTTTGATTTGGTTTGGCCTTGCGTGATACTTGGAAGGGGAAGTATTGACCACAGGTTAAATGCCACCCCGTCCATCTGCCTGGGAAAGACTGGGACAGCTGCTAAAGAGGGGGAAACTGAGACGTGACTAGATGCAAGGAGAAATAAGGACTCCGTTACAGGACATAGGACAGACAATAGTTGGGGAAAAGAAGTATTTTCTTTTCTTTCAGATGGGAACTGAGGGACAGAGATGGACTTGCCCAGGGTAATACTGGAAGTATGTGGCAGAGCTGGGAATTGAATATTAGTCTCTTAAGTCTCGGTCCAGTGCCTTAGACGGAGTTACACCCTGAGCCTCTGGAGTTACGGCATGTCAGGGAAACTTCTTGTTATGTTGGTAAGAGAACAGAAATTGCATTCTGAATGCCAAGACCCTATGTCCTTCACAGCAAGCTGAAACTAAATTTTGTGGAAGACCCTTTGACTTCTGTGACATGCCGTTGCAGCAGATTGGAAATTTTGCACAACTTATTTAAATTAAAAACATTGAGTCTTTTATTGAATTGAACATGAACAAAAATGCTGCCAGTATAATAGGCCGTGTTAAGTAGAATTCATTTTATGCTGTCCCACACTCAGTTTTCAGTTTTTTGTGAGGGCAATATATAATTGTGTCCTGGAAATTTAGTTTGGGAGGGCGGTGGAAGCTGGATGTGTTTGGCAGCTGGATATTTGAGGCTTTTGGAACCCCGGAAGGGTATGGGAAGCAGTTTGGGATTGTGGGCTAAGCACATGAGTTGGATGTTTGTGATAAAATGATCAGCAATGACATGGCTAATTGGAAATATAGACATTTAAACTGTCATCCTTAGGTTGACTAAAATGGATCATATGTATCTCAGAGGTATTCTTTCAGGCTGTCCGCATACTCAAGGAACAATATTGTATTGTTATACATTAGCTCACATTTTAAAAGCCTTCTTTGCAATTAGGAGTGGAAAAGTGGTGTAAGTGTTTTAATATGGGAGCTTAGATTTTAAAGAGCCAATCTGGGGCAAAGGGTGTGTTTTGCAGCCATGGAATACATGGGATCCTGTCTGTTATTCACAGGTGTCAAATATGTAACCTAACATGTCAGCCTGTAAGAGGTGTTCCTCACAGGTATATGGAAGGGGGTACTATACAGATATGTTTACATATCTTAGGTCAGCACCGATACAGCTTGTACATTGTCAGAAGCTTCTTTCTTCAGACACCCCAGTTCCAGGCTACCACGTGTGGTGGGATTGGAAACCACTAACAATTGTCCAAGGTTACACCACAGTAGTAAAACCCTGTGGCTTGTCAAGTTGTGACACCTCAACGCTAACTCTGGGCATCAAGTGATTATTACCAATGAGATCATTTTAACACTTGGAAAGACAAAGAATCTAACATCAGACCTCTCTCTAGTTGCTTTGTGATGGTGAAATCACTACAAAAATGTACTTCAAAGGTGAGTTTAGCGGATCTGTATCATGTAGCTTGCATGTCACTCTTTTTGAATGATGGAATAAATATTTTTGTGACTACTTATTAAATAGTTCTTGCAAACTAAAAGGTGCCTTAACCAATGGAAGTTTTTAATTCGTTACTTCAAATGTCTACTGCAGCTTATCTCTGATGGCATTGTGTATGCTTGTGAATTCCTAGATTGCCAAAATGTATGGCTTGTGCTAGTATGCTATTTGCTTAGAATTGTCAAGTCTGTTCTGTTTGTCACGGCATCACGTTTCCACCCCGGCCACAGCTGGGCCCGATCCAGCCGTGGCTGGGTCTGGACCGCAGGCTGAGTTAGGGCCCAGGGAGGAGCGCCTCTCCCGCGGCAGGTTAGGGGCCGGGCTAGGTGGGGCTGAGGGAGGGGCACCCCTTCCCTGGCCGCAGCAGATCCTCGGGCGGGTTCTCTGAGCACCTGCGCGGTGCTAAATAGGTTGCTGCATGGCCACACAGCTTACAGGGAACTTGGGTTAGAGCAGGTGACTAGGAGTTATGAATTCTGTGTTCTGTTGTAGCTGTGCCACTGACTTGCCTTGGGCAAATCAACCTCTCACTTCCTCAGTTTCCCCATGTGTAAAATGGTGCTGACTACCTACTACTGTGAATGTTTTGTTCGTAGTGCAGTGTGAAAATTTCAGATGAAATGCACTATGGAAATGTGAAACCTTAATATATTAACACATTGAGTTTTCAGTTCTAATCCTCTGTGCAGGTTCTTACTTGAACAAAACTTGCTAGCAAATTTGTGGGCCAAAGCGAGAGAAGCTAATGACTAATCTGTTGAGCTGTCAGGTGTTCACTGACGGTGTCTCCCATCCTATTCTTCTGTAACTTATGGTTACCATATGTCCTCTTCTTTTAAATTAAAAACAAAATTGGGTAAAATGGATTTTTGTTAAAGCAATTGCTACTATACTTCATTTGGCAACATTCTGGGATTTACCTAACGGAGTAATCATTACCTGTAGAAAGACCTGTCTGCATTAATCCTAAAAAGACAGGAAGGTGTTTTAGCAGAGTGATAACACCTCTCATTCTGAAAGATAACATTACACTCCAAAGTAGTTTGTTTCAGTCTGACATTGAAATCATTGTTGGGCCTGAATTCTTTTAATTCCTTTGCTGTCAGGCTTTTACACAGTTATGAAGAAAAACTTCTAAAATAAGTGGTGGCAGAGTGCCTATCTTTGTAAGTTGTTAAGAATTCTTTGGCCCTCTTCTGTCAGGCATTTCCTATTGTAAGGCGTTACCAAATTTCAAACCGTAGATGCATTGGGAGAGTTGTTTGAGGTATTGATTTGGAACCTCTAAAATGATGCACACAGAACCAGGTCATTTACTTGATAGGACTTGTGTTGCATCATCTTAATTCTGGTTTTTTTCAAGTAAGAAATTTCAAGATCTTCCTCCTCCTCTACACCTTCCTGCTTTTTCGGATGGTTGTAGTCTATTGTAGGAGATGCTTCGGGTCTGTCTTTAGCTTTCTGTTGTTCAGATTTTGTGGACTGGTTTGTTCACAATCACAAAGTGCTCTACCCTGGTAACATTGTGACTGAAGCTCTGGTGGTGGTTGGTTTGATGTCTGTTTTGGGAAACAGAACTGCAGTTTGGTTGGGTAAGAAATTTAAAACGGGGAACATAAAGATTATCAAAGAGCTTTTGAATGAAGACCTGGTAATAATACTTGTTGCACCCGAGGCATGGCTAAAAGAGTACGGGGCACTTTCAGTTGTTATCGGGGTTTCCGATCACATTATGGGTAGCAAAGACCTCGGCAACTGGGTAACTAAAAGGAAGTGTGGGGGGAAAACAGTAGTAGAGTCTGCTCTTCCAGCTACAGTGTGAGTTGATCTGTAACCCTTTTCTGTGCTTGTGGTCATAAATAATGGTAGCTAGATTAATTTATTAATGATTAAAATGTTAGTTTTGTATCTCTGAGCCAGGGTTAGCCAAGAGTGTCCGTCCCTCTCCCTGCCAGTCTCTTTATGTGAAATGTAGTAATATTTGCTGAGGCTACTAAACTCTCTCTTTCTTAAAAAAGCAAAACCCTCAGAACGGTTGTCTTACTTAAATGATAAACTATTCAGAGCAGAGCCCATCTCCGTTATATATCCGTACCATGCCTGGCACAATGGGGTTCTGATCCAGGACTGGAGCCCCTACACACTACTTCAATACAAATAATGGTAGTGTGTCCTGTCAGGTATATGTGCATAAGTGAGTCTCTGATTTAACATTTGCATTCTGCAAACTAAAAGTTGCATGAGACTTATTACCTTCTGTAATCAGATCTCCTAGGGATCAAAACAATATTTTCCTCCTGTCATGCTGTCAGGAGTGACACTCAACTGTGAGTGCCTCTCTCAGGGCAGACTGTCAGAAAACAAAGCCCAAGCTGGTGATATGTTCTATAATTAGATTTCACCAAACCAGTAACAAATGTGAACCCTGGATCACTATATCAGTCTTACCATAGAGTCACAGACAGTCACCTTAGTCTCTCCAGTCCATCTTGACACCCAGACAAACTGAACTTTATGATAAAAGGTTATTAAAACAAAAATTCACACTACATCAGGTTTCTCCCAGTCCCAAGAGCGCAGTCACTTACCCCTGATTAATTGGTACTCCAGGTCTTACACCAAAGATAACGCTGACAGCCAATTCTATAGTAAACTAACTATAAGTTTATTAGCTAAGAAAAAGAAATGAGAGGTATTGAGAGATTAAAGTAGGAAACATACATTAACAGGTGAGTCAAAGTTTGTAAGTCTGAAATGATAGCAGAGGTGTTAATAAACTGCCAGTTTCCAAATGTCTCTCAGGGTCCCCTGAATAACTCTGGGGATCTGTCATCTTGTTCAGTTATTCCACCCTGTTAGAATCCAAACAGTCCAGGGACACAGGACTGTTCCTTGAATCCATATTTATAGTTTCTTCTCCAGAAAACAATCTGAATAGTGTGTTTACCCTTTGACGATGAGTAGGAAATGCAGACTGAGTCTGTGAATTCCCATTGTTGACCACAATGGCCCTCGCTTTGAAGTTAGCACCGTTCTTCATTTACATTTCCAAGACTCCAATTGTGTTTGAGTAATTTAATTATAGTGATGTATATAGCCTGCCATTACATTATGATATAAATAGATAAGTGAAAAAATACAAGTAAGAGTCCATTAATTTTCATGATATTTTAACACCTGAATACACTCTTACATTAACACACCTTTTGATCTAGGAGAGTGATCACTTTAGATAAGCTATTACCAGCAGGAGAGTGGGGTGGAGGGAAAGAAACCTTTTGAAGTGATAAACACCCATTTTTTCATGATCTGTGTGAACCTATCACATAGGGGTTATGTTTTCCAAAGTAGCAGTTTTTGTCACTCCCTGTGTTGCTATCCAGCCAGGCTAGGACCA
The DNA here is from genome assembly GCF_965152235.1 of Eretmochelys imbricata. Classification (NCBI taxonomy): domain Eukaryota; kingdom Metazoa; phylum Chordata; order Testudines; family Cheloniidae; genus Eretmochelys; species Eretmochelys imbricata. The sequence goes on from NC_135574.1 coordinate 96,508,206, forward strand.
ACCAACTGGGCATTTGCCTTTGTGTCACCTGCTTCTGACGTTCAGGCCTAGTCTGCCTCACCCACTCCTGGGCTTGCTTGCTCTGCACCCTGCACTGCTTTGACCAGAGAGCTGCATGCAGCGCAGAAGGGGTGACCTTGTTGGTGACTATTGCTGTCTCTTACACTGGCCTCAGACTGTACTGCTTAAACCGCTGCCTTGCTGCAGCCGCCTCCTGTGAGCAGACTAGCAATAGGGGAAGAGAGAAAGTGGCCTGTTTTCTTTCCCTTGCTTAAGGAGTGGAAGAAACTTTCATTGTTTAAGGAACTAAGGGAGAGACTACTGCCAGCTCCCTCTCCCCTATCCTCAAGTGTTCTGAGTCTGGTTATTTTTCATGCCGTCTGTTGTCCAGAAGGCGTAGAGTGTTACTTTGGCTGTCATTTTTAATTATTTTTTTTTTTTGGATTTATACAATAATAAAACAGGGCACCTATCAAAGACTCAGCATTCCGCCACAAATCACAAGAACAAAAATAAAACTAAATAGTGGCTTACCTGCCAGCAGAACACATCTCCCTTTCCCCACATGCATCAAGCCCACCATCCTCTGGAGCAGCCTGCACAAATAAATGTGCCTTTCGGCTTGCCTTGAAGTTCAACAGATCAGAGTAAGCTTGGGCCAGGAGGAAACTTGTTTCAGAGCTGAGAGCCTCTCAAGGATAATTGTATTGCCAGCCCTCTCTAATAAATCAAGAGGTCTCCTGGTCAAGCACATTTTTTGCTGATTGCAACTGTGGTAGTAGAGCAAGAAGAGAGAGGCAGTCTCATAAAAAGGTCTTGAGTGATTTAGGGTTTTATATAGGTCAAGACCATCCCCTTTTATCCATTAATTGACTGAAGCACAGTTTATTGGGGTGCTACTTCAGGTAGCAGATAGAAATTAAACAAGTTCAGGAGTTCTTGGGCATCATAGTAGTCCCCAACGCAGAAAATGGAGAATAAATGCAGCTCAAGAGGCAAGAAGTTTATTGCTGCTTTGAGCTTTGCTGAAGAGACACACATTCGTACAAGAATTAAGGAGTCTGGAACTTCTGTCATTGACATTCCATTTTCCACTTTCCTGTGAAATCTTGTAGCTGCTTGGTATGTCTACGTGTAAAACGCCACAGCAGTTGCAGCTTCGCTGCTGTAGCGCCTCACTGTACGCTGACAGGAAGGCTTCTCCCGTGGTCGTCAAAATAAATCTTCTGTCGATCTAGAGCTGTATACATCAGGCGTTAGGATGTTATAGCTGTCTCTCAGGGGTGTGGATTTTTCACACTCCTGAGAGACATAGCTATACTAATGTAAATTCCTAGTATAGCCCTAAGAAACTCTAGTTCTATTTTGGTTTGGTTTATTTATGCAGGAGGTGGAACTCCCCTTATTTAAAAAATGCTGCAGTGTTCTGTATTAATGGCCCCCAGTTCTTTACAGCATTACTGTGAGGGTTAGTGTCTCTGGCTGTTATAGCAGGCTTTCTAATACAGTTGAAAGAAGCAAGACTTGCAACATAGGTCACATTGTTCATAATTTTTCAGCTAGCAATGCAAAACTGTACATGTATATTCTGTCTTGAGTGGCCACATTACTGTAGAATCTGAGCTGTCTCTTAATGTAGTTATCCTTACAACAACCCTGTGAAGTAGGGGATTGCTATTATCTTCATTTTACAGTTGGGGAAACTGAGGCACAGAGACTAACTGACTTGCTCACGGTCACACTTATGAGGAGAGGCTGAGGGAGCTGGGATTGTTTAGCCTGCAGAAAAGAAGAATGAGGGGGGATTTGATAGCTGCTTTCAACTACCTGAAAGGGGGTTCCAAAGAGGATGGCTCTAGACTGTTCTCAATGGTAGCAGATGACAGAACGAGGAGTAATGGTCTCAAGTTGCAGTGGGGGAGGTTTAGATTGGATATTAGGAAAAACTTTTTCACTAAGAGGGTGGTGAAACACTGGAATGCGTTACCTAGGGAGGTGGTAGAATCTTCTTCCTTCGAGGTTTTTAAGGTCAGGCTTGACAAAGCCCTGGCTGGGATGATTTAACTGGGAATTGGTCCTGCTTCGAGCAGGGGGTTGGACTAGATGACCTTCAGGGGTCCCTTCCAACCCTGATATTCTATGATTCTATGATTCACACAGAAAGTGTATAGATACATAGAAAAAGTATTTTAAAAAACCAAACAAACTTGGGAAGGTACCATCATAGGTGGTAGTTGGTGGTGGTAGGAACTGCTTTTGCATTTTTTGTTTTTGTTTTCCCTAAAATTTATTTACTTTTCGATACATGTTCAGAAATGCCTCCTTGTCATAGGTAAAATATGGAGTGTCTCCCTTGTGCCTCAAGTACTCCTTGCCCTTCAAGGAATGTGTGTGGGTTAGTTTTTTAAAGTCTGACTCAGCTGCATGGTGAAGATGCCTCATATTCACACTTTCCTTTATTATATATTATAGGCTGTTAAATGAGTCAGACATATCCTCCCCCCCCCCCCCCCCCCCCCCCCGTGAATCTCTTTAAATCCTATTTCAGCTTTTAGCATTTTGAAAAATAAGTGGGGGAATGCAATTTTGCAGATGAAAATTCTTGGAAATTAGTCATCTTCATATGGCTGGTGTAGATGTAGTTTTTCTGCCAGATAGAAGTTACTTAAAATATTGTGGAAGCTTACTCTTTACCCACCAGTACAGAAGTTTTAACTGAATTAATTTTGGTACATTTGGTCAGCCAGCCAGTATTATTGCCCCCTGTCAAAGGGCTATCAGACCAGATTTTCTTCTTTAAGATATCTTGCCCTGTCTGACAAAGGAAGTCCAATATGCTGCAGTCTGTTTATAACACCAGTCTCTGAATCCAAAAGATTTCAATGGCTATTAAAGAGGTTGTGTTGTAATATAGATTGAAGTCCAAGTATAATAGTGTCCCATTGGGGCGCATCAGTAAATACACAACCACCTAAATCAGTTGATTATCATTGGATGTTTGGGAACTACTTATAAAAAGCACAGTTCCTGATTGGCTGGTTGGGGGAATTTTCCCATGATACTTGACATGATGCAGGCACCTACACATAGAAATGTATGGCTGGAAGGGACCTCAAGAGCTCAATTACCCATTTGTAGAGAGCCCTATAGGAACTATTCTTCCTGTTTACAGCTAGTTCATCTGCACCATGTCTTTTATTTGTGTCCCAAAAAGATGGGATATATGCTTATGATTTCTGAAAACATTGTTTCTGGAAACTTAGTATGGCTATAAAATGTGTGGAAGCTTATAGCGTAAGCCAGTTTGAATAGATCTGTATAACTGTTGTGTTTCAGATACACATGTTACAGTTCATAGGTTGACAGCCTTCTGACTGCTTATTTCTTCCAGATACACAGAAGAGATTATACCCCGGCACCCCTGCCTGAAACTTATTAGTAACTGTGAGCAGATGCTTTCCAGCCACACGTCAAGGCGCTTGATAACCATGGAAAAGGTGAAAGAATTTGAGGTAAATTGTTCTTGGTGTGTTGTGCGAAATTGCGGCTGTCAAATATGTGAAAGGTTTGCTCTACTGTTTGAACTGCAAAAGGGAATTTATTGTATTACCACCACCACATTTGGTATTCAGCACTGGATTGTCAATTCTGCTGCCGCTAAGATGTTTTTATGACTGGAATTAGAGGCTTTGAAAAATGCCACATCTTAAAGACAAAAAACCAGCCTGTTGTGTTGCTCACTTAATCTGCAATGATTTAAGGTAGTTTTTTAAAATTTTTGATAAATTTTTCATCCAGGGCAAACTGGTTAATACGGGTGAGGGCAGGATCTTTGAGGGCAAGATATTTTTTCAGACGTGCTGACTGCGTGCATTTCCTGTTGACTTCAGTGGGGGTTGAGAGTGCTTATCTCTGAAAATTGGGTTCTAAGTCATTATATATACAGTACAAATGTCTGACATTAGTTCAGTTATGTGTGGGCCTCTTGACAGTGGTATTTAATCTCCAGCTGTCCATGCAGGAAAAGTAATATGTTTTTTTAAAAAATTCTTCCTCAGTCATCTTCCTTCTGAGAAGGATCAGAGTATGGTATCTGCAGGTCTCCTCATCCTCTCACCTCTTCCCCTCAGCTGCTTAAACTGTTAAAGATGACTAACAAAAAAATCAGTCTGGAAATATACCATTAGGAAAGAGATACTTAGACATGGTAGGAAAGCAGAGGCAAGTTAATAAATAGGACGTTGTTCTTAGCTAAAATATGTAGCAGGTGAGTAGGCACTTCCAGTATTTTCTTAATTTATCTGTAAAAAGCCGCTATTTTAAACAACGGAGGTGGTTTGAAACAAGTTAGTGCTTCAGCATGATGGTATACAGTAACAACCCAGCAAGCTTCCAGTCTGGATTTCATAATGCAAGTGATGACTTAAATTGTCAAATAGCACTTAGGTAGTGTAACAAATTGTATAATTTGTTCAGAGCAGGTGCTGTTGACTTTGGCGGTAACAAACCATCATTTATAACTTAAAATTTTGACATGTATCTCTTTCCCTTTCCCCCCTCGCCAGTTTTATTTTTTATATATTGACAGGTTTGACATTAATAGTATTCTTGGACTACATGTTCTAATTTAAACCACTTCTTCACCCTTCTGCATATAGAAAAGGAGTACTTGTGGCACCTTAGAGACTAACCAATTTATTTGAGCGTAAGCTTTCGTGAGCTACAGCTCACTGAAGTAAATTGGTTAGTCTCTAAGGTGCCACAAGTACTCCTTTTCTTTTTGTGAACACAGACTAACACGGCTGTTACTCTGAAACCTTCTGTATATAGGCTTCAGTCATTTAGCACTTTTGTACATCACTTATTCTTCAGTATGAATCTTGTCAGTTCAGTGGTTAAATACTTAGTTTTGATCACCTGATTTTAGCTGGCAAATTTACTACTTAGTTAAAAATAGCAGGTGCCTCTGCCCAGGGATCCAGAGACCTTTTATATAACTTAAGGGCAATGAAAGGCTATGTCCTGTTTCTACTGAAAAAGCACAGGTCTAAGTAATAAGTAAAGCTGTGTATTGTTTAACTCCTTCCCTCAGCAAATGCATACCTGCTGTTGAGTTTTTTGACATAGGGTATGTTTGGCATCACATTGTTTAGTTCCTTTTACAGGGATTTCTTAATCGACATTCTTCCTACTTTTTTTTTCATATCAAACAAATGTTTTGTAGGGACATTATGGTGTCCAATAAAAGCAAAGAAGTGACACGAAAAGAAGTTGTTTGGGAGAACTGGAGGTCTGCCCATTTGTCTTGCTGTTGTGCGAATGAGGGTTTTTTCATATTCCAGCATCTAGTGTACTTTTTCAGGCATTGTTCAGTATAATTTCATTTAATTAGGACCTAATTTTCTAGTGTTTGTGATAGTTCAACCACAGTGCACAGTGTCCATGAATGACGATACATTTTTATAAAGATAGTAAGTTTTCGATTATACCTTAAGGCTATTCTTTAGTGAAGGATATTTTTTAAACAAAAATTCACGGCCCATGACCTGTCCCTGACGTTTACTAAAAATACTCATGACTAAAACTTGGGGGTGGGCTGCCCGGGGCTCCCACGGGTGCTGGGGGAGGGGTACCTGGAGGTGGCGGGGAGGGGTTTGGCAGGGCCGGCAGGCTCCTTACCTGCCTCCATGCCTTCCCCCACCCAGCAGCAGCAGAGTTTGGGTGTGGGTTGGGCCATGGGAGGGGGTGAGTCGGGCTCTGGGCGGTGCTTACCTAGGAGGCTCTCCGGAAGCAGTGACATCCCCTTCACTCAGCTCTGTCCTCTGCCTGCGGGCACTGCCTCCACAGCTCCCACTGGCCGCGGTTCCTGGCCAATGGGAGCTGTGAAACCAGCGCTCTGGGTGGAGGCAGGGTGCAGAGCTGCCTGGCCATGCCTCCACCTAGCAGCTGAGCAAGGGGGATGTCACCACTTCCAGGGAGCCCCCAGGTAAGCGCCACCCAGAGCCTGCCTCATCCCATCCCATGCCCCAACCCCCTGCCCCCTCCCACACCCAAACTCTGCTGGTAGTTGCTGGGGAGGAGGCAGAGTGCGATGGTTGGAGACAGCCCCAGCAGCGGCTGGCACACCTGGTGCAGGGGCTGCCTGAGCTGCCACTGAGCCAAGCGCCCCGGCCACTGCAGAAGTCACGGAAAGTCATGGAATCCGTGACCTCCGTGACAAACTTGCAGCCTTAATTATACTGCATAATCATCATGCAGTATTGCCAGGAGTTACAAGTACTAGCAGTAATGAATAGATTGTATATATTTATGTATAGTATAAACACTCTCAAACCCTGACTCCACTAAAGAAATTGACCTGTTGTTGAAAACACTCGTCTGCAATGGGTCCAATTGAACTGGTGTTGAAAATTGGTTGTGTTTATAATTTCAAGAAATTAGTGATCTAAGAGACCAAAGTAGACATGAATCCTGTCCAAAAATATTAATTGACATACACCATAATTTTATCATAAGCAGAAAGACCACAAAACATCCTAGTAATAAACCACTTGAGTTATTTTTATCTTATTAAGGTCAATAGGAATTCCTTTTATAGCTGATAAAGATTTTATTTTTTGTAAATGTGCAGTAATGTACATACTTACGCAGAGCAAATTGGACAAAGTCTATACAAAAAATGTACTCCAGTATGGCACACGATGGGTGGGAAATTTTAAAAGGAAACATTTTGAGGCTTACTTTGGGCCAAGGTGTCTGTTATTAATTACTTTGCCCCTTCCCCATAATAAATGGGTTATGGCCCTTTTGGGGGCAGGTTAATAATAGCTAGTTAATGTCTTATGAATCTGTATGAAATAAAAACCAAGAAGGTGGAAGAACAAGAAGGAAAGGAAGTGGGGGAGAAGTAAAGTTTGAGGGATATGAGGTGAGTATTTGCTACCCTTGGTAAGGACCTAAAAGCATTATTATAAAGGGGGCCCTTTACAGCATGAAAGTGTTTTAGATTCATAGAATATCAGGGTTGGAAGGGACCTCAGGAGGTCATCTAGTCCAACCCCCTGCTCAAAGTAGGACCAGTCCCCAACTAAATTATCCCAGCCAGGGCTTTGTCAAGCCTGACCTTAAAAACCTTGAAGGAAGGAGATTCCGCTACCTCCCTAGGTAACGCATTCCAGTGTTTCACCACCCTCCTAGTCAAAAAGTTTTTCCTAATATCCAACCTAAACCTCCCCCACTGCCAGTTGAGACCATTACTCCTTGTTCTGTCATCTGGTACCACTGAGAACAGTCTAGATCCATCCTCTTTGGAACCCCCTTTCAGGTAGTTGAAAGCAGCTGTCAAATCCCCCCTCATTATTCTCTTCTGCAGACTAAATAATCCCAGTTCCCTCAGCCTCTCCTCATAAGTCATGTGCTCCAGCCCCCTAATCATTTTTGTTGCCCTTTGCTGGGCTCTTCCCAATTTTTCCACAACCTTCTTGCAGTGTGGGGCCCAAAACTGGACACAGTATTCCAGATGAGGCCTCAGCAATGCCGAATAGAGGGGAATGATCACGTTCCTCGATCTGCTGGCAAAGCTCCTACTTATACAGCCCAAAATGCCGTTTGCCTTCTTGGCAACAAGGGCACACTGTTGTCTCCTATCCAGCTTCTCGTCCACTGTAACCCCTAGGTCCTTTTCTGCAGAACTGCTGCCTCGCCGCTCAGTCCCTAGTTTCTTGTAGTTTCTCCGAGGGTTGGGGAGGGATTTGGTTGGATGTGGATACCTCCCATGTCTCAGTGATATTCTTTGTTCAGGGTAAGTGCTATTAGAGCAAGCTTTTTCCACATAGGGGGTATGAGCCTGTCCTCATCCAGGCTGATGAGGAGGCAGAGCTTAGAATTTGGCATGCATGTGGAAGCACCATAGTATGTCTGACGGTGAAGCATATGAACAGCTGCTTCTTCAGCAGATGCAGGATCTGTGAAGTTTGTGGTGTATAATCTGGTTGGTGTCCAGTAAAATTGGTTCAGTCTTTTGTTTTAGGTTAGCTGTAGGTTGAGCCAAGTTGAAGTGTACTTGATGTTGCACCAGGTTAGTTTCCAAGTTTCATAAGCAATCTGTTTACATGACACTGGGAAGGAGGAAACAAACAGCTAGTTTTATGTTGCATACTGTGTATTTTTCTAATTCCGAAGTACAATCAGATGGAAACTGTAACTACAAATGTATATGGGACAAAAACAATTTCCAGCATTATTATAGGAAGTATTCTTGAGGCTCCATATCTATTCTTGAAAAGATTGACTTGTTTTTAAATTCCTGTTTTTGTTAGTTTTTTTGGAGGGAGAAGGGGGAAAATCTTTTGTCTATTCTACATTTTTAATAAAACTGTCTAGCTTCTAGTTTTGTGGGGCTTGTTGAGTCACCATGAAAAATATTTTGATGACTATATACTCCCACTTTGTTTCACTTCTATTCTGTGTCTGGTGTCTTTACAGAGTAATTGATATCTATTTTGCTAGTGATTGTTCTTGTTCTGAAACTTTTAATCTGTACTCCCGAAAAATACTGATCTCTAGAGTTCTAGAGAGTGCTGTTGACCACACTTGAGAAATGTGCCTACGAATTGCATGTCAAGATGGGAACAAGAACTAGACTGAAAAGTGCATTCTGAACAAATGACTGCCCATGAAAAGACTTGGGAGCGAAGTGTTAACAGATTTGCAAAGCTGAAGGTTTCCAGCACCTCCTTGTCACATGGTCATTCTAGGCGTCTTTATTGGTGTTGAGTTTTTCTACTGTATTTCGCAGCATCAGTTGCTAGACTTGACCCTTTTGTCCTGTTTGAACAGCTAGGTGATGTTTATAGCTGTCTAAAATTTGTACAAAGGTTTCTGTAGCTACTGTCCAGTTCCAGATGTAGAACATTGGGAAGCTGTGATAAGGGTAGGAGGATTTTTTAAAACAAAAAACTGACATGAGTAATTACCCTGAGGCTGAACTCAGGCCCACTAGATTCAGTATAAGCTTGTACATTACATTTGATAGCTGCATAGCTGTTAAACTAAACAAAGCTCTTTGTAAACTTCAGTTCTTTTCTCTCTTCCCCTGCCTGTTTTATTATGATAGAAATATATTGCACCATTTTTAGATTATTCTGTATAAGCAAAACTAATATGAAGTTGCAGGATCAAATAAGTTGTAAGCACTTAGGTGGCTTTCACTTTGACATCAGCCTTTCTGGCTTTCATTTATTGTAGGATGCATCATAAGCCATATGTGGGTAAACGTTTATGTAAAACAGCAGTTTAGTTGAAAATTGGTGCCATTGAGCAGAAGATAAATATATCATGGTCCATAGCAATGATGTGGAAGAAATCCTTATCAGAGAATGAGAGTGGGCTAAAGGATGGTAGAAACCTGACTCTTACAAACAAAGGAGAAAGTTACTTGCTTTCCTGAGCTGATATCATAGTAGTGATAGATTTTTGTCAAGTTAGTGTCTATAGTTCATAGTTGGCCACTCTTAGTACCTGACCCAAAGCAATGGCTTCTAGAGGAACTTCACCCGCTTGTGCAGAGTAACCAGTTAAATGTTTTACCTCTAATACCAACTTTGGGCAGTGGTTACAAAGGAAACAAAATGACAACACTTTTCCTATTCTTTTCCCTCCTCTCCAATTTCAGATCTGAGGAACAAAACAGAAAAAGAGGGGTGGAAGATGTCATTGCAGTGGAATAGGCAATGTTAGGAAGGGGAGCTTTAAGGTGGTAGTTCAAATGATAAAGTTCAACTTTTGTCCCCAATCTGTTGCTTTGCTTAAAGAGTGGGAGCTAGGGGAAGAAAAGGTGCAATATCTGGAAACTGCAGCTGACCATTCAATTGTACAAGAGGATTTGACACCAACACTTTAATTGTGTGAAATCTGCTGTGCTGCAGATTTCATTAACTAGTGTGGCCCACACACCTACTGTCAGGCAGAGAGAGCCTTTTGGCAGAGATACTCCTGCAGGATTAGAGCTTGTATAGACCTGCTGACTTCAGCCATTATTCAAAAGGCATATTTTCGTTAACCAGTATACTCTGCTCATTGTAATTACCTAACATCCAGCAAAAATAGTAGAGAGTAAATTATTTCCAAAAGATCATGCATGTATTTGTCATTTTATATGCCTAAAGTCAAAATATCACTACTGTTCAGATTCTACCTATTCAGCTGGTCATTAGGTAACAGGTTGTCATGCTGCCTAGCATGGGACAGAGCTAAGAGTGCCGATTTCAGGTCAGACTGCCAGAAAACAGGGCACGCACCCCAAACTGGTGGTTTATTCTATCATAAGACTTCACCAAGCCAGTAACAAATGTGTGCTTCCAAATTACTATACTAGTTATTATGAAGCTGCTGACAGCCTCGTCAGGCACTCTAGCCCCTCATGCACCATCCAGACAAACCAGACTTCTGTGATAAATGATTATTAAAACCAGAAATCACATCTATTTGGTTCTTCCAGTTGCAGTGAACCAGACACTCACCCCAGGTCAATATGTACTGCAGGATCTAACCAAATACCACACTTAGGGTTGCCAGGCATCTGGTTTTTGACCGGAACGCCTGGTCGAAAAGGGACCCTGGTGGCTCTGGTCAGCACAGCTGACAGGGCTGCTAAAAGTCCAGTTGGCTGCAGTGAGGTAGGCAGGCTCCGTTTCTACCTCCGTGTGGCTCCTGGGAAGGGGCCTACATGTGTCTCAGACTCCTGGGCAGAGAAGTGGCCAGGAGGGCCCTGTGCACTGCCCCCACCCACAGGTATCACCCCGAGTGCTGGCTCTGCAGCTCCCATTGGCCAGGAACCATTGCCAATGAGAGCTGGGGGGGGGCACCTGCGAGGCGGGGGCAGCAGATGGAACCCACTGGCCACTCCTCTGCCTAGAAATCAGAGGGACATGTCGCCACTTTCCAGGAGCTGCCTGAGGTCAGCCCCACCTGGAGCCCCACCCCAGCCCCATTCTGCGCCCCAACCACCTGCCCCAGCCCTGAACCCCCCCATGCACCTCATCCCTTGCCCCATCCCAGAGCCTGCATCCCCAACCCAGAGCCTCTACCCCAGCCCAGAGCCCCCTCCCACACTTTGAAACTCTCAGCCTCAACCCCAACCCAGAGCCCCCCTGCACTCCAAACCCTTCATCCCCGCCCCCAAGCCCACACACCCTCACTCCCTCCCGCACCCCAACAACCTTCCCCATCCTGAAGCCCCCTCCCACACTTTGAATCCCTTGGCCCCAGTCCAGAGCCGCCTCCTGCACCCCAATCCCCTCATCCCCACCACTACCCCAGAGCCCACACCCCTAGCTGGGGCCCTCCCCCGCTCCCTTACCCCTGTGAAAATGAGCAAGTGAGTGAGGGTGGGGGAGAGCGAGTGATGGAGGGAGGGGGGATGGAGTGAGTGGAGGGCAGAGCCTCAGAGAAGGGGTGGAGCAGGGTGGGGCCACGGAGAAGGGGCAGAGCAGAGGGCAGGGCAAGATTCTTCAGTTTTCTGCAGTTAGAAAGTTGGCTGCCCCATAGTTAGTGTTCTAATCTTTAGTAAACTAAGTAAATATTTATTAATAAAAAAAAGAAGAGCGTTATTAAAAGGTTAAAATGAATCCTATACATTACAGTTGATTTCAGAGTTTGTAGATCAGGATAATTGCAGTGATGTTAAATCTGTTAGCTTGCAATAAGTCTCTCTGGATCATCCAAAAGATTGGGGATATTTGGTCCTTTGTTCAAAGCTTCCCTTTGTTAGAAATCATAGTCCAGAGATGTGGAGCAGGAAAGAGGCCAGGAGATGTCACAGTCTTCAGTTTATACCCCCAGTCCATGTGCATGGAAAGTTACTGTCTCAAATATGGAGTCAGGTATCATATGCCCTACAAACCCTATTGAGTCACTGGGCCTCTGTTATTCATATGCTCTTTGAGGCATCCTAAGGAGGGGCCCACTGGAAGAGCTGATTCTTCTTAATGGCCCATCAGCACGTGACTGGCTCATCTTGATGTAAATATGACTTCTGGGTGTTACCAAGGAACACAACGTGTTTGAGATACAAACACATAGCAAAGAGTCTTAACTTCATATACAATGATAATACATGCATATAAATAGGATAACATTGTTCAACAGATTACATCTTTTTTAATGATACCTTACAAGGTATACTTTATATAAGATTTTTCACAGTTGTGCAACAGTGGTGAAACATCAGTGGTTGTAGAACAGTGGTGATGCCTTAGTGTAAACATAGTCATCTTTCTTTTTACAGTGTCACACTGGTGTTCTAGGTAAAAATGAAATAGACAACCTAAATGCACTGACCTGCCTATTGAGTGTCTTAATAAAACAAAAGAAATGTTAAAATAGGTTTTAAATATTAGTATCTGTATCTGAATCTGAAATCAGGAATGAATTTGATTTTGATCATTCCAATTCTAGTTCTTCCCTACAGAATTATGTCCATTTTGATTGGTAAATTATTGGATTCAGAATAGTTCAATGTTTGACTTTTTCCTTTAAGAGGAGAGCAAACCATAATTAAAATGTATGGTCAATGGGTTGACTACTTCCTTTAATCTCTTATGGATTTACCCATGTCATCTTTCTCCTACTCTCTCTCTCTTCTCTGTATTTAAATAGACTTGTTAGCACCTGGAGTTTAATGCTGCTCTATTTGTGTGTTTTCATATTACATTTCCTTAGATACCTTTTGGTTTTGGTAGCCTGAGCTAATGGAATTTACTGGTAGAGACAAACTATAGGCACGTATACAGGAATATATTTAACTGTGTCTAGTAGACTAGGGTAGTTGTACCCGTACACACAAACTAGCATTACAGATCTTAGTTTGTCTTTTAAAATATGCATTGTAGTTTTTCTAAGTGTCATGCACTCTGAAGCCAATGGGATTCCTTGCAGTCACAAAGTTCCAATTGTGTAGATTGCGTTATAGGCTTAGAACCTAAAAGATTTGCATAATGGGGGAAGCTTCTTTGAATTTGACTATTTTAACCTTCTTACAATCTAGTGTTGAAAAATGTTCCACATTACTATCAAGGTATTTAATATTAATAAAAACAAATGTCCACTACATCATGGTCTCCACATGGTATTGACTAAGGATTGGAGACTTTATTGTGTTGAGTGTAAATGTTGCCTTAAATTATTTTCATCTTACTGTTTGCATTTATGTGACAAAATCATCTTGAGAAACCCTAATTTCAAAGCAGTGGGGGGGGGGGGGGATAAACCTCTACTGAAAATTATAAACTGAATAACTTGCTGCTTTGCTTTAAAGTAAAGTACAATAGCAAACCTCATATGTATATACAGAAGAAACACTTTCCTGGACTATTTTCTTGTTTTGTTGAGGTTTCTTTGACTAATTCAAGCCTTGCTGGAAGCATGATCAATTTAATGGCAGTCTAACATTTATGGTTAGTGTAAAGTAGCCAGCAAGTTTATTCCCAAGCAAAGTTGATGTGTTTTAATGTATAATATAGATTTGACAGGCATTTTGAAACTTAATTATGTGCATTTTGAACAAAATCTCTTGGCCTTAAAAGCCAGTAAATGGCTAAAATGACATTTCTTTTCATTTGTGTGTGCGCGCACGTTAAATTAAATGTCATTTTAGCCATTTAGTGGCTTTTAAGGCCAAGAGATTTTGTATATATGTATGTGTATGTATATGCCAACTTAAGAAACTATATTCTTGGCTAACATAACATAAGATGTATATAATTTTTAAGGATATCAGTCAAAATGTTAACATTATAGTTGAGTGAACACTGCAGAAAACAAAACAAAAAGCCCAACCACCCTTCCACCAATATCTGTAATTTTTCTGTGAATTCATTCTGGCCATTCTTGTGCCTCTTTTGTGTTTGCTTTCACAAATATTTGTGTGATTAAGTGTTACTGGTAGCAACATTTCCAGAAACCAAACTTTAAATTGCTGCCTGAGTAATCATCATGGTGAAAGTGCCTGCCAACGTCTCCAGTCAGGAGACAGCTGCATGCTGCTGTTTCGATCTGAGAAATTGCAATCAAACAGCATGGCTCACTTTTCAAATATCGGGTATCAAATACTCACAGCAAACTGTTCAAGATTGATGCACAGAATGGAAAAGGGCAAGAAGATTTGAATAATGAATACACTTGAAATGATCTATTAGCTTTTCTGTTCCAAGAATATCTGCAAACTCACATCAATTGTTCATTGCAAATTATTTCTCAATTCTATTTAATATTGAAATTTGGAGAAGACTATAAACGTTCCTGTAAATTCTGATTGAAACTTGAGTTATCTTTGGACTATTTTAAAAAAAACCAAAAAACTCAATGACTTTTTGTTGACTATATTTACCTTCATTTGCCATTTTTTGAATGAGCTTTTGGGACTAACCTCTGTACTTTTAATGCTATACAGGACAAAGACCAGTATTCTCACTTGTTGGATTATCAGTCTTTGCTATACAAGGGTCACAATTCCTTCCGTGAGAAGTATTTCAGTGGTGTGACAAAGAGGATTGCCAAGGAAGAAAAAGACAACCAGAAGTAAAGAAAAAATAAAATGAACAGATTAAAAATGAGGAAAGTATGAAGATTGTATTTCTTTGTAAAGACATCTGGATGCTTCAGAAAGCAAATACTGTTTTTAATTTTAAAAAAGTCACAATGAAAACCACAACATAGGTTAAGAACAGTTCTTTTTAATTAGCTTTGTTTATAGCAGATTTATTGTACAAGTTTTTTGAGCCTTATTTAATTTATATTAGTACTTTCAAGTACTAATGATGATTGACTAAAACCATTATTATTATTCTTTTACCACTAACTTTTACAGAAAATAGTAGTATTGTTTGGCTTCTTAAACTGTGAACATCTGGATGCTTTAGAAACACGTACTAGAGATCAAGGTTTGCTCATTAGGAATATTGCTTTCATTTGTTTTGTTTTTTTGTAACTGATACACAATAAAAACCAACAGAGCTTGTTGTGACTTTTTAAAATTGTGTTGCATGCAACAGATTCTCATGTGAATTCTTACTGCCATGTACTAGGCCAGCTATGTTTAAAAAACAAAACAAAAAAACAGCCTCTAGGAACTGAGGACTTGACAAGCTTGGAGAGGCTATTAAACCCCATAAAGCCTGTCCACATCCGAAGTTCGTCTGTACCTTGGATTTGCTGTTGCATTCCTAAACTTTGACTGCTGGTCAAGCCAACTGTCTGCAATTTTTGATTCAGAAACTGATAGTTAAAGCAGTAAGAACAACAAAAGATTTGGTAATGGTTTCTTAATGGTATTAAGTCTGATCAGCTCTTTGAAACCGAAGTTGTGTTTCTTAACGGGAAAACTTTGCTGGACCTGCATTCTATCCATCGTGAAAATATCTTGCTTGAAAACTACTAGACACATTAATGGAGGATATTAATGGCTTTACTTGCTTTTGGTGGTCAAATATACCTCAGCAGGGCATTGGTGAATGTATCTATTTGTTCCAGGTAGATAGAGCCCCATTTCTTAATTTACTGCAAGCTGTTGTGGTCATAGAATAGTCTGCATATAGTGGTGACCTCCAAAAAGCCAGTGATACTTAGGCAGGCAAGAATCTGCATCTCTTTGGTTCATTGACTTATTTCACCTTCCCTTGTGTTTGACTCTGAGGGCACGGCTACACTGGAGAGTTTACATCAGCGCAGCTGTGACAATGTAGCTACATGGCTGTGAGCTGTCTAATGTAGCTCCAACAGAGCTCTCCTGTCAGCTTAACTACTCCAGCCCTGCGCTCCATGAGCAGCGGTAGCTATGTTGGCGGGAGAAGCTCTCTCACCGACATAGTGCTGTCCATGCCGGCACTTTAATTGGTGTAACTTGCGTTGTACAGGGGGTGATTTATTCACCAGCAATGCCCCCCCCCCGACCCCCGCCCGGAGCAACATAAGTTATACTGACATAAACTGTAGTATAACATAGGCTAAGTTCCAGCAGGGAGAGGTCACATTTTCAATGACAATTTTGTCTAATCTTCTACATATAATTTTTGGTGTTTGGGTAATTTCTAAAGTAGTGATTTATTTTCAGTGTTTCCATTATAAACTACTGTGTTTCAAAGTCTCAAAGTGTGGCATAACAGCTGAACTAGTAGTGTTAAAAAAAAAAAAAAAAAAAAAAAACTTGTCTAGAAGTTTTTTTTTTAAACAAAATTTGAGGTGGCCATTTTAAAGTATTGCACCAAAAATTTACTGCTTTGAAAAGTTGTCTTTAAGTAATTAAAATGGCTTTAATTTTAGCAACAACATTTGGTATTTAGTCTTTATTTTAAAATTTAAATAACTTAGTGTTTCCTCTTCATAGGTAGATACTGTGATGTATTTGCTGGTCTAAATGATCTGATGCATTTAGAACTTACTGCTATCTTCATGATGAAAGTTACACTGGGCAGACATGATAAATAGCTGTACAAGATATGAGGCAGTGGAGAATCAGGCCCCATATATGCGAGAGAGCGCTTTTAGTGTCTCCTCCACTTGTCCCAAAATGCTTCTACCTCAAGAATGACCTGTAGCATCCATTTAGCGTATGACAGACTGGTAATATCATGAGGAAATTTTGTGGAATTAAGGTAACTCAATGAAGAGTTAAGTCAGACCTTATTGAATTAGGGTTAATACCTTCGGGGTACACTGTATTTAAAATGCAGTTGTTATAGTTACATAGTATGTGCCTTCTCTACTGGAAGGGGGTACTTTCTCTATCAGCCCTTTAAAGCCATCTGCCTGGAGAAGTTTTCATATACTAATTCAGATTGAATTCTCCAGGGACTAACAGAAAAAGATGATTTTTGGATTAATAACCTGGTTTTAAGGTGGTTCCAGCACCTGTGTCACCATCTAACATTGGGTGCCTGTTCTGAGCAGAAGCTATGATGAACTTGTTACCGCAAAGGAAACCCTGTGGGTGGGGTGTTGAAGGACTCCTTCTGCCAGAGAGCAGCCCCATATTAGAGTTAGGGTGGTGTCCGGTAAGTTTATGAGCATGTACGTAGGTTCTTCTGTTGTTTTTAACATGGTTTTTCTCTGTAGTGCTTTTACCTTCAACATAAAGTCGGCTTGCAGAGAAAACTGTGTGGTAACTTATTACTGTAGCAATTACACCTTGGGCAGGCTGTCCTGCTGGGAATAACACAGTGAAGGGAACTGTGCAGCCTGGCAATACGCTGGGAGAAGGGTGAGATGGGGGCTCTACCCGAGAAAGCAATGGCTGGGGAGCTGGAGGCCTGAGAGTGGGGGCCCTTGCTGGGCCACTGAGGGGAAGTACAGGTGCAGCTGCCCTGAAATGAGGCAAGCAGTTCACACATCACGTTAAGTAACTGAAGAGTACCACATTCCAACTGAAAGTACAAGTGGAATTTTGGCCCTGGTGTTACATCCACTGTTTCAGAATAGTACAAAATTTAAAAAGTCAGCTAAAGAAGCATCTCTCTACCAACTGTTGTCTCTTAGGAGCAGCCTCAATTGTCTAAGCTCTTTGGTCAATTTTTTTCCTTATCTGACATCCCTGTAGCAGACTCTCCAATTATGTACCCAATGTATGGATGCTGCTGTTTTGACGGAGTGAATGCTGTGATGCAGCTGCCATGCTTTCTGTAATGAAGGATCCTTTCAAGTTTTGTGGACTGGGGTCTCCTCTCCATTATAGATGGATGGATTGTCCTTCCTCGGAGGAATCAGCCATTAATAGCAGAGGTTTTTGACATCCTCCACCCAAGCTGACTCTATCCCATCTCTCTTCCTCAGATTCCAGTTAGTTAGTTTCCTGCCTTATCATTGATACACCTTTATTAGTCTCCTATAGTAAATGTAAGGGAATTGTGAAAACTTTTGTCTTTGAATAAGGGGTAACCAATCTGAATAAGTTGAGAAACATTGCTTTAAGAGAAGGGCCAACATCCTCACAGAATGGACCTGTACAGAGAACTAGTAAGTGCTGGTGTGGAGGAAAACAAGTTCTTGCTCTGTGTTTGTTAGCAACAAGTCAGAGACCGTTTACTACGAGCAATTGAAAGGGAAGCTGCAGTCGGACAGGTGGTCCCCTGACCTTAGGCAGTTCCTCCCCCTACAAGCAGTGTAAGACAAGTATTTATACTTTCCTGTTACATACATCAACGGCTAACGATTATTCTTTGTTTATGCAAATTCCCTCGAGACGCTACTTTATTTTAAGGTTTCTGCTTAAGTCAGCATTTTATCCTTATAAACTAAAAGCAAGGCGAAAACAGCATCTCTTACAACTCTCGCATCATTAGGGTTACCTTTCACTCTATCCTTAAATTGATTAAGACATCTACCCCAGATCCTTCTTTTTCTGTTTTTCTGCTTCCACACTGGCTATTATGGAAAGAGATCTTACTGCTCTTAGTCTCTCTTCTCCCCCACCCCCTCACTAGTGGTTATTTCCTCTATGCCCAGGGCTTTTTCGTAACCTGTGGATTATGAGCTAGAGGTGTAGGTGTGTGTGTGTCACAGGTGAACATACTAAACCCTACATAATGCCCCCTCCCCACCACTTATCAGGAACAACACTGGTCCTGCCAGGGCAGTTGAGGGACAGGAGGGGGAAGTGTTCAGTCTGAGGCTATTGCTTTTATGCAGTAGTGCTCATCAAACTTTCCTCCCCCTGCCAGTAAGTGAGCAGCTGCTGCGCTCAGTCATCAGGAATCTGCAGCAATGTCCTTTCAGCAGGGCCACACTGCAGCTGGTTTAGTTCCCTTCACGGCTATGCTGTTGCCTCCTTTCTGAGAAGCTCAGAAGCTGGGGAGGAGTAAGAGCCTAGTCTAGCAGGAACGGAACTGACCTGCTGCCAAGGAACACCACCTGTAGCCGCTCTTCCTTTTCCTGCCACTGTTGTGCTGGAGATAAGTCCATGGGAGTTGGCTGGTTTGTAAAAGACGTAAGATGGGCACTTTAGGGAGAGGGAGTGAGTACTGGGGAGTTTAGGAAGGTGGAGACAGTAAACATGTCATGGGAGCAAATCTGAGAATGAGACTTGGGGCACTTGGAAGCCAAAAAGAAAAAAGGGTGAAAAATCCAAAACTGGCCCCAAATGAAATGAAACTGGAAAAAAAAATTCCATTTTGGTTTGAAGCAAACAACTTTGGGGGTATTTTTTGTGGTCCTCAGCTCTAACTGTAACCAACCACAGCAGGGCTGAGCATTTCCCCTATACAGGGCATTTGTGGCCTGAGCTAACTTCAGCTTTGGGTCTATGTGATGTGAGCACCACCTCTCTCCTCTTCCTCCTCCATTGTAGGTGTTCGGCTCTGAGTTGCCTGTCTGCCATACTTCAGATGGATCTGGCTGTGATGCTGGCAGGCCAGGTGCCAGTTCTTGCCCAGGCTGCAGACATTAACTAAGAACCGACAAATTTATAGCTGGAGACCAGACCAGTTCACCTGTATATTAGTTTTACTCAAAACAAGTATGAGTCTTATAAGAATGGATTTAGTCTTTAGCCTTTGTGAAATGCCTGTAAATTGCTGCATGCATTATTCTCACTTGTAATGTCTGTATTCCCTGCTATAAGAAATAATGTATGTTTCTTGCTTTATAACTTTGAAACTGCTCTGAACTTGTGAACTGAGGCATGGAAATCGTCCCCCCTTCCCCGCATCTAGAAGGACTATCAAAATCAGATGAACCATCAAGGAACTTCACAAAACAAAGGATTGGTTAACGGCTCTATTGTACCTGGAAATGCTACATGCAGGGAAGCTCATCCTGTGCGCTTTGAAAATGAATGAAGGAAATGAAGCAAAGCAAAGCCACAAGAAATTTTTCCATTTTCTTGGCTGTTTGAACTTTGAAGGACCAGAGACGGTAAACTGAAGCCAGAGATCCTCAGAGGCTGCCTCCTAAATCCACCGTGAAAGACACTTTTTGAATTGACAGATCACTACAATTCTTTCGCTCTTAGGGTTTAGATGGTAACTCTGTGTGTGTGTGTATGTTTGCTGGCTTTAATCTGTAAATAACTCTTATTCCTTTTTCCTTGTTAATAAACCTTTAGATAGTTTATTACAGTATTGGCTACAGGCATTGTCTTTGATGTAAGATCAAGGATACCAGTTGATTTGGGGTGCATGTTTGGTCTCTTGGGACTGGAAGCAACCTGAATGTGGTATGATTTTTGGTGTACGTGACCATTTATCACTAAATCTAGTTTGGCTGGCAAGATAGATTGGAGAGTCTAAGGGAACTGTCTATGGCTTCCTAGTAAGACTCTCATAATGATCAAGGAGTTCACATTTGTTACTGGCTTGGTGAAATCTAATTAAAGAACACACCACCAGTTTGGGGTGTCTGCCCTGTTTTTGACAGTCTGCCCTGAAGTAGGCACTCATGGTCGTGAGCCACTCCTGACAGCGTGACACTGGTTGTTGTTCGTGTATGTCCAAACCTTAGAGTTACTTAAACATATCTCTGGTTTTCATTAAGAAATATGTATTTTAGTGGGACTGATACCTCACTTCTGTGGGAATGTATCAGTCGCAATGCAAGCACACGTCCATTAATGCACAGTTGAGGACAAATGAACAGGAACACCAATCATAATCTTCCCATCAGTGTAGTACTTCTGCCCCAGAATAGGTTTTTTTTTCTCTGAATAGAATAGGGCAGCTACCCAGTGCCAGGGTAACTGCTCTTAGCAAATTCCTCATCATTCTGTTTTGAGATTCACTGCAAACCTGGGGCCAGATGCTGTTCCCACTGAAGAGAATGGAGTTTTTGCTATTGACTTCATTGGGAGCAGGATTAAGCCTATAAATATTAGTATCAAAAGGAACAAAAGGCATCTGCAATTCCTATTATCATCATCTACTGGATGGATTTGTGAAATAAATATGGTGGATAAATTCAGCATGGGATGTATTCATTCAGCTATGAAAATACTTTGGTTAGTGGGTTTGAGTGACTACAGATTCTTAGCAAAGGTCAAAATAACCTTTGCGTACATCTAAAGAATTTTCCACTGAATGCATCCGATGAAGTGACCTGTAGCTCACGAAAGCTTATGCTCAAATAAATTTGTTAGACTCCGTCTTTTTGAGAATTACTTGGGTAATTCCAAGTAATTTGGAAGGGCATTTAGATGTCCATATTTATGCAGTCTCCTGTATTGAGTTCTGTTTCTATCTCTGACAGGAACTAGTGTGATCTCGAGCAAAGTCACTTCTCTGGCCCCAGTTTACTCATATGTAATTTGGGTTTAGTGCCTACTTCATTGGGGTGTGTAAGGGCTTAATGTCTGTAAAGAAGCCTTGAGATCCTGAGGTGAGAGGTGCTAGATAAGTACAATATGGTCTATATGGTAATAAGGCACAGACTGTGGATACACACAGTCAGAGCTAACATCATGATCTCTACCATGTAGGATACCCACTTATATCCCTACTACAGCTGATAAAAATAAAAAGATTGCAGGATGTTTTTGAAAGTAGTGGCTGTTCAAAACCGGCAGTAATATTAGACAAGTTCTACAGCTGGTCAACCTCTCACCCTACCCCTACTGCCAGACTTAAAAACAAACAAACAAAAAAAAAGATGAAATTGGGGGGGAAGGGGGATCAAATTAAAAAGAAATTCTCAAACTCAATTTGGAAAAACTTCAGCCTTCTCTAGTCCCTATTGCCATTGGAAGTAGCTATTGCATGTTTCGGAATAGAGGGTAGAAATCCCCCCCCCAAAAAAAAAAAAAAAAAAAACCCAACACAAACCCTTCTCCTTGGGTCACTGGGTCTTGTTACATTTATTTCTTACTATGTCCACAGGCTTGGGGAGATACTTCCCTGAATTGGTTCCTGCTCTCTTGCTCTCCTAGTTTATTCTAGAATGTAGTTTGTAAAATGAAGGAATTTGTGCGTGTGTTTTTAAAGAGGGAGAAGACGTTTGTATTAAACAATCCCTGTCCCTAGGGGGAACTGAACCAGTACCTCTGAAATTCAACACTGTAATTTCAAGAGCCTCGGAGCATTGTGTTACCTTTCAAATCTTTCCTTTTCACAGGTCTCAGAAGGACAGGTGTATGACTGGCCAATGAGGATGCAAGGTGACACATGTTAAGGAGAGCTGCTGGTGAAATTGATGGTGCATTAAAGTTACTTGCTATTAATTATTTGAAAGTAGATCATTTCTGTTTATTAACACAATGGATCTGGTCAGCCATGTCACTTAAAGCAGTTGATAATGACAATGGCTTGTAGATAGGCTTGGAAGGATTAGATTTTTTTTATCAATAAATGTTGATAAACATCAGTTTTTGCCATAGAGACACACACTGATGAAAAAATATTTCCATTGATGCTAATTGAAATGTACAGATAGGTACAATAAGAAATATGCTGCTTGAAAACTGATTTAAGGCTATTTAGTTTGTATATTTTGACATGTAATGTTGACAATTTGTGTTGTAATGGCTATAAAGCTTTAATTTTTTGATCAATGTCTACTGTCATTAAATAATTGTCTAACCCCTCTCCCATTGTCCTACCTCCTCCCCACAATTTCCCATACCTGAAAATAGTATTAATCAGAAAAAAAAGCTTAAAACCCATAATTTTGTGCAACTGTCAACATTTCAATTAATAAGTATAGAAAAATGCTTAACTGCTATGAGCTAGGATGGGCAGGGATGGTGTCCCTGGCCTCTGTTTGCCAGAAGCTGGGAATGGGTGACGAGGGATGGATCACTTGATGATTACCTGTTCTGTTCATTCCCTCTGGGGTACCTGGCATTGTCCAGTGCCGGAAGACAGGATACTGGGCTAGATGGACCTTTGGTCTGACCCAGTATGGCCATTCTTATGATCTTATGTTAAACATAACTATTATCCATTGAAATTATTTAAAAAATGGAAATCTGCCAAGCCTACTTGTAGGTCAGTTGAGTCTGCCTGAATGATAGCTCCACACAGAGTTGATTGGGTTTTTATCTACTCTAGGAGTTCTGTATGGTTGTTTTGTTTCCGAATAGTGGAGTTCTGTGAAGCAATCCTAACAAGCCACAGTTTGAACTTGATAAACTACTTCTGTTTGCTGCAGGAAATGACCTGCCAGAAATGACCTACATCACTGTTAAGGGAAGGGAACTGGGGGAAAAAAACTCAAACTATTTTTCCTTCTCTTTAAAATTTAGAAAATTTCCCCCTTTTTAAATTAAATTATATAACCATCTAATAGATTTTTTGTGCCATTTCATAATAATTATGGGGTAGGCAAAAATATGGAACATTCCTTAATTAAATCTGGATTTTCATTTGTTTTTTTTATTTAAAAAGAAAACACTTGTGCCAAGAATCTTTATTCTCCCCACCCCCCTTTTTTGTATTTTCTTATATACTTGGCAGAATTAATGACAAAAATCTTTCTAGCTGTGACGTTGCCAAAATCCTGTTCTGAAGCTCCTACTAATTTGGATTAAACTGGATAGTTGAAAGCCTCAAACAACAAATCCTGGCAGTGGATTGCTGAGGCCCCACAACCGTGACATCAACTGTTCTTATCTTCAGAGGGAAAATAAATAAGCAAAATATAACTTTGTAATCACACAGTTGTTAGCTCTGTCTTTTCCATGGGCTTGGGAATTCCAACTATGTGTGGAAAGATCATGGACTACAAAAACAGGGACAGCCTTAATCTTCTGCTTAGCCCACTTTTGCAGGCGGTGAGGTGCTGATTTGCACGGTGAGGTGCTGATTTAACTTGTGTAATGCTGGAAGGTGTTTTTATACCTTGTGCCAACTACTGTGTGCGTGAATATGGAAGCTGCATTTTAAAGCCTGGTTCTACTCTGAAAATGATCCTCTTAATGTGGCAACTCTGAGGTTTTAGGATTGTGTTTTCTTTAAGCCACAGGATCTTCACCAGTCCTGACTGTTGGGTACCTAGCTCCCTCCAGCAGTTCCAGGGGTAGCTGATGCTTTGTTGCCTGCTCCCCTTACTGTCCAGGTTTTCTGCCTCTGGAGTTAGCCGCTGTAAGTACTCCTACTGTGACCAGTAATTAAGTTAGTTTCTTTCAGTTGGGCAGACCAACTTCCGGCAAGTTGCCTACATCATTTCCCCTTCCCTCTAAGGGAGCTTTTAGGAAAGCTTTCAAGCTTGTTAGGACCCTGCTCAGTGTGTTTCTCTTCAGCTTTCCTTATCCACGCTGAGTGTCCTCTAGGAGTGAGTCAGGGAAAACTCATTACTGTAAATCTCGGCAAGTCCTGCCTGTGACGAACACCCACAGACCCTTGTTCTGTCAGAGAAAGGGCCTTTTATTCCCTGGGATGGGATGGGATGGGATGGCACAGCACCCTGGCCCAGGCAGATTCCTCCCCTACCTTAGTGCACTTGTAATAGGGTTGGAAGGGAAAGGCTGCTGCTCTGGGTGCCTGTGCAAGGATCCCCTGCTCTGCAGCTGCTCAGAGCACAAAAGCATGTTCAGGAAGGTAGGAGAGCAGCTCCTCAGACAGGGGCAGGAACTGCAAGCTGCTCAGCCAGAATTCCTGAGCTGCTTAGAGTTCTGTGTGCGAGCACAAGAAGGATTAAAGATAAAAGCAGCTCACAAATGTGGCAGTTGAGAAGCTTGGATACTTGCAAAGGAAATAGACCTTGGTGTGAGACTCCTCAGCATTCCAGGTGGAACTTTATAGGAGGCTATATCCTTTGTCTTCAGGCTTCCACTGCTAGCACCAAATGCAGCAAAGAGCTGCCTAACCTGTACCTGGAGATGGACTCCTTGCAACACTTTTCCAGCTCCCTGGCACACCCTCTTCCAGCTGGACATATGTGTGTAAGAAAGAGTCTCTCCTGGCCACTACTGGTGGGTTTTTTTCCTCTGGCTGTTGAGAAGCCTGGAGGAAGATGCCTGATTCCATTCCTTGCCTGGCCCAGTGACTCTAAAGGGACTGGGAAATAGAGAGCCTGACCCCCTTCCCATCCCCACCCATGGTGTATTGAGGTAGGGGGTAGCACTGTGGAGACAAAAAGGGGAAGGCGGGGGCTGAGGGCAATCAATGACTTCAGGAGAGAGGAAACTCAGTCGAGATTCAACATAGTGGGGCTCCATAGTTGTCACTGTCTCACCGATTTCCTTATCAAATGTGCTCGGTTTGCAAGTTAAAATATTTTTTTCCCTTAACTGCTTGCTCTGCAACCTCCCCTGGACTCTGACAGTCCAGCTAGGTTATTTCCATCTCATGGTTCATCACCAGTTGTAAGAACTTTTCAGGCTAAATTGTACGCTCAATGAGACCTGTGCAACCCCATTATTTCCAGATTATGTCTTTGGTTACACCTGCCACAGCCCCTGTGTTTACATTATTAGGCTATAATGAGGTCTAAATTTGGCATTTAGTACTTCATAACACTTTCCCATCTGTACATGCTTTTTAAAAGCTACATTGTTTAACAACCTTAGAAAAATAAAAGATTAATACATGTTGATTTGGCTGAAGTCCACTGGTTCCAATATGGAAAATGTGCCATAATATGCTGCCTTACCTTTCTATCTAATTGTAACACCTAGATTGCCATATTAGGATACAAGAACATATAGCACGAAACACTAAGGGTATTCAGTTGTGCATGCATGACTCCCATTCCACCAGAGAACAGTACTTAGCTTTAAGACAATATTGGATGTCCTTTGTCCAAGATAAGACTCTAATTGACAAGTAATAGTATTGAGGGCTTGAACCTAACTACATGACAAAGCAGTGAAATTTAAAAGAAAATATCTAGGCCTTTTCTACTTATATCATTTTAGTTTAATATGAAGAATTTTAAATTCATTTGACTCTACAAGAATAATAGAGGGAAGAATTTGTAATCTTCCCTTTGATTCTTCCTTCATCCACCTACGAGAATCACGTGTCCTTTTGAAATGTATACCTAACAAAAGATAGCTGTCCATTTAGTTCACAAATGCTGTCACCTCCCAGGACTACAGCGGTGCACTGTTTCCCATGATACTTTATACACTTTTGGTTCATGGGGATCTGGTATGTTTGTGTTTCCTTAAGTGATACTTCTAAAATTTCAGGGTTTTTCTTTTAATCACATACAACATTTTGTGGTTTTTAGAATTTTAAACCACAATTTTTTAAGGGACAGATTTTCACAGAAATTTAGATGCCTAAAATGCAGATGGGTACCTAGGAGGATATGCATAACACCCTAAGCAGGTTAGATGCCTAAATCCCAATGAAAGTAAATAGGGACCTAACTCACTGGGTCTGGCCCAACCAATCCTGAGTTTGTGTTCAGTTATGATGGCTCCCAAAGTGTCACTTTTGCAAATGAAGCTCTCTCTGCAGCCATACTTTCCCTAGTCAATGGTGGCAGAGGGCTCCTTGCCCTCTAGCACTTCAGGGGGCTTACCTATGTATATTAGATACATATGGCCCCTCTTACCATGGTATCTGAGCATCTCACATTCTTTAATGTATTTATTCTCACAATATCCCTGTGAGGTAGGTAGGTATCCCCAGTTTATAGCTGGGGAACTGAGGCATAGGGTTTGTCCAAGGCCAGGCAGGACATCTGTGGTGGAGCGAGGGTTGAAGGTCTTCCAAGGTCCATGCTAGTGCCCAGAACACTACATCATCCTTCCTCTCTGGGATTGACCATAACCAGCTAACGGTGGCATTATCCATTAGAATTTTCTCTGTGCCAAGAGACTGGAGCAACCAAACCTTTCATAGTTGTAAAGAAGCATAAAACAAGCCCTTTTATATTGGCTGTATTGTAGTATCTTTTAATGTTCATGTAGTTAATTTTCACCAAAATGTTAGCAATGTAAACATTAAAAGTAGCAGCTTTATAGAAACTTGTCCAAAAGTACCTAATAGAATTACAATGTGTACAAATCTTCTAACGGGGAGGAATGGATGACCCTTGTGACTGTTCTAAGCATAGGTGAAAGAATGAATGACTGATCTGTAATTTAGCAAAGGAGTTCATGCTGGTCTATGATGTAAACATGCACACCATATTGCACATTTTTAAGTCATGTAAACTGAATCACACAAGCAACACGCAAACTAATTTTTTGATGAAAGTAACTTAAATATTTCTGGCCACTGAATAACCACTGGCTCCAGGGAAAAGTTGAAAAGCTGTAATCTGCACCATTGGTTTCAATCATTCAAACCTGTGATCAGTATGGGAGACTCTCTTTACTCTTATGTTTTGTGTAGAACTAGAGCAAACAGGTCAAGACTCAGGAGACTAGGAAAATTAATCCTTTATTATAGTGGTTATCTTCAAAGCTTGTCTTCAAGATCTTCCTCACCAAAAAAAGACAGGCACAATGGGTTTTCCAAAGAAAACACTGCATGTCTGTGAGTGCTAATGTCAAGAAAGATGAATTCATCTGCTGAGCTGCAGTATCCTCCGAACACCACAAACATTGCAACTAAAATAGGTAAACAGTTCTTAATACTCCAGTGAATGTCTACAATCGGTTCCTCTTCTACCTTACAAGCCCATCGCACTGATCGAAGCAAAATAATTTTCTGAACAGTCTCCTAAATTGGTTTTTATTTTTAACTTAACCTTATTGGTGGCACTCCTGCTGAAAGCATGACATGAGAATTGAAATGTCATTTGAGACTTATTGCTCTTCCATATCACCTTTGGGCAAGTTTTGCCAACTCTGAAATCTAGAGCAGTGTTGACACTAGTTTCTGCAGAGAGAATAAGCCATTCAGAACCTGTTCCATCACTCGGCAGAGCTGTGACAAGGTGAAGATAAACATGTCACAACATTTCAGTGGGTCTGTCTTAGCCTTCCTCACAGGATACAGCTCATCAGCACATGAAGAGAGGACAACCAATAGGGTACCTCCAGCATATGAACAGATTATTTTCAAAGTTTTTCCTTTTTTTTTTGTTCCTCTAGAAATTAAATTCCTAGTCTATGATGATGGATATTTTCTATCTTAAAGATGAGAGGTAATGCAATATCAGATTACTGACTTCTGGATATGGACAAAATTCTTGTGTTGGCTATTACAGTAGCTTGCGTGTTGTGTGTGTGCCTCGCTCCTGCTAGTGGTTATTGGCCTGCTGTTGCTATATGAAGTTAGAATAATATACATTATAGATAGAAAAATACCTCATAGTCCATGCCCCATAAAGGCCAAATAGACCGTATAAAAAGTGCAGGCAATATACTCCATGGCAATCTTTACCATGAAATACTATATCCTCTTTCTCAGTCTGGACAGAGACAGGAAATGTAACCATTTCTTGTTTTAAGATTTTGCCAATCCCCATTTTTTTTTTATTATTATTTTTTTAGATACCAGATACTTGTTCCGTCATATATTTGGAGGGGGTAGGAAGTTTGAGTGGAGGAGTGCACTGTAAAATACTTTTGCAGTGTACAATAGTGTTCATGCCCAAGTTCTGATACTGACCACAGCGTCAAGAATATTCGTTGTTAAAGACATTAAATACCCAATTCCACATGTGGAATCATTTAGAACTTGAAACAACATAGTGTAATTTGGGGATGGATAGGCTCAGCTGGGGCTTTGGTAGAATGTGGGTCCACAGTTGTGGACTTTGTGCCAAAGTGAAGCAACAGTAGACTGGAAAGGGTTAAGGGATCCCTGCCTATCACATGGTTGGGTGGGATATAGAAGGAAGTGGAAGCTGGGCCCAAATGGCAGAGGAATATTCTCTTTTCTATTGGCTAGCAGAGGCAAGGCAAAAGCCTTTGGCAGAAGTGGATTAAGATACATTGAGGTCCTGGGCACAAAGAACACCCCCACCATTGGGGCCTGCCCCCTGCTCCTCCCCTTGTCCCCAAGGCCCTGCCCCTGGCCTGGCCCGGCCCGAGCAGTGCTCAGCTAGGGGTTGGGGGGGGGGGGACGGGGACTATGCATTGCTCACCAGACACCACCTCCACAGGCTGCCGGCTGGACTGGAGGCGGGGCCTCAAGAGGAAGAGGAGGAGCAGAGGGCACGGCTAGAGTTCTGGCCAGACCTCTGGGGCCCTCAAATTGCCCAGGGGCCCTGGGCATGGTCCCCACTGGCCCATACAATAATCCGCCACTGGCCTTTGGGGACTGTAGCTAGCATTGATCAGTTGAGTTGCATTATTTATATCTTTTGTGTTCAAACAATAAATTGTGCCCTGAGGCAATGGCCTTGTAGTGGACTTGGGTGGGATGTTTGCTTTGCTGCAACCAATGATCCCCACACAAAATATACAAAGGGACTGCATTTGCAAGAAACCCTGTTCTCTGCCATATAGTTCCCAAAGAATTTCTTCTCCAGAACAAAGAGAGCGGGATGAGGTGGGGAAAGAAAAAAAAAACACCTTTAAGCAGCCAGTGAAATTACTCACCCTCTTACAGGAGCCCTGTAAGTGGCAACAGCTGACCCCAGCCTCTGCTAGGCATACTCTGGCCTTAACAACCTCAGTTGTCCTAATGATTATCATGCCTCTTGTGAGAGGTTATTGAAATCTGTTTGTAAAGTACAAAAGAGCAACAAGGTAGAGTGGGCTTGAGAAACCATAGGAAATGGGCTGTATTTATATGAATTGGAGCAGAGTTTGAAATCCCAAAGCCCCATCTTGGTTTAGTTTCTTTGTGGGTTCATCTTCCTCTTTTTTTAAAGAAGTTTCCCCAAAGGCCTTTCATTTTCCTGACTCCTGTCCCAGAAGCAAAATCCCAAGACAAGGTAGGAGCCTCACCAGCTTCTTTACTATTCTCTGTTGGTTGTCATATGAATTTTAATACATCACTCTGTATGTAATACTGAGTCTATTCCAGAAAAGGATACACAGAATAAAAACTGGATTTTAGTAAATAATTATTTTATTTATTATGGAAAATGGTCTTGCATGTTATCATTGGTTTAAGATGTGACTAATCAACTGGACAGATCCAAAGGGATTTGGCTATATGGTTGGTTAAAAAGAATATATTTTTAAGAGTGAATTAGCTGATCTTGATGATAAAAATGTGCTTGAATATTGTTACAGTTGTGGGTGCATGAAATTTTGTTGACCAAGTTCTTGGTTTCTTTGGCTAAGAAAATTGCTGTTTCAAATTGATCTAGCAAAAAAATTGTTCAATGGACGTCTGTAATTAGTTTTACAACGGTAGCACTCAGAGACCCTGATAAGCATTGGGGCCTGTTTGTGTTGGGCACTGTACAAACATTATAGAAAGTAGGGATGTAAACACTGTTTAAAAAGTTAACTGTTTAAACGGTTTAAAAATGTCATTTAAACAGTTAACCATTTAAGTGGCTGGGGCCCATCTGGCTGCTCCAGCCAGGTGGCGTGGCCGGGCCCGCTCTGGCCGGGTGGCACTGCTCCGGCTGGGTGGCACTGCTCCGGCCAGGCGCTGCAGCTGGGCCTGCTCCAGCCGGGCGGCGCGGCTGAGACCTCTCCGGCTGGTGCAGGGCTGCTGGGCTGACCGGCGTGGGAGTTAATGGTTAAGATGGTTAACTGGTGAGACTATGCTTACCAATTAACTGGTTAACCTTTTACATCCTTAATAGGAAGATACAGATTTTGCCCTGAAGAGATCTAGGAAAAGAGATTTGTATTGCTAATGGGAGGAAGTGTATCTTAGCAGATAAAGTACTGCACTTGGGCTTGGGAGACCTCAGTTCTATTACTGGCTTGGCCACTGGCCTGGGTGACCTTGGGCAAGTCACTTCACTGCTCTGTGTCTCAGTTTCCCCATCTGTAAAATGGAGATAATGATCCTGACCTTCTCTGTAAAGTGCTTCGAGATCTACTTCAGAAAAGCTAGGTTCTAATAATGATAGCTAGTTCTTATACTTTGAAGAGAGGAATTTTGAGAATTGCAGAATTAGAGGGATGAGTGTCACAAGTAATTGGTAAAGGGATTTAAAGACTTCCATCTTCAAATCCAATGCAGCTCAGGTTATGTGACAAAGTGATCCATCTGTTTAAGTGTTATATATTTTAGTAATTTTTCCAAATTCAACAAATATACCAAAATACCAGATTCACCATAATACACAGCGTAAGTAAAGAGGATTAGAATAAAAGGAGGGAAGCAGAAGCCACATACCTAATTTCAGAGTCTACATAAATCATAGATTTCTAAAAAGTCAACCAAATGGCTTTGAATTTTTTCAGGAATTCCCCTTCTGTAGAATGCCGGTCTGTTAGCTGTGAGGTCAACCAGGCTTGAGCCACTGAGCCAGCCAGCCACATTTGGTGGTAAGTGCGGAAGTGGGATACCAGGAGGAAACACAAAAAGAGGAGGGTACAAGATGGGAAGCCTCCTGATTCATATTGAGGAAGTAGGGCAATCAGCTAGTTATCTTAGGCACCTGTACACGAATGCAGGAAACCTGGGGAACAAGCAGGAAGAATTGGAAGTCCTGGCACAGTCAAGGACCTATAATGTGACTGGAATAACAGAAACTTGGTGGGGTAACTCATATGACTGGAGCACTGTCATGGATGGGTATTAACTCTTCAGGAAGGACAGGCAGGGGAAAAAAGGAGAGTGGTATGATTGCTCAGAGCTCCAATATGAAACTGGAGAAAAGCCTGTTGAGAGTCTCTGGGTTAAGTTTAGAGGCGAGAGTGACAAGGGTGCTGTCATGGAAGGCATCTGCTATAGACCATTAGACCAGGAGAATGAGGTAGACGAGGCTTTCTTTGGATAGCTAACAGAAGAAGTTTTCAGATCACAGGCCCTGGTTCTCATGGGAGACTTCAATCACCCTGACATCCGCTGGAAGAGCAATACAGCGGTGCACAGACTACCCAGGAAGTTTTTGGAGAGTGTTGGGGACAACTTCCTGGTGCAAGTGCTGGAGGAACCAACTAGGGGCTGTGCTCCTCTTGACCTGCTGCTCACAAACAGGGAAGAATTGGTAGGGGAAATAGAAGTGGGTGGCAACCTGGGCAGTGACCATGAAATGGTCAAGATCAGGATCCAAAGAAAAGGAAGAAAGGAGAGCAGCAGCATACGGACCCTGGACTTCAGAAAAACAGACTTTGACTCCCTCAGGGAACTGATGGGCAGGATCCCCTGGGAGGCTAATATGAGGGGGAAAGGAGTCCAGGAGAGCTGGCTGTATTTTAAAGAAACCTTATTGAGGACGCAGGAACAAACCATCCTGATGTGCAGAAAGACTAGCAAATATGGCAGGCGACCAGTTTGGCTTAACAGAGAAATCTTCGGTGAGCTTAAACACAAAAAAGGAAGCTTACAAGAAGCGGAAACTTGGACAGATGACTAGGGAGGAGTATAAAAATATTGCTCAAGCATGCAGGGGTGTAATCAGGAAGGCCAAGGCACAACTGGAGTTGCAGCTAGCAAGGGATGCAAAGTGTAACAAGAAGAATTTCTATAGCTATGTTAGCAACAAGAAGGTCAGGGAAAATGTGGGACCCTTACTGAATGGGGGAGGCAACCTAGTGACAGAGGATTTGGAAAAAGCTAATGTACTCAATGCTTTTTTTGCCTCGGTCTTCACAGACAAAGTCATCTCCCAGACTGGTCCACTGGGCAGCATGGTATGTGGAGGAGGTGAGCAGCCCTCAGTGGTGAAACAACATGTTAAGGACTATTTAGAAAAGCTGGACTTGCACAAGTCCATGGTGCCAGATCTAATGCATCCAAGGTTGCTGAGGAAGTTGGCTGATGTGATTGCAGAGCCATTGGCCATTATCTCTGAAAACTTGTGGTGATCGGGGGAGGTCCCGGACGATTGGAAAAAGGCAAATACAGTGCCTATTTTTTAAAAAAAAAAAGGGAAGAAGGAGAATCCGGGGAACCAGAGACTGGTCAGCCTCACCTCAGTCCGTGGAAAAATCATGGATTTCTCAAGGAATCCATTTTGAAGCACTTGGAGGAGAGGAAGGTGATCAGGAACAGTCAACATGGATTTACTAAGGGCAAGTTATGCCTGACCAACCTGATTATCTCCTCATAGAAGGCAACTGGCTCTGTGGGTATGGAGAAAGCAGTGAACGTGATATATCTTGACTTTAGCAAAGCTTTTGATATGGTCTCCCACAGTATTCTTGCCAGCCAGTTAAAGTATGGATTGGATGAATGGACTATAAGGTGGATAGAAAGCTGGCTAGATTGTCGGGCTCAATCGGTAGTGATCAATGGCTCGATGTCTAGTTGGCAGCCAGTATCAAGCAGAGTGCCCCAGCGGTCTGTCCTGGGGCCGGTTTTGTTCAACATCTTCCTTCATGATCTGGATGATGGGATGGATTGCACCCTCAGCAAGTTCACGGATGACATTAAGATGGGAGGAGAGGTAGATACTCTGGACCCTATCCCTACCCTCCAGTGTGACCTAGACAAATTGGAGAATTGGGCTAAAAGAAATCTGATGAGGTTCAACAAGGACAAGTGCAGAGTCCTGCACTTAGGACGGAAGAATCCCATGCACTGCTACAAGCTGGGGACGAACTGGCTAAGCAGCAGTTCTGCAGAAAAGGACCTGGGGATTACAGTGGATGAGAAGCTGGATATGAGTCAACAGTGTGCCCTTGTTGCCAGGCATATTGGGCTGCATTAGTAGGAGCACTGCCAGCAGATTGAGGGAAGTGATTATTCCCTTCTATTTGGCACTGGTGAGGCCACATCTGGAGTATTGCATTCAGTTTGCCCTCCCCACCCCACCCCCATCGAAAGGTTGTGGAGAGAGTCCAGCAGAGTTCAACTAAAAGGATTATGGGGTTGGGGCATGTGATCTATGAGGAAAGGTGAGGGAATGGGGCTTATTTAGTCTGCAGAAGAAAAGAGTGAGGGGGGATTTGGTAGCAGCCTTCAACTACCTGAAGGGGGGTTCCAAAGAGGATGAAGCTAGGATGTTCTTAGTGATGGCAGATGACAGAACAAGCAGCAATGGTCTCAAGCTGCGGTGCGGGAGGTCTAGGTTGGATATTTGGAAACACTATTTCACTAGGAGGGTGCTGAAGCACTGGAATGGGTTACCTAGGGAGGTGGCGGAATTTCTAAGGCCTGGCTTGACAAAGCCCTGGCTGGGATGATTTTGTTGGGGTTGGTCTCGCTTTGAGTAGGGGGTGGACTAGATGACCTCCTGAGGTCTCTTCCAACCCTGATCTTCTATGATTTCGTGGGAATCAACTTTTCTATTTTTGCAGGATTTTTTAGCACCCAAAGCTGCACGTTGGAACCATGGTGCCCTGATACCAGGTACCTCTGGGTATTAGGAATATGTCCAAGAATGAAACTTAAGGGGCAGGGGTCAAACTCAACATCCAATATCAAAGTGGTTCTTTGAACCCCTCATACCAGAAATTCTTGGTACAGGGCACCCCCCAAAAATGAGCTAATGTAGCTCCAAGGGAGTTACATTTCCAACAGCGGTCAGCATTTATGGTGGTTGTTTCTTTCCTCCTAAAGCTAACTTGAATCTGAAAAACTAAAACCTCTGGGAATTATATGGCAGAGAACAGGGTTTCTTGCAATTCCCTTGTGTATTTTGTGTTACCAGAGCTGTTGCTGTGGGAAAGTAGAAGCTCTATTCCTTCTTTTTCTCTAGAACTCTTGCTCTCCCTCCCCCCCCCCCAAAAAAAAAATTACTTGCCCAGGGCAAGTAGAATGTTGCAAGGCATGTGAGTATCCTATATTTGAATATATGAAAGGTATGGGATATATAACTATCCCTCTAAATCACTGCTATATTCTCTCCCTGCAGTCCTTTCTCACAGCAGAAAGGAAACTGTTGTATAACATCCTCACTGCCAGTGTTTAGCTCAATGTGTAGGTTAGATCCTCTTACACTAACTCAGACTCTTTCCAGACTTGGGGGAATCTCAGATTCTCTCAGCTACTTACCATCACTCTGCCAATACTACAGGGGAGTTTTGGTGTCCCTTCCCTGCTGATGAGCTGTATGATAAAGTTCTGTCCTTGCCTCCAGGGGTCCCATGTTTCCTGGCAGATTTCACTAGCCTCAGAGGCTCACTTTGACCCTCCACGTAACCCTTCTCTCTCTAGAGACAAGGGTCACAGTCTACTGAGCCATTTTCATCATAAGCCAAAAAGGGAGGTGAGGAGAAGTTATCCTTCCTTGCACAGTCTCTGTTGTCTCCCAGTCTCAGTGATTAATCAGGGGGCAGCCCAGGCCCACCCTCTACTCAGGGCTCAAGCCCAGGGACCCTAATAGTATTAGCTATGGTAGCTGACCTTTTAGAAACATGACACATACAATTCCCTGGGCTACTTCCCCCACAGCAGCCCTCGCTTCCTCAAGCTCCACTTCACCCTTACCTCAGAGCCTCCTTCCTTACAACTGATATGGTGTGTACTACTCAGCCTCTCCCACAGCTCCTGACATACACACCCACCTGACTAACTGGGAGGCTTTTAACTAGTTTCAGCCACCCCCTGATTGGCTTCAGGTGTCCCAATCAACCTAGCATTCTCCCTGCCTTGTAGAAAGTTCTTAATTGGCCCCAGGTGTCTTAATTGACCTGGAGCAGCTGCCATTTCACTTATCCTGGTACCAGGGATTTGTTTAGCCTGGAGCTAATATATCTATCTCCCACTACTTTTCTATAGCCATCTGGCCTTGCCCCCATCACAGCTGGAAGAAGAATTAAGAAGATGTAAGTAAAATAGGGCTGGGATAGCTTTAATGTATACCTCCTTCTAGATCCTCAGCATGATGTCAGTAGACTGGTTCAAAGGGAGCCTGAGGTAGCTTGAGTGTAAGGCCATCTTAAGAATACATGTCTCTGACTTTGGCCTATAGACTTTGCATTTTTGGCAATTGTAATTCATCTGTATTTTGTTTTTCCTATTGTTAAACATGATTTTGTCCTATCTATTTTTCTTTACTTGCTCTTTGTTGTCTCTTTGCTGCCTTTTCCCAATTACTTAGGCAGTGACAGATTAGAAAGCAAAGATGGAAACGACCAGTTAGATCATCCAGTGCATTTCCCTGCCAATGCAGGATTGTTACGTATATTTGCTATTGTTTTGTCCAGTATACTTTTAAATGAACTCTACTGCTTGGACCAAATTCTACCTCCATTAACACCCTGTGCAACCCTAATTGTAACAATGGAGTTGCACAGGGCATAATGTATAGAGACGAGTGAAGGACCTAGCTAAAATTGGCTGCCTAGAAAAGATGGGCTTTAAGGCTGAACAAAATTTCACTGGTAACCACAAAGAGAGAAATCAGCTGAAGACTGAATACTAATAGAGTATTACTTGATAGGAGAACATTAGTATGAAAAGAACTTGGTATGAATGGTGTATGCATTTTGGTAACCTGAACTTTCATAAAGAAAATCCACAGTACAGGTCTGAACTATACTTAGCTAAGGTGGTTTGAGAATAATAATCTAGGGTTGTGGTAGGGTTTATTTTAGAGAGATTCTGTGAATTTCTGACAAGATTTTATTAAAATAGTAATTCTAGCTTTCCTTCTTTTACTTGCTGTAGTGCTTCAGTGTTTTCAAGCCTGATCCAAAGCCTAAAAATTACCTGGGATCATTCCATCGCTGACCAGAAAGGTCAGTTGCTGGGTGAATATTTCTACAAAGTACTAGACTAAGGGTATGTCTATACGGAGAGTTAGTGTGCAGCAAGCCAGGGTGTGACTGTATGGTGGTCTAGCTTGCCACTTACTAACTGGCCATGTGGACCCTGCTACTGTGCACTAAAGGTTCCCTAGTGGACATTGACATACTCCCTTTTCAAACAGGAGTATGTCAATTTGCACTAAAGAACTTTTCATGTGTTTGTAGCAGGGCCCTTACAGTCAGTCAGTGCATGGCAAACTAGTGCACTGGAGAGTCAAATGCTGGCTTGCCATGCAGTAACTCTGTGTCGACAAGCCCTTTCAAATAATTCTCTGGTCTTGTTGGAGATACGGTAGCTTGATACGCTGAATAATTGATAAAACCACATGGAGCTGCTTTAAAGTGATTAATATGGGTATTAACGGGCATGTAGCTGTTACAGGAGGTTTCATTGTAATATTTAAGGCTGGTACAGTGATCTCAATAAGGAAGCCGAGTTAGAATGAGGAGGTAAATCTCTCTGGTAGGATTCAACAAATGTGGCATCCACTACAAAAGGTATGTATGGCTGCATTGCTCCTTCTCAGTTACAGCATGGCTCGGAATTGCTAACTGTAGCGAGGTGATGTTGATAAAGAAAGATGATGATGACAAGTTAAGGTGGGAAATATGGCTTATCTGTCAGTATTCAGCAGTTACTTGTTACAGTGACTGACCCAATGCTGCCAGTTTGATCTGCAGCTCTTGCTTCTCCTGTTACCTGCTGACAAATAGCCAATTGTGAAACTTTTCCATGGCAGCTATTCCAAAGTTCAGTTGTGTTCCACAAGCTACTATTGGTTGCTGATTGCTATGGCAATAACTATTTCCCTGGCAGACAAGCCTATCTGTTTACTTATGGAAATATATTAATGCATCTTTATTCAAAGACACACACACCTTTTTATTTGTAATATTTAAATGAGATTTATTTTAACAACCCCCTTCCTACTATATTAATTTGATGTGATCAGCTGTGTCCAATCACGGTGTTGCTAATTTCATCCAGTTTCATTCCCTCTTTCTCCTATTCCACAGTCTTCTCAGCTCTCACTGTGGCTCAGCCAGCAACACTCTTGTTCCTGTGTAAGAAGAATGTGGTTTCAGGTCCCATATCAGCAAGAGCTGATTAGGGTTAAATGGGATTCAGATCCCCAATCCCCTAG
This sequence comes from Eretmochelys imbricata, assembly GCF_965152235.1. Classification (NCBI taxonomy): domain Eukaryota; kingdom Metazoa; phylum Chordata; order Testudines; family Cheloniidae; genus Eretmochelys; species Eretmochelys imbricata. Next base: position 96,546,006 of record NC_135574.1, read on the forward strand.
ATTTGGGGCTCCACCTCCTGGGCTGGCTCAAACCACCCACTCTGGGGATGGTTTCTCCCTCCTCCCTCACTAGATCAGAGGGACTCTTATCTTTCTGTAGCTTAGGGGTGGCCAAACTGTGGCTGGCGAGCCACATGTGGCTCTTTTACCGTTAAAGTGCAGCTCATGGAGTCCCCCATGCCCCTCCCCCATTCTGTACTTGGGGGGTAGGTGGAGCTTGGGACCTCTGCCTTGCAGTGGGGTGGTAAGGAAGGGGCTTCAGGCCTGCAGGGTGCACCTGCTGGGGGCTCGGGGCTTCAGCAGGAGTGGGGCTGAAGCCCAAGCCCCGGCAGGTGCCTCTCAGTCAGAGCTGAAGCCCTGAGCCCTGGCAGGCCCTCCTTCAGAGCTGAAACCCCTTCTGAAGATTGTCATATGCGGGTCGGAGGATCAGTAAGTTTGGCTACCCCTGCTATAGCTCCTGTGTCCTTGATATTCCTTTCAAGTGAAGCAAACAAGCCCTTCCCACTAGGTAACTTGCCTGGAGCAATCAGTTGTACACTAGCAGCCACCTACTACACCGTTTCTGATTTACTGCCCTGTCCATGGCCCTCCATTTGTGGGGCCTAGATTCCAAGACTTTTGCCCTATTCTTCCCCTGCACAAGAGGGCAACTGATCATATCCAGTCATGCTAATCCAGTACCAAGTAGGAGTTGCACTCCTGATGCTGTTCTCTATGGGAGGTGTTAAGCTAGAGTCCCTTTGGTATAAATATTTACAGACACTTGCTACCATAATATCTAAATGTCAAATATTCTGGCTATATGGGTAGGTGTTTAAAGATCCCACCACTTCTTTTTGAAAAGATGAGAGGTAACCACATGTTCTAGTCCACCTTTTTTCTCCTGTTAAAACAAGTTCTGATGTCCAAGGCTTGGGCATTATTGCCTGCTGTAACAGGCTACTGGCACTGAATAATTTATTTGTATAAATAGATTGAGAATTGGCATATAACTGGCTCTTCATTAAACTTAACTCCCTTGTTCCACTGACTAGAATTTGATAGCTTGACAGTGTTAGAAAACAGACAATAGTTCATTGAACTGCACAGGATTTGAGCATCTTTACTTCATTTCTGAAAGAACACAGGCAATGAAACCACCAGCTTTATACATAAGTCAATATGAGTTTATTCTTTCCTTGGAGTTTACCAATAGCGTTCACTAACATCTCCATTTCTGCTAACATTTTCTTTATGACTACTTAATGCTGATGCTCCTGGGTGAGTCATCACGATCAGGGATTACACCAGTGATCACCAGGTCTTAGTGTATGAGACTCTCTAGCCTGAGCTGAAAGAACCCATTTTCTTTGCCAGGGCTGTAGCAGGCTCATCAACCTCTATGGGACTTAGTCACCACTAGAGGGAGACAGAGCACCACAAGATGTGGGCATGGCTTGCAGCTGTTAAAGCTGTAACAAATATTTTCCATCAGCAAGATAGCTGTCACCACAACAATTAGCTCAGAAAGGTCATTTGTAATAGACCTTTTATTTTCAATTTTATTTCAGTACATTGGTGCTCAGAAGTGTTTTGAAGAATTGAAATGCTTCCTGTTTCAGTTGTTGGTCTGAGTCCCTTTATATGTCTCAGGTCCTTTTCTATTAGTGGGTCTTTCTGGGTAGGCTGCCTTTGATTGAAGGTCACACAGGCAAACCTGTTTTTCATATCTTCTCCAAAAGGAAGTCCTAAGTACCTAAGTCACAGCATTTACTGTTAGTTTTTTCCATTTCTGCCAGAAAGTGGTGTGCACCTTCCTGCCATTTCAGACTGATTATATATTTCTCTGCACTACATGGGCGTTGTGGATTAAATACATTTTGCCTTCAGAGTCTGTATCTAAAAACTCTGCAATACTTTGAGATTGAACCACTGATCTTCTCGTCAGGCTTCTGACTTTGGAGTCTGTCACAGCACTCCCACTTTTGTGCCTGCACCCTGTGTTCAGGCTAGTATAATAAAGAGTCCCACCACCTTCTTCTGTGGTTTCACCTTTGTGTTTTTATTTACAGTGTTCTTGTGCAGTCCCAATTCCCACAACAACAATCACACCACAGACCCTTCCAGGGTCTTCTGGCCCTTGAGGTTCCTTCCAGTAGGTAAGGAGATAGAGAAACAGCCCTCCTGTCTCCTCCCGGCCATCCCCTCACTGAGGTTTTCCCAGGGCTTTTCTAGCCCTCCCAGTCTTTAGCCCAGCTGTTCCCACTCGGCCCAGCTTGTTGCTCTGAGCTAGCCCTCATTAGGGCTTACAGCTGGGCTCCCTGCTGCATACCCATGTCTCTCTACATGGCCTTTTGACCAGAGAGCCGTCTGCAGCCAGCATTTTAGGAGGGCTTTAAAAGGGGTTTTACCCCTGCCCTGCCACAGAGCCATAAACTGAACAGTGTTCTATTTAAGCTGTAGCCTCACTGGCAACAGAAATGCGCTACTCTTTGCACATATTGAGCCAGATTCCACCCCAAACAGCAGCTCCTTTATGATCACAGAATCATAGACTTTAAGGTCAGAAAGGACCATTATGATAGTCTAGTCTGACCTCCTGCACAATGCAGGCCACAGAATCTCACCCACCCACTCCTGTAACAAACTTCTAATCTTATGTCTGAGCTACTGAAGTCCTCAAATCATGGTTTAAAAACTTCAAGGTTCAGAGAATCCTCCAGCAAGTGACCTGTGCCCCACGCTGCAGAGGAAGGCGAAATCCCCCCAGGCCTCTGCCAATCTGCCCTGGAGGAAAATTCCTTCCCGATCCCAGATATGGCGATCAGCTAAACACTGAGCATGTGGGCAAGACTCATCAGCCAGACACCCAGGAAAGAATTTTCTGAAGTAACTCAGATCCTACCCCATCTAACATCCCACCACAGGCCATCTACCGCTAATAGTTGAAGATCAATTAATTGCCAAAATTAGGCTATCCCTCATATCATCCCTTCCATAAACTTATCAAGCTTAGTCTTGAAGCCAGATATGTCTTTTGCCCCCACTAGCTTCCCTTGGAAGGCTGTTCCAGAACTTCACTCCTCTGATGGTTAGGAACCTTCATCTAATTTCAAGTCTAAACTTCCTGATGGCCAGTTTATATCCATTTGTTCTTGTGTCCACATTGGTACTGAGCTTAAATAATTCTTCTCCCTCCATGTTATTTATCCCTCTGATATATTAATAGAGAGCAATCATATCTCCTCTCAGCCTTCTTTTAGTTAGGCTAAACAAGCCAAGCTCTTTGAGTCTCCTTTCATAAAACAGGTTTTCCATTCCTCGGATCATCCTAGTAGCCCTTCTCTGTACCTGTTCCAGTTTGAATTCATCCTTAACATGGGAGACCAGAACTGCACACAATATTCCAGATGAGGTCTCACCAGTGCCTTGTATAACGGTACTAACACCTCCTTATCCCTACTGGAAATACCTCGCCTGATGCATCCCAAGACCGCATTAGCTTTTTTCACCACCATCACATTGGCGACTCATAGTCATCCTGTGATCAACCAATACTCCGAGGACCACCTCCTCCTCTGTTACTTCCAAGTGATGCACCCCCAGTTTATAAAAAAAAATTCTTATTAATCCCTAAATGCATGACCTTGCACTTTTCACTATTAAATTTCATCCTATTACTATTACTCCAGTTTACAAGGTCATCCAGATCTTCCTGTATTATATCCCAGTCCTTCTCTGTATTGGCAATACTTCCCAGCTTTGTGTCCCTCAAACTTTATTAGCACATTCCCTCTTTTTGTGCCAAGGTCAGTAATAAAAAGATTAAATAAGATTGGTCCCAAAACTGATCCCTGAGGAACTCCACTAGTAACCTCCTTCCAGCCTTTCAGTGTGACCCATTGTAGTCTCCCCTTTAACCAGTTCCTTATCCACCTTTCAGTTTTCATATTGATCCCCATCTTTTCCAATTTAGCTAATAATTCCCCATGTGAAACCGTATCAAATGCCTTCCTGAAATCGAGGTAAATTAGATCCACTGCATTTCCTTTGTCTAAAAAGTCTGTTACCATCTCAAAGAAGGAGATCAGGTTGGTTTGACATGATCTACCTTTTGTAAAACCATGTTGTATTTTGTCCCAATCACCATTGACTTCAATGTCCTTAACTACTTTCTCCTTCAGAATTTTTTCCAAGACCTTGCATACTACAGATGTCAAACTAACAGGCCTGTTGTTACCTGGATCCCTTTTTCCCCCTTTCTTAAAAATAGGAACTATGTTAGCAATTCTCCAGTCATTCGGTACTAACCCTGAGTTTAGAGATTAATTAAAAAATTTTGCTAATGGGCTTGCAATTTCATGTGCCAGTTCCTTTAATATTCTTGGATGAAGATTATCTGGGTCCCCCCCGATTTAGTCCCATTTAGCAGTTCAAGTTTGGCTTCTACCTCGGATGTGGTAATATCTACCTCCATATCCTCCTTCCCATTTGTTGTCCTACCATTATCCCTAAGCTCCTCATTAGCCTTATTAAAGAATGACGCAAATTATTTGTTTAGATATTGGGCCTTGCCTAGATTATCCTTAACCTCCACTCCATCCCCAGTGCTTAGCGGTCCTACTTCTTCTTTTTTTGTTTTCTTATTTATATGGCTATAGAACCTTTTACTATTGGTTTTATTTCCCTTTGCAAGGTCCAACTCTACATGGCTTTTGGCCTTTCTCACTTTATCCCTACATGTTCTGACCTCAATAAGGTAGCTTTCCTTGCTAATCCCTCGCATCTTCAACTCCTTGTAGGCTTTCTGCTTTTTCTTAATCACCTCTCTGAGATGCTTGCTCATCCAGCTTGGTCTACAACTCCTGCCTATGAATTTTTTTCCCCTTTCTTGGGATGCAGGCTTCTGATAGTTTCTGCAACTTTGACTTGAAGTAATTCCAGGCCTCCTCCGCCTTTATATCCACAAGTTCTTCAGTCCAATCCACTTCCCTAACTAATTTCCTTAATTTTTTAAAGTTAGCTCTTTTGAAATCAAAAACCCTAGTCACAGATCTTTTTTTGTTTATCCTTCCATTTAGTTTGAACTAAACTAGCTCATGATCGCTCGAACCAAGGTTGTCCCCTACAACCGTTTCTTCTATGAGGTCCTCACTACTCACCAAAACCAAATCTAAAATGGCATCCCCTCTTGTTCGTTCAGCAACTACTTGGTGGAGGAATCCATCAGCTATCGCATCCAGGAAAATCTGAGCCCTATGATTATTACTAGCACTTGTCCTCCAGTCTATATCTGGGAAGTTAAAGTCTCCCATGATCACACAATTCCCATTAGTATTTACTTCATTAAAAACATTAAAGAGGTTTCTATCCATATCCCGATCGGATCCCGGTGGTCTATACCACACCCCAAGCACTATCCCAGGGCAGGCTCTAGTAGCTTTCTCCCCCAGTGTGATTTTTGCCCAGACAGACTCTGTTTTATCCATTCCACCACTTATTTCTTTACAGTCTACCTCATCATTGATATATAATGCTACTCCACCACCTTTGCCTTTATTTCTATCTTTCCTAAACAGCACATACCCTTCAATACCCATACTCCAGTCATGACTACTATTCCACCATGTTTCTGTTATCCCTGTAATATCTGGTTTCACTTCCTGCACCAGTAGCTCTAGTTCCTCCATTTTGTTACCTAGGCTCCTCGCATTAGTGTACAAACATCTTAATTTTTGCTGTTTGGCCTCGCTCACATTCTCTACCTGATTAGGCACAGACATTCTACGGCCAGTATCACCTATTAGACTGGTATGTGCACTGCCCTTCCTCCTGATGTCCATTCTCCTACCCACGGCTGTATCCTTTCTTACTTCATTTTTGTCCCTCTCCATGTTAAAATCCGGCGTGGAGATTATCTGGGCATCTCCCAAACCATCTCCCCCAGATTCCTAGTTTAATGATGCTCTGGTGTAAAGAGGATGGAAACAGCCCCTGCAGAATCTCTCTCCTTGTGGGGAGATTCACTGCCTGGCATTGAGCTGATGTCATTGCTTCATGCCAAACCTCCTCCTGTAACCCTAATGTGGGATACTATAAGGATATGCCAGAAACCAGAGCCAACAGTGACTTAAACTACCTTTGCCCCATCCATCTGGTTCTGCTCTCTGTGCAGAGGAACCTGGCTTATTCGTTCCATTTAGCATCATCACCAGATTGCTCCATCTTCAAATGGAACCATTGTTTTAATTTCATGAAGATCCAGACATTCATAGAAGTACAATATTTATTGGCAAAAAGAAAAGGAGTACTTGTGGCACCTTAGAGACTAACCAATTTATTTGAGCATGAGCTTTCGTGAGCTACAGCTCACTTCATCTGATGAAGTGAGCTGTAGCTCACGAAAGCTCATGCTCAAATAAATTGGTTAGTCTCTAAGGTGCCACAAGTACTCCTTTTCTTTTTGCGAATACAGACTAACACGGCTGTTACTCTGAAACCTGTCAATATTTATTGGCTTTTCCATTTTGATTCTTGAGGTACCTATGTCAGAAAATCACTGCACCGTAGGAAACTCTGATTAGACTGTAATATCACATATTCGTGTTAACTTCCATATGCTGCTAGCTCTGTGTAGGCCAAATTATGTATGTTCCTGGTGAAAAGGTTTCCTTCAGCCACAGAGTGCTTTTGTGATATTGGTCTTTGCACAATAACCTTGCGCATCTTTGTGAATCCCAGCACGCAACCTTCTGGGGTGGTTTTCACCATACACTAGCATACTGGAAATCAAAGAAAAGCCTGTTGGAGAATCAGTGTTATCAGAACTTGTTCAGGGTTCCTTAGCAATAGACTCTGGAGATACTAATCAGTAAGGTAGGGGAAAGTGATTGCCTGACTAGAAGAAGTGTGCATTCATCTGTTAGGCAGGGAGTTCAGGACTTTTGAAGGATGGCTGGCTTAGTCATTGGCTTGGCAGGCAGTAAAAGCCTAATAATAGGGCAAGATAGGTAGGTTGGCTCCCATAATCTATATGGCTAGAAGACTGATGATGAATTCCAAGTTTAAAGAAACCAGAGCTGAACCTTGGGAATAAAAAGTTGTTTACAGTACATAAGGTACAATTTATTGAATATTGTCGTTAGTCGTAGAATAACAACTTAGTGGACTGTTTCCTGGCCAGTACCAGGCCCCATCAAAGATCAAGAATATTGTTTGCGCATTCACAGTATTGCCTCATTCTTTCTGCTTTCATATATATATATATATATATATATATATATAGATAGATAGGTTTTTATACCCCGCTTCTCTGACTCTGCTTCTTTTCCCATGTCTGCTTTCTTCCCACTCTATCCCCTCCTCCTTTTCCGCTGGTCATTGTGTTAACAAACTTAATTGTTTTGTGCTGAACTCTTAAAATACAGATTTATAAATAGCCACAAACCAACCACCATTTTTTTGCTTCCAAATTCTGGGCCAAATTAACTGCTGGCACAAGTAGGCACAACTCCACTGAGTAGAGTGGAATTGCACCTGCCTATGCCAGCAAGTGCAATTCTGGTCCTCTGTCTTGGAGGAAAAAAGGCATCTTTCTGCTGACAACATCCAGCGGAGAAAAAGGGGCAGAGATTAGGCCTGTAGAAAGCCCAGACCATCATCAGAATATTGCCAGCAGGACCAGAACATAAACATGCCCTTATTATTGCAGTGCTGACATCTAATCAGTTAGAGCATACTGAGAGATAGATGAATGTAAGATTGTCACTTGATCGGCATGTTGTGTGTCCTGTCCATAATGTCGAAGGGCAAAAGGATGGTGGCTGCTGGTGACTGATCAAGTGGAGTGGCAGGTGCAGTATTCCTGGCGGGAAATCACCCCTTCCCTTTTCAGTAAGAATAATTTACAATGATTATATTGTTAATGGCAATATTATTGTCTGCCATTTTGCACCTATAATAGATAAGCATGGCTACAGTTCTCTATGAGGGTTCTGGTCATATTATAAATCGTGAGTGGACTTGATACTGATAAATGACCCTGATACTGAGCACCTGCGGTGCCCACTGATTTTAAATACTTCTCATGATCAGATTCTTATGCCAAAATCCTGATCCAGTTGAAGTACGTGTCAGTACTCACACACAGAATTCAGTGCGAACTTTAAGAGGTGTGTCACCAAACCCCACTCTGCATAGTTTAAACATATTTTAGTACGTAAGACAACTTCCTGCATAGCATCTGTATATACATCTTGCAAGGCTCATGATGACCAATGTGATATAAGCTTTTATTTGATACTTTACATGATATGATTTATAGATAAGTACTACAAAAGCAATGTGTTAGGTGTAGTGAGTTTGTCAGGCCTGGCAGGAGACGTTGTTACAGAAGAGTGAACCACCAATGGGCCTCTGCATCATACAAGCCAATTATTGTACTTCAGAAGTAGTGAAATGAGATTGATTAAAAATTTTTTGTTTTCACACTCACAGCAAATATTTTAAAGAAATAGTTTAACAAAAAGTTTGAAAATCCTACATTAATTAAAGAGAAAATTAATGATTTTTAAAAGAACATACCCATAAAAATGGTAAATAACATTAGAGTGGTTTCCATTATAGCAATAGCTCTGTTGCCATTTTCATGACCATCAGTTTTATTCAGGGCTAACACTTCAGAAACAAAAAGAAAAAGGAGTACTAGTGGCACCTTCGAGACTAACCAATTTATTTGAGCATAAGCTTTCGTGAGCTACAGCTCACTTCATCAGATGCATTCAGTGGAAACATGTACTCAGACCAGAAACAAACATCGTTCTGTGAATTAAAAAAAAGCTGATTTTTAAGTTGCAGAAGGCTGATTACAAAGTAATAGATTTTTCCTGGGCACCTGTGTGCGCGTGTGCTCCTGTGAGAGACCTGGTTGTTTTGCATTTGGAAGTTCTACTTGAACACAAATCGCTTTTCAAAGTTATTTCCTAAGGGGTTTTGTGATACTTACATTCTGTTCTGCTCTGGTAGTATGGGATAATCTGGGTGCCAAAAATATGGTAGTCAGATTCTGATCTCAATTACAGTGGTGAAAATCAGGAGTAATCCTATGGAGTTAGAGCAAGTGAGATCAGCATCTGGCCTGGAATTTGCATGAGAGAACTCCACAGCTTTTTTGGAAGACAAATAAATATAGTGCCAGATTCCCAGCTGGTGTAAATCAGCATAGCTCCATTGAAATTAATTAAGCTTTGCCGATTACTCAGGTTGATGATGATTAATGCCATAAAATCTATTAGCTGTATAGTGCATGTTCTTAAAATTCTCTAGTTTCATATTTCCAAAAGTGATAGAGCTCCCCCAATCTCAGATGACAATACAGCTAACATTTAATACAAAGAAAAAAATCAAAGGAAGTTTTGTAGGATAGGGCTAGGGGGTTGGAATGAGGATGGAGATTTTAGAGCTAGCTGGATTTCCTGACTTTTGTCAGGATAAGTGAGACTTTGCATGTTACTGTAATTTAGACATTTTCAGTTTGTGCTTTTTCAGGATTATTTCACTAAAACCAAAGGCAATTGAACCATTTTGTAAATAATTAACATTGCCCTATAATTCAATGTAGCTCTGCTGCATAAACAAGAGATTCTTCTGTGTAATTTAGGTCAAATTTAACATGTAATACGAGGGGCCCAGGATATAGTTCAAGGGGTGTGAACTGCATCAGAAGGAATGGATTCATTTAAAATTAAATTTGATCCAAAGCATCTGATTTTAATAATTGGAAAATTGCAGACTGAGACCTAGAGTTACAATGTATTGGCAACTTTTGTATTTTTATGCACAATTTTGCTAGTATAACAAGTTCTGATGTGCAGCTTTGCCTGTCCTTGAATCCAGGGAGCAGGATATGTGCACCCAAAGGCTCAATTAGTGCCCCTTGCATTTACTATGTATAAAGTGCAGTCTTTACTTGCACTAGGCAGACCTCTCAAATACTTACATTCAAAATGTGCACTATCAAAACTACATGTTCATGAATAACGTCCATTTATCATCAAGCTGTATAAATTTATAGCAGATAACAGTCTGGTAGATAGTATATTATCTGCTTTCATCACTGTCACATATTGATCTTGTGAAATGAAAGCCTTGCCATGAATATGGATATGTCATAAAAATTTGCCAGGCATAAATTAACCATGAGCAATATTGTGAAATGGCTTTCAGTACAGCTAGTTACAGCTCGGTTGTATGACATGCACCTGGTACAAAAACTTTATTTTTAACATCTTGCCAGTTTAAGTCATACCATATCTTCACAAAAAGGAAAATCTGAACATAATATTTGGGGGTGTATTAAATTATTTTTATATTCTTCATTAATTGCGTGTGTAAAAATGGAAATCTTTATAGCTGGAGTAATTAGATTTATGTGGCACATTATAAAATGATAAGCCTTTGAATTAAGGAACACACTAAAATGATTTAAATCTGAACCTTGATAAATTCATTTTCAATAGACTCCCAAACTTGGGGCCAAGTAATTTTTATCTTGATTTTAAAATAGCTGGTCAGTTTGTTTGTTTTTTTCCTCAGAGAACTAGAAAATGTACATCATCTTAATCAGATAATTTTCTTACAGTGCAGGATGGAAAAGATCAACACAAGTTTAAATCTTATGTAAAATAAATAATAACACAACTCATGTTACTTTAAATTATTGGGTTCTGTGCTTTGGCTCCCTTGCCTGACAGTGACACCTGCTGGGGCAAGCTAAGTCTTGGGATTGTTGGCTTGGAAGGTCTTGTCAGCAGCAGTTGAGCCCTGGGTGAATTGGAAACAGAAATGTTGTAGGTTCACCAAAATTCTATTGTTTTTGCCAAATGGTGTATGGAAAAGAAATGCTACCAGATGTTCTTATGTTATTAATATTATTACAAATGATACTCCCTATGGGCTAGAATCCAGCTCCTGGGGCATCTGGATTGCACATGGCTGAGGAGAAAGTGCAGGGAATCTACTTCCTCCCCACATCTTGCATATCTGTGAAGGAGGCCCAGCAGATTTCTGGTGTTTGAGTTCTGGAGTGCCAGTTGGAGGGGGCGTGCTAGCACTACCGGTGGGCCCAGGTGTCGTAACGTGGGAAGAGCCTTTATAAAGGCCCCGCTTCCCACCTCCCTTCACACTGGCTAGTAGCTCACTGGTAGCGGGGAATGCTGCATTCTTGCGGGAGGGTAGAGTAGTTGCAGCTTTGGAGTGCATGACATCAGTACCTCAGAGGGATTCTGCCTGCCTCTATCTTCTGAAGATGGTCACTCATCTGGGCCTCTGTTCCAGTTTCCTTTCTTGAACAGTGGTTGATCCTTCCCTTTGTGGCCCTGTTAACAGAGCGCATCCCTGGGTGTAGTTCTGGACATTGGCAAACTGCTGAAGACCGTCCACCTGAAGGAGAATCCCTCCCCCCGCCCCCACAAGGCCTGTCCCTTGTCAATACCCTGCCTGTCTCCACAGGCCTTCCACATGAGCTTCCCTCCTCTTGCAAAAGATAATGAGCCATCCACTTTCCACACACAGTCAAATCCATGCAGTGGTGAGGAAAGAGAAGAGTGTGTGGTGGGGAGAGCTGGGGAAGTTGTCTGAGGTGAAAGGAAATGTTCAAACCCCCTTCTCACCCTCCCATTCACACATCCCTGATGCCCATTAAGACCATCTTCTGGGCACCTTCTTTTCCCTCCCCTCCATGTAACAGCTCTCCTGATTTTTCACTTTGAAATTCTGGGCAGCCTAATCACTGAGGGAGCCAAGAGGACACGTTAGTGAGCCTGCAGGTTCTCTACAGTATAGCTGTAATATCATTACCGTACTTCACGTTATCATGGATATGATTATCACAGTTGGTTGTGCAGAGAGATATTATTAATCTCTGCTACTTCTGCTCTCACTTCAGGTCTTTTTAAATTAGAGACAGCAGGGCTGCATGCCAATATCTTGAAGTACCAGAGACAGAGAAAAGTAGGGTGACAATTAGAGATGGAAAATCCTCGACTATTTGCTAAACTATGTTATCCACCATTTGACAAGACCTAAGGCTCTGTGGAAAATATTCCTATTTCATGGAAAGTGAAACGTTGTACGGTTTCACCTTGAGTGGGTTTTTTTATTCTCTCCAACTGGACAGTTTTTGCTGGTGAAAATAGGATAGTATGGCACAGCTCGCATGTGGGTTTCCCCATAAACTTCACCATACTTGAGACATCAGGGATGCACCAAATGCTACACAGTATTCAGTGTGAACGCCAAACCATTGCTGCAGTGGCAATTATCCCATTATCTCCAAGCTAAGCCGGCTGTCAAGGAGCAAAGAAAGAATTAAAAAAACATGACAAGAAGAGCTGATGACATTCACGCATTAAAAAGCAATACAAGCACTAGGATGCTAATAACCACAGGATACCAGTATCTGTATATCTATAAAATGAGCTGTCATTATCTCCAATGTAAACAAGTGGAGCTAGGAAATTCAGACCATTGCAGCTGCGACTATTAAATGTATAAGACTGTATATTAAGACAGTGTATTATTAATGGTTATTAGATTGCAGTGCCATCCAAAATGTGCTAAGCCCTTCTCATGCACAGAGGAAGGCATAGTCCGTGCCCCAAATAGCTTACAGTCTAAAAAGAACAAAACATTTTGCTCCAAGGTCAGTTCTGATATAAGTGTATCCAACGCCACTGACTTCAGCTAACTGGCACCAGTGTTCCAGGTCTGAATTTAGCCGGTTACATTGTTTGGTTCCATTACCAAATGGAAGTGTTTAACTAAAGGGCATTAACTTGCGTGGAATATCTTTTCTCCTGAAACATTCCACTCCACTTGACCTTCCAAATGATGACTGCCCTTGCACATGTGCAGTGCAGAGGAATGGAGGGAACAACTTCCCTCACCCCAAAACATCCATAACATAGCTGGTTGAGCTCTCGCAGCACAGGGTGGGGACCAGCTAATGCTGCCAGCAAACACTACGTACCCCAGAGGAAATGAGTTTTAGATTTGGGAGCATGGAGCCACCTCGTCTAGTGGCCTCTGACCAGGAGGCCAGTGTTGGAGAAAGCACATGATGTATTTAAGTGGTGTAGTAATGGCTTCTATTGAGCATGCCCTCCCTAGTATCCCAGGAGGCATTGTGATACCACTGTTCTAGCCCTGTGTTTCCTCTCCTCCAAATCCTGCACACTAAGAGTCACAGCTGAGCCCTTAATGTTAAAACTTAAAGGGTGAAATCCTGGCCTCTTGAAATCAATGGCAAAGCTCCTATTGACTTCCACAGGGCCAGGATTGCACCCCAAATATATATGACAACCACTTATTGAAGAAACATAGCTTTCGCAGAGCATGCCTTTCTGTGCTATAGATATCTATTGGGGTGTGTGTCTATCATACTACATATAATAATAATTAATGTTCTGGGAGAACATATGCCTTTCTACTTCTTCCTCTCTCCTTTGCTACATCGGTGTGCAAGGCTTGTCCTGTGAAAAGTTCTGAAAGGTGATTCAAATTGAAGAGTCAAGGGAGTAGAGGTCTTGTCTTGTCTCACTTTCTTCTTGTGAAAGAGGGAGGGTATCTTTGGGAACTGAGCTACACTAGTATAGCTGTCTTTTTATCCTTTAATAAAAGTGATTTCAAATCTGCCCTTTCCTGCTCAGATCATGGTTAGAAGTGGAGCCAGTTTTGGTCCAAAACCATGATGAATAAAGAAATTGGGGTGAAATCAAGGCCCAGAAGGCAATAGGAGTTGTACCATTGATTTTGATAAGGCCTGGATTTCACCCACGCTGGATTGAAAGATGGTTTTTTCTTTCAAGGGTTGGGTGAAAAGATTAGGCTACATAACAAACAAATGGAGAGATGCAAGTTTTTGCTCCTTTCTGCCTCATACCATTGCCTAAAAATGCAGTAGTTTTCTGCTCCAAGTGGAAAATGAGCATCATTAATCACTGCCTGCAGCCTTGTCTTCTCTGAGGGTTTTCTTTTGGATTCATATAAATCTTGCTAATTAGCTGTAAAAATCATGAAAAGTTGACATCATGTTCTAATCATAAACTGCTCGGGCTATTGATGTTCATGTCACCTCTCGAATCCTTATTTCTATGTACAAATTACCAAGTCTCTGAAACCTTAGTAACTCCTCTCTTATGCTAGCAATGCTCAGGGTTTCAAACACAATGAATTGTTTTCAATAACTAAGTCATAACCATACACACATGAAAAAACATCGACACAGCAACAGCAGACACAGCGGCAGTTCCCCTGTCTGTTACAGAATATTAAAGATCCTTAGAGATAATTAAATGCAGGTTTCAAGTGTAAAAGCTGGCAGTCAGATCAGTAAACTCATTTTCTGTTTTCTAAGAAGCTAAGGAAGTTCTCCAATCAGTTGAGCAGGGAGGATATGGAACTGTAAGCACTACATTTAGACACCAGTTCTGACATGCTGGGAAGTATTTCTGAGGCAGCTTAACAGGTCCAAGACATTCAGGACACAGCTGTGAAATCAAACCTCAGTTGAATTCTTATCCAAATCATCATAAATGTGGTCAGCATCTGCTAAGATACTGGATAATAATAACTTGCTTAATTATCCTTTCTGTCTGTAATTTAGTCCGGACCAGCTTTGCTAGTGTTGGTAGCTGGTTTTTCCCAGCTCTTTTATGTTACTATAATCAATGAGTTAGGACCTTGGTGTATGTCTATGCATCTAATTTTCACGCTAAGCTTTAATGCTATTTTACATTGTCAAAATAAACTTTCTTTGCTTTTCCAAGTTTTGTTTCAATACTTTCAAAGTAAACATTTTGCTTATGAAAGTGAAAAAGACTGTGTCCTTTTACTGATCCTTTCTCCTCATAACAGTTCAGTTTTGCAGAGCTGCTTTCAAATGTGAGAGAAAACATTTTTTTTAAATATGACTTTTTTTAGTGCTCTTTAAAAGTCCTCTGTTTTAGACACAGAGAAGGCGCAACCCAGTAATCTGTCAGTGTAAGATTTCTGTGGAAGTACTTCAATCTGAGCTGGTGGCGCTTCAGATCTTGGTAAAAGAAGATATTTTAGTCCCCATGTCCATTCAGTCCTTGGCATCTATGCTTAGACTCCCAATGAGGGTGCCAGTTAGTGCTATCTGCGATAGCATTGTGTGATATGAGCACTTGTCCATTGGGAACTGGACTGTAATTGACAGCATCACTGAGCAAATTTCAAAAAGGCCTTTGAACAACTGTTAGGCAGCTGCCAGTGTGGACTGGACTTGGAACAGGGGAAAATTTCCACAGGTCTCTAGATCCACTAGTTCAAATCCATCTAATTTCAGCAATGATAGAATAAATCTAAATAAGCTAATGGGCTATATGAAATGAATTGCCCAGTTCCTAACGAACAGGTATGCACATAGCAGAAATCACCATAGGGAGTAATATCTTGGTTAGCAGTCTCTACAGAAAGGCCCTAAATTTTGAATGAGCATAGATGCTAATCTGCCATCAGTCCTAAGGGTGCATGCTCCAGGCCAGGGGAGGGAGAGGCATATTAGTAAGGCAGAATTGGGGACGCTTGCTGTAATCATTCTGTGGATAAAATAAGAACATCCTTCTCTAGGGAGGTCATTTGTGCACCTTTCATGAGAGCCATATTTGCTAAAAATTTGATTTTTTTTTTTTTTAAAAATCACCCATCATAGATTATTGGTTCAGTTTTATTTTCTGAGTTGTTTTCAAGCAACAGTGAAAATTAAAAGCTGTCATAGTCAGATGATCAAGAGGCTTTACTTTAAATGACTCACCAATTAGTGTCTGTGGCTTTCAGCAACATTGCATTCTTGCCAATCACACTAGGTTTCAGCTTTCCCTCATATATAAATTACATACCCACAGTGATGTGTTTTGACTTATCCAACTGCTCCAGCTGAATGTCTTTGGATGAAATTTGGGGATAGATGAGAGCTACCTGACTCAGGATCAAGTCAGAAAAGACTGAGGTAATGATAGGTTGAAGAACCAACTAAAAGAGCTAGGAGAGAGTCAGTCAGTCAGTCTCTTTAAGAGAGAGTGTGTACCCGTGATTGAGTTCATGACTTTTTCGGGGTGGGGGGGGGGTCTTATTAAATGTACAGCTGCCTTTAGATGATCGAGAAGACACTGTGGTCAGGACTGCTTTTTTCCCATCTGTCTCTGGCTAGCTGGTTGTGGGTATTTTTTTTTTTGGATGCGACTAACTAGTATCATCAGTGGCTTTGTCATCTTGTGATTAAACTACTGCAAAGTGTTTAATACACTGTAAGGGACTTTGCTGTAAATTTATTTGGAAATTGGAGCTACTGCAAAATGCAGCTGACAAATTGTGTTGAGTATAGTACTGGAAACACAATATACCAGTGCTCTGCAATCTGCAGTTTTTGCCTGTTTGGGTTCCAGGTAGAGTTTAAGATGTTGATTTCAACTTATAAAGCTGTAGATGGTCTGATGCAAGAGATCGGTCTCTCCTTGTGAGACAGTGCTGAAGCTGGGGCCTGTGTGCATGTGTACCTATTCAGGAGCAACTTTGATGTATGAGAGAGGGAGCTGCTGGTAGGCTGTTCTCCATGAAGGCCCTCTCAGCTCTGGAATTCACTTTCCTCAGTCTGAAATAGCTCTGGTTTATAGACCTTTAAGTCACACTACAAATCCCATCTGTTTTTCCGGGCATTTACAGAGGGTTAAGGGCTTAGGGAATATAGGGTTAAGAGGCAACAAAGGCATTTATTTATTTGGCTAGCTGGTTCAATTGTATTTTTTTGAAGTATAATGTAATACTTGTAATTGCTGTGGAAGTGCATCTGGCAATTGGATCGGCACTGTTCTGTGTGCAATAAATTTAAATAAACTAAATAAAGAATGTTTGAGGGACTTATCACCTCATTTATTAATCAAATGAAACTTAAGAGCAACATAGTGTGACAAAGCTCTGTCCTTGTCTCCATGGGTCCCCCATTCCCTGGGAGATTTTGTAGCCTCAGGGGCTCACTGTGACCCTCCACATAGGCCTTCTCTCTAGAGGCAAGAGTCACAGCTTACTGAGCCATTTTCATCATAAGCCAGCAAAGGAGGTGAGGAGAAGCAACCCTCCTTCACAGTCTCTGTCTCAGTGATTAATTGGGGAAGGGAGGGGGGAGCCCAGGCCTGCCCTCTACTCCAGGCTCCAGCCCAGAGACCCTAATAGTAGCAGCTAGGGTAGCTGACTTTTTGGAAATAGGATGTGTACACTTCCCCACAGCAGCCCCCCTCTCAATAGCTCCTTCACCATTACCTCAGGGCCTCCTTCCTTGTGCCTGATATGGATTTGTACTGCTTAGTTCCTCCAACAGCATGGCTTCCTCCTACGGCTCCTGACATGAACACCTCACTGACTAACTGGGAGGATTTTAACTAGTTCCAGCCAGCCCTTGATTGGCTTCAAGTGTCCCAATCAACCTAGCTATCTCCACTCCTTTCTAGAAGGATCTTAATCAGCCCCAGGTATCCTGATTAACCTGGAGCAACTACCATTTGGTTACTAGGGTACCAGGGATTTGTTTAGCCTGGGGCTAACATACCTGTTCCTCACTCCTTTACTATAGCCATTTCTACCTATGTCCGGTCTTGTGAGGTATGCCAAAAAGTGGGAAAACACCAAGACCAGGTCAAAGCCCCTCTCCAACCACTCCCCATCATTGAAGTTCCATTTCAGCGGGTAGCTGTGGATATTCTGGGTCCTTTTCTGAAAAAGACACCCAGAGGAAAGCAGTACATACTGACTTTCATGGATTTTGCCACCCGATGGCCAGAAGCAGTAGTTCTAAGCAACACCAGGGCTAAAAGTGTGTGCCAGGCACTAGCAGACATTTTTGCCAGGGTAGGTTGGCCCTCCAACATCCTCACAGATGTAGGAACTAATTTCCTGGCAGGAACTATGGAAAGCCTTTGGGGTAAATCACTTGGTTGCCACTCCTTACCACCATCAAACAAATGGCATAGCGGAGAAGTTTAATGGAACTTTGGGGGCCACGATACGTAAATTCATAAATGAGCACTCCAATGATCGGGACCTAGTGTTGCAGCAGTTGCTCTTTGCCTACAGAGCTGTACCACACCCCAGTTTAGGGTTTTCACCATTTGAACTTGTATATGGCCATGAGGTTAAGGGGCCATTACAGTTGGTGAAGCAGCAATGGGAGGGATTTACACCTTCTCCAGGAACTAACATTCTGGACTTTATAACCAACCTACAAAACACCCTCTGAACCTCTCTAGCCCTTGTTAAAGAAGACCTACAGGATGCTCAAAAAGAGCAAAAAGCCTGGTATGATAAACATGCCAGAGAGCATTCCCTCAAAGTAGGGGACCAGGTCATGGTCTTAAAGGCGCTCCAGGCTCCTAAAATGGAAGTGTCATGGGAAGGGCCATTCACAGTCCAGGAGCACCTGGGAGCTGTTAATATCTCATAGCGTTTCCAACCGAAAGCCTAAGGTATACCATATTAATTCTCTAAAGCCCTTTTATTCCAGAGAATTAAAGGTTTGTCAGTTTACAGCCCAGGGAGGAGATGACACTGAGTGGCCTGAAGGTGTCTACTATGAAGGGAAAAGTGCTGGTGGCATGGAAGAGGTGAACCTCTCCATGACCCTTGGGCGTATGCAGTGACAGCAGATCCAGGAGCTGTGCAGTAGCTACGTGCCAACATTCTCAGCCACCCCAGGACTAACTGACTGGGCATACCACTCCATTGACACAGGTAATGCTCACCGAATTAAAGTCCAACCTTACCGGGTGTCTCCTCAAGCTAAAACGGCTATAGAACGGGAGATCCAGGATATGTTACAGATGGGTGTAATCCGCCCCTCTGGCAGTGCATGGGCATCTCCCAAACCAGATGGGGAAATAAGTTTTTGCGTGGACTACCGTAAGCTAAATGCTGTAACTCGCCCTGACAACTATCCAATGCCAAGCACAGATGAACTATTTGAGAAACTGGGACGGGCCCAGTTCATCTCTACCTTGGACTTAACCAAGGGATATTGGCAGGTACCACTAGATGAATCTGCCAAGGAAAGGTCAGCCTTCACTACCCTTGTTGGGCTGTATGAATTTAATGTACTCCCTTTCGGGCTGCGGAATGCACCTGCCACCTTCCAAAAACTTGTAGATGGTCTCCTAGCGAGATTAGGACAATATGCAGTTGCCTACCTTGACGATGTGGCCATATTTTCAGATTCCTGGCCAGAACACCTGGAACATCTAAAAAAAGTCTTCGAGCGCATAAGGGAGGCAGAACTAACTGTTAAGGCTAAGAAGTGTCAAATAGGCCTAAACAGAGTGACTTACCTTGGACAGCAGGTGGGTCAAGGAACTATCAACCCCCTACAGGCCAAAGTGTATGCTCTCCAAAAGCAGCCTGTCCCACAGTCAAAACAGGTTCAATCCTTCTTAGTCTTGGATGGTTATTACAGATGATTTGTACCGCAATACAGCCAAATCGCCACCCTACTGACAGACCTAACCAAAAAGAAACAGCCAAATGCTGTTCAGTGGACCGAAGAGTGTCAGAAGGCCTTTAACCAGTTTAAAGCGACACTCATGTCTGACCAAGGGCCCCAGACTTTGACAAACCAATCCTAGTAACCACAGATGTGTCCGAGCATGGTGTGGGAGCAGTTTTAATGCAGGAAGGACCAGATCAAGAATTCCACCCTGTAGTGTTTCTCAGCAAGAAGCTGTCTGAGAGGGAAAGCAACTGGTCAGTCAGTGAAAAAGAACGTTATGCCATTGTCTACGCTCTGGAAAAGCTACGCCCATATGTTTGGGGACGGCGTTTCCACCTGCAAACCAACCACGCTGTACTACAGTGGCTTCATACCGCCACGGGAAATAACAAAAAACATATTCGGTGGAGTTTAGCTCTAAGATTTTGATTTCGACATCCAGCACATCTCAGGAGCTTCTAACAAAGTGGCTGATGCACTCTCCCGTGAAAGTTTCCCAGAATCAACTGGTTAAAATAGTCCTTGAGATTTAGTCTTTATATACTTGGTAGTATATTTAGAGGTGCATGTGTCTTATTAACTCTGTTTTTTCCTAACACTCCAGGAAGAAATCCCAGCCAGCGTTTCACCCTATCTGTGATTTGGGGGGCGTGTCAAATATAAAGGGAAGGGTAAACACCTTTAAAATCCCTCCTGGCCAGAGGAAAAACCCTTTCACCTGTAAAGGGTTAAGAAGCTAGGACAACCTCTCTGGCATCTGATTCAAATCAGATTCAAAACAGAGAATCCCTCTAGTCAAAACCTTAGTTACAAAAAGACAAACAGGAATATCCATTCCATTCAGCACAGCTTATTTTCTCAGCCATTTAAACAAACAATCTACCACATATCTAGCTAGATTACTTACTAAGTTCTAAGACTCCATTCCTGTTCCGTCCCTGGCAAAAGCATCACCCAGACAGAGAGAGAGGTTTTGTTTCTCCCTCCCCCCAGCTTTTGAAAGTATCTTGTCTCCTCATTGGACAAGATACTTTCAAAAGCTGGGGGGAGGGAGAAACAAAACCTCTCTCTCTATCTGGGTGATGCTTTTGCCAGGGACAGAACAGGAATGGAGTCTTAGAACTTAGTAAGTAATCTAGCTAGATATGTGGTAGATTGTTTGTTTAAATGGCTGAGAAAATAAGCTGTGCTGAATGGAATGGATATTCCTGTTTGTCTTTTTGTAACTAAGGTTTTGACTAGAGGGATTCTCTGTTTTGAATCTGATTACCCTGTAAGGTATTTACCATCCTGATTTTACAGAGGTGATTCTTTTTCCTTTCTTCTATTAAAATTCTTCTAAGAAACTGAATGCTTTTTCATTGTTCTTAAGATCCAAGGGTTTGGGTCTGTGGTCACCTATGCAAATTGGTGAGGATTTTTATCAAACCTTCCCCAGAAAAGGGGGGGGTAACATTTGGGAGGATTTTGGGGGGGGGAAGATGTTTCCAAACGGACTCTTTCCTAATAAAATACCGATTAGATGTTTGGTGGTGGCAGCGAAAGTCCAAGGGCAAAAGGTAAAATAGTTTGTATCTTGGGGAAGTTTTAACCTAAGCTGGTAAAAGTAAGCTTAGGAGGTTTTCATGCAGGTCCCCACATCTGTACCCTAGCGTTCAGAGTGAGGAAGGAACTTTGACAAGGAGCTTAGAGCTTCAGTGTGGTCATAGAAAGTCCATATGCCCTGCAACACACCCAGAGGAGTTGGGGATTTTTTCCCCCTTCAGTGAGTTTGCACAGGTATCTGCAAGGGCATAGTTTGACTTACATTGCCAATTATGAAGACAATGAGGCACAAGATGGAAGCAACCCAACTTGACTGTCAGAGCCCAAGAT
Source organism: Eretmochelys imbricata (assembly GCF_965152235.1). Taxonomy (NCBI): domain Eukaryota; kingdom Metazoa; phylum Chordata; order Testudines; family Cheloniidae; genus Eretmochelys; species Eretmochelys imbricata. The sequence continues at coordinate 96,567,409 of NC_135574.1, forward strand.
GAGTTTGCTGGTGTTTTGACAATTAGGAAAAATACCTATTTATGTGTAAACTGTGCACCTTTTGATAGGGACATTGAGGACACACAATAACTGTAGAGTCCCATGATGCCATTTTTTCAGGGTCACCTTTCAAGACAGAACTGCCCTTTAAATGACAGGCCTAAACCCATATCAAATCCGTATTAGAGCTGAGATCCTGGCTCTCAGTCCTCGGCTTGCTCTGCTAATCCATGCTGAGATAAACCTATCTGAGGTGAAGAGGGAGCTTAGACATGAGGGGATTAGCAGGGAACCTGTCCTGACTTATTAATGGAAACTTTTGAAAACAGACAGCCATAGTAATTTGTTAATTTTTTCCCATGCAGAAACAATTTGTGTGCAGCAGAGTCATTCTCTGGAAACCATTTCTTGAATTTATCTTCTTTAATTATCACTTTTCTTTAACAGCATCTGGTTTTAATTTTTTATTAGAAAGTTTGCATGTTTGAACCAGGCCTGGGTCATGGTTCATTTTTCCTTGTTTCCATTTTCTACTGAGTTGGTTCTTCCCATGGAGGGAAGAGATTTAGCCTTGCTTTTTTTCCACCCAGTAGGCACAATAAATCATACAAATATTCTATTGTAACATTATTACCATGTAAGCATGCTCATGTACATATCCTGCAGCTTACTTAATATATTTACTTGGGGTTAGGAAGCCAAGCATTTTAAATAGCAGACTGGGTTCCTGTTGTGAAGATATACACATGGCTTATGGGAGGATGTACAGCTTGGCCAAGACTTTCAAAAGTGACAAGTGATTGATTACTTCAATGTTTGGGCACCCATCTTGGGACATCTTTAAAGGGGCCTGATTTTGAGAAGGTGAATGCTCAGCATTTTCTGAAACCTGGGCCCATGTAATGTGTCTGAGCTTGGGTACTCAAAAATGGAGGCACTTGGAATCACTTTTGAAAATCTTGGCCATTGCTTTCATGAGCAACTGTAGATAGAATAGTGAAGGTCTCTGTTGGCTGGGTAGCACATTCCTTCTCTGGTGTTTAAGGTCTGTTAAGTAACAAGGTGTTTCTTAGGCAATTCAGAAATCACACCCTTGTTGTAGTTGCTGCTGGTTCTGTGTACAAGGAACCCCCTCTTCTCTGGCATAAATGCTCTGATCATCAAAACAAATAATCATAACATCTCTTATAAACTAATCCACTGGAGAAAGCAGAAATATTATACTGGAAAATATTAAACAGCCTGTAACAAGAAGCAACTTGTTCCCAATCAGAGAGTGCAAAAAAAAGGGTATCCTTTATAAATTACAAATATGTGCTGCAAACATTTTAGAGCGAACTGGCAGAATCTAAGGACTAAACACAGAACCACAAAAGCAAGCTGCGTACCAGGGCTTCTGCCAGAAAGAAAAAATGTCAATGGCTGCTGAGGGTTCTCAGAGCTTTACAGGACTGTAGTCTCCTGCCAATGGTGCCTGCTTATTCCACATGCTGTATTTGGATCTACGGAGTATCCTTAGTTCAATAGGGTCTGCCTGTTTTCCCTATCGTGCAATGTTTTCTTCTGGTTGAGCAGAATTAAAGGATGAATTAAAGATGACGTAGCAGTCACTGGTCCTTAAAGATGTAAACCAGTGAATGGTTACTGCTGCCCTGTAAGGAATCTATGCTGCCTCACTGATGTATATACCTCACATCTACTTATGCTAATAGGTGTTTCGGGGTTCATCAAAAGGAGATGAAAGCGCTGACTGTGTGATTTCCCTTGTAATCTAGGGCTATGAAAAAACTGAAGACCAAGCACAAAGGTCTTTACTCAGTTTTTATTCAGGCACGTTCCCTCTGAAGTCAGTGGGCTTTGTCTGAGTAAGCAGTTCAGAATTTGGTCATAGATGAGGAGACTGCTAATCAATGTTCCCTCTATTTTTTTCCATCTATGAGTGGAATAAATTGTTATGTGCACTGAGGTATGTGTGGATGTGTGCCACCAGTAGAAACAAAAAACCTAGATATAATATATATATTTTTTAAAAAGTTAGCATTGGGATAATTATTCCAGCCAGGACAGGTTAGGCATTTTAGAACTTACTACTCAAAATTAAATTTAAGTATAACAAATAAAATTAAAAATAAAATGAAATGCATCGACCAGTCAAAACTTTAAAACACACTTTGAATGAATAAAATTACAGAGAATATACGTGCATTGCAGGAAGTACCAAGAAGTAACAATAATAATACAAGTATGCATTGGAAGTGAGTGTGACAAAGACGTGTGTGTGTGTGTGTGAGAGAGACAGACTGTGAGCTGGCTGCTGGGGAAGTCTCAGAAACCATGTACAGTCTCTTTAAGAAAGGCACTCACTCACTGTTCAGACCACAGCAGCTCCAAGTCCTGAACCAGGCTGTCCCCTCTCCCCTGCTCTGCGGAGATAGGGTACAGGGGCAGGAGTAGGGGGACACCCTAAATCAGCACCCCCTCCTCCTGCCTGCTCTGCACAGCCAGCAGGAGGGTCCTGGGAGCAGCTGCAGGATGGAGCAACATAGCTGCAAAGCAGTGGGGCGCGCACCTGAACACATGCTGCTGGATGTGCGCACTCCTAATCAACTGGGCGACACTTGAATCTCTCCAGGGCAGCCGCCCAACCATGCAGTTTAGATGGAACACAGCTGCTAATCCCAAAAAGAAATTAAGCAAAAGTTACAACCTAAGAGTCAATTTTAACTTGAGCCAGTTGTCATCACTGAGAGCTAGTTGCACTTCTGTCCCCTTCCTGGCCTGTCTGAATCCACCCATGCGGGTGTCAGACCTTGGGCCTCTCTCTCTCCTGAGGTGGAATTCCACAGCTCTCCCACTCAGACTGGGCCCTGGGCAACTGCGTCCTGTGTAGCAACCATGCCTACCCACCCGCTCTGACTGGGTTTGGCACATGTGGTTCTTCTCTTCTGTGACTAGTGGTGAGTAGTGATGAACAACCATCTTAAAAACCAGAGTATTGAAGTAGGAACAAAGCATTTAGAGAAAAGGATTTTAAAACAAACCGTCTAAGTACATGTCTATCTTACTTAAAGCCCTGCCTCCTTGGGTAGTGACCTTGGTAGGCCTAACTTCTTCAGACATCTCAACAGCTGCTTGTCTCAGTCTGCTTCCCCAAACAGCTCCTCAGTTTCTTTCTCTCCTCTGGAAAGAGAGGCCCTTTAAATTCATCCATAGTTTGTTCTTGTCAGTTCCTGAGCTTTGGCCTTGCTTGTCAAAACCAGTCCTACAGGCTCTGCAAGAAGTCAAGCCACAGTCCTCAGAGCCAATGTCTCTGCTGTTATGCCATAACAGCCCTCAAGTGTTTGTTTGCTGAGGGATGGCTTATCTTGAACCACTTCTCTCTTCCTGCTTGTTTTCTTTACAGCCCCCCATTAAACTAGACCAATGTTTGTACAGTAAACATCCCAGTAACTAGGGTAACATAGTATTCCTAAATTATTACAGAACTCCACATCTGTCACACCAGATAGACAATGAACAGCCAATTGACTTTTGATAGGGGTACTGTTAGTGATGTCTTTCTCATGTTGCAATTTCCAGATGACATGGTCACATTTTGGGGTGCAATTCAGAGCAGTGAGAGGTTGTGTCACAGCTTGTCCTGTAACCCTGAGCTCCTTACAATGCTCTGCCATGGTAGTTTCCTGTCTGGATGCTCCCAGCCAGCACACAAGTATGCACTGAGTGTCTATGCATTACGCAACCCTGGTTCAGCAACTTTGACTCCAGAAGCCTGCTTATTACACCACAGCCACTCTCTGAGCCTTGGTTACTACTAGCCAAGTGATGCTAACACACCCCAATCCCAAATTTCTCCACAGTCATCTGTCCTGAAATGTCCAGTCCTCTCCTGGAACATTCAGAGAAGTAATAAGATCCATTGTGCCTTTAAAGAGACACAGCAGTTTGTTGCTTTAACTGGAGTTAACAGTCACTTCAATTCAAACACAGCATTGGGTTTGTTTAGATTAAAAGTAAAACAAGTTTATTAACAAAAAGAGGATTTTAAGTGGGTTCCAGTGTAAGGGATAAAGTTAGAAATGGTTACAAGCAAATAAAAAAATGAAAACACACTTTAGTGACTAAGACTTAACAGAGCTACAGTCTTGGTTCAAGATAAGGTTCTTGCTACACTTCCATCCCCCAAGACTGACACACCCCCTGGGTCAGGACCTTCCACAAAGTTCGAAGTGCTCAGTTCCTTTGTCTTCTTAGGTGAAAGATAATTTGGGTTTCTTTGCCCCTCTCTTTTATAGTCCAGTGAACTTTTGAAATGTATCCTTCTCAAAGTTCAGTGCCCCTGCTGTGGGGAAATGTTCCATGGAGAAGGTTCCACCCTGGTTTCTTCCCTGCTCATGCTTTTTACAATGCAAATTGATCTGTCCCAGCAGCCTCTGATATGCCAATGAATGACCACTTGTCTATGATTGCCAATTGTCTGTTATGTCCCCTGGATGGAGGCATCATTGTTTACTTTGACTGGAAATAACTTGTTTACCCACTCCCCAGACTTGTCTGGTTCAACATATTTTAGTCCCATATTTTCTTCACATTCGTACAGTCCTTTGGGTGTTTACTGTACATACACCATATAAGATTATTAATGATCAGTGTATTATACTGGCTTTTCAATGATACCTTACATGACACATTAGATACAGACTATTAAGTGAATTGGGGTACATGAACAGATCAGGCCAGCTGGAACTCACTACCTGATACCAGAGCCCCTTCCCTTGCCTTTTGGCACTGGGATTTTTTTATTTTATTTTTTTTTTACGGTCACAATTATATTTAGTCACACATAAATAATGGATACGAAACAACATATACACACATACCCTCTGAATATTCTACTCAAACTGTGAACAAACAATCCATAGTCTGCAATTTCTTCAAAGGTTTTATTGAAAAATTTTAAATAGGGAACACATTTGGACAAACTATGGACAATTTATACACCAAAAGAGCAGATATATTTGCCAAATAAATAATTGTGTATAGTTCACCCAGCTCTCTAAGCCCTGTTGTCATAAATATAAAGGGAAGGGTAAACCCCTTTGAAATCCCTCCTGGCCAGGGGAAAGCTCCTCTCACCTGGAAAGGGTTAAGAAGCTAAAGGTAACCTCGCTGGCACCTGACCAAAATGACCAATGAGGAGACAAGATACTTTCAAAAGCTGGGAGGAGGGAGAGAAACAAAGGGTCTGTGTGTCTGTCTATATGCTGGTTTTTCTGCCGGGGATAGACCAGGAACGGAGTCTTGGGACTTTTAGTAAATAATCTAGCTAGGTATGTGTTAGATTATGATTTCTTTAAATGGCTGAGAAAATAATTGTGCTGAATAGAATAACTATTTCTGTCTGTGTATCTTTTTTGTAACTTAAGGTTTTGTCTAGAGGGGTTCTCTATGTTTTTGAATCTAATTACCCTGTAAGATATCTACCATCCTGATTTTACAGGGGGGATTTCTTTATTTCTATTTACTTCTATTTTTATTAAAAGTCTTCTTGTAAGAAACTGAATGCTTTTTCATTGTTCTCAGATCCAAGGGTTTGGGTCTGTGGTCACCTATGCAAATTGGTGAGGCTTTTTATCCAACATTTCCCAGGAAAGGGGGGGTGCAAGTGTTGGGAGGATTGTTCATTGTTCTTAAGATCCAAGGGTCTGGGTCTGTAGTCACCTAGGCAAATTGGTGAGGCTTTTTACCAAACCTTCTCCAGGAAGTGGGGTGCAAGGTTTTGGGAAGTATTTTGGGGGGAAAGACGCGTCCAAACAGCTCTTCCCCAGTAACCAGTATTAGTTTGGTGGTGGTAGCGGCCAATCCAAGGACGACAGGTGGAATATTTTGTACCTTGGGGAAGTTTTGACCTAAGCTGGTAAAGATAAGCTTAGGAGGTTTTTCATGCAGGTCCCCACATCTGTACCCTAGAGTTCAGAATAATTGTGTATAGTTCACCCAGCTCTCTAAGCCCTGTAGAAGGTGAAACTGGTCAGCTCAGAGGATTAATCGTGAACATGAAACCTACAGAAGATATGAAAGCAGTCCAGGTCCTTAGCCAATGAATGTTGCCAACACTGTTCAATGAACTATGTGAAATAAGTTGGGAGAGAGCCTCAGTGCAATTCCCAGTGGACATAAGTTCTATGTCCTCTTTGCAATCCCCCTCCCCCCATCATCCTTCTCAAAAAACTTTTTCAAGTGGGCCAAGTTATTTATATTGTGGTGATCAGGACTAAACAGGGGATTTAAAGTTTTTTGTCATACATCAGTCTCATTAATTCCTCAAAAGGTAACCTATTTCAGTTATGTAGCCCAGCATTCTAGGTACCAACAGTCAGAGATTTGTTTCAAAATCCTTCTGCACTTATTGTCTCAGGTCATTGGGAAACCTGGAATTTATATAGTGAGGCAAAGTTACAAGGTAAATAATTAGTTTTATTGAGCATACCTACTGGGCTTCTACACAGAATCACCTAAAATTTCTAAAGTCTGGACCCAGCATATACTGGAACTTCAGTAATATCTGGGATGGACTCTCTAGATGTGACATCTGCTTTTGGTTGTTACAAAGTCCTAATCTGGAGCATAGATGGAATCTTTCAAAAGTCTCTATTTTTCCCCACACTGGATAAGAATAACGGCTACTGAGGTCAGTCAGAATTACTTGACTACTGCAGAGCAGAGAATAGGGCCCTGGGATGTCATAGGTCAATTCCATTTATTTAAAGCTAAACATTAGCTATATATAAAGATTTTCATCTCTCAAATTCAATGCCGCCAAACGACTCAAAGGACTGCAGAGTTCCAGTTTTTAATGACTTTATTTTGTGGGGAGCTTTTGTTCTGTAGGGATGTTTTTACTTATTATGTCAGATAAATTATTATTCAGTACTGAAGCCAGTTACCACGGTCTGCATGAGAAAACACTACCTCTCTGCAGACTGAGATGCCAAATAGATGTGTTAATATATGGCCATATGTGAATACTCCATCTGGAGTCTATATTGTGGGGTATGTACTGCATGATACGCAGAATAAGTGTCAATAGTTTACTGAAATACTCACATATGGACACACACATTTTGGCTTCCTGATGTGGAAGAGAGACAGTGTGTTCTCAAAGAGACAGTGGCAACTGATAAACAACAAACTCAGGAGGAGTGGAGATGGACTGTCAGCTCTGATTGATCTCATAATATGCCACAAGAGGCTGTGAGCATATTGTCACCTTTTATGAACACTCAGGAAATTTTGGGCTAGAGAATTATTTTCTATTTAGGAGAAAAATGCGTGGTCCAAGAGATAGGACCAATACGTTATCCTAGTCTACAATACATTCAGTACCTGTAGAATATTTTGGAGCAGAGATAGATACTAAAGAGCAAAACCAGCACAGTTAATACTTGCAAATTATCTTTAAGACAAATTTCCTTCTTTTCAGCCAGCTGGCACACACAGTTCTGTCTCAGTACGGTACAACTTGCCTATGTTTAAGGGCTGCACTTCATGTTTAAACTCATTTCCTGAAAAAACCATTTGCCACAGACTGAATTATCTTACATCTCCACCCCCTTGCCTTGGAGCTTCTCTGCCTGAGACTGCTGTGCAATATAAAGGATGGCTACTTGAACTCTAGTTTCTCAGTGGTTCTCATTCATTTTCAGAACACTTGATGGCAAAGACAACGGCCAGTGAAATGTTTTCTGTACTACATGCTTTCACCAACTTTTTTGCTGGCCGGTCATTACTGACAATACCAGCTCTTCATTGAGAGATTCTTGACTGAATAGTACTTTCAGTTTTAGAGTCTAAATCATCATAGCATGTATTGATATCCTGCTTGTCAAGGATGTTACTTTGAGTTTCTTGAGCAAAAGTCACAAAAGTATAAGTATTTTATTACTTACAAAAAAAGCATTTATATGGCATCCATCAAATTCCAATATATCTTGGTATTTTGTAAAAACTATTTTTGTGGGAAAATACTGTATGGAGAGGAAGAACTCTCTCATGGATTAGGCAGTGGCTTGGAGCACAAGATATTGTGTTCCTTTGCCATCTTCCTGTGTGATCTTGCACAAGTCACTCAAACTTTTTATGCCTCACTTTTCCTTCTGTAAAATGGGAATAATACTTCCTTATCTCACTGGAGTGGTGTTGTTGTTAATTTTGTTTCTCATGGTAGTACCTATGGTGAGGATGAATTAATTAAAAGTCTGAGGCACTTGTTCTATGGTAATAGGAGTCCTATGGGTATTTTGATGGATAGATTGGATGTGTGTATCTATATGTGTGTGAGACACATATGTGGATAGATTCACACACAGTCTGTCCATCTAGATATTTATGTAATATATGCATATACATTTTCTTCTTTAAATACATCTAATTATGTTATTCTAATTTAAAGGTAAAGACTCCTGAAGTATCACAGATGAATTTATGACTAAAAATGCTCTTTCCATCTGGGCAATATATTTATTTCAAGGGAAATGGTCTTTTTTCTTTTCTCACTGTGCAATCTTTATTAGAGTCTTCCATGATTAACGCTGGAACAGTCCCACAAAGGGGTAGCTCTCCAGATACAGCATTGTCTGCACTCACTCTCACAGGGATTTCTTATTTATTTCTTTTTCAAAAGATATTTCATTTGGAGAATCCCTGCTGAGCTTTTTATTGCAGAAAATTAGGGATCATAAATTGCCCCTCAGAAAACTATAAATTCAGTACAATTGAAACATTCCATGGGCAGCGCTTGGCTCTTGGATGAAATCACTCCTTTTTCTTGTATAATTTATGAGCTTTTTTCCAGCATGGGGGGATTTATGCCTTTAAATTGCACACCAGGGTTTTATTGAATATAATTTGCTAGCAAATTTATATGAGCCAAATATAGTGCATTTTATCCACAATTATGAGCAATAAAATTGATGGGGCTTTACTTTTCATTTTCCTCTGGCAAGCAGAGTAAGCATGAGTTTATCCTGAATTTGTAGTGGAGTTTCTTAGGAGTACACGTGTACAGCTTAAAAAAAATCAAGGAGGCAAAGAGTGAAGGCTGAAAGGCAGAGGTGCCATTTTGGAAAAGTTTTTATGATGAGTAAGATGCACCTCCAGTGCTCCAAGAGGGTAAAAAGCACTTGGGACATGGATGAAGTCAATGACTCCTACTGACTTCAATGGGCTTTGGATGAGGACTTTGTAAGGTAAGCTGGGGATAACCTGTCTCAAGGCAGCTTTCTGAAAATACATACCAGTTGGTGCAACCTGGTGTATTCCAAAAGCGTGGGGGGAGGTGGAGGGGAGAATTGCCTTTCTGTGCAATTTTTATTGTATCTAAATTGTGCTTATTTTTGTGGGCCTTATTTCCCAAGCATTTTTCCTACGGACACAAAATGAGAGAAAAGTCAGAATAGTATCAAGTTCTTTGAGACAGGACTGTCTAATAGAGGTCTGTAAAGTACCCAGCACACTAAGGCCCTCATTCTCTACTGAGGTCGCTAGGCACTAGCATAATTAATACATATAAATAATGGCCAAGATTTTCAAAAGTTATTTCCTTAAAGTTAGTTTTCTAAATCCTTATTTAGGTACCTAAAAGGAAGTGGCCCAATCTTCAACAGTGCTGAGTGGCCATTGACTCCAATGGGAGCTGCTTCATGCTTTTGAGAGTTTAGGTGCCCAACTTAAGGCACCCACTTCTGAAAATTGGAGTGAGATTGTCACACCCACTCCAGACCCTCTATACCAGGTGAAGGGCTGCAGTGGCATAAATCACATGGAGCATTATCATTAGTAGTAGAATTGTTGTGGTAGCCCTAGGGGCCCTGGTCATGGACCAGGGCCCCAATGTGTTAGTGCTGTACAATCACACAGTCTTCTACTGGAGAAGCTTGGAGGAGATGTCAGAATGAACCAGTAGTCAGGACAGATTAAACTATGTTAGATGTAATTATGGTTTACAATGCACATTCCAGTGAATATAGAGCAGCTTGTTTGCATCTTATAATTCACACTATCAGCCTTATGTGTCCATATCATGCCTTTGGCAGTGGCCCATGTCAATTTAAAAAGACTGACAAGAAAAGAAACCGAAGCATGGAGTGGCAACACTGAAGGGACTTCCACAGTTTTCATTCCGCCTTATTCAGAGAAGCTCCCCTTACTTTTGCTGAAAGTTTGCACCAGCAAGCAATGAGAGGAAAATTGGAGCTATGGGGATAATTTCCTTTGATTTATTCCATGCTCTGATTACCCACTGTCCTGTGTGGCTGTCAAACTCCCCCTTTTAAAGCACCTCCTGCTGGTTCTGGGTGCTGCACTTTGAGCGTGGGAGGGCTGGGGTATACACAGATTATGGCCCACACTCAAACAATTCTGCCAAAATGCTACAGTAGAACCTCAGAATTATGAAGAGAAGAGTTATGAACTGACCAGTCAACCACACACCTGATTTGGAACTGAAGTATACAATCAGCAGCAGACACACATGCACAACAGCAAATACAGTACAGTATGGTGTCAAATGTAAACTACTAACAAAAAGGGAAAGCAGCATTTTCTTCTGCATATTAAAGTTTCAAACCTGTATTAAATCAATGTTCAGTTGTAAACTTTTGAAAGAACAGGCCTTATGTTTTGTTCAGATTTATGAACATTTCAGCATTATGAACAACCTCCATTCCTGAGGTGTCCATAATTCTGAGGTTCTATAGTAATCTCTATCTCAAATATTTTTAAGGCTTCCAGTTCAGTGATATTGGAGTGCCTCACAGAACCGGCATGAGGTACGGTAGGATAATTGTTCCCATTTTGCAGATAGGAAAGTGAGGCAAAGAGATACTAGATGACTTGCTTCAGGTCAGGATGTCTATTCTAGACCAGGGAATTGAAGCTAGGTCTCCCAGATCCTAGGCCAGCACTGTAACCATTGGACCATCCTTCATTTGGTCTGTTGTCCTTTTCCTGGGCTCCTGCTGCACAGTTGAATCCTTTTTCAAACTTCATGGCTTTTTCCTCCCTCATTAGCTCCTCACTCAGGTTTTGCTGCAGGATAGGACAATCAGGCCAAGAGAAGGGACCTTGGAGTTTTACTGCATTCAAAGATCATTAAGGTTGTGATTTAAAATGGCCAGATCAAAAGGAAATTTGGAGTTAAGGCCAACATGCTTTTTGTGCTATTTTTCCCACAACAGCATGAGCAAAGGGTGGGGTCTCCACATATACACTGAATTTCCTGACTGGCTCGCACCCATTTTGTGTCTCAGACTTAATGTTATTGAAACATTCTATAGCCTTTGTGTTTAATGTATACAAAGTGGTGAGTGCCAGGGCCATAACAGTGAAATATGACTTTCTTAATGAAATTTCAGTCCCAGCTCATTTCACTTCTGACACTGAGGTGACTGCAAATAAACACTTTCCATAAGAGTCATTTAAATGGCTACATAAGCAATCTATCAACTACTATAACGCTTAAATAAATAAAAAAAGGAGTAATTCAAGTACAGTATATTACTGCCTGTGGCTTTGTTCCCCATAACCTTCCCCCCCACCCCTTGTCTTTTTAATAGTCAGATTCCCACTGGCAGAAAACAAATCTTTCTCCAAGTTGGAGAATTTTATCAGATTTATCTCCGAATGTCAGCTCAGTGTGTAGGAAACAAATGGAGTCAGCAGCATGATTTAAATGAGAAGTCTAACAATTTACAGTCTCCACTGGCTTCTCATAAACCTTAATGTTTGGCATCAGGTACCAAGGAACTATAAATAACATTCCAAAAAGAACATTTATATCTGCTTAGCCTCTCGTTATATGTCCTCAACACAGCTTAAATAATGTCAGTAATACCTTCATCATGAGCAGGAAATGAAAAAAGTTACCCCATACATGTTTTGTCTTTTAATCAAATATTATTTCTCTTTAGAATGGTGGGTCTGTTTTTTAGGTTTAATTCATTCAAAATGTATGTCTGCAATTTCCACTTGTTTTTCTAGATCTGAGTAGGTTATGAAACCCTTAAAGCTGAATCTAGCACCATGATTTCTTCACTTGTCCCCCTCTGCTCACGCTTCCTCCCCCTACACAAACTTTGATGCTGCTGTAGGGCTAATTCTTCTCTTGGATACGTGTGCAAGTGAAACTCATTGACTTGAATGGGAACTGTGTGCATACAGCTATGGGGGAAATTTGCCCCCAAGTGTCCTAAACTCAGGCATAATCTCACTGGAGAAGAAGAGGAGAAAGATTTACACACACCCATGCACTGCCCCACTCCTTCCAATACACTCTGTTTAATCTTCTCCCTTTCTCTCCTTTTCCAACTCTTGTCTTTGTGCCCCATGTACTTGGAACAGCCTTGCTTTCTTGCTGGGTACTAAAAATCCACCCCCTTTCCTCCTTCAAACATCTGTCAGCTCACTTGGCCTTGCAATGCTGATCTCCATTTTGAAGCTGTCTGCTCCCAATCTCATGCCTGATCCTTATCATTTTGATTCTCTCTCTCTCCCCAAGTTAGAATACCAGCTTTTCAGGGCATGGACCTGGTATTTGTAAGGGTTTATAAAACACTTTTGGCAACTATGGTGCTATGTAAGGAATAAATAGACATTTAGATTCTACAGGCCAAATTCTTCCCTTGGATGCATATTCATGGATCCTATTTAAAATCAATGGGAGTTGCATAATCATATACAAGGACAGGATTTGGCTCCTTGTGTGTGCGCACATATATATCTATAGATAGTGGCAAAATATCTTGTTCGCCTCAGTAGGCTCCATTCTTTTTAGCCTTGGAGACTCAGGTTTGGGGCAAGGTGAATCCTTATAGGTAGCACAGGGTCCTGCTAGTCCTCTCCTCAGTCAGTCCCTTGTGCTTGTTTTCCTTCCCTTTTGGGGAGTGAGTGCAGCCTCCCTACTGGGAGGGTTTGGTGTCTTGCTGCAAACAACCTACTGGCAGCTTCCCTGCTCCTCTCACTCTCCCCCTCCTACCACCCAGGGGAGGGTTTAAAAAGGTCCCAAGTAGTTGGAGTCAGCTGAACCTAATTGGTTCCCTAGCAACCCCTTTTCCAGCTGAAACTTATTCTCTCTCCTCAGTGGGTAGGGGAGGGGCCTTTTGATCCCCTGGGACTAATTACTACCCCCCTTTTGTAGCTGTTTGTCCTGGGTTTACCACAAGATATAGATATACATATCTATAGATATATGAATGGTACATTGCGACAGACACAGACAAACAGAAATGCCATACTGAGTTCAGTGTAGAGCCTCTCTTTGTTCAGATGCTAAAATCAGGGCCCATGCTGTGACAGTCACAGTTGGAACTTAATCATATTGTTGATACACATCCGTGAACAAGCAAAGAAACAGCTACAAAAATAGAAAGGATTAGAAACAGTGGAAGATATGCATTACACACAAAACAAAGGCAAACAGACTAAAACAAGAACCAGAACAGTGGTCTACAAAGAAGGGCAAGCAATTAATGTATTGTGGAAAAAAACAAGAGAGGCAAATGTCCAGCATATAATGCCACATGTGCTTACTGCAAGAAAAGAAATCATTTTTCAGGTATGCAGACGGTGACAGAGATAGTCCTATAATGTATACCAAGGGGAGAGTGACGACAATACCTACTCAGATAAATTTGTCTTCTACCACTACTCACTGTGCTGAGGCTGTGAAGAACAACAGGACAAAGTTGATTTGAACAACTTCAGGTATCACCACAACACCCAGCTCAGACATTCAAATGTGAAATTGATAGTGGCTATACCTGCTACATAATGAGCTTGAATAATTACTGCAACAATGTACAAGTTAAATCCTCCAACCTGCTGAAAAGCAGTTCCAGGCTAACATGCTACAGTGTGGCACATGAGGTTGCTCCTTGGGATGAGGCACATTGCTATATCTGTAAAAGGGTACATACACTCTACAAACTAGACTTTGCAATAAAGTCTAGGGACCTTATTCATTATCAACATATATGCAGTATAGAACGCTCTCACAACAGAGGCTTAACGTCTACCATTGCACCTCACTGAGATCTAAGAGAGATGTCCAAGAGAGAAGAACAGTGGTACACTCCTAAGGGGTTGCACCTTACAGTACAGTACCATGTAACTGTCTTTCATCTGGGAGTCACCAGGTGCATTACAAATACTAATCAGTCACTTAATTGCCTGGGCTTCCCCTGCCAGTTTTGCAATCCTTTGATCTTGCCTCTTTTATCCGGCAGCTCTCCAAGCCATCCAGTCCAGCCTGCTACTCCTATCTCATATCACAACCCTTCCTCTTCATAGCTCTTCCCACAGCTCAGTGCCCCACAACCAAGTCTGATGCCACTACAACCAACTGCCTCCCTTGGCTTGGTCTTCTCTTTTGTTCTGACACCATCAGGCTCTTATGCCATTTCACTTCCCCCCACTCCAAACTTTCACTCTACTCGTTCCTCAAAAATTTCTACTTTATCCTTCACCTGGCTCCACTAAAGCTTCTCACCCTGCCTCCTGGCTGCAACGCCAAATGAGCCTCTCTCTCAACTGCCATTCCGCTCAGCATCCCAAACGCCTTACCGCTCCGTTGGTCAGCTGAAAGCCCAGCTGAGAGTCTATTTTGAAGGTTATGAGGAAGTTACCTTAAGGGGCTGACGCTGATTTTATTTGTGATTTTTAACCAAGATGCCAACATCACATTTAGAAGTTGTGTACAGAAGCCCTCTTCAGAAGATAATGCCAAGAACATAAAAAAGTACAGATAAAAATAAAACACACAAACTGTCTTTTGACCCGCAGCAGTCAACTGAAGGAAAAATAAGATCATTAGCCTGAGTGGGTAGACAATAATTAGGGGCTGTTCTACTGAGGGAGTTTTCCAGATAATACACAAGGCTTATGAAGACATTTAGAAGCCTCTGTAATAAATTATATTCTCTTTTGGGCTTCGAGGGATTTAGTCACTTTTTCATTTTAAACACGATACAACCATAGGGTTCTCTGTCAGATCTAAGAATTAAAAAACCTAAGCAAAACGCCAGTTTTATTATATCATGTGATTTTAAAGCATGCTTCAGGCTTCTACTGAATATTAAATCACCATAATAAAAAAGAAGAAGAATTGCACACTTTATTTAAGGAAATTACATGAGAGCATCATTAGAAATCTCTTTGGAAACAACGTCAATAACTTGGTGGTGGAAAAATGTGTTACTGTAAAACACTGTAACTATTAAGTAAGACTGTTTTGTGTTCCATATGGGAGGTAGAGGTGGTTATTTCTTGAAAGATTCCTATGGATTCCTATGTATGCCTTCAATTTGGGGGAGGGATGGAGGGAGAAGGGGCTTTGTCAAAGCTACTGTTTGTTTTGTAAAAGTTTGTTTCCCCAGGATTTTATCCTTTTTAGCAGCAACTGTTTTAGAAAGTGCCTTCAAAGCATCTAATTAAGCTACATGGCCCTAATAGCAGTGGCAGAGTTTACGTTATCAATATACAAATAAGGTTCAGAGTGCAGACATAGGGTAAAATGTTCAAAAGTGTCCAAGTCCCATTTTCAGAAGTGACTTAGGAGCCTAAGTCCCATTGAAAGTCAATGGGATTTAGGAGCCTAAGTACCTAAGTAATTTTGAAAATTTTACCCATGCCCAATAAAGCTTATAGTTATGTATCACTATTGAGTCTCAGGACCTTGATTTAAGGAGCTCCCAGAAACTTGGGACACAGCAGTAACCAGTCTGTCAGATGTAAAAGGTTCACCACAGTACCTATTAGCTGCATATCATCAAAGATGTTTGACAGAGTGTCAAGCTTACACAGCATTTATATGATATCTGGAGAATCGTCTTGATATACATGTATGAACTTTGGACTTGCTTTGGCAGCTTGTGTGTTAAACATGGGATGCATTTAATTTGTATTGAGATTATTATTATTTGTATTATCATAGTGTCTACCAATCCCAGTCAAGGATCAGGGCTCCTTGTGCTAGGCACAGTACATACAAATAGTAAAGAGGACAGTCCCTGCCCCAGTTTGCTCAGAATCTATGTGTCAGACAGTGAAAAGATGAGGAAATAGAATGAACAGAGTATTGCAGAAAAACAGAAGTCGATGAAGTGAGCTGTAGAATATAGAACATAAGAATGGCCATACTGGGGTTAGAACAAAGGTCCATCTAACCCATTATTCTGTCTTCCAACAGTGGCCAATGCCAAGTGCTTCAGAGGGAATTAACAGAACAGTTAATCATCAAGTGTTCCATCCCTTGTCAAAAGATGAGGCCAGAGTTTTCAAAACGTTGCCTTTATTTGTGTGCACAAAGTTCTCTGATGTGAAATTTTTTGTGCATGTCTATGTCCAAATGATATAATTCACTTGCACTAAAATATGTAAATGGATTTTGCACGTATGACATGCTATGACACTGATGTTGTAAATGTTTATGTGTCTGTGACATTCCCCAGAGTTGCAACCTGAACTGCTGAGTCTCCTTTGCTCTCCAGCCTGGGATGGACTGGTTAAGGTCAGCTTGTTTCCTCTGATATAGGGTGAGAGCTCTATGTTTCAGAAGTCAGACAGCTGCAGGGGAAAGATCCTGGATCCCACAGAGAACTCTGACCCCAGTCCTAAGAATGTCCTGGAGTGGTGAGGAAACTGAGGCAGGGAAATGCATGTACGATTTATTATCTTTGTATGGATCTTTGTATTTCTTGTGTGATCAAGTAAAGAGTAATAATGGGTTAGACTTCTGTGCAAAGTATTGGTATATGCTACACCTCCCACATGGCCTCTTGAAGAGATAAACGAGAAGGCTCACACCTTCGGTGGTTTTCTGGGAGAGGGTCTGTTTAAGCTACAAAGGAGTCTGAGGAGTAAGCTCTGATTCTGGGGCAAGGCAGGGAACCATATAGTCTAAGGGTATGTCTACACTACGGAATAAGGTCGAATTTATAGAAGTTGTTTTTTTAGAAATCGGTTTTATATATTCGAGTGTGTGTGTCCCCACAGAAAATGCTCTAAGTGCATTAACTCGGCGGAGTGCTTCCACAGTACCGAGGCTAGAGTCGACTTCTGGAGCGTTGCACTGTGGGTAGCTATCCCACAGTTCCCGCAGTCTCCGCTGCCCATTGGAATTCTGGGTTGAGATCCCAATGCCTGATGGGGCTAAAACATTGTCGCGGGTGGTTCTGGGTACATATCGTCAGGCCACCGTTCCCTCCCTCCCTCCGTGAAAGCAAGGGGAGACAATCGTTTCACACCTTTTTTCCTGAGTTACCTGTGCAGATGCCATACCACGGCAAGCATGGAGCCCGCTCAGGTAACCGTCACCGTATGTCTCCTGGGTGCTGGCAGACGTGGTACTGCATTGCTACACAGTAGCAGCAACCCATTGCCTTCTGGCAGCAGACGGTGCAATACGACTGGTAGCCGTCATCGTCATGTCCGAGGTGCTCCTGGCCACGTCGGCTGGGAGCGCCTGGGCAGACATGGGCGCAGGGACTAAATTTGGAGTGACTTGACCAGGTCATTCTCTTTAGTCCTGCAGTCAGTCCTATTGAACCGTCTTATGGTGAGCAGGCAGGCGATACGGATTGCTAGCAGTCGTATTGTACCATCTTCTGCCCGGCAGGCAAGAGATGAGGATGGCTAGCATTCGTATTGTACCATCTTCTGCCGGGCAGGCAAGAGATGAGGATGGCTAGCAGTCGTACTGTACCATCTTCTGCCGAGCAGCCATGCAGTCCTTCTGCACCGTCTGCTGCCAGCCAAAGATGTAAAAGATAGATGGAGTGGATCAAAACAAGAAATAGACCAGATTTGTTTTGTACTCATTTGCCTCCTCCCCCGTCTAGGGGACTCATTCCTCTAGGTCACACTGCAGTCACTCACAGGGAAGGTGCAGCGAGGTAAATCTAGCCATGTATCAATCAGAGGCCAGACTAACCTCCTTGTTCCAATAAGAACAATAACTTAGGTGCACCATTTCTTATTGGAACCCTCTATGAAGTCCTGCCTGAAATACTCCTTGATGTAAAGCCACCCCCTATGTTGATTTTAGCTCCCTGAAGCCAACCCTGTAAGCCGTGTGTCAGTCGCCCCTCCCTACGTCAGAGCAACGGTAGACAATCGTTCCGTGCCTTTTTTCTGTGCGGTATACCAAGGCAAGCATGGAGGCCGTTCAGCTCACTTTGGCAATTAGGAGCACATTAAACACCACACGCATTATCCAGCAGTATATGCAGCACCAGAACGTGGCAAGGCGATACCGGGCGAGGAGGCGACGTCAGCGCGGTCACGTGAGTGATCAGGACATGGACACAGATTTCTCTGAAAGCATGGGTCCTGCCAGTGCATGCATCATGGTGCTAATGGGGCAGGTTCATGCTGTGGAATGCCGATTCTGGGCTCGGGAAACAAGCACAGACTGGTGGGACCGCATAGTGTTGCAGGTCTGGGACGATTCCCAGTGGCTGCGAAACTTTCGCATGCGTAAGAGCACTTTCATGGAACTTTGTGACTTGCTTTCCCCTGCCCTGAAGCGCATGAATACCAAGATGAGAGCAGCCCTCACAGTTGAGAAGCGAGTGGCGATAGCCCTGTGGAAGCTTGCAACGCCAGATAGCTACCGGTCAGTTGGGAATCAATTTGGAGTGGGCAAATCTACTGTTGGGGCTGCTGTGATGCAAGTAGCCCACGCAATCAAAGATCCGCTGATATCAAGGGTAGTGACCCTGGGAAATGTGCAGGTCATAGTGGATGGCTTTGCTGCAATGGGATTCCCTAACTGTGGTGGGGCCATAGACGGAACCCATATCCCTATCTTGGCACCGGAGCACCAAGCCGCCGAGTACATAAACCGCAAGGGGTACTTTTCAATAGTGCTGCAAGCTCTGGTGGATCACAAGGGACGTTTCACCAACATCAATGTGGGATGGCCGGGAAAGGTACATGACGCTCGCATCTTCAGGAACTCTGGTCTGTTTCAAAAGCTGCAGGAAGGGACTTTCTTCCCAAACCAGAAAATAACTATTGGGGATGTTGAAATGCCTATATGTATCCTTGGGGACCCAGCCTACCCCTTAATGCCATGGCTCATGAAGCCATACACGGGCAGCCTGGACAGTAGTCAGGAGCTGTTCAACTACAGGCTGAGCAAGTGCAGAATGGTGGTAGAATGTGTATTTGGATGTTTAAAGGCGCACTGGCGCAGTTTACTGACTCGGTTAGACCTCAGCGAAACCAATATTCCCACTGTTATTATTGCTTGCTGTGTGCTCCACAATATCTGTGAGAGTAAGGAGGAGACGTTTATGGTGGGGTGGGAGGTTGAGGCAAATCGTCTGGCTGCTGGTTACGCACAGCCAGACACCAGGGCGGTTAGAAGAGCACAGGAGGGTGCGGTACGCATCAGAGAAGCTTTGCAAACCAGTTTCATGACTGGCCAGGCTACGGTGTGAAAGTTCTGTTTGTTTCTCCTTGATGACACCCCCCGCCCCTTGGTTCACTCTACTTCCCTGTAAGCTAACCACCCTCCCCTCCTCCCTTCGATCACCACTTGCAGAGGCAATAAAGTCATTGTTGCTTCACATTCATGCATTCTTTATTCATTCATCACATAAATAGGGGGATGACTACCAAGGTAGCCCAGGAGGGGTGGTGGAGGAGGGAAGGAAAATGCCACACAGCACTTTAAAAGTTTACAACTTTAAAATTTATTGAATGCCAGCCTTCTTTTTTTTGGGCAATCCTCTGTGGCGGAGTGGCTGGTTGGCCGGTGGCCCCCCCACCACGTTCTTGGGCGTCTGAGTGTGGAGGCTATGGAACTTGGGGAGGAGGGCAGTTGGTTACACAGGGGCTGTAGTGGCAGTCTGTGCTCCAGCTGCCTTTGCTGCAGCTCAACCATACACTGGAGCATACTGGTTTGGTCCTCCAGCAGCCTCAGCATTGAATCTTGCCTCCTCTCATCACGCTGCTGCCACATTTGAGCTTCAGCCCTGTCTTCAGCCCGCCACTTACTCTCTTCAGCCGCCACCTCTCCTCCCGGTCATTTTGTGCTTTCCTGCACTCTGAAATTATTTGCCTCCACGCATTCGTCTGTGCTCTGTCAGTGCGGGAGGACAGCATGAGCTCGGAGAACATTTCATCACGAGTGCATTTTTTTTTCTTTCTAATCTTCACTAGCCTCTGGGAAGGAGAAAATCCTGTGATCATTGAAACACATGCAGCTGGTGGAGAAAAAAAAAGGGACAGCGGTATTTAAAAAGACACATTTTATAAAACAGTGGCTACACTCTTTCAGGGAAAACCTTTCTGTTAACATTACATACATAGCACATGTGCTTTCGTTACAAGGTCGCATTTTGCCTCCCCCCACCGCGTGGCTACCCCCTCAACCCTCTCCCCTCCCCGTGGCTAACAGCGGGGAACATTTCTGTTTAGCCACAGGCAAACAGCCCAGCAGGAACGGGCTCCTCTGAGTGTCCCCTGAAGAAAAGCACTCTATTTCA
This sequence comes from Eretmochelys imbricata, assembly GCF_965152235.1. Taxonomy (NCBI): domain Eukaryota; kingdom Metazoa; phylum Chordata; order Testudines; family Cheloniidae; genus Eretmochelys; species Eretmochelys imbricata. The sequence continues at coordinate 96,587,958 of NC_135574.1, forward strand.
ACCAGGTGACCATGAATTATATCTCACTCTCCTGAGGATAACACAGAGAGATAAAGAACGGATGTTGTTTGAACGCCAGCAAACATACACTGCAATGCTTTGTTGTACAATGATTCCTGAGTACGTGTTACTGGCCTGGAGTGGTAAAGTGTCCTACCATGAAGGACGCAATAAGGCTGCCCTCCCCAGAAACCTTTTGCAAAGGCTTTGGGAGTACATCCAGGAGAGCCGCGAATGCCAGGGCAAAGTAATCCTTTCACATGCTTGCTTTTAAACCATGTATAGTATTTTAAAAGGTACACTCACCGGAGGTCCCTTCTCCGCCTGCCGGGTCCAGGAAGCAGCCTTGGGTGGGTTCGGGGGGTACTGGCTCCAGGTCCAGGGTGAGAAACAGTTCCGGGCTGTCGGGAAAACTGGTTTCTCCTGTTTGCTGTGAGCTATCTACAACCTCATCATCATCATCATCATCTTCTTCGTCCCCAAAACCTGCTTCCGTGTAGCCTCCATCTCCATTGAAGGAGTCAAACAACACGGCTGGGGTAGTGCTGGCTGAAACCCCTAAAATGGCATGCAGCTTATCATAGAAGCGGCATGTTTGGGGCTCTGACCTGGAGCGGCAGTTCGCCTCTCTGGTTTTCTGGTAGGCTTGCCTCAGCTCCTTAAGTTTCACGCGGCACTGCTTCGGGTCCCTGTTATGGCCTCTGTCCTTCATGCCCTGGGAGATTTTGACAAAGGTTTTGGCATTTCGAAAACTGGAATGGAGTTCTGATAGCACGGATTCCTCTCCCCAAACAGCGATCAGATCCCGTACCTCCCGTTTGGTCCATGCTGGAGCTCTTTTGCAATTCTGGGACTCCATCATGGTCACCTCTGCTGATGAGCTCTGCATGGTCACCTGCAGCTTGCCACGCTGGCCAAACAGGAAATGAGATTCAAAAGTTCACGGTTCTTTTCCTGTCTACCTGGCCAGTGCATCTGAGTTGAGAGTGCTGTCCAGAGCGGTCACAATGAAGCACTCTGGGATAGCTCCCGGAGGCCAATACCATCGAATTGTGTCCACAGTACCCCAAATTCGAGCCAGCAAGGCCGATTTAAGCGCTAATCCACTTGTCAGGGGTGGAGTAAGAAAATCGATTTTAAGAGCCCTTTAAGTCGAAATAAAGGGCTTCATCATGTGGACGGGTGCAGGTTTACATTGATTTAACGCTGCTAAATTCGACCTAAAGTCCTAGTGTAGACCAGGGCTAAGCTCTCAGGATGGGATACTAGCTACAGGATCTGCTCTCCAACAATGTGTGTAGAGCTGGGTCCCCCCACATCAGTCTGGTGAGCTGTCAGCAGGGGCAGCCCAACCAGATCTGTGACAGGAATAATGAATGCAAATCCCCAGTGGTGAACCAATGCATGTAACAAGTCCTTTGAAGTTTCATGCCCCTTGGCAAATGCATGCAGGCTGGTTTGACCTGGTTCAAAAGCCTTAGAAGACAAAGGACTTGAAACTGTCTTCCCCCTCCCCAGGTCAGAAGCTGTTTTATACATTCTCCATTTGAAAACTGACAGGTCTGAGACTGTGACCAAGAGACCTGACCCTGCGAAGGACCGGAAGTACTTTAAATCTGCCAGAGTCACCATGTGGAAGATTGGTGACCACCTGGTAAGTTAGGCAGACACGTAAACTGTCTATTACTTTAAGATATGTTTCTCTGGAATGTTTTTGTTCTGAATAAATAGTACTTTGCTTTATGAGAGATGGTCACTGGTTAAACCCTGGTTTCAGAGTAACAGCCGTGTTAGTCTGTATTCGCAAAAAGAAAAGGAGTACTTGTGGCACCTTAGAGACTAACCAATTTATTTGAGCATAAGCTTTCGTGAGCTACAGCTCACTTCATCCTGTCATTTTGTCAGCTGACCAGGATGAGGGTGGTCTAGTCTAGTGGCTGGAGCAGGCATCAGGTCTAGTGCCCGGGGACACAACTTTAGTCACTTGTCAGGAGCCAAAGTCAAGCATCCAACCTGAAGGCCGAAACTGTGTACCAGAGTCAAGGGTTGAGCCCGGAGTCCATTGTCAGGAGACAGAGGCAAGGATCAAACCAGAGGGAAGGAACTGGTGTGAGCAAGGTATCAGGCAAGGAGAGGTTCTAGGCAGGGGCAGGACAGAGGAAAGGCTGTAGCAGCAGAAAGCAGGTAATGCAGGAGAAGGCACAGTGGTGGGCATGAGCACTGAGAAACCAGCAAGTTGTTGCAGCTGTTGGCTTAAGAGTCAGCCTGCTGGCCCCTGAAGCCAATCAGGTAGTGTTGCTAATCAGGCAGCCTGCTGCAGGCCTGCTGTACTGATGAGGCTGCCTGGAGGCTAACTATGCTGCAGGCTCCTGATTCCTGACACATTCTTCCTGAGAGAACAGAACTATGGGTGCTGAACTGAAGTCTGACCTGCTGAATTGCAGGAGTCTGCAGCCTAAGGCCCTGGTCTGGAGGGAGTCAATCACAGGATTCTGCCCTGAGAAGGGTGACAGCTGGTGGCCTGCGACCTAAGTGGGATGCCCTCCAAGAGGCCATGAGGGGGTCAGAGTGCTCTGTCTATCTATACTCTGTCACTCATTTATGCACAAAACTGGCATATGCATGTGATTTTTGCAAGCTAAGTTGCGTGCACACATATGAAAGCCTTCCTAAGACACCTTTGAAAACATGGTTTTTAAAAGAATATAATATATGTTGGGTGAATTTCCTTTCAAAAGTGTACTTAGTGCTTATTATAGTATATGGCACATGTATGTCTCACTTCGATAGACTACTTAAGCATGTGCCTGACTTTAAGCTTGTATTGACGTTAATGGGACTATATACATTTTTAAGTACCTTGCTGAATCAGGGTCTCAATCTTCAGAGCCCTCTGCAGATACGAACAAATGAATCTTCACAACATCCCAGTGAAGGAGGTAAATACTATTCCCAGTTTAAAAACTGAAGTAGACAAATCCCAGATTTTCATTCATGTCCCTTTGGGGTGCCTCAATTATTGCGTGCCCACTTTGAGACACCCAGGTGTTATATTTTCAGAGGTGCTGAGTACAGTAGAACCTCAGAGCTAGGAAAACCTCGGCTATGGAGGTTGTAACTCTGAAATGTTTGTAACTTTGAACAAAACGTTCTGGTTGTTCTTTCAGAAGCTTACAACTGAACATTGACTTACTGCAGCTTTGAAACTTTACTGTGCAGAAGAAAAATGCTGCTTTCTCTTTATTTTTTTAGTTGTTTATATGTTTCACACAGTATTGTACTGTATTTTTTTTTTTTTTTTTTTGGTCTCTGCTGCTGCCTGATTGCATCCTTCCAGTTCCAAATGAGATGTGTGGTTGACTGGTTAGTTTGTAACTCTGGTGTTCATAACTTTGAGTTCTACTGTATTGGCAGCTCCTATTCAGTTCAGCTGGAGCATGGGTGATCAGGCCCAAGACATCTGAAATTGGGCATCCGCGAATTGAGCACCCCAAACTAGTGACCGCTTATAAAAGCGTTAGTCTAAGTGACTTGTCAAGGCCACACAGTGAGTCAATAGGCAGAGCCAGCTTAGATCTCAGGAGTTCTTAATTCAATTCCATGTTGCCTCTTCTAAACCACACTGATTCTCTTGGACTAAATGTAAAGTGAACTGCCAAGAACGTGCACTCATGTCATATGCTAGAAAAACACCACAAAACTTTGTTGGCCATATAAAACTTTTTGCACAGTGGGACAATAACTTCTTTTTAAAAACCAAGGAACTATTTTGATCTAAAGCAATCAGGCTCCATTAAAACATTTTACAAAACAGCCAATTTGGATGAATAGGAGTACAAAAGAGCATGGCACATGCCTCCCTTCCCTTGCATAGATCTATTGGGTTTGCAAACTGAGCGATGAAATCCCCTTTCTGGACCGAAATCTCTGACGCCAAGTTTCTAACCCCAGAGGAAATGTCCTTGCCAATGGTATAAACCTTTACAAATAAGGGTATATAAAGAAAGCCACCCCTCCCCGTCCCCAGGATTATGGAGCCACTATTGCAGAGCACATAATTATAGGTCTGTCAGGATTTCCCTTATAGCCTCCTATTTTCAAAGAGTTAGAACTTCAACACACCTTTTCCAAAACCACTCCCTAAAACACCTCCTCTGCTCAGTAGCCACAGCTTTGTTACATGTGTAGCGTTAACTTTTAAAAGTGACCAGTGTGAACAAGGTTAAATGTTAAGTTTGGAATTAATAAAAAATGAATAAAATGAAAAGTGAATGAAAAGCTAAGCAAGCACTGATTTGGGCACCCCAGGGGGAGAAGAGACAGTGAGGAAGGCCAAGGAAGAACTGGCAGAAGACAGCAACAAGGGTTTGTGAACGGGCTGGCATCACCTGCGAAGAAGTACCGCAACTAGCAAGTGATCGTAATCAGTGAAGGAATGGGAATCAGTGATGTGTCAGCAGCACCGGAGGAACTCAGGTAAGGTAAAAACAAACGAAGAGACCCAGGGCATAAAGAGAATCTGGGGTGAGAGAGGAGGCAAGGGACCAAGAAATATTATTATTAATTATTTGTATTACTGTATCATCTGTGAGCACCAGTAATAGCCGAGGGGCCCATTGTGCTAGGCGCTGTACAAACACAAAATGAAATGACATTCCCTGCCCTAGAGAATTTACAGTTGAAGTATAAGACAAGAGACAACAGATTGATATATAGGGTATGTCTACACTATGAAATTAGGTCGATATTATAGAAGTAGATTTTTAGAAATCGATTTTATACAGTCGATTGCGTATGTCCATACTAAGTGCATTAAGTCGGTGGAGTGCATCCTCACTACCATGGCTAGCATCAACTTATGGAGTGGTGCACTGTGGGTAGCTAGCCCACAGTTCCCGCAGTCTCCACCGCCCATTGGAATTCTGGGTTAAGCTTCCAATGCCTGATGGGGCAAAAACATTGTCGTGGGTGGTTTTGGGTACATGTCATCAGTCGCACCTCCCTCCATGAAAACAACGGCAGACAATCGTTTCACGCCTTTTTTCCGTGCGGATGCCATACTGCTTTCAGCAGACGGTGCAGTAGGACTGCTAACCGTCATCATCCACTGCTTCCGCTGCAACTCTGCTCTCCTGCAGATGCCATACCACAGCAAGCATGAGATGAGATCACCGCTCAGATCACCACAGGAGTTATGAGCATTGTAAACACCTTGAGCATTATCCTGCAGTATGTGCAGAACCAGAACCTGCAAAAGCAGGCGAGGAGGCAACAGCAGCGTGGTGACGAGAGTGATGAGGACATGGACACAGACTTCTCTCAAAGTATGGGCCCCGGCAATTTGGACATCCTGGTGGCAATGGTGCAGGCTCATGTGGTGGAACGCCGATTCTAGGCCCAGGAAACAAGCACAGATGGGTGGGACCGCACAGTGTTGCAGGTATGGGATGATTCCCAGTGGCTGTGAAACTTCCACATGTGTAAGGGCACTTTCATGGAACTTTGTGACTTGCTTTCACCTGCCCTGAAGCGCAAGAGTACCAAGATGAGAGCAGCCCTCACAGTTCACAAGCGAGTGGTGATAGCCCTCTGTAAGCTTGCAATGGCAGATAGCTTCTGGTCAGTTGGGAATCAATTTGGAGTGGGCAAATCTACTGTGGGGGCTGCTGTGATCCAAGTAGCCAACACAATCACTGAGCTGCTGCTATCAAAGGTAGTGACTCTGGGAAATGTGCAGGTCATAGTGGATGGCTTTGCTGCAATGGGATTTCCTAACTGTGGTGGGGTGATAGATGGAACACATATTCCTATCTTGGGACCAGACCACCTTGGCAGCTAGTACGTAAACCGCAAGGGGTACTTTTCAATGGTGCTGCAAGCACTGGTGGATCACAAGGGACGTTTCACCGACATCAACGTGGGATGGCCAGGAAAGGTTCATGACGCTTGCATCTTCAGGAACTCTGGTTTGTTTGAACAGCTGCAGGAAGGGACTTTATTCCCAGACCAGAAAATAACTGTTGGGGATGTTGAAATGCCTATATGTATCCTTGGGGACCCAGCCTACCCCTTAATGCCATGGCTCATGAAGCCATACACAGGCACCCTGGACAGTAATCAGGAGCTGTTCAACTATAGGCTGAGCAAGTGCAGAACAGTGGTAGAATGTGCATTTGGACGTTTAAAAGTGCGCTGGCGCAGTTTACTGACTCGGTTAGACCTCAGCGAAACCAATATTCCCATTGTTATTGCTGCTTGCTGTGTGCTCCACAATATCTGTGAGAGTAAGGAGGAGACGTTTATGGTGGGGTGGGAGGTTGAGGCAAATCGCCTGGCCACTGATTATGCACAGCCAGACAGCAGGGCAATTAGAAGAGCACAGCTGGGCAAGCTGCACATCAGAGAAGCTTTGAAAACCAGTTTCATGACTGGCCAGGCTACGGTGTGACAGTTCTGTTTGTTTCTCCTTGATGAAGACCCGCCCCCTTGGTTCACTCTACTTCCCTGTAAGCCAACCGCCCTCCCCCTTTGATCACCACTTGCAGAGGCAATAAAGTCATTGTTTCAAAATCATGCATTCTTTATTAATTCTTTATTAATTCATCACACAAACAGGGGGATAACTGCCAAGGTAGCCCGGGAGGGGTGGGAGAGGAGGGAAGCACCGGGTGGGGTGGTGGATGAGGGGAGGAGGGAAGGACAAGGCCACACTGCACTTCAAATCTTATTGAATGCCAGCCTTCTGTTGCTTGGGCAGTCCTCTGGGGTGGAGAGGTTGGGTGCCCAGAGCCCCCCCCCCACTTCTTGGGTGTCTGAGTAAGGAGACTATGGAACTTGGGGAGGAGGGTGGGCAGTTACACAGGGGCTGCAGTGGCGATCTGTGCTCCTGCTGCCTTTCCTGAAGCTCCACCAGACGCCGGAGCATACCAGTTTGATCCCCCAGTAGCCTCAGCATTGCATCCTGCCTCCTCTCATCACGCTGCTGCCACCTCTCCTCTTGTTCCCACAACCTCTCATCTTGCTCGTCCCTCCTGTCCTCGTGTTCATTTTCTGCTTTCCTGGACTCTGCCATTGTTTGCCTCCATGCATTCTGCTGAGCTCTTTCAGTGCGGGAGGACTGCATGAGCTCAGAGAACATTTCATAACGAGTGCGTTTTTTTCGCCTTCTTATCTGTGCTAGCCTCTGGGGATGATAGGGGAGTGTTGAAACATTTGCAGCTGCAGGAGGAAAAAAAGGGAGAGTAGTATTTAAAGAGACCCATTTTAGAGAACAATGGGTAGGCTCTTTCACGGTGAACCAAGTTATTAACATTACATAGCGCATGTTCTTTTGGGACAAGGTTGCATTTTGCCTCTTATATTGAGGGCCTGCCGGTTTGGTGTGAGTGATCACACACGCAGGGCCGGGCAACAGAATTCGGCTTGCAGGCAGCCATGGTAAGCCACAGTCTTTTGGCTTCTTCAACCTTCATAACATGTGGGAATGGTTTCAAACACCAGCGCCCTCCTTTCCCATACCAAGCACCCGTTGGGTTGGCCATTTAAAAGGAGGGGCTGCGGTTTTCAGGTTAAAGTGCAGCACAAACCCAACTAAACCTCCCCCCCAATACTCTGGGATGATCGCTTCACCCCGCCTCCCACCATGTGACTAGTATCAGGGAAGATCCCTGCCAGCGAAATGTGAACAGTTCAACGTGAATGCCCCCCTCCCCCTCCCCGCCGCCCCACACCGTGTGGCTAAAAGCGGGGATGATTTCTTTTCAGCCACAGGCAAACAGCCCAGAAGGAATGGCCAGCTCTGAATGTCCCCTTAATAATGTCCCTGGAGGATTTCCGCTCAATCCCCAGACATGTTAACAAACTTTTCCAGTAGCTGTACTGGCAGCGAATGCATCCCAAGTCTTCAGGGCAAATTAATCATTAAACACGCTTGCTTTTAAACCATGTATTATATTTACAAAGGTACACTCACCAGAGGTGCCTTCTCCAGCTTCATGGTCCAGGACCCCTCCTTGGGAGAGTTGGGAGCGTATTGGCTCCAGGGTGATAAACAGTTCCTGGCTGTTAGGGAGAAGGGATTTGCCACTTGCCTGCTGTGTGCTATTCTCAACCTCTTCCTCCTCCTCATCTTCCTCGTCCCCCAAATCCTCATCCCTGTTGCGTGAGACTCCCCGCTTGCAGGTGTCCATGGACAGGGGTGGGGTAGTGGTAGGGGCACCTGGAATTGCATGCAGCTCATCATAGAAGTGGCATGTCTGGGGCTCTGACCCGGAGCGGCAGTTTGCCTCTTTGTTTTTTTGGTAGGCTTGCCTGAGCTCCTTAATTTTCACGTGGCACTGCTGAGGGTCCCTGTTATAGCCTCTGTCCATCATGCCCTTGGAGATTTTTTCAAATATTTTGGCATTTCATCTTTTGGAATGGAGTTCTGATAGCACTGATTCATCTCCGCATACAGTGATCAGATCCAGTACTCCCGTTTGGTCCATGCTTGAGCTCTTTTGCGATTCTGGGACTACATGGTCACCTGTGCTGATGAGCTCGCCACGCTGGCCAAACAGGAAATGAAATTCAGAAGTTCCCGGGGCTTTTCCTGTGTACCTGGCTAGTGCATCTGAGTTGAAAGTGCTGTCCAGAGCGGTCACAATGGAGCATTCTGGGAGAGCTCCCAGAGGCCAATACCATCAAATTGCGTCCACCCTACCCCAAATTCGACCTGGTGATGTTGATTTCAGCGCTAATCCCCTCGTCAGGGAGGAGTAAAGAAATCGATTTTAAGAGCCCTTTAAGTTGACAAAAATGGCTTTGTCATGTGGATGGGTGCCGGGTTAAATCGATCTAACGCTGCTAAATTCAACCTAAATTCGTAGTGTAGACCAGGGCAAAGACAGATGGAAAACAATGAGACAATACTGACCACAGCATGATCCGTAGTGCTCTCAGCACACCAATTGCCTACGTGTTGTCAGTTTTTGTGTGTAGGTATCATAGCAAAGAAGTGCAAAGCAGGCAGGGCTGACCCCCAGCCCACACTTATGCCCTGGTTCTCTCTAGCCCCATCTATTTTTAACATGCTTATAAATTGAGGCTGCCTTCCTGCAGATTGTTGCATGTGTGGAACCCTGCTGGCTCAGTGGGGATGCAAATTTGCAGAATCTGAGCCTGTTTTTTCTTTCTTTTTTAAGGAAAAAATCATCATGTATAATTTTAAATATTACACTTGCAAATATTTTAAAAAAGTGATCAGGGCAGGGGAGAGCAGTGGTAGGAAGAGGAGAGGAGACTGTGGGAATGAGCCTAAGGGTATGTCTACATTGTAATAAAAAATCTGCATCTGGCCCATGCGCATTGAGTCAGGCTCTCGGGGTGAGAGACTGCAGGACTGTTTAATTGCAGTGTAACCTTCTGGGCTTGGGCTGCAGCCTGAGCTCTGGGACTCTCCCACCTCACAGGTCCTAGAGCCCGGGCTCCAGTCTGAGCCGGGAAGTCTACAATGCAGTTAAACAGCCCCGTGAGCCTGAGTCAGCTGACATGGGTCAGGCACAGAGGTCTAACTGCAGTGTAGACATACCAGAAACACCGCTAAATTAGAAGGGAACCGCACCTAGCTGCAGCAGGGCTCTGCAAGTTTCAGCACTGACATGGGTATCGTTAACAGAGGGCGAAAATTCATGTGGTAGTGCAACTAAAAGTTTAGAAGTGCTAATGTTTAACTAGCCTATAAAACCTGTAGTTTTGAGCTGTGAAATTTTCTGAAAAATTTCTTCTCTTACGTTGCATGACACGTGGAACTACCCAAACAAATCACGTATTTGGCTCAAAAGTTAGCGTATGAAAGACGTCAAAGCCAGGGTTACAGTGGAACTCCCAATGCAACTTTAATTATGGAATCTCTATTCCGCCTCCAGTGTATATTTGAATTTTACTTAGCATAATGCACTGACAGTGGATCACATTTGTTAACAGTCCCAGTCAGGAAATACTCCTGTGCTGACAAAACTGCCCAGCACTCAGTGTGATAAGGAGTTTTTAAATGATAAGCTGCAGACTGGAACGCTCCCCAGAAGCATGCATTTCTACTGATGGCTTTGAGCACGGATACTATCCTAAACCTTGGCCTTGCAGCCATTTCTTTTACATACTGTAAATTACGTGGAAGGGTCTTAGGAATTTTCCTGAATTATAGTGTAAACATTTCCAATTAAAATATCTCCGATTCATACCCATCCATTAATGTACTCTATTTGCATGGCCTCTCCATCTCCGAGATAATTGGTTCTCTAGGGCAAAGGTGGCCCTCTGTCCTTTTGTTTCCTCTCATCACCACTTCCTCTCTTCCTTTGTTTCAGTGGCCTTATCTTTCTCTCCTTTCTCAAATGTCCCTGTGTGAGGACATACCTCCATCCTTCAGGCCTTAAACCCCCTCTCTACTCTAGCTCCTCTCTTTGCATTAATCCTCCACACCTCTGTCTCTATGAGAAGGATGGAGCCCTCTCTGTGCAAGACTCAAGCTCTTCCCCAGATTGTAATCTTTATTCCTCCACCAGATCTTTCTCGGTGCTCTAGCCTCCATCTTTGTTCATACTCCTTCCCTTGCTACCTTTAGGCCACCACTTGAATGGAATGGTGCTATGCTACATACTCACTTTCACTTTCCCTCTTCCCCCCCTCATTTCATCAACTACATTCGATTGGCTGGCTGGCTGGAGGTTGTTTCTCAGATTGCCTCATTCCCCTTTGAAAGGGCAGCGTTTTACAGAACTCAGTATCAGAGTTTTGGTGATGTCTGGAAATTTCCACAGAACATGTTCTGCATCATTTCATTACCACTCAGCCATTGGCTGGTTATTCTAAACCAATTTGATTATGGTTGGTCAAAATGTATGTAAAATATACAATATTTCCCCTCTCCTGTTCCCCCCACATAACTATTAGTTATGTACAGTACTGTGAGCCAAAAACAGTCAGACCTGCCAAAATTCTGGATGAAGCAAGAGTGTCCTACATTTTAGTCTTTTCACTTGTTCCCGAGCCAGTCTCCACTAGCCTCTCTCCACTCTGAAAACTCCTCCTGCTTACCATTACCTGCTTAGTCCTTTATATGCTGGCATACTAGTCCATGGCTTCTTTCTCAGGCAGATAGTTAGAATGGGGTGCTAAGCCTTAATAATAATACCTATCTTTTATTTACTGCTTTTAATTTTCAGAGTAACAGCCGTGTTAGTCTGTATTCGCAAAAAGAAAAGGAGTACTTGTGGCACTCTAAGGTGCCACAAGTACTCCTTTTCTTTTTGCTTTTAATTTGTAGATCTCAAAGTGCTTCACAATCTGTAGGGTATTTATCCTCATACCACCTCTGCAAGGTAGGGCAGTGCTATTATCCCCGTTCCACAGATGGGGACCTGCACCACAGAGAGGCTAAGTGACTTGCTCAAGGTCACAAAGGAAGTCTGTGACAGAGCAGGGACTTGAACCCATCTCTCTCAAGCCTATGCTAGCACCCTAACCATTGGAATGCTCTTTGTTCTGTTTAGCATGTGATCACTGTTTGATGATAGGCTCCCTGTTTTAGCCAGTTTTCCCTGATTGTATTGACAAAGGGAGAGGACTGAGCCAGTAGTCAGCAGTCCAACCTGGGCAGCAGAATTAGAGGGAGAAGAGGAGCAATTGGTGGTGAGCATGCTTTGGAAAGGCCAAGAGGATAAAAGGAGAAATCAGAGTAGGAGTAGCAAAATCCAAATCTCCTGTAGTTCTGCACAGTCCCATCTCAGCACCACACAAACTTTCCCCCAACCTCTGGTTGGAACTTGGCAGCTCTCCAATTAAGGTCTCGCTAAGCCATTAACGTTTTAGCTTCTGGGCCCTACAAGTTCTCCTGGTGCAGTTCAGAGGAGTTAACCACCCACCACATGTGACCCAGTTGTTCTGCCTGCAGGTGCCATATGTTGATACAGAGAAGATAAGTTTGCCACAGTTCCCCAATGCCAGATGTCAGATGGTGATGCTTGGACCGATGCAAACCATATGTCAACTTGTTCCTGCCCCATCTCGCTCTCGGGGTTGCTGGGTGATTCATCAAGACAGGGGAAGAGCTGGCCCGGGCAGGTACAGGTGGATCTTGGTGTAGGTGGTGAGAGCAGGCTGGGTGCCTGGGGGACTCAGGCAGAGGGCAAGTTCCCAGCCAAATGGTGACATTGCACAGACTGGCTTGCTGACCTTCCTGTGGGATTAAATAGCTGTCCCTCGGGGTCATGTGACCCCATCCTTTCTCATGGATTGGCTGTTGCAAAAAACCTGAAGGATCAGTCGTTCCAGCTCTTTCTGAGGGCTTACCTCATATTCCGCTTCCAGCATCTCAGATGTCACCAAGGAGGCAAAGGACCAGTTGATATCATATTCTGCACATAAACTGTGCAGTAGGCAGATATTTTTTATTATTTTTTAAATGTCTGCTCACTGAGTAAGCCACAGGTACAGATTTTTAAAAACCATGCACCTATGAACATTTAGACAATGCGCCAAAGCTTAGACTGTCCTTCTAGTTCCCAGTCTGAGTAACTGCACTGAGTGCTGCATGCATGCACAGGGGTCGGCAACGTGTCCGTACATGGACACAAAGTGTCTCTGGTAAAAATTTTGAGGTCTGCGGGGGCGCTCACCTCGGGTGGCTCCCGGAAAGCAGCTCCCCATCCCTGCTGTTGCTGGTGGAGGAGTGGCCAGGCGGCTCTGCACGCTGCCTCTGTCCCCCCTACCCAAGTGCTGACTCTGTGGCTTCCAGCCCATTGGCCGGGAACTGTGGCCAATGGGAGCTGTGGGGGTGATGCCTGTGGGTGGGACAGTGCACAGAGCTGCCTGGCCGTGCCTCCGTGTAGGAGCCGGAGAGAAGACATGCTTCCGGAAGCTGCTTGAGGTAAGTGCTGCCCGGAGCCTGCATCCCTGACTCCCTCCCACACCCCTGCCCCAGCCCTGATCCCCCTCCCACCCTCTGAAGCCCTTGGTCCCAGTCCAGAGCACCCTCCTGCACCCCAAACCCCACATCCCCAGCCCCACCCCAGAGCCCACACCTCCAACTGGAGCCCTCACCCCCCCCCAACCCCCTGCTCCAACCCGGAGCCCCCTCCTGCACTTTGAACCCCTTATTTCTGGCCCTACCCCAGAACCTGCACCCCTATCCGAGAGCCCATACAGCCTCTCACACCCCAACCCCTGCCTCAGCCTGGAGCCCCCTCCCGCCTCCAGCCAATGTCCGTCACTAAGTCTGGTAATTTTGTCAAGTGTCCGTTGCGCAACATGGTGGTGCTGACCCCTGTGCATGCATGACAACAGAGAGGAACTTTCTCCCACAGATTGCAGAGTGGTTACACACTGCACTGAAGGCACTTCAATGGAAGGGTTACAAACTGACTCTCCGAGCTGCTGCATTACACCAAGGGGGGGCTGCTTCCATTTCCCTGGAATCAACTGGAGATTGTTGGGATAGAAAGGACAAAGGAAGTTGGCCCATGGGATTGTGGGATACTTTTGGCAGACTCACAGGACCCAAGCTGGGAGGGCTGCATCTACACTGCAAAGCAATAGGGCTCAAACCCTGGGTCTTGGCTTGACTCAGACTCAAACCTTCCAGCCCTGCAGGGTCTTAGGACCCTAGGTCTAAGCCTGAGTCTGAGAGATTTGTGTGTAGATGGAAAAAGGGTTTGGGCCCAAGGCTGAGTCTGAGCCCAGGCTTACATTGCAGTGTAGACATACACTAAGAAAGGTATCTCAGGTTTCTGTTTCAAAACTATGGTCTTCCACCTTGTCCCACTTCCTCTTTCCCATATCCCTGCAATGCCTGGTGTTTGTTAGAATGCCTGTTCTCCTTGGCTAAGGGGAAAGCCCATTATTATGTCCTTCCTATGCTCATTACTAAAAAGTTTCAAGCCCTTATCTGTGCTGTTGGAGATTTTGTAGTATCTCATGAGAGTTTCTCTAATTCTCACAACATGAAGTGCGGTTGACTGTTATCACATTGTTTTTATTTATCTGTTCTAAGGCAGATTCCTCACATTGAGACACATTTTTGGAAAGTGTTTGAAACTTTAAAGCCCCCCCCATTAAAATTTGATCTTAATCTCCATTTGGCAGGACGGTAATAAAGTCCAGTGCCTGAAGACAACTGGCAACCACACACCACCAGGGAATCAGTTCAATATTTCCTTGATAAGAGAATCGTTGTAACAGCAGGACCTGGTCACATTACAGCCCAGAACAGCTTTAATGAGTTAATCCTCTTCCCCCATGGACCTCATTCCACAGAGGAGATAACTATGCAGGATTTAACAATAACAGGCAAGATTGTTGTTCAGAAATGCGTTATAAGTTTTCATGTGTATCCCAAGGAAAGAGTAGTAGGAATTTTAAGAGTCTGTACTACCACCCTTATGAAAAGGTGTTGATTGAATGAGTAGAGTATGCTTAGGTTAAAATATATGGGGTTAATGCATTTCAAGTGTATAGGTTAGGCTTAGCACATTCATAGTATTAGTACATTTCAAGTGTACTCTCAGTGCATAGGTCTGTAGCTACACAACTGCTTTTAAAAATTGTTTAGCACTCAGGGAAGATTCTAGATTTGTTTTATTTGTCCACTTACAACACACATCTGTTGGCACTTCTATGTGCCTGTAGAAGATGGAAAATCTCATCTGTTGCATGCCAATTTTTAAAAATGTGCTCAGCTCAGGTTTATATGCAAAACACCGGAGGCAAACACAGTGGGATACCATGGTGGTGAGTACAGTATGGAAACCTAAACAGATAGATTGGGGCAGCTCGTGTGCAAATTCTTTGTTGAAACTTCACAAGAAGCTGCCCAGAATTATTTTCCATTGCTATGATGTGAATGTGTAAGGATGAATGGATGCGGGTCTGAGTGAACGTGGCTGGGTGAGTTTGTGATTCGGTGAATGTAGCTGTGTGGAGGGAGAGAGAAAGAGAAGCTTCAGATGAGAAGTGATGGGGGAGATTGAGAGAGGCCAGATAGGAGGTTGAGAGCTGAGTGGAAAATGGGGACTAGACTGAAGCTGGAGGAGAAAGAGAAAAGGAAGAAATGAGGAAATGAAAAATGAGAAGACAAGGAAGAGAAACAGGAAAAGAGAGTGCAGACAATGTAGAGTGTAAAACCCAGAAGAAGGAGAAGAGAGTATAGAAAGTGAATAATAATTAATAATACCTAAGAGTGAGAAAACGCTCCTCCATAACTCCCCCATCCTTCCTGCAACAGGTGTGTCTATTTTTCACATTGGAAATCTGGTTGCCCTCTGAAGGAAGAATAGGAAGCTGTTGAGGGTAGATATCTCTGACAGCCATAACCCCACCACTTATTTTGAACACTAGCTATCACTAGTTGGCAGCATGAAAAGAAGCATGGATTTGCAAGAAAGGGACAGAGAACATTCAGGAGAGAGGAATAGGTAGTATACAGGGTGTGAGAGAAACTCTAGAAGGAAATGAGAGTGGAGATGCACTCAGTGTGGGGCTGTGTAGAATCTTCAAGTCTCATAATTCTAATAAATCAAAATGACTTTCCCTTTCTTTATTGCATTTCACAAAAGGATTCTAAAGTGCTTTACAAACATGAGTGTGCTGACCGTGGGCCTGATCCAAAGTTCACTGAAAAAACGTCAGTGAGTTTTGGATCGGGTTTTGTTCTATTTAATCCATCTTCAGAGAAAATGTAAACTATGGTTTAAATTGAATGGTATGGGCCTCATCATGCTCCCATTGAAGTCAGTGGGAGTTTTGCTATTAACTTCAGTGACAGTCCTTCAATTATAACAGCACTGTATATATTTGTGCATGTTCTTCCATTTGCTACAAACTGTGCATTAAAAAGGGTGGGAGGGAGGGGATCGTGCTTAAGGCTGTAAGTAGGAACTATAAATTGGTTTGTGAAATTATTGAACTGTATCTGAAGGGAACAATATTGTAAAATGAAAATATGAACAAAACCCCAAATATTGGTGCGTGGTGGAACCGCTGAGGAAAAACTATACACACAGTGAGTGGAATAAAAAGATGAAAGAATATCAAAATTTGATTTAGTTGCTTTGTGTTGGTATTGTTTAAATTGTGGGGGTGGGCAACTTGATTTCAATATTTGGTGGAAACCCAGTGGAGGAAACATTTTACTACTATTTTTCTGAAGGAGGCTTGTTCCATAGGTTACTGCTAGATGCCCATTTTCATAGTTTCCAGATGTCCCTTAACATAGTGTTTTAGGTTATCTTTTAATTGGGGGGGGGGGTGTCTGTGGAGTTTTCCATGGGCTTTTTACATAGGTCTTTAATTTCAGGTGTTATCTGAATTCCTAAATGTGGAACCCTTTTAGGTTCCAATTAGATTACCTAGTGGGCTACATTCACTGATGGTGTGAGCCAGTGCAACTGCATTGATGGCAGTGGAGTCAATGGAACTATGATAGTTTACACCAGCTGAGGATCTGCCCCCATTATTTCTAAGTTGTCTAAGGGCTCAGTCCTGCAAGGTGCTGAGTACCCTCAGCTCCCAGTGAAGATGATGGCAGTTGAAGGTGCACAGTACTTCACAAAATTGCTCAGCATCTTGCAGAACTGAGCCCTAAATGAATGAAATAGTTTAATGTCTTGGACAGTTTGTTTTTGTTTCCTGGAAGAATACAGTATTGCTTTGTTACAGTTATGGGACAGAATGGAAGCCTTTATTGGACCCCTTCCACTCCCCCCAGATGTAGTGATTCAGATTAAATGGAACAGGAGCCAAACCATCCTCGACTTGTTTTTGTTTTTGCAAAACCAAAACCTGAGTGATGAGGTTTTGCAAAATTCAAACCCAAACCACTCCAGTTTGATGGGACTAAACCCGACACCTTTTATCTGAACCTTCCATCCTCCCTGGACTTTGGTGGTTTGGATAAAAATGGAATCTGGATCTAAACCAACCCTGATTTGAGTTTTGTAAATCACGATCTGACTGATGTAGTTCAGCAAAACCATAACATGGCCGCCTTCTTCCGTCTCAAATTAAAATTTTTTGTTCTGGAGTGTTCAGGGACTGACATGTGCAGTAGAATGTTATCAGTGTAAAGCAAAATTTTATTTTATCTGCTTCCTTAGGACCCAATCCTGAAGTCCTAACTCAGTCCAAAATGCCCCCAAGCCTGGCTTCTTCACCCTTGTGTGGGTTGGGAGGAACGGTTCTGTTTTTAGGAGTCTGCTTCTGCTTCTACAGAAGTTAATAAAATAATTCCCATTGTGGGCAATGGGAGCAGGATTCCTTTGTTTCTGGGGTTTGGACTTTGTGTGTGTGTGAAATCAGTCCCTTCCACAGGAAGAGGCCAGGCAAAGGAAAACTGCCTGGTTCCCTCATTGAGTTTTCCCAAATCATTTGATTAAGGGGATTTGGAGATTGTGTCCCCTCCCTTTGGAACAATGAGGAGTTCCAGACTCAGAACCAACACATCTCTGGGGTCTATCAGAGGAACAGGGCCACCTGTGTGGAAGCTCTGTTTTCCCAGCACCCTTCCTAGCAGAGTGACCCAGGAACTATGTAGCCAGAAGCTCTCCTGGAGGAGTATTACCTAGAAATCTCCTCAACAGGAGTGTGGGGTAGAGTGTTCCTAAGTGCATAGATGCACATCTTCTCACTGGCCGTGGCACTAGCTGTCCCGTCTTATCCCATCCCCAACCACGGTCCGTGGATTTATAGCTGAATCTGTTTCCCTCTTACCTCCTTATTATATGGCTTCTAGTGGTCACTCCGAATGGTGGCTCTAAATGGTCTCAACTAACATCATACCCTCTATATAGGGATTGTGGTAGAATGGAACTATTCAGGAGAACTGCTGTTTTCTTAATAAGAGTGCTCGTAAGATGAGAGCCTTATTTCGATGTTCATTAATTGTTGCTTTCCAGTATTTTTTGTTGCCATTCTCTGATTTTTTTTCTCCTTATGTGTGGATACCTTTGGGTTATTTAGAAGAATAATCACAAAATAGAGATTAGAAAATAGCATGAGACAGGTTTATAAAATGTTATTTTCTCCTTACTGAGACTGTGATTTAATTGTAATATCGCTCCCTTTCTAATCTACCTATCTTTCAGATTTTTGTAGCACCGATCCCTGTAATATCTTACCTTGCTTTTTTGAGTACTAAAATTCAATTTTTAATTCCAGAAGCAGGTATCCTTGCTGGAATTATTTAGGATAGCCACTGTAATAAATCCAACTCTACATAGGTGCAGAGACCATGGCTGTCATCTTCACCTTCACATATGAATTTTGAAAAATAGAACATAAGACTTCTGATTCAAAATCACCACACCTCTACTTATTAAGTCAAAGGAAACATCCCTTAGCTGTCACTACACTAGTAGAACTTCTATCCTCTTTGTAGGCTTGAACCACTAGAGGGAGACATAATCACTACAAGGAGACTAGGGTGAGGTTGGACATTCCACCCATCCCTTACATTGGATCACAGATACAATGATAGCACCAGCCATCTTAGATTAATAAAATGAATGAACCTTGAAGGCACTGATTTTTTCTAGGCAAAGACTTTTATCCAGTACATTTCTGCTAAAACAGACTACATGCTTAAGACAAAAACAAATTTGCAAACCTAGCTGGCTAAAGTTAGACAACTAAATCCACACCTGCAATTCTTTACTACTACTCCCTGAAAGCCCAAGGAAAGAGATGTTGTGGAATCTTCTGCCCCTTTCATCCACACTGGATGGGGGATTGCTGGAGGAGCGTTCTGTTTCATGAGAAGAACCCAGAGAGGGATCTGGGACTCTTCTTCCCTACTCATGTTGGTGGTCACAAGAGAGTTATAACTTTCCTTTGGCTACACTTCCTCCATCCAGAGGGAATTCTACCTCTCTCTTTCATTGTTAAAATAGTCAAAAATTCCTTCTTCTGCTCCCTACCTTCCTGTTGTCCCAGATCCCTTTTCTTGCCAAATCCATTATTTAGCAGGCTCCACCAGAAAAACTTCCTCCCCATTGATCCCACTTGTTGGGCAACTGGGGGGGAATGCTTAATGGGCAAGCATAAGACTTGGGCTTCCACAGCACTGCGCTGCACAGCTGTGTAGGGTTAAAGAAAGCCAGAATGGTATATTAGCCATAAGAGCTCAATTTCAGCTCTAGATAACATTATGTAACATTTTCAGTGCTTATTGGAAATGAACCTTGCAAGGTTCGTCCATCAACGTCTCATTGATTTTTGTGATGTCCAGTCTAGCAGAAGTGACATAGCTCAGTGGCTTTCAATCTTGAACCCCAGACACAACTTGGTCTCACCTGCCCAAGTTCCCTCTATAGATCTATGTAGTTATCAGCTGGGATATTTTTCAGTTATATCAGACTTTATTGTAACCCTCACCAGGCTTTCACCAGAAAAGTTTCAAAAATGTTTCACTGTCCTTTGGGTCCATAGTCTGTAATACACGATGGGAAATATGAGTATGTTGGTTGAACATCATATAGTGTAAAACGTCCATAACCATAGATACTGTACTGTACTGTACTGTACTTCAAAACTGACTTTTTTCCCCATAGAAAATTTGACTTTATAGTGCAGCATATTCAAAAACTAAACTAGTTCAATTTGGAAATGCTGCTCTTGGTGCCTCTTGCTCTCCCATTCTCTGGTCGAACCTAAGTTTCCACCAAAAGACAGTCTTGATGGAAATTTTTGATCAGCTCTTGTTCCAACACTGCCTTGTACATTCAGTTGAATTGCTTTGTACAGCCTCATTCTGAACTGTTTTTAAAAGTATTCCTTTTGAATATGGATATCTTTCCTCGCATCTGCCATGGAGAACAGGTTTCCCATCAGATGCAGAAATGTGCAAAACTGGCCTGAACTATGAAATGAATAGCATGTCCATATAAAAGTGAATTATCATCAGACATCTCAGTGGATCTCTTAAAATATTCATTTTTAGGGGCGAACCTTAAGTTGTGTAATGGATTTTCCTCAAACCTTAAACTTTTAGTGGCCAACAAAAAGTGCAGAGTGGAAGCTGGTTGCCAGATGTTCCACAGCTCTGAGAGATAAAAGGAGATAATTTTTACAAGTTTAACTGGGTGATATAGTAACCACTGTGTAAAATACATATTTTTTATTAAGTCATGATGCAGTTGGACAATAATGTTCCATATTTTCAAATCAGAACCTGTTTAGCTTGCCTCATCCAAGCTGAATTTATTGGCAGTTCTAACTGCTTCTCTTTCACTTTATAATGCTGGCAAAGTTGGTAGGAGTTTTTTTTAACCCTCCTTGATTTTATTGTTTTTGTTATTTAAAATAACATTGTCTATTGACACTTAACATCAATCTTATTAACTAATCTCATAATAGAGTCCAAAAAAGGCATAACACTCTAAAGTGATAAAACAGATTGGAGAAGTTGCTTAGTTCACAAGGCTCTGTATCTGAGAGGAAAATTAGTACACTCTGTGCAATCCCCATGCTTGAAAACAACTGAGGATCAGATCCTCAGCTGGTATAAACTGGTATAGCTTAATTGGTGGCAGTCAAGTTGTCCTAATTTACAGCAGCTGTGGCTCTGGCCCTTGATTTTTAAGAAGAGGGAAGAGGTTAGAATGTGCTGGGTCCAAGTCCTGAAAGTAGCAGGACTGTGAGAAGGTTGACTTTCATCCCCCACATCACTGGTCATTTTTTATTGTCTCTGCCAGTCCCCTTTGTGAACTGGAAACTTGAAACCTTGTTTCCATTAAATAAAAGGACCCAAACATTGAGTGGGCCCTCTTTGTTGAAAGCAGGTTGGAAATCCCCTGCAGTTTATTCCCAAATCAAGCAGGGCTCCCCAGAAGCATATTTTCATGTTGAGGAAACTGTGCATAATTTTAACTCATTCATACCCTTTTGGGCAAAGAGGATCAAATTCTGCTCCCAGTTTTGCCCCCTCATTGTGTCTGATTCTTCACTGCTGTGCACCTTGTGTAGTCATTTGCACTTGTGTGACATGCTGCCAGATCAGAATGGAGATGTTTTACAACTGCTTTTCACAGGTGGAAATGACTGCACAAGGTGTAAGGTAGTGGGGGGGGGGGGGGGACTACTGGAGTAACAGAAGGCAGAATTTGGTGAGTTTGTGTATTAAGTCACTTTAGAAAATCACATTAGGGGGAAATTCTGTCTATCCAAAATATGCACAAGATAGCTCATCGTACAAATTATGGATAGGTGAACTAGTTTGGAAAAATTAAAACACCCTTTCTTTCTCCCCGCAGCTGACTGCAGAACTGAAACTGAACTGAACAGTTATTAAGGTTCTGAAATGTTCAGCTAAGTTTTCTTCACTTCGGTTTTCTGGCCAGGAGTGGAAGCTGAGGTGCTGAAATGCCATGCAAAAATCTAGACTTGAAAAAGTGCTGGAAATTTCATGAGAAAGCCCATCCTCATGAGATTTCCAATTAACTGCTGTAGACTCAGCAGTTTTGGATTGTTCTAATGAGTTTTGGAGAGGTGCTCAAAGTAAAACTGTAGTCAGAATCTTTAGAGATTTGCCCATCACTGGTACATGTAATGATACTGTGAACTGTAAAATCTACATTAAAAAAATTAGATCACAAAGGTAAAACTAGGGTCTATGTTATAGAGAGGGACATCAGGCCCCAGGACTAGCTGTTGAGGCCAATCACTGGGCCCTTAGAACCTTGGGGTAAGACCCCTTTCTACCCTAAAAGGGGAGAGACTCAAACAACGTAACCAGAGGGCTGAAGCCATAAAGAGAGGCCAAGCATTATAGGCCACATTTTGGAACTGATGCCTAAAGAGAAACTGAGGCAAGGCTGCCATTATCAAACGCTCGGTCACGAGAGGGCACATGAAAAAGCAAGAAGCCTCATGACACCTTCCTTTTAACGGCCTACTCTTTTAATAAGGCCCAGCTCTCTACCTCTCTTTTTAGCACTTATAGCTTGCACAAACTCTTTGTGGTGTGGCAAGTATTACTTCCTCCGTTCCAAGAAAACTCATCAATTAAAGAATTTCGATATATATCTTCTGACACAGCCTCCCAAAGTGAAGGTGGGGATGAAACATCCTCAGAGACTGCTGCAAAATCCGAGGGAAAGATAAAATGTTATCAACTGTGATTCAGAATCATGGTGTTACAGTGTCACTCAGCTCAAACAGGTGACTTTCCTAAGCGAACACCAAGATGCCAAGATGCAGACCCTATGATTTCCCAATGTTAACTGTTTTCATATAGTTTGGGCACTGTTAGAATCAGACTCTCCTGACCCAATCACCAAAGGGTGAATTCCTCCTATGGTAAGGTAACCAGACATCCCAGACTCCCAGCTTGGCCAGAAGACCTAAGATTTTTAAAAGCCATTTAAAAATATTCATATTTTGCTGTTCTTGGCTGATTTTCTCCTTTCATGCTGATTAAAAACGCTCTGATCTTTCATTGCTCCCTTTTAGTAACACAGCCTTCCAAGATGGAAGAAGGCCATGCTACTCTTCTACTTAGTGATTATGTAGCCTATAATATTGTTTTCTTCCACAATTGCAGCATTTGCTGATTCTTTCAGTAGTCTATTCCACACATTAATTATTCTAAATGTAAAGACATTTCTCCTGATTTTCCATAAGGCCTTTTTTCTTACATTTAATTCATGCTCTTGTATGCGTGGAGTGGTTTTCTGTTTGTTTGTTAGGTTGTTGTTGTTGGGTTTTTTTTTTTTTTTGCCTGCAACTCTTGCAGACATTTAAGATTTTAATATCCCAGACAATACCAGTTATAACTTTATTACACAATAGCATTTCTTCTTTTCTAACAATGCCCTAATATCCTTCCATATGTCCTCTTCTTATTCATTTCATCAGTTTGTTTGTCATAGGGGACAGGCTGGCTCAGGGAATTGGTAATGGAATACAGAAGCTTTCACCTCTACGTTGCTGGTCTGTGTCTAAACCAAGGGAGTTACCAGAATGTTTTAGTGCAAAAGAGAATTTTTTGGTGTTTGATTGCTCTAAGTTGATTTTCCCAGAAATGATTTTATGAGCCGTCAAAGTTTGGCTTTGCTGGTGAAAATGAACAAATTGTTTCTCCATTTTGCAGTACAACAGGTGTAAATAACTCGGGATGACACTGGACTATGAAAGCTGAAAACGTAACTGCGTTTTTTCTTTTTAACGCTCTGTATGTTTGCAGTGTGGCAAAATGGCTTATAATTAAACCAATGGAGTGAGGTAGGAGGACTGTTCTAAACAGGAATGAACTTGTTTATAGACTTCTTCCAAGTGGCCCAAGACAAGACACTATTAAAGATCTGAGTGACAGTCGTATAACCAAAACAATAATGTTCTTCTTTTTTAATAAGAAAACCTGCGTGAGTGGAAACTTTTGGAAATGAACTGCAGTCACAGAAATGCTTTAACTTTTGTGGGTGGGCAAAGGAAATTCTGTTTAACTTTTTAAATTGTTTTAAAAAATGTCTTGGCCTGGGAAGCTACTGAACTCTGCTCCACACAGTATCACAGGATTATGGGTATTACAAGGAGAGATTATGGATTATGGGTATTAAATGGAAAGATTACTGGGAGACGCATGCCACAGACATGAAGAGGACCTTGAAGATTAAGAGATTTACAAGGAGTGGTACCATTTGAGTTTCCCCATCTTGGCTGGATGTCTTCACAAAAGAAGAAAAACAAATATTTCTAGGTTTAAAAATAGGTTGCTTCTTTGTACTGTTGCAGTCACCATTTTATCCCACCTTCTAATGGTTCAACTTTGGCTCAGTGAGTTTTGCTCAGGCTAAAGTCACCTGCAACATAGACCTATGCTTACATTCTTACAAGAGGGAAAGCTACAATCTTAACACCCCCATCAATTTGCTATGTACTGTCATCAATGTTACATAGCAGAAATACCAGGGGAGAAACAGAAAAAATGATCTGGAGGACGTTATTTTTGGGGAAAAGAACACTTCTGAAAAGATCTTTGAAATATTTTTAAGTAACCTGAAATTTCCATGACTCTAAATACATTTGAAGTCAATTGTGATTCACCAATCAACACCTTTCTAAGACATACATGACTGCACTCATGAGTGTGTATTTAATTGCTACTTCAAGGGGCATCCAGTTTTAGGTCATAAATGTACATTTTATTTTTTAATAATAAAGATATATTAATTTGAGTTATAGTACCAGATAGAGCTTGAACCCTTAGTGTTCTAAGCACTGTATGTACACACAGTAAGACAGTCCCTGCCCTAATGATCTTACAGGTCTAAACAGACAATGCAGACAAACAGTGGAAGAAAGGAAGCATTGTTATGCTTATTTTACAATGAGAAATTGAAACACAGAGAGATTAAATGAGCTGCCTGAGGTCACCCAGGAAAGCTGGATTGGAGCCCAGATCACTTGAGTACCAGTCCATTGCCAAATCCTGCCTCCTCCATTCCCACCTTTTCTTTCTTTCTTTCTTTCTTAAAAAGTCTGGATGGGAGGGTTTTTAACATAACCTTTTAACGCACACACTTTTTAATGTAAACTTTACCCTGCAGTGACATGAAACTTTCAAACCCAACATGTTATGTACATGAGAATGAGTAAATGAAATTGCTGGAAATGAAAGTGTGGAACCATTTCAGTTCAAAAGTCCAATCTGAGTGAGATGCAAAAATTAAACTAACAACATGGGGCCCATCCTGCATCCATTCCCCCTGCTCACCTTCCCTAGTGGTACCACTGAAGGTAGTAGAACTCTTTATGGATGAAATTCATCCCTGTGCAGACAACCAGCAAAAGGGCAAAGCACCATCTGATGTCCTGACTTACTCTCAAAACAGGGAGTCTCGGGCACATAGAGCAGAGAAGGCTTTCTGCAGAGGAGTGAATTTCACTCATAGTGGGTAGGACTTGCAGGACTGGTCCCACAAATCATGAAAAGTAAATGAGGCATTAATGATTCTTTCTGTTTTAATCACATAAGGAGGTATTAGTAATAGAGCAACAGCAGGAAAGAAAAATTTTAATTATAAGTTATATGCTGTGTTCTTTTGTTTTGTTTTCTTTCTTTTTTCTTTAAAGTTAATAGAAAAATTATTTCCAGTCGGTTGAGTTGTGCTTTTCCTATCCTGCTGTCTTCAGCTCTCAGCTGCCAATGGCAGAATGACGAGATTCATAGACTTCTTAACTGAAATTGTACACAGCTAAATCATAGTGCTGCTGCTTCCATAGCAGTCAATGGGAATTTTGCCACTGACTTCAGTGGGAGCAATATTCGGCCCATAGATGGCCAGAAAAAAAATGTTGGAAAAGAGCTCCTGGCATTTTGTGGGACCACTCCCTACTTCATGTCCTATAATATTGTATCTAACCTGTTCTTAAACATCTTCAAACGATGATGCTTTTATAGTTAAGCACTTTACCCCAATAGCTAGCCTCCACTTTTCCTTCCATTGTGTCAGGCTACTACTTCTTATCCTACAACCTTCTCAGACTGTGAGTAATTCCATTCTTAATTTGTTATAAGCATGAAGGTCTAGCTAGAAAGTGATCTTTTACTACTTCTGTTCCCCCCCCCCCTTTTTTTTAAAGACTAATATATCAGTCTAGCCCCTTGGTCTCTTCCCAGGAGTCTGACCCTCCAAACTTTGTAACATTTTAATTGCACCTCTATGAATGGTCACTAGTTTTTCCTGTGTTGTATCCATCTACTAATATTGTGTTTATCATTGTCACAGCTGAGCACTTAGGGCTTAATCCTGTAAAGTGCTGAGTGCTCTGGTCTGATTCAGCAAAATGCTTATGTCCCAGAAGCAGAAGATGATGTCAGTCCTCACATGCTTTCTTACTGATTGGTTGGATTTCAATAGACTTGTCTACCTACAGCCAATAGGTGAGGACGTTTGCAATGCAGTTGCTAGTAGCAGGCTTATCAGTGGTATGGAGACTGGAATGACGAGTCTTATCAGTGGTATGGAGACTGGAAAGCAGAGGTTTACAATGTTGACAGAAAGAAGATTAAAAAAGAATTGTACTTGGACTAGGGTAGATGCCCACAGTCTACAGCTGGAGTTAATTATTTTGATTCCTGTTGGATATTTATCAGAAGACTGGCTGTTCTATGTGCTTGTCAGCAATACAAATGATCCATGGATATTCTGTGTAGGTTATTACTTTCTATTTTTTAAAATGATTTTTTGCCACTCATTAAAGATGCTGGAATGATTAGTGCTGGAGACTTGAAGACCTCTACTCCAGTGATTCTCAACCCCAGGCCACAATAGAAAAGAGTTTTAGGACACACACACACACACACACACACACACACACACACAAAATCTAGCCATAAAGGCAGGGTGGTCATTACACTGCTGGACCTATGCATGACTTCCCTGAGGGTCATGACCTCTTGGTTCACAACCCACACTCCATTGTATTTATCCAAAGAATGGATAAAATACCACCACCAGCAGTGCAAGCTTCCCCGCTCCCCCCCTACCCCCACAACACACACACAATCTACTACCCCAGCAATATACCTCTGTCCTGATCTGAAAGAAGTGATGAACTGGGAAAGGTCCATGGTCTTATAAGCCAGCCTTCTGTAGATCTCTTTGCACACTCCATTCTGAAAGTTGTCTACTTGTCTCTTCAATTAATGCATGTTGTTTACTTATATTAGGTTACCACAAAATCTTCTCTCCTCCATGGAACAGGCTGCTCTTGTTGATTATGTGAGACAAAAAATAGTAGATCAAAGATATTGCAATGTAGGGCAAGTGGGCAGAACAAGCATGCAAATGTTATGAAAATTAGCTTGACCTTTATGAAAGACAGATGATTGCATGCTATTTAATGCTTTATGCAAGCAATAATTTTAAGGTCCGTCTTGCAAGAGGATCAGTTGTATTTTTCTATCACTTTGTTAATATCTTGGCTTAGCTCAAGAATAAATAGCAGTAAAGGTAGTCCATTCAAATAATCCTCCTATCATTGTACTTCAGGTAAGCAAGGGTGAAAAATGCATGTTGGAGTGCTGTATAAAAGAGCTGAATGGGTATTTATGCCTATCCATAGATACATCCCTTAGTAGCTGTGGCTGCAAGCGGAGTAGCAGATATCCTTCAGCACATTTGGTACATAATTTATGCTACTTTTATCAGACAATTTGCTGTGCTGATGTACTAGGCTCTGCTGTTCTCTCCCATGGTTTCCATTGCATTTGACGCTGTTTTGCCGTGGGTGAAGATTGTCACTTCTCTTCTCTGAGTGTTGGAACCTTAGCAGGAGACTGTGAGGTAGAAGAGGGTCAGTGATTCTCAGGGAAGCTGGTTGGAGGGGGAAAGAATGAAAATTCATTCTCCCTTTCTCAGATCACCTGTAGATGCTGAAAGACCTGCACTCTCAACTATTTGTTGCCCCCACTCCCAGCTCCCCTTGAGTTGAGAAGCTCACACCATATGGGAGCATTATGCTAATTTATAACGTGTAACAGTCAACATTAATTTAAGCCCCCAAACCTTGTGAGGTTAGTAGGGAATGACACACAGGAGGCTGGCCATGCCAGGCTGAGCATCACTGCCTCCAGCCTGTTTTCTCCTTACCCTCAGATCTTGATCTCTATGGGAGAGGGCTTTACACAAGGCTGGAGTAGAGTGAGCATACTCGAGTTCTGGAACTTCCCTCTTATTTCCCCCCCGCCCCCGCAGTTCCCTGGCTTCTGCATGGAACTCTTTGTCATGTGCGCACAACAGCTTAGACTCAAAATCCTAGACATGTTCTAAGGCTCCTATCCCAGATGATTGTGATGGGAAAGAATGTTTAGAACTAGGATTTGCTCCCTGTCCTGTTGTTTTGTTCAGATGTTCCTTCTAAAAGTAGTGCTTGTTCATAGCAAGAGAAGAAGTTTGGATAATAAATTTTGGGGGAGTGGGGTCAGCAGTTACTTGTCTGGGTAAATTCCTAAATTAGGTTTCAATAGCCTGTTCTTTAAAGTTTCCATTTATTTTATTATTTGTATCCTGAATAGTGAGAGATTTTTCTGGTCTGTTTAAAGTTAGCAATAGTTTCTACAATTTACTGTAGCAAACCACTGTATCAAATCAAATGATGGGTAA
This sequence comes from Eretmochelys imbricata, assembly GCF_965152235.1. NCBI lineage: Eukaryota > Metazoa > Chordata > Testudines > Cheloniidae > Eretmochelys > Eretmochelys imbricata. The sequence continues at coordinate 96,616,094 of NC_135574.1, forward strand.
AAGTATGATTTTGCTGGGAAAATGTCTCATTGACCTTCCTCTCCTGTCTCCAGATTTTCGAAACAATACTGTTGTATAACTAGCATTGCTAGTGGATCAATAACCTGTTCTATTTTGGAGTGTCTGGTGTGAAAGGAAAGAGAGCTGAAGTAAAAGATGCCCTTTGTGTTTGTTCTAAAATGTTGCTCCAGAGAGTTAAATAAGCTAAGAAAATCACCAAACAGCTGTTTTGTATCAATGCAAAACCCACAACCTCGTACAAGTCTGGCTGGAACATTGCATGTGTCTGTGTGCACGTGTGTTTTTCAGCTTCACTTGAAACGCACCTGAATCATTTCTAGGTTAATGGATGCTCTCCTTTCCCAAGCATAAACTTTAAGCAAACAAACAAACACAAACAAAAAAATACCTAGTTTCAGAATTCCACACACCATTGAACTCATAGCATAGGTGCTGGAACTAGGGGTGCTGGGGGTGAAGTGGTTTCCATCATATACAGGGTTTACAGTTTGGTTGAATGGCTCTCAGCACCCACACTATACAAATTGTTCCAGCATCCCTGACTCAGAGCCTGATCCTGTAGCACCCTAACTCACACAAGTAATTATTACTCACACAATAAGTCCCATTGAAGTCTAAAGCAAAACTCCCATTGGCTTCAAGGGGAGCAGGATAAGGCTTTCTTGGGGCCTGATCCTGTGTGCCCAGCACCTTGCACGATTGATCATTTTGTTTCTAACTTTTACACTACTTTAGCCAACACTCCAATTTCAACCCTCTCTGTTTGAGTGTTAGCTTCAGCTAATGAACATATTGTGGGTTGGGCCTTTATTTGCAATAGTTCATTCTCCTCCCCACTCCTCCCCTCCCAGAAATTGAAAATTCTCAAGAGCCATGGATCTTCAAAGGGAAAAAAAGATGAAAAAGATTATCATAAAGACTGAGTGCAGATGTGAGATATGCCCCGAAAGCTACTTCTGGTCTTTCTAGTCAATAAAAAAATTCAGATTAATCAGAGTCTATGGGCTTCACTAATCTTTTACCTAAGAGTTTAGGAATAGTGTTTGTGTTACAGCTTGGAACATCAGAAAAATACCATTAGAATAATTTTGCTGTGTTTAAAATATACTGTAACTCATATTGCCACTGCAGAAAAACATGAGACATGTATTGTGTGTGTGTCAGATTGTAAGTGTCCCTTCTGAAATTTGAATTCCACTGAGCATGTAGGTACCCAGAAATTGACTTATGCTACTTCCTGTACACACTGAGCAGATCAGTGTTCTATTCTTTGGCAGATGGTATATCTAAGAAATGATATTTAGCACCTGCTATTTCCCCTTGTCTGCTATTGCACTTCTATGACATTTTTTTGAAGCGCTCATCTTCTAAAGGTAAATAGTCCTGAAGTGAAATTACTGATAGGTAGAGAGAGAGAGAGGCAGACTGTTGTGCTTTCTGATTTCTGGGCAGCTGCACTTTAACTTTAATAATGTGTGGTTAATAAAAGAAGAAGAAAAGTTTTCAAAGCCTTTGTGAGCTCTTTAGACAGCCTCAAGATCAATGTGACGGAAAGCAGGAAACATACATTTCCTATCATATGATTTTTCCAATTTCAAAAACATATATAATTATGACCATTCTTGTTTTAAATTGTATGCTGGAAAAAATATTTCAGTGTTAGTAGATTCCACTGCACTAGGAAAATGTTACAGATGATTGAGGGAGGCTGTTCTAGTTGGCTGGAATTGTGGTTGAAGTCCAGATCAACCTTTAAATCTGAGTGAAAGGCCCATATTCTCTGTGGCGTGCAGCACTTGCATATTGACAGTACATATGCAGGAGAGGCCAAGGAATGACTTGAGTCAAGGTTGACTCAACTTCTTGAATGTTAACATTAGGTCTCCTCAGGAGCTTTAGTCAACTTAAAAGAAAAAGGAACGACGTGTTTAATTTTGGTGCATCCATGCTCTTAGCTTTCAGTGCTAGTATGAAAGTGGATTATCTACAGTATGTCTCTTTCTACTCTTCCATGATATCTCCTCTGGAGGAATGGAGAAAATTAGCAAGAGACCTGGGTTGCCTTGGGGATGTGGAAGAAAATAACTGTTAATAGCTGGGGAATTTGAGCACCCTTATTATAAAACTTTGAATTTTTAAAAAAGTATCTAGCCTGATTTCAGGGGTGTGTGAGGTGAGTGTCAGTTGCAGAGGGTAGAAGACATGAATAACATAGGTTGGGGTATTCCCTCCCACCTTGGAGAGATGTTGGTTGAAGTGGTGGCTGTTAAAAGCAAGAGAGACCATCTTGGTCTGAGAACAAGGGAGACACCCCTGGGTGGAGTATCAGTGCTGAGGAGAGTGGGGAGGGGAGAATCCTGGGAAGAAGAGCACTGGCTGAAGGCTGTATCACTGTAATCTCAGCACCAAGTTTTAGGATAAAGGACAAAGTCTACAAACATCATTTTGCTGGTGCTTTGAATTTTCAGATGCTTAGAGCTAAATTGTGCCTGGTCCAGTGTAGTTATACGAGGCGGGCAGTGCTTAATTTGTAATGAAAGCGGTCCGGGGCTCAAGCAAACAGGTGCTGGGATTCAAGCAATTTTTTTTTACTTTCATAACTGATGCAGCAAGCCCAGAGGTGCCGGGGCTATGAACTGCCAAGCCTAGAGGTGCTGGGGCTTAGTCCAGGCACAAATTAAGTGCTGAAAGTACATGCATACTTTCTATTCTGTTCTCACAGCACAGACAAAATGGCAGGTCAAGATAGACTTGTAACTGGGTATTTTAGCGCTTGGGGCGAGTAAGCATATTTGTGCCCTCTACTGTTTTTTTGGTCATTTTTCTGCGCCGTTCAGAGGCAACTGTTGATAGTGGGGGGGACACAATTTAAGGGTTCTGGGGGCTCATGACCTCCCCACAGAGGTTTTCAACCCTGGCAGGGGTATAGAAAAACATTGAGGGAAGGCAATGTCAGGCGGTTTGTGCCAGCAGTGCCAGGAGGCACAGACTGGTGATACCAGCAGGCTCACATCAGCCCCATGTGATAGTGCCCCAAACAGGGGGGTCAGAGAGGGAGCACCACATCCACCCCCGACTCACCTCAGCAGGATGTCTGGGTTGGGGGGGGAATGACCCCATGTCACCTCTGGCCCCATTTTTCCACCCCTGAAGCTTTGCACCCTCTGTGGCTGCTGCGCTTGCCCCACCCTCATTACAGCTCTGGGTCATGGTATGGTTGCTTTAGCCAATATTCTCCAGTTTTTCTGTTCCTCTCTCTTGCTTGCGTTCTCTCTCTCTCTCTCTCTCTCTCTCTCACACACACACAGTTTTGGGATTTGTAATTCAATTACCATCCATATTGCCAGGTTGACTCTAGAACTTGTCAGTAGTTACCAAATTTACGTACTGTCTGATGACTATTCCCTGGCCTACGTGAACGGAGCCTGGTGGGCTCAGTCTAGTTCCTTGTAAATAAGTATCCTGATCACAATGCCCACCCCAATAACTGGCAGAGAGGCCACAGAGTGGATGGGCATGGAGACTGAAGTACTTTCTTTGCACTGGAAGTTTAAGTCTGCTGGTTGAAACTGAGACAGTCTGGTGGTGGTGGTGCGGCCTGAGGAAAATTTGCACTGTTCCTATCTATGCTGTATCACTCCTGTGGATAAATGCACTCTCAGATACTTTTAGGTACCAATACAGCAAAGCAGTATAGCACAAGCTTACCTTTAAACACTTGAGTAATCTCACTGACTTTATTTGGACACACACATACTTAAAGTCAACCATGTGCTTAAGTGTTTTGCTGAACTGGGGTGATAAAGAGGATTAAATTTCCATCATTGCTATTTTGTCTCTTTAATTACTAAACTCACTATTTTTAGTTTCAGAGTAGCAGCCGTGTTAGTCTGTATCCGCAAAAAGAAAAGGAGGACTTGTGGCGCCTTAGAGACTAACCAATTTATTTGAGCAGAAGCTTCCGATGAAGTGAGCTGTAGCTCACGAAAGCGTCTGCTCAAATAAATTAGTTAGTCTCTAAGGTGCCACAAGTCCTCCTTTTCTTTTTACTGTTTTTAGTAATATCAGTAATGAAGGAAAACAGGAAACACTTATTAGTGCTAAAATCTCTTTAAAATTATTGGTATAACAATATGACACATCAATCTTTCAACAATTCTTTTTATACTAAAGATTGGCTTACAAGGAAATGAGATATCATTAAAAATGTAGTACCTGATTATGTATTTGTTGCATATATGTTTCCTGGGTGGGCAAGGAATGCAGAATTAGTCTCTTAATTTAGCACCTCTGCTTGATTTAGTGCATATACACTCTCAAATAATATTTGTCTCAGTCCTTTTGCATGGTCTGTTCTCTCTAATATAGTCTCGGTGTTGCTTTTTCCTGAAGTGGAACAAATAATATGAGTACAGGAGACCCCAGACTGCACTTTTACCCTGCCCTGTCAGGCAGTAGCTATGTTTTAGAAGGAAACCACAGTAAAAAAGTGGGAGCTCAGATTCCATACTACGTATGCAAAGCAGTTTCATTTAAAATGTCAGGTTTACCTTGGCAAAGCCACTCTTTAGTAGGGATTAAGGCTTCAAAAACCACTCAATCATACTCTGTGTTTTCATCTGTGTGCCAGGTCACAAATATAAATTTTAATGTTGGCCCATATCCGTCATCACATAACCCTCTGGCATACTTTCTCATTCCCTGAATATAAGTGGAATGAGTAGCTTACTTGGAAAGTCATCTGTCTGAGAAACTGTCCTGTTACAATTAGAAGAGAATCTTGAATTTCATCTCTGGAAGATTATGAAATGAACGGAGAAAACACAACATGTACTGTAAATTACCAGAAACTTTAGTAAATCAATCCCATGATGAACTAGAAAGTTGAAAAAAATCAGATGGTTAACTCTATTTTGTTTTATGAAATCATGAAGACATGAGCTCAAGCACCCAACCTGTGATCCAGATATGAGTTTCGATTTCAGACAACTCCAAAATTTGGGGTGTTTGAATGTGTGGGAGGTTGGTTTTGACTCACATTTAATATCACAGAATTGATTTTTGAAGGGAGTTTAGAACCCAGAATGAATGAAAGCAGATCTTATGTGGGACTTATGGGATAAAAGGACCTTGCAGAAAACTGAAACGAGTCTTTGGCTCATATTTAACAAAAAAATAACTCAGAGAACTTTGAAAGTTAATTTAAATTAACTCCTTGCTCTGCATCTCATCGCATCTAGAAACTTCAGTGGAAGGATGAATGTCCTTAATTTTGTGTCATGTATAGCATCTGCAAATAACAAATAATTCTGTTTTTGCGAAATTCTGCAAACAGATGATCTAACCTCCTCTGTGACCTGTGGAAGGACAAGAAGGATCCCATTTCACACCTGTTAGGGTTGTCCAGAAAAGCCAAAGGCTGTGAGGATCTAAAGTCCCACCCCTCTTCAAAAACTTTTCGGTCGAGCTAGGTGAAAAAATTTGCATTTCAAAATTTTCGGATGAAAAAAGAAGACAGCTCTACTTTGGGGTACTAAAAGTTCTGAAATGAAAGAAAATTCGTAAGGTTTCCCACCACTACTTCATTAACACTATAAAACTGGCTAGATGGTGGAACTTTAGTTAACAGACCTATGTCAAGGGAACTGATTGGAATATCCTGATTCAGTTACAACTGCCCGAAGGAACATAGGAATTACCATCCCAGAACAGACCAAGTATCCAGCTAAGTATCCTGTTTCTAGCAGAAGCAAAACATGCCCACAACACATTTGGCTGAATGTGCAATACTATGCCACTTTGTTCTTGACTTCAGCTGGGGATTGACTCAGCCTTGAAACATAAGCATTGTATTTCTTCAACTAACTAGTTTAAGTGCAGATTGCCTTGTGTCACTGATTTTTTCCCAAGCCTGTGCAATGCTTTGTTAATCAGGTTTCCTGTACGTTTGCTGTCTCTCCATATTCTGTCCGACAGCAGCCTGTATTAACTGCCAGAGAAGATGTAACCCCACCACCACCACAATAGACTAGTACATGATAACATGCCCATGGGGAAAGTTTCCTAACTCTGTCAGTGATTGGCTTATGTCCTGAAAAATGAGGGTTTATATCCCCTTATACATGTTTATCTTAGCTAGTATCATTATGGTAATTCTTACTTATATAAATATTTCATTCTGTTTGGAATCCTGTTAAACTCTTTACCTCTGTAATATCTTGTATCAGAGAGTTCCACAGGTTCATTTCTAACATCTTAGGAAAGGAAGTAAAAATCATATCCAAATATGGAATGAGTTTTAAGCAAAGTAAGATTGTAATTATGCAAACTAGAATTTGAGCAGGAGATTGAATTAGCACCATTATCCTTCCAAAAACTGCTGTGGGGCTGTGATGAGGCAGAGTGGCCCTGCACTGGAACTGCAGGGGTTAACCCTTCCTTCCTGGCAGAGGAAGCCCTGCCCAGAAACCCTGCTGGGCATGCTCCAACTGGAGACTCGGTATAAAAGCCTGCAAAGTGCTCAGTCTGGGCTGAGCACCGGAGGAGAAGGAGGCACACCGTCAGCTCCTGAGGAGGGACAGCCAACGCTCCAGGGGCCAGCCAAGCCAGGATGCACCTGGCCTCCCAGACGAGGTCTCGACAGGAGGGAATGGACTGGAGGATACCCTCACCCCTGTCTGGAGAGGAGAACATGACATTGAGGGTAGGAAGTGACCAGGGGAACTTTAGAGACAAGCAGCGTTAAAGCTGCTCTGACACTTGGCATGTTGTGGGTGGATCCCCGACGAACTAAGCGTGAGGGGGAACCCTGCCAATAGGCGAGCCCTGGGTTGGGACCCAGTGGAGAGGGCGGGCCTGGGTCCCCATCCACCCCTGCCACAAAGGGCCGCTGCAGTGCCGGACCCGTCACAGGGGTGATCTGCTTATATGGCCCTCTTCATGGAAGTAATTGTAACTGAGTGCCTATGACCACAAGTAGTCAGCTATTTCAGCTTAACCAAAGGAAGTTGGCTATTTCACTGTCTTCTCATCTAAAACCAAACAGCACCCAACTATATGTCTGTGGTGGTTTTTTTTATGAACCGTATCTCTTGGCACCATTGAAAAATGTGTTTTTACAGAATGGTTTAAAATGTCTGATCTTCTAACAAAATAATAACAAAGTCTAGTTTTAGATATACCAAAATAACCCCGTACACTGCTGAATTCATTCAGGGAAGGCAAGCATCAGCTCTTGAAGCAGAAAACTAATCTCACTGGCCACTTGAGGGAGGTGGTGTGTTGTCTGGATTGTGGAGTTGAAACCAGTTCCTTCACACTAGCTTGCAATAAGAGAATCAGAAAGTTTTAAGTGTGTTGTGGGTAAGAGGCAGTACAGGACTTCATCAGTGACTGTTTTCCATGCAGTTCTTTGATAATAAAAACAAGAAACTACCAGAGAAGATGTAATCCCACCACAACCATAATAGACTAGTAAATCATAACTTGCCCAATATATATTCAATTGTGACTGGCTAATTTTTCATCTCGGACTGGTATAGGAATAAGGTGGTTAAAGAATAAAGAAACATAATATGCGGCCATGGAAACTGTTTTGTTCTCATCAGAAATAAAAGGCTGTACCACATACCTAGGAAAATGATCTAAAAATGAGAGAGAATAAAATTCATGACTTAAGTAGCTATAGAATAGTCTTCATCACAATGATATTCAGTGGCTGGCCTGAGCACCGAGTAAGATCATGAGTCCAAAAATCCTTCATTCTTCCAATCAGCTCACACATATGACACTTTGAGGAAAACATGAAAGTGAGGCCTAATTATGTATCCACTTTTACCCAAGCAGTTCTTTTACCTTAAGATGCAAAACTTTACACATCTAAAACATGCAGAGATGAATCTGAAGAGCAGACCTTGGATTAGGAGCTGAAAGAATTTGGGGTTTTGGGATTCCAGTATATTGGTCTGGCCTAAGATAAAGATGGGACAAGCTGAGATATTCAAATGGGAAATTCCCCAAATTTCAGGAATACTTTCCGATCTAGGGTTTGGACCCTTCACTTATATATAACTGAAAAATGAACAATTCAGTCACATAAACAGGGTCCTGGTTATAATGCAGTTATTAGGCACAAAGGAATTGCCATACTGGACCAGACCTGTGGTCTGTCTGGTCCAGATCCTGGTCACCAACAATAGCCAGCACCATAAACTTCAGAGGAAGGTACCAGTAAAATCACAGTAGAGATAATCTACCCCCCAGAGGAAACTTCTCTTAAACCCTAATAGAATGGCTTAAACCGCAAAACATGAAGTTTTATTATCCATTCTAAAGTTTTCTTTTTTAAAAATCATATTTACTAATATAACAGATGATATTCCTCAGACATGCAAATGTCTGCAGAACTGACCTTTATACAGATATGCTCCATAGCGCCGTTCAAAGAATTGGACTTTGGAAAAGTGCTGAATTTTTAAATAAAGAAATCTTTATCAGTGTTTAATTGCAGAAATGAGTTCTTATCTGACTGCTGGATCCTACTTTCTAGTAAGGTCAATAGGACTGATCTGTTTTATTTAGAGAGAACAAATCAATTAAGAGATTTAGGACTCTCCAAAATGTAAAGGCTCATAACAAACAAGATATTCTTCCTTCTCTATAACCGCTCTCACCAAAATATTCCTGAATTTGTGCTCAGTGGTTTGTTACATAAGTGAACCAAAAGTTACACATATGCTGTGGAGGGTTTATGGCTCCTCCTTTTTAACCATTACAGGTCAATTATCCTTGGTATCAAAGAGATCTTGAACCCTAGATCTGTGGGTTAGAAGAATTGATATGTATAGTTTGCTGCTTGCTAAGAGGCAAAGTCTCACTAGGAGAGAACAGTTTGATGGGTGTCACAGAACCACTTCTAAGGGCTCAAACCTGCAAGAGGCTGAGCAGTCCCTGGAAATGCTCACTCCCTTGCAAGATGGAACACGGCTAGGTGGAGCTGCAGCATTTTCTCAAAGGCAATTCTACTATGACTGATCTTTAGCTTCAGTATCACTAACCACATTGAGGTGATGCAACCTACAGCACTATTAGCAATTAAACAAGGTGCATTGACTTTGCCTTCTCTACCAAAACAGACTTACAGACAGGATAAGCTATCCCAAACAGCCATGTAATGGTGAGCATTAACTTTGACAGGTACCTAGTAGTTCTGTATTTAAAGGGCAATATTTCAAGGGTCTGCAGAACCTTCCGCCTATCTTCTCTCTTCTCTTACTCCATCCAAGCTACACAATTGCCCAAATGTTCTGTCTGGTCTCCATGTCGTCTTCACGAGCTGCCCTCTTTCTGTACTACCTGCTCCACTCTTCCCTGTACCAACTTAGTCTTCCATTCCTCTCTCCCTTTATGTCCTTAAAGTACACTTCTTCTGAGAAGCCAATAAACCGCTGTCATTCCCACAGAGAAGTATTAATAAATTAGATGACTGAAAATTTAGAAATTAAATCAATGCAATGTATTTGAAATAATGCATACAAATAATGTAGCCAGCATGACACAAGCTAAATGTCACCCTTCAATCATTTATTTTTTACATTTTTATCTCTACAAATAGCCACCCTAAAATCAAAATACATAGATAATGTAAAATCATTTCTAGGAGCTACTGAATAATGTTGCGCACACACTACTTTCCAACACATTGTGTTTTTGAGCTAAGTCTGCATGATCCAACATTTATGATTCTGCTTCTGCTTAGTGCAGCATTTTTTAAATACAGCACTTCTCGATCACTGTACATTTAGCACAACTCAGTTGCTACTTTCACCGCTGCCTATGTTTCACATAAAGGCAGAATATATGTTATGTGGTGCTGAATTTATTAAGGAGGTATACCTTTGGCTACAATCTATTAACCACTAAATGCTCTGGGACCCCAACTACTTAAACACCTTTTTCTCCTGTATCCTATGTAGCTGTGGAAATTGACTAGGATATTTCTCTTGTCAGTTTATATGACCATCTGTAGAGTTCACTTCCTTGGTTAGTTGATTTAATGACATTGAGAGCACAGTAAAAAACAAACAATTTTAAAACTCAGAGCTTTTGACTATATTACTATTACATAGCATTAAGAAGGAGCCAGTGGAAGAAAGTTGCAGCCACTAAATTATGAAGATATCAGTTTGTTTGACAAATCTGAGGTGAAATTCTTTACCTTCTAATTGTTGGTGTCATGCATTATAAAAATTACTTGTGTCCTACAGAGAGATTTATGGGTAAATGTATTTGCAAATTACACAGGTAGGTATAACAGATAAGGTGAGATAACTAGTCCGTACAGGGATCTTTTCTATTAGAAGATAAGCAGGTATTTGGTGGAACATTGTTGTACAAAAATATACCCACGAGTATTTGATGCAATACTATTACACTGATTGTCAAGTGTGATTGTTAGTGCATCCATACTTGATGTAGAATTAATTAATTTTTAAAAAAAGTTAGGTGTCCAGATGGCCCTGTGATAAGTGCCATACAAAGCATGTATAAATAAAATAAGGGTCCCAAAATCCAAAAAGATGACAGCACAACAGAGGAAACAGAAGGGTAGTCTGAAAACCAGCATGGATTATTTTTTATTTAAAAAAACCCCTCGTTTTAGGATTCTGTTGTAAATATAAACTGAGAGTGGCACTTGCTTTTTAAAAAATTGTTTGTTCCCTTTTAGTTCCGGTCAGCTCATTACTTTACACATTTATTATCTGATTGCTAAATAAAATGGTTCTTGCATTGTTGGTAATAAATGTCATTTTCTATTCACATCTATTTGAACCAGTGGAGAGAAACTAGACACAGCAAAAGACTTCCGCTGTGAGTTATGCTATGGTGAGATTTGTTACACTGAATGCAAAATCACAAGCTATTTGAGAGCCACTGCAGCACACACACTGTTTCCAGGACTGATTGATGACATTTCCTTATATAGTTAGGAGTGAGACATAGCTTTTGAAAATAGAATTAAAATTTTCCCTTTTTAGGAGCAAGTACGATTTTGGCAACACAATCAGCCCCAAGCATATACGTTCTTTTGGTCAAAACATTACCAGCGTACTTTGTTAACAAAATGTTCAGGTCATGCTAAGGTCAAAGCATGAACTATAAGAGTTTTTATGAGCTAAATGTTTCCAAATTACACTCCAAGTTGAAAGTGCTGTGATTAAACCTTCCTCCTGTAAACAGGGTATTGGTGAGTTGAGGAGGAGAATAACTTTTTTTTTTTCATGACTCAGCATAAGTGAAGTGCCTCTGCACTGACATGTGTCCCCTGAGCAAAGGCAGATGCTATCAATAACCCTGGCTTAAAGCAGAGCTCCGACCAGGAGGCAATAAAGACATATTTGTGTCCTAAAGCATTGCTCTTTCCTGTCTAGTTTAGCTAGCAAGTAATTATTTGCCTGACCTCCAGAATTAACACCTTACATCACAACATATGCTTGCCAGATCTATTATTGAGAGGAATTTTCTAGTCAGATCTATTTAGTGCAGTGGCAACCTTCTCTATGGTCTCATTACATTTGGAATTAGAGATAAATTATGCAATCCTTACTCACGTTGGTGGGCATTCACTTTGATTGCAATTGGACTATGTGTGCAAGTAAGCGCTCACCAGTTGACTGAAGGTTGCATTATCTAGCCCATAGAGCTCTAAGAGAGAGTGAGTAATGAAGACTGGACACTGCTTCTATTCTGTAAGCATAGGAATTACAAACTGTATTGGTTGTGTTTTTCGTTATACATTTGGTATTAGTAAGAAAGTTGATCACCAATAACTACAGTATTGTTCTATTTAACTGAATGAAAATGATCAATTAATAATCATTACTCCCATTTCACAACTAAAATAAATCAAGAACATTCTCAATATCAAACAACTTTGAAACTAACACACACATTATCTATATCATTATGTACACACACATTTTGAAAAAAAATAGAGGTGTCCATGATTTCTTACACTATGAGAGCCAAACTTTCAAGTTCTCTGAATTTGCGTGACCACAATTGTGTGTGTAAGTATTTACATGCCCAAAGCAATTTATGTGTTTTGTTGCTGGAGGGGGCACAAAAGCATGTGAATTGCAGTCCCAAATCTCTCTCTGCATTTTTTTGATCCATGAGATAAGAGACTGCATTGAAGTCACTATGAAAATTTAGCCTTGAAAGCACAAGAGCTGCCAGGATTATGACATTCTAATATCTGAGAGTCTGAGTCTGCTCTCGCACTGGAGAAAATCAGGAGCAACACCATTGAATTCAGTAGTTACACTGGTGTCAAAATGGTGTAAGAGAAGAGCATCAGGTTATCTATTCTGTGATTAAATGAACCCTCATGGGTGGAAGTTGTGTCTTCAAAGACTCCGCAATCAAGGCTTTAGTGGAGTGGAATATGCATTCTAGGTCAAATTCAGTGCTGACTTATACCTCATGAAGCAACATAGAAGCAATGGGGTGGCATATGCATCAGCATATATTATGTCCAAGGGGATATGACTGAGAGTGAATGATGAAGTTGTGGTGACAGGAAAGAATTTTTATTACATGTACTTTAGGGTTTAACCATAGAGGATCCTACTGTACTTATTGTTCATTCTGCATTTAATCCTTCCCCTGCTGAATATCTCCTGTGCACAACAGAAATGTATGACCTTGAGAACTGAAAAACAAAAGCACTGCAAAAATGGACTTAAAATGATTTATTCCAATTATTTATTTGAAATCTGGTGAATTAAGAATGATGTAAAGACCAGCTTATTAACCAAAAGATCTGTGCTACATGGGGAGCTTGGCAAGTAACAAAGCTGATTTTATTTTTCCTTGTACCTCTTTGGAGCTTTGCAAAATATTGATGTAAACAACAACTTAAAATCAGATCTGGTTTTAATAAACAAATGCTATCATTCCATCTCACTTGCTCTGGATATCTCACTACAAAATGATCTTTTAATCTAATAACACCTTCAAGTATATGTGGGAAATTTTATGATTGAAAAATAATCTGTGTTGTATTGACATAGAAAAAAATCTGGGTTTAGTGCTTTGTCCGTTGCATTGGTTTTTATTGTTTTCTTTAGACTTTTAAGCTTCATATTAGTCTTACACAGACTAGGTCTCTTCCAGGACACAGATCATTATTGTCAGCATCTCTGTCTATGTAATATTTGATGCCACATTTTATCTTATAAGGATGTCATTATACTCCACAAGCTTTGGTTTTTCACCTTCCCCGCATTCACCCTCCTCCTCCATGGCAGTGGTTCAGACCAGATCTATCACTGACTGGATCACTTGAACCGAGAAGTATAGGCAGGATTTCAACACATTCACTCGTTTGTTTACCACCTCCTGGTCTTCCCCCTCATTTCCAAGCACCAGGATGGAATTTTGCGACCCATGACAAAGCTACAGCACTGTCCTTCAGTTCTCCCAAGGTTACAGCCTGTAAAAGTCATGAGGAAACAAAAAAAGATATGTCCCACTCTAACAAAAGGGCCTCTTACAATGAGTAGATCCTCTTTCCCATCAGGTGAGAAAAAATAATAAAAGCTCCTTTATCAGTCTACTTGATCTGGAGAGATGGGGAATAAAAGCAGCCTTTGAAACAACTTAATAAGGAAAGAGGGACCTGGTGGGAACATTTTAAGCATACCTTACATTCTATTCTTAACCTTTGCTGCATAGTTACTGCCCTTCTGTCATTTACTGCCAACTTTTCAACATACAACCTGATGGGCTAGTGAGCAGTACTACAATCTTCCAGAAGCCTACTGCAGACAAAATATACAGCACAGGGTGGATGGAAAGGGGGCTGGAGTGTGAAGATGGGCAAATGTCTGAGAAAAGCTTCTACTTTCAAACACAACTAGTTAGCCTTTTGAAGTGCTCACTGTAGTGGTCATTGTATTAAATAGAAGCCTACGGCCTCTGTGCTCCAACTGAAGGCAAGATCACCTGGCTTGGCACCTGGCAGGACTGGGTTCATACATTGCAGGTCATGCAGAGTTCAGAGCTTCCATCTTTAGGTTTAGTCCTCTTTATTCAGTCTCCATCTTTGACAGCTGAAGGACAATTTGTGTTAATCCCTTCTCCCCATTGTCTGTATATCTGGGTTTCAATCAGAACTGAGGTAAGTCTTCCTGAGGCTCCCCCCCAAAAATATCCAAACCTGACCCTAAGCCTAGGGATAGAAAGTCTGATTCTTTCTGTCCACTTGGACTGTTTTTTTCTTTCCATGAGCTAACACCCTGTAAATCCAAGAGCAAGGCTGTAATAAACACAAACTAGAAGGGATTAGGACATGCTACTTAGTTAATAATGACTAACACAGCTTGATCTCGCTTCCTCTAAAATGCCACAAAAGTTCAACAAATATTATTTTGAAATGAACCACCAAGACTTTACACTCTTTGAAAAATGGCATCTTGACCCATCCTCCCTGGCAACAAACAAATGGATTTAGTTTCTAGTTGATGGGAAAATCTCTAGATTTAAAACACTTGACAAGTGACACAAGAATCAAAAGTGTTTCAGTTTCCCCTCCCTCACCCTCCTCATGACTGATCTATTTCATTGAAATTTTTTTTGACATTACTGGTTATTTTACTCAAGATGAGAGATGTCTTGTTCTTTCTGTTGCATGTACCAAGAAATCATGTAGAGAACAACACCATCTTATGTGAAACAAAGGAAAATAGTTTGCACTTTATGTGAAAGGCCGGTTGTGTTCTCCTTGATCACTGTTATTAGTGTCAATGGGAATTGTGTGCACTGAAGATGGTGGAAGAGACCCCTCTATAACTGATGTGTAATGGGGGAGTTTTTGTGCACACAAGTAAGGAAAAGTATTTCAAAAGTTTTTTTTTTTTTAAAGTCTCTCCTGATGTTGAGTGTGTATGTGTGTGTATAATATATATTAGGTCTCCTTAATTAAAGTAACTAGAGATTTCCCAGATTTATGACTCATGAGGTACTGGATATGGCCAAATATAAGAACATTGTTAAACGTAGCAATCCTAGCTATGCTAACTAATATAAGTAATTATTTCCCCCATACCCTGGGCATTTGCAAAAGAGCATATGGGGAATGTTGGGAGGGGAGGTTGATCTGAGCTTTTAAGTAGCATAGCTTGCAACTGGTGGGTTATAATGAATTGTGCTGATGCACTTTTAGAGTATTATTTGTGATGTACTTTTAAGTTATGTCATGGTCACCTAGAGTATATAAGAGTTCCCCATTATAGCATTTGTGCTAATTTAAATAAAGACTGAATGAGTGTAGCTTTGTATGTTTGGTTTTGCTACAAATTTTATTTCTGCATGCCATTGCTGTTCTGTAGTTCTTGTCAAATTGCTGTGGAAAAAACATAATAGAGCTGATGCTGAGCATCTGCAACTCCCACTGACATGAAAGTGCTCAACAGGGACTGGATCCAACTCATATTGAAGTTAATAGGCGCCTTTACATTGACTTCAGTAGGAATTGGTCATAGGTTTTCTGCAACTGTGAAAATCAGTGTTCTGACCCCTAGGCCAGTCCAAATGTTAGGGAGGTAGGCCTCCCAATACAGATATTGTGCTTGATTATTATCTTTCTTACACTGGACCAGGTGCTTGTTCCAAGGGCAGGATCAATCTTTGTCCTGATAAGGATCTTTCCACTCTTGTTTCTTGTTCTCTGGCCTGGTGTTTTCCCCACAGTTATCACAGGCAGTATGCAGGGTCATGGGTTCCTTCTGTCTGCTGCAAGGAATGCATTTTGCAGACAATAATCTGAAAGTTTTAGCTGTGCCATCCATTTCCACTGAAGCTTTGCCTAAGTCTCCCAAACTTCACTGCTGCCGTTCCTTAGCTTGTATTCCCCCACACATTGGAGAAAAGCCACTGGCTTTAAATTCATTTGAAAAGTCTCTGGACAACTTTCCAAGCCTCTGCTGGCTACCTTCTGAAGAGGCGGGCTCTTGCTGCCATGTTGACTTGAGCCAAAACCAGAGCTCCATTCAAGAGACTTGCAAGACATTTCTTATCCTGGAGTCATTGTTACAAGTGGGACTGTATTTACAAGAGCCTCTCTGACAGAAAAAGCCTGGGAGGACTCAAACAAATGTGATCAAATTTATCTTTAGGATATGTGTGTGTGTGTGTGTATGACATGTGATGCCAATGCTCACAATATCTGGGGTTTTTAAACTTTCACGTGACCTTCCTATTCCTGACTTCAATCTTGCAACATTTCCCTTATTCAAAATGGCTGCCAACTCCCCTTACTTTAATATGGCTAAAGCCAGGGAAGAGGGCCACCATTTCACTACAGTCATCACACATGGAATTGAGGCTGCCTCTAGTAAGATGGCTACTAATCCTCAGTATTTTCAATGAGACTGAAACCAGACTATCCAAAGGGAAAATAGCTGCCATTCTATAGAACAGAACACTGAGGAGACAAGGGATTGTGAGGAGCAGAAGAAAAGCTGAAGAGGTTGTAAGAGCAAAATGGGGAGTATTCAGGGGTGTGTGGAATTCAGGGAAGACACTGAGAGCAATGAGGGATGTATTGTATTGCGTGTTGGAATAAATGGGCTCAAAGAGGCAAAGGTATTGATATGATCCTGTCACTGTCCAACATTAAACTGTGTTAAACGGGTTTTGGGGTTTGGTATCCAGAGACGACAACCTGCTTAGTACCATGGCAAACACATCTTTAAATATCTTTTAAGCCTTTTATTAAAGATACTTAAAAGAAGGAAAAACAGTTAAAACATTTGAATTATAAAGTATTAGATAAGGCTTTCATTTTAACCCCGTTCCTTGCGCCCTTTCCCTTTATCTGGAGAGCATTTTAGAAGGGAACCTCCTTTCCCATTTGGCAGTCACTTAGATGGGATTAAAAATGGTAATAGCTGTCCTTTTTGGGGAAAAGAGAGGTAGGTGGTTGAGCTGGGCTGGAGCTGGTGTTAAAGTCCAGTCTCATTTCCTAGAAGACAAACAAGAGGGGAGAGAAAAGAACAGCACAAATAGAAAATACAGTTCCTGTCTCTGGTGTATACTCTTGTTTGCAAGCAAGTTCGTAGCAGTGTCGGGCTGTTAAGGGCATTGCTTTTGGTGCCTTTCTTACAGGCTTACAATAGTGCTGTAAAATATACGGTCCTGCTGGCTAAGCCAGAATCTTATTAAACAGAAGATAAAAGGAGAGGGATAGGAAAGAAAAGAGATATGGTGAAGCTCACTTCTTCCCCTTCTTTCAAACAGCAATTGTTGCGCTTGTGCTTGATTTCCCCTCCCTCCAAAGTTTTTTCTTTTAAGGACCCCAAAAGAGAGTAATGGGTGGAATAGCCTATCCCCTCATTATTTTGTCCACCAATTAGATCTGATATCTGAAACACCAATTTTGGTTAATGGATTTCTGTCCTAGACTTCTCTTGTTCTCCAGACATGATGTTAACACAGTTCTTGAGTTATATCAGTAGGCCTTTCAGTTTGGATTAATTCTATTTTTCTGTCTCCCTTTTGCACCTTTTCCCATCAACATTTATTGTTATAGGTTATTGTGACACTTTAGAAACTTTTATCTGCTTTCCTGCCGTTAGGCTCATAAGTAGGGTAAATTTATAGATGCATTATTACTACAGAGGAGAAGGAGGTAGCATACTGAAGGAGGTGTGGGGAAATGTGGGGTGCAGAAGGATACTGAGTAAGAAACGGGAATGTGGGGAATGGGAAGCAGTGGGAGGGTGCAGGAGAACATGGGTAGTAGGAGCAAACGGGCATGCGGGGGGAAGAGAGAGTGAAGACATGGAGGGGATTGAGGAAGTGCAGGGAACTTTGTGGGGAGCAGAGATAGACTGAGAGGGTGCAGGGGAATGCATTATGGCAGAAGAAGAAAATGTGAGGGGAAAGAAGAGGAATATGAGGAACAAGTGAATGGAGGGCCCAGGTTGGTCTCGTGGGGAGCACGGATGGAGATTAAGAATGAGGCAGCTGGTTATTGTGTTTAGTTAGGAAGGAGGATTAAGAGGGGTAGAATGGCAGCTCCTTACATCCCAGGGGTAGGAGAGGGTTAAAAAAGTTCCGTCTAAGGAGCGAAGGGGGAGAGCGCCTGCATTTTTGTCTCCGTATTTAAGGCTGAATTTTGAACCTCAAATGATCACACACTGAGAATAGGCAACTTTTCCCTAAAGGTGGAAAAATGAGCAGTCTGGCAAAAAATATACTTTGACAATCTCAATCTCATTATTTTTGGTTTCCTACTCATGAGTTTTGAATGCTCATGTTGGCAATACTGATGACCTAAGCAATCTTTATGTTGTGAAATCCCTCTACTTGTCTCCCTTGCCCCTCTTCATGAAAAGTTGTAAATAGGGAATTAATCAGATTTTTTAAAATGCCCTCATCTAATTAATACTGAATAATGTTATGTAAGGTACACAGTAGAAACATGTGCTCATTACCAGAAAAGGCTAAGATGGGCAGGTGCATGTGTATGAAAGAAATTGTTAGAGGCATCTTTCCAAATAGTTGAACTAACTTAAGTTTAAGTGCTGTTATAGAAAGTAAAGAGTGTAATACCTCTATCAAGATGCTCTCAAAAATTACATTTATTCTCATGGTAAATTACAACACTACATACTTTTACAATCAAACAGCTTGAATAAGTATATTAGAATAGGATTTAGATGTAAGACATATCAGTTGCTTTCTCCTGGCTAGCAAGAGTTTATAAACTCCCCAGAAGATCACTTATGGGTTGACAAAAGAGGAAATATATACTCATAAAAACTAATACACAGCTTGAATATGCATATACAACTTTGCGTCTTTCCAGGTCCAAACGCTCCGGGCTCTTTCAACACCCATTGCCGTCAGCCCCGAAAGCTAGTGTTCTAGTTCACAGGCCTCCATTTGTCATGGAATGAAACACTACGGTGACTGTCATGGGTGAGTGCTGTTATGGGAAGCTAATCTGACTTGGACAGAAGAGAAACTGAATCTTGGCTTTCTGGTGGGGAAGAATGAAAACATGCATCTTGTGATATGTTACCACAAGATCCTCTGTATGAAAACTACTTTACTCCAGGAGTACCTCTAGATCAGAAAGATGAACTTCCAGAAATGATATTTGGAGGCCACGTGCAGATTCCCAGATAGAGCAGGATCACAGCAGCTACAAAACAAGCTAGATTTATGAGCCATTGCTGTTGTTTTTATTAATCCACTTTAGCAGGTTAAACTCGGACAGTGTTTCATGATTCTATCCTGCACTCTAACAGCCTATAGTCAAGTCTATATTTATAGGTTAAAAAGCTACTAAAAAGAAGCAGATTTATTGGTAAATATTAATTTATACCAACCCACTCTTAGCACAACATTTTCAAGCAGCTTCTGGGATCTGCACTCTTGCCATACTGCTCCAAACCGTAACCAGCTTCACAATGGGGAGCAGTGAGGAGCTTTCAGACAGATGTGCAAATATGAGGCTGACGCTTGAAGTCTTGACTCAGGCCCCAATCCAGGAACTGGATCCATGTAAGTGGAGCCTTATGCCCCTGTAACCTGTTAATGTCAAAGGGGCTCTGCACAGATGCAAAGATTGCCCCTTGCAAATTTGTTTGGAGGACATAGCATGGGTACTACTCAGTCAAACTCCCACTAACGTCAACTAAGTATTTGGCCCAGAGGGAGCAGCAGGAATAAATGTGCTCCCCGGTCCCTCCCTCCCCAAAGCCCAGATCACTGGCTTTTCAGTTATATACTTACTATAATAAAATGCCTCCTGAACTTATCAAAAATGAATGCTCAAATCTGGATGTTTCTCTCTCTCTCTGCATTTGTAAAATATAGTATTCGAGGGCTCTATAAGTTAAAGGACACCAGGCCACTGTGCATGCCCAAAGCTGGAAACAGATCTTCTACTCTTCTGTTTTAGTTTGTTGCTTTTTTTTTTTTTTTTGAACCACAAGACTTTCCTTCATTTACTGCTATGTAAAAAGAAAATGCCTTTGTGTTCAGGTGAGTTTTGCAGTGTGCCCTAGCAGGCATACCACATGGGATTTTCAAAGAGCTCTGCATGGGCCTAACTCAGCTCCCACATGCACTATAGTAAAACCTCCATTGACTTCAATGGGGGTAGAGTTAAGCCAGTTTTGGGCACATTAGAAAATCCCACCCATAGTGTTTCTCAAAAGCACCAATGCTATATAGTAGGCAGCTCACAATTTTTATAGAAACATCTAAACATTTGAAATGGATCCACGTGCACAAAATTAACCTCCTGGCCCAACATAAATAAAATCCTTATTTCCTCCAGCTCAACCCACTTATATCCCATTCACCCAGCCCCTATACATAGATTTCTATCTGTATATAGCTTTCATTCCACATGCACACTTAGAGGTGGGTTAAAACCCCCAAACACAACATAACATTTTTCCAAAATAAAAGAATAACTAGTTAGGCAAAGCCCCCATAATATTTCTTGGGTTTCCATGGGATTTTTTTTTGAGTGATAGTGTACTTTGGAAATTTTGGGGGGCAAAAATCAATTTGCTCCAAACCCATGAAATTTTGATGTGAAATTGAGCATATTTTGGGAGGAGGGGGGAGAGACAGAAAATGGAATTTCTGGCTTGTAAAATAGCAAGATGACCAAAAATTTCAGATGAAATGTTGCATATAAATGTTCTGCATTTTCATGCAGCTTTAGTACACATGCACCACATACTATGTTGTTGTTGTTCTTATTCATAGATAAGGCCAAAAGAAACCATTATGATTATATAGTCTGGCCTCCTGCATAACACAGGCCATAGGACTTGAATTAATTCCTGCTTCAATTCCAATAACTGTGGTTGAACTAGAGCATATCTTCTAGAAATCATCCAATTTTGATTTTAAAAATTTCCAGTGGTGGAGAATCCACCACAGCCCTCGGTAAGTTGCTACAGTCATTAATTATCCTAGCTGTTAAAAAGAAGTAGACTTTATTTCTGATCTGAAAATGTCTAGCTTTAACTTGTTATGCCTTTCTCTGCTAGATTGAAGAGCCCTCTACTGGCAAATTTATGTTCCCCATGTAGGTACTTATAGACTCTTATCAAGTAACCCCTTAACCTTCTCTTTGATAAATATAGTGAGGGACTAAGGAGCTCAATCTATGGCATGATTTCCAATCATTTAATCATTCTTGTGGCTCTTCTCTGAACCTTCTCCAGTTTATCAGAATCCTTCTTGAACTGAGAACACTAGAACTGGGCACAATATTTCAGTAGTGATTGCACCAATTCCAAATACAGATGTAATATAACCTCTCTACTCCTATACAATATTCTCCTGTTACTGTATCCAAGGATCACATTAGCCCTTTTGGCCATGGCATCACACTGGAAGCTCACATTCAGCTGATTATCCACCATGCTGCTCAAGTCTTTTTCAAAGTCACTGCTTCCCAGGGTCGAGTCCCCTATCCTGTCAGTATGGCCTGCTTTCTTTGTTCCTAGATGTATGACCTTACATTTGGTCATATTGAAACACATACTATTTGCTTATGCTCACCTTACCAAGCGATCCAGAATGCTCTGTTTCAGAGAACTGACCTCTTCATTATTTACCACTCTCCCCAGTCTTTGTGTCAAGATTTATCAGAGATTATGTTTTCTTTCAAGTCATTCAAAAAATGTTAAATAATATAGGGCCAAGAACTGATCTCTGTAGGACCCCACTAGAAACATGCTTGATGGTCATTCCTCTCCTCTTGTTTACAGTTAATTATGAAACCTATCAATTAGCTAGTTTTTAATCCATTTAATGCAGGGATAGGCAACCTATGGCATGCGTGCACGCGAGCTGATTTTCAGTGGCACTCACACTGCCCGGGTCCTGGCCACCAGTCCGGGGGGCTCTGCCTTTTAATTTAATTTTAAATAAAGTTTCTTAAACATTATTTACTTTACATACAACAATAGTTTAGTTATCTATTATAGACTTATAGAAAGAGACCTTCTAAAAACGTTAAAATGTATTACTGGCATGCGGAACCTTAAATTAGAGTGAATACATGAAGACTCAGCACAGCACTTCTGAAAGGTTGCCGACCCCTGATTTAATGTGTGCCATGTTGGTTTTGTGTCATGCTACTTTCTTAATCAAAATGTCACGTGGTACCAAGTCAAATACCTTACAGAAGTCTAAGAATGTTACATCAACAACAACAAAAGATATCCAGTTACTTTCACAGGATCTAGTGTTCGTAAACCCATGTTGATTAGCATTAATTATATTATCCTCCTCGATTCTTTATTGATCGAGTCTTGTATCAGCCATTCCGTTTTTTGGCAGGGAATTAATGTCAGGAGGGCAGTCCCCTACTTAACCAGCCATTCAGTTAACTATTTTTAAATGACAGGGGCCACCAGATGGCACTTTTTTCAGAGTAGCAGCTGTGTTAGTCTGTATCCACAAAAAAAAAAGGAGTACTTGTGGCACTAGAGACTAACCAGTTTAGAGACTAACCAGTTTATTTGAGCATAAGCTTTCATGAGCTATAGCTCACTTCATCGGATGCACTCTTACATGTAGTCTTACAAGTTCTTTTTCTTTCTTTGTAAGCAAATGTTTAATCTTGTCTTGTTGGTGGGCTTTTTTATAAACAATTTGCAACCCCTTTGTGGGAGCTCTGGCAAGTGCAAAGAAGTTTGCTTTCTGCATTAATTGCTTAAGGCAGAGTCAGTTCCTGAGGCAGAGATGCTCCCTGAAATCATTTTAACTGAGCTCTCTGAGAGAGGAGATTGCCTATATGCTGGTTGTGACTACATTTGATCCAGCACCGGTGCATGGGGGTAAATAAAACAAGTTGCACTAAGAAATATACCCAGACTCCCTCCACATCACTGAATTCTCCTGCAATGGGAAGCCAATCTTCAGGGCCCCAGACACCTGCTACTGCTATTATTTGTAGGGCTGTCGATTAATCGCAGTTAACTCACGCGATTAACTAAAAAATGAATCCTCATTAATTGCACTTTGAATTGCACTGTTAAACAATAGAATACCAATTGAAATTTATTAAATATTTTTGGATGTTTGTCTGCATTTTCAAATATATTGATTTCAATTACAACACAGAATACAAAGTGTACAGTGCTCACTTTATATTTTTTAATAAAATATTTACACTAAAATGATAAAGAAATAGTATTTTTCAATTCGCCGCAGACAAGTGCTGTAGTACAATCTCTTTATCGCAAAAGTGCAATTTACAAATGCAGATTTTTTGTTACAACTGCACTCGAAAAACAAAACAATGTAAAACTTTAGAGCCTACCAGTCCACTCAGTCCTACTTGTTCAGCCAATCGCTCAGACAAACAAGTTTGTTTACATTTGCAGGAGATAATGCTGCCCGCTTCTCGTTTACAATATCACCTGAAAGAGAACAGGTGTTCACATGGCACTGTTGTAGCCAGCACTGCAAGGTATTTACATGCCAGACATGCTAAACATTCATATGCCCCTTCATGCTTCGGACACCATTCCAGAGGACATGCTTCCATGCTGATGACGCTTTTTAAAAAAAAAAAAAAAAAGCGTTAAGTAAATTTGTGACTGAACTCCTTGGGGGAGAATTATGTCTCCTGCTTTGTTTTACCTGCATTTTGCCATATATTTCATGTTATAGCAATCTTGGATGATGACCCAGCACATGGTGTTCATTTTAAGAACACTTTCACAGCAGATCTGACAAAACACAAAGGTACCAATGTGAGATTTCTAAAGATCGCTACAGCACTCAACCCAAGGTTTAAGATTCTGAAGTACCTTCCAAAATCCTGGAGGGATGAGGTGTGGAGCATGCTTTCAGAAGTTTTAAAAGAGCAACACTCTGATGCAGAAACTACAGAACAGAACCACCATAAAGGAAAACCAACCTTCTGCTGGTGGCATCTGGCTCAGATGATGAAAATGAACATGTGTTGGTCCGCATTGCATTATTGAGTAGAACCCGTCATTGGCATGAACGCATGTCCTCTGGAAGGGTGGTTGAAGCATGAACAGACATATGAATCTTTAGCACATCTGGCATGTAAATATCTTGCAATGCCAGCTACAACAGTGCCATGCAAACACCTGTTGTCACTTTCAGGTGACATTGTAAACAAGAAGTGGGCAGCATTATCTCCTGCAAATGTAAACAAACTTGTTTTTCTGAGTGATTGGCTGAACAAGAGGTAGGACTGAGTGGAATTGTAGGTGCTAAAGTTTTACATTGTTTTATTTTTGAGTACAATTATATTTTGTACATAATTCTACATTTGTAAGTTCAACTTTCATGATAAAGAGTTTGCACTACATTATTTGTATTAGATGAATTGAAAAATACTATTTCTTTTGTTTTTTTACTGTGAAATATTTGTAATCAATAATAATAATATAAAGTGAGCACTGTACGCTTTGTATTCTGTGTGGTAATTCAAATCAATATATTTTAAAATGTAGAAAACATCCAAAAATATTTAAATAAATAGTATTCTATTATTCATTAACAATGTGATTAATCATGTGATTAATCCAGATTAATTTTTTAAGCGCTTTACAGCCCTAATTATTTGTATTTCAGTAGAACCTAAAGGTCCCAGCCAGATCAGGACACAATTTTGCTAGGTGCTCTACAGACATAGAATCATAGAATATCAAGGTTGGAAGGGACCTCAGGAGGTCATCTAGTCCAACCCCCTGCTCAAAGCAGGACCAATCCCCAATTAAATCATCCCAGCCAGGGCTTTGTCAAGCCTGACCTTAAAAACTTCTGAGGAAGGAGATTCTACCACCTCCCTAGGTAACGCATTCCAGTGTTTCACCACCCTCCTAGTGAAAAAGTTTTTCCTAATATCCAACCTAAACCTCCCCCACTACAACTTGAGACCATTACTCCTTGTCCTGTCCTCTTCTACCACTGAGAATAGTCTAGAACCATCCTCTCTGGAACCACCTCTCAGGTAGTTGAAAGCAGCTATCAAATCCCCCCTCATTCTTCTCTTCTGCAGACTAAACAATCCCAGTTCCCTCAGCCTCTCCTCATAAGTCATGTGTTCCAGACCCCTAATCATTTTTGTTGCCCTTCGCTGGACTCTCTCCAATTTATCCACATAGAGTAATAAACAATCTCTGTCTCAAAGAACCTACAGTGATAGGCCTGGATCTGGCAAACACATATGTGCTTAACCTTAGGCAGGAGAATAATCCCATTACAGTCAATGATTGTGACTGTGTGCTATGTCTTTTGAAGGTGCAATACACACATATACAGCCCAAGTTTCTGTTGCACCTCCAGTATTCTAGGCTGATCAGGGGCCAGTGCAGCCCCTAGTGAAATCTGTCAGATCAGGGAGCTCCCCCCGTCTCATCTGGACTGCCTATGAAGAGCTCTGCAACACTGAGCTACTCAGAATTGCTGTAGCACCATGTGTTGTGGCTATGCTCCCTCTGACATGCCCCAAATGCCCCCCCAGCACACACACACACTGGAGACTGAGAGCGGCCCCTGTGGATGTTCTACGCTACATGTATGTAGGAGGGTTTTTTCTTTGGCCAGCCAGGAAGGTTCATGCCTCCTGTACAGGTTTCAGAGTAGCAGCCGTGTTAGTCTGTATCCGCAAAAAGAAAAGGAGTGCTTGTGGCACCTTAAAGACTAACAAGTTTATTTGAGCAGAAGCTTTTGTGAGCTACAGCTCACTTCATTGGATGCATTCAGTAGAAAATACAGTGGGGAGATTTATATACACCGAGAACATAAAACAATGAGTGTTACCATACACACTGTAAGGAGAGTGATCAGGTAAGGTGAGCTATTACCTGCAGAAGAGCGGGGGGGGGGGGGGGGGGGCAGGGGGAGCCTTTTGTAGTGATAATCAAGGTAGGCCATTTCCAGCAGCTGACAAGAACATGTGAGGAACAGTGGCCGGGGGGAGAGGGGGAGGAAATAAACATGGGGAAATAGTATTACTTTGTACAGGCACTGTAGCAGGAGGCAGAATCCCCCCCAGGGAGTCTTGTTTGCAGAATCAGGCCCTTAGTTTAAGAGAAGACATAGCAGATGAGGGAAAGAATAACAAAAGGAGGAGGGAAAAGCAAGAGAAAGAAGGCTGGGATATTGCAAACATGATTTTTCTTTTTAGACTGTTTCAGCTTCTCACTTGCCTAGCTTTTATCATTTGGCATTTTGCCCACAGCACACCTGCATATGTTATGTTCATGCCCTTTAAATTTACTTCATCCTTCAAGAAGGAAGGAGATGTTATACAGTGATAATGAAGTGCTGTGTTTGATTCTTGATGTGCTGTGTGCAGCAGCAGAAATACCCCTTACTAAAATATAGAACTGCACACAAACAAACCAGACTAGCAAATAGGACTGCTGTATCCTTGCCAGGTCATATAAGGATTTGATTTTGTACGTTTTCCAGTGAAAAGTTTAGTAAATAGTCATTTAAACCAAAGTAGTCTTTTTACCTGATAACAATATCTGAACTGCTTAGATTAGCTGTTCTTGTTTTCTTTGACAACAAATAGGGTTGAATTATAACCAGCAAAGATGCCAAATATTGAACAAATGGAGTTCATTGCCTAATATAGTAGTTGTACTGTTATGGTTGTGGTAAACATGATTTGTGACAGATATTTAGCATCTGATGAAAAAATAACCCCAAGAATATAACCTTCTTAAATAAAATAGAGGAAATGAAGCATGTGCGTGTGTGTGTGGAGAGGACATAGATCTTCTTCTGTCTGAAAGTTGTACTTTGGATTGTCCATTATTTATTAATCTAATCATAAGATGAGCGATTTATTCACTTTTTGTGTTTATCCTTGGGAAAAATGACATGCTAGCCAGAAAAAGCAAATGAAGCAGCCCGTGTGGAAAAAGTTTTCCAGAGTTTGGAGGCTCCAAAGTTCTCGTTAGGAAAAGAAACCCCTAAATAGCTTTTGATTACGAATGACAGCAGAGTATAGGCATCCAAGACTGGGACAGACCTTCAGCTAATGTAAATCAGCATAGCTCCATCAGTGTAGTTCTGTGCATTAGGTGAAGAACTGGCCCACTGTGTATACATTGCACATCCAGAGCAGGGCCAATTGCAGAGTGTACATTTGGAACCCATATTATTATGAACCTAGATAAACAGGGTTTGATTCTTCTGTCACTTTCACCAACCTAATACTGGTGCAACTCCATTGACTTCAATGGAATTAGTCTGATTTGCACCAGTGTATGAGAGAATCAGGCCCATAGTATGCATACCTGCTTCGATACCAGCAATGAGCTTAGTGTAAATGGAGGGATAAACAGATAATAGATATGTTGTGTTGATTACAGTCCAATAGAAAGTTTAAACTCTTCTCAAGTCGTTCAATCTGTTTGCAGTCTTGTATATAAATTCATTCTATGATCCTCTGCAATTTCCCCATTTGAGGGTAAAACAGATATTTTAGAGAAGTTTAACATAAAAGTACTCCTCCTACCCTATTTTTTGAGGCAGTTACAGCACTGAAAGTGTCTTCAGCAAAGTGGCTTGCTGGAGCTGTAATTCCCTTCTCCTCAGTCCCCCCAATTTAACAAAGATCTTCCCACTTCCCACATTTACTGACCAGCATGAATTCTCTTTCTTCACAATACCTTCTTTGAAATAGAACCAGACTCTGAAAAATCCCCTTGGAAATGAGCACATTTCCTGCCAAGTACTTCATGGGGAATGTGGAATGCCTGTGCAACTGACACCAAGGTTTTGTGTCCTGTTGTAAAGGTACAGACCCTATATAGAAAGGGAAATGGGGAGGGGGCTTACTTTTCCCATATGCAGTCTATTAAAAAAAATTGCTTATGGTCTCATGGCAAATCTGCTTTTGATTATTCTTTTTTGCGCTGTTCCCAAGACAGTGAATGCAGCAACTGATCTATTCCCCCCAAGTTAACATTTCGGCAGGCTCACCAATGGGTCCTATAAGCATGTACACGTCATACAGAACGAAAACAATGCATTTGTCTGATATGATTTAACTGAACACACGGTATCCTGCCCATGGTACCGATCATCTTAAACTGACTGTGACCTGAAGATACGAGATGCTCATTGGGGGCCTTAGTAGCCTAATATCACCGGTAGATTGAACAAAGCTGTTCTCTTCTTTGCCAGCACAAACATTCATAAAAGAGACTGTGTCAATAAAAGTTTCCAAGATGAACCCATAGAATGAAGCACTTATGGACTATTATAAACAGTTTGCCCCTTGGTGGCTGTCCGTTATCAGGACTAGTCAAAGCCCCGATAAGCTTTGCCTCCTTAGGAGTCATTAATTTCCTTGGAAATTTAAACAGCTGTCACTTGTGATACTCTTCAGGTGTCCATGTGGGAAAGATTAGCTAGTGTTTATAAGTCAATCTGGTCATTAAGCGCCTGCCCATGTGGAACCTCCTTCACAGGCTGTGAGTCAGGCCTGAAAATCTCCCACAGATAATTGGAGGCAGCCATGAATTATGCGAATGAGCTGTCGACAACAGGGATTGTGTGGCCTTATTACTATCAGCTGGTCTTAGTACAACATTTAATGATTTCTAATAAACCAGGGTTCTCTCTGAAATGGAGATGTGCTTGGTACTCCCAGTGCCGAATATACGTGTAGAGTATTTGCACTTCCTGTCAGGTTTGCCTGTCTTCCTGTTGCTATTTGATGTATATATATTTGTAGTACAGCAAAATTCATAATATTAGCATTCAAAATAGTATAATATAACTAACTGGTGAGTGTGTGTTTATAGGTCTCCCTCTCTGTTGCTCCACAGAGGATGTGAGTTTTTACAGTCACCCACTTGGAAGCTGTGACAGTCTCCTCAGGACACCCAGAACTGTGAGCCACTTTCTTACCCCACTGCCTCAGTTGAGAGCTTTGCTGTTGTTATGCTATGTGCCAGCTCCCTGACACCCCCCGCTTATCTGCCAGCAAACTCTTTGAGAATCTGCTAGTCGAAACCTTGCCTTGCAGGTAACGTACAGTGAACTCCAGTTCCTGAGTACCCCCAGAGATGTCTCCCTGCAGTGTCCAGTCCCTCTCACTGTGACATTCACAGAAATTAAGTTTGCTGCCTCCAAAAAGACAGAGCACACATCAGCCTAAGTTAGCTGAAGACTCACACTTGACTTCAATGCACAGAACAGAGATGGTTTTGTATGACTAAAGAACAGAAATTTAAGGGATAGCAAAGAAAAAAGAGACCGGTGTGGTTACAAGCAAAACAAAACAAAACCCAACATGCTTTCTATTGGCAACTTTCTAGCAAGTTACAATCTTAGACTGAAAAAAGAAAAGGAGGACTTGTGGCACCTAACAAATTTATCTGAGCATAAGCTTTCGTGAGCTACAGCTCACTTCATCGGATGCATGCAGTGGAAAATACAGGGGGGAGATTTTATATACACAGAGAACATGAAACTATGGGTGTTACCATACACACTGTAACGGGAGTGATCAGGTAAGGTGAGCTATTACCAGCAGGAGAGAGAAGAAAAAAACCTTTTGTAGTGATAATCAAGGTGGGCCATTTCCAGCAGTTGACAAGAACGAGTGAGGAACAGTGGGGGGTGGGAGGAGGGGAAATAAACATGGGGAAATAGTTTTACTTTGTGTAATGACACATCCACTCCCAGTCTTTATTCAAGCCTAAGTTAATGGTGTCCAGTTTGCAAATTAATTCCAATTCAGCAGTCTCTAGTTGGAGTCTGTTTTTGAAGTTTTTTTGTTGAAGATTTGCCACTTTTAAGTCTGTAACCGAGTGACCAGAGAAATTGAAGTGTTCTCCGACTGGTTTTTGAATGTTATAATTCTTGACGACTGATTTGTGTCCATTTATTCTTTTACATAGAGACTGTCCGGTTTGGCCAATGTACATGGCAGAGGGGCATTGCTGGCACATGATGGCATATATCACATTGGTAGATGTGCAGAGGAACGAGCCTCTGATAGCGTGGCTGATGTGATTAGGCCCTATGATGGTGTCCCCTGAATAGATATGTGGACACAGTTGGCAACGGCCTTTGTTGTAAGGATAGGTTCCTGGGTTTGTATTTTTGGTGTGTGGTTGCTGGTGAGTATTTGCTTCAGGTTGGGGGGCTGTCTGTAAGCAAGGACTGGCCTGTTTCCCAAGATCTGGGAGAGTGATGGGTCATCCTTCAGGATAGGTTGTAGATCCTTGATGATGCGCTGGAGAAATTTTAGTTGGGGGCTGAAGGTGATGGCTAGTGGCGTTCTGTTATTTTCTTTGTTGGGCCTGTCCTGTAGTAGGTAACTTCTGGGTACTCTTCTGGCTCTGTCAATCCGGTTCTTCACTTCAGCAGGTGAGTATTGTAGTTGTAAGAACGCTTGATAGAGATCGTGTAGGTGTTTGTCTCTGTCTGAGGGGTTGGAGCAAATGCAGTTGTATCATAGAGCTTGGCTCTAGACAATGGATCGTGTGATGTGGTATGGTCTGGATGAAAGCTGGAGGCATGTAGGTAAGTATAGCGGTCAGTAGGTCTCCTTTTCTTTTTGCGGATACAGACTAACACGGCTGCTACTCTGAAACCTGTCAATATGCAAGGCACTGAATTTAGCCGTATGGAGTGGAAATCCATCAACTTCATGAAAAAACTCATACAGATACAGACAGACATCATCTTCCTTTCCAATTGCAAACAGATGGACATCATACCAAAAGGACTGAAGGTAAAAAATCCATTACAATCTACATACCACGCTGACAGATTGTGCCACACACTCTCAAAGAAACTGCAGAACCACCTGATCAACATCCTATACAGCAACCAGGGAAAGATTAAGAATGGGCTCTCAAAACTGGATACTCATAAAAAACCAACCTTCCACACAAACTTCCTTGTGGCTGGACTCTACTAACTAAAACTAGACAAGCCATTTACAACACACACTTTGCTTCTCTACAAAAGAAAAAGGACACTAAACTATCTAAATTACTACATGCCACAAGGGGCCACAACAGTGGTTCCCTTAACCCACCCATCAATATTGTTAATCTATCCAGCTATACTCTTAGCCCAGCAGAAGAATCTGTCCTATCTTGAGGCCTCTCCTTCTGCCCCTCCATCTCCACGAACATGATACAGTTCTGTGGTGACCTAGAATCCTATTTTCGACGTCTCCGATGCAAGGAATATTTCCAACACATCTCTGAACAGCATACTAACCCACAGAGACCTTCCTACCAAGACTACAAAAAGAAGGATTCTGGGTGGACTCCTCCTGAAAGTTGAAACAACAGACTTGACTTCTACATAGAGTGCTTCCGCCGACGTGCACGGACTGAAATTGTGGAAAAGCAGCATCACTTGCCCCATAACCTCAGCCGTGTAGAACACAATGCCATCCACAGCCTCAGAAACAACTCTGACATCATAATCAAAAAGGCTGACAAAGGAGGTGCTGTCGTCATCATGAATAGGTCGGAATATGAACAAGAGGCTTCTAGGTAGCTCTCCAACACTACTTTGTACAAGCCATTACCTTCTGATCCCACTGAGGGTTACCAAAAGAAACTATAGCATTTGCTCAAGAAACTCCCTGAAAAAGCACAAGAATAAATCCGCACAGACACACCCCTAGAACCCCAAGCAGGGTATTCTATCTGCTACCCAAGATCCATAAACCTGGAAAGCCTGGACACCCCATCGTCTCAGGCATTGGCATCCTGATAGCAGGATTGTCTGGCTATGTAGACTCCCTCCTCAGGCTCTACGCCTTCTTCGAGACACCACTGACTTCCTGAGGCAACTACAATCCATCGGTGATCTTCCTGAAAACACCATCCCAGCCACTATGGATGTAGAAGCCCTCTACACCAACATTCCACACAAAGATGGACTACAAGCTGTCAGGAACGGTATCCCCGATAATGTCAAGGCAAACCTGGTGGCTCAACTTTGTGACTTTGTCCTCACCCATAACAATTTCACATTTGGGGACAATGTATACCTTCAAATCAGCGGCACTGCTATGGGTACCCGCATGGCCCCACAGTATGCCAACATTTTTATGGCTGACTTAGAACAACGCTTCCTCAGCTCTCGTCCCTTAATGCCCCTCCTCTACTTTCACTACATTGATGACATCTTCATCATCTGGACCCATGGAAAAGAAGCTCTTGAGGAATTCCACCATGATTTCAACAATTTCCATCCCACCATCAAACTCAGCCTGGACCAGTCCACACAAGAGATCCACTTCCTGGATACTACGTGCTAATAAGCGATGGTCACATAAACACCGCCCTATCCTGGAAACCTACTAACTGCTATACTTACCTACATGCCTCCAGCTTTCATCAAGACCACACCACACAATCCATCGTCTATAGCCAAGCTCTACGATACAACCGCATTTGCTCCAACCCCTCAGACAGAGAGAAACACTTACAAGATCTCCATCAAGCATTCTTACAACTACAGTACTCACCTGCAGAAGTGAAGAACCAGATTGACAAAGCCAGAAGAGTACCCAGAAGTTACCTACTACAGGACAGGCCCAACAAAGAAAATAACAGAACGCCACTAGCCATCACCTTCAGCCCCCAACTAAAACCTCTCCAGCACATCATCAAGGATCTACAACCTATCCTGAAGGATGACCCATCACTCTCACAGATCTTGGGAAACAGGCCAGTCCTTGCTTACAGACAGCCCCCCAACCCGAAGCAAATACTCACCAGCAACCACACACCAAAAATACAAACCCAGGAACCTATCCTTACAACAAAGGCCGTTGCCAACTGTGTCCACATATCTATTCAGGGGACACCATCATAGGGCCTAATCACATCAGCCGCACTATCAGAGGCTCATTCCCCTGCACATCTACCAATGTGATATATGCCATAATGTGCCAGCAATGCCCCTCTGCCATGTACATTGGCCAAACCGGACAGTCTCTATGTAAAAGAATAAATGGACACAAATCAGTCATCAAGAATTATAACATTCAAAAACCAGTCGGAGAACACTTCAATTTCTCTGGTCACTCGGTTACAGACCTAAAAGTGGCAAATCTTCAACAAAAAAACTTCAAAAACAGACTCCAACTAGAGACTGCTGAATTGGAATTAATTTGCAAACTGGACACCATTAACTTAGGCTTGAATAAAGACTGGGAGTGGATGTGTCATTACACAAAGTAAAACTATTTCCCCATGTTTATTTCCCCTCCTCCCGCCCCCCACTGTTTCTCACACGTTCTTGTCAACTGCTGGAAATGGCCCACCTTGATTATCACTACAAACGGTTTTTTTTTCTCTTTCCTGCTGGTAATAGCTCACCTTACCTGATCACTCTCATTACAGTGTGTATGGTAACACCCATAGTTTCATGTTCTCTGTGTATATAAAATCTCCCCCCTGTATTTTCCACTGCATGCATCCGATGAAGTGAGCTGTAGCTCATGAAAGCTTATGCTCAAATTTGTTAGTCTCTAAGGTGCCACAGGTACTCCTTTCCTTTTTTTGCGGATACAGACTAACATGGCTGCTACTCTGAAACCAATCTTTGACTGAATAGTTTTCTTACTTACATCGAGTTACCAACATCTCTAGCCTTCCAGACTATGGGATCCAACTTTCACAGGCTCAGAGGGTGGTTAGCCTATGGCCTCTCAGCGATAGATAACTAAAATATCTGTTTTGGTTTCCTTATATTACCCAAAGCCTATTGGCTCTGCTTCAAGAGCCAGGAAGACTTCCTGGGGTGCAGATTCTGCCTCCTGGGATGATTGCTAAACTGTTTTCTCCACCACTTGTTAGCTTGATGACTTTGTTTACCTTATATATAAATGTACTTTCATTGTCCTCTACCTATAATCAAGTCAGTCAGATAGATAAATACACATTCCTTTGTTTAGGGCAGGCTGCCTCCAAACCTAATGCACTTCCTCCAAACATACTGTCAGATTGTATTTCCAGCACACATATATTACTTTTTGTATGCATTCTGTACATACATAACACAATGATTTTCGGGACCAGTCTGTCACCAGTTTACATATGATACCTTACATGATACCTTTTAGATAATATGACAACAGTGTGTTGAGGGTAATGAGTGTCAGGTCTAGTATGAATTACATTATGGTGGGCCCTCTGCCAGTTGGCATTGAAAGGCTTTTAGGGTCACAGAAGGCTTGGCTTGTTAGTTCAAACTATGCTTATGCTTTCAGCTTTGCAGGTCTCTGTTCAGTCCCCAGTATGTTGACCAACATGGTGGTCATCACAACAGGGTAAATTTTTCCAAAACACCTAAGTGACTTAGAAGCCAATGGGACCTAGATTTCTAAATCACTTAGGCACTTTTGAAAATGTTATCCTTAAAAATTGTCTGCAATCGTAAAAAGAATAGTACAAGATACTGAAGCTTTTAGGACGAGATTATTTCCACTCTTCCCTATCTTGTGACCCTATGCAGGGGCCAGGATCAATCACAGTTATTGTAGCTGGCATCAGGACTGCATGAGAACTGTCCATGATGGTGGTAATTCCCCCAAAAGGAGGTGGAAGGGGCTGGAGGTGCATAGCCATCAACCCGGGAAGTCAAATGGAGGAAAGGGTGTTGAGCTCCTTGCAGAGGATGCTTCATGTGTAACAGAATTGCGCCCTAGCTCACTCCATGTACTTCTACATTAATTTTAAAACTAACTTCTCTCTGTTTTTCTCTAGAGCCCCTGACAATCAGAGCCCTGCCATAGGTCCTGAACATCAACCCACTCTAATTCCTTTGCTTTACAGCCCACTCTTAAGCCATTTCCTTTACAACTGAAAAAGGATGGATGGATTCATTTCAGAGTCCATCCATGCCTCATCTTAACAGACTGGAAGAACTGCTTCTGAGTGGCTCAATCTCCTGCCAGTTTTCCTTTTTTTAAAAAAAAAAATTTGTGGAGGGGTTATTTTTAAAGGGTGGGAGATGGGTGGAAGTGGATGTCAGTGCTATGAATGTCATTCTTCCTATGGTGGAAAATCTTTGCATCATTTCCTAAAGATAGTTAGATTCTGGATTCACAAAATCTTCTCTGGATTTCATTTCTTTAGCCATGTCTACACTGCACAGTTTTGTCTGCAAAAGGCAACTTTTGTTGACAAAGCAATGGAGGTATACACATTATAATGCTCCTTCCACTGACAAAATTCTCAGTGTAGACTCTGTGCTTGGTTTTGTCACTGTAAATGGCCTCCAGGAGGTGTCTCACAATGCCCATCCTGACTGCTCTTCTCAACAGTTTGAATGCTGTGCTCCTCCCACTTTAGAGGTCTGGGAATTTTTGAAATTCCTCTTCCTATTTGCTTGTCCTGGGAGCTCACATCATATCTTCCCAGGTGACCATGGTAGTTCCGTGCAGCAGACGCTCTCCCGCTTGGACTAGAGCTGAGTTGTTGGATCTGCACATCTCGGTACCCCAGTCACTCCACCCCTTCAGACAGCTTCCAAAATGATAACTGGACTTATGCACAGCTCTGCAAGCCTATACTGCCCTTCACTGTTATATCCCTTCCCACCGAACCTTTTGTGTACGGGAATTGGTGTTTAAAAGAAACAAACTCTCTGAAAGAGAACCAATCTTTATTTGTGTCCTACATGTTATGATTGATGCTGGTAGTAATACATAGATGCAGTTTAATCATTTGTTTAGTACAAATCCCACTGACGAATCCTCACAATTTTTAGGCTAAACGAGATAACTGGAGTTATTGACGCATGGCAGACTGCTGTATAGAAATACACATTAGTGGTGCTCATTATCAAAAGGTTGCCTCAAAGCCTCCCTGATTCTAATATCCCCCCACTGTGCCCCTCTAATAGTTCTGGTATCTGACTGCTCAAATCGGCAGCCAGGCAAGCTGCCTCAGCACTCCACCCCTGGGGAAACTTTTCACCATTAGTCTCACAAATAGTATGGAGTGTGCAGCATGCTGCTATGACCATGGGAATGTATCCTCATTTAGGTCTAACCTGCCTTAAAGGCAGCACCCAGGGTGCTTTGAATCTGCCAAAGGCACATTCCATGGTCATTCTGCACCTGCTTAGCCTATTGTTGAAGTGCTCCTTGCTGCTGTCTAGGTTTCCCATGTAAGACTTCATGAGACATGGGAGTAAGGGTATTCAGGGTCTCCCAGGATCACTATGAGCAGTTCAACATCCCCCACTGGAATCTTCTGGTCTGGGAAAAAAAGTCGCTGCTTGCAGCTTTCTGTACAGGCCGGTGTTCCTGAAGATGCGTGCGTCATACACCTTCCCTGACCACCCTGCGTTGATGTCCGTGAAATGCCTGTGGTGATCCACAAGGGCCTGCAATACCATAGAGAAGTACCCCGTTCTATTGATGTACTCCATAGCAAGCTGGTCTGATGCCAAAACTGGGATATGCATGCTCTCTATCGCCCCTCTGCCATCAGGGAAACCCATTTCCCCAAAGCAATCCACTATTTCATGCACATTGCCAAGCATAATGGTCCTTCATAGCAGGATGAGATTAACGGTTTTGCACACTTGCATTAATGCAACCCCAGTGGTCGACTTCCCAACTCCAAACTGATTTGCGACCGACTGGTAGCAGTCTGGAGTCAGCAGCTTCCACATTGCAATCGTCATGCGCTTTTCCACTGAGAGAGTAGCTCTCATGTTGGTGTCCTTGTGCTGCAGTGCTGGGGTGAGCTCTGTAGACAGTTCCAGGAAGGTGGCTTTCCACATCCGAAAGTTCTGCAGCCATAGCTCATCATCCCAGCCCTGCATAACGATGCAATGCCACCACTCAGTGCTTGTTTCCTGCACCCAAAAGTGACGGTCCACCGTGTGTAGTTGCTCAGTGAATGCCAGAAGTAACTTGGTGTTGTTTCTTTCCATGGCACACAGCAGGTCAGGCAACTCTGGTTCCTGTTCACATTGGGTGCTCATGATATACTGTGCTCATAAGAGTGACCACAACGGTAGAGAACAGTGTGGGATCCATCCTTTCAGACAGAGATGGCGGGTGCGCACTAAACAGGGACCATTGAAAAAAATGCCACTAAGCACAGTGGGAAGCCCATGAAATGCTGGGACAGAAAAAACTGCATCATGAGATGTTGAGCCTGCACCCATGATGTGCTGCAATCCACTCCGCCTTTCCACAAGTCCAAGCTGCAGAAGATGGTGAGCAGCATAGTGGGATAGCTACCCACAGTGTATTGCTCTCACCGTCGATGATAGAGCACTAAATGTGGATGCAGTCTGCCAACAGAGAGAGCATAGTGTGAACATGCACTAGCAATGTAATTATAGCACTTTTTGATTATTGGCATAACTTTTGTTGACAGAAGTTTGTAGTGTAGACCAGGCCTTAGCCAGATCCCCTCAAGTGAGAAGGCTGCATCGCTGGCTTTCAGCAGGGCGCCACTTCTGCAGCAGGCGGTTTCCTCCCAAAATATGCACTGAGAACAGGAGAACAGCAATGTAATCAAAGTTTTCTCCAAAACAGTGCAGAATATCATGCTGGCCCACCAACATTTGTTTGATTGTACCATCATGTCATTTTCTGCAATGCTACGTTCCTTGCCATAGGTGGGTTTGTCATCAGACCATGACAGACTGGGCCAGATTCAATTCTTGTGTAAATCTACCAAAGCCAGCCTGAGACAGGGAATTTTAAGACCCAAGTCCTTTGAAACTGCTCTAACCTCAAGGATATTTTTGCAGTGTAGACCCTTTGTTCTTCTGGCCTGGCAGATAAGAGCAAGGCCTGTGATACAGCAGGTGACTGATCAAGAACAAAATGGGATCCCTTAGCCTATCTGCAACTGTCAGACTGAATGGAAGTGGCATCTCTTAAAGATCATTTCCTTTACTTTTTACAGGTCATCACCTTGGGTTGTTTCTCTAAGCTGAGACGTGTGGACAAGAAAGGGCAATGATGGGGCAAAAAAGTGGACCTTTTTCTGGGAACAAACCCAGAATTTTCATGAAAAAAACAAACCGGTAACATTTCTTGGTTTCAACTTTTCAACACACGGGGATTATTGTTCATTCTCTTCTGTCATCATTTGTATATTTTGGAACATTTTGAGGAATTATGGTAGCAGTCCCTATTACTAAGGTTTCCTAACATTTCCTGTTATAACCCCGTTTTCAATTGCTTATAACTGTGCCGAACTTTAACCATTCAGGCTGAAACTTTCCATCCTTGGACTTTGTCTCAAGTTGAATGTTTTTGGGAAAGTTTCTGCAAAATCATTGCAGTTTTTTTTATGAATACAATCTAATAGTTTTAGTAATGTTAACCAGCTTTCCTTTTTAAAGGGCTGTAGTGCCTTTATGATTAGGAGCATGGACTTCATATTTGGCAGGGGACAGTCCTATGGTCAGAGAGTTGCCTGAATAGTTTTCCTGCATAAGTAACCTGTGCATCCTTAATTCAACTTTCTTGTGTGTATTCATTTTGATTCAGTCTTTTATTACATCATCACAATCTTTAATTGCGTGACCATGCAACCTCTTCTTCATTCAGTACACAGGATAGATGGTGCTCTCCAGAATGTAAAATTTTCATTTGCTCAGAAATGTTCACCAGATCTATTAAACATGCTACTATTTTTAAAGTTCCTGTGCTCCAGAGGAATAGGAAAAGTCTAAATTCTTACTGTTTTTTGCATATGATAACTAAAATGAATTCCACTCTTGGTATATAAAACAAAGTGTTCTTATCACTCCAATCCTAGCCAATGTACCATTTCTTGCTGCTTCTCCTTTTAGACATATCTCAGGTTTCATCCTCATCAGTTTGTAGATTCAAAAGGCAATTCTGTTTCAGCTGATAGTAAAACTGGGGGGTGAGGGGGGAATCACTACAATAGTCATAGTTTTGTACAGTAGTTTGCATGGAGTTTTGCTGGGTACAAGAATGCTATTTCTACGCTCTGATGAGTGAAAGTCATTTTAACTGGGAAAAGGTGTTCTAATTTTGCAATGCTAGAGAGAAGTCTAGACATTGCTTTTTCTGGTGTGAGGCTATTTTAATTTCCCTTAAATAATCAGAATTTGGACTCCTTTTGGAACTAATCATATTCATTAGTTTGCTCTGTATACACGCTCCACAAATATCAGGTCATGCTCATTATTTAATCCCCGCAGCTGATAACCCACTGTTCATCATAAGAGCAAAATAGGTAGTGCAATGATGTGCCTATTATGTCCTCTTATGTGATTTTTCAAGACTCCTAGACTTTAAGATCAGACGGGACCATTATGATCATCTAGGCTGACCTCCTGCACAATGTAGGCCACAGAATCTCACCCACCCACTCCTGCAATAAACCTCTCACCTATGTCTGAGCTATTGAAGTCCTCAAATCATTGTTTAAAGACTTCAAGGTGAAGAGAATCCTTCAGCAAGTGACCCATGCCCCATGCTGCAGGGGAAGGCGAAAAACCCCCAGAGCCTCTGCCAATCTGCCCTGGAGGAAAATTCCTTCCTGACCCCAAATATGGCAATCAGCTGAACCCTGAGCATGTGGGCAAGACTCACCAGCCAGATACCCAGGAAAGAATTCTCTGGAGTAACTCAGATCCCACCCCATCTAACATCCCATCACAGGCCATTATTTCCATCCGCTAAGTTAATTTTCTTTTAGAGCATCTAGGGATAGCTCGCCATCACAAATGCTTTCTTCCTCTTGTTTCTGGGCCTTCTGAGAGCTAATAAAAACTATTTAATCTATGGCATCAACTTTTCAATCATTTAAACTTTACAGGCCATCTGATTTAAATTTTGTTTATGGACCTCAACTCTGAAACTAATCACTTTTCATTGATTTAATGTAACAGATTCAGAATGTGACTGTCCTTTTGTTCTTTGGCAAGATGTAAAGTTGTGAACTTGCAAGCTGTTCCTCACAGGCCTGTGCCCATGTGGGTCTGATTTCAATGGGCCTTGCACTGATGTAAGGGTCTTTCTGTGTGGAATTGGCAGGGTCCGGGCCTAAGATTAAAGTTCACCCACACCTGGCTACTTTTGTTTTGGATGGAGAAAAATCAAGCTATGGGGGCTTGGGCATGTTTTTAGATATTTTATTATTAGTTCTGGAGCAATGTATTGTTGATCATATCAGTGTTTTTATGTGCAGGGGATAACATAACATTGGTGTGTACTACAATGCTCGCATCCTTAACTGTCTTTTCCTACACATCAGTCCTGCCTCTTGGAATCAGAGAATATATCAAGAGCAGGTCCTTTAAAACACGGGGACAGGGTTGCCACTGTAGATCCAGGGCTGGTTTTGAAAGATACATAATGCTTAAAGAAATCCACTGGCCAGATACTTAACTGGTGTAGATGGGTGTTCCTCCTTTGACTTCAGCTACACTGTTCCCCCTGGCCCTTCAAACTGTATAAAGGTAAATGCTTTAAAAAGACTTGAAATAGTCAAATTGGGTGGCCTGAAAATATTTGGCATAAGGAGCAGAACCATTATTTTTGTACAGCGTGCATAATATCAACCATAAACACCAGAGAGACTTGCGCCCTGCTGCCCCTTTTGACTTTATTCTAGTGTGCATCCAATTTGCTCCCTGCCCCTAAAAACTGATACGCAGCAGGAATAGCAGCAAATACCAAATCACTATAAAAATCTGTCAGAGTCCAAATTCTGGAACTTGGACCATATCCCATTAGCTTGTATATAAACTTGGGTTAAGACTGTTCACTTTGTTTCAGACTAAGAGAGGTTT
The DNA here is from genome assembly GCF_965152235.1 of Eretmochelys imbricata. NCBI lineage: Eukaryota > Metazoa > Chordata > Testudines > Cheloniidae > Eretmochelys > Eretmochelys imbricata. The sequence continues at coordinate 96,656,957 of NC_135574.1, forward strand.
TTAGAAGAATGCCTATCTCAAAAGTTGTTTAAATATAGAGTAGTAAACAATTTATAAGAACAAATTGGCTGAAGGGGGACCTCACTGCTTCTTCTCATACTAGATCTTATCACTGTGGTCTGGCTCAGTGGCAGTATTAGCAACATTTCTTAAACCGTGTAATGCAGTTTAAGATGTCCTCATTATTCTGTGACTTGTTATTCACAGGTATTCAAGCTAGTTAAAAGAAAATCTGCTGGTCCTCAGATGTCTATCCTAGTCAGATATATGACCCATAGAACAACACGGTGTTAGGTCAGGCCATATTGTGTTTCTTGAGACAACGTAATACAAGATGAGGGTGATAATACTTAGCATTTACATACCGCATTGCATTTTCAAAGCACTGTGCGAGCACTGTCCTATACATCTCAATCTGATACAATCTCCTTGCGATGGGGTATATTCCTCACACTGGCCCCTGAAAGGTAAATTAGGCCAGGCAGACCTAAGTAGGGGAGAAATGAAGGCTACAAGGAGGCCACAAATGAGAAGCAGGCTCAGCTGGGAGGAACAGGAGTGGCCTGCATAAAACCCAGGAGCTGAGGGTTGCAGGAAGGGTGGCTGCAGTTATTCCCTGAGAGGAGGAAGTTGAGAGGCTGGTGAACCAAGAGAAGGTGGGAGCCAGTTATGTAGGAAGAAGCCGAGGGAAACAGCAGCAAGGGCTAAGATGATACGGGCCTTGGCTGCACGTTATAGGGTCCCGGGGCTGGAACCCAGTGTAAAGGGTGGTCCTAGGTTCCCCTACCAGCCATTAGCTAGTGACACAGGGTGTTGGAGATGTCATCCGGACAGCTGACAGGAGGGCCAAGCCATGGACTTGGAGCTGCAGCTTCTAGTCCGTGGCTTGGCCCTCCAGCCATGTCACTGAGTTCCTCCCCTTCTAGGGAAATCATAGTCCTTCCAGACCAGGAGTGGGGCAAATCTTCCTCTTCTCCACTGCTTTAATAAAAACACCAAGGAGCTTGCAATCTGCACAATACCTAACAAAAATAAGTGACAACACAAAGCAAAGGGTTGGGGAAAGGAAGATAAAGGTGAAATATGTTTGTCATGTAAGCATCTTGTTTGAGCTGTTCTTTAAAATTAGTTCATTTGGGGTTGAGGTTGGTGATGACAGATCAAAAAATGTTCTCACTGAAAAAAAAATTTGTTGCGATTTCTTTGCAAAATTAAAAATAGTGGTTTTCAGTTTGTTCTAGGCTGGAACCTTCAAGATTTTGACTATCGTGAACACCAGTAAAAACCTTTCCGGCAGCTCATCAGGAGATTTTAGAACTATTTTATTTTATTCTAATTTGCACTTTTATTAGGCTGAGTGTTGACCTATATATATATATATATATATATATATATATTTTTAAAGTGTTGAGTTTTAATAATTGTTATGTCATCTAGAAGTTTGCAGCAGGTGGTTGCTTAAAAACAGCGGAGTGGTCATTAACACCGACCTTGGTGTGTTCTTAGGCAAGAGGCCAAATTGAGTGACCGTGAGCCAGTTAATACAGCATAGCTGAATCTGTCCTACTGTGAGAAGCCAGGGAGATGAAACAGTACCTAGGAGTCTATTTATACATGTGTGCAAGTCCTATAATCAGTGGGAGATCCCTACATGTATGAAGAGGTGATTTATCTCTTTTAAAGTATCTGAGGCATTCTAAGGAAGAGAATGAAGCTCAAAGCAAGCCTTCCCCCAAGCTCAAAAAAAAAGGGTGGGGAGGGAGGAGAGAAGCAATGACTGTTATCAGTACCTTTTCCCTTTTAAGTTTACCTTTTTGTTTCATTGTATCTTAGTTCACATAGGGAAGATGTTTATGAGTCTACACGAAGAGCAGTATAAATTTGAGCCCTCAAAAATCAGCAAATCCTGATGAACAGATGGCGATTGTTTAATTAGGATGACACACTGACACGGTCTCTACAGTCATAGCTAAAACAAGCACTGCTCTCATGATGAGTAAAAATAATCCCTATGACTTGTGTCTTGAAAGTAAAAGTTGTAAACAGTAGTCATCTGGAATTTCAATTCTCTTTCTTCTTTAGACTTCATCTTTTTTCTCAAAGGAGGCCTTCAGAGGGGAAAAAAAGGATCAGCAAATACCATGTGCTGCATTTTTAATTAATGTACTCTCATACCACCAGACTGGCTGAGTGCACTAACCCTGGACTGCATAGTCTTCTGCATGTGTATAGCTATCTGAGTATTTGCTTAAAGTAGTGCTATGACTCCTCCCAGAGACATATGAGAAATCTTAGGCACCCCTGCATAGTTGGCATATAAGATTATGATATGGCTTGGATATCCCTGTATTACTGGTATGCATTTTTGGTGGCCCAAGTATTAGAAAAGTCTTCACAGGCAATTATCTTAAAGTGGTAACTGCATTTTGTGCTTCATTTCTCATAAAGAATAAGAGTACAAAAATCAGAGAAACTGTCCTAGCAGGTATTACCTTTATTTAAGAAAATATTACAGTCATTGCTCAAAACACTGTGTAACACTACATATTTTCAGGTGTGGGATCATTATTACTGAAATATTTTAAATATGTTTAGAAGTGGAAATAGCCTGAGATTTGCGTTTGGCTGTTTACAAATGTTGATAACTCTTTCCTGGAAAGTAATGGGTCTTGGAGGCTATCTGTATTAAGGAAATTCCCCTAATATAGACATGCTACCCCTGCACAACCCAGGGTTTTCACCAGTGCAGCTTTCTTGAGTATGTTACTGGATTAATCTGCACTGGGGTAACCTTGCTTTACGCCAGTACAGCACAGCTGTATTAGAGATTTGGGCCAGAGTAACTACGTCAATATTGTCAACCGCCAGCATTCAAAAATCACGAGTCAGGCCTCCAAAAATCATGAGGTTGGTTTAAAACTCTTTTGCTATGGTGCCTACAAAAAACTGACAACTGTTCAGCAGCTGCTATGCGGAGACCACTCACTGCCTATCATGCTGACCAGTATTGTCTCACTGTTTCCTTTTACTCCACTGTCTGTGCCCACCTGTTGTTGCTTGTCCTATACTTAGATTTTATACTCTTCGCGGGCAGAGGTCATCTTTTTGTTCTGAGTTTGTACAGAGCCTGGCACAATGAGGTTTCAGTCCAATAATATATTTTGGGTCTTTTTATTAGCCTTGTTTCTGAGCCTTTAATAGTCACATTTTCAAGATTTTCTCAGCAACCATGAAGTCTAGAAGCTTACTTTTACAAAAAAAACGAACGCTGAGTCTCATGTAATATCATGACTCTAGGAGATGGGGATTTAAGAAAAACAGCAAAAATGAAATTCTTGATAAAATTATGAGTTTGCAACACTACTGCATCAATGCAGTTACATAGGTGGGAATTTCATGTATGGGTAAACAGGACCCTACAGCAGATGGCTCTCTAGAGCAGCTTGCTCTGTTTATGTCATAATGTACTTCTACGACATTGTGATAGAGGCTTCTAAAAGGAGACTGCTGAACAAATCTCAGTGTTTGGGGTTTAGTTCAGCAACGTTAACAAGGCAGATTCAGATGGGCTTGGATTCCTACACATATTCTTCACTCAGTCCTCATGATTTTTAAAATGGCTCAACCAGTGAGTAAAGAATATTCATTTTGGTTGGTTCAAGCACTGTTGCTGTTATAAAGAATTAGTGCTTTCAGGATAATTAAGGCTTCCTAAGTCATTTATACTGGTGTTATTTCATGGATGTACTGCCACTATAGTTAATGGCAACCTAGTGCTATCCAAGAGATGCTGATTGCCACACAGACATGTATGTAAACCTGTATATAGGCACTCGAGACATAATTGCTTCTACCCTCAAATGGTCTTGTAAACTGAGGTAAGAGTGATTTTTTTCCCCATATACCAGGAGGACACTTTCATTCCTACAAATTTACAGTCTTCTCGTAAACTAATACAATAATTTCATGGTCAATGGATCTTTCTCTTGTGCCCGTTCTTCAGTTTAAGTGTAGCTTGAAGGGTCCAGTAAAAATCAAAGCACATATGGAAACTGTTTGGAAGGTGCAACTTTAGCCTCAGTAAATGTCAGCTAAGCTCCTGTAGATGCCTGTTGGTGCAACCTCTCTTGCAGTACTTGGATCTGTTAGATAATGTGCATGTGTTTCTTCAAGGAGGCTTGTTTTGCAGATTGAAGAAATGTTGGTTCAAGTGCTGTTCCACATAAATAATGACCCGCCTCCCTCTCTAGGTCTCCCAAGATGATTAAGATTTTGCTTTCTGACCCTAAGCATCCATACTGATTTTTCATGGATTTAGAGCCCATACTGTCAAAGATAATCTCTTAGTACTCTCTAGGAGACCTTCTTTGCCCCAGTAGGTAAAATGTCTGCTACATGTGCTCAGATTGTATTTTGCAACAGATTTCTTTTTACTGGGATGCAACTGTTCTATCGTTGATGCTTCTTTAACTATATTAGGCGTAAATTATCTTGTAGATGCCAAAATTCTAATCACTGTGTCTGTGTGGGAGTTTTCACAAACAACACTCTTGGCCCTCTGACCAGTTTTTAAAAAAAACGAAAACAAAACACACACTTCCATGGCTAAGGTCCAATCGGCTCAGCTCCGTGGGGGGTTTCCAGTGCTTGGGTGAGTTTTAACCATCCTGCCATAAATCAAACTGTGCAGAGCAATGAAATTCTGATAGCTGTGCGATGAGATGGCTGGATAGTGTTACAGTTCCCTCATTAAGAAGAACTGGATTTAAGCGAGGGAGTTGAGCTTTCAGCTGTATTAAAACAACAAGTGTGGGAGAAAAGGCTAGAGTGAGGGAGTTCACCTTATCACAACAAAGACTTTGCATGCACATTATATCAAGTCTCCTGAACTTCATCCTGCTGGGTAGTTTATCAGAACCAAAATGAATAGAACAGAAAAGAATTTCGTCTATATACACCCTGGTTTAAATCTTCTAGCTCAGTTTTCATCCTAATTCTTTCTCTGTTATGTCACTCCATTGCAAGGGACTCCACCTCCTCAAAAATAAATTCATTCTATATCAGATTTTATAATAATATTAGTATAGTGATCATATTATCTAAAGAAAACAGTGAAACTAGGAGCCATGGTGGGACAAGAACTTTGCCAACTTAGGAACTCACTGATCACTTCCCATTCATTCTAATGTGACCAAAACAACTGACTTCTTCTCCTTCAGCTTTGACCTCTACCTTTTTTGTTAATTGTAGCCAATTAACCCCCCACCCCCAAAAGTTGAATCATATGTCCCACTTATTATCCTCTTATCAGTGCAATCTGTATGTTACCGTTGTTTAAACACAAGAGACAATAGAATTGTGTCTTCATGTGGGAGAGCATTTTTGGACAACAGCATGTGAGTAAACTGTGTCATATGAATTGAGACATGTAATCAAATTTCAGAGGAAACCTGAATGAAAATCTTGCTGTTACTTTTCTATACAGCAATGTGAACATAAGGATTTTATGTACTGTATAGGTTCAAACAAAGCAAAAACCACCACTACCACCAAAAACATCAGCCTTGTTGGCTTGTTTAAAAGCAATCAGGTCCAAAAGACTTCACTTTGAGAAAAGGATTAGTGAAGTCTTGGCATCAAGACAAAATGAAAACACAGGAGATACTGTCATGAATTATTGCTAAATGCACACAAGTTATGCAGAAGATATTGATTATGAAAAGTGTTAATTTACACCAAACCATTACAAGAGAATGGGATAATTTTGCTGACGCTCTGTTAGTACTTGGATTTACTGTGCTTCCTAAGTGACTTGCTAACTTATAAGCTAGACAGGCCAAAGTCTGGGACAACATCTGGAGGTCAGAGAAAGAGAACAGCGATGTACTTGATTTTTCATCAAATATTTTCATTTTGATTTATCTTGGATGAGTGTTTCATTATGGCCTACTGGATGCTCTCTGATTACTTGGACATGGGGTCTAATGCTTATGTACACTGTAAGCTCCTTGGGGCAGAGAGTGCACCTTTTAACCTATTTCCTCAGCACCTAGCACAATGGGATCTGATACTGACTCTCTCTGGGTGTTACTGCAATACACATATCCAGCAATAATCGTGTATTCCCCCATATGCTTGAAGCCTGCCTGTTTATAAACCAGTTCAAGTGCCTTTGGCTGTCTATTGGGGCTGAGGTATGGAGGCAAGTTAATTTGCTACCTTGACATGGAGCAGGATGTTACGCTCAGTTGCCCAGGGCCAAGTGTGATACATTCATTGTGGGTGCTTCTATATGGTTCATGTGATTGCTTTCTCATCACAAATGCAAAAAAGAAACATTGTTAGACCACTCATCTGACCCAGTAAACGTATATGACCCCTAATATAGGCCCCAATTCAGCAGAGTACTCAAACGTGTACCCTACAACCCACGTGCCTAAAATTAAACACTTGCTGAATCTGGGCCACAGAGAAGCTGGGTACTACAAGTAACTACCTACATTGAGTTTCAATAAAAGAAACCAATTTCCACAGTGTATTCCTCTGGTTGTTAATACTAAAGAAATGCAAGTGATAAAACACCTGCCACTTCTTTCTATGCTTGTATCTCTGTACCCACCAGTGCTGAAATATTGTAGAGCTTTAAAATATTTCACGTATTCTAAAGCGCTCTTGTGAAATTTGGGGTCTACACCAAACACTGACACACACAGCCATGGTTCCTGGTATTGTTCAGGCACTCAGCAGCAGCTTTTCATCATGCTACAGGCAAGCAGGAGAACCCTAATAAATATATTATATGTAATGACCCAGACAAAGAGGTAATTGGAAAGACTATTGGCTCTGGTTGAATTTGCTGAATATTTTCCCTTTTAGTGGTTTTGCAGTGTGAGGAGTAATCCTACTTTTTATATGAAGATTCTACAGCTTCAGCGTGAGGCGACATATATTTGGAATAAAATGGGTGTTGCTTGGATTTGACAATAGTGGTTGCATTACAAGAATCAAAATAGACTATAGTGCAATAGGATATTGCTGTGCCATTTGCTGTGGCTGGTGGGACGTCAGTGCATTACAGTTTTGTAAATTATCATGAGCAGATGCTTCACACTCAAGTATAGCAATAATGAGGATAACAAAATTTCTGCCCTGTTGGTGGATTAGCAAGTATTCACATGTTCAGAGTTAAGTGAAGTTTTAGGCCAAGTTGTTAAAAATAGAGGTGACTAAAGTTAGGCTCTTACCATACATTAAATTCTGTCTTAGGGTTTTATACTGCTGTCCATTACCATAGTATGAGTGACTTGCTTTAAATTATTACCCTTTACTGAAATTATAATGGAAGGGTTTAATATCAAGTTTTCTCATTGTCTGTAATTGTTCATTCAAAACTTCCACTGACTAGACATCTAGGACCAAGTCTTATGGTGTCTATGTTCAAGAGAAATGGCTACAATCATATTGCTAGACAGATTTAAAAGGCACCTTGGCTACTGAAGCCACATAAGAATTCAGGTGCAATTAAGGATCCAAACACATCCCCTAAATTGTGACTCTTCTGAATATCAATTACGAGAGAAGGCAGCACACATCTCATATCCTCAAAACCAGTATCACTCCTGACTTGTTTGCATTGATCTTCAGTCAGCTACTGCTCATCCAACTCCCTGTCTCAGTCAGCCACTCAGAAAGATACACCATTATTATTGGTGGTGTTATATATATATATATATTATATTTATCTATCTATTTATAGGAGTGCTTAGAGGTCCTAATCAGGAGCCCATCATGCTGGGATCTCTACAAATGCACACAAGAGAGTCCCGTCTCAAAAGAGCTTATAGTCTAAATAGGGGGATGCCTTAACAGGTGAGTGGACGGGGGACAATTATGACAGTAACAAACACATGGTTCCATGGCTTAGCTTTGTGCACAATTTAGCAACCTTCAATTTAATATACACAAACAAAAATAAATGGGTGAGACATTAATGGTTCTCTGAACAGGCCACTTGTTTAGCATTATCACTAGGCAGTTAGCCATGGGCAGTTAACTCTATAGGTTTAGTAAGAAAGAGCCTGTACAGATCGTTCTGTAGAACTATGTATGTGAAATGGCTCAGGAAGATAGTGAAATGATTTCAACTTCTCACAAATCACAGAACAGTAACTTCCCACCTACTTGGAATGGGAGTTCTTCTGTCATTTGGACTTCCTGGGGCATCTCCAGACTGGCCCACATTATTTCTGGCTCTTCCCTGTGAACAACTCCAAATATAATGTATCCATTTGAAAATTACTGTTTTATCAATGTTTTCAGATAAAGCATTTTATTATGTAGAATACACTAAATGTCCTCAAAGACCTAAATAACATAGGTCCAGCTCTTCAAAAGTACTTAGGGGTTGCTTTGCTGACCATTGCCACACCTAATCCCTATGTAGTCTAGTGGAATCCTCAACCCTGAGTTAGGTGCTGGTGCCTATAGAAGAGATTCTAAGAAGCCAGCAAGTTCACTGGAGTGCTGCCTAAGCTAGCCAGGAGTGAAATGCCAAGAAGAGGGGTAGGAAAAGGAGCGGGGCTTAGGCATCTAAACGGTGATATGATGTGTATGGCTGGTGGGCCAGAGATAGGCACCTACCTCCACTCAATATTCTTAGCCATAAACCTTCTCTAGGAGTTAGGCATCTAAGCCAGGTCAGCTGCTTAAGCAGCTCATGCTATAGCAGCTGAAACAGTCTTTTGCTTTCTCTGTCTCCTGCTTATACTTGATACCTCTCTCATTGTGTAGGTGCTATTTTGAAGTATTTGACAGGTCTCAGGTGTACTTAGAGCAGGCCTACAGGATCAAGCCCCACGAGTGAGATTGGCATTTCCCTGCCTAGTTTGAGAATCCTGCTTTGGCACTTCCAAGGCTTTGACTGGAGCTAGGACTCCAAGCTGTTTGTTAGCTGTGGTGTGGCTTCAGGGCTTAGGTGGCTTTGTGAATGCTGACTGATGAAACTTAGGGCCCTATGGGACTTGGGTGCCTGCAGGGTTAGGTGGCAACTATCAACAGTTTTGAAAATGTCGGTGGTGCTTAAATGGTGGACTTTTTAGCTCCTAAAGAGGCAGATAGGCACCTAAATACCTTTGAGGATGTGGGTCCCCACAGTGGACCACTAGAATAGTGGTTCTCAACCCACAGGTCATGGGCTGCTTGCAGCCCAATCAGCACACAGCTGCAACCCATGTGACATCCTCGGGGCCATACAGGTAATATATATGTTGTGTGGATGCGGCCACATAACACAGAAAGAGCCCACAAAGGTAAATAGGTTGAGAACCACTGCTCTAAGGGCATGGTCCTTGACTTTACTGGGCTTGGATCAGGCCTTAAGGGCTTTACTGTGTGCCCCCATAAGATTTAATGGACTGTGAAGATAATTACTCCTAGAGATTTGTGGTTTGATTTTTCAGAGGGGCTGCAGTTTCCATTGACTCTGAAAATCAACAGCTCTGAAAATTGGGCCACTAGAGGGCTGGGGAAGGACCTTGTTCTCAAAATGTCAAACGTTCACACTCATTTCAAACTGCATCCACTTGAGCTGTCCACTTGGATTCCCAATATATAGTTATTTACTGTTCTTTGAAGATTATTCCATACGACTTGTTGTTGAGCCTAAGTTGTGATATATAAGGTGATATAAAGCTAGACTCATTTCACAATGTCCAACAAATAAGAGGCTTCTGGACACAAAAGGAACTAGCCTCACACTTTTTGGCTTAGGACTCCTGGAAGCAGATGGTATGCATTTTATACCTAAGCTTATTCAGCATTTAGTGCTGGCTGCTAGATAAGTCCTGGCACCTGACTTGAAATCTGCTATTCCCCTGAAAATTAACACCTGGTTTCAGAAATGCTGGCCTAATCAAGTGATGGAAAAACTCTCCAGCTTTATAAAAAGAAAGGTCATGCACTGTCTTGAAGCTTGTTAGCCAAGAAATCCAACCCTCTATTAGAGCTGTGTAAAATCACTGGGGGAAAAAAATTGAAAAATGAGAGCAATGACATTTGTCATAGACACAGTTAAAAACGCATGGAGTTTAATATGTCCATAAATACATGTACCATTATCCTTATTTTACAGCTATTGAAACTCAGACCCAGAGGGTAAAGCAAAATTTTCAAATTTGAATGCCTAAAGCTGGAGGCCAAAGTCCATATATAGTCACCTAAAGAAGTAGAGTAATTTTACAGAGGTGCTGCGCACCACAGATCACTCATTTATGACGTCTTTTGGTGCCCACATTTAGACAACAACATTTAAATTTTGGTCTTAACTTCTGGGTCAAAGTTACCCCATCTGTAAAATGGAGATAATGATTTTTACCAACTTCATAGGGATGCTGTAAGGCCTAAGTAAACGTTTGTAAAAGTTTATATGGAAGTGAAAAGTATTGTTAAAGTTAGTCAATGGCACAGGTGGGAATGGCACTTTAGATTTATGGACTGAAATCTGATTCACAAAGGTACTTAGGTGTTGTGACACCTAACTTCTAGGAGCCCGACCAACTCCTTGAATTCTGAGCACGGTTTTAGACACAAGCTAGCCAGGAGTGAAATGCAGAGGAAAGGGACAGGATTTAGATTCAAAGGTCAGTGCTTAATTTGTGCCAGGGTTTGCCAGTTCATAGCCTTGGCTCTTCTGAGCTTGCAGCATCAGTTATGAATATAAAAAAATTGCTTGAGCCCCAGCACCTCTTTCATTACAAATTAAGCACTGTCAGAGGTAGTTAGGTGCCTAACTCCTATTAATCTGAGCCTTAGGCCCCAGACTGACAGGCCAGAGATAGAAGCCTCCCGCTGCTTGAGGTTCACCGCTATTAATACTCTCCTGGAGTTAGGCCCTTAAGCCCGGTTAGCCCTTTCTTAGAAAAAAATATGAGAGAGAGAGAGAGAGAGAGAGAGAGTGAGAGAGAGCAAAATATGCAATAATCCTGTGGTTATGGGAGACTCAGGTTCAAATCACTACTCTGCTTGATTTTAGAGCAGGGATTTAAGCTTTGGTATCGCTGACCCAGATGAGTGCCCTAACCACTGGGATACTGAGTACTCTGAGACACCCCCAACCCTTCAGCTGTCTATTGCATGAGGCCTGTTCCTGTAGGTGTGCTCAGAGCATGCCCATGGGACCAGGCCCCACTGGTGAAGTAGGCGGGGGGATGTCTAATTTGAGAATGACAGGTTTCAGAGTAACAGCCGTGTTAGTCTGTATTCGCAAAAAGAAAAGGAGTACTTGTGGCACCTTAGAGACTAACCAATTTATTTGAGCATGAGCTTTCTGATCTGATGAAGTGAGCTGTAGCTCACGAAAGCTCATGCTCAAATAAATTGGTTAGTCTCTAAGGTGCCACAAGTACTCCTTTTCTTAATTTGAGAATATCACTGGGGTTTCCTCTTGTACTTCTGCTAGAATTCCAAGCAGCTCCTTAGCTGTGGGAGAGCATCAGGACTTAGGCAGCTTTGCACATGTCTACCAGAAACGTAGTGACTATAGGGTTAGACGGCAGCTGAGCAGTCATTTTGAGAATGTTAGTGGTACCTAAATGTTGGACTTACATGCCTAAAGAGGCAGATAGGGTATTAGGCATCTAACAGCTTAGTGCTCATTTATCTGAGACAAGTAAACTGTAAATTGGCACGTTACTTCCTCCAGGTCAAAATGTAACCCCCCTCTTTCATTTTGATCATTTTTTCCCCCACAAAATTGTTGCTATTGTAATATTGTTGCAATTTTCATCTCCCTCCACTGCTTAAGTGGCATGGGTGGATGCTGAGATGTCCAAGTGGAGAACTGAATGATTAAAGCCCTGATCCATCTCCCATTAAATTAATTGGAAAGAATCCCATTGATGTAAATGGGAGTTAGATCAGGCAATGGGAATTAGGCACCTAGGTGCTTCTGAAAATCCCACTTGGCACCTATCTGCATCTTTAGACACCCGAATATCTTTGAAAATCTGGCACTAGGTGCGTATTTGTGCACTCATGTAGGAAGTCATTTCTGAAAAATAAATTTATGCATGGCCAAGATTTTAAAAAGTGATTAGTGATTTTGGGGTGTCCAACATATAAGGCACCTTAAAGGGATCTGATTCTCTGAGGGCAGGCTGTCATGTCAACATTTTTTGAAAATTAGGCCCTTTTAAGGTGTCTCAAATTGGAATGCAGATATTGAGGTACCCAAAATCACTGGTCACTTTTGAAATTCTTGTCTATGGTCCAGGTCTCTCAGTATCATAGTCCTTAATTTTGGAGGTCTATCAAACATATTTGTTTAAATTATTTATGTCCAAAATGTTTCAGGTTAACAAAAAAAATCAATTCCATTGATATATAAACCCTGAAGATAATGCTTTGTTCCTTTCTTGCGATAAATAACACCTCCCAAGACTAGCTACTGTTTAAGTTTGTTTCATGAGTGTGGTACTCTTACAGTACATATGTGAGCAGCAGGATTTCTGCCAGGTTACTAAGAAAAATTTGGTGATTGAGTACCAGTTCCAATTCTAGAACTGTGAGCTCTGCACCATTAAAAAAAATGTACATCTTTAATATAATACTATGATATAATGCCACCTTAATCATTGGGGATTCAACATATCCTTTCCACTTGCATCCTTTATCACTCATTCAAAAGCTAGCATTCACTCTGTTTGCTGGTGTTACCTTTTTTGTTGTTGTTTATACAGTACCTCTCATACCATATCCCATCTACATGATTCTGTTTCTTTTTATTAGACAATCATGACTCATTACAGTTATAGGAACAATTGAAACATTCACCTAATTAAAAGTCACAGATCATAAACTTCAATTTGGTCATAATGCAAATTCTCTTCCAAGATTTTTTGATGGTAAAAGTGAAAAATAAACAAAAATAAACCTTTGTTTCGCTTATTACTATAAACTAGTGATGTCCAAAGCACAGTGAAAACCCTTACGTTCAGGAAGTCCAATCCTGCTGCATTCAATGTTTGCTTTTTGAATCAATATTCTGTTGTTCTCTAATTTGGGCTCTGTGCACAACATTTAGGGTCAGATCTTGCCTGTGGACACAGTCTACACTTAAACACGTAGAGCTCCATCTTGTCTATGAGACACAGTCCAGAGGAAGTTGTGTTGACACTGGTGGAACTCCAGCAGTGATAACAATGGTGGGAGTGCTGGTGAAGACTGGCCATAGATGTTTTAACCACTGTGGTTCTTTATCCTTGCTCTTAGCAGGGCTAGATAATAGGATGGTTAAAATGTTGGTGGCCAGTCTACACTTGCACTCCCGACATGGCTTTCACTGGTAAAACTGCACTGTTGGTAGAGCCATGGTGGGAAATTTTAAGAAAAGTGCTAGTGCAGACAATGCTCAAAGTGAAGGGTATGTGGAAAGAAGCCTGCTTCAAAGTGGGGTCGGGGGGGAGGTCCCATATGTTTGCAATCCCCCCTCTACATGTCATTATTTACATACCTGGCTTTTACCTGTTAAATTTTAACTGCCTTACACACTCACTAAGCCACTAGAAACATAGGAATTATCATAGTGCATCAGATGTGTTCCATCTAATTCAATATCCCAGCAGTATCAGTTGCTTCAGAGGAAGACATAATCTACCTCCCAGGGAAGTGTCTTCTGAATCCCTGTAAATTAGTGGTTGGTTTATGCCCTGAAACATGAGAGTTTATGCCACTTATATATAAATCCTATTTAGTCCCATTAGCCATATAGTGGCTAATATTTAAAAATATAATGAAGCCATCAGCCTTCATGCAAGTTCAACCAGTAAAGAGTATTTTCTTTTATCAGTTTAAAATGTGTTACCCTTCATTTTCATTGATTGATTGTCTCCATATTCTTGCATTATGAGAGCATAAACAGAAGTGATCAGTTTCCCTCTGCTGTACAATTTATTATTTTGTGTACCATCTTCTTTGTGACTATTTTGAACACTTTTCACAGGTTCACAGCTACTCCTGCTTTTAAGAATTAACCTGCCAGAGAAATTCCTCATACCCTCCATATAGGAAAACTGCACGCAAATTTACATTGACCTGAGGTGTAGGAACAGAAATATTCAGTTGTAAGCCAGTGGCAGATGTAGGTCAAGTTTTTCTCAAGGGATGAGGAGCCCAACTTGAAACACCATGAAAGGGGTCTGATTTTCAGAGATTGGGTACTCAGTCCTTTATGTCTAGCCATAATGGAGGTCACAATTACCCCCTAGGTTTTTATATGGCAAATCTTGCTACAGTGAAGCAAACTTTCGGAAAGGGTCAGCTTAATGAAGTCATAAATATGTAGTGTAAAAGATCACTAGGTGTATGCTACATAGGTGTTACTGTTGCATACACTGCCCAAATTTGAAATACTACGCAAGTGATGCTCAATTACTTACATTAAACTTTATAGCAATTGAAATTATAATTCTGAAAATAAAGGGAATTTTGATTTGGGGATATGCCATTGTGACTGCCATTGTGATAGCATCAAAATCTGGGTTCTTCACCATCACGACATATATATTGGTAGGCTATGACTTCCCAAGGGCCTCAGCCTGACCTCCAAGCTTGCACTGCATGTTGTGTGTGTAAATTCTTGCACATTCAAACCCCTGCCTTTGCATGGACAAATCACACTTTCACAATGCAAATCAAGTTGTTAGACAACTTAGGGAAAATTTTGCCCCTGCCTCGACGGCTGGCACAGGTTTCTTGGCAGTGGAACAAAAGTCTAATGTGATTTATCAGTGATATGGTTCCCATAAACTGACAAGTGCTGCTGCTTCTCCTGGAGCAGCTGGTATTTGGTTCCTCATCTCCTTTTAAAGGTGATTTTATATATTTATAATGTGTTCCTGAATTTAACTCAGAAGTCTTCTTTTATTGATATGTACTTGGACTATACATGAAAGTAATGAAGGAAGTGGAGAATAGTACAGTTTGTAGTGTCTTGTTTACAAAAATGTCTTTCCAGCACTAGGTGTTTGCACCCTACTCAGGTATGATTTCAGTTTTGCCCTTGAAATAAGAGCTGAGTAATATTCCCAGCACATACTTCCCCTGCCAAACATTGAACTGATTCTGGACAGCTTGTGGTGTTTGCTTTCATATGTATTCCATATGTATTTTTGGTTCTGTTTCATTTATTCAACCAAGAGTTGTAGGCACCTGTTAAAGGGTAGTGCTAGATTTAAAGATTTAATCACACTGACTTGTCTCAGATAAATAATAGAGGAGAACTAATTGCCTATAATGACTACTTTGCATATTTTAGCTCAAACTTCTCAACTTGAATAACACATACTTTCTGTTATTAAGGAGGGAGATTGTCTGAATTCCAGATATGAACTTTGATAGTACCTGAACACAAGGAGGCCAAGGTGCGGATTTAGAATACCTGACCTACTTCTGAGCAGGCCACCATATTGAATCACATCCTCTGAGGAAGTATCTGCTTAACAATCAGTACTTCGGGGAGTATTACTGAGGCATCAGTTGTGGCTCCATAGTTAAGGCTGTGCTGAGCTTTGTGCTTAAGGCTGTGATTTTTAAAAAACACAGCATTTCCCCCTGAAAAGTACTCTTTGAGTATAGAAAGAATTTTCTGAGAATTTACAAGTAAATCCATTAATTAGTTTAGGAGTTACAATTGATTAAAAATGGGTTCTTTAAGAAATTTTGCACCTGGTGTCAGACATTTCCTTTTAAGTCTGAATCATCTTATATCAGAATAAAATCAACTCTTCAAACTCTCCATTATTAAAATTTACTGAAATCTTATGCATAAGTTACATATGAAAAGGGTTTTTTTTAGGACTAATGGTTATTTTTGCCATTATTCATTATAACTGCAAGTTTCTCCTTCAGTCCAGGCTGACGACAATAGAAGATGGCAACCCTTTAGAAAGAGGGCAATCCTTCATGAGTTTCTCTGAAGGAAAAGATTTTATGCACCAGCCTTAGCTCACAGAAGAAATTTTGGTTATGAAAAAATAATGGCCAAATGACCATTAATCCTAAATATTTCCTTTAAAAAGTTACACATTGCATCAGATCTACCCAACAGACAGAGGGGAAAACCTGTTTGCATGTGCATGCCTGCAGGGAAATGTAGGGGGTGCTGGAGGAAGGTGGAAACTGGCTGGTATTTGTGTGTGCAGGGGAATGTAGGGAAGTGCAAGATGCCAGGGGAATTCAGAGGACAGGAAGGAGGGGGAAACTGGGGTGTACACTCTGGGTACTTTATGTTACTCTGGTGAAACAAAGTAGCTGTAAATCCAGTTTAACTAGCCTCTATTGTCTGTTTGCTTTGTGCTACTCCAGTGTGGTATAAAGCACACAGATGTACCAGCAAATCTGTCTGTAAAGGTTATGCCAGAGTAATATTCTCTTTGAGTTTCTTATTTAGTGTTCATGTATTGAAAATTTTAATTAAAAAAAAACAATGGTTGCTCACCTTCTTGTAACTGTTGTTCTTCGAGATGTGTTGCTCATGTCCATTCCAATACCCACCTGCCTTCCCCTCTGTCAGAGTAGTTGCAGCAACAACCCTATCTTCCTCGGCTAATTTTCAGCCACTATTTCAGCAACTAACCTGAGATGTACAGTATCTGCAGAGATGAAATGGAAAAATTTCCATACGTCACTTATTTGTAGGGCTTCTGATTGTGGGTTTTAACTGATAAACACCGATAAAACACGTCAAATTTTAAATTTTAAATAATAAAATAAAATTAAAAATATTTTTCCAGTAAACACTGGAAATGCTTGCTTATACCTAAGGGCTTGTTTAAATGGGGAGTAATGGATGATGTGATTTCTAAGGGTATGTCTACATTGCAATGTAACCCCGGGTTAGTGGGACTTCTTGAATCAGCTGATCCCTGTTAGGGAACTCTGGGCTTGAGCATTTACATTGAATTTAACCCTAGGTTAAGAATTTTGTGACCCATGCTTGAACCTAGGGTTCTGGGGTCCACACTGCAGCGCACAGACCCAAGTCAAAATAACCATGTTCTAGAGTCCCTAGAGACTCAAAATGTGGTCACTATAGCTCTAGGAACATGGTGCACTGTGAGAAAACTTCACTGCCCACCCTGCACATGACCAGGAAGAAGCTTGCTTTTCAAAAGGCTTGATCGTTTGTTCTCCATTGCAAACCCAGGAGGCTTTCTGACAGTGTGCTTGCAGATCAGTGATCAGAAGAGAATAAGTTAATGCTGATCTGAGCTGCTGCCATTTGCAAAGGGGTAGGTGGCTTCCATTTTCAGTAGAGTGGATTGCAGATTGTTGGGATAGAGAGCACTAAGGAAGTTGTCCTGTGGAATTGTGGGATAATTCCAGATGACTCCCAGGACCTGAATGAGGCAGGGCTGTGGCTACACTGCAAAGCAATAGGGCTTGGACTCTGGGTGCCAGCTTGATTTGAGTTTGGACCTTCTAGCCCTGTAGGGTCCTGGGACCCTGGTCCAAGTCTGGGTTGGTGCAAGCATGGGCTTACATTGCAGAGTAGACACACCCTAAGGGGAACTAAGATGTTTACTCTTGGGGGAATTCTGTGCCACTACGCAATGAAGAATTTTGCAGAATTCCCTGCTTCTCCTGCGGAATTTCTGGCTGCCACTAGGGACCGGAGGCTGTTCACTCTTTGATCCTCATTCTCCCAGGGACCCAGCCAGCTCTGGCAAAGAGTGAGGAAGGCAACCAAGCTCCCGCCTCCTCGCCTCCTTCTCCCTCCCAGCGCTTCCCGCCGCCCTGCTGCCTAACAGCTGTTTGGTGGCGTTTAGGACTTTCCAGGAGGGAGGGGAAGGAGCGGGGACATGGCGTGCTCGGGGGAGGAGACAGAGAAGAGGCAGGGTGGGGCTAGGGGTGGCAGTGTGTGCGGTCGAGCACCTACCGGGAAGAGGGGAAGTCAGCGCCTATGCAGGGCCACACCACACCATGTCCCCCGGTGAGACAGTAAAGAAGTTGTGGAGAGCAAAGGCTCAGAGTGCTGCTGTCTGCCCCATGGCTGGGCTCTGTGGGGAGGTGGTGCTGGTGTCTGGGGGGTACCGCACAGCTGGGTTCTGTGGGGAAAGGGGGTGCTGGTGTCTGGGCCAGGAGCTGCGCCATGGCTGGGCTTTGTGGGGAGAGGGTGCTGGTGTCTGGAGGGTACCCCATGGCTGGGCTTTGGGGGAGGGGGGAAGGGGTGTGGGTGTCTGGGCTGGGAGGTGCTCTATGGCTGGGCTCTGGGGGGAAGGGAATGCAGGTGTCTGGGCTCTGGAGGCCCTCCCACAGCCCCCTTCAGCAGCCCCAAACTGGAACTGGGTTGTTGTTGGAGTTTCTTTAGCGCTCTAGTCCTGGAGGAATCTTTTTGGATGTTGTCTATATTGTTGACATATTTGTTGATAGGTATTTTGAAATAAATTACCAAAGTAATTGAAACTGGAGTGATTATATTGTGTTATTTTGACGAACAACATATGCAGAATTTTAAAATACTGTGTGCAGAATTTTTAATTTCTTGGTGCAGAATTCCCCCAGGAGTAGATGTGGCACCTTAATTGGTCCACGTAGACTCTGCTGGTTCACTCTGAAGGTTCCTTAGTAGGCTTTAATATAGTGTTGTTTGACATAGTACAGTATTAAAACACATTAGTGGGACATTACAAAGAGATTTCTCATTACAGTATATACTACTTTGATGAGTAATCTTTATAATATTCCTAATTACAAAGAGAGTTCTCCCAAACCCTGATTTTTGGACATCTACATAAAACTAAAAAACTGATCAAAATAAACCCTGAAAAATGAAACAATAAATCCTGAAAAACAGAAGCATGACTTATTAGTAATGACTTCTTGTAGCTTTTTTTGCAGTACCATGTCCAAGTTTTTTTCCTTTCGCATTGGGTCAGCAACACATTTCACCTTTGTTTTACTTTTTTCATTTATTTATTTTACTCTTTGAAGAGTTAGCAGCTAGCCAGGCAGAGATTACAGTGCCAGACTTGCAGGGAGAATACGATGGAGTAGTATTAAACCTGCATGTAGAGCTGGAAACCCGTAAATGGTTCTATGTGTTCAAGTTGCTTAAAGCAGCTTCTTTATACTGAGCTGGAGCTGCTCTTGCATTCTAGAGCTGTTCAATTGTCTATAGATTTATTTACTCAGCTGAGGAGGCAATGGACCACTGATGCTGGAAGTGCAATACTCCTGGTATTAGCACTTATGCTTACACAAACTGGTTTTGCAATAAGTTAATTAAAATAAATGAAGTCATGTATACATCTAAATACGTGTATAATCCACGTATAATTACACGTATCTGATTTCAAATTCAGTGTGAGTTCATTCAACTGTCTATCTGGAATATCAGTTCATATATTATAGACACCCATGTATTAGAAGTGGGCTAGAAAAAAACCCCCAGACCTAAACCTCTTCAATCAATAAAAAGATTCAAGATTTTTTGGTTTGGTCCCATCAGTATTCATACACAACACAGGATGGATTCCTGCTTTAAATGCCAAATTCAATTCAATCTGAACTATGGAGCTGCAACCAGTGCCTCTATTATAATAGGAACCCAAATCAGAAAACTGTATCCAGACACTCTTGACACAAGAATATAAGAACATAAGATGGCCATACTGGGTCAGACCAAAGGTCCTTCCAGCCCAGTATCCTGTCCACCGACAGTAGCCAATGCCAGGTGCCCCAGAGGGAGTGAACCTAACAGGTAATGATCAAGTGATCTCTCTCCTGCCGTCCATCTCCACCCTCTGACAAACAGAGGCTAGGGACACCATTCCTTACCCACCCTGGCTAATAGCCATTAATTGACTTAACATCTATGAATTTATCCACTTCTCTTTTAAACCCTGCTATAGTCCTCAGGCAAGGAGTTCCACAGGTTGACTGTGTGCTGTGTGAAGAAGAACTTCCTTTTATTTGTTTTAAACCTGCTGCCGATTAATTTCATTTGGTGGCCCCTAGTTCTTATATTATGGGAACAAGTTAATAACTTTTCCTTATTCACTTTCTCCACACCACTCAGGATTTTATATGCCTTTATCATATCCCCCCTTAGCCTCCTCTTTTCCAAGCTGAAAAGTCCTAGCCGCTTTAATCTCTCCTCATATGGGACCCGTTCCAAACCCCTAATCATTTTAGTTGCCCTTCTCTGAACCTTTTCTAATGCCCCAGTATATCTTTTTTGAGACGAGGAGACACATCTGTACACAGTATTCATGTATTTATATAAGGGCAATAAGATATTCTCCATCTTATTCTCTATCCTCTTTTTAATGATTCCTAACATCCTGTTTGCTTTTTTGACTGCCGCTGCACACTGCGTGGGTGTCTTCAGAGAACTATCCATGATGACTCCAAGACCTCTTTCCTGATTAGTTGTAGCTAAATTAGCCCCCATCATATTGTATGTATAGTTGGGGTTATTTTGTCCAATGTACATTACTTTACGTTTATCCACATTAAATTTCATTTGCCATTTTGTTGCCCAATAACTTAGTTTTGTGAGATCTTTTTGAAGTTCTTCACAGTCTGCTTTGGTCTTAACTATCTTGAGCAGTTTGGTATCATCTGCAAACTTTGCCACCTCACTGTTTACCCCTTTCTCCAGATCATTTATGAATAAGTTGAATAGGAATGGTCCTAGGACTGACCCTTGGGGAACACCACTAGTTACCCCTCTCCATTCTGAAAATTTGCCATTTATTCCTACCCTTTGTTCCCTGTCTTTTAACCAGTTCTCAATCCATGAAAGGATCTTCCCTCTTATCCCATGACAACTTAATTTACTTAAGAGCCTTTGGGGAAATTCAGATTCAGATCTTTACTTATGAATATTTTTTGTATATAGCTATCCAGATAATGCAGGTGTATATACTTGTTTAATATACTTTTAAAATGCCTCTCAGGATCATTCCCATAATGCGATGGCAGGCACAATAATCACATGTTAATACTACCATACCATCTTCTCCCATGAGTCTATGCCTTAGGATCCAATTCTGAAAACACTTATGCACATGCTCAACTTTATTGTGGTGCATAGCTCCATTGGTTCCCAGAGCTTAGTTTAGACACATTTACACAGTTATGAAAGCGGTTTCATTAACACAGTTATGCCATTTCAGCTCTGAATTAAAGCATTTTTGAAAATGCTTTAATTTTCTGCTTGGTTGGATGGGTCACTATCTTGTGTTTCAAATGGTTCAGTAAAAATAATTGACTTAATTACCAGATGTGTTTTTGTTTTAAATAACATTAAAGTAAACCTAGACGTGGCAATGGGGAAAATTCTCCTCTCACAGTGGTTTAAACCGATTGTAATGTCATTGGACCAGAATATGATTCCAGGTACACTGCCACAATTTCACTGAAGTCAATGGGATTCATTCCAGACTTGCACTGGTGTAAATTTTGCCTACTGGTGATTATTTCAAGTATATCTGTTCCTAAAATAAGATGACCTAAAGTTCCCAGAAAACATATTTATCAGTAAACTCATATTTTCTCCTCAGTTGTTAGGACAAGAGAGGAAAAATAAGCTTTATAAAGAGAAGAATAAAAAAAATGCCATGGCAGTTCACATTTTACTTTGAAATCATATCTGTATATTATTGCCATTCTCTTTCTCCCTTCATCTGAACTGTTTTTCATTTTCTTGAACCCCCTCAGTGGAGGTGGAGGTAGAAGAAAGTATCTGCAGTTGTATAGCCACCTACTGAAAACTCTTCTGTTTCTATATAACCATAATGTATCTCTTTGAGACAAAACAAGATATTCTTACTCTTCTTAATAAGTAAGCAGTTTCTGCTGATAGGGACTACTAAAGGCTGGTGCATAAATAAAGACCGGACAGAAAAAATTATGTCAGATTAATTCTTTCTCTGTAGCTAAGACTCATAAAAACAAGTCATAAAGTTGTGAACTGTACATTGAGAATTAATATATTCAATCTGAAAGTGGTTTCTAATTATAAGAACAAAATATTGTAGGGCTATAGGATAGCACTTTTCTAGATTAAGGGAAAGGACAAATATGCTAAAAGATGTGCTCTAGGAATTATTTGGGGGGAGTTGTATGGCCTATCTTACTGGAGGTCAGACTAGATGATAGGCATGGTCCCTTCTGGCCTTGGAATCTATTCATATTTTTATCCATACATGGAACACATAAACAGAATTACTGTAACATCTTGTAGTGATTGTTTTTGTTTCATATGCCAAAAATCAAGTCAATATAGAAAAATATTGTAAAGAAAAATAAGTTAGGGTGAAATCCTAGCCCCACTGAAATTAGTGAGAGTTTTGCCATTGACTTCAGTGGGGCCAGGGTTTCATTTAGTATCCAAATTGGATTCATCTGATCAAATAATCTTACAAAGTGATATTTATCTCAAGAATTTTATACATTCGGGAAGTGTGCTACAGTATGCTAATGTTTAATCTTTAAGGATTTTGAGCAACACTGACAAAATTCTGCCTGTGTGTGGAATGCTGAATAAAGCCCTAAAAGGGAACTTTTAGGGCCAGAATCGCTGATACTCACCAGCTGCTTTGTGTTGCTCTGGTAACGTAAAGATGCCACAAATTCAGCTTAACTGGAGAGTTAAGCTTGCTTTACATCTGCTTTACACTTCTTTAGCAAGGCAAAGCAGCTGAGCTGAATGAATCTGGCCCTTAGACTGCAGCACATTTATTTAAAAGAAATATCAGTCTGTGGGCTTGATTTTTCCACTCTGTAATAAGTCTTACTGTACTGGTGGGGTTTCTCAGGTGTACACCCTGAGTAACAGAGTGGAAAATCAAGCCCAATAATGTTGCTGAAAGATCAAATAAAAGAGAGGAAGATGTGTTAGAAGGAAGCAAAGCCCTTGCTGAAACAAAATACTTCTGTAAACAGTTGACCTCTTATGAAACACATGCAAAAGGTTAATAGATACATATTTAAATTAGGGCTGTCAATTAATCGCAGTTAACTCATGTGATTAACTCAAAAAAATTAATCGCGATTAAAAAAAGTGACTCGTGATTCATCGCAGTTTTAATCGCATTGTTAAACAACAGAATACCAATTGAAATTTTAAAATATTTTTGGATGTTTTTCTACATTTCAAATATATTGATTTCAGTTACAACACAGAATAAAAAGTGCACACTGCTCACTTTATATTATTTTTATTACAAATATTTGCACTGCAAAAATGAAAACAAAAGAAACAGTATTTTTCAATTCACCTCATACAAGTACTGTAGTGTAATCTCTTTATAGTGAAAGTGAAACTTACAAATGTGGATTTTTGTTACAGTTTTTGTTTGTTTGTTTGTTTGTTACATTGTTATGTTACCAGAAAGTGAGAACAGGCATTAGCATGGCACTTTTGTAGCCAGCACTGCTAGGTATTTACATGCCAGATATGCTAAACATTCATATGCCCCTTCATGCTTCGGCCACCATTCCAGAGGACATGCTTCCATGCTGATGATGCTCATTAAAAAAATAATGCATTAATTAAATTTGTGACTGAACTCCTTGGGGGAGAATTGTATGTCCCCTACTCTGTTTTACCTGCATTCTGCCATATATTTCGTGTTATAGTAGTCTCGGATGATGACAGCACATGTTGTTCACTTTAAGAACACTTCACTACAGATTTGATAAAACACAAGGAAGGCACCAATGTGAGATTTCTAAAGATATCTACAGCACTTGATCCAAGGTTTAAGAATCTGAATTGACTTCCAAAATCTGAGAGGGATGAGGTGAGGAACATGCTTTCAGAGGTCTTAAAAGAGCAACACTCTGATCCAGAAAGTACAGAACTCAAACCACCAAAAAAGAAAATCAACCTTCTGCTGGCATCTGACTCAGACGATGAAAACAAACATGGGTTGGTCCACCCTACTTTGGATTGTTATCGAGCAGAACCTGTCATCAGCATGGATGCATATCCTCTGGTATGGCAGTTGAAGTATGAAGGGACATATGAATCTTTAGCGCATCTGGCATGTAAATATCTTGTGATGCTGCCTACAACAGTGCCGTGAGAACACCTGTTCTCACTTTCAGGTGACATTGCGAACAAGAAGCAGGCAGCATTATCTCCTGCAAATGTAAACAAACTTGTTTGTCTGAGCAATTGGCTGAACAAGAAATAGGACTGAGTGGACTTGTAGGTTCTAAAATTTTACATTGTTTTATTTTTGAATGCAGGGCTTTTTTTACATAATTCTACATTTGTAAGTTCAACTTTCATGATAAAGAGGTTGCAGTACAGTATTTGTATGAGGTGAATTGAAAAATACTATTTCTTTTGTTTTTTCCAGTGCAAATATTTGTAATAGAAATAAATATAAAGTGAGCACTGTACACTTTGTATTCTGTGTGGTAATTGAAATCAATATATTTGAAAATGTAGAAAACATCTAAAATATTTAAATAAATGGTATTCTATTATTAACAGTGAAATTAATCACGATTAATTTTTTTAATCACTTGACAGCCCTAGTTTAAATTTATTTATTTCCAAATTGTCTCAGATATGTATATGCCTCTTTAAAATGGAAAGTGATTGTTCCATAGAAAAATAAAGATATTTTATTTCATTTACTGAGGTAGCAGCTATATATTTACATAAGTGTGACAGTTACACTTATTTAAGTAATACTTGTTGCTATTCTTCAACATTCAATACAGTATACAGAATGTCTTTAACTAGGCAAATTGCTATTGACATTTAATGAAATTTGAAAATGTAGATGTTACCATTCCTATAAGGCAAAAAATTCTAAACTGCAAAGGAATTTTTCAATTCAGTGTACAATAAACCTATGAAGCTCCTTGCTGTAGGATATAATTTACAGCAATTTATAGCTTACAACAAGGTATTAAAAGAATTTATATTAAGAACAGTACTTACAGTTACACTAGCTGGAAAGTAATGACCAAGGTTAGTAATCCTTATACTTCAAGACATAAAACATGAACTCTGGGACTTTGCTAACTTCTGACAACAAACCATGAGTGTAGTGCAGCAGAGGGAAAGGAGAAGTGTCATATTGTGGGGACATTTATAAACTGGACATTCCCTTGGGCAAGTGGGGAAACCGATGTGAAGTGCAACAGCCAGAGATTTTTGGGGCGGGGGTAGGTGGGGGTTTTACTTATTATTCACACACTGTTGATTCATTGTTGCTGTGTTTTCCTAAATTAATGTTGCGCTCCATATAACCTTAATAAAAGTGTTCTTGTTTCATACACACACTATATTCTGTGTAACCATGACATTAAAGGGCACTTTCATTATATTTTAGATGTCTTCTGTGCATTTGGAAGTTATAATATCAGATACCCAGAATCTTGCTGCTCCACAGTTGGCAACCTTGTTTCTTCCATCATGTGCACACACAAAGACAACACTGTAACTCAGCTTTTACCCTGTAGGATGGGATTTAAGTAATCAACAATCAATTCATTCTTGCAAAATTCCATCTGAAGCCTAACCAAGTTTGTCATTTTGTTGGACTCCTTTGAATTCAGTGTGCCATAATCCATCAGCAGGAGCATAAAAAGGATTAGGGTAAAGTAGCTCACAGGCAATCATCCCTCTTAGATGGATATACCATGGATTCTACTGTATTAATTTAAAATGGTCTAACTGTATTCCTGGATGTGTTTGGCTCAGTGTATGTAAATATATTAAATTAGCTCATATATTCTTTCAACAAATGTTCATGGAAGATACTCTACACTAACTAGTTCACACTTCAAGTGTGAGATATCAGGCAGGGAGAGCCCATTTTTCATCCCACCCATGTCCTCAGTGGCCAGATGACCACCTCCTGACATTCTCTTGGGAAGTAGAGGAGAAGCATCCATCAGTAACAGGCCCAATTTCTATTGGGATTCTGGTTCAAGGGTTAGAAGACCCATTCTCCCTGGCATCAGAACAAAAGAGGTGAAGAGGTGAAGCAGTAGCAAAGAGCAGCGGGGGGCAGGGATAGGTCATTTTACATCAAGTTCTTGCTCACAGTGGTCAAAGCACCTACTCCTTCCTCCCCTCCCCTGCCTACTGGAGAGCAGAAACAGCAGCCAGGAGCACCAGAGGTCAAAAGAGGCCATTTTTCATCTGGCCTTCTATTCCCCAGGGAATCCGAGGAATACATTCAACAGGGAACAAGCTGACTAAGGAAAGCCAATGGGGAATGAATGAGTTCTTTATTGCAGATGAATGTTAATGTTTCTTAGAGTAAGGCCAGGTGATAGTTCTGACATTACTGGGAAAAAACCCAACTCCAATAGGTCTCTGCTTGGAAACTATTGCTCAGTCTCTTATTTCCTCTTTCTGGGAAATATTGTTGAGAGGGTGGCAAAGGTCCAGGTACAACAACATCTGTCTATCCATTTTCCTTTGGATCTTGTACAGGTGTCCATCACTATTTGATCACAGCATCTGATCACCAGCCATGTTAATTAGAGTGTCATAGTAAGGTCCCTCGTGGGCTTTGTAGAGTTTTTGGCTCTTCTTCCTTCTTAAATTATATCTGGTTGGGATAGATTTTGGGAAGGGAGAAGTGGTCATTGTTGTACATGTTCTGGTTGTGATGGAAAAGGTTTATCAAAAAAGAAGGTCTTGCAGCATGACCTAAGGGAGGTCAGACTCTGGATTAGTCTCTAGAAATTCATTCCACAGCCAGACCTTAAGCATGTCATTCTGAGCTTTGTTGATCTGATATTTTCTAATTTTTGGACTCCAGTCAAGTTCCAGACCTCAGAATGGCTAGGGAGAGACATTAATTATAGTGGCTGATGACCACTTCAGGGGACTAGACAAAGGCCAAACATCTTTCGGCAGCCTTTGATTCCACTTATGAGATGCTGTTGATGTGACTGCAGACCCTGGCAGAGGTGGCTAGAATTGCTCATTGCTTTCAGAGCAGCCTCAAAGAATGGAGTTCATTGATTGTGCCTCTTCCTCAAGATCTTTTAGATGTGACATCCTAGAGGACTCAGTTCTATTGCTTCTCTTGTTGTCTGTATGGAACTGCTGGGCGATATTAGAGGTGATAGTGGCTGGAGTACCGTCAATATGCTAATGACACTAAGCTCTACAGCTCTGCTTCATCTCACTCTGATATAGCCTCTTCCATGCTCTCTCAATGTCTGGTAGGAGATGGAAGTCATTTAATTTAAGATTAATCTGGATAAGACAGAGGTGATGCTGACTGCCATGGGATGTGTTTTGACAAACAGGTAAAGTATATAGCTGATTGCTCAAGTAAGGGTGCCCACAGGCCAGCAAGAGCATAATAAACTTGTGCTCGACAAGTACACATTATATTGTCCAACTGTCCCTTTGAATATAAATATAATCTGAGTATTTTTGAGAGGCATATATTTCTGTGTATATGTTCTCTATCATCACAATTAAAACACCTTTAGTTCATGTTGCTATGAACCACCGTAGTTCCCAGGTGAAATGATTTTTTTCTTGATGCATGAAGGACTGGAAGATTTTACATAAGGAAAAGACTAACAGAAATACATTGAAACTGCAAATTGGGACTTAGAATTTATTTTTATAGAAGAGGAATACAAGACAAAGTAGCATTTTTTTAAATTGGTTTCTGTTGGACAATTACAAAATAACTGTGATTATTAACTAGAGTTGAACGAATTATTTATTACAAAGAACTTCCTTGCTGAATGTAGCATGTTTTTCTGTTTGGGGAATGACAGTGAAAATCTCTATGCAATGTTGTTATAGCTGTGTTGATCCCAGGATATTAGAGAGACCAGGCAGGAGAGGTAATACCTTTTATTGGACTGACTTCTGTTGGTGAGACAGACAAGCTTTTGAGCTTACACAGAATTCTTCTTCAGGTCTTGGAAACTAAGAGGGTCACTGTCAAATACAAGGTGGAACAGATTGTTTAGCATAAATAGTTAACACACATTTCAAGGGACCATTCAAGGTGAAGTGGCCTGTTAACAACCCTCCAGTCATAGGAAGGGGAGAAAAGTAAAGGGAGGGGAGAAGAAGCTGGGAGTGGGCATTGTTAGTGAGTTACAGATTGTTGTAATAACCCATTAATCCACTGTCTCTATTCAACAGAAGTTGGTCCAATAAAAGATATTACCTCACCCACCTTGTCTCTGTGAAAAACCTGCAATTAAACAAATATTTCTTTCAGAGTAACAGCCGTGTTAGTCTGTATTCTCAAAAAGAAAAGGAGTACCTGTGGCACCTTAGAGACTAACCAATTTATTTGAGCATGAGCTTTCGTGAGCTACATCCGATGAAGTGAGCTGTAGCTCACGAAAGCTCATGCTCAAATAAATTGGTTAGTCTCTAAGGTGCCACAGGTACTCTTTTTCTTTTTGCAAATATTTCTTTGTTTGCTTTTCTTCAATGAGTGTTTTATCAGAACAAATTTTATCCTATGGATTGCTTGCAAAGTTTCCTGTGAGTATTGGTGCTAATATCTGATAGCTAAAATTCAAAATATGAGCTGCATGACTGTTCACCAAAGACAAAGGGGAGAAGATTCGGGCTCCCTCTCTGGCTACTTTTGCGCTGCTGTGCTGTTAAGCCAGTTTAACCAACTGCCAGAAGACCCTCCTGGCATATGGGAATCCCCAAGTGGCATAATAACTTGTTGGCTTCATTGCTACCTCCTTCTGGAATTTGGTGTAGGGGATGTGGCTGGAGGAAAGAGGGTGTCAGATCCTTGTGACTATTTGTGCCTGTAAAACTCACTCAAATAATCTCAGAAAGTGAACACAAAAGTAATGTGAACATGGCCAAAGCAAATTAATTAAAAATGTAAGCAAACATTCATGAACACCATTTGGCATTATTTGCTCAGTTCCAGTGACTTACACTGAGCTGACACCTCAGATGATTAGTTCTCCCTTGTGGATTTAAATAGAAATAGACCAATGAATCCAAGTTACAGTGTGGCCTTTCATCAAATTACTTCAAGAATAGTGCAAACAAGTGATTCAATACTTCACACTACACATTTTATCAATAGCCACTGTGACAGGGTTGGGCCAGATGGCTATAGGAGAGTAATTTTTTTTTTAAGCAAAAAAGGTATTTTTTTATTTGCATAACACACTTACAAAACAAAACAACAGCATATGCAATGTGTAACACAGCAACCAATCACAATTGCTTTCTCATTAGCTTCAGGGGAGGGAAGTGTTCAAGCTTGCCTGGGCCCAGAGCGGGGGGCTTCCTCGACTCTTGTGGTCTTCCACCCTTTCAAGTTACCTGGTGGTCCAGAGCGAGGGGGCTTCATTGACTCTCATGGTCTTCCACCCCCTCGAGTTACCTGGCGCCACACCCGAGTGTCACCAACAATTCCCTCCTCTGAAAGCACCCAACAAAAGGGGCAGGTTGTGGGGTGGACAACCCGGGGGAGGGCACGTGCACCCACGTGTGAAAGGACCCCTCTAAGGTGGTGGTGTCCGCAGCAGCAATGGCTGGGGCTGGGGTCCCTTACTCTCTCCCCCAATCAAAGGGTCAAAACAAAGGGAGCCGGACGGGGAAACCAAGCAGAGAGCCTCGGACAGTGCCCACCACTCCTGAAAAGCATCAAGGGAGTCGGTGGATGCCGCCCAGAGGAACTCCGCCTGGATACGTGAATGGACCGAGGATCGGAAAACGGCCCCACAGTCACAGGAAACTCCATGGGCCAACCTCCTCTCTCTGGTTTTATAGATGGCCGTTTTAGCCAGGGCCAGGAGGAGGTTAACTAGGAGATCCCGCGACTTTGTGAGGCCACGGATGGGGAGTGCATAAATAAAAAGGTGAGGGGAAAAATGCAACCAAAAACGTAATAAAAGATTTGTGAGGAGCCGGAACAGGGGCTGCCGCCTGGCGCACTCCAAATATACGTGCACCAGGGTTTCCCTCACATTGCAAAAGGGACAAATATCTGGGATGGGGATGAACCACGCCAAGTATGTGCCCGTGCTCACAGCTCCGTGAAGGAGCCACCAACTGATGTCCCCGATGGGCCTCGGAACCAAGCTGGAATATAGGCTGGCCCACCGGGGCTGCTCACCCTCCAAAGGTGGCAGAAGGTCTCGCCACTTTGTGTCAGGGCGGGACACTAAGGTGAGGGTGTGAAGGGTGTGCAGCACGAGCATGTATAGATGTTTCCTTGGCGCAGTTTGGAAGCATACCGACTGCAGTTCATGAAGCCGGCTCGCCGTAAAGGGTTGAGGGGGTCGATTGGGTCTACGAGGCAGGGGTCCAATTAAAAGGTCCAGCGGGCCTGGGGTAGAGGGTGGGCAGGGCGTGCCCTCGAGCAGGACACGATTGAGGTAAGCGAAGTATGCGCCGGCGGGTACGAGGTCTAGAGAGTCCCATGCGCCGAGCGAGCGTCAGGGGATCCAGCCTGTATCTCCAGTCGTAGTCCAGGAGGTCTCCGACTCTCATGACTTCTGCCAGGATCAAGCTCTGGCGCACCGAGCGGGACTCCGCCACCTGCACACGGAGCTGGGGGTTGTGTAGCAGGGGCTCTGCGAGGAGATCTGTCCCCTCGGTGACCGCCAGGGACCTGGTCGTTAAAAACTGTTTCCAAGTCCGGAGGACGTCCTGGTGGAAGACCGGCAGCCCAGAGAGGTCTCGTGGAAGATCTCCCGGACAGAGATAAAAGAGCTGCTGGTCATATCGGAGCCCTCGGATGCGGCGCAGGATGGCGTGCGCCAGTATGCTCCATGCCAAACTGCCTGCACTATAAAGGAGCCTCTGTAGGGCCTGGAGACGGAAGACACAGACCTGAGTGTGCAGACACTTCAGGCCCTGTCCGCCTTCCTTCAGGGGTAGATGAAGAACCCCTACAAGGGCCCAGTGCATTCCTGACCAAAAGAACCCCAGAATTGATGTCCAGAGGTTGGTCAGGAAACCCGGGGCCGGGGCCAGGGTGTTGAGCCGGTACCAGAGCTTGGACAGGACTAGTTGATTAAACACCAGTGCTCTCCCACGAAGGGAGAGACATTGGAGTAGCCTCGTCCATTTCCGGAGTTGCTCTATCACCCCACCCTCTAAATTTTCCCAGTTCTCCGGAGGAGAAGGATGCGTGGCAGAAAGGTAAACGCCGAGGCAGAGCAGCGGACCCGCGCTCCACCGGATGGTCTGAAGCGTGGGTGGGAGGGAGCTCGCCTGCCACCAGTCTCCTACCGCCAAGTCAGAGCTCTTGACCCAGTTGACCAGTTGGTCCAGTTGAGCTTAACCAGACACTCTGCGGAGGCGTACAGCACCTGGATAAAACCTACAAACTGGGGTCCGAAGCCAAATGCTCGCAGAGTGTTCAGGAGGTACCCGTGGTCCACCCTATCGAACGCCTTCTCCTGATCTAGGGACAGGAGGGCGAATGACAGACCGTCTCTAAGCCCGAGTTCCAAAAGGTCCTGAACCAGAATTGGTTATCAAAGATACTGTGGTCCGGGACGGTATAGGTCTGGTCTGGGTGGATCACGTCCGCCAGCACAGACCCTAGCCGCAGCAAGATTGCTTTTGCTACGCTTTTGTAGTCCATGCTGAGGAGCAAGACGGGATGCCAATTTCGTAAATCGCAGAGGTCCCCCTTCTTCGGCAGTAAGACGAGCACAGCTCGCCTGCACGAAAGAGGGAGGACCACACTCTGCAGAGACTTGGCCCAGATGGTGACTAGGTCTGGGCCGAGGACGTCCCAAAACACACGGTAGAACTCCACGGTCAGCCTGTCCATGCCTGGAGACTTATTAGTGGGCATACGAAAAGAAAAAAAACAACAAAAAGAAAAGAAAGGGGGGAGAGCGTCTGGCCCGATACGGGGAGAAGCCAAAAGCAGGGGCAAAAAGCAAGGAAAGCCCAGGCCAGAGGGCAGCAGCAGGAGAGCAGGCTAAGTAGGTCCCTTTTCCCTGGGTAAGGTAACAGGGACGGTTCCAGAACAATCAGGAACCTTCTGGAGACAATTAAGACAGGCTGATTAGAACACCTGCAGCCAATCAAGAAGCTGCTAGAATCAATTCAGGCAGGCTAATTAGGGCACCTGGGTTTTAAAAAGGAGCTCACTTCAGTTTGTGGTGTGTGTGTGAAGAGCTGGGAGCAAGAGGCACTAGGAGCTGAGAGTGAGAACGTGCACTGTTGGAGGATTGGGTATACAAGCATTATCAGACACCAGGAGGAAGGTCCTATGGTGAGGATAAAGAAGGTGTTGGGAGGAGGCCATGGAGAAGTAGCCCAGGGAGTTGTAGCTGTCGCTCAGCTGTTCCAGGAGGCACTCTAGACAGCTGCATTTCACAGGGCCCTGGGCTGGAACCTGGAGTAGAGGGCGAGCTTGGGTTCCCCCCAAATCCTCCCAACTCCTGGTCAGACACAGGAGGAGTCAACCTGGACCGTGAATTCAGAAAAACTGCCAAGCTGAGGGCTACCGTGAAGCTCCAAGGCAAGCAAATCCGCCAATAAGCACAAAACCCACCAAGGTAGAGCAGGAACTTTGTCACACCACTCACAGGCTATAGGGAACATCTCTAAAGATAAGTGACCATTGAACTCTAACTTACATTTCAATATCCCTTGCTTTCTTACAGTCTGGGTCTGCAAGTAGCAACATGCAAGTGGACCCCTGTGCTTGGGTAGAGCCTCATTGTCTTTTAAAGGGGCTCTGTGCAGTCTCTGAGGGTCAGCTGTCTATAGAAACTTGCAGGACTAGACCCTAAGTTATAACTCTTGCAAACTAGAAAATATCATAAGCTTCTCAACTCCCTCCTCCCCCCTCCCTTTTCATTTGTGCATTGCCCTATACTGCGGGCCTGCAAACAGACACACTGTGAATGTTTTGAAGGCAAAAAAACCACTTCTCATAGCTGGTTGGTTCTAAATTCTTCCTTCCCTTCTTCATGAATTGACAGAATGTGATGACAGCCACCCCTCCTTTGGGGCTTCTAATATCTGCTGCATTAGAACTGGTGGCAGTTTCCGGGAATTTACTTGCACCATTTATCTGGCCTGTCACAATAACCTTTTTTCTCTCTTTAATGCATCAGATTAGTTTTAGGTCCATGGATGGATGAACGATGCCTGACTTTCTCTTGGTTGTTTTGTGTTTTTTTGTTTGTTTTTCTCCTGCTCTAGATAAGGTTCCCAGCTATACATCAATTGCCCTGCATACAAGCCACTGGAGAAAGAAATATAGATGCAAGAGGTGGAGAGCCATGCTGATGACTTATAACCATTATGATCAAGCCTATCATCTACATCATAGCAGAGTTTACTTTTACTGGATTGTTCTGTTCTGTTTTAGAGCTATCTTTTCATCACTGATAAAACCTTAAGCCTTAAGACTTTGGCATGAATATCCATGATAGTTTCAAAGTCTTTCACCAACACTTGAAACTGGATTAGCACCAGTAACTATCTTACATTCATCATCTGACCAAAAAAAGAAGTAGATACACACTTGGCTGAGAAAGAATCTATGAAATGTGAAAATTAATTAAAAAATACCATGCATATAAGATGAAATTTTTCAGCTTTTCTGCAGTAAGGTTTTCTTTAAAGTAAAGAGTAGATAAAGGTCATCATGAAACAACCAAAACACCAGTGTTGGTATATTCAGAAGCCATAAACACAGGAAACAGGTTAACAGATACATAGGGTAGGGTAGGAAAATAAGTTGAATAATTGGAGACAGGCTTGACTTATTTAAAGAGGTACCGAACAGAAAGGGACCCTTGTTACTCAGGCAAGTGTTTTTACAAACTTGCTTTCCTAAGATTATAGTTATTTCAGCACTCAATTTGTTAGACAAGTGGGTAATTCAGTTTTTAAATTCATCCCCTTCTCAAAATATGATGAAATAAAAAATGTTTTCTGGTTTGCAATACATGAATATTAGCACCTGACCATATCTCATTTTAGTCACAGAATTGTATTAATCAGTTTGGAAGAGATCAATATTATAAGGCACAAAAGTGACAAAATAATGATACCATAATGGACATATTCTTAAATGTATGGCAAACACGAATATCACTTCTTTTTACATTACCTACTCTTGTGCCTAGACATCAGTTTTCAGATGAAATATACTAAAATTCTCACTCAAGAAAGGAACATATTTAAATGACAGGAACCTTCATTGACAGAGAAACACATGTACTCAATGGCAAGTTTTAGCTGTTGAAATCCATGTACAAATTCCTTCACTAGAACAGAATCTATACCGTTAAAAAATCTTAAGATATTATATCTACTTAATTTTTAACTCCTTCTTGAAGTACACTAATCAGCTCTAAGTTTTTCAGTGTAGGAGAATGATTTGGCTCAGAGTCAGACAAATAATAATATGATATGTTTTATAATTAAAATAAAAAACACATCCATTAAAATATTATAAAATTAATTAGGCAAAGGAAAATACATAGCATTCATTTCAATTTTTATATTACATCAACATTGTCCATCTGGATGTGTCTGTAACAAAG
The DNA here is from genome assembly GCF_965152235.1 of Eretmochelys imbricata. Lineage (NCBI taxonomy): Eukaryota > Metazoa > Chordata > Testudines > Cheloniidae > Eretmochelys > Eretmochelys imbricata. The sequence continues at coordinate 96,691,487 of NC_135574.1, forward strand.
AGCACGTTTAACCATACAATCATTGGTTTCATTATTGGTCATTTATGCAGGTCATTGCATAATTTAAAATTTGAAATATGTAATTGTAATCAGAAAAGTGGTTTTTTTTTTTACTTGTATCGGCTTCCTATGGACCATATACTACTTTTAGAGCTAAATTGTCAGCTGGTGTAAATTGATGCAGCTGACTGGAGCTATGCTGATTTATGCTAGCTGTGAATCTAAACCCCAATTGGCATGCTGAAGTACTGTTGATGCCAGTGGGAGTTTGTCTGTGCAGATTGTAGTACAGACCCTAAGTGCCTTCTGAGTCATAGCTACCTAGTTTACTGACAAAAGCAAATGTTCATTACTGTCAGCACTGCTGAGCCAGTAATTGCAACTACCGGGCTGCAGAAAAGTAAGCTGTTTTATCCTACCTCATGCATCATCAACAAAATAATCTGTTAAACTCTGATTCCAGGATCTACATCATTGATGATGACTGATAAGAAATGATCATCGAGGCTGAAAGAACAGAGTCTGATTTTCAAATACCAGACAAAGCATGCAGATCTGGCAAATCACAAGCTCGCTCTTCCTCTCAGATATGGCACTTCAATTCACATCACTGCATATGCTGAAAAATTAGCTGAAACATTGAGGCATGTAGACATATTTTAATACAATGGATGCATATCCTGGTATCTTGTAGAAGGACCTGTAGAATTTTTCAATATGTGAAAAGGAAATTGACTAATATTAAAATAAGCTCATGATACTGATCTATGCTGGTAGTTAGAATTTATTTCTCTAGGTACTTATGTGGCCCCCTTAACCATAGCATCTGAATGCAAGAATGGCGTTGCAGATTGTAAACAAGTGTTTTCTGGTTTGACCCACTCCCTTGACATTGGTATGACTTTCAGTACTGATGGAGTATGCCACTTTTTACATTGGTTTTGTTTTACGAAATAGATCTAGAAGTGTTTAAGCAAGGACATATTTTCACTTGACCTGGTTCTTTGCTGTGTGTGGTCATTTACACCTGTGCAAAGTAGGTGTAAAAACCTTCCATACCAGACATCTATATCCCCTCTCTTACATCTACTTTGCACAGGTGTAAAAGACTACACAAAATGTAAAGTTTCAGAGTAACAGCTGTGTTAGTCTGTATTCACAAAAAGAAAAGGAGTACTTGTAGCACCTTAGAGACTAACCAATTTATTTGAGCATAAGCTTTCGTGAGCTCACGAAAGCTTATGCTCAAATAAATTGATTAGTCTCTAAGGTGCCACAAGTACTCCTTTTCTTTTTACAAAATGTAAAGAAGTGGAGAATCAGGCACACTCTCTTAATGGGACATTTGTGAACAAGCATGAGAAATGTATAATATGCCTCTAGGTTTTAATAAAATTTGGGGGGAAAAAGCAAAAATTGCACAAACATAATTTGGAGTTATGGTAATTGTTTATTAATACGTAACAAAACAATGTTTTTCTTTGTCTACAGAAGTTTAACTGTTGACTGAAATTATAATATTTGGAGATTGATCCTCTGCATATCTCCATAGAATCAAGAGCTACATAGATTTACAGCTGGTGAGGAACTTCCCCTTCATGTTTTTAAAACAAACAATAACTGCACCCCCCTAAATGTACTCCTTTCTTTGGGTTTCCCAGTGTGTTCTGTCTCTGAGGTGTTTATTTTTGTTTCCAGTCTGGTTGTGGAACCCTTACTCACATTAGTGAACATTTAACTTATCAAACAGTTCTATAAATTTAAATGGACTACTTGCATAAATGTTTACTAATATAAGGGTTCCTCAGTTGGGTCTCTAGATTAAATGCTTTCAGTACAGAACCTGTCCTAATTTTGTCATTTACATCACTGAACACAGTGTTTAAAACATAAGAAATAATACTAAAATAAAATAATATATTGTCACCGTAAGCTTCAGTTTAGGATGCTAGTCCTTACTCAGCTACCTATTTAGAATAAATGTTTACCTGAGTAGAATAGAGACTTAATATACTATCATTCATATTATATTTTCAAAGCAACATACTTACTTTTATTAATTACTCCACACAACATCTTTGTAAAGCAGGTAAACATTCTTACCTACATTTTACAGATGGAAAAACCAAGTTAAAGAGAGATTAAGTGACATGGTTTTAGTTGTACTGCAAAGCAGTGGTAGAGCTAGGATTAGAATCCAGACTCCCAATCCTGCACTCTGGTATTTCTCAACTGGTGAGTCAGCACCCCGGGGAGAGTCATGAAAGGCATCAGGGGGTTGTGAGGTGTTGAAAATGATATTATAGTTCTAAAGCAAAAAAAAAAAAAAAAAAAAAATACAGAATAACTGGCATGGCCCAAACCTGAAAGTTTGTGAGGGAGTTGAAACAGTTGCAGTTGTAGTAACTCTATCTCATTTGTGTTCATGCAGGCGACTGTCTCCCACTACCTTGTTCCCTTCACTCTAAGGGCTTGTCTACATTACCTGCTGGATCGATGCGCAGCAATTGATCCAGTAGGGGTCGATTTATCACGTCTAGTCTAGATGCGATAAATCGACCGCCGAGCGCTCTCCCATTGACTCCAGTACTCCACTGGAGCGAGAGGCGCAGGCGGAGTCAATGGGGGAGCATCAGCAGTTGAGTCACTGCAGTGAAGACACTGAGGTGAGTAGATCTAGGTATGTCAACTTCGTTATTCATGTAGCTGAAGTTGTGTAACTTAGATCGATCCCCCCACAGTGTAGACCAGACCTTACTGTTCAAAGACAAGTATTCTGTCATCCTCTCAGTACACACACATATACACATAAATTATACAAACTTATCACTGCTACACCTTTTACTCTTATGGCAAATACAAAAGGGTCACAAAATTTTGTGATTTCAAATAAGGGGTTGCCAACCTGAAAAGATTAAGCTACACTGTGCTGTATCTCTTGCTGTACTATGAAATGAGTTTCAACTTCAGAATCACATGCCATGGTCCTAGCTCTGCTCTGGCATTGCAAAGCAGCCCTAATGCTGGTTTTTCTAGCTGGTGGAATAGTTTTACATTGTTTTGTTTTTGAGTGTAGTTATGTAACAAAAAAAATCTACATTTGTAAGTTACACTTTCACGATAGAGATTGCACTACGCTACTTGTATGAGGTGAATTGAAAAATACTATTTCTTTTGTTTATCATTTTTACAGTGCAAATATTTGTAATAAAAACTAATATAAAGTGAGCACTGTACACTTTGTACTCTGAGTTGTAATTGAAAGCAATATATTTGAAAATGTAGAAAAACATCCAAAAATATTTAATAAATTTCAACTCGTATTCTGTTGTTTACCAGTGTGATTAATTGCAATTAATTTTTTTAATTGCAGTTAATTTCTTTGAGTTAATCATATGAGTTAACTGTGATTAATCAACAGCCCTAATTGTAATGTTAAAACTAAGGCCTTTGTGTATTCAGGGTCTCTATATGCCTATTACATTGTAACTGCTATATGGTCTGTATCTTCTGTGTATTATGTATCTTTTATTTTGGTGCACCATTTTATTATATGATTTTTAAATGTAATTCTATTGTGTTTTACTATGCTCTAAGTATTTCTTTCTTTCTTTATTAGATATATTGTAACTACTTATTTCTTTTAAATAAATATTATTTTGTTTTGAACAAGTTCTGCTTGTGTGTGTCAATCCTTGAGCGGAAGGCTGTATCCGTGTCCTTTCAGGGTGAGCAAGACCCCTGGTAACACCCTGGCAATTCCTTTAGGGCAAGTCACAACCTTATTACTCATTTGGACAGAATAAATTGCATAATCATAAGCAAATCACTCTTGGAGTGCCTGAGGTCCAAATTTTGGGGTAACAAAGGGTAATTTAACTCATCTAGATATTTGCCTAGTTTTACAACAGGCTACATAAAATGCACTAGCGAAGTTAGTACAAACTAAACTTTCATACAATGACTTTTTTATATGGCTCTATATACTATACACTGAAATATAAGTATAATATTTATATTCCGTTTGATTTATAATTATATGATACAAATGAGAAAGTAAGCATTTTTTTCAGTAATGCTGTGCTGTGACACGTTTGTATTTTTATGTCTGATTTTGTAAGCAAATAGTTCTTAAGTGAGGTGTAACTTGGGGTACATAGAACATAGCTCAGTGGTTTGAGCATTGCCTGCTAAACCCAGGGTTGTGAGTTCAATCCTTGAGGGGGCCATTTAGGGATCTGGGGCAAAAATTGGGGATTGGTCCTGCTTTGAGCAGGGGGTTGGACTAGATGACCTCTTAAGGTCCCTTCCAACCCTGATATTCTATGATTCAAATCAGACTCCTGAAAGCAGTACAATAGTCAGGGAAAGGTTGGAGCCACTGGGTAGGTGAGCTCCTGGCTGTAACAAGTCACTAATAACTAACTGACTGGCACAGCTGGGGGCAGAAACTGGGCAGTGCAGGCCCTGGCACTGTTGGGTGCTCTCTGTTGCAACTCCTGGCCAAAGCTGTCAGATTGGCTTTATTTTAATGGCTGTGACTGAACGATGTGCAGCAGGGGAGAAGAACTCTACTGCCCCACTGACGGAGCAGGTGCAACCTCCCGCTCTCCCTGCCACAGCGCGCCTCGGCTAAGGCTGCGGGAACTAAGACGTCCGTTCTGAGGCGGGCGGGCGGGAAGGAAGAAGAGGAGGAGGAGGAGGAGGAGGAGGAGGATCCTGGAGCGGGCGGGGGGGAAGCAGCGCACGCGCTACTTCCCGCAGCCCAGCGGCGCGCGCTTAGCCTTAAAGTTTGGAGGCAAAGGGGAGGAGCCTTCGCCTTCACTGTTGCGGGCGGGCGCGTCAGCAGGAGTCTTGGTGCGGCTGCGCGGCGGTTGAGCGGCGGATTCGAACGGTCCGGAGGCTGGCGGGGACAGGAAAGGGCGGTTGGACCCGCGCGTGAACGACCGGCCCCTCCGCTCTCGGCTCCCCGGGGGCTGTAGCCTGCACGGCGGTGGCGGGGAGGATGAAGCGAGCGGCGCCCCGCAGCACCCTGCGGAAGCTGATAAAGAGACACAAGCCCCAACTTCGTCTGGCGGCCAACGCCGACCTGCTGGTGAGGGGAACCGACGGGGGAGCCCCCGGGGGCAGGGCTGGGACAGGGCGGGAGGGGGCCGAGGGATCTGCGCAGGCGCGAACTCCTGCCCCTGACAGACGAGCTCCCCTCCTCCTGCGGCAACGGCTCTGCAGCTTCCAAATATCAGGCCGCGACGGGGGTACGGCACCAACTGCCCGAGGGGCGGCGGGGGGGGGGCACGCTGAGGGTAGGTCACCCTAGTGCGAGGGGATGTGGGGCTGCGCCGCCTTTGGGGGTGTGGTTCCCCCCCCCCCCCAGGATATGTGACTGGTCCCTAGTTGCTCTGCAGTTTTGGCTCACTGGAGAGTTGAGCTGCCCCTGCCCCGCTTGTGCGTGTGGGTCCAGGTGGCTTCTGGGCACGGGGACGTGAGGTCAGTAGAGGTGCATTACAAGGTACTACACTCCTCAGGGACACCAGGTTGACCATCATATTGTTAATATTTAGGCTTGAAAGGATTCGATTTTATTGGTAAATGGTTGATTTCACTGTAGCACACAGAACCCCATGAAAAGATATTTCTGTGACTAATAATCGATATTTGCAGATGGGCAAAGTAAGAAAAGTGCTACTTGACAATTTTATTTGATTTAAGGATATATACTTTGCATAGTTTAACATGTGATAACTTGTGTTTTAATGGCAATAATACTTTATTTTTTTTAAACTCAGGGCAGGTATACTTAAAATGCTGAATTGGCTACAGTTGCGCCGCTGTAGTGCTTAAGTGAAGATGCTCCTATGCTGATGGGAGAGCTTCTTCTGTCGGCCTAGTTAATCAGTCTCCACAGGAGCAATGTTGTTGTGAGAGAAGCTCTCCTGCTGACATAATGCTATCTACACATGGGGTTAGATTGGTATAACTATGTTGCTTAGGGGTACGGATTTTTCACACCCTTGAGTAACCCTTACACTGATATAAGTCTGTAGGGTGACCTGGCCTCAGTGTCTACTGTCATTAAATTGTCTGAGATCCCAATAATTTCCTGCAACTATGAACATATAAATTGATAAAATTGAAAAAATGCTTAAAAAGTGCATCCAATGAAGTGAGCTGTAGCTCACGAAAGCTTATGCTCAAATAAATTTGTTAGTCTCTAAGGTGCCACAGACTAACACGGCTGCTACTCTGAAACCTGTCAAAATAAATATTGATATTATCCATCAAAATTATAAATAAAAATCATATTCTGCCAAGCCTGTTTTATTTTGCAGTTACCTCTACAGGCTGATCAGATCCAGACCTCTTTGTTACAGGTACTGTATATATAGTAAAGGACATACCCTGCCTCCAAAGAGTGTACAATCTAAAAGAAATAACAGATTTAATGAAAGGCTAAGCAGGCTGGTCTTTGAGGGAAATAGGGTGACACTAAGAGGATATAGGCAATTTTTAGCCAATCAGAAGGAGTAATTGCAGTTTCCCACCTGCCTAGTTCTTATCATATTGCAGTTTTCCATATGTATTACAGCAAAGGTGAGTTAGCCATCAGTTAGTAACCATATGGTTATTTGGCCAACTTTTGAATAAATAACATATATAACTGGTGGTTGGAGAGTATAGATGCTATATTTTGGAAATGGGGACTTGGGATAAATGAGTGTAATGCTGTGGTGGACTGTCAGTTAACTGAATGTTGGTTAATAACAGAGATGCACTGCATGTATGCATCTTAAATTGTGCATTTTCCGGTAAAGACACCTGAATAACTTAGGCCTCAAATTGAGTGATGGAGTGCATTCCATCTAGTAATTTGAAGCGTACTAGGCACCAGGATTTCCTGGGTTCTTTTGTTCTCTATGTAGAACAAGTACATTTGGAAATACTAGGTGGAGTCAAACAACTGGATAGAAGTTAGACATCTACAGCTGAATTTTCAGAAAACGGGGGTTAATAGAGTTATGCTGAGACTGAGAGGTATGGATGTTTTGGCCACACTACTTGTTCTAGCTGTAGAGATGGGATGATCGCATAGGAAGTGTTTGCCATCTAAGGATCCTCCTACCTTGGCTGGTTAATCAGACTTTATGGGAGCTCGTGCCAGTAGCACAAAGCTGCCCTCATGCACAGAAGTATCTGGGTCTAGTGTTTGGGATGAGAGTTGAATACTTTGAACCAGATTTGGAAGTGCTTTTCACTTTTTTTGTTCATAAATGAATTACTTACTTCAGTGGTGTAGGATGAGGATTTTTGTTTACTTTCACATATATAATTGAAGGAGAACAAAGTGTCTGAATGCAGTAGTGAAAATTATATACATGCACAAAATGTTTCACTTAAATTCAAAATCTGTTTTATACGTTAAACATGGCATTTGGCAGCATTTCTGAGGCTGGGATTTAGTGTATTTGAAGCTAGATCTAGATATACAGTACCAAATAAAAATAGAAATAATCATGTAGAAATAGCTATAGCCCATAACGTTGTATTTTCAGGGTATGTCTACACTACGAAATTAGGTTGAATTTATAGAAGTAGGTTTTTTAGAAATCGGTTTTATATATTCGAGTGTGTGTGTCCCCACAGAAAATGCTTTAAGTGCATTAACTTGGTGGAGTGCTTCCACAGTACCGAGGCTAGAGTTGACTTCCGGAGCGTTGCACTGTGGGTAGCTATCCCGCAGTCTCCGCTGCCCATTGGAATTCTGGGTTGAGATCCCAATGCCTGATGGGGCTAAAACATTGTTACGGGTGGTTCTGGGTACATATCGTCAGGCCCCCGTTCCCTCCCTCCCTCCGTAAAAGCAAGGGCAGACAATCGTTTCGCGCCTTTTTTTCTGAGTTATCTGTGCAGACGCCATACCACGGCAAGCATGGAGCCCGCTCAGCTCACTGTCACCGTATGTCTCCTGGGTGCTGGCAGACGCGGTATTGCATTGCTACACAGTAGCAGCAACCCATTGCCTTTTGGCAGCGGATGGTGCAATAGGACTGGTAGCCGTCATCGTTCTGTCCGAGGTGCTCCTGGTCGCCTGTGTGAGGTCGATCAGGAGCGCCTGGACAGACATGGGCGCAGGGACTAAATTTGGAGTGACTTGATCAAGTCATTCTCTTTAGTCCTGCAGTCAGTCCTATTGAACCATCTTATGGTGAACAGGCAGGAGGTATGGATTGCTAGCAGTCCTATTGCATCATCTTCTGCAGGGCAGGCAAGAGATGAGGATGGCTAACAAGTCGTATTGTACCATCTTCTGCCGAGCAGCCCTGAGATGTGGATGGCATGCAGTCCTTCTGCACCGTCTGCTGCCAGCCAAAGATGTAAAAGATAGATGGAGTGTATCAAAACAAGAAATAGACTAGATTTGTTTTGTACTCATTTGCTTCCCCCCCCCCCCCATCTAGGGGACTCATTCCTCTAGGTCGCACTGCAGTCACTCCCAGAGAAGGTGCAGTGAGGTAAATCTAGCCATGTATCAATCAGAGGCCAGACTAACCTCCTTGTTCCAATAAGAATAATAACTTAGGTGCACCATTTCTTATTGGAACCCTCTGTGAAGTCCTGCCTGAAATACTCCTTGATGTAAAGCCACCCCCTTTGTTGATTTTAGCTCCCTGAAGCCAACCTTGTAAGCTGTGCGTCAGTCGCCCCTCCCTCTGTCAGAGCAACGGCAGACAATCGTTCCGCACCTTTTTTCTGTGCGGACGCCGTACCAAGGCAAGCATGGAGGCCGCTCAGCTCACTTTGGCAATTAGGAGCACATTAAACACCACACTCATTATCCAGCAGTATATGCAGCACCAGAACCTGGCAGAGCGGTACCGGGTGAGGAGACGACCTCAGCGCGGTCACATGAGTGATCAGGACATGGACACAGATTTCTCTGAAAGCATGGGCCCTGCCAATGCATGCGTCATGGTGCTAATGGGGCAGGTTCATGCTGTGTAACGCCGATTCTGGGCTTGGGAAACAAGCACAGACTGGTGGGACTGCATAGTGTTGCAGGTCTGGGACGATTCCCAGTGGCTGCGAAACTTTCACGTGCGTAAGGGCACTTTCATGGAACTTTGTGACTTGCTTTCCCCTGCCCTGAAGCGCATGAATACCAAGATGAGAGCAGCCCTCACAGTTGAGAAGCGAGTGGCGATAGCCCTGTGGAAGCTTGCAACGCCAGACAGCTACCGGTCAGCTGGGAATCAATTTGGAGTGGGCAAATCTACTGTGGGGGCTGCTGTGATGCAAGTAGCCCACGCAATCAAAGATCTGCTGATATCAAGGGTAGTAACCCTGGGAAATGTGCAGGTCATAGTGGATGGCTTTACTGCAATGGGATTCCCTAACTGTGGTGGGGCCATAGACGGAACCCATATTGCTATCTTGGCACCGGCACACCAAGCCGGCAAGTACATAAACCGCAAGGGGTACTTTTCAATAGTGCTGCAAGCTCTGGTGGATCACAAGGGACGTTTCACCAGCATCAACGTGGGATGGCCGGGAAAGGTACATGACGCTCGCATCTTCAGGAACTCTGGTCTGTTTCAAAAGCTGCAGGATGGGAATTTCTTCCCAGACCAGAAAATAACTGTTGGGGATGTTGAAATGCCTGTAGTTATCCTTGGGGACCCAGCCTACCCCTTAATGCCATGGCTCATGAAGCCGTACACAGGAAGCCTGGACAGTAGTCAGCAGCTGTTCAACTACAGGCTGAGCAATTGCAGAATGGTGGTAGAATGTGCATTTGGACGTTTAAAGGCGCGCTGGCGCAGTTTACTGACTCGGTTAGACCTCAGCAAAACCAATATTCCCACTGTTATTACTGCTTGCTGTGCGCTCCACAATATCTGTGGGAGTAAGGGGGAGACGTTTATGGCGGGGTGGGAGGTTGAGGCAAATCGCCTGGCTGCTGGTTACGCGCAGCCAGACACCAGGGCGGTTAGAAGAGCACAGGAGGGCGCAGTATGCATCAGAGAAGCTTTGAAAACCAGTTTCATGACTGGCCAGGCTACGGTGTGAAAGTTCTGTTTGTTTCTTCTTCATGAAACCCCCCGCCCTTGGTTCACTCTGCTTCCCTGTAAGCTAACCACCCTCCCCTCCTCCCTTCGATCACCAATTGCAGAGGCAATAAATTCATTGTTGCTTCACATTCATGCATTCTTCATTCATTCATCACACAAATAGGGGGATGACTACCAAGGTAGCCCAGGAGGGGTGGTGGAGGAGGGAAGGAAAATGCCACACAGAACTTAAAAAGTTTACAACTTTAAAATTTATTGAATGCCAGCCTTCTTTTTTTTTTGGGCAATCCTCTCTGGTGGAGTGGCTGGTTGGCCGGAGGCCCCCCCACCGCGTTCTTGGGCGTCTGGGTGTGGAGGCTATGGAACTTGGGGAGGAGGGCGGTTGGTTACACAGGGGCTGTAGTGGCAGTCTGTGCTCCAGCTGCCTTTGCTGCAGCTCAGCCATACACTGGAGCATATTGGTTTGATCCTCCAGCAGCCTCAGCATTGAATCCTGCCTCCTCTCATCATGCTGCCGCCACATTTGAGCTTCAGCCCTCTCTTCAGCCCGCCACCTCTCCTCCTGGTCATTTTGTGCTTTCCTGCACTGTGACATTATTTGCCTCCACACATTCGTCTGTGCTCTGTCAGTGTGGGAGGACAGCATGAGCTCAGAGAACATTTCATCACGAATGCGTTTTTTTTTTTTTTTCTTTCTAATCTTCACTCGCCTCTGGGAAGGAGAAGATCCTGTGATCATTGAAACACATGCAGCTGGTGGAGAAAAAAAAAAGGGACAGCGGTATTTAAAAAGACACATTTTATAAAACAGTGGCTACACTCTTTCAGGGTAAACCTTGCTGTTAACATTACATACATAGCACATGTGCTTTCGTTACAAGGTCGCATTTTGCCTCCCCCCACCGCGTGGCTACCCCCTCAACCTTCCCCCCTCCCTGTGGCTAACAGCGGGGAACATTTCTGTTTAGCCACAGGCAAACAGCCCAGCAGGAATGGGCTCCTCTGAGTGTCCCCTGAAGAAAAGCACTCTGTTTCAACCAGGTGACCATGAATTATATCTCACTTTCCTGAGGATAACACAGAGAGATAAAGAACGGATGTTGTTTGAACGCCAGCAAACATACACTGCAATGCTTTGTTGTACAATGATTCCCGAGTACGTGTTACTGGCCTGGAGTGGTAAAGTGTCCTACCATGAAGGACGCAATAAGGCTGCCCTCCCCAGAAACCTTTTGCAAAGGCTTTGGGAGTACATCCAGGAGAACCGCGAATGCCAGGGCAAAGTAATCCTTTCACATGCTTGCTTTTAAACCATGTATAGTATTTTAAAAGGTACACTCACCGGAGGTCCCTTCTCCGCCTGCTGGGTCCAGGAGGCAGCGTTGGGTGGGTTCGGGGGGTACTGGCTCCAGGTCCAGGGTGAGAAACAGTTCCTGGCTGTCGGGAAAACCGGTTTCTCCGCTTGCTTGCTGTGAGCTGTCTACAACCTCCTCCTCATCATCATCTTCTTTGTCCCCAAAACCTGCTTCCGTGTTGCCTCCATCTCCATTGAAGGAGTCAAACAACACGGCTGGGGTAGTGGTGGCTGAACCCCCTAAAATGGCATGCAGCTCATCATAGAAGCGGCATGTTTGGGGCTCTGACCCGGAGCGGCCGTTCGCCTCTCTGGTTTTCTGGTAGGCTTGCCTCAGCTCCTTCAGTTTCACGCGGCACTGCTTCGGGTCCCTGTTATGGCCTCTGTCCTTCATGCCCTGGGGGATTTTGACAAAGGTTTTGGCATTTCGAAAACTGGAACGGAGTTCTGATAGCACAGATTCCTCTCCCCAAACAGCGATCAGATCCCGTACCTCCCGTTCGGTCCATGCTGGAGCTCTTTTGCGATTCTGGGACTCCATCATGGTCACCTCTGCTGATGAGCTCTGCATGGTCACCTGCAGCTTGCCACGCTGGTCAAACAGGAAATGAGATTCAAAAGTTTGCGGTTCTTTTCCTGTCTACCTGGCCAGTGCATCTGAGTTGAAAGCACTGTCCAGAGCGGTCACAATGGAGCACTCTGGGATAGCTCCCGGAGGCCAATACGTCGAATTGTGTCCACAGTACCACAAATTCGAGCCAGCAAGGCCGATTTAAGCGCTAATCCGCTTGTCAGGGGTGGGGTAAGGAAATCGATTTTAAGAGCCCTATAAGTCGAAATAAAGGGCTTCATTGTGTGGACGGGTGCCGGTTTACATCGATTTAACGCTGCTAAATTTGACCTAAACTCCTAGCGTAGACCAGGGCTAAGGAACTGCCTTCAAGTCACTTGCTTAAAACAATATAGGGCACACTCAATGCTCAGAATGTGATATTAAACTAATCATTCTTGCAAAAATTTTGTTAAAAATACCTCCTGTTGTAAGGAGGAGCAATTTGTTTCTCCTGTGTTTTAGAAGGTCGCAGGGTGGTGATCATCCATATGTGATACTCTTGACAACTCTTTTGGCTACTGCTGATACTTTCTAGCAATAGCAACTTCTGTGAATTAACAAGTAAAAACACAAACAGTTGATAGGCCTGGATTCCGGACTCTGGTAGAATTGGACTCTGGTAGAAAGAGCACATGGTATAACTGTCTTTTTCCTAACAAGATTTGAAAATTGTGTTCTGGCTTTTCTATCTCAGTCAGTATTTGTGGCTTGTCTTTTCCCAGAATGACAGCATAATTTAGGGAGGGTAGGTTGCACATTCCAGATATGAAAAGAACTGTTAGGTAGTTCCTAAACTAGACTAAAGGCTAGGTTCACAAAAGAACTGAAGCACATAACTGCCACTTCAGGTGTCTAAATCCCAGTATCAGGTCCTACTGGGATTCACAACACCCTGCTCAGCTGCCACCTCGCCCATAGGTGCCTAAATTTTTACAGTAAAAGTTCCCCTGGTGCCTGTGTTTCTGCCTGCCTTCCCGCGCACTGCAGCCCCATGCTGGGCTTCCAGACACCTAAGCCCCAGAGTGATGCAGGAACTGAGGAAAGATAGTTGTTCCTCTGTGTAACTTGCCTGTGGGGCCTGATCTGGTAAGTCTGCTCAGAACTTGGCTACTGGATCAGACCCCCTATAGGTGAGCTTGCACAAAATGTCTGGGCATGAGAAGAAGAGGAGTAGGACCTGCATCATAACGTTTAGCCTGGTGATTAGGGTACTCATTTGGGATATGGGGGATTCCCAGGTCAAGTCCACCTGGTGGAAAAAGGGATTTGAACAGGGGTCTATCATTCTCAGGGGAGGGTCCTAACCATTGAGCTATGGGATATTCTGAGAGGGAGCTCCCTCTCTCTCTCCTGTTGATGCTTTTGCCACAGGTGTCTGGCGAATACAGTCTTAGGCTGGGGGCTGCGGTGGCTGAGCCCACTCTGCAATCACCCTTCAGCAGCGGCTCCTGCCCTGTGGGGCTGGGCTTGGCTGCCTGCTCCAGCCCATTGGCTCTTCCAGCTTGTAGATTGGGAAGAGCCTGCCACAGCATCATCTGGCATGTGTTTCTGCACACAGGTGGGGCCCCATCCCCCATGACTAGGGTGACTGGGTGTCTGGTGTTCAGCTGGAATACCTGGTTGTAAAGGGACCCTGGCGTCTCCGGTCAGCACCGCCGACTGGGCTGTTAAAAGTCCGGTCGGCGGTGCTGTGGCGCTCAGGCAGACTAGTCCCTACCTGTCCTGGCTCTGTGCTGTGCCCTGGAAGCGGCCATTGGGTCTGGCCCCTAGGTGGAGGGGGGAGCACACGAGGCTCTGTGCGCTGCCCTGCCCCAAGCACCAGCTCCGCACTCCCATTGGCCGGGAACTGCAGGCAATGGGAGCTGCGGGGGCGGTGCCTGCGGACAAGAGCAGTGTGCACAGAGCCAACTGCCACACCTCTGCCTAGCAGCTGGTCCTGATAGTTGCTTCCGGGGTGCAGCGCGGTCCGCGGTGCCAGGACAGGCAGGAAGCCTGCCTTAGCCCCCCGCTGCGCCACTGACTGGGAGCTGCCGGAGGTAAGCCTGTGACCCAACCCCCTGCCCCAGCCCCGAACCTTCCCCAACCCCGGAGCCCCATCCTGCACCACAAACCCCTCATACCTGGCCCCACCCCAGAGCCTGCACCCCCAGATGGAGCCCTCAGCCCCCCTGCACCCACCCCACAGCCCCCTCCCACATCCTGAACCCCTCTGCCCCCAGCCAGAGCCCTCACCCCCCCTGTACCCCAACCCCTTGCCTCCACACTCCAACCCCCTGCCCCAACCCAGTGAAAGTGAGTGAGGGTGGGGGAGAGCGAGCCACTGAGGGAGGGGGAATGTAGTGAGCAGGTGCAGGGCCTTGGGGAAGGGGCGGGTAGGGTGTTCGGTCTTGTGGGATTGGAAAGTTGGCAACCCTACCTGTGACACTCAGACCCTTCTGGGTGCAGCTGGATGCAGGGACTCAGGATTTCTCCTCTCTCTCCTGGGACTCTCTTTATTATTCCCTCCCCTCCCCCCTTGACCCCATTACCTCAGGATCCCCGACTTCCCCTGAGACTCTCCCAACCCAGTTCCCTCAGGATCTCCCCTGGGACTCTCATCTCATCCCATCCCAGTGAACTTCATCTTGATCCCCAGCATGGGGACTTTGCTCTCCATGCCAGCCCCATCTCCTCTTCTTGGGAAATCTCCAGAATCTCTACTAGGATAGGTATGACCCACTTCCTTGCTGAGGCTCTCTGGAAGCCAGAGCTCTTCTGCCCCCTGGCTTTAGACATGGCTTCCAAGCCTCCCCACTTGATGGAGTCTCCTGCAACTGGCGTTTTTCAAATGTCAGCCTTCTCAGGAAGCGCTGCTCAAGAGCTAGTGCCCCGTGCCACAACTGAGGAATCTAGCTCCACCTTCTGAGAGTCCAGCATGCAGGTGGGGCCCTCCCCCAGGACACACGTGCCCGCCCTCTTCCTGGCTTTGGTGCTGCTGGATGCAGGGCTTCACCTGCTGAACCTGGCTGTACATATGGGTGATGGAGTGGCTCAGAAAATGATAAAACAAAGAGAAGTGGGTGGATGGCTGCGTCCCCTCTAGCCTTGCCAGCCACTGCTGTTTCTCTGTGACGAAATAATGAAAGATTTTACAAGAGAAAGAACTCATGAGAGTGACTGTGTAACATAATGGTTAGAGCACTCATCTTGGAGGTGGGAGGACCCAGGATCCAGTCACCCTGCTCCAATGACTTTTTTTTAAAATTATTTATACACAGCAGAACAGCTTCAGAAGGAGAGAGTGAGGGAGCGCCACTTGAGCATATTCTGTAGTCCAGTGGTTACAGGCACTCGCCTGAGAGGTGACAGATCCCTGCTCAAATTCCTTCTCCTCCTCAGGAGGAGAGGGTGTCTCCCACATCCCAGGTGAGTATCTCCGTGCTAAAAGTTATGAAGGAGAGCCTTTCTTGTTCTCTCACTCCCCCAGCTTCTTGCAAAAATGGTATAGTCATGTAACTCAGATTGCCAACCAGAGGTAGGTGCCTAGCCTTGGATGCCTATCTGAGAGAGGGGCAGAGCTTAACATACACCTCTGGGTTTGGCATCTTCTGTTGGCTAGTTTAGGTGAGGCGTCTCTTTCCTGCATCATCTACCTTCTACACTCACTACATGCCAGAAGTATAGTAAAAGCATATGGCAGTCGGTTTTTCAGCTGTCCAAGAGGGCTTGGACCTTTTGTAAGGTCTCAAGTTGTGGAGCTCCAGGCTCTCCTCCAGTTTGAGGTAATGGGAGAAGAACAGTACCCTATTTGACTGCTTTATTTTAGAACCACAGACATGTATCTGAATTATAAAAACCACCTCAGATATCATCCTGCCCTCCTAGTTTGCAGTATTGGTGCTGAATCTTAAGAAATAGATCTTTCATTTCAGATATATCCTCCACTGAACAGCTTAAGGCACACCAGCAGGACAATGTGAAGAAGCTCGTACTGATTCTTTCTATACTTTTTCCTTGGGGTAAAATGGAGGAGTTTACTCTTTAATGCTGCCATTGTAGCTTCATGCCTACAAATATTTTTCTGATTAATGGGAGTTCAGTGTATTATAATGCAGGGTCATTGTTGCAATGAGTAGTGTAGAATTTTGTCTTGTATAGTACCTTTTCCGCTTGAGATGTACTAGTATAATATACGATCATTCAGTGACTGGATGAAATGTGTATGCTTAAGTACTTAGCAATAACTCACTCACCTGCTTGGACATTTCCATCAGTTTTATTGAGGGGATCACTTTTTTGCTTTTTTCCATTCCACTTGCCTTGGCCTAGTCCCTTTAAATTATTTTTGAAATATTTATTATTTATCTGTTTCATTGAGGAGCACTCTGATTTTACTGACACTGGTATGTATTTTTTAAATTCATGATTGCAGGGGAAAACTTCTGAAACCTTGGAAAACATTGCTATTAAAAATAGAATAATAAGAACACAGCCGGTCAGAGAGAAAAGCACTCTTTAAAGCTGACTTTCAAATGAAGATTTTTACCTTTTGATGCTACAGTAGAGTATAGATGTCAGCAGAACAAATTCATTTTTCAATTACTTTAAGAATTTAAAATGTGGAAAATTTGTGTAGTTACCCTTTTCCAAAAGTCTAATCCCCATGTTGTTATGTTCAATAATCCAGGTTCTTATGCTGAACATTATTTTAGTGCCACTGTTGTTTGAATGTTTCAAATAGTCTCTGCATGAGTAGTTAAAATTTTTTAATCAGATTAAAAATGGCTTTGAGAGTTTGCCAGGCAAACCTGCAAGAATGTCTGCTTTTTATATAGTACATATATTTATATAAAAATTGGCATGATTTGGACATATCTGTTGCATATTAATACTTCTGTAGTTCAGCAGATTAAAAAATTTCATCCATGTGGTATGCTAGCATTAAAAATATGCTTGTTCTCAACAGTAGATTCTCTGTGTTTATTGTATGTCTACTACCAAAGTATTTCCAGTAAATAAACTCTGAATTGTATTTTTTTCTTGTCATATAATTTTCTAGCTTTGCAGAACAGATATTGAGAGAAATAAGCAAGAAATTGTTTTTGCATGTTTTATGATGACATGATATGAAAGAAATATAACTTAAAAGCATATTCCAGGGGTCTTTTCTAAACGTTCTGATTGAGAATAAATTGTAGATTTTATATAAATCACATAAATGAAAGATTTTTCTCTAATCTTTTCTCTTGTAAATGAAACCTGTTAGGGTAAAATGCTTATTTTAAAATTCAGCTGTTAGAACTTAAGAAATGGCCATACTGGGTCAGACCAAAGGTCCATCTAGCCCAATATCCTGTTTTCCGACAGCGGCCAATGCCAGGTGCCTCAGAGGAAATGAACGGAACAGGTAATCAAGTAATCCATCATCCCCTGTCGCCCATTCCCAGCTTCTGGCAAACTTTTAACTTTTAAAATACCATTGACCATCTATCATCCTATATCAGTTTTAAGATAGTCACTTAGAATAAAACCTCTGCAGTGGGAAATAAGTGTGTAGTGGGACATAATATGAACTCAAATGTGTATACGTTTATAGTTGAAAACTTAAAGACCCATGTCTGCCCTTGATCCATGACCACATTTCCATTGTTGTCAATGGACATTACACATGGGGGTCAAGAGCAGTGTATAATAGTCTTAATTGTGCTGTATTAAGATTACAGGAGTAGGTTTATTCAAGTAGCCCATTGAAGATAATGGGGCCACTTGTGAGTAAATGTTTTTGGGATTAGGCCTCTCGTGCAGGTTGTGTTAAACTGTACAATCTGTAGTTTAGTTTCTCCTTTCTTTTCCTCTTTCCTTTGAGAACTGAGGCACTACATTTATCAAGAGATTAATTTTTAATCACCTGTCTGGCACTTGCATTTTTATGATTTTAAGAAGCTAATTGTTTTGATAGCCGTTATTCCATTAATCAGTGGGGTATATTCTATCCTGTGTTTGAGATCTGCTTGGTGCAAGAAGATGTGGAGGAGTTTGAGGGAGTCTGTTATGGCTCCCTTATTCTGTATGTTTAAATTAGATTATGTCTACACTCTCACTTCTGTCAGTATAATTTATGTCGCTTGGGATGTGAAAAAGCCACTCCAAGCAACATAAGTTACACCAACCTGAGCGCTGGTGCGGACAGCACTATGTCAGCAGGAGAGCTTCTCCCACCGACAAAGAGCTTCTCCCTCCTACCATTTCTCGCGGTGGCTAGAGTAATTAAGCCTATCGGAGAGCTCTGTCCCCTCAATTTAGAACAGCTACATTGGAGAGTTTACAGCAGCGCAGATGCGTTAGTCCAGCTGCGGCGTTGTAAACTCTCTAGCGTAACCATAGCCTGAGGGTTGAGTACTGATGGAGCAGAGTGCTGCCCTTTCCTTAATGTCGTCTGCAATATGGACAGGGTGTGAGGGATCATTTCATTTGACCCAGGAGATAGTTGCTGCTGCTTTGCACTGCAGGATTGGAAATGAGAGTCTTGGACTAACATACGGGAAGAATTTCCCAAACTAGTTTGTGGACCATACTTGGTGATGGCAGGAAGGAGTTAACTGGTCACATGGTACTAATTGCTCCTTCCCCCCCAATTCCTAAAGAATGGTTAAATAAAGAAACACTGTCTCTAAAAATAATTGTAGGTAAATATTCAGCACAAAGCGAGAGGGCTCAAGGGTGATTCATAAAATCTAAACTAAGTCCAGGTTTTTTTAGTTACCGACAAACTAAATGAGTACATGGTTTGAACCTAAAGGCGTAACTCCTAGTTGTAGACAGGATTTTTTTTTTTAGGAAACTGTTGGGAAACACCAAAGTATATTCTGTAGGACCAAGTATTATGCCTGCGGGTGTATCTGTGGCTTTTTTTTAGTACAGACACTTTTTAAAAGTTTGGCTAAATTGAAGCTGTGTGTGCAGGAAATTTTTGGGGGCAAGAAATGTTCAGGGCTAGAAAATTAAACTGTAGCTGAGTAATAGGGTTTTCTTGAAAACCCTTCACAGGAATTATTTCGCTGCATCTTTTGAAGTAAAGGATTCATGCCTTTTTAAAAATAAAGTATTTGCTAAATCCATATAAATGATTGACAGTTTATAAGCATTTTGTTGGAAACCTATTTCACTGCATCGGTGTTTTGTTCTTCAAAGGTGCATTTGAACTTCTTACTGTTTCTCCACCGATTAGCAGAAGAAGCCAGGGCAAATGCTTTCGAGAACAAGAGTAAAACAATTAAATCTGAACATACCATGGCGGCAGGAAAGGTAATAAAATTAAAGTTGAAATTTCTCTCTCCCTTTTTTTGCTTAAACACTTTAATATTAAGGTTTATAGATAAGGTCGCATTGTTACTATACAAAAGCCAGGATATACAACAGTAAAGATTTCTAGAGCAATGCTATCTTTGCTATGTTTTTTATATATAAACAAAACATTTTAAAAAACCCACCTCAAAATATATTAATCCTCCGGAACCTTAACAATAATAAAAAAATCAGTGTTGTAAAATTCACTACAATAACATCAAATAAACTGCCCGCACATTAACATATTCCCCATCTCTTTCCATAACTCCAAATTTAAAAATTTTCCAAAACAAAGACCATAATTTCCCTGCCCTTCAGTGTCTCGAGTGTGGGGAGTGATGAAAATCTGGACTCTTCCAGACCAAGAATGGGATCAAGTTCCAGAGTGGAGGAGTGTTTGTGGAAAATGCTGTTATATCAAGGGAGCTGTAGGTTGAGTGGCTCTGCTGATCTTAACTGCAACAATACATGTGGGTCTGTTACCAGTGGGGAGGTGAGGAATATCATCTTGAGCCCAGGCTAAGCAGGTGGTCTGAGAGAGCTTCACAAGTAGATTGCATGAAACAACAAAAAGCAGTTTAAGACAAACATCAGGAGAGGGCATCTGATGCTCCTTCCAATCCTAGACCCCCACTTGTTTCTCTCTCTCCCTGGACCCTGCCCTGTTTCATTTAGGCAAGGGAATTCCTGAGTGGAGTGTGGGAGAGGAACACTTGGAAGTGTAAGGCCTCATCCAAAACTCCATCTCTTTCAGATGCTGAGTCATCCTTGCATCTACCTTAGTAGGACTGGACAAAATGGAAAAATGATGCCATGCAGCTTTAACATATTGGAGGCCCAGCACCCCATGCATATTAAATTTTCTAGTCCTATTTTTCTTGTAAAATATTTGCTGGATATATTAATGCTAATATATTTAATACAAAATATAGAAGATGTGCAGTGTGGCCCTGTTAAATATTGTGGTTACAATCTTGTGCATTTCTAACCTTTTACTGTGCAGTCTTAATATTATTTAAATATCGTTGCTCTTCTATTTTTTTAAGTGAAAAGATGGAGAAAGAAGAAATTGCCTCGTTTTAATAATGTTAACACTTAAATTGTTCTCAGTCGGGCTGAGAAGTGAACTTCTTAATTTAAACTCTAACCCAAAAAATGCCCATTCAAAAGTTTTGGTGCCCTTTTCATAAATTAAAAAAAAACCCAATATGAAGCATTACAAACAAAAATCAACCCATAACAGCAGTAAAAGCACAAGATGTTATAAAATGTGATATCTAGATATAATGGGGTCAGAGCCTTAAGGGATGTGGTGAGAGCTTTGAAGAACTATTGACACTTCTGGGTGGTCTCTAGAAAACATTTGTTTTGGAAAGTTTTTTGCTTTTGAAGTTGCATTTTGTCTAAAGTATGTTCTGTGATATGAATTTCAATATGACTGATTTTGTTTGAATAACAGTGGGCATATAAGTAATGATGAATATACTTTCTTTCACTTTCACAGGTTATCTTAAAGAAGAGCAGAGGCTAGGAAATCAAGAAGTACTCTCTAATCCTGCTTGCTTTACCAGTGTATTTTTATTAACTCTTTAGTATCATGGCTAAGATCCTCAGTTGGTATAAATAAGCATAATTTCATTGAAGTCAATACATCTACACTGCTTTACCTTTGTTGAGGAATTGGACTTATGTTCTTAAGAAACATCCATGTTTACATGTGATGTGCATTCCTTTATACATGAGTCTCTTACCAAAGCACAAGGCAAACACTTGTGGTGAAGGTAATTATTATTATTTCTTTTTATAATGTAAGTTTTCGGTTGCATCTTCAACTAAAATACTGGGAAAAGCCTATAGCATTTCCCTTCCATGTGTTTACGGTAGTTGTATTCCTAATATATTAATCATTCTAAGAGAGACTTATTAATGAGGAGTTTACGCTAAATGTCAGGTTAGTTTTTGTTATAGCAGCAAAATGTTGGCTTTTTAAAGAAGACTGACAGTCTGAAAATGTTGCATCAAATATCTTGGTTTCAGATTGTTTATAAATATCTAGTTTCAGAGCCTTAATTCTTGAAATAATTTTAAAGAACAGCACAAGTTACTTAAATAAACCTTCTATATTTTTTGGGACTGGTAATGGGATATGGAACCTTTATTTTTAGATGGTGTCCTGACTTCTCCCAAAATTGCTCCATTGACTGTCCTGTGGTTTACATCAAATGAGCTGATGGTCTTAATTTAGGTCCTTGTGGACAGGTGCACTTCATAAAAACAACCGCTACAACTGACATCAGTTGCTGTGCTTGAAGTTAGACCTAGAAGCGGCATCAAGGATCAGCTAGGCATGGATACTATGCTGCTCTCTGCCTTCATTTCTCTGGGTTGAATCTCAGTGGTGTGTGGATATGGTGTATATATTTTACATATATAATGCTTCATTTTCAAGTGTCTAGAATCCTTATGAAACTAAACTTTTAAAAATGTAGACTTGTATCTTATTCTTTTGTGTTGCTTTGTGATTTATGTAATATTAGTTAACAGTGCTTCATGTGTGCATATCAGTTAATTATTTTTTCATTGAACAGAAAAAAATAAAGAATTTTTATACAATGTGGTCATGTTGAATTGTCTTATACTGTTAATATGTTAACAGGACTCAAAGTATGCAAAGATAAATCAAACAGGAATTTTACCAAATGAAAATATTCAGATCTATTTAAGCAAATTGTAGTAAAATTTAAATCCAAATGCATAAACTGTACAAATAGCATGCTTCTTTCTATATTTTAAATCCTGCATTCTAGTATAATTTGGTGTATTCTTATGGCAAAATATCTAAACTGCTTTTCAGGGGTGTTTAAAAGTTTTATCCATAACAGTATACAGAGAGGGGAGATGAATTCTTTGCGGTTCAGTTATTTCCTTTTGTGTTCTTGCTCTTCAGTACCATTAGCTTGTGGATGGGGAGAAAGATGGGAGAGATGCTATGTGGCTCTCCCTCTACCATTCAACTTTTCGCCTGCCCCAGTGCCACAGAGAGAGACTCTTCTCTGCTCTGGTACCACCAGCTGAGGATGGAGATGGGAAGAGGAAAGATGGACTCCCTCTTGCCTTACCAACTTTCAGTACCACTAGCTGGTGGGTGGGAAAAGAAGGTGCTCCAGTGCTTGGACTCATCTCTCTCTTCTTTTCCTCTCTTTTATATTCACACCCACAATGAAAGTGAGGGGGAGGATGTGTAGGAGAGGGAAAGCTGAGGAGACAGTAAGTCATGAAGGAAGCAGAGGGAATGAATGGAGGGATATTGATCCAGTATGCCTTAGAAAGACCTTAATAGAAAAGATCTAAGTCAAAACTAAGTTTTCTAGTATTTTGTCAGCCGATGTATCTTTTGCCTACCATCAGGACAGCCTTCCCTGGGTGCAGTTCAGAAGATGATAGTTATTTGCAAAACTAGTGCACTTGAATCTCCGCCTAACCCCTATATACTAGCAAATTTTGATACTCTGTTGTATAGTTAGGTTGTTTAGAGTCAAATGTGCACTTTTTATATGTTTGTTTGTCAGGCAGAAATGGTATGAAGTATTGTAAGAGGCTATATTCATATATAATGTAGAAAAGATACTCTATTTTGTGGTGTTTGAGAAATTATATGAACATATAATTAAGTTACTGTAATAAATATGCACAAAAGCAAGAGTTAAGGTTACAGGAACAACTTTAACAATGACATTTCCTACTTTTTGAATACTTAGTTGTACAACTATCTTTACATCCTCTTAAAATACTTTTGTGTATGGAGTGTCCTAGGGTTTTGTAAAAGCTAAATTTGTTTCATTCTCTAGAGTCCGGCTTTTGAAGCACTGCTGGCTTGCAAATATTGCTAGTGGTGCATAGAAATTCTATAAATTGGAAACAATCTGACTGAACATGCGTAGGTTCTGTCCCAGGCATATTAGGGAGGACACAGGAAGAAGCCACTCTCTTACAAAGCTTAGTAGCTTCTCTGCCAGGAAGACAAGGCAAACGCTTACAATTTTTTACCCTTTTGAAGCACTGTTCAATGTCCCACGTTCCCACTACCAATACCTCAACACCCAGAACCTTCCCAAAGACGCAAATAGATCCCAGAAAAAGCCAATAAAAATAAGGTACATTTTTAAAGTGAGTACCAAAATATATTACAAAAGAAACAAAATACGCAGTGCCCTCAAAACATCCCTGCAAACACTCAGAAGAGGTTTGTGGTTGTGCAAGAATCCTGTGAGAGAATATCTTCAAGGAAGAAAAATTAAGTAAATATTTTCCCTTCTTTAAAGGTAACTCTGCATGGGATTTTTCAATTGTGCCAAGTAAGTATCTTGAGAAATGTACTAAAATATTGGAATACTCATCAAGCAACAAGACTTTTTCCCTGCAAGAATTTCCCTGGCGCTTGCGGCACAAAGGCTCAGGCATCGGATTCTAAGGATCCTGTAAACAGCTATTGATTTGGTCTGTGTGTACTCAGTCCTTCTCTTCCCAGTTGCAATGAGGAGTAAGAAAGGGCATAGATGACCAGTCTAGAGCTTCAGAGCACAGGCAATTATTACCAAGCTGTACAAGTGTACTGAACTGAGCTTAGGGGGCTGGGGCAGAGCACCCTACCAGTCGTCAATTAACAGCCATTTTGCTTGGGGAGTGCTGTACTGGATTATTATGAAATTATTATAAGTTTAAAATAGTAAGACATTGCAGGTACTTTGGAAAAAATTGATATTATATTGTATGTGCAAAGTTAATTTTAGCATTTCTTGACTGTTTAAATCATCCAGTAATATTCTCTAACACTTTTTTTAAAATAAAATTTCAGGTAGTTCTAAACACTACTAAGTGTGTGAATAGTGTATTAATGATCTCATACTTTACGAACTGATTACCTTCCCATTCTAGTCCAAACTTGTATCTGTTCACATTTAGGCCTTAGGCTGTGATCCAAAAAACACACACGTGCTTAACTTGACACACTTTGTCCCACTGAACTCAATGACACTGCTCTTGCATAAAGTTACTTACATGTATGACTGTTTTCAAGAGTGAAATCTTAAATTTCAAATTCTATGATGCATATTATGTCTTATGGTGATGACCCCTATTCCCCAGTGAGAGTGTGTATGGAAATACATTTCAGAAATGCAGACACAGTGAAACTCATTTTTCAGCATGGATGGAAGTTCCTTTTCTAATCATAAGGTGGGCATAGAGTGAAAATAGTATACTGTCTTTGTTTGCTTTAAGCAGCCTCCTATTATAAGAAAATAATCTGTCTGTTCTTACTAGAATAATGTATGCTGTGACACTTCCAGAGTTTTGAAGCTCACCAAGTTTGGATTGCTGACAGATGTAGGGCAATTAAACTGACTTAAAAAAAATTCCTTGTTCACATCAAAAATGGGAGAGCTTTGTTGATAGGACAGGAGGAAAAAGCTAAATGTGCTAAGCTTTGACAGTATCTTGAAGATGTTGCCTTTTTCAGGATACTGGGGTAGATCACATGGTATTCTGAATTATTCAGCAGTTGGTTGGCTATTTGGACAACATAATCACCTTTAGAACTGTTTGGTGTAGTTGTGTGTTGCATAAACATGGATGTGTTTGTGCATGTTTCCCATATGACAATTAATGATGCAACTAGTAACTGAAGCAAATATTGAAACAAATACAATCTCTTATCATAAGGCTTCATTTCTCTTTAATATTGTGCTCACAATTTTCTTTCAGTAAGATATGTAAATAAGAGTTAAGTTTCCCCCACATGGAAAGCTTCATAACAAAGTTCTTTGAGTTTGTGTGAAGTGAATGTGGACAAAAGTTTGTATTGAGGGTTTTTGTTTGTAATTGGTATTTAACATTGAAATGCTGATAGTGGTAAAACATAACAAAGCTCAATATTCCAGAGCCTTAATTGGTATGTCAGACTTAAGTTATTCAGAATGTTTAAACAAGATATATAACAATTTTCTAGTAATATAATTGGAATGTGGGCTGCTCTTCTTTAATGTCTGGTGGAACTGTTGTTTGCCTAAGTGCTAATGAGAAGAAACTAGGTTGCAACAAATTTCTTACAAGTGTGTCTAAGCAGTTGTCTCAAGCTTCACTATTCAGAAGAAGCTGACTAGAAAAACATCTTTACTGCTTAAATTGGCATTTGCACTTTGCTGAATGCTTTTTTATTATTTGTATTACCATAGTGCCTAGTAGCCCTAATCATGGGGATACATGTGGTAGCTGCTGTACAAAGACAGACAGTCCTTGCCCCAAGAAGCTTACAATCTAGGCATAAAACAAGAAACAAGGGATGAACAAAGAAAGACAGGGAAGTACCATGAAAAAGTACCGGTCAACCTCACAGGCAATAGCCTCAGCATACCAACAGTCTAACTGTTGTCAAGATTTATATAGGCACCAGGCAGAAGAGTGTTTTGAGGAGGGATTTGGAGGTGGATGATTGGGGAAGCTCCTCCTAAGCATAAGGGCCGGAATGGGAGAGAGCATGCAGGTGCTTTTCTTTAAATTTAACAAGTGACTGATGGAGACTGGCATCATGGTGAAGCAAACATGAATAGCAATTGAGAGATAATAGGGTGGGGATTGACTGAGAAGGACCTTGAAAGGGAATACAAGCAATTTATGTTTGATGTAATAGAAAAGGGGGAGTCAATGTAGGAATGCAAAGACAGATGACATAGTCAAAACACCCAAAATCTCACCCACCCAAAAATGCTTGCCAGCCTTCTTCACCTACCAGAGCCTGAGTTTACAGATGAATTCCATCAGAGTTCATTAGTTACTATTTCATGAATGTGTTGAAGGTACATCCATTTCCCTTTGGTCCATATTCATCAGATACATGTTGCGTTTGATATATAATATTCTCCTAAGTTGTGGAATATTAATGTGGTTCTGACTAATCTGCTGAAAGATATTTTTGAGTCATTTGATACTTGTAAGCTCAAGTTTCTTACAGGGAAGGTCATTTTCTTAGTGGGAATGGTTTCAGCTCACAGAGAACCTAGGCAAATTACGGAAACCCCACTGTGAAGGTAAGCCAAACTGTTTTAACATTGCCTCTGGTTTATCAAACAAATGTAGACACAATCGTGTTTGTCAATAACTTAGTTTTGCTTAACCACTGCAAACAAGAACTTCATACAGGAATAACTTAATTTTATGGAGATTGTATACTATGGTCAGGGCCCTACCAAATTCACGGTCTATTTTGGTCAATTTCATGGTGTTGTAATTGTAGGGGTCCTGACCCAAAACGGAGTTGTTGGGGGGGGGGGCGGGGTGGTCACAAGGTTATTGTAGGGGGTTGCGATACTGGTACCCTTACTTCTGTGCTGCTGCTGGTGGGGTGCTGCCTTCAGAACTGGGTGGCCAGAGAGCCGCAGCAGCTGCTGGCCAGGAGCCCAATTCTGAAGGCAGAACCACCGCCAGCAGCAGCGCAGAAGTAAGGATGGCATGATATGATATTGCCATCCTTACTTCTGTGCTGCTGCCTGCAGAGCTGTGTCCTCAGTCAGCTGCCACTCTCCAGCCGTCCAGCTCTCAAGGCAGTAGTGCAGAAGAAAGGTGCCATGGTATGGCATTGCCACGCTTACTTCTGTGCTGCAACTGGTGGGGTGCTGCCTTCAGAGCAGGGTGCCTGGCCAACAGCTGCTGCTCTCTGGACACCCAGCTCTGAAGGCAGCGCAGAAGTAAAGGTGGCAATACCCATGATTCCCCCCCCACCCCCAAAAATAACCTTGTGACCCCCTCCCCCCCCGCAACTCCCCTTTTGGGTCAGGACCCCCAATTTGAGAAACTCTGGTCTCCCCTGTGAAATTGGTATGGTATAGTATAGGGTAAAAGCACACACAAGACCAGATTCACAGGGGGAGACAAGATTTCACGGTCCATGACGTGTTTTTCATGGCTGTGAATTTGGTAGTGCCCTAACTATGGTATCACTTAAACAACACTGCATTTGTATCTTTCATTAAATTTACACAACTCTTGCCTTCTTTTATATCCATACAGAGGCCACAGAAAAAGATACCATTTCAACCCTTTCTGGATTTCAACAGAACATATGAAGGGCAATATTCCAAAAAGATATAATTACAAGTGTAGTTAAAAACTGAAGTACAGTGTGTATGGATCCAAACTCCTAGGCTGGATCTATATTAGAAAAGTTGCACAGGTGTAAACTAAATCAACTTAAAATTGATCTAGTTACACATGTGCAAATTCCTAATGTGGACACCCTACATGTAGCATTGCTTAACTAATCCAGTTTAGTTTAATTTGATAAGAGCTGGTCCTCAGATACAATTTGGATGGTTTAACTAAAATCAGTTTTAGTTAAACAAGTGCAAGATTTGTGTGTAGACCAGCTCTTACTAAATCAAGATAGATCAATTTAAGTGAGGCTTAAACCAATTTAAGTATAGTAGTAACTAGACTGATTTTAAGATGACCTAGTTATGTGGATGCAACTTTTCTAATATAAACAAGCCTGTAGTTCTAGATCTTTAAGGTACTACTTGGGTAAAAGCCACAAAATAGGACCCTGGTGACTAGTTCGGTAACATTTTTGAACCCAAACTTTTTTGGCAATGTGCATTTGGTGACACCAATACATTTTACAAATTTGTGTCAGTTTTGCAGAATTGTTCTTCTGCAAAGAAGATGGGGAAGACTGAAAAATTTTGAAAACTGAAAGATGGTTCTGACATTTTCAAAACAAATCATTCGATTTGAAATTACTTTTTTCAAAATTTCATTTACTTTTTTTTTTTTTTTAATTGTAACTCAGAACAAGACATTACATTTTGGGTCAGTTTGTTTGACCCACATATATTTAATATTTTTTTTTTTGTTCACCAAGAATTTTGACAAATTTTGTTTTGCTTCAACCCAAAACAATTGTTTTTCAACTTTTGAAAATTGCCAGGGAACTGAAAAAATCTGTTGTTCTTCTTCAAGTGCTTGCTCATATCGATTCCAATTAGGGGTGTGTGTGCTGTGTGCACGATCGTCGGAAGATTTTTACCCTAGCAACACCTGGTGGGTTGGCTGCGGCGCCCCTTGGAGTGGCGCCTTCACGGTGCCGAATATATGCCCCAGCCGACCTAGCGCCCCCTCAGTTCCTTCTTACTGCCTGTGACGGTCGTTGGAACTGTGGAACGCCGCTTAGCTGAACTCCACTTTCCCTAGCTTCTCTTGTTAGCACTCGTTAATAGTTGTAAATAGTTTTAAATAGTTGTTAGTAGTTCTTTAGTAAGTAGTTATAGTTCTTAGTGTAAATAGTAGTTGGGGGGGTAAGGAGCTATCCTCTTCCCTCCCTCCTGGTACCCGGGCTGATGCCTAGGTCTCCAGGTTTCAAACCATGCTCGGCCTGCCTCAAGCCGATGCCTATGGGAGACCCCCACAACTCCTGCTTGAAGTGCCTGGGGGAATCACATCAAGCTGACAAATGCTGCATTTGCAAGGCATTCAAGCCTCGGACTAAAAAGGAGCGGGACTTTTTCACCTGAAGCAGCTCCTTATGGAAGCGGCACTTAGCCTGATGTCCTCGGCGCTGCACCAAGACCTGGAGTCAACTTCGTCAGTTCAGAGCACGCCTGCGGCACTGGAGCGCTCAGTGCAACGTCCGGACATTGGCAGAGACTTCCGGCCCCCCACCAGCGTGACGTCGCTCCCTGTCTCTGGGACCGAAGAGGCAGCACAAGCAACAGGCTGCCCCTTTGCAATCGCTGGCGCCACCTGTGCCTCCCTCGGAGCTGTGTCCAGTGTTGGAGCGACCGGCAAAGGCACCAACCCCTCCACCGTTGACTCCGGCACCGCAATGGCCCATCGAGTCCGGTGCATGTAAGCTCCCCAGTGCGCACCGTGGTTGAGCTTAGGCCACCGTCCATGCCGGAGACATTCTCCATGGCGTGCGACCTGATTGCGCTCACCGAGCCGGGACCATTGCAGCCTCTGGTGCTGCCAGTATGGGCTGTTCCCTCAAAAGGAAAGCCCTCCATGCTACACCCTCTGTCACAAAGCGAGACAGGATGGCACCGATCCCGGTCATCGTCCTGATCCAGACGCTGGTCTTGTTCATGGCACTGCTTGCAGTCCCGGCACCTATCACCATCTGGCACCGGGTGTAGTCGCGGTGCCGCTCAGCCTCACGAAGATCTTCTCAGTACGGTTCTTACCGGTCCAGGTCCTGGCACCGATCACGGTGCTGGTCTGAGCGCCGATTTACTCGGAGTTGATCCCAGAGCCGATCCACCCGTAGGTCTTTGTCGCGGTCCAGATCCAGCTCCCAGCACTGATATGGCCACCGGTACCGATCGGGATCGCAACACTGATCTCCATCTCCCCGGTGTAGTGCAGTACCACATGCCAAGACAGCACTTCAAACATACTCTGCACCACCTTGGCTTTCCCGCTCCGCCTTAAGGTCATCTCAAGCAGGAAGTGGCTACCATGTCCAGGACCAAGAGGTGGACGGCTCTAGCCAATGGCAGGACGAAGGCCAGGACCCTACTCGGGGTCCTCCACAATGGTCCTTTTGGACTCCTTGGGCTTACCATCAGGCACAGGGTGTCCCCTCGGGGGCTTCTCGCTCTGCCCACTTGGAGCCCCGGGTACCAGAGGCCACTGAGTCACCCTCCCCCGGGTGGCTTGGAGGCGACTTCCCTGCCCCCAGTCCAGGCCCATGCCCCTAGCGTGGTGGACCTAGGGCAACCAGACCCTCTCCAGCAAGACCTTCCCCAGGACCCGTTAGTCCCGGGGGTATCCTCGTCTTCCCCAGACGAGGCGGTAGCGGGTACGTCCTCCTCTGGACCCCCACCTATAGATCTCCATGCCCAGCAGGAGCGGCTCAGCGGGGTGGCACAAAACATGAACCTCCAGGTGGAGGAGGTGGTGGAGGTAGAGGATCCAGTAGTGGACATTCTGTCTGCCTACACACCATCCAGAATAGCCTTGCCCTTCATTCGGACTATTCAGGCTAATGCCATTACAATCTGGCAATCTCCGGCCTCTATTCCTCCTACTGCTAAGGGGGTGGAGGGGAAATATTTTGTCCCCTCCAAAGACTTCGAGTACTTGTATACTCACCCCCAGCTGTGCTCCCTCCTTGTACAGTCCATTAACAAGAGGGAGAAACACGGCCGACAAGCCCCCGCGTCTAAATCCAAGGACACTAGACTCCTGGATTCATTCGGGCGCAAAATATACTCTACTGGTGGCTTATAGCTCAGAGTGGCTAACTAGCAGGCCCTCTTGAGCTGATACAATTTATAATACCTGGAACTCGATACAGAAGTTCAAGGAGCTTATCCCTCAAGAGTCCAGGGAGGATTTTGGAGTTTTAGTAGAGGAGGGCAAGAAAGTAGCCAGAATGTCTCTAGAAGCCTCGTTAGACGTGGCAGACTGCGCAGCTAGGACTCTAGCCTCGGGAGTAGCTATGCGCCGTATCTCCTGGCTACAGGTCTCCAGTCTCCCACCTGAACTCCAGCAGACCATACAGGACCTACCCTTTGATGGCCAGGGTCTCTTCTTGGAGAAGACAGACTCCAGGATTCAGAGTCTGAAGGACAACCGGGCCATCATGCGTTCACTGGGCATGCATACCCCGGTAATGCAACGTAGGCCCTTCCGACCCCAACCGCAGCGCACCTACACCAACCCCCAGCCAAGACAGGATTTCGTTAGAAGATGTGGCCAAGGTGGTAGGCGGAGACAGCCTGGTGAGCAGACGGACCAGAACCAGGGTCCCCCCCAAACAACACTTTTGAAGGTGCACCCGAGGGCGGAGCACCAGTCTCCTTCCAGGATCCTTCCTGGATCCTTCCCTGCCCTTCTACAACCGCCTCTTCCATTTCCTCTGTGCGTGGTCTCGTATAACATCAGACCGCTGGGTCCTACGCACGGTGGAAAGTGGATACAGCCTTCAATTTGCTTTATTCCCCCACTCCCACCCTCCCTCCCTCTCCCTCTTCAGGGACCCTTCTCACGAGCAACTCCTTCTACAGGAGGTGCAAACGCTCCTAGCTATAGGAGCGATAGAGGAGGTTCCTAGGGAACTGAGGGGCAGGCGATATTTCCTAATCCCCAAGGCAAAGGGGGAGGCTACAGCCCATCCTGGACCTGTGCGGATGCAACAAATTCATGGTAAAGTTGAAGTTCTGCATAGTTTCCCTGGGGACCATTATTCCTTTCCTGGAGACTGGTACGCCGCCCTCGACATGAAGGATGCGTATTTCCATATAGCGATTTACCCGCCCCACAGGCATTTCCTTCGCTTTGTGGTCAACCAACAGCACTTCCAGTTTACCGTCCTTCCCTTCGGTCTATCCATGGCATCAAGGGTCTTTACAAAGTGTATGGCTGTCATAACTGCCTCCCTTCATCGACATCAGATCCAAGTGTTTCCGTACTTCGACCACTGCCTCATTTGGGGCTGCTTCAGGGACCTGGTGCAATCTCATGTTCAGTTCACCATGAGCATGTTCAGACAACTAGGCCTGCTGCTCAGTGTAGAAAAGTCCACTTTGGAGCCGACCCAAAGGATAGACTTCATTGGTGCAGTCCTAGATTTGAGAGTCGCCCACGTGTTTCTATTGGATGCACGTTTTGAGGCCCTAGTGAACATCATCCGCAGCCTGCAAGGCTTCCCGACCTTGACAGTATGGACGTGCCTAGATCTCCTGGGACACATGGCGTCTTGTACGTTTGTGACCAGACACGCCAGACTACGCCTCTGTTCACTTCAGGCCTGGCTCTCAACCGTATGACATCCAGGCTGGCACAGCATGGACATGGTGGTCATGGTACCACTGGACATCTTAGGCTCCCTGAACTGGTGGCTGAACCCCAAGTCAGTAGTCGAGGGGGTACCGTTCCATGCCCCACAGCCCTGCCTGGCCCTAACCATGGACGCATCTTCTCTGGGTTGGGGTGCTCACTTTGGGAACCTTTGCACGCAGGGCCTTTGATCCACACGAGATATTCCTGCACATCAATGTACGGGAGCTGAGACCAGTGCGCCTGGCTTGTCAAGTATTTCACAGGCACCTTCAGGGCCGTTGTGTTGCAGTTCTCACAGACAACACAATGGCCATGTTTTATATCAACAAACAAGGGGGAGCATGATCGTCCCCCCTCTGTCAGGAAGCCATTCTCCTGTGGGAATTCTGCATAGCCCACTAGATCCATCTAGTGGTGTCTTTTCTCCCAGGAGTCCAGAACACCTTAGTGGACCACTTCAGCAGATCCTTCCAGGCTCACGAGTGGTCGATTCGCCCGGACGTCATCCACTCTGTCTTCCAGAAGTGGGGGTTTCCCCACATAGATCTATTCGCCTCTCGCGAGAATCGGAAGTGCCAGGTGTTCTGCTCTCTCCAAGGATGCTCCCTGGGTTCCCTGTCAGACGCCTTCCTAATACCGTGGAAAGACCACCTGTTATGCTTTTTCTCCATTCCTGTTAGTCCACAGGGTCCTGCTCAAGTTGCGCAGGGACAGAGCCCGCTTAATTTTGGTCGCCCCGGCGTGGCCCAGACAGCACTGTGACAGCTCTAGGAGAGTGGTGTATGTGATCACTCCAATTCCACTTCTGTTGTGGCCGGACCTGATCACGCAAGGACACAGATGACTCTGCCATCCCAACCTGCGATCCCTCCACCTCACAGCGTGGATGCTGCATGGCTAACTCAATCTGAGCTACGTGGCTCCCGCTCAGTGCAACAGGTCCTTCTGGGTAGCAGAAAGACCTCTACCAGATCCAAGTATTCAGCTAAGTGGAAGTATTTTTCCTGCTGGTGTACTCTGGGTGATACGGCCCCCCCTGCAGCTCCAGTACCTACCATCTTGGACTACCTCTTGTCCTTGAAACAGCAGGGCTTGGCAGTTTCATCCATCAGAGTACATCTAGCAGCGATTTTGGCCTTCCACCTGGGCGAAAATGGGTGCTCGGTCTTTTCCAATGCCCTGGTCAGCAGGTTCCTCAAGGGATTGGAACGCCTGTACCTGCAAATTCAACATCCGGTCCCTATGTGGGACCTCAACCTGGTCCTATCCAGACTCATGAGTGCTCCGTTCGAGCCGATGGCCACTTGCTTGCTCCTGTACCTTTCCTGGAAGACAGCCTTCCTCGTAGCTATCACCTCAGCGAGGCATGTGTCTGAGCTTAGAGCCCTCACATCAGAACCGCCATACACAGTGTTCCACAAGGACAAGGTACAGCTGCGACCACACCCGGCCTTCCTTCCTAAGGTGGTCTCTGCCTTCCATGTCAACCAAGACATCTTCCTCCCTGTCTTCTATCCGAAGCTGCACGCCTCTCGATGGGACCAGCAGCTGCACTCCCTAGACGTTTGCAGAGCCCTCGCCTTTTACATCGAGCAAACGAAAACTTTTAGGAAAACAACTCAGCTGTTTGTTGCTGTGGCAGATGAAAGACCTCCTGGTCTCCGCCCAGCGCATCTCGTCCTGGATCACATCATGCATCTGTGCATGCTATGACTTGGCTGGTGTCTCAACTACACACCTTACTGCCCACTCCACCCGGGCTCAAACTTCGTCCTCCGCTTTCCTGGCTCATGTACCAATTCAGGAGATATGTAGAGCAGCAACTTGGTCATCGGTACATACCTTTGCTACCCACTATGCGATAGTCTAGCAGTGAAGAGGTGAGATGGGATTTGCTTCAGCAGTTCTTTACTCCACGACACCTCACTCCGACCCCACCACCTAGGTAAGGCTTGGGAGTCATCTAATTGGAATCAATATGAGCAAGCACACGAAGAAGAAAAGACGGTTACTCACCTTTGTAATTGTTGTTCTTCGAGATGTGTTGCTCATATCCATTCCAAACCCACCCTCCTTCCCCTCTGTCGGAGTAGCCGGCAAGAAGGAACTGAGGGGGTGCTGGGTCGGCTGGGGCATATATTTGGCGCCATGAAGGCGCCACTCCAGGGGGCGTCTCAGCCAATCCACCGGATGTTGCTAGGGTAAAAATCTTCTGATGATTGTGCACATGGCGTGCGCACACCTAATTGGAATGGACATGAGCAACACATCTCGAAGAACAACAGTTACAAAGGTGAGTAACCATCTTTTCACCCAGCTCTAATGGTAATGGCTCTCACAGTTTCATATAGTCAGTGTTCTGCAGTGCCTATTTCTAAACTCCAAGGGCAAGCCTTATGAGTATGAGCCCTTTTCCAAAATGTATTATTTGTCCCTTGTAGGCTTCTTAAATCTTGTAGGATTATTAAAATATACTTAAAAATGAATTAAGGAAAAATTCTTAATCTAAAAGACCACATAAATTACAGGAATGGTATTAAGGAAGGGTGAAAGAGATGGGTGCCAGTGCTTAGTTATGGTTGTCTGGCTGGCCTTAACTGTGTATTTCTGTACTTACCAATGTTTGTTCTTAGTGATTTGTTTTTCAAGTGGAAACTTAATTGAGAGTTTCCAGGGTTTCCAAGGCTTAGCGTTTTTTTTTGTTTGTTTGTTTGGTTTGGTTTTAACAGTAATGTTCTTCCGAAGCTGTTTAGTACTGTGTGCTCAACCTTAACTTTAATTTAACTAAGGGGAGAGGAAGCGGGTGGGGTGTTTAGGAAGGAATACAGGACCAAAATGTTGTCAGAGTTCCACACTGAACACTCATCTAGACAACATTTTTCCTATGACTTGCTCATTCTGAGGAGGTCTTTCTCCACAAATTCAATATCAAAATGCCACTTAAGTTTCTATTTGAAGTGGACTAAAGTGCTTAGAAAGACCAATCAAGAGGAAGTTTTTGGAAACTTTGAACTAATTTTATTAGTGTCTGGAAAATATGGAGCAGGGTATATCAATTTTATTTCCAAATTTTTGATCTGATACTTAGTACTGCACAATGTTTTCTTCCTCTTGATATGACTGAAAAAATGTAATGCACTTTTACTGTATGTCAGTAACGACTGATAAAATAACCAAACCAAACAAACCCACAAAAAAACTATTGCCAAGAGAGTGAATAAATGTTAGTTTCCTCCAAAGGCATCTTCATATTCATTACATAAAGTTGGAGAATAGAGCTAAAATAAATCCTTTATTTATCCGGATGTGTTTATTCATTAATATTAATGACAAACAGGTTTATCAGGCATAGCTTTATACCATAGTTTATGAAGTGCCTGTTTATATTTTCTGCAGAAGCTCAACATGAGAATCACCACTATGGCTGGTATACTTTTATTTATTTATTTGTTTTTTAAAATGCAAGTTAGCAAAGATGGATAGCTTGAAGATAGCACCAAAGTTTGATGGATAGGCACTGTAGTCAGTAAAAGAATCCCTCAGCAGTGTGTTGGTTCTGAAATATATTCCTAGTTCAATGAGAATTTAGGGAAAAACCTTCAAAAACCCTCTCAGCAGTGAGGTGAAGCATTTTGTTTTTTGTTTTTTAAATTGAAGATTATAAAACGGAAGAGAGAAATTGAGTGATTGGCTAAGGAGGATTCCAAATGGAAAAAACACACTCTAGTTCTGTTGCTAATGCCTTAGGTTTACATAGTACCTTTTATACAAATGATCCCAAAGTAGCTTACAAACTGGTACGCAAGCTACCTTCTGCTACACAAAGTGGAACTGAGGAAAAGCTTTTGAAACAGCCTTCATTTCAATCCCATGTTCAAGATAGAATGCACAGGCCCTGCAGCTGTGTGGTCTGTGCTCTGTAGCTAGTGTGTGTGTGCGTGTGTGTGCACGTGTGCAGGGAAGGGACAGGAGCTAAGCAGCAGCTGCTCTGCACAGTGTGCTTCCCTCTGCTTTGGGCAGAGATCCAGGAGAAGTTCTTTGAGTGCTTGTTCATGTCAATTCCAATCAGGTGTGCGTGCGCCGTGTGCACAACAGCCAGAAGACTTTTCCCCTAGCAGTGTCTATAGGGTCAGCCTGGGTGCCCCTGGGACTCGCACCTTCATGGCGCCCAGTATAGGGCCCTGCTGACCCGCCCCTCCCCCTTCCCCTCAGTTCCTTCATACCTCTGGTGACGGCTAGCTGGAACTTCCCTCGCTGTTGATTCTGCAAGAGCCTCTAGCAATGTCCCACTGTCATTTGTATATAGATTCTTAGTTAGTAGTATTAGCAGTGTTAGTAGTTTCTCTAAGTTTTTGTTGCGGGGGTTCCCCCTCCACCCCCCGTTTCGTCCCCCAATACCAGGGCATGCCTTGGGCACCAGGGTTCAAACCATGTGAAGTCTGCGGTAAATTGATGCCAAAAAGCAACCCGCACATCTCTTATTTGAAGTGCCTCTGCAAGAGTCACCAGAAGGACAAGTGCTACATTTACAAAGGGTTTTGTCCAAGGACCCTTAAGGATCGTGAGCAGAGACTCCGAATTCTCCTCATGGAGGCAGCCGTCCGCCCGCAGCCTGACCCTGGCTCGGCAGAGCCTGTACTGAGCGCCACACCTCCTCCGTGCACAGCAACAGGGAGGCCTCAGCCTATCCAGCCTATGTGGGGCCCGGCACCTCCCAGGGGCTCATTGACTTCTGCCCTGCAAGGGGTCCAGTCAAGTCTGGCCCACTACCATTCTCCAGACCGTCATGGCTGGGATATTCAACTCCCCTCCACTCTGGAGACTTGAGGCGGCATATGACCTTATTCACCTGATGGCACCACCTTCTCCAAGGGACGAGGCACTGGTGATAACCAGGCCAGCTATCCCATCTACGGGCAAGTCAGCGATGATGTCACACCGCTCCCAATCTCTGCGGTGCTACTCCCCGGGGCCAGCTGCCCATGTGGGGGGACCACACCAATCCCCAGAGGTCCAGCACCACTCATTGGCACCACCCAGTACCGCTCCTCTGTAGTGTTTGTTTTCAGAGACCTCTGAGGCTTAGTCCTATCAGACAAATAGGTCCAGCAGCGGAAGGTCTAGATCTCGGCGACACTGCCAACCTCCTTTGGTGCCGTGACCATCTCAATGGTAACCACCAGCTCAGTGGTCCTTTTGGACTCCCTGGGCCTATCATCAAGCACAGGGTAAGAGCCAGACATCAAGATCCGGGTTGGCGTTGGTCGCGTTGGCATTCTTCACCCCTTGCAGCAGCTGGCAGTGGAGACAATGCTGATAGCTGCGCCTGCCGCTCAGGCCTCCATGCCAGCGACCACCCCGGCGCCGGTGTTAAAGCAGTCCAACAAACAACGTGACCCTTTTGTGGCCGAGGTAAGTGACCAAGGTCACGTGCCAATGCTCTTGTCCTCCTCCTCTTCAGATAAGGCCGTTGTGGGCACTTCAACGGGCCCCGCTTTGGAAGATAGAAGGGTCCTGCAACAGCTGTTACACAGGGTGGCCCAGAATCTGGGGATCCAGGCAGAAGAGCTGTAGAGGATGCTGATCCCATGGTGGACATCCTCGCCCCCTCTGGGCCCTTACGCACTGCGCTGCCACTCATCAAAGCTATAACTGAGACCACAAAAACTTTGTGGCAGACGCTGGCCTCTTTGCCCCCTACAGTGAAGAGAAATGAGAGATGCTATTTCGTCCCCTCAAGGGGATATGAGCATCTCTATTCTCACCCTCCACCCGACTCTTTGGTGGTGGATGCTGCAAACCAAAGGGAGCATCAGGGGTTTCATTTAGGGGTTTCCCCTAAAAATCGGGAAGCGAAAAAGGTGGACTTGTTTGGGAGAAAAGTCTACTTCACCAGTGTTTTGCAGCTCTGCATTTCAAACCAGCAGGCCAGAGGTGTAATGGGTACGTACTAACTAATTTTTAATTTCTGACCTCCCTCTACCCATCCCTGGTGTCTGCATGCATGTGTGGCCAGTCTTACAAACAGATTGGGTAAGGTGATTTTGTCCCCTGCTAAAGGAGATCTCACTCCCACATCTGCCTGTCCCCTGCCCAGCAACTAATCTTGTCCCCCATCAGTTCAGTCCTCCACCCCAGCCTCACTTATGCTGCTCCTAGAGTTCTTCAACCTCCTCCTAGGCATGGGACGGCAGCAGCAAGATCCCCTCCTCCTTCCCAGGCTTGGGGGAGCAGCTCCAGGGGCTCTTCACCTCCTGCCCTTCCCAGGCTGTGGAAAGAGCAGAGTAACCAGCCTGCCCGTAGTTCTCTCAGGAGGGGAGGGAGGAGGTGGGAGCAGGGCTGGGCTGCCGGGATCTTTGTTCCCTCCCTTCCTATGAGAACGATAAGAAGAGGGCAGAAAATCTGCTGGCTTCTAGCAGGACTGAACTTTTGAGTGAGCTGGAGGTTCTCGCATCATTGCTAGGTGAGCTCCAGTTCTTCTGAAATCCCATCATGCATGAAAAAATCATGAGTTGGCAATACTGTAATATACAATATTTTATCCAGTCCAGTTTTGCTCTCCCTTATTTAAAAATGACTAAAAAGTTTGCTTGTACTTTCCAAAGACACTTGCCTTCAGGCAGATACCAAGCATGGGACATTTCAGCCCAAAAGGTGACTATTCCAAAGGTTTTTGCTGTATTATAATGGTAACATTTTATATTTGTATACATATGTATATCATGTCTGTGTGTGTGTGTGTGTATGGAATAAACATAAACAAGTTAGGATAATATAAAATGGGATATAATGAAAAGTATTTTAAAAGCTTAACTGAAGACCTGGCTATATTTAATAAAAATGTCTCAGTAAGATATGGGAGAATGATTTATAAAGTATTATTGGTCTAATTAAAGAGTTGATGGCACTATGACTTGAGTCTTGTGCCTAAAAACACACTAGCCTTGAATGATTAATATACTATAATTCATTCCCTGTTGTGCCTTATGATGCACAGTTCTTATTCCTTTAACAAGTTATTGGCAATGCAGTTGTATCCAAGAATCTAGGGTATAAGAAAGATTAAATGCATAGAACAAATGCAGGCAAAGTAGTTTCACATTTAGTGTATTATTTTTGTGACTATGTTATTAAAATAGATCCTTTGTGAGCTTTTCCTGGAATGGGAAGAAAGCATCTTTCTTTACTATTATTCAAAGGCTTCTTTATTGGGGTATAGTGGACATTTAATTACTTTGAAATTCTCCATAACAAATGTGCTAGTCTTGGCCTGAATCGTCCCCTGCATGAAAAGAAAACCCTCTCCTCTGCCTATGTGCTCTTTCTCATGAGGGATGGGGTTGGGGAGGGAGACTACCTTCTCCTTCAAGGAAATCTCTGCACTGGCACTTTGCTTGGGAAGGGCTCTCTGGGGCTTCTGGAGGAGTAGAAGTGTTTGCTTCCATGGTTCTGTTCCTGGTGACTTGCGGCATTTCCAAATGGAAATTGTTTGGGAAGTTAATGGTAGCCTGAAAATAGGGGTGGAATTTCACCTTTTTGTTTGTGTAAGATGTATAAAGAAGGTTGATAGGATTTGGCTTATATAATATATTTTAAAAACTTTTTTCTACTTTAGAGATTCAGTTCTTGCCTATCATAGAAGTCCAATTGGAGCACTCTGACAGCAGGAGCAGTGAATTAAAAATATCAAAATAGGACTGAAAACTGAACAGTTGAGTGTTTTTATTAGCATTTGTTTAA
Source organism: Eretmochelys imbricata (assembly GCF_965152235.1). Lineage (NCBI taxonomy): Eukaryota > Metazoa > Chordata > Testudines > Cheloniidae > Eretmochelys > Eretmochelys imbricata. Next base: position 96,731,421 of record NC_135574.1, read on the forward strand.
CTCCAGTGATTAATGAACATTTTGGGGAAATTATGTTTTTGTTAAAGGTTCAGTACCCCATTCCTCCTTATTTCCTCCCTTCCTTCCCCCATCCCTCTGCCCAAGTCCTCCAGCAAACCCAAGGAAGATTAACTAGACTTGACATTCCTGCCATTCCTAAGGGGAAAGGTGCAGGAAAAACATTTACACCCCCACCAACTGTCAGGCTGAAGTAGCAAAAAGTGGGGATTTTTTTTACACCCAATTTTAAAATAAATCCTTTGCAAGTCACTTCTGATAGTTTGCATTTGTGTTAACTTGAGGGTTCCCTGCCATGACTGCTCTTGTACAGCTGCTGTGGGACCTAGACAGTAGCAAAGCTTCAGCAGGAGCCATGCTGCTAGGGGAAACATGGGGAAACAGGAACCATCCATGTGGTTCAGCAGACCTGGATGTCTCCGCCCCCCCCTTCCCCCCATGAATCCATGTGGGTCAGAGAACTTGTCCAATCCCCATTCAGTGACCCCTAGACGCTTCTCTCACGCCCCCCTTCTTAAGGGGACAATTTGCAAGGAACTCTGAAGGTGAACCTTGTTAAGTTTTTTGCCTTTCTAGCTGCCTCCTGCATATTTCTCCACAAAAGAAGTTGATCTGTCCTCTTGATAAGAAAGAAGAAAATAACCTCAGTTTTAATGTAAACATAAAACAAGATAGATTCTAAACTCCACTCATTGTTTTAAAAAGAAATTAATACATTACAAAATGATCTCAAAATGCTTTCCACCATTTATGTTTTTGGCTGAGGCATATGTATTCCATTGAGGCAATTTTCTCTTTTCTGTTACAAAACACAGGATTAAATAACTATCACATGAAATTTACAAAGTCCCAGTTGTAGCAGTTGCAATTTGTGTTGAATAAATGCAATTGACATGAAAATGTTGTTAAACAAAACAAAAACACAAATTAGGAAACTCTTGAAATACCAAATTATTTAATGTTCTTTTGGAAATTATGTGTAAAATTGCATTTATTAAAATGATCATGTGTAATATCTGCAGTTTGATTAATTTTAATTCCTGTCTGAATTCCTCTTTTAAAGAAATGTAGACCATATTTGAGGCATAAGTTGTGTAACAAAATACCTCTATTTCTGACTTAATTTAATTTTTACATGCCTCTGTTACGCAGGAAGTATACTTTTAATAAAAGTCATGTGTAGAGCAGTAGTTTTTAACATACAAAATAAATTACTGTTGCGTTGTAACTGATGTGCACCCTGAATTTACTGTAAGCAAAGCTCCCATGAGGATTAGATCCATATTGTCAGCTATTTACTCAGCATTTTATTGAAAATGTTAGATGCTGCTATCAATTTCTGTGGACAAAATTATGATGGACTACATTTATTTCTGTTGTAGTGCTTTTTTGTTTAGGTTTCTTAGACTGTACAGATAAAAGGTTATTTGGGTCTATTTCTTCTGATTTCTCTCTTCCCCCTCCCCCCCCCCTTTTTTTTTTAAGCAGTGCCTAGCATTATACGAAACACTTTCCTGACCTTTTCCAATGTCAAAACATGAAACAGAGAGAGGAGGATATCCTACGTTTTACAGTGTGTTAAGGGAATTACCTCATCAGCATGAAAGGTCCATAGCTAATGAGCACCAGAGACAAGTGAGCTATTGGAGTGCTGCACTCTTGAGGATATAAAGCAATATGTCAAAACACACTTGGTTTTATTTCTCTCCTTGTTCAGTCTTTCCTTAGCATTTCAGTAGACAATCAGGCACGTGTGGGTCCTTAGATTTTTGCTTTTCCCTGTGTCACACTTCAGTCTTTTTTCCATTGCTCTGCCCCCCAACCCCCAATAATTTATAGGAAAATATTAGGTTTGTAGAACTTTAAGGGGAAAGGGGCAAATCCTGCTTTTTATGGAAAGAAGGCTTGAAAGATTTGTTTTGCCTTGACATGTTTTACATTGGAAAAGAAGATTTTGGCTACCCTGTTTATCTTGGAAGACAATAAAGACAACTGTAGAATCAATATGGTTGAGACATCACAGAAATCAAGTAAGGGACACCTGATTAAGAGGGAAGTAAATTTTTTTTAATTGTTAAAACTTTTATTTGCTCTTAACACTCATTTTACCTAAAAACCTTTAAAGATTGGAAGAAAAAAATCTGTCTCTTCTTTCAAGAGCAGAAAAACTAGAGTGGAAGTAGCACTTTATCAGCCCAAAGATGGAACAGTGAATCAATTGACTGATTTCTATGAAGTATTCTAAATATATCTAGTATTAAACATCTTTGGGGTTGTGCATATGAGTTTTGCCCCCAAACTTCTGTTGATTTCAGTGGGAAACTAATGTCTTGATGATGCCAGAAAAAGTAACTTGCCAGGCCAAAACAAAAAAAGATTAATTTGAAAAAAATTGCTTAAGCAAATAGAGAGATGGTAAAGTATCTCTCAATACTTTATTTTTAAAGCTCTTTTATAAGTTCTATTCAGTTTACAAGCATAGCAGTAGGAGTTCTGGCAGGCACAGCTTTTAGATGATCAACTGTTTTCTGGAATGAGACAGAAGTATATTTTTGTAGGGGTGGAGGCATGACAAAAATTGCTTAATTCTGAAGTCAGGAGTCCTGATTAAAAAAAATATTCTCCGCTTTGAACGTTGTAGCCTCTAAGATTGGATCAAGGATAAAAGTGCATTTTTCACCACTAGTGAGCTGAAAAAAAAACCCACTATGCTTATAAAAATGTGTTAAATATTCTGCAGTACTAGAGGTTTGGTTTCAAATCCAAAAGAGGTACCTCAGATTAGACAAGTTCATTTGAATTCATTCATCTACCAATAGAAACCAAGCAAACGCTAACAGATTTTGTGCTGATACATAGGCCAGCAAAAACTAAAGGGATCCAAAGGAGCTAATTGGTATAGTGTCAATGATGGTAGTGAAATACCCCAGACTTGTCATCCTGAACGTTTAAACATCCATGGTTGCAGATGCAGAAGCCCCAAAACTCTTCTCACTTACTTCCCAGGTCTTTCACATATCCTCTGTGGTCCAACCCACACAGCTAATCACATTTTGGTCTTTTCATTAGATATCAATATAGAGGCCATTGCAATCCAACCGTTGTCTTAGCCGTACCATTCCCTTATTAAGGAAGTGGTCAGAGCTCTCCCTGCTCTCAGACAACAAGAAAGACACCTGGCTCTGATTCAACCACAAAAATTTAAATGCCGTCCAATTCCAAAGCATGCTAAAGGACAGCAGCACTCCACCCACAGGAAAAGGAGTTGAGGCTGTGGTGAATCATGATCAATATATGCTAACCTTCACCATCATTACACTGTCCACCTTCTTCCCTATAGCCTACACAGATCTCCTTAGTTTTCTGGAGAGAGACAGAGAAGGAAACTTAAGCATCAATGGTAGAAAATGAAGTTTGAAACTGAATTTAAAGAATTTCTCAAAGCTTGAGGCTGTATTATGAGCCAAGAGAATGCTCCTTTCATCCTCCTTTGAAGCTGCCAAATCCCTAAGGAAATATCCAGTGTGGTAAACAGTTTCATCAATCCTGAGTGCCAACAGACTACCACAGAAGCCAGCACCAAACATTGTGCAGAACTATCATCCTGTTCTATGAAAAGATCTTGCACTTTCTGGAAGGCTTCTCAAACAGCATGGATTGACTCCCCTTCTACCAGCCACCAAACAACCTGTCTGCATTTCCAGAGTTTAATAAATTCACTCCTCAAGATGTACTGAACATCCTAAAGGAGCTTTACCAAAAGACCTGTGAATCTGATGCAAACCTTTCTGGCTGGTGAAAGAGAGTCACAAGCAACTGGTGCCATTCATGACCACAATAAGCAATGCCTCATTGCTTCCTCCTTCAAACTCACAATGGTTTGACTGACATTGAGGAAACCCACTCTGAATACATTGGTTCTCACCCTCAACTACAACCCAGTGTCAAATCTTCCATTTCAGAAAAAGCTCATAGAGAAGTTAGCCAAAGGCTACCTACAAGCTCATCTAATAGAAGCTAACATCCCAGACCTGGCACAATCTGGATTCATGCCAGGACATCGGACAGAAACAGCTTTAATGGCAGTGATGGATGATCTGTCAATGGATAAAGGGTAGACATCCATTCTCATCTTCCTCAGCACCTCTGCTGTCCTGCCTGAGAAAAGTGGCAGAGGTTCAGGGAAATGCCCTAAAATGGTCTGAGCCCTTCCTGAAGGGACGCATCCAAAGACAAATGATGGGAAACTACATCTCCACCACTAGACACTCTCTGTGAAGTCCTACAAAGATCAGTTCTCTCTCTAGTCCTATACGTGCAGCCACTAGGTGAACTGGTCAGATAACATGGACTCAAGTGCCAGCAATATTGCAGATGAGACACAGCTCTTTCTATCCTTCATATACAACCGTACCACTACCACCAAGATTGCCCAGTCCTTTGATGAGATTAGCTCGTGAATGAAAATCAGGTGTTTGAAGGTGTACCTCAGCAAGACAGAGGTTATACTGATTTGTAGAAGAAAGCATTTCAAAGAATTTGCAACCAGGATGTGCTCTCCTTTGGTTGAAGGTATATGTCCACAATTGGTCAAATCAGCCCATAGTTTAGGAGTCCTCCTGGACTCCTCACTGATGCTAAGCTTTCTCATAAGTGCATCCACAAATAACATGTTCTACCACTGCCAGCTGTCTAGAAGTCTGCATCCTGTCATGATGGACAATGATCAGGCCTTTGTCCCCTTCTGTCTGGACGACAACATATCTGAGTGTAGCCCTTAGCAAACACCAACTAGCGCAGAACACCAAAGCGTGTCTTCTCAGCGACATTGGCTATCATGAGAGTATCAAACCTGTACCCTGGTCTCTGCCCTGGCTTCCCATACTCTATATAGAGTCAAGTTTAGGGTCTTGATTCTTCTCTTTAAGTTGCTCAATGCCTTGGGCCCAGCATAACTAAAAAAAAATTGTCTAAAGCTCCAGGTTGAAGACCATGGTTGACAGCTGAGTGGAACTTTCTACCATAAAGGTAAAGCTCGTCTGTGCAAGAGACAGAGCTTTTTCAGGAGCTCATCTGAGATTGTGGAATGAACTCCCACAGGCCCTAAGGACTATCACAAACCTCACCACCTTCCGCAAAAAGTGCAAGCTGCACTTCTTCAACCTACCTTCTCTAACATAAATACAGAACAGAATTGCATTTAAAAACAACACACAATTACTCTCAAAACAAAACACTCCAGGGGTCACACAATTCTCCACCAGGGAGAGGATTAGAGAGAGAACTAACCGTAAAGGATAGATGTTAGTTACATCACTTAAAGCACTACTGGAAGGCACTCATACTATGGTGATGAGAGTGATTAAAAATCTATATAGAATAATACATACAATAATATATTGTAGTGATATAGATTTTTATTATCTTTATAGGTATGAGTACACAGTATTTTGAGTACATTTTGCAGGATAGTCTCTATTTCTAGTACAATTTCAGGGATATGGATTACTTGAAACATTGATGGAAAATTTTGTACATGTACCAAATTTTCAGTAAGTTCCAAACAAAATTATTATATACTCGTTCTCATGATGATGATGATGATTCATGATTCAACCAATACTATATTTTCAACATTGCTGTAAATATATAATCGTTAAAATGTTAATTTCACAAATAAAATTAATTCAAGCTTTAATTTTTCACATTTACATTATATCATTTATTCATATCTTTTGCAAGGGCTCCTATTAACTTAAGGCAAAGAAACTGTTCAGAAATGAGACTTGATTGCTATTAAGCTACAGAAAGGGGTCAGTATGAAATTGCATAATTGCCTTTATTGGGAAGCACTAATCTAGATAGTTTCAGATTATGTAACAGAATATGTCCCTTGAGTGGTAAAACAAGACATTATTAGAAGACTTCTACAGATGCTCCCTGACTTACGCAATCGTTCCGTTCCGGAAAGCCTTGCATACCTCAAATTTTGTGTAAGTCGGAAACATATACCTGAATGTTATGCGCAAAAAACCCCTCAACCTCCTATTTCTAGCTTATGGAACTTTTCCTGTAAGTGTGACTTTGCGTAAGTCGGGTTTTGCATAACCTTGGGAGCGTCTATACTTTAAGAGTAAAAATTATTTTTAATCTTAGTTTCTTATTTTCCATAAATCTGCTGGTTTTCTTCCCTGCTTACTTTCTCTAATCATTCTGTAAAGTAACTGTTTTGTTGCTACTGTAAGAGTGGCTATAATGGCATGAAACAAAATTTCATTTTATTGGTACACCAATAGAATCATAGAATATCAGGGTTGGAAGGGACCTCAGGAGGTCATCTAGTCCAACCCCCTGCTCAAAGCAGGGCCGATCTCCAATTAAATCATCCCAGCCAGGGCTTTGTCAAGCCTGACCTTAAAAACTTCTAAGGAAGGAGATTCCACCACCTCCCTAGGTAACGCATTCCAGTGTTTCACCACTCTCCTAGTGAAAAAGTTTTTCCTTATATCCAACCTAAATCTCCCCCACTGCAACTTGAGACCATTACTCCTTGTTCTGTCATCTGCTACCACTGAGAACAGTCTAGAACCATCCTCTTTGGAACCCCCTTTCAGGTAGTTGAAAGCAGCTATCAAATCCCCCCTCATTCTTCTCTTCTGCAGGCTAAACATCCCCAGTTCCCTCAGCCTCTCCTCATAAGTCATGTGTTCCAGGCCCCTAATCATTTTTGTTGCCCTCCGCTGGACTCTTTCCAATTTTTCCACATCCTCCTTGTAGTGTGGGACCCAAAACTGGACACAGTACTCCAGATGAGGCCTCACCAGTGTTGAATAGAGGGGAACGATCATTTCCCTCATTATACATTTATAAGTTTCAGTCAGTGATAAGTACTTAACATGTATTAATTCTGAATCTTACAGTCAAATAGTTCCTTGAAGTCTTCAGTAATCTAAACACAACTTAAGTGACCAGTCAGAGTATCTTTTATAGTTCGTTTCCATTATGGAATGAATGTAGTAACTCTTAATCAGGTTTTCAAAACAACGCTTGCAGAATATAGATGTAAACTTTGCTGTCAGCAAACATTTGCAATATTCACTTAAGGTTCTTGTTTCCATGTTCCTGACAAACTTTTCACCTATAATATCTGGGGAAAAACTTAAGTTGAAGCAAACTTATTTAAAGATTTGAATGATTTATAATTTGATTTTATTTTGTGGAAAGTATTTTACAGTTCAGTTCGTGCTAGTCCTGAAGCACTTTACAACTATAACATATAATACAACATTACTGAAATTGAGCTGTTTCTTGGGTGGAACAGAATAACATTATATTGGCATAAAGTGTTCAGCACAACACAGAGAGGCAGTTTGACCAAGCACATAAGGCGAAGTCCATACAGAGCAGATGTAAGTTCCCATTTAAAAGGTCCTAAGTATTAAGGCCTTTAAATGTTGAGGAAAACAAAGTAGTAAACATTTGCAAACAAATAATTTCTTTGCCATCTTGTGTTCTCTATATTGTTTCGTTTCATGGCATCCTAAGCCACTGTTTCTATCTGTGTATCTGTCAGCTGTCTTGCAGTTAGAGCCAAATCTTGGGTTTGACTGAAGTAAATGGAAAACTCTTAACACTGATGGGACCAACATTTAGGACTTAATATATAGTCATGCTCCTTGCGGTAGGTAAGTACTGGTCTCCAGTAATATGAAGTACTCTTTTTCACTACCTTAAACAACCATATATATCACAGACTGTTGTAAGCCATCCTGATAACTGAGCCCCTATGCTGTGCAGTTGCCAGAGGCAAAATATCAGTTGGATGCGGTAGATCTGTTGGGTGAGTTTTTCACAAGATGAATCAGTTTTGATTTTAAAAACTGTATTAAAAAAAAAGTCACCTGTAAGTACACACTGGACCAAATTCTGCTCTCATTTACACGGGTGTAAATCAAAAGTAACACCACTGATTTACAGTACTATAACTGAGACCAGAATTGGGGCCACAATGTCTTTAGTCGACTGATGTGTGTCGTCCACTAAGCATTCTAACCATAGTCTCAAGACTGCATTTAAGCTGTCCATGATAAGATGTTGTACTAAGTAACAGCATCTGGAGTACTGTTAAATTGATGATTTTGAGCACTAGGTTTCTATACCGTGGTAGATATTTTTGGCAAGTATGTACTTCAGCTAAAAAATTGTTGCTCTTATGGCATTGTTTTAGTCGTACACTGAAGCTCTTTTTCTTAAATGAACTTTTAATTCATTCTTTGTTTTGTTTTTATTGTTTGCATAAGAACACCACATGCTAATTCACCCCATGGAGTGTGAGTACTATCCAAAAATCACAAAGTCAGTTCCAAAGTCCAGACATTTACCAGTCCCTCCCTTACAAAGCATATAATAGCAAAATCCTCATTCCAAATTGAAGTCAACCAGAACTTTGGAGTATCTTCAGAGTAAAATACTGTGCAGAACAGCTGCAGGAGTCTTGATATATAACCCTTGGTGGGGTGAACGTCACCCCATAATACTGAAAATCTACAACATAATTTACATATGATGACAAGATAATGTTTTATAATTTCTTCAAAAGAGGAAGGAGTACCAGAACAACTAAAAATAACCAGAGATACTTTCCCATTGTATAAAGTCCACATTGGGTACAGCCGTAACGGGAGCCAACACCTTCTTGGCTGTGAGCCCTGTCAGTTACCTCAACCCTGATTCAGGCAGAAATGAAACTCAATCCTTTTACTGGATCTTTTCCAACCAATCCTCTACCTTCCAGACTGAGGGAAAACCTTTAATCCAGGGCCCTTATTTTCTTGCCTCCAAACTGTAGAGTTTGTCACTTTACATAACACATGAATAAGAGCACTTGAAGCCTTCCTTTTGTGCTGCTTTTCAAAATAAGTGGAATTTGGATGCAGATACTTGCTTTCTGTGGACAAGACTCAGATACAGATGCCAATTTAAAAATATTGGACCTGATTCTCTAGTCCCCTCTCGTCCTTTTGCACTGCTGCAGCGGCACAAAGGAGCCAGAAACCAGCTGGCTTTCAGAAGCTGAGAATTCTGCTCATGTGGCATAGCCAGCTCCTTTGTTGTCTCTCCCCTACATCAATGACCTGGCACCGGGGCATGGTATGGTGGAAAGAAGCATGACTGGAGCACAATAGCACTTGGCTGTTCTCAGCTCATGAACAGCTCCTTGAGGGTCATTACCATCCAGGGTTGTTTACAGCAGCACCGAGTCTGTTCTAAGCTACGCTACAGCCCCGGGTCAGCATAGAGCCACGATCAATTCCTTCATTGTCCCTCTTCCCCCTTCTCATCAGATATAGTCGGCAGAGACTATGTGCAACAGAGGATCTGGGCAGGTTTTATTGGGGTGTTTTGGGTTTTTTTAACTTCAGAATTTGATAGCTGGTCTTTCACAGGGAGACAATGTGCTATTTCACATTCTTAGGGGAAAATGAAATTATTAAACCTCAAAAACTTTATAAACCACTATGAAAAGGATGACTGGATTTACCTCTGCCCTGCCAACCTCTGATATGCTAATCTGATATTATTTTCTAGGACACTAGTTAGAGGCCTGAGGGTGTTTCTTAGTGAGTAAAGCATCTTCATTTTGGCAAGATACATGGATTCATACTGCCCACAAGCATTATTCTGAAAAGCTTTTGAGTCAGACCACACTTAAATCATGCTTCTCATTGGAAACTGCCTCTGATCCTTCTTATGGGGAATATGATTGCTTCTATTCAACACCCTTATTAGTGAGTCCAATAATTAGTTCTAATTGTAAGGACATATAGTTCCTCCTCCGAAGCCATGAAGAGGAAAAAAGTGTTTGGTTTCAGAAAGATGTTTCGCTGAAAATTGTCTCTTGTTTAGTTACATGCTCGGGTTTTTGTTTTGTTTTTTAAAATTATTTCCACATTGTACATGAATAGCGCTGTGACAAAGTACCCCTGTGTCCACACCCTACCCACTATTGTAATAATCTGTGTACAAAGTGTGCCTTGTAAGCAGTGCTTAATTTATAATGAAAGATGTGCCAGGGCTCAAGCAATGATTTTCATTTTTAATTTTAAACTTGTTATGACTTTGAATGTGTGGTGGCAGTACTGTCATTACCACTATTTGAAAGCGTATCCTACTGAACGTACTAGTGTTAGATGCTTGCAACTGCATATTCTATATTGTGTACAAAGTAGTAGCTTGTGCAAAAAAAAAAATTACAAGCAGTTGCAGAAAATAAAGTCTGTATATGTGCTCTAGCTACAGCCCTATCCACCTTTGCTCTGGCTTTCTCCCCAGTATTATTACAGAATATTATTCTCACACCTCCCTCATTCCCTGACCTCTTGTAATGCCCCTCCTCCCTCAACACACACACATTCTCCACAACCATTCTTTGTTCAATTGAAATAACAATAACAGCAGTATTATATTGTGCAAGTACTTAACAACCAGCTATGGTACATTGCAAATAACTTCTAAATATAAAAATAGTTAACTATGCCTATGTTTTCAATATTATTAAGGAACATTGTTAATAGACATCACAAATGATATCTTAGTATGGACTGAACAAATGTAACCAAACTTAAAAAAACAAGATTTAAGATTTTTCCTTACCCTAATCCTGCAGTGCTTGGGAGAGGTGGTACTGGATCCAGCCTTGTGCTTTACTTCTCCAGAAAAGTCCATAAAATAGCCATATTTGCCTGGCTATCCTCTTGTTATCTCTCCTTGCTTCCTGTGTCATTGGCTCCTCTGTATCATCCCAGTCTCCCTGCAGGACTCTACCCTCTACCATTTTTTTTATTTGACTCATTTTTCTGCCCCTCCCTGACTTTGTGCCCTGGGAGGCTGCCCCGCTTGCCCCACCCTAGTTACAGCCCTTATGGTTACAGCTGTGTTGAGAATTTTAAGAAAAACACATTTCAGAGCAAAATGTGGAGATTTTACTTTCATAACTGATACGGCAATCCCAGAGGGGCCAGGGCTATGAAGTGCCAAGCCTAGAAGTGCTTGTAAGGTGGCATTTGAAAACTCGTAATTTACTGGTCAATTATTGTCCTGATAAAATGTGTGTGGCAACATTGTATGTGAAGCTATGTGATTCCACATGTTCCAAACCATAACCCTACCCAAGCAGAAGTTGGCAAACAGGTCTGTCCTAAACAAAGGAATGTGTGCTCTGCTTAATTTGCATTTCTTTAAGCAGTAAATAGAGACATCTAGCAGAAAGTGGTAATTAAGGACACTCACCAGGTGAGAGAAATGGCAGGGAGCATCCTTCCCCGTAGACTTTGCTGGTAACCAGATGGTGACTGAAACTATAGAAAGGAGGAACAAACACGCCATGGCCCCCTCACCCTCTCTGCCCATCACGTTGCACCTGAAGTGACAAAGGAAGTATTTGTTGGATTCTGAGAGAAGGGGTCCTGGCCTAAGAAAACTGTTGCAAGCATGTGGTGAGAAACTTTGCTTGAATCTGACATAGTTTAAGTTAGGCAGCAATAGCATTTTAACTTTATTTTCTTGTAACCATTTCTGACTTTTTTATGCCTCACTATTTGTACTCACTTACAATCTCTCTCTTTGTAGTTAATAAACTTGTTTTATTATTTTATCTAATTCAGTGAATTTAAATGTCAGTAATTTAAAATTTAATTTAAAAAGTTTAAGTGTCTGGAAAACTTGGGGTGGCAAGTTATGTGCATTGTATTTCTGTTAAAGAAATAACAGATGCTATATAAACTTGTATTGCCAAAGAAAGGGCTGGGCAGCCCAGAGCCATGCATTTCTGGGGGATGGGGTGGGGGGAGAGAACTCTGAGTGGGAGCGTGTTGGGGTCACCCTGCAGCATAACAGACTGGTGAGAACCAATGTATGACTGGTTGGCTGCAGGACATGTAGAGGCATAGTTGGGAGTGACTTGCATGCTGGAGGCTGTTTGTGAGCAGCCCAGACTGGACGCTACAGCAGCAAAGCATTGTAAAGGGCACCCCAGGTTAGAGGGCAGGGGTGACACAGCTACTCGTTAGTCTCAGTTGTACACTGGTATGCCACAGCGACATGTCATGGTTCTGTTTCATTAACAGATTTACATGTCATTTGTAAAAGTTACTAAAAATCATTCTTTTAAGTATTGGTTTGTATTTTTCAGGGACTCATAAAGTATAGAAAACCTTCAAATGTACTTCCTATATTTGTGTGAATAATGAAAATGTATCTACAGTATTACAAGGATGTTTGACCATGGTGCCATAGATTAAGAGTAAGGACTACATCTTCATGTCTCAGTTATTTTCCTGACCCATTTTTAACACATCCCTGTAAAACTTGGCATCTATAAAGTTCATGAGACTTCATGATACTGAATGAAGTCAATGAGACTTGATGATATTGCTTATTATGAATGAACTCATTCAGGATCTAAAACATAAGCAAGAGAATCAAGGGAATGACCTATCTTGTTTTCAATATTTTTAAATGTATCTTTAAAAAATCAGATGTTGCTTATGCGATGCCAAACATATGGCACTGGCCACTCTCTCGCAACCTGCTATAGGTTGTTGCAATGCAAGGGGAATCAGAAAAAGAGCCATTTCCAGACTGCACTGACCTGATTGCCTTTCAAATTAATTCAGTTTCACCCAGGCAGGGCTGATGGCCTCTTTTCTTCCACCTTCAGCCTTTACAATGCATTTGGATTTTTGTGAAGTAGGGGTTTTTTATTATTATTATTTTATTATTGGAGTAAGTGCTATAAAGGCACATAAGACACTTGGGATTCCTTGTTGTGTACTTTCCATTTTATGAAAAAAGAAAAGGAGTACTTGTGGCACCTTAGAGACTAACAAATTTATTTGAGCATAAGCTTTCGTGAGCTACAGCTCACTTCATCGGATGCATTCAGCTGTAGCTCACGAAAGCTTATGCTCAAATAAATTTGTTAGTCGCTAAGGTGCCACAAGTACTCCTTTTCTTTTTGCAAATACAGACTAACACGGCTGCTACTCTGAAACCTTTCCATTTTATGACTGTTTTCTGATGGGTGGAGGAAAAAAATATGTGCAAAACAAGATACTTCATGGGCAATGCTTAAGAAAATGTGGAAAAAGACACGTTCATTTTAAGGACATCTTGCATTATTATTGGGAATTATCAGATGACAAACTACACATAATCATCTGTTTCACTGAACGTATAGGCAGCTCAGTCTTGGAAGAAATGCTGCATTGTGAGTTGTGGTGCAGTTCTTTTTAGAAGCTGTGCACGACACAAGTAAGTCTGTTTATGCTTGAGTTCTGGAACTGAGAAGCTGTCTCCTTCCCTAGGATCTGCCCTGGCAATTATGGTCAGATGAGGCACTTGAGCTAATACTCTCTAACTTAAAGTATGAGGGCTGGTAGCAAGATGTTCTTGGTGCTGGTGATGGGACTCGAGTTTAGAACTTGCTCAACTCACTTTCTCTGACAGGGCCCACATTTACTGATATTTTAAGATTCTGTTCTAAGCCCATCTCTTTAATCAGAAATGTGTTTGAGATGGTAAGGGATGTTTGCAGAGTATCATTTTGTCTGATGGCCTTCTGTGAAGGCATGTTACTTGCATTTCTGTGCATTCATTACATTTTGTATATAGGCCTTGACCTCTATGGGAGGTTGGATTTTATTAACACAAAGAAAGAAATATAATTCTGGGATCCAATCCCATACAGTTTATTCAGGCAAAACTCCCATTAGAAAATTAGATTTTAATAACAGATATTTGAGTGAAGTAAATAGTCAATCATCCATTATGCTTAAAGTAGTACCAAAATTGTGATATTCTATTCAGTTTCTCTGGATTTAAAAATATCAATAAAATCTAAAGATTTCACCAAACATAAGCATTTTCCAGTCTTGGACTCCAGCAGCTTCATGTACTATCATAAAGATTAAGTAGTTGGCGTAGTTATATCTCATCATTCCCAGAGGCTGCTAAAGTTATAATTTGCTGAAGCTGCAAAATCCTACACCCATTCTGAGGTTTTCATGGCTGTTGTAACTAAACATATTAGGTACAGCAAGAACAGCTGCATTAAAAAGGTTGTTGGAAGCAAATAGAACACTACATCATTTTCTTTCTTTAGAGAAATGATGTCTGCATCACTATCCAGTAGGCATCTGAAAATCATGAATTATGAAATGGGAAATAATTTGCTATCATTATAGACTTTTTAGCCATGTATGATTTTTAACCCCAGCATCTTGTAAGAATTACAGAAAACTATGACACAGGAACTCTAGTCATGCAAATGTAGGTCACAACAATTCTTTTAACATTCTAGCAATTTAAAAGCCCACATAAATCAAATGCAATAACTTGTAGGTTATACACCAATCACTCTGTCTCTGATATAGTACCATTTGCACATACCAGACAAGTGCAAGGGAAAAAAACATTGAGCCAAATTCTATTCTTCTGTATACCAGTGCAATGTCAATCACTTTAAACAGTGTAAACATACAGTTTTGTTTTGTCGTTTTCATTTGTATTAGTGTTTGGTATGTAGCACCTTCATTAAATTAACTCACTGATTAAACTGATTCTTTTTAATTTGATTAAACTTCTGTAACCAAATTATTAATATTAAAAATAACACAACCACTATACTTTGCTTTGATTGCCATAAGCATTTAGGGTGAGATTATGGCTAACTCTCCATGCCCCCTACTTCCCTGTGTCAGTGACCCACACTGCTGGTTACAACATATGTAGGAAAGCAGCCTTCAAAGGATTGCTGCTCTATGCAGGTGGATGGAGAGATTGAGAAGAAAGGAGCCTGGTCTTGATGGCCAGGGAGAAGGAGTGGAAAAAATAACCCAGGGATTCCAGTCCTGAATGATGGGGAGGATGGTGGTGGTGTCGACAGTGATAGACCAGTAGAGAGGAAGGAAGTAGGGAGTTCTGTTTTGGCCCTGTTCAGTTAAAGATGTTGACAAGAAATTTAGGAGAGGATTTCAGAGAGACAAACTGTGAAATATGGAATTGGATTGAAAGAGACGCTTTAGTTGGGGGATTTAGTGGGGGAGAGAGATTTATAAGCCATCAACACAAAAAAGAAAGCCGAAACTATGTGAGTTCATGAGATTTCCCAGAGACGAGATGTAAAGTAAAAGCAGAAGGTCAAGGACTGAGCCCTAAGAAACTCCCACCCAGAGTGGGAGAGGAGAGGAGGACCTACTGAAAGAGATGCTAAAAGAATGGTCAAAGATGTAGGAGGCTAATCAGGAGAGGATGGTCTCATAACTCAGTGAGAATAAGATGTCAAGAAAGACAGGATAACTGACAGTGTCAAAAGCAGCACAGAGGTTGTGACCCAATCACCCTTTAACTCAGATCTCTTTGGTCCTGTTGGTGTCTCCCTGGTGTTTTACCCTAGGCAAGATGTGTAGCCTTTTGCAATGCACTTCATTGGGAGAGGACAAGTCTGCCCATACCCTTTCGCCAAGATTGAGCAGGTGTTTAGGTCCCATAGACTCTTACCCTTTAGCACCTCTCCTAGAGATATTGCATGTTTTTTTCCTCTTGTTGGCCAAATGATTTGAAATGCCCGCACAACAGTGCCATTCCTTAAAACAAGATTTACTAAAATCAGTAAGGTCTGAATAAGTTTCCACATTTTGGAGAGTGTATGTAGAAAGAACCTTCAAACATTTTCAGGTTCACCATTTACTAATTTTCACCCTTACCTGACTTAAAATTTATGGGCACAGTCCTGAAATTCACACTCAGTCCTTTCTCAGAGAAAATGTGACCCCTTGAAGCAAGATCTGGGTAAGGACTGTGAGACTGCACCTTGTGTTAATGAGGGGAAATATTTTCTCCCCTCTTTTATATTTAGCTCAGTCTGAATCAGGAAAAAATTCAATGTTAATCATTTTAAACCAGATGATCTTTTTCATCTGGGGTGAGCGTACCCTCAGGGGCACTACACAGTACAGCTCTTAAAAGTAAGTCTGTATTCAAAATCATGCATTGAATAACCACATTTTCAAAAGAAGCATTTCAACTGATTGCAGAAATACAACTGTCCATGCAAAATCAGCACATATGGGAGGGTCATGCTGATTTGCAGGCATAACAATATGAGGTCAATGTAAGGGAATGGCAAGAGTCCTGGTGACTCGGTGCACACCTATTCAATGAGACCACATAATTTCAACCTGATATCATTTTGTCAATAGGCTGGTATTTAAGCGGCTTTTCCACTGCACACATTTTACTCATCCAATCATAACTTTCTTTAGACAAGTAAAATGATAGCTTTTTCCTTGACAACAGGAAACAAACTGGTCTAAATCAAATTCAATTTACTGTGCAGTAAAAGATGAGCTGGTGAATTATATTTCAACCAGAAAACATCAGAGAAATTCTGCCTGTTAAGGACTTTATGAATTCATAGGAGAAACTTGGTTTTAAAAATAAATATCACTTATAACTTGAAGGACTCATGATTTTTTCCATTGTTTAGCTGTTCACTGATGATTACCACACACACCCTGGACTGATAGTGTGAGGCATTGAAAAAATCAGTTCAGATTACTTTATTCATATTTAAGAAACAGTTAATATCTGTGACCCAAAAACTAGCATTCCTTAATCTTAATCACAGAGCAGATTAACAACCTGTGGCCTTTATGGTCACATACTGTTCACAGAAAAAAAAAAAAAACCAAGCAACTTTACAATATCCTGATAAACAAATCACCCTTCATTTAAAAGTCTGCTCCTGGGAAGCCTCTTGTAGCAGGTGGTCAACCCCTTTTAGTACTGGGTCTTATGATTCCCTGTGGAAGCCAGTTTTCCAATTGTAAATAGATACTGGGACAATGTGTCTATTGCATGCAAACCTTCCACGTCCACATTATGATGCCACAGCATTTACATGAAAAAATCAGAAGTTAGTGTGGTGCTGATACACCATTCTTTGTATCAAGGCTATATGTGAATAAACTAATTACTGTACCAGTGTTCTGTGGTAAAAAAATTTCCCATGATTGAATGGAAGATGAGGTAACTCTATAGTAACAGAGTTAAGATAATTTGGTAGTTTAACCTTAACCGTATTTCTTAGTTGAACCCTAACTTTGCATTTCATTTAAATGGTGTTTTTTAAATAACTGCATTGTCCTGTAAAGGATATTTCCTCTTAGGTTTGTGAAATGTACTCTCAATTTTAACTTCATTTTCAGGAATTTTTTTTGGTCTGGTATCTTCCATAGTTTTACAAATATTCCTGAGGGGTCTACAGAATGTTTAACTTGCATGTTGTGAGGGTAAGTGAAACAGGAATGCAGGAATGTGTAATATGACTGCATTCCTTAATCTTCATCCCAAACTTTAATACATTTTAATTTTTTGAGCTAGAAGGATTATTCTATTCTGTATATTTCCAGAACATTAGGGTAGTTAAGTTTGTGGAAGTGTTTATTAATGAATTCTATTTTCTAATGACATTTTAAATTATTAATATTATTAAATAATGCAATCAGAACTTATTAGTCATTGAAAAAAAGATAAATAGTTAAAAATAAATATACTAATTAAAACAGGACAAGACAAACAGTACAGCAATCAGACACCTAGGTCATATAGAATTTTAAAAGACACCAATATAGAGATCTCTTCAGATATACTGTAATAATTTGACTATCACAACTAGATGATATAGATGCACTGGTGTGTGAAGACTTCATACATCTTTGCTTCAAAAAAAGAAAAAAAAATTCACTTTGTTACACTAGCTAATTGTTCATTTGGGTCCTCATACCGCTGACAGTATGTTTAAACTGATAGTTTAGAATGCGTTACATTCTTTATATATTTGCCCTATCTCTTATGTCAGTAACAGACAGAAGGGTACACACAAATTCTATACACATGACTGCCAAAACATGATTTGGAGGAGAAACATTAGACCTTTTCTCTTATATGGCTATATCAGGAATACCTCTGTTGAAATCAATGAAGTTGCACTAGTGTATGGGTGTGAGAACAGAATCCGGTACAGTGTCTCCACTGGCAAAAAAAATGAGATCATGGTCAGCAGAAAGCCATGACATAAATGAAATGACTCCAGAGACCAGGAACAACTGGCATTTTGTCCTAGTTAGTCATGTCTTAGTCACACACAGGAATGATGTTGTTCATAGAGAAGTACCAAAAAAGTTTGTTTGGCTGAGCAGATCCATCTATGTGCAGGAAGGGTTAAAACTTGGTCCCACTGAAGTCAATGGGAGTTCTGCTGGTGAGTTCTATGGGACCAAAATTTTATTCTAAAGACTGAGACTTACTATATTAATAGCTGAAGAAGCAAAAGGCCAGGTCAGATTGGTATGCAGGAGCAGATGGTGTGTCCTGGCCACTATTAGACCACCAGAAGCCGCATAAGAATCACAATAAAACCAATTATTGTAGGGAGTTAGGCAGAGTGTTGTCAGAAACCATGGTGAGGAAGGTCAGGTCTAGTGATTGGAGTAGGGTCAGTTGGTCCTAGGGGTCAGAACCAAGGGTCGGAGCCGGAATCTGGGGTCAAGAGCTGGGTTAGAACAGGGCAAGGGAAGGGCTGGGGTCTAGGCTGGAGCCAGAGCAGAACTAGAGTAGGGCAGGAGCAGGCTGAGGTTTGTGGAGTCTGTCATCACTATCAGGCAGAGGAGTGTTCCAAGCTGTGAAGTAACATTGAGCAGACTAGGGCTATGTCTACACTACTGCAGTAAGTCGACCTACACTACACAACTCCAGCTATGTGAATAATGTAGCTGGAGTCGACGTACCTTAGGTCGAGTTACCACAGGGGGTCAACAGGAGAAACTGTCCCGTCGACTTACCTTACTCTTCTCGTTGTAGAGTACAGGGGTTGACTGGAGAGTGATCGGCTGTCGATTTGGAGGGTCTTCACTAGACCAGCTAAATCGACCTCTGGTGGATCAATCTCAGAGCGTCGATCCTGGCTGTAGTGTAGACCTGCCCTAAGCTGCTGTTTCTCCTGTGAGTATATATCTAGTCTGAGAGTCACCAGACCCAGCTTCTGGATTGGCTGGAGCCTTACACGGGACTGACTCATCCCTGCAGGTGCCTTAATCAGACTCTAGTTCAGAGATGACCTATCACCTCACAAGTGTACAGTGTGCCCATATATGTATACCTTCTTTTTCCAAATGTTTTTCCTTGAGACAATATTCTCCACACAGATCAAATTCTTCCTTTGTGTACAGATATACAACTCCTGGTGTTGTCAATAGAACTGCCACACAAATGCCTGACAGCAAATTTGATTCAAAATGTTGTGAACAATAATGTTTCTTCCCCACCCCGCGGGAGCATCTTCATTTATCTTTCTTCTATTTATTTTCTATGGTTGCATTAACATTTGAAAATTAAGACTTGGAGTGAAATCCTGACTCCAGTGAAGTCAATTGGAGTTTTGCCTTTGTCTTCGATGGGGCCAGGATTTCACCCCAAGTAAGTGTTTAAACTTGCAGAGTACATAATATCCACAGAAGGAATGCTTTACAAACTCTGCAGCCCCTCTTTTGCTGGGTTTATAAACTGAATGCTTGCAGGCCCAGCAAAAAACATTTAGCCAAAAGCATGATTAGCCAAAAGAAAACTTCATGTCCCTTATTGCATTCAGATAACTGAGGTTGTACTGTAATGTTGTAATCCTGGAGAACTACATGTTTTAAATAACATGTTAAGCCACATAGTTACTAGAATCTATTAACTTTGCCATACAGTATTGTGGACAAATAGTGATATTGGAAGAAACAGCACAATGAGGGAATGTTTCCAGATTACTATAATCCCTCCTTTGTTCCATTTTTCCACATCAGTGCTGTACGTATACAGTCAACATCCGCACATGAATATTTGGAGATTTACAGGAAAACCACCAGAATCTGTGTTGGGTAGAGTCACAGCATATGAATATAGAATAGTGTTCTATGGAGTATTATCATGAGACTTTCTAAACAACTATGCTTATTGACAACACAGTGATTGTGTTTGCTCAAGTACTCTGCTGTAAACGAAAAAGAGTTTGTGTCATCATTTGATTTGGAGGCTTTCTCATCATCACAGGACAAATAAGTATTGAAGACTAAGGGTATGTCTATCTGGCAAAGAAAAACCCACAGCTGGCTATGCTAGTGGAGTCACGCTCGCAGGGCTCGTGGTGCAGGGCTTGATTTTCAGGCTTGGGCTGGAGCCTGAGCTCTGAGATCCTCCTATCTTTCAGGGTCTGAGAGCCCAGGCTCCAGCCTAATCCCAGAAATCCACACAGCAATGAAACAGCCCCACAGCCCGAACTCTGTGAGCCTGAGTCAGCTGACATGGGCCAGTTGTGGGTGTCTAGTTGCTGTGAAGGCCTAGGAGATGCAAGGAGTCAATGAATCTAGCATCCTTGGCCGTGATAGATTCTCTAAAAAAGGTGGGGAGGAGTCATGATGGGCTGATTGAGACTACCCCCTAACATACACTTCTTCCATGCAAGTCAAAAGTTATAGCTCGAGTTGAAGGGGAAGAAAGGGGTGGGGAGGTGAGATGCAGGGGGATCTGATGTACAATGTTCCCTGCACTACCTGCCCTTCCCACCCCTGCTTAATATACCTTAGCTATGACCCAGAACACCCACAACTGAGGGTAAGAGAGTAGTTTAATATACTTTCCTTTTTAGTTCTTGGCTTCACGGGTGAGACCAGAAATAGTTTCCTTACTCTGCCATGTGAAGAGCAATAGTGTGTCCCTTAGCCCACTTCCTAAGGTTGTTCAGGAGCACCATCAGCAGAGGGCTTAGACGGCTTATTCAGGCCTTAGAAATGGCAGTTTAGCCGTATCTACATAAAGATCTTTTTTCTGCCACAGTATTCAAAAAACCCAAACTCTTCTTGGCTCTCCTCTTATACCTGTATGCATTTTTCAGGTGTTCCCACAGGTAAGTAGTATTCACTTTATGCTCTGTCCTTCCATCAAGACAATCCTTAGAGGGGATAGGAGAAGCACACATCAGGCTAATTAACTGAGTTTTTTACAGCATAGCTCAGCACATATGATTCTTTTATATAAGTGTACACCCATCACACACAATAAATTGTTGTAGGTAAATATTTCATGAACCACAACTTTGGATTTGCTCATAATGGGCTGACCGCTTCTAGTGACTTTAATATGACTAAACCAGTACAAGGATTCTGAAGGGTGTAAACATAAAGGAGGCTGTGGAATTGTGTAGAGTGGTCATAGGGGCCATAACTAAAAATAAGAGAAGGAAATTTAGCAGAGGAAATCTTAGGCTAAAGATCAGGAACTTTTTGCTAATGATGAGGTTTGTTAAGTTGTAGAATAATTTTCCAAGCGAAGAGGTTGAATCCCCATCCCTTGGGATGTTTAAACCTGGATTGGACAAAGCTCTGAAGGCTATAATGTAACGAACAATCCAACATTGGCCAGGGAGATGGAAAAGATTACTTAATAGCTTTTTTCCATACCTAATTTCTGTGATTCTATGAAAACTTAAAAACCAAATTGTTAAAAAGATGGAATGATGCAACACCATTGCTATAAACAAAAGAGAATATCCAGGAGGAGGAGGAGGAAGAGAGAAGCATCAACTGGGTGTTAATAAATCATTGCCTCAGCTGGAAAAGGAAAGCTTTTAAAAGAAATTTCTACTCCAGGAAAAATGTGAGCAATTAAAAACCACTAAAAGAATTATTTGTAGAATAATTAAAATTCTAATTGATGTATGGACTCATTTGAATGCATGTTTGTCTCCTTTGCCCAGTAAAATCCTGTTTTTCTTTCCAAGGCTGAAGGCTATAAAGAAAATGTGGTTACTTTGGTGAGTTAGCCTCACTTGTTTTATGAATAAGAGACTTTTGCACCATAAAATACATGATGGCAAACCTCTTAGCCTCACTTGTTTTATGACTAGAACATCTCCATGAATTTATGCAGTATTAGGAGGATTCATAGAGATGATTGTGCTAAAGACAGAGCTTAACCTTTTTTGAAAACTGCCCCGAATATATGATCTTACTTTATTCCTTACAAGAAATACTAAATGCTTCATATTGGCAAACTGATACAACTAAACCATTATAAATAATAATAATCACTATTTCTTATTAAATTAGTTTATTTGGACAAAAATCTTAAGAACAACTGAGGCTGTTTTAACTTTTTCTGGGGTCTAAACTGGTCTCTAAGCACTCTCAGGAAGTGCAATGGTAGAATAACAACTTGCATAGAAATTTCTCAAACACTGCAGTGATGAGCAGCAGCATAAAACCTTAGTGTTATCTACCTTAGGTTTTTCTATCTCTGCTCCTTTTCCCTGGGTCTTACACTAAGTAGAGCTCAAATGAGCCCTAGGTTCTGGCCCTGAGTCTTGACTACCATAATGGAAAGACCATGGGCACACAATGCTTTTTTCTTCTACTTCCATGTAACTATGCATCTCATTTCCTTAAATCCCTTCACACCTTTTAACTTGGTTTAGAGTAATAAATTAAAACTCTCTTTCTCTCTCTCGGTGTCACACACAGTTACGTGTTGTTTAATTTTTAAGTTATTTCCATTTTTGTGGTGTACACTGAGACCATTTTGGCCACAGTTAGTATATTTCTGTCAACCAGGAAAGTGCTATCACTAAAGTGAATGAGTACATTCTCCTTAAAGCTATGTGCTTTTCACTGGGCATGATATCCTTTTATTTTTTTTTTAACCCATAATTTTCAGGACTTTTTAAAATAAAAAGTCATGGTCTTTGTCATTCCAGCCAGCCCTGAATTTTCACAGATTGGACTCCCTGTATCTCCAGTGTAGTGGGGTAGGGAATTTTAAAAAGTTTTGAACTAATACTTAAAGAGTATTAAAAGGTGTTAAAACATGTTGTGGCAGAAAAAGGATATTGACTTTTCTAATAATTTCCCATGACAAATTTATTATTAATTAAGACCTTGTGTGCCATGGTTTTTCCTTTTTATCTTAACTTTTACGACAGGATGTGATCTACAGTGCAGTAGCCTGCTGTGCACTAACTGGTGAAGGGTATGCTTGTGTTCATTTTAAACAAAATGTGATTTAGAAGGTACTTATGCATCAAGAAGCATGCTGTAGCTCACCACCCTAGGAACATTCTAGAAAATGGACCAAGGGGAGGGGGGCGAGCTCAACATGTGGAGTGGAGAAGTAGAATCATGTGATGATTAAATCCATATATAGAAAGGTTAAATATGATTGGTTAAAGGTTTGTGTTATGTAACTTGTTGTGTAACTGCCATGTGCTATAAAATAGCAATGCAGGGGGCAGTTCCTTGCTGGAGGGACTCTGGCTGATTTTTGTACCAGGGGCTCTCCCTTTGTGCACATTGAATAAAGTCTTGAATTGAATTGAATTGAATAGAAGACCCTTGATTCTGCCCGGCATCTGACTCATTTGGTTATTATTGGGAACCACAAAATCCCAACAGTGGCCATGTGGACCTTGCTGCTGCACACTAAAAGTTTTGTGGTGCATTTTGACTTTTTGCGCTGTAGATTGACAATCTGGCCTGTGCACTAATGTACACAAGCTCTATGACTTTTGCATTTTTTGCTATGACAAAGCTAGTTCTTTTCTCTTTTTTTTTTTTGAGAAGACAAGCAACCAACCCTAACTACCCCTCATGAGAAACCTAGCTTTTCAAAATACCATACAGTACTATATTTAATCTGAATGTTAAAATTGAAGGATCAAATTACAACTAGAGACTTTTATGAAGTATAGTCTTCTAAATTCTCTCTGCTTCATTTAATCAGAGCAGGAAATAAATCAAGAGGATCATTTGGCATCTCTAATAAAAAAAAATTAAAAGCTAATGAAAAAATTAAAAGCTAAAGTTTTGATTTATCTCTTGTCTTATAGCAAGCTTGAGAATTCTGTTTCTGAAACAGAGACACACTTTAGTCTGGATTCTCATTTTTTCCAAAGGCTGGTCTGCATACAGATATTCAGAGATTCCAAGTCCAAAAGGGACCATTGTGATCATCTCATCTGACCTCCTATAGAACACAAGCCATAGAACTTCTCCAAAATAATTCTCAGAGCATATCTTTTAGGGGGAAAATCCAAACTGATTTAAAAATTGTCACTGATTGAGAGTCTGCCATGACCCTTTTTAATTTGCTCCAGTGGTTAATTACTGAATATTATATCTGTATAACCATGTTGGTTTGAGGTACAATTTTTTTACCCAAATTGTAATACCAGTACAGCCCCTAGCATGGCTGCAGTTACAATTGTATAATGGTGCCACCTTCTTCTTCAGTACCCATCCATCAGTGACAACAGGCCCAAGGAAGTATTTCTTCCCAGTACCAGCTTCATTCATCTTTAAACTTGGTGGTTCTATATTATTCTATTTTTAGCTCCTTGATGTCAGTGACTGCAGGTCTTGAATCTTGGTCTGCAGTGCTTGCAAGAGCTAGGGAGTCCTGACCTACCATCCAGTGACCTGCTAGCAGCAACCAGAATAGCAGCTGAATTCTGACAGAGGACTCCAGCCCTGAGATCTGATTGGGAGTTCTGATTGGTCCCCAGCCTCTATTTAATCCAAGCACAAGCACAGGAAGTTGTCTATGCAACTGGTTTTCCCCTGCTTGGGGTTGCTTTTTGTGCAGTACCAGCTTCTACTGCTTTCTACTAGATCTTCTGGTACCCTGACCTTACCTGCCTCCTGACATCTGACCTTCAGTCTGCCCTCTGGCCTGTCTTATACTTGGATTTCCTGGTAACCTGATCCCCTGACTCTAGGTTTTGCCCTCTGGCTTGCCTCGGATTCTGATCTCCTGGTATGTGCTCTGGCCTGATTCCTGCTCTGACCACACTCTGGTCATGACACTTGTCATATAAGGCATCATTTTTGGGTCCACTCTTGACACATGACCAAACCATCAGAGTGGTCTTTCTTAGATCTTCTGTAACAGCATCACAGCTGTTTTCTAGCTGTTTTCTTTTTGCCTCATATCTCATCTTCTGCAGTATTGAAACTCTCAGTATGCACCTCAGCCAGTTTATTTCTACAGTCAATATCTTTGATTCTTCAGCTTTGCTTGTTCTCCAACATTCCGACCTACTCAGCCATAACGGTATGACAATTGTTTTGTATATACTGATTTTCATTTTTATCTCAATGTCTTTGGCGTTTCAGATATTACAGTTTTCCAAATGCAATAGCAGCAAGTCTGATTTGTTCATTTTTGCTGCTGTTGTTTTGTTTTGTTTTTTTGATCATCCTCACAATTCCCATTCTTCAATATTAGTCCATGGAGATACACAACTTTTTCTACTCATTTTAGTTCCTTTTTCTCTGACTTTGATCTCTGTTTCTTCCTCTTGTCTTCCAATTGAGTCTGAATTTTCTGCTTTCCAGGTCTACTCTGTTGGTTATTCTCTGTAAATCCTCCTTGGTTAATAGTTTGAGGTCAATATCTTTTTACAAACCTAAAGTTATTCCCTGTCCTCCCACTTAACATGACTCTTCGTGTTTCATCTCTCAATGTTGCAGCTATTATTTTTTCCATCTCCACATTGAATAAATCTGGCAGAAATGTCTATCCTTGTCTCACTCCTACAATCATCCTGAACCCTTCTGTCAGCTTCTTGTCTACTCTCATCTCACTCATTGACTGTAGATGGTTTTCTGTCTGCTTGATCAATTTCTTGGGGATGCCAGACACTCTCAGGACTCTTCATAATCATTAATCCTTTGCCCCTCCTCTGCCAAATGCTATCAAAAGCTTGTTTGAAATCTATAAAATTATTGTAACAGGTGCAGATTAGCTTGGGCTTCTGTCATTTTGTAATGACATACACAGGAAAGGTATGAGTTCATCAGGTTTGGAAGACAGAAAATGAACAATGATTTCCTTAGGTTCACTCTTCACTGATCTTTTAGTGGTTAACTTTGCAGTCATCCCTGGTCAACAAACCAGAAGATTATCAGTTGAAGTCCAACTCAAACTCACACCCCTTCTGGATAGAGCAGCACAGTACCAACATTTGCTGTAACTTGAGAGCTGCCATCTTTCATAGGAGACATTAAATGCAAGTCCTTTCTACTTTTCTCTGGTAGAATTTAAATTTCTTCTGTGACCCATTTAATCCCAAAAGACCCCTGTGCATTTTCCAGACAATCAGTATTTAATTCTTACCACACCTCTGTAACTAATATTTTAGCAGTAGCCTCTTCATAGCTAAGGTTGCAACCGTCTTCCATTTTAAAGCCGTTTCATGATTCCCCTAGAACTTTGGCTTGGGATATTGGTTTGGCCTGAAAATTTCCATATTTACTCTGAAAGCAAAGCCAAATGTTTTGGTAAAGTCTGAAGAAAATAAAACAGTTTTTGAGCTCCAGGTCATTTAAAAATTATCCTGAACTGACTTTTACCTAACCTTTCCTTGTCTCCATCTAGCTAAAAAAATGGCTTGTTTTCTACACAGGTAAATTAGAGAACATGCAAATTAAGTGACTTGTCCAAGGATGGTCACACAGCAAGGCACGAGAAGCAGGAACAGAACCCTGGAATACTGACTATCAGTCCCCTGCTCGAACCTCTAGACAACATTGTCTTTTCTGGCATACTCTGAAGAGGATGGAGGATAACCCCAGAAACCGCCACAGTAATTGTCCTCCCAATAAAAATGAGAGCCTGAATTCTTGCTAGCATAACTCCATTGACTTCAGTTGGCCCTGTATTTCTAATATTCATCTTTTTACCCATAATAGAGAGAGGGTTTTTTCTTTCTTTTTTTCACTGGACATTTATTATTCTAACAAGTGTGTTCCTTTATCTAGGGGTACTACTAATGTGAAAGAGCTTCACTGTATCTCCTATTTAGTTGTATTTTGATTTACAGAAAATGTACCTCTGCAAATAACTGTTCTTCTGTCATGTATTCTTCTGAGTAGGATTTTCTGTAACCGTGGCAGTTATTGTGTAATAGTTGGTTATCACTGGTGAGGTTGCTATCTTTTTAGTCTTCAGCAACAGCCTTTTCTGTAAATCTTGGCTCCATTAGCACAAGGAAAGCTGTTTCTTGTCAGATTTCTTGGCTGACGCTCTCCTTGATGTGACCTCTCACTTTGGGATGTGTGAGTGACACTGAGTTATATCACACAGCATAACATAACATTGTGGGATTGCCACAGCATGACACTGCAGCGGGGAATCTTTAAAAATGATGAGATTTTCTCGAATAATGAGTTAACAAGAACGATATGCCGAAAACAAATTGGGACAGACTCTATTCCCTGTTCTGGCCCCTTCGTGCTGCTGTGTGTCTGGCCAAGTGAAATTTCCCTCAGCATGGGGGAGTTCACATCAGACACAAAACTGGCATAGTGAGATCCTATGCCACCTTCCTACCAGTTCCAGTGTAGGGAGTGGTGCCAGAGGCGAAATGGGGCATGACTGGACTGCTACTGTGCTCCAGTTCTTTGAGACCACTGTCAGCTGGTGTAGGTTAGAACAACCTGGAGCTGCTCTAACCTATATTGGGGCTGGAGCCAAGGCTGGCAGAGAATCAGGGAGCTGTAACCAGATCCCAAATGACTTCCTTCTTTACTGTGCTGAATGGATCTGGGTGACTGCAAAGAATCTGGCCCATTGTACCCTGGGAATGGGAATCACTTTTAAAATAATTGTACCATGGTTTAGTACTATGGGCACAGAACTAGGGGTTAGAATAGGTGGACTCTTTTTCCAGGTTCTGCCGCTGACTTATTGTTGTATGACCCTGGCCAAGTTTCTCAAGCTCAGTTTCTTCATCTGTAAAAATGCAGATGAGGACACTGCCCCTCCTTTGGGAAGGCTTTATGAACTACAGATGAAAACTAATAGGTATTTTTATTATGATGGTACTGTATATGTAAAGTAGCACAGTGTCCAGACTCATGCTGTACTGTCAAAGGCCACATGGTCACTGCTGTACGCAGCAGTGGATAATGGGAATTAGGGTTGCCAGCCCGCCAGGATTGTTCTAGAGTCTCCAGGAATTTAAAGATTAAACTTTAATTAAAGATTATGTCAAGTCATAAAACCTCCAGGAATACATCCATCCAAAATTGGCAACCCTAATGGGAATTCAGGAGGTACAAACCTCAAAAACTTCAGAAGATTAGTTTAGATAGTTATACAAACCTTTGGGAGCAGTCTGCTGTGCCCAGCTTTCTCCCTTCCCTATTGATCCTTTCCTCCCAGCACAGTTCAACTCCTTTCAACCTGCCACGTTGCTCTTTTTGGGGTTGGTGGACTGTCTTTGGAGTAGCCCGCTTTCCACTTCCAGTGTAGAAGCTTCTTGTATTCCCATAGTTCAAAGCAGCAGGACCCACTCCTACTTGGGCCATTTTTCTTCCTGCTTTAAAATTCAGTAGCACTGTGGCGTTCCCATCCAACATACAACTTGCAGTGCACCTAAATCTCAGGATAGGAGGATGGGATGGAAAGAAGCAGCTTGGATGCAGTGTGGTCTTGAGAGGCAACTGTCCCGTGGTGCCACTAAGGCTGAAGACAGTCAGAGAAGTGGGTGTGCTGAAGGGGAGAGCAGCTGCAATGCAGCGGTCTAACCCATGAAGAAAGGGATTGGAACTCATCAACACCAATCCTCAGTTGACCAAGGAGGTTACAAATGTGAACTGCTCCCTCCCCTACCAGAATGCCCCCTGCCCTGTTGCCCCAAGAATGAAGAATTAACTCAGGATATTTTACTTAAGCTACATTTTTAAAAAGTTGATCAACATCTATTTACAACACATGCACTCTATTGACTATCCTATATTTCAATGGCCCCGAGCCTTTATCAGGATTTCAGCACTCAGACTCCTGTGCCCATCTGGAATCCCATTGACATGAGTGGAACTCCCTCTTAGCAGATCCTGCTGCAGGATCAAGTTCAACGTAAGCTTTTTCTCTTTTTGCTTTGAAAGCTATTAAAAAGATAGTGTGAACAGTAAGTAAAGGCTTCAGAGTGGCAGCTGTGTTAGTCTGTAACAGCAAAAAAAGAGGAGGATTTGTGGCACCTTAGAGACTAACAAATTTATTTGGGCAGAAGCTTTTGTGGGCTAAAAAAGGTAAAGGCTGTGTCACAAGCCAAGAATGAAAGGAAACTCCCTTTAGCAGAACTGGGTAACCATATTTGCACAGCAGGAAAAACCAGAAAAAATTCTGGCTTTTCTCCAGACATGTTTGTATTGTATTTCGTGTTGCAGAGAAGCAGCTTATTTCGGCTGATTGTTCAGTTTTGCAAAGCAGATTGCTCTGGAAGAGGGAGGCTACGCTGAATATAAAACTACGCTAGTATGAGAGCTTTCATTTGATGATACTGAAGGTATTCGTTGTACTAGGAATCAAGGCCACAATTTTCAAATGTAGGTGCCTAAATCAATATTCAGGGAATGGAATAAATGAAGCCCGATTTTCAGAGGTGCTGAGTGCCTGCAGTTCCCACTGATTTTAGTAGGAGCTCCTTCCTCCTCAAAATTTGTCCCCTTAAATGAGTTGCCCAAGTGCACGTCATGAATTGGTGACAGAGTTAGGAATTCAGTCCTGGAATTCTAGTCACCAGTTTTCTATTTGTGCTGTTGGAAAAATGTGGCTATTGATGGCCACAGATTGGTTACAGTGGAGTGTTTCCAGCCCCCAGAAGAGGTAGGCGATGCTTGGTGTTACCTGCAATAACTTCTGTGGCTGAGTGGGGCAGAGCTGGTGATTTTTGGAAACAGCCATGTCCATCTCTCATTGGCTCTTGGAGGGAAGGTTGCTTGGACACAAGCTTTTGAACTGGGTATTCAGGAGAGGACAACAAAGGCAAGACCCACCCAAATTTATATATTGAAATGGCTGTCTCTCCTCTCTGTCCAAGGAAAAACAGATAGCAGAGCTACTGTGTGTGGGTGGGTGGAGGGAGGTGTTAAATCAATCTGCATAGCTGCAATACTCTGCAGTATTTATAATGATATCTGTTATAGACCTCATTCTGATTTCACTTATGACAGTTTTACACCAGTGGTAACTATTGACATCACTGGATTTATTCCTGATTTACACTGTTGTGAGTTCAGAACTAGGCCTATGTTTTTATAAATCTCTTATTAGAGTTGTCTCTGTTTTCTTTGTTAGATGCTGGACCAAATTTTTCTCTCATACATATACACAGATGGAGTTGAACTTCTGTGTCTGAGGTAAAAATTTGGCCCAATAACTCAGCTAATAAAGGCTACATGTCAATAGCCAGATCCTCAGGGAGTGTAAAATGGCATTGCTCCATTGATTTAAATGGTTTGGCTTAGCTCAATCTCTTTTGAACCATTTTATTCTGCACAGTTGATTTGGAAAGTTCACAAAAACAGTATTTTATATGGCATCCTCAGTAGATTGTGGACTAAATCCTGCTGTCTTCATTCAGGTAAATGTCTCATTGACTTTGGTCTCCTGTTTCTAGACAGCCTGGAAATTGTGTACCATAAGAGCTACTTCTGTTTCAGTAACTTGGTAATTGTTCCTGGACCCAGCTGTTCCTAGCAATGCTCAGGAACGTGAAAAATGAAAAACAATTAGAAATAAAGAAGATGACTGACTGGAATTCAAGTTTGAGGTAAAGTTTTGGCTTCTTATGATCTGTTCTGATACTAAATTAATTAGCCCATCCCTAACCTCAATTCTATTTTAATGAATGCACACTGTATACTAGATTATTCAATGATAGGCTCTCCATTGTCTTTTGCTCATTTGAGTTTACATTAGGGGCAGAGTTTCTTTGGAATCAGTTGCTGATGCAGTCGTCTGCGTTGCAGTGTTTTCTCTCTGAATCCCTCTGAAATGGACTTTAACAGATTTTAGTCCAAGATAGGAAAGTGCTTGAAAAAGTGAGGCAAAGCACTGGGATGCGTTTCACAAATCTGTTGACTGCATGTCCCCGAATGCGTTCCAAGAAATTCGCATTTGGATTTCAGCACAATGAGAATTATGGCAGGGACTATCCAACATGTTTGGAAAGTGAATTTGCTTGATACCAAGGTAAGGGTTGCCAAAGCTGAGCTTGCCAAGTCATAGCTCTGGAAAATGTGAGAACCAAGAGATCAGCAGTTAGAGCTGGTTTCAGCGAAGTGCTCAGCACCCTCAACTCCCACTGAAGTCAGGGAGGGGATTGAGGGTTTTAAGTACAACAGAGGAGCTGCACAGTATCTCACAGGCTAAGGCCCCATACATGGCTATGATTCTATTGTTTCCAGGTCTCAAATTTACCTAACAGTTTAGTGGGTCATTTTTTTAAACAAAACCCATCATCTGTTTTAAAAGGAATGTCTCTCGTGGACTTTTGCATCTTATGTAACATTTAATTATATAAGTCTATGGTTACATTTTATTCTCTGAATTCTGGCTAAAATCTTTCAGTTTTTCAGACCTAATTGTGTCTGGCTAGACACATTCTATACGTACCTTTTAGGAGATGAAAGAACACGCCTGTACTTTGTGTTCTAGATCAAGTACATGCTGTAACTGAATTAGTGCTGAATATAATCTTCCTGTTTAGAAAGGGGTTTATTTATTTGTCTTAAAACAATAGCCTTTATCAAAAACAGCAAACAAAAACCAAGCTAGCTAAAATTGGGATTACAATTACAATGATTTAAAAATTACCATGTTTCCACATGTTCACAAGTACCCTATTCACACAGATGTTCAGTGTAAACCTTTCACAAATTAACTCTGTAAATGCACATGCATTTTTTGTCACCGTAGGTACCTGCCCTGTTGAAATATCAGGCCTTATGTGTCTTCCAGGGCATTTTGAGTGTATGAGCTAGCAACCAAAATCAATTGGCTTGGAATGTTTTCTGTATAAACTTTAATATTACCTTACATATATTGTTTGTTTAATGGGATGCTGGTTTTAAGCCTGAAGGGAAGCACAGCTTTTATTATGCCTTATTCTTTCCACTGGGTGCTATATTTTAACTCATGAAGCTTATCTGCAAAATAAAAAAACTGATTGGTAAAGAAAAAAAGACTAATCTACAACTGATTTTTAAATAAAAATTTTCATGCCAGTTGTACATCATGCAATCTAATGTGTTCTATCAACACTATCCATTCTTTGAGTTTGACCCAGCTGAAGTTGGTTGGATACCAACTTTGCTGCTGTCCAAGGCCTCATCTGATGGGCTTATAAACAGACAATAAACATGCATTTCTGGCTCTTTGGTTGCTTGAATGACTTTGTACACTGGAGCCTCAGTTTGAGCAGAAAAACAAATTCTGAAATATAGTGCGTCTCCTGGATTTCTTCACCCAGCTCTGTCTGCAAATAGCAATAAATTTATGTATTTACTGTATCACTGAGGCCCATTCTAATAAGTGTTTACTCAGTGTTTCCAAGAAAAAAAAAGCAGTACAAGTGGTTACCATGACAACCGCTGGCTCTGAAAAACCATTTATAACTTTTTAAAAATCTCTTCAGATTGTTCTAATCTTAATATATTGCTGCATGTCACAACTATATGCCAGGGTAGAATTTCTCTGAGAGAAGTTGACTTAAAATGACTTTCATAGAGAAAGTGATTAAGAGAAGCGAATTCAATATCTCACCATTAGCTGACATGAGTATTGTCATTATGACTGAAAACACAAGGCAAATGGGTGCAAATTGGCTGTGGGGACACTTAACTGTGGTTTTTAATTTATATATCTTAACAAAGGGCCAGATGTGGAGTCCTTTTCTGTGGACCAGATTCTTTCAATGGCTTTGCTACCAAGCCCAAGCAAAGGGTAGCACCATGTTGTTGTGCTGTCCTGTTGCTGACTGGAAAGCAGATTGTGACTCCAAGAGCAGTGAACTTCCTGTGGGGCCACTGTGTTTCCCGGAGCTGGTTGTAGAGATACGCAAGCCTGGTGGCTGCCCTGGCTGCCAATTCTAGAGCGCACCATATTGCTGTGTCACTCTGCTGATTGGCCTATTTATCATCTACTGATTGGCTGGCTGTGATTTTTCTCAGCTGCTTGGGGTGAGGGGGCACTGAAACATTTTTCTGTCCTGTGTTGGCAAAAGGGCTAGGGCTGCTCCTGACTTCTTTCCCTCCCCCCGATCCTGCCAACTCCCACCTATTTGTATAAGGTAGGGTTGCCAGGCATCCAGTTTTTTACCTAGGCGCATGGGTGGCCAGGGAGGCTACATGTGTTGCCCCTGCCCTGAGGGCTGGCTCTGCAGCTCCCATTGGCTGGGAACAGCTACTAATGGGAGCTGCGGGGGCAGCGCCTGCGGGTGCGAGGGCAGTGCGTGGAGCCTCCCTGGCTGCCTATGCGCTTAGGTGCCGCAGGAACTTGGCCTCCACTTCCTAGGAGCCACAGTAAGCGCCGCCGGGACCTCTCACCCCTTCCCACACCCCTGCCCCAGCCCGGAGTTCCCTCCAGCACTCAAACTCCCTCCTGGAGCCTGCACCCCACCCACACCCCAACCCCCCACCCCAGCCTGGTGAAAGTGAGTGATGGGGGTGGAGCCTCTGAGAAGGGGTGGGGTTGGGACAAGGCCTGGGGAAAGGGGTGGGGCATGAGTGTTTGGTTTTGTGTGATTAGAAAGTTGGCAACCCTAGCCATGGATGAAGGATGAAGATCTAGGCCTTGTCTACACTACAGACTTTTGTCACCAAAAGGCAGCTTTTGTCGACAAAACAGTGAATGCACACCCACTGCAATGTGACTTTTGGTGGCAAAAATGCCCTGTTTTGGCAACGAAATAAAACCACCCTGATGAGACATAAGGCTTTTTGCTCAAAATTTTTGTCGACAAAGTGCTAGTGTAGACACCGTGCTTAATTTTCCCCCTTTAATTCACCTCCAGGAGGTGTCCCACATTGCCCATCCTGACTGCTCTGGTCAGCAGTTTGAACTCCACTGCTCTGCAGCCAGGTAAACAACCATCCACTGCTCCTCCTTAGAAGCCCCAGAAAACTTTGAAATTCCATTTCCCTGTTGGCTTGGCGTGGAGAGGTCTCATCGTGTCTTCCCAGGTGACCTTGGCGGCTTATCACAGCAAATGCTCTCCTGCTTGGACCACTGCAGAGCTGCTGGAGCTGCTCAGCATTTGGGGAGAGGAGGCTGTGCAGTCCCAGTGGTGCTGAGCTGAAGGAATTTTGATACCTACGGGCAGATTTCTCGAGGTTTGTGCGAAAAGGGCTGTGATCGGGACATACTGCCGTGCAGAGCAAAGATAAAGGAGCTGAGGCAAGCGAACCATCACTCCAGTGCTGCACCTAAGACTTGCCAGATCTACATGGAGCTGGACGCTATCCTCGGTGGTGACTCCACCTCCACCACCAAGAGCCCCGGGGATACTTTGGCAGGCCTGGAGGTGGCAGAAAGAGGACCTAACCCAGAGGACAAAGTTGGTTTTTTTTTAGAAGTGGCGCTAGATGATGTGGAGCTCCCACAATGTCGCCCAGTGGGGCAGGCAGGCAGGTGTCTCACCACTCTAGAGGTGTCTAGCCAGTCTCAGTAGTTCCTCTCTTGTGAGCAAGAAGCAGGAGAGGAGATGCCTGGTAAGTGGCTGTGGTTTGTGTAGTGCGGAGGTGGGTTCAGGGTGTAGAAATGTAGACGGCTGGCTGTGTTTCTGCATGCTGGACATTCCCCCATGCAGCTAATCAGTATGGCAGAACAGGGTCTTGATGCACGCCAAGATCTCATGGGAATCCTCCAGAGACAACTCTAGGAAAGTTTTCCTGGAGGTACTCGGCAATCCTCTTCCTTGGCAGAGCTGCTTTGTTCCTTCTCCCATTGTAGGAAACTTTCTCGTGCCATTCGGCAATCACTTGTGCAGGGACCAAAGCGGCACACAGGCGAGCAGCATAGGGACCAGGGCAGAAGCCACAAGCATGTAGTAGATGTGCCCTTGCTTCTCTGCTTACCCTCAGCAGTGAGATGTCTGCTACAATGACCCCCGCCTGTGGAAAAGTGTAGGAGAATTTTAGAATTTTTTCTCTAGTTGGCTGTAACACAACCCCTGTGAGTGCTTTTTTCCCCATGTAGAGTGCCCCCCCGCCAGCCAACGCTCACCATGTTTAGGGTGTTCACCGAGTTGTATGCTTGCTAAGGGTCAGTGAGAAAGTGATTGTTAAGTTCACATACAGCACTGAAATATTTCAGTAAAATACACCTCTTGTAACATAACAATCATGCTTCTGTGCATTGTTCCTCGTGCTTCAGCACATGTGGCCTTGAGGAACACCCACACAACCAGCCGAGCATCTCCGCCAGGTAAGAAAGCACCCAAGATGGAGCAAAGAAGACTTGTTCTAGGAGGTACTGGACTCCTCCAATACAGAGAAAAGGCAACGCAAGGAGTGGTGGAAAGCCGAAAGGCAGGACAGAAAAGAAAATCAGGAGTTTGTTAAGGACGCTACTGAGCAGATGATTAAAGTAATGAAAGAGCAAACGCAGCTGCTGAAGTCCTTAATAACGCAGCAGACTGAGCAGATCCGTGCCTGCCCTTCCCTGCAGCACAGTCAGAACTCTTTTCCATGCCCCCCAACTCCACCCCCACAGTCCTTTCTGCTTTCTGGGACTTTCTGCCTCAACACTCCATCCCTGAGCAAACCTTTCACCCTTAGCTTCACAAAGTACAACATGCGGCCGTGACCGTGAGAAAATTATCCTCATTGAGGTCTAACTTGTTATAAAGGCATCGCCACTGCGGCTTTAATCTGCCAAAGGCACATTCCATTGTCATCTGGCACCTATTCAGCCTGTCGTTGAACCGCTCCTTACTGCTGTCCAGGTTTTCCATGTAAGGTTTCATGAGCCATGGCTGTAAGGTGTACACCTGGTCTCCCAGGATCACTATGGGGATTTCAACATCCCCCACTGTAATCTTCTGGTCTGGAAAGAAAGTCCCTGCTTGTAGCTTTCTATACAGGCCGGTGTTCCTGAAGATGCACCTTCCAGGACCACCCTGCGTTGATGTCAGTGAATCGCCCATGGTGATCCACAAGTGCCTGCAACACCACGGAGAAGTATCCCTTTCTATTGATGTACTCCGTCTCAAGGTGGTCTGGTGCCAAAATTGGAATGTGTGTGCCATCTATCACCCCTCCACAGGTAGGGAAACCCATTTCTGAAAAGCTGTCCACTATTTCATGCACATTTCCCAGAGTCAGTTTTTCATAGCAGGATGCAATTAATTGCCTTGTACACTTGCATTAACGCAGACCAACAATCGACTTCCTGACTCCAACTGATTTGCGACTGACTGGTAGCAGTCTGGAGTTGCCAGCTTCCACACAGCAATTGCCATATGCTTCTCCACTGATAGGGCAGTTCTCATTCGAGTGCTAAGGCAAGCGTCGCACACAGTTCCAGGAAGGTGAATTTCTGCATCCAAAAGTTCTGTAGCCACTGCTCATCATCCCAGATCTGCATGATGATACAATCCCACCATTCAGGGCTTGTTTCCCGAACCCAAAAGCCACAGTCCTCCGTCTGCAGCTGTTCCAGGTGTAATGGGTTATGCCCTTTAGGAAGCCACCTGATGTGCTGAGATACCACTGAGTCTACCTGTTCTCCCAGCATGGGCCATTTTAACCTGTCTTGCTGAGCCAGGCTATTAAAGCCTCCTCTTACACACACACAGCCGCAGATCAGCTCTGGGAAGACTCAGCTTAAGGGACTTGCTTCAGCACTCAGATGTCCACCTCCTTTGGAGTGCAGACCCAAAGATATATTATGAAATTCACCTCCTCCCTCAATGTGGAGGAAGATATGCACAACTTCTCGCCCTTCCCCCATTAAAAGTTACAGAAACTGGGTTATAATGATAAAACAAATTTTATTAACTACAAAAGGCAGATTTTCGGTGGTAAAAGGGGTAGCAAACAGAACAAAGCAGATTAGAATCATAGAATCATAGAATATCAGGGTTGGAAGGGACCCCTGAAGGTCATCTAGTCCAACCCCCTGCTCGAAGCAGGACCAATTCCCAGTTAAATCATCCCAGCCAGGGCTTTGTCAAGCCTGACCTTAAAAACTTCCAAGGAAGGAGATTCCACCACCTCCCTAGGCAACGCATTCCAGTGTTTCACCACCCTCTTAGTGAAAAAGTTTTTCCTAATATCCAATCTAAACCTCCCCCACTGCAACTTGAGGCCATTACTCCTCGTTCTGTCATCTGCTACCATTGAGAACAGTCTAGAGCCATCCTCTTTGGAACCCCCTTTCAGGTAGTTGAAAGCAGCTATCAAATCCCCCCTCATTCTTCTCTTCTGCAGGCTAAACAATCCCAGCTCCCTCAGCCTCTCCTCATAAGTCATGTGTTCTAGACCCCTAATCATTTTTGTTGCCCTTCGCTGGACTCCCTCCAATTTATCCACATCCTTCTTGTAGTGTGGGGCCCAAAACTGGACACAGTACTCCAGATGAGGCCTCACCAATGTTGAATAGAGGGGGACGATCACGTCCCTCGATCTGCTCGCTATGCCCCTACTTATACATCCCAAAATGCCATTGGCCTTCTTGGTAACAAGGGCACACTGCTGACTCATATCCAGCTTCTCGTCCACTGTCACCCCTAGGTCCTTTTCTGCAGAACTGCTGCCTAGCCATTCGGTCCCTAGTCTGTAGCGGTGCATTGGATTCTTCCGTCCTAAGTGCAGGACCCTGCACTTATCCTTATTGAACCTCATCAGATTTCTTTTGGCCCAATCCTCCAATTTGTCTAGGTCCTTCTGTATCCTATCCCTCCCCTCCCGCGTATCTACCACTCCTCCCAGTTTAGTATCGTCCGCAAATTTGCTGAGAGTGCAATCCACACCATCCTCCAGATCATTTATGAAGATATTGAACAAAACCGGCCCCAGGACCGACCCCTGGGGCACTCCACTTGACACCGGCTGCCAACTAGACATGGAGCCATTGATCACTACCCGTTGAGCCCGACAATCTAGCCAGCTTTCTACCCACCCTATAGTGCATTCATCCAGCCCATACTTCCTTAACTTGCTGACAAGAATACTGTGGGAGACCGTGTCAAAAGCTTTGCTAAAGTCAAGAAACAATACATCCACTGCTTTCCCTTCATCCACAGAACCAGTAATCTCATGATAAAAGGCGATTAGATTAGTCAGGCATGACCTTCCCTTGGTGAATCCATGCTGGCTGTTCCTGATCACTTTCCTCTCATGCAAGTACTTCAAGATTGATTCTTTGAGGACCTGCTCCATGATTTTTCCAGGGACTGAGGTGAGGCTGACTGGCCTGTAGTTCCCAGGATCCTCC
This sequence comes from Eretmochelys imbricata, assembly GCF_965152235.1. Classification (NCBI taxonomy): domain Eukaryota; kingdom Metazoa; phylum Chordata; order Testudines; family Cheloniidae; genus Eretmochelys; species Eretmochelys imbricata. The sequence continues at coordinate 96,769,815 of NC_135574.1, forward strand.
TTCTTCCCTTTTTTAAAGATTGGCACTACATTAGCCTTTTTCCAGTCATCCGGGACTTCCCCGGTTCGCCACGAGTTTTCAAAGATAATGGCCAATGGCTCTGCAATCACAGCCGCCAATTCCTTCAGCACTCTCGGATGCAACTCGTCCGGCCCCATGGACTTGTGCACGTCCAGCTTTTCTAAATAGTCCCTAACCACCTCTATCTCCACAGAGGGCTGGCCATCTCTTCCCCATTTTGTGATGCCCAGCGTAGCAGTCTGGGAGCTGACCTTGTTAGTGAAAACAGAGGCAAAAAAAGCATTGAGTACATTACTAAGCAAATGAAACCAAACATGCAAACTAAGCTAGTTTCACTACAGAAATTGGTTACAAATAGTATTTCTCACCCTAGATATTTTTGCCGGCAGGTTGCAGAAAGTCTTGAAAGGCTGCTGCCCTGGTCTCCCTCTTGAGACCTCAGGTATTATTACTTATAAGATAGACATCCTTCCAGCCTGGGTTCAACCCTTCTCCCCTCAGTTCAGTTTTTTTTGCTTCCAGGTTTTTTTCAGTGTCTCTTTGGGTGGGGAGGCAGAGGAGAACCCTGATGATGTCACTCCCCTGCCTTACATAGCGCTTGTGTAAGGCGGGAACCCTTTGTCTTCTAGTGGAAAACCAATGACATTCCAAAAGGGGAAGAGGGGTATTCCGTCCCAGGTGACTCAAACCCATGTCTCTGCATGACTCTGGCTGCCATTGCTTGGAGGCTGTCTCCAGCATCCACAGGAAACCTAAGATCTTTCAAAGTCCATTGTTTCTGCTAATGGCCCATTAGCCCCATCTGGCTTTTCCATTGTTGTACCTGGAGGGCTGGTTGGGGTTGACACCCAAAGTAACACATTTGAAATACAGATACATAGTTAATATTCCTAACTTCAGATATAGAAATGATACAGGCATGCAAATTGGATAATCACATTCAGTAAATCATAACTGTTCCAATGATATCTCACATGAGCCATCTTGCATAAAGTACATCTCAGTTATGTTCTATTTATATCATAAGCATATTTTCATAAGGAATATGGACATATAAGCATATTTTCACAAGGAATATGGAATGTGATGTCACACGGTGAATGACCAAAGCAATCTAAAGTTGCTTCTATCCATATCACACCACATGTCAGGTGACTGGGAGTCTTCTTCAGTTAGGAACTTTGTGATTAACTGTACTGCCATCTGCGATGCCTTCATGACAGTTATCAGAGCATAGGAGAGCAGTGCGGGATCCATCTCTTCACAGAGAGATGGCGGGTGAACAGTAAACAAGGGCCATTGAAAAATTTTGCTAAAGAAAACCAGAAGCCCATGAAATGCTGGGACAACAAACAATGAGTTTGTCTGGCTGTTCGTGTTTTTCTTTTTCTTTCAGGTTATTTAAGTTACAGGGTTAATTTGGTCAATTGGGATTCTGTGTTTGGGGACTGTTTGAGCCTTTGTTCCCTTGATCATCCTTAATCAGCCTTGTGATCACCCTCCCCATGTGTGATTAACAAGGGGGTAGGGCTGACCTAAGAGCGAAGGCCTTAAAAACCAGAGGCTAAGCGACCAAGGTGAGCTAGCGAACAGGGGAGTTTGGGGGAGGGAGAAGTAAATAAAATTGCTATGGTTAGGAAGGGCAGCATTGCCAGTGCCAACCCTGCTCCTGTCTCCTCCACCCGCACCTGTATCCAGACAAAGAACCTAACCATGGATGCATCTACCCAGATCCTGGTGTGGATTTGCAGAGACTGTGGGCTGCATTTCCCACTCTCAGAAAGCCAGGCTGGGGGCACCATCCAGTGTGAGAGGTGCTTGCTGGTGGAATCTCTCAGGAAGCAGGTGGGGGAGCTACAGGAGGAGGTGGCTAGGCTGAGGAGCATTCATGCCCACGAGGAATTCCTTGACAGTATTCATATGGAGACTTCCAAGGCTGAGGATGCTTTCTAGCTGTCATGCCACTAGGGGAGGAGGATTAGGCTCTGGTTCAGGGAGGGCACTTGCTGCTGGTTACTTCTGGCAGCAGGCAGTGCTCTACCCCTACTCCCAACCCACCCACCATGGTGATGGAGAACCGTTATGCTGCCTTGGCAATGAGTGATGAGGAATCACCCCCAAAGGTTGAAGAGGAAAAGGCATGTACCCCCAAGGCTGGGAGGATCACAGCCACCACTCCCAGGAGAATAAGTAGGATAGTGGTGGTTGGAGACTGTCTTCTGAGGGGGATGGAGGCACCCATCTGTCGCCCTGACATGGCATCCAGGGAGGTATGCTGCCTGCCAGGGACCCATATCCGAGACGTTATGGAGGGATTGTCAAGGATCATCCGGCCCTCTTACTACTACCCCATGCTCTTCATCCATCTGGGCACTAATGATACTGTGAGGTATGACTCTCAGCAGATCAGAAGTGGCTACAGGGCTCTGGGAGTAAGGGTGAGGGAGTTGGGAGCACAGGTGGTGTTCTCTTCAGTTCTTCCAGTCAAGGGTATGGTCCCAGGCAGAGACAGGTGCATACCAGAAGTGATGTCACGCTAGGAGTCTATTACAGGCCACCTAACCAGGAAGGAGAGGTGGATGAGACTTTTTTTTAAACAACTAACAAAATCATCCAAAGCACAGGACTTGGTGGTGATGGGGGATTTCAACAACCCAGACATCTGTTGGGAAAATAACACAGCAGGGCACAGATTATCCAAAAAGTTCTTGGAATGTATTGGAGACAATTTTTTATTTCAGAAAGTGGAGAAAGCTACTAGGGGAGAGGCTGTTCTAGATTTGATTTTGGCAAATAGGGAGGAACTAGTTGAGAATTTGAAAGTGGAAGGCAGCTTGGGTGAAAGTGATTATGAAATGGTAGAGTTTATAATTCTAAGGAATGGTAGAAGGGAGAACAGCACAATACAGACAATGGATTTCAAGAAGGCAGACTTTAGCAAACTCAAGGAGTTGGTAGGTAAAATCCCATGGGAAGCAAGTCTAAGGGGAAAAACAACTGTAGACAGTTGGCAGTTTTTAAGAGAGACATTATTAAGGGCACAAGAGCAAACTATCCCACTGAGCAGGAAAGATAAGAAGTATGGCAAGAGACAACCCTTGCTTAACCAGGAGATCTTCAATGATCTAAAACTCAAAAAAGAGTCCTACAAACAGTGGAGACTCAGTCAAATTACAAAGGATGAACATAAACAAATAACACAAGTATGTAGGGACAAAATTAGAAAGGCCAAGGCATAAAACGAGATCAAACTAGCTAGAGATATAAAGGGTAACAAGAAAACATTCTACAAATACATTAGAAACAAGAGGAAAATGTGAAAATGGCAGAGGTGCTTAATGACTTCTTTGTTTCGGTTTTCACCAAGAACATTGGTGGCGATTGGATGTCTAACATAGTGAATGCCAGTGAAAATGAGGTAAGATCAGAGTCTAAAATAGGGAAAGAACAAGTCTAAAATTACTTAGGTTAGGTTTCAGAGTAGCAGCCGTGTTAGTCTGTATCCGCAAAAAGAAAAGGAGGACTTGTGGCACCTTAGAGACTAACAAATTTATTTGAGCATAAGCTTTTGTGAGCTACAGCTCACTTCATCGGATGCAGTCAGTGGAAAAAAAACTGAATACATCCACTGAATGCATCCGATGAAGTGAGCTGTAGCTCACAAAAGCTTATGCTCAAATAAATTTGTTAGTCTCTAAGGTGCCACAAGTCCTCGTTTTTTTAGACAAGTTAGATGTCTTCAATCACCAGGGCCTGATGAAATGCATCCTAGAATACTCAAGGAGCTGACTGAGGAGATAAATATCTGAGCCATTAGCAATTATCTTTGAAAAGTCATGGAAGACGGGAGACATTCCAGAAGACTGGAAAAGGGAAAATATAGTGCCCATTTATAAAAAGGGAAATAAGGACAACCCGGGGAATTACAGACCAGTCAGCTTAACTTCTGTACCTGAAAAGATAATGGACCAAATAATTAAGAAATCAATTTGTAAACACCTAGAAGATAATGAGGTAATAAGTAACAGTCAGCATGGATTTGTCAAGAACAAATCATGTCAAACCAACCTGATAGCTTTCTGTGACAGGGTAACAAGCCTTGTGGATGGGGGGAAGCAAAAGATGTGGTATATCTTAACTTTAGTAAGGCTTTTGATACTATCTTGCATGACCTTCTCATAAACAAACTAGGCCAATACAACCTAGATGGAACTACTATAAGCTGGGTGCATAAATGGTTGGAAAATCATTCTCAGAGAATAGTTATCAGTGGTTCACAGTCATGCTGGAAGGCCACAATGAGTGGGGTCCCGGAGGGATCGGTTCTGGGCCTGGTTCTGTTCAATATCTTCATTAATGATTTAGATAATGGCATAGAGAGTACACTTATAAACTTTGCAGATGATACCAAGTTGGGAGGGGTTGCAAGTGCTTTGGAGGATAGGATGAAAATTCAAAATGATTTGGACAAACTGGAGAGATGGTCTGAAATAAATAGGATGAAATTCAGTAAGGACAAATGCAAAGTACTCCACTTAGGAAGGAACAATCAGTTGCACACATACAAAATGAGAAATGAATGCCTAGGAAGGAGTACTGCGGAAAGAGATTTGGGGGTCATAGTGGACCACAAGCTAAATATCAGTCAACAGTGTAACACTGTTGCAAAAAAGCGAACATCATTCTGGGATGTATTAGCAGGAGTATTGTAAGCAAGACAAGAGAAGTAATTCTTCCGCTCTACTCCATGCTGATTAGGCCTCAACTGGAGTACTGTGTCCAGTTCTGGGCAACACATTTCAGGAAGGATGTGGACAAATTGGAGAAAGTCCAGAGAAGAGCAACAAAAATGATTAAAGGCCTAGAAAACATGACCTATGAGGGAAGGTTGAAAAAATTGGGTTTGTTTAGTCTGGAGAAGAGAAGACTGAGAGGGACCATAACAGTTTTCAAGTACATAAAAGGTTTTTACAAGGAAGAGGGAGAAAAATTGTTCTTCTTAACCTCTGAGGATAGGATAAGAAGCAATGGGCTTAAATTGCAGGAAGGGAGGTTTAGGGTGGACATTAGGAAAAACTTCCTAACTGTCAGAGTGGTTAAAAGCTGGAATAAATTGCCCGGGGAGGTTGTGGAATCTCCATCATTGGGTATTTTTAAGAACAGTTTGGACAAATACCTGTTAGGGATGGTCTAGATAACATTTAGTCCTGGCTTGAGTGCAGGGGATTGGACTAGATGACCTTTCAAGATCCCTTCCAGTTCAATGATTCTATGATTCTAATGCATCATGGGACTTAGAGCCTGGTCCCAAGATGCATCATGATCCACTCCGCCTTCCCACAGGACCTAGCAGCAGAAGGTGTTGAGCTGGACTGTGGGATAAGTACCCACGGTGCATTGCTCATACTGTTGATGATAGTGCTCCAACTGTGGACGCGCTCTGCCGACAGAGGGAGTGAGTGTGAACATGCCATACTGCTTTTTATGATAACGCTTTTTGAGTGTCAACATAACTTTTGTCAGAAAAACTCGGTAGAGTAGATAAGGCCCTAGTAACAGCCTGCACAGTCTTTCTTCCCCCTGCTGCTCGTATGACTGGGGTAGCCGGCACAAGCTGAGCCACAATCTTGCTTGAAGTAGTCTTATTGAAATTAATAGGATTACTTGAGTGAGTAAGGCCAGCTGGATGTACCTTTTTTCCCCCTCAGACTGTTCTCATTAAATATCTGTTCCAGCTCCAACATCTCTGTTCGATGACTGGAAGTTGTGTCTCATTGACAGTTGACATCTAAGGACTTGACCCCTACTCAATGACTGATTATGGAGTTCATAATCAGATCCTTAACAAGGGTTATTCATTGCAAGAAGCACATTGACTTCAAAGGACATAGATCAGGCTCCTGTACAACACAGGACTTCCCAGTAGGAGGCCAACCTTCACCTGATAAAATTGGACTGAGAAAATTAGATGAGATATAGGCAATCTTACATAATCATATATAGAAAACAAATCTAGGCAGCATGTGGAAACACCTCTTTTTGCCTATAGAAAGATTGATCACACATTCACATCTGGATGTCAGTCAGTAAATAGCAGCAGCCTGTGTTGAGCTTCATTTCCTCATCTAGGAATACAACATCACAGCCACTAACAATAAAGACAAAGAGAAACAGCAAATAGGACTTGCATTAAGCAACATTGTTTTCATAAGTCGGTGTTATAGATTTAAAGAGACACCATCAAATATCTTAGTCCCATAAATGGAACCTTTTTTCACAGGAAGGTAAATCTTACACATTTCCCTGCAAGATAAGACAACACATGTATCATTTTTATTTAAAAATCACTTTTATAAAGTCTGTCTTAGAGCTGATTGGAAAAATTTCACATTTCAAAGCTTTTTGAGACAAAAGGGACAGCACAGTTGACAAAAGTTTTTTTTTTTAAAAAAAAAAATTACCCCTCTTTACCCAGCTGGGGGTGTGTGTACACATGCACACACATAGGGTATGTAATTATAGTGCTACATGTGCTATGTTTTTTTGTTCATTCACAAAATATTTTGTGACTAGCATTCTATCTCCTCCTTCGTCTGTCAGCTGCTCTCCTTGCATTTACCTGCCATATCCTGGTAGCACCACAACTCACTGGGGTGGGACATATTTTTCCAGGCCCTTTGACTAAAACTGAGTGGGGGTGGTGTAGGTTCCAGGCACCTTTTATCGATCAGGAACATTAGAGGTTACAGGGTTCTCTCTGGTTTGAGAACATCTGTGTGAAATTGCCTGTACACTAGTAGTCTTAACAGAAATAAGATTTTTCAAAATACATAGATGAAGAATTAAAAGAACAATAACAAAAAAGGTTTGCGTAACATCTCTAGAGGTACGTGTCTCATAAGATAAACGAGATAAGGCAGTTTTAGTTTCGTTACACAGAAAAACACAAGAAAACTTATTAGCTGGTATCCCTTGAAAGCAACCCTTTTCAGGAACTCTCTATTCAGCCCGGTTGCACTGGTTGCTTTCCAGAGAACATCTCTCCGCTTGCTTTGTGATTTCTCTTATCAAACCCCCTCCTCACCCCGATCCGAGACTGCTAACCCCTGCTTTCCAATCCCATTCTCTTCAGTCACTTTGTAATAGGGTAGCTGGCGCATTAAAGCAAATTGGGCCCAGTGCTCCTGTCCAGTCCAGTTGTGCCCTAGTTTGGTGTAATAAGGAGGGCGGGGCTGTCCCTGGGAATTATAAATGGGAGAGAGCAGAGCACTCAGATTCCTGAGAGTTCAGAAGAGGCGTAGAGCTGGGATGAGAACTTCAGGGAGAGGCTACTCCTGAAGTAGCAAGTGGTGAAAGTTCCCTGGTTGAGCAGTAGAGCCAGATGAGGCTGGTGAAAGCTAAAGGCAGTTTTTTAGGGGAGGAGGTGAAGGAGGTTACCTGCAAATTTCCCCAGCCCAGAGAGTCACAGCCCCAGAAAGCAGAGGGAGCTGAAGGTTGAGAGCAGCAGAGGGAGATGCCTTGTTTGCTCTCAGACCCAGAAAGCTGAAGGCTGAAGAGTGGGGAATGATGGAGGGGTGAGAACTAGGACCAAACCTGAGAATGAAGTGGCGTTGGAGTGTGCTGAGGGCTGCTGGAGCTGCACTTGGTATTGATGGACTGTTGGGAGTTGGAATTCTGGTAGAGTTGTGGAACTTCCTGTAACAAATTAACCCCACAATGGGCTATTTGTGTGCGGAGAGTCTGTGTGGGGTATTTCTGGGAACCACTGAAGGGGAAACTCAGGCAGATGTACTCTGCGCTGTGGCCTATCACTAAAGGGTGTTCTAGGAGAGGCTGCCATTTGATGATATGGTGGAGAATGTGAGTAGGCCCCTGAGAGGAGGGGAACTGAGGCGGGGGAATGTGCTGGCAGGGACACCAGGAGGCAGTTGCTTTACAGTAGAGTTTGGACTCGCTGTTTTCTTTTGGAGATGTACCTTTGGAACAATGATTAACAGCTGTCTTTCAAAGGCTTAGTGGCCTACCTCAGCTACTACCTTTCATAGGCCACCTTGGCTGGTTGAACCTAGTTTCAGTCAGGCCTCTTGTTAATCCCCCTATGCAATTTTCTTTTACCAAAAATATGGATTATGGCAGATGCCCCTTTCCCTCACCTATTATGACATTATTCAAGTCTGTATTTACAAATGATGGGCCTAGAGCCCCAAGCTTCTTCCTCCACATACCGTTGGGCCTCCTGGGAAGTGACCAGGACCAAATGCAGTCCCCAAGTTCTCTTGAACACAAGGGCTGCCCCCAATCTGCTAGGTTCACCAAGGGAGTGCAGCATAGTAGGGAAAGGGGAGGAGTAATGGAACTGGCTGGATGCATAGGTGGGATTATACAGCATGATCCTGGTCACCTGGGTGCTCTAAAATAGACTGAGCATCCACTCCAGAATAAACAAAAGGCCCAAAGAGCATACACGCTATGGAAGGGCATCATTACGTATTAATTTTATGGCACTTTCCATGCAACCACATTGGCGGGAAGAGCTGGTTGGGAAATTTCCATCAAACCAAAATATTAGCATGAAATAAAAACAATTTTCATGAAAAATGACTTCTGTTTTCTGGCCCTCTAAAGAATAGCTGGTTTCAGAGTAGCAGCCGTGTTAGTCTGTATTTGCAAAAAGAAAAGGAATACTTTTGGCACCTTAGAGACTAACAAATTTATTTGAGCATAAGCTTTTGTGAGCTCACGAAAGCTTATGCTCAAATAAATTTGTTAGTCTCTAAGGTGCCACAAGTACTCCTTTTATTTTTGTAAAGAATAGCTAGATCACAAACTCTTACTCATGCAAGTAGTCTTCAGTACAGCCAATTTTCCCATTGACTTTGGTGGAAGTAGATGTGTGAGTAATGGGTCACAAGGATTGGATGCAAAGCATTTAGAAGACAATCATATGCACACTATTTAAAGCACTATTAAGTGAATATAATTCTTGTGAAAGGTGCAGATATTTCCTATTTGCAGAACAGATCTGGCTTGGGCACTGACCGGAAAAGATTTGCTGTGCCCTGGTGGGATCACCTCAATCCCATCTTGAAGCTTCAAGCTTGAGGTAGAGAGCGACTACCTTTTGGGCTCAGATGATAGATCATTTGCCATGCCCATTCTACTCTTAGCCTCTTTACTGAGGTGGCCAACAAGTATGCCTATTAGTGCAACTGTGATGGTGGTCTTTTTGTGCTGAGGACACCACCAAAAAGCTGTCTGATGTTAATGCATTGGTTGCTGCTGACCTGGGCTGAATTTGAACTAGGGGGTGCAGGTTTAAAAAAAATTTCCATGTGCCCATTCCAGGCTTTCCAGCTGGGCAACACCATGGTCTTCTAATTAGTATGTGAGCCAATGGGATAGTATCAGCATTTAATAAATACTTTATATAAAAATATTAGCTTTTAAGAGTTGCTGCGGCCAGATTTACAGTTTAGGGAAGAAAAAGAGGAGACTGTTATTAAAATACTCTCAGAGCTTTTAAACTTCTATTCCCCAAATGAAAATCAATTATAAGGATCCTGGAAAATGTTTCAGTCCCTTTCTTGTACAATAATCTAATCCTGAAGACCGCTCTTTGATTTCCTTCTGTAATATTTTGGGTTTTTTCCTCTTCTTGTTTTATTTTACTTCTTCCCACAGCCAGCTTCAAATGACCTCAAGAACACAGGACAACTAAAAGATTGCTTAAACTTCTTAATACTTTTAATCCTTACTTATTATAATTCGATTACTGAGACAGATTTTCTCTGTGGGCCTCGTATTAAATCACTTTCAAGTTGAAACAAACCAGAAATCCTTTTAACTTAACAGAGCTAGTATTCAATACAAGCTAGTCAGCTGTAGCACAAAAACTGTAGCATGTTGCCTCATATTCTTCCTGGTTTTTAAATAAAAGGCAGACACCACTCAAACCTACATGTGAATTTACCTTCATAGTGTAATTTATTTACCATGGTTATATTTTGCAAGTATATTAAAATATTGATAGGGATAGTGGTAGTTTTTGGAGGGTTTGGTATATTTGCTAACAGTACACTGGTTTTGATTATATCTTGCCTATTGTGACAAAAGAACATGTCCCTAAAATGTTCTGCATACAGTGAACTCATTTCTGCACCAGTGAAATATATTTCCTATTCCTCTAGGACAGCAGTACTATTGAGTGCACAGCATCATGTAAAAATGATGGATTTCTTATCCATGAGGATGAAAAATGATAAAACAGCATCATCTGGAATTCAGCAATAATAGAACTTTTTGTGAAATCAGGTATTTTGTCATTGTGAAACCTAAGTGTTTCTCATGGAAAACTGTCTGAGACTGTGCATTCTGCCCATCCAGTCTCTGACTGATAACAAAAATGGGCAAACCCATCTTGCTTATCTCTGTAGCCACTCAAGTATTGCGGGCTTGAAAAGTTCAGCTCAGACTCAAACCTCACTGGGTTTCCATTCGGCTAAAGAAAGAGTGAGGGGGAAAAAAGGTCTCAAAGAGGAAAAAAGGAAAAATCAAGGGGAAAACACAAACTTAATTATTCAATTTCTGGGGAAGGGCAATGCCATAAATTACTGTGGGGGCAACGCAGGGGGAGGAGGGAATTAATCCAGTAGATTAGCAAAAATTTATCAATATGAAGGTGTGTGACCCCTTTGCCCTGCCCATTCATCCCCTTGGCTTGCCTAATGTCTGTCCACTCTTCCAGTATAGGTCCGGACTGCAGAAGGAGGATCAGCCTGCTACCATTAGCTGCAGCTCCAAAGTTCAGGCTGTATCTCAGCTGTTTAAAATCTGCTTGGAGAGAACATATTAAAAATTGACATTCTAAGTGTCTTCTCCATTTGAGGATCCTTCAAAAATATGAAAAAAAGAATCAGTGATTGATGGCATCCTGTGAGTTTTGTAATAATAAATATCAAGAACTTAATCAAGGTCCCTAAACATAAAAACAAATGGCCTTATGGTCATATGTATCCCCAGCCATAGGTGATGACAACACTAATACCAAAGATCCTGTCCTATAGTGGCATCTCTGTGGGCACGATACACTAAAGCAAGTGTGCACAATACAGCACTGGACTTAGACCCAAAACCTGTATGCTCTGTGCAAGTGGGCCTTTGTGCCTGTGCAGAGCATTATTGACTTTAATGGAACACTGTGTTGGTGCAGGGACCTGCCCAAGCTAACCTCCTTGTTGGCTTGAGGCTATAGGTATTAATGAGGTTGTCTACAGTTGCAGGAGAACCTCTGAGGACCTGAACTCAGGTCTGGGTAGGAGAAAAGCCCTTTCACCTTTAAAATGCATTATTAGAAATGGGCCCAAACCCCTTGACCTAAAACCTTTGAACTTTAGGGATGATCGAATCCAGATTCAGTCTTTAATGATATTTATATATCATCTATAAATATACACGTGTGATGATTAGGGATCTCAAACCATTTAAAAATAGTGATATATTTTAAAAAGATATTTCCATTCACATACAAGTTATATGAGCACAATAACAACAAAATCTTGACAAACTTCTTTCTTGCATTCCTGTAACTTAAAAGGAGCCAAATACATCCCTTTGAAAATTTGCAAAAGTAAAAATTGTTTCCAGGTTGAAGGCTTTTATGCCAAGTTTAATCTGCAACCTAAAACTTTAAAATAACGATTTATAATGAAAATGACAATCCCTTAAATTTAATAGCATTAGCGGGTGTTGCTGTAATTTATGCAATAGGTTTAAGTTTTGGCAGGCTTCAAGGTGTCAGTGATTGGAAAAACAGATGATGGATTAACCAGCTGACACATGTTTATAAACCCAATCTTACAGTCCTTTCCTTTGCAAAACTCCCACTAAAGTCAATGGGAATCTTAACTGGATAGAGAGGCAGAGGATTGTGCTTTATATTACATATTAGAGCAAGAGAATCTACCTTATGAATACCTTTAATTCATTGGGTTTGGTATGTGCAGGTACAAGCCAGGATATCTAATTATTTTACCAAATATTTTTATTACTGTAATATATTTCACTTGATTCCTGGGTGCTAAAATTAAATTAGAGGCCTGATTTTCCACTGTCTTGCCATTTGTGTCACCTTTCACACATACAAAAAGAGGGTGTAAAAGGTTATTAGAATGATTTGGTGGCATTTTATACCCACTTCGAACTGCTATAAGTTGTGACACTATGCAAGACAAAGAGAATCAGGCCCAGAATCTGGAGTACATGAAGGAGACTCTGAGTATGTCTACACTGCAGTATAAGCTTGAGCTGGGCTCAAGGCAAACCCCCCTTGTGTCCACACTGCAAGTATGCTAACCCACGGCTTGAACCCAGGGTTCCAGGACCTGCAGGACTGGAGGGTCTGAGCTCAGGTGAAGGTGGAACCAAGGGTCTGATCCCTATTGCTTTGCAGTGTAGTCATGGCCCCAGCTTGACTTGGGTCCTGGGAGGCAGCCAATTGTATCCCAGAATTCCTTGAGGCAACTTCCTTAGTCCTCTCTATGCCAGCAATCTGCAAAATGCACTCTATTTCAAACAGAAGCCACCACCACTTTGTGGACAGCAGAAGCTCAGGTCAGCCTTAACCCACTGTCTTCTGAACACCAATCTGCAAGCACACTATCAGACAGCCTCCAGGGTTTGCAATGGAGACTGATCCTATCAAGCCTTTTGCAAAATGAGGTGCTTCCTGATCAGGCAAGCACAACCGGATTTGGTGAATCTGTGGTGTGAGGCCAGTAAAATTGTGGACTTCAGCAAAAGCACCAGCAATGACCACACATACCAGCAAATAGCTGAAAAGATGGCAGCTCTGAAGATTTTCTGGGCAGGTGATCAATGCAGGGAGCGAAGTAACCAGCTAAAGAGCAAATACATGAAGACTCGGGATAAGAATTGCACCTCAGGCAACTCACCAACAACCTGCCCATTTTATGATGACTTTACCTAGGTCCTGGACACTGTGCCCAGCACAGAGCCAACCATGCTTCATGATGACCTGGTGAGTCATGATGGGACACTGCTGGCCCCTGAATCCAGCCTGTGGATTGATTGCAGCCAGCAGCAGGCTCCCAGCCAGGAACATGAAGTGACTCTTTTAATGTAACCAGTCCCAGAGCAGGCTGTGGATCAGCATAAACAGCAGATTCTTGGTCCCTACTCAGAAGAGTTGTTTGGAACCCATCACCCCCAAAGAACAGCCTGCTGCTGAGCCTCCAGAGAACCCGGTGGACTCAGAAGGTGCCCTAAAGCCCAGTAAGTGCATGATTCAAATTAAAAGTTTATTATTACAGTAATGGGAGGAATTTCAGCTTTAAGAAGCAATGCAAAAATGGTAAGTCTTGGCTACCAGCATTTGGCCATTAATGGCAGATTGTATCACAGCGTCTTAAGTGTCCTCCCCTGCCCCCAGGTATAGTTCAAAATTGCGACTTGGAATTTCAAATTTGCAACTTTCATACACAGCTGTAAAGGTTATTTTAACTGTTAAGTGACAAAGTTTTGCTACAGTTGTTTTTGTTTTCCTTGCAGTAGGTAGAAAGTTGCCACTCTGCAATCACTCCTCCTGGGTCTATGCAGTTGCCAGTAAAGAGTGAACTGAGCGTGTTTGTTTGGGAAACGGTGTTCTACATTTCCAAATCTAGTCCATTTCAGCTAGAGGTAATCCATTCAGGAGTGGAGTAAAGTTGCAGATTTCAGAGTTTTGCATGCAGCAGTAGTAGGGAGAGCCATGCGTAAGCTAATGCAGCATCATGTCAGTTCCCTCATGGATTCTGACCCAATCCCGACTGCTGATAGCTGCAAACATTTCCTGAAGCAGGACCTCCGGATACTTTGCAGGGAAGAGTGTGAAAACTATTTTACAGCCCTTCTCTCCCTCCGGATCGCTGACTAGTGCACTCCACTCACAAATGTGCTGTTTGGTCACTATTCATTTGAATACTTCTGCTGTGTATACTGCAGGTTTCCAGCCAGCAGCTTGGAATAACACCTCTCTGCCACTAGGGCACCATAAGAACGGTTGTGTCTTCCAAAATATGAAAGGCCTGAAATGACAGAAAAAAGCCTTTTTGCAATGAGGGTGCTATACACACCCACACGCCTCTCCCCCCCATATGGTCCCCATCCTGAAGAACAGTAGGCAGTATAGGTTGAGGTTCTGAAATAGGATAAGAAACAGAGGGTCATTGTTTATTAAGTAGCTATGTGGCGGACCCTCACACTGCCTGCTGTTCTTCAGGCACTCACCCCCTGGCTCAATGTACCATCATGGACTGTTCCAAAAGGAAGCGTTTCCAGGATGAAGTTATGGTCAATGTTCTTGAGAGGGCAGACCAGCAGGTCCAGTACCAGAGAAAGAGGGATCAAAGACTAGAACAATGGCATGTTGACAGGCGGGTGGAGAGGCTGAGGCTCGCTGCCCAGGTGTAGCAGAGTATTTCAGCAAGGGAGCTAGCACTTGCAAAGCAGTTCCTGGAACAGGAATGGTGGCTAAGGAAGGAGGACAGAGATAAATGGAGAGAACTGTTCCAGCAACTCCTGTCTATAATGATTGCAAGAGCACTGGCCCCTGCTACCTCTCCCATATCATGGCATGATAACCCATGACCCATATTATGGCTTGTCCATGAATGTAGACTCCCAAGCAGCAAAAAAACCTTTGACATCGTGAACTTTTCCTGTACAGCCAACACACTGACATTCATAAATCTGCCTCTGTGGTCCACTAGTGCCTGCAAAACAATGGAGTAGCACTCTGTGCAGTTTATGTACTCATGTGCTCCTTGAGGAGGGCAAACTATGACCATCAATAGCACTGCCATTCTCTCAAGCAAGCAATTACCTCTGGGATATCTTTAATGCCCACCACCTTGGGGTAAACCACACACCTAGCTGCCTTGGTGACCTCCCCCACCACTTTACCCACAGTTGACTTTCCAACTCCAAACTGGTTGGCAATGGACCTGTAGCAGTCTGGGATAGCCAGCCTCCAGACAGTCAGAGCAACCAGCTTCTGGACTGACTTGGTTGTGTTTCTTTACTCTGGAGGGTCAGGGCAAGCTGCTCACAAAACTTCAGA
Source organism: Eretmochelys imbricata (assembly GCF_965152235.1). Classification (NCBI taxonomy): domain Eukaryota; kingdom Metazoa; phylum Chordata; order Testudines; family Cheloniidae; genus Eretmochelys; species Eretmochelys imbricata. Next base: position 96,784,951 of record NC_135574.1, read on the forward strand.
AATGTTGCTTTGTTCATGCAAAAGTTTGGGACCCACTTTTGCTCATTCCAGGTCTGCATGATGATATGGTCCCACCAGTCTGTGCTTGTGGCCCTGCACCAGAAGTGGCAGTCTATCTAGGGGGAATCAGTAGTTATGCAGATTATACTGAGCAGCCTCTGTCAGTGAGAATCTGCCATGCTAGGGTACTCCTCTTCCTCTGCCTCCTCCTCCTGCAGATCCATCAGGAAATCCATCAGGCATGTTCGGTGGGACAGAAAACACTGCCTAAATGTCCACCAGTGCCTGGCAGATGCTCTGCCAGTTTCCTGACACAGGAGTGAAAGTGCAAGCAAGAGAAGTTCATAAAAAGTGCCTCTTCCACGTTACTAGCTTTGGTAGCTGGGAGCGTACAGACCAAATGATGCTCGGCAGACTGTGTTTGCATGCAGTTCAAACTTCCTGTAATGTGCAGGGTGGGCAGTAGAATTTTCCCACAGTGCACCATGTTCCTAGGGCTAGAGCAGCACATTATAATATCTGTATCCCATGTTATAAAAAAATAATAAGTCGGAATTTGGGGAGGACAATATTTCTAAACATAAGCAAGGTATCCCCAAACTGCTTAGCTTGGCTTACCCATAAAGGACATACAGAGCTTGCACATTACAACAGCTTCTATTACTTTTTGGAACCTAAGTCTGTAACTCACTTGCGTGTATATGTTTACCCGCTTTAACCTTGTAAATAACTCTCATTTCTTTTTCCTAGTTAATAAGCCTCTAGTTTGTTTATTACAGGATTGGCTACAAGCATTGTCTTTCATGAGAGATCTAAGGTACAATTGACCTGGGATAAGTGACTGATCCTTTAGAACTGGGAGTAACCTGAATATTGTTGGGGTTTTTTGTATGAGGGATTATCTATCACAAAGGCAGGCTTACCTGGATGGCAAAATAGTCCCCTTGGGCATTCTCATCTATCTGTTATAATGCTTGAGGAGTTCACACTTCATGGTTGGTGAAACATAATTATAGAACATACAACCAGTTTGGTGTTTGTGTCCTGGTTTGTGGCAGTCTACCCTGAGGTTGGACCCCATGTTCGTGGGCCACTCCAGACAGCGTGACAGAGACAAAGAACCATATCCTCAGCTGGTATAAATTGGTGTAGCTCCATTCATTTCAATGGGTCTATGCTGATCTACAGCTGATGAGGATCTAGACCAGTGGTGGGCAACCTGCGGCACATGGGCCGTCAGGGTAATCCGCTGGCAGGCCGCGAGACATTTTGCGGATGTTGACCGTCTGCAGGCACAGCCACCTGCAGCTCCTAGTAGCCGCGTTTCACCGTTCCCAGCCAATGGGAGCTGCAGGAAGCAGCGTGGGCCGCAGGGACGTGCTGGCCGCTGCTTCCTGCAGCTCCCATTGGCAGGAATGGCAAATTGCAGACAGTGGGAGCCACGGGCTGCAGACTGTCAATGTCAGCAAAATGTCTCGAGGCCCGCCAGCAGATTACCCTGACGTGCCACGTGTGGCCCACAGGCAGCAGGTTGCCCATCACTGATCTAGACCTTAAAGTGAAAGATTATTATTTCTTTGTTTGCAGTAGTACCTAGAAGTCCCTCCTATTGATTTCAGTGGAGCTAGGATTCCCTCTCCTCCCTCATCATTCTCCCAATCCCACAGGTTTTCAGAGGGTACTAAATTGGTGTTAATTTCAGCTCTAATTTATACACACAGCATAGACTCAAGTGTAAAGGTGATTCATTTCACAAGCACTTTTTGAATAATGGGATTTTTTCAGCTTGACTGGAAGCTGGATTTATGCTGGGCTCTTGTGCTGTAAGATCATAGTTTCTAGGAGTTTGATGTCAGAGGGGACCATTAGATCATGTAGTCTGACCTCGTGTGACACAGGCCATTGCATTTCACACATCTTTCAACAAGGCATCTAGGCTTGATTTGAAGACACCACAATATGGAGAATCCACATTTCCCTTAGTTACTTGTTCCAAAGGTTAATCACCCTCGCTGTTAAAAATTTGTGCCTAATTTCTAATTTGAAATGGTCTGGAATCAGATTCCAGCCATTAGTTCTTGTTATGCCATTCTCTGCTGGATTAAAGAGCCTTTTAGGACCAGGTATTTCCCCCCATGAAGTATTTATATAGGATAATCAAGTTACCTCCCAGTCATCTTTTTGGGAAAAGAAAACGATTTGACTCTTTAAATCTCTCACTGTAAGGCATTTTCTCCAGGCTTTGAATATTTTTTGTCACTCTTTTCTGCACCATCCCCAATTTTTCAACACCCTTTTTAGAACCCAGAACTCAGTACAGTATTCTAGTATCTATCTTACCAATGTCATATACAAGGGTAAAATCACCTGTTTGCTCCTACTCACTGTTCCCATGCTTATAAATCCCAGGATTGCATTAGCCCTGGTAGCCACAGCTTTGCACTGGGAGCTCGTGTTGACTTGCTTCTCCGCAGTGACTCTTAAATCCTTTTCAGAATCACTTGCTTTCCAGGATACAGCCCCCAACTCTGACAGTATGGCCTGTTTTCCTTGTTCCTAGACTTATAATTTTGTATTTTGCTGTATTAAAGCACATTTTGTTTGAGTGGGCCCAGGTTACCAAGTGATCCATATCGCTCTGTCTGTCTGTCCTGGTCTCATCATTATTTACCACTCTGCCAACCTGTGTCATCTGCAGATTTTATCAGCAGTGATTTTATATTTACTTCCATAACACTGATGAAAATGTCAAATAGCATCAGGCCTAGAAGTGATCCCTGCAGAACTCCACTAGATAAACCTCCGTTTGATGATGATTCCCAACTGACCACTGGTTTTTGAAATCTGTCAGCCAGTTTTTAATGCACTTAACATTGTGTTTTATTGGGATTATATAGATATAACGCTACAAGGATTTCTGTAGAAATCTCTCCAGAAACATTTGTATTATTTCAGTTTTTATAAAACTAGAAAAAGAACATTTCTTATTATGGCCAGTGTGATACTGCAATAATGTTAGAGGTCAACATTTTGTTAAGGCATCATTTACTAGTACTTTGATAGGATCTTGCCCATTAGAAGTAGAAAAGACTGGTTAACTCATCCATTCCTGCTACCTGCATGTGGATAGATATTACTCTGATACCATATGCTAATTCCTGTAGATATTTTATCTCAGTGAGTTGCTTTTAAAAGAAGTGCATATGTTATAAAGAGCAGGATGCTGTTGCTAACCTTTGCTCTTACACATGCTACACAATGTAATCATGAGCTTTTAAAGATGTACAAGTTATTCAGATATAATCCCTACTTTGACTAAATTCTACTAACAGTTTCTCATTTATGTAGAAAAACAGGGAGTTTATGGGGCTAGATAATGTAACAGTTTTATTTAAAGCTGCTGAGTTTTTATGAGACGGGACTAATAAAATCTTCATGTTTACTCGTAGAAATCTGTAAATGCCACCCTAGATTATGAATCAGAGGTGATTAGACAGAATTAACGGGCTAGTCCAAAGAAAACTTGAGACCAGAAGATGTAAGGGATACTTTTTCACACATGATTTGAATTATTGTGAAACTTTAGCTTCAGAGAGAGAAAGAGAGAGATATCTTTCTGGTAGATGCAAGATCTGGGCTAAAAGGTATAATTACTGAGTGAGCTACTGATGTTGCACCTCTTTGGGGTGTCACCTGTATTTACCCAATAGAACTTTGTGAATTGTTCACAATTACATGTGAAACTAGGTGAAATTCACTGTCAGTTTTGCTTCAAACTAGAACCCCACTCCTTATTTCTCAAAACAGTTCTCTAAGCTCTTAAATTGGTCTGTGTTCTGGCTGGAATGAACTAGGGCAAATTTATGGTTGGGCGTGAGGGAAACTACTTGGTTTCAGTATACTGAGTTTTGATTAGAGATTCTGAATTCATTCAAATTCAGAACTGAAAACTAGAGGTGCTCAAAAAACATAGTGTCAACTTTTTTTTGCAATTCCCCCTCCCCCCAAATGTGAAACCCTGAGAACTGAAATGATTTTGGAGAGGAGTTTTGACAACCTGCCCCGATTTTTTTTTTCTTTTTTGACGAAAATGAAGAATGTTCAAATTAAAATTTTATTGAGATTTTTGTCATGTGGGGAAAAATCATTTCCTCAGCAGCTCTAATCAGAGTGAAGTTCTAGAGACTGGGGTGGAGGTGAACCCGTGATGATGGAGACCAAAGATAGTAATTTACATAAAACAGAGTAAATTGAAACTTGAAGGTTCCTCGCAGGTCTGAAGTGCCCTGCTGTAACAAAATTCTAATACCATTCTTATAAACAAGGAAACAAAGTGCTGTTGGCCCATCAACATGGCAAGTTTTTAGTGAAAATGAGGTAGACATTAATCGTGTAGTTGATGGAACACATGTTTTAATTGCAGTTTGCTTTCAGCATCTGAATGGTTAGTATATTTTTACTATAGTAACTAGTGTGGCCAGAGTATCACAAAACTTGATAGATTTTAAGGCTAAAAAAGGATTATCTAGTCTTACTTCCAATATATCACAGATTATTACATTTCACCCAATGATCTCAGTATTGAGCCAATAACTTGTGTTTGACAAAAGCATAACTTGTATTTGGCTAATGTATACATTCCAAAAAACTGTCCAGTCTTGATTTGAAGACATCAAGAAATGGAGAATCCAGTACTTTCTTTGGTAGTTTGTTCAATGGCCAATCACCCTCACTGTTAAACATTTGTGCCTTATTGTTGATTTGAATTTGTCTGGCTTCAGCTTCCAGCTGGTCGTGCTTGCTATATTTTCTCTGGTAGATTAAAATGAGACTGTGAATGACAGTGTTTTTCATAATTTGCCATCCTAGTTTTCCAAGCCTTCTGGGCATTTTCTTCATTCAAGTTCCTCTTAAAAGTAGAGATCATCTTCTTGTTCAGTGTTAGTACAGCACCTAGCACAATGGGGTTCGGGTCCATGGCTTCGGCTCCTAGATGCTACAGTATGACAAATAAAAATAAAGAAATCAGTTCATAATTAAATCAAAACAGCAACATAAACTCTACCAATGCCCCAATCCTGCAAAGACTTACATATGTGTTTAACTTTACTTACTGAGAGTAGTCCTGGTGACATCAGTGGAACAACCCCCAGTGTATAAAATTAAACACTTGTATAAGTCTTTGCAGGAATTATGGGCTAGTTTGCTATGTTGCTATATCCAGCCCCATAGCTAGCAACGCCAACCACTACCATTTGTCCAGCTCTCCCACATATCCTTGTATGGATGGAATGCCCTTGCTGAATAGCTGCACTATGTTCTCCTTTAAATTGCCCTTCTTCCATGACACCTACAAGAAACTAGCCAATGATTAATGGCTACACTGAGGAGCAGTTAGGGATTCCAGTAGTTTATATTTATAGAACAATGTTAATGCAGAATATTAATTGAATGTATGTTTTTATATCTCTCCCCTACCCTTCATTTGTTGTTCTTTGATTATGAGTTCTTCAGGTCAGGGACTGTGTATAGGGAAAGCACCTAGCACATTACTAGTTGTCTGTTACCACCACCAAATAATATCAGAACAACATATGCATAATATGATGTATGTGTGAGGAATCCTAAGGTCCTGTCTGACTTATGTCCAGCTTTATAGATTAAACACCAGCTCCTTATGAGATTTCTTCTGTTTCCCTTCTCAGAAGTAGTCAAACTTTATACAAATAATTGGTGGACTTCAAACAAATACACGCTTCTCTGAACTCATGCAGACAGGAAAGACAGATATTTTCTATCTTGCCTGCGCACATATTTTCTGTGAAGCTAGAGAGACACAATTATGGCCAGAGACTAGTGGCACATGTACATACAATACATGACAAAATTTCCCTTTCACTCCAAATAGCTTTGAAAGTAATCTCAGATGGAAAATGTAAGAACAGAAAGGCAGTCTGCTCTGTACAATGTCTCCTTTAACCATTCACTGCTGCTACTGTAGTTGGGACAATCCCTAAACTACTTGATGCTGATTAGAAGAGTCTGAGTAGCTGACTGCACCACTTTACAGTTTTCCCCAGTACAGACCTTTGTGTCTTTTCGGCATTGTACATTCATCATCTGTATTAAACCTCAGATACGTTTGTGCTTATGGAACTCTCACAGGACCTGAAGGACTGGGTGGGGGTGGAATGGCTATTTCCTCCTCTATGCAGTAAGGGACACTATGTGATACAAATTCTAGATTTAACACTGAGAAAGGGGAGTGTGGGGAGAATCCATGTCTTGGTATGAAAGCAATGGGTTATATTTGTCCATTCAGTCCCTCACATGTTTTCTTTCTATGCCACATAATCTTCATCATGTTACATGAAAACACTATAATTTGTAGGGCATCTTCCAGACTCCACTGTTTCCCACCCACCCATCATGCCCTTTTTAGAAACAACCTCAAGGGGAAAATGTACTGATGTTTTCTCTTAAGTTACACAACCCCTTAATACATAGTTTGAAATGTCTTGGACAATCAGGCAGTTTTCTTATGAACACCATTTGCCTTGCGCATGTAGATTATGGGTGAGAGAGGTGCCCCAGGCTGGCACTTTTGCTAGATGCAGGATTAGATAGGCACTTTCTCTAATTCAAGTACTAATTTTAATAAAGCCTAATCACATCTTTTTAAAAATCATTGTAGTATTGATTTGCAAAGAGAAGGTAGAACACTCCTCTGCTTTCAAGTTTTTCTTTCAAAAGAGGGATGGGCAAGGCATAGGACTGGAAGTCAGGAAATCTGAGTTCTATTCCCAGCTGTCACACACTTGGACTAACCAGATAGGCCCAGATTTTGAAGTACCCACTAAGTGTGTTGGCCTCTGTTTGTAGGTGCTCATCTTGAGAAATCCAAAAATGAGGCCAAGAAGTGCTCAGGAATTGCAACTCCTATTGACTTCAGTTTTACTGGTGGATACTCAGCTCTTCTGAAATCACAGCTCAAGGTGTCTCAGTTCTGGGCACTCCAAATTAATGGACGTTTTGCAAAATTTAAGCGTTAACATCCAGTGCCTCAGTTTCCTCATCTGTAGGGATAATAACATTCACCTTTCTCAGAGGAGGCCAAATTCATTAGCATTTCTGCAGTGTTTTGAGATCCTCAAGAGGTACTATCAAAGAACAAAGTATTATTATGTAAACACTGTAGCCCTGAAGCTCTAGAGGGAAGGGAGTTCACCATTCCCATTAGTGAACAAGAGAGAGGGCAGCCCAGAGCAGCTTCTGAACTCCAGAAAGACAGAAGCTCCACAGAAGTTCTCTGCTGCCATCCATTTTTGGGCAGGGGAGGAGATAGAATGAGCCAGCCCTTACTTGCATTGTTAACTTCTATTTCAGTGTGAACATTTGGGCCATTTTGGCTAAAATTCATTGTTTTATGTGTAGGGGTAATGAAATGTTATTATCTTTATTGTGTGACTTAAAGGCAAAAGAACTGCACTTAATATGCTGTGGGTGACGGGTTACCGTAAGCAAACCTCGGTCCTGCACTGCTCTTCAGAGGAACCTGGCCACAAAAGAAAAAGGGTCTCCGACCTTCTGGCAAGGAGTTTGTCCCGGGTAGTAGGGATTTTGCTCAAGAATACCTCTGTGCTATTAGTCCCTATGCACTGAAGACTTTATAAGGTGGTACCAGCAAGGTACCTGTTTATTGAAGCTTCAGAAGGTAGCAATAGAGCTGACTGAACTCTAGTGAAGCCTCCTCTCTTCTTCCCTCCAACCAGCACCAACCAAGCTGAAATCGCTCTAGCTGGGTTAAATGGTAGAGCCTCAGGGCCAGACCAGGCAGCACTTACCCTAGGCGCAGGAGATGGACCTGTCTGAGTGTACTCCTGGACTCTGCGACTTCGCTAAGAACTGACACTGAATGGTGAATGGGACGTAGTGGAAGTGGGAGGGAGAAAGTGACTGTTGAGAGGACATTGGTTTATTGGATGTTCACACAAGTGGGTGAGGAATTGAATTAAAGGACTATTGCTGAAGTTACTGACAGGGCGGGTGTTATATTTATTATTTTAGAAGTATATTGTTTTATTGTTGCTGTGTTTTCCCAAATTTAGTGCTATTGAAAGATTTTAGGGCACATAAAGTAGCAGTGTATACTTTGGCAAGCCCATGTACCACAGTGGAGATGTTCCAGGTTGGGGCGAAATGAAAGGTTCAGACTCCAGTCCATAAGTGAAAGGTGACTATTTAATGCCAAGCAAGCACAGGTGAGGGAGTTAAAAAAAGACACATGGGCATTAATTACAAACCCATTCAAAAACTCAGCTCTAAAGTGTCAATTCAAACAACTCTGGAGAGACCCCCAGTGCAAGGCCCACAATTTTTCTATGTCCCACACTTGTCCAAGACTTCTGTACCAGATTGGGGTGGGTTAATTATCCTTTCATGAAGAAAGAGATGGAACAGATTATGCATACACAGCTGGTGGGTGTTTGTATTAAGAAGTCAGATGAGTAGCTGTGTCCTGCTAAATAGAAGAGATGGAAAGGGGTCAGGGAGGAAGCCCTGATATTCCCCATTGAGGGTGGTGCTAACAGAGCAAAGCCTCCTGACACAGTAGTGGGCTCCAGTTTTCCATTCAATTTAGTTATCAACACAGAGCTCTTAGTCGTTATGAAGCACCTCCAGCAACGGCGGGACAATGAGCAGCAAACAGCCCTGTACCATTGGTGAAACTCTCATGCATTGACAGCCTAATTCTTGACTCCCAGAATGAGAGAACTAAACTCAAGAAGCTCTGCTCCCCCAGATGTACCCACTTATTAGCCACATAGCTAAACTTGCCCACTAAACCCGCCCCCAAGTTTCCCATGATTTTTTCTTAAATCCCCACTCCCATCAAGAATGAACTCTGGACTCCCACTTTGGAAAATTTTCCTCAGACTCTCCCTCTGAAATGTTCCAATACAAGGGCAGAGCAGATGGCTAGTCACTCACTCCTCCTCTTCAGGAAATTCTAACTCCAGCCATTGTGCTCCATGTCTTTTCTCCAGAAGATAATGCTATAATAGATAAGTAAATGATATAATAGATAAGTTACCTTATAAAAATTTGAGCACCAGCTTCACCCACTGAAGCTCAAAGTGTGGAAATGTCAACAGCTCTCACTGGTCTCCTGCATAGACCCTTAAAGGTAACTTTACAGTTGTTTTTCTGCGAGGAAAATGTATTTCCTCCTCCAAAATGCAGAGCCAGTATTTTCAGGGCCTGGTGCACAACTCAGCATAACCTCAGTAATCATTACCTTTAGAGGGCACTTGTTCCTGTAGCAGCAGGATGCTGTGTCATACCACTGATGGCAATAGGATTGAGCATAATTGTGGCCTTTACACTTACCTAATTAAAACTCTGTAAGAGGATAGTAGTGCTAGTTCCTGCAAAATGAGTACATGAGCGGGCTCAGGGAGGGGGCACAATAAAGGGAGAGCCCTCGTTCTACTTGTGAGATGCAGCACCTACATTTCGTCTGTGCTTCAGGATTCTCCTTTCTCTCCAGCAGGGTGGTGTCTATAAAGCACAATCTAATTTTGTAAAAATATAACTTTCTCTGGCAGTATATTTTTCCAAAAAAAGTTACTCGTTTGTATGGCTCTGGCATTAATTTTTCAATACCCTGAGCGAATCCTGCTGCAAGCTGAATTTTGGCCCAAGATAGAATCTATTTTGTAGCCTTTAATTTAGTAAGTGATAGACAAAAAGTTCAGGCTTATTATTTGTAAATTGAAACTCTGCTCTGAACCATCCCTGGTTTTTCAGTGACAAGGTGAATTGCGACCTGAAAAACTGCTCTTTATCTTATTTCTCGTTGTTCATGATACCCAAAATTCAAAAGGCTTGGTTTGACTATTTGGCTAAATACCCTAAAGTTAACTGTTTGTTCAAATCTTATCCATGCTCTTGTGTTTGCAAAATTAGTTTGAAATTTCACAAAGGAGGCACTTTCAAATATTTTGGTTTATGTACTTCTGGTAGCCAATCCGAAGTAGCCAAATTGTTTCAAGTGAAATCTCAGGAGAGAAACTTCAGAAAATATTATGAGATATGCTGATTATATTTGGTCACCTGCTATTCTAATAAAGGAAACAGCAGCTTAAAATAAAGTTTAGAGCTGAGCAAATGGTGCAAAAAACTCTCTGTGAATATTAGTCTGAATATTTAAAGAAATTTGCTTTTGAGTATTACTAGTAAAAATATATTTTTAGAAAAATTAATTTTAAGCTTAAACATAAAATAGTACAGTGAATTTGAAATGTGTTTTCTGTGAACTCAAACTAGGAATCTAGAAAGTTGCAAGCTAGTCACTGGCATTCTACGAAGATAAAAAAGAAAAGGAGGACTTGTGGCACCTTAGAGACTAACAAATTTATTTGAGCATAAGCTTTCGTGAGCTACAGCTCACTTCATCAGATGCAGTGAGCTGTAGCTCACGAAAGCTTATGCTCAAATAAATGTGTTAGTCTCTAAGATGCCACAAGTCCTCCTTTTCTTTTTCCGAATACAGACTAACACGGCTGCTACTCTGAAACCTGTCATAAAAAATAAATTCATTCTCAGGCTATGCTGAACCTGCTTTCAGATTGTGTTTGGTTTAGCTGTGCTCTACACAACTGGGAGCATTGTAGCTACTTTGTCTACTTAATGTTGATACTGAACAATCAAACACTCTTTGCAGAAGAGAAACAAATGACTTCCATATGCACCCCAAATCCTGAAATAAATCCAACAGCTATGTTGCCTGAAATATTTTTCTTCTAACACTGAGAGAATGCTGGCCCGTTGTTAGTACGCAGCAGTTGGTTAGCTAACAATACATAGAGATCTCTGAGGTTTGAAAAGTGGATAATTCCCAGAAGTGTAATACTATCCAGCTACAGTATTTGACTCTGATATCCTATGTTATTGAATTCTACAGGCTTACTTTGTATACGTTTGATTGACAGGTTAGGCATAACAGGTCATAGATATCTATGATAAATGCTGGCAAAAGAGATGTAATGGACTTCAACTCTGGAAAGTACACTTCTCACACTAACTTTGTGTCACAGAGGTTTTGTATAGCCATCCATTGTTTATTATGGCAACACTCCCATTGTCTTCAGGAGGGCCAGAATTTCACCCAAGGGATTTAGTGATTCTAATCACTAAGGGCCCAATCCTGCTAACACTTAAGTATAGGTACCTTAGTTTACTCAAGCAAGTACTCCTGTTTAGGTCAATCATGTGGTTAAGTGTTTGCTGGATTTGGCTTCACTTTGATTTGAGAGCCAGGTCCTAGGTACAGAACAGCCAACAAGCACTAAAACAAAAATCACATGCTGGGTTGGTGCTTTTATCCTATTTTTATTTATCTGGTATTTAAAACAAGCATTCTTTAAAGTCACTAAGTGATATAAATGGTCACAAGTGCCTTGTCTTAATGTAGCTGCTGCTGAGTTGTCCAACAAGTAGAACTGGGCAAATAATGAAGTTTCAATTCACTGGCAATTTCAAAAAAATAAAACATTTGTTCTGGATCAAATGAAATGTTTTACTTCAATTTTGAGCTTTAAAAAAGATTAAGTAAATTTTGAAGGAAATTTTGAAATGAAAAGTCATTTTGAAAATCAAAACGTTTCATTTAGAAAATTCCCAAAGTGGAATCCTGTTAGGGTCTGTTCTAGGTTCAGTACTATTAAATGTTTTTATTAATGTCTTGGATAATGGAGTAGAGAGTATGCTTATAAAATTTGTGGATGACACAAAGCTCAGAGGGGCTGCAAGCACTTTGGAGGACAGGATTAGAATTCAAAAATGACTTTGCCAAAATAGAGAACTGGTCAGAAATCAACAAGATGATATCCAGTAAAGACAAATGCAAAGTGTACTACACTTCAGAGCAGTGGTTCTCAAACTTTTGTACTGGTGACCCCTTTGACTCAGCAAGCCTCTGAGTACGACCCCCCTTATAAATTAAAGCCATTTCTTTATATTTAACACTATTATAAATGCTGGAGGTGAAGCGGTGTTTGGGGTGGAGGCTGACAGTTTGTGATCCACCACGTAATAACCTCGTGACCCCCTGAGGGGTCCCGACCCCCACAGTTTGAGAACCCCTGCTTAAGAGGGAAAAATCAAATGTACAACTACAAAATGGGGAATAACTGGTGCGGTGGTAGTACTGGAGGATCTGGAGGTTATAGTGGATCACAAATTGAATATGAGCCAACAGTGTGAGGCAGCTACAAGAAAAAAAAAAAAAGGTTAATATCATTCTGGGATATATTAACAGGAGTATAAAATGTAAGACACAGGAGGTAATGGTCCCACTCTCTTTGGCACCGGTGAGGCCTCAGTTGGAGTACTGTGTCCCAGGTTTGGTGCTACACTTTAAGGAAGATGTTGGCACATTGGAGAGAGTCCATAGGAGAGCAACACAAAATGATGAAAGGTTTAGAAAACCTGACCTACAGAGGAAAGGTTTAAAAAAAAACCATGGGCATGTTTAGTCTTGAGAAAAGAAGACTGAGAGGGAGGCCTTAAGTCTTCAGATATATTAAGGGGTGTTAAGAAAATGGCGATCAATTGTTGTCTATGCTCACCCAAGGTAGGCCAAGAAGGAATGGGAGATTTAGGTTTGATATTAGGAAAAACTTTTTAATTATTTTTAGGATATTTAACTGGAATAGGTTACCAAGTGAGGTTGTACAATCCCTGTTATTGGAATTGGAGGTTTTTACAAACAAGTTGGACAAACACCAGTCAGGGCTGGTCTAGTTTTCCTTGGTCCTACCTCAGTGCAGGAGCTGGACTAAATGATGTCTCAGGGTCCCTTCCAGCCCTAGTTTCTATAACTCTGTGAAAGAAAACATTAAGAAATTTTTTTTTTGAATTTTTAAAGTTCCATTAACAAGTGATTAGGGGAGGTGGTTTAAAAAAAATTTTTTTTTGAGGGATGGGGAATATTGAAGAGAGTAATGGTCCGGTGGACTGTTTGTGAATGAGGATAGAGTGGTAGCTCTTAAAATTTACTAATTTCCTCTTAAATAACTAAGTATTTGCAATAAACAAAAAACAGTATTCAAGTATTGCGCCTCCCCATTACAGGCAGGTGCAAAGGAATAGTGCAGATACTTAAGTAACTTTATCTAAAATGGAGATATTGGACTGGTCTAATGACCCAGTGGTCACTACTATACATCAGATGATCGTGATTCCAGATCCTAGTCTTTGAATTGCAAGATTGTGAGCTTTAGAGAGGCAGCCTTCTACTCCTGAGGATAAGGGCAGAAGGACTTTCTTGTGCCACTGCATAGTGGCTTCTGTTGCTGCCTAAAAATTACAGTCTCAACCAGGAGAGTGGTTTCTATAAGGTGAGAACTTTAGGGTATCTGAGAGTAAAAGGAGGGGAGCAGTACTGTTCTGAGAGGCATAGAGAATACCTTATCCCCAAATGGATCATACAAATGTCAGCTAAAACGTACATGGGGTTTAATTCCTTTAAATTCCTATTCTGACAAGATCTATAAGATCACCATAAGGATAGAGTTTTTGGAAACTGTCCTGTAAGCCTGCAGCTATAAAAGTGGTACATAAGTCAAACAATGAATACATGGTCTAATTAATTATTGCTAGGAATTTTTCAGACTTTTAAGCTGTTATAAACCATTCTCCCTCCCTGAAAATAATTATAAACTTCTTAACTGAAGTGATTTACTCAGAAACAATAAACCTGAACCCAAATGTATACCTTACTCAAAGGAAAGCAGCTCAAGAACTTACTGTTCAAAGGGAAGATTGTGGGGGGGGAAAGGTTTTATGGAGCTAAAATAAAATAAAAGTCTGTACTTTACATTAAACCAAACCATTTTGATAAGAATCTTGGCCTGAGGCAATTTAAGCCATGAAAAATTAACTCCCCAAGCACTCCTGTCAGAGTCTAGTGATGGAAGGATCCCTGTAAATTCTTAATCTGCCTTTCTTCATGGTAGGACAATATAGTTCTATAGAAAGGAAGGTCAAGGAGCTGAACTCCCACAGTAGGTATCCAAAAAAGCAATCAAACTAAACTAGCAGGGAGTGGATTCCAACTGAACTCTGTGGTGAGGGGCTTTTCTCTTCCACCGCAGGTATCTTACAGAAGGGAAGATTCCTGGGACTAGTGGTTTAATTTCTCTGGCTACCATGCTAATCACATACGTCCCATAATTACTGTCTTTCTTTCTTTACCCCAGACTGTCATTCTTCTGTCTTTTAGCTCCATCCAACAGGCAGACAATGTGGACACAAAGGCTGTGCAAGCTGGCTAGACACCTGATGGAACTCTGTGCCTCCATGACACACTCCCCCACACCGCACTTTCTCTTTCAAATATTTAATTTGCATTCTTTCCCAGCAATAGCCAAATGTTCTGGGTCTGCTTTCCATTTTTATCTCATGAGATTATATGTCTGAACATAAAACCTGGTGAGAGCTGTGAACCAAACCAAGCCCCTGCAATGTGTGCCATAAATATGCCAATCAAGTCATGCATTTGCAGGTCATCCCAGTGTCAGTTTTACATCAAGCCCTTCCTTCATCTTGTTTACTGTGCAACAATGGATTGTTCAGAAGGCAGACCAATTGGCCTGCAACGGGAGAGAAGTGGGGAGAAGTTATAACATTGGGGATCTGAGGAAGTGGTCATGGGATTCAGGCTTCTTTAATCCCAGTAAAATGCTCTGTTTGTATAATTTCTCTGGCTACGCACATGTGTAAAGTAAAGTGAGAAGAGACTTAAGTGGTTCTATATTCTAAAAATCCAAACAGGTTGCCAAAAGGCTTCTGTATGGGTCTGTTAGGTGGCTGTCATGTTAGAAGTCTTCGTTGCCATGTTAGAGATTTGAGTTTGACTTTTGCAGTGGCAACAGCCGAGAATGCTATAGCACAGTCATTCTAGGTCTGTATCCTTCTGCAGACCAGTTCATAAGAGATCCCCACACAGACCAATTTCCAGTCTCCAGCTACACTGTTCCTGGTATGATTAATTCTGTAGACCACCAAGAAAGGTTCTGAGCACCACTGGTGGTCCCCAAGCAGGCCACAGTTTGACAACTGTTACTGTAGAGAGAGCTCTGGTTCTGAGAAGGATCATTTGTGCCACTCTGCAGTGACTGCTCTGAAATGTGTTAATGTATTTCAAAGAGTGTCCTATCCAGCACTTCTTAAACAGAGGAAAGATCCCTGTGACATGAAGCCTTGTTGACTTGGAGTTTAACTGAAGGGAACAATTGGGACCCAGATTAATGACCTGGATTCGTGCACAGAGGTGAGAGTAATTTTGTCATTTGAAAAAATAAAATGGGTCTTTTAGCTCAGCAACAATCAGGAGGGATAATATAATCAAATTATAAAAATGCTGAAGCAGATTTCTCCAGCAGCTTTTTATATTTTTCCCCTTTTTTCTGTCACTTTGGATGTTTTTCAATAAATAACACTTTAAAGTATTACTTTTTTCACGTGGAGCAGTATTTGGAGAAGTCTAGTTCTATTACTAGTTTCATAAGAGCTAAAACAGGAAAGAAAAAGCCATTGATACGGCATATGAGATTCGTAAAATTCTCACTCAGAAAGGAAACATCATAAAACTCAAAGGAGGAACATTAAATGAAGAGATGAGGCCAGACTAATTCCCTGTTTCTGAATAAGCCCATACTTTGTAACTTCAAAGTGTAACTAAAGTGGCAGAAAAGTCTTTCAGTTCATTTTTGAGAAAAGATACATGTATTCTAGGGCCCCTGAATTAGACAGCTGATTTGAAACTAATCAGCTGTGTGCTTTAGTCATGACAATATACCTTTCTTCCTGCCTGGCTTATAACAGACATGACCCTGACTTGTAAAGTTTGGGTCCGGATCTAAAATTTCCCATAGCACATGGGCGTGTGAATCCAGGATTTTGAATTCTTCTCTACATAAATGGGCAGATTGTCTGGTACTATGTGAGTGTGTAATTGTGTGTGTTTGTGGGGGGGGAGGGGGGGCAGAAGGGGCGGGAGGAAAGAGTGTGGAGCAGAACAGCCTCCTGCATCCCTGCACAAGCTCCCTTCGATTTTGGAGGGTGTTCCAGGTGCTCATCAGATTGCTTAAATATGGATGAAAACCTGTAACTCACACTACAATCGGGCAGTTTTGGATACTCAACACTTCTGGAAAGCAGGCCACTTTTATTTAGGGATGATCCAATTTTAGCAAAAGCAACGAGGAGTCCAGTGGCACCAATTTCAGCACTTGCATTTAAAAACGTTGGCCTTTGCTTTTAGAGATCAGCTAAATTGGCCCCATCTCGCATTGTGTATGGTGCTCCCATTAATTGACACATCCCCTCATTTAAATAGGCATTCAAATACAGTGGTGATGGGTCTGGTGTACAAACTTCCACAGGACAGAGAAAATAATGGAATGTTTTTCAAGATGTGATACATTTATCATTTCTTGCTGCCTTAATACTTACTAGAATTTTTTACTGATGTTAATTAAACTCTCCGTAGCTCAAAAGCTTAAAGAGTTTTCTTCTTAAGAAAACAGTCTGCTTGCCTGGAAGGTTTTCTCCAAGTTAAGTTATACCAGCTATACTATAAATCTAAATTCTTACTTGTTCCTTGGCTGGGACATGGCTCCTCAGGCCAGCTTTATGGAAAGGATTGACTGAAAAACTGGTCCAGAAATTTCAAAGAAAGCATCATTAAAATCCTCTAAACTGTAACTCATCTACTTACAAAAAACAAAAGTATCTTCTATCATTTAGCTTTATCAGCAAGCACTAGCCTTTTAAAAGTGACTGCTGAAACTGACCAGCTTTATTCATGACCTCATGGTTGATAATTTTTGCAGCTGAATTAGTGTCTTTCAGTTGGTGAGGTAGCTCTAGGGAAACAGATAAGTCTGTGTCCGGATCATTGTAAGAATTGGACTTTTGTGCATAAGTTTACTGCCCTCCAATTCCTAAATAATGGCATGCCCAAATTCCAAATATTCTGTTAAATAAAATTCTCCAGGACATGTAATAAATAGGACATGTAATAAACTCTGCTGTTCTGCTTGAACTGTGGATGGGTTCACTCATAAATACAAGAAGGTACTCAACAGTTTTTAAACAAGAAGAGGAAACGCTGCTCTGAGGAATAAGCAGCCTTGTAAGCCATGACATAAAAGTAATCTGAGTATGTAAACACAAAAGTGCAAAGAAAGGGTTAGACCTATATAAACAGAGGAAACTGGTGACCTGTGAAAGTGAGTAGGCAAAACTGACACAAAGAAGTGCACTCAGTTTACAGCTATGGGTGAATATTGAACGGTGGGCCCTATTTGGCCCAGTTGTGAACTGTTTGCAGCATGAACCTGGTGCAGGGCAAGCTCACCAAAAAAAGGAATGCTGTGGCAGTGAAGACTGCAACACTTCTTCTCCCATCCCCTGCTGGATACATAGGAATATGGAAAGTGCGAGGCAAATGTTCTATCCAGTCCAGTGGATAATTAGGGAATAACAGTCCGTAGGGATAGTTTCTTCCTAACACTATCAGCCAGCAGTTGACTTATGCCCTGGAGCATGAAGATATCTGTATGACAAAGTTGGGGATTTTTGTAGTGTTTTACATTAATAGTGTGTGTGCTCCTCAGTTTCCCTGTGTGCTGCATGTTTAACAAGGTGGTGGGAGAGGGTTTGTTGTTGCAGAGGACCAAGCTGTGACCTCGTGTAGAGGCTGGGACCCTTGGACAATGGCCTGGAGATAGGGAACCCTAACAACTGGTGACCTGGTGACTAAGAGGCCCACCCCAGCTTGGCAGCCAGCTGGTTCTAGCCAGTGGAAGGACAAAGGGCTGAGGAGAGAGGACCCTGGTGACCCGACCAACGAGTTCCATCCAGAGGGGAATAAAGGATGGAAAAGAGAGCACCCCAGTGACTTTTTACCTGGGACGGAAGACAAGGGATAGGGGACGAGATGTCGGGGAAGGTGATATAGGATGCCTCGGCTGGAAGGAGGGGGTCTCTGGGCTGGGAGAAGAGAGCAGCCAGAGCCCACCTTGAGGTTAGAGATAACTAGATGTACTGTGCTGAGGGTTGCCAGGCCTGAGGCCCTGAGAGTTTCCTGTTCTGGGTTCAGATGCTCAATAAACCCTCCTGTTTTATGCTGGGTGAGAGTTGCTCTGATCTAGAGATCAGGGTTGCATTATTCCTTCTGGGAGTGGAGATCCCGGAGGTCCAGAGCGAGTGGACTCCCTGAGGGGACCCACAGTGAGAGACAGGCATGCTAAAGGCTCAGAGAGGTGTGGTTCCATGAGGCAGAGGGGCCTACAGCTTAACCCCCGAGAGAGAGTGAACCCCCAAGAAGGGCTGTCACACTGAAGGGGGTTCCTCCCAGGGACCATACGGAGCCGAGAGAGAGCACGAGTCCTGTGAGTCCATGACAATCTTCCTTCTAAATGTTGTTATACTAATGTTACTCTGGAAGTTATCCATATAAATATCTCATCTCCTTTGAATCATGTGAAGACCTTGGCCTCAGTGATGTCTTGTGGCAGTATTTTCCTTTTATTACTGAAAAATGTGTTGCCTTTTAATTTCATTAGATGCCTCTCTGTTTTTGCATTTTGACAATGTGTAAATAATAGGAGTGAAGCTGCTCAGAGAAACTTTAGCAGAACCATATTCAATTGAAAGCAAAACACTTCATGAAATTGTGTCAATTTTATCGGCATTTTGTTTTAGAAGAAAACTGGGGGGGAAAAGTTCCAACAGCATCAAAATGCCCACTTCAAATTTCATTTTGAAACAACGTTTTGTTTTGAATTTTTTAAAATTTTGTATTATAGCTACCATAGATCCAGGCAACATAAAAATGAATCGTATAGTACAGTTATGTGCAGGCACTGAGCATCTTCAGAGGAAGCTGACAAAGTGCAGGTATTGATCAGAGAAGGACATACATTACTAAATAGATCAATAAAAAATTAAAAATGAAGTTACAACCTGGCCCACTACCCCTCTGTGAGGTCATCAGTCTGGTACAAGGGAATCCAGTTCTTTAGTTCCATGCGCTCCCAAGCCAACTGGATCTAGGTAGAGTCTAGTCATAACTAGAAATAGTTCTGCCATCCCAGACCCTGAAACTCTAGTATCTGAGAGACCTCCCAAGCCCTGCCAATTGCTTACATGTGCTCCAAGTAGGCTGTTGTGGGCACCCTGGGCTTTGAGGAAAATGTGGGAGGAGAGCAAAAAGCACAGGCTTGGCAAAGGAATTTAATGACAGAAACGTAAAGCATTCAAGAGTTACAGATCTTGGAAAATAACACAGGTCCTGAGACGCAACCTCACTTAATCTCATCTCGCCCCCTTTCTGGCTGGGCAGAGTTCATCCTGCCCTCTGTCTCTTACAAGTCCCCCTTACATTGATTTGGTGATGGTCAACTTCCCTGCATCCAGCAGAGCCCTGCTTTTATGCAGTTTGTCATGCTGACCCACCTGCAGGTCCCTGTGTAGAAAAACCATTGTTTCATGAGGGTTGGGAGTTGACCAAAACTAATGGCTCCACATTGTGGCCTTAGTCCTTCAATGAGGTGTCAAATACTATTTCTGGGCAGGGCAGCTGTCTGTGTGCAGTACAATAGATTGTATTTGGGCATGTCCAGGCTTGTTTTCACTCGCATTGCAACATAGGGTTCATAAACTGACACAGATATATCCCACTCTGTCATCATGGTAGATTGCCAAGTTATTCTTTTAATAATGAACATAGATTCTTTTAATGTCTGAATGCTAATGATGAAGGTTTTTCAAGTGCAATGTGTTTATACAGAAAAAGCCAATTAGTATTTGAAATATCTGTTTTATTTTTGTTTGTTCCAGAGAATACAGTTATTTCAGATGGGACTGAGGACATAGACTTTTTCCCAATGCAAGCAATAAAGTAGTCCACTTCCTGTACTCTCCATGAACTTTCTAACAAATGAAGCCATATATTTGATTCATTTTAAATAATTTTCATAAAGAAACAAAAAATACAAAAGGGTAAATGATTTACAGCATATATATGTTACCAAACACTTTACTTTTCACAGGATCTGCAATAAAATTATGCAACTTTAAAACTTGTCAAAACTGCAAGACTAGACAAAACAAAAACCAGACAGTATTACATAGACATAACATGTTAGGGTGGGAGTAATAATAATAAAAGATGTACACAAATAGGGGAAAAGAGAAGGAGGGGACTGATTAATGGGAAAGAAAAAAGCAGAGAGGTCAGGTGGAATGGAAGTCTGGCATTATTTGGGCTATCTCAACATTCTTTATCCAAATGTATCAAGAAATGGGGTCCAATTTTTTCAAATTAATATAATTGCTCTCTACATTGATAAACTCTGTTTTTCACTGCTAACTCAGACAGGTCCAAATCCTACCGTTCTGCTCTGGGCATAAGCCTACTCCTCCCCTTGGTAATCAGTGCAGCCCTCAAGAACCAAAATGTTAGTGGTGGAGTTCAACCTAGTGTAGTAGGTACATAACTAGGATATAATTTTCAGCTGAGGTTTGGTTGCTGAAGCCAACTACTGTTTTCACTCTTTGATCACCTCTTTCCACAGCTGCCTGGCTGTTGGACAGTCCCATAGCATGTGCCCCAGGGTTACTTTCTCTTTATTACAGTGCCAACAAGCATCAGAGGACAAAGCCCCCATCTTGCACAACTTCTGTGGTATTTAATACATTCTTTTGCTGCATCAGTCATAGTCTGAGATTCACAGAAGCATTTTTAACATTACAATATGCGTTGCCACTGGGGTTGTTTTAAGGGCTGTGATAACCTCCTTCTCACATTTTCAGAAAGAACTCCAGAACAAAGGAGTTCATCTTCATTGGTAAAGCATACACAGTGGACATGGGCCTGGGGAGTTTATGAAGCATTTCCAAGGTTCCCAATAGCTTTTGGGCCTCTGGCAGTTCTAGGGCAAACTGATACATTAAATTTATCTTCACTAGTTTTTTAATGTGTCTTGGTACTTTACTACCTAGGTATATAATAGCATCAGTTTGCCTATGGAAATTCCATTGAGGAAAAAGCCCCACTACATGACAAATGGGAGATTTCCAATATTTCGATTTGTCCCAATTTATTTTGTAACCAGATATTGTTCCAAATTTTTGTATTAGTGATAGGACAGCTGAAATAGTGGTTTCTGGTTTGGCAATGAACAAAACGGCATTGTCTGCTTATAACATCAATTAATACTCCATGGAAACAAAGTGTATGCCTTGGATAACTAGATGAGCCTGTATAAAAATTAAAAGTCTCTATCTTTAGGTAATGTACATAATTTACTATGTTCATCAGAAATGGCCATGATTCTCCATGCAGAAGTGTTTTGTTTTTAGGTGGTATGCCAATGACTTCCTGGCTTTTTCACCTGATTCCCAGAAGTCCTGCCTGAGTTGAAATAGGGCAAATTCAGCCTCTATCAAGTGCATCTTATTGAGTTCATATCTACAACTATTCAGGGATCACAGAAAATCTGGAGATGGGGCTGTCATATTTTCTCCACACTTCCACTTTTTGGCACACCCACAACTTACAATTCAACCCCTCAGATAGGACTTGAGTGTTTCTAGCAGGCTATCATGAGAAGATATTGGGGGCAGCAACAGGCCAATTTCTTTTTCAGTAACATTTTTGAAATGGGGATCTAATAAAAGTGAAGTACTAAATGTCTTTCTGCTTGGCTGTTTCTCACCTGGGTCTGGTGCTATTTGACAAGTTAAAGGGGCATGATCAGAGACATCAATTGTATTAGTAGAGGAGTCAGTTACAGAATTTACTAAGTCTCTGGAGATCAAAAAGGGTTCTATGCCAGTATAGTTTTCATCTACTAGTGAAAGTATATATAGCCCTTGCCCATTGGCTCTATAAAATGCCAGATATCACACAGTCCCAGATCTTTAATTTGCAACTCTAGAGCCATTCTAGTTTGGTTGATTTATGACTCCGAGGCTGAGCTTTGTCCACAAAAGGATCAAGCACCTCATTAAAACCTCCAGCAATCACAGTAGGTTCTCCATATAAGTTAGCCAAAAAAGTGAAAGGTTACAGGATCATCAGGGCTAGGGCCATACCTAGTAGCAACGATTAGTTCAGATGCATTTATAGTGAGCATAAGGATTAAAAATCATAGAATCATATGACTGGAAGGGACCTCAAGAGGCCACCTAGTCTAGTCCCCTGCACTCATGGCAGGACTAAGTATTATCTAGACTATCCCTGACGGTTGTTTGTCTGACCTACTCTTAAAAATCTTCAATGATGGAGATTCTATAACCTCCCAAGGCAATTTATTCCAGTGCTTAACCACCCTGACAGTTGGGAAATTTTTCCTAATGTTCAACCTAAACCACCCTTGCTTCAATTTAAGCCAATTGCTTCTTATGCTATCCTCAGAGGTTAAGGAGAACAATTTTTCTTCCTCCTCCTTGTAACAACCTTTTATGTACATGAAAACTGTTATCATGTCCCCTCTCAGTCTTCTCTTTTCCAGACTAAACAAATCCCAGTTTTTTCAATCTTCCTTCATCGGTCATGTTTTCTACACCTTTAATAATTTTTGTTGCTCTTCTCTGGACTTTCTCCAATTTTCCACATCTTTCCTGAAACATGGCTCCCAGAACTGGACACAATACTCAAATTGAGGCCTAATCAGTGCAGAATAGACTGGAATAATTACTTCTCGTGTCTTGCTTACAACATTCCTGCTAATACATTCCAGAATGATGTTCGCTTTTTTGTAGCAGTGTCACACTGTTTACTATTTAGCTTGTGGTCCACTGTGACCCCCACCCCCCTTTCTGCAGTACTCCTTCCTAGGCAGTCGTTTCCTATTTTGTATGTATGCAACTGATTGTTCCTTCCTAAGTGGAGTACTTTGCATTTGTCCTTATTGAATTTTATCCTATTTACTTCAGACCATTTCTCCAGTTTGTCCAAATCATTTTGAATTATAATCATATCCTCCAAAGCACTTGCAACCCCTCCCAGCTTGGTATCATCCGCAAACGTTATAAGTGTACTCTCTATGCCATTATCTAAATCATTAATGAAGATATTGATCAGAACCAGACCCAGAACCTATCCCTCCAGGACCCAACTCGTTATGCCCTTCCAGCATGACTGTGAACCACTGATAACTACTCTCTGTGAAGAGTTTTCCAACCAGTTATGCACCCACCTTACAGTAGCTCCATCTAGGTTGCATTTCCCTAGTTTGTTTATGAGTAGGTTATGCGAGATAGTACCAAAAGCTTTGCTAAAGTCAAGATATACTATGTATACCGCTTCCCCCAATCCACAAGGCTTGTTACCCTGTCAAAAAAAGCTATTGTCACAAGATGGTTTCCCCCCGTGGGGGTCTTCTGGGTAAACACCAGCATTGTATGTTGCCAGTGCTGTTGCAGGCATTGCAGAGCATTTTGGGAAGGGTTAAAGGTGTGAGTGTGGAGTGGAAGATTCCTTTGCAGGTTGCGAGAGGCCAAAGAGGGAGGGAAAGAGAAAGGAATGGGTTAACTCGACGATTCAGCTAGTCTTGAAGATAAGGAGCTGACTCCAGCCCAAGGACATTGCACACAGTCTGATACCTGCTAAGACAGAAGGGGGGGAGCCCACCCTGCCCCACCCTGCCAGCCGTGACAAAGGAGAGTTGTTAAGTGAAATGCAGGGGCCACAAAAAGGAGCAAGACGGCGAAGGCCAACAAGGGAAAAACATAACTGTCTGATGGCCCTGAAACTGGTGTGTTTTGGGAAAGCTGAAGAAGCCACGGAAGGCTGGTTTAGACTGGTACACAGAGCTTGGGGAACAAAGGTCCCGGAAGGAGATGCCCCCAAGAGACCCCAGGGACTTAAAAACCCTCTGGGAGTTGAGGCAAATTGGAGATCAACCACAGACCCTGGACAACCCGTGCACAGGACAGAACTCCCGTCCACCCCTCCCCCTCTTCTTCTTACATTACACCTAGGCCTGGCCAGCCTCGGGTAGTGCGTGAGTATGAAAGTGGGCTAGGGCTTGGGGGACTAATGCTTTCTTCCTTTCTTTGAATGATGTGGGGAACCCCCCTCCAGCACTCTCTGCTGTTATTTTATTATTTTATCAATAAAGCTTTAAAAACTCAGTAACTTGGTGTGCTCCATCATCTCCTCCCCAAACGGTCCTGCAGCCTCAGCCTGATCACCTGACTCCTCAGGCAGATTGGTAACAGAAATCTGTCGTGCTATCAGGTTGGTTTGACAAGATTTGTTGTTGACAAATCCGTGCTGACTGTTACTTATCTTATTATCTTCTAGAAACTGGTCGGTAATTCCCTGGGTTGTCCTTATTTCGCTTTTTATATATGAGCACTATATTTGCCCTTTTCCACTCTTCTGGCATGTCTCCCGTCTTCCATGACTTTTTAAAGATAATCGCTCATGACTCAGATATCTCCTCAGTCAGCTCCTTGAGTATTCTAGGATGTATTTCATCAGGTCCTTGTGGCTTGAAGACATCTAACTTGTCTAAGTAATTTTTAACTTGTTCTTTCCCTATTTTAGCCTCTGATCCTATTTCATTTTCACTGGCATTCACTATGTTAGACATCCAATCACCACCAACCTTCTTGGTGAAAACCGAAACAATGAACTCAGTAAGCACCTCTGCCATTTCCAAACTTTCTGTTATTGTTTTTCCCCCGTCATTGAGTAATGGGCCCACTCTGTCCTTGGTCTTCCTCTTGCTTCTAATGTATTTGTAAAATGTTTTCTTGTTACCCTTTATGTCTCTAGCTAGTTTGATCTCATTTTGTGCCTTGGCTTTTCTAATTTTGTCCCTTCATGCTTGTGTTATTTGTTTATATTCATCCTTTGTAATTTGACTTTTTTTAGGACTCTGTTTTATTTTTAGATCATTGATGATCTCCTGGTTAAGCTAGAGTGGTCTCTTGCCATACTTCCTATCTTTCCTACTCAGTGGGATTGTTTGCTCTTGTGCCCTTAATAATGTCTCTTTGAAAAACTGCCAACTGTCTTCAATAGTTTTGTCCTGAAATAGTCTGAAATGCTCAAATGCTGTCACTGCCAGTGCTTATGGAAGAGGGAGGCTACCTTTATGGGATTTGGATGAGAAGTAGCAAGATGCTGCTTTTCCTACCCAGTCATATTCTAATTTAGCAGCCTCATGTGTGGTTCCTGAAAAAGCACTACACCTGCCTTTGCTGTCTTTAGTAACGAGTACCCTTTTTTTCTTTTAATTGGAGTGTTGAGAGCTTTTACATTCCAGGAAACAAAGTTAAGATTCTGGACCATTTGGCTGTGTTAAGAGTGTGTAAGTGGTGTTGTTGTAGTGTGTGTAGCCTTACAAATGAAGGTGATGGAATGTTAGTATCATTTACTGCATTATATCCCATCCCACATAGAAAAGTCTATGGATAAAATGTCTCAAACACTTATTCCACAGAGCTCCAGGAAGAAATCCCAGCCAGCGTTTCACCCTAGCTGTGAGTTGGGGGGGGCGTGTCATAAATATAAAGGGAAGGGTAAACACCTTTAAAATCCCTCCTGGCCAGAGGAAAAATCCTTTCACCTGTAAAGGGTTAAGAAGCTAGGATAACTTCACTGGCACCTGACCAAAATGACCAATGAGGAGACAAGATACTTTCAAAAGCAGGGAGGAGGGAGAAAAACAAATGGTCTATGTCTGTCTGTGTGATGCTTTTGCCGGGGACAGAACAGGCATGGAGTCTTAGAATTTAGTAAGTAATCTAGCTAGATATGCGTTAGATTATGATTTCTTTAAATGGCTGAGAAATTAAGCTGTGCTGAATAGAATGGATATTCCTGTCTGTGTGTCTTTTTGTAACTTAAGGTTTTGCCTAGAGGGATTCTCTATGTTTTGAATCTAATTACCCTGTAAGGTAGTTACCATCCTGATTTTACAAAGGTGATTCTTTTTTTACTTTTTACTTCTATGAAAATCCTTCTTTTCAGAAACTGAATGCTTTTTCATTGTTCTTAAGATCCAAGGGTTTGGGTCTGTGGTCACCTATGCAAATTGGTGAGGATTGTTACCAAACCTTCCCCAGGAAGTGGGGTGCAAGGGTTGGGGGGATTTTGGGGGGAAAGACGTTTCCAAACAATGCTTTCCTAATAAATAAACCCAGATAAATGTTTGGTGGTAGCAGTGGAAGTCCAAGGGCAAAGGGTAAAATAGTTTGTACCTTGGGGAAGTTTTAGGTTTTCATCCAGGTCCCCACATCTGTACCCTAGAGTTCAGAGTGGGGAAGGAATCTTGACAGCTCCCACAAATTGTAAAATACCACACTGAAGAATGCACCAAACATTCCAACTGAATGAGTGACTTGGACTTGGGGTCTGAACTTATAGAAGGTGTTTGGATGGGGGAAGGACTGAAGTGGGGTGTTAAGAGCAAGAAGGGATGTGGCAACAAGGGAAAGGGGAGAGAGGGAGAATGGAGAGAAAGGAAAGCAGGAGACATAGGGAAAGGGGCAAGCAGGGGCAGGGTGAGAGGGAGGAAGTAGGTGATGATAGGGAGGGCAGAAATCACTATCAATGTAGTTCATCAACCCATGTTGGTCTTCTCTTCCACTCCTCTGGTCCTTAGAGGGTACAACTATGTTGCTCAGTTCCTGTGCAGCTTTCCATGATGTCTTGCAGGGAGGAGAACCATCTCTCATGCATCCAGCACGTGGGAAGTCAAGCTACGGGGCTTTGAGGACCCCCAGCAGTAAGTCATAGCAACACAGCAGGGTCTCCCATTTGCACAAATTTTAAAAAGTGGTATTGGAGCCCTCAAATTTCTAAAGAGCAACAGGGAGCTGCACTGTCCTCCTCTCTTTTGTGTACGTTGGTGTTGAGCTAATACAGAGGTTCATGTTGATCTGTCCAGTTACCAATGTTAATTGTTTAATTCCCCAACACAAATACAGGAGCAAAGATACTTATTAGTATACACAATTTATACAAATACACGTTATACGCAATTTAAATAAATTCTTTCCACAGTCAGTTCACACCCATGAGATCAATTTGGGATGAGGTATCCCCTTAATTCCTGCTGGGGCGCTTCGCATTCTGCCTTTTGACAATTGATATACACGTCCCAAACGTCCATTAAGTATAAACTTGGAGCAGCAAAGAGAACTCCAATAAGTAAGTAGTCTCAGTAACTGGGTAATTTCATAAGTGCAGCAAGGGCAGACATAACAAATGGGAGGTAAACTTGGTATAAAACAGAACAGGTACTCAGTTCACTGCAAGCTATTTAAGAAAACGTTCTGCTTCTTGTGGCTTTTGGAACAGATGTACTTCCTCACCAACCTCGATGTGAAACTGAGCTTGGAAACTTTATAAAATATTTGAGCCCTCGCTGCTCGGCAAGTTCCCTTGCTCTTTTAAAGGCTGATCTCTATTCAACCACATCTTTTCAAAAATCTTGAAAAACCATTATCTTGTTTTGGGTCATCCCCCAAACAGTTCATTTTCCCGTGAGCTAGCTGCATTATTCTTCTTTTACAGTAAATCTGAGAAATTTGACAATCAGTGCATAATGTTTGGTATTTCAGGCTGGCTTAGGAGCCAAGGACCTATGAACTCTCTAAATCAAATTTTTAAAATCATCCATCAGGCTGAGCACTTCTGGCAGGAGCCAGGGAACAAATTTTAGGGTGGTTGCCTTTCCTTGCTCCTTCAGGTACTCCTATAATTCTCAAATTATTGTAGCAAGATCTTTCCTTGAGGTCTGCCACTTTACATTTAAGAGAAGATATGTCTATAAAGCTTCTTTGCACCTGGGCAGAGAGCTATTGTACCTGATCTTCTATCGATGATACTCTCCCTTCTGCTTCATTCACCTTGCACTTGCAGAGAGAAAATTAATCAAGGAATAGTCAGCAGTATTGTGGCCTTGATATCTACTGTGTCTGCAGCAGCTTTCTCCATCCAGCAGGGCCATCTGTGACTGCATGCACATTGTAGTCACACCTGATACACTATTGTAATAATCTTTGTATAAAATATGCCCTGTGAGGTGTCATCTGAAAACTAATAACTCACTGGTCAATGATAGCACTGTGAAATGTATCTCTCAACATTTTGTATGTAAAGTTATGAAATCCCCCCCCATTAAAAATACATGTTTGACTCAAGTAGCACCAGTTAGGTAGAACTGGTCAAGCAAGGTAGAACTGGTCTCAGACAAAGGGATATGTCTTTACTTCAGTTTGCATATAAGCTGTTCAGAGAGTCCTCAGACAGTGAGACAGTGAAGAAAAAAGACAAAGAAAATCTGCATTTCAGCATACACCGGTGAAAAGAAACAACATGACACCTTTTCCCCACCAGACTCAATGTCTCCCTGCTCTCAGCTGGAAAGAACTTTATCTAGGGGTCACTCTCAGGAAAATGCATTTACAGTGTGACTGAACTATAAAAATGAGGGACAAAAACACTCCAGGTTCTCTCTTCCTATCCATCTCTCTTGAATCTAAGAACACCAAAGAATCCAGCTCTTTCACTTTGGGCGGGATTTGCACCTGAAGATTTGTCAGTAATGCTGTTGGGCGCATGAGAGGAAATTCTACCTTGAAACAAGCCTGGTTTGCAAAGTTTTAGTATCAGGAAGCGTTTTATCTTTATTTCTCTTGTAACTATTTCTAATGGTAATGCCTTAATACTTGTACTCAATTAAAATCCCTCTTTGTATTTAAATGAACCTACTTTTTTGTTCCTTAATCAAAATTAATCCACTGTTGTGAACTGTGTGGGTAACTCCATTTAAGGTTAGGGTGACCAGATATCCTGATTTTATAGGGACAGTCCCGATTTTTGGGTCTTTTTCTTCTATAGGCTCCTGTAAGCAGTGTCAGGATGAGCTCCACCCTGACATCTGGTGGTGAGGTGTGGCAAGTTGTGGAAAAGAACTTCAGGGGCCGATGTCATTTGCATAGGCACACCCACCACGCCTAGAATGAGACCATAGCTGCTCAAATGGTCACTTTGGCTGCTGTGGGATCCCCAGCGTCTCTGTTATTGGGGCAGGAAGAATAAATTGTTATTACCCTGATTATGGGAACTGTGCTTGGAACTGTACGTGGCCTTTTGTTATGATGGAGGGATTCACCATCAACTAAGTAGCACTCGCTAGGCAAGGGTCATGGGTTCCAAAACTGTGTGAATAGAGAGAGGCTGGGGACAAGTATTAATACTTGGTGGCATGGGCCCCTTGGTGAGGGCCTTACATGCTAATTGCACTTCCTCCTCTCTCCACTGTGGAATATCAGAGCTAATTTTGATTTCATTAGAAGTCTAGTTATAGGCTGCTGAGCTCACTTTGGGCTGACAGTGCACCAGCACTGGGGCTCCCCTACTACAAGCTGAATTCACCTAAGAGCTGAAATCACTGAGTGTTGTGTTAAGTAGTGGGGGAGCCTGAAGATATATTGTGGAGCAGTTTGCGGCACGGCTGGTGAAGCAGTTCAACGCGGAGCAGTGTGTGGATGGCAGGAGCTGCTTGTGGGTCGTGGAGCTGAGCGAAGGAGTTCGTGGGGCGGCTGGCGGAGCGGAGCGCAGCGGAGCGAAGGAGTTCGTGGGGCGGCTGGCGGAGCGGAGCGCAGCGGAGCGAAGGAGTTCGTGGGGCGGCTGGCGGAGCGGAGCGCAGCGGAGCGAAGGAGTTTGTGGGGCGGCTGGCGGAGCGGAGCGCTGCTATGGAGCTGTGGGGCGGTCAGCTTCAGATCATGTAAGGTGCCTCTTGCCCCCGTCCCATTTCCACCCAGGTTGGGAGGTAAAGCTCCGCAGATAAACTTTCGAACTCTGGGGCTGCCCTGACCAGGGACAGAGACTTTTGGGGCATTGGACTTTTGGGACCTTGGGTGATTTGGGGTTGCTGGACTCAAGAACCAAAGGGAAAAGGGCATGCCCCAATTTGCCTGGGGTGGGTTTTTTTTGCTCATGGGTTGTGTTATGAATCCTGTTGGTGGTGTTTCCCCAACATAATGCCACATTGTTTCTCTCTGTTATTAAAAGGCTTTTGCTACACTCAGGCTATGTGCTTGCGAGAGGGGAAGTATTGCCTCTTGGAGGCGCCCAGCGGGGGTGGTATATATTTGTCCCAGGTCACTGGGTGGGGGCTCGAGCCGGTTTGCATTGTGTTATTGGAATGGATCCCCTAGATATTGAACCCGGCCCTTGTTGCTGCCAACTCTGACGGGCAGAAGGGTTACACTCCTATTAACCACCACCCCTGTCCCTGATTTTTCACATTTGCTGTCTTGTCACCCTATTTAAGGTGGCACATTGTTGTATATTGTTCCCTTATAGGGACAACGGATCTTTGTTATCTGAACTGTCCCAGAAAGAGCTGGACAGTGCAATACAGAAAACACATTTCTGGGGGGTGAGGGTGGGGAAATCCAGGAACGGGAATGTGGTAACTGGGGCTGGTGGAAGCCATAGAGTGACTGGAATGGGCTGGCAAGCTGCAGCTATACACAAATACTCAGGGTGTGACTTGAATGCTGGAAGGCTGTTTGTGAGTGGCTCAGGTGGGAGACACAACAGCGAAGCATTGTGAGGCATTTCAGGCGGGGGGTGAGGGGGACACAGCCCCTCACTGATCTGGATTGTACTCAAGAATGCCATAGATATGGTACCCTCAGCAACAGCTCAGGAGGTGCGTGCGGAGGGCTCTGTTCACCTTGTTTTGTGTCGCTTGTGGAGCTCCCAGTAGACAAATCTTTCCCTGATGACATTCCAGAAATTTTGTTTGGTGGGCAGGGTCAGTCCGATGCCCTGGATTCTGGCTGAAAATGAATATTAGTGGATGGGTCAAAGGATCCTCAATTAAGGATCCTTAATTAAGGTCAAAGCTCAAGGGATCCAATCCTCCACGCCGCACAGCACCTGCTGGGATCCTCAATTAAGCCATATTAGATAGGAATTCATAAATGCTTATTATATTGTGTTCCCAAGTCGAGTTAAAGACTATGGAGAAATTTAGGGTCTATTTTTACCTGCTAACCCGTGAATACTACAAATTGCCTTGTCTTCACTAGGATTTTATCTTGTCAGTTACCATACATTAGCACACTTGAGTTCACCTTTTTTCCTAGTGAAGCTGCAGATGAAATTCTCAGAAGTCAAGAGGCCTAATTCTGCACTGCCTTGTACCTAGCATTGTCATTTGCAGTTGTGCAAAGCAAGCGTAAAATGCTGGCACATCAGAATTCAACACTCACCCTCACCGGAGGTAGCATGCTCCAAGAACAGATGTAAATTACAGTGCAAGGCAATGGAGACTTATTGTCCATTACACCTGTGCACAGTGCTTGGAAGAGTGAGTGGTGATTGGTGAATTGATGTAGCAGTATTTTTATATTTGCATTGTACAGGTGTAAATGACAATGCAAGATAAAAGGCAATGAGGTAGACACATGGTAGACCTCAACCTATTCAGACTGCATTGTGTGACATTAGCCTTTAAATAGTGTCACACAAAAGCTAAATGTGGAACATGACTCAAAACTATCAAGGAGCTACTTCACATTTTCATATGGCAGTGTAAATTCTTTAGTGTGTGTCGTTTTCTATAACTAGAGTGCTAAGCATCAACATTTCTGATGGCAATAATAAGCAACAAGGTAATACCAGGTTTGTGTGGGATGGAGGTTTAAAGAGGTTGATGCACTTTATAAATAAGGTACAGTGGAGAGGTAGGGCCAGGGTATTCATGAGATTTCTCCTTCACCCTTGCAATTCATTCTTAGAAGTACCATTCCTGAAAGGAAATTAGCAGTACTGTCCCTAAAAGTGCTGTTTTTTGGGTGCAGTGATTTTTGTGAACGATGGAAAATAGGGCAGCAGAGGAACCCCAGTTATCTGACTTCTAGGGCTAGTATCATCTTTGTATAACAAAGTTCAGGGTACCTGCATGCTGCAGTTTATCATAATGTTTCAGGTCATCTTGAATAGCAGGCTGGATCTGTTTCTTATGGAGAACATATCAGGAAAGCCAGCAGATTCCTAACTGTTTCAATCTGTTTCTCAGTAATAATAATACTATTACCAAAGTGGTGTTACTGCTCAAAATTTCATTATGTTGCATGTGATGATGGATTTAAAAGCAAAATGTTGCTATTGTCTTAAATAAAACATGGTCACATTTTTTTCAAGTTATTACAATCATTATAGAGTATACATGGAAATATTCACAATATAAACAGAGATTGGATGGCTTATAAGTGGCCATATCCCACTTATGGGCTCCTTCTGGACTTGTAAATTACTCCACCTTCCCCATTATTGAGATAGAAATCAAAATGCATGCTTAGTACAGGATATATAGTACATCTTACAAAAGAACTTTAGCAGGTATTTACTTCACATTCAATAATACAATACATATGTTACACACTGTAGAAAAAATGGGAATATTTCTTTTTTTCCCCCTAAGGTAATGCAAGGATTTGGTCATATAGTTAGTTGCTACCTGATAAAGCAAAGCATAAGAACATTAAATCAACTATAGCCGTGATACAGTATTTTTATTTGGATGCAAGTTTTTATATCTGCAATTATGGCAACAGCCTAAGTGAAGGCAAAGATCTATTGTTGTTTGTTTGTTTTGTGTGTGTGTATGTGTTTTCAACTGAAGAATGGCCACTTCTCCACTGGCCTCTTCCTTAGCTGAAGTGAAGTGAGCTGTAGCTCACGAAAGCTTATGCTCAAATAAATTGGTTAGTCTCTAAGGTGCCACAAGTACTCCTTTTCTTTTTTCCTTAGCTGTAGTTACCAGGGACAGAATGAAATTTCTGCTGAAAAAAGAATGAGCCAGGCATTTTAATCAACCCTAGTAATTGCTAGTATAAAAAGACTATGAAATCCTGGCTAATCGACTTGGGAAGGATAAAAATAAATAAAAGATCATATAAGATGGGTACTAACTACACATGCCCTGAAGAAATTGCTCAGAGAGGAAAGTATCCGAAGTATTTTACGTGTTGCTTTGTGTACCAATCTTGCAGCAACTCTTGCCTGGCTACATGCTGACTGGTGGCAGCTCCATGATGTAACATCAGTGCCCATTCCTTAATATCCAATAATATATCACTTGAAAAATAAACAGCAAGATAAATGACAGGACAGATGTTTAATGAGGCAGAGGTTAAGGAGTGTTAAACTGTGCTGGACACCATCCGACTTGCTGGTGTTAAATTATGCTGCATGCCCTAAGCTCGCTCCCTGTAAAAGGTCAATGCTCTGGGTATGTTCTTGGATGATTTATGAAATCAAAGAATGGCCCACATGCCTATCTCTCTGGGAGGTGAGCAGCTCACAGCATTGTCAACTACAGCCCCATAATAAACCAAATTTAAACATCAGTTCAAACAATCCATCTTCATCGCTCGCTCTGTTGCAAGGGCTCCTCTGTCTTGATCTCATCAGCCAGCCGTGACATGGTGTATTGTTCTTTGTATGCATCCCTGCAGCTATTCAGAGGCCTGCAATGGCCTCCCTTAAAGGCAGACTCCCTGAAAAAGGCTGTTTCTCTGGAGCTGGATAGAAAGGGACTGACTTACAGATCCTTCTCTGGCTTCCGTATTCTATCGTAAGAGGCTAGTTGTCATTAGACTGATTATAAAATTATCTGTCCTGTATTTGTGGGGACAGTCAATAACATATTGTCAATAAATAAAATACTTTCATTTGGTATTACATTTGTTTTTATTTATTTTATTTACTTTAACCAGCATGAGCCTTAGTGCAATGATGAACTAGATTCCATACATCTAAAGTCATCCTGAGACAAGTCTTGTGTGGTGTTATGGCCGGTATGGTATACCATGGTATACTATGGTAGCTAGTTTGTGCAGTATGCAGTGTAGCTGATGAAATGGACTATTGGTGGTCAGATGTTTTCCATTGGTAGAACTCTTCAGGAGCAATGAGTTCAAATGTTTATTCAAGTGCTGATGCCTCTAAGGCACTTGGATAACGGGGAGATGGTACCATTTGTGTTTGATGTAAAGGAGGCGTTAAGCTGGGGTATATCTCTGGCATGAGAGTCCATATTGTCCTATAATTTCCTGGGTCTCCTATAGATGTTGAATAGCTCCGGGGTGGGGGGAGGATTGACCAATGTAGCACGCCACAGGTGAGGTCTCCAGAGGCAGAAAAGCTATTCTTCTGTGAAGAACTCGTAGGTTTGGTCATTCATAAGTGTGGCCATTTCGATCTTTCTTCTGTGTCCTGGCCTAAACCAGACTGGAAGGGGTTCAGGACACTGATGGAGGACATATAATGTAGCTGAAGGTGGTTCTTCATTACTTGCTCATCTAGTTTGCTCAGAAATAGGAGATTAGATATGGAGAAGTAGTTTGCAAGGTCTGTTATATTAAAAAAAATGATAAATACAGGGCAGGGTATAAGGAGGTTTGATGGTTGCTGGAGTATTTTCCTCAAAGGAAATGTTGACAATATCTGTTAGCTGGGACCATGGGTCCTCCTGACTATCTTTCACCAGCCAGCAAAGGCAGGGTTCTAAGTCAGAAGTGGTGACTTGGGTTTCCTTCAGGGCTTCTAATACTGCTTTAGCACCAAGATTAGACTGAATTTTGAAAGAGAGGGAGTCATATAAATGAGCCAGTGCTTGGTGTGGGACCTCTGGTGTCCAGAGAGACCATCCATGATATAGGCTGCTGTTTTTTTGCAGTGAATGGTGCTGCATTCCAGAATTGAGGTTAACAAAGTGATTTATGATCAGAATAATTCAGTGGGATGTAACTTAGTGGCTGCTGTGGTAGAGAAGCGAGACCCACGGTACAAGGTTCTGAGAATTGCTTGTGCTGTAATCTGTTAACAATTGTTGCCAGTGGCACTCTAGTTTCCTTCCCTTCTTCCTTCCTGTTTTATCTATGGCATTTTGATTTTAATGAAGGTTGCTGGGGGTGATTAAGTGTTTTGATCAAGTTTAGGCTGAAGAAGTTAGGAAGGTAGTGGGAAGAGATCATCTAGTTTCTTTGAGGGGAAAAAAGCAAGAAGGATGAGTGTGCAGAAAAAGGATGAACAGCCCTGCAAAAGTTTTGCATAAGTCTGTACATACAGCCAACCTTTCCAAAAACTGCACAACAACTGGCATCACCTTCAAAGGTAATTATATTGGTCTTATCAGTTAAGGGTCTCACAGAAGTGAACTAAGCAACAACAGAACATTGAAAATAATGAGAGGTTGCTGCTGCTCCTGTTCTGCTTGC
Organism: Eretmochelys imbricata; assembly: GCF_965152235.1. Lineage (NCBI taxonomy): Eukaryota > Metazoa > Chordata > Testudines > Cheloniidae > Eretmochelys > Eretmochelys imbricata. The sequence continues at coordinate 96,820,294 of NC_135574.1, forward strand.
ACCATTCGTTTGTCTTTTGTTTTGATACTCCTTGGTACCATAGATGGCTCACAAGCAGCAAGAGAGGGTGTAATGTTCTTCCCCCTTCTCAGATCAGTACTTCCAGAAGTAATGACAGTTACTGGCATTTGATTTAGACTGAGGCAGGTTGCCCTACCCAAGAGGTTGAATGCTCTCAGATTTAGGGATATCTGACACCCGCTTCAACTCATTTTGGCCAATCTCCAGCTGTGAGACATTTACTTATTTTGTTTCTCTGACTCTATTTCCACTAAAAATTTAGTAGATAATGCATCATACAAAGTAAGAAGACATGAAGGAGGATTTATATTCTAATGGCCACCAAGAGGGAATCTTGCAAGTGTCAGAGGTCAAATACTTATGTCAAGACCACTTTATTCTGTAGCAATAAAAATTCAGCTCTGCACCAATAAAAAAGCCCTGTGGGGCTGCATATAGCTGAGGGTATTGCATGTATTCCCCTATGAAAAATAAGCATTTTCCTGTGCTTGGTTGCACATGGGCTTTAAGAGTCTACAAACTCTTTTGGTTTTTAATGAAAAAAGATTGGATGTAGCCAGCTGAACAATAGTAATTCTACTTGCAATCTTAGTGCTTTAAGTCTTTTCCAAAAAAATGATTTAGAGGCAGTCAACAGACTGGTGAGTCTTCCAGCTTTGGGATACAAATCATAGACATTGACACACAACAGTGGTATAGTGAACTATTATAATAGTTCCCAGTAGCGTGGCTATAGCTAAAGGGCAGTCAGCAATTTAGAGCTGTGTGAAGACGTTTTGCACACAAAGTACAATGGGTAAACTTTTGGCTTCATGCCTGTGTTATCAAACAGCAAAAAAGCTCTTTGCAAAGGGTCAGTTTCACTTGACTTGTTTTTTTTTTTTAGTTTTGTTGCCAAAAGGGAACTGTGTTTTAGTGAAAAATGTCCTTTGTAAAGGAAAAACGATGCTCGTGTGTTACAGCAGTAGGATCGAGGAGCGTAAGGGAGGGCCAGAGAGTAAATAGGACTTGCTGTGACCTGTTAGGAGAGGCACAACCTTGCCCATGTGATGAGTAGGGCACATAACTGCTTGAAGATGGAGGGAGGCTGCACCAGGATGTAGGAGCATGGGATCAGAAGACAAGCTGCTTGAAAGGCTTGAATAACCTGCCATGCAGAAAAGCTGCCTAACGTCATATATCATATACTGTGCTGGCTTCACCTAACAGGAGAGGTGGGGAATAAATATGTGTTTGTTTTGATTTAGAAAATAGTCTTTAGGAGTGACTTGCTTGATCCCAGTTGCCATCACATAACATCCCTGTGGCAACTACAGCAAATGCTCACATGCAGATGTGATTTTAGGAAAATCTGCTCTGTCATTTAATGCGATGTAGCAGCAGGAACTGAGGAGGAAAACCAGCCCCGCATGACCAGCCAGCCCTGCAGACCAAATGGAGAACCTGTATTTGAAACAATGGATGCAACTGTTGTTGTCTTTCCCATGCACCTTCATTGGAGATTATGAATTCAGGGTATATCTACACTGCAATGTAAGCCCAGGGTTCAGACTTTGCTGTGAGACCTTGAGAAATTCACTTGGGTCCCATTTCAGCAAGGTACTGAAGCATATGCTTGAACATAAGCACACAAGAAGTCGCACTGAGTTCAACTGGACTAATTAGTGTACTTAAAAATAAGCATGTGCTTTAGTACCTTGCTGAATGAGATCCCTGGTGTCTTTGTGGCTCCCTTTGTAAATTAGGATATTGTATTGTGTTTGTGTCATTGCACAGTTGCATTGCAAGACTAAACTTACTAATGCTTTGCAGTGCTGCAAAATTCAGGGGAAGGTGCTGCAGAAGGGAATAAAATATTATTAGAAACATCTTTCTGGGATCACTTTCGGCACCAGTCTCACTACTTGTATTTACAACTAATTTTATTTGCCCAAGTCCTATATTAAAGAATATGGGACACTTGTCCCATTAATTTCAACTGCTCTTTGCACAATACATAGCAGCATTGAATGGAAAGATATTGGTTAGTAAGAAGAATGTTTTCCTTTGGGCACTAGGCACTTCAGAATGATTTGTTCTGCCAGTCATTGCATATTAGCCTTAGAAAAAAAGAAATAAAATATTTAAAAGGTGTTAAAGATATTCTCCTCATCTCTTACTAATTGCATGCTGAATTCAAAAAGTTAGAAACTAAAACTGCTAGGGCTTGAGTTAGTTAATATTTCTGCAAAATAGATTAACTTAGTGCTAAGTAGGAAGATTGATCTTGTTCCAGCAGGAGCCCAGAAGACTTTTTTTTTCTTTCTCCTCTTTGAAAGATCACCCTGATAAAGTTAGTGGGGATACCATTTTCTCACTCTGGGGTGTAAAAACATTTGTTCCTGGTTCACATACCTATTCTGAATTCTAGCCAAGCCCTCCATCTTCACCCTAATCCATCACTAAAGTAACAAGGGATGAGAAAAGTTCTGGACTCTGTCCTAATTCGTGTCTCTAAAACTGATTTGGGATGAATTACTTTTTCCCATTATGGACTGTTGTATTCAGAGGTTTTATATCCCAACCATATGGGGAGCAGAAAGATGTGGCCCAACATCTCTGCCAAATTGTTTTCAAGTTATTAAATAATGGAGCCCAGAGTAACATGGCTGTTTCAATTCAACTTATATAGCCATTAGTCTTCTAAAAGCATCTCTGCAGTGGGGATTAAAACAGGAGATGGGCTGTCCAAACTACTGGGTTTCTGTTCTTGACAGCCATTGACTCACAGTGCAATCTTTGACAGGTCACTTAACCTCCCTGTGCCTGTTTTTAGATATAATAATGATGCCTACCTCAGAGGCTTTTTCTGGAGGACTAATTAGTGCTGTAAAGCACTTCAAGATCTTCATCTGAAAGATACTGTGTAAGTGCTTCTTGTTGGCATTATCACCGCAGTTCTCAAGATGAAGACCAGTATCTTGCATTTTACCCAGTATTCTATGGGGATTCCGCGTAGGGAGCAGAGTACTGGAGTGATGTAATCTCTGTGACCAATATTGCTTAGGAGACAGGCTGCTGTGCTGTGAACCAGCTGGAGGTTTACTAAGGTCAATGAACTCATTCTGCCATGCAGTGAGTTGGAATAATCCAGCCTGAAAGTCCCAAAGGTCTGTGTCGCTGTGTCCAGGACATTGTTTGACAGCAAGGGGTAGAGCCTGTTTGCCAAATCCAGATGGACAAAGATGTTTTTGCCAACTGTAGCCACAACTGCACACAAAATTAACATACCGAGTTAAATCTGTAACTTTGTGTCTTCTTCTGTGCTGCCCCACATGCTTGGGAAGAGCTCCCCATAAACATCTGCAAAGCTACCTCCCTTATTCACCTACCAGTCCCTCCTCAAAGCTCTCCTTTGCTGTGATGCCTACAAAAAACTTGATACCAGTTAGGCTGCTGGTGTACTGAGAATACTGCCTCTAATGCTGAGCAACACTGTGTCATTGTTTCCTTGTACTCCCCCAATCTGCCTATATCCTCTGTTGTCTCTTGTTTTCTACCTAGATTGTAACCCCTGGGGGCAGGGGTGGTTTTTTTGTTCTGTGTTTGAACAGTCCCTTTAACAACTTGGTCCGTGACTAGGGCTCACAGGTACTATGGCAATACAAATTAATAATAATAAATTAGTGATTAACACAGACAAATACAATAGATTAGAATAGAGCCACCCAAATCTGTTCACACTTGCTTCCCTACTCTCCCTTGGCCAACACATATATTTATGACCCAGATCATGCCTTTCCATGGAGGAAGAAAAGCTCTGAATGTCCTTTTTCAGAATTTTCTAGGTATTCTATTGTGGGGGGGGGGAAAGGGGTGGGGATTCTCTTGTGCTGCTGTGAAAGAAGCAAAGAGTACTGCAGTAAACCTTAGATTTGAGCTCATTAAAGGGATACCAGGTATCCACCTGGTAGCAATTGCTCCTCTGGACAAAGTACCCCGTCTCCTTTAAAAAGCAGAGTTCTATAGCAACTCATGAATACTATTCTATGATGTTTGGGTGGAGATGCTTCCCCACACATAAATACCTGGACCTGAGAAGAGGTTTAGGAATCTCGACTGTAAGATAACATTAATGCAAGTACCTTAGGCATTATAAGTAGATATGGGTTGGAACTAGAGCTGTCTAGGGAACAGAACTTCAGTTTTGCAAAGGATTTTGAGATCTTGAAATCTGTGTTTATTCTAATTTAGAATGGAACCCCAAAATTTTGAAATTCTCAAAAGGAAAATACCAAAAAATTCATTTCTAAATATTGAAACATTTTGTTTTGATTTTGACTTTGTAAAATTTTATTACCATAAATTATACAATATTTTTAAACAGTCATTTTGAAAGGAAAAATCAAAACATTTTGTTCCAAAAATGTCAAAACATCCCATTTTGACGTTAGTACTTTTTCACTCCTTTTTTTCTTAAACAAAAAGGCAGTGAAATGAACATGATTTCACAGAATGTTTTTATTTCCATCAAAGCTCTTCTGAACAGTTCTAGTCAGCACCATGGAATTCTCAGATTCAGGTTCATGACTAACTTTATATCCTCACCATATTAGGAGGTTCAGGTTTAAGCTCCTGGTTTTTCCCATTATAGAAAGAGGCACTAATCACAAAATGTGCATCGGGTTCGGATCCCAAACTTGCCCCAGTCTCCTACCAAATGTTTGTGGAGAGTTCAGAAAAGCTGTTCCAGTTTGGGTCATTGCTGAGTATTGCAATATTGTATTTCACAGCTTTCTATCTAGCAATCCACTGTTTTTCTGTAAAACATAAACTTGCTATGCACCATCTATGCGTCTGTGAAGTAGTTTGTTCTACTTTTGTTCAAGAAATCCATTTATCTTTTTTCATGATGGAAATCTTCAAATGCTTAGTAAAGGAGAAAAGATTAAGAGGATCTAGACAGTGGGGTGGTGAAACAGTTTAGATTTAAAAAAAGCTTGACACTTTTTTTGTAAATTTCAGGAATGTTCTGGTTTGGTTCAAAGGCCTGGTCTGGTTCAAAGGAAAAGAAAGCAGTTTTTCACTATTTCCATCCTAGCCAGTACTAAAAATTTTCTGAGCCTGTTTTTTGTAATACTTCCAGCTCGATGATGATTAGATCATTGAGATGCAAGAGAGCAATAGAATATTTTGATGCTCATCTGGGTCCAGATCCTGCTCCCTTGAACTCACATTCACTTCAGTGGAACAGGATTAGGCCTCTGGCAGGACAGCTCCTATGAACCTTTTGAAAATGACCATCTATATTGGGCCCTATCCATGCTACATTTGAAACTGTACTGCTAACAACCATACAACTTTCAGAGTAGCAGCCATGTTAGTCTGTATTCGCAAAAAGAAAAGGAGGACTTGTGGCACCTTAGAGACTAACAAATTTATTTGAGCATAAGCTTTCGTGAGCTACAGCTCACTTCATCGGATGCAGTCTGTGTTCAAACTAGTTTCACTGATGGCTGATAGCATAATCTTCTTGCCAATTGTTATAAAACCATATTATAAAGGCTACCTATAGGGTTTGTCTGTTGCTGGCTTGTATAGTTCTCTGGCAAAAATCCCTCTCCCTCCCGCCCACCTTTTCAGGGCAAATAGATTAGAACACTGCTAGTATGATTTCATTTGTGTATAGAGGGGGCTTTAGAGAGGAGGCACCTTTGACAGTCTGACTTCTCCATGCCCCACCCTAAATGTATAGCTTCATGTAACTGACACCAGCAGATTAGGGGACTGGCTGTTTTTCCTGTTTTAACACCTCTTAGTCCTGTCTAAACAATTTATTTACACAAAGCTTTAAAAACAAACAAGGATTCTTTCCTTCCAAATGAATGCCCAAGATTGATGGCAGCTGTTACTTGATCGATAGCCTGGGAAAAGGAGGTGTCACAACCAGAGACAGCTCAAGGTGCCACTTAGAAATCTAAAGTGGGGGAAACGCACATGGTACCATAGGCTATGCCTTTAAAGATTAAACCAGTTTTTCATTCAGTTCTTCAGACTTTCATTGTCATTTCCAGTTGATTTGAACAATGTTCCTGTCTTAGGTCCTGTCTTAACATTTGTCACCCAGATAAATATGATGTATGTAAAAAAAAAAAGTATAAATATACCTTATAAATCTCTACATAGGTTTGCTCATTCCCCAGGCTGTAATGACATTTATGGTTTTACAGATCTAGCTAAGATAATATGCAACCAACTTTACCTCTTTCTGTTCACAAACTGTGTGTGAGCAGATCATGGCTTTGCCAGATTTGTTTGAAATTTGCCAGGCAATTTCTGTGAGTAATTCTTCACTTGTAGATTATCTGTTAGTACCTTCAGATCAGCGGCACTGCTATGGGTACCCGCATGGCCCCACAGTATGCCAACATTTTTATGGCTGATTTAGAACAACGCTTCCTCAGCTCTCGTCCCCTAAAGCCCCTACTCTACTTGCGCTATATTGATGACATCTTCATCATCTGGACCCATGGAAAAGAAGCCCTTGAGGAATTCCACCATGATTTCAACAATTTCCATCCCACCACCAACCTCAGCCTGGTCCAGTCCACACAAGAGATACACTTCCTGGACACTACAGTGCTAATAAACAATGGTCACATAAACACCACCCTATACCGGAAACCTACTGACCGCTATTCCTACCTGCATGCCTCCAGCTTTCACCCTGACCACACCACACGATCCATCGTCTACAGCCAAGCTCTGCGATACAACCGCATTTGCTCCAACCCCTCAGACAGAGACAAACACCTACAAGATCTCTGTCAAGCTTTCTTACAACTACAATACCCACCTGCGGAAGTAAAGAAACAGATTGATAGAGCCAGAAGAGTTCCCAGAAGTTACCTACTACAGGACAGGCCTAACAAAGAAAATAACAGAACGCCACTAGCCGTCACCTTCAGCCCCCAACTAAAACCCCTCCAACGCATTATTAAGGATCTACAACCTATCCTAAAGGATGACCCAACACTCTCACAAATCTTGGGAGACAGGCCAGTCCTTGCCTACAGACAGCCCCGCAACCTGAAGCAAATACTCACCAACAACCACATACCACACAACAGAACCACTAACCCAGGAACTTATCCTTGCAACAAAGCCCGTTGCCAATTGTGCCCACATATCTATTCAGGGGACACCATCACAGGGCCTAATAACATCAGCCACACTATCAGAGGCTCGTTCACCTGCACATCCACCAATGTGATTTATGCCATCATGTGCCAGCAATGCCCCTCTGCCATGTACATTGGTCAAACTGGACAGTCTCTACGTAAAAGAATAAATGGACACAAATCAGATGTCAAGAATTATAACATTCATAAACCAGTCGGAGAACACTTCAATCTCTCTGGTCACGCAATCACAGACATGAAGGTCGCTATCTTAAAACAAAAAAACTTCAAATCCAGACTCCAGCGAGAAACTGCTGAATTGGAATTCATTTGCAAATTGGATACTATTAATTTAGGCTTAAATAGAGACTGGGAGTGGCTAAGTCATTATGCAAGGTAGCCTATTTCCTCTTGTTTTTTCCTACCCCCCCCCCGATGTTCTGGTTTAACTTGGATTTAAACTTGGAGAGTGGCCAGTTTGGATGAGCTATTACCAGCAGGAGAGTGAGTTTGTGTGTGTATGGGGGTGGGTTTTTGGAGGGGGGTGAGGGAGTGAGAGAACCTGGATTTGTGCAGGAAATGGCCTAACTTCATTATCATGCACATTGTGTAAAGAGTTGTCACTTTGGATGGGCTATCACCAGCAGGAGAGTGAATTTGTGTGGGGGGGTGGAGGGTGAGAAAACCTGGATTTGTGCTGGAAATGGCTTTTAGATAAGCTATTACCAGCAGGACAGTGGGGTGGGAGGAGGTATTGTTTCATATTCTCTGTGTATATATAGAGTCTGCTGCAGTTTCCACGGTATGCATCTGATGAAGTGAGCTGTAGCTCACGAAAGCTCATGCTCAAATAAATTCGTTAGTCTCTAAGGTGCCACAAGTACTCCTTTTCTTTCTGTTAGTATTCTGTATCTGAAATTTGAAATTTAAGCAGTGCTGGATAGTTTTAATTGGCCACACGAATAGCATGGCATGCTTCCACTTCCTGATTGGATGAGCACAGTCTCTATCAATTAGATTTCTGGTACAAATACGTTCACTTGTGAACTCAAACACTGCTTTCTGTGAACAGTCTCCAACATTACTTTAAAACGTAAGGTTTCTGCAAACACTCATATCAGTAAACTCATTAGTTAGCTTGTTCATAGCAGTTGAATGCTAAAAGGGGCATGCATTTTTTCTAAAGTTAGATATCCATGGATAACTTTTGCAATGTGTGACTAGCTCTATTGTTTCCTAAACAGGAGTTTAGTTAGAAACAGAGCTACCTTTAATGAGGCTTAGGCTCCTAGTCACTTTGGAAAATGGGGCTTTGACTTTTAAGTTACTCAAGTGCTTTGGAAAATGTTACACTAAATAGACTTATCAGTTCCCCTATCTTAAATCAACCCATGAAAACACAAATATAATAGAAATCAACTGACCTCTCTCACACAATTCCCAGGGTCTCAGACCACCATAGCTAGCCCAACCCAACACCTTAGAGGTATGGGAGGTCTTAAAGCATACACTGAAGGCTGATAAATTGAGTGGATGAAGGTTGTTTGCTACCACTAATACTACAGCAATTTTATATAAACTTATAAACACACAAACAATGTTAAAACAACATTATGTTCTTATTACGGTTGCAAAGTGAGGCACTCACAAGTTAAGAAATGCTCTAAAGTTGTGTATCTGAAGTTAGGAAGGATGAAATCATTTAAAATTTGCAGAACCAGATCTCTTTTTGTTATGGCAAAGATGTATCAAGCGTATGACCCATCAGGAGGGCTCACAGTTTCCTGTCTTGTGCATTGGCATGTGCATTTATTCTGCATTATCATAACAATTTCTCAGCAGTCCAGACAGACTTCCCTACTGCCTGTATATTGAGAGAATCTTCACTTCTAGTTTGTTTTCCACCTCCCTCTGGTCTGTGAACCATCGGGTTCTGAAAAGCTATAAAAGTGATAATTAGTGAGGGGAGACTTTCAAAGGCACAGTTGGGCATTATGTACCCAACTTCCATTTGTGCCTCTGGAGGTGTCCCCTATTATTATTATTATTATTTTATTAATTATTATTGTTATTATTATTATGCTTATCAATGGATCTGTACCATATACTATCTCTCCTCTCAAAGGCCTGATCCAAAGACCATTAAAATCATTGGGAGTCTTTCCATCAACTTTTGTGAGTTTTGGTTCAGGCATTTATTACTTCTCCCTCATCAGTAATCTAAAAAACCTGTCATAAGCACAAAATAAGTGTAAAAGGCCTGATTTTTAGACATGTGCCCAAAAAGTGTAACATCAAAAAATTATAGTATCTCAGGCTTTTCAGTATTCTACTTTATCTTCTGCTTCAGATTTTGGATATGTGGTAACACTGGGCTACATGGTTTATCTCAATCTGCATACACATCCATAGACATTACAGGCATGTGGGTACTGACATGTCAGGAACTATACCTGTCTCAATCGGCAACTGTCTCCAATGCTGGCCTTGGGCTAGAGACTTGTGGTTATTCACGTCACTACTTGTTTTGAGTACACTGAGCTAGGTATTCACTACATACAAATAATCTGAAAATAACAATTTTTGTCAGTCTTGTCAGTGTGAGGAAATTATTTTAGCCTTAGCCCAGAAATTAGATGGCTATAGAGAATAAAACACATATGGTGTAAGATAAAAGAAAGAAACTTTCTGAATGCAAGTGCTGAATTTCCTCTTCAAGAAAAAAAATCTCCCTCCAGAAGGTTTTGTTTTTTGATATAGTTCCTTCCCTATATTTAAGGACAGTGTCTAACATGGGTGGTTTGATTTTTGTTTTGTTTCCAAGCATGTGTGGGATTGAGAAGCCAAAGTCAGTATTTTTTTGCCTGGGACATTTAATCGCAAACATAAAATACTGAGGACTGAGCCAACTTTCCACTTTTTCCAAGACTTCCACACCTTAGACAGTGGCAAAGTTTGTTCAGCCTATGCAAGATTGGGGCAGAGGTTGTGAAAGGGAAGAAGTATGAAGAAATAGATTTAAAGTATACTGAAAAGAATGTTAAATAATAAAGAGCTAAATTCAAGATATAAAATGTTAACATAATTTTCTAAGTTAATGGACAGCAAAGTTCATTCCAGTAATGGCTAAACAATAGGTTAAATGTTGACTTTTATTTTACATGAGTGTAAATCCACAACAACTCTATTGACCTCAGTGGTGATATTCCTGATTTAAATAAGATCAGAATTTGCCCCTGCAGTATGTGTACTGTATTAATGTGTTTTCAGACAGAAATATATCACAGGCACATGTCTTTAAAATAGAAACACTTCAAAACGATGTGATGCAATAATCGATTCCACTTGGGAGGGTTGTAACTTTGGATACTATTTCATACATCAGTCAGATTTGTAGCTTGTATAGTTTCTTCCCAACAGTGGGATAGGATGCTAAGGATGCAGTTGAGGATATCTTCCATTGCATGCTAACAATATAACATAAGGAATAATCCTTCAGTAGCAGTGGGACAGATGGGCCATATTTTAAAAATGTCTTCAACCTAGGGGGAAATCCTGGCAAAACTGAAGATAATGGCAAAACTCACATGAACTTAAACGTAGTTAGGATTTATCCCTAGTATCCAAGGCTGAGAGCCTGCAATCTGATCCATATGGAGAGGGCACCTGTGTCTGTGCAGTAGCTCAAGGGATTCCAAAGTTACGAAGCAACGTTCTTGTGTCTGCAGTTTTAGTTGTGGGCCACTAAGTTGTTGCACATCCCAGAACTTAGATTTGCACTCACAAATAGCATGTGCACATGCCAGTTGGGATGATCCCTACCTCCTGAATCTGTGCGCACTAATGTAGTCCATGTGGTCAAATCCATGTTTGGGGATGTGCAATAATTTAGACACCCAAAAACATGAATGATTAACTCTAGACATGAAAATTTAGAAGCCACTTTTTGTAAATTTCTTTCAGTAGTTCTTATTTCTAGAATTGTGAAAGCTCAAGGAACAACCCCCTGCATCACAGACAATGCCACTTGCCACAGAGTGAATGAGCTGCTGCTGGCAGGAGGTATAGAAATGGCCTATTTACACAAACATTATCCTTTTACATGTCCACCTGATGTTTCTTTTAATATTCCAGGACCATCACATAAATAATTCAGTTGAGATCAAAGACACTGAAAAGCTATGACTGCTTGAATTTAGAATATTTGTGATTACTCCATAGAGTAAGCAATGTAAAAGTGACTTCGTGAGTAACTTTGAGGGACCCGTGATCTGCTCACAGTTCAGAAAAAGAAGCTGAACTGTTTGCTACAATTGTTCACTTAGCTTTACTTGTCCAGTAGTTCATGCACTTCCATGTACTTCTTCTCTAACGCTGGTTAAAGTGAAGGACTTTCAAAGTGGTAAGCCTTTAATGAGCTGTAATTCATACTCCTTGCATTGAAGGAGAAGTCAGATATTGTGCAGTACAAATCACTAACAATAAATAAGCACTCTTCCACTTAGGGATAAATTTGCTACCTTGTACTAAATGTTATGAAAATATCCCTTTCATAAACATTGTGTCAAGATTGTTTTAAAGAAAGTTAGCTTTCCTGGCACATACACTTTAAGTTCCATGAAGGCAAAATCCCCCTTTCTCCCCTAAATAAATAAACAGTGAAGTGTTGCATGAGACTTGTGTGGCTAAGAATGTCTGCAGCTTGACAGCAATTTTTTTTTTACCATCAAACAAGCCCTTTTTATTTCAGATAGCTTTTACTTTTTACTATTTTATGAGGAAGTCCTACTGTAATCTACTACCTAGTACAGCAAGTCATCAGATTTAGAGGAAATGCTCTTGTGTGGAGGTGCTGTGAATCTCTCTAGTCTAGAGTTCAAATAGCAGTCTATCTTGTGAGATTTCTATTACTCCCTGGTTTCTGCCAGAAAAGAACAACCTCTTTCATGGTATCTTAGTATTTCCATTTCCTAGCTTATGAGAAAACATACCAAAAAAGAAAGTTTGCTAAACTTTGATCAGTAACCTCAACAGTTATTTGGGTTCCATTTGAATCAAGCTACTTACTATATTCAGACAGGTTTCAGAGTAGCAGCCGTGTTAGTCTGTATCCGCAAAAAGAAAAGGAGGACTTGTGGCACCTTAGAGACTAACAAATTTATTTGAGCATAAGCTTTCATGAGCTTCAGCTCACTTCATCGGATGCATGTAGAGGGAAAGAGGTGTATTTTCCACTACATGCATCCGACGATGTGAGCTGTAGCTCACAAAAGCTTATGCTCAAATAAATTTGTTAGTCTCTAAGGTGCCACAAGTCCTCCTTATATTCAGATAGGTTTTCTTGCCCTCTAAATACACGGCAAATGCTATAGCTTAACTTTGGGTCCATGTCTGGAGATTTACAGCTTTTAAAAATTGCCCAGTGAAACCTTCAGCAATGGGATATTTACAGAATTACAAAACATTATCATCTCTGAAATTTGACCTTACAGCACACTAGCTCATTAGATTTCCTTTGTTTCGTGAGTAGAAAGACATTGGGGATGGACACGAGAACAGTCATACCCAGCAATCCTGCATTAAGTTTGTTTTTAAAAGGAGAGTTGCTCATATCTAGCAGGGAGGTGGCTTCTCTAAATCAAGAAAGCAGTGAGAGGAAAGAAGATATTAGTTGCTTTCAAGATGAATTCATCTTCATTTCTGGGAGAGATTTTTGACGTGACAGAAGATGGACTGGTTGAAACAGACCTGCTCAAAACATCTTTTGGGTGAAATTTTACTAGTTCTTGTTGATTAAATATTTTTAAGAAAACCCAAAGAGAAAGTATATCAGTAAACTATCACTGAGTTCTTATGGAGGAGCATAACAGGGTGACTCACCCTTTAAGCACTGGAGATCCCAGAGCTAACCTATCCTGATTACTGAATGAGCCCCACCTGAGAGAGGTCAGGTAATTTCCACTCGAAGAGCAACAGGAAGGTAAAATAAGGAATTAGTTGTGGCAGAGAAGAGTTGCAATGAGTAGGAGGCTCCTGCTAGAGATCCTGATTGGGAGATGGTTTAGGTCTAGAAGCCAGAGGGCTGAAAAAAGCTGAGCTCCAGCCAGGTAAAGCCTGTGAGTACCAGGCCCAGCTCTTGCTAAAGACCATGACTGGGAGATGGATTTGGGAGCCTGGGAGCTAGAGGGCTGAGGAAAACTGAGCTCCAGCCAAGTAAAGCTTGATAATGCTGGGCCCAGTTTAAAACTGGTATAAAGACTTTGTGTTTGTGTTGGCTGGCCAGGGGAGAGATACCATTGAGTTCTATTTCTGACAGACTTTGTTGCCATCTTGAGTGGGACTGGTGAAGGGTGGTGAAGCAAAGGGCCCAGGAAGAAGAACAGCCCAAACCTTAAAGGAGGGCTGTGGGATTCTCTTTTGCAGGAGGGAAGCGGTTTGGGTCTACAGGGCCACGGGAGACTGTGTTCAAAGTTAAATAAACTGGACCCCACCCAGAAGGGTTAATTTAAAAAAAAATACTGTGGACTGTGAGATGTTAAGGGGCCTTGCACAGGAGGGGAAGCTGAAGCGAGGTGCTATAGTGTGACTGCTGGCCATGAGGAGGTACTGAGAGGGCATCAACTCTCTTACAAGATGATCAATCCACATTTTCTTTTTGTTCTTTTCCTTCAAATACTTTAAGGGATCTCTCTGGTCTTTCCCCTTTCCCAGTGAACTGGGTTTGATATCTAGGCCCTAGAATGGTCCCTGTTCCCCACAACTTGCCTGGATGTCACAAATAAAGTTTAATATGATCCAAACACACTTCCAAATTAATGGCTTCAAGAGGCACATATAAATGCTCCAATCCTGTGAGATGCTAAGTTAACTGGCTCCGATCCAGTGATGCATGTGACTAATATCCTTAACTTTAAGCATGAGTTTAATGAGAAAGCGTATAGGCACTAGCATTACTTTGAGCCTGTACTTTTGTGGATCAGAGCTAGGGTGCTCAGCTCCTTACAGGATGGAGCCCAGGATGTGGAGCTAGTTGAAGGTTTGCAGCAGTGGGCTGATGTGGAAAGGGCAGATAGTATGAAGCAGGCCTGAAGTGAAATCACTCTGAGGACTTCAGTCAACAAAATATGGTCCCTAGCAGAGAATATACAAGATAACCTAATAAGTTTTTAACTTCTGTGATGACTGCCCCTCTGTAGTACATTTCTGCTACGGCAAATAACTTGTGCGGTTTATTTTTTCAATTTTCTTGAACCTCTACATTTATATACGGCTGTCCTTACCTAGGCTTGCAAAACTTGGATCCAGGTTTCTTGTCTTTGTTTAAAATAAAATAAAAATGAATGAACAGATCTCCACATATGAAGAGAATGCTTTGCAATTTGAAGTAACAGGTTGGTCAGTACCTGCTCTGTCACTTATTGGTTAGAAATCATAAAGAGGCTCTGAATAGCTGTTTATGTTGTCAGTGGCATCCATAGAAAATGGATGACCTTTAGAATTAGAAAATTGTATTGTTGGAATTTTTGACATGCTTGATAAAGTTACACTTAAGATAGGTAAGGGAGTGCTGCATTTTCGTTGTCTGATAATAGAAAAGTGTTCCACAAGGCAGCACTGATCCTTTCTAGTACTTCAGTTACTTTTCCAGAGCTTTGGAGAATTAGCTTCGTTTTTTCCTGACTTTTTAAAAATATGATTTGAAGGTACAGTATTCTAATGGACTGAGTGGGTTTACTATGTTAATTCTTCATTTGCATTGTTGGTTAGTAATGCTCCACCTCTAAAACTGGTCTTCCCTCCTTCCTGCCCACTTTAGTAGCACTTGAGAAGTTAGAATTTCCTCCTCACCTCTTTTGTATACCTCAGACTAGTCTTTCTATTCCTTTATACATTGAGTCCTTCCATATTCTGCATAACTCATGTTTTGAAACTCCTCTCAGACTCCCACAGCCAAAAATAAAATGGTAAACCATAGATGAACTTCTGCTTCAGATATGTCATCAACACACCACAATGATGGGAGGCCTATAAATATTAAAAATTTAATAGCACTAATTTAAAAAACTTGTTCAATTCTTTTAAATTTTCCTGGGATAGATTCTACCCATTCTGCATTAAATAAAGCCACCTTTTAAAATTAAGATTTACCATGGTTAAAGAAATATTGAGCATAACCACTGGGTATCTTTGATTAGTCAGACCAAACACAATTTCTGAGCTTCAAGTCTTCAAAGCCTGTTTGAATTGCAGGTCAGTTACTTTAACTATCAGCAGCTGCTGCAGTCTTATCTGAAGTACCACTGAAAAGCAGTATGTCCGGGTGGATATCATCAGCTACTGCTGATTATTCATGTAGCTTCATATGGACCCTTCTAGTCAACACGCAATATACTGTATCTGTTTTTATTTTGGACTGATAAACAAATTTTCGGAGTGCTGGTGTTAGTCAGGTAGCACCCATTCAGAATCAGGGGGGTGGAAGCATTGTGCTGAATGCTGTATAAACACAAATGGAGCCCTGGAGAGAGTTTAGTATCTCAGCTCTTAAGGGAACGAGCATGAAGTGTGACATGCAAATAAGACATGATATCTCCATTTTCCACAAAAGTTCTACCTAAAACTATTTCTGATTTAGTGACAAGAAAATTCCATTCACTGGATTTCAGATGCCTTTAGGACAAGATTCCAAGAAAAAACTACGTATATGTTTTAAGGTTTTCTGTTTGTTTTGTTTTGTTTTTTTTTAATTTGTGGGGGAAAAGTTAGAAACTATAGTTTTACCACCATATATACAGGATATGGTTGCAATGAGATACACGTGCTGCCCCTGGCTCAGGCACAATGTACAGTCTTTCTGGAAAGTGTGACTGCTGAAATTTCTTCTCTAGGAATTAATTTTTTTTTTTTGGTAACATTATTTGTGTTCAATGGCCTTAGAAACTTAGGGCCAGATCACTGTTTTCCTCAGAAAAACCTGTTGAGGGGACTGAGGGAGGAAATCACAGAACAGTCCCCTTGTGGTGTTTCTAACTGATCATTTTGTCAGAGGAGACATGGGTTCCTGGCTCTTAATGGAACAGGCAGGAGGGTTCACAGTCCAGTAACTGAGAATTCCCTAAAAGCCGGGGTGATGGGTGGGGTGGGGGAGTGTGTGGATATGGTCACTATATGTTCCAATGTAAGACCTTGGAGTGCAATGTGAAAAAAGTACAGCCTGAGGCAGAATTTCCTTTTTCAGCAGATTCCCTGCTGGTTGACAGGGCAGATGTGTACTGTGCAGCCCACCCGTTTTCTCTTCCCTCATCCTTGTTCTTCCTCCTGTCTCAGTTCACCCAGATCCATGATCCCACAAATGCTCTTCACAGGTTCCAGAGAGGGGGCAGGGAAGAGTGCTGCATAGGTAGCTGCCTTCCCCCAAACTCACTTCTGCAAAAGCAGGGTGCCTTTCTGTCTGCATGGACCTCCACACACAATAATCTGGGTTTTCATTTTCAGTACCATTACACACTGAAAAGATCTGGAGTAAGGACTTGATCCTGTGCTCATTGAAGTCAGTGGCAAAGCTCCCACTGACTTTAATGATTTAGGATAAGGCCTTGATTCCTCTTCTGGAGGGGATTTCACCAGCTCTCCTGAGCTAGGTACAGAAGAACCAGACTGGCCAACTCTTGAATAGGTGATCCAGTAGGTGGTGCTCTTTCCTATGAGTCCGTGTTGAACCAAAGCCTCAGAGTGATGTTAGGGACACTGGGCTGTTCTTTAAATGATATTCCTGTACAATCCTCCTAAATGTGATGTTTTAAAATCATAGTATTATTTGCAAGAGTAGGACTGTTAACTGCAGTGCTTAGCTAAATTCTAATTTGGGCAATTGTCTTTGTCATGGCAGGGGGAAATGGCTAGAAATAATCCGATGAAGTGAGCTGTAGCTCACGAAAGCTTATGCTCAAATAAATTTGTTAGTCTCTAAGGTGCCACAAGTCCTCCTTTTCTTTTTGCGAATACAGACTAACACGGCTGCTACTCTGAAACCTAGAAATAATCAGTTTCTTCACTTTCTCCACTCTAAGCTACTGTGTAATGTTGTACTGTTGAACACAGGTGCTATTGTTTGCATGACTTATGGAAGGATGCGCAGTTAGCTATGTGTGGAACACAGTTGGGAATAAGTGTTCATGTGTCTGAGATGATATGGGCAAAAATGTGAACCTCAGAATGTTAATGCTGTGCTTAGCTGCGTGGGTCCCTCTTTGGTCTCATTCCTGATGTTTTAGCAGGAGTAAGCCCCCCTCTAGAAACCTCTGTACTGTCTAATCTATAACCTATCACCTGGCATGTATTTGGGTGACATTCTGTGCAAGATCAAGCCCCATTCTGTTGCATTATGTTTTGGCCACAAAGTTTTTTCCAAAGTATCATTTGGATCACCAACGTGAATTTATAATTACCAGGCATGTGTGGGGATTATGAATGTTACTTTTCTTGTAGTAGCACCTAAGGCTAGGGCACTTTTGCTTGTCACTATACAAATATATTGAATCGATCACTTATTTAAATCCTACAACAAATGGTTTTCCTAATTTTTTTTCTTTAATACTACCTTCTACAGTATACTCACTCTCTCTTTCTCTTCCACCTTGTGGGCTCTGGACTTCATTTTAGTACATGTGTCCTGGTCTCTTTTTCCTACTGCATTTTTATTTAAGGGACTTATGGAGCTGATCTAAAGTCCATAGGAGTCTTCAGCTGACTTCATTGGGCTTTGGATCAGGCCCTTAGTGCATATGAAAGATGCTGAACCAATAGCTTTGGAGCCTGAAGTCCTCTAGGTAGCTACAGAAGAAGTACAGCAACTTGGTTGTTTTTCTTATTCTGATTAATGTGACTTTTACTTCCTGATCTACTCTGCCTTGTCACAGAAGATGAATTGCATGGGAAATGAATAAGATTGTGATAATATTCCTTCGTTGGTTAGGCTGCCTTTTGCACATTACGTAATACTCTATCATCCCCAAAGCATGTGGACTTTCCAGAATAATGTATTTTTTCTGTATTCTGTTCTAAAATATGAAGTAGGTGAGGATCACTGTCAATGCTACAATATGTTCTTTGACATATGGAGATGGCATTGTCCCCTTGTTCTGCATTAACATCAATACAAGAAGTTCCACATAGAAAGGCTTAAAGTGGCAGCCTGGCAATTGCTATGAAAAATGTCCTTGTGATCCCAATGAACTCAGCCACAAGGGACTCCTCGCAATTTTATGAGTTAGTGATGTCCAAACGGAAAACTCCATGGAGGGAGGGAAAAGGTAGAGAGCAATTTTTTTTAAGGGCTCTATGTGAGCTTTGCTGTAAAAACATTACTCCACCTGCAGCTTTAACTAAGAGGGCTGGTGCTGAGTCTGCAAGTGCTCCCTTCGTATATTGTGTGGGATCGGATAAATTCCAGCTGTGCTCTCATCACATTGATTTAATGGCCCTTAAAAGAAACCATAAAAGTGCTTTCTGGTTGGTGGGCCCCAGCTGTTCCTCATAGTATTGCATAATATAGCAGACTGGGTTAACTATAGATTAATGATTATTAAATGCCTGGCTTAATCATTTAATTTTTCAAATATACAAGACCTTGGACAAAATGTGGTTCACTGAGGTAGCAGGATAATTATTTTCGAAAAGGAAAAAGACTTAAGACGTGAGGTATATTTTACTTTGACCAGGATAAAACTTTGCATATGCCAATTGTGGCCTCTGCTGAATCCTGAGTCATAACATTTTGTGTGTGTGTTTGTTTTCCCTTAAGTGCTGAAGGGTGATGGCTCATTGCTGGAAGCATTTATCTGTTTTCATTACCAGGCAACAGTGCAAAAAGCCAACAAAATTTGAGGATTATCAGACCCTCTGAGGTTAAGAACACTGAAAGTCTCTGCAAAACTGAGGAATCTTGACTTACAGTGTCATTTGTGTTTGCTGCAAGTAGAAGAACAATTGTTACTAGGCAATTGGAGAGGTACTACGGTTCTATTGAATTGGATGGAAAAGCCCACACTGACTTCAGTGAGAAAAGGATCAGGCGGCTCTAAGTTGAGGAGGAAACATGCTCTGTGGGATGCTTCTGTGCCAAGAGGAAAAAGCTTACATATAGCCCTGGTCTACACTAGGACTTTAGGTCGAATTTAGCAGCATTAAATCGATGTAAACCTGCACCCGTCCACACGATGAAGCCCTTTATTTCGACTTAAAGGACTCTTAAAATCGATTTCCTTACTCCACCCCTGACAAGTGGATTAGCGCTTAAATCGGCCTTGCCAGCTCGAATTTGGGGTACTGTGGACACAATTTGACGGTATTGGCCTCCGGGAGCTATCCCAGAGTGCTCTATTGTGACCGCTTTGGACAGCACTCTCAACTCAGATGCACTGACCAGGTAGACAGGAAAAGAACCGCGAACTTTTGAATCTCATTTCCTGTTTGGCCAGCGTGGCACGCTGCAGGTGACCATGCAGAGCTCATCAGCAGAGGTGACCATGATGGAGTCCCAGAATCGCAAAAGAGCTCCAGCATGGACCGAACGGGAGGTACGGTATCTGATCGCTGTTTGGGGAGAGGAATCCGTGCTATCAGAACTCTGTTCCAGTTTTCGAAATGCCAAAACCTTTGTCAAAATCTCCCAGGGCATGAAGGACAAAGGCCATAACAGGGACCCGAAGCAGTGCCGCGTGAAACTGAAGGAGCTGAGGCAAGCCTACCAGAAAACCAGAGAGGCGAACGGCCGCTCCGGGTCAGAGCCCCAAACATGCCGCTTCTATGATGAGCTGCATGCCATTTTAGGGGGTTCAGCCACCACTACCCCAGCCGTGTTGTTTGACTCCTTCAATGGAGATGGAGGCAATATGGAAGCAGGTTTTGGGGACGAAGAAGATGATGTTGATGATGAGGTTGTAGACAGCTCACAGCAAGCAAGCGGAGAAACCGGTTTTCCCAACAGCCAGGAACTGTTTCTCACCCTGGACCTGGAGCCAGTACCTCCCGAACCCACCCAAGGCTGCCTCCTGGACCCAGCAGGCGGAGAAGGGACCTCCGGTGAGTGTACCTTTTAAAATACTATACATGGTTTAAAAGCAAGCATGTGAAAGGATTACTTTGCCCTGGCATTCGCGGTTCTCCTGGATGTACTCCCAAAGCCTTTGCAAAAGGTTTCTGGGGAGGGCAGCCTTATTGCGTCCTTCATGGTAGGACACTTTACCACTCCAGGCCAGTAACACGTACTCGGGAATCATTGTACAACAAAGCATTGCAGTGTATGTTTGCTGGCGTTCAAACAACATCCGTTCTTTATCTCTCTGTGTTATCCTCAGGAGAGTGAGATATAATTCATGGTCACCTGGTTGAAATAGAGTGCTTTTCTTCAGGGGACACTCAGAGGAGCCCATTCCTGCTGGGCTGTTTGCCTGTGGCTAAACAGAAATGTTCCCCGCTGTTAGCCACAGGGAGGGGGGAAGGTTGAGGGAGTAGCCACGTGGTGGGGGGAGGCAAAATGCGACCTTGTAACGAAAGCACATGTGCTATGTATGTAATGTTAACAGCAAGGTTTACCCTGAAAGAGTGTAGCCACTGTTTTATAAAATGTGTCTTTTTAAATACCGCTGTCCCTTTTTTTTTCTCCACCAGCTGCATGTATTTCAATGATCACAGGATCTTCTCCTTCCCAGAGGCTAGTGAAGCTTAGAAAGAAAAAAAAAAACACACTCGTGATGAAATGTTCTCCGAGCTCATGCTGTCCTCCCACACTGACAGAGAACAGACGAATGCGTGGAGGCAAATAATGTCAGAGTGCAGGAAAGCACAAAATGACCGGGAGGAAAGGTGGCGGGCTGAAGAGAGTAAGTGGCGGGCTGAAGACGGGGCTGAAGCTCAAATGTGGCGGCAGCGTGATGAGAGGAGGCAGGATTCAATGCTGAGACTGCTGGAGGACCAAACCAGTATGCTCCAGTGTATGGTTGAGCTGCAGCAAAGGCAGCTGGAGCACAGACTGCCACTACAGCCCCTGTGTAACCAACCGCCCTCCTCCCAAAGTTCCATAGCCTCCACACCCAGACGCCCAAGAACTCGGTTGGGGGGGCCACCGGCCAACCAGCCACTCCGCCACAGAGGATTGCCCAAAAAAAAGAAGGCTGGCATTCAATAAATTTTAAAGTTATAAACTTTTAAAGTGCTGTGTGGCATTTTCCTTCCCTCCTCCACCACCCCTCCTGGGCTGCCTTGGTAGTCATCCCCCTATTTGTGTGATGAATGAATAAAGAATGCACGAATGTGAAGCAACAATGACTTTATTGCCTCTGCAAGTGGTGATCGAAGGGAGGAGGGGAAGGTGGTTAGCTTACAGGGAAGTAGAGTGAACCAAGGGGCGGGGGGTTTCATCAAGGAGAAACAAACAGAACTTTCACACCGTAGCCTGGCCAGTCATGAAACTGGTTTTCAAAGCTTCTCTGATGCGTACCGCGCCTTCCTGTGCTCTTCTAACCGCCCTGGTGTCTGGCTGCGCATAACCAGCAGCCAGGCGATTTGCCTCAACCTCCCACCCTGCCATAAACGTCTCCCCCTTGCTCTCACAGATATTGTGGAGCACACAGCAAGCAGTAATAACAGTGGGAATATTGGTTTTGCTGAGGTCTAAGCGAGTCAGTAAACTGCGCCAGCGTGCCTTTAAATGTCCAAATGCACATTCTACCACCATTCTGCACTTGCTCAGCCTGTAGTTGAACAGCTCCTGACTACTGTCCAGGCTGCCTGTGTACGGCTTCATGAGCCATGGCATTAAGGGGTAGGCTGGGTCCCCAAGGATACATATAGGCATTTCAACATCCCCAACAGTTATTTTCTGGTCTGGGAATAAAGTCCCTTCCTGCAGCTTTTGAAACAGACCAGAGTTTCTGAAGATGCGAGCATCATGTACCTTTCCCGGCCATCCCACGTTAATGTTGGTGAAACGTCCCTTGTGATCCACCAGAGCTTGCAGCACTATTGAAAAGTACCCCTTGCGGTTTATGTACTTGGCGGCTTGGTGCTCCAGTGCCAAGATAGGGATATGGGTTCCGTCTATGGCCCCACCACAGTTAGGGAATCCCATTGCAGCAAAGCCATCCACTATGACCTGCACATTTCCCAGGGTCACTACCCTTGATATCAGCAGATCTTTGATTGCGTGGGCTACTTGCATCACAGCAGTCCCAACAGTAGATTTGCCCACTCCAAATTGATTCCCAACTGACCGGTAGCTGTCTGGCGTTGCAAGCTTCCACAGAGCTATCGCCACTCGCTTCTCAACTGTGAGGGCTGCTCTCATCTTGGTATTCATGCGCCTCAGGGCAGGGGAAAGCAAGTCACAAAGTCCCATGAAAGTGCCCTTACGCATGCGAAAGTTTCGCAGCCCCTGGGAATCGTCCCAGACCTGCAACACTATGCGGTCCCACCAGTCTGTGCTTGTTTCCTGAGCCCAGAATCGGAGTTCCACAGCATGAACCTGCCCCATTAGCACCATGACACATGCATTGGCAGGGCCCATGCTTTCAGAGAAATCTGTGTCCATGTCCTGATCACTCACGTGACCGCGCAGACGTCGCCTCCTCACCCGGTATCGCTTTGCCAGGTTCTGGTGCTGCATATACTGCTGGATAATGTGTGTGGTGTTTAATGTGCTCCTAATTGCCAAAGTGAGCTGAGCGGCCTCCATGCTTGCCTTGGTATGGCGTCCGCACAGAAAAAAGGCGCAGAATGATTGTCTGCCGTTGCTCTGATGGAGGGAGGGGCGACTGACGACATGGCTTACAGGGTTGGCTTCAGGGAGCTAAAATCAACAAAGGGGGTGTCTTTACATCAAGGAGTATTTCAGGCAGGACTTCACGGAGGGTTCCAATAAGAAATGGTGCACCTAAGTTACTGTTCTTATTGGAACAAGGAGGTTAGTCTGGCTTCTGATTGATACATGGCTAGATTTACCTCACTGCACCTTCTCTGTGAGTGACTGCAGTGTGACATAGAGGAATGAGTCCCCTAGACGGGGGAGGAGGCAAATGAGTAATAAACAAATCTGGTCTATTTCTTGTTTTGATCCACTCCATCTATCTTTTACATCTTTGGCTGGCAGCAGATGGTGCAGAAGGACTGCATGCCATCCACATCTCATGGCTGCTCGGCAGAAGATGGTACAGTACGACTGCTAGTCATCCTCATCTCTTGCCTGCCGGGCAGAAGATGGTACAGTACGACTGCTAGCAATCCGTATCGCCTGCCTGCTCACCATAAGACGGTTCAATAGGACTGACTGGAGGACTAAAGAGAATGACCTGGTCAAGTCACTCCAAATTTAGTCCCTGCGCCCATGTCTGCCCAGGCGCTGCCAGCCGACGTGGCCAGGAGCACCTCGGACACGACGAGGACGGCTACCAGTCGTATTGCACCGTCTGCTGCCAAAAGGCAATGGGTTGCTGCTACTGTGTAGCAATGCCGTACCACATCTGCCAGCACCCAGGAGACATAGGGTGACGGTTATCTGAGCGGGCTCCATGTTTGCCGTGGTATGGCGTCTGCACAGGTAACTCAGGAAAAAAGGCGCGAAACGATTGTCTGCCCTTGCTTTCACGGAGGGAGGGAGGGAATGGGGGCCTGACAATATGTACCCAGAACCACCCGCGACAATGTTTTAGCCCCATCAGAGTGCTCCATTGTGACTGCTCTGGACAGCACTCTCAGAGGCACGATTGTCTGCCGTTGCTCTGACGCAGGGAGGGGCGACTGAGGACACGGCTTACAGGGTTGGCTTCAGGGAGCTAAAATCAACAAAGGGGGTGGCTTTACATCAAGGAGTATTTCAGGCAGGACTTCACGGAGGGTTCCAATAAGAAATGGTACACCTAAGTTATTGTTCTTATTGGAACAAGGAGGTTAGCCTGGCCTCTGATTGATACATGGCTAGATTTACCTCGCTGCACCTTCTCTGTGAGTGACTGCAGTGTGACCTAGAGGAATGAGTCCCCTAGACGGGGGAGGGGAGGGAAGCAAATGAATACAGAACAAATCTGGTCTATTTCTTGTTTTGATCCACTCCATCTATCTTTTACATCTTTGGCTGGCAGCAGATGGTGCAGAAGGACTGCATGCCATCCACATCTCATGGCTACTCAGCAGAAGATGGTACAGTACGACTGCTAGCCATCCTCACCTCTTGCCTGCCCAGCAGAAGATGGTACAATACGACTGCTAGCAATCCGTATCGCCTGCCTGCTCACCATAAGACGGTTCAATAGGACTGACTGCAGGACTGAAGAGAATGACCTGGTCAAGTCACTCCAAATTTAATCCCTGCGCCCATGTCTGCCCAGGCGCTCCCAGCGAACGTGGCCAGGAGCACCTCGGACACGACGAGGACGGCTACCAGTCGTATTGCACCGTCTGCTGCCAAAAGGCAATGGGTTGCTGCTACTGTGTAGCAATGCCGTACCGCATCTGCCAGCACCCAGGAGACATAGGGTGATGGTTACCTGAGCGGGCTCCATGCTTGCCGTGGTATGGCGTCTGCACAGGTAACTCAGGAAAAAAGGCGCGAAACGATTGTCTCCCCTTGCTTTCACGGAGGGAGGGAGGGAACGGGGGCCTGACGATATGTACCCAGAACCACCCGCGACAATGTTTTAGCCCCATCAGGCATTGGGATCTCAACCCAGAATTCCAATGGACAGCGGAGACTGCGGGAACTGTGGGATAGCTATCCACAGTGCAATGCTCCGGAAGTCAACTCTAGCCTCGGTACTGTGGAAGCACTCCGCCGAGTTAATGCACTTAATGCACTTAGAGCATTTTCTGTGGGGACACACACACTCGAATATATAAAACCGATTTCTAAAAAAACGACTTCTATAAATTCGACCTTATTCCGTAGTGTAGACATACCCATAGAGAGATGCCTGTGGGTGCAGGTTGTGCTGCAGTCCCTGTCCAAAGGAGGTGACAGGCCTGTGTATTCGGATAACAAGAGTAAAGAGATTAATTGGGAGGTGGGGTATGTTGGGTTGTAAAAACAAGAGAATGACAAACATTTCATTTTCTGAAAGGTAAACTGCAAAGAATAGGTTCAGGAGCACTAGCAATTAATCATAACACATTGTTCACAGGCTATCAGTAATATTATTCTTTAGGTGCAAACTTGCTGGGACCAAAACCTATTTAGGATAAAATAGACTGGCTGAGTTCTTAGATTACCCAGGTGTATCTGCTTTCCCAGATACTTTGTAGCTTTTTATTGTTTTAACTATTGTAAAAATTGTATGTATCTTATTCAAAAACTGCAGACAAACTAGAAATGGACAAAACATGCAAATTACCATAAAATAGACCTGAAAAATAGAAATCTGAACCAATGTTCTGACTCTATTGCTCAGATATATAGAGTAGAGGTGCCCAAAGTGCAACCCTACTGAGCCCAGAAATTCTGTCTACACACATCTGTCTTGTCTATTTTCCCTTACATTTGTACAGCCTGTGTGAGTGTTAAAGTGACAGTGTACAATCAAAATACTTTGCTTTTCAGGAAGTAATATGAATAATGTAAGATGAAAAACATTGGGTTTTATCATAAATGACTTGACGATTAAAATCAATATTTAAAAGCAGACTGGATTTATTTTAGTTTTTTCCCAAGTAACGCAACTAAAAATGCGGCTCTTTGAGTCATTGCACTTAGTGTCCCAAAGTCTGGGGACTCTGGTACAGATTCCATAGGTGTGGTCAACCATCATTTGGCACGACAGTGGCCTAGTTAAAGCACTGAACTGGCAATTGAGCCATAGATTCTATTCTTGGCTCTGTCATTGAGTAGCCTAATATCATGCAGCATGGCACTTAGGTCATGGGTCATCTTCAAACGTGGCTGCCTAAGTGTAGGTATTTAAATAATGATCTGATTTTTGTTTTGGTTTGGTTTTTTTTGCAAAGGTGCTCAATATCTGCACCTCCTTTTAAAGTTACTGTGAATGCTCAATACTATTGGGAAAATCAGGCCATTTGTGTGCAATAGATGCCTAAATGTAGCTGTTCAAGATTGGAAATTTTGACCTTGACATCTCTGTGCCAATATTTTCTGAACTGTTAGCTGAGAATAATAATGCTTACCCGCCTTTATAAAGATCTTTTAAATCTGGCAATTTTAAAAAAGCTGAATAAGTTTGAAGTGTTGTCACTGGCATCATCGATATTTGATTTACACAGTCAATATGTTTGCGATGTGATTTAATCAAACATACTGGCTGTAGTTGTTACATGGTAGTCATTAAGAAGACATCAAATATAGAATATCTTGCTAGCAGTTGTGTGGGATTTGAATGATCATTTATTCGAGCCTGAATGAGTGTCAGATAAATGCAGAGAAATCCCACTTCTTTAACCATTAAGTAACTATACAAGAATGAGCATGGATCATACATCTTGTATTGTGGTTATCTATAATGAAGCAGCCTCTGTCTATGCATTAATGGACAGCGATAGCTTGGTTTCTTAGCCTACAAGAGGTGAATACAGTCTGATCATGCTGATGGTCCCTCTGCTGCTAATTCTAAAACTTGTAACTTGATGGTGGTAGTGGATCTGTTGGGTGATGAAGAAAAGCCTTTACTCTGGATCCTCTCATATCACAATCTGACAAAAAAAATTCACTGAAGACAAAGATAAATACAAAAACTCTCTAGGCATGAGGACCAGTTCAGACCTGATGAAACTGAGTTCCATCAACTTACATTGGGTGTGAATGCAGGCCCTGTTAGTCATTCTTTTGCACTTGAGATCTGAGAAAGTCATGGGAAGTATTCCTTTGTGATATTGTCTTGTTGAGAATATTTGAGCAGGTATTGTGTGAGGAAATACAGGAACCCAGGAAGAAACGGAATAAAGGAGATGCATGCCTAATGCTGAGGGAAAGCATAATATGGTATGTCATTATTAACAAGGCTGGGGAAAAAAACCTCTTGGGTTGTTAGTCCAGTTTCCTGAGTCAAACAGACACGGCTTTATATAGAAGCTGTGCTTTCTTTAAACATATATCTAACCTTTCTTTAAAGCTGACTAGTGACATCCAGCGATGGAGGTATTCTACTTGAGGCATTATTCAGGGTGCTAAGGAGACAAATATTAAAGTAATGCTGATGAGATTGGGCATTAGTTTGGGTTATCTGCCACAGTAATAATAAATATTGGTAATGTAGAGAACTCATCAGAGGCTGCTCTAACTTGCAGATTTCTCAGATTATATTCTGTGTTCTCCATTGTTATCTCTATTCTCCCTCTTCTCTCACTCAAACTGCCTACCATACACATTTGGGACAGAGACAATAAATATTCTAGCAATTTTTGTGTAAATTTAATAAGCAGCAAGTTGCATGTTTCCTTCTGAATGATAAAGACTTCAAGCATTTATGTAGAGCTGAAAATGGGCAGAGCCCCGAGCGGGACACAAATGCTGTGTACAGTTTCTGAAACATCCTTGTAAACACCTTTATGAAAATACAGCCCTGTAAATTTATTCTTGTGACTCAGGGAATATAAAATGAGGGAATGAATCACTACAGTATAACGTAACAATCCACAAAGCTTATGCGTCTGATGTGTTGTTCATTACATAGAATTGATTTGAGCTCATACTTGCTTTTGGATGGGAGATATTGGAGGACAATGAAGTGCCCTGTACAGCCAAGCTTCTGAGTTTCTAAAATGAACATAAGCGTCAATATTTGAAGGCAAAACTTGATAAACCTAGAAACAGATCTTCAGCAGAGAAATATAAGGAGGTCTAGAGAAATGTTGCATGGTTAATCGGACTGGTTTAATAACTTAATTGACTCTTATAGAATTTCTCCTGACTCACATTTGTGCAACTGAAATCAAGGTAAGGACACTGACTTTGCACTGACCTTTATATACTTAAGTACAATATGAAACAACATGCAGACTTTGTCAAACTGGAAAAAATAAGTCCAAGTACCCTTTATTCTTTATCAAGAGGACCGTATTTGCTGCAAAAAAAGTGTGCAGTATGCCTTGCAGCAGATCATATTGTTTCACAAGTATGGAATGGCTGAACAAATACCTATCCCTTTAATTTCATGCTACACTGACATTGTTATGATTTCATCATAAAGGGGTACACTGGGGCATACTAAAAGGGGAAGCAATTCTTGCATTCAGAGCCCTGTCTTTCACAGCTCCAGCAGGGCTCGGGGAAGGCCCACATTAATGGGGTAGTTTAGAGACAAGGCTGAGGGGAAATCTGTTGAAACAGACCTCTTATATCAACTTGATTATTGTTGCATCTGTAAGGTAATGGCCTGAACTGGGGTTTTAAGATCTTTGTTTGGAACCTGGAACACTTTAGGGCTTAACGGAACCATTAAAGCCGTATCCATGGCATATTACAAAAATAACAATGATTAAACCTGGTTGTGGTCCAACTGTGTTGTAATATAGAAGTCATGTCATAACCCTGTCAAACCATGTTTTAGTTATACCTATAGCGTTCTGAGGAAAAACATAGATTTCTATTATGATTACAATGCTCTCACTTTTGACAATCAGGCTTGAGTGAAATTTAACAATGAGCACAATACTAAAGCCAATAATGTGTTCTCTTACTACTGTTTTTTGACATCCAGTTATCAGCATGGACATAAACAGAATATGATAAGAGAGTTGAGTAAGGCAGGATTTGGTCTAAGCATTGTAGAGCTACTTGACAAATATATCTTCCCCTGGGGTCAGAAGGAAATGACATACAACAAAGGTAGATCTTGCTGAAGATTTATTTTATTGGTACAGAAGATCTTCATTACCTGATATCTACTAATATAGCCTCATGAATCGTGAAAAAACTCCTTTTGTCAGCCTTCATAAGCCTGATGTTGTTAGGTGAAAGCATGTAAGATTCCCACAGAAGACTGACAAAGCCACAGTTTTCAGATATCAATATCATATGCTGCTGAATTTAGTGGGCCAAATTCTCTTTTTTTCTTAACTAGTTTAACATTGTTGTAATTCCATTGCCTGAAACTGGTAAGAGGGGAAAATAGGAGGTGTTGATCTGGTCAGTATCCATTCATAATTAAACAGCCTAATCCAGGAACTGTGTGCAGGAAATAATTATAGTAGCTGAAAGTTACAAGTGACGTGTCTTTGAGTGGTGTTTTACTGTCCCCAAAATTTTAAAAAATTAGCTCAAATACTGCATTCTTCTATAGAGACATCCTTCCTCAAACATCAGCACACTTCTGTCTTTTTGAATAAAATTCAATGATTTCATGTCTAAGCCCTCCTTCCCCAAAACACCCAGCACCCATAAAAACCAACAGTCCTGACTGTGCAGTACTTTGCCATGGTTCTCACAAATGTTTCCTGAGTTGGAACTGTATAATTAGGTCCAATATCAGTATCAAACGACTGGGCAACTTGATGTATTATCAGGCCCCTGTATCAGACTTTGCTGAGTGAAAGATCTGTCTCTTTATAAAGTGTGTAGCCCTTAACACTGTGGGGAGAACCTGCTGAATGTGAACTAACAGAATGTAGTCTTATCAGGCTAAAGCCACTGCATTCTGAGGAGTTCATCTCGATATGTTAGATAAGAATGGCTATACTACATCACACCAATTGTCCATTCAGCCAGTATCCTGTCTTCTGACAGTGGCCAGTGCCAGATGCTTCAGAGGGAATGTATAGAACAGGGCAATTTATTGAGTGATCCATCCCTTGTTGGCCAGACCTAGCTTCTGGGAGTCAGAGGTTTAGATACACTGAGAGCATGGGGTTGTGTACCTGACCGTCTTGGCTAATGGCCATTGATGGACCTATCCTCCATGAATTTATCTATTTATTTTTTGAACCCAGTGATACTTTTGGTCTTCAAAATCCCACTGAATGCATCCGATGAAGTGAGCTGTAGCTCACGAAAGCTTATGCTTAAATAAATTTGTTAGTCTCTAAGGTGCCACAAGTCCTCCTTTCCTATGGCAATGAGTTACACAGGTTGACTGTGAAGAAATACTTCCATTTGTTTGTTTTTAAACTTGCTGCCTGTTCACTTCATTGGGTGACCATTGGATCCATGAAGGTCTATATGTACTATGTGAAGGTATATATAAACTTCCCTTTTCACTTTCTCCATAACATTTATGATTTTTATAGAGGTCTATCATATCTCCCACTTAGCTATCTCTTTTCTAAACTGAACAGTCCCAGTCTTTCTAATCTCTCCTCATATGGAAACTGTTCGATACCCCTAATAATTTTTGTTGCCCTTCTCTGTACTTTTTCCAATTCTAAATATCTTTTTTTTTTCTTTTTTTGAGATGGGGTGACCAGAACTGCATGCAGTACTCAAGGTGTGGAAGTACCATGGACTTATATAGTGGCATTATGATATTTTTTCTGTCTTATCTATCCCTTTCCTAATGGTTCCTAAGATTCTGTTAGCTTTTTGACTGCTGTTGAACATTGAGTGTATGTTTTCAGAGAACTATCCACAATAACACCAAGATCTCTTTCTTGACTGGTACAGCTAATTTTGATCCCCTCATTTTGTATGTATAGTTAAGATTATATTTTCCAATGTGCGTAACTTTGCATTTATCAATGCTGAATTTCACCTGCCATTTTGTTGCTCAGTCACCCACTGTTATGATATCCCTTTGTAACTCTTCTCAGTCAGTTTTGGATTTAACTATCTTGAGTAATTTTGTCTTGTCTGCAAAGTTTGTTACCTCATTATTCACTGCCTTTTCTGGACTCTTTATGAATATGTTTAACAGCAAAACTGGGACATGCTATTTACCACTTTCCATTGTGAAAACCGAACACTTATTTCTACTTAAGTCTCAGTCTCCCATCTGTAAAATGGGGATAATGACACTGACTTCTTTTATAAAGCACTTTGAGATCTACTGTTGACAAGCACTATATGTTACAGCTGAGTGTTTTTACAGTCCCTCTCCCCCACTTTGCAGTAATTTATATGTATATACAGCCTTAACTTCAGTTTAAAGATCTTCATTTGCGATTGCTTTTTCTAAATTTAGTTAAAAATCTTATAACAAAATACAATTTGGCTACATATCTAATAGACGCACAGAAATGCACATTTTAGTAGTAAAGGTAATTTTGTGCTCCTGCCACAATACTACCCTAACAAGAAGAAAACATTTGTAAATATGCCCAGCAGCATATTTTAGTAGTAAAGGTAATTTACTAGTCCAATTTTTTACCTTTACTTTCACATCCTCTTGGGCTTCCAACTGTCACAAACTGGGATGTGAGCAATTAGGCCTAGAGATTGGAACAGAGATGGTCAGGCCTAGGGATTGGCCTGCATCCAAGGTTAGAATGTAGGCATTCTTATTTGTTCTCCTGAGATGCTGAGAAATGGAGTGACTGGGAGGTCCCTCTCCCCTTGCCCCCTCGCCCTGAGGATCACAAAGAGCAATGACTCTGCCAAGGCCAGAGGGTAGGCCAGAGGGATACTGGCCAGCTCTTTAATAGCCATTGTAGACATGGACTCTATAACCTGCATTGAGGAGGATATGCAGGGTTGGGAGGAGAGACTTGCAGCTTTCGGGGTCTCATGTTGAAAAGCTGATGGGGAAAATAGGAAGACATGGCAAATAGGAGCCATAGGAAAAATATTAGGATTCTTGGGCTGCTGGAGGGGATCAAAGACAAATACTCCATTAAAATACATTGAAACGTGGATTCCAAAAACCTTGAGTCTGTTGATCAAATCAGGTAAAACTAAGATGGAAAGGGCTCACTCTATCGGGGTATACACAACAGAAATTTGACTAGATCACGTCAGAGACCAAACTTCAGAGACCGAGCTTTGATTCTCAACACAACCAGGAAGTTGAAATAAATAGGAAAGACTATTGCCCTTCACTTTTATCAAAACTATTCTATAGATGTTGTGACCCAGGGTGCCTGAGGCAGCCCGCACTGGAAATGCCAGCGTCAGGGCAGGCTGGAAAAGGAAGTGCAGATACTCCCAAGACTGGTGCGTAACACTGAAGTTAAACTCCCCAACCAGTCACAAACTGTGCTTTTGATCCCCCCCACTGGTTATCAAGAAGCAAAAAAGAAATCACACAGCCCCCTTTATTGCAGTCCAGTTCTCTGGCTCCCACTCAGCACCTAGATCCAGTACAGTGAAAAGTTATTTAAAAGACTCCGTACACATATACAAAATGTTCTTCTGACCCCAAAGAGTCAGCCACATTACCAGGTTAGTATAGGTTTGGCTCTTTCCCAAAATACTATGCTGCCAGCCAATCCTTTAGTGTCTAAAACTAAAGGTTCATTATAAGGAAAAAAAAAAAGAAAGGTGTTAAATAGTAAAGCAGTCCCATACATACAAAGATTCAAAGTCCATGAGATTCCTAGCTGTATTGGTGAGTTTTCTGGCTTGAAAGTCCCTCTGGAACACATTCACAGCTTGGATGGGTCATTCAGTCCTTTGTTCAGAGCTTTGCTTGTAGAAAGGTTACTCCCAAGGTAAGAAGCAGGACTGAAGACAAACAGCAGAAGAGGCAGCTGCCTTTTATAGTCTATTGCCATGCGGCTTGAGCTTTCTTTGTCCCAAACACAAGCTGTCCAGCACATGGCTTGGAAGCTTAGAGTTCTGTCCATAGGCATGCCCCTTCATGCCTTGCTGAGTCATAAGGTGTATCCCTTGCCTCTTCTCATTTGTGTAGCGGATGTTCCTTAATGGGCCATCAAGCAGGCTGGGCCGTACTGATGCCAAATTGTCAGAAGCATAAGGGGGGCAGAAGGGGGCCAGAAGCACAGCACAAGTTTTGAAATACAGACATACATATCTCTAACCCACAATACAAAAACATAAATGAGATTATCATATCTGGAAAATTATAACATGTTTGCAGATGCCTTACATGACATCTGGCATAACTCATTGCAATTTTACAATATTGGTATTCATAATATCCTAAAATGTCCCCCAGATTCCATATGACATCACAGATTTACGCAGGAAAATGGCTGAATTGACAGAAGTCTGTGAACAGCTCTTAGGAAAAAAGCTCAATTTTCATTTTGTTTCCAGCTACCACGTTTTTAGTTGATTCGGGGAAGAGCGGAGGTGGTGTATGTGTGAGAGAGAAAAGTCATAGCCTTTCTCTGTGTATATCTCAGCAGTGAGACAGATGGGCCTCTCACCTCCAGCATCACTGACCATGTTGCTCTGGTGGGGTAGAGAGAGGAGGAAAAATCCTCAACCTGCCCTGATCTTCTCTGCCCCTGCCCCTTCCATTGTACTCTCCCCTGTCCCCTGCTCTCTTAGCTGACCCTCTCTGCCACATCTAATCAGAGGGATAGGATCTAATTGGAGGGCTCTGCTGCAAATGTTGCAGAACATTAGGGAAGGGGTGAGTGGGAGCTCACCAAGTCTGCTTCCTCACTCCATCATGATAGTCACATGGTTCTCAACTCAGCCCAAGTTAATCAGCCAAGTGAACCCTGGCTGAATTTCAGGCTTGTAATTAAAATCTGAAATGAAGTAAGTTTCAGATGAATTTGAATGGTGTTCACAAAGGTTTTGCCTGGTTCTAGACTTTTTGTTTACTGTCTATATATAAATCTTTTATTTCCTATAAAATAAAGCACAAGTAAAGTAGGATGATATTTTTGAACATGAACCCTTTAAGCGTCCTACAGGGTGTTCATACAAAGTCGGTTGCTTTGGTGCAGATTTTCATAGGAACTACTAATGACATTTTAATTTCCTCTCAGAAACCACGCTAAAGGGGAGTGTACAAGATAATGCAGCCAAATCAGTTTGCTGAATGTGCATTTTAATAATGTTCACAAAATAGCTTGTCCTTAAATGTTGTCTTAAAAATGTTTCCAATGTTTTTGTGGGAAAAGCAGCACAAAATCCAAAAAGCAAGTATACAATTAGTTTTTTTTTTTTCAGGTTTTGCAGATAGTGGGAATGATCTTGAAGTCGATTAAGTAATGCCTTCTATTTTAAAAAAAAGTTTCACATTAAAGTGCTTTTCAGAGTGTTAGACTAGCTTGGCTGAAATCCAGTGTAAAAGCACTTTTAGAGAACTATTGTTAACAAAAAAGATCACTTTGGTAAGCTAATGGCAATTGTATGCAAATTCTGGACTTTGACACAGATTTATTATATGTGATAAAACTGTGGCAATTTTTTAAACAAGATTGACGGAAGATTGCTAGTAGCAGGAATTATTGGCAACCACAAAACTGCATTTGCGGCTATCGTCTCAGATTACTGAGAAATTATAGCAGAGTTTGTAACAGCTTTAACCCTGAAGACAGACACATGTAAAGGAAAGGAGCAAAACCAGTTTACCAACTCTGGGAGATCCAAATTCAATTCAGTAAGCACAAAAACTGTAGGTGATGGTGGTTGTGATATTACACCCCATATTCTTCATAGAAATATTGTGATATGAATGTGGCATAACTAAGATATGTTTTATGCAAGATGGGTCATGTGAGGTATCATTGGAAAGGTTATCATGTACTATGATTATCCTATTTGTTTGCATGTATCATTTCTGTATCTGAAGTTAGTCAATATTGACTATGTAATCATTACAACTGTGTTTTCACCTGGGGAACGCCCACCACACATTATGCAAACATCCTGGATGGGCCATTAGGAAGGACAATAGGACTTTGAAGATACTAATCTCCCACCTTCTTGAGAAGTTTCCTGGGATGCTGCTTTGACACTGCAAGGTCATGTGATCATGTCACCTGGTACAGGATACCATCTTGAGCTGGTATTTTTCCACTGGAAGGGGGTGGGGGATCAAACTAGGAAACAAAGGATTCCCGCCATATGCAAATCCTATTTAAGGCTGGGGAGTGAGTTAATCTTGGCTCTTGTCCACTGCCTCCCTTCCCAAGAAGGAAGACTGCTGAAAACACCTGAAGAAACAAAGAACTAAACTGCGGGGGGAGGCAAGGGCTGAGGGGAGGCGAGAAAGGTCAGCCTGTGAAGGGTATACCTGGAGATTTAAGTTGCAAGCATGCAGTTTACCTTCAAGAAACTCTGCAACCTGCATAAAACAACATTTAGGGTGAGAAATTACTACTTGTAGCCAATTTCTTTAATGTACTAAGCCTAGTTTGTGTGTTTGTTTTATTTGCTCAGTAATCTGCTTTAATCTGTTTGCTATCCCATATAATCCCATAAAAATCTACCTTTTTGGAGTTAATAAACTTGTTTTTTGTTTGTTCTATAACCAGTTTGTGCAATTCATAATGGAGGTGGGGGGGGGGAGAGAAAGCTGTGCATATCTTCCCTCACGCCTATGCTGTATAGATCCCTATACTGTGCAAGACAATATAATTTTGGGTTTACGCTCCAGAGGGTGTGTGCATCAGAGTCCTGGGCAATTCCCTGAGCTGAGTCTTCCCACACACA
The DNA here is from genome assembly GCF_965152235.1 of Eretmochelys imbricata. NCBI lineage: Eukaryota > Metazoa > Chordata > Testudines > Cheloniidae > Eretmochelys > Eretmochelys imbricata. The sequence continues at coordinate 96,855,976 of NC_135574.1, forward strand.
GCTGATTGCAGACTCTGTGTGATTCTACAGCTGGGTGCATTCCTACCTGTGTGTGTGTCTGCAACAGGACAGGGTGAGGGAACTCAGGCTGGTGGAATGGGCAGGCTCAGTGGGACCCCAGCACATCAGGTGGCACCCCGGGATGGGGGTCCAACCCATCATAGTTATAGTTAAGTTATTTTTTACACCATTTATTTTGAAATCGTACCCTTGGTCTCTACTGTCCTTCCCTGTGGTAGAGCAAAAATGATAGGGAATTAGAAAGGATACAATTAGTGATTGCTGTTTGGGTGTTTTGAATTACACCCGTGTAATTCAAAAGGGTTTCCTGGTACATTTTAGAGTCCTGATCCTCCACTGAGTTCTGTTATTGAAGTCAGTAAAACTCCATGCTGGTGCAAGTATTCAAACTAGCTGATCACATCGTAGGATAAGGGCCTAAAATAGTCAGGATGAATGTAAATACGTCCACTCCAGCTCACCCCATTAAATTTTACCACTGAACTCTCCAAGATGTTAATGACAGAGCCCTTAGAGAACGGCTGTGGAACAGAAACAGACTATGTTCAGCAACATTTACTTCTATAGTTTCACTAAAACACAAACAATCCTATAGGATTCTAATTCTGGTTTGAGTCTTTGTTTGCCATTACATCTTACTCATGATGTACATCAGAGTTGACTGAGTCCAGTGAATGTAAATCTAATAGAGAACTGAAATAATTGGTTTACTGAGGAATAGTAGCCAATTTTCTTTTTTAGTATTGAAAGTTGAACGTTTAGCCCCTCTATTGTTTGATAGTACTGTTTATCTCTCCAAATGATATCTATGAAGTTCCTTCAGTAAGGATTAGGTATTCCTCTGTAGATTCTTCTTTGTGGTTTTTTTCCCCCCCCTTTTCACCTATGGCCAATGCTAATTCTTACCATGGTTTTTAAACATTTAAGTTAGTTCAACTTTTTAACATCAATGAGTCTTCCACTATGACAGACAGATTTTGCAGTTTTTACCTGCATATTGCACTGCTCCTTGTTCAAGAAGACTACTTCATCAAGCCTAATGGTTCTGGATACGCCAATAAATTAACAATGCAGAAAGTCCATAGTTCCTTAGTTAAAAGAATTTCAAGACCTACTCAAATCAACAGTCAGGCGTACCATGATAATGCTTAAGAGTTGAGAACGGTTTCTTGATTAGAGATGGGTGAACCTAAATCTTCAAAGGTTGATGAGATTTTTGTACCTCAAAATTCAGATGTTTTCCCGAATTTTATATGCATTTGTTTAGGTCCAATTCCTGGAAAACAAATGTTCATAACTTTATACATGTGAATAGTCCCAGGGAGTTATGCCTAACTGTTGGCAGGATCAGCAGCCTTTTGTCCCTCTCTCAAGTCTCAGAGGTGGAAGAATTGCAGTACATAGAAATGAAAAACAAAGGGGAGAAAGTTATTCAAACTCTTGGCTCTTGATTCAGGTCCATTTCAAAAACATTTCCTTTCGTTTATGCCTTACCTGTTTGAAATTTAGAGAGACAGTGTAATATCTTTTATTAGCCCAACTTCTGTTGGAAAGAGAAACAAGCTTTTGAGCCACACAGAACTCTTCTCTTCTTTGGATCTGGGAAACTAAAGTCGGGTCTACACTTAAAACACTCCATTGATGCAACTGCGCTGCCGTTGTCCTTAAGTGAAAGACGCTCCTATGCCAATGGTGAACTTCTCCCATCAGCATAGTTAATCCACCTCCCTGAAAGGCAGTAGCTATGCTGACAGGAGAAGTTCTCCTGTTGACCTAGCGCTGTCTATGTGGCGGGTTATGTTGCTATAACAACATCGTCCAGGGGTGTGGATTTTTCACACCCCTGAACGACATAGTTATATTGATAGGAGTCTGCAGTGTTAGACCTGCACAAAAGCTACGTCTACGCTGCACACCCTAACCGACAAAACACACCCTGACTAACAAAAGTTTGACCAAAGTAAAGCACCAGTGTGGACAGCACTTTGTCAGCGGGAGACGCTCTCCTGCCAGCGTCTTGGGGGTGGTTTTATTTTGTCCTCAGAAGAGCTCTCTCCTGCCGACAAAGAGTGGCTACACTGAGTACCTGACAGCAGCACGGCTGTAGTGGTGCAGCTGCTGTAAGGTGCACAGTGTAGAACAGCCTACACAAGAGATCGCTCGGTAACTGGTCTGGCAGGTCTCATACGCAAAGGAAACCTTCACAACACTTTCAAAAGATGAGCCTGGGAGCTTAACTCACAGCTTTGCTAGGCACTAAATATCTCAGACTGAGTAGCCACTGGCTTTATGGCTTATTACAACAATCTGTAACCCACCACCAACCCGCCAACTACTTCCCATCCCCCTTTCCTCCCTGTGACTGGAGGGGTGATGAGGGGCCACTTCACCTTGAATGGTCCCTTGAAATATGTGTTAACTAGTTATGCTAAACAGTCTGTTCAAACCTTGTATTTAGCAGTGAAACTTTGACTTAGGGCTAGTCTACACTGGCAACGTGAAAGCACTGCCCCGGCAGCGCTTTAATGTGGCTTGTGTGGTCGCAGCGCTGGGAGAGAGCTCTCCCAGCACTCGAAAAAACCTACCCCCACGAGGGGAATAGCCCCCAGCGCTGGTGCACTGTCTACACTGGCACGTTACAACACTGAACCTTGCAGCATTTGAGGGGGATTCCACACCCCTGAGCGAGAAAGTTGCAGTGCTGTAAAGCGCCAATGTAGACAAGCCCCTGGTTTCCCAGAGCTTAAGAAGAGCTTTGTGTACACTCTAAAGCTCGTCTCCCTCACCAACAGAAGTCAGTCCAATACACCTCACCCATCTTGTCTCTCTAATATCCTGGGACCAACAATGTTGCATACAACTGTCTGATGGTTGACATACTGACTGCTTTCCTGGTTTTTCCACACTCAAGACAGCCAATATTCTGGTCAATATTCTAGATATTTTTTTTTTATGCTTTGTCTTTTTGTCATTTATTGCTTGTTTACAGAGCAAAATGTGCAGTACATTCCCGTCATCATGTGTTACTTCATAGTAATGCTCCTGGGTTTTAACCCATTGTACTATTATGTTTCAAAAAGGGAGGAGCATCCAGAAAGCAAATAAATGCTTTCAGTCAGAATGAATAAATTCCTCCCCACCCTCACCCTCAAAATGGTAGGCAGAGAGAAAATATAGGCAGAATCAGTATAGGATATACTTCAGGGTCTTATGAGCTCTACTGACATTACTACTACTAGACTTTTGGGAATAGATCTGAGACCTTAAGCAAGACAGGCAACAACTCTGACATTTTATATCTTTCCCCAGTTGTGGGTCTGGCCAGAGACTTTAACTTATGTCAGCTGGAATGGTGTCCTGGGGCCATTCCGCTGGCTGATGCTCACCAGAGCACAGTCTGTTCGGTTGCCCACTGCACATCTTCCCCCCTGGGCACCCTCAGACATAAGGAATGGGATGGGAAAACAGGTGACATGGAGGCAGTGTGGTCTAGTGGCTTGAGCACTGGACTGCACGATTTTGCCATGGATAATCTGAGTGGCTTTTGGTGAAGGGACTTGATCTCCCTGGGCCTCTTTCCCTTCACACCCCCTAGTCTATTTAAACTTCAAACTCTTCAGGACAGGGACTGTGTCTTACTATGTGTGTATGTAACCCACTGGTCAATATATCATAGGCCTCCCCAAGATAGCAGCCATCAAACTTTTACAGTGCCTTAATGAGGCTGGGGTCCTGATTTCAGTTGGCACCTGTAGGTTCTTCTGTAACAGAAATAACTAATATGTGACTTGCTCCAGGCAATAAGTAGATTAAAATAGTGGGGCATATTCCCCCTGTACACCTAAGATCTCCCAGAGAGATTGTGCCTTGGGCTCTGGCTCTGCACAATCTCTGGTATTGCCTATCGGACCTGATCCAATGCCCACTGAAAGTCATTACACTGACTTCAGTGACATTAGCACAAGCCTTCCAGGCACAACTGAGCCATGAAGATGCAGTACACAAGTTAAAGGCCTATAAGTTACAAAGCTAAATATACCAACCACTGACCAGTTCAAATGAAATTCACATTTTTCTTGGAAAGCGGTTGAAATGGGCACTGCTTCTGTTTATAATTATGAGGTGCTATTGTCTAATGGTTAGAAAAGGTAACTAAGTCAGGACTCCTGACTACCGTTTTGGCTTTGACAGGTTCACAAGTCACTTAACTTCTGTTTACCCATATGGGTAATGTGTTACACTCTACCTCACAGGGAGTGCATTACAGGCATTAATTAATTAAGTCTCCGCATGTCTTAATAGCCTTGGGTGAAAAACACTATATAAAAGGAAACTGTTATTACTACCTGTTATGTGAATAAATAGAGGATCTGAGCTCTAAAATTACTTTTAAACATATCCTTTAATGTATTGGAGTTCAAAAAATAAACCAAGTTTGACCAGGCATAATAAACCACGTTTGAATATTAGACAGACTTACATTTTTTTTGCAGATTTGTTTTAAAAATATATTTGCTGTCAAGTTAAGACTTGGTATGCCAAGTTACACCCAGAAAACACTTTTGACAGCCAAGTTACAAACACCTCAAACAGAGTGTACAATGTAGAAACTGACAGAACCTTAAGTATAATGGTGCCAGCGAGGTCTCTTATAATGCCACCCTTATAATCTCCCGTCTTCCTCTGCCAGTTTCAGTTTGAGGCTTCATGAGAGCTGGGTTAGAAGGTGAATTTTAAACTTAATTTTGGATGTAGTTATTGAATAGGACAGTAGAGCTCTTAAACACACTGTGTATACTTGGAAAACACTGAAGAAAGACAAATATTTCACTTGGACTAAAAGGAGATATAAATCTCACACAAAATGCCTGTCAGCAAATTTAGTTACCGTATTAATTGTCTGAGGAGTGGAATGATAGAATATTCCATTTTAAGATGCTGATGTGGACAAACATATACAGGTCTTGTATTGTGAATTTTATTAGATTCCTATAACTCCTGATTACTTTATTTTATTTTAGGTGAATCACAGAAAGGAATTATCTTAGTACTAGAATTTATTCTGTATTTGTAATGGAATAATTTATCAGTAACATTTGTTAGCGCAGTTCTAATATCTCATGTTTTGGTTCACTGGCTGAGCTGTAAAGTTAAATACATTTTCATTTTTGTGTTGACCCAAAACAATTTTTTTTTCCAAATTATTTGTCAAACCAAAAAAATAGCTTTGGGTCAAATGAAATGGTTCATCCAACCCAAAATGAAACTTTCCATTTATTGAGGGTTTTTTAACGTTTAAATAAGTGATGTAAATCTCAAAACAAAGTTGTTTCAAATAAAAAAAGGAACATTGTTTTTGTAAAATAAATAAGTCAAATTCATTTGAAAAATTTCACACAGCTCTAGTGTCACAGAAATGTAGGGCCATACTGAAAGGCCATACTGCAAGGGGCTGGACTCTGAGGCAGGACCAAGTAAATCTAGTTCACCCCGACCGAGTATTTGTTCAACCTGTTCTTTAAAACCTGCAATGATGGGCATTCCACAACCTCACTAGGAAATCTATTCCAGTGCTTCACTATCTTTATAGTTTTTCTTAATATCTAACCTAAATCTCCTTTGCTGCAGCTTAAGCCCGTTACTACCTGTCCTACTTTCAGTAGACATGGAGAACAATTGATTGCTGTCATCTTTATAACAGTCCTTAACGTGTTTGAAGATGATCAGGTCCCCTTCCCCTCCGCAGACCTTGCCCCACACTCTTCTTTTCTCAAGACTACACCTGCCCCGTTTTTTAAATCTTCATAAGTCACTTTGGTGCTATATTTTGGAGTTTCTCCAGTTTGTCCACATCTTTCCCAAAGTATGGTGCCCAGAACTGGACACAGTACTCCATCTGAGCAGAGCCAGATAATTACCTCCTGTGTCTGGCATATGACACTCCTGTTAATACACCCCAGAATACTAGCTTTTGTAGAAACAATATCACATTGACCCATATTCAGTTTGTGATCCACTATAACCACCAAAATGCCTTTCTACAGTACTACCACCTAGGCCAGTTTATTCCCCATTTTGTAGTTGTGTACGTGATTTTTTTTCCTTACTAAACGAAATACTTTGCATTTGTCTTTATTGAATTTGATCTTGTTGATTTCTGACCAATTCTCCAATTTGTCCAGGTCATTTTGAATTCTAATCCTGTCCTCCAAAGTGCTTGCAACCCCTCCTGGCTAGATGTCATCTGCAAATTTTATATACATACTCTTCACTCCATTATGAAAGTCACTAATGAAACTATTGAATAGTACTGGATGCAGGATAGACCTCTGGGGGACCCCACTAGATAAGTGAGTTTGATAGTGAACCAGGAGTGGCAGAACTGGGCAGAGAGGGGCTAGCACCCCGATGATGGAAATATTGGGGAAAGGGTGGATCTGTTTCCACCTACCCAATATTTTCTGCCCCTACAAAGTCTTTCATAAATGATCTGGAGGATGGTGTGGATTGCACTCTCAGCAAATTTGCGGATGATACTAAACTGGGAGGAGTGGTAGATACGCTGGAGGGGAGGGATAGGATACAGAAGGACCTAGACAAATTGGAGGATTGGGCCAAAAGAAATCTGATGAGGTTCAATAAGGATAAGTGCAGGGTCCTGCACTTAGGATGGAAGAATCCAATGCACCGCTACAGACTAGGGACCGAATGGCTAGGCAGCAGTTCTGCGGAAAAGGACCTAGGGGTGACAGTGGACGAGAAGCTGGATATGAGTCAGCAGTGTGCCCTTGTTGCCAAGAAGGCCAATGGCATTTTGGGATGTATAAGTAGGGGCATAGCGAGCAGATCGAGGGACGTGATCGTTCCCCTCTATTCGACATTGGTGAGGCCTCATCTGGAGTACTGTGTCCAGTTTTGGGCCCCACACTACAAGAAGGATGTGGATAAATTGGAGAGAGTCCAGCGAAGGGCAACAAAAATGATTAGGGGTCTAGAACACATGACTTATGAGGAGAGGCTGAGGGAGCTGGGATTGTTTAGCCTGCAGAAGAGAAGAATGAGGGTGGATTTGATAGCTGCTTTCAACTACCTGAAAGGGGGTTCCAAAGGGGATGGCTCTAGACTGTTCTCAATGGTAGCAGATGACAGAACGAGGAGTAATGGTCTCAAGTTGCAGTGGGGGAGGTTTAGATTGGATATTAGGAAAAACTTTTTCACTAAGAGGGTGGTGAAACACTGGAATGCGTTACCTAGGGAGGTGGTAGAATCTCCTTCCTTAGAGGTTTTTAAGGTCAGGCTTGACAAAGCCCTGGCTGGGATGATTTAACTGGGAATTGGTCCTGCTTCGAGCAGGGGGTTGGACTAGATGACCTTCAGGGGTCCCTTCCAACCCTGATATTCTACGATTCTATGATTCTATGATTCTTATGGAGATGAGAGCCAAATGAGACCTGGCTATGTCCTGCCTCTGTTCACGTGCATGTGTGGGGGGGTGGGGGGGGGGAGAGGGAGGTAGCTGTGTTGTCTTGTGTATTCATAACAAGACTGCACAGTTCTTGACCCCTAGAAGTGAGGCTTTATTAGAACTAAAACAGAGTTCCATAAGGCAAAGGAGAGCTACGTGCACCTAGCTGTGTATCTGGTGAAGCTAGACTGCCTCCAACCAGTTCTTCCTAGCATGTGCTCTGCTCGTAAAGGCACAGTACATACTTCTAACAGCGGCAATGAGAGTGGGATCTGGCAGTGGGGGGCCTGGAGTGAGGCTCCTTTGGCACACGAGATAGGCTGGCTGCCAGGTAGCAGGTATGACTCGCCAGCCCCACCTGGTCCTGCCTTCCATACACTGGGTAGGAGCAGGTGCATGTGCATTAGCTGCATGGTGAGGTGGGGGATGGGACAGACCACCAACACCTGGGCAGAGGGAAAGGGGATGCACAAGGTGCCAGCTACTGAGGAGGGGTGGAGGAGACTCAGTAGCTGCCTCGCTGTCCCTCCTATTCCTCCATGACCTGGCTTCCCCCATTCACAGGGAGCATCTGCATCCCACTTGTCCCGGCCTCTCTCCCCTGCCAGAAAACCATCGATAACTGCTCTTTGAGTACGGTCTTTCGATCAGTTTTGTTAACCTTCTTATAGTAACTTCACATAGACCATATTTCCCTAGCTTGCTTATGAGAATATTATGTGGGGACTATGTCAAAAGCCTTACTAAAATCAAGATATATCATGTCTACTTCTTCCCCTTCTATCCACTAGGTCCATAAATGTTAAAGAGGGAAATAAAATTTGGTTTAGCATGATTTGTTCTTGACCAATCCACACTGACTATTACTTATGACCCTATTATCCTTTAGTTGGTGGGCAACCTGCGGCCCACTGCTTCCCACAGCTTCCATTGTCCGGGAACAGCGAACTGCAGCCACGGTGAGCTGCGGGGGGCCGTGTCTGCAGACAGTCAATGTCAGCAAAATGTCTCACAGCCTGCAATCAGATTGCCCTGATGGGCCACAGGTTGCCCACCACTGCTCTAGTTGCTTATTGGAACAAATGATTGAACACTGAATTTGAAACGTTCCAGGTGTCAAAGTTAAGCTGACTGATCTATAATTCCCTGGATCCCCTTTATGTTAAAAAGGAAATATAGGTATTCTGTTTGCCCTTCTTCAGTCTTCTGAGACCTCATCCATCCTCCGCAAGTTCTCAAAGATTGTTTCAGCTGGCTACATAAGTGCCTTAGGGTACATTTCATCAGAGCCTATGGACTTGCATATATCTAACTTATCTAAACATTCTTTATTCTGTTCTGTCTCTATTTTGGTTGCAGTTCCTTCACCCTAGTTAGTATTGTGTCACAATTTACCTCTTTAGTTAAGACTAGAGCTGTCGATTTATTGCAGTAACTCACGCAATTAACTCAAAAAAATTAATCGCAACTAAAAAATGGCTTGTACTGGGACCAGTGCTGTTCAACATATTCATAAATGATCTGCAAAAAGGGGTAAACAGTGAGGTGGCAAAATTTGCAGATACAAAATGACTCAAGATAGTTAAGTCCAAAGCAGACTGAGAAGAGTTACAATGGGATCTCACAAAACTGGGTGACTTGGCAACAAACTGGTAGATGAAATTCAGGTAAAAACTGCAAATCCTGTCTGTCATAGTGGAAGCTACAGTGAGACGTAATGTCTTTAAACTGGGAAGTTATGAAGACAGCTTGTAGGTGATTGCAATGATTTTATTATATGGTAATTCATGATAATGTCATTTTGCAGTTCATAATTTAATCATTATTAAAATAGTAAAGATACCAATGATAGACACGTTCAATAACTAAAATAAGAAAGAAGTGTATAAATATGCTGAAAATAGCCTCCTGCCAAAACTGGCAGAGTACCCCTCCTTTTCCCTCCTCCCCAACACACACCTCTTCAAAAGCCCCCACCGGCAAAAACAAAAGTCAGTGCCTGTGAAGAGAGACTTCCTTTTCTTAGATTTTAGGGTACTAGTAGGGTACAAAGAATACTGCAGGGTCTATTTACAGGAGTGGTGGTGAACCCATTCCTACTCATTTATTTGGAAGCAAGGACTCCACCAAAGGCTGGGGAATATGTAGCAATTGCATGCAAAATGCTATGAGGTTTTCTCTTTGCCGGGGTACTTGCTGCCTTTTGCAAAGGGAGGGCTGTTTTTCTTCTAATGCACCTGCTTGGAGGTAGGTCAGGCTACTTCTTGACCTATGGATGACCCCGTTGACTGAAGGAGTATCTTGGCCACTTGAAGAAAGAAGAAGGAGGGGGTGCTGTGACTTAGGATGGAGTAGGGCTCAAGACACTGCCATCTCCCAAAAGAAGTGAGGAAGGATGTGGCCAAGGGATAGCCCCCTCTGGAAGGAGGCAGGGAGAAAGCTAGGGCTGGACAAACTGCCGTAGCCGCTGTGGTGAGCGTGTTCCTATGCTCTGGCAATCTCCAGCTGTCAGAGTGCCTTTGTGGAGAAAGGTGGTTTGTATTGTGCCTATTGTGCTAGGTTTGCTATTTACAGTAGTACCCACTTTTGAATTACTAGGTCTGTTTTGTGTTATGTTTTCAGTCCTACGTTTACATTTGAAATGAACTTTATTTTCTCTTAAGCTTTAAAACTTGTCAGTACTGAAGTCAGAGTGAGGAGCACTGTGCTAATTGCATGCCAAGTGCTTCGGGAGCAAATTCCGCATTGCATCAGAGGCACTCCCAGACAGTGTCTTGCGAACACATCTTTGTTACCTTTTGAGAGATCATGGGCAAAATGCAGGTTGAGAGAATAAATAATCTGGTTCAGACTTACCACATGTGAATAAATTTCACGCGGCTAGCTATACCTTTGGTCTGATTCCCTACAGTAAAAGGGAATCAGTATATAAAGTTTGGGCTTTTCTGAAAGTATCTGCAGAGCTTCAGTTTTCATACTAGTGTGGAATCTCATGCTCAGTGTGAAAGAAAAGTTAATTCAAAAGTCGTAAAGTCAAGGTTTTCCTTTCAGTGTTAATGCACGCTTAGTGGGTGTACTTGGTTAAATTCTATTCTCATTTGCTCTTAGGCAAATCCCAGTGACTTTACAAATCATGTGGTCCCTGGATATCCCTACAGGCATTCAAGCTCTTCATTAAAGAAAGAGTCTGAAAGCCTATGGAAGTGCTTGGGAACGAAGAAGAAGGGCCATCCTTACTACTGAACAGTTATTATAGTTGCCAACGGGATTTTGTACAATTGTCATTGAGTTATTCACTGGGAGATGGTCTATGCAATCGAAGGTGGGAAGACAGTTAGTTCATGACATTCTTTCTATTAAGAAGTGGGTCCACATTATGGAAATACTTGCTCAATGCTGACATTTATCATACAAGGGCAGAGACTAGCCCACTGTGTGCATGTTAAAGTTATCAGAAATATACTGCAGATGTTCTTTAGGTCTCCTACTTCTCTTCCAACTCTTTGGGCCTGACTCCAAAGAAATCAGTGGGTTTTGGATCAGGCTCAAAAAGTCTGGTTGATACAAGGCTGAACACAATGGTGGCACGCCATAAATTATGTAAATATGCAATGTGGGTGAGTTAATGCTGCAATGAAAAGTTAATTTTTTTCCTGATGATAGCTAAATGTCTAGACTTAATATTGCAACAACATAAGATTTTTTGCATTAATTTCCTTTTATTTTAAATGATGGGATGAAAAGCCTTCGTTGCCACCCTAAGGAGTTTCATAATTAGTTTGCACAACTTCTCTCACACTAAGGATAGCTAAAATTATTAGCTACAACAATATAGTTGTGAAAAAAATATTGCATAATTCCATAAGGCTGTAGGAAATTGACATCTTTAAAAGTGAAGGTCCCAATCCTGCAAACACTTAAGCATGTGCTTAACTTTCTTCATCTAAGAAGTTTCACTGAGGTCACTGGGAGTTTGACTGCCCATGTGCAAAACACATTTTCAGTTGGATATACATTTATCATTCAAAATGTTTTTCAAGCTGACAGTGACTGTCCCTCCATGAAATAGTTATATGTAAAGTTAGAAAACTTAAATCTGCTGTTTTCTGAGATCTGTGTGCAAAAAAGTCAAATACTTCTGGGAAGTTTTTTTTTAATAAAGAAATGAAAATAGGAGGGTTGTAAATGAGTCTTGCAACCTTAGCTCTAGAATTTGCCATGGTTCAGATATTAAAATGAACCAAGTGAGCATCCTTAATTGAAACCAAATCCAAACTTCAGTTCTTCTGAATTAAAGATGACTTGTAGCTATATGCGTGTGGTTGAAAAGCTGTCTTGATGGATTATCCAAATGGATGATGGTTTTTTTTCTTTACTATACACCAAAATGAACAGCTCAGATATTTAATGCCCATCCTTTTTGTTACTTTTATTGTTCTGGATAGAAATGGAAAAGTGATAGCATATGGGTGTTCTAAAGTTGTATTGGATGTTTATGATCATGTTTTTAGTAATCTTTCATTTGCAGGCTGTTTGAAGACTGGTCAGGGAGTTACATGAGACAGTGCAGTTAAGCTTACAATATTTTGCACTTCCAAAAAGTGAATTCAGCACAACCAAATGTGAACAGAGTAAATGTATAATATTAAAATAGGCCAACAAGGTTAAGGAGGAATCACTCAAACTTTGGCTAACTGACTGATGTGTTGGCAACTTGCACAAAGCTGAAGATATCCATCTGATGTGCATAAAATGGAGCAGAATGTAATTGCTCTTCTTTAATATGGATGGATGTCCTGTGGGGACTACTACTCCCAGTCTACAATTGCAAAATTGCATCGATCTCCGCCACTCTTTAGCTGCATGGCCTAAATTTATGATAGATTATTTGGAAATAAATAGTGGCTCATCATACACTATTTCAGGGACTGCTGGGAGATAAATTTGTGTATGTGTAAAGTATCTTGCAGAGACATGAAATTATACCAATGGATATCTTTGCATCGTTGCACGTTTTAAAAATTGGTTGGTGCTCATTCTGGTCATTGAGATATGATACTGTGAGTGAGAGATTTATTATAACAGTACAGAAATTAATCAACCAAGAAAGTTTTATTTTCATTTTTGGCAGGGAGCCTGTTATAGTAAAATACATACGGTACTCAAAAATAGAGAGAAAATAGGCCAGGGCTATGATTAAAAAATGAGAAAAAGGCAATGTTTTCAAACACATTACAGCATTTGACAAGAAAAATATAAAATGCATATGGACCAGTCTCCAATAATTAAACTAAGACTAGTAAACAGGTAAGGTGTGATTTTTATTTATTTTTTAAAAGTTGTGTAGCTTGCGTCACCTCAAACATCGTGCTGTCTGTTAAGGCCCCAAACCTGCAAAGAGAACTAGATGGATGGAACCCAGTGCTTGTGTGGAATCCCGCTGACTTCAGTAGGGCTGCATGTGGGCACAAGGGATTGCTTATGTCATTGTTTTTCCAGGATAGGGACCTTACATTTCTAGTGGCAGAGACTGGTTTAACTTTGATGCTGAAAGTGAAGCTCCTAAATGCATATTTAGATGCCTGTATATGAAATGAGTAAGTACACCTATATATTCCCAGTTTTCATCTGGAAATAAAGTTTGAGAATGTACCAGTAGTGACTTAGCAAAAATACATCATAGGGATTTTGTAATTAACCCTAAAACAAGCAGCATAAACCTAGAAAGTCTAGTCATTAGATTTGGGGGGACGGGGGAATACAAACATGTTAATGTATGAAAATGCAGTTAGAGCAACCAAATAACTCTAATTCTGCCCAGAAGTGACCCTGTGTCATAATGACAGGTTTCAGAGTAGCAGCCGTGTTAGTCTGTGTTCGCAAAAAGAAGAGGAGGTCTTGTGGCACCTTAGAGACTAACCAATTTATTTGAGCATAAGCTTTTGTGAGCTACAGCTCACTTCATCGGAATGCATCCGATGAAGTGAGCTGTAGCTCACCAAAGCTTATGCTCAAATAAATTGGTTAGTCTCTAAGGTGCCACAAGTACTCCTTTTCTTCCTGTGTCATAACTATATTTAAAGCATTTTATTGTTTGTAGTCCCAGATTAGATTAAACTGACTTCTAAAAACACATAAAATATTATATTTCCCCCTCATGATGCCACTGTATGGATAAGTTAATGTTTGTATTCGTTAATTGTGCAGCTCCATACTTTAACATGGCTGGATTTTAATTTTAACCTTTCACTATGAATTCCTTGGGTTAAAAGGTTTGTTCTCGGGATAATTATATCCCTGCAATGCATTTTACCCTAAATTACAGAAAGAATTCTTAGCCTTAGCTCCACTTCCACAGAACTTTTTGTCAAGGATTTTTTATTACAGTTTTATATATGATCACTGAACACGAAACCCAAAGAGAATGTTACCATGTGGTTTTTCTAATGATTTGAAAATATTTGTTATTAAGCTTAAATCTTTTTCATTTTAACTTTTAGGGCCAGATTCACTAATACACTCTAGCTGCTTTATGGAGTGCACAGCAGCCAGGGTGCACTGGCCACTTAATATGGGTTTATGGCTGCTGTGCCTTGCCAGAACAGCACAAAAACAGTTGAAATGTACATTCCAGTTTACCACTCCTGTCTGTCCTTCACGTTCATGTGTGTGCACATAGCCCATATTTCTTCTCTCTTCTGCACCCTTCCACGCTTCCCCCATGCACACATCTCAGATTCTTGCTGCCCTCTCTGCTGTATTGATCGGGTGCACAGATCACTCTTGAACTTTAATCCTAAATATTTTGTTTAACTTCTTGATTTTCGTAACTGAAAGTTTATCAGAAGAGGCTAGCATATGAAAACTCACAGAGAACTGTCTGTGATGGGGCAGACAAGCTTCCACACAAGGTCAGAAGTGGTTAATGGGCTACTTAAACCCAAACTGAGACACCCAGAGCAGGAGATAGGCTACTTGGGAGGGGCTTGAAAAGGAGAACCTGCCCCTCTCAGTTGGAGAGGGGGTAGACAGAGAGCAGATGTGGAGTTCTTACTGTGGGAGAGAAGGCTGGCTGGGGCCAGGGATGGGGCAAGACTGGTACCTTGCAGATCTCCTGGGGGAAAGAGAGGCGTTTGTTGCATCATACTTGTTTTGGACTTTGAGTGCCCTGGAAGGGTCAGAACTGTGGGGAACCTAGCTGGAGGGCTAAATCTCTGCCACCCAGAAGGCACTGGAGGCTGGGCAGAGCAGTGGAAGAGCAGCTGAGAAACTGAGGCTGAGTGGTTGCTGCACTGCACAATGCTGCATGGGGGCACTCTGGTAAGGGTGTGTTATGACCCTTTCCTTTTCCAGAACAGTAGCTATCCTTTAGTTCTCTGTGGGGCTGAGGCTACAGGCGATCCTCAGGGAAGATGGTGATCCTCTAGGCTTTCAAGAGGAATAGTGTGAGGATCATGAGTATGGAGTCTATGGCCACAGAATCATAGAACCATAGGACTAGAAGGGACCACAAGGGTCATCTAGTCTAACCCCCGGCCAAGATGCAGGTTTTGCTGGGTCTAAACCATCCAAGACAGAAGACTCTTGAGCCTCTTTTTGAAAACCTTCAGTGAAGGAGAGTCCACAACTTTTAGCCTAGTCCCATTGAAAACTAATAAAGTAGCCATTTTAAAAGCTCATCATCCACTGAGGTAGAAAATTCTTCATCCTTTGCTGAAGGAGAAATTTTCAGTTATGAAGAATTACAGCAAAAGTGACCATCAATGCAAACATGTCTTCAAATGTCGCCTATGCATAAGACTTCAGTGAGTTTTAAGTAGGGAATTGAAGGGTTTGTTTTGTTTATGATATCACTTAGGAGAAAGCAAATTTGACACAGGGCTACATTTCTTAAATGAACCATTTTAAAATTATTTTTAACTCATGAGCCAATTGACAGATTACTTGCAAATTGTCAAAATTCATGCAATACCCAGTTAGTGCTGTGACTTTGGAGAGAATATGTCAAAACTTGCATATATAAAAAAGGTGTTGAATCCCTCAATTTCAATGCTCAACTCAACCTTAATTATGGATCTATGACTAAGGCTGCGATTCTTTCACGGAGGTCACAGACATCACGGATTCCGTGACTTTCCACGACCTCCGTGACTTCCGCAGCAGCTGGTGTGCCTGACTTCAGGGCCAGCTGCTCGACCATGGGCCAGGTGGCTCTGGAGATCGCCCAAGCAGCGGGCAGTGCGAATGGTCCCACAGGCTGCCCAAGCAACCAGTCCCGGAGTGAGCCCCAGGGCCAGCCACAATGGCCATTGCTCTGGCGGCCCCAGGCAGCTGGCTCCGGGGTCTGCCTGAGTAGCAGCAGTCCTGGGGCACCCAGCTCTGGGGACCGCTTGAGCATTGGTGGTCTCGGATGGCCCGAGGCCATCCGGAGAGCAGTCCCTGTGAACAGCGGCTGGGGGGGCAGTCAACCCCCAGCACTGGAGCAGCCCCACCCCCTCCCCTCCCAGCAGGGGTCCCCCGAGCAGCGAGACTGCAGAAGTAGAGTTTTAGTCATGGGTATTTTTGATAGAAGTCATGGGCAGGTCACGGGCTGTGAATTTTTATTTATTGCCCATGACCTGTCCATGACTTTTACCAAAAATACCCATGACTAAATCTTAACCTTAGCCATGACCCTTCATAATAAATGTCCTGATTCTGAGGTGCTAAACCTTTTCAGCTATTATTAACTTTGCTGGGAGCTGTGGGTGCTTAGCACCACTGAGAATCAGGACACATTTTACATATAGGTACCTGAATACATCTCTGATCCTAACTTTAAGCATCTATGTTTTAAATATTTGGCTTGTGTAGAATGAGTTCTATTGCAGTAGAAATAATGATACAGATAAATGCTCTGAAGGAGTTTATAATTATAGTAAAGAATGGCTATTTCTAAAACTGAATTTTTTAGAGCTGTGATCAAGAAATCTGTATTCCATTATCAATCCCTTTGAACTGGCCACTCCTCTATCTACATGGATGTTGGATAATGGTAAATATCACACAGACAATGCAACAAGCTGGCAATGGAGAAGTACTTTGCTGCTGCATTATCCTGTTTGAATTCTGTAATCTTAAAGTCCAGTTTTCACCTGAGCTTAAAGCTAGGCATCTAGATCCAGACTTAGATGCCAAAAATGGATATTTTAGGCTCTTAAGTGCTGATTTGGAAACCTAAGTAGTCTCCTGAAATTAATATTCAGGTGACTAAATACAGATTTATTCACCTAATTCTAAGCATTCAAGTTTGAAAATGTTCTCGTTAGTGTTCTGGACCAAATTCAGCTCTGATGTAAGCCCACTGATTTAATTGGGAGTTAACACCAGATTGGAATTTGGCCCATTAAGTCTGTGTTTGCAAGGAAATGGTAGCCTTGTTATACAGGTGCCTGAGTGAGACTAATTACAAGATGAGCGTGATTCTGCATATATGCTTTTGAGGAAAACTGGAGTGAAAGAGGATGAAGATAAAATTAAACACAGGTGGTACCTGTAGAAGTGTAACAAGGTAGTTTGCACACACCTTAAGGACAGTACTGCCTAATGGTCAGTCCACCTCACCACCTGGCATGGCTCTCTAAGGAGTTGAATATTGGGAGAATGGAAGCGATCCCAGGAATAAGAACTGTATGGGTGGAGCTCCTGTTACTGTTTCTTTAAGGGCTCAGCCAGGAGTCTTGCAGGAGAGGATAGGCAAGGCTCCCCTCTCACCCAATCAATTGGGGATGAGCTGGAGAAGGGGACCAGCACAAATGCTGCTTCCTGCCTAATACCAGGATGGACACCTGCAGACAGAGGCTATAAAGCCCTCCAAGCCTGAAGACTAAGTGGGACCAGCTGAGGAAGAAGCTGGGGGAGGCCTTACAGTGAGCTGAATTGTAACCTAGTTCCAGGAGGAGAGCTGAGGACTCCTGTTAAGTAGAGGGATAATAATTGCTTGAATTCCCCAGTTCTAGGAGGAGGGCTGGGGCTCCTGCCAGGGGAGAAAGACAGAGACTGAGGGAGAACCCTGAGGGCACTGGGAACAGAGCTTGGAGGGCGGGCTTCAGAGGAATATTCAAAGCCAGAAGCAAATCCTGTTTCTATGGGACCTTTTTGTTATGGACCCTTTTGTATGTGGTTTTATAATAAACCAGCCCCAAGGAGAGGCTTATTGAGCAAAGTATCAACAGTCTCTGAAGTGGAGTTACTGGCTTTCTGAGATGAGAAACTGAGGCAGGGAGTACATGCAGCACCTCACTAACTCAGCAGGGGGGTGCTACAGGGGAGGCCTGCACTGTCATAGGCTCCGTGACAAGTGGCTTATATAAATGGGCATTACTATGGATATTTTAAAGCCTTGGTTGATACACACAGTTAGTCAACTTTTTATACTGAAGTATTTCCTCTGCTGGTAATTTCAAATACTGAAATTGACTCTTTGGCATGATAGGATGTATGCTAGTGCTACCCAAGTCAGTACATCAAATCAGTGTGTATACAGCAGGTCTCATAATGGTGTTCATAGTTGGCTGAGCAGTAGAAATTTTTTCCTAGTATTT
Source organism: Eretmochelys imbricata (assembly GCF_965152235.1). Classification (NCBI taxonomy): domain Eukaryota; kingdom Metazoa; phylum Chordata; order Testudines; family Cheloniidae; genus Eretmochelys; species Eretmochelys imbricata. The sequence goes on from NC_135574.1 coordinate 96,874,045, forward strand.
ATGGAATTCAAAAGTAAATTTTGACTTAACTGCATTCACTACTCTTCATTTTCCAGGAAGATTTGTACGCTCTGTTTTGGTTGGTGCAAATATTTCTGAGAAGTGAATTTGAGTGAGTTTTTGAATATTTGTTAAAGCTAATTTTAAGTTGTGGCTAGGATACAGGGTTGGAAATGAAGAGACTTGAGTTCTAGTCTTGGCTCTGCCACTGACTCATTATGCAGCCTTGGGTAAATCACTTAATTTCTCTGCACCTGGGTTTTACATCCCTTAAAAGGGGAAAATAATCTTCTTAGATCTTCTGTTTAATCCTCCCTCCCCCAAATAGCGATATATAAAATCAATGTGCTACCTGTTAAATGGAGTAAAAACTGGTTAACTGGTAGATGGTGAATCATTATTAGCTATTGGAGGTATTCTAGTAGGATCCTTCAGGGATCTGTTCTTGGCCCAAAGCCATTCAATATCTCTGTCAGTGATCTGGAAGAAAATTCAAAATGATAGCTGGTAAAATTAGCAGACCCAAAATGGTCAGAATGGTAAATGATGGGGACAGGTCAGTATACAGACTGAACTAGACCATTGGTGAGGTGGACTCACCTATGTCTTCAGCATGTGTTTTTAGTACTAAATGCAAGGTTGTACATCAAAGAATGCAAGTCATACTTATAAAATGGGAATGTAGTGACATAGAAAGGACTTTAGGGCCATGGTAGATAACAAACTTGAAAATAAGTTCCCAGTGAGATGCTGTAGTTAAGAAGGGGAACCTGACCTGTGGCTGCATAAGCAGGGGAATATCAAATAGGAAGGAGATAATGTATTACCTCTGTATCTGGCATTAGTGTAAAGTCATTAGTATAATACTCTGTCCAGTTCTGGTTTTCGTATATCCAAAAGGATATTGACAACTTGGAATGGGCTTAGAAATGAGATTAAAAAAACTGATTCAAGGTCTGGAAAACAAGACTTATAGTGAGAATCTTAAGCTGAAACTATTTAGATCATGAAGATTAAGATGTGACTTGACCAGTCTGCAAGTACCTATATGGAGAAAATATTTTGGGCTCTTTTCAATCTAGCAGAAAGAGACACCACTTTGTATAGCTCAAATGGACATTGTAGGCTTGATGCAAAAAATGCTTAGTAAGGTTCTGTGCTCTGTGGGAAATTTAAATTTTAAGGTGCCATTCTGATCTAATCTGTTTTATTACTATTACCTTCTTGGTTTGACTATCCAGACTTTTATAGGACTTTAAGGCAAGGTAGAGGTCAACTTTGCCTATACCTAATCAGTATTTACATTCTTGTGCTCAGAAAATCTTGATCCCTCAACAGAAGCAGTACCCATTAGCAGAATTGTCCGCTTTTTGCACTGTTGGCAAGTTAGTACAAATCGTAAGCCTGTTTCTGAAGTCTTTCCTTTTTCCCATGCTTTCTTTGACCAAAACCTGTTTTGACTCTGGTCTGTGCTTGCATCTCCAGCCAACAGTGGGGGACCATTTACAAGTCTAGTCTCTCCACCAGACCCTATAGTTTAAATTTAGCACAGTATGGTCCTGGCTCTAAGAGGTGCTGAGCATATGCAACATCCATTAAAGTAACCAGGTGTCCATCACCTCTTGCAGGCCTCAGTTCAGGAAAGCACTTAAGCACAGATTTCATGCTTTCATGAATAGAAATAGTTTGCTGAGCTAGAGCCATAGTGATGCCATATTTAAGATATTTCCCATTGTAAACATAAGGAAGGCTGATAAAAGTTCAGTAGTGTCCATTTTTAATGGTACCCATTCAATAAACTGAAATATTGTTGTGAAACTATGGAATTTACAAACTACCCTTTTAATTGGAAAAGTAGAAAATACATTTTGTTGGAATTTAATCCAAGGGCAGAGACAATGACTGATGGGCTTGAAAGATGCCAGTTAACTTTCTGCCACCTTTGTGGATTAAAAATACAAGGTGTGGAAATCCTGGCCCCATTGTTAAAGCCAATGGCAAAATTTCCTTTGAGTGCAGTGCTCTCAGGATTTCACATATGGCAGTTTACCTGCAATTTATAATTTGAACTGGGTACTGAAAAGCTGTCTGACCAAACTGCAAATAAGAGTTTTTTAGAATCAAATGTTTACCTGTGTGCTGTTACAATGAGTTATAAAACAGGCTGCATTTTCAGCTACATCAAAACTCTAAAGTAGGCTATCCTTACAATAGGACAGAAGGCAATTATCTCTTGCCCACAGCAACCAAAGTGAAATACTACCAGTAAAACCTTTTATTAACCTTTCTTTTGTTAATAGTATTTCAATGACCAGCTATAATCGCTTAAAATACAACTTCGGCTCTTCTCACATCTGCGTGGACTAAATAAATGAGTTGGTGAAGGATTTGAACAGTTTTTTTTCAGAATGTATTAAGTTTTTCATGACTTGTGCATTCACACAAATATTCACTTGGTTACACATAGGAAACTCAGAGCCAACAATAACTCTGGGATTTATTAAAAGCAGGTCACTGTTTTAATGGGAAAATATTTTTATGCTATGAGCAGTAATGACTTTTTTTTTTTAACAACTCTTGTTAGAGACTCAAAAAAGGCGCAAAGAAGATTCTTGAGATTGGTGGCTGATTTTGCTGATCTTGATTCTACTGGTGGAACAAAATATATATTTTTAAATGGCTGCAACACTTATGAGTAACAGCTGAACTGGAACATTTTAGTTTTCCAAATATGGAAATCATTCTGCAAAAAGTAGAGATGAGCAGGTACTAACCACCTCTGTAATTTTAGTCATTAATACCTTGAAATTGCCCACTTCTCATAGAACCATTGACTAACTGCCAAGGTGTTGGTAACATGAAATTATTACCTGAACCAGTTGTGGGCTCATACCTTGTTAGCTGTCTGCAACTAGTAGTTCTGGTTTTTTTTCTCTCTCTCTCTTGATGTCCAGTAAAGTTTCCAACTCTGACAAAACTTCTGTTCTGGTGCAGTTTTTTTATTAGGGCCAACGGCTGTTACCCTCTTTATGAGAACAGGTTTCTGATCTCTCCCATACTGTTCAGCTGAGCAGAGTAATGGGGATTGTAGCTACTACTGACCCACCTATGTAAGAACAGAGAAATGTAATGGAAATACCACAGCTGTTGCAATATATACTCAAGCATAAATCACTGTTGATGCTACCTTTGGTTTCATGCCAACTTTCAAAGTTTTGTAAATAAATGAATCTCACAGCTAAACTAGAGTCTAAATTCTGCCAAGGGTTTTGGCTAAATACTGTCATCTATGTCAAAATGTGGTGTGTTCTCATTTCTTGCAGAACTGGAGAGATTAGTTGTGTAATAAACTCCACCTACCTAGCTATTAATTGTACCACTGCATATGATATTTGGGTTACAATGAGGCAATCTTTGTTCAATTTTCCCTGTCTCACTAGCTCTGCTTTCTGCTACCTCTGTTGCTGTATTGGGAATATGGCTGGGAGAGAGTGGTAGTGTGAAAGTATACTTAAGGTCATGTACTTGGTTTTCTCATACCTATGAAGGATGAAGATGTGGCAATTGGGAGAAACTCAAACTGTGATTAGGGGCTCTGTTAGAATGCAATAAGCTATGTCCCCTACCCCTTCCCCCAACATGATTATTATGAAGCTGGAAACCCTTTGCAATGTTTCCTTCTTTCTTTAGCTAGAAGTATGGCCCCTCCTCCAACCATAACCGTACTGTCTACCCCATCCTGTGTCTCTCCTCTCACACATGACTTCTGTGTGTGGCCTCCTATCCAAACACTCTCCTCACTTTCTGGAATCCGCTAACTTTTGCCATGCCCTCTGCACATCCATTTATGTTGTAACATTAACACACCTGTCCACAATTTTTCCTCTTGGTGTTACTAGGATTGGCTTATGGCTAAATTGAGACCAGTATTCTTCTCTTCCCCCCCTTCCCCCCATCTGGGCATGAATGGACCAATATGTGTCCTTGCTCAAAAGCTTTGGAGCCCCCTGATACAGCTAACTGCTTAATGAGGTTTTCCTCCCAACTGTCCCCTTCCCCATGCAAGACACATTCTTCCTTTCAGCTTTACCCTTCCATCCTGTCATCTCACCTTCTTCCCTTGGATCACTCCTAGATATCTCTGCCAACATTTAGACCTGGCCAGGTTAGAATTTTTTTTTTGACTCCCTCTTAGCCCTTCCCTCAACTTTGATTGAGATGAAAATTGACAAATGGAAATGATATAACGTGGCACCATGGTAAGTGTGCCTGTGACCCCTAACGTTTGCTTTTAGCTTATCAGCATCAACCCTCCATACTCACAGCCTTAGGAAAGAGAGTGATGCAGAGAAGCACACTGGGTGGCATGCTACCTGTGAAAACTAGCTGAAGAACTTAGGTGCAACTATTAACCTCCGTCTGAATATTACTACTGTAGTAACAGGGCCTAAAGCGACTCTATGAGTTAAAAGAAAAGGAGTACTTGTGGCACCTTAGAGACTAACCAATTTATTTGAGCATAAGCTTTCGTGAGCTACAGCTCACTTCATCGGATGCATACTGTGGAAAGTGTAGATCTTTTTATATACACACAAAGCATGAAAAAATACCTCCTCCCACCCCACTCTCCTGCTGCTAATAGCTTATCTAAAGTGACCACACTCCATACAATGTGTATGATTGTAAGGAGTGTGGTCACTTTATATAAGCTATTAGCAGCAGGAGAGTGGGGTGGGAGGAGGTATTTTTTCATGCTTTGTGTGTATATAAAAAGATCTTCTACACTTTCCACAGTATGCATCCGATGAAGTGAGCTGTAGCTCACGAAAGCTTATGCTCAAATAAATTGGTTAGTCTCTAAGGTGCCACAAGTACTCCTTTTCTTTTTGCGAATACAGACTAACACGGCTGTTACTCTGAAATCTGAGTTAACACGCTTCATTAGCAATTGGCCGGGGAAACAGTACTATCAGATTTTGGGCTATTTGCAATAATAGCCCCTCTGAGAAGCCAGAGTAGGTAAGAAAAACTACAAATGAGTAGTGGTTGCTATGCATGTTGGCTTTGGCTGCATCAGTAAAGGGCAGATCTGTAACCTGAAATCTAGGAGAGCTTTTTGAGCAAGTAAAGATGGATCATGCTGCTCATAAAATCCCCCTGGACTACTTAACTGCTGTAGCATGTAGCTTATGTCTCATCTTCTGAGCAGATAATAAATACTGTGTTCACCATTTGAACAGTCACCACTTTCCAATACAGTTACCACAGTTATTTTCCATTATAAATATGCAGAAATACTGTACTATTTTGGATACCAAAGTGCAGTAATGTGATACTTCAGTGGGGACCACTCATAGAGTCAAGCCTGTCCTCTGGACATCACAAATAACTGTTTACATATGATCTTCCGATTCTTCCTATTTTCCCTTTCCATCTGTGGATGGAAGTGGTTAGCATATGAATTGCTGACCGATGGAGACCAAGGCAGTGTTACATTGGGGGTCTAATACTAAATGTAAATATGTTTTTAGTCCCAGTATCTCACCTCTGCATATCGAAGTAGCAGAAAATTTGGTGCAAATCCGCAAGAGTATCAATTTCCATTGAGCAGAGAGAGGCTTGAAGTCTATTGGCTGGGAGAAGCTTGTACTTCCCCACACTACATCTGTCTCAAGCTAGTGCTCCTAGCCTGTTAGGGTCATGTTTTAAAAGGTCTTTAGGTGCCTAAAGATGCAGATAGGCCCCTAGTGGCGCTCTTCAAAAGCATCTAGGCACCCAATTCGCAGTGTAGCAGTCTCTGCTTTCAGAGTAACAGCCGTGTTAGTCTGTATTTGCAAAAAGAAATGGAGTACTTGTGGCACCTTAGAGACTAACCAATTTATTTGAGCATGAGCTTTCGTGAGCTACAGCTCACTCTGCTTTGTCTGCTTTCGCAGCTGCTCCTACCAGCTGGAATCTTTATCTTCAAAGGTACCCTGTGAAGTAGGTTCTCATTATACAGGTTGGGAAACTGAAGTACTTAATTTTTCTTACCCGAGATGAAAAATATGAATACAACAAATGTCTTTTGAAAATCTCTTCTTTCAAATCTGGCATCACAAAAACTAAAATGCATTAGTCATAACTGTATATTGCATCACAAAACTACAGGGTAGAATTAAGGTTCATTATGAATGGAAATGCAGTAAGGCACCTAGAGAGACAAGGTGGGTGAGGTAATATCTTTATTGGACCAATTTCTGTTGGTGAGAGAGAGACAAGCCTTTGAGCTACACAGAGCTCTTCCTCAGGTCTGGGAAAGATACTGAGTGTCACAGTTAAATGTTCCAGCTTATATTTAGCTGTGACATCCTGAGTACCTTTCCCAGACCTGAAGAAGAGCTGGGTGTGGATTGAAAGTTCACTCACTAATAGAAGTTGGTTCAATAAAGATATTACTTCATCCACCCTGTCTTTCTAGTATTCTGGGACCAACATGGCTACAACTATACTGCATTTCCATTCGTAAACCTGTTTGGATTTCTTAAATTTTAACTTTCATTCTGAATTCCTCCGGTTTATATAATACTCCGGACCCTCACTAGAATGTGCGTCTATATAGCGCAAATTCACATATAATGTGGTTGTGGCCATGGATCCCAAATTTAATTACTCTAATCACAATGCATTTTAATGTGGTCCCTGGTATAACAGTCCCCGCGTTAATTTGGTACCGCACATGGATCCCAAATCCCGCGTTCTAGCGAGGGTCCAGTGTATTTGTTTGTGGAATAATTGAAACATCCCTGCAATTATTTTAACCTAAATTACTGATGTATACTTCCTCCCTCAACTGCCTCTTAACACTATGTATGTAATCTCATACAAAAAACTTATTCCCAGGTGATATACTATATTCAAATGGAGTTCAACTTGGGAGTACATTTGAGTAAATATAAAATATATGTACTTTTTTGATCATGGCACTTTTAAATCCTAGTAAAGAACTGTTGCCAGAGCCTGGAGTCTGAACCTCTAGGGAGGTATGGAGAAACTTTTGGCTCTTGATTGAGATGTAGGCTTAGTGAAAGTTAAGCCATGGAAGCCCACAGAGCAACTACTGCTAAACACAAAAAATTGGACTTTGTGCTAGATAGAGCCTTAGAAAGCAGCCTTTCACTCTGAGTATAGAGTACAGTAAATATTTCATTCCAATCAAGCTCAAACTTTGCTTTGTGCACTTTGCATCTTTTAATCCCTTTTTAAAACCTCCTCAGCTATAATATTTGTCCGTCTTCTGCATGGACTTGATTTTTGTTGTGCACTCTTTTCTACAGTTGGCAAATAGATCTGTCATGCAACACATCCATGGTCTAATTTGTGGCAAAATACTTTCCCTACCTCCATACAAACATGCATGTGCACACACAATTTAATATGAGGCTCTTAGCCAACAGAAATGTTGTAGAAACCAAAAGTCAGCACCAAACAAAATGATCGCCAGTAACTTGAACAAACCTTTTTACAGGAGCCCTCTGAAGATAAATACTCATCCATCCAGCTTTCTCCTTTTTTTTTTTTTCTTAATGTTTCTCTGTCTAATTTAATAAATGCTTTCTTGCTGATTCTTGGCATCTTCTTGAACAAGGAATGTAAACTGAAAAGGCTGTAAAGATTAATGCTAGCACAAGATTCCATAATGAATAATCTATCAGGAGACTAGCTCAGTGGTCCAGGACCTAGTGCTGCAGTCTGTACTAGGATAAATGTCTCTCTTGCTGTTTGAGACAGGAGCTTGTTATACTACACTTTGACAAATGTGAAAGTCAGAGGAAAATAGCTCAGTCCAATCAATTACTACAACCAATAAATGTAAAACTGTCAAATAACATGAAAAAGTAGCCTTTTTTTAAAAAAGTGTGGGACAATCACAGACCCCAAGAATTATTGGTATTTTTATCACAATTTCTTTCATCTAGGTAGAGTATGCAGTAGCTGTTGTATAAATAACACCTGTTTGTTCACATATGTGAACAATCTATTGTTGTCTAAATGGCTGAAAGAAATATTACATTGTCAGTGTTTCTCTTATGTGAGTGTCTCAACTGTCTAATCCAAAGTGTTTTAAAAGGAACTACCTCAAACATTGTTAGAAAGTGTACCTCAAAATCCATTCTCAAAATTTGTGATGTGGTCTTTCCAGAGTTCTGATGGGATTTATTTTTTCACCAGTCATGCAAGAGCCATTGTTGTAGAGACTCGCGAACAGGTACACTAAAAGAAGCCTCATTAATGCTGCTTATGGATGGCTGGATAGGTAATCTAAGAGGTGTCTTCATACTCATTCCATGTAGACTTGTCCTTCAAAAACAGCTTGTTGTTTTGGAAGTATATGTCCATCTGCACATACTACCATCTTGGAGCCTTAAAATGTCACCTTTTGCAGGAAGTGTTTCTTTTAACATGGACTCTGTATTAACAGGCCACTCTACCTGAAATGGTCCCTTACACTATGTGCTAACTACTTATGCTGAACAATCTGTTCCACCTCACATTTTGCTGTGGTTCTGGGAGTTCCTTTCCCAGAAGAAGACCTCTGTGTAGCTTGAAAAGATAAGATATTACCTCACCTACCCTTGTCTCTCTGTGTTTGAATGTCGCTCATCCCTGCGAGACAGGAAATCCTCTACAGTAAAGGAGAAAATTTTAAATGGAAGTTAGTGTGGTGTAACAGAGCACTGGACTGGGACTCAGTAGACCTGCCTTCTAGTCCTAGCTCTGTCAATGATCTGTTAGGTGACCTTGGCGAGGCAAGTCACTTTAACCTCTCTTTGCCTCCCTTTTTCCATCTGTAAAATGGGATTGATCTTTACCTCTTTTTGTAAAGATCTTTGAATTCTATGGAGGGAAAAGTGCTATATAAGAGCTGTGTGTGTGTGTGTGTGTGTGTGTGTGTGTGTGTGTGTATAGATGCACACCGTTCGATATGTTATGTAACTGAATAAATAATTATATAGTTTAAAAAGTTGTATCAGTTGGGTATAGCAGCATTTCTGCTGAAAAGGAGATCTCTGAAAAGTCCTTCATTTTCAGACCTTCACTGAACTTCCAAAATTACCTACATTCCACACAAATTTGATCTCTTCCCCCAACTCCTCATTTCTATTGTTGAAAATTATTTACATTGGAAGTGAAGTGTCATGAAAGTGAGGCTAGAGAGAGTTTACATTCTTTTAGTGTATCCCATGGCATTTAAAGACCTCATTTTTTTTTTCTTTCACACATTGCCAAAAGTGGTAATAAGAACTCTAGATCTTACCACATCACACTGCCATCTATTCTGTATGTGCCAAGCTACAGAATCTATTTTAGGACTGTTGGAGTTTTCAGAAATTATACTGGACTATCTTTTTGTTTCCCTCCATCTTTAAAACCAGATGCCTTAGCTGAGTTGAACACAACTATACAAGGCTTGGTGGGAGCCCCACAACCATCTAAAAATGACCTTACGTGTGTGTGTGTGTTTTATTTATATAAACAACTTTAATGTCTCAGGATCTTCTAGGGCTATAAGCATAGTGATTCTAATGCATTTACTTGTTTCTAGTCCTGTGGGACTGTGCAATAATTGGACTGAGTGATAATTTTGGTGTAGAAAAGGTCAAAGTCCATGAGTGAATCTTGCCTTTTTTGGACACTGGCTGAGAGGTGGGGAAGAACCCCACGTGTGGGTGAGAGAGAACATTTCTGAGGCAGAATTTGTGTTTGTGGGTTGTTGTTGGTTTTTTTTTTTTTTTTTTTTTTTGAGTGGGTTAGGCCTCTGTCTTGTTGGAATAAGTCTGTCATGTGACAATGGTTTTTTTTAAAAAAAAAAAATCAGTTTTCTTCTAACACCCTTCAAGTAATTATATTAAGAGATAAAGGAAAACCGTAATTCTACTTTCTCTTACTTTCTGCTTCAAATTAAAACCTCTGAGTAGAACCTTCTCTACTTCCTCCTCAGTTTTACAGTGTAGACACTGTCAAAAGGGGGCAGGTTACAATAGGTCTTGGTGTTTCTGAACTCTTACATTATCTGGGCACTAGATACAAGGTGCAGACATTTCAAAACCGCAGTGGTATATTTAGAAACCTGTATCACAAACCCATATTCCATCAACCGCACACAATAACATTCTAAGTGTATGGTATATTTGTTTTTCAAGAAAAACTGTTTGAATTATAGTCCGTATCTTGAATGAGGATTTGGCGATGGATTCCATCATGTGGTGATAGTTGTTCTAAAGCACTGTCTTTGAAGTAGATCTGGTTAAATTAGTTGTTGTGAATCAAAGTATCTAAAGAATTTAGCCTTTTTATCTGTTTACAAAATGTTCTTGAACTGATGCTGATTTCTAAGAATGAGTTCATTATTTGTATTCACTGAAAAGTACATGTGCGTGACCCCACACGAAGAAATTGGCACATAATTATTTGCCATGCATTATTTGTTGCAGGCAATTGGTCATCTAAGTTGCATGGCATTACTTATGCTCCACAGTAGATAATGGATACCTTTTTGTGTTTTGTTAAAGAGGGAGTAAATGAATCCTGTATGCTAAAATTTGTGGTTCATCAACACTTTCAAACATAAGCTTTCGTGAGCTACAGTATTTTCCACTGCATGCATCCGATGAAGTGAGCTGTAGCTCATGAAAGCTTATGCTCAAATAAATTTGTTAGTCTCTCATGTGCCACAAGTACTCCTTTTTTTTTTTTTCTTTTTCTTTTTGCAGATAGACTAACACGGCTGCTACTCTGAAAACTTTCAAACATAAAATTTACAGTCATCCTAATACTTACAAAGGAGTAAAAACCCTACAAATAATAGCACAGGAAATTGCCTCATTTCTTCACTAATCACAGCTCACTTACTGTATTACTAGACCATCTCTAGTATTATGTAGTCACTGTATACAGTAAAAAGCATATTTAGTGAATATTAAAAGCTCTCCACTGAAAAGGTTTTTGGGGACTAATGGAAGCTACAAGCCTCATGTAACTAAAGATGGAATGGATTGATTTCTCAGTGCTTCTGTATATAGCTATGGAAAGGTGAACTAATCCTTCTGAAATGCAGTTTGAATGGAAAGTTTTAATGGTTCTTATCAATCCAATTTCCTATACTCCTGTGCTACCAAAACCATGTAGTCATTCCATATTGTAACACCCATATATTTTGGAGTGGCTTATATCTGTTAATAGGCTACTAACATAGAGTTCCCAGCCCTGATGAAATAGGGAAATCATAAGAGAAAGCTAATGAACACTGTGACAGGTCCAACTCTTACCACTTGTCACACCAGCCAGATGTGTAGCAGTAATCAAATCTGACTTTAGAAGTATGTCTTACTATTTCTGTTCTAATCACTATTGCTGCAGTATGTTCCAGAAAACCCCTACCTACTGTTGTGCTGGCTGAAACACAAAGAAAAATAGTAACGTTACTGAATAGCACGAATGGCCTTCCCCTCCACCTAGAGTGAATAAACAAGTCAAAGTAATGGAGACAGGATTTCATCCTAGGTGCTTTAAAGTCCCTGGGAGTTTTGTTACTGACATCAATGAGGCCAGGATTTCACTATTATCATTCCATATGAAGGGAGAATGGTCTTGTGGCTAAAGCAAGGTTTGGGATTTGGGAAATCTGGCTTCTGTTTACAGTTCAGCCAGAGGCTGTGTCTCATCTTTGGCTGGACTGATTAGGCCAAGACTGTCAAACTTGTATCCCTAAATCTAAACTTTACTGGAAGCAGGGCGTAATCAGTAGGTATCTAAATAGGGATTTACAAGTCCAACTTTAGGAACCTGGGTTTGAAAATGTTGGTTGTAGTGTAAAATAGCTGCAACTATTAGTACTCCATGGTAGACAACTCTAAACATGTCTAGTCTGACTCAAGAAGATTGTCATGAGGCCAAACAACTGAATGAAGAACTAGAAGAGAAAATCAGTGTATAGTCCTCTCCTATAAATAAGTGGACTTCATCAGTTATGACTAGTTTAAGAAGATGGAGGCTTTAAAGTAGCTATTAATCATTTTCTATGTGTTGACCATATGTGTTGTGTACTAAGGGATCAAGACTAGTTTGTCTTCCTGGTTGATAAAATAGAGTGTACATTGCAGATGCTCATGCAAGATGAATCAAAGCAAGCAACTTCTGAAAATAAACACACAAAGGTCTGCACTGCTATAATTGCTTACCTCTTGTCATTGCATCTGCTTTTATTTTTATATATATATATATATATATATATATATATATATATAATATAAATAAATCTCAAAGGTCAATGGAAGAAATTCTACATGGTCTGCCAGAGAAACAATGCTACCTGGATGACATCCGAGTTGCTGGAACAAATGACCAAGAGTTTTTAAGGCACTTGGAAAAGTTTGATAGAAGATTATAGTTTGCATGTCCAGAAAACTAAATGTGATCCTTCAAGACATCTGTGAAATACTTGGGACATTATGTTATGATGACTGCATATATTGGACCAGATTTTCAGCTCTGGCTCAGGAGTGCTGAGGGCAGTTGAGGAGGGATTGCAAATGTACCCTTTTCCACACCTTTTTGTTCTGTGGCTCTTGTGTTTGGGCTGTTCCTTGCCTCCAGATTGGACAGAACAAGGCCTGCTATAATGTGCCAGTTACCAACAGCTGTGGTAAGTTGCTCAAGTAAAGGGCTATATCTCCTTCCCAAGGACATACTCCTTACCCTAGGGCACTTTAAGAGGGTGGAGGAAATAGAAGCTTTCACAGCGTCTCTTATGCCACACCAGTATTCCTATATACCTAAAAGCTTCCATGGGTCAGACCCCTAAAGTTTAGGAGCACTTTATGCCAGTGCAGATTGAGGCACAAAGTAGACACAGTATGACCCCAGATTGGGCCCTAATATACAGATTGTTAATGCAGCAAGCCCACAAAATGTGACTCTGCTTCATTCATTTCTTCTGCTATACAATGTTAATGGAAGGTTTGCAAGCATCTGTTTAGGAGCAACCAAAAGGAGGGTTGGATGGTAAAAATGGTACCTTCAAGAACGCATATGTAACCCTTCTGCCACATTGAGCCAGCAGCAAACGGGGCAGGTTCAATATATAGTGGCCTGCTGGCTGCTTGCTGTGCCTCTCCTCCTTACAAGCCACTCATTGGCCAGCCGACTGGCAGTCCCCTTCCGCTACCACCTGCCTCTCTGCTGTGACCTTTTGCACATCAGTCTCTAAGTAATTTTCAGCTCTTTGCACTGCCCCATCTCAAGTGATTTCAGCTCTCAGCAGGCAGGGCAGAAACAGTCCTACCACAAGTGATTTCAGCTCTGATTGAGCATTTAAAATAACAGAGGCTCCAAATGAAGCCTATTTAGCTCTTTCTTTGAACAGAGGTGGGGGAACAGGTTAAACCAGTCCAGGGTGGACTCTTGGGAGAGGGTTCACATCTCCTAGCTGGGACACTTGTCCCTACCCCTCTTTCTTTCACAGGGCTGGGGCATTTGAGTGCCTGGCTTAATGAGGTCCTTTCAGCTGAGGGTGATTCCCTCATTTGGGGTAGATTAAGTGCAGCCCTGCCTCCCTGCACCCACACAACAATGCCAACAACATCCGCTAGAGTGCCCAACCATCCCTGGACTCAGCCCCAAAGTGACTTGTAACCTAACACCAGCCAAAGTTGATTATTTTGAGTAGTCCCACTCTCTCTGCAGGATAGTCTTTTTCCCTCGTCCCAGCTAGCTGTTGGGAAGAATTCATTCAAATTGTGCTTACAAATAATATATACTTGTTTACAGCAATATATTTGGTACATTATGATTGATTTTTCCTTTGAAGTAATCTCGTCGTGCAACCCAACATAATTTAGGAGTTGTGATAATTTCTGTGATGCTTGGCGGGGGGGAAGACCAGCCACATTTGCCTCACAAACATTAAAGCTGCAGAGAATGACAGTGGTCTCCAACTACTCAGGACACTCTTTAGAATGAAAAACAAGTCCATCATGACACATGATCGCAAAATACTCTGATTTACAAAACCGAGGAAGGAGGAGACGTGAGAACAATTTTCTTCTGATGGCATTTGTCTTTTCTAGAAAACTTTCTTCTGGGAAGTGCTGCATTGCCACGGTGAACCTGAAGAGAATAGCAGCAGCAACACCACATATTTAACCAGGGCATGTCTTCTGACTGGGCAATGGCCATTCATAATATTGGTTAAAGAGGATGAATTTTTCATTGCCATTCTGGACAGTTAGGATATGTCTCCACTGGAATGAAAGATGCATGGGGCCCCACTGTGGCTGACCTGGGTCGGCTGGTTTGGATTTACAAGGCTCTGCAGCTAAAGATTGCTGTGTAGAGGTTTGGGCTGGAGTCTGCGCTTTGGGAGCCTCCTTCCTCACAGGGTCCCAGAGCTTGGTCTCCAGCTCAAACCCAGCAATTTTATGGCCCCTCAGCCCTAGCCCTGCAAACCTGAGTCAGCTGACCTGGGCTAGCTCTGGGTTGTGTAGACATACCCTTAGCAAACTATTGCTAGGTCAAATTCATCTCTGATTTAGCAGCATTGAGGTGATTGTGGATTAAATTGTCCCAATGTATGTTCCTAATGAAATATTGCTAAATTAAAAGGTGCACTATTTGGACTGCAAGTAAGTAGGACTCTTTGATCTCAATATATGAGTACACTGGTCTGAAACAGCTCTGAAAATGCCTTAATCCATTGGTGACATGACTTCTAGATAGTGTTATAAAGAAAACGAGCCCGACTTTGAAAGTTTTGCTCACGTGAGACGCTTTAGCACAAAACTGCTTTTTCAGTGAAATTCTGTGAATGAGGGGAAAGGGTAAATTTCAGTGTTCTTAATTGAAAATGTAAAGTGCTGAGCAGCTGTGTGCCAAATATTCATCACAAAGTGTTTCACTAAGTAACTGGTCCTCCAGACTGACTTAATGCTTAAGTGAATGTACGTATGCATGCATGCACCCACCAGGGCCTGGACTCTCCCTGTACAACCACCTGTCTCGCAAAGAGACCTGAGTCCCCTCCTTGTTGTCTATTGTGGAGGAAAGCCTAGTGCCCCCAAATTGTTTCAATTTTCTGGCATTTTGTCAAAATGCCAAGGAAAGGCAGACTAGATTTAGAAAACAACTGGAGGAGCAGGAGGAGGACTTGCATGATACAAGAGGCTTATAAGAACAGTGGAGTGCAAGCTCTCTCAGGGCAGGGCTAGACTGGAAACTTCAAAGCGCTGTTGCAGGAGCACTCCCGCGGCAGCGCTGTGAAGTGCGAGGGTGGTCGCACGCGAGCACTGGGGGAGAGAGCTCTCCCAGCTGCTAATCCACCTCCCCAAGGGGATTAGCTCCGAGCGCTGGGAGTGCGGCTCCTAGTGCTCGGAGCCTGTTTACACTAGCACTTTAAAGCGCTCTAAGAAAAGGAGGACTTGTGACACCTTAGAGACTAACAAATTTATTTGAGCAGAAGCTTTCGTGAGCTACAGCTCACTTCATCGGATGCATGCAGTAGAAAATACAGTGGGGAGATTTCATGTTCTCTGTGTACATAAAACAATGGGAACTAACCCAGGAACCTATCCTTGCAACAAAGCCCGTTGCCAACTGTGTCCACATATCTATTCAGGGGACATCATCATAGGGCCTAACCACATCAGCCGCACTATCAGAGGCTCGTTCACCTGCACATCTACCAATGTGATATATGCCATCATGTGACAGCAATGCCCCTCTGCCAAACTGGACAGTCTCTACGTAAAAGAATAAATGGACACAAATCAGATGTCAAGAATTATAACCTTCAAAAACCAGTCAGAGAATAATTCAATCTCTCTGGTCACTCGATTATAGACCTAAAAGTGGCAATTCTTCAACAAAAAAAAAACTTCAAAAACAGACTCCAATGAGAGACTGCTGAATTGGAATTAATTTGCAAACTGGACACCATTAAATTAGGCTTGAATAAAGACTGGGAGTGGATGTGTCATACCAAAGGGAATCTTTTGGTAGTGATAATCAAGATGGGCCATGTCCAGCAGTTGACAAGAACGTGTGAGGAACGAGGGGGCGGGGGAAGGGGGGAATAAACGTGGGGAATAAACATGGGGAAATAGTTTTACTTTGTGTAATGACACATCCACATACCAAAACTTCAACGTTTTTGGTTCAGTCAAAACTAATCAGCAAACTGGATATAAATTTAATTAATAATTTCAGTTGACCCGAAACTGCATTTTTGGCAAATAAACTATTCTTCTGAAAAATTTTACCCAGTTCTACTTTACACTCCACCATGAAGGTGGGGCCTTGTAGAAACAGATGATGAAAATATTGAAATTGGTGCATTACTTCAATATGTTTGTACATCCTGTTAGCCATTCTAGATTTCTGGCTCTACACCAGAAGAATAGGCAGAAGTTGACTCTCAGGGCACACCTACAGGGGTTGTTTTTGCTTTTAACCTTGTGAATGGATGGTACAAGGCCCAGTTCATAAACCTAGCCCTGCAAAGTTCTATCCAAAAGAATGTTCTTTCTGTTCCTCTTCTCTCCCTCTCATCTTGGCATTAACTTTTCCTGGCTGTTTAGGGGAAACTTTTCTTTGACTCTGTTTAGTTTTGTTTTCTACATGGCGTGAACAGAAAATATTGGCAAAGAGTTAGCTTAGTAGTAGCAAAAAAACAGAGGAAAGCAGCAGCACAGGATAACTGTCCATACTGAATCCTTGGACAAATTAACTTATTTGTAACCTACGTTGAGAATCTTTATCAGGAATCTCCAGTTAGGTGGGACTTAAAGCTCATATTTGTCAGTAGAAGCATTAATTCTAAAACAGAACAATGAATTGAATTTTAAAGTATACTGTAGCGTTAAATTAAAGGCGTTGCTAGCTCCAATACAGTCACAAGAGGCAAAGTAGATCCCCCAGTCATGCCATAAGCTCGGGGCAGCCAGACCCTGATGACTAGGCAAAGCTCAATGCAGCATCCAGTATAAATTGGATGAAGAAACTAAAATGTGAAACAAAAGAAACATGAGAAGGCAGTTCTGCAAATCTCACACAGTCAAGATTGTGACATAATTGAAGCAGACCAAAAAAACACTCAATTTTTGGATTGGGGGAAAAATAGGGGTAATATTTTTCCCGCTCTTTTGACAAGCCTGAACTATACTGTTTATTTTATTATTGCCACTGATATTGTCCATAGTGATATAAAATAACTGTCATGTAAATCTTTTGCACCAGAATAAAGTATAGATTCAATATAAAGGAGAAGTTGGTAGACCAGTTGGCTAGGTACTGAAAAATATACACAAGCTGAATATCAGTTATAAGAAATTCAAACTGTTCCAAGACCAAGGATTCAATGAAATGTACAATAAACAGAATTAAATATAGGGAAATCAATCAGGTTACAGGTTTCTTTGTATTTTTAAAAGTTAAAGGGGCATAGAGGACAGAGAATCCAAATATTTAGCAAGAGGTGTGTTTGTCTACCTTAGTCTAAAGAATTGCCATTCACTACCAAAAAGATTTTCAACATCTGATTGTTTCTAGCTGAATTTCTATCCTTGAGGTGTCTGAAAAATATTTGAGGCAAGATAAACACGGAAACTTTGGACAAATGAGTCAATACATGCTTAGGCCAACATTCTTGAAAATGCATGCCTAAATTTAGGTTCCTAAGTCCATAATTAGACACCTAAGTGGGCAAATTTCTGTAGATGCGGAACACCCAGCAGCTCCCATTGTCCTTACAAGGGGCTGTTGTGTGCTCAGCACTTTTGAAAATCAAGTAGATGCTTAAAGATGGATTTAAGAGCCTAACTTCAGGTACTCGTTTTTGAGAATTTAGGTTTACTGAATAAAAATGAAGCCCTTCGCTGCATTCTCATGAGTAAATATCCACCTGCTGTGAAATTGTTATTGCAAAATCATTGTAAATAAACTACCTGACCCAAAATTAACCACAGACATGCAGAATCACATATACTGCTATAGCAAAACACAATTGGCTCCCACAATAAAAAGTCAGTTTCAAATTCTTGAATTCCCCATGATCTCTATTCTTATACCACATGTATTACTCTGGAGGGCATTCTGCAACAAAAAATTAAATTCTGTGCCCGGTATTTTACAATTCTGCACATTTTATTTGTCAAATGTGGAGGCTACAGCATGGCATTGGGGAGCACAGGCCACTGGCTGCACAGAGGTGGGAGATCACTGTGCAGCTCCCCCCGGGACATGGACTCAGCGGTGACGCTGCACCCAACCCTGACACAGCATAAGGACCGAGCATTCCCCAGAAACGTCCCAGGGCCCTACCCCCCCATGCCAGGTGCAACAGATATAGACAGGCAGGCTCAGCAAGGCAGGATCCAAGTGTGGAGGGGCTTGGTGTGGGTTGAGAGGGTTCTGTGTGGGGCAATCTGGGTACGGGCAGCTCAGTGGGGGATCCAGGTCTGTATGTGGATCCGGATGCATGGGGCACCCAGCCAGGAACAGCAACTGAGCTGGGTGCAGGGTATGAGCTACCAGCCAGGTCTTCCCCAGTCCTGCCCTCTGCCCCACAGTGATTTACCTCTCTGCCAGCTGCCCACGAGCACCTGAAATATACTGCTGGGGAAGGTCGTATGACCGCTTTTGTGGCTTCCCTGTCAGACAGTCATTTTTCTGCAGGGAAGCAAAGAAATCTGTAGGGACATAAATTCTGCACATGCACAGTGGTGCAGAATTCCCCCACGAGTAAAAATGTGTCATTACTGTTGTACATCTAAAATTCCTGAAAACTCTCACTGATGGACTTAGTGACCTTGCTGGGTTTTTCTTTCCTGCAAATGTATCTGAGTCCCAATTTGTATAAGGCTGCTTCTTTTCGTTTGTTCACTGGAGAGCTTAGAACGATATCAGCAGAATCTGATAAAGTGGAGCAGTTCTACAGGTAAGGAAATGCTGTGACATTGTTCGTTACTAGAGCTGGGTGAAATTTTTGGACAAATAGTTAACTCACAAATAAATACAGTTTTGGTTGACCTGAAACAATTTGCATATTTAATGTAAATTTGCCCAATAGTTTTTGCAAAAAGCCCCACCCTTTTTAGGTCATTCATAAGGGGAGGGAAAAAATACCAGTGGTCCCCTTACAATCTTTAGCCTAGGGGTTAGGGCACTCCCCACCCAGGACATGGAAGACCCAGGTTCATTTCCCTCCTCTGATGGATGTGGAGCAGGGATTTGATCTTTGAGTCTCCCACCCCTTAGGAGAGTGCACTAACCTCTGGGACAAGCCTCTCTCAATTATTCTTGCTGAAATTGTTCCACTGTGTATAAAGTAATTAGTCATTAGAGTGGGACTTGAACTTGGTCTCCCACCTCCCAGGTGAGTGCCCAAAGCACCAGGCTATAGAATCATTCTCACTCTTGCTCATTGGTGCAATGACTATTCAGACTTATTTATTTATTTACTGCTAGTGAACTGAAAAATCCGGTATGCACCTAGCTCTGTTTGTTAATCCGGTATGCACCCCCTCTGCACTCCCCCCTGACCCCCCGAACGTTCCTGCATACAAAGCTGCTAATTGTAAATGTAGAAAGAATGAAATGTAGCAAATTGTTGTTCTTACACCCCCCACCCCCCCCAGTTCTGAGTTCTGTGGCAAATCTGGGATTGCTAATTGGCTACAAAATCATTCAGTATCCTTTAATTTTACCAAAAAAACTCTGAATACCACACCAACATACTATCACTAATGCATATCACTTCTTTCCGCTCTGTCCATGGAATGCTGTTCACAAAGGTTCCAAGCTCCACGAAGGGAAGCCTTTTTTTGGCTCTGGTTAGGTGGGAGGAGTTAGGCTGAGCAGCAGCCTGAAGCAACGAATTGTGTGAAGCACGGTTTTAGGTGGGAATAAGAGTTAGGTTGGGGTTTGACCCAAAGCCCACTGAAGTCAGTGGCAAAACTCCTATTTACGTCCACAGGCTTTGGATCAGGCCCTTTAAATATTGCAGCGATAGATTCCCGTAGATAAACAGCAGATTCAGCTGCTAAGCAATGCAGAAGTGGAGGCTCCTGTGTTTAGGAGCGCCATACGGCAAGTGTCTTCCTGCTGAAAGCGCAGCTCCGACGTGGCTTAGAAACTGCACCGAAATGGAAAGTGACAGCCATGCTGACCAGCTAAGCTCTGCTCCTGCCTGGCTTAGGGGAGCTAAAGAATAGCTGCTTCCTCCTGCAAGCCCCCACATTCGTGTGCTTTAACCCTTTCTGCTCCCAGCTTTGAGAGGCTTCACTGTACCCTGCTCTTCTCTTTTTAAGGGCTACAGAGCACATGTGGGGAAACCTACTTAATTTCCTCTTTTAGGGAAAAGGGATCCAATAAAAGAAAAATGGTGGGAAATAGCAGAACAATGGTCATCGAGGGGGATTTATGTGAAGCAGGGAAGCTTATGTAGTATTGCAGCAGAAGTCAATTATGTGATCACTTCCTTGGGCCCTTGCTACATGGCACATTCCCTTTTTAGCGCAGTGGTCCTCAAACTTTTTTGTCTCTTCCCCCCACCCCCCCACCCCTGTCTTACCTGGTCTACACCCCCATGTGAGCTAGGGCCGGGGCCTGCAGTGGGGGCCAGAAGCCATGGGCTGGAAGGTGGGGCACATGCTTGGGGCTAGGAGGCTGGGCCCATGGTTGGGGCCAGGAACCACAAGCTGGGAGGTGGGGCCCGTGGTTGAGGGCAGGGGCCGGGAGCAGGGCTGGGGACAAGTGGGGCTGGATGGCACTCCCTCCCTGCCCCCTGTGAGGGCTGGCCTGTGCCCTCTGCACTCCTCCCTGCTCCCCCGAACGTTCGTCCATGCACCCTACAGTTTGGGGGCTACTGCTTTAGCAGGTTACATTTTCCTGGATTCTGAAGAATACCTTGTGGAAAAGACTAATTCCTCCTGAACTCCTTGGTTCCTTCTCCCTCCTGGAATATGCTACTTACATAGTGGATTGCCAGGAAATATTCCTGATGTTGGAGAGTTAATTAGCTTCAAGTATTTAAAGGATATGAATGCAAATATATAGCCTGATGGGAAGGAAGGAAGTGATAATAGTCTGAAGCAGTGTCTTCAGCATCATGATTGACAGAGTCAATAGGCACATCTGGTAAGTAACTTGAGGGCAAGGTCTGCACACAAATGCTGTAAAATTGTAACTGTGGTCTGTAGAGAGGATAAAGACTCCTTAGATTTGACATTATATTTATCAGGCTCCTGCTCTTCTAGCGGGAGAGGCCCTTCACCCTGTACTGTAAACAGAAAGAAATCAGAGGCTCTCTCATGCAGGGCTGTTGGCAGATCACCCTGAACTTGTTTCAGCCAGAGCACACTTCGGCGTCATGGTCAGGGAAAGTCTCTGAGCTTCAAAGGTGAGTCCTGTGCTCAAAGAGAGACATTTCGATGACCCAGGACTTCTGGCAGATTTGGTTTCAGACGCTGGAAGATTCTCAGAGGCACTTCAGCTGCATTAAAACTTGAGCAAACGGCAGCAGATCTAGTAGACAAAACTTAGAATATAGCACCAGCAACACAGCTAGAGTCTGCATCTTGATTTCACTTGAACAGATGTTATCTGCAAGCAATTAACATACTTGTCATCACCAGTGAACTAGATACAGAATCTTCAAGTTTTTTATCCACACTAAAGAAAAGTGTTTGTGCACAAAGCAAAATTTCCACATTAGTATTAAAATAACATTCAGTGAGGCAAGCAGCATGTGTCACTTCTTCGGTTTCTTTCAGTTACATTGCTTTTTTAAAGCACAATACTGCAACACTTAGATCTGTGCCGAAGAATAAATTTCAGCACCAACGCATGTGTCTGTTTCAACAACTGATTATTTGAAGGCTGTATTTTTCGACTTCCTTACTGTGGCTTTCTAATGTTGCTGGCTGTTAAATGTCTACCAGTAGCAGGGCCTGAATCTCCACTCTCCAGTTTCACTTCAGTGTAACCCCATTGAACTCAACAGAACTATTTCTGATTTACACTGAGATGTGAGGAATCCAGCTGCAAAGTCACACTTCACTGACTTTTTGTGGTTTTAAGAATTTGACTCTAATTTGCGGCAGTTACAGCTCTAACAATTAGTAAATACCTAGTTAAATGACTCTTCTAAAGGCTGTTTTAAATCCCATAATGACTCCCCAAATTGCTTTAGATTAAAACAAAGATTTACCTTACTGGAATTCCCAATAAGTCCAAACGTTACTATACTCGCTCTAAGTGCCTTGTCTGTCTAGGGCCTCTAGTCACAAACAGGACTTGGACCACTAGACTCATTTCACATGTGCCAAACATCCATCAGAGTTACTTTTCAGTCACTCTCACTGTTAACTTGGGCTAAATGTGAAACCTCAAAAGGCTCTGTGCTTCACTGGTATACGTAGCCTTTTGATATTTTCAGCTATCCTTAAAACTATTTCGGTACTTGCAACGCAGAATTGTATATTTTCCTGTATTCAACAATACACCTGCTAAAATGATACATAGATCATATTAGTAATTGTAATCTTATTGGTGGTGGTTTTCCTGTTTAAGGGTTAACTCCCTGCTCTCATTTTTGGGATAGTAATACATTTATAAATACAGAAATTCACCAGAGGAACCAGTTTGCTTTCTGTTTAGTCAAGTCTCTGAGAAATAAACTTAATGTTTTCCAAACTCTTGCCTAACATCAATTTCATAAATAACATTTTCTAAACTCTCTGACAATATATTATGGTCTGGACCGTTACTTTTCTTCAGTGCATTGTCACTGTGCTAATTTGGTTGACCTTTTTTGGTATGTTTTGATGCATGGGACTGGGAGTTGGAAGATCTAGCTTCAATTTCTGTCTCTGATACAGATATCTGTGTGACCATGTCCAAGTCACTCATCTAAGCTCATATATAAAATGACTAGCATTGCCTTCTCCCACCATCTGCCCTGTCTCTAAGCTCTTCAGGGAAGATATTGCCTCTTACTACATGTTTATGTTGTGCTGAAAGCAATGGGACCTGAATCTTGGGTGGGGTCTCTAGTTTTTACTATAAACCAATAACTCATGCTGTGAGGCAGGAAACATGAATTGCTTCCCTTTTTCTTCAAAGGGGTTATTTTACAACTGGCCTGTACCCTGATCTCAACTCTTTGCACAAGGTACTCTAGAATCCGATAGTATTAACTATATTCACACAAGCAACTAATATTTAGGAAGCCCTACAGCAAGCCTCAAACTATTGTTCAAGAGTGGGGGAAAGAGGAGTGGATTTGAAGTTATCCAGTAAGTTCTGGTTTCGCTCCAATCAAACCATCCTGGCGCAGTATCCTTGTTGATTAGTGACAAGAGTAGAGGGGAAAGTGGCCGAAATCCAGAACGCCAAATCTGGAATGAGCCATGTGCATTTAACTTTCTCAGGCATGACATCTTGAAACAGCCTGGGACAGAGAAGTTTCCTTTTAAACAGAGCTTTTGAGCCTGCTACCAACCCACCAGTCCTCGGATATTTCTGTGAACAGAAACTGAGGTATTGTGCTCTAATGAAAATCACATTGGAACTGTTCTAAATTACGCAGTGCAACTGGAGTACGATTCTTCACTTTTCTTTCCTTCTCCTCCTCCCTCCCCAAAGCCCATTTATTTACATTCCAGTCAATCCGGTGGTTGTTTCAGTGGAACCCATTTAAAATGAATCACTTGCACGTCACAGGGAATGTCTGAGAGAATGAAGTTGTATTTCAAACGATGATAGTCTGCAGGATGGTCTGGCAAGGAAAATGGTTAGCACAACAGGCTGTATGTACTTTGCCTGGGGGTGGAGAAGATGAAATAATGGCTTCTAAAATTTAGCATGCAATTGGTGTTTCCTCACTGAATGTTGGTCATGCCTTATACATAACAATGCCCATTAAAGCCTGTACACGTTGTTTTACCTTAACAGTGGGGGGTGCGTGCGTGCGTGCGTGCGTGTATTTCCATGCCATAATTATCTTAGTGAAATGCTAGAATGTTCCATGGGAGCATTGCAGTGTGTCAGGGGCCAATATCACCCATGTTTGGGGACCAATTCATCAAACCCACTGAAGTCAATAGAAAGACTCCCACTGATGCCAGTGGGTTCTGGATCAGCCCCCTAATATATTAGAAATATGCAACCTTTTTCTGCTCCATTATTCTAGTAGTAGCTGTTGCATAATATCAAAGAATGGAATTGTCCTTCTGATTCACCATTAATGGTGATCTTAAATTAAGATGCTAACTGATATGAGATACTATGTTAGACTTTAAAGCTTTCTTCAATTCGTTTAGTGCTTGTGGAAGGTGCTAAATAGATAGTCCTAGTGACTGTAGTCATCTGTATACCTTCAGAACAACAGATAACACTAACTTTCTGTGTACTGCAAATCTAACTTGGAAGGGCTGTGTGTAGCAACTGCTGCTGTTTATGTAGGGTTTTTGGGTGTATCTGAAGCATTCAAAGGGTCCCCTCACCTTTCACATACCAATGCAGGGCTCTGTAAAGCAGACAGTTGTCTTCTGCAAGTAGAAGTAGGTGTTGGGTTTAGTGATAAGTTATAAATAACTCCTTTTAAGACACTCTCCTTGCATTAATGTGGAGAGCAACACAAGGAGCACCTGTCTATGGACGAGAATAGTTCAGTTTCTGTGTCCTTTCAATCTTTGGCCTCTCTGCTGAGACTGTCATCAAGGGTGCCTATTAGTTGCAGTAATGTGTGCTTTGTAATGTGGAAACGTGTCCAATGGAAACTAACTAGCTCAAACCCATGTCATATCAACTGTTTAGACAGCGATCAGTCCGTATTCACTCTTGGCGTTAACACGGACTGAGCCAATGACCTAGAGATGGCAGACTTTCTTCCATTACCAAACTCCTAAACTTCTCAGCATATAACTTTTGTTAAACGCTCATTTTTAAATCAGTGTAGTTTGTAGTCATGTCGATCCCAGGATATTAGCGAGACAAGGTCGGTGAGGTAATATCTTT
Source organism: Eretmochelys imbricata (assembly GCF_965152235.1). Classification (NCBI taxonomy): domain Eukaryota; kingdom Metazoa; phylum Chordata; order Testudines; family Cheloniidae; genus Eretmochelys; species Eretmochelys imbricata. The sequence goes on from NC_135574.1 coordinate 96,899,098, forward strand.
TATTGGACCAACTTCTGTTGGTGAGAGCTCCGTGTGGCTCATATGCTTGTTTCTCTCACCAACAGAAACTGGTTCAATAAAAGTTAGTACCTCAACTGCCTTGTCTCTTTCAAATTTTAAAATCAGTCATGAATGCATGCATGATCCTGGAAAGAAAGGTGGCAGAATGAATGCAACTAAAGCACAGGCCTAGTCTACACTAGAAAAGATTTGCCGATATAGCTACCAGGAAACCCTGTTAGTAGAGATGCAGCTTGTATCTGCAAAAAAGTTCTTTTGCCAGTATAGGTTATACCAGCAAAAGCTGCTCCTTGCTGATTTAACTGTGCCTACTCTAAGGGTACGTCTACACGTACCAGGGATCGATGCACCGGGGGGGGTCAGTTTAGTGGGTCTAGTGAATACCTGCTAACTTGACCACAGACTGCTCTCCCATCGACTCCAGTACTCCACCGGAACAAGAAGCGTAAGGTAAGTGGACAGGAGAGTTTCTCCCATCGATGCATCATGGTGTAGACACTGCAGTAAGTTGACCTAAGCTATGTATTCATGTAGCTGGAGTTGCGTAACTTAGGCTGACTTACCCAGGAGTGTAGACCAGGCCTAAGGCTTCTGCTGGTATAAAACGTTACAGAATATAACATCCCTAATCAACAGTCTTGTACTGGTAAAAGTTTCTAGTGTAGACTTGGCCTAAGTTTCAACCTAAAATGGGTTTCTATGCTTGACCCTAACACGAAAGTCTCTTTAGCACTCTTTAATTGAGTTAGACCACAATGTAATGGTTCCAGCTATTCTGGTTTCTAGATCAGTTTAGTTAGAGCCTAAGGCTTGATCTATACCACACTACACTGTACTCTATAGTGTAGATAAGCCTTAAGCTCTAACTAAACTGTCAGGAAGCTTACATCAGCCTAACTCTGTAAGTGTCTACACTACAACATTGCTGCCGCGGATGTAAGTTGCCCACTGCACCAACCTAATAACTCCACCTCTGTGAGACGCATAGTGCTTAGGTCGATGTAGTTAGGTGACACAGTGTCTGTGTAGACACTGCATTACTTACATCTCTGTTGGCTGTTAACCCCACTGGTGGGGGCTGCTAGCAGTGGGGAGGATCCAGCTATCAGTGTCCCACAATGCCCCACACAGTTAAGTCAGGGAAAGTGCTCCTGGTGAGGACACACACTACCGTCAGAGGGGGCATAGTGTGGACGTGAACCTAACTTAGGTCGACTTAATTTTATAGTGTAGACAAGGCCTAACTCGGAATAAATGTATTCTAGCCTAGCTAGGGACTATCTTCTAACCATTTGACCTCACCCAAATTGATTAACTAAACTACGGGCTTGTCTACACCGGGCGTTTAAATTGGATTGAGTCAATCCAGTTTGAGAACACTTGCCTACACAACAACACAATTCATTATAGTGCACTAGCTCACCATTTATCATGAGCTCTGGAATCCTCTTTCACATCAAACTTGGTTCATTTTGAATTGAGTTAGTGTAGTCTATTGTTCCCATGCATGCAGTGCTGCTGCATGCTACTTTGATAGCCCAACTACTATCCCACTGCCTTGTGGGCATTTGTTACAGATCTGTTTACTTTGTGTGCCCTCCCTTGCTCTGGTGTCAAATTGACTGGATGTCCCCTTCCCTATTTAAAAACTGGTGTGGGGCCAGAATTTGCCCATTTGCTTCTGGACTCCAATATATCAGAACTGCTGTGATATTGCTACAGAAGCCTTACCAGTGGTTTGAGCATTGGCCTGCTAAACCCAGGGTTGTGAGTTCAATCCTTAGGGGACCATTTAGGAATCTGGGGCGAAAATTGGGGATTGGTCCTGCTTTGAACAGGGGGTTGGACTAGATGATCTCCTCAGGTCCCTTCCAACCCTGATATTCTAACATGCCTCGAGCAGCCGCCAGGAGCTGTGCCGAGACCCAGGATCTCATTGCCATCTGGGGAGAAGCACTGGTGCAGGAAGCTCTTGTGTGGCCAGACCCAAGAGTTAAGACTTTTGTGGACATTGCTAATCAGAGGGGCCACAGCTGGTTTGCCCACCAGTGCAGGACACCAAAGAGCTCAGGAGAATGTATATTAAAACCAAGGATGCCAAGAAAAGGTCTGGTAATGGAAATGTGACCTGGCCATTTTTTGAGGCCGTAGACAGGATTTTAATCAATTACAGGACTACCAAACCCAGAAAGGCTGTGGACCCGGCTGCCTGGTCAGCTGTCCCCCTGAGGACAAGCACAAAGCGTCGGAGGGTGAACACGAAGAGGCCAGTGAAGAGCTGTGCCTGGAAAGCCAGGATCTCTTTGGGACTCACAACCCTGAAGACAACTTTGTGGAAAGGGTGATCCTAGCCAGAAACTCAGGCTGGTATTGAGGCAGATCCTATTGAGTGAACCTCAGCATGTATGTGTCTGTTAAATAATTATAATTTTTATCATGCTACACTGCCATGCTAGCTTCTGTTCCTGGTGTCTCACAGCTGCCGCCATTTTTGGTGCTAGTAGCTAGGAGCCTTTCTGAATCGTCAGCCAAAGCTTCCCTCAGCCCATGCTGTCCATTCTCCTGCACCCTCCCCCATACATGTTTTTAAAATGGCAGATACCCCTCTGGCTGGCCAATTGGCCTGTGTGTCATACTAAAGCCCTGACCAGGGACTGTTTTGAAGCCCATACCATGGAGGGCACATGACCAGCTACTTATTTTCCTTTCCCTTCCACATATCAGTCCTGCCCATCAATCTGCTAGGCATTGCCAAGCTTTATAACCTGCTGCAACAGGACCTTTTCCATAGCATCACACACTTGTATGACATTGGCCCAGACAGTCCATTTCCCTCCACCAAATTGATTGGCTACAGACCGGTAGCATTCAGGGGTGGCCAGCTTCCAGATGGCAATGGTGACCTTGTTTTTTAACAGATATGGTGCTCTGTATATGTATGCTGTTGCTGCAGCTCGGGGATTGCTCAGCACAGATCTCTATAAAGGTTGCCCTTCACTATACTGAAATTCTTTTGCCACTGTTGGACATCCCAGGTCTGCAGAGTAGTGTCCCCAAGCCCAGACACAGCATTGCACAGTGCAAAGCTGCTCCAAGAACAGCTACTGTAATGGCAATTGCTTGGTGTCATTCTCTTATTCCTTATCTTGACTCTCTGCCACTGCTGCTGCTCCTGCTGCTTCTGCCACATCATCTGCTCAGTGGTGCAGCGGGTGAAGGGCAAAGCTGAATTCATCCAGCTTTGAGTGCTGAAATACAGCCTCTGCACATTCCCGATTGCCAGCATAGCGGTGCAGAGCATTGTGGGGTCCGAAAATGGCACTAGCCGGCTAAGAAAGGAAGCGTGGGACAGAGACAGTGGAAACATGGATTTAAAAAAAAATCTGAACCTGGCTTCTCTTAAGCATCTGCAGTGCGCAGAGAAAAATCCCAGAATGCACACTGCTCAGCAGCGAAGCACAGGTCCATAGGATAATCTCCAAGAATTCAATGTGTGTAGTACATGGCAAGCCCCTGAATGATGCAAACTGAAAGAGGGTACAGCCTTCCCACGTGAGTGCTGTTAGTGAGGCTTGCCTACTGTGCGTTAAATAACCCACATTGAGTCAATCTGGTTTAAAACCCCCAAACTTCCATGTGTAGACAAGCCCTCTGTAAGAAACCACTTAGAGTGGGATTGTTTATACAGGTGTCTCAGCTCTGCCCCATTCTTCATATATGACCTTGGGCAAGACACTTCATCTTTCTATGCCTCAGCTCCATCTTTAAAATGGGAGTATTACTCCCATTCTCTATCTTGTCTATTTGGACTATAAGCTCTTCAGGGCAGTGACCAATTCTTAATAACTGTGTGTGCAGTGCCTTGTACAATAGAGCCCTTAATATGAATAATAACATTAATTGCTACCAGTACTTATCGTTTTATAGGGTGTTTGTTTGTTTTTTGAGCTTTTAGAGAAGATCATGTTGATAATAGGCTAAATCCTCTTGAGAAACGGCATGGGGTTTCTGGGGCTTGTAGTGTCACCTTGGCTGGGATATTAGACTGCTTCTGTTTTATAAAAACATGTAGAAAGAGCACTCCTGTCTGAACTTAGTTATTAGGACTCCCAAAAAGTGTTTGAGGGTTTCCTGGCTCTTCCGTGACAACACACCCTATGGGCTTCCGCACATAACCCAGCTGTAATAACACACACTGAAAAAGTTAATTGTTATCTAGAGTTCCTTTAGCTTTGTTCAGATTTATTGAGTACTAAAATGTCACTAAGTAGATTACACTTTCATATTGGCTAATGCCACAAAACCAAAGCAAAGACCAAAATTACCCTTGGGTTCAATGGGCAGAGTTGTGGAGCCTCCATGGCTGATACCTGTGGCGCTGAGAATGTTTTATGAATGGAAACTTTAATAATTAGCACTCTGTTGCCATCCTGTAGTTTCATGACTGTCTATGATATTAATCCTTTGAAGACTGCAGTCAAGACTGGCACACCCAATACTGACAAGGCATTTTGTGCCAGGAAATCCAGGCTACCAGGGTCAATGAACTCTGGGAGATCTAAACAAAAACAGAAAGCCAGTTTGGAATCCATCACTTGGGGAGATACAAAGGGCCAAAGCACCTGAAATCATACCATGCTGAGTCCCCCAGTCAAGGGGGCTGAAATCTCTGGGAACTGAACATAGGTGAGAAACCTGCGTAGGCAAAGATTGTAAGTTGCTGAAGTTAACTTTTAGTCTTAGAACAATATTTATACTTTTTGTTTGTTTGTGACCCTTTCTGCCTTTACTCCTAATACTTGGAATCACTTAATCCTAGGTCCTCTTGTTAAATAAACTTATTTTACTTTTAATATAAACCAACATAGTGCTGCAATGGATCACAAAAGAGATCCACTTCCTAGACACTACGGTGCTAATAAACAATGGTCACATAAGCACCGCCCTATACCAGAAACCTACTGACAACTATACTTAGCTACATGCCTCCAGCTTTCATCCAGACCACATCACAAGATCCATAGTCTACAGCCAAGGTCTAAAGATACAACTGCATTTGCTCCAATCCCTCAGACAGAGATAAACACCTACAGGATCTCTATCAATCTCTACCTACAGGTTCTTAAAACTACAATACCCACCTGGTGAAGTGAAGAAACAGATTGACAGGGCCAGAAGGGTACCCAGAAATCACCAACTACAAGACAGGCTCAACAAAGAAAGTAACAGAACACCACTAGCCATCACCTTCACCCCCAACTAAAACCTCTCCTGCGCATCATCAAGGATCTACAGCCTAACCTGAAGGACGATCCTTTACTCTCACAGACCTTGGGAGACAAGCCAGTCCTCACTTACAGACAGCCCCCCCCACCCCGAACCTGAAGCAAATACTCACCAGCAACTACACACCACACAACAAAAACACTAACCCAGGAACCAAACCCTGCAACAAACCCCAGTGCCAACTATGTCCACATACCTATTCAAGGGACATCATCATAGGACCTAACCACATCAGCCACACCATCAGGGGCTCGTTCACCTGCACCTCTACCAATGTGATATATGCCATTATGTGCCAGCAATGCCTCTTTGCCATGTACATTGGCCAAACTGGACAGTCTCTATGCAAAAGAATAAATGGACATAAATCTGACATCAGGAATTATAACATTCAAAACCAGTTGGAGAACACTTCAGTCTCCCTGGTCACTCAATAACAGACTTAAAAGTGGCAGTTCTTCAACAAAAAAACTTCAAAAACAGACTCCAACAAAAAACTGCAGAACTGGAACTAATTTACAAACTGGACACCATCAAATTAGGCCTGAATAGAGACTTGGATTGGATGGGTCACTACAGAAACTAAATCAATTTGTTAGTCTCTAAGGTGCCACAAGTACTCCTCCTTGTTTTTACAAAAACTAATTTTCTCTTGCTAAATACTCACACCTTTGTGTCAACTGTTTGAAATGCCACCTTGTTTACATTGGCCTCATTAACACTACAAAAATGACTTCCACTCCTTCTTCCACTCCTTCTTGTCAACTGTTGAGAATTGCCTACTTCCACCTTAAATTGAATTGGCTCATTAGCACTGACCCCTCCCCCCCACTTGGTAAGGCAACTCCCATCTTTTCATATGCTGTGTATTTATACCTTCCTACTGTATGTCCTACTCCATGCATCTGATGAACTGGGTTTTAGCCCACGAAAGCTCATGCCCAAATACATTTGTTAGTCTCTAAAGTGCCACAAGGACTCCTCGTTATTTTTGGAAATAAGAATGTTAGTTTGTCAAGCCCCAGTTAAATTAATGAGCTGCAATGTATTGTCTCTTTAATGGAACAACAAATTTAACTCCCCTGTGAGTGTCCCAGGAGTGGGCTGGACACTGCAGGGAGGTGTCTGAGGGGAGCTTGGGCGTTGGCGTTCACCGTTTGTTACCTGCAAGGCAAGGTTTAGACTGGCAGAGTTTGGAAGCATTTGCTGGCAAGAGCGACAAGCAGATGTGTCAGGGAGCTGTCACACAGATTAGCAGTAGCAAAATTCTCACTTGCTGAGGCTGAGAGGGGTAACACAGTAACTCACCATTCTGGGAACTCAGCAGATTCTCCCAGGGCAGCTGGCTTTGGGGAAGTTCAGGGGTGGGAAGGTGTTGGGGTCACCCTTCAAAAAGCAACTGGGCGATTGAAGCCAAGGTGTGACCTGCATGCTTGTCTGCTGGCTGTTGGTGTCGGGCTGTGAAGGACAGCAGCATAGCATTTAAGGCACGCTGAGTTGCAGGGCAGGTGGTGACCCTTACTGGTCTGGGTTGAACCCCAAAGCATCACCACAATATTGAGGGGGAGAGGCCAAAACAACAGATGGGTGACAAAAATAGCAAATCATTAAAAGTAGTAGTGCGTGATACCACAGAGCAAAACCTATTGTGAGAGATGATTCAACTGATTATCCTCCAAGATGATTAAGATGGACTTGTAGATTATAACATTTAAGACAAAATGGAAAACCTGATCCCAAGGTGTCAGGCTGTGTTCTTGGCATCTCGTAACAATTATGAGCAATCCCCCTGCCTTTGTCCCTCATCCATAATTAACAACAATGGAAATTGGGGGTGGGGAGGGAAATATCAATGTGCTCCTTATCAGACTGCAACTGCCCTCCGTAGGTCAGAACCCTTAGGAGCCACTGAGGATGGGGCAGTATTTGATACACTAATATGAAGAAACCCCAGGTCCCTGCCACTTGTAGTAAAGGGAAATTTCCCTCATCAGGGGCAGTATTTGGGGCTATGACAGAACACAATTGGGTCGTGATGACACCCTGTCCAGTAAAAAGTAATAGTAGAGCCTTGCACAGGACTATTCTTAATCCCTCTCCCATTCCACCCAGCACTCCCACTCCCTCCTGCTACCGCTATTATGGCAGCAGATCCTGTGGGATCCCGGTCCTGTGCAGGGCAATAATAGTAAGTAAACCTACACAGTAGCCAGTATGTACAATTGCTTGGAGACGACTACAAGAGAACATGGAAGTCATGAACTGCTTCACCCATCAGTCATATAAATGAAGATATTGGAAATTGTGTGGCAAGCCAGAGCCCCAATTATCCATACAGCAGGTCTGCTAAATCATGGAACAGAATAATCAGTGTTGAATAAGCTCTGTACAAGCCCATTAAAACAGATGGACGATTAATCATGGCAAGTATATGAAGACCAGAAAGCAAATCTGGAAGCAATTCAGACCATCAAGCCCAAGTGTCATGCAGGGCCTCTATTTTTTTTATTGTTCCGATATCTCCAAAAAAAATCTATAGTTAGAATGTGCAGCAACTCTCTGGCTTCTCTTCCAATATTCTGCTTCCCCTCCCCTTCCAGTACATAACTAGAGAAAATATGTACGTGTTTTTCATGACAGCAGGAAATTGATGGCAATTTAGGGTTACTAACAGGTGTCTGTCGTAGATCCTGATGCAGACCATCCTGATATGAGGTTGCCAAAGAAGTGGCGTTATCCTCTTTCCATCTAGGACAGGGGTTCCCAAACTTGTTCAGGGTAAGCCCCTGGCAGGCTGCGAGATGCTTAGTTTACCTCAGCATCTGCAGGAATGGCCATTCCCAGCCAACAGAGAACCAGCAATGTCTTGCTGAAAAGATCCTAATGTAAGAATAAACAAAGCGTCTCGCAGCCCACCAGGGGCTTACCCTGAACAAGCCAAAAACCAAGTTAGGGAACCCCTGATCTAGGAGGATGCAATAAATGGAACCAAACAAACAATTTTAAAAATAAGCTTATCGGCTCTGCAATGGTCATGAGATTAGATTTACCTTTCACTGACGGTGGCACTAATATAGTACCAGTTCTCAAGGTCTCCACAGTAGCACATCTGTCCTTTGGGCCTGGCTTGTATAGTGTAGGATGTGTGTTTTTGATTATTTTTTCCCTTCCTTAATTGCACCTCTTTCTCAGTAACACATTTTCATTAGTAACTTGATTTGGCATCACGACATGCCAATGCCTCACAAGTTAACCACTTCTGCCTAAATAAACACTACACATACTTAAGGGATAATTACTACATAATCAGAGGTAGGCCCCCCTCCTCTAATGCCAATCAAGTTATTTTGAAACTAATAAACATGTCTCATTCTTTCTATTAAAATCAGAAGCAGGAAGACAACTTGATATATGCCAGATTGGCTAATGAACAGTATGTGCTTGTCTCGTTACAAAACAAATATATTTTAAACTTTCATAATAAAGAACACAAGAAATATTCTTTATCCCTTATTAGTTGCAGCAAAGCCATGTTGGCAACTGAAGAAATAATAAACTAAAATTGTCCAATGTGTTTCTTATTACATAATCAAATGGTGATACGAAGGACCAGCCCACACCAGTCACCAGCCAATCTGGCTCTCCTACAGCTCAGAACAAAAAAAGTATCACTTTTTTTTCCCCCACTGGAAAAGACAGAAGTTTAAGTTCTTATGAATACCAACCAGCTTGTGAAAGACATTTTAAGTTAATATCGAGATCTCTGTGACTGGGACTGTAGCATGACATTTCCAAGTAAGGCGTTATCTGGACTGGGATAAAAGGTGTGTAGGCTAACATGCTCTAACAGTCTGTGGTAGACAAGATCCTCTTACTCAACCATTGTAGCATATGTAAAAGACAAAGCCTTTAACTAACTGAGCTTGTGTTGAAGATTATACTGCCTTTTCTAGTTCTAGACTTTTAGAACGAGTTCGTTACGACTTGTTAGCTAACACATTAACATGAATGTTATCCTAGTATAGACAATGGGTAAAATTTTCAAAAGCACTTTGGATGGCTTAGAAGCCTAAATCCCATTGAAAGTTAAAGGGATTTAAATGCTGAAGTCATTTATGCAGTTTTGAAAATTTTATTCAAGGTGTAACTTTATCAAGACACTTACCTTAAGTAGAGTGGGGACCCTTTGTTGAAGTTGGGTTGTGGGGGTGTGTGGTATTTCTGTATATAGAGTATTTTGAAGATAATGAATATTTTGTTGTTGTCATATAAGATACAACACTAGGCAGTTGATTGTTGTATACAGTGTAATCACATAAGCTCATTCCCACATGTTTAGTCTTGTCAATATCCATACACAGTTGTGCATATTCGAGTATCAGAAGATATAAACAAATATGTCTTGTATTATGTTAGGTTTTATAGAATAAAATAAGCAGCCACACAGAGAGAGAGATTCTCAGTAGTTGAGTGGAGAGATTAGTGAATATTTGACTTTTTACACAAAAGAGTAAATCAGCTTTATGATTTGATGCAGTTTCAACTTTCCAGGGTAGGGCGGGGGGAGACAGAGTGTGAGTGTGAGTGCACATGCCTTAACCATGGAGTCTCATACATATTAAGGAAGAATGATAATCTTCAATTGATGCTGATGCATTGAAATCCATGGAAATCATTATACAACTTAGCAGCACTGATCCATTTTCATGGCTTAACCTATTTAAAATCACATGGTTTTTCATTTACGTTAGCTATAGATCCGTTTTCAGCGGATGGGAAAACAAACAGATATAAACTGATTCCAGTTAAAAGATTAAACATAACACAAGGTGCAAATTCATTGTTCGTGGGTTTTTTGGTCTGAGATTCACTCTTAAATGTTCAGGCTCAGCATTTTCTTTTCAGAGGCGAAAATAATTTCTCCCAACAGAGAACCAGCAACGTCTTGCTGAACAGATCCTAATGTAAGAATAACTTGAAAACTGCAAAGATGGCCAACTGCGCTCAAACTTGTTCCCTGATATTATACTGTTGTCAGATTTTTTTAACACCTTAATAATGATTGCAGCAATTCTCATTTTGTATTATTCACTGATGATTCCTTGCCCAATCCACACACACTCCTCCCAAAATATGATACCCTTATTTACCTGGGGAGAGCTATGTCTGCATTGCAATGTAAGCCCAGGGTTCAAACTCAGGCTTGAACCTACCCCCACTTCCTTCTACTCAGAAATCATGCTAACCCAGGGCTTGGACCCAGGATCTGAGGACCCCACAGGAGTGGAGTGTCTGAGCCTGAGTCAAGCCTGGACCCAGGGTTCAAGCCCTATTGCTTTGCAGTGTAGACGCAGCCTCACTGAGCTTGTGCTCTGGGACGCTGCCAAAAGTATCCCACAATCCCACAGGCCAATTTTCTTTGTTTTCTGAATAGCCAAATGTGGTGGACAGACAAGTTTTCCCACACTGCACCATATACAAAGGGCCGGAGCAGACACATTTTAGGAGGGCACTAGGAAGTCTGGGATATGAGTAGTTGAACTCAGGCCTGCTTAATGCAGTGTAGACACTGGAGCCCCAGACTGGGACTCGTGTTCAGCAATTCCTAACCTGGGGTTCCAAATGAGCGTAGACACACAAACCCTAGATGAACCAGCCCAGGGTCTGCTAACTTGAGTTCTACTAATCCTGGGCTTACATTGCAGTGTAGACTTACCCCCAGACTATGCTGACACTGGAATAAAAGATGCGCAGCACAGTTGTGGCTGGCCCTGGTCAGCTGGCTCAGGCTGCAGGGCTAAAAATTGTTGTGTAGGCATTCAGGCTCCGGCTGGAACCTGGGTTTTGGGACCCTTCCTTCATGGGTCCCAGAGCTTGGGTTCCAGCCCAAGCCTGAAGATCTACTCAGCAGTTTTCCAGTCCCGTGAGCCTGAGTCCTCTGACCTGGGCAAGCTGTGGGTGTTTAATTGCTTTGTAGATATACCCTTACTGGTATAGCAGTTAGTTGAAACTAAAGAAGACTGAAGAAGGAAGCACCCAGAAGCTCCAGCTAGTTTTTACGCCTTTGGAAAACCAGAAGCTCAAACACTAAGAATGGGTTTTTGAATCAATGCACTTTCAACTTTATAACTAATGTGGCTGTGAGAGGACCTTCCAACATGAACCATGGTCATCCTTTCCCCCTTGACCATCCTATGGCTAGTGTGTAATACAGCTTTGATTAGTGGCCAAATCTGATGGCTTTCAGTGGAGGAGTTTGTCGTTCTGATGCAGTTGTGGAGCCTGGTTTCAGCCTTTCATCTTGACTCCAAAGCCAGAAGAACTCTAATATTAAAGTATTTCCTCCACGACTCAGGGTATATCCTGCAGGGTGCATCACTACAGATCATAATGAAATCAGTGAGAGTTGAGAGTGCACTGGGCCATGTAAGTGGTGTACAGTACCTCATAGGTTTGGATTCTTTCAGTCAGAAACCCCCAAATGATATATACACGTATGACCAGAAAATTAGATCTGGGTCCTTACAGGGGATTTTTGGTTTGATATTTTTGTTGACTTTAGACCAAGTTCTCCTCTGCATTTTTGAATATATATATAAATTTCTTTTTTCAAAGAGTCCCTGAGTGGGGTTTACTAGGCTCTCATACAGATCTAATTATTTATCACATTAAAAATCATTCACATATTTTCCCAGGAAATCTGTTTGGCAGTTTTGAGAACATGAAAAATTAGTGCTGGTAGAAAACCAGACAATTGTAAATTACCACTGTCAAAACGAAAGTGACTTACATGCAGTTCAGAAGATGGTGATATATAGGCTTTTATCAAACCAAGCTTTTCTTTATGCTAGTCGTCAGAAATCAAAGAGCTATATTCTGCCCTTGGGCCATTCCCAGAAAGCTTGTTGTCATCAGTGGGAATTGTGCCTAAAGGTTAAGCACACTGGGATCTCTCAGAATGATGATGATGATCCAGTGGTCATAATTCCTTTGCAGGCTTCTGGGCTTGATCCAACACTAACTGAAGTCAACAGAAGACACTGATTTCAATGAGAGTTGGATCAGAACATATCATAAGTGAATTGCATATATAAAGCATAATGCAACCCCTAGTTCATTTTCCTTGCCAGTGCAGGATTATTTCTCCATAGCATGTTTTCTAATGCTTTATTCGGTTTAGTTTTAAATATCTTCAGGGGATAGAGTTTCCATCATTTCCCATTTTTTATCTGGTAAACTTTCCATTAGTACATTAGTGTTCATTCTGTACCGTGTTTAACAGTGAATTCTCATCACAAATCAGCCACTTGAAGACAAGCTGCATGGTGATTCTCTGCCAGAAAGCAATGTTAAAATCCTGAGCCACTGCATTGGTTAAATGTAAACAGTAGAGTATGCTTTCAGTTTAAGGATGATTAGGGTATCTCTGTATTATGTGTATACAAGATTAGAGCACAGAAGTTTTTGCTCCATATTGAAATTATTTTGACACTCATTGAGAGTTTTTTTCCTCAGTGGCAAGGTCTTTTCCTGACTTACTTCTCTCTACTGAAATGCTTAAAAATTAATATAAACCCTTCTTTCATCAGGAGATTGTGGCAGAAAACTTAATTGTGGCCTACTATGTACAAAGGTATTTGATCTTCAGTGCTATCATTGGTCAAGACAGGATTCAGAGGGTCAAAATCAGGCTTAGGGCAAAATCTGCCTCACAGCCTGGATTTGCAAGTGTCAAACTCTTTTCAGCAAAAGTAATACTGCATTTGCTACATAAACATAGTGCCTAGGATTTCTTGGCTATTATTGCTTAAAAGGCTGAGGTAATGATTAGCAAAGTCAAGATGATATGGAGATACGTGTGGGACTATACATTTCCCCTCCTCAGTCTTTGTGTATTCTCTGTTGCCAATAAAGGACAAATGAACCAATTCAGATAAAATAAGAACTACCCCTGGCAATTTTGCCTGAAACATGAACCAAACATGAACTGAACTTTTTTTGAGACTTGAAAATGTCCAGTTTTCTTTATTTTCATGCTCTTTTTCGGTTCCCTTGCCTGGCCAGGACTGGAAGTGAAATTGATGAAATACAATATTTATGTATTTGCTATACTTAAGTATTATTTACTGTGCTTGGAGCCTAATAGACCATGGAAATACCACAAGATAGGCTGCTCTTAAGGTTTTTCAAGCCCAACCAGAGAAATGATCTGGAAATTCCACAAGAAACCTTGTATTTTGTCAAACTTCCAGTCTAGTTTTGCAGATCAAAGATGCTGAGATGTTTGGATGAGGACTGAATCAGCATTCAGATATTGAACCTCTGAATCTTTAGGGGTTTATCCTTCCCTTTTCCACCGTTCAGTTTTAACAATATTCAAATTAACCTTGACTCCACCATTGAGTTTCTACTCAATCCCTAGACAACACTTTGTGTTCATGCAGTGTGAGTTTTTTTGCAGAAATTGGTTTTAATTGATTTGATATAATATAATAATATAATTGATTGGTTTTAATTGATTTGATATATTAAATAACTCAGATTCTTACATTCTTACTCATGTGGAGTAGTGCCTTACTCCATGAGTGTGAACTACTTGTTGTGTGTCATAAACCAGCCCTAAGAACAGTCACACTATTATGCTTCAGAGAAAGAGAGGTTACACTAACTCATTCTGGACAAGAGTCTGCCATCATAATTCCTGTTGAGTAGCATCTTACTCTGTGTGAAGAGTCTCACTGAGTTAAGGGGAGCTCTTCATGAGTAAGGTTGGCTAAATTTTGGGCTTCTGTGATTTAAGAAATGAAAACAATTGAAGCTGTTTAAATTAATGTGTGTGTATTTTTTTGACCATTAAAGCTTTTCTGTGCAAGAATTGAAGTCGACTTTCTTTCCCTCTTAGATCTTTAAAAACTCATTTTCAAAGTCCTACTCATGAGAGATGTCATGTTAACCCTAACATTAGCCACTTTTGCAGCGTTCTATCCTTGGCTGATTCTTTCACTACAGTACATTGCACATCACTTTCTTTGTGGCCTGATTTTCACTGCTTTAAGTGCTGTCCTCCAGGGCTACTAGTGCCCCTTGAACATCAGAGCCTCTTTGAGTGTGTTAGAATCTGAAATGCCACGTGGCATGTTAATATTTTATTATTTGTGCTATGGTGGTACCTAGAAGCCCTAGTCCTACTGAGCTAGGGGCTGTCCCAATACATAACAAAAGCACAGTCAGTTCCCCAAAGATGTTACAATCTAAGTAGACATTGATGTGGTGGTATAGTCCAATTGATAGGGCACTAGACAGGAGACAGGAGTTCTGTTCCTAGCTTTGCCACTGGTTTGCTGTGTGACCTAGAGCAAATCACTTTACTTCTTTGTGTCTCCGTTCCCCATCTGTGAAATGGGGGTAAATATCCTAAATTTTCCTTGTAAAAATATTTTGAGATCTATAAATGGAAAAAAGCTGTAGAAAAACGAAATAGTATGTTCTTTGCTATTCACAGTTCAAAACTGGAGCACCATGAACCCTCAACATACCAAGAAAGAATCCAATAGGAGATCAATTAACTCTGGTGCTTTAGTCTAACCTCTGCAAAAGGCAGGAGGGGCTCCAAAAATTCTAGAACTTACGCTGTTGTGACATTTGTGAAAGCTAGGTCAGAGGCACAAAAACCTTCAAATTTAACTTTTCAGAAAATCTAAAAGTGGTAGACCTGAATACCATGGCTGTTTTCATTAAAATAAAATGGACTACAAGAGTATATATCTGTGTAATTTAAAAAAATAAATAAAAAAGAGCTCTTGCATAAAACAAATATCTAATGGACTAACTTTGGAGAGCCTATATGTGTGCATATATAAAATATGTCTATGTCCAAAAGTAATGGATGGATTCTCGTGTTTTCATTTGTAATCCCACCATGTGCGAGTAATGAAATGAAAGGCCCTCAACAGTATGGAAATCAGTGGCCTGTCCATACGCAGCCCATTGCACAGAAATCCCTATGTGGAGGGACAGTAACAAAAAAATTCCATTCAGATATACAGTAAGTCTGTCTCACATGATATTGTAAAGCACTGTGGGGCCTAATCTTTACATTTGAATATTAAATTAGAAGGGGCAAAGTCTGCAATACCAATGGTATTAGTCATGTCTGGTGGGGCATCCAATACCAGATGTCACTTTTCTGATCTTACATGCTCAGCCCTTACTGGTTTTGGCACGTCAGAGTTCACATCTGAGTACAATTTAAGCTATAACAATACAATCAGCATGTCTAACTATTTTTTGCCTTCCTCTCCACTATTTTGGGAGCTGAGCTATGGTGCCTTTCATTTAATCTGGGAAGCTAGTAACCTCCCCTATCCTGTTTCCCCCCATCCTCATGGGGTAACGCTAGATGAAAAACCCTTCTGTTGTTTGACAAATGTTGCTGTGTTTTGTGTGTTTTTTTTTTCAAGTCCTATTGTTTATTGGCTAATCAGTCCTGTGTCTTTTAGCATGGAGTGGGCAAGGGAATTTAAATATTAGAGCAGTATTTTCCGCTTACAGGCCATTATTATCACTCAGCTGATGCATCAAGTTATTTGAAGTTTGCTGCATAGCGGAACAAATATATATGGGTATCTTTATGGCTTTTAATTTAAAACAAAACAAAACAAAACAAAAAACTTAGAATTTTGGGGGATATAGTTTGCTACTCTGAACTGATATAACAGAAATGATCTCTTTATGCAGATAACCCATCTTTGTTCATAACATTCTCGGAGGGGGAAGCCACATATGACTCCAGGTTATGGACCAAAATAAATAAGTTGTCATAATATACCTTGCAAATGATTATATAAACCACAGGAGATATAGCAAGGAGGTGCACATATATACACAGGCTAGTAAGTTACTGAATGTTTAGAAGCTGGGAGCAGTTAGTTTGCATTGGGGATATGTACTTCCTTTGTTTTCTGCCTGGTAGTGAAATGCTCTGGATCATGCCACTGATGTACATGTTCTGTGTTAATTCTCTTCCTCTTTTGTTCATCAATCACCAATTTATCAGCTCCTTTCCCAGAGAGGTTCTGTCTAGTTTACATATTAAAATTGACATTGCATGGAATGGTTCTAATGAAGCATCATTGCTCTCCAGGGTTTCTGTGCTCTGTTTATTTTCTCTCCAGGGGCTGCATGCTCTGTAGGCTTGATGGTACAATCAGTTGTGGACAAGGCATTTTAATTCAAGTTCAATGCATAGGTGATGCCACCGGGAGAGCTCATGACTTAATTTGTGCTGTGATGTCATAAGTGTGGTAGTGACATTCAGCTTTATGTTTCTCTATTATTGGCCCCTGATGGCTTCTTTGTACTCCAGTGTTTGTCCAAAAAAGTGGTGTATGAATAAGTTCAAATTAGATGAAATTGTTCAACGTTTTGGTTTTGATTTATGTGTGCATGGACTCCAGATATTTAGTGGTGAACGCATCTGTGAAGTTGCAAAATTAGGTAATCTTGCTATCAAATGCTATACTTGGGTATATAGTAAGACACCAAAAGTGGATGTTTGGGTGCCTATTGAGTATCCATCATGTGTAAAGCAATTTTGGATCCTTTTGGGTGGGATGAAAGTTGCTTTGTATCAGCGATATTAAAAATACACTAACTTTTTTTCCTTGACATGTATACTACTAGCCATCACTGTAAAATCCTCTTTAATTGGGCAACAAAAACTGCATTCATTATTTCTATATTTTAAAAATAAAGGCCATTACGTTTTTGTTTTCCTCTTTTAAAACAGTCAATTGTACTCACCGCTGCGAATACTTTACCACGTCTTAAGAATTATTGTCAATAATGGGAGAAACTAATTCTGTGAGACTGTTACTACTCTATTCTACTAAATACTTTAATCTTGTAGCAGGCATTTAGTTTTGTCATTGATTCCACGTAAGTGCAGTACTTTAACACAAAAGGGCCCTGATCCTGATTGAGAGTTCTAAGTGTTTCTGTATTACAAATGAATAGTAATTATAGTCTCATTGGAAATGAGAAAAACATGCCTTAGTTCCAGGGAATAATCTTTACCTCCTTTTTTCCACCCGTTGTCTGTCCATCTCTGCCTCAGAGTACTTGCAATCTGAATAGATAAACACTCATGAGAATATACCATGCCTAAAAACAATGAGGCCAGCTGAGGTCTCTAGGTGCTATTACTTAACATAAGAATGGCCATACTGGGTCAGACCAAAGGTCCATCTAGCCCAGTATCCTGTCTTCTGACAGTGGCCAATGCCAGGTGCCCCAGAGGGAATGAATATAACAGGTAATCACTAAGTAATCCATCTGCTGTTGCCCACTCCCCGCTTCTGGCAAACAGGCTAGGGACACCATCCCTGTCCATCCTGGCTAATAGCCATTGATGGACCTATCCTCCATGAATTTATCTAGTTCTCTTTTTTTTTTAATCCTGTTATAGTCTATAGAAATAATAGTAAAAATAATAATCTGGATCCTGTAGATTACAAATCAATAAAACTTCAAAAACAGATTAATAGAAATAGTGTCTTCTTGATAGATGGACCATAGTCTTAGCTCTGGATCTGAAAGTGGGTGCAATCTGATAAGTGTAGCAGTATAATGCAGTGTACTGTGGACAACCCCTTGTTCTATGGTTTGCAGATCCTCTGCTCTGGCTACCTGATGTCATGGTCTTCTGTCTGTGACATCAAAACCATCTGCACAGCAACTAATTGAGTTGTCACACACAATTAGAGGGTTATGATTCCATATGGACAATAAGCACCAGGAGCAGATGAAAATGTTTTCCCTCCCCTCCCACACACTTGCTAAAAATATAAAATGATTTCCCTAGTAATGAAAAATGAAATCTAGATATCCGAATTGTTTCTAAACTGAAAAAAGACAGGTTTTCCAGGAACCATTAGAGACTCTTTAAATCACCTTCAGCACAATGCATATAACTAGAGATGGCCCCAAGCAGCACCATTTGGATTTGGATCTGACCTTTACCCAAGTTTCAGGGGTGTCTGCATCTGGCATTCTGATTTGGGCCGGTCTCGGTATGTGACACATGTGACACAACAATAAAAAGGCTTTCTGAGAAGGGGGTTTTGCTAACTTGAGGCTATTACAAATAGGCTTTATCTCAAGCTACATTTTCCTGGTTAAAACATGACCTCCCACAGTCATGAGAATTAGAAACCAAGGCAATTTTTCCGCAGTATACAGTGGAGGGTTCTTTCCTTTCCCAAAGAAGTGGGATTATGTAACCTAATAAATTGCTCTCATTACAGAGCTACTGACAGACAGACATAATGGTTGCTGCCAATGGGCATGTATGCTGGAGGTGAGGGTGCAGAGAGAATTATGGAACAGAGTGATGGATGGATCACCACAAACCAGCTGGTAGGAGGAGGTCATGCCTCTTACCGAAAAGCAGAATGAGATAAGGATGTCAGTGGCATGGAGGGTGACATCCATCAATCAACTCCTTCATTATGGAAAGAATGAGTATTGGCGGGTCCTGGGGAAGAAGAGGGGGGTAGCCATCCCGCACGTCACAGGTGGCAACTCAGAAAAGGCTAACCTTTCACATTTCCAGGAGAAGGAAGGATGAAGAATGTGTTTTTAATGAATTACCCTTACACACATAATCTCTTCCTTTCATATAAGGGTTGTTTTTTTCTTCTGGAGAGAGGACTAGAGTTTAAACATCTCAATTTCTTAAAACATTTTTTTAAAAAAAGCATACAGGTTTGGTTCTAATTGGGGAAAAATGTCCTTCTTGAACCTCACATAGTTGGAAACAAATCTCTACATGGAGAACAGATCCCACATTTTATCTGTAGTTCTGTTATCTTCCAGTATATTTCATTTTTACTCCTCTGCCACACCTTAGATAACTTTGACTACTCATGGCATTTGAGTCATCTTATCCATGAATAAGATTAATCAAATCTCAGGCTTCAGGGCATAAACTATGGGAGTTGAGAGAGACTACCTCTTCCTCAGCTCTGTACAATTGGCTAGATATGGGGTTCTCTAACTTCATTGCACCGTGACCCCCAACTGACAACAAAAATTACTACATGATCCCCCTGGGGGAACCAAAGCCTGAGCCCACCCGAGCCCCACTACCCAGGTGGGGGGGCCAAAGAAAAGCCTGAGCCTTACCACACAGGGCTGAAGCCCTTGGGCTTTGGCCCTGGGCGATGGGGCTCAGGCTTAGACTTGATGGGATCCAGGGCCAAACACCAGCCCTGGCAACCCCATTACAATGGGGTCACAACCCACTTTGCAGTCCTGATGCACAGTTGAGAATCGATGGGCTAGATGCATTATGTAGCATTTTCTACTTTCCTCTGAAATACCAGCCACTGTCAAAGACAGAATACTGCCTAGAATTGGTATGGCAAGACCTGTGTTCTTGTCCTAGCCAGTGAAATAAAAGAAAACTTTAAAAGAGAATATTTTAAAAGGGTCTTCAGCTAATCTCCTAAATTAAATTGGATGCTATAGTATACCACTTTGCTATGAACTCTTTGGGTTTGATTGTGGAACCCTTACACATGTGAACCCTCTCACATGGTCCCACTGATGCCAATGAACATATGTTTGTAAATACTTGCTACAAATGGTAAGGGCTCTGCAATTGGGCCCTATATGTCTAGAACTGTGCAAAAATCACATGCTAAGTGATCCCATAAAATTTGGGGTTTCACACATCTTGTGAAACTTTTTAAAAACCTTTTTGCCTCATGTACATCTGTGAATTTTGCCAGAAGTAGATGAGGACACTTTCTTAGCCCAACACTTGTGCGTCAGGGTTAGAGTCACTGTCTGTGCAGGGTCTTTTCAGATGGGCTTTGAGCACATGATCTGCAGTGGGCTGATTACACCTCTGACTAGGCAGCTGACCTTGGAGAGGATGGGAAGTTGCACTGGCTTTGCATTTCAGTTTCATAAATCACTACCCACATTAAAAGTGTTTTGGAATCAGAATTTAGCCGGTAATTTAGCTGATGGTGTATGAATGAGTATAACGCTGGTACAGCTTTTACAGGTATTGCAGCTCTGCAGTGCTGATCGGGTGGAAGGCCAAAACCTGTAGTTGTTACTCAGACTGAACTCCCACTGATGTCAATTCAAGTTTTGCCTGAGTAAGGACATCAGGATTTGGCCCTGTTGGTAAACTAATCTGAGAATGCTCAGAAGAAGCCAAATAAAGTACATTAAGTAATGAGGTTCTTCCCCCCACCCCTATCCCACCCCCGGTCTCTTCTCTGATGAAAACCTCATTTTCACAGATGAAATCAAGCCAAGAGAAAGATACTTCCACAGAGTAGCTGTGTTTTTTGTGTGTCGTCATTTTCCCTGGTTTCACCGTGGAATGCACACTAGAGACTAGCTTCACTGATGCTTTTGGAGATAGAAAGATGATCAATCAGATCAGAATTTACACTGAGCTAACAGTCTGGTTTTTGTGGATCATTAAAAATGACCCGGGGACCAGTATCTGTGGCATTGGTTTTGCTCACAGTTTGCTTCTGATTTCAATTGTTAGCAGGGTTAGACACATGGGACAGTTGACATACTGGACAAAATTTTCTTCTTGTTACACTGATGCAACACTGTTAAGGTCAGTGAAGTTGCATGGCATAAATGAGGGGGAAATTTTGCCCAGGCTTCCCCCAGCAACCATGTAACTCAGACATTATTGAAGTTAAATTCTTCTCGTTGTTAAAGATACCTCAGTCTAAGTCTGGAATGAGTCAATCAAATTATGTTGCAGTTGGTCAGGGGATCAAATTCAGAATTGGTATAAGAGGTGTAATGAAGTTTCACTCCCTTACACTTTCTGATCTTTGTCTCAGGGCTGTAATATCATTCAGTTATTTTGTTAAAATGAGGTATAATCTTATCTACACAGGCAGTACCAAACTGTATTTTAACCCAGTCACGGAACTGTAGTGCGTTAAAAAATATCGCCCCGTATGGTCAGATAAAAATGTGTAGAGTCTTATCGCTTTGTTAGGGAAATTCAGGTTCATGTCAGTAACATAGTAAAATAAAGCTTTCCTGATTAGTGTGTCATGCATCCAGATTGGTACAGCAGGGAAAAGTTTTTTCCAGTGGCCAGCTAGTCATGTAAGTTCTCTCATAAGTGTGCATATTTACATACTGCAGAGTCTGGGTCCAGTGAGATCTATTTTTGAACAAATCAGTTTGCAATTTCTGTTTTAAAGTGGACAAACCTCAGATAAAAATCACATTTGGTGCTCCACAATGCATACAGATGCTATAATGTTACTGAGCACAGACATGATCTGGAGCCTGGACCAGTTGGATGAACATCATGGTCATCATGAGTCAGGTCTGATAATATATCCCTCTGCTTTTATGCAACTCAATATGCAAGAGGCTTCTGAAGGAGCATGCAGCACTAAGTCTAATACCCGGATTGTGGAAAGGAAATGGTAAAACAATTTACAGACCTCATTTATTTATCTACTGTGAAAGAAATGCACATATTATTACCTTGGTTAAAAGGCAGGGCAGCAAAAAAAGGGATTTAGCAAACCACAGACCTTTGAAATCCATTTAGAATTTTTCTATTTCCACCCATATGTATGAACATCATACCAACATTCGGGAAAAAACCCACTATCAAACACTTCTGGGAGACCTATGTTCTCACATCCCCATCCTCCCCTCAATAGCATTTCTGAGCTTTGACTCCTGCTGTAAATTGATCCTGTTCATGTCTCAGTTGGACATGTGAACCATGCCAAATCCATATAGAATGTTTTAAGCCCTGAGGAGAGGTGTACCTTGGTATCAACCACAGCAATGTAGACCATTCCCTTATACTAAACAATGTGGAAAAAATGCTGGAAGAGACAGGCATGCAATCCTAAACTGTAGACCATTTACAAAGCCATTTTGGCTTTGTGCAGAATACAGCTGTCTCGGGAACGTTTTTTCCTTGAGCAATATTTTACGCCTATTGCATTTGGACCCTGTCATAAATATAAAGGGAAGGGTAAACCCCTTTGAAATCCCTCCTGGCCAGGGGAAAGCTCCTCTCACCTGTAAAGGGTTAAGAAGCTAAAGGTAACCTCGCTGGCACCTGCCCAAAATGACCAATGAGGAGACAAGATACTTTCAAAAGCTGGGAGGAGGAAGAGAAACAAAGGGTCTGTGTGTCTGTCTATATTCTGTCTTTGCTGGGGATAGACCAGGAATGGAGTCTTAGAACTTTTAGTAAGTAATCTAGCTAGGTATGTGTTAGATTATGATTTCTTTAAATGGCTGAGAAAAGAACTGTGCTGAATAGAATAACTATTTCTGTCTGTGTACCTTTTTTGTAACTTAAGGTTTTGCCTAGAGGGGTTCTCTATGTTTTGAATCTAATTACCCTGTAAGGTATCTACCATCCTGATTTTACAGGGGGGATTTCTTTATTTCTATTTACTTCTATTTTTATTAAAAGTCTTCTTGTAAGAAAACTGAATGCTTTTTCATTGTTCTCAGATCCAAGGGTCTGGGTCTGTGGTCACCTATGCAAATTGGTGAGGCTTTTTATCCAACATTTCCCAGGAAAGGGGGGGTGCAAGTGTTGGGAGGATTGTTCATTGTTCTTAAGATCCAAGGGTCTGGGTCTGTAGTCACCTAGGCAAATTGGTGAGGCTTTTTACCAAACCTTGTCCAGGAAGTGGGGTGCAAGGTTTTGGGAAGTATTTTTGGGGGAAAGACGTGTCCAAACAGCTCTTCCCCAGTAACCAGTATTAGTTTGGTGGTGGTAGCGGCCAATCCAAGGACGACAGGTGGAATATTTTGTACCTTTGGGAAGTTTTGACCTAAGCTGGTAAAGATAAGCTTAGGAGGTTTTTCATGCAGGTCCCCACATCTGTACCCTAGAGTTCAGAGTGGGGGAGGAATCTTGACAGACCCTCTGAATATTTGTATAATATAATGGCTTGAATTTAGTGATTATAGCTCTGTGTCACTCTAGTCTGTGTTGCAGGCATAGAGCGTCAAGAATACCAGTGTTACTCAGACCTCCGTGGTTCAGGAGCCAAATTAGTGATCAACATTACCTAAAAGAGCCACAATAGTATTAATTCACTGTTTCATTTATTGTTGTAATATATAAAAATTCTTACAGTAAATAAGTTAATAACTTAGTGCAAGTTGATAACTTAATTGGTTAATAACATAGTAAACTCATCCTGATTAATAACTTTGGTTAATAATTAAATCAGGGTTTTAATATTAAGTGCTGCAAAGAGCTGCAGAAGACACATTAAACTGCCACTTGTGGCTTGCGAGCCTCAGTCTAAGTAGTGCTGAACTATGCTGATCCTGAAGGTAAGAATAATGAATAGGAAATATCAGTGGATGTTTAAAACCTAAACAAAATAATAGTTGTCACTGTCCTTTAATTATACAGTAGAACTTCAGAGTTACGAACACCAGAGTCACAAACTGACTAGTCAACCTCACACTTAGAACCAGAAGTATGCAATCAGGCAGCAACAGAGACAAAAAAACAAATACAGTCCAGTACTGTGTTAAACATAAACTACTAAAAAAAAAAAAAAAATGGAAAGCAGCATTTTTCTTCCACACAGTAAAGTTTCAAAGCTGTAGTAAGTCAATGTTCAGTTGTAAACTTTTGAAAGAACAACCAGAACGTTTTGTTCAGTTACAAACATTTCAGTGTGTTCCTAACTCTGTGGTTCTAAGATGCCCATCCATTAAAGTAGTTCCAGTGACAAAGTGAAATAGCTTTGCACAGACTCACCAATTTGAGCAAATTCAGGCATGCAGAGTTTTCTTGGTTTTCTTTTTATAGTATTAAATGCTCTCAGAGACCTGTCTGGTTTCCTGTTCCATCTCTCATACTGGGGACCAGATCCAAAGCCCTTTGAAATCAGTGGAAAGACTCCTATTGAATTCAAAGAGCTTTAGACAAGGCCCTTAGATTTCTAAATAATCTTCTACAGGGGGGGAGCGAGGAGGAGGAGGAGGAGATGTTGTTTCTTAGTTCATATTCCTACAGAAGGAAATTGTGCACTGACCTGAGGAGGCTGTAGGACAGCTGAAAACGTTCAAAGCTGGGTTATTCAGGTATAGAAAACAAACACCATGGTGTTGAAGATGAATGTTCTTAAAGATAAGAAAATTAAAGCATCTGAAAACATTTGATGGAAAATTCATGCTTATAGCAACTCCAAATGAAAATAAAATAACATCTGTTATTTATCCCTGTTAAACAAAGTAAACTATAGTGTACTCTACAGCAATTGATGGAAACACTATAGCTTACTAGACTTGTGGTTTTATGGTTTTCAGTGCCATTGCTGTAGTCATTAAGGGCATCTGTCAATAACCAGCTTCATTTGGACATCTTGGAATGTGATTGATTATTCTGGCCATTTCCTAATTTTAGCAAGAGATCAAAACTTTTGGCTGAAATATTGTCACATGTCCTCTAAAACTCAATCTGTTGTGTTAATTAGTTATGTAAACACATCCAACACTTCTAGAGACAGAGCAGAACAGGACTGGCTGTGTAGGTGAGAAAAGATCAAAGTGCTGCTGTAATAAATTATTATGGTAATTAGTGTTAGTCTTGTAGTTATCTCCAGGGGATCTTTTAAGGGGAGTAGTGAGCGCTTGGGAAAACCTGCTTAGTGAATAAGCACGCTTTTGAAGAAACAAAGCTTGCCAGGCTGAAAATCAATGGAGTGGGGGTCCGGTGTGGAGGGAGCAGTGAAATGGGAAAGTGATCTAAAGTTTTTGTAAAATTTAGAGATGGAAGAGGACCTGTTAGACCATCAGCTTCTCCTCCCTCCTTTGCAAGAGCAGGAGCTAGCTGCCCCTCAGCTAGAGATTAGACAGATGCTACATTTTATCTTAGCCATAAGGCCAATTATCTTTGGAGACTCATCAATCAAAGCATCACAGACGTTAGTGATGGAAAATACACATTAGTTCAACTAGTCTAGCCCCCCTGCTCCAGCAGGGTTATCAGCAGTATGTTTGCTGGTGTTTTCTCCAATCTAGTTTTAAATGACTCAAGTGACAAGCTTATGCCATTTCCTTTGAGGCATTATTACACTGCCCAATAAATCTCACCATAAAAACACTTTTCAGGTAATAAGAATTCCTTCTGGAGCTCCCCAGCACTCAGGGGACAAACATCCATTTCAGTGAGTGTAGTACATGGTTTCACACTGCATCAGCCCGGCTCTATGGGCTGTGTGGATGGGTGGGTGGCCTTGTCTCCACCCCACTCCTCCTGGACTCCATTGCGGGTGATATATACCGCTGTGGAGCACAAGGAGGGAGCAGTCCCTGTATTCCCTTGAGAGCAAGAATTGTATTGTGACAGGCCATTGTGTGAAGTACAATGGGAAAGCTCCTTGTATTTCTCTCCAGCACCCTGTACACCTATATAATGGCCAGTCATGATCTATCTCTTAGTGCTCACATGGTTCCAGATCTCAGTCCTTATTGTCAAAGTGCTGCCTGGCCTGGGCCCAGCATATCTAAAAGATGATCCAAAGCTCCAGGATGAAGACTGTGGTTGAATAACTTTATTACTCTGGTACAGTTGAACTCTTAACAATAAGAGTAACGCTTGTCTCTAGAGGAGACAGAACTGTCTCCAGGGGTGGAATGAAGTCATGCAATAAACTCCCCCAGGAACTAAGGACTATCACAGATCCACAACACTTTCTGCTCCAAGTGCAAGGCACATTTCTGGAACTTTGCTTTCTCTACTATAACCAGGTGGAAACAGGTTATATTTAAATTAGGGCTGTCGATTAATTGTAGTTAACTCACGCGATTAACTCAAAAAAAGTAATTGCGATTAATCGCAGATTTAATCGCATTGTTAAACAATAGAATACCATTGAAGTTTATTAAATATTTTTGAATATTTTAGTACTTTTTCAATTATATTGATTTCAATTACAATACAGAATACAAAGTGTACAGTGTTCACTTTATATTGCTTTTGATTACAAATATTTGCATTGTAAAAAATGACAGACAAAAGAAATAGTATTTTTCAATTCACCTCATACAAGTACTGTAGAGCAATCTCTTTATCGTGAAAGTGCAACTTACAAATGTAGATTTTGTTTGTTTGTTACATAACTGCACTCAATAACAAAACAATGTAAAACTTCACGTCCACTCAGTCCTCCTTCTTGTTCAGCCAATCACTCAGACAAACAAGTTTGTTTACATTTACGGGAGATAATGCTGCTCTCTTCTTATTTACAGTGTCACCTGAAAATGAGAATATGTGTTCGCATGGCACTTCTGTAGCCAGCATTGCAAGGTATTTATGTGCCAGATATGCTAAACATTTGTATGCTTCTTCATGCTTTGACCATGATTCCAGAGGACATACTTCCATGCTGATGGTGCTTGTTTTAAAAAAAAATGTGTTAATTAAATTTGTGACTGAACTCCTTGGAGGAGAATTGTATGTCTCCTGCTCCATGGTTTTACCTGCATTCTGCCATATATTTTGTGTTATGGTAGTCTCGGATGACGACGCAGCATATGTTGTTTGATTTAAGAGCACTTTCACTGCAGATCTGACAAAACACAAAGACGGTTCCAATATCAGATTTCTAAAGATAGCTACGGCACTCAACCCAAGGTTTCAGAATCTGAAGTGCCTTCCAAAATCTGAGGTGTGGAGCATGCTTTCAGAAGTCTTTAAAAAGCAACACTCAGCTGCAGAAACTACAGAACCCGAACCACCAAAAAAGAAAATCAACATTCTGTTGGTGGCACCTGACTCAGATGATGAAAATGAACATGTGTAGGTCTATACTGCTTTGGATCATTATCGAGCAGAATCAGTCATCAGCATGGATGCATGTCCTCCGGGTGGTTGAAGCATGAAGGGACATAAGAATCTTTAG
Organism: Eretmochelys imbricata; assembly: GCF_965152235.1. Classification (NCBI taxonomy): domain Eukaryota; kingdom Metazoa; phylum Chordata; order Testudines; family Cheloniidae; genus Eretmochelys; species Eretmochelys imbricata. The sequence continues at coordinate 96,926,370 of NC_135574.1, forward strand.
CACATCTGGTATGTAAATATCTTGTGATGCCAGCTACAACAATGCCATGAAAACACCTGTTCTCACTTTCAGGTGACATTGTAAACAAGAAGCTGGCAACATTATCTCCTGCAAATGTAAACAAACTTGTTTGTTTGAGTGAGTGGCTGAACAAGAAGGAGGACTGAGTGGACTGGTAGGCTCTAAAGTTTTACGTTTCACTTTTGAATGCAGGTTTTTTGGTACATAATTCTACATTTGTAAGTTCAACTTTCATGATAAAGAGATTGCACTACAGTACTTGTATGAGGTGAATTGAAAAACACTATTTTGTTTTTTACAGTGCAAATATTTGTAATAAAAAATAAATATAAAGTGAGCACTGCACACTTTGTATTGTGTTGTAATTGAAATCAATATATTTGAAAATGTACAAAATATCCAAAAATATTTAAATAAATGGTATTCTATTATTCTTTAACAGCACAATTGATCGTGTGATTAATTGCAATGAACTTTTTAAATAGCTTGACAGCCCTAATTGAAATACATAAAAATACACAGACGTGCGCTACCAAAACAAGACACTGCACTGCACACACTTTCCCCTCTACTGAGAGGATGAGAGAGCAAATAACATGTGACTGATGTGTAGTCACATGGCTTAATTCACTGCTGAAGACACTCAGATACAATGCTAATGAGTGCAGTACAAAAACCTATACATAATAGAGCACTGTACTGACACCTGTAGGCAGCAATCAGATCTTCCCTTTGTTATCACTTAGCTTACATTAATGAATATGTATAATTTAGCTCTCCCTGTAAATGAATCCATCCAGCTACAGTTATTTTTGTTGCTGTTCATTATGGAGTCCTGGTGACAAAATTGTTTGAAGCCCCACCTCATTTGGCTCAGTGCCAAAGATTTTTCCAATGCGCCCAGCACTGCAGGCTTAAGAGGCGGATGGATGACAGTGCCACTAACAGACTAATGCTTGCAAACTTGGAGGGGCTTGTCTGCCAAGATTTAATTCTCTGACGAACAGCTCGTTACTAGCACTCTACTTTTCACAAAAAGAAAAGGAGTACTTGTGGCACTAACACGGCTGTTACTCTGAAACCTACTTTTCACAGCAATTAAGTGAAGAACTGTGGCACTTGTTCATCTCACTTCCCTTCTGGGAATTAACATGCTGTATGGGAAAGAGATTGACATGAATAAAGGATTTTTTGTATCTGTTCAATGGAAATAGCATTACATCTGAGATTAGTCAGGGAAAGGAAGACTCCATGACCTTACAAAGTTTTGAGGAGAACTGATTTCACTCAGGGGTGGACAAAGAAGTCCCAGATAATTTGATTTTAAGTAGATTTTCACTGCTAGTTCTTTCCAGTTCCAAAGAATACTTCTTATGCTTCAGTGAAAGTCATTAAAGAAACCTTAGCTATGCCTACACCCTGACTGCTCATGAGAATATAACTGCTTCAGTTTGTATGACCAATGTTTTAACCTGTGGTGCTGGTATGTACCTACATTTGCCTAGGGATTGTCAGTGTATATCCATTTAAGCAGTGAACCTGAAAAGAGAAATAATTGTTCTCCATGCAAAGAATTACCTCATTCTGTCTAATCAACCTGACAGGACAAACCAGACTATTTTTTTAATGTATTTTGTTTATAGGAAGATGTGGATATTAAGACAACATGTAGGTGCTGTTGGTTCCAATTAAAATCAATATCTGTCCTGATTTGTGCCTCCTGTCTCTATGACAGCGAAGGGCTGGCTAAGGGGATCCATCTGCTCAGCTTTCCCAAAGGGGCTCAAAACAAGTGAATGACCTGCAATGTTTATTATTAAGTTTTCAAAGGAAAGTTGTTTTGGTCTAATTGAAGCAATAATATGAGAGAGGTTATTTCTGGTCAGTTCCCTGCTGTTTTCACTCTAGAGAATATATTCCAGGTGTTAGCTCTGCAATACTATGATCCAGTATTGACTTTCCCTGGTGTTTAGGCATGCTAGTGCCAATGGACCAATAAACTGTAGTTATGAGCGCAAGCCAGCCCTGGCTCTTTTAGAGAAACGTTTTTAGTTAATCATGTAGTAAACCAGATGGTTAATGGCTGCTTTCATTTTCAAAGGGTCCATTGCTCAGGAACAAAGTAACATGACTTTTGCAAACCTCTAATCCATTTTTTTAATCTGTTCTATTTCCCCTTTTTCTCCTGTCCTTTAATTCATCATGCAGTTCATCGTTAAAAGAGCAACACTAAGAGACTCACTCTGCTTTAACCCTTGTGTAAATAGAAGTTAAGTGTATCCCTTCTGTTTCTAGAACAAATGTTACAGTTGGCGCCAGGATAGCGGAGGGAAGCCTGTCCCCACAAGATATGTGAGCTTTAACAGGAGGAGCATTACCCTAGTTAGAGAGAATACAGTCCCTTTGATTTCATTTGTAGTTTTGCTTACCATGCCTTATCAGGATCCTTGTGAAAATAAGATATGAATCTGGACACAGGGCAGTCATATAAACTTACTTTATCATACATCATTATACAGCAAACAAAGATGTCGGACACTTATTCTAACACATCAGCCAAAATGGCGCAGTTACATTGTAGTCAGTGTAAGCGATCGGGTGTCTTCCCCACGATTAATTGCTGTAAGAAAATGTGGCTCAGCCACTGTCCCTGCGGCACAACAAGCCTCGGTGCTCTGGATCCGCTGGGCTGGGTCCTTCTCTGGCACGTTTCCTGGGCGCTGGCTCTGTCTGCTATCCCTACTTGGAAATGGGGCTCCTCAGCCCACATGCAGGATTATTGCTGACCCTTGAGATACCCCAGTTACTGAAACAATACTTCTCCCAGGACTCCTCCCCAAAGGTGTGAGACTTCTTAATTACAGTTTAATACCCGCAGGGCACGCAGAGTTGTAAAGCAATCAGCACACGTACACAGTTTGCACAGTTTACTACCTTTATGCTCTTTTATATTTAATCGTATAAAGTACAGCACAGACCATACAACATAATAAATGCTAACACCTGTTCCTGTGTCCCTCCAGGACATTCTCTGGGCTGGACTCTAGGTCCCTTAGGTTGTCCAGAGTCTTTAAGGCCATCTTGGCTAAGGAAAGCAGGCAGGGTACCCCTTCCTTCCCCATGAGGATGCTACATGATGGTTGATTTCTCTTTCCTGGAGACCAGTGGCACCATGGAGCTGGGCCCATGCTCAGAAGGGGGCCCATCCTGCTCTGATTCCACTGTGCCCTGAGGCCCTGACAGCCCACTGGCATGGCCTGCCTACCACTTGCTCCTCTCGGCGTGCCTGCTGGTCAGCCAAGGGCTCCTCTCCACCTCCCGCTGGCCCCACCCGCTGCTTCTTTCTGCCTCCTGGGCAGACCCCAGTGCACCTCCGGCTCTGGGCAGTCTCTGCTTCCCACCACCTGTCTCCCTGGAGCTGAACTGCCTGGGACTCATGCAGAAGCCTGGCCAGTTGGGGGGAGGCAGTGGGGGGAGACGGACTTGGCTGGGCCCCTCCAGACAAGTGGGTCATGAAGGAGCCCAGCCGAGGCAGGCCCTGAGTTGGCTGATTGTGCCATTCCTGAGTGGCCAGAGCGATTCCCTGCCCCGAGACTAGCCCTGGCTGCATTGGCAGCTCAGCCCAGCAGACACAGTCACCTCCCAGAGGACTGGTGAATATGGCCGGGAGACAGGGCATGGGGGAGTGGGTCTCTGGAGGGCCTGGGTGTGAGTGCTGGGCTGTGAGGGGGCAGGGAAGATCTCTGTGTGCTGGGGCACTAGAGCATGGGGGTTCTGTGTGGAGTGCTGGGCAGTTGTGGTGGGGCTGTGTGCAGGGGCGTGCTGGGCAGGGGCGGTGTACAGGGCGCTGTGCATTTGTGGTAGGGTCGGGGAGGGGGCGTGCTGGTCCGGGGGTGGGGCTCTGGCCGTAGGGAATTGGAGGTTGTTTCAGTGTTGGGCGGGGGGATGTGTGGTGCGGCATGGGGCCATTCTCGAGGGGAAGGGGCATGCTGGCAGCACAGGGCTAGGTGGGCCATTGTGCGTCTGGCAACTACCGGTTTGTAAATAGTGCCCTCATACTGGGCTGGGAGGAGCAGGGCTGCCCCTCGCTCCGGGAACTGACCCCCCTGCTCCATTGCCCCCATAGGGCCCACAAATATGTTTGGCACTGAGCCCACAAAAGGTTAATCCAGCCCTGCCCATCTTCTGTGATTTTGCTCTTTCCTGCCCCACAGTTCCTCTTCCTGTCTGACCCCCTCTGTTCTTGTGTTTCTTTATTTAATTTCCTTGGTCACCTGGTCTCTTTGGTTCTATTCCTGGTAAGTTTCCACTGCTCTTACTGTCCTTCTTCCCTTCACAGGAGCCAGCTAAACTGGTTTTCTGAAGATGCAGCTCACTTATTGTTCCCAGATGTTTGCACTTGAATAGGGTTGTTGAGTCTTAATCAACTTCTATTGTATCTGCCTGGTGCATATTTGCTGCCGGGTCTGTCACTAAGGGTGGATCCACATATATCTAGGCACTCATGCCACAGCAGATTTTCATAATACAGTTTTACAATATCAGTCAGAATTCATAAATTGTTCAGAAAGCCCAGTTCATCACATCTACTCTCTCTGCTCCTGCTTGCTCCCTCCTGAGCCAGAGATCCCTCCACTACACAGAAATGGCAGAGGGGGGTGTGGCATTACCACAGAGATGGCAGATTCACCTCTGTCCCTTCAGGGAGTAACTGAATGGATCCAGATAATCTGGATTTAGCTATCCAGGGTCATATGCATTGTATCAAGATTGGACAGATCAATGCTTTTTCTTTTACCTTCTTCACCACAGAAACAATAGAGAGTTAGTAAAACTGAATGGATCCAGATAATCTGGATTTAGCTTTCCAGGGTCATATGCATTGTATCAAGATTGGACAGATCAATGCTTTTTCTTTTACCTTCTTCACCACAGAAACAACAGAGTTAGTAAAACTATCAGATAGCAATCAGGAATGAGGGGTCCTTATTTGTAATCTGTACCCAGCCCACTCATTCTTGGGTTCAATTTCCAACTCCAGTTGTAACTCCTGCCAACTGGAAAGCCATTTGATCTTTTCCATGTGGAATATTCTAGTCCTTAAATGTAGCTAAGATACACCTAGCCACCACAAAGCTCCATACACACTGCAAAGCAATCAAAGGTAGGTATGCAATAAGTGGATATCAAATGGTTCTGCACTACATCATATGGAAATCCTGTATGTGCCTGGTGTTTCTGTAGATGGGCAAACAGATAGCACAAATCAAACGATTTCACAGGGAAATTTCTCATTCCAAGACAATTCAGTGAGATTGTACCTCAGGGGTGTACCACAGGGATTTAACCTTACATCTTCAGTCTGTGTCATATACATAAACTCTTAACATTACTGAAGAAAGCAATCTGTGACAGTGGACCTACTTCTGCTCCCATTAAGTCTGTCACACTGTCCAGAATGGCTCACAACCATGAGTGCCAACCTCAGGGCAGACTGTCAAGAAGCAGGGCAAAACCCCCTATCTGATTGCATGTTCTATAATTACCTTTCACCCACCCAGTAACAAGCATGAACTTGTGGGCTTGTTCAGGGATGTGGAGGTAGCAAACAACAATGTCTTTCACCCACAGTGGTTTTTCTGATGGCAGTAAACCTTCTTTTGTTGGGGAGGAGATAACACCTCTTCTGGTAAACTAGCATTTTACACTTGGTAATACTTCTCCCTTGACTGTGGGGAATTTACACTCTTAGCAAACATTTTTATAGTTTACCTTATAACATGAGATACTGATATTAGAAGTAGGATTAATACACGCAGCATCCTACAAGCATTCCATAAAGTCTATGCACATTCTTATAATGCTCATATCTATTAACACACAGGTGAACTGGACTGGTTTCCAGCTATGCGTTTGTCAGCGTTCACTAGGGCCCAGAGCCTTGACATAAGCTGGCACCTAGACAGCCAGTGTCACAAAGTCAGTTACAAAACTTCCACTGTCTTCAGGCTCAATAAACAGTTATGAATGTGTGGGCTGTATAAAAGAACTGAATCCTGTGAGTAGAAACTTGGAATAAAGCAAAATATCCCAAACCAAATCCAACCACTTTAGAACAGAATTATATGCAAATCCCTCAAATTCTTTAAAGGCACTTCAGTTCAAAATTTCCCTTCCGCCTTTGAATAACCTGTTTTATGGTGTAATATCAGTTGTATTGTATTATGAAATCTTTATTAATCAAGAGACGTTTCTATAATTTTCTATGGGAGGGAGAAGGGTGAGAAGGGAGGGAGAAGAAGTAGCAGTGTTCCTGAGCAAGCCATTGTTTCAGAATAGGAATTAGTTGATTGACAGTCACGATAAATTAACAGAAACATTTTCTAGACAGGACTTGTCACATGAAGGCCTGATCCCTCTAGACTAGCTGGTTTTTTTCTTTAACTTCTTAATTCCATGTGGGGTTGAGGCAAAGAGGTCTAAATGAATCCTGCTGTTTTTCCACTTGGCTGTCATCATTATGATTAACCTGATTCTTCAGCAGGAGCAAGAAGTAGCTGGCTTTAGTTCACACAGATATCACGAAAATAGCTGCCATAATGGTCTCATGCTCTTTCGCCCCATGGCCACTTGTTATAATCTGGTTTTCTCCTATGTCTAATTAAAAGCTTCACTTCCTGTTTATGTTAAGGATTTAAAAAATATTTTTATTAGATATTCCTTTTAGAGCTGTGAACAAGTTTACAAATAATTTTATCCAAATTAGGTGTTATGTAGGGAGAGGAGAGGGAAGAAATGGCTGGAAGGGAGGGTGAGAAGAGAGAATGCAACAAATGAAGTACTTAACGGAAATGGCCTATATCGGGGTCGACAACCTTCAGCACACGCCTATCAGGGTAATCCGCTGGCGGGCCATGAAACATTTTGTTTAAGTTGGCCGTCCGCAGGCACGGACCCCTGCAGCTTCCATTGGCTGGGAATGGCAAACCGCAGCCACTGGGAACTGCTGGGGCCGTGTCTGTGGACAGTCAATGTAAAAACATGTCTCGCAGCCCGCCAGCGAATTACCCTGATGGGCCGCATGCCAAAGGTTAGCGACCCCTGGCCTATATTTACAGTATAAGAAAACATGACGAGAGTGTCTTACCCTTTGTGCTGGGAACATGCGATTTGGATAAGATCCCTATAAATTATTTATTAGAAATTACTTCTCTTTACAAAATTATTCCATGGTTTCACTTTTCAAATAACTGTAATTCCTTAAAATATATCCATTTACTCGGTATAGTTGACTCTCTCACAATCTCAGTGAGTCCAGTGGGACCTAAGGGTTTAATTCAAGCTCTAAGTGAAATTCTTGGAGCTAAAGCCCCAGTCCAGCAAAGCACTTAAGCATGCATTTAACTTCAGCCATATAAGACGCCCCATTGCTCACATACTTAAAGTTAAGCATGTGCTTAAATGCCTTGCTCGGTAAGGGGAAGCAGTTGATGTGTTATATCTTGATTTTAGTAAGGCTTCGACACAGTCCCCCATAAAATTCTCATAAGCAAACCAGGGAAATGTGGTCTAGAGGAAATGACTATAAGATGGGGGCAAAGCTGGTTTAATTCTAAGGTTGCCCCCAGGGGAATTAGGGTGACAATAACAATGAGATAGCAGGCAGACATTCAAAGACATGAGTAACCACATAGGCTGCGACTGGTAGGGAAGATGTGGGGAATGCAGCAGTTTAAATCCACTATGGAAAGAGGTTGCAATGGAAAGTTCTGTGAGCCACAGAAAAATAGGCCAATGTATAGTATGGATAATAATTCCATGTTCTAATAATAAGAATATAGCAGTAGGTATATATTACCGACCACCTGACCAGGACGGTGATAGTGACTGTGAAATGCTCAGGGAGATTAGAGAGGCTATTAAAATAAAAAACTCAATAATAATGGGGGATTTCAACTCTCCCCATATTCATTGGGTACATGTCACCTCAGGATGGGATGCAGAGAGAAAATTTCTTGACACCTTAAATGTCTGCTTCTTGGAGCAGCTAGTCCTGGAACCCACAAGAGGAGAGACAATTCTTGATTTAGTCCAAAGTGGAGCACAGGATCTGGTCTAAGAGGTGAATATAGCTGGACCGCTTGGTAATAGTGACCATAGTATAATTAAACTTAAAGTCCCTGTGGCGGGGAAAACACCACAGCAGCCTATCACTATAGCATTTAATTTCACAAAGGAGGACTACACAAAAATGAGGAAGTTAGTTAAACAGAAATTAAAAGGTTCAGTTCGAAAACTGAAATCCCTGAAAGCTGCATGGAAACTTTTTAAAGACACCATAATAGAGGCTCAACTTAAATGTATGCCCCAAATTAAAAAACAGTAATAGAACCCAAACAAGTGCCACTTTGGTTAAACAACAAAGTAAAAGAAGCAGTGAGAGGCAAAAATGCATCCTTTAAAAAGTGAGTGTTAAATCCTCTTGAAGAAAATAGAAAGGAGCATAAACTCTGGCAAATGAAGTGTAAAAATATAATTAGGAAGGCCAAAAAAGAATTTTAAGAACAGCTAGCGAAAGACTCAAAAAATAATAGAAAAAAAATGTTTAAGTACATCAGAAGCAGGAAGCCTGCTAAACAACCAGTGGGACCACTGGATGATCGAGATGCTAAAGGAGCACTCAAGGATGATAAGGCCATTGCAGAGAAACTAAATGAATTCTTTGCATTGGTGTTCATGGTTGAGGATGTGAGGGAGATTCCCAAACTTGAGCCAATATTTTTAGGTGACAAATCTGAGGAACTGTCCCAGATTGAGGTGTCAGTAGAAGAGGTTTTGGAACAAATTGATAAACTAAACAGTAATAAGTCACCAGGACCAGATGGTATTCACCCAAGAGTTCTGAAGGAACTCAAATGTAAAATTGCAGAACTAATAACTGTAGTCTGTAACCTATCATTTAAATCAGCTTCTGTACCAAATGACTGGAGGACAGTGTGATGCCAATTGTTAAAAAGGGCTCCAGAGGTGATCCCGGCAATTACAGGCTGGTAAGCCTGACTTCAGTACTAGGCAAACTGGTTGAAACTATAGTAAAGACCAAAATTGTCAGACACATAGATGAACATAATTTGTTGGGGAGAGTCAACATGGTTTTTGTAAAGGGAAATCATGCCTTACCAATCTACTAGAATTCTTTGAGGGAGTCAACAAGCATGTGGACAAGGGGGATCCAGTGGATATAGTGTACTTAGATTTTCAGAAAGCCTTTGACAAGGTCCCTCACCAAAGGCTCTTTAACAAAGTAAGCTGTCATGGGATAAGAGGGAAGGTCCTCTCATGGATTGGTAACTGGTTAAGAAATAGGAAACAAAGGGTAAGAATAAATGGTCAGTTTTCAGAAAGGACAGAGATAAATAGTGGTGTCCCCCAGGGGCTTGTGCTGGGCCAAGTCCTATTCAACATATTCATATATGATCCGAAAAAAGGGGTAAACAAGTGGCAAAATTTGCAGATGATACAAAACTACTCAAGATAGTTAAGTCCCAGGCAGACTGCGAAAAGCTATAAAAGGATCTCTCAAAACTGGGTGACTGGGCAACAAAATCGCAGATGAAATTCAAAGTTGATAAATGCGAAGTAATGCACATTGGAAAACATAATCCCAACTTTACATATAAAATGATGAGGTCTAAATTACCACTCAAGAAAAAGATCTTGGAGTCATTGTGGCTCGTTCTCAGAAAACATCCACTCAATGTGCACTGAAAGTCAAAAAAGAGAACAGATTGTTGGGAATCATTAAGAAAGGGATAGATAATAAGACAGAAAATATCCTATTGCCTCTCTATAAATCCATGGTATGTCCACATCTTGAATATTGTGTGCAGATGTGGTCCCCCCATCTCAAAAAAGATATATTGGAATTGGAAAAGATTCAAAAAAAGGCAACAAAAATTATTAGGGGTATGAAACGGCTGCCATATGAGGCGAGATTAATAAGATTGGACTTTTCAGCTTGGAAAAGTGATGACTAAGGGGGGATATGATAGAGGTCTATAAAATCCTGACTGGTGTGGTGAAAATAAGTAAGGAAGTGTTATTTACTCCTTCTCATAACACAAGAACTAGGGGTCGCCAAATGAAATTAATAGACAGCAGTTTAAAACAAACAAAAGGAAGTATTTTTTCACACAACACACAGTCAACCTTTGGAACTTCTTGCCAGAGGATGTTGTGAAGGCCAAGACTATAACAGGGTTCAAAAAAGAACTGGATTAAGTTCATGGAGGATAGATCCAACAATGGCTATTAGCCAGGATGGACAGGGATGTGTTCCTAGCTTCTGTTTGCCAGAAGCTGGGAATGGGTGACAGGGGATGGATCATTTGACGATTACCTGTTCTGTTCATTCCTTCTGGGGCACCTGGTATTGGCCACTGTGGGAAGACAGGATACTGGGCTAGATGAACCTTTGGTCTGACCCAGTATGGATTTTCTTATGTTCTTAATGTGAGGCAAGTGATATATTGCCAACTTTACAGATGGGCCTGAACCACCCTCCCCAGATCCAAACACCCCAGAAGTTTCAGGAAATTCAGATCTTGATCTCACTTTCATGGCCAGCTTTCATCTCTCAATGTGCTAAACCCAAGCCCTGGATCATAAGTTCTGAGAAAATTTGGATCCAGATCAAAATTTTATCACAGTCCCCTGTCCTCTGCAAACCCCAAAGATGAACACCTCTGATGTTTGCTCAAAATTTCAAAGTTTGTTTCCCCAGTGTGTAATCTTGATATGTACCAGCTCTCTGAGCAATGCCACCACTTAAAAAATCTCATAAAGGTAAGATCTCTTGCATGGAGGAGATTTTGTCTGTGGCAATTCAGACAGCAAGCTTCTCGCAGCGTGTGTATTTATATGCATGGTGTAAAAAAGTCCATTAGCCTAGGCACAAGATAAATGAATCTGATCTCTGTCACGAGAATGCTGTCTCACAATGTGCCAATTAAGAGCATTCCTGATATCACCCCAAACTCTCAATGAGAACTGAAAGTGAGAAGTCATCTAGAGGAATGTCTTTAAGTGAATCAAGCAGTGTTTTGTCTGAGGAGAGTCAAGGTTCAAATAAATAAATAAATAAATAAATAACCTGAGCCCATGATATATCTTGGCCTTTATCCAAGTACTAGTGAGAGTTCTAGCCAAAAAAGCAAGAAACAGTATCTGAAATGTTTGTAAGGGAAGCAGGCTGTGCCAGCGCTCATCCAGCAACATCTGAAAGGAGAGAGAATTTCACATATGATTGCCCAAGACTTGTTGCCATTATCAATTACGCTTAATTTGATATACTCAGCCATTTTGCACACTGCCAGAAAGGCAAGATTTCTGTGCAGCTGCAGCTCTGAAAAGCTATGAAATGTTACAAGGAAAAGATGTGATGCCACTGGTAGCCAATGAAATGATTCCAGACACACTGTGCTCTTCTTGACAAAAGCAATTTTGACTTGTGCCCAGATCTGGCACCATTTGTTTGTCACGGCACAGTGGCTGTCATTTGTCAATCCTGGGAACTCGTGCAAGGAAAATGTTGCCTGTAAATGAGCTGTCCTTGCTGTGTCCCCACCTTTGGCAAAGGGCATCAACGCTTTAGAGGAGCAAAGCAGACGGATTTAAGCATGTCTTTAGTTTTGATCTTTAGTTAATATGAGGATTTCCTTTATCTTAAGGCCAGCTTATGTGCAGGTTTCAGAGTAACAGCCGTGTTAGTCTGTATTTGCAAAAAGAAAAGGAGTACTTGTGGCACCTTAGAGACTAACCAATTTATTTGAGTATAAGCTTTCGTGAGCTACAGCTCACTTCATTGGATGCAGGTGCACTCAGGGGCAGGGCATAGTGACCCTGTGTTGCTGTGTATGTCACCCTCTCGCCACTTAGAATGGCAATTATGGACTACCCCCTATCTCATGCTTCCTTTGCACAAGCCTCTGCAAAAGTAATCTGAGAGCTCTTAGCTCAGGCGTGTGGTACAGGTGATGAGTCTAGAGCACTGTACCTCTATTCCTATTATCCAAGAGGCAATACAACATGTCAGCCTGGAATCCATTAATAATAGTGAACACTTTGTATTTTCATTGGAGGATCTCAAACTGCTTAGCAAAAGCTGAGGGTGAGATTTTCAAAAGCACTCAGGGTTGGGCTAACTTGGCTCTCACCGAAGTCGTTAGGCCAATGCTGACTTCAGTAGATGCAGAGATAGACTAACACTGAAGACCCTTGAAAATCTCACCCTAGAAATGTTTAAATCTCACAATAGCCTAAGAGAGGTGTTGAATTCCTAGGTACTGCATTGCTCTTTAAATCAAACACCCAAGGGGTAGTCTCAACAGAGAGTTAGTGCATGGGAACTCTGTCGTGCTCCAGCCAGCTATCCACTAGCTGGCTGTGTAGCCCCTACGATGATGCACTGAAAGTTCCATAGTGTTCTTTGACGTACTGCTCGTTGCGTACTAACTCTCCATATCAAGAAGCTTTAAGACTAGATCATGAGGGAGATCCATTCCAGGATTGTCTAACCTGAGCCAGGATATAGGCACACACTCCCTGTGTGGCATTGGGCAGCTCAGGCTGTGTTCCTCAATGTAAAAGATAGCACTCAATAAATAACACCCTGTGTGTTTACTGCACCTGAGTCCTGTCTGTCCCTCATGAAAACTCTACTGCCCCATTCTGTGGAAAACCTTGTGGGAGGGGAAAAAGGGAGGAAAATTCTGTAGGGCTTCCCTCATGGAGTTTCCCTGATATTATTTCTACATTTCTGGGAGATGAGAAGGGGGGTTTGATCATAACCCTGGTTCTCCTCCTGCTCCCATTGAAGTCAATGCTGCAACTTCCACTACATGAATATCCACACAGCAAACTTAGGGCCTGATCCTGCAAAGTGCTGAGCACCCTCAACTCCAAATGAGGGCAAGACTGGGCCTTGAATTCCTGAAGCCCTGTCCCAGCAGACTCAGGGCTTAATATAAAACATTTCTGATGTGTACCTGTGCAGGGAGTGCAGGTGGAGGAGACAGAGCTATCACTCACATTTTACAAATGGGGTAACAGGCAGAGAGAAACATTCTCAAATGTGCCCAAGTGACTTAGGAGCCTACGTCTCAGTAAAAGCCAATGGAATTTAGTCTCCTAACTGCCTAAGTCACTTTTGAAAATGGGACTTAGGTTCCAAAGTCATGTAAATGTTTTTGAAAATTTTACCCTTCAGGTCACACAGCAAGTCAATAGCAGAGCTGAGACCAGAATCCAAGGCACGTGATTCCCAGCCCTGTGCTTTAAGCTCTAAACCAGAGCTCTTCTTCAAAGCCAAATGAAAAAGTTGTCCTGCAGCAAAGATTCCAGACCAATTCATATACTAAATAATTAATTAATCATAAGAATTCCTTCTCAGTGGCTTTGATGGTAGTGACCTATTCTGCACTGGGAACACAACATTAGTTTCCAGGAGTAGACAGGATCATCTTTAAAACTAAAGTACAAGTAAACTAGCTTGCTCTAATTGCACTGACACTTAAACACATGTCTTTCAGGGTTTTAGAGTTTCTGGTCATGGTTTTCTCATTAAGGGAGATGGTTACTACTAGAAATCATCCAAAACCCAACAGATGTTTAGAAATGAGCGAAAGAAAGTTTGTTTGACCTATTGCAGAAATGAGCATGTGATGAACATCTGTGTACTCTTTACATTCTTTGCCAGATGTTCTGTTGCAAGAGGAATAAGGAGTTGAAATTAAGTTGGGTAAAAACATAACAGTGGTCCTTTTAAGCAAGAGTCCTCTACCTGAATAAGGCTTTGTGATTATAGAAGGGAACAGAGAATCAGGATTTCTGGGCTCTATTCCCTTCTCTGACACTAACACACTGTGTGAAGTTGAGGAAGTCACTCAAGGCAGATTTTCAAATGTACTCAATTTTCGGTGTCTTAATTTTTGAGTGCCCTTCCTGAGCTAGCTAAGGTCTAATTTTCTAAAGTATTAAGCATTCAGAACTCCCACTGACTTCAAATCAGATTTGCAAGTGCACAACCCCAACTCCTTGACCCCTCTGTACATCATTTTACCCTACTTGATGTCAGCATAGTAATAATTATATACCTCATAGGGTGTACTGTGAATCTTAAGTAATGTGAAATGTTTTGAGATTCTTAGATGAGAAGTGCTATGCTGTATGTATATGCGAGGGATTATGACATTATAGTTTAGTGCTAGGTTATATAACATATTATTGTTCTAGATTTTCTCTGCAAACACAGTTCCTTAGCCATGGATAACTATGTTATCAATATAAAACTTAAGAAAAGTTCATAGTCTTAAAATCTTTTGGTTATTTTTCTTTTCATGTCATGTATACATTGCTGACTCCAGGCTCTTATTTAAGCAGGTTAAAGAGAAAAATATTGTGATCAGCTGATGTTGGAATGATGTAATGCATCTAAATGTGTTGAAGCTCAGTTTGACAATAGCCTAGGCCACTTTTTAAAATGTGATGTTTCCTCACTTGTAATTGCTTTTGTTGCAGTTGTGACAAAGCTTCAATGGACTATACAGTAGATGAGTTTTCATGGCTCAAATCTTAAACTAACTGGAACAAAGAAACATAGATTCAGCATTGAAAATAATAGCCTTAAAGAATCCAAGGAACTGGACCTGCTATTTCTTAATAATAAAAGAAATACTAGGGCATTTTACAGTAAGGATCCCCAAACCACTAAAGCTTGCAATATTGTTGTACTGCTGGGTCATCTAGAATGGACAATTACATTTAATGAAAGATCTGCGTGGCCAGAGCAATCAGTTAACAAATAAAAGGATACAGGTTGACTTGAATACAGTCTATAAGTACTTAGATGGGTACAAATATTAGCTAATAGGCTCTTCAATCTAGCAGAAAAAAGGTCTGATCCAATGCCTGGAAGTTGAAGCTAGATAAATTCAGACTGGAAATACAATATAAATTTTGAATAGTGAGAGTAATTAACCACTGGAGGAATTTACCAAGGGTTATGGTGGATTCTCCATCACTAACAATTTTTAAGTCAAGACTGGATGTTTTTCTAAAAGATCTGCAGGACTTATTTTGGGGCAGTTCTATGGCCTGTGTCATACAGGAGGTCAGACTAGATAATCACAATGGTCCCTTCTGGCCTTGGAATCTGTGAATGCTTATTTTCCATTTAGCTGTGTTGTGATTATTTGTGAATATATCATTGGTTTCCATGTTTCATTGTGGCTCTCTAGTTACTACCAAAAGACAAATAATAGTAATATCCATATAGCCTCTTTGTCTCCTCTCCCCCATTCCCTTCATTCATTCCATCTCAAATATCAACCTTTAACTCTCCCCCCTCATCTTTTTCTTCTTCATTTGTTCCTACCTCCTGCCCCCACCAATTTTCTCTGTATAGTTGAACCTCCTTATCCACCTATTTAGGTACTTACATGGTACCCCCTCATCATAGCATCCAAATGCCTCTGCAGTACTTGAGTACCTAATAGTGACATTGTTTTACACCATACAACTTCCCTATAAGAGCAGTTACATTATAGCTGGATCCTGAATAAGTATATGCCAACGCTTAGTGCAAGATGGTGAAACAGGATGCAGAGAAGCAACCTGAACTTTCAGTCCGTTTGCTTTTGTCCAGTTAAGGCAGTTTCAGAGGGTTTGATTCTCCACTGCCTTGCACCTTGTGTGCTCATTTTATGCTCATGAAAAGTTATTGCAAAATGACTGTAAAACACTCCAGATCAGGAGAAATGACTTCAAAAGGTGCAGGGTAGTGGAGAAACAGACTCATCATTTTTAAAAGGTTAATGGAATTCATTCATTTGTCTGGTAGCTATATCAATACAATGTTTGATTTCCACTGAAAATGGTATACATGTATATGAGCAGCTCAGTACAAATAAATAGGTTATTTATTATCATACCATGTGTACACCCTGGAATTTGCAATGTAGACTTCTGGGCTTGGGCTGCAGCCTGAGCTTTGGGACCCTCCCACCTCACAAGGTCCTACAGCTTGGGCTTCAGCCCAACCTGGAAGTCTACACTGCAATGAAACAGCCCTGCAGCCCGAGCCGGGCAAACCCGAATCAGCTGGCACAGGCCAGCCACGAATGTCTAATTGGACTTTAGACATACCTTTTATGGCTCTTTGTAGATGTCTGTGTGTTCAATAAATTCTTGTTCTTGTCTTCAGACACCCATTCACCCTAAGAATGTGAACCTCCTAGAATGATCAGGTCCCTGCATTTTAAAGAAAACATAGCACCAAAAAATGTTAAGCAAAAGTAACCAAGTACCTGATCGAAACCCCATTGAAACACTTACACTTACTTCTTTCGTCTTTGGCTCAGGACCCAAGTGTCTAGAATTCAATTTCTCAGTACAAATGTTTATACATGCACAGTTAGTATAGGCAATGGTGAGTTGTATCTAGTGCTGCTCTGCAAATAGCTTTGGGCCTCCTGACAGACTGTTTGAGTAAAAATGAGTACAAGATTATTGTAGGCTGCAAGTCACGCCATGGACTTGTTTGGATAATAAAGTTCAGAGGTACAGAGGATAATCTCATCAGAGAGACAGGGTGACCAACTCTCAGTTATCATCCCTCTGGACACTTCCTTTTTAGCTAATTAAACCTTAATTCTTCACAGGAAGCAGTATTTGCAAATCCTGTAATAGCTTGGCTTGGTATTACTGAACATATCTCTCCCACTTTTATCTGGAGAAACAGGAAAAGTGAAGTTCCAACACGTAGACCTAGAGCATTGGTTTATCTTTCCATTAGTTTATTACTAGTTCTCATTTGACTTTCTACATGCTTTATTCTCTGAGGACAATATTTTTTTAAAAGCACCAAGATAAATTTGGGTATTATTTTGTAATTGTGATTTTCAATACAGCTTTTACAAGTAATTCTCTTGCTCTTTATTATGGCATAGAAAGCAATATTTCCTCAGTATTCCAGCCACAAGTGTTCAAAAATTGTGAATCAGTCCTCCCAAAGTCATGAGATTGGCTTAAAAAATATCACACTTAAAAAAATATTTGCTTTTTTTTTCTTAATCTATCTGCTGGTGTTGTAGCCATTAGTATTTATGTTTTCAAGTTTTTCTTAATAACCCTGAAAACTAGAAATTTACTTTCTCAAACAAACAACCCCCGTCCCGAGAGTCTCCCATAATCACGTGAGTCCAGGAGTTAGGCTTTAAGGAAAAACCCAAATATTACAAGATTCATAATGAAATCACAAGAGTTAGCACCACTATTTCCTGCCTGTGACAACTTAGGCCGTGTCTACACTAGCAAACTTACAGCGGTGTGACAGCGCAGCTGTGCCACTGTAAACTCACTTGTTCTCCCACCGACATAGCACTCTGCCACAAGACTGCCGATGTCCGCGAAACTTATTTTGCTCAGGGGTGTGGTCTTTTTCACACTGAAATAAATTGCAGTGTAGACATGGCTTTAGTTTTGATACAACGCTGTCACGATTTTGTATATAGGACTTTCCATTTCAGTTCCAACTTCAGTTTTGTTATCCACATGTAAGTGCACGAAAAGATTATTCTTTGCTGTTACTCAACCTCACTTAGACCCAGATTCAGCTAAACACTAAAGCATATGCTTATGTATTTTGCTAAATCAAAGCCTTAGGACCTAACCAATGCTTGCTGTAGTCAGTGTAAGGACTCCATTGACTTCAAAAGGCATCAAATTGGGCCATTAAACTGTGTTCACCTAAACTTTGTAGTTGTGTCTAGTACAGTTGATGCCTGAAACTAGCATTTTATGTTAGTAAAAGATGGTATTAATCAAGACCATGTGGAAAGAGCCATTTTTCATATGATGCTTAAGCTGTACTGTAAAAAACAGGGAGGCAATCAGTTTTGAAAAAAAGCTCTGTTCATAAATCATCAGGAACATGAACTACAAATTTCTACAGTGGAAGTGTCTGTCTGTCTGTGTGTGAGAGCGAGAGCGAGTGAAAATCATATATTATCGAGGATATTACTTGTGGCTGTGTGCGTGAATGATGGGATATGATCTCTTTTTTTAGATAATTAGGAGAGGAAAGTGATAACCTAAGTAATTAAAAAAGTAAATTTCCCTAACTTTCTGATAAGGGCTTAGATTTAGCCTGAATCATTATTTAATGGTGCCCCCTGCAGTGCTTGGATACTTCATAGAAGGTGTAAGACATAGGCCCAGATTTTTAAAGATATTTAGACATTGATCCACTCAGTATTGCAAGGCTGGTGACTTAGACAGCTAAGTCCCATTTTCAAAAGTGTCTTAGGGTACATCTAGATTGCAAAGAAAAACCCATGGCACCGAGTCTCAGAGCCTGGGTCCATGGGGCTCAGGTTGAGGGGCTAAAAATAGCAGTGTAGATGTTTGGGTTTGGGCTGCAGCCCAAGCTCTGAGACCCTCCCCCCTCACTGGGTTTCAGAGCCCAGGCTCCAGCAAAAGTGGGAGTGTCTACACTGCCTTTTTTAGCGCTGCAGCCTGAGCCCCATGAGCCCATGCCGGTTGTCCCAGGTTCTGAGGCTCAGCTCTGTGGGTTTTTCTTTGCCGTGTAGATGTGTCTGTAAGCAACCAACGTCTCACTGAACATCATGAGTGGACCGATGCCTCAATGTGTTTAAAAAGGTGGTCCATAGATCCTGCCTTAGAGAGTCTGCAATCTAAATTGCAGACGTGACACTAGTGAACGTGGCGAAATAGCTGGGAGCGGATGGCATGAGGAAGGACAATGGTTTCAGTTATATGGCCATGCAGCTACTCAGTCTCAGCCTCATCCAAATCTTACTGAAGATTTTCATTAACTTCAATGAGGGATGGTTCATGCTCTGTATGTATCTACCTATCTTGAAGGCTCAGATCCCCACTTCAAATGAAAATCATGTTTGTAAAACTCTCTGCAGGGAGTCTCATGGCCCAGTCTTTAGATACTGTTTTGTCACCAGTTGGGTTCCACCATGAGGAGAGCTGTGGGGAAATGGCTTTCCTGTCGTGTGAAAATTTTTAAGATTTTTCCTGTTCCAGGACAAAACAGACCTTTTGAAGTTTTTCATGAGAGAGATAGACACTCTAGCCCAGTGGGTAGGGCACTTACAAGGGGAAACCCAGGTTTAAGCTCCTGCTTTGCCTGGTTTAGACAGACATGAACCTGGGTCTTCCACATCCTTGATGAATGCTATAATCACTAAGCTCTTGGCTCCTCTTGTATAGGGGTCCTGTCTGGCTATTAACTGCCAGAGAAGGACATGACTATAAATCTCATGCAACCACTGGTACAAGAGATTAGTTTAATCATAAAATAAGTTTATTACAGAACAACTACTGTCTTTGTAATTAAGGTGGCAATTGAGTTTCTATTATAAACCCAACCATGGCTTCCCTCCACAGTAAATTAATATAGGCCTCAATTTGATAGGATAGACCTGGGACCCAGGAAGAGTTTTTCTAAAAGAAAAATGTGAAGGGAATTAGATAAGGAATTCCTGAATGATGACACCCTGCAAATAGACGTGTTCAAAAAGTCCAACATTTTCTGATACTTCATAGCATAAAAAACAGAAAGAAGGAGACAGCCCAAAACTAGAGGTGGTCAAAGTGTCAATTATTTTCACATTAATTTTTTAAAATATTTTTTCAAAATTCTTTAAAAAAAAACCATTTTTTGATGAAAAACCAAAAATGATTTTTTTTTAAGGTTTTGGTTAAAAAAAATTTTTTAGTTTCTGGTTTTTCACTGTTCTGTGGAAATCTTCATTTTGGTCAAAAAGACCATCACTAATTAAAACCTCTCTTTTGGATTTCCCTGGTTGAGATCTAGAGCCTGGGAGTCAAGGTAGTTTGGGAGCTTTGTTTAAGAAATGCAACCTTAACTTTATATTTCCCTAGTGTCTAATATAAATATACTTAAAATAAACTTTAATGTTTGTGAAAGGTAGCAGGTACTCAAACTATTGATATGCCCCAGCAACTTTAACTTCACCTTAAAATTTATGATGGTGTTAAAATACTTATTTAAATGGGCATGCTCTTAGCTGATCCAGGAAAACCTAAAACCTCTTCTGGGATAATTGTTTAACAAACCACTTCCTCCCACTCAAGCAAACTGCTAGATGTACAATATTTTTCAAATTATCCTATTTTTCCTTTTCCTGCTCTTTGATTGGATAGCTGACTGAAAATGCATAGGTTTTCCTATATATACATAGCTACCTGAACTTTTGTCCCACACTAAAACTACAACCCAAATCCCGCCTTATGTTAGATCCTTATGTTAGCTTTTAATATTACTTTTCATTTATGTCTTTGGTTCTGACTAGGATTGGAAACATACATGCCAAAATAATGTGGAAAAGCCTGCTCTCATAATATCTCTGTTCCATCTGGAACGAGGAAGTACCAGCAAACTTGTTTATTTAAAAAAAAAAACCCAAAAAACCCGCATCTGTTTAGTGAGATTTCGGGCCCTGTTGTTCAGAACCAAGAGGTTAGGATACACTAGATATGCTTCAGATTAGTATTCAAACTATTGGGCATTTAACAAACTGAACTAAGAGCCTTACAATTACAGTATATTGTATAAATCTATTCCACTTCCCTTTATAAGATAGCATTAGTACTGCATACCTGTGTTCTAAGCTTTATACACTAACTGTTACAAGAGATTAATGATAGGGGTCTATGCTTTTGGATCTGAGTTCTATCTATTTCCACTTCCACTATATAGCTCTGAGTGACCATGATATTGTAGACCAGTGACAGTCATGCAGTCCTATGTGGCCATGAGCTTGTTACAATTTTGTTAACATTAAGATGATGATAGTGTCTTGGATCCAGCTCTGTTTTAATTTTAAGAGTATTTTCTCCTGCAACTCCCCTCCCCATTAAAATGAATAAAAATAATTTACAAAAAAGAAAAGTCTAAGGAACTAATGAAGTTGAATCAAAACTCCAATGGATGTAAAGAATGTAAATAGGACAGAAGAATAAACCATAAGATTTCTCCTTTTCTTCCATAGGCTGTTGAAAGTTTATTCAGCTGTTTCTGATGTCTTTAAACTTTTTTTTTTGTTCAACCATCTGTTCTAATTTTTTCCCTCTATGAAAATAGACTGCTCCTGTCTGCAGCATTTTGGTAAAACAGTTATCTTGACTTCTTGCTGATTGCATGCAAAGAGAATTAAGCCTTCAGATTTAATAAGCATATCAGGAATATTCTTCCTCAACATATTACTATTCAAAGGGTTGGGTTTCAGAAGGCTGTTTTCTTTACCCCTTCAGAGCTGAAAATATTACCCTTCATGAGCACCATTTAAGACCCAAGTGTCAATGAACCAGGCAGTGAAATGACAGTTACCTAAACAGCATATGATTCGAGGCCATTTTAGGAAATTCCTAACACTTTTTTACGTGTTTTTTTTCTTGGATACAAAGGGACAGATTGTGCCTAGTCTTGGGTCAGTGCACAAGACGGAGGGAGGGAAGAGAGTGCGAAGAGTCCTCCCTTGTGCCTTTCTCCTCTCCTTCTCCATTCCTATAAACACATTTTTCACTTGTTGAGGGGCTGGGCATAGTCCCAATTCTTGAGCCCAAGGAGACCAAAGACTCTGAGGGTGAAATTCCGGCCCCATGAGGTCAATGGGAGTTATTGCATTGACTGAAACGGAGCCAGGATATCACCTCAAGTGTAGAACTAGTGAGGAAAGGCAGAGTGAAAGCTAGATCATGATTATACCTCATCTATGTAGTAGCAAACCAATGACCCTATAGCAGTGGCTGCTCTGACCTACTTTACCTCAGAGCTCCCAGAGGAGTCATGTCTGCTTTTGTGCTGTGCTCTATGCCCAACACTGCCAATGGCTTCACAACCACAGTCTAACCTTTATTAAGACAGAGCTTCTATGCACAGACATGGGTGCATGGCCTGAATGAAGAGGGGAAGGGGAAGGAGGGAATGATTTCCTGCTTTCTTCCTCCCTTGCACATGAAGGCAGGGTCAGGCATGACTGGCTCTAAATGTGCAGAATGTGGCAGTTACACGGTGCAGGGAAGTATATTTTTTCACCACATTTCTCTCTGAATGGGTCTCCCCAACTTTTCTCAGTGAGATTCCTGGTTCCTTCTCCTCTACATAAAGGGAAGGGGGCATATGGTCTACATGTACCTACGCTACCTGCTTTATTATGCATTTGAGATTCTAATTTACCCTTTGCCCCATCCACAAACTGCAGATAACTCCCTGTAAATTATTCTCATTGGAAATGCTAACTCATGGAACTGATGTTACAGAACACTGTCTAATACATGCATGTTAGAGATGAATCCCGCACCCTTTCATGCTTCTGCCTTAACTTTCTGCTTTGTCCTTGGTGCCCAAATGATGGGTAGCTTCTATTTTATCATCATCATTTCTAATGCACCCACGCCTGAGATGCAGTATCTGCACATCATAAAATCTTGTCGTCTTAATAGATTTCAGAGGAACAGGCAGTCGTCTGTGATTCTCATCCACTGGGCAAGACCCACTGGATCGATGTATTGCGCCTTCATGGATTTGGATACAATGATTCAAGAGCAAATGCAGATGTGAGGAAGAGCCCCTGCCACTCATTATTCACTTGTAATTGATACCTTTTGTTTCCCCCATGCTCCAGTGTAGTCACCTAATTAGGGAGATGGGGCAATCTGCAGTGCGATCTCTGCGTCTATGGTTCTTGCAGTGTGATGTTGCTGGACATGTAACTACAGTTTCATATTCGGAGGACTCAAAGCATGAGTGGCAGTATTTTCAGTGTGTAGATGACCCCCCTGCTGTTTGTTTCTATCTTTCCCAGCACAGGTAAAGCTGGTTGGTAACTTTCTGATTAAATAGGAAAATGCTAATTTGTCAAAACTCAAATTTTCACAGGACTGTATCACAGAAATTGTCAGGGAAGGTTTTTCCGGTCCAGAATGGAATTTCTGGTGAGAGACAGACAGCCACCTCGCCCCAGAATAGTGTAATGCTTAGGATGCTTGCCTAAAGATAGGAGACTCTGGGTTCAAATCCCTAGGCTAAAGCAGGGACTTGAGCCTCAGTTTCCCATCTCCCAGTTGGGTGCCCTGATCACTGGGGTTGCAGGTCTCTTGCTGTTCTTTTGTTTTTGCAAAAATTTGGAAAAATCTTCATTTCAATCCAGTGTGGAAGGGGGAAATGTTTAAAATCTCAAAAATGTTCATGTGACAGAAAAACTGTTCCCACCCAGCTCTCAGCTGAATGCCTTACTTGGTGTCTTGTTGGGATTGAAGCTGGCTAAATTTAGTCCAGAAAACACAGAAGTGATGTTGGGAGAAGCAACCAAAAGCAATGGCACAGATTATTTCTGCCCTTTTGACTGTGGATATGTACCTTCCATTTGTTACTGCTGGTTGCAGTTTAAGAATCCAGTTAGAGTTCCCGTTTCCACCTGGATGATCAGCTAACAGCAGTAACCAGGACCACTTTCCTTCATTTATGCTGGGCCAAAGGATGTGAACTTTTTTCAGCTGCAGAGCACGCATTCTTATATTTCATGGCTTTCTCAGCTCATGCTTAGATTTCCACAGTGAGCTTTCCTTGAGGCTACACTTGAAATTCATCAGAAATTGAAGCTGGTGCAGAATGCAGCAGCCCATTCTGTTAAGCAGAGTATTTTGCCACAAGTATATTACACCCGTGCTTCATAATCGCATGGACTGACTGGGTTGCTGGATGGAGTTGAAGGCATTGGTTTTGATCTGTAAAGCCTGTAAATGGCCTGGAGCCAGCCTGCCTCCATAACTGGTGGGGAACTGAGATTAGTGGAAGCTTCTGAGCTGTAGCATCTTTGGTATGAGAGAACTGCTGGGAGGCCCTCTTCATGAGAGTCTCTCATCTTTAGAATCTTGCTCCTTCCCTCTTGGTCTGACATAACCTGAATCTGCTGAGCTTCAAGGCATTCTGCAAAGCTCATAATTTTCCTGGTTTGGGAGTGGGGAGGGGTGTTGTTAGAGGTGTGATTTTTAGGGAGAATTGGGTATTTTGGAATCTTTTTGCTACAAGGGGTAAGGCGGGCATGTAGCAGATGCTGCTGCTGGTTCTTTCTGTGGTGATTTGTGTTTTTGAATAACTGTAAATAGAGTCTGGAGTACGGGCCTTCTTGTTTTGGTTCTTGTAAATCCAGATAAGTAAAGGAAACATTGACAAACTCATCAGTCCTCACAAGAGCTGTGAAGGTTCAAAACATTTCCTTTTGATAAAAGGAGACCAAGCAGATGGCAGCAAAAGTGGCAGGCTCTGGTCTGATTGGCCAAAAGGCAATCCAGAACCTATACTAAACTCTTTGATGGTTTAATGTGTGGAAACGACTTACTTAAAGACTTAGAACTTGCTGTGAATTCACTGCTCGTTGAAGGTCCAATAATGAAAGAGCCATTTACTTTGATTTGAAGCAGTTTTAAAACGTTTGGCTTTGTATTTAGCTGCAATTAAGACGGTAGTCAGCTATCCATTCAGCTTCTCCCTGTAATTATTATCTTAAATTCAGTAATCACTGGCCTTTTCTTCAAACATTGCTGCTCAATATGATTTCCAGGATGTTTCAGGTGTGCATCTTCCTCAGTGGTTGACAGCTGTTAACTACACACCTCAGGCACTCCCCAAGATCATGTTGTTTTCATAAGTCTTTCTTGTCTCTTTGCCCTTTAGATTTAATGTTAGACCATCTGTCTATTTACCCTACTGAAAATTAAGGCAAACATTTTCAAACTTGGGCACCTAAAGGTAGACATCTAAATCCATATTTAAGCTCTACATCCCTGCTAATCAAGTTATTTTTACTTAGGCACCTACATATGCATTTAAATTAAATGCCTGAATTTAGGCACCCAAGCTTGAAAAAAGTTGGCCTAATCGCTTATCTAGAATAAAGAGCTCTAAGCTGTTAACCTCCTTTGAGACACAGCAGACCTATCAATCTTCCTGCAGTAACACTCCAGTCATCACACTTTTAATCAAGAGGTTAAATAAATGAGTGTTCTGAATAAAAAAGAAAGTATTCAAACTTAGACTTGGATCATGACCGTGACCCCAAAGTTTGACAACTATCAAGTGGCTAAAAGCCTAGATAAACTTGAATCTAAGGCACTTTGGTAGTAGCAGGGGTGTGCCACTATGTGGTTTGTGATAAAGAATAGCCAATTTGGGTCTGAGTTCAAGTCGTTTCAGGTTTTGGGTGCTCAGACAAAAAAAATGTAATTTTCAAAGTGGTGTGTAGGGAGGGCTCTCATTAGGTGGGGGCCAGGTGGAATAATTAGCAGTGGAGAAGATGTATGAAATCTCTATGTAGTTCACAAGAGAGAAAGAAGGATGGGATATGATGTCAGTGGTGTTACATCAGGAATTAATTGGGCCCATTGTGTTTCATAGGCCTTGCGGCCATCCAGGACCAGTAAATCATTTAATCTGATCTCCTGTATATTACTTACTCTTTTCTGAAGCACACTAAATCAAGGAATGTCCAAGTTAAAATGAAGGATTATAATCGCTGCAGGCCATGCCGAGCAGCACCTACTGCCTGGACTCCCAAGTGCAGCTAGCCAAATAATGGCTACTTCTTCCATGTTATGGGATTGGCCTCTTTACCATGTAGCCCTCAATGTACTGATGCTACAACCTGGATAGGCATATAACAGTGTTTGGCCCTAAACACGTCATTTCAGGCAGATGTTACTGAAGAAAAGTTAGCAGCATTTTTAAAAGGGTAAACTCTGGATGGGAGACTAATGATGGCTGAATCAGGGCCCAAATTTCGGAGGGACTGGCCACCCCCATATTTCTTTGCTTGCACTGACTGTTGAAGATACTCAGAACATTTCAGGAGGCTCTCAAGTCCTTGCAACTTCAGGCACCTAAGTACTCAATCCCACAAGCCCTGACTTAGTTAAGGGTTTGCAAGACCCAGCTCTAAATCAGGCTTCCTGTTGTGTTCTGTGTAGGACAGACCCTGCGGGACATTGCTTCCAAAACCTTTCTCAGATAAGCCTATAGTATTAAAATAATGAAATTACATCTTTATTTCAAACAGCAATTATTTTGGAGAAGTTCTATGGTCAATATGATACAGGAGGCCAGACTAGATTATCACAATGGTCTCTTCTGGCCTTGGACTCTGAATTGCCATAATACAATTCATCACCAGACTCCGGTACTGTTCACAGATAAGATCAGCACAAAATTCACATGACCCAACACTACTTTTTTTTGTGTACGATTCTGAATCCCCAACAGATTATGAGGGCCCTGGTCTACATGCTTCCTGGCCCAAATGGTTCTGCTATTCATTTGCAAATTGCAATTAAAATTACAGTGCGAGCTGGGAAGAGTAATTGCATATATATATGATGCTTGCTTTCAGACTAGCTCTGTTTTAGAGGCTAGTTCTGGCAAATAGATTCCTTGTCTTCTCCATGGCACAAGTACAAATCAGACAGCTATTGTGAGTTCTCCTACAGTACCCTTCTCATGACCTGAATCATGAGAAGGAGGAACCCCTCTCTCACTGTCTGGGTGGGAGAAATTTAACTATGCTCATAAAGAGTAAGCTATAAACAGTGCTGAATTATGCACAACCGTTTTCTAACGCAGACTGGTATTCCCCTAGAGATGGAGCTGAGACTACTCATTTAACAAAGGTTTCAGAGTAGCAGTCGTGTCAGTCTGTATTCGCAAAAAGAAAAGGAGTACTTGTGGCACCTTAGAGACTAACAAATTTATTTGAGCATAAGCTTTCGTGAGCTACATTTAACACAGGATTTCAGATTAGACTGAAAACCTGGATCCCAGAGGGAAAAAAAACCCAATACTCTATTCAACATGTCACTCAGCCTCTTCCCACATGCTATATAATTACCACATGAACCCTGTGGCTGAAAACTTCAGTTTCTCAGTAAAGCAGACATATGACCCAATCCTGCCATACAGCAGAGGAGTGTCAATCTATTTTGATTTTAAAAGACAAAAAGTCGTGGATGAAAGAGAGTGTAAAGATTTACAGTTCTGTTTTTAATACATCTCAGAGTGCTGATTGCTAGTGGCACTAAATCAAGCTCCGTAGCCTGCCTAGACAGAGAACACCTGGGAAAGAAAACCTTGATCTGTATAGTGGCTGGAGCAGAGTGGGAGGACTCTAATATTATAGGGTTTCAAATGAATGCAACGTGTTACCAGCAATAATCCTTTTGCCCTGCAGATGGCTGCACTGAAATTGTGTGAGTGAATGGGAGTTGATGGTACAATTGTCAACAGGCTATGTTCCTGCAGTGACATATTCAGTAATGACTTGATGATCACTGACCTTTGTTTAAAAAAAAGAACACAGATACTTTATAAATACAAAGCAGCAGACAGCCTGCAAAAGCTGTCTGCATCCCAGAACTATGCTGTTGCACAATAATAGTTCCATTTTGCTTAAAGCAAGCAAACAAAAAATTACTCAACAGCTCAGGGAAGTGCTGAATAGTTTTGAAAAAAACATATTCTGGCTGGAGTGAAAAGGGCTACCTAGATATTGCTTTCCTCCACATTCATCCTGCAGGCCTGAGTCTGATCTCATTGACACCTGCATAAATGACGCCTTCCTCTGCAGTATGGGGCACGGGTCACTTGCTGGAGGATTCTCTGTACCTTGAAGTCTTTAAACCACGATTTTAGGACTTCAATAGCTCAGACATAAATTAGGGGTTTGTTACAGAAGTTGGTGGGTGAGATTCCGCGGCCCACATTGTGCAGGAGGTCAGACTAGATGATCATAATAGTCCCTTCTGACCTTAAATTCTATGAAATGAGGGGTGGCTCTACTGAGATAACTGGAACTATCCCAGGGTAAAACACTAGTCAGGGGAGAATCAGGTCCTGCATGATGTACGTACTACTTAACACACATCCAGAGCTAGACTGATGCTTTTGAAAGTCAAAATCAGTTCAGTCAAATCATCTTCACTTAGTTCACTTTTGAAATTCACTCAGATGTTGTTTCCTTTGAAATTTGTGGCCCAGTTATTGAGAGTGACAATTGCTTCATAGTCTTTAGCACTTCATGTAATCTCAGTCCCACTCTCCAAAGTTCTGTGCTGAGATGTTACAGATGTTAGAATTACTGAAAAAATAACCCAACAGAACAAAAGAAGATAGTGCCAGTTTTAAAGTGAACTTTTATAATGTTGTCATAGAAGCAAGTATTTAACAACCCAACTGCAGACCAGGTTGCTTGGTCTTTATGGGCTTGATTCTCATCTCCTAGAAGTTAAGGAAAGTTTTGCCTGAGAGCAGGATGGGGCCCTATCTTATACAGAGAAGAGGCTGGGTCAAAAAGTTCAGATAAAGATTCAGATTTGAATCCAATATTAGTGGGTATCTGCATTTGATGTTCCTCTTTGGCCTATTGTAGAGAAAAGCCCAAGTCACAAAGTTCTAATCTGAATCCAGACTTCCCCAGAGAGGGATTGAATCCAGTGTTCAGGTGCACAGCTAGCATTACGCTTAAAAATTAGGTTCAACCTGTGCCCTCCAGTGGAAAATTCTGGAGGAACTCTACAACCTTGGGGCTGTGAAAAATTCTGATGTATCATGCAGAGGAAGGGGCAGAACTTGCATTCCAAAATTCAGCATTCCTGGAGAGTTTCAGGGCAAACACATTATAGCCCAGAAGTACCTTTGCACTGTGCACCATCTTGCTCAACACACACACACATTTCTTCCGGAGTAGGTCAGTTCCCTCAAATCTTCATGGCTTCTCTGCTCACAGGTAGGCCAAACTCACTCCCAGCAGGTGTCTGAGAGTGCATACTGGCAAGACACATATCATGAGATAGTACTGGCATGGTCATCAGTCTCTTGCATGGGGAAATTTGAATAGGTTTGAAAGAAAATGATCTCATGGACAGTGGCTTGCCATGACCCTGTTTCTAAGATTGCTCACCTCTTTCCCCTTTCCCTCAACATTTTTGAGTCCTAGACACGTTGTTTTCTCAGAGAATCTTCCTTGGGGAGGAAGGATGGAGAGTGAATGCTACTGTTTTGTCTCAACTGCCCTCCCTATCAGCAGATTTTTGGACAACAGAGCAGAATTTCATCTGTTTTTATTCCCAAAATGGCATAAAGCAGAGGGGATGGTGCAGCCATTGCATTTATTATTAAATCTTTAAAAAGTAGTAAACTAAGAAGGTGGGTAGGTTAATGGAGAATTGTGCAGTTTGGATAAAATATTTCAGATGACAAACTACTTCATAAATAAGAATTTATTTTCAAACTGTTTTTTGGTAATGAATATGCCTGTTCTCCTGGTACTCACTGTGGTAACAGCACTGCCACTAAGGTCTAAATACATAAGACATAAACATATTGTTAAATTCTGGCATCACTTTGATTAGACAGGACACCTGCCCAGTCCCCAACACAATGTAGCCAATCCCTTTGAGGCACCAGCAGGCCGTTTATATAGGGAGATTATGAATTCGATCCGATTTTGAAAAGTAAGGATTGCACTGAGTTGCCATCCTGCGGCTACTTCCCAGCAGGATCTCTAGTCTTATGATGTGTTGTCATAACTGAAAGAAAAGACACACCACAAAATGCTGGTATACTTGAAACTTGCTACAACCCTTTGTGCTTTCTTGGTACTGCAAAGGAGCCATGTAGATATAGTTGGCTTTAACAGAATTTTTCCAGTGTAGGGGGAATCTCTGGTAGCATAAAGCTGATTCTGTGCCTTCCCCATCTAAGTTCCTGGTGTAGGAGGAGTACCAGTCCCATGAAGGGTGAGCTCCAGCAATCTCCAGCTGGTATTTGGTGTCTTGGAGGCTACTGCAAACAAGGTCTAATTTAAAGGCACCCTTACTGGGGTGACCAGATGTCCCAATTTTATAGGGACAGTCCCGATTTTTGGGTCTTTTTCTTATATAGGCTCCTATTCCCCCCCCCCCCCCCAGCCCCATTCCGATTTTGCACATTTGCTGTCTCGTCACCTTAACCCTTACACTCCTCTAAACTATACCCGGAACCGAAACGGCTCATGGATACATTCAGCTTTTGACTAGAATGAGCTCCTCCCCTGCACAAACCCTTAGTCTGAGGTTAAGCAGTTGGTTACCTCTCTGTGTTCTGCATTGCTTACCTCCAGATTTGTGTTTTGTAGCTATCTGTTCTAGAATACACTTATGTCCTGATCCTGCACACACTGAGGTCAATGGCAAAGCTGCCATTCATGGAAATGGTGCAGGATCAGACTCTCAGTCCTTAGATATTTTTTTTATGGTAGTGATGAGTGAGATTAAACTTCTATGCAAAGTCCCATTATGAGAGGTTTATCAGTCAGAATGTTCTAAAATGGTTTCTCAGCTGATATTTCTCAAACTTCTTCTCAGCCAGAGGTGAAATTTTTTGGAGGATTAAGTTTCAGGGCACTAAGGCTATTTTACTTCTGAATAAGAACATCCACACTGTGGTTTAATGCACTTTAACTTCACTTTAGTTAATGCATCCTAATTTCCTCGGAGTGTCCTCATGTAGACAAGCCTTAAGGGTAGGATCCTGGATGATGTGAAGGATAGAAAAGCTATTGATGAAGATACAGAAGGGGAAAAAGTGAAAAGGGTTTGGCAGAAAAGAAGTTCTTTCCGGCATGTTGAATTTGAAAAGATGTCAGAGAGGCAATCAGAGCTAGAACTAAATATATCCTTATAAAACTAATACCTTTTCTGAACAAAGCTAACATACAGGTGAGCTGGTTTGGTTTCCAGCGAAGCATCTCTAAGTGTTCAGTAAGGCCTGGGCCTTGGCATCATAGGTGCCGACTCTGTAGGTGCTCCAGGGCTGGAGCACCCACAAAAAAAAATTAGTGCTAAAAAAATTAGCACCCACTGGCAACCAGCTCTACCCTCTCAGTGCCTCCTGCCTGCTTGCTGCCCCGCTGATCAACTCCTCCCCATCCCTCCCAGCACCTACCACCCGCTGCAACCAGCTGTTTCGCAGCATGCAGGAGGCACTGGGGTGGAGAGGAGCAGGGACAGGGCATGCTCGGGAGAAGAGGGCAGAACTGGGCAGGTAGAGGCAAGTGGGGGTGGGGCCTGGGATCGGGGGGGCGAAGCGGTGGGATGGGAGTGGGGGTTTGGCGGAAGGGGAACGGTGGGGGCTGGGCCTGGGATGGAGTGGGGGGTTGAGCACCCCCCGAGGCCCGAAGGAAACCAGTGCCTATGCTTGGCATCAACTGGCATCTGGTCTGCCAGCATCACAGTGTGAAGTCAGGGAAAGATACACAAATTTGGGTACCATCTTTGTAGAAATAATTATTGAAACCATGGAGAGGAGAAGTAACCAAGAGAGAACTGAAGGGAAGAAAAAGTGAGGGGCAGGGAACAGATCCATAAAGGACAGAGTGTGGGATGAAGAAAGAATGTGAGCTGGCCAAAGAGATGCTGAAGAAACAATCACAGTGATTCAAGGAAAATCAAAAAGAAAATGAGTACTTGTGGCACCTTAGAGACTAACCAATTTATCTGAGCATAAGCTTTCATGAGCTACAGCTCACTTCATCGGATGCATACTGTGGAAAGTGTAGAAGATCTTTTTATACACACAAAGCATGAAACAATACCTTCCCCCTCCTGGTATTACCAGCAGGAGAGTGGGGTGGGGGAGGTATTGTTTCATGCTTTGTGTGTATAAAAAGATCTGCTACACTTTCCACAGTATGCATCCGATGAAGTGAGCTGTAGCTCACGAAAGCTTATGCTCAGATAAATTGGTTAGTCTCTAAGGTGCCACAAGTACGCCTTTTCTTTTTGCCAATACAGACTAACACGGCTGTTACTCTGAAGGAAAATCAAGACAGTGAAGTCATAAACCCCAGAGAGAATATGTACTATCCAAGACCAAAATCCCACAATATATGTATACTCTATGATCTCGATCTCTCTCCCTCCAATTTTCTTATGTCATATAATAGATGAAGACTGCTCTCAGGCTTTCTAGTGCCTGGCTGCTCGTGACCACATAGGACTAAACTGGGAAGAGTGGTAGATACGCTGGAGGGTAGGGATAGGATACAGAGGGACCTAGACAAATTGGAGGATTGGGCCAAAAGAAATCTGATGAGGTTCAATAAGGACAAGTGCAGAGTCCTGCACTTAGGACGGAAGAACCCAATGCACAGCTACAGACTAGGGACCGAATGGCTAGGCAACAGTTCTGCAGAGAAGGACCTAGGGGTGACAGTGGACGAGAAGCTGGATACGAGTCAACAGTTTGCCCTTGTTGCCAAGAAGGCCAATGGCATTTTGGGGTGTATACGTAGGGGCATTGCCAGCAGATCGAGGGATGTGATCGTTCCCCTCTATTCGACATTGGTGAGGCCTCATCTGGAGTACTGTGTCCAGTTTTGGGCCCCACACTACAAGAAGGATGTGGATAAATTGGAGAGAGTCCAGCGAAGGGCAACAAAAATGATTAGGGGGCTGGAGCACACGACTTATGAGGAGAGGCTGAGGGAACTGGGATTGTTTAGTCTACGGAAGAGAAGAATGAGGGGGGATTTGATAGCTGCTTTTAACTACCTGAAAGGTGGATCCAAAGAGGATGGATCTAGACTATTCTCAGTGATAGCAGATGACAGGACAAGGAGTAATGGTCTCAAGTTGCAGTGGGGGAGGTTTAGGTTGGATATTAGGAAAAACTTTTTCACTAGGAGGGTGGTGAAACACTGGAATGCGTTACCTAGGGAGGTGGTGGAATCCCCTTCCTTAGAAGTTTTTAAGGTCAGGCTTGACAAAGCCCTGGCTGGGATGATTTAGTTGGGATTGGTCCTGCTCTGGGCAGGGGGTTGGACTAGATGGCCTCCAGAGGTCCCTTCCAACTCTGTTATTCTATGATTCTATGACTGTTCTGTTAGCTGAAGATCAGCTCAGCACCAGTGCTCCCTTTTGCGTGGGTGGGGTAGGTATGGTTGTGCCATCAGAGTCCTCCCTAACACTGGAGGAATCCTCAGGTTGCTATATCCATGCTGAGTTTGTTTGATTTTCTGTGACACAAAGCAGACTAAACAGACCAGAGAATTGGGCCTGATGCACTGTGGTATAAATGACAAGCCTGTCTACAACAGCGTTCAAGGCTGATTCACTATTTGAGCTGAAAAGAATCTGTGGAATTAAAAAGTTTAACACCAGCTCTGCTAGAAAAGAGAAACTCGGACATACCATTTCTAGCTCGTACAGTGGGTGTACATAAACTGTTTCTTCCATTTTCAGAGATATTATTGGTATCTAATAGTATTTCCCATTTTAAGAATAGGGAATGGCTGTGAACACTTTAGCATCTTTAAAACCAGAAGGAAGTTTCTAAGTGCACCCTCTCTTTTTAAGTGCACCCATGACTCATTAAGCCTACCTCAAGTCAGGTTTTTCTTTAACTTTCTCTTGAAGAGTTTATCTGGCTAATCCTTGCCTTATTTAATTAAATCCTGTGTTAGATTCTAAAAGCTAGAAATTTTACATAAATGCTTAGCTGATGATATTGGATCATCTGGACTGAACATATCCCTGTTTAAGAATTGCTAAGTGATTAAGCTGCGGTGTACTGAAACAGTCCGGGAGACTTGTCCAGCATGTTGTCTCAGCGTTCTCTGGTCATTCAGCCCATGCTATTGTTAATGGAAGCAGTACATCTAATTCTCTGGTTACCACATCAAAACTTTACTTCTCTGTCTCAACAAATACATCGCCAAGAGGAAAACTAAAACAGATCTCTCAGAGGATGACTGTACAGTCATCATTGTTTCAGGATGCACACAATTATTCAAGTAATATTCAAGGCCTGACTGAATGCCATACAGAAGAGGACATTTAGATTTAGTGCTAGAACTTGATCCATGACACATCTTGATCTTGATCTTGTGTGGAATATCAAGCTGCTCATGTTTTAAGACCTGCAGTGCACAGGCACAGGAAAATGGGCAATGACCAAAGCTTAAAATTTCATCCATCACAACGTGCTTGTTTTTTGGAAATGAAGCCAAACACTTAATGTGGTTTGAATGTGTATTTTGTAGCTTAATTTTCATTTTAAATTATAGTTAGGTGAATCATGCATAACAAATGCAGTATTCTAGGAGTCTTCCCTACCTCCTCCACCACCCACATATTGTCCACGAAATGGTCAGTCCTTTTTAAATGATTTAAATGATTCCAAATATTTTTTGGAAGTAATTGTCTCTAGCTTGTTTGTAAAAAGTTTACAAACTGCAAGTATTTGATATTCTTCAAAAGAATCATTAGCACAGACATTACAGATGGAATAGTAGATGTCTGAACAAGTTTTTTCTCTCTTGCAAATGTAGGATTATGTCTTAATGGAGGTCAGATACTAAGGTGATGACTGTGATGGATACTGTATATGACCTGGTCATTGAGATGGTTATTGTATAGCTATATTGGGTGATTGAAATGCTTAGTGTATGCATATGTTCATTTAGTTCAATAGCAAGGATGTTATGGAACTAACAGGAAGGCAGCTGTGTGCCTCTAGATAAGTAACCTCTAATAGCTTGTCTTCACTACCGGGGAGATCGATGCTGCTGCAATTGATGCAGCAGGTATCGATTTAGCAGGTCTAGTGAAGATCCGCTAAATCGATGGCAGAGCGCTTTCCGTTTGACTCTCGTACTCCAGCTCCCCTGGAGAAAAAAGAAAAGGAGTACTTGTGACACCTTAGAGACTAACCAATTTATTTGAGCATAAACTTTCATGAGCTACAGCTCACTAGTAAGGGAAGTCAAGCAGAGAGCATCTCCTGTCAATGCAGCACAGTGAAAACACCACGGAAAGTTGACCTAAGCTACAATGCCTCCAGCTACATTATTTACATAGCTGGAGTAGCATAATTTGGGTTGACTTACCCTGGTAGTGAAGAAAAGCCTTAAGTAAATGCAGCAGGGGTTACTATGAAACAATGAACATGAAACAAGCTATGAAGATGCTACTTCATTGGGACTAGCCCCAAGTTACAAGGCTGTTTCGCCAAGGCTGGGAACACACAAATCAAAAGGACTTGAAATGGTTAAAAAGTGACTTGCTAGAGAGAGCAGAGGGCTGTTTGCAAGGAGCAGGTTGGAGCAGACTCTGCAGAGAAGTCTTAAAAGGGCCATCCTGAGCTTCCCAGGGGATGGTAAGCTTTAGGCAAGATGGATATGTGTATAGAATTGTTATTGGTTTTAAATTAGTTTTTCTCTTAAAGTTTACTGTGGTCCTACTGTTTAATCTTAACAATACTTGGCTCTAAGAAAGCTGTCCCATCACTGTATTAACCACTGGTCACAGCTCCCAAAGGCAAAACTTGCTGGTGCTGAACCCAGTCAGACCTGCTCAGCAATCACAGTTTGTATACAGAGGGTTGTAGCTGGGGACCCGGAGGATTATTAGTGGGAGAATCATGGAATTCCACTCCTGAGAGGTAAAGATTTGAGACCTCAGAGCTGAGGAAGTGCATTCAGAGACTCTTGAGAGGGGTCAGAGGTGCAGCCAGCCCTGTAACCCTGACAATGTGCACATAGATTAGAGCTATGGAAATGGCACTGGGTCTGGGTCATTTAGGTTTACAACCTGAACCTTGTTGTCTGTTAACAGATACAACCTCTTGTAGCTTTTATGACCCTAAACCTCTGCATCTTTTTCCCACTCAGATGCCCACTGGTATATAGTCTACTATGGATTTTAATGGGTGGATTTAATAATTCGCTTTACTATAGATTATGAAACAAGCACAAATCTGATTATTCCCCTGGAAAATTATAAACATTTTTAAAATGCTCTTATTCCTGCAATAACGAATAAAGCTATTATACCCTCTAAAATTAATAAAATACAGTAATAGCCAATTAAGTTGAGAACATGGTTTTCATCCTTGAGGTCTGTGTGCATCAGTGCTACTTATTTGCCTTTGCACGACCACTTGTGCATATGGAAGTAATTGATTTGCATGTGCATGTGGCTAGATGGGGTGTGAGTCTAGTCATGTGTAGGCAAAATTGGGTAGAAATCCCAGGTTCCTAAAGCTCAGTTGCTCAAATAAAAAGTTGTGAACTCAGTCCAAATGAAATTAATTTTGAACTGGGGAAAATAGTCAATGATATTTTCCCCCTTTAAATTACCATTTTGCCCTGTCCTAGAACTTGTACATGAAATGGTCGTGCTGAAATGAACCTAGCTTTGGAAGAGGAAACCTCCTGCATGTTGGCTTATGGTGAAATTGAGGAGCAGGGCCAAAACCAGGCTATCTTCAATCTTCACCATGGAGAAATTAGCATCTCTCCGTAATAACCAGTCATGACTTGTGTATGATAAAGTACTACCACCATGTACACACCCCTATCAGTTTTAATATATGCTATAGGTTGAGGTGGACTCATTGACTTTTTCCCTGGCAATAAAGGAGCTAGTCTCCATATGCTGAGAGGTACTAAAAACAAATCTACTACTTGGTTTCTGACAATTTGAATATAAGAGTTTTTATAGTAAGACGGGAAGCAGCCTACCATGCATCAGTAGCATGTTACTTCACAATATTCCTCACACACACTCGCCTGCAGACTCCTTTGATTATCTGTTGATGGATTCAGTAGCTTTTTGTGTCACTGGGGTAAATTTGTTCCATTGTGTGTTTTCCCTGAGTTCCTACACTTGTGATGCCTCCTTGACAGTAGTGCCTAGAGAAACTCGAAAGCCACAGAACAACACTAGAAGACTCTTTAAGAGTGTTTATTCTGATTTTTATTTCATTTAGTTAATAGACGGCAGTTCCAGTAATGTGCTGAAATGAACCCTGTCAAAATAATTTTGAACATCTGGAAACAAAAACACCCAGCCTAACTCCCCTCAATGCTTTATATGGGTTATAGGTACTTTGAAAACAATTCCCTTGATGTCATGTATCCAGTAATGCATCATGCCATTCCCTTATGCCACAATGCAACATACTGTATCCATAGAGCTTTGTGTGTTTTGTTCAGACTGAGCACTCTCCATCAATTCCAAAAGGCATTCTCTTTTGGTTAGCAAGACTTTGATGGAAATTGCCACATTATGAAGGTGTTTTTCTGAATATTGAAATTCTGTTTGAAATTCTTATTTTCATACTTTTTCCTCTGCTATGTATTCCTACTTTAAATAAAACAAACAATAAAGAGTTTTTAAAAGAATAAACACTGTCATGATTCAGGACATAAATCAATCTCTAGTTATTGTGGTTTAGTAGGAAACTTTCTCTGTGGGCAGGTTATTCCATATCAGCTTACTGCCGGATTTCTTGCACCGTCTGTTGCAGCAGTTGGCGTTGGCAATGTTGGTATAGTTTTTAAAAAGATATCGGTGTGAACATACTATCTAATATTCTTCCTATAGTGCATGATTTCTGGGAATCAAGCAGACAAATATGAATGTGCATTGATTTAAAAGAGCAAATACTGACTTATTTCAAGTCTTTCCACCATCTGTGCGGGCAGAACCTCACTGGACTGCTTGGAATTTACCTTCTTGGGAGCTGGGGCTGCTCTTTCTTGCAAAGATGTATCACCAGGCTTTTTCCCAGGGCTTTGTAGAGCTGTCTGTCTAGAATTTCCACATTATAGATTGCTCTTGTTTTGGTAAAGTTTGAATTATTTTCATTAGCTGCTCACCCGGGGCCTGCCCAGAGTCAGGCTAAAAACTTCAGACAAGCACTGTAGCTTTTGCAATCAGTCTCTCTCGCTCTCTCCTGTCATCCCCAAGGAAATGAAAGGCAGGGAAGTTTATGCTTCACGTTAATGTTTTAGAAGTATTTGGGCAGGAAGCAAATGGACTCATTCATAAGTTCCTCAAGTATGTTTTGTTTCAGTCAAGGTGGGCCCAGCTTTTCTGAGAACCCTCAAGAAAAGCCCAGTAACAACTTCTCAGCACCAGGATATCCCTCTGGGATGCGGCCATCCCAGTGCACTGTGTAGCGTGGCAGGAGACAAATGTCTGTCGGTAGAATGCTGGGGATTCTTCTGATCGAAGTCTGTTTTTTATATAAAGTCCTTTTTTATAAGACTTATATTGACTTAAATATATTTTATATAAAAACCTACAGTCAGCCACAACACATTTAGTATTTTGATTTGGATCTGGAGAAAAAAGAAATGTATAGATCCAGAGCAAAGCCATTTTTAGACTTGCTAGGAAGGGGGAAAAAAGACTTAAGTGCTCTAATTCCCTGACACCAGGCTTCAGCTGTGTAACTCCATTGATTTTTAGATTAACTTTAGTGGAGGATGCTTGGCACTTTCGAAAATCAGGCTACACATATTTAGGAATCTAACGTTAGACACCCATTTCACTCACTATCATCCCCAAGAGGTACTGAAAGGACTTTGCTCTCCAGTTCTTTGCAGCTGTCCAGGCTAGTAGGGCAATCTCGGAGCATAGTTCAAAAACCTCTTGAACACAAATGGCAAACTGGAACCAGTTCCAGCAGATGCTGTAACTTTTCATAATAAAATACAATCATCAAAATTAATGTATACATCCTATTGCACTTTTATTTTGATATAAATATGTATTTATTTGAATGAGCCTAAACTAATGACAACTTATTACTGAATCTTTCTTCTTCACTTGAATTTATTCATGCAGGGGCTGTACTTCAAAAGGGACCATGGAAACATGTATATATTATTGAATTAAACGTGCTTCACTTCAACTTGATATTCTGGGACTAGAGCACTAGTGCAAATGAAACAAAGTCAGGTGAGTGATAAAAGACATGTTTCATTCTTAATGGCAACTGCCATCAATGTCTTCATTTCATTGCTTTCTATTATTTAGTCCACATGCAGTCTTGTATGCTTTAATTCCATAAAGCATTTTGTTACATAATTTGCAAAAGTGACTATGTGAAGTAAAATTGCACTCTCTGTTTTTTGTTGCGTGCAGCGATAAGGAGACCTCCCTTAAATTAAAATGGCTTTCCTAGGAAAATAACATACCCCAATGTTATCATCATGAATGCTGAAGCAATTCACCATGATTAGAAAATTATGTTCCTGTCTCTGTATTCCTTTACATGTATGCCTGACTCAATTCCAGGAGAGTGCTGTTGGAGGGCTAGGGGTACCTGGTGCAGTAGGAGCCCATATGAGGAAACCCTGTAACTTTCTCTGATACCATTTTTAAAAGCACGCAGCTTCAGAAGAATTCTCCTTGTATTTGTCCTGCATACTGTATTTGGC
Source organism: Eretmochelys imbricata (assembly GCF_965152235.1). Classification (NCBI taxonomy): domain Eukaryota; kingdom Metazoa; phylum Chordata; order Testudines; family Cheloniidae; genus Eretmochelys; species Eretmochelys imbricata. The sequence continues at coordinate 96,965,762 of NC_135574.1, forward strand.
AGGCTGACCTCCTGCTGTCTGGGCCTTCTTCTGCTTTCTGTCATTTGTCTCCTTGTGTATTTGCTTTTGCTGTCTGCTCACCTGCTTTTGTGGTTTTCCCTAATCATTCTACATAAAGGCATGTATAATATTTTTTGGTTTCATTTCAGTCCTTAGGGCCTTATGCCACCCTGAAATTGGTGGAATTCCCCATCCAAATCAAGGGTTGTAAATGGCACTGAATGTAACAATAGGTGGGTTAACAAAATTGGAGTCTCTGCAAAATGTTTACAGATTTCTATCAGAAGACAAAGACATTGGGTGTCAAAAAGATTATAAGTTATACATATATTGTTATGTTTCTGTTTACAATTGTATGCTTTTAAATGGAGACCCCTGTACTTCAAAAAGAAACTATTGGAATATATTTTAATTTCTCTTTTTCTTGCCTGTATTTTCCTTTTTGAATTTCTAAGTTCTTCTCTTGCCTCCAAGTGGACCAGAAATCTGGTAGTCATCTTTCATGAAGAAGTGTAGGCAACCTTCAAAGTTGATGCCAGTATTCTTCATGCTCTCTCATAGCATGAGGATGTCTACTCTGTATACAACTGAACAAGTGAGAAGACTTGAGGTTGCTTCCAACCCAGGCCTCTTGTACATAGTTCATGTTATACCTGCAAAACTAATAGCTGGCTAAGTTTTGCATATATTGATAAAAGTAAGGTGTGATGATTATGAATTCTGTTTGATGTGTAACTGTCAGACTTCAGACTCCATTTTGAAGGTGAAGCCTTTTCTCTTCTCCGTTGTCCTTTCACTTTCCTTGTTGGACTGAAATTCCAACAGGGGCAGTGGCAATGCTAACATTAGAAGATTATTAAATCTTTTTGGTCTTCTATTCAGAAAGGAAGCACTTGAGACAAAAGGCTGGCTTTTACCTTGGAGAACTGGTTTGTCAGAGGAGAAGTCACCTGGCAGGACTCTAGTCACCTGTTGAGGCTGACCATGGAATCACCTGCTTGAGAGACTGGAAGGCTATAAAAGGGCAGAAGTTGCTCAATTTGCACTCTTCCTTCGGCCATTTTTCACTAGTTTAAGGTGAGGGAAGCTGGTGCAGGAGCTGGATGAGGTGTGGGTGGGGAAGGGAGGGAAGAGGATTTTACGTGCTTGAACACAGGTGGTCCCCCAAGGACTCCCAAGGGAAGAGTGAGCTAAAGTGTGGAGAAAAGTGTGTAGGGTATATTGTTTTTTTTGTGTGTGTGTATCTGTGTATTTCTCATGTGATTAAGACAAAAGCAATAATGTGTTAGATATCTGTGCAGTCTATGTGCATGTTACATGCTACATCTGTCACATCTGAGAAAGTTAAACTGTAACCCAGAAGGCTCACACCTTCGGTGAGGTTCTGGGAGTGGGTGAGTTAAAGGTACTGGTAAAGGGGTATCTTGAGAGTCAACTCTTGACCAAGGGGCCTAAGTTATATGGGTGAGGGGCTCCATTTCGATGAAGGGATGACAGACTGGGGGGTTGGAGTCCAGGAAATATACCAGAGAGGCCAATGGAGGAAAAAAGTGATACAGCTGGCTGAGATCCAGGGAAGCTTAAAACACTCCGGGGGTCCAGAGGTTGGATTATTCTCCCAGCAACATGGTGGGGAGCCATTAGGGAGAGCCTGACTGGATCTGTGAAACAAGACTATTCAGAATGGCTATTAGCCAGGATGGGCAGGGATGGTGTCCCTAGCCTGTTTGCCAGAAGTTGAGAGTAAACAACAGGGGATGGATCACTTGATGATTACCTGTTCTGTTCATTCCCTCTGGGGCACCTGGAATTGGCCACTGTCAGAAGACAGGATACTGGGCTAGATGGACCTTTGGTCTGACCCAGTATGGCCGTTCTTATGTTCTTAGAATTAAAGTGGCTACTGTATTGTTATTTCAACCCCCTTTAGTCTGGTATTGTAGCACATAATGTCTCTTGTTTAAAATTCCACCTCTGTTGTGAAATCCCTTGGTGTTTCGATATTAGAGAAGGTCAGAAAAAGAAAAAAAAAATGAAAAATTTCCAAGTTGTTTCCATATTGCAGGATTTGAAACAGACCTATTGTGGGTTTTTGTTTTGTTTTTTCAAAAACCGTTGTGTTCTTTTAATCAATATTTTTACTGAAACCATTGTGGAAATGGCTATTGAAATATGGTAAATGAAAAATGTTGAATACCATTTCACTAATGGCTTTGATGAGGCCTTTGATAAAAATGTCAAGAAAAATGTAAGAATCTTGTGAAATATGAATTTAAAAAAAAAAGTCAAGAAATTTTGTAATCACTTTGAATAAAAAACTTGATGTGAAAAATATCAGCCAGCTCTGCTAGTTTATGACATCTAGGCACAAAGGGCCCAAATCGCCAGTCTATATAGGTGTCATTCAATTCTGCTGCCTTCACTAGAAAGGAAGGCCAGAAGCTGGCTCAAGAGAGTGAAGTAAGATGGAGGACAAACCTTAACTCCAATTCTTTTTGCTTTAGTCAGTTTAAATTAGGTCCTGAGCTACACTTGGCTTATAACCTCCTCTTCTCCTCAGGAGACTGAGCACATCATCTACTACAATATATGGAATACATCCAATCTGCACAGGCACATGGTCCTGTGATCCTGAATCCATGGCCAAACTCCGACCTCCCAGTTTGTATGGTAGTGTGTAGTGGGTGAACTTACCCAGCCAGCTGGCTGGGGTGAATCAACAAGCTGGAATGGGCAAAACATTTTTTCTCACATATTTAGAATATTTCACTCAGGAAAAACCTCCCGAGATTCAACATCTGATTCTTCAGACTGTCCTGGGAGATTAAAATAAAGGGGAAGGCAACATTAAGTCATGCATATTTCAATTAAAAACAAACACAACGGGTCAGATTCCATCTTCAGTTTCAGCCACACTCAAATCTCTGTGGTCGCATGAGGGAAAATGAGGGTGGAATTTGACCTGGTGCCTTTAAAAAAAGAAAAAAAGAGAGAGAAAGAGATGGACAATACAAACATGAGCTTCAAAATGAAGCATTTTTCATCTTAAAAGTCTTAAGGCGAGAAACGATCTCATATCGAGAGGTATTTCATTCTGTAGAGATGAGGTATGATAAGAAATAATTATGTGCAAAATTTTGGTTTTGGCTGACAGAGTCAGATTTTGTCCTGTGATGGCAATGCATACTGTGTGGCAAATGAATAAATAAACAGACAGCTGCTTTGGCAAGTTGCTTTCAGTTTATTGAGAAGCCAAAGCCACTTGAATATTTTTACCAATTGAAAGAAAATCAGTTGGTTATACTGTGACCACACAGAAGGCTCTATTCATCAGGAAGAAATCTGTGTGCAAGAGGTTTCTGCATCCTCCATACCTTTTCAGTGTAGACGTTTGGCTGACATCATGAACCATTTCTTTGCCAGCTCCATAGGAGCCTTCATCAGAGAATCAGAAAGAAAATGGAGGTTTCAAATGCAAATACCTTTTTCTCCTCGTTCAGCTTTCTCCACCCTAATTTTGATTTTACTCTGAAGATCTCTCCTTGGGTGCCCCAAAAAGCTATTTAATACTTAATATTTAATACCAATGCAGTTCTAAACCACAGGTGGCCGAAAGTCAGAATTTCTGGTTTGCAGGAAATGTCAAATGGGAAATTCCAGGAAGAAAAAAAAAATCATTTTCACAAACATCAGTGTATGGTGTTTCCAGAATGAAACATGCTCCCTGGAACCCCGGCAGATGCTAAGTGAAGTAATATGATTCTCATATGCAGTGTTGTGGTAGCCATGTGGGTCCCAGAATATTAGAGAGACAAGGACCTGAGGAAGAGCTCTGTGTATCTTGAAAGTGTGTCTCTCTCACCAACGGAAGCTGGTCCAATAAAAGATATCACCTCCCCCACCTCGTGTCTCTAACATGGTTCTGGTCCATTTGACTTCTGCCCAACAGTGAACAGAGTCAGAGCTGGAGCTCCCAGCTCCACGGAGTCTGCATGGCAGGGCTGTCTTGGAGCTGCAGACCATGGAAGCTCAGGCTCCCCAGCAGCCCTCCAGGAAACCCAGCAGATTTCCATCAGAACCCGCCTTTGATACGCCAAACCTTCATCAAACACAAGGCGTTTCCGTGAAATGGTCCAGGTTTGATGAATCGGCATTTTCTGACGAAACTCTGTTTCACTGGAAAATTCACAGCCAGCTCTACTGGAGAGATGAGTGTAAAAGCACAGGTGGTGAAGCCACAGATGTTGAAACCAAAGAAAGACTAGCTTCCACATTCCCAGCTGTCACCTATGACATGTACAGACACCTTTGATGCTCCTGCATAATCTCTCGCCTACCTGCACTCATCTGTTAGCATGGCACTGTGCCCACTCACAGGGCAGTACATCATTTTTCACAATAGCTGATGATGGATTTGAAAGGGCAGCCTGCAGGGATTTATAAAAGAATGTGCTTTAATGCATGTCCATACATGTAGCATCTTTTGAGTTCTGTGTAGTATCATCCTGTCTGCTTAATCTCAGAATCGAAGTTCATTTTAAAAAATAAGCGCTTGCTCTGTCATCTGTATACCACATTGCACCAATATTGGTAAAAAATATTAATCATTTTACAAGGTAAAATGCTCTGAGACTCCCATAGAAATTCTAATCAGGCCTTTGTTGGAAGTTGATCTTGCATTTGCCTCACAACTGAAGGACACAGTGTAAACCTGGAAAATGCTACTGGTGCCATTTTACTTATTGGACTCCATGTGACTCATTCCAGCCTTACTGGCCAAACACGATTCTTTTCTTCAGACAACTACTGACAATAAAAACATTGGTAAGTAAGAGAAGAAATGGGCCCATCTACAGTAAATCAGGAGAAACAGAAATAGAGTTAAACCTCGCTAAAATGGTATAAGAATGAGGAGAATTGGATCCAATAGTTTTGCATCAGGAATAAGCAATTTATGCTTTTAGAATTACCTAAAAATATTTAACAATTTCTGTTTAAAAACTCTAGTTTGGGTTAGGAATAGCTGGGAATGCTATTGAATCCCATCACAAGCTACCGTCACCACCACAAGCTTCAGTTTAAGAAAGAAAATGTTACTTTTGTTTTGCATCTTTTCTAACGTAATTTATTTAATATTATTTTATTATTATAATGTCTTGGGGCACCAGCTGAGACTGGGGCCCCATTGTGCTAGGCACTGTACATACACATAAGAAGAGATAGTCCCTGCCTCAAAGATCTTACAATCCATAGAGAGCAGACAGATGGGAAACTGAGGCATAGAGAATAGGTGACTGTCCCAGGGTCACAGAGCTAGGAACTGAACTCATCTTCCTTCCCTTTTTGTCTCATGCTGTAGCCACAAGGCCATCCTTCCTCATGATACTGTTGGGTTTTTTTGTTTGTTTTTCATTTTTATGGTTCCATATTGGGCTTCTCCTGCAGCATATGGAAAATCTACTGAATAAACTTGCAATTCAGACTATTCAATCAACACTACAAGCTAGGGGAGTGATTCCCAGGTCGCATAGACATACTCATGCTAGCTCCCATCTGAGCTCACAGTAGGGTAGCTGTGGTAGCACTTGCAGTGAGGGCATGGGCTAGTCACTCTGAGTACAAAACTGCCTGAACCCTGTGGCAACATACTTGGGGTGGCGATGCTGCTTTTTTAGCGTGCTAGCTCAAATGAGAGTTAGCATGAGTGTGTCTAGTGAAGCTGGGACTCATACCCCTAGCTTGCCGCGTAGATGTAGCCTAGGATTGATTTAAAAGTTGTAAATACAGTAATTTGTTAGCAAATAGTATGCACATGAGTGCAAACCAAGATTTTAAAATCCGTTTACACACTGGGTATAAATACATGCATACTGTGTAATCTGTCAATGTGCTTGTAAACACAATTGTGTGAAAATCTGCTGCCATTAAGCCCAGTGTCAACATCTGAGGGCCTGAGGAAAGACTTCCATTGACTTCAATAGGCTTTGGATAGGATTCCGAGGAGACTCATACTGTGGTTTGTCCCTCTGACACTGTATCCCTGTACGGGGACAATCAAAAGTGCAGGCACTGAGTTCCACCCCTTTCCTCATCAGCCAACAGAGGGAAATGTACACTGCAGTGCTCATGAAAGCGGAGAAGCTGTGTGCTTCCCCAGAGCGCCAGCGTAACTCTAGATGAGTCAGACAGGATTCCTCTAGGGATTGCCAACAAAGCCATACCCATAAAGCCGCCAACCATAACACAGCTGGTGGATTAGGCACAAAATCTGGCCCTGACATGTGATCTTTAAATTGTGGGTTGAAAACATTTTACACATCCAAGAAATTGGATGAAGTTGGAGAAATACGTGATAATGACTACTAGGTCATGCACAAATGTCACACACATCATGTTACAATGTGTGAACAAGGACTCTGGCTTCCAGGTAGGATTAAAAATACTGTGATGGTTCCATGAGGGAGGAGGGGTCTCCAAGAATTTATTAAAAATATTGTTAGGGGTGCCTTATGGAATTCCATTTACATAGCCAGCGTGCACACTATTCATAAAAGGATCCACATGAGTAGAGTTAATACTCATTAAGCTAGCTCAGCAGTGGAAAGATTATTCCAATGAAAAGGAAATGAACGCAAATACAATACTAAGTGCAACTTTAAAAGGACTGTCAAGGGGATGGGAACCCCACATTTATCAGTTTTTAAAGTATCTTTTATATAATTGTGTTGATTTTTTTAAAAAGGCCTATCAATGCCCTCAAAATACCTGTAGTACAGCGACCTTTGCCAGCTTTTCACTGTATAGACACAACTCCCTCACATAGATTCATCTTCCTCGTCTTCTCAGTTATGTGGCCTGCTCACCACACATCTAAGATTCATTGTGATAATGGATGCAAACAAACAGATTATGTATCCTTCCATTCTGCCTGCCTTCTGGACTTGTAAGATAAGAATAGTGGAGGCAGGGTCCAATGTACCCTGCCTGTTTACAGGAAAGAACAAAATGCAAACAATTAGCATGTGCCAATGAATCAATACAAACTTGATAGGTTTAATTTCAGTGTCACTGGTGTCTCTTTAAAAACAAATTTCCAGGCTTGGTCTGCATGATTATAATCCACTCTTTTTATGAACCTAAAAGCTGATGTAATCTCCCTGTATGTCAAATCCAGCCACAAATTACAGGCTAGATAATTTGAGAATTACCATCCAATAGCCTAATATCACTGATGTGTCAAGCAAATGTCAGGCAAGCCTTCATGAGTGCCTTCTAGGCTTCCCAGGCTAGATGAGGATTTATAGATTCATGGATACCAAGCCCAGAAGGAACAATTATGATCATCTAGTCTGACTTCTTGTAGAACACAGGCCATAGGATAATTCTTAGAGCAGATCTTTTAGAAAAACATCCCATCTTGATTTAAAAATTGTCAGTGGTGGAGAATACACCACAGCCCTTGGTAAATTGTTCCAATAGTTAATTACCCTCACTGTTTTTTCCAGTCTTATGCCTTATTGCCTGTCTGAATTTGTCTAGCTTCAACTTCCAGCCATTGGATCATGTTATATCTTTGTCCCCTAGATTGAAGAGCCTGTTATCAAATATTTGTTCCCCTATAGATACATATAAACTGTAATCAAGTGTCCCTTAGCCTTCTCTTGGTTAAGCTAAATAGATTGAACTCTTTGAGTCTATCGCTATAAAATATGTTTTCTAATCCTTTAATAACTCTCGTGGCTCTTCTCTGAATGCCTCTCCAATTTATCAACATCCTTCTTGAACTGTGGGCACCAAAACTAGATACCATATTGCAGCAGTGGTAACATCGGTCCCGAATATAAAGGTAAAATAACCTTTATACTCGTATTCGAGATTCCCCTGTTTATGCATCCCAGGATTGCTTTAGCTCTTTTGGCCACAGCATCACATTGAGAGCTCATGTTCAGCTGATTATCCACCGTGATTGCAAAATCTTTTTTCAGAGTCACTGCTTCAGCGGATAGAGTTCCCCAGCACATGAGTGTTGTCTACATTCTTTGTTCCTAGATGTATACGTTTGCATTCAGCCATATTAGAATGTATATTGTTTTCTTGTGGACAGTCTGCCAAGCGATCCAGGTAGCTCTGAATCAGTGACCTGTCCTTTTCATTATTTACCACTTCCCTAACTTTTGTGTCATCTACAAACTTTATCAGTGATGGTATTATGTTTTATTCCAAGTCATCGATAAAAATGTTAACTAGTATAGGGCCAAAACCTGATCCCTGAAAACACAACTGCTTGATGATGATTCCCCATTTAAAATTACATTTTCAGACTTACAAGTTAACCAGTTTTTAATCCATTTAATGTTTGACATGTTAGTTCTATGCGTTTCTATTTTTTTAATAAAAATATTTTGTGGTACCAAGTCAAACACCTTACAGAAGTCTAAGTATATTATATCAATACAATTACCTTTATCAACCAAACTTGTGATGTCATCAGAAAAGATATCAAGTTAATTTGACAGGATCTATTTTTTTTAAAGCCATGCTGATTTGCATTAATTACATTACCCTCCTTTAATTCTCTATTAATCAAGTCCCGTATTAGCCGCTCCATTATCTAGCCCAGATCCATGTCATGCTGACAGACCTATAATTACCCAGGTCATCCCATTTACTCTTTTTAAAAATTGTCACAACATTAGTTTTCTTCCAGTCCTTCTGGAACTTCCCCAGTGCTCCAAGATGTACTGAAAATCCAGATTAGTGGTCAGTGGCAGATTTAGAGTTAGTGGGGCCTTGTGCACAGCTTCATTCCCTCCCCTTTCCCCCCGGGACCCACTCAAAAGAAAGAACATTCTCTCTTATCTCTCTCCCCCCCACCACCTGTTTTTCGTTCTTTTTTTCTTCATCCTCCTCCTGTACTATAAGAAATAGAAAGTAAATGAAAATAAAGTGAGGTACGTTGCTTGTTTTTGTAGTCTAACTTTTTTTTTTCACAGACCACTTGCAAATTGCTGAGGGTCTTGGCAGACCACTTAATGATCTTTCCAAATATTGTTTGTACCATTAGCTAACTATTGTAAAGTGCTTTGGATAAGAGCGCTTTATAAAAAAAACCTTAATAACCTTTCCTCAGTCCACCTGAATGGAGTTCTCGGACCACAGTTTGACAACTTCTGGTCTCAATGAAAGTTTGTATTTACATTATACTAATGTGAAAAATGTGTAAAAATAAACAGTATAGATGACGCATGAATGGAAAAATAAAAGTTAGCTTCCTCCGAAGAAGCTTATTCAATTTGTAAAAAAAAATATTTATTCTAATAGCTTTTTTCTACACTTTTTCTTTACAAAATTGTCAATTAAGTCATCTTAAGTAATATTTTGTAAAGAGGCACTTTCAATTGTCAATATTGCCGAACTTGTCAAATGAGAATTCTGACTCATCGTATTTCGCAAATAATTTTTACTCATTTCAATACAGAAAAAGAACATTCACCAGAAGTATCTGTGACAGGCATTGTTAACAATATTTTCAGAATGGTTTTTACATTTGGAAAGGTTGCCTGCAAACAGTCACGTACAAGTCTATACAAATCAACTGGTGATCTCGAAGCACAAACCTCATCATTTTCGATAAAGTGAATGAAATGTTTCACTTCATCTTCAAAAAGATTTGTGTCTATGTCCTCTCGGTAGAATTCACTTCATTTCTTACTGTAATGGCTTTTCACATTTTTGTCCATACTTCTCTCAAAAAACATGCAAAATAAATCAACTATTTTCTTTAGAGATTCACTTCTACTCTGCAATTGCACTATTATTGTGTCACAAATAACATTGATGGTCTCAACGATGATCTTCTCTTTCCCTTTTAAATTGATTTCATTGTCTCTAGTTTCGTCGAAAAATAACTTCCTGCTTCTTTTTACGCTTCTCATCAGATATATCAGAGGAACTTATATCTTCTGTTAATGTTAGTGCCTCTGCTTCCACTGAGCTATAGTCATTTCGAACTTCCATTAAAAAACTTTTAACTGAGGCTAACAATTGTGCAACATTGAATACATTTGTTTCAACCTTTTGCAGCGATTTGCTGACAGCATTAATTCTTTGAAGTAAATGGTTCCACAAAAGAGTAAAACCAGTAATATTGTACTTTTCAAATTTTTCTGCTAAGGATTTTGCTTCAGCTTTTGCATGCAGTTTTTCAGAATTTGATGTGTCTATGTCTAATAAGGTTTTCTTTATACCGTCATAGCTCGTTTTCAAAGCCAAAACAGCATCTGCATGAGCAGACCACCTGGTGTCACAAATTCTTTTGACTGTCAAATGTTTTCCAAGCATGATTGTAGCATACTCCACCGATGCATGGAAACCGAAAAAAAGGCATACATGTTTTGAACAAAGTCAAAAAAATGTGTAGCTCCCTCACAAGATTCGGCTACAGCGTTGCAGATTAAATTTAAGGAATGGCTGGAACGTGGTATGAATAAGGCACAGGGGCTTGCATTGTTCAGTCTTGCTTTAGACCTGAATATTTTCCTGCCATATTGCGGCATTACCAAAGTTCTGCCCACAACAATTTTTCATGTCCAAACCTAAATTTGCAATGATTTCCAAACAGTTGTCTCTAGACATTCAGAACTGTGAGATTTTAGTGGGACAAAACAAAGAAATCGCTCTACAACTTCACCATTGCCAGTCACATATCTTAAAATTAATGTTGACTGGTCTACATGACTCACATCTGCTGTTGAATTGACTATTATGGAATAGTACTTGGCATCCTTTAGTTCATCAGTGAATTGGTTTCTGAACTGCGCTGCCATTATAGTGATGAATTCATTGTAAGTTTGGTGTGTTAAAAAGTTGGTCTTCCCTGAGCCACAATACTGATAATTTTTCAAATGTTCTTTGAGAAAATCATCAAATTCACTAAGATATTTAAGACAGGTTAAAAAATCACCTTTTTGATTTGACAATGATAACTCATCATGTCCTCTTAGAGGTAGTCCCAAAGAAGACAGCAGTTTGACCTTGGCAACAAGATGTCTCAGCACTTTCCTCCAATAAGAACATTCCTTTTCAAACTGAGCTGATAACACAGAATCAATTCTTCCAGATAATTTGCACCTTTGAACGAACTTACACATAGCATTAATATGAGCTTTGGAAGTTTCATGATCGGCAATATGTCTTGCAACGTTTCTCCAATTAGAGTGCCTGTCAACGAATGTTTGTTTTCCTTTACTATGGTCAGGGAATAATTTACAAACATAACAGTAGACTGCCTTAAGTGGTTTCCAAAAAATTCAACCAAATTCTCATTTCTGTCATCCCATTTTTCTTCATCCTCAGAAAATGGGACTTGTGAAGACCTCTAAAGTGCTTTTGTCCTCCAACCTCATACTTTTTTCTCAAATTTTCCATATTACCTATGTTTTTCAGTTTATTTACTAAGAACTATTCTATCATGTCCAATGAAACAGATTTTGGCCATAATGCAATGTCTTCAGGGTAGGTTTCTTCCCTTACTTCGACAAAATTACTAATATTTTGTAGTTCCATTGTCACTTCAGAGTCCACTTGTCCAGCTTTTGCAGTGGTTGTGGTATCCCCACAACTCGGCAAGTGAGCAGATAATTCTTCCTCACCCATACTTTTTGATGAACGTCCACTATTCAATACTTCAAGCTTTTTAAAATAAGAGGACAAACTGGCTTTTTGCTTAGCTTTGTCTTCTTGCCTAACCTTCATTTTTTGGCTTTTTTGACTGCCAGACTCATAGTGTCGCTTCATTATTGCTAAAAGCTGACCTTGATTTTAGGCAGATTAAAAATGTCTGAAAGAGCAGGGGCATAGCCATAGGTGGGCCTGGGTGGGCCGTGGACCACCCAATTTGGTTTAACACAGTTAATCCAGTGTTTTTATCAGGCTGTATAAAAACAGGATTTTGAACCATTACATACACGTGAAAAATCATGGGCATTGTTGCAAAGTGCAGGGGGAGGGTGCTTTTGTTCAATTGGATAACTGGTCAAGCAGACAGACATTGATTGGCAAATGACGATTTCCCTTAGTTGCTGTTATGCTATTGCTGAGACAGCGAAAAAATGGCAAAGTAAAATTCTTTGCTAGATTACTTCAAAAAACCATGTTTAGAGCACAGTTCGCAGAATAAATTCCAGAATGCAGAAAGCCTGGACCACTTCACGATGTGCAATGCCTATTAAATTCAGTCATTTGTCAGATTTGTCCTGCGTTTTGGGGCAGTGGGTTGGAACATTTTTAATAGTGGGGTTGCTGAAAGCCAGCCCCTTACCCTGTCCACCACACACACCCAGAGCTTGGAGAGGGGGGGACCCAGAGAAAGGTTAGGGGCCCAAGGATGGGGCCACGGCTGGGGGTGGGCGCGAGGCCAGGAGCGGAGACCTGGGCGCGGGGTGGCAGATGGGACCTGGGTGGCAGTGGAGCCCACAGAGCTCTGGGCACAGGGTGGCAGCCGGGACCCTGGGCATGGGGCGGCAGCAGAGTCCTGCATAAAACGTGGGGGTGCTGCAGCACCCCCCCTCACCTATGTTTTGGGGTCCCCTGTCATTGGAGGCTCCTTGCCCCTGCATGATTTGTTTCACGGTAAATCCGCCCCTGTTAGTGGTCCAGTGATTCCTCGGCCAACACTTTTAAAACTCTGGAATGCAAGTTATCTGGACCTGCTGATTTGAAAATGACTAATTTGAGTAGCTTCTGTTTAACAACCATACTAGTGGAATGGAAAGAGTGTTACCCCCACCATATGATGAGACTAAAGCATCTGGTTTTTCCCCAGATACAGAATAGAAATATTTATTGAAGACTTCTGCCTTTTCTGCATTATTATTGATAATTCTACCATTTCCATCTAGTAATGAACTAGTATATAGGTCAGAATTCTTTTTGTTCCTAATATACTTTAAAAACTCCTTCTTATTGTCCTTAACTCTGTTGGCCATAGAATTCTCCTTGTGTCCGTTTGCTTCCCTAATCCAATTTTCTACAGTACCTAACTTCTGATTTATATTCATTACTATCAACTTCCTCTTTCTTTCATTTGCGTTATGTATAAATTTTTATAGCTGCCCTCACTTCCCCTCTAAACCAGGTCAGTGTTTTAATCAGTATGGTCTTCTTTCTTAATTGTGGGATTGTGGCTTTTTGGGCATCTCATAAGGTGATCTTAAATGATTCTCAATTATCATTCACATTTTTCTGATTAAATTCTTCCTCCCAGCTGATTTGGCTCATAATTGTTTTCAGCTTTTGTGAAATTGGCCCTATTAAAACACCAACTGTATATATTACTGGTCTGGACTTTATTCTGCTTGCACATTATAAATGTGATCAAATCATGATCATGCGTATCTAATTAATTTTTAGTTCTAGTGATCAGTTCCTCTTTATCTTTTAGGACAAGGTCTAATAAAGAATTCCCCTATGTTGGCTGCAATGCTTTCTGAGTTAGGAAATTCTCATCTATAATGTTTAGAAATTCCAAGGATGTGTTAGCACTGGCAGCAAGAGACAGCCAGTATATATCACTCATATTGAAGTCCCCCTTATTCATATTATAGAAAGGTGTGTAAGGAGATGGTCACCTTGTTTCCTTGTATGATTTGGTGGTCTGTAGCAAACAACAACTAATACCCAAACTTCTGCTTTATCTGTTAGGACACAGATCCATAAACATTCAAGATCATTTTCTTCAGAGTTATCAGTGACTCAGAAACAGGTAATGCCATTTTTTACTTCCCCTTCACTTTTGCCCATTCAGTCCTTCCTAAATAGGTTATAACGATTGATTTGAATGTTCCAGTCATGTGAATCATCCCACCAGGTTTCAGTAATATCAACTGGATCAAATGCATGCTCGTAAATGAGCAATTCCAATTCCTCTTGTGTGTCACCCAGGCTCCTTGCTTTGGTATATAGGCAATTCAAGAATTTTTTCTCTTCATGACCTTTGGTTCCTGGATTAGTTTTATTCTCAACATTGCAATTTTGTGCTGAGTGCTCATATCTTTCCTCTTTTTCTACATACATTCTACCTCTTGATCATCTTATCTCTCCTTTAACTAGCCTGTAATTCAAAAGTAATTCCTCTGTATCCGCCCTTCTGCCTGTTTTGACTGAGGAAATTTGTGGATTCATCTCAGATTCCTTCAGTTAAGAGATCTCCAGACTTTTCTGTTTAAATCAAATAATAATTGTTACTTTCCTTGAAGCTAGAAAACTAAAATGTCTGAACTTTGATATTTCCATCTTCCGATGTAATTAAATCACAGTCACTGTGGGAGTTTGGGAAAAAATGTGGACAGTCCTTTACTACTTATTTTTTATTTGTACCATCATAGCGCCTAAGACCTCCAGGTTTTGTCGCCTCCTCCAAATGAATTGCTACTCCTCTGAAAGTTTGCAAGTGTCAGCTCATTGCTGACAATGAATGAATGACTGCTGGGCAGTATTGCCAGTTCCAAAAACTCCAAAGTTATTAATAAGAGCCACCACCCACCCTGAATCATAAGTTTGGGTTAAAATTCCTGATTTATAAAAACAAATTTTGGTTTCTTTTTATTTATTTTCTGTTTTTTGAAGGGCTCACATTTTCTAACTTTTCTCTGCATCCATGAGGGCTAGAAACTTATTTTTTAATTTTTAAATGAAAGCTGTAATTCTCATGAATGGACAGGCCATCAGGGGCTTTAAGAAAAACACCAAATATCATAAAAGTCACATAAAACTATGAGGTGGTAACAATGAATCAGAGAACAACATGGATGAGATTCCTGCAGGCTGCATAAAGGAGCTTTAAACTCCAGATCTGGCTGATGGAGAATTCCCCAGCATGGGAACTGAGAGACAGCTGCAGGCTTTTCTTTGGAAGACCGTGCAAGCTCTGGCTCAAGGGACATGTCAGGGCTGGGAGGAGAGTCCTCGTACAAGCCTACACAAGCTGCTAGGATTCTCGAGTTCTTTGGAGCAGGAGGAGGGTGGTGCAATAAATTAAAATAGCTTCTCAGAGCTACCAAATGTACCTGGGGAAAGGGGGACGCTCTGGCCTCCACAGCAGCTCAGAATCAGGGAGGGATTAAGATGGCGTAAAGCCACTTTAACCCCCTCTCCTCCCTAGCTTGAGAATTCTGTGCTGCACCTCTGAGAGGAGCCGCACAAGATCTCACCCCATGGGCTACCAAGGCAGCATAAATACCAAAGAGCATATTAAAACCTAATAAATAATCAAGCTTGACTGTTTACTTGGTATTAGAAGGAGGTACTAATGTAGACACAGACCTTATTATCAAAGGTGTTGAACAGCCCAATCTCCCATTGACTGTGACTGAAGTTGTGGGCATTTCAGCACCTCTGAAAATTAGGCCCTAAGAAAACACTAATTTTGGGGCCTGACTGTCTGCTCCCTTACTTTGATTACTCCTCTGGCTTCAGTGGCGTTATTCCTGATTTACACGGGTGCAAGAGGCAAACTAGGCCTTTGGTTTTGAAAATACACATTGAAATGTCTGTATTATCATTTGAAATAGACCATGTTGAGAGATGAGTATATTCGTCTGCAACTCTGTTTATTCAGGACTAACATTCTTGTCCTCAGAGTTTTAAAGTTAAAATGTAACTTAAATGATATCATTAATCCTGCATTTGCTACATCAGTTGTTTTCTGCCTTTCCCCTGGTTACTCTGATTTTTGCAGCTGCAACATTGCTGAAATGTTGACCTGACAGTCAGCTGTACTATTGGGTATTTGTGTGTGTGTGTTTACATTTTGAGTATTGTTGAAAAGTGCTGACTTGGCAGCCCTAAAGAATCAGGTCCTGTCTGTCTGCATAGAATGGACACAGCAGAGGTTGTGGCAATACAGGCTTCCCCATGTCACAGCCTCCTCATGTGACTCGACTGCAGTGGATGGACTAACAACAGCGATGAAGGGGGCAGCTCGGTTCCCAGATCCATGTCCTCTCCTCTGAGACTGTCAGTAAGGGTGAAAAATGTGATGGTTTATGTGATGGGGACACATCTCCACTAGGAGTGAGAGAGAGTCTGAAGAGCTAGTATTCAGATTAGATTCAGGCTAGGGTTCAGAATTTGGATTTTGGGTTCAAAACTGAACCAAGAATACTTTATTATTATATTGCTATTCATCACAGTTAAAAACAATCAATTAAATTCTGCTCTTTAAAGCATGTACGTAGTTCCTATTGACATATGAAGCTCTGTAAGCCACTTCTGCATTGGTGTCACAACTGAATTAGATCTATTCTGTGCTGACTGGGGATACTGTGAGAACAACCTGTTAGAAAGAACAGGGTTATTTAAACAGGTTTCTTGCTAACCTAGTTGTTGTGGCTGTAGTGTAGAAAGAGCCCTAGCTTACCCAAGGAGTAATTCAGTTTTCACATGCCTAAACTGCCTGAAAATATCGACTTAAACATATTTTAAAAATATTTTCACTCTTCCTCTTCCAGACCTGTCTTCTTGACACATAGCAATTCCTCCAAATCAACAGATAAGGAACAATCATAGAAGAGCAAATCTGGTGGAAAGTCAATCTTATTAGTGTCAATACCGCCCTGTATGGTGCTGCTTCAGCTTTCTCTAGAGTGTCCATTGCTTTCTTGGGGTTAGTGACAAAGGCTAACAAGCTTACTCCTGGTAGGTAGTGGAGAGCTGCAGCTGGTGAAGGATGATTATATGCTGTGAGAAGAATGAATTGAAAGTAATCTGGGCAGTGACAAGCTTGAAGGGCTCAGCAGCTAGTAAGCAGAGTGGACACTCGCTGACCCTGCTCTCTTTGCCTCATTTCATCTGATAAATGAGCACTGTGCACTGGGGAGTTAGGTTCTCCCCCTGTGACTGCATATCACTTCAGTGAATGCATAATTGAGCAAGTGGAGAGGATTTGGTCAGAGACCTTTCACATGGTTGCAGCTGCAGAAAGAATAGTGTGTCGGACGGAGACCAAAATAGGCAATCTGTTGTAGAGGCTGAAATGTTGGGAATTAAGCAGGGAAAGAGACATATAAATTAAAGATAAAGGGCCAAATCATCAGCTGAAGTCAATGACACTATGATGATTTACATCAACTGAGGATATTGCTCCTAAGGAACAGATTTTACCATTCATGGATAATTTGGAGCATATCTGCTAAGAGCATAGCTGGTTCATGTCTACAGATTTCTTTTGGAGAAGGTTTGTGACTATGGCTTAGCCTACAAATCCGTAACTCACGTGTCCTGTGAAAGTTTAAGTAGAGCTGTTCCAGAAAAGCATTTGGTGGGGACAGAGTCTCACACTCTCTAGCCTGGTGACTGGGGTACTGGCCTGGGAGACCCAAGTTCTAGTTTCTGCTCTGCCTGATTCAGAGGGATCTATGACGAAAATCCTTTTCTCTGAATTAGGCAGAGCAGGGACTTGAACCTGAGACTCTCACATCTCAGGTCAGTGCTCCACCCACCAGGACATGTACACTTCCTGAACTGAAGAGCTCAGGTTTTGATCCAAAAATGGATATTTTTGATAGAATTCTAAATTTTCAAAAACATTCAAAAGATTTCCTCTTCATTGCAACGTGGAACAAAACCAAATTTTGAAACCTTGAAAGTTGCCACGAAGCTGAATTGCTGTTCTCTGGTCAGCTCTCATTTTAAGCACCTTCAGTGCCACCAAAGTCAATAGGAGCTGAGGGTGCCGAGCACTTCACGGGTCTAGGCCTACAATGAGATAGGAGATAATCAGTATAGAACTGTTGATCATGACCCTTCTTCCTCCTGGTCAGTCATTCAAATTTAACCTCTATAGATGCCACAAGCTTCGGCGAGATTAATCCCTGAAGAAATGGGCTCCAGACCAAAGCTTTACAGTAATGATTGTCCTTTTGGGTAAAATGTTGGTTGTTGTTTCACAGCATGAAAACATGTGACTCTTGCCTTTGGCTCTTGCATCTTAAAAGGAGTTGTACCAACTTTCACAAAACTTAAATTTTAAGTAATTCAATGCTAGATCAGTAATAAATATGTACGGTTACAGCTGATGAAATCTACCTGGATTTGTCCCAGCAGGACAAAATGAACTGTCATAATGTCAGGATTATTATGACATATTAGTTTATATTACAGTACCAGCCCAGGGCCCCAGTCAGCACTTGGACCCCATCATGCTTGGTGCTGTATAAACATATAGGAAGACTCAATTCCTACCCTGATGAGCTTGCAGTCTAATTAAGTAACAAGTAAACGTAACAAACAATGAGGTAAGGCTGAGGCAGAGTTAATATAGTAGTGATCAGATCATACAGTTACGTTGGCTAGATATGATTTACAACTTAACAGTGTGTGTGTGTATAGCTAATATGATTAAATATATAAATTGTAAATATAAAATGTATTTATATAAAAGTTTATATGTCCATTTTATAATATTAGTATAAATTAAATAGATACATTTAACAGCAAGCTCCATGCTAGAAATGAGTCTTAGACAGCGATTGTTAACATTTTGATGTTTTGTGATGTTTAAAACATGATGTCTCGCATTGTGTCAAAACATCTTCCCTTTGGGATGCAATGTGATGACACTACATCAAAACAAAATAATCTCGTGCTATGTTAAAATGTTGCAACGTGATGACATTTCATTTCACTTGCTCCAAAAATTATTTACATCACAACATCAGACTCTCCTAGAAAGCCAGGGCAGGTGGCAACTCAGTAGGGTATGTGTGGGGGGGGAAGATATATGAACACTGCATGAAACAGAAGAAAGATACCATAGCACAGTGGTTCTCAGCCAGGGGTACATGTACCCAAGGGGTACACAGAAGTCTTCCAGAAGGTACATCAACTCATCTAGATATTTGCCTAGTTTTACAACAGGCTACATAAAAAGCACTAGCGAAGTCAGTACAAACTAAAATTTCATACAATGACTTGTTTATACCGCTCTATATTCTATTCACTGAAATGTAAGTACAATATTTATATTCCAGTTGATTTATTTTATAATTATATGGTAAAAAAATGAGAAAGTAAGCAATTTTTTCAGTAATAGTGTGCTGTGACACTTTTGTATTTTTTGTCTGATTTTGTAAGCAAGTAGTTTTTAAATGAGGTTAAACTTGGGGGGAAAAAATACAAATCAGACTCCTGAAAGGGGTACAGTAATCTGGAAAGGTTGAGAAACATTGCCATACCAGAATCTCAAGGACCACCACAAAAACTTAATGTCATAGATTTACAGTTCTGATGCTCTCACCCGGCTCTGGAACAGTCCCTGGGAGGACCCCTTCAGTGTGTCATTGCTTTCAGAGTCACACTCTTCTCACTGGGGTAAGCCCCTTGACGTCACTGTCTCCTGGGACCGAGCCTTTGCGCCTTCAGTGCCCCTGTTTTATGTCGTGAGCTCCCTTCAGTCAGTCCACCTGAATTGGTCAGTCCCAGAGTCCAAAGCTCTCTCTGACCCCTCTTTAGGCCCAGTCCAGAAGCCTCTCTCTGCCAGCAGCCCCACACTTAACCCCACCTGGCCCCTCCTCAGTCCTTTGTCTTTATTCCCAGGCAAACATTTTGTTACCTGGCCCTCCTTCTTAGCCCTTTGTTCTCCAGCTAGTCAAACCTCTCTGGCTTCCTGTAGAAGGGTGGGTCATCCATAGTCATTAGTTGCTAGGTACCAAATGTCTGGGCAATTGGAATGGTCATTGTTTTCTGGGACTCTCTTTGGGCATGGGGCCCAGGTCCCAGACAGCCAGGCATCAGTTACACCTGGATCTCTGCAAAAAGTAAACAACCTTCCCTCCCCCCCCCCCCCCCGCCACACCTAGTTAACCATGCAGCACATAGCAGAAACTGAGGCATACATAGTATTCAGACAAAATATGAAAAATTCGTACTTTGTCACATTTAAAAAACAATATTCATACTGTATTCATACTTGTAGAACTGTAGGTTAATCGGTGACACTGCCCATAATTCTTTGATCCCATGGCAAACTTTAAAACAAATTACTTTACTCATAATCCTGGCTATTTTATGACTGATCACTTCATGACTTCAGACTGGTTAAAAAGAATTCACTGAAAGTTTTTAAAATGCAAAATGGCTTTTTGAAGGGAAATAAAATTCATTGAAATTGTTTGTTTCCTTTGATATTTTCCATTTTACTGTATGTATAATATTAATAATAACATATATATTTATATCTACATAAAACCCCAAACCAAAAAATGTTGGTTTTCCAGAAATATAGTAAGTTGCAACTGTTTTCATGTTTTAAAATATTCTCCTCTTGGTTACATCAGTGTAAAACTGGACTGGATTCAGTGGTGTTAATTGAGATACTCCAAATAAAATACCTATGTAATTAAGAACAGAATTTGGGCGTATGTTTATAGGTGAAGAAAACTGAAATATTTCCGGGGTTGTGTGGGGTGGGAGGGGATGGAAAAGAGCCCAAATCCCACAGCAAATCACTCTGTCCTGTAGTTGCCAGCTCCAGGAAACTACTCAAAGGGTTTAACTCTCTCTCCAATAACACCTCCACCACCACAGTTCACTCTGTTAGATGATGATGCTCTCGGCACGGAGGCATTCTCACTCCTGTACAGTTTTTGGAACTTTGTTTTAGCAAGCAGCTGAAAAGATGCCTTGTAGATGTGTCTCTGGATGGCGGAGAGATTTCTGTAATGAGCAGTGCCTGGAGGTTTAGATTTTTGCTCTTGGGTTCCTGAAATACAAGACTAGAAATGAAGACAGTTGGTGAATATGAAGTTTGAAGGCAGGTCTTGATCTGTAATGTTCCCTCATGCAGGACAAGTGTTCAGGCTAGCCTAATCATGGGTAATAGTTAAGCTACGGCAAACTGCTTATGCAAAATCATAAGCACAGGCAAAGGAACGCATCCCCTCCCTCGATGAAAGCTTATTTCATAGGTTTTGTTGTGCTGTGTTTCGTGGCACATTTCATTGTACCCATAGGAGTTGCCATTGGGAAAATGTCCAAAACCAAATGTAATCCTTCTGCCAGGTGTTGACAGCAGCATAAAGGGCTACGTTCAGTTTTCTAAGGGTTCCCTTGAATTCTTAACTATCACTGTCTCAAGGCCCAGAAACTATATCGATCACCCTGGGCACCCTAGTGCACAGTGTTTCCCCCATAACAAGCCCTGAGTCCAGGGGTTTGAACCAAAGAGACCTTTATCAGGTGATGAAAAGGTGGGAGAGACAACAGAATAACTTGGGAAAACCAGCAAATAATAAATCAACAAATTCTATAATGTGAGACTCCCAGCCCCAGGGGGCCTTAACCATAGTCCCAATGTCAGTCCTCTTGGTAATTGTGTATGGCTGGTGCATTCTAACCACTTCCCGGCTTTCCAGTCCCAGCTAGATGTCCTGGGCTGGAAAAGTCTAAGAATGCTGGCAGGCTAGCGTGGCCTTGGCTATTTGGAGGCTTTATCACTCACTCAGCAAGAAGGGAGAAGCTGAACAGCAAAACCTTTAGGTCCACAGTTTCAGCTAAGAATTATCAAGGGTTAGTGACATTTCAGAGGGAGTATTACAGAAGAGAGCAGAAGTGATGTCTATTGACTGAGGATGGAGACAGATTAAGATCAGATGTGTGTGAAATACCCTGATTGCCATAGTCTTGAAATAAAACCCATTAAAGTCAATGAGCCATCGACTTCAGTGAGCTTTTGGATCAGGTCCCATACCCGGAGTTTAACAAACATCTTGGAGCTTGAAAAGAATCTGTTATCTTGTGCAACTATTTTTCATATATTGGCCTCAGTTTTTGAGCCTGCAAATATTTACAGGTATAATTTAGGCAATTTGGGACCAAAGTCTGTCCTCAACTAACCGGTGAAACCCCACGGAGATGAATCTAATGACCGGAGTATGGAGGAGGTGTGTTCCTGAGTTGGAGTAGCCACTAGGTCATCATGGTTAGCAGCAGCACTCCAAGTGTGTTTTGCTGGCCAGAAGAGTCACACATCCCACAGAAGTGTAGCTTCTGTCTAGCCCTCCCTTCCAGGGTGAAGAAGATCCTGGAGATCTAGTTGAGGTAAATTATGATGGATGTTCCCTTCACTCTGTGTCTGAACCAGGTCAGATGAACCCTCTTATACAGCAGTCATTGGGCAGATCCAGTGCCCCTTCAACCTCGGCTCAGCACTGCCAAAGACAGGGGAAGACTCCAGAGGCCTCCTTGAAAGGTCACAGGAAGAAGAGTTCTGATTCTCCTTGTAAAGAGTCTGCTCTGAAAAGACCTGTCTCCCAGGAGGTCAGCCATCTCAGACAATTTAACTTCTCTAACTGGTATTACAGAGGCAAAGGACTCCTTCAGTACCAGTGGGGCTGGAAAACCCTGAAGCTCTTCTAAGAGCAAGCTTCAGTACCATCTGGACATGATAAAGACAGCAAAGAAAGACACTCTTCTAGACTGGTACAGTTGGACACAGCTCTACCTCTGGTTCTTCCCCTGATGGGTTCCTTGGTATGGTACAAGGATAAGCATCCACCTCCGTTGGTGTCCACCTCAGAGTACTCTAAATCTTCCGTATTGTCTACTTCTGTAGATAAGTGGATAGTTATATTGGTACTGCGTCTCCATTTGGTACCCCAAGAATTTAGGTATTTGAAAGATTTATCCATGGCAGATGGACCAGGATCTCCATTATGGGGACTGAGTGCCTTTTGGTACTGAGGCCTACTCAGTCACCGGACTCTCATGTATCCCTAGTACCACCCAATTCACCATCATTTTCAGCCGGGACACCTCCACTGAATGACAAAGAGGATGATTGTGGGGACCTTCTGTGTCAGTGCAGGGCTCTTCTACAGGCAGGAACCCATATTTTGGTAACCTACATTGAGAGAAGGGAATTTCAGGGAAGACATCATGGGTGGTTGGAAAAACCTTGGATGCCACCGGTTCTCCTGTATGGTTCCCCACAATGGCCATACGGGGATTCCTGGTCTGTTTACTGATAGCATTTTTCAGGGTGCTGAGCCTCATCCCCGGGACAATAGGGACATACAGTCCCTTCTACCTTAGCCCATTCCTCAGCAGGAGGAGCTGTTTGAGGAGCAGGAGGCTAGGACACATAAAGAAGCCACTCCTTGAACCACCACCTTCTTGTCATCCCCAGATGGGGCGATAATGCCTCCACCACCACCTGTGACCAATGGTTTGAGGCAATTTCAGGACCTCAGAAAATGGGTGGCTGACACTGTGCAGATACCAGTTAATGAGATGAAGGAATTGCAGCACAAGTTGCTGGACATTCTGAGTGAGCAACACTGACCAGAGTTGTGCTCCCTATCAGTGAGGCACTTGTGGATCCTGTGAAGACAGTTTGGCAGACCCCAGCAAGCAATGGTACTACCAACTTGCTAATGGACTCATAAAAAATATAATGTCCCCACCAGAGACTCAGAATTTTTATTCTCCCACCCTCCATCTAATTCTCTGCTGGTTGATGTGGGGAAAACAACGTAAGATCAATCTGACCACATATAACAGGACCCAGAAGTACCTGTACTTTTTTTTGATGGAAGTCCTGATCATGTGCAATGCTGCATTTCTGGATTGTGAATTATCAGATGCTCCTGGCAAAATACAACTGTGCGAAATTTACTGCTTTCATTGAGCACCTTCCCCGGATCAAAGGGAGCCATTTCAGGCCATCATCCACATTGACCTCTTTACAGAAAACAGAGAAAATACAGCTCCTGCATCTTGGCAGGGGGTTAGACTTAGGTGACCTTTGTGGTCCCTTCTAACCCTATGATTCTATGATGCACTGAGTCTTTTAAGTTCTATTCTAGATCTTAGATTGTGCTTATCACCATACTATCTGAATGCCTTCTAGTAGCGCACTAAGTAATGTCTATTATGTGTTTGTTCTTTTATCTTATCTTACCCATGGGAAGAAGTGTGGACAGTGTAGTGTTTTGGTTTGGAATGTTTTTAATTATACTCATATGCACACTCACACACCCCCCCTTCTGAGTTGTGCAAGCACTAGTGGCTAAATTGTATCTACTCTGCCCCTATAGAGTTCTCCAAACAACCCCCAGTTACTCTAGTTTTGTGCTGAGTTGAGTAAATTTCACCCAACCTGTGAAGATTTCTCTTCCATCCCCCTTACGTTGCTCACTGCGGAGTATTTTCTATGAAAATAAATTGTAATATAAGCATCTGCTTTGTGTGGGAATGACGTGAATGAAGCATGTACTGCGCTATTTCCACATAATTTACTATGACCAGCAATTCATCAAATTGTTTTTTTCCTCTGCCTGTGGCCGCTGACTCCCTTAAGCACCAGGGGATGTAGACACTCCAAAAGAGGGCAGAATCCATCAAACATGTATTTATGTTTAAAGGTTCAGTATTTGATTGGAAGTTATCGTAGCCCTGGTCAACCGCAGGTTATTTATCAACTGAAAATTTCCATCCAACTTCCTGCATATTCTCTAGCATTCCTAGATTGGCCCTTCACTTTCAACTATTTGGGTGGGGTAGGGTGTGTGTTTTTACAATGCATGCATTTAGACAATTTGTAACAACATTTTAATACTAGCTACAGCCCAGCCCACGCCACAATCCTGGACCTGAACACTCTAGATTATTGGGAGAGTTTAGATTCAGAGCTGATTTTTGCAGCTTGAGATTATCTCTAACACCAAACATTTCCCCCCTTTATTTTTACTATATTTTAAAACTAAATTTTATAATAATAAAGGGGAGGTGATTTCAGGGATGAGAGAAGAAGCTGCTCCGACTAAATCATCCACACATAGAACGTAAACTCTGACATACCTACACAAGCCATGTGACTGTTACTTTAGCGGCTTTAACATTTTATTGCTGACTTAGGAGAAGACAAGAAACCAGTGGCAATGAGTGCTCATTTGAATAATGCCCTAAATCAATTCCATATGTTGACCCTGTCACCAATCCTTGAAGGCAAAAAAATCAAAACAAACCAGTGGTGTTTTTTAAATGGCTTCCAAGTAAGAGTGTGCATTCAGCTAAGCCAGCATACACACACACTACTTTGCACCTGCACAAATAAGACATTGTTCTTTATCAATAGCAAGAAGAAACTTTATTTTGACTCATGCATAAAAAAATAATTGTATCTAGAATGAAGGCAGCTTGATCACAACATTAGACACAGTTATGCGGATAAACTTAGAAGTTTGTCTTTAACAAGTATGGCTTTATGTATATTTGGAATTTTATGATGTGTGCGCTTTGGAGGAAATGGAGAAATATTTGCATTTAGCTGGGCACTTTAGCTGAACACTCATCTCCCACCCAAGTTTGTCTCAGACTGATTCAAGCTCAGATAAGTTTTCCTCCCTGCACCCCAGTTACCTAGCTAAATCCTGAAGTCTCTCTCATTCCTAACTCAGGCAAAACTCTCTTCCTGGTGTCAATGAGAGTTATGCCTGAGTAATGACTCAGTACAAGCAGAATAAGGACTTTAGTGTGTGGGTCAGAGATATTTGAAACTGAAACCCAAAGCTCACGAGACATTTTCAGGTTGACATCAACTCACCTTCTATGATGAGATTACTGGTTCTGTGGATGAAGGGGAAGCAGTGGATGTATTGTTTCTTGACTTTAGCAAAGCTTTTGACACGGTCTCCCACAGTATTCTTGTCAGCAAGTTAAAGAAGTATGGGCTGGATGAATGCACTATAAGGTGGGTAGAAAGTTGGTTAGATTGTCGGGCTCAACGGGTAGTGATCAATGGCTCCATGTCTAGTTGGCAGCCGGTGTCAAGTGGAGTGCCCCAGGGGTTGGTCGTGGGGCCGGTTTTGTTCAATATCTTCATAAATGATCTGGAGGATGGTGTGGATTGCACTCTCAGCAAATTTGTGGATGATACTAAACTGGGAGGAGTGGTAGATACGCTGGAGAGCAGAGATAGGATACAGAGGGACCTAGACAAATTGGAGGATTGGGCCAAAAGAAATCTGATGAGGTTCAATAAGGATAAGTGCAGGGTCCTGCACTTAGGACGGAAGAACCCAATGCACAGCTACAGACTAGGGACCGAATGGCTAGGCAGCAGTTCTGCAGAAAAGGACCTAGGGGTGACAGTGGACGAGAAGCTGGATATGAGTCAGCAGTGTGCCGTTGTTGCCAAGAAGGCCAATGGCATTTTGGGATGTATAAGTAGGGGCATAGCGAGCAGATCGAGGGACGTGATCGTCCCCCTCTATTCGACATTGGTGAGGCCTCATCTGGAGTACTGTGTCCAGTTTTGGGCCCCACACTACAAGAAGGATGTGGATAAATTGGAGAGAGTCCAGCGAAGGGCAACAAAAATGATTAGGGGTCTGGAACACATGACTTATGAGGAGAGGCTGAAGGAACTGGGATTGTTTAGTCTGCAGAAGAGAAGAATGAGGGGGGATTTGATAGCTGCTTTCAACTACCTGAGAGGTGGTTCCAGAGAGGATGGTTCTAGACTATTCTCAGTGGTAGAAGAGGACAGGACAAGGAGTAATGGTCTCAAGTGGCAGTGGGGGAGGTTTAGGTTGGATATTAGGAAAAACTTTTTCACTAGGAGGGTGGTGAAACACTGGAATGCGTTACCTAGGGAGGTGGTAGAATCTCCTTCCTTAGAAGTTTTTAAGGTCAGGCTTGACAAAGCCCTGGCTGGGATGATTTAATTGGGGATTGGTCCTGCTTTGAGCAGGGGGTTGGACTAGATGACCTCCTGAGGTCCCTTCCAACCCTGATATTCTATGATTCTATGATTCTATGAACTCAAAGGGGTGATATGGCTCAGAAGATTGGTGAGGAAATAGAAAGGTTTTCCATCTCTAGGCATCATCGCTTAGCAGTGACAAGTCTTTTCCATTTGTTCACTTGTCATTGTCCAGCATGAAATGAGCTGTTGGACTCAATCCCATTGGATTGGTGTCCACCCAAAACCCAAAGGATTTTAAATGGAGGCCTTTTTGGACAGGCCCAGCAAAAGTCGGGGAGCAGGATTTGAAGGACATAGTCAATTATCTTTTCATCAGTAGAGTTAGTCTCTCAAAATCAGGCTTTGGTAGAAAAGCGTATGGGGAGTTTGCATGGTCTCTATAAATTCCATGGAATACATTTTGTACAGGACTTTTGTCTACAGTGACTTTAATCAAACACTTTTTATGAGTATAAAGGTATTTAAAAAGCGCAAAATCAGACTGCAGTTCAGCTTTTCTCAGAATTTATTTCAACATTTTGTATAGGATCAGTTATTCTAGCTACTTGGCTTTAATTGATTGTGAGTTTGATATGGCAAACTGCTGTTGTTTTTGTAGCGTTCTCTTTCCTCCTGAATCCCACTTTGCTTTACCTTTGTTATGGATTTGAAATGCTGAAAATTATTTCATTCTTCTTTAATTACATCACTTGAATACATTTTTACTCCTTTCCACTACTGCACTTTTCTAATTATTAGTTCCAAAATCTACCCTTTTTAAGTTTTCCCTTTCCCAGCAATACCATGTCTGGGTAGAGCATAGTGTGGATTGTTCTGGACTGATTGGGCTGCAGTTCTGACTCAGGAATATATTTTCATAGTCCATAGTGCTAAAATAACTAAATATTGCAATTTATGGATTAAAATTAATTGTATAACTGAGATATAAACTTTTACTCAGTTGGAAGCCAAAGACATTTCCATGAATTAACAATTTTATTGTATGCTGTTTTGTACATTAAATATTGCATTGGAAAAATTGTTTGATATGATTTTAATCAGTACTTTATATGCCACAAATGCTGTTCACTTGACAAAAGCATTGTAATATCAGTAGGGTTAGAATTATCACAAATTTGTTTATTGAATGTTAGTATTAATTATTTGCATTCTGGTAGCACCTGCAGGGCCAATCCAACATTCCTGCCCTCTTATTTAATGGATTCGATTTTCCAGTGGTGTAAATGGACACGGCTTAATTTAAATCCATAGGTCATCCATAGGTCACCCATTTACACTAGCTGAGGATCTGAAAAGCCATTATATTGTTATTCAAAAGGCACCTATTTAATCAAAACTGCCTATAGCCTGATTTTTTCAATGGCATGCCAATGCCTGAGAAATTATTTTGATGGGTAAATTGGCAGGTGTAGTGTCATAATTGCCGATACTGGAAAACAGACGCCTTCTCTTTGATTAATGTTTTCCGAGTGTCCCACATTTTAAAAGTAGGCATCTGGAGAGCTCAGCTATGTAATGATCTCTTGGGATCTTACTTCTTTCAATAAGTGATACACCATGGTGTTTTCATACAGTTCTAAATTAGTGATGAGGCAAAAAAGGAACAGTGCTTCAACAATATTTGCCTTTGTTGGTATTCCTATTAAATTTAATCGGAGTGCTACTCAATCTTTATCCATTCGGGCAATTTGGAAAATATGGACACAGAGGAACTAGGGAAGAATCAGGGCTCCCTGTGGGGTAGGGAGAGGTCCCCAAATGGAGGGGTGTTGTGACCTGGCACACAGGGTTGCAGCACTACTCAGGTTTGGCCCAGCACCACTCTGTCATGACGGAGGGGCGGCCAGGCCAAATTTGAGTGAGTGCATTGCGACCAGATGCCAAGGATCGCAGCACCTCTCAGGTGGGGCAGCCAGGCCAAACATGAGTGGTGCTATGACCCCAAGCACCAGGTCACAACACCCCGAGTGGGGAGCCGGGCCTGCCCCAAGGGGATAGGAGCAGCCATTACGATGTGAGTGTAGGGTGGGCTCGCTCTCCAACACCACCACCCTGGAGGCCTCCCCTCTGCGTTTTTGTACCCTTTTGAAAGAATGAGGGGCCAAAAATCTGTGTGGCCCTGGGAAGAATTTTTAATAAAAATGACACGTCCAGCCAATGTACATCAAGTGTTTTGAAATTATCTTAAGAAGAAGTGTTAAAAATTTTGAGTAGGAGTATCAGACATGCTTACCTTATCAATGGTACCACTTACTTCAAAGGGAGCAAAGTTAGACCAATGCTGAATGCTCTTGAAAATCCCACCCGCAGAGGTGAAATTCACCCAGTTATGGAGGGCCACCTTGAGCACCTCAAAACCACTTATGCAGTACATTAGCCCTGCACACACTAGCTGTGCATGGCGCAGATGAGAGCTGTATGTCAGCCCTCAATGGATTGGCATTGATGGGGCTGTTGAGGGCAGGCTAGGGAGGGTTTGCTGCATCTATCTATGCTTCCTGGGGTGACCAGATGTCCCGATTTTATAGGGACAGTCTCGATTTTGGGTCTTTTGATTATATAGGCTCCTATTACACCCCCTCCTTCCCCCCACCCCACACCCTCTGTCCCGATTTTTCACATTTACTGTCTGGTCACCCTTATGCTTCCAGAGTTGGTAGTGGTAATGCTGGTTGCAATGACTGAGTAAATTTATAGTTATCTTCAGTCTGTATGAAAGACTTGTTTTCCTTCCTATTAAAAATCCGCATAGTGCAGGGTTAGAGATGCTGTAGTAGATCCCCATGTCTCTTAAGGAGGTTCTTGTATGATTAGAGGCCACACATTTTCACTGCAGAGCTAGTGAAAAGGCCTGACAATTCGTAATAGCTTTGTCCTTGTAGGTTATGGGGCCTTCTTTAAATTGCTGTTTAGACAGTTTGTCTCTCCTAACGTGTGATTCAGACAGGGACTGGTCATGGAGCCAGGGTGCAGAAGGCTTGTGCTACTTCCAGTTTACCATGTGTGGCAGGACGATTCAGGAGAGAAGCCAGGACTCAAAGAAAAGTATTGGGTTAATGACCTGGTACTTTCTGGGTGGTCCAGTAAGTCTAGCTTTTTCCCGCATCCTGTTTCCACTATAATCTGTTCTTTCTTCTAATATAATAATTTTCTTTTCCAAATTAAGGATTGTCATTAAGATCCTGTTGCATTTCTTTCAGCCAGTGCCGCTCTCTGCTCCAGCTGTCCAAAGGGGGGCAAATGAAAGGAACTGCTGATAGGGTGTTTTTCACAAGATGTTCCCAATCTTGGAATTTAGTCCTGGAATGCACAGCTTGTAATGCTGACCGCTAGGACATGCTGCAAGATCCATCTAGTTTCCCAGTCCTTTGGGAAGAAGGAGAGCAGTCAGGATGGGGTATTTGTTTGTTCATCTGGTCTGGCCAGAAGGTGTAATTTTGTTAAGCACTTGGGCTGTTTGGACCAGCATTTGTGTTTTAAAATAATGCGTGGTGTATTTTTAACTGATGTCCCAGTATGTATGGCTACTGGATAGGTCCAATTTTGTCTGTTAGGAGTCTGTGATGGGATATACAAACCCCACAGTGGGCAACAAGGGGTAAAGGGATTATTTGGAGACGAGAGGAAGAGGCCCCCCAGAGGACAGACTTGGTTGCCAGACCACTAGTAGTTCAAAGGGCCCTGGCTCAGAGCCCAGTGGAGTGGGAAGGCCTGGATTCCCCTCCCCACCACCCCCTTGGCAGTCAGGGGTTGCAGCTGTGACCACTAGGCCACACTCCCCAACCAGACCCTGAGTG
Source organism: Eretmochelys imbricata (assembly GCF_965152235.1). NCBI lineage: Eukaryota > Metazoa > Chordata > Testudines > Cheloniidae > Eretmochelys > Eretmochelys imbricata. The sequence goes on from NC_135574.1 coordinate 96,996,323, forward strand.
AGGACCATTACAGAGTCTACATATTTTATTTAAATGATCAGCAGTTTTACCAGTTTAGGTTGCCATTCTGTCCAGTGCCCCTTGTATGGCGCATCAGGGATAGCATTCCATTTATGTTTTCCATCACTATGGTCAGAGATATTGAAAAATATTTTTCTACTGCACATATGGCCATTGTAGCTCTCTTGCTCCATTTTGTTGCTTCAGTGTCTCTGAGTTCTGCTGCTGTGGTCCTTTTTTGAGGGGCTTACATTACCCATCACAATTTTTACCCATTCTGTAAAACACATGAATACAAATCCTCTTGTTTGTAGGCGCTTTTTTTGGCTTGAGTTGAGTGAATGCTTCTGGATTGCTAGGTTAACACCATGTAGCATCCTCTCTGGTTTTTTTAAAATTTCAGTAAGATTCATATGATTGTGGAACATTTTATGGGCCCCTTTCAATGAAACAAATCATTCACACACTTTTTTTTTTTTTGAACCGTAAACAGACTTTTTCATCAAGATGCTAAAGATATTTTATTTCTGTGCCCATCACCACTCTCTTTGTTGGTGTACCATGGAAGACGGGGTTCACAATATCTGGAGTATTATTAATTTTCTAAGTAATCTGCAGTGCTTGTTTCAATTTCTTCTCAAGTCAGGAGGTCTTAAAAAAAGGAAATGGTTCATGGACCAGCTGTTCTTGCAGAATAGTTTTGCAGCATTCAATTGAAAGTTCACTGCAGAGCCATCAGATAAGCTGCCATTAATTATTGTTACTATTACTCATGTTTTTATTCTGCAACATAGTGAAAAATAACATTGAGCAAGTAAGATTTATACCTGTTAGAATAATCAGAGTGGGATAAGGGACTTCTCAGCTAGCAATCAGACCCTGCTGAACTGGTTGCTGTGAGTGTCATCTGGCTTCAGCATCAGTACGGTGATGGTTTCCTGCTCTGTCTAAAGCTGTGAGAATAGCATTAGATTCACCCCAAAAGTCCTGATTAGTAATCCAAGGGCCTATTCATATTGAGTAATTTTGCACTGGGGTAATCACACTGATATACCTACAATGGTGCAAACCTTGCATGCACCAGTGCCAGTGCTCACACTGATATTTCCCTTGCAAAGTCACCAGTGCAGTGTGTCTACATTAGGGGTTTACACCAGTGTATCTATGTTGGCATAGGAGCTGACTCCGTGGGTGCTCCAGGGATAGAGCACACACGGGGGCGGGAAATGGTGGGTGCTCAGTCCTGCTGATCAGCTCCTTCCCCTCCACCACCATGCTTCCGCCCATCAGCAACCCTGCCAATCAGCACCTCCTACTTCTTCCTGCCCACTGGCAACCCTGCCGATCAGTGTCTCCCCTCCCTTCCCAGTGCCTCCCACCTGCCGCAATCAGCTGTTCTGTGGCGTGCAGGAGGCACTGGGATGGGAGCGGGAGGAGCGAGGGTGGGGCGTGCTCAGGGGAGGGAGTGGACTGGGGTGGGAAGAGGTGGAGTGGGCGCGATAAGAGTCAGGTCAGGGTGGGGCCTTTGGGGAAGTGGTGGAGTGAAGGCAGGGCCTGGGGCAGAGGAGTTCCCCCTGGGCATGTTAGAAAGTCAGGTCCTCTGCACATTGCTGTGATTACACTAGTGCACATTTTCCTAGCCTAGACCAGTGTTTCCCAACCTTTTCGGTCTAAGGCACATTGATGTCAATGAAATATTTGTGCGGTGCACCTCTTCTCTTGTGCCAAAATTATTAAAACAAAGCTTACTTTTAATTAGAAATTTGAGATTGCCTTGATGCGCAGAGTCATTTAATAGTGGCAGGAAATGTTGACAGTGTAACTCGGAGCTCTTGCTCCGCCAATCTCAGATTCTGTCTTTGTTTGTGATGTAAGTCAGGCTTGAAATATTTAAATCACACAGGAAGGGGGTGAGGGCTCCAGGCAGTGCTTACCTGGAGCGGGGGCTCCTCAGAAGTGGCACATGTCCCTCGGCTCTTAGGCGGAGGCATGGCTAGGTGGCTCTGCATGCTGCCTCTGCCCACAGGTGCCACCCCCGCAGCTCCCATTAGCCATGGTTCCAAGCCAATGGGAGCTGCGCAGCCAGTGCTCGGGGCGGGGGAGTGCACAGAGCCCCCCTGGCTGCGCCTCCGCCTAGGAGCCCAGGGACATGTCACCGCTTCTGGGGAGCTATGTGGAACCAGGTAGGGCTGCCAGCCCCCTAACCCCCAACAGCTGCAGGAGGTCTCAGGCCATGTGCCGCCACCCACCCCCAGAAGTTCCCAGGCTGCCCACACACACCCCCAAGCACCCACAGTGCCCCCAGGCTGCATCTCTCCCAGAGCACCTGTGGTGCCCCTGGGCTGCCCCCTACCCCAGAGCATCCAAGATTTAGTCAGGGGTATATAGTACAAGTCATGGACAGGTCATGGGCTGTGAATTTTTTTTTACTGCCCATTATCTGTCCATGACTTTTACTAAAAATACGGTGACTGACATGTTGCCTCAAGAATGAGTCCAAAAGCATGCTGTCAAACTTAATTTTGGGATTGAAGTCCATCCTTAATTTGGCAAATTGCTCTTGGACCATTATTGCAAGATTCTTAAGACTTTCCATCACAGAGGAACTCCAAGGATCTTGGACCCAGTTGAAATCTTCTATATGGGTTGAAGTAAATATGAACTGAATTTGAATTCCAGACTTCAAATGCTCAGAAACAACATTGACAAAAATACTGCCAATAGTATTTACCACGTTTGCTGGGAGGAACATTGCTATTGTGCCTTTTGCTACTTTTTCACACCAGAGGGCTAACTTAGATCTAAACCCATGCAGTTTATCCATGCAGGATAATGGCATGTTAGGAACCATTAGGAAAGGGATAGATAATAAGTCAGTAAATATCATAATGCCACTTCTGCAGCCTTAAATGAAATTACCCAGACAATTCACAACACTGGGTTAATTTTGATAAAAGAACAAAAGATTATTTAACTATAAAGAATAGATTTTAAGTGAATACAAGAAATGAGGCATTAAAGACAGAAATGGTTACAAGAAAAATAAAGATAAAACACTTTCTAAACTTAACAAACTAGACTTGGTTCAAAGTGAAGTCTCTTGCCACATGTTTCCAGCAACATTGCCGACCAAACTCTCAAGCCAGGATCTGCTCCCAAAGTCCAGTGGCTGTTTCTCTTGTATTCTTAAGTGAAAGAGAAAGGTGGATAAGGAGAGAGAACTTGTGGTGTTTTGCCCCTCACTTTTATAGCTCAGTCACCCTTTGAAAAGCATTTTCCTGAGCATGACTCCTAGTAAAAGTTCTTTCCAGCTGAGAGCAAGGAGATATAGAATCTGGTGGAAGAAGGAAGCTTTGTGCTGTTTCTTTTCACCTGTATATGCTGAAATACAGATTTTTTTTGGTCTTCTTTCTTCACTCTCTCTTGCTGTGCAAGGACTCTGTTTACAGCATATATGCAAATTGAGGTAGAGACACATCCTTTTGTTTAAGACAGACTTGCTTGATCAGTTCTACCAAATTGGGCTATGTGAGTTTGAACATGTGCCTTTAACGTCATACAGGGGGGATTTCTCAGAAGGTTGCTACATACATTTCACCATGCTCAAGATCCCTTCCAAGCATACATTTCTGTGATCATTATCACAATTTTATAGATATGGAAATTGAGGTTCAGGGAGGGGAAGTAACATGTCCAAGGTTACCTAGCAGGTAAGTGGCAGAGCTGGGACTAGAAACAAAGCCGCCTGAGTTGTAGATCGGTGCTTTATCTGCTAGGCCACACTGAATGCAGTTGTGGTACATAAACTGTTTTGTGTGTGACATTCTTACATTTTGATTTATCTACGCTTTTGATTGATTTAAGACTTAATTGCAGATTTAAGCCATAAGCCATGGGGAAGGCAGGGAGGAGGGTCTTCATATAAGGCCCTGATTCAGCAAGGTGTTGACTGCTGTAAGACCACGCACCTGCTTAAAGTTAGATATGTGCTTAAGGATACCCAGCTGAACTGGGGCCTAAATGTATTTTTAAAAAGACCATCATTTAGTATCTGGGTTGATAATCACTGTTATGTACCGTAGATTATGAACTCAAATTACATAAGAAACTGTGTGAGTCACTGCGCATGTCTACACAGCCCCACAGTTCAGACTATGGGGCTGTGAAGAGCAGAGCACACCAAAGTGCTGCAGTGTAACTCCCCCCGTGTGGATGCTGTGGATGTGAATTAAAGGTCACAAATTCACACTAATGTAGTCCTGCTGAATTCTACATTAGTGCAAACTCAGGAAATTTAAGTTCACTCCTGCAGAGTCCACATGGGGGAGTTACAGAGCACCATGTGCACTGATCTTCACACCTCCTTAGTCCGAACTATGGTGCAGTGTAGATATGCCTGTTGTTTCCATTAACAGTTCCATGGAGGTGAGCTTAAAGTAGCCAAATGTTGCTGAACACGGTCAGTGATGGAGTTCCTTTGTCATGAAACACTGCTTACATTGGGTATGATGATCTCTATTCCAGAAACCAGCACTGTAGAACCTGATCTAAAGCTCATTGAAGACAGTGAGAGTCCTTCAATTTAGGCCCTTAACCGAAGCATTTTCTTGCTTTGAAAAGATTGATAAGCTCTGTGGAGCTCCCCAAAGAAAGCATTACCCATGCATATCTCACTTCAGAAACACAGCAACCACCGCATTCCTCTAATGCTTCAGTATCTGGAATCCCTGCAATTTAGGTCCCTAGTTACCAGTTATGCCACCAAAGTCAGCATAACCATTTGCTCCAATTACCAAATGTTTATTCAATGCTTAGAGAATTCTGTGAAGGACAAAGGAGGATTGTGTATTTCTTTAATAAAGCAATAATTGTCAGGCTTGTCCCAAAAGCAGCATCCAGCCGTGTGGATTTCTGCCTTTGCTATGTTATACAGTCTACTCTGTGTATATACTGGGGAGGCAGGGCAGGGAGGCTGGGAAGAAGAATACCAGGTGCTAGGAAATGAAGCATTCACATACCCAGAACACTTACTCATTTTTTACTACGTAGTTTAAAAATAAAGATGATGTGCTTATGATAGGGTATGATAGGTAATAGAGCCAAATATTATTTTTCTCTTACAACTTTAACTATTACTTTCCCACAGCCTTAGTTCAGTACAGGAGTCAGGTGCACTTGCGCTGGGGAATATTGCTTCTTTACAAGTGCCTTTTTTTCTCTCTTGGGCCTCTCTGTGAGGCTGTGATACATGGCAAAGAACAACATGGCAAAGTGACTTAGTGTTGTCTCAATAATAAAAAGCCTTCTGTTGAAGTGAAGATTAAAGCCATTCCTATCTATTACCAGTGAGTCAATCAGCATGCAGAAATTAGTTTTGCATTCCTGCTTTTAGCTGTAAAACAGCATAAAATCATCCCAGGTTGTTTTCAAAGATCAGCATAAATATATCCTAAATCAAATAAAATTAATGGTAATTTCTATGACAGATTGTCTTTAACAAACAGAGCTGATTGAATAATGTGTAAAACATTATTAGGGAGTTTCAACACCAGCAAATGTCCTCCTGAAGTCAGATGTTTTCGGTAATGCACAGTATTGTCTATACAGAAAAATCCCCACTGCTTGTAAAAATGATGGGGTGGCTATGCACCTCTTCTTTGCCTATGCTCACAACCATGTAGACAAGCACTTTTAACTTCAGCATAAAAACATATGGCAGAGTTACATAGGAGCTTTTAGTTTTTGTTAATATTCCCTCAAACACTCATTTTCAAGATATATTTTTATTCTAAATGCTAAGGATTAGATTGTCACAGATGCTCAGAACTCAGAGCTAGAGCCAGATATTCAGAAGAGCTCCACACCCTGCAACTTCCGTTTTTCTCAGTGGAAGGTGCTGGGTGTTTTTGGAAGACCGGCTATTTTCATTTAGGTGCCTAAATGAGAAATAAGGTCTTTTGAAAATCCAGCTGCTAGTTTGACTCCCTAAATGGGAGATGTTGGGTGTTGAACTGTTTTGCATATCTGGCCCTAAATACTGTTTTATTTTATTTATTTCTTTTAGAACATCCTGGCCAAACAAAATGAACATAACTATGTTTCAAATGTAAAAAATAACAAATACACAACAAGTAAACAAACATGCTTTGTGGATTAAAGATTTCGTTTTTGGATCAGGCCATTCAGAATCCCCAGATGCTACTTTCTATAGATCTTAGAGATCTTTATATTAGAAAATCATGGTGTTATCACTTATAAATATAGATGAAACACAGGAATTGCCACATTGGATCAGACCCAAGGTCCATCTAGTGACCGGAACCAGATCCTTCAGAGGAAAGTATAAGAACCCAGCAGTAGGCAGAGGTGGGATAATCTATCCCCCTCTCCCTCCCACACGCACATTAGGTCTCACCTCCATCTTGGGTAGAGCTGCGGTTTAGAGTTTGTTTAAGCCATGAAGGATGAGATTTGTCCTAATTAGTTATGATAACTCTGGCTATTCTTGATTTCCTTAGCAAGATTCAAAGAGTGACTGGGTTTTTTTAAAATAAATTCTTGGTCTCAATGACTTCAGTGGCACAAAGTTTCACAGTTTAATTATGTGTTGTGTGAAAAAGTATTTCCTTTTGTTAGTTTATTGCCCACCTTTTAGTTGCATTGAATGTTCCTTGTGGATGAATCACATAATTGGGTTTTCCCCCTTATGAACTCTCTTAACCTTTCTGTTTTCTTCTATGTTGTTTAATGATGCTTTAGTGATAAAGGACCCGCTCCTGCTGTCAGTGAAGCAAATGGTGAATGGGACGACAGGAAATGATGTCAGTGAGAAGCACCATAACATACCTTCTGATTTAAAATACAGAGGCTATGATATTAGCTCCTATGATTATCATTTAGAATTAAAAAAAAAAAAAGAAAGCACTACAACAGAGTATCACAAATTTGCTATTTGAATGCACATATCTAGGATATTTCCATTGGTGGCAGGTATCATAGGCTGGGGAGGCTGTGCCTACCCAAACAGCCAGATGTGGCCCCACCCCCCGCTCTGCCCCCAGACCTCACCTCCTGCTGCCACTCCAGTCTCCCGGGGTGGCGAGGGCTGGGGGCCATGCCGCCTGCCCTTCCCACACTCTGGGTCTGGGGAGGCTGGGGCCATGCCACTCACCCTCCCATTGCTCCGGGGCTGGGGAGGCTGGGGCCGCGATGCCTGCCCTCCCTGCACTCTGGGGCTGGGGCCGCGCCGCCCGCTATCCTGTTGCTCTTGGGCTGGGGAGGCTGGGGCCATGCAGCCCACCTGCTCCAGGGTTGGGGGGAAGGCTGGGGGCACTAGCCTGGGAAGGGGGCCAGCTGCTGGGGTGGGGTGGGGGCTCTGGGTTCTGGTGGAAGGGGCAGGGCTGGGGGGCTAGCCTCCTCCAGGTGGTGGTTTACGCACTGCCCATGGATATTTCTCTTTTATCGACATCTTTGCAGGGTACCAGTCTCCCTCTCTCTCTTCTTTCCTCTACCTATTGTACAGTTCTTCAATTATCTGAATAAAGAAACGGCACATTCCCTTAGGCACACTAACCCAGATCCTCAAAGGTATGTAGATGCAATTAATGAGAGGTAGGTACCTAACTACCTGTGAGGATTTGGGCCACTGTGGTTAAACCTTCTTTTGAGTACTGTGCTGAGTTCAGAGTATCCATTATCTGTGCACCCATCCTAAGCACAAGAAACCCAAATGAATTGTCAGAGCAGCACACTGGATATTTTTCAATATGTTCACAAGCAGGGCAGCATCTGCAAGGTTTTGACTCCAAAGTTTAGTCAGAGCTTTTTATATACAACACAAGTTGATGAAAAACAGGGGCTGAAGTTTCTTTGAAATGTAAGATGAAGCACTGCCGGTCAACATGGTTTTATGGAAAAGAGGTCTTGTCAAAAACTTTGCTTTCATTCTTAGATGAGATAACAGATTTGCTTGATAAAGGTAACTGTACAGATTTGATAGACTTTAGTAAGGTGTTTAACTTAATACCACACGCCATGCTGATTAACAAAACAGAACTATACAACCCGCAGTAAAGATCATGGTAAATGAATTAAGAATTAATTGACGAATCTCAAAAAATAGTTGTCAATGGTGAATCACCATTGAATGGGGGTGTTTCTAGTAAGATTCTGCAGACAATTCTAGGCCTGACACTATTCAATACAGGGCCAGATTGTGACATTCTGAGGCCCTAACCTATGTAAAGTGTAAGAGACCCCATACCATTTAAAAATATATATATTATTTTCACAGAAAGGACATTGAATAGATAAACATGAAAGCTTTATATTTGCGTATATACAAAGGTGAAGTTGTAAACATAGAATAATTATCTGACCAAAAAAACATATCTTGCAATATGCCTGTTTGCATTATAAAATTGTTTCAAATTAACATTTTCGTCTATGATTTCATAATTAGAAGATATGAAAACTTTATATCTACAGCAACACAAAAGCAGTTACACTTACACAGATCAGCTTACTTAATGGAAGCAGTACAACCTGCAGTATGTCTGTTTGCACATCACATTAATTTTAACATTGAAATTAAAAACATTTTCTTTCATGAATTTTGGAGAGCAAAGTCATTGATGATGTCCTCAAATGATAAGCTATGGAGTTTGTCACTTTCGATGCACAGAATGCTTAGGACAGATAGCTTTTCTTGCAGCACTTTCTAAGGAGGTATCTCTCTTCATGTTCGCTTCTTTATCCTCTGTCTCCCCCAAAACAACTAATTAATCTTGAGTCAACACCTTGGACACACAGAGTGACAAAAAGCTATATGAGCAAAAGAGAAAGAAAGAATTTACCCGAAAAAAGACTGGTAATCTCTACACAGGCACTGAGTAAGTGAGAAAAACTAGCCTATATTCAAGCAAATTTAATGAATATTATAGTCTTTCATAGCCTATAAATCATATATGCACTTAGTTTGAAATGACTTGCTCACCAAGTACTCAGAATATTTTGAGATATATGTATATCTTCCTTCACTTCTCTCAAAACCCTCTTATTATCCTTTTATCGGCACTCTCTGATGTTTACTGTGAAGGTTCCTGAAACTGATGGAGGAAAGCCAACACAAATTTATCCTCATCAAGATCCACTCAACCCAAGTCCATAAGACGATCACCTACAAACTCAATCATGTGAGGCCTGGATAGCGCATGAAGCAGAAAGTGGCGTGCACACTAAAATACATAATTGTATGTATGTACAGATCAAAAGAAGAAAGAACACACTAACACTTAAGGAAATGAAGAAAAACAGGAGCGAAGGCACTATACGACTGAGCATGCCGGACTGTAAACAAAAGATGGCTGCCTTCCAGCTATTACCAGCCAAGGGGGACACTATATATGACATCACTTCTAGGATGAGTCCCATATGACACTGCTGTCTCTGATCTCACATTTTTCCAGATTTTATCAGCAGTGAGATTATTTATTTATTTAAATAAGTTATGAAGGCACAGTCAGAATTTTACCAGTAGCAGCTGGCCAACAAAACAGTGCCTTAGGAGATAGCAGACTTAGTTGGAGAAAAACTGAATTTAGAAGTGCAATTATCGTTGTTTTTTTCTCAGCCCTGGCCTCCCACTTGTCAATAATGAACAATTAATGAAGGGTAGACTAAGGGTATTTGTGTAGCCAGATGTGTATAATTTTTGTCATATTTGAATGAAAATGTCTATATTTAGAGAGAATTTTCTTTTTCCCATGTCTCCTTTATTTATCAACCGATTTTGATAAAATTTTAAATGGGAATCAGTTTTTTCCTTTTTAGACGCCCCTCATATTGTGAGGCCCTAAACTGTAGTTTAGTTATCTTATGCCTTAATCCAGCCCTGATTCAGTATCTTTATAAATCATCTGGAAGTAAATATAAAATCACTGCTGATAAAATTTGCAGATGACACAAAGATTGGCAGAGTGTTAAATAATGATGAGGACAGGGCAGTCAGACAGATTATCTGGATTGCTTGGTAAGCTGGGCCCATACAAACAAAATGCATTTTGATACAGCTAAATGCAAAGTTATACCTCTAGGATCAAGAAATACAGGTTATACCTACAGAATGCAGGGACTATATCCTTGGAAAGTAGAATGAACCAAAATTGGTACATGGAATGTGCAGACCCTATGAGCCTGGTAATACATTCCAAGTAACAAAAGAAATGGATGGATATAAACTAGATATACTAGGCCATAATGAAATTAGATGGGTGTGACGTACTAGGCTATGATTCAGACCAGTGGGGGGCTGTGTCATGCCTGCCCAGCAATCTATGGCTCGCACCAGCCTTGGTTATACTGCCAGGTGACCCCCATTCACCCCACTCCCAGATTTCCCCCTGGACATGTTTGTCCTATACTTCCTGGCCTTCTCCTGGATGGTACAAATATTTTAAGTCTGTTATTCTTTTAAGGAAATAATATGCCAATTTATTATCTTAAATAGAGTTACGTAGACATTTCAGTTTACACATACTAGAATAAATAAAGCAGTAAAACAAGTTTAGTAACTAAAAAGAGAGAGAATTTAAGTGAGTACAGATAATGAGGCATAAAAGTCAGAAATAGTTACAAGAAAAATAAAGATAAAATGCTTACTAGTGTCTACCTTAACAAACTATATTAGCGTCAAGTAAAACTTCTCACCATATACTTCCAGCCAGTTTACTGAACAAATTCCTCAGGTCAGAACCTCTCTTGCAAAGTCCAACAACTGTTTCCTGTTGTCTTCTCAGATACAGAGACTGCAATGGGCAGAGAGAAAGAGAGGGGTCACTTGGGGTGTTTTCCCCTGCCTTTTATAGTTTCAGTCCCCTCTTGAAAACATTTCTAGCTGGGAACTAGGAGACAAAGAATGTTTGTGGAAGGATGTTCTCTGTAGGGTTTTTTTCACCCGTTTGAGCTTTCTTTGTTTATCCCTTCCTGCTTGATAACCCTGTTTACTGCTTAAATGCAAGTTAAGGCAAGCACACATTCTTTTGTTGAGGGCAGACCAGTTTTCCGACTAGGGCTGTGGAATTTGGAACAGGTGTTAATAACACCACACAGGGGAAATCTTATAACTTAACATACAATGTTGCCACACATTTTATCAGAACAATAACCAGCAAATTATGAGTTTTCAAATGATACCTTACAAGGCATACTTTGTAGAAAGATTATTACCAATAATATGTAGGGTGTGAATACAGGGGTGTATGGATAACATTGGGACAAATAACTTTGTCATCTGGACACATCTTACTATATTCTTGGTTACCAAATGCCAGTGACATATGGTGAGATAGTGTGGATCTGATACTATCAAGAAGGGCAGTCAAAGCTTGATAGTGTGGGACGAGACAGGCATTGGACTGGAACCACCAGGGCAAGAGGTGATGAGGTAGACCAACGATAGCATAGCAATGCACAATAGAAGAAGAACTGAAAGCTAACAAAATGATGTGGGAGGAAGCTAAGACTGCAGCAAGAGACCATAAAAGAAAGGCAATGGTGAAGGTCCTATGTTCCATATGGAATAGAGGCATAAGTCAAATCATCCTGGACAGTAGTGATTCTGAAAAGGATTTACTGGACAAACAACTCAACATGAGCTCCCACTGTGATGCAGTGGCACAAAGGGCTTATCCAGTCCTTGGATGTATAAACAGAGAGTAGTGAATAGTAGGGAGGTGATTTCACTGTGTATACAACATTGGTGAGACTGATTCTGGAATACTGCAGTCACTTCTGGTGTCTGTGTTCTAAATGGAATGTTGAAAAACTGGTGAAGGTGCAGAAAAGACCCAAAAAAATGATTCAAGGGCTACAATGCAAGACTTAAAGAGCTCAGATTCTATGGCCTATGATGTACAGGATCTCAGACTAGATGATCTAATGGTCCCTTCTGGCCTTAAAAACCTATTAATCAAAATCATCCAACACGTTATGTATGCTCCATTCTAATACTTCCCTTCCCCCATCCATAGCTCATATATTTTTCACTCTCACCCTGAACAGCAAACAGACATCTTTGAACTCTGCCTATATTCACTAGTGATATGTTCATGTTTTTGTGATGAATAATAAGGCTGATGTGACTTTCATAAGTGACGTTGCTTGTAGGTCTGTTCTTGGTTTTGGGTTGGTGTGTCTTGGTTTTGTGTATGGTGTCAGATTGCAAATGGTGGCTGCAACATATGTTTTTCTGTTGTGTTTAAGAAAAGTTCTTTGGTTGAGCTATGTTGTTAGAAAGCTGAAAACCTTATGATACAATTCATTTTCATTTACTGGTGTTGACATGGCTCTGAACTATATACAACAGCACAATCCTTCTATAGCACATGAGATTAATGAGATGATTCATTAGTTCTTTCATTCCTGACTTGCTTCTATTGAGGTATCACTAACAGAGGCACTTGTACAGTGAAACCCCGCTATAACGCAATAATTGGAGTCCAACAAATTCAATTGTGATAAATGCGGGGTCGCTTTATAGTGGGGTTACGAAAATTTATCATTTCAAGCTGGTCAGTTTAAGTCTTGTAAAAAAACCCAATGGTTATCCCAGCGTGTTTTAAACACAAAAGTAGTAATTTAATTACATGTACATGAAAGAAACATGTGAAATTGACTATACTAATCATTGTGCAGAGTGCAAAATCAATCTGGTTGCACGACTCCATAATTTTAAATTTCATCATTTTTTTAAAAAGCTATCGAGTGTGGTCTGCCTATTTGCCGCTGACTGTTGGGTTCTAGCAAAGTCAAGAATGCTTCTGAGTTGGAGGATTTTGACACCGTCCATGTCTTGAGTTTCCAGCCACCTCAAACTGGCTTCTAGGTGCTTTACTGCCTCAGACACTTTTGGTGGGGGAGTTGAGGTGCCGTCATCGTGATCATTAGCGCCACTGCTTTCGGGCTCTGGTGGTGCAGCTTCATTCTTCCTGTTGACATTTGCAACAATTTCATCATCTGAGATGTGTTCATATATGGGGCAGATGTCATCTGCTGAAAACCAGTTGAGGATATCATGATGCCTGTGCTCATATTCTCTGAGTGCTTCTTCGGTTAAACGTACATCGTCTTCAATGAATCTTGTAAATTCAGGCTTATTGTCATTACCATCATCATGTGTAGATGACGGAAAAGCTGGACCAAGACCCTTTATCCAGCATCGTTCAAGGCAACCTGCAGAGATAGCATTCCAGGCTTTCCCGCCGAGGTGACAGACTTCTTTCAAGTTGAGTGATGCCAGTGATGTGTTGACGGAGGAGTTGTTATCCACTACCATCCACTTGATCATTTCACGATCATAGTTTTGCTTAAATACTGATATGATGCCTTGGTCCAGTGGCTGGATTTCTGATGTAGTATTCTTCGGGATATAAGAGACTTTAATCTTGCCTTCACGACTGACAAGATTTTCTGCTGTGGGGTGGACAGGGCAATTATCCAGCAGGAGGAGAGCATTTTGTTCCTGCTTGAGTTTTCGAAAATGAGCCCGAATGGCTGGCACGAAAGTTTTATGGAACCAGTCTTCAATTATGGAGCTATTCATCCATGCATTCTTGCTGTTGGTGTATTCAAGCCTTCATATTAACATGACGGAAACATCTGGGAGACCTCGCTTTTCCTATCATCAGAGGTCTGACTTTGTGGCTGCCATACTTGTTGACGCAAAACAAGAGAGTGACTCAGTCCTTCCTCTGCTTAAAGACTTCTCGTTTGTAACTATCAGTCCTGATTGCAAGGGTGTGATCGGTTAACATTTTAAAGCATAAACTAGTCTTGCCGCAGTTGTAAATTTGATCGGCTGTGTACAAACCTTCTTCCAGCAACTTTTTAAGCTCAATTGGGTAGGAATTGGCAGCCTCTTTGTCAGCTGAGCGGATTTCCCCAGACCCAAGAACTTGTCTTATAGTGTGCCTTTTCTTGAATCTGTCCAGCCAGCTGTTACTCACCTTAAATTTGGATTCATTTCCATTAATAAGGCGATCAAATTTCTCTGCTTGAGCTTTCAGAATAGGGCCAGAAATTGGAACTCCTTCTGAGCGAGCTTGGACAAACCATTGGTACAAGGCTGAATCTAGGCTTTTGTCATTTGCAAACTTGACCTTTTCACACTGTAAACCAGTTTCCTCTTCAAGAATGCAGGAGCTTTTCTTCTTCTTCTTTTTTCCACCCTCACAGAATGGACTCACTAATTCCTAGATCTCTAGCAAGCTGAGTTTGTTGTTTTCCCTTCTTTAGTTGATCCAGGGCGTACTATTTCTCTTGGGCGGAAAATAACTTGCATTTGCGAACTGGTGTATCTATAATGGTAAAATATTTTTTAAAATATAGGAAATTAATAACAAGTTCATAGGCAAACACCATACACATGTACAACCCGAGAACTAAGTGCAATGGGCCTGCAATGGCCACGAGTCACTTTGTACTATGAGACCGGAAGAACGCGGTTTATTTATAAATATCTTTAAAAAAGTATTCTGGCAAAACGCAAACAGTATTATGGCCTTAAAGGGGAGCCAACTTATGATAGCTTTATATCCGAATTCGCGTTATCACAGGGTGCGTTATTGCGAGGTTTGACTGTACCATTCTGGTAGTGTCTTTAATAAAATCTGTCACAACATAAGGAGAAGCCTTATGGTTCCAGTCTTCTTTATTAAGACTATCCATAGATTCCAAGGCCAAAAGAGGGCTATTGTGATAATCTAATCTGATCTCATGTATAACACAGGCCATATAACTTCCCCAAAAGAATTATATATGTGTGTGTGTGTGTATTAAAAAAATCAAGATTTTACTTTCTGCAAGCACGTTTTTGCAGAAGTGCTTTTTCCCCCATGATGATCTCAAATATCTGCCCAGTACAGACATGACTTTATTATAGATTGCTTCATTCATGATAACAATTAGCTGTAGAGATTTATTACTATTTATTTATTTGAATTATTGTTGCACCTAGGAGCTGTAGTCATAGACCAAAAACCTTTGTGCAAGGTGCTGTATAAACACACAACAAAAAGATGCTCCCTGCCCCAATGAGCTTGCAATCTAAATATAAGACAAGAGACAACAGATGGATTCAAACAGATTGGGGAGCAAAAGGAAACAATAAGACAATGTTGGTCAGCATGATAGGCAGGTGTCAGCATACCAGCAGCATTCTTGCATTATTCCTTTGTGAAGCTGTTCTTAATGCAACACCACTTTGTGTGATATTGACTGTTGAGAAGACTCCCTCTGTGACCCATTTCATCAAGCCACTTTGATCCATACATTTTCTAATCTAGTGGACTTGATGGCTGCTCTAGCCAGCTCTGATCCACTTTGTTCTGTTTGTGCTCTGCAGACATGGAAAGGAATATCACTGTTGGGCTCCCATTCCACTTAGCTCCTTCTTTTCTGGTCTCATCTAAGAGAAGAGAGAAAAACTAATGAAAAAAAAAGGATATATAGTTATAGACTGTGAGCCTAATTTTGGCTGAGATGCAGTCAGCACAGGTGGAGCTGGGGGGACAAAGCCGACTTAAGGCACCTTTGCACTTCCTGGTATTCTGAGCCTGGCTGGGGCAGCCAGCTCAGCTCTACTGCAAATGCTCCTGTAACTAATGCTTGAGCTTGTCATGTGCCCCAATGGCTGTGGGCAGCTGGGCCTAGCTGAGGAACAGTGACTCTGGTCCAACCCCCAGTCCATCCACAGAATGCCCTGGCACACCCTTTACACCATGCTCTGTGTTGGTCAGAAAACCTCCTTATTCTGGGAGTAATCTCTCAGGTCTGGAGATCAGCTGCCTTTAAGGCTTTTTTACATCACTGGAGCCACATAAAGAGGCCTTAAAACAATGGAGAATTGAGCCCTTTGTAGGTCACTAGCTTTTTTCGGTGTGTTTGTGGTGGGAGGAGCGGGGATCTTTCTTCTATCTGTAACACTTAGCACAGACTTCCATTTAGCTGGCGGGGATGGGCAGAGGGGGAAAGTAAATGTGGAAGAAGTAAATAACACTTCCCTATTTACTTTCTCCACACCAGTCATTTCTGTTCTTTATGTTAGGTTTAATCACCGTTAAAAACTGGGGGGAGGGGTTAAATTAGAGGAAATTTGACAGATTTGTGAAAATCAAGCTAGTTTTGTGACCTCCCCCCGCCCCCCCGACTATTTCTACAGGTTCTGAAAACTCCACAAAGCTCCACTGTCCCAAGTGCACAAGAACCCCAACATACAAACAGATGGTTCTCAAACTATGTGACACAGGCATACACTTCTTCTGAAAAAAGAAAAGGAGTACTTGTGGCACCTTAGAGACTAACCAATTTATTTGAAGACAGGATTCCTCAGCTATTCTGTGCTCTAACCCTGCCATCCCCTGATGATGTTTGATTTTAGTAATACTACTCAACTGAGGAAGGATTTCTTGAGAGAGTAGATGTTTGTTGGATTAGGCACCTGCGCATTATTGACATAATCCAAAACCCACTAAAATCAATGCAATTATTTCCATTAACTTCAATAGGCTTTGCACTAGGCTCTAAACACTAAACAGTGCATCTCTTCCTTCTGTCTTGTGAGGTTGGAAAGCCTCTAGCGCCAGTGTGATTGGTGATCAGGAGCATAACTATATAAGATCCATGTCTGCATATAATGCATACTTCCTGGGCAAAACTGATCCTTGGTGTCACTCCACAGAAATCAAAGGAGATAAAACAGATAGGAATATGACCTCTTTTGTGTAGTGCCGTGGCATTTCTTCAAAGGGTGTCTTACTGTTTCAGGGACTTTGGCCCCGCTCATTTGCTTTTCAATGTCATGTTTCAGTCACAGAGTATTAATCTGAAGGAGAAACCCCCTCTGTACTGAATTCTTAAATTACCAACAAAACAGATGAATTCTGAAACTAGACATCTGCAGCTAGGTATACGGGTTAGATTTGATTTTCAGCAGAAATTGTTTTGTTTTGTTGTGGGGGGGGGTGCTAAATTCTGGAGAAAGTTATAATATGCTCCCTCCTAATCTGGGATAATATAGTCTAGAATTCTTACAAATCCAGAGAGAAAGTAGGCTACCCTCCAGCACCAGGCTCACACTGTGGAAAGCAGAATGAGATAAATGTATACAAAATATTCTTAAGGCAGTTAAAAAAATTAAAAATGGACCCCCAGACAGGAGTGAGTGAGTTGTAGTATGAATACAAGTAAAAGTAAACATAGAAGCAGCTGCCCTTGTGAATGAATTACAAATCTTTGGTCTTCATGATGCATTTTTTAAAAACACATTAAATTAGCAAGCACATATGCAACTACTCTGCATCTAAAGGGCCCCTGATCTGTCTCTGCCAGTAAAATCTCCATTGACTTTTATGGGAATTACATGTTTGGATCAGCTACAGCAGGGGTAGTGTATTATTTTTTGTCAAGGCCCAGATTTCTTAGTCAAGGTATAGTCAAGGTCCAGACTTCATAGAAAATAATAAAAAAAAAATGATAATAATAAGTAAATAAAAAGATTTTGGGATCCGTTCAAAAGCATCTCGCAGTCCGGATTTGGACCACGTCTGCCTATTGATTACCCCAAGCTATAGGATCCGACTCATAATATAAGCTTGTGTTGCCATAAGATTGGAGAGAAAAAGAGAGCTGCTTTCTTTTTGTAAACAAAACATGGAGGTAGTATAGTGCAGTGTTTGGATACAAGACTAATATATTCTCTATTTTTCTCTTCCTCTGCTTTGCTATGTGACTTTGAACCAGTAGAGGGTTAACTTCCCTACATCTCAATTTTGCCGCCTGTAAAAGGCAGATTACTGTATATATTCTCTCTCTCCCCTGCCTCCTTTGTTAAAAACCTTTGAGATATGTAAAAGAAAGTAATGCCATAGTTACTGAAGATCCCTGGGGTGACAAATGTTGTGTTTATGAGGGTTTCCACTGTCCTAGGAGTTTGGAGAAACGTGTTCACCCAAATGGTGCTGTTTCACTAAGAAGCAGCACAGAGCAAACTACGAGGCAATGTCTCTGGTTGTGAAAACAACAGATGCTTCCAAATTGCTCACTCTGAATTATAGACAACTTGATATGTGCCATGTATTTCCATTAACAGAGAATCATTGTAGAGTGCACGCCTACAGTGATTAACCCATTGCAGGGAATGGGTCATACTCTGCTAGTCCTCTGCGGTTTTCAGAAGATACCGTTCTCTTTTGGCAGGTCATGTTCAACAAAACAAGCTGTCTTTGCTCTTTTTCTTTTTCGCCTGATACCAAACTGTGTTGCATTAAAGGGGACTATATTTAAATATCTATACTGGAAACTTCACATGCCCCTTCCTCTGGGCCAGATTGCTTGTAAGGCACTGACCTATGGTAATATGGAGTTGCATGGCCCCAGTGGGAGCACCAGGAGTGCCCCAGGGGGCACTACTATCCCTTCCCATCATCCTGGCCTCCAAGGGAAATGTTCTTGATGCACCACCCCTTCAGACTTTGCAGCCTATTCCCCTACGGCAGCCAGTGAGCTCCATGACCCTGTGCAGAGAAATGAGGGGGATAGAATTGCATCCCCACCTTGTAACCCCTTGTTGGGATGATTTGTGTCCTCACAGTTAATAGGACAGAGCTGTCCCTGTTATTGCCTGAACACAGTGACTTAAGTAGTGACTCACCCTTTTTGATGGTTCAGTAGAGGGGAATGTTCCTTGCATCCTCACCAGCTTGTATGCACTCATGTTAAGGCCAGACACAAAATAGGCCAGACCTCAACTGAAGTAAGTTACTGTGGTTACACTGACTAAAATCATGCTCTGCTGGTTTATACCAGCTGAGGATCTGGCACACTTTGACCCTCTAAGAGCCAAATTTAAGCCTTGCTCCAAGTTTCCCTGCATTTGGGAGAAGCTGTGGTTTGGAGCCAAACTTTGCAGATCAGGCTAATTTTATGTTTACATAGGGGTGGGGAAAAATGTCAGCACTGGTATGGGTGTGAGTCCACCCCAATCTGCCATGGTTCTAAGTGTCATTTTAGCATGGCTGTTTCAGTGACTAGTTTTATTCTTATAAGCATTATATAATAATGGTAGACTAAAGCAGATAATATAATAAGGAATAAGCTGCTGAGTTCTAGAACGTTTGGGAAGGAAGTGTAGGAGGATCAAAAAGGGATAAATGAATCTCAGAGATCACTGAGTCACAGAAATAAGCATTGTAAACACTGAGATGTAGATGGCTCTCTAGCCAGTATCATTTATTATTTGTATTAGAGTAACTTCTGCTGGCCTCAGTCACGATCAAGATCTCATTGTGTTGGGTACTGTACAGACATAGTCAAGAGACCATCTCTGGCTGAAGAGTGAGCACACTGGTTTCTAAGGAGGCAATCCTCTTCTGGAGGAATTTCCAGAGCACTTTACACTCACACTAGTAATGGGGGATCAGTGGTCTCATAATCTCATTTGATTAACTCAAAAGGAAATTGGCATCCATGAGGGCAGAGAGCGCAGCAACACTACAATGGAAGCAGATCAAACCTGCAGGTGCTGTGGTTGTTGAAGTGTTGCCACACAATAGGTAGTGGATCCAAAAAAAAAAAAAAAAAAGATCGGTGAGGAGGCCAAGTGACAAGATGTCATCAATATAAAGCTAAAGGTTTGCATTTGTATTTTATAACCCTTTTGAAGCTGGCTCAGACACTATGCCCTTGAAGGACCTGAGAGAAGGAGGAGGCTGTAAAGGTGAATTCTACTGTATTATAAACAGCCATTTACTTGCAGTTATCTAACTAAAATGCCTTTTAATACAGAGTAATATGAATGACAATACCACCTGTGCTGGTCAGGCTATAACAGATGTTTTAAATGCTGATTCAAAGGCAGTTAATAACGCAACAGATCTCACATGGACTTGAGTGAATTCTATAAAATAGTGAATGATCCTTTAAAAGATATAATGCTATAGCCTTTACAAGCCTTTTGGTAACAGCACTTTCTAGTCGCAGCTGTCAGACAGCAACTCAAAATGAGGAATGAGAGTTCCAACTCTCCACAACTAGCTGCCCTTCGACTGCTGTTTCTGTGGGAATAGAGGTTAGGTTGGTGAAAACAGGCTCAGTGGGAGGGATGTGCACCTGTCTCAACGTTTGGGATGTTTGGAATACAGTAAATATAGGAATGAGGAGATCACAGAGCGCTCAAAGGGCAACAAGAGACATACAAGCAAAACTGTTCAGTTGGAGGGACTCTCTGCTGAGGGGAAAAAAGCAGCCAACAGTGTAGGAGAGAATGTGACCAATACAGGATTACCACTCTGGTCTTGAACGACTAATTGCAGTCTCTCTTGGTGACATTTTTCAAATCAAACTGAGTCATCAAGAAAAATCAGAATAATCTAGCACGTGTGGAAACTGCCTGTAGACATCTTGTTAAAGATGCCACATAACTCAGCATGCTTTGGGCTCTGGGTCCCTGAATGTGGTTCTTTTATCATCAGCCAATCTGCCAAACTGGCGAGCTTTCTTCGCTGCCCTTCATGAACTGGCGACTCTGACTGAGAAGCCCTTTCCAAGCTGGCAGCAGGCCAGCTTTCTTGATCATCTGCATCCCCCACTTATAGAGAAGTGTGGGAGAGGGGGACAAAAAACTCATGCCTGACAAGTAGTCAATGCTCTTTTCCACAACCAGACTTTCATATGAATTTCTTCAGTATCCAAATTTATTTAATGCTTTGTGTGAACAAATTTTCAGCCCCAAACTATTCACTGAATTTACTGTTTGAGCATTTGCCATTCATATTTCAACTCCATGACTGGGGTCACCCTAGTCGCATGGTATTGGGTTTTTGTTCCCTTGCTGAAACGTCTATAAACAGGAGGCTTGTAGAAGCCTAGTCTGCCAGGAACATGAGCAAACATGCATTCTCATGAGTATTCGCAAAATCTTCTCAGCCGACCAATATTCTTTCAGCTATGGCTGAAAAAAAAAATCCTGACATTTGACCGTTCTGAATGTGAGGCTTAATTTTACTTAGAAATCCTGTCAGCCATCCCGGGCACGATGCAGGCTCCCACTGTCAGCTTCACCCTTGGGTGCCTGACAGCAGGAGATGTACCACACCTGGGGCTCCCATTGTCTGATGCCTGGGGTGTGGGGCGACAGGGAGGCAGGGGGGCTCCTGCTGTCAGCTGCCTAGGGCTCAGGTGACACGGGTGGTGGTAGGCTCCCACTGTTAAGCCCCAAGCGGGGTGGTGGGGGCTCCCATTGTCAAGGCCCAGGCATGGGGCACCAGGGCCAGGCTCCCGCTGTCAGCCCCAGGCAGCTGCTCCCCTGCCAGCCTGGGAAGTGGGAGAAGGGACCCCACTTCAGTCCCCCCTTAGGAGAAGAAATGAGACTGGGGGCTGCAGGGTGGCTGAAATGAGGAGGGTGGGGGCTGATGGGCTAAGGGGGATGAACTGATGGGGTGGTGATGATGGGGACTGGGGGACTGAACTGAGGGGGAGCTGAACTGAAGGGAGGGGTTGGGTGAAGACAGAACTAATGGGGGGATGAGGGGCAGGATTAATTGCTAGGCAGAAGAGTCCCTGCAGCAGGGGCCAAAATCACCTTATCCAGTGCGTGTGGGAGAGCAGGCAGCACTAATTGTCACATGCACGCACCCTGGGGCTGGGCAGGGGGAGTTCTGAAATCAAGAGACTGACCTAAAAAATACACTATCCGGTTTCTTAATGTCATTATTTTGGGGGCAATCCCATGCTTTTTGATCTCTCGACGTTGGCAATGCTGGCAGCCCCACTAAAATTGTTGCATTGCCTCATCTACAAGGGAACCTCAAATCAGCATAATAAGGTACACTGCTTTCCCACTTATATCCAACAGCCAGGCAGTGAAATTTACATCACTGTTGAATTTGCTCAAGCTGCATTTTAAAATGATTTACTCTCACTCCCATACATCTTGGGAGTTTCTTAGCTGGGCCCAATAACCACTGGGTACTGCAGAGAGGCCATAGTTTTTAGCTCCCTGATTCTGGGAATGGTTCCATAACAGTGCCAGCCCAGATGTACTTTCAAACAATCTTAGGGCATGCTGGCTGGCTGGCTGCTGTGTCCCCCCTGGGACCATCTCCCAAATGAGAATAGCCAGAGAACAGTAGTTCTATGGCCACACACCTCTCCCACATCTGCGTCCCCACTTGTGCCACAGGTATGAGATGGAGGGAGTAGGAGTTGGCTACACTGTCTTCAATGCCCTCTGGGGACTCCCCTTTGGAAAGACCCAGTTGCTTCCCAGACCCTTTTTACTGCTAGAGTAGTGCAAAGGACCTGGATTGCAGCAGAGAATCTTATGTTGGAGTACCCAGCTCTTCTTTCTTTCTTCTTGCTCTTCCTTCTGCTTATTTTCCTTTGTAACCAGTGTCTAATTTAATTCTACTGTTATTTTAGTGAATACTATAGCTTTCTTTATTGTGTATACCTTCCCAGGTTTTATGATTGCATTTACGGTATTCCATGTACGTTTTCTTCAAAATATTTGGTATAGATTTTTTAAAAGAAGCCATTACATGTTATGGTAGCTGGTATCACAAAATGTACACTCTATGACAGGTTTCAGACAGTATACCTTAGATACTTGCAAATTAACATTGACCCTCAATAGGGCTTAATCCAAAAATCAAGGGAAAAATTTCAGTGGGCTTTGGATCCGGACCAAAACGCAAAGCTAATTGTCAATAAGAAATACTTCTCTTTTCTAGAAACCATTATTCAGTTACTAGAATGTTATTTTACCTTATTTTTAGTGTCCAGCAATCATGTCTGTGATCATCCTACCAAATGCTACCAACAACATACATACTGTTACTCTATTTTTTCACTGTTTAATTCAGGCATGTATCTGTTTTAGCCATACGTGCCGAGGTGGGAAAGTAAAACATTCTTATTTTACATTTTGAGGTCCCACCCAAAATCAGGCCCTCATTGTGCTAGGCACTGTACAAACCCCTAATAAGAGACAGCCCCAAAGAGCTTCCAGTCTTAGATGAGAGCTAGGAGGAGAAAGAGAGTGGTGAAATGACTTGCCCAAGATCACATAGCAAGTCAGTTTTTATACACACAACTTGAGACATGGATAGACTGATTCTCTGAGGTGGTGAACACCTGCAGCTCCCCTTGACTACAATTTGAGTTGTGGGTGCTCAGAATCTTTGAAAATTGGGTCCTAGCTATCTTTTGTTGGGCATCCAAAATAAGTGAGTCACGCAATTGGTCAGTGGCAGAACAAGGAACTGAACCCAGGTCTCTTGCTTCCCCATGGAAACAGCTGCAAATATGCAAGTTGTCAGTAGTATTCAAGATATTTACTTGTCAGAAGCCAGAAATATCAAAGTAAAAACAAGATCCCACTTGATTCTTAAATGTGATACAGTGTTACATATCACAGTAGAATAACTGCACATGAAACACTTAGACGATGATTTCTAATACACTCAGCCATCTTCCACTAAGAACACCACTCCTACTGCTACACATTGTGGCCACTTCCTAGCGTTCTGCAGTAAACCACTAAAATCTAAATGGAACACTTTGCAGCACATCTGTTTGCATTTAGTCAGAATTTTGCCTGTCCTTGCTAATAATTCTTTTTGCATAGGCTAAAGCAATAACTGGGTGTTCCTTCTCTCTTCCTTCCCATTGTGCCATTCAACACAATCCAAAGCTGCTAAAGCCACAAAAATGTTGGAATGATTATTGGCCAATGTCAAACTTACTTTAGAGTGAAGTCCCTTTACATTTGATAGACGTATTATTTACCTTTCTTATCTAAGCTTACTAGAGTTAAACAAATCAGGACTTCCTGCCAAGAGACTGCTAACATGTGATTGAATAAGTAGTGTCATTAAAAAAGCACATAGGCTTAAACTCTGTTTCTAATGACGAACTTCAAATGTCAAATATTATGGCATTTTTAATTTTATTTCCAGGTTTTCTGTTAAGCTACAGGAATGTAACATCATTCCAATGAAGCAGAACAAAAAAAAAAAATAACAAACCTTTAAAAAATCTCTTTATCTCTAGATATTTCTAGCATACCTGTCACCATCGAGAAAATGGATGATCCTCAACTATATTGATGTTTCCATTTTCAGTGTCCATCTCCTTTTGCTCTCTAAACATATTTAAAGAACGTTTTTAAACGGTATAAAAAATGCTGTAAATCACAGCCAGGTGCCTACTTAATAGAAAAAGACTGTATGTTATTATTAATCATTTCAATTTTCAGTGACATTCTGCATAATGAGAAATCAGTCAGTCTGCCTTATAAATGGGACAAATCATGTTACCCGAAATTGGGCCAGCTAGTAAGCTTAGGGAGGACTAATGACCCACCAGAGTTTGGCAGAAAGCAGCACGTTTATTATTCAGATAGCTAAGCTCAAAAGAAGTGGGGAGGGGAGAGGTCACACTCACACTCGCATACTCACGCTCCCAGGACAGGCACAGGACTGGAGATGTCAGGATCCTTCAAGGTAAGTGTTCCACAGCGCAGCGATGGATGCTGTGATGAAGGTAAGTCTTCCTGAGGCATGATGGAATGCAACGCAGCGGACCACTGGCCAGGCGGTCCAGGCGAAGGGCCTCCACAGGAGGTACAAGCTTGTGAGTTCGCTCCTGAGCACATGGCCCCTTCTCCTTTTAAGGACCTGCTCCTCATGGCCTGCGACTAGAGATGACTTGGCTGTGTCTGGTTGGTCACACTCCACCTTGGGCAGTGTCTAAGCAGTGTCCATGCATTGAGTGTGTGATCACTGCCTAATTAGAGTCCCAGACACCTTGTCTACCTGGGAGCTCTTCTGATCTTCCAGCTGTTCAACCAGCCCATTCATCCCACAAGCATTCCGGGAGGGAGCGGGAGGGGGAAAGCCACTTCCCAGGTTTTCAAAGAGGGAGAGGAGACAAATGGGGGGGAAAGTGTAACAGACCTTTTGAGCATGCAGGTTATACATGGCATAGTCATACAAAGCATACAGATAACTGCTGCTCCTACAACATCATCAACCATGAAAACAAAGCTGAGGAAGCTCTGAGGCTAATGCACAATCTGTATGTGGCACCTACTAAGATGCTTCTGCTTAGTGCTGATTCTGGTCGGGGAGGGGGAACTCCAAAAGTGTTAGTAAGAGTTTGCAGAGGCACCATACTGCAGGTGATCAACTGCTCAGGCACTGGCATATTAAAAGAACTCCTTCCTGGCTTACACTTGATGCTTTCACTGATTAAGTTAGGTTGGTGCTTGCCTGAAGACATCATCACACAGGAGAGTTCCCAGACAAATCGCAGTCAAAACATGGGCTGAGGTAAAAAAAAAAAAAAAAAAAAAAAAAAAAGAATAACGCTGCTAATTAGAAACTGACCACAGCATCCACTCCCAATCGTTATCTATAGATCTACCCTACCTCATTCCTCCTCCTTCTTTTAGGATGAATTCCTTGTAGACTAAAACTCTCTAGATAACAGCTGCTGGATTTTGTGCTGGTTTTTATGCCACATATCAGTGTATTAACAGTACGATTTCCTACAGTGTGTAGTCCAAATCGCTCCCCCTCCCTCCCTCCCACTAAACCTAAGAAGAGGCTATTCCAGATGTAAGGATCCCTGGCTTTTGGAACCACAGCAAGAGTAGAATGAATGCTGTCTCCTAAGCAGACCAGTTTGACATACCTACTCCATCCCCAAACCTCTATCTCTGTGGTAGGTAGCTGTGGAGCTGCTGGGAAGTGGAAAGCTCATTCAAATAAGCTCCCTGGTTGCTGCTCCTGATCTGTGTGGTGGTACAAGGACCTCCTGGCTACCCCATCATTTATGAGCGACTTGTCCATTTTCCCCTCTCTGTGTTCTGCGGCAAACCACCATGGGTGTGCCCTCCATCTCACACAAGTGCTGCGACGGTTTCTTGCTACTTTGGTACCTGGCACAGCAGAAAAGTATTCTTGCTGTTGCATTAGGCCCTTATGAGTCTGTTTAAGCAGTCCAAGGATTTAGCCTTGCTATTCACACTGCCATGTGAGAGGTGGTTTGTAAGGCTGGTAATATGGAAGGAAAATTAGCATCCTCACAAGATTTTTTTAAACAACGGAGAAATCACATAATAGGCATCTTCTGCTTGAAAGGACTCCAAGGCAACTTAGAACCTGGAAACTGACCAAAAGAGTGGTGCTTGAGAGAAGGTGGTTTGTGACTCATTGGCAGAGTCTAGAGTTCGGAAACCTCACAAGAAGACTGTGTATGAGGCCTTGACCCAAACATGAGACTCACTAAACTAAGAAAGCAGAGTGAGGGGAAAATAAGAGTCCCTGCATAGCCTTCTCCAGGCTGATGGTCTTTTTTGTCAGGAACAAAACATGCCTAGGTAAGAGATAGCTGTGACATTGCACTCCATATGTTTTATAAGAATATGCTTATGAATGTGAATATAATGTAACTGGAATATGCTTTATGCAAAAGGTTTCTTGTAAGGTATCATAACAAAGATTATAACCTATTGAATATATTCCTCCTATTTGCATGTATGTATCATTCTTGTATCTAAAGCTAGAAATATGAAGTATAACTGAGGTCCTGTTGTAATTGTGCAAAGTGTGGGCCATTAATGGTGGCTTAGAATGTTGATGGCTCCCATTGGCTAGGACAATTGGTTGTGAATGGGTTTGTTTACCTATTAGCATTCCTGTCTATGTGTGGGCCAGCCTGTAGATAATAAAGAATGTGGTCTTATAGTGACATGTGACCATGTCACATGATACTGGAATCCATCTTAAATCTGGTACTTCTCCATTTAGAAGGAGGGATGGGGATCCAAAGAGACAAAAGATTCCCGCCTTGTGCCAAAGCTATAAAAGGGGGTGGAACAGAACAAAGGGGGCTTCCAGTCATGAGAACATCCCTACTTTCCACCTAAGATGTCTGCTGGAACTACCAAGGACTAACAAGGACTGTACCAGGGGAAAGGATTAGGCCCAAACTAGGAAGGAGTCTAAAGTCTCTGAAAGAAGCTTATTGGGACATCTCTGAGGATGAGATTTTACCTATAATCAGTTTCTTAATGTATTAGGCTTAGACTTGCGTGTTTTTGCTTTATTTTGCTTGGTGACTTACTGTGTTCTGTCTGTTACTTGAAACCACTTAAATCCTACTTTTCATACTTAATAAAATCACTTTATTAATGAACCCAGAGTAAGTGATTAATACCTGGGGGAGCAAACAGCTGTGCATATCTCTTGATCAGTGTTATAGAGGGCAGACACTTTATGAGTTTACCCTTTATAAGCTTTATACACAGTAAAATGGATTTATTTGGGGTTGGATCCCATTGGGAGCTGGGTGTCTGGGTGCTGGAGGCAAGTAACCTGTTGAGCTGTTTTCACTTAAAGCCCGCAGCTTTGGGGGCACGGTCCAGACCATGGGTCTGTGTTGCTGGCTCAGCAAGGCAGGGTTCTGGAATCCCAAGCTGGAAGGGAAAATGGGCTCTGAGGTAACTTCAGCACGTCAGGTGACAGTCCCAAGGGGGTCTCTGTGACTGAACCCATCACGGTAGGTAGCAAAGCTTCTTGCAGTCCTAGACATAAAGAAGGGCAAGCTGTGTGTGTGTGTGTGTGTGTGTGTGTGTGTGGTGGGCGGAGCAGGTGTTAAAGACATCCTTGTCCTGTCTGCTGCATGTCACAGTATCAGCCTCTGTACCAATCTATGTGGATCTGGCAAAGAAAGGCACTTTGGTAACAGACTGGGGGTGATATGAAAGTGGGTCAGAGATGAATCCACAGGTCTGTATTTACATGAATAAGATGGTCCCAGTACCCCATGCTACTTCCACAGAACAGTACTCTATTCAGAGGAGTTCCTGGGTTGAGGAGAAACATAAGAACGGCCATATTGGGTCAGACCAAAGATCCACCTAGCCCATTATCCTGTCTTTTGACAGTGGCCAATGCCAGATGCCCCAGAGGGAATGAACAGAACAGGTAATCATCAAGTGATCCATCCCCCGTCACCTATTCCCAGCTTCTGGCAAACAGAGCTAGGGACACCATCCTTGCCCACCCTAGCTAATAGCCACTGATGGACCTATACTATCCTATCTAACAGAATGAATTTTATCTTCCTGCATCAGCCCACATTCAGGCAGAATACTCAAGCTTCACATCGGTAGAGTAAATTTTATCAATGAAGACCCTCATCAGTTAACATGCCTTAAGAACATCCTTAGTACATCTGTACTTTTGGTCAGTGGTGAACATACCCTCCTAGGTAATTGTATTATAAAGTAATTTGGAAGACTCTAGTGTAGGCCACTTACAAGAATGATTACTCAGAGCTACCAATCTTTTTCTGACTTGCAGCATATCAGAAACCAGCAGCTCGGTCCTGCGCTACTCCCCAGTGATTTATTTCAGTATGTGCCAATGATGGAAAACACGGCCTGCCTGTAACCCAGCCAGTAGGGCTAGTTTCCATGAACATAATCTGTCAAATGTAGAAATGAAAAAGGAACAATATAAAATAACCCTTATGCTGTGGGACTTTACATGCCAGAGCGTGAATGACTTTCAGATATATGTTTCTATTGGCAATTTTGTTTAACTGTCATTATTTTAAAATACTCCATGAGACTTTCCAAGTTTAAAAGTTCACAACTTTATTCAGGGGGAAAAAAAGAGAATGAAAAAGAAAATTTGAGGTTAGAAATAAGAGACAGGATAAATTAATAGCATCCCAGCATGCTATCTATTGGCGTTTTCTACTTAAAATAATTGGGATTACATTCAGAGCAAATAATACCAAATTAATACTCGAAATACATATTTGAGGAAGACAGGCTTTTTACAAAGATTCAACAGATATTGTGACTACATCAGGAGATGGGAAATTGGCTTACATATGTTGTGAATTCATAGAAAACAATAACCAGAAATTATCCTTATGAACATTCAATGTATTTTCAACTTTGGATCACGCAAAAATAATTAAACAAAATTTTCGCAGCCATGAAGCCAATGGGAGATGAGAGTGTTCAGCCCCTCTGAAAATCAGGCCATTTATTAAAGTATCAAAATATGGGGGTTAGTTCCTCACTTTAAGCACCCAAATCTGAAAATATTGGCCTCGGTGACTTTATTAGGAGTTCCACACTGGAACTATATAATCCAAGCCTGAGAAGTGCTGAGTGCGTAAGCAGGCACTAAAAAATACTCTCAACTGCCTGAAGGCAATGGATGCGGAAGTTAGCAGCAGGCTTAGTCATTCATTCATAGACTGTTTTACTGTCACATTGTACGATAACTTTCCCCAGAGTGAGAGTACCAGCAGAACATTTGAATCTGTTTCTCAGCCTTTCCCTTACAGACTCTCAATGGCGTCACTTGAAAAACTTTCTTTGGTTCAGGTATGTGTGGCCTCAGCCTGTGACAATGTAGTGCTGGTCCCGGTGCAGCTCAGTTTCTTTTCAACTGCTCTCGGATGAGTTTCCCACTATTCTGTATTGCAGAAGGACATCAATGGGTCTATTTACCTAGAAAAGCGTTCATATCCTGCTCATCGCCATAGTTTCTGAGACCGTGATTGTAACAGTCACTGAGTCGTGGGAAATAAGTATGCATTATATATAGTGTAGTATTTTTATACTGTAATGCATACTATAAAAAACAAAATAAAGCATCCAAAACTATAATAAAAATGTAAATACCCTTTGAGAGAAATTAATTTATAGTACTTAGGGCAGTGGTCCCTAGGGGGGTGCAGAGGAACGTTCAGGGGGGCATGTGGCGGGGCTCGGGCCTGCAGGCCCAGCCCCAGCTCCTCTCCACCCCGTGCTCCAGCTTGAGCCCCAGCTGCAGCCCCACTCCACCCCAGCCCAGCCCCACCATAGCTCCACTCTGCCCCCAGTCCAGCTTTGGCCCCAGCTGCTTTACTTCTACTACTAAAACATTGGGGTGAAAGATAAATACAAGGTATGTTGTTGTTTGATGGGAAGTCTGATGTGAGTTTTCAGAAAATACCTTTTAAAGTCAATTTATTCAAGATGTTGTTTTATTCAAGGCTTTGTTTGAAACTCCCCTGCTGATATGACATTAGCT
The DNA here is from genome assembly GCF_965152235.1 of Eretmochelys imbricata. Taxonomy (NCBI): domain Eukaryota; kingdom Metazoa; phylum Chordata; order Testudines; family Cheloniidae; genus Eretmochelys; species Eretmochelys imbricata. The sequence goes on from NC_135574.1 coordinate 97,026,481, forward strand.
TTTCTGACACATGTAAGAGGACTGATATTAATGCATGAGTATTTGAAGAAGCTATATTGGTTTGTTTTTAAAAACAAGCCTTTAATGCTATTCTGACAGTTCATGGAAAACACTTCTTAAAATGTAATGAGAAACCATTCTGATCCTTTATCTTATATGTTCTTTATTTTTCTTCCCTGCAGAGGCAAAACTTACCCCTTCTGCAGGTATAGGCTCTCCTCTGCCCCCACATGTGGCTGGTGCCTTATCACTATAGGTAGAAAATAAGAAGGCCCATAGAGAAGAAGGATAGTCTAGTGGTTAGGACACTAGCCTCAGTCTTTGGAGTCCTAGCTTCAATTCCCTGCTCTGCCACAGCGTGACTAGCGTGACTAGAACAAGTCGCTCAGCTTCTCTGTTCCTGAGTTCCCCATCTGTATCATGTGAATAATAACACTTCCCTCCTCAATGAGGTGTTATGAGGAAAAGTACATTAAAGATTGTGAGGTGCCAAGATACTATGGTGATAGAGATCATATAAAGACATGAGATAGGTAGCAGGTCAACTGCTCTTCAGAAAAAAACATGCAGTTTGAATGGAAAGATAGTCTTTGGTGGTTAGGGCATTACCTTGCTGTGCTCATTCCCACCTGATGTCATCATAAATAATCTCCGCAGCCACCAGTTGTGATGTTATGAAGAGATGATCATCAGAACGATTCTTCCCTACATGAGAATAAACTGCATCAGAGAGAAGTTTTCTACTCATTCTTCTTTGGAAGGGCTCAGGGTTGATAGCACAGGTTTGTGCTTCACAGAAGGAACACAGCGGATTCTTAATGGATCTCAACTTCAGAGATCTCTCTATCTAGATAGACTTATGTCATAACCATACAGCTAAGGGTAGCCTAGAATTCCTTCTTACCTGTAAGGGGTTAAGAAGCTCAAATAACCTGGTTGGCACCTGACCAAAAGGACCAATGGGGAAAGAAGATAGTCTCAAATCTTGGGGGGGAAGGCTTTGTTTTGTGTGTTCTCTTGGGAAGCAGAGCAGCATCAGGTCAGAAAACTCCTTCTCCTATAAACCATCCTAAAAATCTCTCATATTACAAAAATTATAAGTAAGTCAGGCAAGGCATGTTAGATTATCTTTTGTACTGCTTGTGAATTTTTCCTTTGTTGGAGGGAGGTTTATTCCTGTTTTTTGTAACTTTGAAACTAAGCCTAGAGGAAGTTCTGCTGTGTTTTTTTGAATCTTTTGTTACCCTGTGAAGTTATTTTCCATCCTGATTTTACAGAGATGATTGTTACCTTTTTTTTTTAAATAGAATCCTTCTTTGAAAGAACCTGACTGATTTCTCTATTGTCCTAAGACCCAGGGGTTTGGGTCTGTGATCACTTTGTAACTAATTGGTTAGGATATTATTCTCAAGCCTCCCGAGGAAAGGGGGTGTAAGGGCTTGGGGGGATATTTTGGGGGAATAGGAACTCCAAGTGGCCCTTTCCCTGATTCTTTGTTAAATCACTTGGTGGTGGCAGCGTACCTTCCAAGGGCAAAGAATTTGTGCCTTGGGGAAGTTTTAACCTAAGCTGGTAGAAATAAGCTTAGGGGATCTTTCATGCGGGTCCCCACATCTGTATCCTAGAGTTCAGAGTGGGGAGGGAACCCTGACAACATATGTGTAGTGCTGGGGAGGAACCAGTGGTCATGGTACATGTAGGTGCCAATGATGTAGGGAATGGTAGGAGAGACATCCTGAAGGCCAAATTAAGGCTGCTAGGAAAGAGACTGAAATCCAGGACCTCTAAGGTGGCATTCTCAAAAATGCTTCCAGTTCCATGCGCAGGGCCAGGTAGACAAGCAGAGCTTCAGAGTCTCAATGCATGGATGAGACGATGGTGTAGAGAGGAGGGGTTTAGATTTATTAGGAACTGGGGAAACGTTTGGGATAGGGGGAGCCAATACAGGAGGGATGGGCTCCACCTAAACCAAAGTGGGGGTTGTTCCAGAAGTACAGCAATGTAACTGAGAGCCGAATTTAAATTCACCACACCCCTGAGCAACATAACTATTCCAAACACCCAGTGTAGATGCAGCTTCGTTGACAGACGAATGCTTATATTAACATAGCTAATGTCATTTGGGGAGATGGTGTTCTTACGCCAATGGAAAAACCCCTTCCGTTGGTGGGGGCTGTGTCTACACTACAGGTGATGCCAGCATAACTACAGCAATGTAGCTGTGCTGGTATAGTCTCCCTAGTGTAGACAAGCCCTTAGTTTCTATCTTGGTTGGCATGTATCTCCTTAGTGAGCTAATGAATTTGTCTACTATTATCTTCATTCTGGTGGCCTTTCCAAGTGTCTGTGACAGTAGAAAGAAAAGGAGGACTTGTGGCACCTTAGAGACTAACCAATTTATTTGAGCATAAGCTTTCATGAGCTACAGCTCAGTTCATCGGATGCATAAAAGTGGAAAATGCAGTGAGGATGTTTTTATACACACAGACCATAAAAAAATGAGTGTTTATCACTTCAAAAGGTTTTCTCTCCCCCCACCCCAGTCTCCTGCTGGTAATAGCTTATCTAAAGTGATCACTCTCCTTACAATGTGTATGATAATCAAGGTGGGCCATTTCCAGCACAAATCCAGGGTTTAACAAGAACGTCTAAGGAACGGGGGGGGGGGGGGTTTAAGGAAAAAACAAGGGGAAATAGGTTACCTTGCTACTCTGAAACCTGTGACAGTAGAGTTGTGTAATACAATGCATTCCAACTTCTGCTGTTGGTGGTGATGACGCCTTGAAAAACTTCCTGGGCATCAGGAGCTTTAAATTACCTTTTTCAAATGAAAACATTACATGTATATCTGTATGTTAAACAAGTGAGGAGCCAATACAATGTGGAGATCAATGTAGCTAAGTTGGAAAACTACTGGTGTAACTGAGGACAGAATTTGGCCCTAAGGCTGTGATCCTGCAACTGGATCCATGAAGGCTTGGTGGTCCACCTGCATGGGGCCATTTGCCAAATCAGCACTACAGTTATAAGGAGAGTGAGTGGAAAGAACGTAGGGCAGATTTTAGGCTCGACACTAAAGTCACAGCTAATGTGTGAAGTGATCATTCTCATAACTAGGGTAGCCAGTGTTGGCTGGACATATTCCTGGAGGTGTCCTCACATGACGTAACCTTTAATTAAAAAGTCATCTTTAATTCCAGGAGACTCCCGGACAATCCTGGAGGGTTGGCAACTCTACTCATAACTAATATTTAACAAATGTTAAACACTAGCTGAGACATCAGTATCTTGAGAAACTATTTCTACAATATGAAGAAACCCAGCATCATTACATAGGATACAGGGTCAATAAGATACATGTTAGCCTGGGCTTTTAATTTCACCTGGATTTCTCTTCTTACATTGTACTGAGTGTCTGTTGAGACTGGCCAGATGTAAAATTTTTACTACATTTTATGACTGTTTGTCCAATGGGCCTAATTAATGGATTACATGCCATTTACATTAAAATGCTTACAAAGAATAGGTAGCTGTCATGGAGGTGTTGTCAAAATGCCCCTCGACAACCACCACCACCACAACAATAACAACCGGGAGAGCAGAGTTACAGAAATTTGTTGGTCTTCACATTAGATACCCCGGTTCATGGTATTCTTTATATGCTAATCAGTATTTCATGCTCCCCACCTCTGGACAATAAAAATTGTGCTTCATGGTCCATGTCACTGGAACATTATGGGAAATAGCTGTGATATTTTGCAGGGGATCGTCTCACTAATCTCTCTGCTATCTAGCCCAGGAAGAGAAAGGCTACCAACATAGTCACCGCCCTTTGTATTCTGCAATTCTACAGCTGTGGAATTTGCAACAGAATGCATACATCACTACAGAATAGTGCTCCAAAATCTAAGCTGCTGTTTAGAAAATTGGTCTTTTCCTTATGGATAGGAGGAAAGCCTGAAAAGCACAAATTGTAAGTGAGCCCAGTTCATTGCTGTGTTTTGACTCTGCAAATGTCCTTCAACAAAAGCACTGCAGGATATGAACAATTCTGCTTATATCAGTGAATTGTTGAGTCTGGAACCCAATTATGTCATTTAAATGTCAGTATTAACTAGTTGAAGGCTGATCATCTTAGCAGAAACACCCAGCTACTGCCCTAGAGACTAAGCTGCTGTAAATTGGCCCCAATGGCTCTATGGTGATTTACACAAGCTGAGAATCCAGCCACATGTGTGTGTTCAATGTTCCCAAACTGCCTGTCATACTTCACCAAGTGCATCCCAGCTGTACCTTATCAAGAAGCCAAATCTTCTAACCTCCCCCTGACGGTGCCGTTATGCGTCATCGTCAGCATAATTGTCATTTTTAGGGGCAAGGCAAAAAAAACCCTGAAATGGATATTAAAACAAATATTTCAAGGAATTCTGCACTGATTGCATTGCTTCTTGTCATATTTAATTCAATGTGCATGCTTAGTTTGCCTGAGATTGCTTCTGAATTGTCACTCTGCACCAGGGGAGTGTCACAGAAAACAGACTATAGATGCAGATTGCTGAAGTAGATAGGGCCCTGAGTACAGTACGCCCTGGGCGCCTGGGACCCCTGCAACGAGCATGTGCTGCGGACCTGTGGGATTGGTCAATGCTATGCACAGCTCATGTGGCGCCTCATGGGCTCGGACACCATCCGATGGTCCAGGGACATCTAGATCGAACATGTCATCGGCCACTGACACTACCAGGAGGCGTGAGCCGGAATGTCATCGTACATCGACTATGACAAAGCGACCAAGAGACTTTGTCCATTGGACCATATGAACTGGACCCATAAACTCAATGAACATTAAATCTCACCAAATAAGGGTCAATCCATCCTCATCATCGTATCCACTCATTATACTCCACACCTGAACATAGCCATTATATGAACAACATACTCTCATATCTCAATGTCTGTGCTTTGACCTGTTAACCTTTGACCCCCAATTGGGGCTATTGCAGATTATGTATTCCTTACGCCAGCCAATCTTAAACCGAACTTCGCACTCCTTGATAATCTGTTCGTTATTCCCTGATAACAAGAAACTTCTACACTTAAACTCTGTACCATTCACTCTTTTTTAAACATCATCTTTATAAAATTTTACAATCTGAGTGCCCTATACAGGGCAATATTGGAGGTCAGACATTAACCGTGGCTATGTGGAATCCCCTTGACGCTTGTAACGCAATTTTTTTAAAAACAGGACTTTTTATGTTCTCGTTGGGCCCGATCCAACCCCCAGTGAAGACATTGGAGAAAGCCCCATTGGCTTCAGTGAGGTTTGGACCAGGTCCCTTTTCTCCACCTGCATATGTCTCCCACTCCCACTCCAGAGAAGTAAGTGGAGTAATCAGAGCAATGTAGGAAATCAGTACAGTTTTACTTGATAAACATAATGTGACCCTACTCGGGAAATATTAGACTCTAAGAAATATGAAAGATTGACACAAGATGCAAAATCAAGATCAGAATTCTGAACCCCATATCCCTGCAAAGTTAAGGGGTTTTATATCTGGGGTTTTCTATCAACCATCAAATTCAGAGTTTAACTCCAGCTTTAGATTCTGAAGCTTCTCTGTTTAGGTGGGGCTCAGATACGATGTTTTGGTGCACCGTCATCTCTAAAACATTGTAATAACTTAATATAATACACAATAAGTCGGTGAAACAAGTAAAACACTTTGCCTGATCCTTCAGCCACCTCTTTACAGGTGGACCTATGCCTGCACAGAGCCCCATTGACTGCAACTCCATGCGGAATTGGTTGCAGGATTGGAGCTTTTTGTGTCCCAACCCATTATCATTAAGCATCTCTCTAAGGTTGGTCTAAAACTGTTTAGCTTTTTAAAAGGGGGTAAAAGTTCTAGCTGGAAGCCACATTCCTTCCCTGCACAAATTGTGCCTGGTTATAGTCACTACTCAGAAAGATCAAAGAGAACAACAGGTATGATGGTGTGTAGACAGGTGCTTCAGAGACCCTATTGATATTCTAGCTCTTTCAGCCTCCCTGCTTGTCTTGTCACCCTGTGGGCATCACAACAGCAAAAGGAGGAGAATTTTAAGACATACCCTGTGTTAGTGGTACCTAATTGAACTTGTAATTATATGTAAAATACTAATAAATAAATGTAGCCTTTTTTTTATTTCTTGGGTGAGCGGATTGAGCAGTATGACAGTTTCATTGTAAGGCAATGACAAATTGACACGGGGAATCAAATGTTAAACACTGTGGGTATGTCTACACTACACAGTTAGCCTGGGTGATCAGCACCTAGGTTAGCCTAACCTGGCTGTGACAATCCCAACAGAAAAGCCCTACCTGTGCTACTGTGTCCTCACTGATTCTCCACTCAGCCGCGTGTGTCTGGGGGCATATCCAATGGGTCGAGATGCTTTAGGATTCTTTCCCAGTCAGTTGTGTCCATTGGAGGAGAGCTTTCTGTCTTTCAGCGGGGTGGGGAGAGAATTGTGGGAAGGTCATTGGAAGACTTTCAGCATTTGAGTGATTTTGCCTGTGTCCTCACTGAATTCAAGCTCTAACCCACACCCTCAGCCAAGTTAGCTAGCCCAGGCTTAGGGCACATCCATACCTAAGTCAGAGGTTTTTCTGTGTGTAGATGGTTGGCGGGAGGCTGGCTAAAACCAGAGTAAGAGCCCAGGTTAACTGTACACTATAGACATAACCTGTGTGGCTCCATCCGAGCCTGGTCCTACTTCTAACAGGTACCTGAGGGGGTCTGACTCTCTTTTTTACACATTGGCAACACTTGTGTAGCTTGTTATACCGATAAACCCTTATTGACTTGAGACTGAATTGACCTTAGGGAATAGGCACTGGGCTTGGATTCAGGCAAACTGAATTCTACTCTTGGCTCTGCCTCAATTTTTTTGGTTACATTTGGCCAAGTGACTTTACTTCTGCATGCCTCATTTTCCCTACCTGTGAGATGGCCCCAGTCACAGACCAAGACTCCAGTGAGCTAGGTCCTATACAAACATAGAAAAAAAGGATGGCCCTGCCCCACAGAGTTTACAATCTAAGATTAAGATGGGAGACAACAGGTGGATACAACAGACAAGTGGGAGAATACAAGGATACAAAGAGGCAAAAAATGCTTCCTTACCTCCCAGTCTGTTGAAGGATGTGAGATACTCACATACCATGCTGGGGAGCACCGCAGAAGTGCCTATAAAAACATGAAGATTACTCACCAGTAGCCCAGAGTTCTTCAAGATGGTCTCTGCACATTCACCACCAGCACATCCCAAGAATAAGAAAAGAAATGAAAACCGCAGCATAATTATTGACACCTTTGGGGATAAGGCTCAACAGAAGTCAGTGGTGACTGGTGGGCCTTACAGAATAGTGCTGATGAGGCGTGAGGGTTTGCCTGTACTTAACAATTTTGTGTCTACAAAGAAATTAAATCTGTTTCTTTAGTACTAATGTAAGCTATATATTTGGGGCGTATGTTCTACTGTACACATTTCGTACATGTTTTGTGCATAAATGTAAACCCACACTGGCTCATGTCTGAGTCATGGAATTCCATTATATAAATTATATGCTATGGCTATAGCATTTGCTATATTTTGTTTGTTTGTTTCATGTGGATGAACATTGGACTTGAGTTCCCACTGATATCACTCTGCCATCATTCACCAGCAATACATTTCTGAAGATACAAAAATCCAGCTGTGTAGAAAAAAAGTCCAGGAAGGAGTTAAATTTGGTAACATCAGTTTGCAGTTTTTGTATATAGCTTGCCAGAAGTTACAACACTGAATTCTCTGGAAAGTGAAAAACAAAACCAAAAAAAAAAAAAAAGGAAGAAAGAAAGAAATAATCCAGCAGTGTTTTTTCTCATACTGTGCACAGCATGATGTCAGTCTGGCTAAGGGGTTTGAAAATAAACAATAATATACATTTTAAAAAACAGAAAAATATCATTTGCAAAGGAAACAAAGTAACTGGTGAAATGTTCTCTGCATCCTATTATCTCCATGGTTGAGGGAGTAGGCTGGTGGTGGTAGGTCTCGGCTGTGGGGGTGGACACTTTCTATGGGACTTCAGTAGATAAATTTATTCTGACCACCATTCCCACTGGCTCCCAACCTCCCTGCCTCTCTGGCCATGGAGCCAGACTCCCAAGTAGCATTCATAATAGAGCTTCCATGAGGGTGGGTAATAGGGGTATGATGCCACAGAGCAGTACTGCCTCTGTCCATGACTTGGCCAGAAGCAGTGCCGCTTGGATTTTATTCCCTCGGCTCTCCGCTGTCAGAAAGCATGATATTTCATTAATATAGTTAGATTTATAAAACATCCCCTGGCATAAAGGGCAGGGCACTTCTGAACATTTTATTAAACTCACATAATCACATACATATGGCCCACAGTTGGTCAGAACATTTTTCCAAAATGAAATTTTGGTGAAAAACACTGTTTTGTCAAAGCAGAAATATTTTGTGGAGACAGATTGGTTTTGACAAAACTTTTGTTGGGAAGGTTTTTGGGCCCAGGATGATGGGGAGAAGGGAAAGAGACAGTTTCTGTAGCTGGGAGACTGAGGTTTATGTCCCCGCCTTGCAGGATTTGGACTGAAAAACTCTGCTCTGAATCAGGCTGAACAGGACATTGACTCTGGGTCCCTCACATCCCAGGAGACACGCACCAAATTTCCGTCTGAAAATGGATATTCTGACACTATTTCATTTTCATGAAAACATCTGAAAGGTTTTGGTTTTGTTCCAATGCAGAACAAAACCAAATTTCAAATCTCTGAAGTTCTGCAAAACAGAATTGTTCTCCTCGGGTCAGCTGTAATATGGACCTTCTTTCTTGTTTGGCCAAGCTAAATGTTGTCAACTACTTTTAATCTTTTTTTCTTAATTAATCTGTCTAGTTCCTCAATCATTGCTTTAGAAATATTCAAGAAAGTTCTTGCTTTTCGGAATCGAGCTGACAGCCTGTATGATTTTCTTGGTTTAGATCTTCAGAAAAAATGAAGTTGGGAACTGAATCTATCAGAAGAAATCTTTGCTCCACAAAGCAGAGGTTAAGTGAATGTTATATTCTTTCTTTGTTACATGTGTAACCCGCATGTGGAGTCTGCCAGCTCCTGGTCTGGACTGAGCCGCTAGGGACTCCTAACTTACAACTGTAACACTACTGGCTACCAGAACCCACTGACATATTTCCCACCCGGCTTCGAGTTGGGGCGGGGACAGAAGGCTCTAGAAACTCCTGTTGAGGCCAATAGGGAGGATTCTGTAAGGGGTGATAAGGACAAGCAGTTTGCTGGACTATTGATGAGCAAGGGCTGATTAGCCCCAGTGGGAGGGGGCAGGCTGACAAAGAGACTTGTTTTAGTTTCCATTTTGAGCTTGGAGCTGAGAGAAGCAGAACAACTCAGGGAGTCTCCGATTAACTCCCCACCCCACAACAGGAGTCTTTGATCTGCTGCGGGATCTAGTGCATGAGTCAGGCAATCCCAGCCCTGCAGAGACTAGAGTGGCAGAGAACTGACCCCGTGCCAGATACCAAGAGCCAGCCGAGGTCCACACAGGCCTCCAGACCATGGAGCCAGGAGAGGACCCTGCCCCACTGAAGGGCAAATACACGGTAAGGGCATCCTTTTTTAAGCTGTTTAAGCCAGTCAATGTTCATAGCACTGCAGCGGACATCTCCAGTCTCATCCCCAGTGTGCCATCCACCCAGGAAGGTGCAAGAGAGGGGCTTGGGAAGAGTTGTGAGTGTTGGGAGATTGAAAATGTGTTGATTCATTGATGTTTTGGTACTTATCAGCTAACACAATCCTTTCCTTCCCCAGATCCTATTTTCCTGCTCACAATAAGGTCCCCCTTTGTTATGTTTGGGTGTATCCTTGGTGTACCCTATTTCTTAGATGTACTGGTGTAACAGAGTGTGCTGACTCAGGAGCTGATTCTTCGTCCTGTCACACAAATTCCCACCAGTATACATTAATGGGGACCTGACTGAAAGACAGGCAGTTGGCAGAGGGTGCCAGTTAATGGGGTAGAGACACAGGTGAGGGGCTAATTAGGTAAAAGGAATCCCCGACTGGAAGGAAGTGCTAGGGAGGAAAGTAGGGAGCCTGAAGGAAGGCAGAAGTAGGTAGGGCTGGCTGCAGCTTCCGTTTCAGTACCCTTGCACAGAAGCAAATGGGGAGGCTGGCTGCTGATTGGAAATATAATAAAGCATGGTAGTGGTTAAGAAAACCTGGAGTGGTTGTGATCAGTGACTTGGCCTTGGAAAGGACTCTCAGGGGACTAACCTGTGACAACCAGGTTTTATACTTCTTGCCAGCAGTGGAAGTATCCTGAGGGACAGCACCTCTTGTGTCCCAAGCACAATGAGGAGTCATCTAGCGTGGAGGCACCAGACATTACAAAAAAGAACCAGGACCTCACGCATGCGAGGAGAGGGGAGAAGCCAGTCCAAGTAGCAAGCATCAGCAAGGAAGCTTGAGCCACATCTTGTGGGAGGGGCAACACTTGAAAGGTATTTTATGCTTAACATTATCAAATCTTTGAGGAAGTGGTGTTGGAATTTTGCGGGGAGACCTTATAATAGAAGCTTAAAAGACCAGACAATAAAGAATCTATGAACCCCCCTTATCTGCCTGCAATAGAATATTAATAGCATTGTCTAATACAAAAAGAAAAGGAGTACTTGTGGCACCTTAGAGACTAACAAATTTATTTGAGCATAAGCTTTCATGAGCTACAACTCACTTCATCGGCTGCATTCAGTGGATAATACAGTGGGGAGATTTATATAGATTTATATATAGATGCATAAATCTCCACACTGTATTTTCCACTGAATGCATCCGATGAAGTGAGCTGTAGCTCACGAAAGCTTATGCTCAGATAAATTTGTTAGTCTCTAAGGTACCACAAGTACTCCTTTTCTTTTTTGCGAATACAGACTAACACGGCTGCTACTCTGAAACTTGTCTAATACAGTGGCTCTCAACCTTTCCAGACTACTGTATCCCTTTCAGGAGTCTTTGTCTTGCGTACCCCCAAGTTTCACCTCACTTAAAAACTACCTGCTTACAGAATCAGATATAAAAATACAAAAGTGTCACAGCACACCATTACTGAAACATTGCTCATTCTCATTTTTACCATATAATTATCAAATAAGTCAATTGGAATATAAACATTGTACTTACATTTCAGGATATAGTATATATAGAGAGAGCAGTATAAACAAGTCATCATCTGTATGAAATTTTAGTTTGTACTGACTTTGCTAGTGCTTTTTATGTAGCTTGTTGTAAAACTAGGCAAATATCTAGATGAGTTGATGTGCCCCCTGGAAGACCTCTGCATACCCCTGGTTGAGAAACACTGGTCTAATATACCCTCTTTGTTCAAATGAGTGGTCCTCATGTGGTGTTGCAGAAGAAACTGTAGAAAAAACAAAACCCAACTGCCTAGGGTACATGCCAGTATTGTTTTCTGGCCTTAGATTTGGCAATCAGTTAAATGTTGGGCATATAGCCAAAAATCAACTGTCAGTGCTTGCAGGAGCAGAAAATGTCTGTCTTTGAAAAGAAACCCCACCCCCATATATTTAATTAGTACAAAAGTAATTTTCTGCTTTGGTCACACTGTTTCTGTTCTTTACCTACCACTTTGCAAATTGTTGAGAAGTTAGCTTATACACTGTAATAAGAGACCAATACACTAGCTTTCTCATCTGCAAAGTTTAAAAGCTTTGACTAAGATGGTTTCCTGGCAGTATGAACAAAAAATGGTGTGTCACTGAATGTCCAGTTAGTGCGAGGGGTGAGGGAATATCTATCTAATGTAAGGAAAGAGGCAGGAAGCATTCAGAGTGTGTGTATGTATATATAGAGAGAGATGCGCAAAGATACATGAAGTATGATATTTTCAGTCACGATATGAATGCTGAGAGCTCGTTCAGAGCCGTGGAATGCCACTTGAGAAGCTGAATGTTTGACCAAAGCCATCATATACACTCTCTGAAACTATGTGCCATCATGCACACAATAAATAACGCTTCATAGGAAGAGGCCCAGTGTTCGGCTGATTCATTTTTTCTCCTTTTATTTTAAGACAGTGGATCACCAGACAAGCCATGAATTTAAAGTTGTCCACGTAATAACAAAGGAACAGAAGTAAAATGTTAACTTTGAATGGATCTCAACTGGTTCCAAATTTCAGTGGTGCCTCAGATGGCTGCACATCACTCTCACAGGATAAATGTTTGGAATGCTAGCTAAAAAATGTCAATGTGGTTTGTTGTGACCAAAGACAGACATCTCTCTGGGATTTCAGAACATCTATTATGGATCAAATTTTAATGTCAGTAGCTTCCTTGCCATGCCAACTGTCCTGAAATATTCCCAGAGCTTTTGCTTTTTCTTCCCCCTTCCCCCCCCCCCGGCTGTATTTGGAGGAGTAACATTGGTTGAATATGCAGAATGAATGACACAACAGTCAAAGGAAAATAAATAAATAAATCCCTGAATGATTTTCTGTGCTGATGGAGAATGAAACTTTTTTATCACTTTCATATTTTCGATTACATCTGCTTCCTGCAAAGAAAGACTTCTGTGCCAGTAACAAGTATGCTAATTACAATTTGGGCCATAGCTTCAAGTCTTTAAGTAATGTTGAATACTTCTTTGGTTCAGTCAGGAAATTTGCTAAGACACATTTCTCCCAACTGCTGCCAGAGGGAATGTCTGTTTTTAATACTTGAAAAATAAACCAGATTTGCACTTTTAAATAACCACGTTTTTACAGCTCCTATTGGACTCCTTTGGAGCTTTTGACTATTGTCAGAAGGTATCCCACTTCAAATGCTTCCTTCTTCTAGCCCCACTACTTCATTGATCTATGCTTCAGGGCAGTATTTACATTCAGAGTTATTTATGTTCACAGCTAATTGTCTTGCAGTTTTATGCCCTTTTACCTGATGTAACTTTAGGTATCAGGAGAAGTGTGACAATGATGGGACATAATGCTGAACCTGGTATGGCCAAAATGTGGAGAAAGGGATCCCACCTTAAGGGATACAAAACAAGTATGAAACCATAAGGGTGGAGAATGTCTTTAGCATAGATAAGATTTTCTAGAGTCTGCATGTAATGATCGAGTATATCTGCTTGCAACTACATGATTAAAATGAGGGCTTGTCTGCACTACTAGCCGGATCAATGGGCAGCGATCGATCCAGCGGGGGTCGATTTATTGTGTCTAGTATAGACGCGATAAATTGACTGCTGATTGCTCTAGCATCGACGCCAGTACTCCATCACAATGAGAAGCACAAGGGGAATCAACGGGAGACCATTTCCCATCTACCCACCACGGTGAAAACTCTGCAGTAAGTAGATGTAAGTATGTCGACTTCAGCTACGTTATTCACGTAGCTGAAGTTGCGTAACTTAGATCGATCTCCCCCACACACACACCCAGTAGTGTCGGCCAGCCTGAGGTACTAGCAGAAGAGGCTCATTTTTACGTAAAGTGAGTGGCAAAGTAGGCAAGTATGACAACTAGTAAAATTACTTGTGTTCATGATCCTATGTAACTCTAACCCACCAGTAGCAAGCAACGGGTTAGAGGAAGGTGGATACCTGCCCAGACTTGCATTGTTTGTTCAAAAAGAAAAGAAGTACTTGTGGCACCTTAGAGACTAACAAATTTATTTGAGCATAAGCTTTCATGAGCTACAGCTCACTTCACCAGTGAAGTGAATAAATAAATTTGTTAGTCTCTAAGGTGCCACAAGTACTCCTTTTCTTTTTGTGGATACAGACTAACACGGCTGCTACTCTGAAACCTATTGTTTGTTCACTTGTTTGAGTTAGATGACGCTTTGCTTAGTGCTGTTTACAGCTGTTTGCACAAGCTTCCAAGATCAAGGCTTTCCTGAGGGAGCTGTAAAGCGTGCGTTGGTAACAGCACAGCATAGTGCAGGGTCTGAAGCAGAATTTATGTTGGAAGGTTGAAAGTGAATGGCCTTTGTTTCATAGTCAGGAAAGTTAACATTCAGAACGTCAGGAAAAATAACGGTTGCACTAAGATATTTCCTTAATGTGTACAATACTGTTTGGGGCTTGCTGCTCTTATTTTTCCAAAGATAAGAAAGAACAGATTAGCATGTTTCCTCAGAGTAGGAGAACTATATTTAATACAGGCCACAAGCCACTTTCAGCCTCCATGGGCTGTTTTTCCTTTGGCTGTCCCAGCTGCTTTTTGTTTTGAATAACGAGATCGGCATGAGTTTGTCAAGCAAACAGAATAACTCCTCACATGGTAGGAACACTTCCGTTCCATCTACACTAGCTTTGAATATTGAGTTTAGGAATCCTGTTTAAACATTGTTTCAGCTAAACTGGTTTCTGACCGGGTTTTTGCTTAATATGTATCAGATCGATCCATGTTAGATCTCGTGTAGGCAGGAACACAGAGCCTTTTCGGTCTAGCAGTTTTCTTCAAAATTTCCTACAGTACAGCACCTCCAGTGGTGATAAAGATGGGACCACAAGTTCAGGCAATACATCAGAGGCCAGTAGCATTTTAACCATCGGGTCATGTAGACCTACTATGAACAGCATTAAATTACCTAGTAGTTAAAAATCTAGCAGCTGATCCATGTTAGCTTTGCTACTATTTCCCTCACCAACAGAGCTGCACTAATACTAGTGGAATAGTGAGAAAAGAAGAAGAAAAATACCAGTTTAGACATAGCATTAGTTAGAACACATTTTGAAAAACTGTTCTAATACAGGCTTCAGGTCCATCTAAACTGTATTAATATATTTTATCTGAAACTGAATGTAAATAGAGCTTTACTGTGGATGCAGCCTTGCAGTTTAGTGCATCACCAAACAAGATCTGGATCAGGGATTTCCGTACATCGCCCCCATGGGGGTGTTTACCCCCCCTGAATTTCCCCAACACCCCCCACACACATTTTGTGAACTAGTTACATGCAGTCTTGCCAATTTAGTGATTGTTTGGAAATTTGAATTGAAATTGAAACATTAATACACACTTTAAAAGCATATAAAGTGTATGATAAAATACGTGTATCTGAAAAAGTATACTAGATTTGAAAAGTATGAACATAGATTAGCTTCCTTATACAACTGTTGTTTTTATGACCATGTCAGTGCATTCATTTTGGTGATGTTGGCCAACCTAATAATTTCAAATTATGATTTGTAAGCAAAGTCTAAATGAGCTCTCCCTGACAGCTAGTGATGAGCTGGGGGCTGGGGAGAAAGGCTTCAGGACCAGATTGTATTTACATTCACACCTAATCTACCTAGGTATCCAGCAAACAGAGCTGCGTTGCCCAAGTGATAGATATTGGCTGGGGCTGGCTTACAAATCTCTTGAATGCGGGGGGGTAAAGAAATGTTGTTATTCTTATTGTATGAATAAAGGGCAGTAGAACCGTACTTAGCCTTTGCTGATTGAGGGAATCAAGAGAGAGGGTGGGGACAGGTGTTTTGCTTGATGGTCTGCCTGAGTTACAAGTACAATTAGACCTGCCCCCCTCCACTGTTTAAAGACAGAGCTGATTAGGCTCCATAGATAGTCTTTTGTTCTGTTAAGTGATCACTACACCTGAAATTACTGATAATCAGGTTTAAGTGCTTAGACCTGCTGTGGGAGAGTGTTTCTGTGGAAGAGACGGCCCAGTCTGCACTGGTAGCAAGGTTCCCCCACCGAGAGCTCAGCTGAAATCACTGAGAGCTGGGTGGAACCTCAAGAGACCAACCCACAGAGGTCATAGTGGCAGGTGGCAGCAGAAGGTGACGGCGCAGGGCCATTGGCAACAGAGCAATGGAGTGAACAGTGGCACAGCAAACAACAGTGGCCAGAGCAAACAGTGAGCAGCTGGAGGAACGAGCAAGGTGCCTTCTTGTTCCCCACCTGGGAGGTGAACTCATGTGAAAGCACCTCTGAACTCTGAGTCTCCACTGACCAAGGACAACACCGGTGAGTGTTAATGGGGCTATTAAGAATACTGGAGACACAACACAGTTCATGCGAACAAACATGGCCGTGGCACCATACTTTCTATTTAGGCAAGAGATACCACACACTACAAACTGGAGGCCAATGTTAAGTGCATTGCCACTTGTTCATCCTGAAATTGAACACTGGTTCCGAACAAAACCCGCAAATGCTCTCACTATCTTTCTGCAAGAAACTCAGCTGACTGGCTAGATGCATGTGGTGCAACAGTGAAAGACTCAACAGTTGAAAAAGTGAAGAACTCTCTCACCACATTCAAAAAATTTGCATACATGGCTGATGAATGCACCAATGCAAATGGTCATCAAGTATTAAGTCATTGTGTACTTTATCTTGATGTCAGTGGTGAGCTAGTAGATGCATTTCTAGATGTTCAAGTTATAGAAGACAGATTGGCTGCCTCTGTGACAACCCATATCTTAGAAGAGTTAATGCTTGTCAACTGGACCCCAAACTGGTGGCTGCTTGTGCATTCGATGGAGCTGCAAACTTCTCTGGAAGACATGGTAGAGCACAAGCTTTGCTCAGAGAAAAGTGTAACCCTAGTCTTTCCTATACACACTGCAGAGGCCATCAACTAGTGCTAGTACGAGCTGCAGACTCTTCAAAAGACATTTAAAAAGCTATAAATTTAACGTCTTCATTATATTCTTTTTTCAGCAAGAGTCCAAAAAGACTGAATATCTTGGAAAATATAGAAGATACACTAGGACTGAAGTTCAAATTAGTCCAACCAGGGAAAACCCTTTGGCTTTCTCATGAGCGATCCTTCGCTGTTGTCTTTAAATTACTCCAGCCATTATTACTGGCTTTGGAAAGTATCTACCAAGACGGAATGGATCTAAGTAGTGAGGCTGGTGGATTACTTTTGCTACTACGTTCAGAGAAGACTATTGCCATTCTCTCTCTTGTAAGTCTACTGTTGAAACCACTTGGGTCATTAAACAATGCCATCCAGGCATCTGCTACAACAGTAGTAGATCTTTGTCCAGCAGTAGAAGCTACATTGGATAGCTCTCTGATTGATCCAATTGAAAAAGTACTGGAAGAAGCAAAGACTTCAATCCAGAAGTTGACTAATGAAGGCATTTATATTGAATCCTTAAGTGAAGAGGACAAGAAGTGTTTGTTAAGACAACTGAAAAAGTACACAGACTTGATTCTTAAAAATCGACAACAGCGACTTCTAGATTCTACTCAACCTTTACGTAGCTTTTACAGATCTCTGTCTTATAAAACATGGACAGCTGAGTGGAGTGAGGCACTACCAGCAATGGGGCTGCCATGTGCTCAGGACAGAATAGAGAACTTGAACACAGAGTGGAATATTATACGACGAATGAATGAAGATTTGACTTCAACTTCTTTTTTATCATCACTAGTGGCTCGACCCGATCTTTATGCTATGTTTCCTGGGCTGAAAGAAGTAGGAATTCATCTCTTGCTACTCCCAGTCACAACAGCTACAATTGAGCGTTCTTTTTCATCATTGAATAGAATTTTGTGTTTTGAAAGAAGTTGCCTTCTGCCTGATCATGTGAATGAACTAATGGGCATATCAGTTGAAGGAATGGAAGTACCGGACACATGAGAAGCCACCAAAGATGAATGCATTGCATTCAAGAAGTTCGTTAACAGAGCTGTGCAAAATTATAACAAGAAAATAAGAAGGATGTCGATGTCATGCTTCATAGGAGGCTTGAGTAGCCAACTTTAATGTGTGTGATGATTTAAAAATCTAATAAAATGGTCATGAAACATTTTTCAGTTTTTACTATGGTGCCATACAGCCTACCTTCACCCTCACAGTCTCACCCTCTCACCGGCCCTGACCCTTCCCCCCTCTGTACATTTGAATGCCCCACCTAATTTCAATTCCTGGGGAAAACACTGATCTGGATTCAGGAAATGTGATGCATGAGGTAACACAAAGCCAGAAGTGAGATTTTAAGAGCACCTCAACACATACGTAGCAATGGGAAAGATAGTCAGTGCACAAGATGAACAATGCCATATATAAAATCTTTGAAGATTCTTAAGTGATTTAGAAACCTAAGTCCCACTGATTTTCAATGCAATGTAGGGTCCTAAATGCCTATGCCCCTTTTGAAAATGGTCTTTAGGCACCTTTGAAAATTTTACCCCACATCTTTTGGATAACAAGCAGAAAATTAAAGATGTCCTCACTTGAGATCAATCAATATCCCATGGCATTTTTCACAAATTAGGAGTATGAAGCCTGGTGTCCTCCTTCCTGACCATTTAATTACATTTTATCTCTCTAAAAGTATTTCCCCCAGTGGTATCCATTAGATAGGTTAGTATTCACCTCCTTTCCTAAACTGTTCTGTAGTACTGCTGGACTTAAACAACTGCTGTCTTTCCACCAGACATGGCTGAACATCGGTGATGGTTGAAATGCACTTTGATAGACTAGGGCCAGATCATGCCACTGCAAGGGAGTACAATGGGTGTAAGATATAATCCCTTCCTCCCTTGTGCTAGTGCACCATACCACTGCTTCCTGCACGCAGGGGGAAGCAGAATCTGTAGGGCAGCTACATCCTCCCCCGCTCATGCAGAGGAGTCGGAAGGAGCAGGAGAGGGTAGAGCCTCAACTCTGCCTCCCGAAAACATTCAGCCGTGCTAACTGGGGACAGTAAACTGTTTTACCTCCTCCCCAGCCCAGTAGGGAAATGGGGTCTCCCTGAGTCACAGTTTCCCTCCCCCTGTTCCAATGGGCAGCGTAACAATGCACTGCCCCTACCATGGCCTCTAGATCACAAGCTGACAATTTAGCCCTTAGGTTACATGTGCATTGTTTAAGGGCATTTGGATCCATTTTGATGAAAGCTGCTATACACAAAATGATTGTAAATTATTGCAATGAAAAAATGAAAACTTCGAGTCAAATTCTCTGCTGGAGGCAATAGAGCTCCACCAGGTTACACCAGTCCCTGCTTTATGAGCCAAAATCTAACAGGAAATACTAAATGTAAAAATGTCATAATATGTGAGTAAGTGGTACCAGCCATAGACTGGGGTTTTCAAAAGTGATTAATGATTTTGGGTGCCTCACTTGAAAGGAATCATAAAGGGAGCTAATTTTCAGACTCAGTGCTCAGCACTTATTAAAAATTAGCCCCCTTTAAGGTGAATCAAGTTTGGACACCCAAATATTGAGACAACCAACATTATCAGTCATTTTTGGAAATCGTGACTATAAATTTTAAAGCAAAACTTTCCTTTTTTTTTTTTAACATAGATGGATTTTCATTCCTCCTCATGATTTTTTTTGGCCTGGTTGTTAATGGTAGAATTTATCTCCCTCGAATTTGCAATAGAGTCTAAAAGCAAACAGCAGGACTGGCATTAAGCGCTAAATAAAATCACCACTTTAAAGGGAGGAAAACAACCCCCACAACAAACAAGCAAACCAAAATGCAGAAATAAAGCAGGCTCTCTGTCATTTTGTTGAACGAATCCAGCATTTTCCTCACATGTTCCTAATCTTCCATGACTGACTGTGCTTTACTAAATTATTGTGAATGAATATTATGGGTCATGTCCAACCAAGCTGGCAGAGGGTGGTATAACCCTCAGCGTACCCTCTGCTTCCTTCCCACCACCCATAAGGTATTCATCTTGAGAGACAGAGAGGTGACACAGAATTTTCTGCGGGGGGAAGTCAGTTTTAAATTACAGTAATGCTCCATCTAACTGGCAATTGATGAGAGGTTGTGTTTAATCAGCAAAACCTGTGGATGGCTCTGGCCATCACTACTGTCCTTCCACATACACACACGAGCCAAAACGGACTAATTTTGAGGTTACACTGCAAGTTGTCTGTTGGAGGGAAAGTTATGCCTGATTTTGTTCCCTGCCCCTGTGGATATTTTTCTTTCCCCTGGTGGATATTTAGTGTCAGGAAACTCCAGCAGGGTCTGTGCTGACAGAGGCTGGGGTAGAGACCTGAACTGAATTTATCCCGACCTGCCATATCTGCCTTGAGAAGAATGCCGTACTATACATTTTATTTTATTCCCACATTTACATAGATTAGAAGCTAAAGCAATGTTAATGCTAATGTCTAATTTCCTATTCCTACTGGTGGGGAGGGAAGATTGGTTGTTTTAAGTGAACCATTGAGGAATATAATGGTAATTTTTAACAAGAGTCTAAGAGAAAACAACTTGGAGCTGAATATTTTATGCTGGAAACAGGTAATTTAGTCAAAAGATACTTATCTTGTTAGACTGACCTCACACTTGGTAAAGGTTTCAGAGTAGCAGCAGTGTTAGTCATATTCGCAAAAAGAAAAGGAGGACTTGTGGCACCTTAGAGACTAACATTTATTTGAGCATAAGTTTTCGTGAGCTACAGCTCACTTCATCGGATGCATTCAGTGGAAAATACAGTGGAGAGATTTATATACATAGAGAACATGAAGCAATGGGTGTTACCATACAAACTGTAACCAGAGTGATCACTTAAGGTGAGCTATTACCAGCAGGAGAGTGGGGGGGGGGGCAAACCCCATCCTTTCATGTTTTTATACCTCCTCTCTGCATTTACAGTACAGAAACCTTGCCAATAGTGCCTATGGAAAGAGGAGCTAGAGGGGAATCTTTTCTGGCAAACTATTATTTGATCTCCTATAAACAGTATTTTACAAAAGAATTGGATCAGCTACCAACTCCTTTAGGAGTCAATGCATTGGCTTTTACATATTTTCTGCTTTGAACTATCAAGTGATAATGCAACACAATATAACCCCCAAAGCATTCAAATTCTATGAAACAAAAGAGATGGAAGCTAACTCAGAATTTACATTCCATTTGCTAATGAGCCTTCCCCACCCTCACATTCCCAGTAGTTACACAATTTGTGAATGCATGTCATCACAGGGGTGGTAAATAGGTATGTATCTATTGATTAGCTGGGAGTGTAAAAAGAGTTGATTATTGCTCCCGTCCCAGGGAAAAGAAGTGTGGTTTACTGCCTGATGCAGCAGTTAAATGCACAACTGAGGGTATGTCTATATTACAGCTCCAAGAGTGGCACTGCTATAGCACTGCAGCTGTGCCACTGAAGTGCCATAGTGTAGACGCACGGACTTTAAGGTCAGACGGGACCATTATGATCGTCTAGTCTGACCTCCTGCACAACGCAGGCCACAGAATCTCACCCACCCACTCCTGCAATAAACCTCTCACCTATGTCTGAGCTATTGAAGTCCTCAACTCGTGGTTTAAAGACTTCAAGGTGCAGAGAATCCTCCAGCAAGTGACCCGTGCCCACACTGCAGAGGAAGGCGAAAAACCCCCAGGGCCTCTGCCAATCTGCCCTGGAGGAAAATTCCTTCCCGACCCCAAATATGGCGATCAGCTAAACCCTGAGCATGTGGGCAAGACTCACCAGCCAGACACCCAGGAAAGAATTCTCTGTAGTAACTCAGATCCCACCCTATCTAACGTCCCATCACAGGCCACTGTGCATATTTACCGCTAATAGTCAAAGATCAATTAATTGCCAAAATTAGGCTATCCCATCGTACCATCCCCTACATAAACTTATCAAGCTTAGTCATGAAGCCAGATATCTCTTTTGCCTCCACTGCTCCCCTTGGAAGGATATTCCAGAACTTCACTCCTCTGATGGTTAGAAACCTTTGTCTAATTTCAAGTCTAAACTTCCTGATGGCCAGTTTATATCCATTTGTTCTTGTATTCACATTGGTACTGAGCTTAAATAATTCCTCTCCCTCCCTGGTATTTATCCCTGTGATATATTTATAGAGAGCAATCATATCTGCCCTCAGCCTTCTTTTGGTTAGGCTAAACAAGCCAAGCTCTTTGAGTCTTCTTTCATAAGACATGTTTTCCCTTCCTCGGATCATCCTAGTAGCCCTTCTCTGTACCTGTTCCAGTTTGAATTCATCCTTCTTAAACATGAGAGACCAGAACCGCACACAATATTCCAGATGAGGTCTCACCAGTGCCTTGTATAACGGTACTAACACCTCCTTATCTCTGCTGGAAATAGACACTTCCTACATTGATGGAAGGGGTTTTGCCATTGATGTAAAAATAATGAGGAGTCCTTGTGGCACTTTAGAGACTAACACATTTATTTCGGCATAAGCTTTCGTGGGTTAGAACCCACTTCATCAGATGCATGGAGTGAAAATACAGGAGCAGGTATAAATACATGAAAGGATGGGGTTTGCTTTACCAAGTGTGAGGTCAGTCTAACGAGATAAGTCAATTAACAGCAGGATACCAAGGAAGGAAAAATAACTTTCTTAATCCACCTCTCTGACAGACAGTACCTAGGTCAATTGAAGAATTCTTCTGTCAACTTAGCCGCCTCTACACAGGGGGATGGATCAACCTGACAGGGTGGATCAACCTGGCATTCTGGGCATGACATTTTTCGCAGCCCTGAGTGACATAGCTAGATCAATCTAATTTTGAAGTGTACACCAGGCCTCACAGAAGAATTATTTCCTTGAAGGACAATTCTTTACTGATATTGCCACCACAGTCAGTCAATATTTGCTTTTGCATAGCCTTTGATTTTTTCATCGCATTCCGTTTTGCCCATCCCTTCAGCTGTTAATGACAATAGCAAATACCCCACCCTCCTTATCAGTAATTATTGTAGTAATTTGGTTTTACCCAATGTCTTTAATCAACAAAGCTGTATATGTTGCAAACATATTAAATTAGTTCTAATTTGATGTAGGATTAGGTGTCCTGCTTTTATATGCTTTACCATTAGCATATTCCAAGGAAAAAGTGGTGACATGATGGAGCAGAGTGGGATATCTGTCTTGGAAAGCCATACAATACAAAAGGTTTTATCTCCTCTGATAAACTACAGATAGGCATACGTAAATCCCACTGTAGTCAATCCTGAAAACACTTACTACTAGGTGTAGTCTCCTTGAGTTGAAACACTGGAGCTAATATCTCTATTCTTCCAAAGTATGCCATGAGATCATTAATGACCCCAAATGATCATATATCCGTTTTATAGATCATCTGAATTCTGAAACATGGCATCTCCACCCCTGAACACAGTGATTGAGCCTCAGAGCCGAAGGGAAGGCTGATACCAACTTAATCAGCGACATCACTTAGGCCTTCCAGCCACGTACCAGCCATGCCCAACCTTGTTTAATATGATGAAATGGTACGACCATAGGTCAGCTCCAGAGGAAGGTTGCAATATGGTGCTGGAAGGACAAGGAATAATTTCTCTTTTCTAGAGAGCTCCCTGAATAGCAGCGAGTTGTTAATTTAGGGCAGGTCTACAGTAGAAGCGCTACCTTGGCACAGCTGCACCAATGCAGTGCGTCGGGTGAAGACGCTCTATGTGGACTGGCGGGCGCTCTCCCATCAGCATAATTACTCCTCCTCCATGAGAGGCGGAAGCTATGTGAGTGGGAGAGCGTCGTTGTAACTTGTGTCGCTCAGGGCGTCTTTTTCACACCCCTGAGCGACATAAGTTAGATCGACTTAAACGGTAATATAGACCTGCCCTTGGTGTCATAACAAGGGCCAAGACCTGCAGTAATTCAGGATTCATTCATTCCACAACACTCACAATCCTAGGGAGAAATTGCTGGTGTAGCTTTAGCGCCGCAAAAGATTGTGGTGTGGGACTGAGTAAGAACAGAGCTGAAGCACATTTCCCTCTCAGAGGAGGAGCTGATCAGGCTGTTGGAAAACACTGTCCTGAACACTCCTCTTATCAGATCCCGAGGTTTGTCTCAATTCACTCTACTTTGTTTTTCTTGAAGATATTTTCCTCACAATCCAGACACCTCTTCCCCAAAAAATGTCAGCTAGAATCAGCTTAGTATATCTCACAGATACTTTAACTATTTTTCCACATTTGCTTGCTGATCAGCTGATGCAATTTAATCTTCTCTTCTTGAAACTCCATGTGGTATTCATTTTGCAACTTTTAATGTGTTTTTTTTAAACTTTTGGCCTAAATAATGCTTGGTGATTTTTTTGGGTGTTTGGGTATCCAACAGGACACCTTAATGTGGGCTGGACATTAAGGCACACAGCACTTTCTGAAATGAAGGACCCTCTAAGGCATTGCAAATTGGGCACCCAAAAATCACAAGTCATATTTGAAAATCTTTACTCTTCCAACACTAGAGGTTTGACTACCAATGGCAGGTATTTTATACGCAGATGTCATCATATTTGGCTGATGTTTCAGACTTCCATAATGCATTCCAAATGACCAGTTGACATGAGAACAGACAGAAGGACCCAGAAGATAAGGGAACCACGGGAACTACAGTCTCCATAAACAGTAGATCATGCAGGATAACAACAACAAAAAACAAACATTAAATGTAGTTGAACATAACATGCTAGCATGGCCCAAGTCTGTTCCAGCGTGGAGTCTGAATTACCTATCAGCTCCACAGAGGGAAGTCTCTCCCATCACTGGCAAAAAGTGTGGGAAAGCTTGCAGTGTAGCTGCCTTCACCTGATGTAGTCAGGGACAGATAGAGAGCCGCAGATTCCATTTGCTACCAATTGCTAACCCTCCCAGAACAAAATCATGGTTATAGTATTTGACATATTATGCTTTTATATGCTTTTTAAAAGCATAATAGGATAATGCTTTTTTAAAGCATAATAGGATAGTGTTCCTGGATGTGTTGAAAATGTAACCAAAATATTAAGAATGTATTTCCTGGAGTACAAACCTCAAACACCTTGGTGAGCTAGTAGGAATGGACAGGCAAACCTCACGCCAATGGTCAGGGTTTGTGAACCTCTTGAACTTTTAGTGGTAGTTACAAGGTTCACAAAATTAGTTCAATGATAGGGTCATGCTGCATTTTAACCCAATTTTTCTGCAAGGGGGAGTGAATTTTAAAAGAATCTAGTTATAGGTAAGCTTGTGCTGTATACAAAGGCAAGAATATCTCCTAAAGGCAAGGCTAGCACAAGTATGTTCCAGACACATTAGCCAATGCAGAATTTATTTTTGTATTAGTATTTTTCTACCATTTGGCTCCATTTTCCACAATTCTCTCTCTCTCTCCCCCTCCCCCCCCCCCCCCGCCCTTCAATTCTTTCCTGCTTTCTTTGGTTCTTTTTTTAGGCCTAAGTGGAAAAAGAACCTAATGATATTTAGGTCAAATTTTGAATGTGATATATTCAAGTGATGTGAAATTCAAAAATGACTTTGAGCATCCCCAGTTGGAACCAAATTATATTGGAATTGGGAAAGGTTCAGAAAAGGGCAACAAAAATGATAAGGGGTATGGAACACCTTCCACGTGAAGAGAGATTAATAAGACTGGGACTTTTCAGCTTGGAAAAGAGATGACTAAGGGGAGATATGATAGAGGTCTATAAAAGCTTAACTGGTGTGAAGAAAGTAAATAAGGAAGTGCATTTACTCCTTCTCATAACACAAGAACTAGGGGTCACCAAATGAAATTAATAGGCAGCAGGTTTAAAACAAACAAAGGGAAGAATTTCTTCACACAATGCACAGTCAACCTATGGAACTCTTTGCCAGAGGATGTTGTGAAGGCCAAGACACTAACAGGGTTCAAAAAAGAACTAGATAAGTTCATGGAGGATAGGTCCATCAATGGCTGTTAGCTGGGATGGGTAGGGATGGTATCCCTTGCCTCTGTTTGCCACAAGGCAGCTTACTTCTTACTCTGGCCACCAGATTGTGAAGGGACTAGTCAAGCTGAATGGCCCATCAAAGAACAATTAACTTAAAATGGCTCATAGAAGATGCTTATCCCTACCTGAGGGACTTCCTGTGGACATTCTAGCTAGACTATGGGTAATGGCCTCTGCTATGACTCAGCGAAGCATTCAAGGATATATGACTTTCTCATGTGACTCCAAACTCCGTCTTGTTACCTGTAATTTTCCACACACTAGGATAATGGGTTTCTCTCCACACGGCAAAAGCTATAAAAGGCCATTTTGCCTTTTTCGGGTTCAAATCTGTGGACTATGAACTTACACTAATGGGAGCATTCTAACCAAGGGACTGAGAACCTTCCAATGATTTGGAAGCAACCAGAGACTAAACAAGCCAGCAGTTTATTTCATCATGCTTCAAGCCTGATCCAAGAATCTTGCAATTATTGTATGTATTTGATTCCTTTAATCAATTTTAACTCTCACATCTTTCTTCTTTTTTATAAAGAAACCTTTAGATATTAGACGCTAAAGGATTGGCAACAGCATGATTATTGGGTAAAGATCTGAGTTACATATTGACCTGGATATGTGGCTGGTCCTTTGGGATCAGAAGACCCTTTGTTTGATTAAACTGGTTTTAAATAAACACTCGTTATTAAGCCTAATGTCTGAGTGTTGAATCCAGGATTGGAATACCTAAGGAGGCTCAATTTCTGACTTCTTGTTAGCCAGTGTGGTGAGACAGAACTTTGATTTTGTCGCTGCTTTGGGTAAATCTTATGGAAGAGTAACCACCAGTTTTGGGGTGTGTCTGCCCTATTTCTCAGCAGCTTGTCCTGAATTTGGTATTCTCAGTTGTGACCCACTGAGGTGGGGTGACAGTTTGTGATGTCCATTCCACCTCAGCCAAAACTTGAGTTGGGACATTCATGGTTCCAAGCAATGGTTCTTGGTGGTCAGCTCCCACCTTTAGCCCAACCAAGTAGGAATTATTCTAACCAAGATCTTCTTAGCTTCAGGCTTCTTAGCTACACTTATATTTAGATCCAGTTACCTCCTTATCCCTTTCCCCTGGAATATTAGTGCTGTAAATATCACCAGCTGAGGAAATACTTCCAGAAATTCTTGGAGAAGCAAGGAGAATGGTATTCCCTGTGAATAAGGAATGGCAATATGGACATTTGAAGCAAAATACTAGCCCTTCCTATGTTTTCCTGGTCTGAGATGCGGAGTTTCTGGTATAGTGTTAACATATAATTAGAAGGCAGGAACTCCTGAATTCTAATCACAGCTATGACAAGGAATCCCTTTTTGGTTTTCAGCAAATAATATAACTTAAATTATTTGCTTCTGGTTCTGCATAGGTAAGATGGGCTTTAGAATACTTCCCTATTTCACAGCTACAGCTCTTTAAAATTTTCATTAAAAAGTTCTTTTGTCAAAAAATTGCTTCCCCCCCCCCCAGAAATGAAATTTTGCAAGTATTTACTGAGCTTATTGGAGTTTTCAATTTTTCTGTAATACTTTGTGTACCACATTTGACCAAAATTTGTATCTAAATTGTTTTCAAAAATTGTTAGAATTTTTTGCTTATTAAAAACTATGTTTTTTTACAGAAAACTGGGTTTTCAGTGAATGAAAGATTTTCAAAATGCTTTGGTAAAAATGTGGGTTAAAAAATCATGGAAAATGTCATTAAAAATGGAAAATGAATCCATTTCTAGCCCAATAAAAAAGAAAATAATCTTCAAAAATTATAAATTGGTAGTTAAATCTTATTCCATCAAGCTCCATTCACAGTGTTGAGTATTGGTTCTGTAATATCTATAAACATACTGAAGGTAACAAAGAACTGAAGATGTTTAAGTATTAGTTATTCATGAGATCTAAGATAAATTTATATTTTGACTCCAAGAATAATCATATGGAGTAATTTGCAATTGGCTTAATCTGATTTTGTTCCTTTATTTTAGAAGAGTGAGTTAGTATGCCTTTTTTAAACCTATCATTACATCATACCATACAACACTCACTATGCAATTACAAAGGTAATAGTTACCATATAATACTGACAGAGCCAGTGGCTTTTGTAATTTGTACTTTGTAAAATGCATGTTCCACACAATGAATGAAGTAGCTAGAAGAGCAGTCAATGCAGCATGAGATTTGCCAGAACGAAGATTTGTTTTAGACTCGTGTACAAGCTGCAGTGTAAAACAGTTGGTCTGTTCCACCAGGGATTTTCTTTTCTGGTACCAACCCAATCAAATAGATTCAACAGGAGAGTGGAGAGAAGGGCCCATTTCTGTAAAATAGCAAATCTAAGGATAAATTGTCCTCTGTGCAGAGGGCCATTCCAGAGATGCCACAACTCAGGCAAGAGAGAACTTGAGGATCTGCAGCCTTCTAGTACATTTTGTTGATTCAGTGTGCAGTCAGGAGGACTTTCCAATACCTTCTTGTGCCAGGTCATTCATCCACCATCTGCTGGACAACTAAGGACTAGCTTGTATCACCCTGTTCCAGTTAGGACTTGCAAAATGATAGAGGAACAAAGGACCAATCCTACAACACTGCTCATGACATTCAAGTGACTACAGCGGGGATGCGAAGGCAATGTTAATTATGTTCAGTACAACCAAACAGACTTCTCAAGGAAAAATAAACCACTACCTTTCTGCCCACCAAATAGACAGAGCAGGGGATATGGATAAAGAAATCAAAAACACAAACATCAATCTCCACCAGCAGCATTCTGCCTCGTACCAGCTACTCCGCATTTGCTGATTTCATTATTAAACAGTTGTGATAGATTTTTAAGTATGGTTTAAATTAGAATTATGTTTTTTTAAAAAAATACTAATTTTATTAGGACTCGTGTGTGTGTGTGTATGCATGTATACATTGAAGTAAATGGAGAAATACAGCTCAAAGATTGGGTGTGGGGTTCTAAAATCATTCAGAGATGAATGAATATATAGTTGTGGGTTTGCAAAAAGTTCTTAATATCTTCCTATAATTTGTTATATTAAACATTCATAGAGGATCCAGTCCTGAGAAGCATGAAGTCCCCTGAACCTCCATAGAAGTCAATAGGGTCTCCATTACTTTGCAGAAGGTGAAAGATTAGGAGGATCATATCTGCTATTAGGCCAGACCTCCAGTTAAAACTAACCTGGGGTTTTGTCTGGGCAACAAGAAAGATTAAGGATATGGAACAGCTTCCATATGAGGAGAGATCACAAAGACTGGGCCTGTTCTTTCAGCTTAGATAAGAGATGACTGAGGGGGAATATGATAGAGGTTTATAAAATCATGACTGGTGTGGAGAAAGTGAATAAGGAAGTGTTATTTACCCTTCACATAACAAAAGAACCAGGAGACACCCAAACACATTAATAGACAGCAGGTTTAAAACAAACAAAAGGAAGTACTTCTTCACATAATGCACAGTCAACCTGTGGAACTTGTTGCTGGGGTTGCTCTGAAGGCTGAAACTATATCTGGGTTAAAAACAGAATCAGATAAGTTCATGGAGGATAGGTCCATCAGTGGCTATTAGCCAAAATGGTCAGGGATACAACCCCAATCTCTAGGTGTCCCTAAATCCCAGACTGCCAGAAGCTGGGACTGAATGACAGGAGATGGATCGCTCAATAAAAATTGCCCTGTTCTGTTCATTCCCTGTGAAGAACCTGGCATTGGTCACTTTCAGAAGACAGGATACTGGGCTAGATGGACTATTGGTCTGACCAAGTATGGCCGTTCTTATGTCTGAATATGGACTTCAGGATTTGACTCACTGGCTTTTGTGCCAAAATTGGCTTTTGTGTCAAAATTCAGCAGATCCTAATAACCAAATTGAGTGGCATCATTTACAAATAAAATCCTAATAAGTGATTCATCCCATTTGGATTTTTAAGAAAAATGGGATTGTACCAGCCACCATCACAATCAAGTCAATGACAATAAGTGTTCCTGGCATGGAGTCCATGTTTGTACAAGGGTTAATGCAGCTATAAGAAAAAGGATGGCAGAAACTGTTCCGCATTAGAAGATGCAGTCAAAACTACACCATCTGTTCTTTTTTAAACCTTGATTCTGTATTAAGTTCCTAAATTGCTATAAAAGACTTCCAGTTGATATAGTGAAGATTCTAGATTACATGGTGAAGTTTTATGAAAGCTATATTCCTAGGGTCACCCCTCAACCATTCTCTTCTGTGAACAGCATGGGCGTAGCTGCGGTGGGGAGGGGCACACACAGATAAGCCTTCCTTGAATCAGACCTTTAAGCACTTTTGGAAAGAGTCCTGCAACCCTTACTCACATGAGTAAATCCATTGGTGTAAATCCACTGAAGTAAGGGATGATTTTGCTCTTTTGTCTTTAATGGGATTAGTCTGGGAATAAGAGTTGCAAGATCAGGGCCATAACTATTACAAACCCACATTAAGTACAAAGGACCAGATTTTTTTAAGGGTATTTAGGTGCTTAGAGATGCAGATAGGTACCTGGTGGGATTTTCAGAAGTGCCTAGGTGCCTAATTCCCATAGGAGTTTAGCATCTAGGCACTTTTGAAAATCCTACTAGGCATCTAAATACTTTTAAAATCTGGCATACAGGTGCTAGGCAGGCACTCAAAAGGCTCGATATAGTCCTTCCCTAATCTGGCTGAGGTGAAAAGGGGCCCAAAAGAGGAGCCAGGCTATACTCTGCCTCCTAGTGAAGGTTATAAAATAGGGGGCTCCCAGCTGTTTATATTCCTAAAAAAACCTGGCAGGTTAGCAACAGTGCTTTCTGTTCCTATGGTAGAATGCTGTAAAAGTCACATTTTCCCCAAAAGGAAAGAAGCTCTGAAATGTGCTACAAAATTTCAGCACTAGTCACCTTTCGCAAAGATACAGGGTAAGTCATGGAGGCTGCTTTACTAATCCTCAGAGTCTTTATAACATAAAACAGATTACCCGTGTTAGGTCTAGAAGGACCAAACAAACACAGCTCAACTTTCCGGCTGAAGCATTCTTAAGCCTCCACTGGCTCTGTCAAACTGCTGTCTGAGTTGTGTCTTCTGTAGCCCTGGCCACCCACAGAATTAGCCCAATTAGTGCAAGACGAGGCAGGATAGGAAAATAAAAACAACCTCCTATATTTCCCAAGCTTACAGGGGCCTCTGAAAGGAATTTTACTTCCAAAGAGTTCACAGATCCTGCTGGAATTTCAGGAGCGAGCTGAAGTTAGTATACAGTAACCCATGATTCAGGTTAGGGAAGATTTTTGCTCCCTTTACTTTGTGTGTACATAGTTTGAAGACTGAGGCTGTGACTTCAGTGAAGCCAGGAATGTTATTCTTCATCATTGTAAACTGTATTGCATATTTTAGTTAAATAATAAAGTATTCTAGCATATATACCATCATCATTTCCCATACTCCTCTTGTTTAACTTGTCCTCTTAATAATCCTCCAGACCCATCATAGCATAACTAATGCTCAATCAGTTACTAAAGGACAGTGCATTGCTGCTATACATCCAGAGTAAAATATATATAGCTCTGCCAAAAAATAACTAAGGCAAATGACTTGTCTGCTCAGTTGATGTAAGTGCTAAGTATTATTCTTTATTATTAGCCTCTATACATAATTGAAGGGAGATAGTGTGGTGTAAGGTAGTATAAAGAGGAGTGATTAGATGAAAATAAGAAAGGGGAATTTTCTGTGGTGCAGTAGAATAGTCTTCATGGCAAAGGGTGGGAAATTCATCACTTGGGATATTTAAAGCTAGAACAAATATTTGAAAATATATTGTACTGCATTGCAAGGAGATGGGCTGGATGACCTAATTGAGCTTTTCCATCTCTAATGTCTCTGCTTGTAAGAATCCTTTGTAACTTGGCTCTGCTTTTATTTCTCACACCTGGAAAAAGGCAAATACTATGGCTAATATGCAGGGCGGGGGCGAGGAGAACTGCTTAAAAACTCATCAGTGTACTCTTATTCTGGAACAAGTATTGAAGAATATTTTTTTAAAATATTTTTAGTGAAATCTCTGGGTTATGCATGAAAAAAGGCTTTTTGGTGAGTTGTTTTGTTTTGTTTTGTTTTTTACCTTTTTTAACTGTACCAAGACTAAACTGTGAGCTATTGGCAGTACCTCTGCTGAGCTATTTGCCTGAATTATTTCTGCAGTAAATCTCTAGAAATGTCCACTTAAGGAGTAAGGGTCATAAATATCTCATGGAAGCCATAAAATACAACAGAATTTTGGAAGTCATAATTTTAATGGCTATAACTGCGCTATAAAAGAAGGCCTCTGGAGCTAGGGCTAAAGTAAAATTTATCTAAGTGAGCTGCAATGCTAATCCATCTGCAAGCAATAAATTATCTTCTGTCCCAGGTGTGGCATATTATCCAAAGGGTGTCTAGTGATTAAGGACACACAGGTACAGATGTGGCTGAAGTCCAAGTAAGCCCTGAGCAATTAATGGTGACTGGAAATTGTCAACAATTCCTCTGAAAGTTTGATAGTTTCCTATGCGCTCAGGTTTGCCAAGGCATACACTCTGCAGTATGATCCATGGTCAATCTCCGATGTGTGCACAGATCCCAGTGACAGGCACCCAGGGCGGTAATTGGTGTATTCAGGGCGGTAATTGGTGTATTCAGGTTGGTAATTGAGCCAGGGCGGTAATTGGTGTATTCAGGTTGGTTAGAATCTTTGTTTCCACAATGTACTGTGACCAACCCAGCTCCCATGAAAGTCAATGGCAAAACTCCCACTTACTTTATTTGGTAAAAGATCAGGCCCCCCACAATTAGTGAACAACCCCTCCACCCCAATTTTCTTCTTTGTTTTTTATGTAATCGGAAATATTTCATCTTGGACTAAAACAAAAAAAGGCCTATCCTAAAGAAAACAAAAGTAGCTAACTGATGAGATTTCAAATTGGAAA
This sequence comes from Eretmochelys imbricata, assembly GCF_965152235.1. Classification (NCBI taxonomy): domain Eukaryota; kingdom Metazoa; phylum Chordata; order Testudines; family Cheloniidae; genus Eretmochelys; species Eretmochelys imbricata. Next base: position 97,059,246 of record NC_135574.1, read on the forward strand.
AATAAAAAGGTGAGTTGTCAATTGTGGTGAGTGCGTTTACATAATTTCAAGTCACTGTGTAAAAATAAATAAATAAACTACAAACCACTCTGATTCGGTTGTTTAAAGAGGGAGGGTGAAGAGGCTCCAGATAGTTTGATTGTCAGGCACAGAAATCCAAAGCTTGTGCATACTATAGGAGCCAGCTCCACTTTTGAAACACATGTCAGTCTTGGACTGGATTAGTTGAGATCCTAAGTTGGCCTGCAGAACCTCCATTATTCATGATGATGGAAAGAGTCCAGCTCGAATGGCTGAGCTTAGAGTAAGTTTTGGGGTTGGATTTAGGGAGAAAAACATGTTTTTACTTGCAAATTGAGAACATTTGATATGAAGAACAGTGAGATCCATTGAATAGACTAGATGGTTCCTTCCTTCTTTGAAATATTGACCCGACCCCCTCCCCCCCCAGCATCATTCATACACAGCCCTTTATTAGGGTAAAATTGCACTTCTAAGGCCCTGATTCTGAAACGTTTGCTGTATGGACTGACTCCTGTGCACACTCAAATAGAGTTCATTGCAGGGTTAGGACCTAATCCATTAGGTTTTCCCATACCCTGCTGACATCATACAAGTTAACAATTGACTGGACTGTCAGTGCTAGCTATCAACTGCCTGGGTGCAATGTTAAAAACACCTGCAACTGGTCCATGCTCCTGTTTTCACCATTGCTAGCACCCATGCTATGCTGATAGTGGCTAAATTGCCTACAACTCCCAGAGTAGATAGGTCCTTGGTGTTCTAAGGGAAGGCATTTTTAAAGTGAATGACAATGGAAAACAGCTATTTTCTTGTGCACGACTTTTGCTGCTCCTTTGTGGTTTAGAAAGGCAGCTCATTAGAAAAAAGATCAGTTCTTCTCACTGAAACTGAAGAAGGAAAAACAAAATATCCTCAACAGAAAGGAGAGAGGAAAAGAATTAACATATCTATCAACAGACTTTAAATTAATAACAGTATCCAGTGGCCACTAAATATGATTGCCAGATATTGTGAAGGTGGGAATGGCTAGGGAAGCCAGGCTAGAGACGGGGAGAGTGGTGGGCTGAAATGAGAGGTGGGGGACAGGAGCTGGTGTGAAGAAGATTGGCAGCTACAGTGGGAGGGCGCAGATGAAGGAGCCATGTTGGAGTTGGTGCGGGGCAGGATGCAGTAATATAATAAACGCACTTTCATTGAAATATGATAAAAATGTGGGCTGTGGCACCTTTGGGGATATATGCAGAGAGGGGAAAGAGCTCATCTGTGGCGCTATGTCTTTTAGACCCCAAATTTTGGGTCAAAATTATTCTACTGCATCTATCCTTGATACCAACTTAGGAAGTCATTGTGCTACTGTAAATACAACAATTACCATAAACGTATAGCCTTCTGGTAGCTGCGATGGGGTGAAAGTTGAGCACATAATAATGCATTGCACTTCGTCTTTCTGTCCTTGACATCTTTGCTGCTACCAAAGTTGCCTTTACATGGATATTTTGGCCTCGAGACAATTATTAGCATTCACATAGATGCCCTTATTAAAGTTAGATCAATATAGGATGGCTGCTGTTGTCATTTTCCATTGAACTCTCTCCCCAATTAGTCCCCGCTGAATTCCTCATTTGCTCTTTCCCACCAGCTAAGGTTTCTGATTAAGGGCTGAGTTTTGGCATGTCCTATTATGGAGAGAAGATGGCACAGGAAGTTTCTTCCCCACCTCCACTTAGTATAGCCATGTAGAGGCCAGGATAAATACTGCTAGCAGTGCTGGGGAGCCTGGTTTATGCCCCAAGAAGAGAGCTTGGGCACGTAGGTATGGAGAATGCCTTCTGGCATGAAACAGCATACCCTGAGGGAGCAGCAACTACTGCTTAATGAACCACAGCAAGGGCTGCTTTTGGCCACACCCCTTTGTCCTGCTCCCTCTGCGGTACCGTATGGAACAGTGGAGGCAGCACTGGTCAGCCTTCCTGCTCCGCCCTGTGCAACCAGACTACAGCTACTTCCTCCCTGTGTACCTATGGGGCAAGGGGAAGGGACAACCGGGGTCAAATTTAACCCAACATTGTCAAATGCATAGAATTTACAAATGTTCCTCAAATAATTGCCTTCACTGCAGATTGAGGGATCAAGCGCCAGAAGTTTCACCTTCTTGTTGCCTTACAGCAGCTCCCCAATGCTAAATATTGTCACAGAAGTTCTTTTTTCTGGATACTCTGTAAGACAACCGGTGTTAAACTGGAATGTTTTTGTAATGTCCTGTTAAAGCTCAGCTCTGCTCATAAAACGATGAGATACTCTTAATAAGAAAGGTCTAAATGAAACTGGAGTTAACTTATTAATATCCTTTCCACGCTCGGATGACATGAGTCAGTGAAGATGTGCTATTCTTGAGTTACAAAGTTGACAGCTAAACATTCTTTCTGTACTGCATTACATGGCTCTCTGCTGAGGAGTTACAAAATACCATCTGAAACCCCTGTGTGAATGTGATGCACAGCTGTATGCATGCCACTGCTGATCCATCTGCTGCCTGAGAAACATGCCAGTTGTTTGATGAATTAGTAGACAGATCTAGGTGGAGGCGAGAGAAAAAGTCTGCAGCACTAGGTGAAAAGCTGAGTTTTCTTCACTGTTTTTCATTTTATCTCCTGTCTCCTGTTTCTGTGGGTCTTATTATTCCTTCATGCTATGGCAATCGAGCTGCCAGATTGCCAAACAAATACTTGCCTTGCCTCACCTCTACTGGGTATCAGCATGTGTGTGCTCTATAAGGGGTCCTGCGAGTTAGATTATTTGATTGCTAGGGAGTCTCTGTGTGGTGCCTGCAGGGCCCTCCCCTTGGGTGGGGATTCAAGTTTGCATGTTCCACATAGCTATGACAATACACACAGCTTCCGAATAGGCTTTTTGTTTAAGGTTAATATAATGAATATAAATTTACTTATTGTTCCATAATTTGGGATGCGGTGTGATCTTGTGGCTAGGACTTTGAATTGGGGTTCAGGAGACCCAAGTGCAATTCCTGGCTCTGCTGCTGACCTGCTTAATGACTTTGACAAGTCCCTGTGCCTCTCTGAGCCTCTGTTTCCCCTCCCACCCTTTGTCTGTCTATTTATGTTGTAAGCTCTTTGGGGCAGGGACTGTTTACTACATTTTTGTACAGTGCCTAGCACAAAGGGCTCCTGTCTCACTGGCATTTAGATGCTGCTGGAATATAAACATTAAATAATACTTATTTTAAAAACGTTATTCTTTATGAATGGTGGTAACTATCTGTGCATTAGAGAGTCCCATAGCTAGTCCATCCCAAGATTAAAAAGATAGCGATCCACAGCTGATGTTAAATTCAGGATGGAGAGAACACAAACCAGACGGATTTGGCAACCACAGCAGGGTTTTATTAGACCCATGATTCACCCCTTAGCTCCCAAGCGTGTTATAATAATCACCCCGAGTTTGAACCCACTTTCAAAAAAGGAATTGACATTTATCCCCTCCTGAGGTCATCCCCTTGTTGAGAAGTGTCATATGCCTGTAATCTGCATAAGTGTTTCTGTTGACTTTCAAATGCTAGTCACAGACTGCAGTGAACAAAACCTAAAGTGACAATGCCTCATTGCTTCTGTTATGCAACTGTAGCAGGTGGCTTGGGTGGTTGGGAACGTAATGCCTTTGGATGTCTTCAGCCCTCCAGAATTAGTCATGAGGCTTCACTAAGGGTCTCAGTGAACCAGCACATAAAAATAAAACAGCAAACGTACCCTACACAAAAAAGGAAACAAAAGATAGGCTGTAGTTATAAATGTAATGAGAGCTTGCCAGAGACATCCTTGACATAGTCTTCAATGTCCTCCAAAATAGAAACCAGCATCTTGTGTACAACAACTCTAAATATACCTTAATGTACAGTCTCTACTTCATGGTCCATTGTTACGACTCCATAAATCATAGGCAGAGTGTTACTGAAACCTAAAGCACAAGAGGCTACGCGCAAGAATTGTTTCTCTTTATCTTTTCCTGGGGTGGACAGGCAGGGCAGAAGTGAATTAAATGTTTCCACTTCCACTTCACCACCACCTGCTGCTCCACAAAAATCTTAGTGTAGAAAAAATGCCAGATGGGGCAGAGATGGGCACCATTAGCTCTTTTTGCCTGCTTTGTGAACCCCGTCAGCAGCAGCCCAGGAGCCAATAGCAGCACGGTCACTGAATTGAGGAGGACCTGCCCCCTCGTCCTCAGCGATCCTCTGAAGCCTCCACACTGCCCCGGATATTGCAGCGTGGTGGAGAGGATGCAACCCAAGAGCCACATTTTAAAATATATGTGGATGGGGCTCATCAGTTTGTTCCCCTCTGATGGTTTTGACGTGGGAGAGAAACAGAGAACCCGGAAAAGCTGTGCTAAAAATAGTGTTAAAAGTCTGGTATACATCTAGAAATTCATATTTAAGCCTCCAACTCAGGGCACTTGCCTATAAAGTTGCAGACTGCGAAAAATGTGGTGTGATTGCTGGGATGTATGTTTGTGCAATTGCTAGCGGAACTCTACTAAGACTGTAATTCCAACTCACATTGTAAGGTCTTCAGGGCATAGACTGTGTCCGTAAATCCCCCATGCATACTTATGCTGTTGTATGAACAATAACGAATCAGCCTTTGGCCTATGATTTTGCTGAACCTAGGTATTCTAGCTGAAATTAGATCCTCTCCCAGGGGGCATAAGTACAGTGGGCGATAATATACGTGCGCCGAAAAACAGAGTGAAATGAGGACAGCATTTGAGCCTTCACCCGGTATTTCCTGTCTTTTGTCAGTTGACCTCAGGCATTTACAAAATAGTTTAAATGCTATTTCGGGGGGCTTTCATTTCTTTTGCTTTTCCTAAATGCCCCTTTAAAAAAAAAGAGTAAACCAGCCTTCTAATAAGGATTTCTAAAATGATCCAAGGCTTTATTGAGCTGATCACCCTGAGGATGAGTGCGACTGTCCCTCCCAGATCTGCACACAGATGGTATCTTGGCCTGCTGCAGATTCCCTGAGATCTGTCAGTTTTGGGGGCAAGCCCCACAACTTATTGCACAAGTCTGGGACAAGAGCACCCACCTCGTGAACCAAAGGCAGGTGACAGAACTCTGTGAGGAAATCTGTGCAGAGATTCACTCTGGTGGAGAGGACGATGTTTAAAAAATGGGTTATTTCAAGACGCACCCAAAGCCAGATATAGGAATAGCTCACGGCATCACATGTTGAGTGGCTAGTGTATGTATCAAATAACCAACTGTATGCATCCTAGAAACTGAATCACTTTCCAAGAACAGTAGTAGTCATGATGATTGATGATTGAAAACCACCCCATCTGTCCATGCAGATTTGCACTAGCACCTATTCTTTATATGCCCTCTTAAATATTCAGGGCTAGATTCTGCTTGGCCCTTACACAAGTACACTGGGGAAGTGTAGTGATATCATCCTCATCGCTTCTTCCCAAATGTATCGGAAACATTTGGACCCAGATGTTGCCACCTGTGACTTCAATGCAGTATCTTGTAGTATAAAATGCTACTACTCACTATGACTAGGAGTGGCAGAATCTGGCCTTTTTAGGTCTCAATCAACAAATCATTTAAGCATGTGCTTAAATCCATCCATATTCAGCAAAGCACTTAAGCATGTGCTCAACTTTAAGCATATGCTTAAATCTCATGAAATATGACAGCTTTAAGTTAAGTACCTTGTTGTACAGGAACGTATTGGTGAATTGGGGCCAAAAAGGAATCTTGACCCAGTCTTAAAATCGGCTCTTTGGTGTAGTATGTATTTAGCTGAACCCTACCAGATGCTAGTGTGTTACAGCTGATTTTTGATTCTCTGATGATGCAGCCAATGCAGCCATCTATCCATACAGGGAGAAAAAGAAATTAGTAAGAATTTACCATTCAGCCAGGTATGTAAGACATTAATGGGTAGGACTTGAATTATGTTGCATTAACGGTACTTGTCTGAGATATCTGATTAAGACACATGGCAAAGAAATCACTTCTGACTATTTTCAAATAAACTGAAATGCAGGACATTTTGGAAACTTGCTAAATTGTGGGGGGGTGGTAGAGAAGCAAGACTTCTGAATTTTAAAAGGGAGTAATCAAGGCTAAAGAACAGGACTGCAGGGCAAAAAAGCATGGTTGTCATGTATAATGGAGATTTAGTACCTTTGTAATAAATCCAGCTCTACTATAAAGTGCCAAAGTGATGTGCAAGGAATTTCCTCAAGGTTCCCAGCCAAGACTTTTCTCAAGCCTTATTCATTTTACCTTGTATATTTGAGCACTAGCAGTTTCAGTCCTGAAAGCACAGATTAAGGTCACCATGCAAATCACCCCCACCTTTTTTTTTCCTAAAATCCCCTGTACCAGATGCATGCTGTGTGGTTAATGCTAACTCTTCACTTCAGGGAAAGAAAAGCAAGAAAATAAGTGGAACTGGCCCACACTGAGGTACGCTCAGCTACGTTATTTTTTGGTATCTTTAGAAAGAAAAAAATTTTTAGAAAGAAAAATATTTTTTCCACTGAATGCATCCGATGAAATGAGCTGTAGCTCACGAAAGCTTCTGCTCAAATAAACTGGTTAGTCTCTAAGGTGCCACAAGTCCTCCTTTTCTTTTTGGGGATACAGACTAACACGGCTGCTGCTCTGAAACCATTCAAAATGTAGGTTCTCTGATTACTCAGGCTATGAGCAATAGTAACTCCAAGTTTCTTAGCACAACTTTCTTCAATGTCTAAAACTAATTCCTGGTGACATTTTTTTCTGAGCTTCAGTTGAGGAACAATACACATCCAATTAGTCCATTATTTGCACTACAAGTGTCAGAATATTAGTCCCTGTATAAAGCGTACTGTGCCTTGCATCAGGCCATGTTTACACCCACAGACCTGCAGCAACGCAGATCTGTTGGTACAGCTGAGGCGCTGCAATGCGTGGGGTGGAGATGCTCTATGCTTGCGGTTCTCAAACTGTGGGTTGTGACCCCATTTTAATGGGGGTCACCAGGACTGGCATTAGACTTGCTGGGGCCTGGGACTGAAGGTGAAGCCAGAGCCCCACCGCCCAAGGCCGAAGCCTGAGGGCTTTAGCCCAGGGTGGTGGGCTCGGGTTACAGGCCCCCAACCTGGGGCTGAAGCTCTGGAGCTTCGGCTTTGGCCCCTCCACCCAGGGCATGGGGCTTGAGCTTTGCCACCTCCTCCTCCCCGCCACCTGGGGCAGCGGGGCTCAGGAAAGCTCAGGCTTGGTCCCCCCACCTGGGGACATGTAGCATTTCTTGTTGTCAGAAGAGGGTTGCGGTGCAATGAAGTTTGAGAACCCAATGGGAGAAACCTCTCCTGTCAGCATAAAAACCCCACCCCCAACAGCGGTATAAACTATATTGAGGGGAGAAGCTCTCTCACCAGAATAGTGCTGTGCACATGTGCTCTTATGCGGGTATAATTTATGTCGCTCACACGCCTGCTGACATAAGTTTTTCCAGCATAGGCTGTAGCGTATACATAGTCTTAGGGAGACAAGGTGGGTGAGGTAATATCTTTTACTGGACCAACTTCTGTTGATGAGAGAGACAAGCATTCGAGCTACACAGAGCTCTTCCTCAGGTCTGGGAAAGGCACAGAGTGTCACAGCTAAATACAAGATTGAACAGATAGTTTGGCATAAGAAATTAGCAGATATTCTAAGGGATCATTCTGGGTGAAGTGGCCCATTAGAACCCCCATAGTCTTAAGACAAAAAGGGGGGTTAGTAGTTACAGATTGTTGTAATAAACCATAAATCCAGTGTCTTTATTAAGACCCTGATTTTTAGTGTCTGGCAAAGTTATGCTTTGGCGTCAATAGAGCTGTGTCAATTTAAATCAGCAGGCATTGGCCCAATATCTCTTATCAGATCTCTTTGGAAGTTCTGTGGAGGAAAATGATATGAGAGACTTCAGTGTGTTCTTTGATTAAATATGCACATGTACTGCAGCCCACCACGGTAGCCTGTGACATTTATCTTTTCCAAAAGGTAATCAGGTGGATCTTCAATAGTTCTGGGTTGTGCTCTTTGTTTGGCCTGTAAACGTATGGTGATTTGCTGTACAATCTTGTGGCTTGCTGTATACAGATTTGGGCTTGGCTTGTATTCACTGTGGTCTAGAGTCATGGAGAAAAGGATTAGAATCAGGGTTTGCTGCTGGAAGATGTTTTGGAACCGGACAGAGGTTTTTCCATGAGAGGAAAACAAAAAAACAAAAATCACCTCATGATCATCTTATCTTTTCTCTTGTAATGCTGAAACAAAGTTCAAGAATTATAGAGGTATATTTGTTGATGTGAAACACAGTAAAAATATAGGGTCAAATTCTGCTCTCAGTTAAGCCAGTGTAAATCTGGAATAACTCTGTTGACTGACTTTCATGGAATTACTCCAGATTTACACTCGACTAACTGACAGAAGAAGCTGGAGTTTCTGGTGCCTGTCAAAAGAATCCAAAGACTTGTATCCAAAGCAGCAATGACTGTCTTGAATTTTCAAGAAAACACGGAGAAAGAAGTGCTTTTAATTCATGAGTCAACTTGAGTGGGGGAGAGAGATTGTTATACGTACACGTCATCATTTTCAGAGGTGTTCAGGTACGATACTGATGGGGGCCATATAAAAACGTACCAGGGCGTGTCTACACGTACGGTGCTGCAGCAGCACCAAGGCCACAGCACTGCTGTAGTGCGTCTAGTGAAGACGCTGTAGGCTGACCGGAGAGAGCTCCCTTGTCAGCATAATAATAGAACCACCTCCATGAACGCCAGAAGCTATGTCAGCGGGAGAAGCTCTCCTGCCAACATAGCGCTGTCCACACCGGAATTTATGTTTGTGTAACTTATGTCACTCGGGAGGGAGGGGGGAGGGAAGGGGTTATTCACACCCCTGAGCCACATAAGTTCTGCTGACATAAGCTGTAGTATAGACATAGCCTTAGATGGATAGATAAAAGCCTGGATCCTCCGCTGTGCTAATTTATGTGAAGGACCAGCCTCCAGGTCTTAGTTTAGGCCCTGAGTCAGCAAAACTCTTAGGCATGTGCTTAATTTGAACACCTTTTCCATATGCAGCAAAGCAGTTAAACATATGCTTTACTTTCAGCATGTGCGAATGTCCCTGAAGTTCTAGTGGTCACTGTGAAGACTTCAGACAAGATTGTCACAGCACTGCATAGATCCTGTTATATAGATTAGAGGGGAAAAGTGAGGAGGACTTCATTGTGGTCTTTGTTGTTCCTGCAAATGAAACTCATTTAGCATTTCTATTAACCTGTAGTCAGAGCCTCATCTTACTGTGACTGCATTAGACTCACTTGATACCACTTTCCTCCTAGATATCTCTGTTGTATGGCCATGTATGGGGGTCATATTTGCAGGGCAGAAGTGTCACTGGGATAAGGAGCTGCAAATAGCAACAGCAAAAATGAACTGAGCAAGTTAATATAGGGCATGCCATCCAGTCATGTGAGAACACCTTTGTAGTAACCAGCCGTAAATATAGTGAGAAATGCCCGCCGAAGAGAGCCAAAACATATGTGGATGGATCTTCCCAGCCCAGGTGGAAAGGAGAAGTGCTATCTCCGTGCACCCTTCTTCTGCTGCATAACACCATAGATACCCCCTCATTGAGACTCCATGCAGAATGGGTTCTGCAGCATTCTGAGGGCGGGACGAGGAGCAGAGCAGGAACCTGGGAGTTCTACGTTCCCTGCAGAGCTGAAAGGGTAGCAAACCTTGGCCACATAGGCACACAGACATCGGGGTCATCAGCAGGAATCAAACCCGGGGCCTGCAGTGCCTAAACCACAGACTTCTGCAGCTTGAGCTAAAGGTAACATGCTTCAGCTCTAAGGAAGTAGCAGTTGGGGCTTTTGGTCTGGAAAGTCTTGGGCTTGATCCCTGCTGATGACCCTGGCATCTGTCTGCCTACGCACTAATAGAAGTCAAGTCTCTTTGATGGCTTCCACTGAACAGCTGCAGGAGAATGCAGCCCAAAGTAGCACAGCTCCTGGTGCACGCTATCATCCTATGCGGTCAATGGGAACTGAGGAGCAGTAAAGCACCATGGAGGCCAGAGTGGCCCAGGAATCTGGGGAGGCAGCAGATCCTCATTCTACGATAAACAGTGGCGGTGCTAGCCCATTGGGGGCCCTAAGCAGGAATATTTTGCTCCCCCTCCCCTCCCACACAACACATAATACAAAGTGAATAGGGATCCCTAGAGCTGCTCAGGGCCCTAAGCAATTGCTTAATCTGCTTATACCTAGCGCGGGCTCATTGATAAGGATAGCTAAAGGCTCAGTCCTCAGCTGTGTCAAGTTCATGCTTCTCTAAACTCTGCAGGCCTTGAGGGGATAATTTAAAGAAAACTTCCATGAGAAGAATGTGACATTCCTGCCTCCCTGGCTCCTTCCTGCCGGTCACCTGGTCCTTGGTTAGGTAAGACACAGAGTTTACTTACACATATGGCAAGGTGTACTTGGGACATGTATGCTGCAAGCTTTTACGAGATCTTTGCAGTCTGAGAGGAAGCTCACACACCCCACTGTTTGCAAATGGTCTCTGTATGCTTAGAAATTCACTGAAAGAGGCATATTATACCCCACTGAGCTGCAAAGTTTTGCCTTCACTAAGTTATTGCAGCCCAGGGCATCAATAACTTACAGCCCAGGGCATCAATAACTTACACTGACCAGTTTGCACTGTTTTTTCCCCCCAGTGAATATGTGGTAGTTTGGCTTTTCTCTAACTTCTCTGACATTTTCACAGGCCACAATCCAATTTGTTATGTTTGTGGATCTTGTGCATTGGACCATTTTTAGGCTGAAAGTTGGTATGGCATCACACGGACGAGGAGGCTTTGGTTTGTGCTTAGGATTTGGAATCAGCCTTTATCATCTGTTGCTGTGCTTTTCAGTGTGCTGACCATAGTAGCATACGGCTGTACCAACCAGTGCCACTCCACGCACATCTACAAAAAATGGCACAATTGTTCCTGAAATATGGTGGTTGTGCTAATGTCCAGGCTGAACTAGCACTGCTCTGCTAGATCATTATGCCAGAACATCACAGGCCTGATCCAAAGCCCACTGACGACCAAGGGAATCTTTTTAGTGACATCAGTGGGCTTTCAATCAGACCATTAAGAAAGCCACTTGTGAAGTGCATACTTGTAGATTAATGTGCAGTGTGTACCTTTGGAAAAAACTGAGAATCTTCAACAGATCTCCGACATTATCTTACCTAGTGGTAGAGCCAGACAATAAACTGAATTCTAGGGGAACATTGGAATCAGGTTAGAGAATGGCATCTTTTTCTCCTACACTATACAGCTACCAGGCAACATTAAAAAACCCTGCTCAGTTAGTGTTTTGATACCAGGCTTAAAATCCCCTTAAAATTCCAGACTTCTACATAACACTTTTTTTAAAGTTCTCTATCAGAATATAGTGCAAAAGACATCCACATAGAACTGCCTGTTTGTTCAAGAAGATTTCCTTCTTGACCTCAAGTACATTTCCACACAAACACAGTTTCAAGCCTGTAAATGAATTTTACAAAACAGAACTTAATGAAGTGAAATGTTGTCTCAGGAACTGAAAGACGGGTTCATTGAAACCTCTCAGCAGAGATTTATTTAATTACAGACCTACCCTGAAGACCATGGAGCAGGTAATTTTTTGGTTTCTGTCCTATTTTTCCTGGCTGGCTTCCGGATCTGACCTCAAAGCTTCAGAGTGTGTGAGCGAACAGATGCTTTCTGGTGCTGCTTTTGCATTCAGTAATATCATGGAAGAACTGAGTGCAAAGCTTGTGAGTCAAAGAGATGTTTTCCACAAAAATCTCCCCCTCATGCTTTAGTGAACCTGTTTGGTTTGAATGTGCATTTTCTGATTGAGAATTGAAAAAAAACAGTGATACGACTATAGGGAGCTGGCCTGAATGCAGCAGAAGTGGAACCTATACAGTAATTCAGAATGATGAGGGAAAGCAGCATATGTGAATGGAAAGGGCAAGGATGGAGCTACTCTGAAACATCATAAATTAGAATAATGTGATAATACATATACACACCCACACATACAAGGAAACCTGTTAACGAACCAAATTGTTGTTGGAAAAAAATGTGCATTTTTAGAGTTGCAGGAGGTAGATTTTAGAGGCCGTTACTACAAAATAACAATAGTATTTATTATTTATTATTATTACTACTAATAATAATGAATAATGTGGAGATTTTATGCAAGACCAAACCGTGCGCTCCTGCCCTGCAATGCAGGGAAACAAGGACAGTATTGGATTTCACAGATAGCACCACAGACTGCTATTAAAGCTTAATCCCATGTCACATTTCTGCCTAGTGGTGACTAACTACCAGCCCAATTTGCAGGGCTTCTCTCTCACTGTGTTTCTTCATTGTTTCAAGCCATGCAGAGACTTATCTTAAAAATGGGTCAAGCCTCAGCCAAATGTGTTCAATTGAAGGCCACCATGGGAGAATGGCAGGATATTGTCTTTCCAACAGCAAGTGAATTTCAGGCAGCTTAAGATGGTATCCATTTCACTATAATGCCGGTTTATGTTACAGCCCTTTTCAAACTTCTAATTGCCCTATATTGCTGACATTTATAGACATACCCTATTTTAAATGAAAACACAACACTGAGGTCAGGAGGAGGTTCTGGGACAGCAGAGATCCCAGGTGAGGCCAAAGGAGGAAATTACTTTAAAACTTCTAAATGCCAAACATGTTTTAAGGGGTGGGGGGAAGAGAAGAAAAACATAATCTAGAGGTGAAGGAGGCATTATCATGGCCCCAAAGGCATCAATGAATAATAATGATTTTTAATTTTCTTATCCAAACATTCTATACCTATAACGTAGATTTAAATAAAAAAAAAACAAGCATAGATATTTTACATATATTTATTCATCTGGTACTGTGTGAGTCTGGTTAGTCTTTAAGGGCAGATCTTCATCTGGTGTAAATTGGCATTGTCCATTGAAGTCAATGGAACTATGTCAATTAATACCAGCTGAGCATCTGGCCCACAACCAGTATGTGAAGGTGCTTTGACTATTATAAAAATAAATCTCCTAGATTTTCTTTCATATATCATGCTTCATCCTACAGTGGAGCTTTATTTGACAGCTGCTGGTGGTAGGGATACTATTTCATAGACTGGCACTCACTGTCAGACGTATCACCCAACCTGTCAAGGCCTGTAAGATGAAGATCCAAAATGAGGGACCCAAAAAATGTATTCATGCAGGAATCTATAAATGCTGTGGGATTCATTCCTTTAGTGTAAATAGTTTCCTATAGCCCCTGTTTCATGATTCTTTACTTTGGATGTAAACAACAAAAGTGAAGGGACACCAAATGTATGTGGAATGTCGGTAACTTTGGGCAAGTCTACACTATAGCGCTACATCGGCATAATTACTCCACTCTGGGAGAGGCAGAAGCTATGTCGACATAGCGGTGTGGACAGCACTTAGGTCACTGTAACTTGCATCACTCAGGGCGTGTCTTCTTCACACCCCTGAGTGACGTAAGTGACATCGACTTGAGTGGTAGTGTAGACCAGCCCTTTGAGACTGAAATGAGGGACATTTTAGAGGTATATTCCTTGATGAAGACGCTTACGTTGGCCTTTTTTGGTACACTGATGTCAAGTGAAAATATACCACCTGTATTTTTGTACGAGTCCCTACACCTATCAGTTTCTAACAAATGTCTTCTAGATAATTCCTTCAGGTACAAATCCAGCCCCACGCCCTTTGACTGTGGAGTGCCCCTTTGCAGCAGAATTGGTGTAGCTGAGCTGTGCTTGGGATGGGCATGGAAGTGGGAGGTCCACAGAGGGGTTTATACTCCTTGCGCAGCATCATGATAGGGTCAGACCTGGAAAGGGAATTTGCTTCTTCATGGCTTCTCCTTCCCCCTCCCTGTAGATGGGGCATGTAAACCCCTATGTAACTTACTGCACTCAGCTATGTCTCCCTAGCCTGGCTACTGGGGCTCGTTGTCTGAGCTATTGATTATACCAATTTCTTAGAATTCCAAATTAACTCTCTGAAATTTGATAAGTTCTTGTCCCAAGATTAAGCCCAGTGTTTTTAGAATTACTGTTCAGCTGGGAGCCCTGATGTGCCTGGCAACAACTCTCATTCTCAGGAAAGGTCTTCTGAATTTGTAAAAGTTTTATTAGTACAATGATTAGTCCTATGAGTAAAACAATTCAAACAAGTATGGTGAAATAATACAGGAATGTACTTATGCCCAGCACCATTACATATGTATACTCACCCTATGCTTGGGGAGGACTCGGAAGATTGAGACAGATCCTACTCTCACTCCGTCATGCCAAAGAAGAACTCCAATGGCCTAACCCAGGGATCAGCAACCTTTGGCACGCGGCCCATCAGGGAAATCCACTGGCGGGCTAGGATGGTTTGTTTACCTGCAGTGTCCACAGGTTCGGCTGATCGCAGCTCCCACTGGCTGCAGTCCAAGGGATATGCTGGCTGCCGCTTCCCGCAGCCCCCATTGGCCTGGAACAGCGAACCATGGCCAATGGGAGCTGCGATCGGCCAAACCTGCAGATGCTGCAGGTAAACAAACCATCCCGGCACGTCAGCCAATTTCCCTGGTGGGCTGCGTGCCAAAGGTTGCCGATCCCTGGCCTAACCCATGACTAGACATTTTATAGGTCTTGATGCTCATTATGCAAATGTATGAGAGACTCCTCCCTTCTTATAATATCTTAACCTCCTCACCCTCATAATATTGGGGTATTCTTATCCTTTAGCTTAGTGTATTGATTACTTTAGGCCCATTAGCATATGACTATCTGTAGTTAGGTATCTGCTGATATTTTCCCTCGACAATACCCTAAACTGGTACCAACTGACTCATTGCCGTTACCTGGCAACAATTTTATGCTTAGTTTCAGCCAGGGGCACTGGAACGGAGGGTGGGGGGAAGCTATTGCCCCATCACTTTTTACTAGGGTTGACAGATGTCCATTTTTTCATTGGAACGCCCTGTCGAAAAGGGACCCTGGTGGCTCAGGACAGCACCACTGACTGGGCCATTAAAAGTCCAGTCAGCAGCACAGCAGGGCTAAGGCAGGCTCCCTGCCTGCCACGGCTCTGCGCGGCTCCCAGAAGCAGCAGCATGTCTCCCCTCCAGCTCCAACACGTAGGGGCAGCCAGAGGGCTCTGCATGCTGCCCCCAGCCCAAGTGCCAGTTCCGCAGCTCCACTGGCTGAGAACCGCGGTCAATAGGAGCTGTAGGAGTGGTTCCTGCGGACGGGGCAGCTTGCAGAGCCACCTGGCCGTGCCTCCGCATAGGAACTGGAGCGGGGACATGCTGCTGATTCTGGGAGCTGCTTGAGGTAAGTACCACCTGCAGCCTGCGCGCCTCACTGCTTCCCATACCCCAATGCCCTGCCCCAGCCCTGGTCCCCCTCCCAACTTCTGAACCCCTCGATCCCAGCCCAGAGCAGCCTCCAAACCCCTCATCCCCAGCCCACCCCAGAGCCCTCACCCCCAGCTGGAGCCCTCACCCCAACCACACCCCAACCCCCTGCCTCAGCCTGGAGTCCCCTCCCACCCTCAGGACCCTTCAGTTCCAGAGCCTGCATCCCCAGCCAGAGCCCTCACCACCTCCCACCACACCCCAACCCCCTGCCCCAGCCTTTATCCCCCTCCAAACCCCTCAGTCCCAGCCCTGATCCCCCTCACACCCTCTGAACCCCTCATCCCCAACCCCACCCCACAGTCTGCACCCCCAGCCAGAGCCCTCACATGTAACAAGTTGGGAGGTGGGACTGTGAACAGTCCAAAACTGCAATAAAGGAGAAATTATATTGGACTAGAAACCTGGACTAGTAAACCAGAATAGCATTACAGAATGCTGGACAAGATTTAAATGATAGAATCAGTTTGGAATTGTGACAAATTTCCTCCTCTGCCTTGGTGGATCCTGCACTTATTGGCAGATTTTCTCACCTGAGAGGTTCACGGCAGCCCTCAGTTTGGCCACTTTTGCTAGTGGATCAAACCTGCCATTCACTCATCTAACCTCATCAATGGCCAGCATGGGGAAAAGGAAGGAGAACAATCCCCACAGTTTCTGCTGATCCGCCTAGTGGGACGGTGGACAGGCCAGGGACCTTCCCCTCTGGTGGGCTCCACAGTCCAGGTCAACTCATCTTATATCCATTAGGGTGGAGAGGGATGGGCCCACCCCCTACTCCAGGTTACAGCCCAGGGCCCTGTGGTTCACAGCTGTCTACTGTGTTTCTTGTAACAGCTGTGTGACAGCTACAACTCCCTGGGCTACTTCCTCATGGCCTCCTCCCAACACCTTATCCTCACCACAGGACCTTTCTCCTGATGCCAGATAGCGTTTGTACTCCTCAGACCTCCAGCAGCACATCCTCTCACTCTCAGCTCCTTGCACACCCCTCACTGACTGAAGTGAGGTCTTTTTTAAACCAGGTGCCCTGATTAGCTTGCCTGCCTTAATTGGTTCCAGCAAGTTCCTGATTGTTCTGGAACCACCCCTGTTACCTTACCCAGGGAATGGGGACCTGCTTAACCTGGGGCTAATGTATCTGCCTTCTATCAACCTCCTGTAGCCATCTGGCCTGACCCTGTTACAGGAACATAAGAATGGCCATACTAGGTCAGACCAATGGTCCATCTAGCCCAGCATCCTGTCTTCCAACAGTGGCTAATGCCAGGAGCTTCAGAGGGAATGAATAGATCAGGCAATCTTCAAGTGATCCATCTCTTGTCATCCACTCCCAGCTTCTGGCAAACACAGTCTAGGCACTCTCAGAGCATTGTGGTGCATCCTGACGCATCCAGGCTAATAGCCATTAATGGACCTACCCTCCAGGAACTTATCCAGTTCTTTTTTGAACCCTGTTATAGTTTTAGTCTTCACAACATTCCCTGGGAAAGAGTTCCACAGGTTGACTATGGAAATAAATTGCACACCAGTTTAATAAAAAATATGATAAATTCCAAGATATATGGGTCTGCCTTCTAGAAATATAATTAAGAGTAGAGAAAAAGGAAGGACAGACAGATAAAATATATTACTGCAAGTATGTTTAAAATATTTTGTACATAGCACACTTTTAATAAAAAGCATGTGAACATACTTCTATATACATATATATTTCAGAGATTATGAAATGGATTTAACTGATGAACATTTGTTATATTTTTATGTATAAAGCAACAAAGGAAAACCCTCTAGACTTTAGTAAACTGTGCACTATTTTTTCTAATGTAGGCTTTGATTTTGCCCACAGCCCACATCTCAGAATGTCTTGTAAAATCAGCTACAGGATTTGCAATAGCTAATTTGCAAGATATGGAACAGTACAGAGATCACAAGACTGATCACCAAAGGTCAGATTTTTAAAGGTAATTAGGTGTGTAAAAATGCAGATTGGTGCCCAAGTTGAGATTTTGTAAAAGTACCTAGGAGAGTTAGGTGCCTAATTTATATACATGCTTTTGAATATCCAATCCTAGTGGCATCAATGGTGTATTTAGGCACTTTTGAAAATGCCACAGGATACATATCTGCAGCCTAAATACCTTTGAAAATCTGGCCCTGAGTCTATAAACAGTTTGCAGTTTAAAACTCACCTCTTTTTGAGTTATCTGAATAAATGTAAAAGCACATCTTCAATTGTTAGACAGCCATATTTTTCATGCTCTGTTCACTCAAAAACAGATAAATGAATGTTGTTAAAACTTGGCTAAAACTAAGCAGGAGAAAATAAAGACCAAAAGGAAAATTTTTGAGCGTGCTATGAGGGAGTAAAAATAGTTTGATGGCCAGCTCCAGCTGGTGTAAAAGAACTGAGAGCCATTGACTTCAGTGGAGGTATGCCCATTTATACCAGATAAGGATCTTAGCTGGTACAAGCATAGGCACCAACTTCCCCAGGCGCTGGTGGGAGCTCACGCCCCCCCTACCCCAGCCCCTTCCTAACTCCACCCTTGCCCCACTCTTGCCCTGCCCTCATTCCAACCCCTTCCCCAAAATCCCCGCCCCAACTCCGCCCCCTCTATGTTCCTATTGGACCCCTTCCCCAAATCCCTGCCCCGGCCCCACCTCTTCCCCGAGCATGCTGCATTCCCCCTCCCTCCCAGCACTTGTGCTGTGAAACAGCTGTTTATTGGCGCAAGCGCTGGGAGCCAGGGGAAGAAGCAGGATGTGGCAGTGCGCTCAGGGGAGGAGGTGGGGAGGCGGGGCGGGGAGCACCCACCAATTTTTCCCCATGGGTGCTCCAGGGCTGGAGCACCCACGGAGTCGGCACCTATGGTTACAAGGATTTTATGCCTATGTTTATGGCATCTATGTCACTTGCTCCGTCCAGAGGAACCAAGAAATTCACAGCAGCCCAGATTCCTTTGATCCAGTTGTTGTCTCAACTTTTAAAGTGCAATTCTAGTTATAGATTCAAACAGCTATATACTGGCATATGCTTTCCTCTCTGTGGATCTTACACACAAATTTTAGAACTCAATCCAGCTTCCAGTGAAGGCCAGTTCAGATGTTTCTGCTAATATATTTACACGGTTATTTTTAATTGGCATTTTATCACAAATTCCCGTGCTCTACTTTTCCTTTTCTGGCACCTCCTCTACAAGACACAGACTGTACTAATATTTGTCTTTTAATCTAGAAAACCCAAACCCCAAACAACTGATTCTGTGAATTCTTTTGTTGGGGAGTGGAGGGACTAGAGGGACTGTTTGGTAGTGGTGCACACATGAGTATCCTCCTCCTCCTTCTCCCACTCACTTTTGGAACTACGTGCAGGTGTTTTAGCAGAGTCTTTTTTCCATAGTCCACTTTTTCTTGCCAAGTGAAGGATTAGAGGCATGTTCCTCTATTCTATCTTGTACTTGTTAAAGTCATGGAGTCTAAGGCCAAAAGGGACCACTAGATCATGTAGTCTGACCTCCTGTTTATCACAGGCCACCATCCAGCCTCTGAACACCAAACCCAACAACTGAAATGAGATCAAAGTGTTACAACAACCAACATGAGACAAGACTGTTATGTGCCACAGGCAGGGAATGAGAGGGATGGGAGTGCACCAGAGTAAGGTGAACAGCAATGGTTAAACTAGATGAATCTTTCAGCAGACTTTCAGCTTGTTTCTAGGAGGGATGATGTTATCGTAAACCCATCCACATCTTTTCCCCTCCAATGTGAGGTCCACTCTTTCCCCGTTCCTGGAGAAGGATCTTCACAGAGCAGGAAATAAGGGGCTGAGGGGGGGAAGACAGGGTGCTGCAGATGCAGCTGGGAATACACTGGATTTTCATTTTTGGAGATTATTCCATGGGGCAGAGTGAAAACCCTTCTTTCCCCTGATGACAAACCCTTCTTTCCCCTGCTTAGCAAATGAAACCTCACAGAATATCCTGTCCTCTGTGTAGGTTTTTGTATGTTGGGGTGACAAATACATATAATTTGAGTCTATGTTGTCAACAACAAGAGCAACAGAATACAGGTGTTTCCACAGGTTTTTTTCCTGCTACAGCTTTACGTTTTTTCCAATTTAGATTTACTTCTGTCTTATAAATTAAATATCCTATTCCCTATCTGTACCCCTGATTTCCACCAAGTGACAATGCTGTATCAGAGAAAATAAATGTGATCCACCTAATGAGATTTGTCAGTTCCCCTAAGACACTGTTGGCTTTTATTTGATGCTTTTATTCCGGTGTGTCTTTAAAAGTTCGTGACAAAAATATGTCCTTTCCAAAAAAATGTTTAACATAAAGATACTTATGAATGGGAAACTCATATTTCTAATCCAGTACTTTGTTCTTCCACTGTCATTTCTGAGAAAAAACTCTGACCTATGTTTCCACTTTTTGCAGAATTCAGCTTGTTAAAGGGAGTACTTGGTATGCAGTGCAGTTTCTGCCAACATTTCATTACTTTTTAGGATCCAATTACTCATGAAGGGTTTTTTTTTTCAATTTGGTGTAAGTTTTCCTTTTCTGAGGATGTTATATTTTAATTCCCTCCAGTCTGAAATGCTCTACAATTATTTAGTGTT
Source organism: Eretmochelys imbricata (assembly GCF_965152235.1). Taxonomy (NCBI): domain Eukaryota; kingdom Metazoa; phylum Chordata; order Testudines; family Cheloniidae; genus Eretmochelys; species Eretmochelys imbricata. The sequence goes on from NC_135574.1 coordinate 97,079,459, forward strand.
ACATTAAGAAAAATTATGGCAAAGTTACAAAATAAATAAATACAACTTTTTAAAACAAAACTGGAAAGCAACCAAATTCAGGTGAAATGCAGCTCTTGGGCTTTCTAGTGAAGGCAACATTAGAGGAGATTTAATTAGACCTTTGTTAACACCACCACCATCCTTTTTAATGGGACCTGGATGTATCTAAAAGCTTATGATCTGCTGAGTTAGCAAGTTAATAAGATGGAGGGTTTACCACAAATTCTGAGACCCAATCAACTATACCACATATTACACACACCATGGAAATTGCAACCTACCATATAGCTTTTGTGTAATTAATTTGGAATGACTAGATTTGCTCTCAAAACAAGACTTCCAGAATGCAAGAACCACACATGTGAATGAAACCACAATTCCCTGTATGCAAACTATCACATTTTATACAGTACCGTCAATTTAAAGAATAATAGGCAAGAGACAGAAATTCTGAAATGCCAGCAGTCCAGTTGTGTTTGTTGCCCACAACTACAGGAGTGATTCCAGAAAATATAATACTAGATGGCCTATACTCCCTGTGACTTTTTAAAGAACATTTAATGGCTAGGATTGGGATCACCAGCTGTATTCCTTTGTGTTCTATGAACCCGGACGCACAGCCTCTCCAAACTCTAATATGGCATCCTTTGTGCCTGGTATTGCTTAGCTCTCAAATTCCAGCAAGATGTTTAAATGATAGACTTCCTTACTTTATGAAAAGCTGATATGTGCTCATGAATTTCAAGTAACATCTGCTCTTAAGAGGTAGTAATTATTTTGCTGTGCACTGATGTAATTTTTTGCTTGTACTATGGATTGGTATTCCTTTTCTACTGCAGCTATTTGCCTTTTATGAGTCACTGATTGTGTGTGCATTTGTTAGCCATGGCAAAAGCCAGATAAATGAATATAATAAACAAGTAAGCATGGCTAATTTTTGGCAGCTAGTTAAAGTCAGATGCTGGAGACGTTCTGGAACAGTGCTTCCCCAATGGGCGTGCCAGGAGGCATCACACTGTGTAAAGTCCCTCTATACTTTGCCACATTTAAGTAATCTCTCACCATATGTTGTGAACTTAATGAAGCACAGCGGAGAAACTATGAGGAAAGTTCAGCTCAGGTGCTATTCTGATTACTTCAATGCAGCTACACAAATTTACACCCAGGCTGAGTTTGGGCCAATATAGTTTTCCAGATGACCTGTTTAATATCCTGAACTAAGTAATCCTCACCTTGCTGAGGTGTTTTGTTTTTAAAGTTGAACCCAGTTGTTTTTATGAAAAAGTTGTTTTCAGGTCTAACTTAGGCACAATATTTTATGATTAGTTCTCTAGTTGGAGCTTCCACTGGAGCCAAGGTTCAGATCCTCAGCCGGTGTAAATTGTCAAAACTCTCTTGACAAGGAGAAGGATGGGAGGCCAGAAGGATGGGGAACAGCTCTGGGCCAAGCCCTATTCCAAATAAAGGGCCTCACCTTTAATTTGTTTGTCTTTTTCATCCCCCTCTGACAGGAACGATGGTCCAGAGGTCAGCACGCTAAGCTGGGTTTAGGAGCCCTGGGTTCAAGTCTGCCACGGACCTCCCAGGTGATTTGGGGCAAATCCCTTAGTTTCCCTGTGTCTCAGTTTCCTATTTGTAAAATGGGGCTAATAGCACTTCCCTACCTCTCAAAGGTCACATTAAAGATTGTGAGGTGCTCAGATATTATGGTAATAGGGACAACCATAGATTGACTTCAACAGAGTTGCACTTATTTACACCAGCTGAGGATGTGTGACCTATAACGCTTTAGGGCCTGATTCTCAAATATACTCATTCATGCCATTTGACACAACTCTTGTAGTATTTACACCCACTTTTCTTCACTGCCAGATCAGTGTAAAGTGGCTTAGAGAAAATGAGACTCAGGCCCTTGTTACAATGCTTTTAACAGGAGTTTAATGTACTTCAGATCCAAGCTACAGTTTAATTGGCTCAGAGAGACAGAAAGTGGGTAACACTGGAGCCTGCGCAAGAGGATTGTGTGTATTTGAGTAACTCAAGTCTTTTGGGATAATAGCAAGAACCTGTTCTGGTAAATATCAGCACAATATAAATGATCTGTTTTGGGTAACAGACAAAGTTACAGGTTCTGTTTGTGCTCACCACACGGAAGCTATCTATCAGGCACCTTTTCCCGCAGCGTACAAGGTCCAGATTCGCAAAGGTATTAAACATCCAGCTGTCATTGAAATCATACCTCTGAGGCCTCTCCCTCGTACCTATTACATTTGACATCGTGGATCAGGATGACTGAAAAATCCTTTTGAGGTTTTAAATTGGTCACCCTAAAGTTGTTCAAAAAAGATCTGCAGTGGGGAATGAGGCACAAAGATACAAGAGACAGAGTAACAATCTCCAGTGAGCAAAGTACTTAAGTATATGCTTAATGTTAAGCACATTCTTTATTGGTTTGCTGAACTGAGGTCTTAAATCTTAACAAATTGATGTGTAAGTTACTACAAGTTAAGTTAGACAATGTGGTCCTGATTCTCTAGGTGTCTTACACTTTGACTAGTCTTTTACACCTATGCAAAGCGAGTGTAAAACTCTATCAGAGAAGAATGGGAACATTTTACAATCAGCTTCCACAGTGAAAATGATAAGGTGCAAGGCAGTGAAGAATCAAGCCCAATAAATGGTCATTATATAACTACTCTCAGTGTTTTTACTTTAGTGTCTACCTTATTGCGTCACAGTAGACCATCACTGTAACACTCTTCGCAATAAAAATCCTAGGGCTATAGTGAACATGGTCCATGGATCCCACCTTCAACCTTGGGGCCAATGGCGGGGAGATGAGAGCTCCTCTGCCCCTGGGGCCACCACCGGCGCAGAGCAGTGAACCCCTGACAACATGGACTTCAGCATGGGCTAGCCACCCAATAAATACCCAGGGTTTCGGGGGGTTAGGGAGGGGCCTTGTACAGCCCATGTTCAAGTCCATGCTGCTGTGGCTTCACTGCTCTGGGATCCAAGCTAGCTAGATTAAAGCTAGTTTGGGTATGTCTACAAAACATGCAGTTACACCCTCTGATAGAATGTGATACTTTGCAAAGAATGGGTAGCAGCAGAGTGTTTCCATGTGGTTTTATCAAATTACTTTAAGGTAGCATAACCCATATGACTTACTCTTGGGGGTTTGTTCAGACACTTTGTTATTCTTTGTAGGATTTTTGTACTGTTATATGGTATTAATAAAATTGTAATATAATTTAATTACAAAAAATTCCCAGCAACCACTTTTGGGGAGTGAGCCAAGCTGAACCACCCTTTTAAGGTTCACCCATCACTGTTCACTTTTCTTTTTTTATACCCTGTCTTTTAACAGCAACTAGTACAACACTTTACTATTGATTAAAACCTCATGTGAGTCAACCTTTGGCCGTCACATATGTGGGAAGATGTGGAGGCAACATGTGCGAGCCACCAGCCTCCGCCTGCCTTGGGACAATGCTTCACTTTCGCAGTGCATCTGCACTTCTAGCTACCACCTCATCTAGGAGCCATTTCCAAACATTTAAATTGTTATGGCCCTTCCTGGGCCCATGGATCGCAACGTGCTTAGTTGTTAATGATACCCAACGTTGCGAGTGAGCCCAACAGGTGCTACTGTTGGGCACTTAGCTGGTGTGCACCTCATCTGTGAATTCTAATCCCTTCTGTTTGCTTACATACCAACACAGTGGCTAATTATAAGAGCAAACTGAAAGCTTATCTGTTTGCCCTTGCACGTTGTCAGACAGAATTTGATTTGACATGTTGCAATAATGTCAAGATACTTGCACAAAGGGTACTATATAAATCAGATGATAAAGGTTTTTAAAAAGTTTTAAATAATTTTTCACTGTGCTTATCAGTAAAAGAGAATGGCAAAATAGCATTAGCTATTACATTTTAAGTTATTTTAATGCTAGTGTGTAATATTAGAGCTCTGGCTGAGGTTTATTTTCAGACTAATAAACGAAACAAAACTTTTGTCCACTTTTTAGGGTATAGAAAAAAGAATTATATTCAAGAGTAGGTCTCTGGTACCAAAAGTTCTAGTTAAGTGGTTATTGTAAAAGGTAGGGTTTGAAGAAGAGAAAAAAGAAATACATTTAAATATATACGTGAAAGTTGTCAAGTAAAGCTTTGGCTCTGAGATCTCAAAATTGCTTAGGTTCTTTCTCTCTGGCTCTGACTCTGGCTCTGCCAACACTTTTGGATATACTTAACTTTCCATACTTAACTTTTTCATTTGACTTGAGTGGGCCTACAATGTGTAAAATTAAGCATGTGTATTCATGTTTGCAGATCAGGCCTATACTTGTCAGTCAGAACTGTGTGTCTGGAACATACAACCACTACCGCGAACACACAAGATCATCCATGTCGTTGCCTTACAGCTGTTAACTCTTGCTGCCCTGATTTGACTAAAATCAGCAGGTATCTTAAGTGAACAGACAGTGAGCAAAAATTAAGTATGATATATATATGTGTACATACACATACATACACGTACATATATAAATATAATGTTTTAAGCATTCTGAAGCATAGCTGAATCTGCTGGGATGCTGCTCTAGTCAATCTGTAGATTTTTAGATATATTTTTGAGCTGGTTTGATAGCCCAAGCTCACAAATTTTGAAATGTAGCAAATTAGAAGCATTGGGGAGGCATAAAGGTTGAGATGGGGTTCAGGTGAACCCTCCAGCGGCCAATAGGAACACTCATTTTCTCCTTACATTCTTATTGACTGAAAAATCTAGGAAGAGGTGGGAGCATCCAATCAATAACAAGTTTTTAATTCATGTTGGTTTGATATCCTCAAGTTCTCTGAGCACAAATATAGCTTTCATTACTCAAGAATGAAAGTAAATGCCTCCATCATCTAGTCAAGTGAGCAAAGCATAGAAAACCACGTCTGTTTAAAGATTGTGCAGTGTCTAGGTTTATTTGTCTTTCACCGCAGCTTCCAATATCAAGTGGCACATGTCCTCAGGTCTTGTGTAGCGTTAACATCTCCTGCAAGCTGCTGAGTGCCCTCAACTTCCACTGACTTCTAACAGAAGTGCCTCCTGGTTTGTTTGGTTTTTTTCCAAATAAAGAGAAGAAGGGATCTTTAAAAATACCTTTACTTTCTCCAGCATCCATCCTCTCCTCCATTATAATAAATCGCACAATCTGTTTCCCTTTCTTTCTCTCTCCATCTCTCTCTCTTTCTCTTTCCTTCATCGCCTCTCAGACCACAAATGAAGTCATGACCAGGAAATCTGGATTCTACTGTCTGTGAACAAAGAAGTGAAATTGACTATGGTCTTGATTCTTCTTCCACTGAAGGCAATGACAAAACTCTCAGGATCAGGCCCAATGAGTTTATTTCCACAATGATCTAGGTTATAATATTTTGACTAAACCATTGCACTAACTTCACCTGACCAGTGCTGAAATCTTTGAAAGGGGATTGCAGAAAACCAACTCTTCTGCCTGAACTGTACTGCCTCATAACAGTGGATAAGTTTGTCAAAGTGCTGAGCTTCACAGATTCCTAGCCACCAAGAGTAAGTGGGGTGGGTCATTTGTTTCAGTTTTTTCATCTTTTATAAACACACGCTACTTATTATTGTACCCTGCTTGATTAGATTTATAGTTTATCTGAAAGCTCAATCCTTTATTGCATCCAGAAACAAAATATGTTCACCTCCAGCATGGTGCTGAATAATACAAACTGATTTTGAACTTTGTGTACAAAGGCATCAGCGCTGGTTCAAAGGACAGTGCAGCCTAGTTCTGGATGGCAGATGCATTATAGTTCAACCATTATTCTTTGGGCACTGGTTGTATCCAGACAGCCTGCCAAATGGTCCATGTGCCTCTGTTTATTGCAACATTTCTTAAAGTCAGTCTTTTTAATTGGCAAAGAGAGCGTTCATGTATGATTTGCAATATGGTTTAGGACAACTGATTTTAAAAATGTAAAATGTTTTGGCTATTTCTCTTCTACAAAATAACTCTTTGAGATTTTAAGAGGAAGGGGAGAAAAGCCAAATTATGGTATTCTATTTAATCCCACATTAAAATATTTTGCAGAATACATAAAGACATTGGATCAGGTCTCAGGAGAACTGTTCGGAGAATACAAAACTACTAAACAGTATTTAATCATTACAGAGACAAAAGGCAAGCTCAACAATCAAGGAACTTGTTCCTTCCCCATGTACAAATCACCTTAGCATGCATTTTCCACCTCCAGATCTGCTACATACTGCATCTCCTTGCTGCATGGCACCGAATAAAACAAATGTCTAAGAATGAGCTTCTGCAAGGTGGCTGAATTCTGAGCACAGTAACTCAAATAGGGCACAGAAAATTTCTAGTTTACATATCCCAGAACTTACTCCCCAGCTCCTCCTGAAGATTATATGATGGCTCAGATCCCAAAGTCCTTTGGACTTACATCTTGAGCATTGGGCCTTAGCTCCGTAGAAATAAAGCAGCAGAACTTTCCTTTGGCAGAACTAAAATATGTCCTGTTGAGTATGTCAATATGACACGTGTTTTTCTTCATTTCTTCCCATTTTTAATTATCAAAGAAATATACTACTTTTTAAACAAAGGTGCTATCCCAGCTCACAACCTTCCTTTTAATATGCTTGATTCTTCAATGAAGTCATATGGCTTTATTTAACCATACTTTGCACTTACAGCACATGCGATGAATGAGGAGCTGTTATGTAATATGAATGTAATAATTTTGTGAACACTGTATGCAACCTGGTTAGTGAGGTGAAGTGGTTGTATACTGGAATATAAGACTTTCCTGTATGAATGCATTGATCTAGCTTAATTTTGGGCTGTAGAACAAACAAACAGGAAAGCAAAACACTAGCTCCTCAAATAAGCACCCTGTGGCCAAACACTTGTGCGGGCAATTACAGGACAATGGCATACTTCCAGGCTCTGAAGAGACACAGCTGTTTTGCCAGGTTAGGAACTAGAGCTAAAAAGGGCAGCAAACAGTTAAAAAGCCTTTTGCAGAAGAAGAAGCGGGGTCAATTGACAGAAGTTATGGAGGGAGACAAGCTGATGCAGGAAAGACTCTGCAAAGGGAGTCTGAAGGAATTGGGCTTCCCCAGATTCAGGGAATGGTAAGCCTTAGGGAAAAGCAGGCATGCATACAGACCTCTTTATTGTTTTAAGATATGTTTTCTCTAAAATGCTTTTGTTCCAATAAATAATATTCTTTAAAAGGCTGTCTGGCCACTGACTAACACTGCTATTGCACCTGGAGGGAAGAGAATTGCAGGGTCTTGACATAATCTCCTGAGGTAATTGTGGTTGATACACAGGGGGCTGCTGCCAGGGCCCAGTAGGAGAGTGGGAGAACCCTGTGATTCCACCCCGAGCCAGTGACAACTAGATGCTTAAGATCTGAGAGGGGGGTTATTTGAGGAGACCAGAAGGGGTCTGAGGTGCCAGGAAACCATGACAGCACCTTCCATCTGAGCTTCAGTGTGCCTTACAAATATTAAAGACCTAATTCTCAAACTTGAGGACCTAATGTCAGGCACCTAAATGCATATTTAGGAACCTAAATACCAGTTTTTAGGCACTACAGTTCTGACTTCTACATCTACAAAAGTATATATATGAACCAGACATTTAGGTTTAATTATATACACCCAAATTGGAAAATTTGACTGTAAGTAAGTCTTACAGCTACTCCATAAAACAGAATTTAAAAAATGATAACGGATATAAATTGTCATGCTCAGAACATGAACCAGCCACTAACTTTCTGAGGTGAGGAAGAAACTTCCATTAGGGGCACTTCATTCCACAATTTTTTAAGAGAGTTTCTTGAACCCTTTTTTGAACTGACCTTTTTTGGTCAGCATCGGAGGTAGGATACTGAATTTAGTGGACCAGTGGTCTGAGCTAATATGGCAATTACTATTTTTATTCCCCTTATACTGATGGAGAACAAGAGGCTCAATGACTTGCCATGGCAGAGCAGAGAATAGAAATCTAGATCTCCTGACTTCCAGTGCTGTACCTTAGCCAAAGGACCATCCTTCCTCTTAGGTGAAATTGTGACCTCACAACCAACGCCAGGGCAGGATTAAGGAACAAAGAAGCTTAATTGTCAAGAAAAAAGCAAGTATCATGATTCATGACTTATGAAAAGGGAAGAAAGAATGAGCCTGCGTCTACACTTGGAGCTGGGAGTGTGATTCCAGCTTGCAGTAGACATATCCCCACTAGTTCTCATCAAGCTCGTGCACTAAGAAGAGAAGCGTAGCCGTGGTAGCATGGGCAGCGGTGAGCAGTGGCGGGGGCTCGCTGCCTTAAGCACAAACCCATCTGCACCACATGGAAATGCACTCAGGGCAGCTAGCCTGTGCCACCGACTGCCGGTGCCCATGCTACTGCAGCTATGCTACTGGTTTTTGTGTGCTAGCACAATGAGAGCTAGTGTGACTATGTCTACTTGAGTCACACCCCCAGTTTCAAATGTAGAGGTCGCCTGAGAAAGAAGGGCAAGACTGAATAAGTTGCTTATTGCTTAAATGTTTCTTTTTACCCCCAACGTTATTTCTCCTAAAATATTAGTTTGTCTCACAAATCCAATATGCTGCACGATTGATTTATTGTTCTCTTCCTAGTTCCACTCCCTAAAACTGTCACTAGTGGGCAGGCAATATGGTATAACACCAAACAAAGTTAGTGTGGGCTCTGGCCTGCCTACACAGAGGCATCTCACGATAGGGGCTGGAACGAGGAGTGCTGGGGGTGAGGCACACTGGCACCAGCATATTCAAGGTTTACAGTTTGGTTCAATGGCTCTCAGCACCCTTACTATAAAAATTGTTCCAGCACCCCTGCATCGCGCCACAAAGCCGGGAGATGTGGTTGTCCTCCATGAAACTGCTCTGATTAGACCAGAACTGTAGTAACATGTTCAAGCTTGGGCAGCTGAGTACCAGAAAAACAGACAAATTGGGAAGGGTTGAGGAATGAGCGCCAAATATGAATGGGAGCAGAAGGGGCTGAGGAAAGGTTGGAAAAGCTAGTAAATATGGATAGCCTGGTTAAGCATTGGCATGATAACCCTCTTTATATTTCTCAACGTTACAAATACCCAAAATGAAAAGAGATGTTCTGTGGTGTACTAGAAGTAATGGTATGAAATAGAAAAAGGAAAATGTAGGTTAACTAGCAGGAAAAGCTTCCTGAGAGTGGACTTCTAATGTAGTGGTGATATGAACAAAAAAGAAGCAGCTCTTTAGCTGAGACCATCTTCTGTGGTAGCTTTGGGCCAAATTTTTAAAGGTATTTAGGATCCTTAAAAAAGCAGATAGGTACCTAGTGAGATTTTCAAAAGCACCTAGGCACCAATCTTCCATAGAAATTAATGGGAGTTCAGTACCTAGGCACTTTTATAAATCTAGCACCTATCAGCTCCCTGAGGTGCCTAAACACCTTTGAGAATCTGGCCCTTCCTGGGTTTTCTTACTAAGAACCTAATCTTGCAAACACATATACCTACTCAACTCTACACACAGGAGTAGTTCCACTGAGATGGATTAGATTACTCATCTCCATAAATAGATGCAACATCAGGACCTAGCTCTCCCCAGAGAAGGGTTGCCCCTTTATAGGAACTATTTCCCAGCATGCTGTTCTGAGGCTGGCCCTTTAAATTGGGCAGAGCAAAGCCCCTGCAGGCCTAAAGCAAACATTTTGCAGCTAGTTGCTGCTTGCTACATCTTTCTCTCTTCCAGCTGATAAGTACCTGTTATATTCTCCCCCGCCCCCAGCTTTTCTGCCTTATTGCTGATGAAGTGGAATATTCTCACAGAGATCTGTTAAACCACAAAATAAATGGGACATTTAAAGCTGATAATTCAGTGGGAGTATACATTGTAGGGAGCAATACAGCACTGGCATAGGAATGGACTAGACAACTGAACTCCTTTTTCGTCTCTAGTTTCTGTGATTCCATATTTATAGGGTGAAATCCTAACTGTTAGAATCAATAGCAAAACTTCCGTTGACTTTAATGGGCCAGGTTTTCACCCACAGAGCCTTAGTAAGGGGAATCTTTACTAACTGTAAAACTTCTAACTCCCGTCTGAGGAATTATCTGCTGTTATAAAAGTAGTTATTGTCATTTTAGTACTATAAAAAGTAATTACATATTGAACATTTGTCTATATAAATATGAATTCCCAGACAAAAACCTGTATTCACTTCCAGTTAAGATGGTTACACTAACATATGGTTAGAGAAAGTAAATATCAAGAATATTACAGGTAGAAAGAAATTTTTAAAAAGCTAACCATTAAAAAGTATACCTGAGTAAATTCACTGGTTAACTCCAGCTGCTTTGCATCATTTTGGTGTGTCATTACAGAGCAAAGTATTCAGAGTATACTGAGGTTTTAATTATGTTTTAACAAATGTTAACCAACACAATTATACATTATAGTAGAGACAGTAACAGACACATTTGTTCCTAGTTATGTTTCTGTCTAATTTACAATTGTGATACTTAGCACATGTTAAAACATGATTCAAAAATCCTAATGTAGACAGGGCAAAAGACTGAAATATTATTATAGTTCATACATTTTCTGATGCAAATCTGTGCTGAAGCAGGGGATTGAAGGCAGGTATCCCACATCCCAAACTAGCATCCTTAACCACTGGACTATCCTTCCTCTACTGATTTACATCAGCTGAGGATTTGACCTTTTCAGAGTTCTGGGGCTCAAAGTTTTCAGTGCCAGATGGGTTGAGCTGAAAACTTCCAGTGCTGGCTCCTGTGAATGGGAATAGAAACGTGATGATGACTATGATTAATTTGTGGATTTTTTTAAAGGAAATTACTGTATGCATGAGTGTTTGTCTTCAGTTATACATGTACAGCTGTTTTAAGAATATAAAGCTTCCCATTTTGTAATTGCAGGGAGCCAAAAATACTCAAGACAGTTTTTCCTTCAAATGAATAACGGAGTTCATTCCTGAGGCACAAGTCTTCCTGGAGCTCCCCCTAGGTCAGTTCAGCCCCACACAACTCCCTACTCCGGGTTTTGTCTAAGAACCGCTATTTAGCGCTACATCTAAACACATCATTAACCTATGGCAAAGTCAATGTTGTTGCAGTGTGGAAAAATCCTTGCAGCAGTGCCACAATTTCATTTGCACAAAATATTTGTGGTATGGTTGATGATGTTGTTTCTTTGCAAAGTACATTTCTGTATTGTTTATTTTTTTTAATTGGCTTTTCATCGACTGCCTTGCAATTTGACATGTAGTTACAATTGCTTTTAACAAATCCATGCTCCTTAAAAAGAATACACAAGTCAACATGCCACAGTAGCTCACAATAATTAGAACTCAAACACATTTCTAGTGTTTAGAGGTTTCTTTCTTAATTGGCAAAATTGAAGAAAAACAACTGTCTCAAAGTCATGTTGAAAATTACATCATCCTGCCAGTGCCAATTTAAATACCTTTTCCTTCACTTTGTATGTGAAATGGCAGAAGTCGGATTTGATCGTAACCATGTGCACAGCAATATGAGTGATCATTTAGATCTGCTGTATGAATGCCATCAATAATATTCCTATCAAAGAGCCTGGAGCTTTTCTTTATCTTTCCATTTTATATGAATTACCACTATCATCTGCTTTCTTCAGAAGTCAAGATCATAAATCAAGACCTTCTAAAGCAAGAATGAAGTAAGGTCTGAACTTAGCAAACATAAAGCATGGCCTATACCTGTTAACCTGTGATGGGAGGGATGTCATTGTGGAAGAAAACGTGTCTAGAATCCAGTCTTCAAACCACAAGATAAATATAACATTGATAATTACCAAATGCCCAAATTTATCCCTGGATTACTCTTCTCTAGATGTGCTATACGGAGTATATAAATTAGTCAGAGTGCTGCATGCACGGCAACCTTCCTAATTATTGTGGGCCAACTGAAATACAGCAAGCTACATTCTCCTCTTGTGTAAATTGGTGTCACTCCATTGACTTCAGTGAAGTTATGCCAATTGACATGAGCTAAGAACCTGGCCCAACAAGCAAACCCTCTCATCGTGGGAAAAGAATTAGGTCTCGATATTATCCATGTTCTGAGAATAAGCAACAATCTACTTGTATATACAAGATATTGGAGCAAAAAATTAACAATAGCAAATACCTCTTTCCCCCTAGGCATTTATAGATGAGATACTCTGAAAGGGTGTCTCTGAGATGCATAAATATAAAATAACATGAGACAGATGAAAGAATATTCTATCTGCAGAAATCACAGAGAAAAAGACCAAAATGATGGCTTCCTTGTATGTAATACAAGACAGAAGCACCAGGAGGTGAAGAAAGTTTTATACCATATGGCAGGCTGATTTCCACCAAGAGAGAACAGCAAAAGGAGTTACAGCGTCAGTAACGAGTCAAGAAAGTAGGGACTAAACAATTAAAAGGGCATTATCAACTGGGTATATCTAACCCCCATATTAAGGCCACGTATTGAAATACCAAAAAGTATTGGCACTGCAACAAAGAAATTGGATATATTTAAAGCATTATCATTGTCACCATATCCTAGTCGACTAGATGGAAAATCGTCAAAAATGATAAACAAAACCATTCCACCGCTCTGAAACTGTGTTTCCTGAATGTAATTAAAGGTGTACCATTAAACAGAACTAAAACTTGCATGGGTAACCTGGTCACTTCAGAAGTTAGACAACAGAGGACATACTGGAAAGATACACATTTTTTCCAGTGGGTTCCAAACTTTTGTATTGGTGACCCCTTTCATACAGCAAGCCTCTGAGTGCAAACCCCCTTATAAATTAAAACCACTTTTTTTATATTTAACACTATTATAAATGCTGGAGGCGAAGTATGGTTTTGGGGGGAAGGCTGACAGCTCGTACACGTAATAACTGTGGCTTTCTGAATACTTCCAAACTGTAGATGTGAAAAGAAGCTTCAAGGAAATAAGATCTTGTTGTATTTCCTAAATTCAGACAAAACGTGGAAACATTTTTGACAAACTCAGACTTCCCCCTTCCTAAAATGTGTGTTTAGACTCCTGGACCAATTCAGAAGCCCAAGGCGTGTATCTTCTTATGTAATGGATTATTCCGATGTACAATTTTTGTGTGTGTGTATATGCTTAAAACAACATTTAAAATACCTAAGTTAATAGAAGGTACATATGAGAGAACCTGGTTCCCCAGGATGTCATTCAACTTCCTTAACCATGAGACCATTCTTCCTCTTCCTGCAATCCCTGCCTCCTTCACTACACACCTTCCAACTTCTGTAACACATGGGGCAGGGGTCCTACATACAATAACATCCTTCACTACACAACCCTGATCCATCCCCAGAGCAGGCTCAAACCATGCACTGATGAGGCAGTGGTCTTGTTGAAAAAACAGTGTGTGTTCATGTAACTCAAGAAAGTATCATAATGCATATGCACACAGACTTTTAGAGATGCACAGGCATCCTTAATTCTGGCATTTCCTAAATATTGAATGGTTTAATGTTATTTAACTATAATTTCCTATTTTAAAAAAAATTTGAAAACCCAGAATTTCTATCGTGTGGACCCATATTGACCCCCAAATTGGGTTATCAGCAAGGTTTGAACCTTTAGCTGCACAGCATAGAATCTACCTCTTGAGGTAAGGGAGTAACTGGTAGCAGTAGTAGTCTGGTATCCTCTATGTGGACCAGCACTAGAGGAAGATGAGACACACACTTTGTCAATGGGTTGCAGCTATTTCCTGACAGCAGAAGAATATGGAGAGTCAGGACCCCTGAGTTAAATTCCAGGTTCTGTAGGGGTATGTGCTGTAGTGGTTATAGACTTTTCTGCCCCTGTGTCTCCATCCTGTTTCTCTGTCACTACACTTCTCTGCGACACAATGACTCCATTTTACCTCTTCCTCTGCACCTATCCACCCCCCAGCCTACCGAGGCCATGTCTACACTACAGTTAAGTCAATTTAAATTATGTCGACGATCATAAGTCACTTTAATAGCATAAGCAGAGTACATCCACACAATGCTCCTTGTGTCAGCTGAGTGCATCCACAGTCATTGCTCTTGCATTGACAGAGAGAGCGTTGCATCATGGGTAGCTATTCCACAATGCAACTCGCCACCCGCGGTCATCCTCTGCTACTGGGAGCTCTGGGAACGGATCATGGTGCATCATGGGGATGTGCTCACTGGTTAAAGGTTAAAGTTTGGCAAAGTTATAAAGTACTGAAAACAGTGTCTTAAAATGGAAAGTGTCAGCCAACTTAACTGTAAATGTTTCTACCAGCTCCAGCTATAATTATGGACAGAGAAAGAATGATATATAGTGGTATGTGTTTGCAATGGTTATGCTTCCTTTTGCATAACAAAGCAAGTAATGAAATCTTGCTTCTGAGAAGCCTACAGATCCTTACCTTCCAATCTGTTTTAGCAAAAAAAGGAAGAAAATAAAAGGAGGAGTGGCAGAAAAGGAAAAGAAACTCCCTCTGGGTTTCTCAATGTGTTGTCTGTCATCTTAAACTATTAGCTCCTGGAGGCAGGCACCGCATCATCATTTGCGTTTGTACATTCTTGAACACACTTTTGTCACATTAATTATATCATGATTCCAACCATACAAGTCTCTGAGGGAGGGAAATTTTCATTTAACGTCTTAGAAATCTCTCAGATTATCTAAAGAAGATGTTCTCCATGTAATGATGTCATGATTTAAAGTTCCATTTGCTTGGGGGCCTTTCCAGGGCTGGAAGCAAGTTCTTTATAATCCATTGGAAGGCTGCGAATCTCCCCGGCTTACTGCTCTGATTTCTTACTTTGAATCATATCATAGAATATCAGGGTTGGAAGGGACCTCAGGAGATCATCTAGTCCAACCCCCTGCTCAAAGCAGGACCAGTCCCCAATGTTTGCCCCAGATCCCTAAATGGCCCCCTCCAGGACTGAACTCACAACCCTGGGTTTAGCAGGCCAATGCTTAAACCACTGAGCTATCCCTCTCCCTCTTTGATATGTAACTAGATATTGGACCTTAAACTTGTCACTGGTGCAAAACAAAATACTGGTTTGGTGGTCATGTCAGTGTAATTTTTGGAGGGATTTGTGGGTAAAAAATAAAAAAAGAAACATGTATCTACTTTTTAAAAATTGTTTTAAAGATCAGGTTTCAGAGGAGCAGCCGTGTTAGTCTGTATCAGCAAAAACAACAAGAAGTTCTTGTGGCACGTGTTTAGCACTGCTCAGAGGTTTGGGATGATAGATTGAGTCCTGGGAAGAGTGGATGAGAAGTGAGAGTAGAAGGTGGTCAGCTGTGTGTGATAACTCAGTTTATCTCATGGTTCTGTAATTTATCACACAGATATCAGCACCTATTTAGGATACACAGGCAATTAGTTTATGCCTTTTTCCAAAAGTATATTTTCAAATAAAGCTACTACGCTTTATATTTCCTCCACTGGCTGAGATAATTCTATTGGTTAGTATCCTTTGTTTATCTCTTTTTTAAAAAACAACAGCATTGACTTGTTTTTACTAGAACTCATTCATCTGTTCTTTAATTGTTTGGAACAAGTTTGCACATTGTCACATTCTAAAGTAGAGCCTTTGTTAAAAAAAGTCAAACATGGGTTTTACTTACTGCAATATGAGACACTTTCTAAGACCTCTAAATGTCATGTGTGTCACCGTGGTTGTTCATTTGATGCTGTGGTAGTTGTAACTCATTTAAACATAGCAAATTCAATTGTCTCATATGTAGCAAATAGCTGCTTCATTGACTTCAGGGAGACTACTCAGATGAGTGAGAACTGCTTGCATTATAAAAGTTGCGAGATCAGACTCCAGATTCTGCCCTCAGCTACATTAGTGCAAATCTGGAGCAATTCCAGTAAAGTCACCCAAGCCAGGTCTACTTTACAAAATGTTGTCAGCATACCTACATTGGTTAATAGTATATGAAAAAAAACCAACCATCCCTGGCCAACATAGCTGTACCAGCAAATTGCCAGTACAGACACAGCTATGCTATGCAACAAAAGAATGCTTCTGTCAACACAGCTAATATTGTTAGAGGGCATGGTTTACTGTGACAACAGAAAGACCCCTTCTGTTGGCATCTGCTGCATCTATACTGGGAGGAGGAGTGGGTCTGCCAGTGTAGCTGTAATGGCAGAGTATGTGTAGTGTAAACTAGCCGTTACTTTGTTTTTACAAAGGAGTTACTCCAGAATGAAGGCATTACTCCAATTAATACTAGTGTAGGACAGCAAAATTTTGCTCATAATTTATAAATCTCTTATAAAAAACATGAGTGGTCATACTGGATCACTCTGGTTATCCTGCCTTTGGCGGTGACCAGTATCTAAGGCTTCAGAGAAAGGCCAATAATCAACCTCGCCAACTGTACAATGCTGTACACAAGAGGAAAATAGCTGTCTGATACTTGCATGTGATTAGTTTACCCCTGAAGTATGAGATTTCATGGCTTATATCACTGCCATACTTTGCATAGCTGCAAACGTTATTAATGGCCATGACGTTCTCCAGTCCTTTTTAAAAATCCAGCATGGTATTCCGCAGGACTACCACCTGCAGAGGTGGATTTCACACATTGACTATAAATTGAATAAAGAAATGTTTCCTTGTATTTGTTTTAATTTTACTGGCCACTGATCTCTTCCTAGTGTCTCTCTAATATATGGAGTTATAAGGGTGGGATTTTCAAAAGAACTCACTGTCCATCTAACTGAACTCCCATTGAAACCAATGGTGGTGGTAACCTTTATTTTAGTGGGAGAGGAGTTAGGCCAAAGCTGCGCTCATTTGAAAATTCTACCCTGCAGCTATTAGGGCTGGGCAAAGTATTTAAAGTGAAAATTCTGTTTGTCAGATTTAACCTTTTTGTTTGTGAATTGTCTTGAAACAGATCATAAGTGACACAAATTTATTAATTGTTCAGATTTGTTCAGAAAATGTTTTATTTGAACATATTTCAGTCTTTGGATTGCTTGTGAACTGTGCACTTATGTGTTGCTGTGCATTCAATACTCACAATTTGAAATTCAAGCAGTTTTTCTTGGCTCCAAAGGCCACACTGGTGTGTCTCTGTTCTCTGATTAGATGAGTGTAAATATTAAATTTGTGGGTCTGTTGTTAATGCCCCAGGGCATGTCTTCAATGTACAGATTTACACCTGGGTGTTAGCACCTGGGTTAGCCTGGCCCAGCTGTGAGCAGCCACTCTGCAAAGCCAAATCTGAGTTATGTGTCCACCCTGGAGCTACACACACGGCTGTTACTCTGACACGAGTGATAGTCTGTATTCGCAAAAAAGAAAAGGAGTACTTGTGGCACCTTAGAGACTAACCAATTTATTGAGCATGAGCTTTCGTGAGCTACCCAGCTCACTTCATCGGATGCATCCTGTGGAAAGTGTAGGCACTAGGATTCCAATGAACACCACTGGCTTCTCAGGGTGACCAGTCTCTAGCCCCACATGGGCCAGCCAGCCCAGATGTAAAGTAGCACTATTCTTGAGTGAGAGGTTTTTGTGTGTGGATACAGGCCAGATTAGAGACAACACCAAGGAAGAGCCCAGGCTAACTCTGCAGTGAAGATATACCCTCAATTACAAATCCATAATTCACTTTTAGTGAATCTTTACTATTCCCTTAAAATTAGCTGCTTCAGTGAACAGTCCTGCCAGTAGACATATTCGATAGAATTTCAATAAAAAGCAAACACACAAGGGCACAAGCCTAGTCAAAGTATATTCATTTAAGGAATTGAGTGAAAGCTAGTGTTAACCTTTTAAAACAATCATCCAGCTCTAATCATACTGGCCTGATTCTGTTGTCTCACCCGTTTTGTGCTGACATTACTCTATTGACTTCACTGGAGTTACTCCTGATTGACACTGATGTAAAAGAGATTAGAATTAGGCCCTATATATAAGGCTTGTTTACACAGTGGGGTAAGGTGCTCTACAGGGTGTGATTTCTAAACGGCACAAATATGTTTTCACTAATTGGTCCATGTAGATCTTGCTGTTGCGCTTTAGCAGAGCGCTGGTTTAAATAAAACTATGCTAAAGTGCACGAGGGAACCGTTAATATGCACTAGCGGGGTCTTCAGGGGCCAGTTGATATGCAACACATTGGTACACTTTAAAAATCACATCTCCATAGAGTACATTACCCCATTAAGTAGACAAGCCCTAATACAACATATAATGAGCTCTGAAACTTGTCCCCCAGTTTGTTGTCACAATTCATTGTGCCAGGCAGAAACCATAATCAGGTATATTGCTGTTGAGGGGAATAGCAGGTGCAAAACTTTTGCAGTGCTTTACTGGGGAAACTCCAAACCCAAGTGAGTGTGGCCAGGTTAATAAAAACATTTTTTGAGGACAGGCTTGGGTGAAGTTCAAATTATTCAAACAACTAACGAATGCTAGATTAGGATCAGGAGCAACTTCAAAATGTACCTTTCAGTTGAAAGCGACCGTAGTATTAAGTAACATGTTCTGTCTGACACATGATCAGGTGTGTAGCTTTTTATCAACTTTTTTGTTGTGGCAGTTTAATCTCTGGTTGCTTTTACTACCAAAGTAAACTGCTATGTGAGGTTTGTGTGCAGCTCTGATGACTCGCTACGTATGTCCAAAATGTGTTTGCTTTAGGCTGGGTTTGCTGATAGTAGATAGACCACATCTGAAGCACTAATGCTCTCATAAACTGGTTTGTGCTATCTGATCAGTTCTTTAAACACAGCTTCTACTCAGCATCAAAAACATTAGCACTTTTCAGAGAAACCAGATCCTTCAGCTTTGACGCATGATTTAGCACAGTATAACACATGGTTTCAAAGTCACTGTTGCAATTTTAAACATGTGTGATGCTACTCTAGCTGCACTGTCTCTTTCACAAATGGTGCTGGGGAGTTTAATGAACATATTTTTCAATTAATTTTCCTGGCACTTTAAATATAGCTGTCTTGAATACCGTGGAATATTTAAGGGCTAAATTCAGCTAAATAGCACCGCATGGACTAAGCAGCTGCAACTCACAATGAACTGTGTGGGCCAAATTCAGAGGTTTTGCAAACAGTGACTTGGGTTATTACATGTCGGGTTTAAGATTGGTGTAAAATGGCTGGGAGTGGTAGGTTACTCTATGTTGCCCCATTTTGGCAATCAGCAAGTGTCCAAAGCAAGTACAATATAAATGCCATGAAGTCTGAAAAGCAATTAATAGTTGGGTATAAGACAAAACCTTTTAATTTCCACCTACAGTATATCCAACCTTCCCAGAGACAAAATCCGCCCTAGTATAAGCTGATAGAATGCCTTTTGATCTCAGTGTAGTCTGCATTTCCTTATACCAGGAACTTATACCCACTCATTTTTCACATCCACTGAACATCAAATTGGTGCAACATACTCCCAATTCCCAACATGTAACTTGCATAACTGCTGAATTTGGCTCACAAGTCCTTGATTTTCACTGATCTGAAGCAAACGGAATATTTCTGCATCACCTACACCAATAGGAATAAGCTTAGTGTTCAAAATTAGGATAGTTACTTTTTTAGCCAAGTACCTGCCTAGTGTATCTAATTCAGTTCCCATTGGCCGGGAACAGCGAACCGCGGCCACTGGGAGCTGCGGGCGGCCATGCAAATGTAAATAACCTGTCTGGCGGTGTGCCAGCAGATTACCCTGACGGGCCGCAGGTTGCCCACCACTGTTCTAAGGGTTCTAAGAAGAGCTAAAAAAAAAAAAAAAGAGAGAAACATGCCTGGCAGACTTAGGGAGTTCAATCTATTTAATTTATCAAAGCAAAAGGTGAGAGGTGAGTTGATGATCTATAAGTACCTACACAGGGAGAAGATATTAGACCTTAAGAGGCCCTTCCATTTAGCAGACTCAGAGCTAAATTTTGACTGTCTCAGAGCACGGAGCAGAGAGCCTGGGAAGAAGCCGGGAAGAGAACGGGGAGTCAGGACATGAGGGGCAGCCTGTCTGGGAGCAGGGAGTCTGAGGGGCAGCTGGACTCTAGCTGGAGCCCTCACCCACCCCAGGGTGACAGCCCAGCTTTCTTGTCAGTTTCACAGCTCCAGGGCAGCACTGACAGCTGATGTAAGTAACCGCAGAGTCTACACAGGTACCGCGTTGTCCTAACTACACCGACATAAGCCCTATGCCTCTCATGGAGGTGGAGTTATTATGTGGGTGCAGTATGGCACTTACATTGGCAGCAGCCAGGCTGTAGTATGTACACTGATATAATTAGGTCAACATAAGGCAGCTTACGTTGACTTTACGCTGCAGTGTAGACTAGGCCTAAGGCTGTGTCTATACTAGCACTTACTGCGGTGTAACTTATGTTGCTCAGGGGTGTGAAAAACACCCTTCTGGGTGACGTCAGGTATGTAGCCACTCCCGCTCGTGGGGGCTGGCATAGTTAAACTGACAGGAGAGCGCTCTCCCGCCAGCTCTCTCCCATTGGCGGTTACATTAGAGACCTGAGGGCCGCACCACTGCAGCTCCACCGCTGTAAACTCTCCAGCGTAGCTGCAGCCTCAGGCATAACAGGGTGCCCTGGCTGGAAGCCAAAGCTAAAAAAAAAGTCACATTGGAAATGAAACGTAAATTCTTAACAACGAGGGTAATTAACCATCAAAACAGATTAGCAAAGGAAGTGGTAAGTACCTCATCGCTTGAATTTTTTGCCCTGAGATGGAATGTCTTTCTAAAAGATGCATGCTACAGCTCAATCCCCGTTTATCTGGCTCGATAACATTCACTTATGTAATAGGGAAGAATAATTCCCCTCCCTCCAGAAATTACTGGGTGCAATTCTGTGACGCGACCTACACATACATGAATTTAAATATTGCTTTCTTCATTTCGTAGTATTCTTAGGGAAACGCCCCACAGTTCTGTTGGGGGTGGAGGGATAGCTCAGTGGTTTGAGCATTGGCCTGCTAAAGCCAGGGTTGTGAGTTCAATCCTTGAGGGGGCCATTTAGGGATCTGGGGCAAAAAAATATTGGGGATTAGTCCTGCTTTGAGCAGGGGGTTGGACTAGATGATCTCCTGAGGTCCCTTCCAACCCTGATATCCTATGAGGAGGTGGCAATATGTTGGTGCCAATGAGCCAAATTGCTGCTGGGCAAATGCTAGGGATGGGATTTAAAAATGTCACCTCACCCTAGCAGAGAGACAAGGTGGATGAGGTAATATCTTTTATTGGACCAACTTCTGGGCCTCACCCACTTTGTCTCTCTAATCTCCTGGGAGCGGCATGGCTACAGCTACTCTGCATGTTACCATAGTACACCATCTCCCCCACAAATGACAAGCTTTGTAAAATTATAACAATACACTTCAAGCATCACCTGTCAGGTTAGTGCTTGACTTCTCCGAAATACCACTACAACATAAATGAGAATCCTCTGCTACACAGCATTCCTGTTTAAATGGGGCAATCCTCAGAGAATATGTTCCACACAATACTCTTCAAGGACTCTAAACAATGGTAAAATGGCACACCTACTCTATTTCAATGGCACGATTGTTGTTATCTGCAAGCTGTTTATTGTACTTAACAGGTGTGAACAGCTTTTTGTTCTCTGAAGCCCTTTGTTCACTTCACATTAGTCCTTGCCCTCTTAAGACTGATAAAGGAGTTTAGAAGCAGGGTACTAATCAGAGGGCAGAATTTGGTCCTAAATATTTTAATTTGTACAACTCTTATTTTTGAAGCAATCATGACATTCCAATGCCTACGGTATCTCCCAGCATAATAAATCCCTGTGAGCCTCTGGCAATTAGGATGATCATTTAGCTGGCATGTTTCTTTTCAGTTAGAGTATGCCAATTAAGAGGACTGTGCTGTATCACCTTATCCAATTGTGAAGGTATCTGTTATCCTGGGGGCTAACTGTAGTCATCCAAGTTTTGCTGCAGATGTTAACACTAATTGGCTGTAAAAGAGAAAAAACATACCTGCTCTCCTGAAATGTAACTTACAGTAAGATGGGGAAATCATCAGGAGTTCAGGGTCTGTAGAATTACAAAGAGCGCTCTGGAAACAAGGTCAATGTGTGATTTGCATACATATCTCCCCAAAGAACACATGGCAACATTACCCATAGTGATGAGAATGGATGGTTTTTATTTCTGGTATGTCTGGGCTGCAGCTTAACTAGTCCATTGGAGTGAGAATTAATTATGTGTACTTCAATAATTATAGCAAGCTAACCTAGAAAAGATGGCTCTCACTCACTTTTACAGAGCCTGAAATGAGCTGGTAAAAACAAGCTCATGAGCTCCAGACATACTCATACAGTGAAATATCCACAGCATGCTTAGACTGTAAACTTGAGGATTATCTTTTTGTTCTGGGCTCCTAGTTCTAGGCACTCCAGTAATAGAAATCATAAATAATGATAATTCTCAATATGCAAGACAAAGAGTTATTGTTTCAAACACAGGGCATCGAACCCCAAATACAACATGAATCTGTCCTGGGCTGATTGTACCTACTGCTAACAGGAAACCAAAGGACCTGCTTCTGTTACACTTTGGCAACCCTTGTCTAGCTTGACATGCTGGTAAAGTCTTATTGGACAAAATTGTATAGATAGGACAGGCTACAGCACTCCTGAAAATGGTTGTTCAGTCCTGAGTAAAGTACCATTCATCTTGTTGGGACATATCTCACTCATGCTTTTCTAAGCCTATTCCTCTTTGTCTAATAATTTTTCAGTTGTCTATCTCCAGGGTCTATACAATTTGACCTGGAATTTCCCATTCTGCATGGGAGAGATGTTTCAATGGTAGGCGACAGCAGGAATAGAAGATAATGCAGGACTCATGAGATACGCAGTCAAAACAGTGAAATCATCATCATGATGTCAAAGTAGGAGGTAAAACACATGTGCAATAAATTATAAGTTAGCAATAAAGAAGTCCACTGCTGTCATCACCATGACTCTCTCAGTCAACTGCGTGGAAATGCAATATCCATCTGTTTGATGCCTGTCCCAAGCACCTGCAAACATGTATGCACATACTTAATCCTGCCTCAGCACAGGAGACTGGAATAAATGACCTCCTGGGATTCTTTCCAGTCCTGCATTTCTATGATTTTACCCACCTTGTAGGGTATCATAAAGCAGAACTTTGCAATCCTGCATATTATTATAACCACTGAGAAAGTACAACCATCCTGGTCCTCGATTTGTAATAAATGTGGAGACAAAAATAAATCAGAGACCTTTGAAGTACTAGGACTAGATTCAACCCTGAGCGTGCAGTTACGCTCAGGAAGCATTCACCCATGGGGAAGAGAAGGTGGTGTTCTTTGGTCAAAGTAGCTTTAAGTTCATAGGAGCATGCTGCTGAAGACCCGCTGGGAATTTCAGCACATCTTGTGGCCAGTCTGGCTCCACCTCCTAGGTAACCATTTCTCTGCTATTGAAGGGCATTACAATTAACCTGAGCTGGGTTACAACTGATGATTATAAAGGCATGATAGTGTCTCTACATTAAGGCAGGGTTTGGTTTTACAGCAAACTCTTTGTACAATATGTTCCCCCCGACACATGCATTTTACAGCATAATTTGAGTAAAGAGTGGATTTTCCTCAAATGTATATTTGAAGAAATTAGGCTGTAATTAAGCAAAGTTATTAATGATAGAAAAAAACAATTTCCCCCATTATATTCACAATTTTCCCTAACTCAGAATGACTGCCATTTTTCATCATTTGCAATGGGGTTGCAGCTACTCAGACCCTCAATAAAGATATTAGACATGACCTCAGTAGCATTTGGGAAGGTGCCGCTAGTAAAGATAGCAGCTGTTTCCTATTGTTCCCAGTGGGACTGAAGCCACAGGCTGTGCTCAGAGAAGATGACTGCTTTTTCACTAAAGCCTTTGGCACCATAATTCTCAACTTTCAAACCTGCCAGTGCGTGACAAGCCATTGAAATGTCTGACAAATGAGGGAAATGCAGAATGCTCACTTTTTGTTACACAATAATTTCATAGCTTATGGTGTTGGGGTTTTTTTAACTATAAAATCTGTTTTAAAAGATGTTTTCTCACTACCTGGGAGCGGGAAGTAAAACATACGAAAATGAAAACTTGAAAAATAGGAATTCTGTCATGGGCAACTATAAGGACCTGAACATGTTGTCGTTCAATGAGATTTGAACTCTAGACATTCAGACTTCCTGCACAGTTCTTGACTTTACCACCTACTTGACGCTACCAAGGAGTAACTTGTGTGTCATCTATGGATTAGCTCAGGGATCGGCAACCTTTGTCACGCGGCCCACCAGGGTAAGCCCCCTAGCGGGCTGGGCTGGTTTGTTTACCTGCTGTGTCCACAGGTTCAACCAATTGCAACTCCCACTGGCCGCAGTTCACTGCTCCAGGCCAATGGGGGCTGTGAGACATGGCGGCCAGCATATCCCTCAGCCCACGTCACTTCCCGCAGCCCCCATTGGAGCAGTAAACTGCGGCCAGTGGGAGCTGCGATCAGCCGAACCTGCAGATGCGACAGGTAAACAAACTGGCCCGGCCCGCCAGGGGGCCAAAGGTTGCCGATCCCTGGTTTAGCTATAGAGGCAAACATGACACACTTTTTTGGCAATGGGTTACACACTTATTTTCTAGACAGCTGTAGAATGCTGGGAATCAGGGTTTCTGTTCTTAGTTCTGGGTGGGGCATATGGTTTAGGGATTACAGCAGTACTTACAGAAAGCATAGTTAAGCACATAGCTTTGGCAGGTTCTGAGTGAGAGGCAGTGTGACTCAGTACATAAAATTGAGATTACCATATTAGAAACGTGTGATGTATTTCCATCTCTCCTAGAAGTGCCTTTGTAACTTCAGTTCATTTACATGTAAAATTGTGTGGTTCATCACTGACTACCTCCTGATGTTTAACATTTTGAGAGGCTGCTCACTAATAAGTGCAAAAAACATAAACAACAAAGAGGGCAAAAGATGAGATTTGAACTCGTGGTCTGCTTTCAGCTCCAGGCTAGGTTAAAAAGTATTTGATATGGATTGGCTATTCCACCCTTCTTAAAGTAAGAGCCAGTGTCATTCAGCTGAACTGCAGAATGCTTACCAAGTGAGGGGCCATCTTAGGGAAGGCTGCCCCCTATGCTATATGGTTAGAAAACTATATGGTTAAAAAACTACGAGGAAGACAGTTTATGCCATTAACCGTGGCTAGGTCAGGGAACAGAGACTGGGGTTCCTGGGTTAGAAAAATGACCAGCTCCAGTGCGGTGGGCTCTCAAACCTTTGTTGAAACTACTTTGACAGAGGCGTGTCCTCTGTGAGGAGCTGTGGCCCTGTAGAGCAGACGGAGCACTCGAAAATCTCCCACCCACCTCAGGATTGGAATGTCAGCACTGTTGTGCTGGAGTTAGGGAGAGCAGAGAGATGGATCCACCAGTTCCCACCATATTCACAATTAGGCCTTGTCTGCACTAGAAAGAGTTGGCCAATATAGCTATACTGGCAAATCCTCCTAGTTGAGATGCAGCTTATACCAGCAGGAGAGTTATTTTGCTGATGTAGTTTACCAGTTCCCTGAATTCAATAAGCTATATTAGCAAAAGGACTTTTTGTTTTTGGCATAACTGCATCTACAGTGGGGTTTTAGCCTGCGCAGCTGTGTCGGTTGGGCGCGAAGGGGGATGGTGGGGGGGAGTTGATTTTTTCACACTCCTGACTGACATAGCTATGTTGACAACACTTTTAAGTGTAGGCCAGGCCATAGGTCAGGTAGACAGTTTCCTTTGAAGAAGAGCTTTGAAGCCCCCCCCCCCCCCCCCAAGCTGCCAGTGAGTAATAACAGAGCCTGGGGAGCCTGCCCTACCTCCCATGCTTTTTAGTTTTTACTTAATCTCGTTTCATTACATCATGTGAGTCCTATTCCTGAGGAAAATGAAGCAGCTGTGTTACCAGTTTCCTCATATCTCCAGAATGCTTGCTGAGAGAAGAAGGAATGTTATTAAAGGTGACTATTGTTTGTGTTAAGTTCCTAGAACTTGTGTGAATAAGGTTCTAGGTGGGGGCTCAAGCCAAAGGCTTGTTTTGAAAGAGACTGCCAGTTGTAACCTAAGCATCGTCAAGTTCTAGTGAACCCAGCCCCTTTGTTTTGTTTTTTGTTTTTTTTGCTGTTGTTCATACCTGAGTTACTCTAGAGTAGACAGGCCTCTGGTGTTTCAAATACCTAAATACGCTGTGCTCACCATCACTAGCCAGTCTACACTGGTGCTCCCAGCATTGCTACCACTGCTGGAGTGGAACCAGTGGGGAATTTTTTGAAGAAGAATCCTTGGGTAGATAAGGCCAGTCAGGCCAGCGTGCAGACCTTACGCTGGCGTTTATGGGGGATTGAGTTCCTGTAAAATAAAGTCACAGGCTAGCCTTCCCTTGAGGGTCGTTAGTATCTGGCTAACTGCCAGTGGTTGCAGGGACATTCTCTGGGGTAGCTGCAAAAGCATCTATAGTGCAGATGGGGATCAATTTCGTGTCTCAGAAATGGGTGTTTGAGGAACAGGAGCACGTTAGTCAGACCACCACAGTAAGCAGTTCACTTCCCCATAGAACTCAAGCCAGTCCTTAATCTTTGAGCAAGGAGTCCTTGCCTCTCACTGCCAGACCGAACTTCTGTGGATCGGAGTGGTGGATCTCACTAAGGGGCAGCAAGCAGTTAGTGCTGTGTGACCCTATGGAATCTTTTCCATCTCATCTCGCCCCTCCTAGGAGAAAAAATACCCATTGGTTGGAGGGACTTCAGAGCCCATGGTCTTTGTTTTAGCAGAGACCTGGGTTCTGTTTCTAGTTCTGCCTGGAGTGACCTAGTGTAAGTTCTCTGTGAAACTGACAAATGATATCATCCCTCATTCCCCCCAGTTATGAGACTTTGGTTTATAAAAAGGGTGGTGAAGGGCACAGAAACAGAACAAGCGTCAATGTAAGAACTGGACTAAAACTCCTGATGGCTGTGTTTCTAGTTTACTTCATGTGGTCTGCTAAGCTACAGGGCTTTGGTCTGGGAGTCTCTTTCTTGCCTTTTCTTCCATGAAAGTGTGTGATGGCCAGAGCTTTTCACATCCTTGCAAGACTGCCTGCAACAGGCGCCAGAACTGTGTTATTCATGAGAGTTGGCTACACTGATTGTTTAACGGGCCTCTGGAACCACTAGAGGATTTGCTGAAAACCCTTGCCAGGTCTGGTCTCTCTGGTAAGAGACAGCCCCTGTCCAGATCTCTGTGGTTTTAACAGAAAACATCGACTTAAATAGCTCTAGGTCATGCTTCCCAGGGCACCCATTAGAAGCATATAGATGGTCCCATGGGCCCAGTGGAATGTTCAGCACCATTATGTCAGGAAACTGGTCTTTTTAGGTGGTTTTGGCAGCTCTACAGGCTTGCAAGTAGAGGAAATGTACTTGTGACATTCCCTGAGAGCCTCTCCTGCTTGCTGCTTCTCTCTGGGAAACCCAGTGATCAAAGCACAAGCACAAAAGAAAAAATAGTAACATTAAAGTTGACTGTGTTCCTGGAGATTTCCTTCTCCAGTAGGTGGTGACATGATTCATGTATACTTGAACCTGGGGGCATGTGGGTATTTCTGTTGTGAAAAATCTAAGAAATTGAAACTGGGTAATAAAAGCAGCATTTAGTGGCATCAAATGGCCACTCATCAAACTTGTCTCTTGAAAACTTTCCAGTATTGCAACGTTTCAGCTGCAAAATACTAGAAAGGAAGTTAACATTGTCCAGCATCTGTGCAGGCTGCCCTTTGTTAAAAAGGCAAAACTAGATTGCTGCACTTGATTTTAGGAGGATGCTATAGTTAGATGGGTGCAAAACTCACCCTCTTCTTAAAATCCTAAATGCTGGCAGAATGAACTTTGCTGCTATCATAGGCTGTATACCTGTGTCTGCATGGAGGTCCATGCTAGTAGCAGTGACAGCAACTAACATAGACAAATTACCCAGTATACAGTTAGTTTCTTATATAAAACTCTCATAAAATCATATTTGGAATATCATTCCAAGAGGGCTGCAAGGCTTCTCTGGTGCTTAGAAAGTCTGTTTTACAAGAATAAGCTGATTATGTTCAGCTTTGGAAAAGAGGGTTGGGGGAGGGACACTTGATTGCAGGGTGTGTTTAAAAGTTGTTATTCCAGGACCTTGGGAAAGACCTGTTCAAATTACAAAGGGTCAAGCTCAAAACAAGAGGTCAAGCTCTGAAGTTGGTAAAGGACAAGTTTAAAACTAATATCAGATGAGTTTCTTCTCCAACAGTTTTCAGTGACTGGAGCAAGCAGCATAGTTGTATTCAAGAACAGACGGACTTGTACTTAGTGCAATTGTGCTACATATATTATGGAAGTGACTAAAGGCCCCAACCAAGATCAGGATCCCATTGTGCTAGACCCTGTACAAATACATACTACAAGACGTCTTTGCCCCCTCCCCCCACCAAAGTAATTGCCATCTAAAAAGCCAAGGCAGACAAAGAATGGGAGGCGATTTGCCCAAGGTCGCACAGCGAGTCAGTGACGGAGCTCAGATTAGAATCTAGGTATCCTGAGCCCTAATATAGGACCTAGATACTGGGCCATGCTGCTATTCTACTAGGGCTTTCCTGATGCGAGAACACAGCAGCTGAACCAGTTGTTCTCCCTGTCCTTAGATTTCCGTGTATGTATACACTCTGGAGACAATCCTCAGGCCCAGATGAGGCCAGTCCCAATGGGCTAGTCCCTCAGATGGACTTGCTCCCCTAGCAGCAGAGTTGTTTCCAAGCAGGCATAAGAACCCATGGTGTCCTGCTTGATCTATGAAGTCAGAATGAACTGAGTATTAATACTTCTCTTCGTTTACTCAGCTCACTCTGCTAGACTCCAGAGGTGTAAGCCCACAGACTGAGTGCCCCGCTCCTCTCCATGAGAAAGGGAAAGGAGAGATGTTCCTGATTCTCCTCTAAGGAGAGGAAGAGCAGATCCTTGCTGCCCAGCTCCTTTTCCCTTTGTGGAGAAGGGAGGAAGAAGAATTGTACAGTAGCACTCTTCCCTGGCAAGCGAGGCGTTCCCCACCTGCAGTTCCCTTCCTCTTGCCTTTGGAGAGAGGGGAGAAACACTGATGCTGTACTGACTGCATTGACCAAGGCACTTAGGATAAGGTCTGCCTCAATACACGTGCCAGCTACCTTCCACCAACAGTTTTCCATAAGAATCCCAATTGCATGTTACAGCTGCCTTGCCTTGACAGACCCCCATGGGGGAAAGGGAACAGGGCAAATGCGGTCTGCCTCCCCTGGGGGGTGAATCTTCTGTTGAAATCTGCCCCTCACTGATTAAGGGGCTGCAATCTGCAGCACCCGCAGTAGGGAATTCAAGCCCTCTGCATTCTCAACAAAACATGCCATAAGCATTATTCTAATGAGACTAAACATATATACAATGCTTTAATGTAATGGTGCCTGCCACTGTCTGAGTAATATAGCTGCCATTACCAAAAATAAAAAAGGAAAAAGAAATTAATAAGAAAGCTGGAACAAGGCAATGTTAGCAACTTTTATATATAAAATAGTCTAGAAATATCAAATATCAGGTTTTCAGTGTAGAAAAAGAAGAGTGCTGTACCTGCCATATTAAATTACTCTCGGTCATGTTTTTATCCCTCCTCTCCCCCTGGGATTTTAAAAATCTTGAAGAAATATGTGTGCACTCTACAAATATTTCCTGAAGTCAGTGGATTCCATATGTTCTTAGGAAACAAATTGTTCTTTCTGACAGTCATTCTTGATGACATTTAGTTTTTTTAACCAGTACACTTAGGCACTGTGCCGTTTGCTTTTTCTTGGACTCAATGATAGAGACGTTTCCTCCTCTAAAATATATTGGACAGCAGCACACTGTACATTTTAAGGGCAGGACAAAAGAAATACAGTATTTTTCTTAAACTAAGCCGAACACCTTGAAATTACTTGCACTAGTGATTGCATACATGATTTCTAAATTTAAGAGTCAATCATTCTCAAGGTAAAAATGATACTTCTAAAAATCATTGCCTGACCTATGGTGGTATTTCTGCATTAGAATACTAAAACAGAAAACAAATTCAAATCTAGTTTATGCTGTTAGTGGCTGTCCCCTTCCCCCACCCTCAAAAAAGCCCTCCTGCAGCCAGCTAAAAGAGCACTTCTCTAGCTGTCAGTAGCAGAGGACTGTGTTTGTGGCACTGAAGGACAAAAGTTGTAGTCCTAGCTCCCCAACACTGTGTGATTTATGCAGTGATTATGTCTGTTATAAATATATACATATGCTCAATCCTGTACTGAGAACCGTGAAAGCACACCCTTTTCTCCATATAGCACCCCATTTAAGTTAAGTCTCATGTAGGACCATTGCAGGGTTGCCAACTTTCTAATTGCACAAAACCGAACACCTTTGCCCTGACCCGCCCCTTCCTTGAGGCCCCGCTACAGCCCCACCCTTCTCTGAGGCCCCGCCCCCACTCACTTCATTTCCCCTCCCTCCATTGCTTGCTCTCCCTCATCCTCACTCACTTTCACTGGGCTGGGGATGAGGGGTTTGGGGTGCAGGAGGGGGCTCCGGGCTGGGGCCAAGGGGTTTGGAGTGCGGTAGGGGGCTCAGGGCTGGGGCAAGGGGTTGGGATGCAGGAGTGGGGTGCGGGCTCCGGCTGGGAGTGCGGGCTCTGGGGTAGGGCCAGGGATGAGGGGTTTGGGTGCAGGAGAGGGGTGCGCACTCCAGGGAGTGCGGGCTCTGGGATGGGGCCAGGGATGAGGGGTTTGGGTGCAGGAGGGGGCTCAGGGCTGGGGTAAGGGGTTGGGGTGCGGGCTCTGGGAGTGGGCTCAGGACTGGGGCAGGGGGTTGGGGTGTGGGCTCTGGAAGGGAGTTGGGGTGCGGGAGGGGGCTCAGGGCTGGGTGTGCGCGGTACAGGCTCTGGGAGGAGTTAGGGTGTGGGAGGGGATTCTAACGGGCTGGGGGTTGAGGTACACGAGAGGGTTCAGGTGCAGGCTCCAGCCAGGTGGTGCTTACCTCAAGTGGCTCCCAGTTGGTGTTGCAGCAGGCCTATGGCAAGCTCCGTCCCTGCCCTCGGCCCCACCCCCGCCCGGAGCCCCCTCCTGCACCACAAACCCCTTATCCCAGGCCCCACCTAGAGCCCGCACCCCCAGCTGGAGCCCTCACCCGTCTCCCACACCCCAACCCCCTGCCCCAGCCCAGTGAGTTGAGGGAGTGTGGGTGAGGGAGAGCAAGTGACGGAGAGAGGGGGGATGGTGTGAGCAGGGGCAGGGCGTGGGGAAGGGGCGAGGCCCGGGGGAAGGAGCAGAGCAGGGGGCAGGGCAAGGGTGTTCAGTTTTCTGCACACAGAAAGTTTGCAACTCTAGCATTCTGGGATATCCTTTTCCAAACCAGGAAGTGTGAGAAGAGTTTTAGAAGGAAATTTGAATTTTTTTAAAAAGCAGCCTAAACTTATTTCAGGTCCAAGTTTCTCCCACAGTGTAGTTCGCAGGGTTTTCAAGATATATTTTGGTGCTTAATGTCATTTTCAACTTAACTTTGTAGTTCATCTTTACAGCTGTTGCCTTTGAAACAGCATAGAAAAGCCACCTGATTTTAAGCTTGATCTACTAAATAGCTCATTATCATCACTGCCTGCGTCTACAGAAGATGGATTAATTTTTTTAAATGAGTAGCACCTGTTCATATTGGTGAGCTGGATGAAAATCTTCAAAACAATGGAGTTTGCTGAACAAATACTCCATATAACATTTGTAAGGAAAGCAGCTATTCAAAGGAACCTGTTAGGAATGAGACCAGAGCTGTAAAAATGAAAACCTGTTTTGCAACCTTGTGCATTTTGTTCAATATTCTAAAAGTCCCCCTGGTGAAAAGCATGCCTTGCCATGTATGAAACACAAGGGGGCTCGATTCACAAGGGCAACTGTATATAAATACTTAAATATTCATTGGGCTGGCAAGTGAACGGTAATGACTATGTAACTTAGTGGTTAGAGCACCCATCAGGAAGAGCTGGGTTCAAAGCCCTACTCCCCATCAGGCGGAGGAGGGATTGGGCCCTGGTCTCCCACATCCTAGGTAAATACTATCCCAGCTGTGCTATTGGGTAAAAGGGGGATGGGATAGCCACCCTGTTTTATGTGAAGGGTTAGGCGTTCTCTGAGTACGTCACCTGGCTCATGCCTTGCAGGTGAGATCGTGGCGGGGGAATGCCCAATTTGTGAACCCCACTGGGATTAGGCATGAATGAGGGGCACAGCTGCTCAGTAGTGTCATGACTCTGAGATAGCTGAGCATGTGCCCAGCCGCTGAAATGGGATGGAAACTTTGGTGGAAACTTTGGTGCCTATGGACTTTGGGCACCTCCAGGGCTAGGCAGCAGTTGAGTAGGGGTTTTGTAAATACCAGTGGTGCCTAATTGTTGGACTTTGTCCCTTAAGCAGCAGTCAGGCACCTACGTCACCTTTGTGAATCTAGCCAAATTGAAAATGTAGATTTGTTTTACTTATATCGTCATTTCTGAAGCTCTTGTTATTGTTACTTATCTGTATTTCAGTAGCCCATAGAGGTCCCTTCCCCACTGCCCTGGGCCCAACTAGCCACTGCCCTGGGAACTGTGCAAACACATAGCTAGAGCCAGTCCCTGCCACAAAGTGACCAGAATCTAAATAGGCAAATCCAATGCAGAGTAGGAGGGGAAATGGAGGCACAGAGTGGGGAGGTGACTTACCCAAGTCACAGCAGGTCTGTGGCTGACCCAGATGTGGAACTGAGGTCTCCTGACTGCCAGTCCAGAGTTCTAACCTCTAGTCTAGACCACACTGCTCTTCATAAAAGCCCTGTTTGATAACTACCATCTTGTTGAAGAGCAATAATGTTGGCAGGAGGGGGGGACAAATGCTAGTGAATGAAAACCAGTCTGCTATGTTTACACTGAATTTTCAATGTATAACAGGAATAAAGATAGGCCCAAATCACAAAGTTCACAGCTAGATTCATAGCTCTGGGTTCAAGCTCTCTCACAGTTCTGAGGTATTTTCATTTGAGATTTTTGTGCTGGCTGCTATCTAAACAAAGATTGGTATTAAGGAAAGTGACATAGAACAAGTTTTATTGCAATAAGTAAATGTATAAAAACTAGACTGATACTGAGGGCCTGTTTGCAGCATATGATTACAACCGAGTGATTGGGGCAGAGCAGAAGTGCCTGACCCCTGTAGAAACACAAGGAAGCACTATGCCTAAAGTAGGCACAATATCTCCTAGCTCTTTGGACAACAAAGAGAGAGCTTTGGTGGGAGACTTATACGCACAACCAAGGACAATATTTAGCTCCAAGTGTCTAAATAAAGTGTGTTTTGTCAAGAGATTATATTCAGAAAAAATGTGCACAGAGAGTTTCTGCAAGTTGCTTAAAGCAATTGTCACATTGTCTACACAAATCATCGCCAGTTACTCCAGCTAATCTTTGCAAACTATTTAAGCTTTCGATTCAAACACATCACACATGTTTATGTTCAGATCAGCAGCATTATTCAGAATTTTCAACAGGATATGAAAAATGTCAATAAATCTGGAAGTTTGTGGTCTGACAATTCCTTCTACTCGAAGTGAAGACATGTCAGCTGAACACACTATAATAACACAAAGAGCTGTTAAGATGCCTTCAAAAACAATAAGAAATAACACCACCTTATAAAAGTTAAACTGGGCTATTACTCAAAGGTATAACTGGGCTAGGATCAAACTGGACTAACCCCAGGGCTGTCTCTCCTTATATAAAGCAGAGGTGTTTATTTTTAAACTACATTGTAGAACAAAATGACTTTGGCCCAAATTCTACAGTTGTTACTCAAGCAAAATGCCCATTGACATCAATGGGAGTTTTGCTCAAGTACAACAATCACAGAATTTGGTATCTTAATATTTTTATTGCCTTTTCTTTATCTTATTTCACATTTTTCATTCCATGCCCTTATGTATTTTTTTTTCCAAAAGAGGACCTTTCAACCAGGAGGCTCTCTCATAGTTACAGATGTTTCCAAGCCAAAACCAAGGATCTGAAGCTCCTTCAAATCTGAGCAAGTTTGAATCTGGATCCAGATTCAAATCCATGCTGTTTTCTTCTACATCCTTGTTCTATTTGTTTTATTATCCTTGAAATTTTCCTTCTAAGTCTTTTAAAACTTTCTTTCCATTTTTCTAAAAACACCCAACCCTGTATTAAAAAATGTGATGCACAGCAAATGTTTCCCTTAACTCACTCTCAAATATAAAGGCTTTGGAATAGTCATCTTAAATATAAATTTCACACGTAATGGTGTTCAAATGAAATAACTTGATATCACCAGTTTCATTTATTACAATTTTTCTTCTTGTAAAATATCATCTTTTTATTTTAAAAACATCTGCAATAAATACAAGGTTCCAGATTCTGCTCTGATTTACACTGCTGTAAATCCAGAGTAACTCAACTGATATGAATGAAGTTACACTGGTATAAATCCGCATTAAGTCAGATCAGACTCTGACCAGGCTCTCTGGATAGAGGTGCATAAGAATTTAATTTTGTCATGAGGATGATGGGTTCTCCTTTTGTTTGCTTTATATTTTTTTGCTGAGCAGGGTTGAATTTGGTGCTTTGTTCTGACAATAAAGGACTGATAATATTAAGGCCATTTCCAAACAGGTCTGTCAGTGCTCCTCATTTCTAGCTCCCAACACCCCACCCTGAACTTCTCCTGAACAGATTCTGCCAATCATCATAAATCGTGCAAAATTTGTGATGGATTTGTGATGCGGAAAAAAGTCCACTAGGGACTAATTTGACACCATCAAACTCAATTTCCCTTTATTACCCTAAGGCAACATTTAAACTAGTTTCCAGGGGTTAGAGGTCAGTACATTAACCCACGATGCTCACCTCAGCAGGATTCTACTTATACAGTCTTGAGCACTTTTAAAGTGTGCTTCACTACACAGTTCCTCTTGCTTTCTACATCCCTTTTTTGAGTTTTATTGTAGGGTTACTGTTCTAGTCTTCTTTTTTTAATCTACCCCCTCTTGTTATATTAGTACCTAATGTTCTTAGGGCCCAATTCTGCAACCCCTTTTTCATACAAGGCGGCCCACTGAGTTTGGCTCATTTACTTCAATAGCACTGTTATTGAGGTAAATGGTACTCAATATGAGTCAGTGTGGCAGAATCAGGCCCACAGTAATTTAGAGCCTCCTCCCATTAAAGTCAACTGTAAAACTCTCAACAGCTTCAACTGGAGTAGCTCTGGTAAGATAACTCAGGTTGGACACACACTCATTCCTCTTTTGAGTTTCTTGGCAATAGGCTAGTTTAGTTCATTGTCCTTGTGTTTCTATTTTGTTCATAAGGATTGACTATTTTTCAGCAACTGTACACGTGATGTAGAGTTTGCTGCAATATAAGAATTGAAAGAGGAGATAACTAGAATATAAATCACCTAGTAATGACAGGTGAAGTGTTACTTGTATGACATTTTGTAGTGGAAGTCTAAGTATTTCCAGTGACTAGTAAGACCATGGCTCAATGCCATTCGGGGAGATGATTTACTGTGTTGCCAGAATGGGGGCTTATCTCAGCGGGAGACAATTTTGAGTGTAGACACGAGCATAAATAGGTTGATGCATGTTGACTTATGTCAACCTAACTTTGGAGTGTAAATCAATCCTCAGAATTGGGAGTTAAGAGCTCATATGTTTTAAACACAAGTCTTCTACCAACTTGCTCTGTGGCTTTGGACAAGTCATTTAACTTCTTTCGCTGTGTTTATATTAGCATTGTTCCAAAGAAAATTTTCACTGGTGCAGCTCCACTGGTGCTAGTAATAATGGTAGCACTAATGTAGATTTAATGTAGGAGTATTTTAACCACTGTGTCATCTAATTGTGGCTCAGAGCAGATCATGATAGTTAAAGTCAATATTGGTGGCTGCTGGTGGCCCATCTACACTAACTCTACCACCAGTAGAGCTGCAGCAGTGGTAGTGGAAATTTTTAGGAAAAATGCCAGTTTGGACAAAGCCTCTGCCTCAGCTTCCCCTTCTGTAAACTAAGGCCTTCTCTACACTACAGAGTTTTGTCAACAAAAGGCATCTTTTGTTGACAAAACAATGAATGTGTACACACTGCGATGCAACTTTTGGTGTTAAAAATTCCCTGTTTTGGTGACAAAGCCACCCCATGGAGACACATAAGGCTTTTTGTACAAAATTTTTGTCAACAAAGTGCCAGTGTAGACACCCCCAGCCCCACCCCTTCCGTGCCCCCCATCAGAGCCCAGAGTTCCCCCCATCACAGCTGCCAGTCCCTGCCCCAGGCTAGAGCCCCCAGCCCTGGAGCACTGGGAGGGTAAGTGGCGCGGCCCGAGCCGGGGCCACCCCACAGGAAGACTGGAGCTATGTGGAGCAGGAAGGGGAATCTGGGGGCAGAGCGTGGACAGGGCCATGCCTCTCCCAGCCTGTGATACCCACCACCCATGGACACCACGCTTGCTTTTATCACTTTAATTGGCCTCTAAGAGGTGTCCCACAATGTCCATCCTGACCACTCTGGTCACGACTTTGAACTCCACTGCTCTGCAGCCAGGTAAACAACCATCCGCTCCTCCCCCTTAGAAGCCCCGGAAAACTTTGAAATTCCATTTCCTGTTGGCTCGGCATGGAGAGGTCTCATCACATCTTCCCAGGTGACCTTGGTGACTTATAGCAGCAAACGCTCTCCTGCTTGGACCACAGCAGAGCTGCTGGAGCTGCTTGGCATCTGGGGAGAGAAGGCTGTACAGTCCCAGCTGTGCTTGAGCCAAAGGAATTTTGATACCTACGGGTAGATTTCTCGAGGTTTATTTGTGCGAAAAGAGCTGTGATCGGGACACGCTGCTATGCAGAGCGAAGATAAAGGAGCTCCGGTGCTGCACCAAAGACCTGGTTCTACGAGGAGCTATCCTTGGTGGTGACCCCACCTCCACCGCCAAGAGCCCCGTGGATATTTCGGTGGGCCTGGAGGTGGCGGAAAGAGGACCTAACCCAGAGGATGAAGTCATTGATGAAGAGGTGGAGTTAGACGACGATGTGGAGCTCCTGGCGAGGTTGCCTGTTAGGGCAGGCAGCCAGGAACTGTTCACCACTCCAGAGGTGTCTACCCACTCTCAACAGTTGCTCTCCAGTGAGCAAGAAGCAGGAGAGGAGATGCCTGGTAAGTGGCTGTGGTTTGTGTAGTGCGGAGGTGGGTTCAGGGTATAGAAATGTAGAAGGCTAGCTGTGTTTCTGTGCTGGACATGCCCCTGTATAGCTAATCAGTACGGCGGAACAGGGTGTTGATGCATGCTGAGATTTTACAGGAATCCTCCAGAGAGATCTCCAAGAAAGTTTCCTGGAGGTATCATAGAATCATAGAATCATAGAATATCAGGGTTGGAAGGGACCCCAGAAGGTCATCTAGTCCAACCCCCTGCTTGAAGCAGGACCTATTCCCAGTTAAATCATCCCAGCCAGGGCTTTGTCAAGCCTGACCTTAAAAACTTCTAAGGAAGGAGATTCTACCACCTCCCTAGGTAACGCATTCCAGTGTTTCACCACCCTCTTAGTGAAAAAGTTTTTCCTAATATCCAACCTAAACCTCCCCCACTGCAACTTGAGACCATTACTCCTCGTTCTGTCATCTGCTACCATTGAGAACAGTCTAGAGCCATCCTCTTTGGAACCCTCTTTCAGGTAGTTGAAAGCAGCTATCAAATCCCCCCTCATTCTTCTCTTCTGCAGGCTAAACAATCCCAGCTCCCTCAGCCTCTCCTCATGAGTCATGTGTTCTAGACCCCTAATCATTTTTGTTGCCCTTCGCTGGACTCTCTCCAATTTATCCACATCCTTCTTGTAGTGTGGGGCCCAAAACTGGACACAGTACTCCAGATGAGGCCTCACCAATGTCGAATAGAGGGGAACGATCACGTCCCTCGATCTGCTCGCTATGCCCCTACTTATACATCCCAAAATGCCATTGGCCTTCTTGGCAACAAGGGCACACTGCTGACTCATATCCAGCTTCTCGTCCACTGTCACCCCTAGGTCCTTTTCCGCAGAACTGCTGCCTAGCCATTCGGTCCCTAGTCTGTAGCTGTGCATTGGGTTCTTCCGTTCTAAGTGCAGGACCCTGCACTTATCCTTATTGAACCTCATCAGATTTCTTTTGGCCGAATCCTCCAAATTGTCTAGGTCCTTCTGTATCCTATCCCTCCCCTCCAGCGTATCTACCACTCCTCCCAGTTTAGTATCATCCGCAAATTTGCTGAGAGTGCAATCCACACCATCCTCCAGATCATTTATGAAGATATTGAACAAAACCGGCCCCAGGACCGACCCTTGGGGCACTCCACTTGATACCGGCTGCCAACTAGACATGGAGCCATTGATCACTACCCGTTGAGCCCGACAATCTAGCCAGCTTTCTACCCACCTTATAGTGCATTCATCCAGCCCATACTTCCTTAACTTGCTGACAAGAATACTGTGGGAGACCGTGTCAAAAGCTTTGCTAAAGTCAAGAAACAATACATCCACTGCTTTCCCTTCATCCACAGAACCAGTAATCTCATCATAAAAGGTGATTAGATTAGTCAGGCATGACCTTCCCTTGGTGAATCCATGCTGGCTGTTCCTGATCACTTTCCTCTCATGCAAGTGCTTCAGGATTGATTCTTTGAGGACCTGCTCCATGATTTTTCCAGGGACTGAGGTGAGGCTGACTGGCCTGTAGTTCCCAGGATCCTCCTTCTTCCCTTTTTTAAAGATTGGCACTACATTAGCCTTTTTCCAGTCATCCGGGACTTCCCCCGTTCGCCACGAGTTTTCAAAGATAATGGCCAATGGCTCTGCAATCACAGCCGCCAATTCCTTCAGCACTCTCGGATGCAACTCGTCCGGCCCCATGGACTTGTGCACGTCCAGCTTTTCTAAATAGTCCCTAACCACCTCTATCTCCACAGAGGGCTGGCCATCTCTTCCCCATTTTGTGATGCCCAGCGCAGCAGTCTGGGAGCTGTCCTTGTTAGTGAAAACAGAGGCAAAAAAAGCATTGAGTACATTAGCTTTTTCCACATCCTCTGTCACTAGGTTGCCTCCCTCATTCAATAAGGGGCCCACACTTTCCTTGGCTTTCTTCTTGTTGCCAACATACCTGAAGAAACCCTTCTTGTTACTCTTAACATCTCTCGCTAGCTGCAGCTCCAGGTGCAATTTGGCCCTCCTGATATCATTCCTACATGCCCGAGCAATATTTTTATACTCTTCCCTGGTCATATGTCCAACCTTCCACTTCTTGTAAGCTTCTTTTTTATGTTTAAGATCCGCTAGGATTTCACCATTAAGCCAAGCTGGTCGCCTGCCATATTTACTATTCTTTCGACTCATCGGGATGGTTTGTCCCTGTAACCTCAACAGGGATTCCTTGAAATACAGCCAGCTCTCCTGGACTCCTTTCCCCTTCAAGTTAGTCCCCCAGGGGATCCTCGCCATCCGTTCCCTGAGGGAGTCGAAGTCTGCTTTCCTGAAGTCCAGGGTTCGTATCCTGCTGCTTACCTTTCTTCCCTGCGTCAGGATCCTGAACTCAACCAACTCATGGTCACTGCCTCCCAGATTCCCATCCACTTTTGCTTCCCCCACTAGTTCTACCCGGTTTGTGAGCAGCAGGTCAAGAAAAGCGCCCCCCCAGTTGGCTCCTCTAGTACTTGCGCCAGGAAATTGTCCCCTATGCTTTCCAAAAACTTCCTGGATTGTCTATGCACCGCTGTATTGCTCTCCCAGCAGATATCAGGAAAATTAAAGTCACCCATGAGAATCAGGGCATGCGAACTAGTAGCTTCCGTGAGCTGCCGGAAGAAAGCCTCATCTACCTCATCCCCCTGGTCCGGTGGTCTATAGCAGACTCCCACCACTACATCACTCTTGTTGCTCACACTTCTAAACTTAATCCAGAGACACTCAGGTTTTTCTAGTTTCGTACCGGAGCTCTGAGCAGTCATACTGCTCCCTTACATACAGTGCTACTCCCCCACCTTTTCTGCCCTGCCTGTCCTTCCTGAACAGTTTATAACCATCCATGACAGTACTCCAGTCATGTGAGTTATCCCACCAAGTCTCTGTTATTCCGGTACTCAGCAATCCTCTTCCTTGGCAGAGCTGCTTTGTTCCTTCTCCCATTGTAGGAAACTTTCCCGCGCCATTCGGCAATCACTTGTGCAGGGACCAAAGCGGCACACAGGTGAGCAGCATAGGGACCAGGGCAGAAGCCACAAGCATGTAGCAGATATGCCCTTGCTTCCCTGGTTACGCTCAGAAGTGAGATATCTGCTACAATGATCCCCGCCTGAGGAAGAGTGCGGGAGAATTTTAGAATATTTTCCCCAGTTGGCTGCAACGCAACCCTTGTGAGTGCTTTTTACCCCATGTGAAGTGCCCCGCCAACACTCACCATGCTTTGGGTGTTCGCCGAGATGTGTGCTTGCCAAGGGTCAGTGAGAAAGTG
The DNA here is from genome assembly GCF_965152235.1 of Eretmochelys imbricata. Classification (NCBI taxonomy): domain Eukaryota; kingdom Metazoa; phylum Chordata; order Testudines; family Cheloniidae; genus Eretmochelys; species Eretmochelys imbricata. Next base: position 97,120,223 of record NC_135574.1, read on the forward strand.
ATTGTTAAGTTACCAGAGGTGTATTTTATTGAAATGTTTCAGTGCTGTTCGTGAATTTAACAACCATGCTTCTGTGCCTTGTTCCTTGTGCTTCGGCAGATGTGGCCTTCAGGAACACCCCCGCACACACCAGCCGAGCGTCTCCGCCAGATAAGAAAGCGCCCAAGATGGAGCAAAGAACACATGTTCTGGGAGGTACTGCACTCCTCCAATGCAGAGAAAAGGGAACACAAGGAGTGGTGGAAAGCCGAAAGACAGGACAGAAAAGAAAATCAGGAGTTTGTTAAAGACGCTACTGAGCGGATGATTAAAGTCACGGAGGAGCAAACACAGCTGCTGAAGTCCTTAATAACGCAGTAGACGGAGCAGATCCGTGCCTGCCCTCCCCTGCAGCACAGTCAGAACGCTTTTCCGTGCCCCCCCAAACTCCACCCGTCCTTTCCGCTTTCTGGGATTTCTCGGTTTCCCCTTCACTCCACCCCCTCAGACAACTTTCATCATGATAGCTGGACCTACACACCGCTCTGAAAGCCTGCCCTTCCCTGGTACCTCCTTTGCCACAAAGCGTCTTTTTGTGTGTGGGTGTGTGTGTGGTGTCTTGTGCAATAAAAGCAAAGTTTTTGAACAGTCGCTCATCTTTATTTGTTTCCTACAAATTGAGACAGAAGGCACCACCAATACATACTCAGACCGTTTAGTCATTTGCTTACTGGAATATAAGGCCCCAAATTTCACCATTGCTTTCTCAGAAAAGTATATGTAAAGTAACACTGCAGCACCAGTCACAGAGATATGCATTACTGGTCCTCATTTTCAAAGTGTTGCCTCAAAGCTTCCCTGACTCGAATTGCCCCCCTCTGAGCCCCTCTGATAGCCCTGGTATCTGGCTGCTCAAAATCAGTGGCCAAGTGGTCTGCCTCAACACTCCACCCCGAGCAAATCTTTCACCCTTAGCTTCACAAAGATTACGCAACGTACAACACGCAGCTATGACCATGGGAATATTATCCTTATTAAGGTCTAACCTGCCATAAAGGCATTGCCAGCACGGCTTTAATTTGCCAGATGCACACTCCACTGCCATCCGGCACCTATTCTGCCTGTTGTTGAACTGCTCCTTACTGCTGTCCAGGCTTCCCATCAGGGCTGTCCTGAGGCGTACATAGAATATGTAGCTGCATAGGGCATCATGAAATTTGGGGCACCAAATTTCATGGTGCCCTAGGCAGCTACATGCTGCCTATGCGGCAGCACCAGCTCCAGTGGCCAGCCCTATCCCCCAGCCAACCACCGGGGCAGGGCTGTCCCTAGTGGGGTGTGGGGCCCAGGACAACTCCCTCTGCCCCACCTCTTAGTGTTCCCTCCTGCTCCAGCCCTCGGCCCGCCCCCATTCTACCTCTTCCCACAGCGATGGACGCAGCCCGGAGAATTAGCAGGGGGCCTGTGCCGGCAGCAGGGGTCAGGCCCGACCCCACACTCACCCGCAGCAGCGGGAAACGAAGCAATCCGGCCCCAGCCTGCTACACTTGACCAGCTCCCAGTCACATCATTCCGCTTCCCGCTGCAGGTGAGTGCTGAGGGTGGTCCTTCCCCCTCCCCGAAACGACATGGCTGGTGCCGGGGCGGGGGAAGTGGCGCGGGCTGGGGGACTCCTTTCCCCAACCCCCCCTACTCAAGCAACATGCCAGTCCCAAGCTCCCCACTAATCCCCTGGGCCCCACGTGGGGGCCCCCAAAGCAGCCCCCCACAGCTCCTGCCTCTGTAGCCCCTTAGCAAGTGGCCCAGACCTTCTGCAGCGGGAGGTAGGGGGATGTGGAAAGCAGGTTTTCGGGCTGAGTAGGGCACCATAATTGGTTGGGACAGCCCTGTTTCCCATGCAAGGTTTCATGAAGCATGGCTGTAAGGGGTACACCGAGTCTCCCAGGATCACTATGGGGATTTCAACATCCCCCACTGTAATCTTCTGGTCTGGTCTGCTTACAGCTTTCTACACAGGCCGGTGTTCCTGAAGGTGCATGCGTCATGCACTTTCCCAGTCCACTCCATGTTGATGTCAGTGAAATGCCCACGGTGATCCACAAGCACCCCTTCCTATTGATGTACTCCATCGCAAGGTGGTTTGGTGCCAAAATTGGAACATGTGTGCCATCTATTGCCCCTCCACTATTAGGGAAACCCATTTTTGCAAAGCCGTCCACTATTTCATGCACATTTCCCAGAGCCAAGGTCCTTCATAGCAGGATGCGATTAATTGCCCTGGACACTTGCATTAACGTAGCCCCAACGGTTGACTTCCCAACTCCAAATTGATTTGTGACCAACCGGTAGCAGTCTGGAGTCACCAGCTTCCACATAATGATCGCCAAGCTCTTCTCCACTGATAGGGGAGCTCCCATTCTAGTGTCCTCATGCCACAGTGCTGGGGTGAGCTCTGCGCACAGGCTTTCTGCATCCAAAAGTTCTGTAGCCACTGTTTGTCATCCCAGACCTGCATGATGATACAATCCCACCATTCAGTGCTTGTTTCCAGAGCCCATAAGCGATGGTCCACCGTCTGCAGCTGTTCATGAATGCCAGAAGCAATCTAAAGTTGCTTCTATCCATAGTACACAGCATGTCAGGTGACTGGGAGTCTTCTTCAGTTAGGAACTTGTGATTAACTGCACTGCCATCCGCAATGTCTTCATGACAGTTATCAGAGCATAGGAGAGCAGTGTAGGATCCATCCCTTCACACAGAGATGGCGGGGTGAACAACAAAAAAGGGCCATTGAAAAATGCCATGAAAGAAAGTCAGACGCCCATGGAATGCTGGGACAGAAAACAATGCATCATGGGACATTGAGCCATGTCCCAAGATGCACCGCGATCTGCTCTGCCTTCCCACAAGACCTAGCAGCAGAAGGTGTCCAGCTGGATTGTGGGATAGGTACCCACAGTGCATTGCCCACACTGTCGATGATAGTGCCCCAAATGTGGATGCGCTCTGCGGCCAGAGGGAGTGAGTGTGAACATGCAATACCGATTTTTATTATAGCGTTTCTTGCATGTCGACATAACTTTTGTCAACAAAACTCTGTAATGTAGACAAGGCCTAAGTAGAGATAATGTTTGCGTGGGGTTCTGTGAGAAGTAATTAGTTAATGTTTGTAAAAGTTGTTCAAAGATGAAACTTGCTAAGTGTTATGACCTGAGTTCTCAGAGAGTAGTTACATTTAGGGGAGCAGCCAACCATCTAAATAAAATAAAGTGCCTTGTCACAGTGTTCTAAAGATGCCGTTTCTTGGCTGTAGAAGAGGGCACATGCAGTCCATAATTTACACATAATAACACGCACAGACTTCAAAGCACTAGTTGTTCTTGGACTTTCAAAAACCTAATTTATCATTTTTAATAAAAAAGGTCTTTAAAAAAACACTTGCTGATCACATTTGCTGTTGGATTTAGGGAAATGCTTCATATTAGCCCAAACCTGCTCTCCACCACTCTCAATGCTGATTATTTTGCAAGACACACATATGGTCTTTCCAGCAGTCATAAGGCCTGTCTTGTTCCTCAGTGAAACTCAGTATCGTGACTAGAAGGAGTTAAGAAGCCAAGTTCACTCAAGACTGTGACTAGTCTTCTAAATCTCTAGGTATAAGAGGTGGGGGGACAAGAGCTGATCCTCTCCCATTCCCACCACCCTTATCCAAAGGCTAGACCAAATCTGATTACAATGGCCAGCATAAATAGACTCTGTTTCCAGAATCACATTAGGATTAATTTCTCCAAAAGTGCAAACAGTTTGGTGACCTTCTTACCCAATATATACCACTAGTAATAAAAATGTCCAGCCCATAATCACTGGGATATAAATGTCTCATTTAATTATTTTAATAGCTTTTATATTCCTTATACTTTAGTGCAGCATTTCTCAAACTGGGGTCCGACTTCAGGGGGTCTATGGGCCCCACTGATCAACTCCTCAGCCTCCCTCCCTCAACTTCTCCCCCTCCCTCCCAGCGCCTCCTGCATGCTGGGGAACAGCTGTTCAGCAGCGTGCAGGAAGCGCTGAGAGGGAGGGGCAGGAGCGGGGATGGGGCGCACTTAGGGGAGGGGGCGGGAAAAGAAGGGGAAGAGGAGGGGCGGGTGTGGGAAGAGGTGGGGCGGGGCCTCGGGGGAAGGGGTGGAGTGTGGGTGGGGTTTGGGGCTGAGCATGGGAATTGGGGGTCTGTGAAATTTTTTAAAATCAAAATGGGGGTCCTCGGGTTGCTAAAGTTTGAGAACCACTGCTTTAGTGCATCTACTTTAGATTCACTAGTCTCTTCTCAATGGCACTTGTATAATAGTCTTAATAAGATAATTTTTGAGGATTTGGGTTTTTTATATAACATTTCATACTCATCGTATTTTGCTTTACAAAAGAAATAGGTAGATGCTAGTGCAGTGATTGTGGTGCAAACATGAGGCCTGATCACGTCCCTGAAATCCACGCAAGGAGTGCTTCCTCCCCATAGAGATATCTGTCACCTACATAGAACGAGGGCTCAGACACTTATGTGGCCTCCCCCTCGCCCACCTTAGGCCCCACAGGGTGTGTTGTACAGGTCTGAGGAGCCGTGCATCTAGCAATGGGGCAGGCTGAAAATGAGGCTGTGAGGGACATTCATTATTCCGCTGCTGCTCTGAAGAGATCAGAGAAAAAAATGTAACACGGACTAGGGCTGTATTATTGTTCTCTGGCTCTCCCTCTGTGGCGAAGATCCTTCCTGGGAGGAATCCACAGGTATCCACCAGCTGCAGAAGCCCTGTGCTTGGAGCTCTGTTAGAACCATGGAGATCAGGGAATCTATGGCATTTTTGTGGGTTGATCATATCACCTGTTCCACAGGGTGGCAAGCCTTATTCGCTCAATGACTGGGGAGAAATCTCCATAAGGGGAACCTATGAGCATTGCCTGCCTTTTGTTCCCTCCTAATGAGCTTTTCTGCTGGATGAGAAATTGGGCCCATAGTTATTGTTAGAGATGGTTATTTCCTACTGTTGTTGAAGTGCAAAGAGATCTTTAACTTCCACCTGCACAGCTACTAAATAGAAGCAGAAAAGATTCTAGTCTAGCGCCAGATGGTGTGGGTGTGCAAAGTGGGGAGAGCACAAGGAGCCATGGCTCTGCCCTCTCTGAGACACATTCCCTCCTAAAGCTCCATCTAAGATGGTGCAGCTCTTTACCAACTCCAGCATGGGCGAGGGTCTTAAAAACACCATCAGGTGATCAATGTCTCATCCAGAAGCAGGAACATCTAATGGTGCCGAACCACTCTAGTATGATCAGCATTAGTTACCACGCCATGTTCTAATACAGGACTTGAATCCATAGCTTCTGGTCAAGAGGCAAGTGTGTTTACTGACATGATAATAAAAGGAGTACTTGTGGCACCTTAGAGACTAACCAATTTATTTGAGCATAAGCTTTCGTGAGCTACAGCTCACTTCATCCAAACCTGACATGATAATGTTGCCGGTTTTTATCCAATGGTAAATTAGTATTAAAATGATTTGGCATGTAATAGCTCGAGTAAATCTTAGCATGGCCCTACATGGTTAAGTGATGCCAGAGATTAATTTAGGCTTTGTCTCCACTTCCACTTTTGTAAGTAAAACTTTTTGTCGGTTGGGGTGTGAAACACCGCCCCCCCCCCGACCGACATAAATTTCACTGACAAAAGTGCTCATGTGGACATCGCTATGTCTGCAAGAGAGGCTCTCCTGCTAACGTAGCTAGCGCCGCTCATTGGAGTTGATTTCATTATTCCAGCAGAAGAGCTCTCTCCTGCGGGCAAAGAGCAGCTATACAGGAGACTTTACAGTGGCACAGCTGTAGTGGTACAATCTGTAGTGTAAGAAATAGCCTCAGTGTCATCAGGGGACAATATACTGACTGTTTTACCTCAGGATTAGATGTACATAAATCAGGGGGAAATATTGTTTTTACTTTTATTATTTTTAGGCTCTGTAAAACTTAATCAAAGTCTCCTCAAAAGCACCTGAAAAGTCTAGCTCAATGCTTCTCAGATACTAGAGGCATACAAAGCACTCACGGAAATGATCTGACTCAGAAACAAGCTCTTTCTCTGTCAGTTTAGTTTATAAAACTTTAACTTTACTTTCGTTTCTTTTTTAGTTGCCAGGGTTCTGTTTAGTTAAAAGCTAAAACTGATGCTTGCTGGTTTCAAAGAATATCACATTAAATAATGCTTTCTAAGTGCCATTAGCACATATCTGATCTGAAAATGTACAAATATATACAAACAAAAGCTCTATATTAATAGGCATGCCTAAAATAGATAAACAGGAAGCAACTAGAATGTTTCCAAAGAAGAAACAATGGTTGAAATGTATTAAAGATAAATAAGCTTTCTTAGATTTGACTCCCTCTAGAGTATTTTTAAGGAAAAGACTTGATAACAGAGATTTCTTTTCTATTACAGGTTTCAGAGTAGCAGCCATGTTAGTCTGTATTCGCAAAAAGAAAAGGAGAACTTGTGGCACCTTAGAGACTAACCAATTTATTTGAGCATAAGCTTTCGTGAGCTACAGCTCATTTCATCGGATGAATGCATCTGATGAAGTGAGCTGTAGCTCACGAAAGCTTATGCTCAAATAAATTGGTTAGTCTCTAGGGTGCCACAAGTACTCCTTTTCTTTTTTCTATTACAGAAACCCTAGCACATTAGTCCACAAAAATGCAGTTCTTTCTAAATGCAATCTTTTTATGACGAATAGATTCTCTTACACAGAACGTTCCTCTTAGCGCCATTCAAATTCAGCCTCGTGCAGGACTCAGAGCAAACAACAACACTGGAGCAAAAAATGAAAAATGAAAAAATGTTCATTTTGAATAAAAATGTGGAACAGCAGGAATGGTATATGTACCCATATTTACCAGCCAGGTAGGCCTAAGCTTGCTTGTCTTAATCATGTATCTGGTCCTACTGAAGTCAATGGGCTGCATCCATGAGAAAGGGGAGTAGCATTTGGCTGATAATGACTACATTAGAATATAAAGGACCTATTCTTATCATTCCTTTATGTGCAAAACCCTTACTGACTTAAATGAGAGTGCCTTGTAGAATTGGCTCCTAAGTGGTTTCCATTCATGGTGCCTGACTTGTCAATTGTCAGGCAATGGTGCCCAACTTGTTAAACCACCAAAAAGGCCACTAGGTCTTCATTTAAATACTAACAGGTTCCAGGTAGCCTCTCACATTTCAACGACCATATCATCTAAACATATTCAGGACATCTTTACATGACACAGTGATAAAAATGCCCATCAGCCAGTGGCATGTTGTCTTTTTAATGCTCCTACTGTTGGTACCACGGATGGAGCTGCCATGGATCTGAGCAATGGTAGCACATGTATCAGAAAAAGGCTAGTGTAGAAAAAGCCATTGATGCTGGGAAGTGGTGTTTAGCAAGTTGAGTTTTCTGTAGAATTCCTCTTTTTGTTTTTCTGGGTAGCAAAAAAAGACTAGGGTAAACAAGGTGTAGGGTCTTTCAAGGCAGATTATATCTTAATTTATAATGTAAAAACAAGCAGAATACCACGCCACACTCTTGTCCAACTTCATACAGAAGCTAAAGAGGGAACAGTCTATTCACACCCCTACCCCTTTGGAGGTCACTTTGAAATGCAGTTGGGAAGGTCCCCAGAGAAAAAAATGCAAACATGCTATAGCTGTCTGGGTGCTGAAATAAGAAATAGGATTTGAATGATGGAACATAACCATAATTGGTGCATGAGTCACTGATTACTTCCCATCATAGGGTGGATCCTCAGCTACTACTTCCTTGAGATTGGTTAATACCCAGTCTTTGAGCACTAAGGCTCCTTTTAAGGAAACACTGCATTTTCTAGACTGCCAGACAAATGATTACTTACAGGGATGTGTAGATAGATTAATTCCTGCTGCAACTGCATTGACTTCACTGTAGTCACTCCAGGAGTAAATCTGGACCATTATGCCTCAGTAGCCAAAATGTCAACATGACATATTGCATACCCCCCTACATTACAAAAAAATTCCTTAACCAAGTATTTAAGTGCTCCTTTGTTCCCTTTTCATGTTATAGTTTCTTATGAAATATTTCAGTGGGTGATTTTGGAGGGTTTGCCGTGTTTCATGAAATCTATGCATGAATGTTTTGTTGAATAGAAGGTAAGCTCTGTGAGAGAAGCCCTTTATAAACTGTAATTAATTTCATATAATACTTGAAATAAACTGATTTTGTTAAAAAAAACACATCTTGGTGTATGCTGACACAGAACTGTTATGCTTGTTAAAATGTAAAACCAATTCAATAGAAATATAAACCAAGCATGTAAACCTAATCAATAAATAAAAAAATAAATAATTGCTTACTTGTTTCATAATAGCATTAAAATACTATTATCTGATGAGCAATCAAGTGCCTCTCAGATGTGCCTTAAGTGTTTAATTCATCTAGCCCAGTGGTTCTCAAACTTTTTTTTTCAGCGTACCACTTAACTATCTTTCCAAATGTTTGTACTGTTAGCTAACTATTGTAAAGCGTTTTGGATAAAAGCACTATATAAAAAAAATTAATAATAAACTGTTTTTGTTCTACAAATAAAAGCACACAACTCACATTTTAATATCAGTAGTCTTACCTTTCTAATGCAATGGATGTGCCCTCTCTCCCCTGCCACCAAACTGGGGCTGGGAAGGAGCAGGGTCTCTCCCCCGCCACAGCAGCCGTCTCCCCCCCCAGCAGCCTCAGCCCTGGTGCTAGGTAAAGTCTCCTCTTTCTCTGGCCACCGCAGCCCTGCACATCCCAAATTCCCTCCATCCCCTCTTCTCACTCCACTGCCTGCTCCCACCTACCCTCTATTTCCCCCAAGGCCACCTCACCTCACCTTCTCCAGGGTCCAGGCACCTAATTAGTGGAGCCATGCCTGTGCAGCTCCACTAATTAAGTGGGTGGCCCTTCATTCTTGTGTGCAGCTGCTGAGGTGCGCACCTTAGAGAGAACTATCCGTGGACCACCTGAATGGAGCTCGCGGACCACAGTTTGAGAACCTCTGAGCTAGCCTATCTCTACCTGATGGGTAGCAGCCCTTCAGATTGATCACTGTTATTTAATTTAAATAAATAAAATTGAAACCTGTTATTTAATTATTAACCTGACTGACTAGCATCCCACAGTACCACTGCAGAAATGCATGCAGATGATAATAGTGTGTGAGAGTATTTATTCTTTTAAGCATGAATAAAACAAATGTTTCACATTTAAACAGCTCTGACGTCAGTTGGAGATTTAGAGCAGATTATATCTTTTGCAGGTTTATTGAGAAAACACAACCCTTGTTTCCCACAAATTGCAAAATGTGACAACTAATCTGAATGCTATTGCAGTGGATGGGTCCCTGTGATGTCTGCTAATGGACCCTTCCTATCCCACAGACTGGAGTTACTTGCCTTTTTGTTTATTTAAATGACACTGTTGTTTGAAAGGATGGGGGCTTCTTATCCTCTTGAGTCATGCATTCTTTGTCTGCGATCCTCTGTTTAGGCACTTTTAGCACCTCATTAATTACTAACTACAACAAAGTCATGCTGTTTTGCAACTCTAGTGCCCTTGTTAAGAAATCACAGTCCTGCGTTAAAATGTGAAAGGAGACTGTTAACGGCCATATACCCTGTGTGACTCCATATTCCAAAGTGGACCTCTAGTCCCTGTGAATGTGCATACATCTTCACTATATAGTAATTTAGTATATTTTACTTGGGTTAAATAGCTTGCCAAGAGCATGAGGAGAAAGCAAGATTTAATATCTTGATTCCAGACATTATGAATAATGTTGTATCATAAGGACACATTTCAGAGTAACAGCCGTGTTAGTCTGTATTCGCAAAAAGAAAAGGAGTACTTGTGGCACCTTAGAGACTAACCAATTTATTTGAGCATGAGCTTTCGTGGGCTACAGCTCACTTCATCGGATGCATACCGTGGAAACTGCAGCAGACTTTATATACACACAGAGAATATGAAACAATACCTCCTCCCACCCCACTGTCCTGCTGGTAATAGCTTAGGACACAATTTCTCAATGACTATCCTGCAGTTCCATTATAAAACACACTCTAGTTGCCTTGTCATGAATCTGTGACCATTGAAACCCTCCCATTGAGTTAATTATTTACAGATTAAATAGCTGGAGACTTAATTTCAGTTTTAAAAGGCAGTTTTGGGGAATATTATGACCTAAGAAACTGAGAGGCCGTTCACCTCTATGCCTTAGTAGTAGTAGTGTTTTGTATCTATGTTGTTTTGCTCCATGAGTATGTTAGGTTGGTGGTAACTAAACGTTGTAACTGTCTGATGTCTGTGTTGTGGCATTTGTGAAATTAGTTTCCTGATGTCAATCCAGCCCCAGTCAATAGGTATCCAACTCACAAAATGCTTCATCACCATTGGCAGGCTGAGAGGAAAGGCCAAGGACTGAATGAATGTGGAATATGAGACTAACCGATTTATTTGAGCATAAGCTTTCGTGAGTTACAGCTCACTTCCACTTTCATGCATCCGATGAAGTCAGCTGTAGCTCACGAAAGCTCATGCTCAGGTAAATTGGTTAGTCTCTAAGGTGCCACAAGTACTCCTTTTCTTTTTGTGAATACAGACTAACACGGCTGTTACTCTGAAACCTGTGGAATATGAGTAACTCCTGTCCACCTTAGAGGTGTTCCCTCCAAGTCATAAATAAGAAGCATAGGTGGGAGTAGTGTCATAAAACTTCAATAGGACATGCTTAGCTCTCGTCTACACTTAAAATTTAGATCGACCTAGCTATGTCCCTGAGGGATGTGAAAAATATACACTCCTGAGCACTGTTGTTAAGCCAACCTAGCCTGTGTTGTAGATGTGGCCAAGCCAATGGAAGAATTCTTCTATTAACCTAGCTACTGCTGCTTGGGGAAGTGGATTAACTACATCAATGGAAAAACCACTTGTGTTGATGTAAGAGGCATCTACACCACAGCGGCATAGCACTGCAGCTGTGCCACTGTAGCACCCATAGTGTACACATGCAGTGAAATTTATAACATGTTTAAGGCCCTGATTCAGGAAAGCATCCTGCTCCACGACAGCACAAAGCACATATTTAAATCCCATTGACCTCAATGTGCTTAAGTGCTATCCAGGATAAGGATGGACTTAAGCAAGGGGTGCTTTCTTCAATAAAACCTAAGGACTTTGCTGGATCAGGACTAAACATCAGACCTACTCTTCAGATCTGTTATTCCAGAATCTTTCAGGACCTTCAATTTACACCGTTAAAATAAAGAAAAGGGCCAGTTTAGTAAAATAAGTGTTAATTGATTATCAAAGGTATTCACTGAGGTATGCCATATCCATTGCATAATTACTAATGACTCAAAGGATAGTGATCCATGGCTTGATGTCTAGTTGGCATCTGGTATCAAGCGGAATGCCCCAGAGGTCGGTCCTGGGGCCGGTTTTGTTCAACATCTTTATTAATGATCTGGATGATGGGATGAATTGCACCCTCAGCAAGTTTGCAGATGACACTAAGGTGGGGGGAGAGGTAGATATCCTGGAGGGTAGGGATAAGGTCCAGAGTGACCTAGACAAGTTGGAGGATTGGTCCAAAACAAATCTGATGAGGTTCTACCAGGACAAGTGCAGAGTCCTACACTGAGGAAGGAAGAATGCCATGCACCGCTACCGGCTGGGGACCGACTGGCTAAGCAGCAGTTCTGCAGAAAAGGACGTGGGGATTACAGTGGATGAGAAGCTGGATATGAGTCAGCACTGTGCCCTTGTTGCCAAGGAGGCCAACGGCATATTGGGCTGTATTAGTAGGAGCATTGCCAGCAGATCGAGGGAAGTGATTATTCTCCTCTATTCGGCACTGGTGAGGCCACACCTGGAGTCTTGTGTCCAGTTTTGGTCTCCCCATTACATAAGGGATGTGGACAAATTGGAGAGAGTCCAGCAGAGGGCAACAAAAATGATCAGGGGGCTGTGGCACATGACTTATGAGGAGAGGCTGAGGGAACTGGGGTTATTTAGTCTGCAGAAGAGATGCATGAGGGGCGATTTGATAGCAGCCTTCAACTACCTGAAGGGGGTTTCCAAAGAGGATGGAGCTAGGCTGTTCTCAGTGGTGGCAGATGACAGAACAAGAAGCAATGGTCTCAAGTTGCAGTGGGGGAGGTCTAGGTTGGATATTAGGAAACACTATTTCACTAGGAGGGTGGTGAAGCACTGGAATGGGTTACCTAGGGAGGTGGTGGAATCTCCAGCCTTAGAGGTTTTTAAGACCCAGCTTGACAAAGCCCTGGCTGGGATGATTTAGTTGGTGTTGGTCCTTCTTTGAGCAGGGGGTTGGACTAGATGACCTCCTAAGGTCCCTTCCGACCCTGATATTCTATGATTCAATGACTTACCTAAATTTAACAAAGCATCACCCCTCATGACATTTTAATAGTCATCTTCATTTAGCAATCAACGCTATTTTACAAAATCCTAATTAAGGGCCAGATTGTAGCAGAGACCTTCCAGTGTCCCTTTAAGTAGGGACCAGCCAGTGTGTCTACGGAAAGGAGCCACTCTTACATTCTGCTGTTGGCAGTAGGTGAAAAGAATAGAAAGGAATGGGGTGATGTTAGGATTATGGCATCAACACCCATGCATCAGCGAGCACAGCTTGCCAAGCAGAGGGTGGGAATGTGTGCTACACTTGTTTAAAGAGTGGTGGAGTTGCCTTTGCAGTATGTGCTTATAAGAAGCCCAGCAGGAATTCTGGCTGACTCAGCCAGAATTCTTGCTGAGGGCTCCCACTGCAGCACAGCTGCGCTAGCATGGGACATTGCTGAAAAGCTACAGTCTTGCCCTCTGTGTGCAGTTGAGTGAATTTAGGGACACTTAATTCCAAGTGTGACCCATACAGTTAGATGAGCCAAAAAACAGAGATGCCAACTTTCTGCGAAATGCTAAAGCATTTTGTCTATGGGCACTCAAATACTATGAGTGCTATAGAAAAGCAAATAAATAAGCAAACAGAGTCAGAGCCTGTGGTCCCCATGAAAACCTTTGCTCTATGTTACCCATATCCTGCAGTCTTACTCCTTCAAAACTCCCACTGTCTTGAGGGCTTTCCAACATGGGAAAGTTATACCAGTATATACCAAGGTGTGAATTTAATGCAGCCAAAGTATACTGGTGTGTCTCCCTGCACGGTCCCACTATTCTGGTATAAGAAAGCCTTTTTTTTTGGTCTAGCTTATATAGCTTTGCAAGGGATTAAGAAAAGCCGCACCCTCACAAAAAAACTGACTCTTGTTCTGGAATAAGTGTCCATGTAGGGAATTATAGGTGTATCATTACATCAGTTTATTTATTATTTATTATTTATGTTACTGTAGCAACTGGGGGCCCCAGTCATGGACCAGGACCCCATTGTGCTAGGCGCTGTACAAACACAGAACAAAAAAAAAAGTCCCTGCCCCAAAAGAGTTTGAATCTAAGCATAAGACAAGACAGATGAGATACAGACAGATGGGGGAATACAAGGAAACAATGATTTAGCAATGGTTTAATCAGGATGATTATACAGATATAACTAGTAAAACTTCCATGCAGACAAGCCCTCAGTTTTATTTAGGTATTGATTATGAGGGCTCACCTGCTTGAACTTTCTTAACTGGGCTGCTTACTAAGCATTCCTACTACAGAATCTGCCCACATTTCCCCACAAATACTCTTTTATTCTTACATACCACAAAACAGAAAGTCAGCTCATTTCCAATAGCATCTAGACGGCCTGACCCCAAACCCACTGAAACTGATGGAAAGACTTGCACTAACTTTAATGGGCTTTGGATTGGGCCCAAAGTGAGGGACACTGATCTAATTTGCTAATTTAGGACCCAGGGCTCCATATTTTACACAGGCAAAACTGCCTTTGGCTTCAATGGGCTTTTATTACAGTGACAGAATTGCAGACATTAGAGATGGGAAAAACCAATTAGGTCATCTAGTCTGTCTCCTGCCAATGTAGGATTGTTCCCTATTGTACATTTTTACTAATACCCTGTCATTACATCTGTTAAAATGTCTAAAGTATAAGTTGCTTCTCAAAGACTGCAGGACTGGAGTTTTAGGAACCAGTTTGTTTTAAAAAAGAAGTGCAGCAAACAAACCATCGTAGCCCAAACTTACTGCAAGTAAATCATTTCTCATCACTCATTTCTTCCAGTTTATTTAAACTATGAGATCATAATTCCCTATTTGTGATATTAACAGCTATTGAGAATTCTTTTAATGTTACAGAAGATTAAATTCCTAAATTGAACATGACTCAGGAACAAATGGGTTATTTTAGGAAGCACACACACAAAATCCTAGTTATTCCCTTTTGTGTGCTTCCCAGGAGCATGTTCTGGCTGCTCTGTGTCTGTCTTGTTTAGCTTGTAAAAACTCTGGGACAAGGACTGTTGTTAGTCTGGGTCTTGTGTCACCAAGCATATTGTCAGTGCTTAATAAATAGTCATAGTAGATGTGCTGTATTGTGACTGGGAACTTACACAAGGTTGAGCATTAGTCACTAAAGTAAATGGGGTACTTCTGGGAGTAAGTTCCCACCAATGTGAGTGTGGGTTGCACAGTCTTAGCACAGTGAGCACACCTGAAAAAGAAAATTATAGTCCATACAGTAGGTTTTATTCCCCTTGAGACTAAGCATCAAAATAACCCTAACTCCTTCATTTCTTGTGCTCTCTTCTTCTAAAAGAAAAGGCAAGTTGATGATCCTTTTGTTCACTTTTAGGCAAACTGTCTATTTCCCAGTGTGGCGAGGAATGACAGAGGGTCCGAACTGAGCAACCCTTGTTCAAGTGGGTAGTTTTTGACCAAAATATTTTTAAAATGCAAAATATCAACTAGTAATGGATTTTAAAAAGAATATCATGATTTTAAATTCTTATTTGGGATGTAATCTGAAATTCTTAATACTGGTTCCTTTTTATTCCAAGATAATTTGAAAATCTAAGCATGGCAATATTGCATAAAATGGAGCAGTTAACTGTTTTTAAGTCTAAAATTTATATTTGTTTTATATCAATAGAAAATTCTTAAATAAATGTACAGTAATATTTCCAATTGGGAAACCAGGATGATATTCCTCTTTTGATTACAAGATTTATTTTCATTAAAAAAAACCTGCAATGCACAACTGATGTTGGAATCCACTGCTGCTGGTTTTAATGATAGACCAATAACACAGCAAGCTTAGAAATCTTTCACTTTCCTGAAGCAATAGGGGGCCCCAGTCATTTTTTTCTTTAATAAAGTAAAATGTACACATACACCCTGCCTCCCCAGGAACTGTGTCCGTTGGTTTCAATTGCAAAGAAATATTACATCCAACTCTCTTTGCTGTGTATTCTTCTGGCTCTTCATTTCACAGGGCCCTGGCAATAGCAGACTTCACCAGCTCTGACTCCTGTAGGCACCCTGTGCGGCTGTACAGCGCAGTGCACCCGGGCCGTGCATGTTGGATTTGTGTTATAACGGATGTCAGCGTGAACTTTGCCATGGATAGCTCATCATGATGAGGGACATTAAGGTAAAATCTCATGCCAGACTTTCCCTCTGGCACAAACTCCTTCCATACGCGACAGCCTGACACGAGCAATATGAATCTTCACATTTTAGCACATAACTGCAGCGACTGGTAAAAATAGCCTGTCAGAGGAGCTGGTTGGGAGCGGTAACCTGGCTCTACACACTGCCCACTAGTTCAGCTTCCCTGTCTCGTGGACTCTGGGCGGTCTTTGCAAATCCCAAGTTCTTGTCAAGTTAAGTCCAGCCTCTCTCGCTGGTCTGTGACTCTGAGCCTCTCTTTCCAGGGCAAATCGTCAAATCTTGCTCCCTGCGGCTCTTATTTTACCTCCGATCGCTCGGTCTCCCCCAAAGTAACCACTGAACCTCCCTCTCTTTGGCCCTACGACTGCACATGGGGATATGGTGCCTTGCTCTGCGTGTCTTTGCACCGACAGAGTGCGGTCTGCTGGGTACGATTCTGGGATGCTTGGGCGTGACACGTACAGTATCTGGGAAGTAAAGGGGGAGGGTAAATATTATGTGTAATGCTTCTTCCATCGTATAACGGGGCAGATGAGGAGGGAACCGGCTTGAGGCAGACGAGCTCTGGTGAAAGAAGTTGCTCCGATTGTCAGAGGAGAGCAGGAACGTACTCCCTGTTTATTTAATGTTTTCCTTATGTTTCCTCGAGGATGGTTTATTTTTTGACATGCTTTCTCTGCCCGGTGGCACTAACGCTTCTGGAGCTGAGCTGTTCCTCTTGCTGCAGGTTGGCTCGGACGCGTATCCCCCCAGTTCTTCCCAGGCGTGTTCACCTATAACCCGCTCCTCTGGCTCCTCCTGACATTTACACGCACACGAAAGCTTGTATCACAAACAAACCAACCACAACCTAACAAAAAGCGAAGGCCCGTTTCTTCATGTGAGCGTATGTATGTATCCCTGAGGCTGTCCACTGAATTGCTTTTTATTTTATTTTATTTTATTTTATTTTATGTCTCCCTGGCAATCTCATCCTATCCGGCTCAAGTATCCTGGATGAGAAAGACTTTCCCTGGAGTCCTTTTCAAAGGGAGCCTCCCACAGACCTTGAAATCCCCCACATTTTATGGTACAGCTATTTAACAGCTCTGTGAGCGGGGCAAAGGCAGACGGAGAAAAACAGTTAAAAATGGGACTTTTATGAAGATCCCTGATTTAATCAAGTTGTTGCAACTGGCTCTCCTTTTCAGAGACCTACAAATAGATAATATGCAAAGCCAGCAAGGGAGCTGTAGGTTGCAGCCTTTCCCACAGCCCAGATCTCACAGCAAAAAAAAAAAAAAAAAAAAATTCTCTGCAGTAGAAAGTTGATATTATTCTGCTAAATAATAAAAGGGGGGGTTAAAAAGATATGTATCATCTTGATTATGTTTGGACTTTTAGCCATCTAGTAAAGGTCCCAACACATCTGACTGAAAGGCAAACGGGATACAAACATGCATGTTTAGTGGGAAATGGTAATATGTATGCAAGAAATAAACAGAGTAGCATGTTCTCCAATTGAAAACGCTTGCACCAGACCATACAAATTCCATGTGGTCTGTTTCCCCCCAAGCTAGCAGTCATTCCCAGCGCGTTCCCACTGGGGTTCAGGCGTTGAGTGCCATGTTATACCAATCAGCTAAATGGGCACATGGGATTTTTAACTTTGAAGGTTTGTGGAAAGGGACGCCTCTGCGTCTCCTAATGATGATTGTTTATTGGACTAAACCTCGACATCAATAATAAGAAAGGCTTTTAAAGGGGCGAGAGCTCAAAAACCTGTTCCTCCAAAAAAACAAAACAACAACAAAACCAAACCCCAAACAGTTACCTTTCCTAATCCTAAAAGACCTCTGTTTTTGAGGCAGAGAAAACTGTGTGAATCAAGTCCCTTCTTTAAAGGGCCCTGGGGGGGGGGAGGGGGGAGGGGGGAGTCTAATCCAATGTAAACTCAGCCGGATGGGAAGAGGCAGAAAATAACACTTAAATCCTGAAGGACATTTCTCTGCTACTGAAATCCTGCCAATGGGGTGCTCTGCTTTGTCACTATGCCAGTATCCTCCTGGAACTGACAAAGCAAGAGGCTCAGTACTTCCAGAGAGAGAAAAGCGGCATCTCTAGTGCCCCTTTCCCCCGCCCCAATTGTCTTCGTTTTGGGGCATCTTCTGAGGCAGGCTGTGGTGCGGGCTGGTCGCTCTGGGGAAGGAGGCAAGACACAATGGCATTTCCAACGAGAGGGTGCTGGGCGCACACACACACCCGCGCGCATCTCTCCCTCCCTCTCTAATCTCAGGCAGAGCAGCCAGGCGGCGATTGGAGGCTCCGCTCTAGGACTGCCCCACGGCCTATTGGAGTCCGCTTTGCACACTCCATGTGGGCTTGAAAAATCCCACCGCGGAAGCGGGGGGCGAGAGAGGGAGGCAGAGAGATTGCAGTCAGCCAGCCCACCAGTGCTGCCAGGAAGGAGGCTGCAAGCAGGGCGAGTTCCCCTCACGGTGCAGCAGAGGGAGGAATTGCTGAGGCGAGCTGCAGCTGCTGCCTTTTGAACCCAGAGCCGCTGAAACGACCCAGGTTGTCTAGATCCTTCAACCCCACTGTGCTCTGGGCAGTCCCGGAGCGGTCCTCATCCTCGCATCCCAGCCTGCTGCTGCTTCAATTCTCTGTTGCGCTCGCCCTCGCCTTCCCCTGGAAGATGCTTCTGGTGCAGACTCCTCTGTGAGAGCCATAGGGGAATCCTTGACTCCATCCTGCGAGCTGCGTGGCTTATTCACTCCCGCTCCCCGACAGTTGTGGGGTGCTCTGGGTCAGTTCTGCACAGAACCCCCGCAGCCTGTGCTCTCCCCGGGAGAACTTCAGCAGACTCAACCAGCACCTCCTGCATGAGGCGTGGGGGGTTCAGTGGCACCCAGGAGAAACGGGGGGTCCCCACCCCACCTGCCCATGGAGGCTGTAGCCGAGGTACTGAATGTGAGCTAAGCAATCCCTCGCTGTAGCAGAGTTTGAGTCCCCCCTCCCCTTATCCCACTTCAACGCCGCACCCCCTAGAACCCTGCAACATGCTGCCTGCCTTTGCAACAGCATGGACCCTCGCCGCTGCTTCAGGGCTCCTTCTCCTCTGTGACATCCCTCTGAAATTTGCAGAAGACAATTGTTCGGACAATTTGAAAGTGCAATAGAGGAGGAAGGACCTGGATCTCAGTGGGAGACATCAGTGCAGGTATCTCTACTGCGGTGTTATTCCCCACCCCCCAAAAAAGAAGAGAAGGCGAACTATCCCGGGGTTACTATGCAATTGCGACTGATTTCTTGGTTTTTTATCATTTTGAACTTTATGGAATACATTGGAACCCAGCACGCCTCCAGGGTACGGCGACAGGGAAGAAGTAAGTGCGCAGAGATTTATACCTGCTAACTTCTAGTCCCTTCCTCGGCTATTCACCTGTTCCGTAGCCTCCTGTCTCCCTAGATCCTGCTGCCCTGGCAAAAGATATAGCCAGGAGTAGGAATTAAACTAACCCTCAGGTATTTCAACACTCAGATTTACTGAGACTGTAGTCTTTTCCTGTAGTTCATAATCATCATTATTATTAATTATTATTAATTATTATTATTATTATTATTCATTCAGGCTGGTCTGGGAGGCGATGTAACGCTTTGGACTGTATTCTTTCTAAAGGGGAAAAAAATCCCCGTGTATCCCCCCCTTATTACAAGTGGATCAGGTTAGCTCAGAATTAAATTGCAGATAACTTTCTGGAGCGATCGCATTACCCCACCCTCTGTCATCATTCAGGGATGAGGAAAAGGATATTTTTCTTTCCCGATATGGACTAACCATGTTGCTTTCTCAGGCATCTTTAACATCAACGGTGAGTCACTGGTGCTGGGCTGCTGAGATGCAGTTTGCTCACCGGCGACTTTGATCGCATGTCTTGTCCTTAGTCATCAAGATTTTTCACCTGAGTTCTTGCGAGTCCTGCCGAGAAAGACCCTAGGGTTTTTTGCACCACGATTTTTTCCTAGAATACTGAGGAGACCCCCTGGTTCTAGAGTTAAGCTCGCTATTGTGAAAACCTTATGGAATGAAGAAAGTTAATTTGTGCCTTCTTATCCCAACCCATAACAAATCAAACAGGAGCCACATGGTCTTGGGGTGGGGTGGGGTGGGGGAGATCTACAGGGAAAATCATGGAAGAAACGCAGCTGAAGAACGTAGGTGCGTACTCCGCTGAGAGAGGATGGGTTTGCAATGCTGGGCTCAAGCATAGACGGATTTTGGGCGCCGCATTGTTGTCCCGTCCAGGTTAAACTGTTGTCTTCATTTGGTTTGGCCAGTAAGGAGCCTTCGGGGTCAGAATCCAGACTCAAGGCAGAAAAAAACAACCAACCAAAAAACCCCTGAGAACACAGCTTGCAAAGAGGGCCCTGCCCAAATCTTGGGCAGTGGTGGGAAGGAAGCCCTTAGTTTTATAGTTTTCTGGGATAGTCTTCTCCGCCAGACTTCTCCCAGTCTACTCCGTAGGGGCGTTAGGATCTGATCCAGAATCCATGGGAGCCTTTCCATTGACTTCTGTGGGCTTTGGATCAAGTGTCGGATTCCCCTCCGAATAAACTCCAGTGAGATGGAGAAGAGGGTGTGACTGACAAGTCTGGAAAAGTCTGGATGCTCGCGGTGGAGTAAGCCCCATTCTTCTCGCTCATTTCTGCCCAGGCCCCTTGATCTAGGGCGAACCCGGCTTCCTTTGGCACTTTCTAGCCACGTTGCTTGAAAGGGGCTGTTTATTTCTGTCTCTCCCGACAGCTCCTGATATGAGGGGGAAGTGTCCGAACACAACGGCCGCCTGTATTTCATCAACCAGTACACGGGGTTATTTCCTAGCTTTTGCTCCGCTTTCCCCTCTCCACCTGGGCAGAACTGTTCCTTGAAAGCTTCCATTGTATCACTGGCCTCTTGAATGCAAGCTTTGATTCACCTAAAGTGCCCTTGAAAACGTAGCTCTAGAGTGACAGCCCCGGGGGCTGAAGTCTGCCCAGTCCCCGAGTCCGCTCAGGCAGGGAGCAGGGCGGGCAAAGTAAAACACATCGGGGCGCCCGATTTATTACCCTTGGCGAGGGAACGGCTCGTGTTCTGATAACTCCCCAGCCACTCCCGGAGCTCCCAGCGGGCACGGTCCCAAAAGGAGAGGCTGCCCTCCACAAATCAACCCCTTCAAGCCCGAAGCAGCCTCCCTCTTCCCCGCCAGGCAAGAAGGTGGAAGGAGCGATCAGTTAGGCTGGGGGGAGAGGGGGGAGAGAACACCCAGCTCAAACTACCCCGACGGGCTCAAACCCTGGGATCTCACCCTGGCAAACTCCCACGGAAATAAGGAGTAACTCGGGGAAGCCCTCAGGGTTTGGCCTGTCATAAGCACCTAACACGCTTGGTCCTTAGCACTGTCTCCTAGGCTCCGTGCATTTGAGCCTCCTGTGGGCCACCCGCTCTGTGCCAGCAGCTGTCAAGTGGGTGGGAGGCTGTGTGCAGGGGGAGCCTCCCTGCGGCTCGGACCGTCTCTGAGTCTTTAAACTCTCCCGGGGGGCGGCCTGGCCTGGCGGGGGTGGGGGTCTACTGATGAGCACCGGGGGCCACAGTCTGTTCTCTTTGCACGCACTCGCTTTATGATGAGTGGGGGTGCTTAGGGGGCGGTCCCACAGAACTGAGGATCCAGGCTCATCGTTTCTGTCTCCTTTGGGGGGGGGGGGGAAGAAGGTTGAAGGTGGGGGCAGTAGCCACCGGGCCAGTCCCGAGTGTCTTTGCCTTTCTCCCTCTCTCTGCACCTTGCCTGCGTTTTCAGGCGCTTGTGCTGAGCTCCAATGCCGGGGGAGGTGCGACCCCTTGTGTCCTCTGCAGAGACAGACCCTCTGCAGGTGCAGATTTGAGCCCGGGAGCACGGGGCGTGGGGCCAGATCTCGGCTATCGCCCCGCAGGCTGCTGGCTCAAGAGCTACCGAACAGGGAGGCGGTAGTGTCCACAGAGCGGCCCCAGTCTGATTAGCTCAAGGGCCCGGTCCTGCTCCCATGAAGTGTTGCTACTGATTGCAATGGGGGCAGGATGGGTCCCGAAGCGCTTGTATCTGGAAAGAATAAAGGCGAGTAAAGCGATCAGGTGACGCAGAACAGCTGTTTACACCACATGGTGGAGATTCATTTCTTATCCTTTGGACAAACTAATCAGGGAAAGCAAATTAGGCAAGGGATTTACATCAAAGGTGGCCGAGCTCATTGGGTCTTTGTGTTTCAGAAAGGGCCCGATATTCACCAAGAGCCAGAGCCATAATTTTCAAATTCGAGCGCCTAAAATAGGCTACTAAATCTCTGTTTAGGCACCTAAATAGGAGTGGGCTTCTTTATAAAGCACCTTTAGCTCCAGTGGGATTTGTGGGAGCTGAACACTGCTGAAAATCAGGCCATTTTTATTAGGCGTTTATGATAGATTTAGCTGCCTAACTAGGTAGCCAGGTTTGAAAATGCTGGTTCAGATGTTTAACTGACTGTACAACACAAATGATTTTTTTTTAAAGAATGGATTAATTTTTGTAATTTTTCATAGGTCTAAATGCCATAGTTAAACTAGAGACATGCTAGAGAGGTCTTTAACATAGCATAACAAGATCAACTTAGTGGAAGCTGAAGCTAGAAAAATTCATACCAGAAAAAAGGCATACATTTTTGATAGTGAAGGTAATTACCCATTGAAAGAGCTTACCTAAGGGATTGTCATTCCCTTGAAGTCTCTAAATCAAGATTGGGCATCTCTCTGAAAAATCTGGTTTAGTTCCACTACCAGGTATTGGGTATAAGGGAGGAGCTACTGGGTGAATGTATACTGTGTGTATTATGCAGGAGGTCAGACAGGATGATCACAATAGTCACTAGCCTTAAGACCTATGGTTTGACACTAGTGAATCTTTGAACTTGAAAATGATTAAGTGTGGATAAGGAAAACAACTGAAAAACCAATCTGTTCAGTCCACATAAAGATTTGCTCTTGACTTGTCATCTGCTTTACACTTCAGGGAAGCCTGATCTTTAAACCTGTTATTAAGAAAGCACTTTCAAAATTCAGTTTATTTATTTATTTTTAACAAAGGACAGAATACTTACAAACTAGCAATCAATCAATCAATCAATCAGTATGTCTGTATTTTCTCCTTTTATTAAATATCCAAACCACTTTATTAATTACGTTTTTGATTTGCCCTTTTTAAAAAACAGATGATTCAAAATACATTGGGCCAGCTCCTCGGCTGGTATAAATTGGTAGAGCGCCATTGGTGACAACCGAGCTATGCTGCTTTATAAACAGCAAGAAGATCTGGCCCTGAAACTCTAACTTATTTTATGTAGTAATACAACGTTCTGTAAAGTGTTTTTACCAACACAAAAGCTTGATCCTGCATTCCTTGCACAAGTAAAACTCCCACTGAAGTTAATGGACATTGAGAGTGTTCAGTCTATTTCATGATCAAGTTAAATGCCCTGTCCTGCAGACAAAACTCCCAATGGAGTCAACAACGGAGTGTGGACAAGGGTCCGGATCCTAATTCAGACATAAGTGACACAATGGGATAACAGTTCAAACACAAAGACACAGTTAGCAAAGGGATCAGTTGGTTTTTTTCTGATAAGAACACTAACGGTTAACAAATTAAGTTGTTTATTCAGGCTCTGCATGAGAGATTAACTTGATCAGAGCGTAGACTGACGTAAATAATAAAGTAATATTATAAACATGGCAGTAGATACAGAATTGCACAAAAAGGAATAGGATTAGGCAAAGTGAGTTATAAATTCAATGATTGTTCCACAGACCCTACATATTGGATCAGGGATATTTGTTCTGTGTATAAGAGGCAGCTAATGATATTGTTGTGATGCACAACTGACGTGCAGGTGTGGATTAGTGGGACATCCCTCCTGCTTCCTTTGTTTCTTCCCTGGTGTGATTGCATGTTCACAACAGCTAGTGATCATGTACAATTGTAGATCTCCCTTCACGGACCAGAGTAACCATTGTTAATTGAGGCCTGTCAGGGTTCCCTCCCCACTCTGAACTCTGGGGTACAGATGTGGGGACCCACATGAAAGACACCCTAAGCTTATTTCTACTAGTTTAGGTTAAAACTTCCCCAAGGCACAGATCCCTTCTTGTCCCTGGACAGTATTCACTGCCACCACCAAGTGAGTTAGACAAAGATTCAAGGAAAAGAACCACTTGGAGTTCCTGTTCCTCAAAATATTCCCCCCAAGCCTCTTCACTCCCTTTCCTGGGGAGGCTTGAGAATTATATCCTCACCAATTGGTACAGGTGAGCACAGACCAAATCCCTGGGTTTTTAGGACACTAAAACCAATCAGATTCTTAAAAAAACCCCAGTACTTTATTATAAAGAAAAAAAAGTAAAAGAATCACCTCTGTAAAATCAGGATGGAAGGTAATTTTAATCAAATTCAATTTAATCAAAGGGTAATCAGATTCAAAACACAGAGGATTTCCCTCTAGGCAAAACTTTAAAGTTACAGAAAACAGGGATAAACCTCCCGTTAAGCATAGGGAAAATTCACAACCTAAAACAAAAGATAATCTAACACATTTCCTTGCTATTACTCACTATGCCTGTAAATTTAGATGTATCATTCAGTAGGAGATGGATTACTTGCTTGGTCTCTCTCTTT
Organism: Eretmochelys imbricata; assembly: GCF_965152235.1. Classification (NCBI taxonomy): domain Eukaryota; kingdom Metazoa; phylum Chordata; order Testudines; family Cheloniidae; genus Eretmochelys; species Eretmochelys imbricata. The sequence goes on from NC_135574.1 coordinate 97,144,593, forward strand.
GTCTCCCGAGAGAACACACATAGAGCACAAAAACAAAGCCCTCCCCCCCGGCCCCCGATTTGAAAGTATCTTCTTTCCCCATTGGTCCTTCTGGTCAGGTGCCAACTAGGTTAATTGAACTGATTAACCCACGGTGTAATTTTTTTAAAATGTGCAATTACACATTGGAAGATTAATTTATTTGACTAGATATTTCCACCCACCAAATACTGAAATACATATTTTTTTTAAAAAAGAAAGCCAGAACGTATTGAAGTTGATATGGAAATTTGACATGGCCTTCACAGCTGTAATATACCACAAATTCACTATGCCATAGGTGCTGTCATCCTAGATGCTTTATGCTTATTAGAGAAAGAAAATAAAGATTGTTACACCAACATTTCTAAACAGCCATCTGACGAGCAAACAGCCATCAGGCAAGCTGAATCTGTCCTTGGGAGGATTAAATGATCCATTGTGTATTTTCTTTCAAAGTATACTTTGTGTGCTCGCCCGATGATGTTTTCTGTCTAAGGATTGTACCGTTGTATTGGCAGAGTAAATGATTTGCTGATGACAAGTCTATCTTTTTTTTTCTGGTGAAAGTATATTCCACATTTTGGGGGGTCAGATCCTATTCCTCTTGAGGCAGACAACAAAATTCCCATTGTGTTCATTAGAAGCAAAAGCCAACCCTCTGTGAAAGACCCATAGCAATGTTTCATCATACTCTCATGAATCACCGCCATCTTCAGCAACAGCAGCATTTAAAACAATAGAATATATTGCTGAAGTCAATGGAAGTATTTCTCCTCCAACATTCTAAGCATGATTTCTTTGGCTTGGTTAATTTCCTGTTTTATATATATATTATAAACATATAAATACGTTTTTAATATAGTTACACATCATGAAATTATATGCATTATAATACTGCTGCTTTTTAAATCCCCAAATCTATCCCGAGAATAGAGGATCAGTATGAAGCAGTCATAGTGTCAACATAATTGTGTGTAGTTTGAAATTTAAGCTACTGAGGCAATCACTCGCTATAGTTAAAATTACAATTGAACTGAAAAAATATTTGTATACTTACAAGTTCTTGATGCCCCGAAACAAGATTGTGTAACAAGATTTTTAAAAAGCCTCCATTTTTCATCTGAAATGTATTAAATATTCTTTTTACAATGGTTTTAGAGTTTAAACCTGTTTCCATTGAAAGCAATGGAAAAACCTGAATTGACTTCAGTGGAGCAGGACTGAGACCTTAGTCTTCAGGACCTCAAGAAAGGATTTTGGATTTAGGAGAAATCCTGTATTTGAGTACTTGCAGAGTTTCCCAACCCCTGTGTGGGAGTTACCCATGTAGGAGGACACAAGGCTCTGTCCTTTTTGTATCTAGGCTTGTAGTACATCTGGTAAGCTGAACTTTCTCACATATATAAAAAGGAATAACGATTTTACCACTTTAGCCCATTGTACCAACTCGTCCACTGAAATTTCCACTGATGCCAATTGATTTAGCTCAGTGATGAATGTGTCCCTTTAAGAATTGATATTAGTGTGACAAATCCTGAAGTCCTCAGTCAGTTTTTACTGACTGACTTCTTACTCTGGCAAAATTCTCACAGAAGGCAATGGAAGTTTTGCCTAATGAAATGAAAGTAAGGACTTCAAGATCTGGCTTATTCATTATCCATTGCTTAGCCTGTGTGGATTCTTTTCTTTGTGAATAATACAAGCACTCGTCTCATTTCACCATAACTATCACCCAACTATTCACTGAGATTATTGGGGTGTCCAAATTTTAGTTTTTATCATGTAAGGACCAAAGGCCACTGGGAAATCTCATCTGCTAATATCCAGGGATCTCATAAGAACTTTTTCCCCTCCCCAATATTTTAAGTAAATTGCCTTATCTTGGCCTTGAAATAAATTATAAAATGCAATAGTCTGGTTAAAGATATCAAATAGCTGATAAAAGAAAAAATTCTCTCATTTGTAATTTTGGAATCAGAGCGAGACAGCATCATTTTGCCATCTTTGTACCCAAATTATTCATAACAAAATGCTCTTATCAGATAACAGAAGGCAGCTGAAACCATACACAGTTATATTAAAGTCTGTCTGCTTGCTGTTACCACAAGGAATGCCTCAGAAAAAATTATTCTGAAGAAATTCCACCATGCAAAAACAGTCCAGTTTTCCAAGAAATGCTAAAGTAATGTTTTGTAGATAATTTAAAAAGTTGGACTTTTGGCAATGGGAAAACTTTTCATACTGGGCATTGGAAATAATTAATTATTAGATACTTTTTGTCAAAGTAGAACATTCCAACAGGATTTATTTAAGCTTGCCTTAACAACAACATTTTTGTAGCCAATAGTAATCAGAGTCAGACATAGTGCTGTTGTTAAATAATAATAATAATAATAATAAAGAGAGAGAGAGAGAGAGAGAGAGAGAGAAACTTAATTGTATCGTACGACAAACTGGTTAATATATATATATTTTATCTGGTGCATTTCATTACTCTTTTTTGTGATTAAAAATAACACACATCGAACTAAGGAGCATCATCATTTAAGCCCCTCCAGTCATGCAGAACAATATCACTACTAAGGAGACTGAGACTGCAGCACCAATGAAGTTAATCAGAATTTTCCTATTGACTTTGGTTGACTGAACCCATCCTGGTCTCCATAGAAGCATTGTTACTTGGTATGTTACAGACTCACTGAACAAAATAATGGTTGGTGACAACAGAAAAAAATATATATTTACATTTAGAAAATTAAAATAAAACCCTGAAAGATATGTCTAAACTAAATAGTGTTAACATATAGCTATAAACTTCACCCTCCTCCCACTCAGCCTCACCCTATTGTTTGTCCCCGTCACCCATTGTCATGATTTATATTTAGACTTGAAAGATCTCTTAGACAGGGGCCCTGACTCTTGACATATTCTATGCATGCACAGAAGATTCTTGGGCACTGTAAAATAAAATAGCTTACAGGTTTGGTCTAGAATAGTGATGGGTGAATCCCTTTGGTCTACCAGTTGGGCTGGAAATCTCATGAATACAGACATATGTGGTTTCCATGGCTTCCCAGCATATGCCAGGTTAGAAACACCTAGAGAATAGACCTCTCTAGGGAGTGGGCACTAGTGAGTAAAGAAAGCTGTAGTAATCTTCCACTGAGGCAGCTGCTGAGGACAGGAAAAAGCTGGATGAGGATGTGACAAACACAAGGTAGGAACTTTGGGAATAGCACAAATCCTTTGTCAAGACATAAGATATGTCTACACTGCAATTAAAAACCTGCAGCTGGCCCATGCCAGCTGACTCTAGCTCGCGTGGCTCAGGCTAAGGGGCTGTTTAATTCTGGTGTAGTTATTTGGGCTTGTGCTGGAGTCTGGCCTCTGGGATCCTGCGAGGTAGGAGTATTGCAGTACACTGCAATTAAATAGCCCTTTAGTTAGCAGACACAGGCCAGCCACAGTTGCAGTGCAGACATACCCTAAAACTCTTTCTTTCATTTGCCCCTCTGTCACTCACACAAGGCCCTGCAAGCTTCATTATCATAATTCATGAGTGGTGCAGCTCTCCTGGTGGTAGCAATGTTGAAGCTGCAATATAGGTAGGACTGAAACATTTTTACGACAGTGTAATCTCAGACAACCCTGCAAGATCAGGCCCTGTTTTAAGTGTATAGCAGTAACTGGATGAAAATGCAAACCAGAGATGTAGGAGTAACCAGCTGGTATAGCAATACCTGTAGTATGCCCCTTGACGCTCACATAAAATATCAACACAAAACAAAGCTGGTAAAACATGACACATTAATATGTCTATAAAGTTTATGTGTGTTATTGGCACACCCAGTAATCCCAACCAGATTGATGATAGTTTACTCTAATAACAACATTTTTGATTCATACCAGTTCAAACAGAGGGAGGAAAATCAGCCAGTGTCTGCACAGTGTGCCTCCCACACACACTTGACTGCATTATTGCATTGCTTGTTCACTGAGGTTACAAAGATCAGTACTGGCAAGTTGTTCCTAAACTTTTTCTAGGCTATTGAAGAAAGGAGGTTTACTTTTTTTTTTTTTTTCATATTACATTGCTGAATAGGATATTATTCTACATCCTCAATATAGAACTAAAGGAGGCCACAGGATATTTATTTAACATGAGAGCTGGAGGGAAATATTTGTATATGCATTTGCTAAACAGCAGCATTACTAGATCGGCGTGACTATTGCAATAAATATTAATATTAGAGTAGCATCGAGAGGCCACAACTGAGACCATCCCTCTTTGTGCTAAATGCAGTACACCCACATAACAAGAGACAGTCCCCACCCTAAAGAACTTAAAATCTAACTAAACAAGACTGACAAAGGACGGGAAGGGAAACAAAGACTGTTTCTGCAAACATTTGTTTGCAATTTGAAATGAATTGGCTTTGTCTTTAGTCGTGCCGGCTTTGTGTTCATGCTCCATGAATGCTCTCGCAAGCTAACTTTGCTAGTGTTAATACCTGTGAAAAGTGAATTTTAAGCTCAGCTGCTCCAATATAGTCAGAAGTGAATATAGAATTCTATGTTGTAAAATTTGTAGTTCATGCTGTGTTACGGCCAAGTGTGTGTGAGACCTGAGGCCCTGGTTAGATATGTTACTTAAGTCATCCATCGAGGGAACTAAAACAATACCACATGGTGTAAGTAATTAACCAATATGATGCTGTTTTTAAATATTCGCAGCAAACCATTCATGAAGGATTTGCTGGCCACAAATGATTTGCTAAAGAAAGTGACAAACAATTTTGACTAAAGAATAAATATAAGCAAATTGCTAACTATTCCTCAACTGTTCATGAACAGAAAATGTCACAGGATAAATTGTCCACTCTGAATCATTCACCCAACTGTAATCATACATTCAACGCACTATGTAATGCTGCTCTCTCTGTAGGAATCACACGCTTCTTTCAATTACACTATTGACTTAGGGAAAAGACTAAGGGTCCAACACTGCTAAGTGACCTCATTTCCCAGTGAAATTAATGGGATTTGAGAGTATTTGACCCCTTCATTTCAGTTTATCATAGAGAAGTGTCCCTTTAAATTTTTTTTTCTTAAGTATTGAATATCTCAGAACAACATACATTGTCCCATAACAGAATGGATGAGCTGGGATCTCAGCCAATAGTGCAACAGAGACCCAAATTATATTTGAGTATATCACAGCTGTGTGATCTCTTCAAGGGCCAGATTGTGGTAGGAAGGGTAGAAAGGGTAGGAAGGAGGTCTCAAGGATTCTCCCTTCCTGTATCTCCTCCCTAGGCAAGGATTGGTCACACAGATGACCACAAAAGTATCTAGAGTTCAAGGCCTGCACAAGTGGGTACAGCGTGGCAGGGAAAAGATAGTCCTGTTCCCATTTGTGTCAGCAGCGTTGGCCAGCCACAGGGAGAGCTGTATACCATACTCTGTCAAGATGTGGTGCAGAGACCACACATCTCTTCCTGAAGCACAGTTCTTACCCTGGCTCCCACTGGAGCAGGGCCACTCACTCCAGCCTCAAAATAAGCCACAACAGAGCCCAAATTAAGTAGATTAATCCGAGATTTTGAGGGCACATTGTCTGGAGCCCTGCCTCATTCAGCATGCACTGGCTTTCACTGTTGAAAACGTTGAGCCCATCATAAGATGTTTGCCACAGTGCTGATGATGTAGTCAGATTGACAGGGAGTAAGGTAACATTACCTGCCTTTAGATGGTCTAAGGAGTGGGGAAATGTGGTTATCAGTGATGCTAAGGAGGTAGAAGCTGCATTTCCCCCAATGATAGCCATGCAGCATGTTCACTGACGTTAATAGTAATTATGGTGTATTCCTGAGGGAGAATAGGACTCTTAAAATGCGTATTCCAACATTCTAATTGCAAATCAGAAAAAGAACCCCATTTTTCACTAAATAATCTTCATTAACATAGCAAGACCATTCTGGACATGTGCCTGATTAAAATGTGGTCTTTCATTAGAGTTCACTGTTGACCATTGACTGTCATAGAGACTGGATCAGGGTGAATTACTTCACAAAGCTGAAGAGCCTGATGCTGCTCTCAGATACACTTGAGTCCAGAAGCAAGTAGCTCCATTGAAATCCATGGAGCTATACCAGTAAAAAAACCTGCGTGAGATCAGTGTCCCGCCCTAGTGTTCAGACCTTACCAGTGACATGCACCCTCATAAATTAAAAAGCATGATCATTGCTGGGGGATTTTTGTTCACACTCAGTGGCGGGAAGAGCAGCAATGTATGCAGTCTGTATTTCCTTTGAGAAGGGTGCTAGTAAAGGGAGGGAGAGTATCCACCCACAACAGTCATTTGTAAATAAGACTTCTGCAAATTGTCATTAAATAAGGTGGGAGCAACACTTGTGTTCCTTTCCTCCTGCTATAATTTCTCACCTTGCCCACACAGCACAGTGTTGATGACTACAGCAGACTCTCTGATGTCTCACATTTTCTCACTTTGCCACCTTCCCAGTCCTAATTAGCATCCAGCCTTTCCCCTGCCCCCAGTAATTTACATGTGTTGAATTTGGTGATTGTTTCAGAGAGTGCTGATGTTCCCAGAGCAAGAAAAATCTTTTGACCTCCTGTCCTGGGATCTCCCAGCAGCCAAGTGTGTGAGGTTGCCCACGTGCATGTTTGAGGGATGAGGCTGACTAAAGGACAAGGTACATGTACCAAACAGGAGAAGTGGGGAGGGAGGGAGGAAGAGAGGATGGGAGCAGCAATCACACTGATACTTAGGCTAAATAATAGTACGCCCAGCTTGAGAGTTTCTATTTCTTTAAACATTTTAAATTATTTTAAAAATTCCCTATCAAACCACCATGCTTTCTTAAATACCCAGTACCGCCCTCCTCCCAGAACAGGTGATCCTGAGTTCACTGATGATTCTTTTCTGTTAACTAATATCCATGAGTGTCCTTCCCTCTGAGGTACTGCCCCATCATGGACTGCCATATCACTGAGCCCAGCAGGGACCACTGAGCCAGAGACCACTGTCTCTGTTGCTCTTCAGGAGCAGGATAGAAAGTCCGTTGGTTAATTATGGAGCACATGCATTGTAACTCAGAGCTGTGAAAATTGTCTCGAGGCGTGCCCACTCCATAACCACTCCAAATTCCCGCACCGTCCCCAGCCAGTACCACAGAACACCTCAGTGCCCAGACTGCTGACTTCAGTGTAGCTAGCCATCTTTTTTCCACACTTTGTGCACATCTCTATTCTCTGTCATAACTGCAACTGAATAGCGTCCATTAAAGGAACAAGCCACCTCCCTTTCTTGGCCTGCTATGGATCATTAAAATATAACATGTTCCGTGCATGTGAATTTACTGGAGAAATGTGTTAGTTTGAAGCCACTGAAATGAAATTCGTCTCGTTCTCAGCAGGAAGTAAGTACTGTATTCACTATATTCTGTCAGTGTTTCTCCACTTTCTTCTAGGTAGCCTGTACTGATGAGGGGGTAGTTGAGACTCCAACCCATTCAGTCCTTGGCCTCTTGCTGAGGCAGCCAGGAGGGTTGCCAGTTCTCAGAGCAGTTTTTATAGGGTGGACACATCTAAACAAATATCAGATGACAGAACTCTGAAGTCAAAACCAACCAGGGCTGGATTTCAACTGGCGATTTATTGGTAAAAGTCATCAGCTCCTATTACCTATTCACTGAGCCATCTGGTCCTTTGGCTTCAAACAATTATAGGGACTATTTTTGTTCCTATTGGCATTTTGTTGCTGGCTACAGTGGGAGCTGGGGAAGGCCTTCAGCTTTCCAACTTTCTGTCCATGTGCATCCAGGTTTCCATGAGTGTCTGTGGTTCTCCTTTTAAAGTAAGCTAGACATTAACAAATTGTCTTTGGATATAAAAAACTGTAATTCTGATTCTTCTCTCACTTACACCAGTCTTTATGGCTTCAGTGGAGTTACTCCTGATTTACACTGGCCAGAGTGAGAGCAGAACCCGCTCCAATATTCCTTATGCCTGGGTCATTGCTGCAGAACCCTGAGAGCATTCATGCCATCCCAGCATACATACAGATATAATAGAGTTGTCTGGATGCTTTTAAGTTATTCACCATTGAAACAGACTTCAAAGTTTCAAATTCTAAAATTGAAATAATAAAGAAGAAGAAGAAGAGGAAGAAGAAGAAGAAGAAGAAGAAGAAGAAGAAGAAGAAGAAGGGAGCCAGCTGCCAGGTGAACCACCGTTTTCACCAGTTCATGGGAATCTCCTATACATATTTTACTACCTTTAGTGCACTTTCTTTGCTTCCCCATGATATAAATGAATAGCCTGCAAGCACAGTAAAGTTAATATAGAAGAATAAATCTCAACTGTCGAATGTCAGGTCAGAAATATAAACCCTATCTAATATGCCAGGTCAGAAAGGAAGAATACTTTCAGCTGAAACTAGCAAATACTTTCCAGCACAGAGTACTCACTTTTTTTCCCTCTAAAAAATGTGCTGCTACTAATAAGACGAGTTCAACAGTCTCCTTTTAGAACCTCCGAAAGGAAAATAAACATGCAGAACAGAGTTAATTTATAAAATGCTCCAACGTTTATCTTGGCAGCACCGTTTCAGGCAGTGAGATTTCTCTCTCTCACACATGCACACGCATGCATACACCCCCCACACCCCCTCGTTGGCACGCACGTCTTATAACAAGGGCAAATCCTACAAATAATAGATATGAGAGCAGGGCTCTCCTCTGCTTTGAGTTAACAGGACAAATCCCCAGATCCTTATTCAAGCAAAATTCCCAGTTTGAAATTAATGAAAATTTTACCCAAGCAAGGCCCTGACCCTGCAAACGCTTTTGCAAGGGGCTGATCCAAAATCCACTGACGTCTTTGTTTTGACTTTAGTGGGCTTAGTGTGTATCTTTACCCATGTGAGTAGTCCCAAGGACTCTCTGAGACTGTTCCGGGGAATAAAGTGAATCATGTGCATAACTGTATGCAGGATCGAGGCCTAAGACCCAAGGGCCCAATCCTGCAAAGTAGCAAGCACCTCGGGAGAGTTCAGTGAAGTCAATGGTAAATTCAGGGAACTCAGCACCTTGCAGGCCTAGGCCCTAAGTAAACATCCACACTTGTTTGGCGTTCTCCCATCTCTTGCAGCAGCTGCCTTCCTTACATACAGTTTATTTACTTCAAGGTCTGCAAAACAAACAATCACTTCCCTTAAGATTAGCAGTGAGAGCGAAGTTTTTACAAGGGTAAAATACAAAAGTGGTTCTCAACCACTGTACGTGAATGACTCTTATTCTAGAAGTACCTTTTTGTTATGCAATCCCACCGTGTTACAGAAGGCAGACCCTGAAATATTAAGATCAACATAAGAGTGTAGCAACAAAGCCGTATTTTTTCCCTTCCTTTTTTTTTCTCCTCTGGGAAAATGCCAGTGATTTCCAGCACTCATTCTGACAACTGTTCTGCTGTAAATATTTAGAAAAATCCTTTCCATTAGAGATTAAACAAAGTGTAAGTAACTGTTCCTAAGTGATAGCTCTTATTAATGTTTGTAGCCGTAGGCACTGTACAAACTTATATGTGGTATACCTCAACACTCCACATAGAAAAAGACAAGATAGAAGGCAGGAGCCAGAATGAAGTGTAATTTGAGCTTCACTGTGTTATCATTATAAATAATCAGTGCAGAGACAGCATTCTGTAATGTGTGTACACAATGTTTGGAGATCTTCCTAGATAGTAACTGGCAGATCATGCTAAGGAAGTACACCAACCAGTACATTTTAAAATGATATATATCAAACTGAAAATATATTCTTGTACAAAGGTCTCACAGTCCCGGGTTGGATTTTTTCTTTATATGGTCAGCATCTGTGAAAAATAAAGGGCAAAAAAAGTCTTTGCATGAACAAAAATACCATATCTTAATGTCACACATTAAAACATAAAATAATTACTCTGTCAGCAAGGTCTGTGCCTTAGGATCACTAATCTGGTGGAACTCACTACTTGTATCATATTCCATGCTTTCCTGTTTGAACAGTGTTTGAAGTGTTTACGGTGTGCTCTGATATTATAGGTGGTGAAGTGGTTAATGGCATAAGTGGCCTCAGGACGCAAGTGAGGCTCTGTAGTGGTAACATTTACAGGGTCTTCACCACACTGGAGCCAATTTGGAGGTGAGAGGAGAGACTGATTTGTGAGTGATGTGGCATTTGTGAAGATCCATAGGCTCATTACACCGGGGAATTTAGTAGCTGAAAATATACCCAGGACTCTGTGAAGAGGATGAACATCATGCATATTATATTTCTATATCATTGCAGAATTTAGTTTTCTCAAATAGTAAAGGTTTTGATCCTGATTCTGTGGTCTTTACTCAGTTTCTTACCTCAGCTTGAAATCAATGAGAGTTTGCCTGAGTAAAGACTAAGTAAAACACTGAATAAAGAAGGACGGTAGGATTGGGCCCCAGGTTTACAGTATTGTACTCCTCACTCGGTGGTTTTAGTTTTCATTGGGAACCTCCCCTTTCTCAATTCCTTGCACTGTGTGACACTATCATTCACTATTGGGTGATAATTTTCTTGGTAGTGCTCCATTCAGAGGAGATGTGTATAGTAAAGCTTGCAGAAGGTGGCAGTGTCTCACGTTTCCAAGGTTGGAAGACCTGTAGCTGACCTAGGCTATCTGCCTTTCAAGGTCAGGTACTCAGAAATCATCTATGCAAGTTATTTCTAGTGCTCCTATCATCATAGTATGTAGGTGTCAAGAGGCAGGCTGCTCTCTCTTTTCATGGGACTCCTTCCTCTCTTAAGGAAATGTTCTGAACCATCCTCAGCAGGTCAAAACTTAAAAGTGGGCTTTCAAAAGAAGTCCCTTGCCCTCCTCTCTGACAGAAGAAGGTTGTCAGGAGGGTGTCAGGCGGTGGGGGTGAAGAGGAATACAACGGTTACTTCAGTTTTGTCTATGCTGGGCACTGAGTAAATGGGGCTAATGGGGCAAAACCCCCCGCCAGTGAAGGACCTGCAGCAAGTTGCTTAAGCATGTGCTTGACTTTAAGCATGTGAGTAATCTCTTTGACTTCATTGGAACCGTTCACATGTTTAAAGTTAGGCATGTGCTGTAAGTATTTTGCTGAATCAGGGCTGATGTCACAACTATGTAATGTGGCTGAGGTATTGCAGGGTGCAATACCACCTGCTGACACTGAGGAAATGCCTGGTGGGATTGGAGCTACCTCTGGTGGGCCTTCTGGTTCCCAGACTTTAGGTGGCAGAGGGAAGAGGTCTAGAGTAGCAAGGGTTTCTGTAGGGCTAGCTCCACATAGGGAGAGCAGAGGGTTGTCTGAGATGTTTCCTGCTGCCCCTGCTCCTGTATTATCATACCCAGCAACAAGTAAGGGAAATTTCTGAGCCTGGTGGGGGTGTTGGAATGAGGGGAAGAGTTTTGAGGGGAAGGGTTTTGAGCTTGGAGATAGGTTTTCTAAGCCAGGTGGCCTGTATGTGGGTGGGTGGTGTATTTGGGGTCTGTGATTATCAGGCAGGAAGGGTACGGAGCCCAGGGAGTGGTTCTGAGTGTGAAGAAGTTACATGGGAAGAGGATGGGTTCTCAATCTGGGGAATAGATACATTGGCGGGGATTGGGCTGAAAAGTGCAAAGGGGAATTGGGGTCACATATAGCTAGTCATAAAATGTCAACATTAAAAATGTTGGTGCAATTTTTAACCAAAATTTTGAATGGCTGTCAACGGAAATAGTTTCCTGTCTGAACTAGTGATCCGATGGAAATAAGGTGTATGTTTTTAACAGTAAGAGTAATTATCCGTTGGAAAAACTTATGAGGGGTCATGGTGGATTCTCCCTCAGTGACTATTTTAAAATCAAGATTGGATGTTTTTCTAAAAGATCTGCTCTAGGAATTATCTGGGGACGTTCTATGGTCTGTGTTTTCTAGGAGGTCAGATTGCATGACCAGAATGGTCCCTTCTGGTCTTGGAATCTATCAAACTAAGGTGATCTTTCAGCAGCAAGTTAGGCAAAGACTACATCATTCTGGAGAGATGTATTTTTTTTAATATGTTATTTTTTGTAGCATAGTCAAATTAATGTATTATTTAAGGTTGAATTTGGTAATACAAACATCCTTAGTGTTACTGGTAGTTTTATAATTTATAATAATAACTTATAATAATAATTGGTACATACATAGAATTTCATCTTTTCAAAATATCCTATCCAAATATCAATTAATTATTTCTCTAATTACCCTCATGGCAGATTGGTAAGAAGATATTATTGCCGTTTGACAGATGGGGAAACTGAGGCAGGGAGGTTAACGTCTAAGACCAACGTTTACAAATGAGAGTGGCCTCATTTTCAGAGATGCTGAGTACTTACAACCCTTGCAGAAGTCAAGAAGAGCTGCAGTGCTCAGCGCCTCTGAGAATCAATGGCTTATTGATGTGACTAAGGGCATTTTACAGCGCTGCACCTTTCTCGCTCAGGGGTGTGAAACAACACCCCCCTGAGCACTGCAAGTTTCAGCGCTGTAAAGTGCCAGTGTAGATGGTGCACCGGCACTCGTGCTGCGGCAGGGCTTTAATGTTACCGGTGAAGACGTGCCCTTAGGAACAAATTCACTACTGCTGTAATTTGGTGCAACTCCATTGACTTCAATGGAATTGTTCCAGTTTACACTATTGACTAATTTGGCCCTAAATATGGATCTAGGGGCCTAAAGTTGAAAGTATGGGCCTAAGCAACTTGCTTAAGGTCCCAAAGTAAGGAAGAGGCAGAGAGCAGTTTTGAATTCTAGAGCACCTAATTCCTGGATGCTTGCCACTCAAGTCTGGCCCATCTGCCCCTCTGTAAATGGAAACAGAGGGACAGATGAGCCACACTTGAGTGGCACTGCACCCACAATTGATTTGGGGGCCCTCTCAAATGAGGGGGCCTGGGGCAAACTGCCTCTCCCTCCTACCCCCCGGGCAGCCCTCAATGCGAGAAATGTTCTGCTGCAACAGAGACGGGGGGTTTGGGGGTCAAAGCAGGATAGTCCCATGAAATACGGGACTGTTGGGAGGTCTGCACTCATTCCTTTAGATCTTAAACCTTCTAATCATGAGGACCACACCTTAGCAGAGATCATCTAGTGGACCAGTACCCCTCCCAGTCATGATTCTGCAGTGAAAACTAAAGGGATTTCTTTCAGTGATTTTCTCTACCTCTGCCTTTTATCTTGTGCTTTTATTTACACCTACATAAGGTGCATGCAAAGTGGGTGTAAAACACTCCCAGTTCAGAATGGTAGCATTTTGCACAGGTGTCAATGACTACACAAGGTATAGGGTAGCAAAGAATCCAGACTTGCATTTCCATTACACTAGCAATCGCCTGAAAGAGATGCAAAAACTCTATGGAAAGAAAGTCCAGAAAATTGAAGTTAGATCTACTGAAGGGATATGCTGATTTCTTGTTTGGACAAGTCAGCTCTGCATCAAACTCACTAAACCTTTTCCTTATGCAGACACTACTTAAAAGAAAAAGATTTCTAGTGCCAAGGTGAAAAGGAACAACAGACATGTGAAGAAGAGATATATGTGAAAGATGGATGCTATGGCTTTTAGGCTCTTAACTTGAAAAAGTTGTTCCTTCTGCCTTTTGAAAGGACAGGAGGACTTTCACTGTTTCCATTCCACCTATACAAAGCAGCTTTACATTCCCTTAAATAAGGCACTCATTAATTGATGCAGCAAACTTACATGGTGTGAAAAAGGAGCAAACTGCATAGCAGATGTGTGATACTGAACAACTGTATGGACAGATGGTCTGTATCTGGAAAAAATATGTAGTTTTCATTTTTCTTTTGTTGTGCCAATAATTTCATGCAACAGGAAGGAAAGTCTGTTGAATTGCTTTAGAGCAGTTGGTTAGACCAACAAGAGAAAAATTATGTGAAATCAAAAGGGTGGTTTCTAACCTGATTTTTGAGACCCCCCCACCCTTGTTCTACACAAATGTATTTGCTTTTATCCAAAATTATTTCTTTCTCTTTTCTATTGGTCCTCAGAGTCAGACTGATGAGCATCATAAAGCTCACTGTTAGCGACGAGACCATAATACTGCTGATGCTCTCCCATGAAAAGTGCTAATGCCATCCATTGACTCATCAGTGTATAGTAGCTCCAGCCAAATGAATTATGTTGGGGAACAACATCTGACTATGTCTAAAGGGACCGTAAGGATTATGTTACTGAAAACAGAAATAACACCATTGCTTTCAATGTCTCTAAATTATTCTGCATAGTGTCAAAGAGCTCATAGTTGTTCTATATATTGCATAGATTTTAAGGCCCTAAGAGATCACTGTGATCATCTAGTCTGAACTCCTGCATAACACAGGCCATAGGACCTCACCCAACGATTCTTGCATCTAGCTCAATAATTTATGGTTGAACTAGAGCATACTTTTAGAAAGACATCCAGTCTTGAGTTAGAGACTCCAAGTGGTTGAGAAGTTACTACTTCCCTTGGCAATCTGTTTCAATGATTAATAACCTTCACTATTCAAAATTTATATCTTATATACATTTTGAACTTTGCTGACTTCAACTTCTGAACATTAGATTTTGTTATGTGTGTTTTTGCTCGATTGAATGGCCTTCTAATAAGCTATGTTTTCTCCTTGAGTAGGTACTTATAGACCTTGAGTTTTACACGGCCTACAGTATAATAGGTTCAATGGCAAAGGAAAGGATGTGTGCAAGGGTTCATTTCATACTGGAATTGATTTTGGAGAAAACACAGAATATTAACCTGGGTCCACATTTTAATGTGCTCCACTTTTTTGATACACATGGGGTATGAAGATCCTAATCTCACGCTAGCTTTACGCAGGCGTAACTCCATTGACTTTAATGGAGTTGTTTCTGATATGGTATAACTTAGAAAAGAATCAGGCCTATGTTGTTTACACGTAGAAGAAACAAATTCCCACATTTTCAAAGTATCGTGAGGGCTATCAGCCAAACAGTTACATCTGATATAAATGGAATGTGCATGGCTAAGACTTGCTCCCTGCTTTGGCATCGTAGAAAAAAGCAGCCTATTCTAACTTTCCAGCACACTTCTACCATCCTAATGGCTATGCCACCTGCTGCTAGGTTCTCACACGTTAAGCAGGACCATACTGTGTTGGTACTCAGATGGAAGATCTTCAGTGAATGCCAATGTGCTGAAAACAGTGATGTTGGTGATTCAATAGGTGGCATTTACCCTTCTGAGATCGGTCTTTAATTAGAAACACTGCTGTAACAGGTTTCAGAGTAGCAGCCGTGTTAGTCTGTATTTGCAAAAAGAAAAGGAGGACTTGTGGCACCTTAGAGACTAACCAATTTATTGAAATTCGTTAGTCTCTAGGGTGCCACAAGTACTGCTGTAACAGTTCACTGTCGACATTCACTAAAGCAATGAGAGGGGTTCTCCCATAGCTATAGTTAATCCCCTTCCTGAGAGG
Source organism: Eretmochelys imbricata (assembly GCF_965152235.1). Classification (NCBI taxonomy): domain Eukaryota; kingdom Metazoa; phylum Chordata; order Testudines; family Cheloniidae; genus Eretmochelys; species Eretmochelys imbricata. The sequence goes on from NC_135574.1 coordinate 97,160,158, forward strand.
CGGTAGCTACGTCAATGGAAGAATTCTGCCATCAGCTTAGCTGCATCTACACAGGAGAGTTGGTCGACCTGACTACGGCACTCAGGGCACGAAATTTTTCACAGCCCCCCCACTCCAAGCAAAGTAAGTGGGTCAACTTCACTTTTTAGTGTACACCTGGCCTTAGTACTGATGTAATGTCTCTGTATGGGGCATTGTCCTGCTGGAGGTCTGTCTTTCAGCTGAGCTGTAAAGCAGTGATCAAAGCCTGATCACTTGTGGATGTTAACAATCCCATTGGCTTTTTAAATAAGAGTAGGAGTTTTGGCCATAGTGGTCTGTGCAAAGTTCAATTCAATCTGGTTGCACTAGTTCTCCCTAAAATTCCACCTGCAGTTTCAGCTGCATTCAGAGTTTACTTCCTTTCACAACCTAGTATACTGTTAAAGAGCTCATGCATTCACCCAAGAAGTAAGAAATACTTCACCTACCTCTTGGGTGAATGCAATAGGTCTTTAACAGTACACAAACTTGGGAGAGGAAGCACTTTACAATGATTAATTATGCATCCCAATTCTAAACTTAATTGGTAATTGTAAAGTGCTTTGAAAACCTCAGTTAAAAGGTCCTAGAGATTTGCACATTTTATCTGGATTATTAATTATTATTAGTAGTATTATTGGGTTATATTGTACTGTATGTTTTTAAGCAGACTTCAGGTCACAATATGGATTTTGATTATTATACTCTTTTTCGTCAACTGAGAATGAAAAATATCTTCACATATGTTTTCCTGATTATTCAGCCTCAAATCTGTTTGACTTTCATTTAATCTGTGTTGTTAATTTTCTGCCACCTTGTTGTTAGCATGGGGAAAAAGCAAGATGATTGCCTCTGAAAATATTAATAAACAGTAAAATACCAGTTGTATGGTAGAAGAGATGGTTCAAGGATGGTTCTAGGTCACCAGTTTGATTCTAGCTAAAATTGTGAGTAATCCAATTCTTTACCCCTCTGAAGGTTGTTCAGTAACTCTTTAGTGAAATTAATTAGTTGTTTCAAGTAGGAAAAAAATTTGGTGGTGTTTTTATGATATAAATAATCGTCTGTTCAGCAAAGAGGCCTAGGCATCAGTATTGCCAAACCGAAGCATTTCAAGAATTAAGAGTCAAGCCCTGCCCCTCTGCAACCATTAAAACTAGAATCCTATTTTTATAAAAAAAGAAAGCAAGCTGAGATTCTCACATGGGAATCACATGGGTGGCTCTTACCACTGCTGGATTTCAGCTTTTGTCCTGAACAGGGGGTAGGGCCTCAGGGGGAAGAAGAGGAGCAGGGACAGGGCCATGGAGGGGGCAGAGCTCCTGCATGTGTCCCCTTTTAGCATTTTGAAAAGATGGTCATTCTGCACAAAGCCCTTTTAAAAATACATTGTAATTGGTCTTTGAACTAGTTAAAGGGCTTGGAGATTGTTTTTACATTTATATGCAGGCAAATTCAATATAAGGATTTTGTTTGTTTGTTTGTTTGTCTTACAGTTTAAGAAAATGTGTTGGTTTTAAGGACGGGGCCCTTATTCAGGAAAGCACTTAGGCATGTGATTAATTTTGAGCAAATATTTAAGTCTCATGGAAGTCAAGGGACTAGAACACATGCATGAAGTTAACCATATACTGAAGTACTTTTCTGTAAATAGGGATGTATTTAAGCATGTATGAATTGGGGTCAGGGTGACTCCTGTAAATATAAAAGGGATAGCAGACATAAGGAAGTTTTTAATGTTTAACCCAGTAACTACAGCATAAATTAATACTGGGCTGGCTAATGTTGATACTGGGCTGGCTAATGTTGATACTCAACATAGGGAATGAGAGGGGCCTTTTGATTATAAATTCCTCCTCTATCCCTGAAATTTCGGACCCCTTTTGTTATTTTTCTTTTTCCCTGCTGCTCTTGGCTCACCAACCACAGTTCTAGTTTGCTGGGGACAATTCCCAAAGAGTACATTCCTTGTTGGAGTAATTTATCCATCCTTTTTGCTTAATTTACAGGAAATGCAGCACCCCTTGCAGAGGGCAGAACAGATTCCTTTGTCTGTATGCCCAGTCATAAAAGCCTGTTTTCCAGTAGTCTAATCCAGTGGTTCTTAGTCTTTCCAGACTCAGGAGCCTGAAGCCTGAGTCACATCACCTGGGACTGAAGCACGTAACTTAGCTTTGTGGGGTCCCCTATGGCATAGGGTCCCAGGCAGTTGCCCTGCTTACCACCCCCTCACGCTGGCCCCACATTTGCAACCCCCCGAAATCCATCCCGTGACCCCCTCTGGGGGTCGGAACCCCCAGGTTCAGAAATACTGATCTAGAGGAGTTGACGTACCCCCTGGAAGACCTCTGCATACCCCCAGGGTACACGCATCCCTGGTTGAGAATCACTGTTCTAAACTTTCCACTCATAAGCAGAATTTAGAAATTAATAAGAGCTAAATTTTCAATTTGCCTCAACCTGGTCTTCAGTTCTGTGCATAAAAATTTTGTATGCACAACTGCTGTATACATGTCTGCATGTTCCTGCAGGGGAGATGGATGCATAAAGTACCCAATTTACATGTGAAAATCTTTGTATCAGTGAGACTGATCACATGAAATGAGTTGCATGTGAAAAATAGTGTCTGCCAAATTAGAGGCCACTTTTTGAAAATGTAGGTAAAAATTTTCAAATGAGACAGCCTAAAATGAAGCACTCAAATCCATATTGAACCTGTTATTAGTGTATTACGCATCACAACATTCGTATCAGACCAGTGTTATTCTTATTTTGAAGATGAAAAAACTGAAGAACTGAGAAGATAAGGCCAAAATTTTCAAACTTGGGTGTCTAACGTTAGGCACCTAATCTCATAATTAGACTCCTTAAATGGCCTGAATTTCAGAGATCTTGAGCAACTGCAACTCCCACAGGATTCAGCCCTTACTTGTTTAAGAGTTTAAATAAGGGATTAGTTGCCTAATTTTAGGCACCTAAGTTTGAAAATTTTGACACTAATTCCTTCCCTGCCAAGTGCAAGAATCTTCCTTACAGTGAATGCTTTATCCATTGGAGTTTGGTTATAAAACACATATGGAATGCTCATCTGCCCGGGAGGGCAAGATGCATGAGCCCATCAGACACTTTCACCAAGGCTGCTCCAGGAGCAACCAAAAGGGAATGCCCACATCGCCGGGCACAATTCAACTTCCCCTCTGTTTCTTTCCTCTTTCTTGTTCTTGGAGCTGACTGTGTCATCTAAACACAGCTTGGCTGTGGCAGCCCAGTGTTAAGAGTGGAGATGTTGCGGTCATTTGAAATACAAACTCTGGCTCATGGCAGCCCAATGCACTGCCGCAAGCCACTGGCCACCAGTCAAGCTGCCAAACATTCATCGTGTTGGACACTTTAAAAATAGTTGCTGTGATTTAATGTTTTTCTAATAATATCTGGGGGTGGTCAGTTTTCACAAAAGCCCTATTTAATTGTTAATTACATTATATTGAACGTGATTCTAATACTCTGTGTGGCCTACTTCTATCATTCATTCTGCATTCTCTGAAATTAATTATTTTGCAGCACGACAAATGTGCCAATTTTTCTCATACCATTGCTATTAGAAAAAATGCTCCTCCACAGCATCCTGTTAGGATACTTTAGAAGTGCCAAGAATATTTTGGAAGTTGGCTGAGTATTCTATCAACTGAAAAAAATTGTTATCTCATGAAATATCTAATGGACCATTCCATCTGACGCATTTTGGGCAGGGAGAGACGTTTCTGAAATGTGCACTTCCCTAAATGAGCATTGTTATACTATAACTCTTGGTTCTTAGTGACACTGGTGTAATTCTGGATACATTATTTGACAAATATTGTTATTGTTGGTCAAATAATGTATTAAACTAATAGTTTTTAGCCAGTTGGCTGAATTTGGCAAGAAAATTATTTGTCACATATTATTTGGTGTATAACAGCAATATTAATTAAATAGCGTATCTGACAAACAAAATCCAGCCACCTCTAGGAAACCGTGAGCCTAATGCATAGAACAATGATCATGGTAGTTAAGTGTTTGTGGTCTGATGAACTTAAACTGATTCTTAAAGACACAATAGCTTTTTTTCCTATTTTTCCTCCTCATGGTGTTACTATAAAGCAAAGTTAGGGTTATTTGTGTGCCTTAACTGTGCATTTCTTACCTTAAAATATTTTGATGTCTTCAAGTGTAATCTTAACTCTGAATTTCCTGGGTTTGTAATGCTTGGTTGTGGTATGATTACAATATCCTTGTAATTTTTTTTAAACCTCTGAGTTACCAATAAATACTCACAATCTTAACTCCATTTTAATTATTTTTTTCTTTGACTTTCCTTGTTTTTAAAAAGAATCGCTGAAAATGTCATACATGAACTCTAAACGAGGAACCCAAGGAGAATTCTAGCTTGTGATACTTCTAATGATTTGAAGATATGTATTATCAATTTAAATCATGTAAAAATTTTTAATTAAAGCTGATCAGAGAAATTTTGATGGAACCATATTTCATCAGAATATACGTTGGAATTGGGTCAATTTTTCCAGAATTTCATTTTGGAAGAAAAACCGAAAGAAAAAATTCTGACAATGTCAAAATGAAATGTTTTGATTTTTTATGTTGAAAAGACTTTTTGTTTCATTTTTCTTTTGCATCATATATTATTATACAATTTTTCAAAAAGGTAGATAATCAAAACCAGAATATTTCAATCGACCTGAAACAAACTTTTTTTTAAAAAAAGTCCTTCATAGAGAATTTGGAAAAAGTGAGCTGTAGCTCACGAAAGCTTATGCTCAAATAAATTGGTTAGTCTCTAAGGTGCCACAAGTCCTCCTTTTCTTTTTGGAAAGTTTTGGTTTGTTATAATTCAGAATGAAGCCAGATTTCAAAATCTCGAAATCCTTTGTGAACTGAAATGTTCATCCTCTGCACAGCTCTACTTTTCCCTCTTAAGGGCAGCCTTACCAATATACCAGAGTAGTGCAAAGCCTTGGAAGCACACTAACCAATTAAATTGTATGTGTAGTTGCTTCATATTGCCAGAGTTGCACTGGAGAATCTGGTCCTTATTTTGTAGCTGCTGTTGGTTCAGAGAGCTGTGCTGAAAGGGGGTGAGAGGAGTGCCGTCCGAGTGTGTGCGTTAAGATTCTTCCCAGCACTCATCCTTCAGTTCCCCTGGCAGTGGTACCACTGAGGCATCAAAAGTCAAGGAGTCTTTCAAGTACCAATGCCCAAGCTGGTATGCTGCCACAAAACCTTTGAAGAATAGGGACAGTTGGGCTCAGTAGTCTACTAATGAGAACTTTTGATACTTGTGCCCAGTCCCCCTCATATCACGGACTCACTCCAACCAACAGAATTGTTGCATGCAAATTAGTTTCAAAGGAAGAGTGGTGGTTTAATTAGCAACCTCTGGTGTTATAATGGCCCCACTTAAGAGTTGTCTGAGCTGTTTACTTGACTCTGTTGCCTCAATAATCAGAATAATTAGATACAATAGTCATTACTCATTTAGTTTAATTGCAACTTAATTTCTTCAAATATTGCATGTGAATAATATTTCAATTAATGTTAACTACATGGAAAAATTGATGTCATCATCATTCTGTCATTAAGATCATTCAGGACAAAGAAAAGGACACAGCTGCTGAATTTCTTAAGAGCCCATTTTAATTCATTTTCATTAATAAACAAAATAAACAGAATTGCTTATAAATTCTCAGAGCGATGATTCTGGGCTCAAAGAGTAAATGCTGTAAGTCTGGGGAGGACATGACATGCTGTATTTTTCATAAAAAACAAAGAATTTGAATCTTTGCTTTCAGTGAAAAACGGAACTCAGCTTTAACTATAGAATTGCAACTAGCGCCCCCTGAATTTAGCTCTGTTGAAAATAAATGTATTCCAAGTAGTGTGTTTTAGCGTGATTGTAAACCATCTGGCATGGTTTTGTGCAGTGATAGATGTGTTACAATCATTTTAGGGGAAATAAATGGTACTTCACATACTAAATTTCTCTCATGTAGAGAGGTATATGTGTGAGTGGGAGAGAGAGAGGGAAGGGCACGTACCTCAAAGGCAAGAGATAGTGCATAAAGAGTGATGGAACTAGTCCCAAAGTGAATGCCAAACATATTTGCTTCACGAAAAGATCAAGACATTTGGAAAAACAGAACTGAGTACATTTAAGATGAGTAAAAAAATTATTTAAATCATATTCATCATATAACTAAAACCTAGCAAAATTGATTAGCTAATGGAGTTGGTATTCAAAGTCAAACAATTATATTGGAAACTACTGGCTACTTTAAAATGGCTGATTTAAAAAAAGGGGTGAAATTCTGGCCCCATTGAAGTCAATGGGAGTCTTGCAGTCAGCTGCCATGAGCATTGGGTCAAGCTCATAATGAACAACAATCAAGCGCAAGACCAGAAGGTAGGCACATTACATAGAGCTTCAGTGGGCTGTGTGTGTGTGGTTTTAAAAATAACTAATCCCACACTGCTGGATGGGGGACAAACGCTGTGATTGGCTTCATGGAAAAATGTATGTTGAGGAGTGATCTGAATGAGGAAAGGGTGGGTTCCTGCCAGAACAGGAAGCAAGAAAATTTTGCTTATACAGTACTGTAAGGGGCAACATAGAAGTCCCAGAGAAGAGAATATGAGATTCATAGATTCTAAGGCCAGAAGGGAACCATGGCGATAATCTAGTCTGACCTCCTGTATAATACTGGCCATAGGATTCCCCTAAATTAATTCCTGTCTGAACTAGAGAATATTTCTTTTGGAAGAACATCCAGTCTTTGATACAAAGAGAGTAAGTATTTCAGACGAGGAGGCAGAGCAAATGACAGAATATGAAGAGATGAAATCAGAGTTGTATGCTGGAATAGATTTGCTCAGACCCTTGAAGGTGAGGGCCTGGAGCTTAATCTAAATGTGGAATGTGAGGAGCCAATATGAGATACTGTATGTGTAGTGACGGGTAGAGATGTGATCATGTAAAAAGTGAAGCAGCCATTAAACTGCTTATGTTCAACAATACAGTAGAACCCCTCTTTTACGAATTGGGGATTGAAGTGTTCATATTATCATAAAGTTTACAAAATTGAACATCTCCAATTTACAGTTGATAAAGGTCATGAACTGCAATTTGGTGCGGCGCTGCTTTCTTGTCTTACAAACTACTGCACAGCAATGTGAAGTGCAATGAAAACATTAGACTGTGAAGGGATTTCAACTTGTTCTTCATCAGCATCACTTTTGTTATGTGATTTTTTCCCCCAGCCCCCAAACACTTGATTTTTATAACTGGTTGTTTGTAAGATTGGTGTTTGTAAAATCAAGGTTGTACTGTAGTTGAAATGAGGAATCTTGGTCACTAGAACTTATTCACTGGAAGATGGAATGTTGACTCAACATTTAGAATGTTCCCCCTGTGCTTCAGAAAAGTTTGATGAGATGTTAATTGCCCCTAAAACAGAAAGTAACTCAGTTTAACCGTACATCTAACAATACACTATCCCTTAGAATTACACAGTCATCACTGCATAGAACAGGAGTGGCCAAACTGTGGCTCGTGAGCTACATGCGGCTCTTTTATTGTTACCTCCATGCCCCCACCCTTTCTTCATCTACCAAAATGTGGGGGAGGCCACTGCTTTAGAGACCACTGCTTTAGAATCATAGAATATTAGGGCTGGAAGAGACCTCAGGAGGTCATCTAGTCCAATCCCCTGCTCAAAGAAGGACCAACACCAACTAAATCATCCCAGCCAGGGTTTTGTCAAGCCAGGCCTTAAAAACCTCTAAGGATGGAGGTTCCACCACCTCCATAAGTAACCTATTCCAGTGCTGTACCACCCTCCTAGTGAAATAGTGTTTCCAAATAACCAACCTAGACCTCCCCCATTGCAACTTGAGACCACTGCTTCTTGTTCTGTCATCTGCTACCACTGAGAACAGCCTAGCTCCATCCACTTTGGAATTCCCCTTCAGGTAGTTGAAGGCTGCTATCAAATCCCCCCTCACGCATCTCTTCTGCAGACTAAATAACCCCAGTTCCCTCAGCCTCTCCTCATAAGTCATGTGCCGCAGCCCCCTGATCATTTTTGTTGCCCTCTGCTGGACTCTCTCCAATTTGTCCACATCCCTTCTGTAGTGGGGGGGCCCAAAACTGGACACAAGACTCCAGGTGTGGCCTCACCAGTGCTGAATAGAGGAGAATAATCACTTCCCTTGATCTGCTGGCAATGCTCCCACTAATAAAGCCCAATATGCCATTGGCCTTCTTGGCAACAAGGGCACAGTGCTGACTCATATCCAGCTTCTCGTCCACTGTAATCCCCACGTCCTTTTCTGAAGAATAACCCTTGCAGCAAGGTGGTGGGGTAGGGGTTTCTGCCCAGTGGGAATGGGGGGCTTGGGGCTTCAGCCCTGTGGGGAGGGGGGACTCAGGGCTTGTGGCTTCAGGAGGAGCATGGCTGAAGCTCCATGGCCCATCAGGCGCCTCCTGCAGGGCTGACACCCCCAGTCCCGGCAGATGTGCTCCAGCCCTTGAACTTCTGACGATTGTCATATGTGGCTCGGAGAGCTAGTAAATTTGGCCACCCCTCACCCATGGCATAGAAGTTCAAAGGTTGACATATTCATGGGATAGATTCTGATTTACTATATACTGTGGTAAATCCAGGATAACCCTATTGAAGAAACAATAGATCTATTTTGATTTACATTGGTGAGAGTGAGATATGAATTTAACCCATAACCATAATCTTCTTCTTCAAAGATGAGAGTGCCACTAACTGAGCCATACTCCTGATAGTTATTATACAATATATTATACAATTATATAATGTATGGAAAATATACAGATGTTTTTACCTATATCCTGTAAGGATGTTACTCCTGTAAGGATATTATTGCGCAAGAAAACACTATTCCATTCACTTTAAATATTTGATCCAGGTTACCGATCAGAATTTACACACAGGATTGGGAAGAGGTGATTGATAGAAAACATATCTGTTGAGTAAAGCCAAAACAGTGGGCTGGCTGACTACATGACTCATTAATTATTTTAAGATTGCAAACGAGGCAGTAGAAAATCATAATTTTTATATGGGGCTATGGGTTCTTGCTGTTTATATCCTTCTCACTATTCCCCAGCATGTGAAGTAAAAGCTGTTATTTCCTGCTGTTCTTTCTGTGGTTTGTGAAACAAACGGAGAGAGAAAAGCTCTGGTCTCAAAAGACCATGTGGGAAACTTTCAAATGCTACTACAGTTGTGTAATGTTGACAGGCTGAGCCGAGTGATCCTTGTACAGTTTGCAAGTAAATGAGCATCTCTGCAATACTCAACAATAAAAGTCTCTAGTGGGGTAAAGTCACAGCCAAGGAAACAGAGCTCTGGGGCCAGGCTCTGCTTTCATTTCTACCTGTGCAACCCCACTGACTTAAAGGTACTTTCCCAGAATTGCAGTCTTTAATACCAGGCATAATGTTAGTGGCACATAGAGAATCCAAAAGTGTATTTATGATTCAGAGGTTCTAAGGCCAGAAGGAACTATTGTGATCAGCTCCTGTATAACACAGGCCATAGGATTTCCCTGTATGAATTCCTGTTTGAAATAGCACATATCTTTTAGAAAAACATTCAGTCTCGAGTATATATACAGTATGTTTAGGCACAGTTGAGGTAAATAAACCTTCTCTTTTGTCCGGGAGAGAAGGAGGGTTGATGGGGGACACATATCCAAATGGCATTCTGTGGTCCATTTTGAGTTTTATATAGAATCATAGAATCATAGAATATCAGGGTTGGAAGGGACCTCAGGAGGTCATCTAGTCCAACCCCCTGCTCAAAGCAGGACCAATTCCCAGTTAAATCATCCCAGCCAGGGCTTTGTCAAGCCTGACCTTAAAAACTTCTAAGGAAGGAGATTCTACCACCTCCCTAGGTAACGCATTCCAGTGTTTCACCACCCTCCTAGTGAAAAAGTTTTTCCTAATATCCAACCTAAACCTCCCCCCACTGCAACTTGAGACCATTACTCCTTGTCCTGTCCTCTTCTACCACTGAGAATAGTCTAGAACCATCCTCTCTGGAACCACCTCTCAGGTAGTTGAAAGCAGCTATCAAATCCCCCCTCATTCTTCTCTTCAGCAGACTAAACAATCCCAGTTCCCTCAGCGTCTCTTCACAAGTCTTGTGTTCCAGACCCCTAATCATTTTTGTTGCCCTTCGCTGGACTCTTTCCAATTTATCCACATCCTTCTTGTAGTGTGGGGCCCAAAACTGGACACAGTACTCCAGATGAGGCCTCACCAATGTCGAATAGAGGGGAACGATCACGTCCCTCGATCTGCTCGCTATGCCCCTACTTATACATCCCAAAATGCCATTGGCCTTCTTGGCAACAAGGGCACACTGCTGACTCATATCCAGCTTCTCGTCCACTGTCACCCCTAGGTCCTTTTCCGCAGAACTGCTGCCTAGCCATTCGGTCCCTAGTCTATAGCTGTGCATTGGGTTCTTCCGTCCTAAGTGAAGGACCCTGCACTTATCCTTATTGAACCTCATCAGATTTCTTTTGGCCCAATCCTCCAATTTGTCTAGATCCCTCTGTATCCTATCCCTGCCCTCCAGCGTATCTACCACTCCTCCCAGTTTAGTATCATCCGCAAATTTGCTGAGAGTGCAATCCACACCATCCTCCAGATCATTTATGAAGATATTGAACAAAACCGGCACCAGGACCGACCCCTGGGGCACTCCACTTGACACCGGCTGCCAACTAGACATGGAGCCATTGATCACTACCCGTCGAGCCCGACAATCTAGCCAACTTTCTACCCACCTTATAGTGCATTCATCCAGCCCATACTTCTGTAACTTGCTGACAAGAATACTGTGGGAGACCGTGTCAAAAGCTTTGCTAAAGTCAAGAAACAATACATCCACTGCTTTCCCTTCATCCACAGAACCAGTAATCTCATCATAGAAGGCGATTAGATTAGTCAGGCATGACCTTCCCTTGGTGAATCCATGCTGACTGTTCCTGATCACTTTCCTCTCATGTAAGTGCTTCAGGATTGATTCTTTGAGGACCTGCTCCATGATTTTTCCGGGGACTGAGGTGAGGCTGACTGGCCTGTAGTTCCCAGGATCCTCCTTCTTCCCTTTTTTAAAGATTGGCACTACATTAGCCTTTTTCCAGTCATCTGGGACTTCCCCCGTTCGCCACGAGTTTTCAAAGATAACGGCCAATGGCTCTGCAATCACAGCCGCCAATTCCTTTAGCACTCTCGGATGCAACTCGTCCTGCCCCATGGACTTGTGCACGTCCAGCTTTTCTAAGTAGTCCCTAACCACCTCTTTCTCCACAGAGGGCTGGCCATCTACTCCCCATGTTGTGATGCCCAGTGCAGCAGTCTGGGAGCTGTCCTTGTTAGTGAAGACAGAGGCAAAAAAAGCATTGAGTACATTAGCTTTTTCCACATCCTCTGTCACTAGGTTGCCTCCCTCATTCAGTAAGGGGCCCACACTTTCCTTGGCTTTCTTCTTGTTGCCAACATACCTGAAGAAACCCTTCTTGTTACTCTTGACATCTCTTGCTAGCTGCAGCTCCAGGTGCGATTTGGCCCTCCTGATTTCATTCCTACATGCCCGAGCAATATTTTTATACTCTTCCCTGGTCATATGTCCAACCTTCCACTTCTTGTAAGCTTCTTTTTTATGTTTAAGATCCGCTAGGATTTCACCGTTAAGCCAAGCTGGTCGCCTGCCATATTTACTATTCTTTCGACTCATCGGGATGGTTTGTCCCTGTAACCTCAACAGGGATTCCTTGAAATACAGCCAGCTCTCCTGGACTCCTTTCCCCTTCATGTTAGTCCCCCAGGGGATCCTACCCATCCGTTTCCTGAGGGAGTCAAAGTCTGCTTTCCTGAAGTCCAGGGTCCATATCCTGCTGCTTACCTTTCTTCCCTGTGCAGGATCCTGAACTCAACCAACTCATGGTCACTGCCTCCCAGATTCCCGTCCATTTTTGCTTGCCCCACTAATTCTTCCCTGTTTGTGAGCAGCAGGTCAAGAAAAGCTCCCCTCCCCCCAAGTTGGCTCGTCTAGCACTTGCATCAGGAAATTGTCCCCTACGCTTTCCAAAAACTTCTTGGATTGTCTATGCACCGCTGTATTGCTCTCCCAGCAGATATCAGGAAAATTAAAGTTACCCATGAGAACCAGGGCGTGCGATCTAGTAGCTTCTGCGAATTGCCGGAAGAAAGCCTCATCCACCTCATCCCCCTGGTCCGGTGGTCTATAGCAGACTCCCACCACTACATCACTCTTGTTGCTCACACTTCTAAACTTAATCCAGAGACACTCAGGTTTTTCTGCAGTTTCGTACCGGAGCTCTGAGCAGTCATACTGCTCCCTTACATACAGTGCTACTCCCCCACCTTTTCTGCCCTGCCTGTCCTTCCTGAACAGTTTATGACCATCCATGACAGTACTCCAATCATGTGAGTTATCCCACCAAGTCTCTGTTATTCCAATCACGTCATAATTCCTTGACATCACCAGGACCTCCAGTTCTCCCTGCTTGTTTCCAAGGCTTTGTGCATTCGTATATAAGCACTTGAGATATGTGCACCTTTGAACTGTGCAAGGGTGTGTAGCAGAGTGGCCACCCGCTCCTGCCTTGAAGGGCTTAAAACAGCCCAGGAGAGGGCTGTGGCTGGAAGCAAGCAGTTCCCAGGCTGATTGGGGGAAGCAGGCTCAGCTGTGGCCACAACCCAGGACTCAGCTGGCCCTTAGAAGAGGGCAGTGGGGCAGGAACAGACAGTCTCCTCTAGCTGTGGAGGGAGATGGGCCTGGCTGCTGGGGAGCTTGAGAAGGTACCTGGAGTTGAGCAGGGCTGGGGGAAGGCCAGAGGAGCTGGGGAGCTCTGGCCTGGAAACCCCCAAGGCTGCAGGCCTAGTGTAAGCAGGGAACTTTCCTGGCTTCTGCACTACCCTGGTGAAGTGGGCTAGCGAAAGGATTTGAATCCTTGCTCCCACTTCCTTTACCCAGTGGCCTCCCTACCCTTGAGGACTCCCCTTCCACTCTCCTGTCTGGCAGAGTCCTCGTAACCCCAAAAAGGCTGGGCCCAGGATTCCTGGGGGGCTCGACCCCCAACCCTGCTGTGGTCAGCAAGGACAGGGGCTAGGATGTCCCCACTCTGGGGTACTCTCTCTGCACTGGGCAGTTCTCTGACCATTACATACAAGTTAAAGCAAATACAAGTTATTTAATCAACAATTAATTTTAAAAAGAATAAGGAATAATGAGAAAGGTTAAAGGAAACACATCAACCTGCTCTGTGGCAGGGAACATCACAAACAGTGTCTCTGGAATGTCCGGGCAGTTCACAGTCTGTTCCCTGTACGTCCCAGGCCTTCTTCTCAGGCCCTGGTGATGCTGCAGGGATGCTGTGGGTTGGACACTTGCTCTGGTGGTGGCCACATGCTCTCAGGCTCTAAGTGGTAGGACCCTTCTTCACAGTGTCGCCCCCGCCCTGTTGGGGTTACGATCCAAGCCTGGCCTGCAGAGCCTCTTGGCTGAGGCGTCTCCCTGTGCTGGGCCTGGTGTCCAGCGTCTCCCTCCCTCCCCAGCTGCTCGCCGCACCCAGCTCCGGACTGCTCCAGCCCCAGCTGCACCACTCTGTCTCAGTGCTGCTGCTGCTCTGCCTCCAGCTCCCGGGCTGCTTCTTTGGCCCCTCTGGCTCTGGTTGCTGCTGCTCTGCTCCTAGGACAGGTCTGCTCTGCAGGCTGCTTCTGTGACTCTGCTCCCAGCACTGACCTGCTTCCTGGGCTGCTTTTCTGGCCCCTCTGGCTCTGGTTGCTGCAGCTCTGCTCCCAGGGCAAGTCTGCTCTCTCTGGGCTGTGCCTCTGGCTTTGGGGCTGCAGCTCTGCTCCCAGGACAGGGTCTGCTCTCTCTGGGCTGCTTTTCTGGTCCCTCTGGATCTGGCCCAGCTCTACTCCCCAGCTTAGCTTGGGCCCCTGCTTTCTCCTTAGCTTGGCCCCACTCTGTCTGACCCAGGCAAATCCAGCTCACACGGAGGACGGGACCTCCCTGGCCTCCTGACTCCCTGATTAGCCTGCCCGCCCTGTCATTCAGGCTGACCTGAGCATTGGCCTCTCCCCATTGTTTCTGGGGACTATCAGTCTCAGGGTCCTGGTTTCCCATAGACCCTTCCCCTTTCAGTACTGGGAGCTAGCCAACCAAAACACCCCCACTGAATGTTAGTAAGGCGGCAACAGTCCCCTTACATAAGGCCAAAAAGGGATCTTCATCTTGCAGGATTAGGCCATTAAAGGGACACCCTCAGAATACCAAGACAGTCATTTTGGTGCCTATTAAGACTTACATTTTTCCCTGATCTGATGAAGGGCTCTGTATAAGCTTGGAAGCTTGTCTCTCACCAACAAATTTGGTCCAATAAAAAATATTATCTTATCCACCATGTTTCTCTAGTATCCTAGGACCAACATAGCTACAAATACATTGCATAAATTTTTCCCTTCCTCTTTTTTATCTTGCTTAGCATGAACACTTTCCCTACTAGTAGCTGAGAGATATGAACTGACTGGATTTTGGCTGGTGGTGACATTGGTCATGTAATTGCTGGGTCTTCCTTATTATAATAGCTTATAAATTCCACACTGCCTTTTATATTATAGTCCATCTTGTTTAGAAATAAGGGGAGGTAATAGACCAGCTGCAGTCTGTTACGCTCAGGAAAGATTTATGGGCCCTCTTCTCTTGAGGGATAGGGGTCAGATAGGGATTTGGAAACAAATACAGCTACCTATGACAGTGAGATCTGTGGGTGATTTGAAGGACTCTTCTAATATTACTGCTTTATGTAGGGAAGATGGTTTTTGACCTGGGTTGTCAGAACAATCTTTTACTTAATCTAGTAATGTAGCTTTACCTTGTCGATCTACTTCAGCCCCTGCACTGCCTGAATTTCCCATATCCCTGAATTTTGATGGAAATATGCAGTGTGTATGGGAAAATAACAACTTCAACAACTTTCATTCCATCTCCATGCAAAGAATTTTTCAGTTTATTTACAAAACTCCCTGGAATGAGAGCCGTTTGTGGTTCCTGTGGCTGATTCGAGGATTATTTCTCCTGTGCTGAAGATGCTAGTCAATAGAATTAAACTCTCTTCACCCCCCTGTTGAGGTTTTACAGTCTGTTGATCCTGTTTCTAACCAAATTGAGGGGGAATGTTTCTGGCAGCCAGCATATCTAATGATCAGGCTCATTGTGCCAGATGCATTTAATAATGCTGAGGCATTCCCCAGTGAATTCTTGGCCATGTGTGATGAAGGCCTGCTTGTTGGTTGATACCGCTATAAAATGGTCATGGATACTTTTCGAGGCTGTGGTGCAATCCCAGACTGACGTTTCTGTTGTTCTTTGGACCAGCTGACACTTGATGTGCAAAAGCAGTTCGTTTCTTTGCCTTCAGATGCAGAGTGCCTCTTGGGAGGAAATGCTCTGTCAAGCCAGACAGGTATCTGAGGAGATTTCCCCCCATCCTTTTGGGATCTCTTTGTGAAACTATTTTAGTAGTCTTGAGACTGTACACCCTATGCTTTGCACCATGGAAGGCAGCAATGGTCTGAAGTAAGACTAAAGTCAAGCAAGTCCTTTGACTCTGAGGAACAGACCCCTCCTATCCCATCCTCTTTAGGAGGAAATCTTCAATTGCCTGTGGATTGTGGAGAGGAAGGAGAGAGTTTATCTTGAACAAGGGGATCTCCAGACAGAACTATTTTATTTTTGTGACTACATCTCCTTTCCAAGTAAGAGTTACTAGGGTTTCAACAGATGTGGTCAAGTTTGAGGTTTGGTTTATATGGAGCTCATTAGCTTCTCTAGAGAAGAGCTACATGGAGGATTCCATCTTACCGAATCCTCTAGCTTTATGACTTGATGCGGGATCTGGTCCATTATGGATTACTTGTGACTGATAAAATTTAACATTTGCCTCACATGAGAGATTATTGGTCCAGGAAGCCATGAGTAACCATGTCTCCTTAGTGGGGATTGGGACTCACTTCTACAGCATGTCCATTTTAGGAGCTGGTCTCTACGTTTACATTTTGGAGTTGAAGATGATAGGCTCAGTAAACGGAAGGGCAGAGAGACTAACTGATTTGTCCCAGGCTACATTCCAAATCAACTCAGAGAACAGGAAAAGAATACAGAAATTCTAACTTCTGGCCTTTTCTTCCAATCACTAGGCCATACTCCCACCCAAATTCTATGTATCTAATCAGGGGGTGGGGGTGGAGGTTGCTAGATTCCATATATCTGTAAAATCAAATGGCAAATCAAATTATGGGCAAGATGTAAAAAATTATTTGCAAATGTTATCTGTCTAGTTTAAAAATCTTTTTTGTTTTTCAAGTTTTAGTTGCTGCACATTGACATCTCCACTTATCATTTAAAATTAGGATTAAATTTCTTGTCCTTAACTCTCTATTATTTCAACTCACTGTTTCCAGAGTACAGCTTTGGAAAATACTATGAAAAAGGGAAATCCTAGTGATTTTATTTGCTAATGATACTCAGAATTATCATCTGAACAAACATCTTGCACATCTTAAAAAAGCCCTCAAAGGCAAAAGGGCTCTAAACTAAGAAGAGAAGCTGAATAGTTCACAAGCAGTTAAAAAACAGAGGGTCAGATTCTGCCTCAGTACACAAGTGGGTGGGCTTGAGGCAGAATTTGAATCTCTGCCTCTTCACCTACTGTGGATATTTCATCCCATGTTCCTTCCTTGAGGGTGCAGGATTTTAGTAAATGGTCAAACTAACCTATGTTCAGACTGAAAGGGAGATGAGAGCATGCTCCTGCCTCTAGTGGATGCATTTCTCTCTGCCCTGCATTACTTTTATTCTGGCTCATAAAGATAACTCTTAGGAGTATGGGTTTTCTTTCCCCCCCCCCCTTTTCTGTTTTGCCTTTGGAATGAATTAGATTGCACCAGATGCCATGTGGTTTCACAAAAGAACATTTCTTGGACTGGTCTACAAGGCTAAAACCCAAATCTCTTAGCTCTGCAGCTAGTCCCTAACCAACTAGGCCACAGCACCTCTCAGCCAAGACATTGGACCTCTCTGTGCCTTAGTCATCATAGCTGAACATTGTGGCTTCTAACAATGCTTTGCACTCACCTAGCACTTTTTCACCTGTAGATCTCAAAGCACTTTCCAAGGCCGGTATGCATTATTTGCTCATTTTTACAGCTGACTTAACTACAGATAGAGATTTAAAACAATGTTTGTGTCAACGGCATTGTGATCAGGTTGTCCCACATTAGGATTCTGTTTCCCAGCTTTCCTGTGGCAAGTCACTCTGCTGTGCTGCAGTTACCCTGTCTGGACAAGAGGAGCAAAGCTGCCAGTCCCCAAGAGGAGTAAAGCTACCACTAAGAGTGATGGTGTGAGGTCTCCCTAAGCATTCAACTGCGGCTTTACCACAGAGGCAGAGTAAGGGGCAGCGCTTAGTTTCACAGTCCCAGGAGCAGACCAGGAACTAGACTGTGACTAAGGGGTCTAGTCCCTAGTTATCCTGTTGCTCCAGGGGAAAAGTAATCTGCCAGTTTTATACCTAGTGTTGATTATTTCCCCGCTCCCATGCCAGCTCAGCTATATTGGTCAGTGCTTTGGAGGAAAAGGGGTGTATCAGAGCCTAAGCTCTGCCAACTTCCTGTCTACTCACTCGCCACCCCAGTGTGCTGGAGGGGACATACCAGTCCAGCAGGGGCTGCGCTCTCCTTCGCACATAGACCACTGACCAGGGTAGCACACGCAGGGGGTAAGGTGAATGGAGAGGAGACCAAGGCATGTCTACATTGCCCGCTGGATTGACGGGCAGTGATCGATCCAGCGGGGGTCAATTTATCACGTCTAGTCTAGACGCAATAAATCGACCGCTGAGTGCTCTCCCGTCAACACTGGTACTCCACTAGGGCGAAAGGCGCAGGCGGAGTCGACGGGAGAGCGTCAGCATCAACTTACCGCAGTGAAGACACTGGGGTAAGTAGATCTAAGTATGTCAACTTCAGCTACGTTATTCACATAGCTGAAGCTGAGTAACTTAGATCGATACCCCCTCTTCCTCCCCTCCCCTAGTGTAGACCAGGCCCAAGTTTTACCACATTCTGGAGTATCCTTTTAGTTTGTTTTTTTTTTAACTTTTTATTAAGGCAAAGTTACAATAAAATGTTAACATCCAACATAACTTGTTACTCATTTAGGATCAGTTAATATTCAAAGAACGCAGATAAAGATTCTGGCTTGTGGGCTGGGGAGCCCTCCTCCTCTGAGTACGCTAAACAGGGTGACCAAATTTCTAAATACCGAGCCTCTTTTTGGCACTTCTTTTGTGTACATACTTGGCGTGAAAGCTTTTCCATCACAAGGACAGTCCATATTTTACCCTACCACAGCTCCACAGGAAGAGGAGTCACATTTTTCCAATAACGTGCATTGCAAAGTCTAGCTCCTAACAATAACAAATAAAGAAATTTGTCATTCTGTTTAAAAGGTAAATCTTTTACTGGAGCATTAAGTCAGCCGATCAGGGGATCTCATTTTTTTTCATAAGATGAGGCTTTAATAATTTTGTCCCAAAACTGTCTAAGTCCTGGACACAATCACCACATGTGCAAGTATGTTCCCTTTTCCACACAACCCTTCCAACAGAGCACCTCCCTAGTAGCAAAAATATGACAGGTCTTAACTGGAGTCAGATGTCATCTCTACAGTAATTTATACAAATTTTCTATATGAGCAACACAAATAGAATATGTATATCTCCTTTCCATTATAGACACCCACTCATGCAGATCAATTTCTTTGTTTAAATCCCCCTCCCAGCTTCTCTTGTGTGTTCTTATCAACATCTTTTCCAATCAAAATTGTATATATTGAGAAATTAAACAGTTTGTTCCTGGGTCAACTCCTTATATAAGGTTAAAGGTCTATATCAGTGGTTCCCAAACTTGGTTCATGGCTTGTTCAGGGTAAGCCCCTGGCAGGCTGTGAGACACTTTTGTTTACCTGAGCGTCCGCAGGTATGGCCACTCACAGCTCCTACTGGCCGCGGTTTGTCGTTCCCGGCCAACGCGAGCTGTGGGAAGTGGCAGCCAGTACATCCCTACAGCCCGTACCGCTTCCCACAGCTCCGGGAATGGCAAACCGCAGTCACTGAGAGCTGCAGGCGGCCATGCCTGTGGACAGTCAATGGAAACAAATTGTCTCACGGCCCGCCAGTGGATTACCCTGATGGGCCACGTGCTGAATGTTGTCGACCCTTGTTTTAAACTGTTGAAGGATGCACAGTGCCGTGTCCCCCCACACCCCCCCCACACTGTTACCCTGTATCACACTGAGAAATATTTCGCTGACATCTCTAATACTGAAAAGGTATGTTACAATACCTTCCTATTATCTACTTTAAAAACAACTGGTGCATGTAAGTACAGCAAGAACCAACTATTTTTAAGCAGAGTAAACCAGTGTATGTCTCTATAGTAAGAGGCAATACAGTTTTTTCTCTCTGAAGAAATAGAAGGATACAATTGAAAGTGGAGTATAACTCCTACCTCTGTTCCATGCTGGGATGGGGGTAGTCTAAATGTCACAGTTAAGTCCGAACATCAGGTTGTAATTGCTAGAGATTAAACATGCCAGAGTGAACATTCCAGGGAAAAATGAAAGTGAGCAGGATGGTTCTTCGTATCTTCTTATCAAGCCAATTTTGCATCAGATCTAAAACCGCCACATTCCCGCACAGCAGAATTCTATTCAAAAAGATTCTTAAACAATAAAGGAAATTACAGACTAGGGTAGGGTATTTTTTATCATCTAACTATGAAATAAAAAGCACAGGTAAATTAATGCACAATCTATTTATTTTTGCTCTGTTGTCCTACGTACAAGGCCTACACAAGCACTGTCAGTAAAGCCATTGCTACTGAGAGAAAATCCGAATTATTCCCCAAGGTGCTACTTTACCACAATCAATTTCAGATGTAATTTACTGTTAGTTATTCTTGCAAGGTAGGAACATATCATCTGAGCTTCCCATTTTAATGTGTATGAAGGCAACTAAGAATATAATTGAAACAAAACGTCAGGTTGTAAGGGACGGAAGCAAAAATGAACCAGCCCTTGAAGGCTTTCACACAGCACTCAGAGTACAGAGGCATCATCATGCCACTGGCTTGTCTAATCTCTTTTCTCCTTTTTAAAATAACTTGTCTTTTCAGTGCATCCCAATGTGAGCCAGGGTTGTCAAGGAGGGTGTGCCACATGTTCCGACTACAATGGATGCTTGTCATGCAAACCCAGACTCTTTTTTGTTCTGGAGAGGATTGGCATGAAACAGATCGGAGTATGTCTTTCTTCATGTCCAAGTGGATACTTTGGAACGCGGTATCCAGAAATAAATAAGTGTACAAGTAAGTGCTGGGGAAAGCAACGCTGTACCTGTATATTTTCTATTTCTGATAGGAGACTAACCCTCATATTGTGTATCCCTATGAATCAAGGAAGTTAAATATTAGATTCTTTAGTTTGTTCAGCCTTTTTATTCTGGTACAATTAGTATTCACCTGAGTGGAAGTTTAGACTGAAATTCACATTACCTGGGCAAAGCTTAAGTAAAAAATTTGTGTATGGATGACCTATCCAGGCACTGGGGATGGACTCCTCTCCTGCATCCTCATTCAGAGGATACCCGTATAGTCTACCAGTGCCACAGCTACAGCTCAATGGCTGTAGCAGCAGACATGGGCCACCGCAACTACACTGAGTGGAACCTGTGACCACGAGGTCCATGCTGTTTATAAACTCATTGGCAATGCTCTTTTCAGTCCCCCGGCCTGCCCGCTGTTCCCCAGTGAGATAGAGATGGATACTGAGGGATACTGCTCCACAGTGAGGCTTCCAGAGCTCCTCTGTTTGACCTCTCTGTAACTATACACCATGCACAGCATAACCACAATGCTGTGTTTGCGATTTGAGCGTGTTACTATGTTCTGGTCAACTGCCCATCTGTGGGGAGATGCTGAACTGTCATTTACTTTCAGTGGGGTTAGATGCCTAACTTACATCTCTTCCTTCCTCCTACCCATCAATACTTTTTGAATTTTGACATTTTGAAATTTGAAACAAAAACCCGGAGAACCCTTTTTTGACCAACTAAACGACTACATGCCACAAGGGGCCACAACAGTGGTTCCCTTAATCCACCCAGCAATATTGTTAATCTGTCCAACTATACTCTTAGCCCAGCAGAAGAATCTGTCCTATCTTGGGGCCTCTCCTTCTGCCCCTCTACCCCCACGAACATGATACAGTTCTGTGGTGACCTAGAATCCTATTTTCGACATCTCCGACTAAAGGAATATTTCCAACACACCTCTGAACAACATACTAACCCACAGAGAGCTTCCTACCAAGTCTACAAAAAGAAGGATTCTGGGTGGACTCCTCCTGAAGGTCGAAACAACAGACTGGACTTCTACGTAGAGTGCTTCCGCCGACGTGCATGAGCTGAAATTGTGGAAAAGCAGCATCACTTGCCCCATAACCTCAGCTGTGCAGAACACAATGCCATCCACAGCCTCAGAAACAACTCTGACATCATAATCAAAAAGGCTGACAAAGGAGGTGCTGTCGTCATCATGAATAAGTCGGAATATGAAGAAGAGGCTGCTCGGCAGCTCTCCAACACCACTTTCTACAAGCCATTACCCTCTGATCCCACTGAGGGTTACCAAAAGAAACTACAGCATTTGCTCAAGAAACTCCCTGAAAAAGCACAAGAACAAATCCACACAGACACACCCCTGGAACCCCGACCGGGGTATTCTATCTGCTACCCAAGATCCATAAACCTGGAAATCCTGGACGCCCCATCATACCAGGCATTGGCACCCTGACAACAGGATTGTCTGGCTGTGTAGACTCCCTCCTCAGGCC
The DNA here is from genome assembly GCF_965152235.1 of Eretmochelys imbricata. Lineage (NCBI taxonomy): Eukaryota > Metazoa > Chordata > Testudines > Cheloniidae > Eretmochelys > Eretmochelys imbricata. Next base: position 97,182,261 of record NC_135574.1, read on the forward strand.
CTACGCTACCAGCACTCCCAGCTATCTTCGAGACACCACTGACTTCTTGAGGAAACTACAATCCATCGGTGATCTTCCTGAAAACACCATCCTAGCCACTATGGAGGGAGAAGCCCTCTACACCAACATTCCACACAAAGATGGACTACAAGCCATCAGGAACAGTATCCCCGATAATGTCACGGCAAACCTGGTGGCTGAACTTTGTGACTTTGTCCTCACCCATAACATCTGGGGACAATGTATACCTTCAAATCAGCGGCACTGCTATGGGTACCCGCATGGCCCCACAGTATGCCAACATTTTTATGGCTGACTTAGAACAACGCTTCCTCAGCTCTCGTCCCCTAATGCCCCTACTCTACTTGCGCTACACTGATGACATCTTCATCATCTGGAACCATGGAAAAGAAGCCCTTGAGGAATTCCACCATGATTTCAGCAATTTCCATCTTACCATCAACCTCAGGCTGGACCAGTCCACACAAGAGCTCCACTTCCTGGACACCATCGCTTATTAGCACCGTAGTCACATAAACACCACCCTATACCAGAAACCTACTGACCGCTATGCCTACCTACATGCCTCCAGCTTTCATCCAGACCACACCACACGATCCATTGTCTACAGCCAAGCTCTACAATACAACCACATCTGCTCCAACCCCTCAGACAGAGACAAAACCTACAAGATCTCTATCAAGCATTCTTACAACTACAGTACCCACCTGCTGAAGTGAAGAACCAGATTGACAGAGCCAGAAGAGTACCCAGAAGTTACCTACTACAGGACAGGCCCAACAAAGAAAATAACAGAATGCCACTAGCCATCACCTTCAGCCCCCAACTAAAACCTCTCCAATGCATCATCAAGGATCTACAACCTTTCCTGAAGGACGACCCATCACTCTCACAGATCTTGGAAGACAGGCCAGTTCTTGCTTACAGACAGTCCCCCAACCTGAAGCAAATACTCACCAGCAGAACCACTAACCCAGGAACCTATCCTTGCAACAAAGCCCGTTGCCAACTGTGTCCACATATCTATTCAGGGGACACCATCATAGGGCCTAATCACATCAGCCACGCTATCAGAGGCTCGTTCACCTGCACATCTACCAATGTGATATATGCCATCATGTGCCAGCAATGCCCCTCTGCCATGTACATTCTGCCATGGGCAGTCTCTACGTAAAAGAATAAATGGACACAAATCAGACGTCAAGAATTATAACATTCAAAAACCAGTCAAAGAACACTTCAATCTCTCTGGTCACTCGATTACAGACCTAAAAGTGGAAATTCTTCAACAAAAAAACTTCAAAAACAGACTCCAACGAGAGACTGCCGAATTGGAATTAATTTGCAAACTGGATACAATTAACTTAGGCTTGAATAAAGACTGGGAGTGGATGGGTCATTACACAAAGTAAAACTATTTTCCCATATTTATTCTCCCCCTCGCTGTTCCTCAGACGTTCTTGTCAACTGCTGGAAATGGCCCACCTTGATTATCACTACAAAAGGTTCCCCCCCACCCCCCGCTCTCCTGCTGGTAATAGCTCACCTTAAGCGATCACTCTCTTGTTACAGTGTGTATGGTAACACCCATTTTTTCATGTTTTCTGTGTATATAGATCTCCCCACTGTATTTTCCACTGAATGCATCTGATGAAGTAAGCTGTAGCTCACGAAAGCTTATGCTCAAATACATTTGTTAGTCTCTAAGGTGCCACAAGTCCTCCTTTTCTTTATTTACTAGCCACCTAGGTGACTAAATAAAACAACAGGAATTATAGCTAAGTAATTCTCCTTACTTCTTGATGAATGGATGCTGGAGCATAATCCTATATTCATATAACCTCCGAGCCACTAAATAACTTCAAATGATTGTGCACTTTTCTCTAACAATATCTCTAGAGTAAATAGAACAGAAGTACTTGTGGCACCTCAGAGACTAACAAATTTATTAGAGCATAAGCTTTCATGGGCTACAGCTCACTTCATCGGATGCATAGAATGGAACATATAGATAGATACATACATCCAGGACACACCACACGATCCGTTGTCTACAGCCATGCTCTAAGATACAACCGCATTTGCTCCAATCCCTCAGACAGAGATGAACACCTACAAGATCTCTATCAAACATTCTTAAAACTACAATACCCACCTGCTGAAGTTAAAAAACAGATTGGCAGAGCCAGAAGAGTACCCAAAAGTCACCTACTACAGGACAGGCCCAACAAAGAAAATAACAGAACGCACTTGCTATTACCTTCAGCCCCCAACAAAAACCTCTCCAGCGCATCATCAAAGATTTACAACCTATCCTGAAAAATGATCTCTCACTCTCACAGATCTTGGGAGACAGACCAGTCCTTGCTTACAGATAGCCCCCCAACCTGAAGCAAATACTCACCAGCAACCACACACCAAAAACACTAACCCAGGAACCTATCCTTGCAACAAAGCCCAATGCCAACCCTGACCACATATCTATTCAAGTGACACCATCATAGGACCTAATCACATTAGCCACACCATCAGGGGCTCAGTCACCTGCACATCTACCAATGTGATATATGCCATCATGTGCCAGCAATGCCCCTCTGCCATGTACATTGGCCAAACCGGACAGTCTCTACGCAAAAGAATAAATGGACACAAATCTGACATCAGGAATCATAACATTCAAAATCCAGTAGAACACTTCAACCTCTCTGGCCACTCAGTAAAAGATTTAAGGGTGGCAATTTTGCAACAGAAAAGCTTCAAAAACAGACTCCAATGAGAAACTGCATATTAATTCAAGCTCAGCAAACAAGATACCATTAACTTGAGTTTGAATAGAGACTGGGAGTGGCTGGGTCATTACACATATTGAATCTATTTCCCTATGTTAAGTATCCTCACACCTTCTTGTCAACTGTCTAAATGGGTCATCTTGATTATCACTACAAAAGGGTTTGTCTTTTTTTCTCCTGCTGATAATAGCTCATCTTAATTAGCCTCTTACAGTTTGTATGGCAACTTCCACCTTCTCTCTCTCTCTCTCTTTCTGTGTGTGGGTAATATATATACAAAATCTTCTTACTATATGTTCCATTCTATGCATCCGATGAAGTGAGCTGTATCCCACGAAAGCTTATGCTCTATTAAATTTGTTAGTCTCTAAGGTGCCACAAGTACTCCTGTTCTTTTTGCAGATACAGACTAACATGGCTGCTACTCTAAATCTAGAGTAAATGTAACCATGTCCTTTGTATATCACTTGCACAATAGTGTGTGTGTGTGTATACATACATATACAAGTTTTACCATATTGTTAAAAATCCATGTCTGGTAGCTAGCTTCTATCCTGTATGAATGATATATAAACATAGTAATTATGGAAAATGCTGTGGGACTGCAACAAAAAGTAATGGAGCAGAAATCAATCAATATGAAAAGATAAAGAATTCTGAAATATGTTTTTAACTCTTCCTGAATGAATGGAGATATACTTGATGGACCTGATTCTCTACTGCCTTGCATTTTAGTTAGTCGTTTACCCCTGTGCGATGGAAGTGCAATGTGGATGTCATGTTACAGTTCTGATCTGATGGCATTGTGCGCCAAGTTTGCACAGTTCTCAATGACTACCCAAAATGCAACACAATTTTGAATGCAGCATTGTTGGCCGAATTCTCATTCTCATTTCCCACAGTGTAATGGGGACTTCACATGGATATGAATAAAATGTATTCTCACTGGAAGGCCCTTGTACATTGCCAGAGTGGCATAAAGCGTAAACCTAAACTACAGCATACGTGCAAATCAGGGACTTTGTGTCTAACTGGGGTGAGTGAAAGTGACACAGGTTATAACTCTTCCTGTTTTGTATTACAGAATGTAAAGCTGACTGTGATACCTGCTTCACCAAAAATTTCTGCACAAAGTGTAAAAGTGGGTTTTACTTACACAACGGAAAGTGCCTTGAAAACTGCCCTGAGGGGCTGGAACCCAACAATCACACGATGGAGTGCACCAGTATTGGTAAGTAGAGTCTCTAGCCTAAGGCCCAACCCTGCAAGCCCTGCAAGTGTGGAACTCCTATTGACCAGACTAGGAGTCCGCACAAGGGGAGGACTTGCAGGAATAGGTTCAGAGTTAGGAACAGGAAACCCAACACTGCATCTGAATTATTTTTAAGAAAGGTTCAGTCACAAGAAGTGTTCTCCAGTGCCATGTCTTCAAGACGTTTCCTGAATCTGCCCCTGGCCCCTTCAGAACAATCCATTGCCCTCTGATTAGCAACTTCCACTTATTAGGGGGTCTCTTGTGCCAGTTAAGCATAGGCCAATGTTTGGGACGATATGGAACACCTCAGGAATTCTACCTCAGGGATTCCTCCCTAAACTCTCCAGCACGCAGGTGAATATCGGTTGTACTATACCCCTTCAGGAAATGCAGCATGCTTCGTCTTGCACACCAGGCCAGCTTCACTAACTGGCGCTTGGGGGTGGTGGGCAGGTGTCTTGCAGTATTGCCAACCTCATATGTTAAAAAATCACGTCAGCCCCCTTTCACACACACACACCCCGATCATGAGATTTTTATACAGATATTGGGGGTATTTTTATTTGTCTTCTGGTTTCTGAGGCTTTAAGGTGCCTTCAGGTCACATTTTTAAAGCTTTTGTCCAAAGCCATGAGGAGTAGAAACTCACTTAAAAACTAATGGAAGCTGAGATTCTGATGTAATCATGTGACTCCAGGAGGTGGGGCTTTAATTAAAACTTCAAATATTGTTGCAAATCAAGATAAAATCATGGGAATAGGCAACACTGGTCCTGTCACTCGGAAAGCGCACAGAGGGGAACAGTCCTTATGCTTCTTGTACTGCCTCATGTTGTGCAGCCACAGAGCACTGTGCTACCGCCTGGCACTGGTGGAAGTCTGCTCACCCCCATGAATGTGGATGTCAATCTCATGGAATCAGTGGAAGTTGTGTGCATATTTGGAGAGGGAAGCAAAGCTTGAGCAGGTTTGAAAGGAAGAAAAACAATGTACAATAGTTTTGCAGCTCTCTTCCCAAATATATATTTACCTCAGGTGGGGGTGATGGTTTTGATAGTGGGATTTCCAAGCAAGGACTTTCATCCCATCCAAGAAACCTGAAGAATCATTTCCGCTTCTTTAGTGTGTGTTTCAAGCTGCGTAGGACCTAGCTGCTTTAACAATGAGTCAGTCTTTACTAGGAAAAGTCATTAAAAGCTGCAGAGAAAAAACAGACCTTTGCTGTGCATGTGAAGACCTATTATATTAACAGGAGAGCCTCACATGTAATATGAAATGCAAAATGAGCCACATAACAATTAAGTGGAGATTGCTTGAGATCAGCTGTCTTCCAGGGTTTGTAAAATTTGGAAATAAATTGCAGAGATGGAAAAAATCTATTAGGCCGTTAAATCCATCCTCCTCCTATTGTTGCAGGGTGTATTCCTCTAGATAGAGGATGTCTATGGTATTAAATGTATACTACACTTAATCTGCAGAAGAAAAATTAGGAGATGGGCTGAACTAGGACAATTATTCAAAAGCACACTCCTAAACATTGAGAATTATCTACATAAGCATTACCAAAGCGCACAAAATGCGCTAGGTGATGTACAAGTCTAGGAAGGTACACTCTTTGCTAAAGAATAAGGGAGCTGGATCCAAATCTCCCTGGTTTGGGCTTTGCAGAAGCAAAACCCTACCAAAAAGTTCTCCAAACCCAACATCTCTCCCAGTTTTGCCCATCTTTACCTGGTGTGTGTTACAAATAGCATCCCTTTCATGGCTCTTGACAAAGTTGTTCAATACCAAGACAGTGAACAGCATGGGCCTGTTTCTCCTCTTACCCGGGTGTGAATCAAGTTTGATTCCACTGAAGTCTGTGGAATTATGCTTCTGTAAAAAGAAGTGTGTGATCAGAATCAGGCCCAATGCCTCATTTTTGCCAAAACCAATTTTTTTTTATTTTTTTTTGTGGGGGGCTATAATTCTGGAATGTAACTGGCAAAAGCAATGCAGCTAGTGTGAAATAATTGTACTTGTACATAATTGATTAGCATTATTTTACAGTTGAGTACATCCTGGACAGGCCACATTCTCCTCTTAGTTATACCTCTGTAGCTCCAAAGTAACTCCATTTAGGTAAACAGAATTACTCCCAATTTGGACAGGTGAAATTGAGAGCACTATTTGGCCCATTTCTGATCTGAGACTGGCCTTAGAAAGAAGATTTATTTACTCAAGGCCAGCCTGCTTTTCAGTTTAAAGATGAATTCATTTTTCTTACATTTTGGTTGGTGCATAATAAAACGAATATCTTGTATGCATTGTGTGCTCCTAAAGCTTCCAGTCTGGCTCAGCATGTCGTATGTTTGTTACAGTGCATTGTGAAGCTAGTGAGTGGAGTCCATGGAGCTCCTGCACAAAGAAAGGAAAAACATGTGGCTTCAAGAGAGGAAATGAAACAAGAGTCAGAGAAATTGTACAGCATCCTTCAGCACAGGGCAATCCATGCCCAGCTACAAGTGAAAACAGAAAATGTATTGTACAAAGAAAGAGATGTCAGAAGGAAGGAAAAGGTACCATGTTATCATCATCATATGAGATTGACATTGGGTTTGTTTAATAATTCACCTCTGAACTCCTGGGCCTGCATTTCTTAAGCCACCAAAATGCCCACTGGCATTAGTGTGTGTTTGGCCTGAGTGAGCAGATGTGGTATTGTGTCCTTGCACAGAGTAAAAACTGCACCGACCCCTTACAAAATCTGCCTGATCAAACTCTAGAAGTATCTCCTCTCAGTGGGTTCTGCAGGCAAAACAGCCATTGGCGTTTAGTGCAAGACCTGGCTGTGTAGTTAGAGGAAACCATACAGCTAAATAAGCTGAGGCCAAAAATGTTAGCCCCATACTCTAAGCTGGGAATTTGGTGGGGAAGTGCACTGCACCAACCCATATACCTGGCACAGCATTCTTCCCACAGCTACTCTGGCTGTCACACGGGAGGGGATGGAACCCACCGGCTCCTCCCTCCCAGTTCCTGCTTCTTCCTGCCCACTCCTCAACCACATGCGAAGAAAGGGTCACAGCCCCACAGAGGCTGTTCCCCCTTCTGCACTGTTACTCATGGTATGGGTAGAGCCCTGGGAGTAAGAAAGGGCCTTACACCCCTCACTCTCTGCCTGGACACACAAGATGGGCCATGCTTTGGGTCCAAATTAGTATTTAACTAGTAGATGAAAGCCTGTGCTGTCCTGCAGGTATAATTTGTAGTCATGTGTGTAAAAAAAAGCCCCAAAGGGCTGTAAAATGAAAAATTGGCCATAACAGACTGCAAAGCCCATGGAAGATTGAACCTGGCGATCTTCTGAACAAGAAGAGCCCTCACCAGGCTTGTAGCTGTTTCCATCGCTTCACACTAACTCAACAGACATGAGCTTCAGAGTGATATTTGGGGTGATTGTGTGCGCTGGTTATGTGGTTGATTTGTGTCTGGGGAGCCAGTGTACGTGGGTGCACGCGTGCTGGGAGATTTGCAGTGAGTTGCATAGGTGCCGGTTGGTCACATGGATACTCCACCAACTGGGCAGTTTCCCGCATATAACCAATGAACTTGTTGCATGCAAATTAGCTGTAGAGTAAGGGTAGTGATTGGCTGAATTACCTCTGCTATCACAACGCTCTAGGACTCTTGGTATGACATACACATGCTTACTGTAGCTGTACACCTCACGGGTGTAATTCGTAAAATCAAAATGGCTGAGAGCTTTAAAACTGGATGGTAACAGACTCTGAAATCCAGTGACGAATCAACCTGGTGATATTCTGAACAAAGAGCTCTCAGCCATTCTTTCAGCTGCTTTCATCACTTCACATTAACTCTGCAGACATTCTAGGCTTCAGAGATTCCCAGAATCCTGTGTAGGTTATCAGTTACCAATGGTTTGCTGCAAGTGACGCATAGAAATGGACAAACTTTTTGCTACTATTAATATTCTTAGGGCTGGATTGTTTCATAAGGCCACAGGCAACAATAAAGGATGGGGTGTTCCTGCCCCACACAGGAGCATCACAGAGAAGGAATGATGACTCAGGGAGCTACAATTCCCTTCCTGCATCCTCCTTGCTGTGGGAGGTAGTGATCAGGGCTGGCCTATGGGAGCAGCAAATTGTACTTTCCTCCACCCCGTACTAGCTTAGCTTTGCTGGGCAGCGTACTGAAGGTGGTGGAGCCATCCATTCCCCATCCACACCCTACCCACCTTCTCTGGCGATAGCGAACAGAAAGAGCAGAGCAGCCAGTTATTCCTATATACGAGCAATTCGCAAACAGGTCCACGCGGGCACTCCAGGGGATCCACGAGTCAACTGCATGCCACAGAACAGCTGTGGAGTGGGGGCGGGCCTCTTGGAGCTAGCATCTGCACTGCTGCGAGAGGAGCAGGATCGGCCCGCCCGAAACAGCAGGGCTGCATGCAGAATTCACACTGTGTTTTCGGACGTGCTGGCCGGCTCCTCCCGGGCTTTCCTCTGTTTCACAGCTCCAGGCGGTCCACGAGTCATGGCCGGGGCTGCCGGCCCTGCTGATCAACTCCACACTCAGCCCCAGGACCTGCCCCCACATCACAGCTGTTCCGCAGTGTGAAGTTGATTAGTGGGGCCAGTGGTCCCGGCTATGACTCTTGGACTGCCTGGAACCGTGAAAATCAGCAGCAGAGGAAAGCACAGGAGAAGCCAGAGCAAAGCAGCCCCTGCCAACCGGCAGGCGCATCTGAAAGCCCGGTGTGAATTCTACATGCAGCCCCGCTGGCTCGGGTGGGACGATCCTGCTTCTCTTGCAACAGTGCAGACGCTAACTCCAAGAGAGGTGCCCAGCCCTTGGACCCGCCCCCACTCCACAGCTGTTCTGCAGCATGCAGTTGACTTGGATTCAGAGACAAATAGGTTCTTACTTCCTCTGAATGCTGCTACGCAGTTGCACAGCTCGAGAGACAATCTAGCCAACCCTCAGTAACTAAGGGTCAGTAACCGTTTTTTGATTTTGGGGGGGTTTTTTTGCGAGGAGGGGCAGGGATATTGTTTTGTTTTTTGCTGCCAAAACCTGAGCAAACAACACAGGACTGAACATTAATGCTGGGATTGTAAATAACATTTTTCTTGGGTGATGATGATGATGTTGTGCATGCATATGGTATTTTGGCAGCATCTTCATATTGGTCAGGACATTTCACTTTGAAAAATGTCTGCTGTTCATGTGTAGTTAGTACTTTAAACGAAACTCCTCAAGTATTTTACTGTCAATTCTTACTTTGTGCTTTATGGGACTTGTGCCAAACCATATTTGCAAAATATTGTATGCCACAAAAAGTCCTTTAAGGTAATAAATCTATTTTTGCAAAGTGCATAAGGTTGTTTCTTTTGAGCAAGTAATGGACCTGTTTTACACCCAGTATGGTATAATATACACCCAGTATAGTATGCCCTGTTTTATGATCAACCCCTTTGAAACCAGTGTGTGGTTGGATGAAGTATAAATTACAACAACATCTTTCCCAGTGGGATTTGTGTGTGTGTGTATGTCTGAAGGCAAAATGGAGTCCTTTGCTCTTTTGAAAGTTTTTAAATCCACAGCTACAGCATACCCCTCTAACAGTAACCATGATTCTCTGTCCTCTCCACTTTCATACACCTCCATAAAGGAGATGGATTTTTTAAAAAGAAAATCTTTAATAAAACCACGGAAATTCACAGAAAAAGCCAACTAGGTTAAAATAACATTAAGGACGGGATTATGGTGACACAAGCCAGGAAACTGAGACTTAAGGCTAAAAGTCTATACTTACTTTTCTACTGGAAAAAGGGAAATGAAGCTTTTCACCTTAATCTCCAGGCCACGTCTGCCTCCTTACTCTGACCTCCCCCTCTTCCACAAAAAGAAAGTTTTGTTCCTTCTTGAGTGACACCTCAAATATACGAGAGCTCCACAGGCTAAATTCATTCAGCAAGCTACACAGTAGGAAGCAGGGGGAAAGAAAGTTCTAGAAAAGCAAAGGGAAAAAAAGCAAAACTGGGTTCACTCTTAAGAAAAAAATGAAAACCACACTTAAGTAACACAGAAAGCTATTTTGCAACGCATATGTTGTTACATCTATTATGTTAAAGGCCACTGACAGATCTAGTAGTATCAGCACTGAAGTTAGTCATTCCTCCATGGTCATAAGCAGATCATTAGCTAGTTCAGCAAGTGCTGTTTCCATGCTGAATCTAAGTCTGTATCCTGACTGTTAGGGATTTAGAGCATTGGCAAAGGACAAGTGATGATGAGTTTGTTTGCCACAATTGTCTCTGTGACTTGGCTCAGGAAGGTGAGATTAGAGACAGGGTGTTAGTCAGCTAAATTGCTGGTATCTTTCATAGGCATTTGCCTTTGGTGAGTGGGCAGATTCAGATAAAGTGCATGGAAAGATTCTTTTCTTTCATTTGGCTATTGTGTTCTTTGGTCTGTCAAGATGGGTTGTAATTCTGCTTCTGTTTTCTTCTCATTGAAGTAGAATGAGAGGTCTTCATTGGAGAAGGTGCTAGGTTCTGAGGCGGGATGTAAGCAAACTGGGATAATTAGGTGAATCAAACTGTAAATAGTTATCCCAGTCTCAATTTATCAGGCTACCGCTGCCCACATTAGCCAAGATGGACCACTGGTCTCATCCAACATAGCAATTTCTATGGTCTCATGTCCCAGGTAGGACACTCTAACACTTCCATCCTCACTCAAAACTTCTGAGGGTTTGTTTTGGTATTTTTTTACCCATTCCAAGCTATGATGCCCAAATTCATCCAGTCTGCAATATACTTGATCCTTTGCCCAGCAACTGATCCTGCTTCCCAACTGATCCCTTTCCTTTCTCTCCCTCATCTGTGTTTTCTGTCTTATAATCCATTCTCCAAGACACAAGCACCCTCCAGTTTAATTAGATGCTTCTTTTCCCTGCCAATGTTGAGATCCATCTTTGATTTTGACTTTTCAATGAAAATCCCACTGCGTGAGAGTCAACTGATGCACTAGTTTGCTGTGATCACTGCCATGAGACAGATGATGATACCAAGTACTGCTGAGATTTCCAGAGGTGCAAAATGCATTATGGGACACAATGGAAAAAGCACCATGGGTAGAATTGAGCAAATACTGCATATTATCCAGAAAGATTTCCTTACATTTTTTTCATAAATGAACTTTTGGCCATACTCGTGACCTTTTTTGTGGTTCTGCAAAGGTACATGAGATTGGCTTTTACTGGCAGGAAACCAAACGTCAAAGTTGCATGCACAAATATTTGTGGAAAATGAATTTTAAGTTTTTATTCATGAGTTTTTCTGCCAGAACTGCTCATTCAAATGTGGAAAAACTATACCATGTGACTTATCTGACCAGTCACAACTAAACAATACACTTGGCCTCACTACTATTGAATGCTATCAAAGAACATTTCATCATCAATCTGCCAAGATTAAAATATTAAAAGTCTCAAAAAATTATGAATCAAGAATATATCATGGGAAACAGTGTTTATTATCCAAAAAATATGCAGGCTAAATGTATCATATACAGGTATTTGTTGTGGAACATTAATTAATGTATTAATTATTATTATTTACTTGTATTACTGTAGTGGCTAGGAGCCCCAGTCATGGACCAGGAACCCATTGTGCTCGCTTCTGTAAAAACACAGGAGGAAAAAAAGGACAGTCCTTGCTCCAACATGCTTACAATTAAGTATAAACTAAATAGACAACAGCAGATGGGATCAATTATTTTTAACTGGAGTTTAGTGATCGTCAACTCAGGGCAGCCTGGAAGCATGGTACGACTGTGCTGAGAATTGCTTTTGAACAGGCAGAAGAGAGAGCGCTCCCTGGAAGCAGGTTAGCCCAGGGGGTTTGATAGTACTTTGCTAAGGAAAACCAACTGGGTGCTTTGTGATTCTTCAATGCACCCTAGAAGTGGGGAGGAAGCAATCTCTTTGGGCAGGGAGTGATCTCTAAGTGAAGAATGCAAGAGACAAAGGAATAAGGGGGGAAAGAGAAGGATTTGGACAGGAGCAATTTTAATGAAGAAGGGATTATATTGAAATAAGTTGATGGAGCTAGGTAGATGAAAAATGTTCCTATTCTCCATTTCATATATCTGAAGCTAAAGGTTCAAGTTGGGTTTGAATAGCCAGGAAGGCCAAGATTCAGGACAGTTCTGTTGTTTCATTAAACTAGTTCATTCATCCCTAATTAGTGTGTGTGTGTGTGTGTGTCCAACATATTTCCAGACCGGATCTGATAAATATGCAGTTGGCTCTGATAGATATAGTTGGAGTCCTATCAGGCTTTCATTAGATTTCCAAACACACTACTCAGCTAAAATTCCCAAAGCCATTCATCAAGGTTAGAGTAGCTGTTACTTTAGCTGAAGACAATGTAACATAATACCAACAGGCTTAAAATATTAAGTGATAAATTCCCCTTCCTTACACTCACTCACACGCCACAGAGTCACACACATCAGTGGAACACAAAGGGCTGCTAAGTAAAGTAAGCTGCTCATTTAGTATTTCTCTCGAAGAAAAAGTTGTGTAGCTGATCTCTGATCACTTTCTTTTGTTTATAAGCCTGGCTTTCATTAGCATTCAATTAAACTGTTCCAAACAGAACTGACAGAAAAATCACATGAAGTTTGTAACAAAAGATAAACAAAACAGGAAATAAAAAATAATTATATTGTGTATTGAAAATATAGCTCTCTTGGAGTTAATAGCAAATTCTCTGACATCATTGGGGCCAGAAATTCACTCTTATTGTTTAGTAACCAAAGGGAGCACTGTTGAGGGGCTTGATGCCAAATCCATTGAGGTCAACAGGAGTCCCCCACAGTCATTTGATCCCATCAGTGTCAGTTTGCACGTACAAATGCAATGTTGGGCCTGCATAATGATTGAGTATGTATTGTGAGGGCCTCACTTGTGGAACAGGATGTTGAAATTTTGGACCTTAATGTCAACTGAATATCCCAGATTGCACTGATTGCACATAATCTTCTTTCTTATTAATGCAAAATAAAGAAATATGCAAATATGTTTTAAGGGGAGGTTTGCTGTTTGAGTAGTTAAATCTATAAAATGGGTATATTGGAATTTCTGCCTGGGTGTTTCTGTAGGGTTAGCAAGAGCACCTGGCTAGTAATGAACCCTACTGCTAGTATCTAGGCCAGTGTTGCCTAAAGTGTGAGGCTGGCCTCCCTGGCAATACTGTAGCCTCTTTCAGAAGAGGCACAGGCAGCCCAATGAAAATTGACAGGAGAGGGAATGAAATAGTAGAGTATGTTCTCCTTAAGTCTTGACAAAACAGTATTATCATAGAATATCAGGGTTGGAAGGGACCTCAGGAGATCATCTAGTTCAACCCCCTGCTCAAAGCAGGACCAATCCCCAACTAAATCATCCCAGCCAGGGCTTTGTCAAGGCTGACCTTAAAAACTTCTAAGGAAGGAGATTCCACCACCTCCCTAGGTAACACATTCCAGTGTTTCACCACCCGCCTAATAAAAAAGTTTTTCCTAATATCCAACCTAAACCTCCCCCACTGCAACTTGAGCCCATTACTCCTTCTTCTGTCATCTGCTACCACTGAGAACAGTCTAGTTCCATCCTCTTTGGAACTCCCTTTCAGGTAGTTGAAAGCAACTATCAAATGCCCCCTCATTCTTCTCTTCCACAGACTAAACAATCCCAGTTCCCTCAGCCTCTCCTCATAAGTCATGTGCTCCAGCCCCCTAATCATTTTTGTTGCCCTCCGCTGGACGTTTTCCAATTTTTCCACATCCTTCTTGTAGTGTGGGGCCCAAAACTGGATACAGTACTCCAGATGAGGCCTCACCAATGTCGAATAGAGGGGAACGATCATGTCCCTCGATCTGCTGGCAATGCCCTACTTATACATCCCAAAATGCCATTGGCCTTCTTGGCAACAACGGCACATTGTTGACTCATATCCAGCTTCTCATCCACTGTAACCCCAGGTCCTTTTCCGCAGAACTGCTGCCTAGGCATTCGGTCCCTAGTCTGTAGCGGTGCATGAGATTCTTCTTTCCTAAGTGCAGGACTTGGCACTTGTCCTTGTTGAACCTCATCAGATTTCTTTTGGCCCAATCCTCTAATTTGTCTAGGGCCCTCTGTATCCTATCCCTACCCTCCAGCGTATCTACTTCTCCTCCCAGTTTAGTGTCATCTGCAAACTAGCTGAGGGTGCAATCCACACCATCCTCCAGATCATTTATGAAGATATTGAACAAAACCGGCTCGAGGACCAACCCTTGGGGCACTCCACTTGATACCGGTTGCCAACTAGACATGGAGCCATTGATCACTACCTGTTGAGCCCAACAATCTAGTGAACTTTCTATCCACCTTATAGTCCATTCATCCAGCCCATACTTCTTTAACTTGCTGGCAAGAATACTGTGGGAGACCGTGTCAAAAGCTTTGCTAAAGTCTAGGAACAACACGTCTACCGCTTTTCCCTCATCCACAGAGCCAGTTATCTCATCATAGAAGGCAATTAGATTAGTCAGGCATGACTATTATGTATTAGGGCTATTGTATTTGTTATTGTAATGGACATCCTGCAGTGGAGGAACACCTGCTTAGTCCAAAGTGGAAGCAACCCATGAATAGGGCTCCGTGTCTGTCACAGAGGTTGTGGAAGTCTCACAGATTCCGTGATTTTCTGTGACCTCTGTGACTTCTGCAGGGGCCAGTATGGCTGACTCCAGGACCTCCCAAGCATCTGGCTTTAGGGCCAGCTGCTCAGGTGGCCCCCGGAACAGCCACACTAGCCACTGCTCTGGCGGCCCTGGCAGTGGTCCCCGGGCAGCCGGTTGGAGCAGCCATGGTCCGCGGCCCCCAACTGCTGGTGCTGTTGGCCCCAGGCACCCCCCCCCAGCAGCAGCCCCCTATGTCCCTCCAGCGACCCCGCTCCCCCATGATTTAATCACAGGCATTTTTAGTATAAGTCATGGAAGCTCATGGGCCATGAATTTTTGTTTATTGCCCATGACTTTTACTAAAAATAGCCCTGACTAAAACGTAGCCATACCCATGAGGAATGGGAAAGTAAATAGGTTGGCTATCCCTGTCTATTCCACACATTAAAAATGAAAGGCTTGATCCAAAGTCTATTAAAGTCAATGGGAGGCTTTTCATTGGTGTCAGTGGATTCTGGGTGAGGCCCATAATTCTCAAATGTACTATGTTTTAATAACTGCTCCTAATCTAAAAAAAGAACAGTCCAGGAACTCTGGCCATTTTTGGTACTGACTGCTCTGCAAGGTTACTTTTTTACTTACAAAGTTTTACCCAGAGGTACATGGGAAGGTATGATAGTCCAATCCCAGATAATGTTAAACCCTTCCACTGTCCCCCAGACATATATAGGCTAGTGACATTTAAAACAAGGACCCAAATGCTCAAAGCTGAGACATCACAGTAATACATTTCTCTAATGCAACAGTAAAGGAGTGCATTCTGTGTGAAAGAAACCAGTATGGCTATGGTTAATGACCTTGCTGCATGATTAGTCACCAGGCTTCTGAAGCTTCAAAATTAACATGAAGCTAATTACTGCATCCTTGTGTTTACATTGTGTATATGCCACTGGGTCATAGCTTTGGCCTCTTGTGTGTCCAAGCTACTATAATTGAGGAATCTGTCTTGTGAAGAGTTTGATTGTTTATTTTCTGTTTGTTTCTGCCAAGAGAGCCCTTTGTTTCCTTTCCTAGCTGGGGTTTTGACTCTTTAACTTTAACACATTTCTATCCTTCATTAGTAGCATTGCTGAGACTAAGGGTCCAGTTCTGTGTCCCTTTTACAGCTGTTCAGGGATTGCAAAACCAGTTTAAATGGCCTCCTGCGGTTTCCTCAAGCAGAGAGCTAGTGTAGACTGCATTAGGTCATCCCCACTCACAGCCCCAGGCGCATACAAAGTTAGGCAGGGAAGGATTGGCCTGAGTACTGTGTGTTTTGGCTATTCAAGACTGCAGAGCAGCCTACAGATGGCTGAGTGAAGCTGGTGTAAGTTAGAGCAGTGGCTGGCACTTACAACTGGAGCTGCACTGGCCCCTGGACCAGCCCAGAATCTCAGAGGGGCAAAGTTAGCACAAAACCACCTGTGACCCGCCAAACCTGAAAGGTGTAGTATGGAATCTGACCCTTAAAGCCAGGGGTTGAATGCTGAAAAGGAGTTAGGCGCCTAAATCCTAATTTAGGGGTTTAAGTCCCTGTTTTGGTTCCACTTAGATGCACAAAACTCTTGCCTAACCCTGGTAGGTGCCCAAACGGTCTAAATTTTCAGGGTAAAGGTTCCCTCCATGCCTAAATTTCTGCCTCTGGGTGTGCACACTGCTGCTTCACTCTAAGGGTGTCTGCACTGCAATAAAACACCCATGGCTGGCCCAAGACCTTCCCCATTCATGAGGTCCCAGAGCTTGGGCTTCAGCCAAAATCTGAAGGTGACCACCTTTTCAAAAGGCACAAGCAGGACACATGCAGGAGCCCCACCCTTGCCCCTCCTCTTTTCCTGAGGCCCCACCCCCTGCTCCATCTCTTCTCCCTGAGGACCCATCCTCTAGCCAGGCCAGAAGCCAGAGCTGGGCTGTGGTAAGAGCTGACCAGGGAGCCTGGGCTGCTGTGGGAAGCCCTGGAACCTTCACCTGCCCTGGATGGGGGCCAGGGTGCTTAAGAGCAGCCCCTGACCCATGTCCCCGCCCCTTGTGGTGCGCCACCCAGGGCAGGTGGAGTGTCCAGGGCTCCCCACAGTGGTCGAGGCTCCCTGGGAGCTCTTACTACTGCCTGGCTGCAGCTTGTGACCTGGCCACAGGGGGAAGAGGAAGAGCAGGGCGTGGGGCCTCGGGGGAGAAGGGGCTGGGGACTTGGAGGAAGACAAGGGCAGGGACTGGGCCTCAGGGAAAGAGAAGGGTCAGGGCTGTATGGCAAAGGGGGGGCTAAGGCCCACCTCAACCAGCCCCTTCCACCGGGAAGAGGCTGGCACCACCCTTGAGTGTGCAGACAGGTGCAGCGTGGTGCCGCAGGGAATCAGGGACAAATGCTGTCCCGGACTCATTCAGCCTAGACCAGGACTTGAACTCTGCATTTCGGGACTGTCCCACTCATTTCGGGATCGGGGGGGGGTCACCCTAGCCTGAACGTCTATATGCAATTTTATAGCCCTGCAGCCTGGTCCCCGCAAGCCAAAATCAGCTGACATGGGCCATCTAGGGGTCTTTTATTGCAGTGTAGACATACCCAAAGCATCTGGACACCTATGTCCCACCTAAGGCCCAGAGCAATTCAGGAAGACGGGCACTCGGACATTTAAGACACATACATGGCCCAACCCAGCAGCTGTCTATAGGATCAGGTTCCATTCAGAACTCAGCTGGAGGAGGAGGAGCAACAGCATGCCTTATAAATTTTAGCTCACTGGTTACAGGAGTTGCCTGGGAAGTAGGAAATCCAGGTTCAATTCCTCCGCTTAGGCAGAGAGGGAGAAAGGATTTGAACCCAGGTCTCCCGTCACTGACCTATGGGATTTTCTGATGTGGGGCTGCTTCAGTCTGTCCTGTTGAAGCTGTTCCACTGTGTCTTAAATACCTAAATAATCATTGGGACAGAGAAAGAGAGCAAGAAAAAGAGAGAATGACTTGGTAGCCTGGTGGAAAGGGCCCCACCAAGGAGTTGGAGACCCTGGGTCCAGGCCCTCTGCTCTAATTGTTGTTTTGTTTTATTATTTAGCCACAGTAGAATAGCTTTAGCAAGAGAGATTAAGGAAGCCCTGTAGCAGAATATCCCATAGCTCAGTACTTAGGATTTGAACAGGAGTCTCTTACCTTACGGTGCATGCTCTTTCTCCCCCTGTGTCTGAGTGGTAACTGAGCCTGGGTGCCCAACATCCTATGCAACTGCTCTAAAAGTTATAAGGTGTCTACCACCATGAACCTGTGAATTGCTATGCAGAGATAGGCTGCAGCCTGAGGTTAGTTGTTCATCTCCAAGAGAGGGGAGGGTCTCAGCATACAGCCTGCTTGTTAGTATCTCCCATTGGCTAGCTTAGGCAGTTTCTCGCCTAACATGCTGGTGTCTGAGAATCACAATCTAAGGCACCTATCTCCCCACATACATTGTATATGGGTCCTAGGTGCCAAACTCAAGCTTTATGGATTGCAGTGCCTTTTCCTCATTCAGCCCCAGGTTTTTAAAGGAATGTAGGCACCCAAAGATGCAGATAGATGCGTAGTAGGATTTTCAGAATTGGAACTAGGTGCTATCTGCATCTTTATGTGCCTAAAAATCTGACCCTAAGAGCCCAATAAAGAGTAAAACTATTTCTCATAACAACTAGACCTTTATGCTATCTCTTCTTTTCTTATGTGAGAATTAATTCCGCATTTTGACTAATAACTCCAAGAGGAAAGGGGAGACAGGTCAGGGTTGGGCAATTATGTTACACTCAAAGGCCCACACTATCAAAGACCCTTTGCATGTGCAGCTGAGCTATTCTGTATGCACAAGATAACATGTGCTATGCACCTAGGCAAGCTGAAAATGTCTGTGGCCAAAGGGTGACTGTACAACACTAGGATTTTCAAAAGGGCCTTAGACTATCAGACTGCTTGGCTGGCTGCTGCCTCTGTGCCTCTTGGAGACACTCACATCTTCCTCTTCCAACTCCTCTCCTTTGCCTTCTTCCTTTCTTCCTTGTTCTGGCAGGACAGAGAGCAGTTGCCGGGGTCACTCGGCTGCCCTTAGCTCTTCTGGAACATGCTCTAAATTGTGCTGGACTCACTGCAAGTAAACAACCTTGATATTTGGTTAACGAGGACATAAACCATTTTTAAACTTAAAAACATGAAGTGTTTGGTCGGCTGCTCCTGTGAAGGGAACACAGAGAAAGCTGTTAGTGTTTGCATGTTGAAATGCTGACTGCGCTGTAGCCACCCTCCCCACATCGCTAAATCAAATAAATGAACTAATTAAACTGTTTTTCTTACCATTAATGAACCTTTATTGTGCCCCCTTATGTTCCCGGAGGACTTTATCCTAGATGCCTCATATCTGCAAGAGAAAACAGAAGGTGAAAAATACAATAACCTGCTGTACCACAAGCCCCTACCCCTCTGCCTTCACCTTGTCTGCCAGCCCATAATCATCAGCACTTCTGAACTCCTCCTCCCTGCCACAAAAATAGAAAGGGGCAACTTGCCAATTTACTCGCTCTCCACTCTCTAGCAGAGTGCTGCAGACCGGTCAATCTTGCCTGGGTAGTACTGCCATATAGTGGTGATGAAGGGGACTGGAACTGGCTAAGCTGGCAGGAAGGGTTAACTAGCACGAACCTGGGCCCTTCCCCATTTTGATTTTTGGGTCTTGGAAAGAAGCATGAGAGAGAGAAAAGAAATTCACTAGTACATCTAACAAATGGGGTCAAAGAATGCAAAACATTTGGAAAATGTTGGCCACAGAGTAAAAGAGGCAGTGGATGTTTTCAAGTTTAATGATGACGCATACAACACTGTTTAATCAGAGTTAAATCCTGGTCCATGGAATACTTCCATGTATAGCAATGCTGTTATGGCAGTGTAAATCACGGAAAGCTATAGTACTCACTCACTGTTGTATAATTTGCCATATTTGTGATCGGCCTGATCCAAAGCTCACAAAAGTCAGTGGGATTTGGATGAGGCTCTACGGGGTTATTTTCAAAATTCCTTTATTATAAAATGAAAACAAAGAAAGACTTTCCAGCTGCTGTTCCTACTCATCCTGCTGAATCATTGTCTATTCATTCCCACCCAGGCAGTTCCTCCTACTCAGCTCTCTGCATCTCTGGTCTTGTATCTTCTCAATGAACCACCCCAGCTCCATCACCAGAACTTCCACCTGCTTTGCACAGGCCAGCACCCCGCCCCTGGCTTCCAAGAACCTTCCCCACAGATTTTAAAAAGAAAATACCTTCAGCTATAGTTTTTTATTACAAAGCTCTAAGAGGAGCTTTAGAATGCTCCCCATTAGGTGTCAACATCAAAAAATATTACTATAGATTCATAGGTCTTATGGCCAGAAGGAAACATTATGGTTGTTTAGTCTGTCTTGCTTCATAACATAGGCTATCAATGTCATGCAGTGATTCCTGAAGCTTGCCAAACAACTTGTGGCTGAGTCTGAGCATACCTTTTAGAAAGACATCCAGTCTTGATTTAAAGATTCCAAACAATGAAGAATCCACTACATACCTTGGTATTTAACCTACTGAAAGTCACAGCTGAGTAGCAGTTTAAATTTGGCTTGTGTGTGTGTGTGTGTGTGTGTTTGTGTGTGTGAGAGAGGTTTAGCACAGCTCATCTGACAATCAGGAATTTTGTATTAAACCCTTACAGTTCCTTAGAATTTAATAGAGAATGAAAAACCTTTCTACAGTTTTGTTAAGCCAACCTATGGAATTATATACAACAGTAGGGGCATACTAGATGCTATAGATTGATTATAATATATGTCAATATCAGTGTAGATAAATATATATGTGTTTATACATACACACATTCCTGTGAAATACTATAAGTAATTATAATAATTTCTACAGTGCCCTATTACATTTCCATAGAACTCCAATGTTTTCATCCCTATTAAATGTTATAGGACTTCTCCGGAAGGGCATGCTTGAGCCACAAATACTAAATGTAGAGCCTGATCCTCTGCCCATTTGGGCCAGACCACCCTGAATCAGGGACATATAATCAGCTCCCTGTATCCCACCCCCTCATTTCACTTTGTCCATGTAAATGGAGAAGCAAGTTATCATGTCTGGCTCAGTTTTCTATAGCTCTTCGGAAGCCTAGGATCGCTATGGTAGGATGCACGCAGGACTTTGCTGTGTGCCAGTATTTCACAAAGAGTTTCAATGAGGTTGGTGAGATAAATTGGTGTAGCTCCATTGGCAGTTTACAGTAGTTGAGGATCTGGTCCACTGTGTTTGCATATTGATATATGTTACGGCCATGGAGAATGTAATTCCTTTTTGAATTAGTTGCAACAAATAATGTTTATTTCTCAGTATTTTTTTTTTTTTTTTTAGTTCGTTAACATAACTTTTTGCACTAGCGGGAACTTAGGAAAAAACAACCCTAAGAACTAATTATTGATTAAAAATTCAGTGACTGCAGAAATCATGATTCATAACATATTCCAAAAAATCAGTGTTAATAATCATACCATTAGTTCCTTGCAATAAAGAATGACAGCAAAATCATGAGCCAGTTGTCTACAAGTGAAGCATACAGTACATGATTTTAATTCCCCCTCTCTGTGGATTTTAATTATTAACTATAGAAGGTTTTTTGGCCCACTGTTTTTTGGGTAAAGAGTGAAATCAGCAATGAGTGACATTTCAGCCGATATCTATGACAAACAGTAGCCCCAATAGGAAGATTTACAGCTACATTCAGGTCTCTACTTTGTTCTTAAGCTTGTATTTACTTTTACCCATTTGCTTTCTGAAATTCTCAAACCCCCCCCCCCCCATTTGTCATCTAAAGAACTCTGTTTAAAAGGAAAAGAGGCTTCAGACATGAAACACAGCTACATTCCTGAAACATGAGCTACACAACCTTTAATTCATGCAACCTTTCATTTACAGTTATGTTCAAGGGATGGCACAGTGTCATTATGGACAATGCCTCTCCTTGTTATTAGCCTACATAAAGGTCTAAAATGTTTAAACATTTGAAGGAATACCCTCCCAGGCTTCATTTTCTTTCCCTTTCCCTTCCCCCATTTCCCATCACCCTTTCGGGTTGCTCTTGTTCTAAGTGCATAATCTAAATGCTGTGCACTGCAAACTGCACTTATTGTTGGCTTCAAGCTTAGAAGGATCCTTCTGAACACTTTTTATACAAACTCTAATGAGGTCAGATTTGGAAAAATCTCAGCTGCTGGACTTGGATCCCATGCGCTAGTGACCATTTATAATTAATATTAATGAATGGCAGATGTTTATTGCTTAAGTAGAAATGTGGATTGCTAAACCAGAAGGATTTAGTTTAAACCCAAAGGAACTGACTTTATTTCTTCAACAGTTTGGTGGGTGCATGGGGAATATGCCAGTGCTGGTGATCCAGCCACTGCTACCATCAAGTGTGAACAAGCAATGACCCTCAGGAAAAGAGCACCATGAGCTCCCTACTCCACTTAATAATGATACTTGTCTTCTTGTGGGGCCTGATACAACATTAATTGAAATCAGTCAGAGTCTTTTCATTGACTTCAATGGGCTTTGAATCACACCCTGTCATCTGTAGATCTCAAAGCACTTTACAAAGGTAGGGAAGTATCATTGTCTCTGTGTTAGAGATAGGGAACAAAGGCAGGATAGGGAACAAAGGTGGCATGGATACTGTGTTTTAACATGGTTCACACAT
Source organism: Eretmochelys imbricata (assembly GCF_965152235.1). Taxonomy (NCBI): domain Eukaryota; kingdom Metazoa; phylum Chordata; order Testudines; family Cheloniidae; genus Eretmochelys; species Eretmochelys imbricata. The sequence goes on from NC_135574.1 coordinate 97,204,811, forward strand.
GGCCAAGGCCATACTCCCTAATGCAATATATATTTTTGTTACTTTCTAATGGTCTTAAACCAAACTAAAACCATCAAACATAAGACTTAGCAAAACCTGAAATTGGCTCAGATGGTAGACCCCAACCCTGTAAGGTGCACCGTGTCAATGGAGTCTCCCTATGCCTATATGGCTTTCCATTGACTTAAATGGGCCTTCATATGAGTACAGGGGCCCACCTGCACGAATCACTTTGCAGGATTAGGGCTCTAGGGTGCCTAAATTTTCTCCCTGAAAATCACTCTCATCCCATTAGGTTCAACTGAACCCTTTATCCTTTCAGGATAGATACCACTGAGTATCTGTCAGTTTACTGGGGGGGGAGGGGAGGGGGAGGAGGGGGTTGTCTTTAGAAAGACACCTAGGAAATGAAAGTCCTAGGTAAAATTTCAAAAGTGCATAAAGAAAAGGAGTACTAGTGGCACCTTAGAGACTAACCAAGTGTCTTAGGAGCCTAAGTCCCATTTTCCAAAGTTAGTTAGGTACTTCAGGCCAGATTTTTGAAGGTATTTAGGTGCCTAACTCCCCTTGATTGTGGCTTCCAACTGACTTAGGAGCTTTTGAAAATGTTACCTTCTGTCTGCTCTGCCTGTACATTAAAGACTTCCATAGCACTTGCTGAAGAGTATGGAATTCTTGGCCAAAATGTCCCATTCCTCTCACTATCATGAAGTGTGCTGAGCATTAGATGGTTGGCGTATTCCTGCTCCAGGGTATCTGCATATCGGAAGGGCTGTATGCAGACAGCCTGCAAAACACTTTGGGGTGAAATACCTGTGGAAAATATTATCATTCATTATTATTAGCCACTGGTGACTAAAAGAGTTAGACTGGTGAATAAGGGAATAATGTAGGCACAGTGCCTTCCCCTAGGAAAAGCAGCTGTGTGACAGGGCATTATTCGTGGCACTCTGGTCACTAAGGTTGCTGCAGCACTGGGAAGAGTGAAGGCTTAATTGAAGCCAATCAATCAGTTTCTGTTGCAGGATTACTGACACTTGAGTGCAGCACACTGGGTAGCGGACAGAGGCATCCTGCGAGATGCAGGGGCTCATCTAGGAGCATTAACCCTCTCAGCTGAGAGAAGGACACTTGAGGGATGACCTGAGCGAAGGCAGGGGATCTATGCACAATGGACAATATGTTGCGCTGGCTAGTGGAACAACAAAAAGAGATGCAGAAAACCTAGCAGGTAGAGAGGCAAGCACTTCTGGGTTGACAGGCAGAGCAGCAGCAAACATTACAGGGGTTCACCAAGCAATAGGCCCAGGTATAGCAACAGCTCAGGGACTGGAAATCAAATGGTAGACCTAGGACTATGTAAAATGGCCCAGAGGATGACCCTGATGCCTTTTTACTAACTTTTGAGTTGGTGGATATTACCACCAGATGGGACAAAGGTGCATGAGAACTTCGGCTAGTCCCTTATCTGGCCAGCGAGGCTCAGGGGTCCTATGTGGCCTTGAGTGAGCACCATGCCAAAGATTATGATAAATTGAAGGCTGCTATTTTACATAGGGTGGGCCTGTCACCAGAGAAATACCACCAAAACTTCAGGGTGGCAAGAAGGAACTGCAGGACACATCCTTGGGTCTTTGCACAGAAATCGTCAGACTGGAACACTCTGTGGTTACAGCCAGATAGCCAGGTCACTGAAGCCCTAATGGACTCTGGAGTTTACAGAGAGCCTCCCTGAGACTACATGGCTCTGGGTCTGGAGACATCTGTCAGAACCATTAGAGGCAGCAATAAAATTAACGGAGGAATATGTGGAGGCAGATTTTCCATAGAAAGAGCTCCGTACCTCTACGCTCAAGGACAGGGTAGAAATAAGGTTGAAGAACCTCATGCAATGAAGCCTGGGAAGGGGATTCATAGAATGAACAAGGGCATAGGCACCGATTTCCCCTCTTTTCCGTGGGTGCTTGACCTCCTCTTCTGCCCCTGCTCCCCCCCACTCCACCCCTTCCATGAGGCCCCGCCTCTGGCCCACCTCTTCCCACCCTTTCCCTGCCCCCATTCCAACCCCTTCCCCAAAGTCTCTGCCCCAGGCCTGCCTCTTCCCCTAGCGCACCATGTTCCCGGTCCTCCCCCCTGTCCTGGAGCATGCAAACAGCTGTTTGGCGGCAGCAGTCAGGAAATGCTGGGAGGTAGGCTCAGGAGCGGGGACACAGCGCGCTCTGGGGGAAAAAGGGGAAAGGCGGGAATGGGAACTTGGCTGCCAGTTGGTGCAGAACACCCACTAATTTTTCACTGTGGGTGCTCCACCCCCAGAGCACCCGTGGAGTCGACATCTATGAACAAGGGTACCACAATTGCCCATGCAGTAGCTTACTACCAGTGTGGGGACAAAGGGCACATAAAAAGATACTGCCCTGCATGGACTGAGGGTTTGCAGAGTTCTGTGGGTGGACAGGTATAAAAGAGGGGACCTGGGATTAGGACAATTCCTGTCAAAAGTCAGCTGAAGAACAGCAAGGGACACTGCGGATTCAGTGGAACTGTGTTCCCTTATATGGAGCCTCCTGGTTAAGCTTCAGCGGCGACAGGAGGGAGCAATGATAATGATTTATTGTATACAGGGGAAAAAGGCATTTATGCCCCCTGGCTGTCATCCTCTTTGAAGTAGGAGGAACATTTAAATAGCAGAGTGTAGGCATAGTAAAGTTGCTGCCTTCCTCAGTAATTCTAGGAACTGACTGGACCCCCATTCCCCTTATGGGAAAAGGAGAGCTGATGGGGGAAGGACCCCAACCAATGGGTCTACATAAAAAACTCATGAGTGTAGACCCTCCAGGTAGTCCTCCAGGTCCAGTGTGTGATAACCTAAATATATGGTAACAAGCTCAGAAAGATGCAACACATTGGAGGACTTGTGGGGAGGAGAAAAATGCAAGGAGGAGGCGGTGAGGCAGGGAATGCTAGATCAGGAACACCTAGAGGCAAAGGGAGGCAGCAGCTTGGTCAACTCCCAGGAAGAACAAGCCTTGGACAAGGCATAGGATCAAAAACAAGTCAGAATGGGAGAGGGGTCCTGACAAAGAAGCCTTGGTGAGTGAACCTGCCCCAACAGTCCTGAACCAGGGGCAAGATAAGTCAGGGAAAGAGAGGAATCCCTAAACAGTGGCTCTAGAGGGACAATTCACAAGGGTAGAGATAAGCCGGAGGAAAGACCTGTGGAATATGATTGGTGTGATGACCAATGGGCCGAGATGGAGATGTGGAGAAACCTCCACCTTGTAGGTGTACCTTTTTTGGGTGGAATCCGGGAGTCCCTCACCAATGATCCATGGAATGCCAGCCCCAAAAGGCACAAGAACCTCCAGTAGAATCCCAACTCTGTAACGAGGGCAGGGTACTGACAGCAAAGAAGACCTCTTTCAGAGGCAAGAAAAAACCACAGGTGCAATAAGGGGAGGAGGAGGTGTGCGACAGGGCACTATTAGTAGCACTCTGAGTTCCTGAGCAGTAGCTGAGATTCCTGTAGCATTGGGAAGAATGCAGGCTTTATTGATGCCAATTAATCAATTGCTGTTGGGGATTACTGACCCTGGGGTGATGATTGCTGAGCTATTGGGGCAATTAGCTCAGTACTGGGAGGATATAAGTGGGAGGAACAGGAAGCAGGGGAGAAGCTCAGAGGGTGAGCTTGGGCTGAGGAGTGAAGGCTGTGGGGACACCTCCTTTTGCTGTAAGCTTTGTAAGGAAAGACTAAATGCACAAGTGGCGAAAGGGTAACAACAGGGTGTGTATTTGTGACTCTGAGGCCACACGAACTGATCAGGCAGTGCAGTACACTGCGTAGCAACAAAGATACCAGGTAACAGGCTAATACACTCAGATGTGGGGGAATTGTCAGTGGTTTCTCTTTTTTACTAGGCCTAAGGCCCATTTAATAGTGGGATGGGAAACAAAGTCTATAGATTACATGTATATTATATTGATTACTTAAGAATCCCCAGGGTTGACAGGTTCTTGTCCAAAGATCAGGCCCACTATTATTCAAATTATTATATACTTGGGAACCCCGATGTGCACAGTAGCAACACTCACACTACAGGAATTCTTCTATATTTACAAATAGTTTATTAATACATTTAGCACAGTCACAAATACCCCAACTCAGTTAGGTAGATAGAGATACTACAGAATGTACGTCTGCACATCCATATACCCACACCATTCCTTGCAGAACTTGATACGCTAGCCATCATCTTCCTCATCACCATCACCTTCCCCCTCATCACCAGTGGCCATCATTCTGGCACCTCCCAAGGACTACATCTCCTTCTCCTACTTCCCCTAGGCTGGAATGCAGCTTTTATATGTGATGCATTGACATCACTATGTTTAATGCATATTCAGTAGGGGTATTTTTCCTTTTCCCTATTTGTATATCTTCACCTTATTAATGTCGCAGTGTCCTTCTCCTATAGGTTAATATATCAATGATTTCAACTTATTATCATATATGTCAATTCGTTGCCATGCCCTCTTGTGGTTAGATATCTGCAGATGTAGCTGTTTTGTACGTCAATGTATTGTTATGACATTTTTATGGCTGGACTCTTGGACACTCTTGTGGTTGGTTGTTCTTGTGATCAGAAATTCCCCTTAAACACTCTGTTTTTAGCTTCCCAGTACTTGGGGTTTCCCATTGGGCCATTTATCTGTTCAAAGTTCATAGGCCTCTACCTTATGCTAACTTGCCGAAACTAATGTCTTACAGGATACAGGCCTGTAGGTTCCTTGCATTACCGCTGAATATAATGTAAAACAGTGAATATAATAAAGCCAAGATAGCCCTATGGGCTACACATAGCAGTTTCAAACCTGGATTGAATATGCTTTTGTTTATAGATGGACAGTGAGCAAACTTTGTTTAAAATTGAGTTAGCTTGGCTTGGTTTTAAACTGGTTCAGGTAACAGTTTTTGGACTGGTGTACATGGGTTGCAAGAAGAATTCAACTCCTGTATTCAGCAGTACTAAAACATGGGTGACCCAATGAAATTAATAGGTAGCAGGCTTAATACAATAAAAGGGAACGCATACAACGCACAACTAATTTGTGGAACTGATTGCCTTGGGATGTTGTGGTGACCAAAAATATTACTGGGTTCAAAAAAGGACTGGATAAGTTCATGGAGGATAGATCCATCTTGGCTAATAGTCAGGGATGCAATCTCGTGCTCAGGGCAACCAGAAGTCAGAAGTGGAAGATGGGTGGATCACTCCAACTACCCTGTTCTGTACACTCTCCCTGAAGCTCCGGTATGAGCCATTTAATGGGCAAGCTGTACCAGGGTCTGATCCAGTATGGCCATTCTTATGTTGCTGTGAACATTCTCCCATTTCTTACCCTGTATACTCCTTTGTTGTGCTTCTAAGGATAAGGACATAAAATAATAACAATACTTCATTTGTATTGCACTAATACCCTGAAGCCTCACTCAGAATCACGGTGCCCTACTGCTAGGTAGTGGACAAACCCGTGGGCCTGACCTATACTAGACTTTGGAGGGAATCTCCTACCTTTGCACTACCATCCACACCATTCTACCATCCACTGGTGGCAGTGCTGGTGATGATAGGCCACCAGACGTGTTTCAGCTCAGCCTGCTCAGAACGGGTCTAAGGGACATGGTGTTAAATGTCCAGTAAAATATTAAATAAACTGGACTGGATTTTTATGTTATTATTTGGATTAATGAAAGTATTCATTCTTTACATTCCACTATGGTCTGTTCATAAAAGCTTGCTGTTAATTTCAGTGTACAAATGCTATTATTACAAACAGCTTTAGACCCACTGCTTGGAATAAACTTGAAAAATCCTGGATAAACCCTACATTTAGGAAATTCACTTAGTATCTTCGGTTCATTTTAGGTTGCAGACTTCCATCCGAGTGCAAAAAATCCAGATCCAAAGTTTCATGAATAATATCTGTCAGGATAGCATGGCATACTGTTCCATTAGAAGGGGGTGGGTAAAATGACTCTAACACTTAGGCTTGTAAATCTTTTAGGTGTTTTTGAAATTTTACCCCATAAGTCTATGAAGAATTTTGACCGTAGAATTTCTACTAATGTTGAATGCAGGAAGTAACATTTGGGAGAAGAAAAGAGGAGTAAATGTATAAAAGAGGATAGTATGAAAGGAGAGATAGTAGCAGAAAGGGGAAGTAGAGTAAAATGCGGCAAGAAGACGAGGGCAGAGCTAAAAAGGAGAGGAAGAGAAAAGGGAAAACTAGCGATCTAGAGACTTCAGAAAAGAAAGACAAAAGCTACTTATTACATAAGAAATATCACCTTTTTGAGGGCATAGACAAAAACCCCTGGCTTCAGAAAAGTCAATCCAGGTTTCAGGGAAGGCAGAAAATCTGCCCAAAGACAAGAAAAAAAAATGGTATATGACCCTTACTGTTAAAATGTTAGTCTCTCTATTTTATAGAGCTTGTTAGAAATTTCTCCAGGGTGCAGTTTTCCACTGGAAAATGCCAATTAATCAAAATCGAAACATTCCACAGGAATGTGTTGATTTTGATTAAATTCCAGCAGAATCCAGGCAAATTTCTAAACCTTCTTGCCAGGTAAGTTTCCATCAGAAGCCTACCTGGTTTCCTGCCAGCTCCCCTGGTTTCTCGGCAGCCGGCCTGGTGAGCGGACGGGGAGCCAAGAGTCTGGGAACCCCAGCCACAGCTCCTCATCAGCTAGGACTCCCAAAGTCCCAGCCTGCCAGGTGGACTGTCAAGGATCCAGCAATTCCAGGCTCCTGGCTGCTCAGCAGTCTGGGAGCTCTGGCTCCCTGGCTCCCAGGTTCCCTGTGCTGCTCGGCTCACTGCTTGGTGGGTTGCTGGGGCTCCAGACAGCTTAAAGAGCCTCATAAATATTTTGGAAAATGTAGAAATGCTGCTTTGACTTTTTAAATGAAATCTCAGAATTCCTGTTCCAGGGGAAATTTCAACTTTCATTCCATTTTGGAATGCTTTTGTTTTATTTCAGAATCTCCCTCAGAACAGAAATGCCTGTTTCCAGCCAAGTCTAATATTTTACTCATTTTGGTGGAGAAGGGAGAGAGAGAAACTGTCCCACTTCAACCCATTTCTGAAAAGAGCCACCGGGAAAATTCCTCATGTGTTTACACCAGTGACTTCATTGGGTTTGCACAAGTGTAACAGAGGGCAGCATTTGGCTCCTTGTGGGTTTAAATAGTCTACTATTTAACAAAAGCCAGGTGAGTTTTGAACTGATATTTTAATGAAGGTGTCCATCAGAGGACGGTTTTCCCAGAATCTATTAGGCATTGAAGACTGGGTGACTAGTGATAAATCAGTCAGATTGTATTGGTATACTGGAAGTCAGCCAGCCACCTATCAGCATGTGCTACATTTGATGTGAGAGAGGAAACAAATTAGCTTAGAAGACCAAACGACTGACCCACAATGAGACAGCCAAAGACTTATCCTGATCAATCTGCTCTGTGGCACTCTAACGTGAGCAACAGAGGTTCCCCTTTGGATAAGGAAAATGGCACAAAGGGCTTGCGAACACTTGAAACGCTGCTGTGGCAGAAGTTGTGGCCTCCACCTCCCCAGGAGGCAGTACCTAGTTGACAGAAGAATTCTTCTGTTGACCTAGTGCTGTCTATACCAGGGTTAGGTCGGCTTACCTATATTGCTTGGGGTGTGGATTTTTCACACTCCAAGCAATGTAGTGATGCTGAGGCTATTTCCCAGTGTAGATGAGCCCAAAATCTCCAAGTGTCATAAAGCCAGTGTAGCCAGCTCCACACTATGCATTTCCAGTCCCCTTGGTGTAGGGGGCATGTTGGGAACAGAAAGAGGGGTGGCTGGAGTGTTTTTCATTCTGGAGTGTCCTTCCGCTCCCCCTTTGTAGCAGCCTCAAAGGGCCATTACAAACAGGTACAATGTAGAACAGACTTTAAGCTGCTCTGAGTTTGCACTAGGAGCAGAAAGTTGGTGGAAAGCCACCTTCCCCCCCCCCCCCCGCCTTTGCACCAACTCTGGCACACCTGAGGATCTGAGATACAAATTCTATCAAAGTTTAACCATCGCAAGCATATATACCATCAGTCCTAAATTAAGCCCCCACTCATGCAACAGGATCTGATGACTTCTCTGGGACTGGAACAAGCTTAAGGGTCTGCATTAGCGATCTGCCTTCAAGATCAGGTCCTCCACCAACTAACGGTACTTGACACATACCCATGCCAGGCCCATAGTCAATTAGGGAAATAGCATACAGTTGATGCTACAGCACTCCATGTTTACAGATTCGTTGGAAATTTTTGGCTGTATGGGTATTCCAAGAATTTACACACTGGTTTATTGCAATTATTTTAAGTCAAAAGTTTTTTTTAAAGAGCTGCCACTGTTCATCCCTCACTTAATTATTTGATTACAAATTTGATAAATCTAAATGAACAAAAGTTTCTTTGATTGTTTCTCCTTTTTAGTATTGTACTAGAAAGAGTTCAAATATCTGCCGAGGCAGTAGCATCTGTCTCTTATCATGTATAACTTTTCCTGATTATTTCTAGAAAGGCAGACTAAACATGCAGTTCTGACATAATGCAGCATCACATTTTCATTTCTGGTTTGCTCAAATGCCTGCACCCGCTGAACTAAGTCTCTGGAAAGGGCAATATCCATGACCTCAAGCAAGGCTAATGGGAGGCTTGGATTATTCTTGCCTGAAACAATAGAATAAGCTATTACAGATTCCTGCTAATACTTTGAAACCACAGTAGGGTGTGGGCTTTTGTGCCAATAACACATATCTCCATTTTTTAAAAAAAAGTCGTGTTTTCATATAATTCCATTAGGCTTAAAAACGGCTGTGCAGTGGATCCACCCTAAATGAATTTATGTCTAATTTATGCCACCTTTTATGTAAATATAAAATTGCTATTGTCGTCATACCATTAAGTCATGAGCCAGAAAAGGGGGGCTAACACATTCACTTGTCTCAGCATACACATGCAAAATAATATAGGCCCCCGAATGCTCTAGTGTGCAGATCAACATATGGCAATAAAATGTAGCTAGAGGAAAACACAAATAGACATAGAAATCTGCCACCACTAATTGAGTACTTGACAAGAAGGTACTATTTATTATTTTTAAAATTCTGACAGTGTGTGTGTGCGACTTCACAAGACGGAAATATCCAGACAGTCTACTCCAAAGAGCGTATGATTTTAGGATTAGATTGTGACTTTGCAGTGAGCCCTGTCCATAAAGAGCGTGTATAGCTACGCCAGCCCACAAGCAGCACAGGGAAGGAATTATGCCTGAGAAAAACCCAATTGCCTCCCTGCATCCCGGTCACTCGAGCACTATAGTAACTTGCTGCTTGCTTATGGCCGCAGCAAATTGACACCCCATGCAATGGCTCAGCTAAGCCAAGGTTCCCCCCCACTCTCCTCCCCTTCCTACCCACCTGCTTGGGGTAGTGAGTAGTTGGTGTGCAGTGTCTGATGATTCCTGCCTGCCCAGTCCCAATGTCCTTATTCCCTCCAACATTCCTGCATGGCCATGAAGTCGAAGGGATGATTTAGCCCAAAAGCTTGAGAAGACGACAAGGGGCAAAATATTCAAAGGCACATAAGTGACTTAGGAGCCTAAGTCCCACTTTCACAATTGCTTAAGTAACTTAGGAGCCTAAGTCTCATTGAAAGTCAGCGTGACTTAGGCTCCTAAGTCAATTAGGCACTTTAAAATTTTTGCCCAAGAGCCACTTCAGCAATAAGTGCGGCTTTAAGAGAGATTTAAATAAGTGTGAGAAACACACAACCATTTACTATGAACCATTTATTATGTGGGTAATTCGTAAACTATGACATTCATGTGTTCTCTGCCCATCAACATTTCTAGTGGTTAGGTTGACCCTGTCACACCTTTGGTAATGTCACACTATAGGGACATAATATAGATAGGTTTGAATTGCTTGAAACATGCTGGGGGTAGGGTGGCCAGATGTCCCAATATTATAGGGACTGTCTCGATATTAGGGGCTTTGTTTTATATACGCAACTATGCCCTCCCCCCCCCCGAAAAAAAGTATCCCAATTTTTCATACTGGCTATCTGGTCACCCTAGCTGGGGGCAAGCAGGCAAACACAACTAATTGTGTTGTTAGGCATTGCTATGACAAAGACCTGTTTTATTAGTCTGAGGCCTAGTGTGATATGCTCACGCTAAGGATTTATTTTAAGTGAACCAAGCAAGTCCCAAGGGCATATCCCTAGTATATGAAGTGTGCCTTCTCATTCTGTGTAACAAGCAAGTGACTGCACAGGTACATCTCAAGCTTGCAAAAGGTTATCTTGAAATAGGGGGTCAGTTGGGGGCAGGAGCTTTTGCAATATTGTAACTAGGCAGTTAGACCTTGTTGTCATACAGGATGTATTAAGAAGGTGATGGATGCAAACGGTTAGATTAGTGATTGGAAGCATGATTATGGATATCTGGAATGTCACTTATGGATAATGGGCAGGTACAAACCTGACAAAAATGGTCACGGAACATGGGCTCATATGGTTATGTATCTGAATAATTACATAAAGGAGGGGGTATAAAACATCCGATTTAGTTCCCTAAATTTGGGGTATCTTGGGCTCCTGAAATGATGTCAACTGATTCATGGCCTTCAGAGGTGCTCCACTGACTGTTGTTTCTATCTTTGCTTTCTCATTAATCTTGTATGAGTATATTATGCTAACTATCTCAAGAGCAATTGCTTTATTACTTTTTTTGTTGGATTATATTAATAAGTAGACTTATTTGGTTTTTATGTAAAGGCCTTATTGAGAGCATACAGCTCTGTCACAAATCACATCAATCCAACAATGAACAAGAAACTTCTGTGTAGGCAATCTGGGAAGAACCTGCAATAATCAATAGTTATGAATGTGGTGAATTAACAGTCCCATTGTTTGACAAGGAATAACCTATAACTTGGAATAAAATGATCACTGAAGAGAAAGTTGAGCTGTTTAAATTTTGAAGGCGCTGCATAAATGAGTCGTTTGTTAATGGTTTGTGAATGAAAGGATTATCTCTTTTGGATTGCATAGGATCATTGGGACACGAGTCCTTAATATTGTTTTTTTGGCAAACATTTGTGAATTTCAATGGGCATATAATTTATAGTTTCACTGTTACAGAAAATGGGTCATGCTTCTTGGAAATGAGAAGGGACCTAGGAATTTACATAATATTGCATTAATGGACTGTAGGTGACTGGAAACTGACCCAGGAACAAGCAATAGTTGGCAGCAAAGATTTTTGAGAGGTTGGCTCTTCCAGTCTCAACTTTCTCCCCTGGGAATTCCTGATTGAATTCACAGCACACATTCTTTCGCCTATCCTTATGATGTTTTCCCATGATTAATTTTTTAACTCCTTCTATGAAGGTAAAAGGATTCTACATAAGTTAAGACAGAGTTACAAGTTTAACAACTCTGCTCATGGACAAGCATAAAAGAATGGTTTGTGCTATCGGATGATTAATTGGCAAATGTTACACAAAATTAAATCCTGCACTCATACTATCCGGTAACTTTGGAGATATCAAGCAACAGCACCTTGAAATAGTTCTACTCTGATCCAACCAATTACCTAGATATGTGTGTAACTTTACGCCCACGAGCAGTCCCACTGAAGTAAATGAGGTTATTTATTCGCTTGCTTAAAGTTACCCATGTGCTTCAGTTATCTATTGAACAGTGCTTTGCTGTATTTTGCATGAATTCCCCCTCTGTGACATAGAATACCCCTTGAGGAGGTCTTCAGGGGCAGCCACAGTCAAGGAGCTCCTAGCAGCAGTTCTTGCAGGAACTCTACAGACCAAGTCCTACAGGGAGCTGGGGAGGAGGAGATGGGGCAGCAGTGCAGAAGTAATGTCTGTGCTCAGATGTCCTTACCTGTGATGAATCCCCCGCAGGTTTAAACAGGTTGCAGGGAATCTGCAGGCTTAGAGGATAGTATCCAAGCCTCTTCATTGAGAGAGAGAACTTTATCACTAACATAGGAGAATTCCATGAAAACTCAGTTGAAATTCATAGGTCCAGGTCCTCCAGCTGGGGGTGCAGCCCCTGGAGTTTCAATACCCTTACAGAGGAATAACCCTGATAGTGGACACCTAGATCTGTGACGCAGCCACCACAGCAAGGCAGTTCAAAGGATGAAATTCTATCCCTAATGCTTCCTGTTGTGTTTAGGTATTTCAGCCCATACTTTAAAAAGACGTAAACAGGCAAGTGCTCTGAGTCGCCTGTCGTAATTACAGGTGAGTACAACAGGACAGGAATAGAAGATAGTCAAGTTTCCATCTTTGGAACCTGAATTGCTTAGTTTGCTTGTGTCAGGCTTGATGTTTTTGGTGTGGGGCATTTTGTTAAATGGTATTTAAAATACCAGTCCCACTCACTTCCCCCTCAGGAAATGAAAATATTTACCACCTGAAAGCACAACAGTGGATGGAATAATGTAAATGCTTCTCTGGAACAATCTATTATGGGCTACATATTTAAAGATGTTTTCAGATGTGGATTATATAAATATATGTTTAGGGATTTCTTAAAACATGGATCACAAATTAGATTTACAAAAACACAGTGCCTTCAAACAGTAAGATCTGTTGTGTAAGCAGATACATAGTGTATGCTCAATTTCACCATCAGAATTCAAACTGAAGTACTTCTCAAATTGGTAGCTTATTTGTAGACTGACTTACTTCACTATACAAAGTCATTTATTAGTAGTAATAATAGTCTACATGGGGAAATGGATCAGAGCAGCTATTCTGGAATAAACTATTCTGGACTAAAACTCCTTTTATTCCAGAATAGCTACTCTGCAGAACTTTTGTAGATGTTGATGAACTGGCATTTTCAGATGGAAAAATGTTGTTTTTAGAAAATTTTCAACCAGCTCTAGTTACAATGATTTATTCTCCTTGTTTTCATCACATGGATTTATTAACCAATAAGACATACCAAGCTATGTTGTGTTCAGGCCAACTTGCTACAGCAGAATGCTGCAACTAGCTGGGAAGTGGTGATATCAGTATGTCCCAGCACAATACACCACCGCTCAGATCCTCTTACTGGAGTTATAAAACTGTCCCAATATACATACAGTACTAAATAGAAAAGGAAATAGAATAGTGAATATAATGCTGGGGAAGGGTTCTGGATTGGAAGCATTTAAAACTAAAGTCCTCAATTTAATCCAAGAGCAGGTATAGTTTAGGCAAAGAAGCTTCCTCTATACTACCATGCCTACTTGTTTCAACTCTGGCCTGGAGGGACCCCCCTCTAGGAGGAACAGGGTTATTCTCCTTTTTACAATGTAAATTCCTCTTTTTACAACATAAAAACTCTTCCTTTGAGCAGCCAAAAGAATGACCGAGGAAAGCTCAAAAGTGCCCCCCAGTGGAATTTTACTTGTAGTTCACCAAAGAAAATGTAATACAACTACTTGATTAATCAAAGCAGTTCTCTATGGAACAGCAAATTATTATTCTCACACACACACACACATACATTTGAGCCCTAGCAGTTTAGGGTGGATGCTCCTTTTATTTCACTCTATCTTCCTTCCACAATTTGTATATAAATGCAAACATGTATATGTAATTTTGAAAGAACTGAGAAAACTTTTTCAAAGGGAGAGTTTCTATTTAAGTTACGCATGCAAAATGAGCTAATAGACAGATACAGGCATGCCATTCATCAGGAAATTTCAGCTTACCGGAGCCATCAATCTGTCAGATGTTACACCATCTCCTTGCAAAAACCAGTGTAACTTCTTAAAGAGATAATATTATTTAGTATACGTATAATACTACTTATCCCTGGATCTTAAGTGCTTTACAAAGATGCTAAGCATTATTATCCCCATCTTAGAAAAAGGAAAAGAAAGGCACAAAAAGGTTAAATGATTCATCTAGAGCCCCACAGTAAGTTTAGGTGAGAGCCAGGAAAAGAACTGAATTCTACTGATTACTAGTGTAATGTCCTATCCTGTAGGCCACTCTTTCTTAATGCATCATGGGAGTTTCTGTACAATGAAATAATCTGCATACCAGAAATTGAACATTTTCTTATGGGTTTTATTATTCATTTTAATTTACATCATTATTCAACATTAACTTTTCTTTTTTCCTTGCCTTTTGTTTTTCTTTAGATGCAAATAGGTGCCATATTTAGAGCAATAATACAGAAAGCTGTGCATGCCATCTATAAAGACCGTATATTTCATATAGCACCTTTCATTTCATAGAATCCCTTAAGCACTTTGCAGCTATACACACAAAGCTTTAATGCAATGCCACCACTTCTGGGCTGGAGAACAGTGCATAGTACACTACATAATATCTGGGGAGGAATTTTTTTTTCCTCTGGCATAAAAGTCTTGTTTTCACCAAAAGTGTCACAGGATGTTCAGACAGAACAGAGAAGCTATTGTTCTTGTTCCTTGTCAGTGTGAGAATGCAGCAAAAGGCATCAACTTGTATTTTACTAAATAAGTCTCCAAATATCAATCCCAGCTGCTGCCCATGTGACTAAGTGGGGGGGGGGGGTTAGGGAGGGGGGAGGGAAAGGGTTAGGGAAGTGAAGAGAAGGGCAACAAGCAGCAAGAGGCATTCACAGTAGAATTCAACTCAAACTCCTCCCAGTTCCTAGTGGAAAACTAAGGGAGGAGTAACTTTCCCCTTCTCCCGCTAACCTTCAATTACCACAAGAATCTATAGCCCAGAGAGGATGGAAACAAAGTAACACCATTATATACATGTTTATAAAAAGAGTAGTTAAAGCAGCTAATGAACCAGCACTGCATGATGAAAGATTAGTGCCTGCTTTACAAAAACTGCAAAGATTACTCTTTTTGGTTGAATTGTTTTTCCAGAGCAGCAGAATGCAACATTCTAGAGCAGAGGCTCCTTCGCAAAAGGTGGCAATATGTGGCCATTGGTGGTAGGCTGTGTTAAAAGCTTTACGTGCAGAACTATGCAGAGGAAGCCATTTGCAATGCAAAACAAGTTTTAAGGGTCTAGTCCAGAAATCTCTTGCTGTGCGGAGGATGGAAATTCCATTTCGTGAAGGATTTCCAAATTTGCCTCTGTTCTGAATCGGAGTGAAACCTGAAAACTTCAAAATCGCCACCAATGAAAATTCCCCCCCCCAAAAATTGGTTTCGGTTGATTTCAGTGTTTTTTGTTTTGACAAAATCATTTTGTTTTGATTTTGACTTTTGATTTTGTATTTTAAAATATATAATATAATGCAAAATAAACAAAAACATTCAAAAGAAAGTCATTTTAAAGCAAAAATCAAAACAGTTTATTCCAAATATGCCAAAAGAAACTGCTTTGATATTGGTGGAACTTTTTTTTTTCAAATTTTCTTCTGAAATGACATTCCAATGAAATTGACTCTGTTTCACAAAGTGTTATGATTTTGATGGAACTGTGAATTCTGATGTATTATGTTTCCATTGAAATTTCTCTGCCCAGGAATGATGGCTTAGTCCCTAAAGGACTGCTCTAGCCAGCTTAATTTAGATCAACTCTTATATTATGCTGGGAATCGCTGCAGCTCCTAGTCAGGCCAATGACTGGGGAGCAGGAAGTTATCTTAGATCCACCTTCTCCCTCACCTTGGGTCCTACACCAAGTGCAGGTAGGCTGGGCCCAGCAGTGTGCTAAGGGGCATCAGTGCAGTTTGTTCTCAGTCACTGCCAACACTGGCTTTGGTGTAACTCATCACGGTGGGACTGTAGCTTTTAAGCGATTCCCCTCTCCGGAGGGGTGAGTGGAGTGGCTGAGCTGCAGAAGGACTCTCCAGGTGTAGCTGACTGGCTCCGCCTGATTTTTGTCATAGTGCTCCTGCAGAGTCCATGCTGACGCAGCAGCTCCACCACCCTTCCAGTAGACTCCCCTCCACCTCCAGCCAGCTTTAGGTGCTGTCTCCATTAGAAACGCTACAGCTGCTGTAGTAAATCCATCTCCTTGAGAGGAGATAGCTAGGTCAAGGGAAGAATTCTTCCTTTAACGTAGCACTGTCTACACTAGGGCTTAGAGCAGTTTAACTACAGCTCCCAGGCATGTGATCTTTTTTAACACTCCTGAGCAACACAGCTGGGTCAAGCTAATGTTCTAGTGTAGACCAGCCCATAGGGTAGCTAGTCAAGAACTCTCCACTGCGACTATGCCCAGCCCTTCCGCAGCAGCACCAGAGGGAAGACACTCCATGTGCCCCTTACTCCTCTTGTGCATCCTACAGGGCCAGCCACACCCCTTCCCCCCTCGATTTTTGTTTAATTCAGTGTTCTGCAAGACCAATATGTTGCACAGTAAATTCATGCTGTTACTTTAGAGCACTTCTCAGACCAAATCCTCATTCTTGGGTAACAGGAATATTACTGAGTTTCAAGTTCTTTCCAAAAATATCTCTGCCTGTCTTAAGTAATAATTACATCAGTTTGCTTTTTTTTAAAAAAAAAAGTCCCAGGGCTAGATCAGTGAGTTGCCATGAGCAGCTAAAAAAATTCCAAATCAATCAGTGACCGAAGACGAGGGGAGGGAGTGCCTTTCCAATGTATCCAAAGCATTGCAGTTAGGAGGTCACAATATTGGACCATCACCCTTGGACCATTGTACAATATTGGACCATCACCAAGTGAACAATGTCAAATATTGAACGTCTGGTTGATTTCCATTAAAATAATATTTCATTTGGGGTCAATAGTTTTCACAGAGGTTTGGAACTGAATTCAAAATGGCCACTGATATATAGATATATAATGCTAGAACTGGGCTTGATGCATGTTCACCTCCAAAAAGGAACTCAACATGGAAATGGTACATAACCCAACACTTTCAGACTTCTCTCTTTGAGAACTGGGCACACATTCCACAAGTAGTCATTTCATTTCTGCTGCCCTTCACACTGTGTGCTGATCTGCCATTCAGGGAGCACCTGCTGCTAACAGGGTTGTCTATTTGTTTTGTCTAGCCATCTATAATCATTGGAATAATTCTGGATTAAAAGCAAAGCAATATTTCAAGTTTCTGAAGTAACAGAAGAGAGACTCAGTTATTCATCTATATTTAACTTAGGAAGTGTAAATACCCTAACTTTCGTCTGAATTTATTATCAGCTAGAACTGGTCACAAATGGACTGGTTGGGAAACAAGCCAGGAAACTATGCATAAGGCTGTGTGACTTTCCACGACCTCCATGACTTCTGTAGCAGCCCCGCAGCCAGCTGCACCAGCCGCTACTTGGGTGGCCCCAGGCAGCTGTCCCTGGGGACTGCCCGAGCAGTGGCCAGTGTGGCCCACCTCAGCAGTGGCTGGTGGGTGCTGGCCCCAGGCCTCCCCATAGCAGTGACACCCCAGAGGGCTTCTAGAGCAGCACCCCACTGGGAGCCCCCCAAGCAGTGGTGTCCCAGGGCCACCCAGATAAGATTTAGTCATTGTATTTATAGGAAAGGTCATGGACAGGTCACAGGCCATGATTTTTTGTTTATTACCTGTGACCTCTCCATGACTTTTACTAAAAATACCCCTGACTAAAAGTCTATGCATCAAGCATGGGCTACAACATACCCCCACCCCTTCATTCTCTAGCCTTACTCCTTGCCTCTCTCCCCAATCTCCAAGAAACCCTTCATGCTGTTGTGTCTCCTCCTCCCTTAGTCTGACACCCCAGCCTTGTTCTCTCATCTTTCCTTAGACTGAAACTATTCCCTTCCTCCATCCTGAACTGGCTTTCAATCCCCCACAAGTTACCAGAGACTCTCACCATTATTTTCATGTCTGGGCTGGACTTGGTTTCCTATATTGGTCACCCTCTCCATTGCAGACAACACAGAGATCTATTACCTAGGAACCAGGTTTGGTTGACTCTGTTTCCAGATACATATGTCAGGAAACCCAGGGTATTTCTGATGATATACAATTATGAGACCTGGACTAAAGTATTTTTTTGCTGTAATAAGCAGTGATTGTTGTTTTCAGCATACAATATTTGCCATGGTGCCATAAAACAGTTAACTAGGTGTTTCTCAATATTGCACAAACAGTGAAATTATCCCTTGCGTAGGGAGCTAGCACAAGGCCCATATGCTACTTACACCTCAGTTAAAATACTGTTTTGAAGCATACCTGGGATTCTTCTGCATATGGGTAAATTTCACTAATAGGGTTCAGTATATGGACTAATTCTCACATACAAAAAACCCACTCAGCTTTAAGTTTGTTTGTAAAGCCGAGTGTAACTGTCAGTATTTCATATGTGGAGCAGTTTCTAATGTAAACCTAAGAAATAGAAGAATAAATGCATTGCATGTATAATCCACAGAAATAGCAATCTTTAAATATTCTTTAAGTGAACAGAAACTTTACTCAAGAGAGCCTTGATGGTAGCAAAAGCCTCAGAATTCTACCCTCAGAGATATTTAAGAAAATAAAGTAAAGTGATTGAATTCATCAGGTTTGTATCAATGGGTAAAAGGTTCAGCACTTAAGACGTTAATATTTTCTCTTATTATGGTCACATACCAGTGCTGGAGTCAATATTATTCAAGGGAGTTCTCCATGCAGGGAAGGAAATCCTCTGCAGGAGAGGGAGAATTTTAAGACTGTGGATCCCAGATATTCTCCTGTGCTGAGCAGAGCTCTGGGACAGAGATGGGGAGTAAGCAGGGAGCCAGTTACAGCTCCATGATTTACTAGCCACATTTGCTCAGATTCCTGGCTCAGGTATAAGTTATAGCATCCTAGGGAGTGCTTTATCTTGCGTCAGCTGGAGCATACACCAAATGAGAATTGAGGGAGTGCAGGTCACTCTGCCATGCTCACAATGACCTCTGTTGGTGGGGCAGTTGGCATAGAAACCAACTATGCCAGCTTTGTACCAGCTAAGAACTTCCCCCACACAAGAAGAATTTTCAACTGTCTGGTTATGGCCAGACTCCAGCCACTTTGCTCAACTCAGGGGGTAGAGAAACTCGCCCTAGGTCAGGACTTTACCTGATGACCTGATTCACAGATGGATACCTATGATTGCTCTCCAGACAACTGGGTTAATGTTTGGTTTTAACCCTCAGCATCATGAGCTTGTAATCAAAGGGCGATTTTTCAGGCTGTTGGCAAACAGACGAGATTCAAAGACTGGGACGGTCTGAGTATTGCTTATAATGTGCCATGTATTTTTATTTCAGGGAAAAAAAATAGAGATGAGAAAGGGAAAAGGCCAAACAAAGAAGAAAGTAGGGAGACAAGGCAGGAAAACAAAGGCCGAGAATCCCGAAGACAAAACCGAGAACAGCGGGAAAACAAAAACAAAATGCAGCCGAAGAAAAGAAAAGCCCAAGATAAACAACAGAACCCAGTACCCATCAGCACTGTACACTAATGGCCTTACCTGATTGTTTTAGATTTATGATGCTGCTATCTCAACCAGATCCCCATGACAGATGCTCAAGCCATTCAAACCACAAATGGACAATGCTATCAGTTATTGTTAAACCTTAAACAACATTCCAAATAGTTCCTATATTCTCCAGGCAATCATAGTTTATTAAAAAGACTGATATGAGCCAAGAATTAAAAAAAAAAAAATCTAAAAAAGGGATACTTTAAAACTGTTACATTATATGCTGCCATGCATCTGCAAAAGGCAATTAAGAAATTTTGTATATACTTATTAATAGGGTATAAAATATAGCAATATAATGAATGACATCTGGATGAAAACCTGCTTCCTCTGTAAAATATTTTTCAAGGTATTGTTTAAGCAAAGTATGAGACAAGAGAGATGTCTAAATCAAAGACAAAGTATCCCGTTGTATATTGTACATAAATATTCAGAGAGGGGCAGGAGGGAAACCATTTTTCAAGAGCCAGTAGGAATCTAAGGTTTTGCACCCTGTGGTGGATCTGAACTGAATTACCCTGGGGTTCCCCGGTACTTGTTCCAGACTCGTGAGAAATACCAGGGGGAATACCTGCAGGGTGTTGAAAGTTAAAGAAGGAAAAGAAGTGGAAGCAACTGCAGCTTCAGAGACTGAAGTTCCTAAAGGAGAAGTGGTGGCGCTTTGCTCGTATAGCACTCTTGGCTACGGGACAACACAATGTTTTCTGGTCTAAACAGTGGTACAGTGCATGCTGTTCTATGCTTTTTATAACGATGTGTAACTTAAATCTACATTTCAAATCTTCCAGTGACTGACAAATTGTATTTGTAGGAGACAATGCTGAGTTAATAAAGAACAGAAAATAGACCACGGAAATATGTCTTTCACAGTCGTGGGGGTTTTCTTCTTCTTTTTTACTGGAAGAATCTACTACTTTATAATCAGCTTTATGAACGTCATGGAGAGAAAGGGATACTACATCTTTAACAATGTATATCTAGTGAAAGAGAAGCCACTACAATAAATATATTTGTGGATTGAGTGGATAAAGTTTGGTCCATTTTTGTTTGCTTGAAAATCATGCTACAGATGCCCCACTTATTCCCTCTGGCACAGCCAAAGTGAAATTCACCACTTGTCAGAAGGCCGAAAAGGCCCATGCACCACTTGTGTCCTGCTTACACCCTAGTTTGAAGGCTACAGTGATGCTTAAGTGGTGGGTAGGCTTTGTGCTGGCTCTCTGCTCAGGGATGGATTTTATCTTTATAGAATAACATAAAGATGGAAAGTACCTAATAGGACATGAGTGAAATCCTTACCCCATCAAAGTCAATGACAGAACTCTCCTTGATTTCAGTGGAACCAAATTTTGCCCTGAGAGTCCAACCCAAAAGCACATTGAAGTTAATAGAAAGATTTCAGTGGCATTTGGATAAGGACCTTGGTAATGCAGGATGATTTCCTACATTTTGCTTACCCTTTGGGGCAGAGACCACCCTTTTAATTCATGAAGAGTCCCTACCCCAAAGGGGCTGTGATTCCTGACTGGGGCCTGTAGGTGCTAATGCAATGCATATATTTAATAATAATATTCTCCCATGCTTTGTCCAGTTCTTCAAATGTCCCAGCTGCTAGCACTTCCGCCATTAATTTGGGAGTTTATTACACAGATTATAGAGTTCTTTGTTAGGAAATGTTCTCTGATATTCAGCCTGAGTAAGGCACAACGCCTCAAGAGATCCCACTGGAGCAGTGACCTCCCTAAACCCCTACCTTGAGCAGTGGCTAACGAGGCACAAGTTAACCTATTGGGTATTGTTGCCTCTGTATCAGATGTCCAGCCCCTACTTACCTTACTCTTCACTTACATTCCAAGGGCTATCTTGGTACTACTGCTGTCTCAGTGTCTCCCTCTCATCAAATATCTATTTCACATTATTCCCCAAGTATGCTAGCTTCCATTTTTCAGATCCAGCCCAATCCTGTCATTTCTGTTAGACATTTCTAACCACTGGGGGTGCCAAATTCTGCCCATTCCTCCGTAGCCAGTGCAGAATGGGAGTCAGGATTTGAAAAGCAAATGTGGGATGTATGTGTCTCTGCCAGACATTCTCTCCTAGAAAGGGAAGCACACAAAACACAGAGGCGAGCTCTGGGGCTTGGGAGCGAGGATTCCTTCCCCCACCACTCACTGTGGAGCTCCCCAGATAACAGCCTGACTAGTTAGGCAGCATAATTGTTCTGACATTTGACCATAGGGCCCTCTGTATTATTCTCGGTCTCCATTGGTATTTGGCTCGCTTCCTACTATAACGGTGACTGGAATAAACATGTGGTTTAGCCTTTCTTCCAAAATACTAATGACAATGTTAACTAAGGCTGAGCCACTTATCATTCGTTGTGACTCCATACCTAGCACCTCCCCCTGTCTTGACACATCCCCCTTACAGTATGTTTCATTCACAGCCCTTCAGATAATTTTCACCCAAGCTAATATTCTACTTTGTGGGGTTTTATACCATGCTCATCACCATTGTATCTGAACTCCTTCCGGGAGTGCATTAAACGTCATGACCAACATCTATCATGTGTGGTTTGTTCTCATTCTCTCTCTCACGAATTTTACAGTTGCTGTGTCTAATGCTTTGCTAAACATTTGCTGTGTCTAATGCATTTGCTAGACATGTTACATTTGCTGCTTAGATGGAAAGAGACATTCCTCCTATTAGAATTTCCTCCTATTAGAAATTCTACTCAACAGAAGAATCAATGTTTTGTTTTGTTTAAAGAGGGAAATTACCAAGTAAGCCATGTTCTCTGGAGACTTATGTACTGACAATTAAGCAATTAAGAAAAGAACGCCATTTTAAAAGAAAGAGTTAAAAAAAGTCAGGTGGGCCCCATAAGCCAAGACCATAGTTCAGGGGTCAGCAACCTTCAGCATGCAGCCCATCAGGGTAATCCGCTGGCGGGTCATGAGACATTTTGTTTACATTGACATCCGCAGGCATGGCTCCCCGCAGCTCCCAGTGGCCGTGGTTTGCCATTCCTGGCCAATGGGAGTTGCGGGAAGCGTCGGCCAGCAAGTTCCTGCGGCCCGCACCACTTCCCTCAGCTCCCATTGGCCAGGAACGGCGAACCACAGCCACTGAGAGCTGTTGGGGGCCATGCCTGTGGATGGTCAACGTAAACAAAATGTCTCGCGGCCTGCCAGCAGATTACCCTGATGGGCGGCATGCCAAAGGTTGCTGACCCCTGCCATAGTTCATTGTTAAGGGGTCACCTTAAATTAAGATATTGAATACTATGTGGCTTTAAAAAATGCTAGAGATTTTATTCAGTGAAGAAACACTTGTTCAAGGGATGAGAGAGTATTCTTTGCAATTTTCTTATGTGTGCTAAGGAACCCTAGGAGCAATTTCATACACTAGAAAATGTGGGTGTACTATGAACTTAGCACTGAACTTCAGTTACTTCAGTAGGAGGGTATAGTGCACAATGTCTTCATTGTATCCAAGATGTGATTAAAGATGTATCAGATATTTTTCAATATAGAAAGCTTTGTTTTCTGATTACAAGCATAAAACAAGTCATTGGTGCGGAATTATGGGAATCATGCTTTCAGGCCTATACAACCTACTTAGTGTGCCTGGTTACCAATTTTTACTGAAATGTTACTTAATAAAAATAACTTGACTAGCACCATGCAATGTATCTATAATTTAATACACAGAGTTGGAGTCATAATCGCTCAGCTAACTCATACCAATTGTGGGATGTTCAATTACTGCCACATTTTGAAATACAGCTGAGAGTAATGTGGAATTTCAATATTCATTTGGAAAAGTACACATTCTCTGCATGTTAAATGGCAACAGACAGTGCAAAGTATTCAGATAAAGAGGTCTTTGAGAGAGCATTGCACTTTCCAAAAAAAAAAAAAAAAAACCAACACAAAAAAACCCCACAGTCAAATGCTTCTCTCTTTATATAGCTTTTCATTTTTTTTAACATGCCATTTTTTGGCACTGGCTTCTCAGAAGCCTTGTAGTAAAAATTCCTTTACTTACCAGTTTTTGCTTAAGAAATAATTATATAATTTACAATTTCACCTGAGGGCTGAACACAACATGCGCTCCCCTCTGTGGTTAGCCTGATTTGCTGTTGGGCATGGAAAGAGGTCAAGGATATGACCTCACTTCCTCCACACCCACTTTGCAATGGCTAGTGTTGGTAGCATGCACAGTCTTTATGTTCTGGTGAGCACAAAAACTGTGATAGGTATTGGGACCTTGACAGGGGATAAGAAGGCTCACCATGAACACCTGAAATTCAGCTTCTCACAAACCTGACAGCACCTGTGAGAGTGAGATAGCAACACTGTGGTGTGGTGGATTCACGATCTTTAAATGAAGAGTGGATGTTGTTCTAAAAGATAGGCTCAACCAGGAATTATGGGCTTGATGCAGAAGCCACTTGGTGGAAATATATGGCCTCAGTTAGGCAGATAACAGGATTAGATGATCATAACGATCTCCTCTTGTCTTCAAATCTATTCATCAATCATTTCATCCGCCTCTTGTCTCTGTGTAATAATGCAAAACAGCACTAGTTTAGGTCAGGAAGTGAAGAAGAAAATAATAAGCAATTTAAATGTTATGAAAAATCTAGGCAGGCAAAATTAATCTTTGGCATCCAACTTAGAATTTGCCATTGGCATCACATTTCGCTCCCCTTCTCAGTGTTGCTAGCTCTCTCAATTTTATCATGAGTCTCACAATATTTGATGCTTTTCTTAAATCCCTAGCTCCCAGATTCATGCGTTTATATGAGAATCTCAGATTTAATATTTTAAAAGGGTTTTAGTCATAGTCATCGAAAGTTGATTCAGGTAAACCCTGAAGTCTCAAAATTCATGCTGCAAATAAAAAACTCTACAGTTTTTTTAACTGCATATTTTTTAAGCTAATATTTTGATTCTGGGAGGCCCTGGCTCATGATTTTTGAATGCTTGGGGCTGCCAAAATTGTCTCCTTGTATAAAAAATCCCATGGGATTTGAAATGGCAACTTGTAGTCAGGGCTTCGGTTTTATTTCTCATCTGAAAGACATCACCAGTAGTAGAGTACTTCCTGTTGCTTTGCTGGGGTTCATTACTGACTCTGCGGAAAGCTAGCCATTGGATCAACAACGCTGTTTTCTGCTTCACCTATGTTCCTCTTGGTGGTTATTCACCGAAGGATTGATCCATGACAACACCGTTTAGTTTGGGGGATATGATGTGCACCACAGCACTATGTCAAACCATCTAAAAACATATCTGTGTGCTGAAGTATATTCAATCAGACACAGCATCAATGGTTATCAGGTAACAGCTTCTATTGAGCCAGCAGAGGGAGCACAAAACAGGCTTAAGCAGTTTTCCCAAAAGTTAGTTCATTTTATTTGCGTATTTCTCAATGATGGAATGAGAGATTTTAAACAGCAGAGATATTGAGAAGCCTGAGTATTTTCCATTTTGGGAAGGCAGGTCAAATTTTGAGCCTAAATCTGTTGACAATGCCCCTTTAAACAATAATAATTGAAAAATTAAGAAAACAATTGGATTTTTTTTCACAAGATCAGTCAAAACTTTGGTTTCAAAGCTGTATTGTTTTCAAAACACTAGCTTAATTTGATCAGGGTACAGTGTGCTACCATGCTTTCATGAGTCACTCAGGGATGAGGGAACTGATAGATTTATACCTTTGAGCAATAGCTGACCTGCCATAGCATGGTTTCACCTTGGCAAGCTAAAATATCCAAACGCCTCTATAAGCACTAAGTCCCAGATGATACACCCTCTGCTAAAGCATGGGCCTCTTGAAATATGACCTTAGAATATGAATTGTAGAAGAGATCATACCATACCCTAGTCATTTAATACATGTCTGGTTGGAAAGCATACTTTAGTGCAGTATTAAATAGAGTTGGTCAGGAATTTTCCAGTGAAGTCATTTTTTCTGTCCCAAAAATGCTAATTTGTTGCAACCGAAACTATTCACAGGAAAGGGTCAGTTTCAGTGACAATCCTGATTTAAAAAAAAAAATCAGTATGTCCCATTTTGACAGTTTCTAAATGAAAAGTGTCATTTTTCATTTGAAGCTACTTGTATTTCAAAATTTTAGTTAATTTATACTAAAAAGGGTAATTTTTTAAAAAAAGGCTGAAATTTAAATTAAATGTTTTGAAACGATCAAAATGAAATGTTTCAATTGACTGATCTGAATGGTTTTCCAGATTATTGGTTTGTGAAAAGTTTTTGACTTTTTTGTTCTGATTCAGGAAAGGAATTTTTTTTGAAACCTCAAAACATTCTCACATGATGGGAAACCCATTTCCCATCTAATATTTAAAGGAGAACTTCACTGTTAGAGGGTTCTCATTCAGTTGAGATGTTAAACCAAGTGCTCCATATGTCTTATCAAGTGGTTACCCCAGTGGAAGTTAAAGATCCCATGGGTGTTTTGAAAAAGATGATAGGTAAAATTTTCAAAGACCGCCTACTTAATTTTGGAGCCCAAATCCCATTTTCAGAAGTGACATAAGCACTTAGGAGCCAAAGTCTCACTGAAAGTCAATGGAAGTTAAATCTCTAAGGCCATGTCTACACTACGAAAGTACTCCGATTTTACAGAAGTCGATTTTGGGGAACAGATTGTATAAAGATGAGTGCATGTGTCCACACTAAGCACATTAATTCGGCGGTGTGCATCCACAGTACCGTGGCAAGCGTCGACATTCCGAGCGGTGCACTGTGGGTAGCTATCCCACAGTTCCTGCAGTCCCCGCTGCCCATTGGAATTCTGGGCTAAGCTCCCAATGCATGATGGGGGCCAAAAATTTGTCACAGGTGGTCATGGGTAAATGTCGTTAGTCAACCCTCCCTCCTTCCGTGAAAGCAACAGCAGAAAATCATTTTGCGCCCTTTTCCCTGGATTGCCCGAGCAGACACCATAGCACAGCAAGCATGGCTCCCGTTCAGCTCACCGCAGCAGTTATGACCTTTGTACACACCTCGCGCATTATCATGCAGTTTATGCAGAACCAGCACCTGAAAAACCAGGCGACGAGGCGACGGCAGCACAGTGATGAGGACATGAACACACTTTTCTCTAAAACCGTGTTCACCTGCAATTTGGAGATTATGGTGTTACTGGGACAGGCTCATGCCGTGGATCGCCAATTCTGGGCCTGGGAAACAAGCACAGAGTGGTGGGACCATGTAGCGTTGCAGGTTTGGGATGATTCCCAGTGGCTGCGAAACTTTTGCATGCATAAGGCCACTTTCCTGGAACTTTGTGAGTTGCTTTCCCCCGCCCTGAAGCACAAAAATACCAAGATGAGAGCAGCCCTCACAGTTCACAAGTGAGTGGCAATAGCCCTGTGGAAGCTTGCAACGCCAGACAGTTACTGGTCAGTTGGTAATCAATTTGGAGTGGACAAATCTACTGTGGGGGTTGCTGTGATGCAAGTAGCCAACGCAATCATTGAGCTGCTGCTATCAAAAGTAGTGACCATGGGAAATGTGCAGGTCATAGTGGATGGCTTTGCTGCAATGGGATTCCCTAACTGTGGTGGGGCTATAGACCGAACACATATCCTTATCTTGGGACTGGACCACCAGTGCAGCCAGTACATAAACTGCAGTGCTGCAAGCACTGGTGGATCACAAGGGACGTTTCATCAACACCAACATGGGATGGCCGGGAAAGGTTCATGATGCTCATGTCTTCAGGAACTCTGGTCTGTTTAAACGTCTGCAGGAAGGGATTTACTTCCCAGACCATAAAATAACTGTTGGGGATGTTGAAATGCCTATAGTTATCCTTGGGGACCCAGCCTACCCCTTAATGCCCTGGCTCATGAAGCCATATACAGGCACCCTGGACAGTAGTAAGGAGCTTTTCAACTATAGGCTGAGCAAGGGCAGAATGGTAGTACAGTGTGCATTTGGATGTTTAAAGGGTCGCTGGTGCAGTTTACTGACTTGCTCAGACCTCAGCAAAACCAATATTCCCATTGTTATTGCTGCTTGCTGTGTGCTCCACAATCTGAGAGTAAAGGGGAGATGTTTATGGCGGGATGGGAGGTTGAGGCAAATCACCTGGCCGCTGAATACGTGCAGCCAGACACCAGGGCAGTTAGAAGAGCACAGCAGGAAGTGCTGCACATCAGAGAAGCTTTGAAAACCAGTTTCATGACTGGCCAGGGTACTTCTCTTCATTTCTCCTTGATGAAAACCCACCCCCTTGGTTGCCTCTAAATTCCCTGTAAGCCACCCACCCTCCCCCCTTCGATCACAGATTGCTTGCAAAGGAAATAAAGTCACTATCATTTAAAAAACATGTATTCTTTATTAATTGATTATAAAAATAGGGAAATAACTCACAAGGTAGCCTGGATGGGGTGTGGGAGGAGGGTAGGAGGGAA
This sequence comes from Eretmochelys imbricata, assembly GCF_965152235.1. Lineage (NCBI taxonomy): Eukaryota > Metazoa > Chordata > Testudines > Cheloniidae > Eretmochelys > Eretmochelys imbricata. Next base: position 97,232,775 of record NC_135574.1, read on the forward strand.
GGAAAAGGCCACTTCAAAACTTGTGGAATGCCAGCCTTCGGTTGCTTGGGCTGTCCCCTGGGGTGGAGTGGTTGGGCATCTGGGTGAGGAGACCATGGAACTTGGGGAGGAGGGAGGGCGGTTAAACGGGGGCTGCAGTGGCAGTCTGTGATCCTGCTGCTGTTCATGAACCTCCACCAGACGCCAGAGCATGTCCGTTTGATCCCACAGTAGCCCCAGCGTTGCATCCTGCCTCCTCTGATCTTCTTGCCGCCACCTCTCCTCACGTTCATCGTCCACTTTCCTGTACTCTGCTATTGTGTCCCTCCACACGTTCTGCTGAGCTCTGTCAGTGCTGGATGACTGCATGAGCTCAGAGAACATTTCATTGCGCGTGCGTTTTTTTCACCGCCTTATTTGAGATAGCCTTTGGGACCGAGGAGGGAGGCTTGAAACATTTGCAGCTGCTGGAGGAAAAAAAGGGAGTGAAGTATTTAAAAAGATACATTTTACAGCACAATGGCTATACTCTTTCACGGTGAATAACACTATTCACATTACATAGCACATGTGATTTTGGTACAAGGTCGCATTTTGCATCTTATATTGAGTGCCTGCGGTTTTGGTGTTAGAGATCACACACGCAGTGCTGGGCTACCGAATTTGGCTTGCAGGCAGCCATGGTAAGCCATAGTCTTTCGCCTTCTGCAACCTTCATAAGAGCAGCGCCCTCCTGTCCCATACGAAGCAAAGCACTTTGAGTTGGCCATTTTGTGCTGCAGTTTTTCCTGTTAATGTGCAGCAGCAGAAACCAAACTAACTCCCCCACCCCCATCCAATTCTCTGGGATGATCGCTTTACCCCTCACCCCACTGCGTGGCTGGTATCAGGGAAGATCCCTGCTAGCCAAACGCGAACAGCTCAGCGCCAATGGCCCGACCCCGCCTCCTGCGGGGAGGATTTCCTTTCAGCCACAGGCAAACAACCCAGTAGGAACGGCCACCTCTGCATATCCCCTTAATTTAAATTAAATTCCCCTATTTCAACCAGGTTACCATGAACAATATCACTCTCCTGAGGATAACACAGAGAGATAAAGAACGGATGTTGCTTGAATGCCAGCGAACACCAGTACCATACGCTGCCAGGCTTTGTCATGCAGTGATACCAGATTACTTGCTACTAGCATGGTGTGGTAAAGTGTCCTATCTTGGAGGACGGAATAAGGCTGCTCTCCCCAGAAACCTTCTGCAGAGGCTTTTAGAGTACCTCCAGGAGAGCTTCATGGAGATGTCCCTGGAGGATTTCTGCTCCATCCCCAGACACGTTAACAGACTTTTCCAGTAGCTGCACTGGCCACGAATGCATCCCAAGTCCTCAGGGCTACTTAATCATTAAAAAACACTTGCTTTTATAACATGTATTCTATTTAAAAAGGTACACTCACCAGAGGTCCTTTCTCCGGCTTCGTTGTGTTGGGAGGGTATTTCAGTCGGGGAGATAAAAAGATCCTGGCTGTTGGGGAGAACGGTGTGCAGTGTGCTCTCCTCAAGCTCATCCTCCTCCTCATCATCTTCCCCTTCCGCAAAATCCTCAGGCATGGTGGAGAGTACCCCATCATCGGAGTCCACGGACAGGGGTGGGGTAGTGGTGGCCCCCCCTAGAATTGCATGCAGCTCAGTGTCAAAGCAGCATGTCTGGGGCTCTGTCCCAGAGCATCTTTTGATTCTTTGGTTTTCTGGTACGCTTGTCTGAGCTCCTTAAGTTTCACGCAGCACTGTGTTGCATCCCTGCTGCAGCCTCTGTCCCTCATGGCCTCGGAGATTTTTTGAAATGTTTTGGCATTTTATCTTTTGGAATGTAGTTCTGATAGCACGGATTCCTCTCCCCATACAGCGATCAGATCCAGTACCTCCCGTTCAGTCCATGCTGGAGCTCTTTTGCAATTCTGGGACTGCATGGGCACCTGTGCTGATGAGCTCACCTGGCCAAACAGGAAATGAGATTCAAAAGTTCCCGGGGTTTTTCCTGTAAACCTGGCCAGTGCATCCGAGTTCAGAATGCTGTCCAGAGCGGTCACAATGGTGCACTGTGGGATAGCTCCTAGAGGCCAATACCTTTGAATTGCGTCCACACAAACCCTAATTCGAAACGGCGATATTGATTTCAGCACTAATCCCCTTGTTGGGAAGTAGTACAGAAATTGGTTTTAAGAGCCCTTTACGTAAAAAAAATGGCTTCGTTGTGTGGACGGGTGCAGGGTTAATTCAATTTAATGCTGCTAAATCTGACATAAACTCGTAGTGTAGACCAGGCCTAAGTGTCTAAGTCACTTCTGAAAATGAGACTGAGGCCCCCAAGTCACTTTGACACAGTTAAAAATTTTACCCTAGAACAACATAGTAGTACTTTAGTAGTCAACATTTCGGCCCATTGATTAAACAGAATCTAATGTCTAAGGCTGAATGTGTTTTAACTGTGGTTGTACATACAATGCCTAACCATGTCTGTCTACACAGCCACTGCACTACCAGTAATAAGGGGAGATGATAGAATACAGTGAAGAACTGTCAGTAGCCCTGGATGCGTCCTGCAAGGAATGGGGTGAAGAATTACCACTATTCTGGTCTCCATACTCCTCAGTTGGAAGGGAGGGATGAATAAGTTCAGTAACCCTGGCTGTGGTACGTGGTGCAGTGGCATAGAATGATGCCCAGGGGAGAGATGCAGCCAGTAAAAGGGCAGCTTGAGCTGGGAAGGGAGGCATAGAATCCGCCCGAAGGGGGCAGTTGGAGAAAGCTGTGAGAGAAGAAGGAGGGAAGGAGAAGAGGCTGGATGTTGAGCTAATGGATGAACCAAAGCTGGGGTAAGAGGTGAGGGATTAAAATAAAAGAAGAACAAGAGAATGAAAGTAGGGGACTGGGAAGTGAGAAGGAAGAAAGAAGGAAAATAAGAAAGGTTTCAGGTCAGAAGCAGAAAAAAAACAGGCCTGGTTATGTGAGCAGGCACTATTAGAGAAGAGAAGTAGTAATGAGAAATAAAATGTACAGATGTGCCGGAGAGAGAGTATCAAGGGGAAAAAATAAAAGGAAATATAATCAGTGAGAAAGGCAATTGATCAAAAAGCCATGTTAGATGAAAACAGGTCCTGAAAACAGTAACAAGACACCCGCCCACAAAGGACCTAAAGTACATGGACCGAGAGAATGACTGTTTGAACATCTATTGAAGGAATACAATTCAAAGGTATCTAATAGACAAGTGAGGGCCCACTAGGTGAAGAAACCCCACTTGAGGATAAACTCGATGCAAAGACGTACAGCCACAGGAACATGGAAGCTAAGGAGCACCTCAAGCCAAAGACAAGCAAAGAACAGGACACCAAGAATGGAGCAGGACTTACAGCCAAGGAAAGGAAATGTTGATTCTTCTCTGAAGTGACACAGTATATTGTTGAGTAATCTCTTTTGTTCTTGTTTATAACAATGCATTTGGTATTAACTGCACAGAGTGAGGAAGGAGCAGCGTGTACAAGTTTGTAAAGGTTAATGTATTGGTAACCTACAGTTTATTATTATAAGTAATAAGCACTTGGTAAAGTATTATAATATTTATGCACCTGGTCCCATTGAGGTTTTTCCTTACTTGGTAACGTATTATAATATTTATGCACCTGGTCCAATTGAGGTTTTTCCTTATAAAGTTTAAAAAATTTAAAATGATTCCTTTTGTCTTGGTCTCTACCTCTCCTCATAGCCGGGTCAGTGCATAAGGACCTGATCAGGAGGAATGGAGGATCAGGAAGAAGTACATGCCAGAGGTGGGATAGAAAATTTGGTGTGAGCAACACAGATGAGACAATTTTTTTGATGTGGAATTTTATTAATATTTAACATGGCTCATGGTATTTTTTTTCTGAAATTTTCTATTACAAAAAGAAAATCCTAATCATCATGCTTGACTCTAACCCCCAACACCCTGCTATGATTTTGGCCTTAGGGTTAAATCCAGGGCTGGTATCTGAGCAAGTAATTATAAATTATGGTTGTTATAAATTTTTTTCCTGACACAATGTAGTTGTATATTACAAAACTAGTGGGCTTTTATTGGTTGGTTGGTTTTGGCTTTTTCTTTAGTGGTCAGACATGTTAGTTTGTGACACTGAATTTCTCAGATACATATATTTCTCTCAGATTTTTTTTCCCTGGGGTCATCTATTGAAGCAGTTCAAAAGATGCTCAAGTCTCATCACAGGACTTCCACCTAGCTTCTGAAAAATTTGTGGAACCCAAGTCATCCTAAAAATGCCTTATTTTCCAATTTCATGACAGAATCATGTCATATAGAAAATGAAGACTGTAAACTTTTGATATTTGTAAGGATTGGATTAATCAAATTTTGATCCATTTGTGGCAGGGTAGATAACTCTGTCAAGGGATGTCCAGTCACATACAGTCAGCAGGGAGCTTACACCCCAATTGCTACAGTCTCTCTGATGGCTAACCCACAAAACAGGAGAGTGGGGCCTAGCAGTCAGAATCCTTTGGGCTACCCTTGCTCCCAGAGCAGTGTGACCTAGCAGTCAGGGTAGATTGGGCTGCCACTCAGGATCTCAGGCCCTCAAGCAGAGTAGAGCAATAAATCAACAGTCTGTGGTGCTCCAGCCTTCAAACAGGGCAGAGAAGCAGCAAACAATCTGGGTTGCTCAGGCCCGCAGATAGGGCGGAGCAGCAAACTCACAGTCTCAGTAGTCTAGCGTTCTGACTTGGGTGAATGGTAAAAAACCGCAAGCCTCTAGTAGGGAGAAGCTGCCATGCTGGTGTGGAGCTGGCAGCAGGAGAAGGGGGACCCAGGCCCACCCACTCCACCAGGTCCTAGCCCAGGGCCTTAACAGTGGCAGGGGGGTCCCACCACTGGGTCAGCAGGGATCCCACTGAAACGTGCTGATGAGTCTCCTGGTCCTACAACCGGACTAGTATCTATTTCCCCTTCCCTTGGGCTACTTCCTACCCAGTCTCCCAGTACAGCAGTCCATGGGGTCTCTCGGGTCATCTGGTGACAAAGTCCACTGTGGCTTAGTCCCTTCCCAGGTCTCCGACGGCCAGTGTCCATATGGGGTTCAGCGTGACTGGCCTCTGAACTGGGGCTCCTGCAGCTCTGTGGCGGGAGCTCACAATACACATCCACCCTCCTCAGCAGTCCGGCCCAACTGAGCTGGGCTGCTTCCCTTTACACTTGTCTCCAGGCTGAGCATGCCCAGCAAGGATGGATGGGCATAGCTTCCTCCACCTGTAATGCACCGTTAATCCCTGTGGGGCCAGTTCGGGGTAGATACACCCCATCACATCACGTGACAATACAAATAATATACAAAAATCTTATATAATATGTCAAATATATCAAATTGGAGATGGATATTTAATTATCAAAAAAGCGAAAATTACTGAATATGCATACACACAACTACGATCAGCAATACACAACTATATTCGCAGGTCAAATCTTGAGCTTCTTACCAGGCAGACTCCTAATGGAATTAATGTCTTAGTGAGGACTGAGGAAAAACTCAAGGTAGATCACTACTGCCATGGGGAAAAAATGCAGCTGATGAGGAGGAGGAAGAAGACTCCATGAAATTCCTCTCATGAGTTCTCATCAAACTATTCCATTATGGGGTGGGGGTTCCCTGCCCATTCAATGGTATGGGCAGGCCCCAGAATCTGAAATCCCTTGAGATCACTGTGGATAAGGGTGGATCTGACACAGATCAGGGCCATCCTTATGTAGGCCTAGTATTCCTTCACTTTCTCCCACTACCCTATCAGTACAGCTCCAGTGGAAAAGTATTGACAGGCTTTCCTACTTTCCACTATCTCAGGAATCCCCCTTAAAGGGGAATGGGATTCCTAGCATGGAGGGATTCTGTGGAAATGGTAATACAACCTATCGCTTATTACTTGAATTTAGCAGTATTGTTGACTTTTTCTGTTAGGGAGGTGACTTTTAATACTTGTGAAAGTGAGAAACTAGTATCACTAGTGAAAGCTTTATGCAAGTTTCCCCATACAGTTCAATCCCAACCTGAAGTACTTCTGTCCTGAGCCTTACGAAAGGCCCAAATCTTCCAGGTGATCACTTCCTGCCAAGTGCTGACTATTCTCAAATCTCACTGCAATCAGCAAGAAAAGAACTCAGCCCCTCCTAAGACGAAACCCTGAAGCACAGAATGCCAATAATAGCAAATTCATGTGTGGGTAAAGGTCCAGTCAACAAACACATTTTCTCTCTAGTGTAAGCCAATTTTTGTAGGTGTAATGGGTTATACCAGACCTTTGTGACCCCCTATTGGATGCCCTGCTGCACTCTGCCTCAGGAAACAGTTGTCTGTGAAGAAAATGGAAACCATTTTGGAAACCTGCGAGATCTGGTCTTTTAGCAGCCAGAAGGGCTGCAGACCAGCAATAGTGAATAAAGGCCCAGTATACTGAAGTGGAAGCAGCTGCCTGGTTGCAGCAAGTCAGTTCCTAACTGGAGCCACAGGCATGAGGAGGGGCCAAGCATATTATTGGCCCCAATCAGTGGCAGGGACTAAGAAAGAACCCTGCTCATTCAGTCCTAGAGAGAGAAGTTAATCCAGAAAGGATAAGAAACTATTTTTTTATAATTGGCCCTGAAGGGCAAGAACCTGTTTCTATTTTTTTAGTTTGTTTCCCCCGGAAGAGGTTTGGACTGTATGACCCGGCTGGAGGGCCAAGTTGCAGAAGGCCAGATGACAGCCCTCAGGGACTGCTGCTAACTGAAGAGAATGGCAGCACTATGAGTCAAGGGTCAGGGGTGCTCAAGAGGTGAGTACAACCCACCACAATAGGCTAGCACACAAAATTCCTGTTGTGCTTCATTGACTTCCTGTACGCTCAATAATATCATTGGCAACTTGGCCCATCTTTTCTCAACAGGTACAGAGAAAAGGAAAGGAAAAAAATTTTCACTAGGAGGGTGGTGAAGCACTGGAATGGGTTACCTAGGGAGGTGGTGGAATCTCCATCCTTCGAGGTTTTTAAGGCCCGGCTTGACAAAGCCCTGGCTGGGATGATTTAGTTGGGGTTGGTCCTGCTTTGAGCAGGGGGTTGGACTAGATGACCTCCTGAGGTCCCTTCCAACCCTGATATTCTATGATTCTATGATTGAACCTGAAGGGACAAAATAAAAGGCAAAGAGCAAATGGAAGTGAAAACAGTAGACATGCCCCCTAATAGTCAATGAAACAGAGCTCAGCCCACCCCAAAAGCATTTTTTTCTCACCTCAAGGCACAATCTATCTGCAAGATGGCTAATATATCTTGAAAACATTAAGCATCTTGTTCTGTCATTACATAAATAAGGGCCAGACCCTGCTCCTACTGAAGATGCAATGGCTCAGATTTTCAGCTGTGGCCAAGGAGTGCTCAGTGCAACTCCGGAGAAGAGTGCACAGTTGGCTTTAAACCATTTTTATGAGCCCCCAAAACCTGGGACCACTGTGCACTGGGCTGAAGGCTGATTTAAAATACCCTAATTGCCAATAGCACCAACAAGGCAACTGAGGACCACTGTGATTGAGAGGAGTACCAAGTATGTTCCCTTTCCCCCAGCCATGCCTCTTACATGGGAAGAGGGTGATGCAAGAACTATTACAAAGGCTTCATATCACTCACTACACTGGGTGATATTCCCCTGGCCAGTGGAGCTGTGCAAAGCAACCTTAACACAAGGGAAAGTGTGGACTATTGATTTAGTAGGTACGGGATTGGGCCCTGAGGTACAGCACTAAATCATGGCAGTAGAAGGACTGACACTTTGTTTTGTGAACCCATAATAATGTTTTAATTAGATTTTTAATTTTGTAAATACAGATGATTGTTCTCCAGTGCATAGGCCAGACAGATAATAATTTCTTTGTTGCAAGTCTGCCAGGACACAATGCTTTTTGTTTTATAATAGCGACTAGAATAATTTATTTGCACACAGGGAGGTAGTTTCACTGGCTAGCCTTTAGCCCTTACACTTTCTATTGTTTGGAAATAGCATCATATAGATATTGCAGTAAGCCTGCTATTACTGGATAAATCAGTTTAATCAGGCGTGAACATGGCTCATGCATAGCTACAATTACCTATTAAGTTATGGGCACTGGCAGTTCACAATACTGCCCTTTCTTTGTGTTTTGAGAAACTGAATTCCTTAATTTAAATATATTCAGCCATCAACAAGACTTCCATTGTTAGAGAATATTATGGTAATTATTCTATTACTGTGTTATTCCACCTTACTGCACTAAGAGGGACAGTGGCAAGATGGGCATTTTAGTGTCCCTTGTGTACATTGGAGAATCTATTAATTCCCCTCATCTCCAAGGAATTTTCATGTGTAGTTCTCATTAACTCTAGTGGACATCTCAGACGTGTAAATGCACAGGACCTGATCCTCCACTAGGTACAAACTTCATAAGCTGCACCAAATGGTCTTAGCAGCCCTGTACAGTGCATAGCAGTAACAGACTCTATTATCAGTAGCATCTCTGTTGCTTACAAATACTGTGAAAGAGTATTGCCCCTTCTCACCGTTTACCCCCAACAGTTTTCTGATGTGTAAGCATCATTCCCACTAGGAAATTACATTAAAATATTATCAGATCACTTCCGTCCTACTCCACTGGCTCCATATTTATTTCAGGGTCCCATTCGATATTGCTTTCTTGTTTTTCAGACTGGTCATGATTTCACCCCAGTTTAGCTCAATGACCCTCTTTCTCTCTGCTGCTCCTGCTGCCAGGACTGGCCTTAATCAAAAGAAAGACCATTCAGGACTTCAGGCTCCCACAGTAGACTCAGTAACTCTTCATTCAATCTCTTCCCTCCAGCAGCAGGACTGAAGTGGGTAGCCATATGCCTTTGGGAAGCCAGGTTGAGCTATTGATCTGATTTAACCCCCTTTTGTCAAGTATGAGTGGAAGATTATTTTAGCTCACTGAGCTCTCTCCTCCCCCTCTATGCAGCACACATGTATATGGATGCCAACAAGGTTGTGGAATTACAGAGAGGTAGCATCTGTTAAGAATGATTCAAATGATTTGTTTCGAGGCCACAAAGTGACAATTACAAGTTCTGACAGATGCCATGCAGGAAGAAGAAGGAATGTTCATTCCTCCCCTGCAACTAGACCTGTAACAATCTGAAACTCTGCCTCCACTCAGTGAAAACAACTTCCAACTCTATTAATATTGTACACTTCTATAGCATCTCCCACACAAAGGGTTTTACACACACTAATGTATTAGTCCCCACAATATCCTGGTGAAGTAGGTAGGTATTCCCATTTATTCGATGTGGCAACTGGCACAAAGAGGACAGAAGACTTGTTCAAGTTCACAGCTAGGAACAGAACCCAGATTTCATGATGCCTAATCTTGTGCCGTACTCACAAAACCATCCTTCCTCACCGAGTCACTCTAACTAGGATAATGGAAGCTTTGCCCAGTTCTTATGTGTAACCTGGTTAATGAGGATTCTTGACAAAATTTGGCAGTTGTTTGCCGGTTTAGTCAAGTATGTCTGGTAAAGAAATTTGCCTGCTGAATCTACTGTCACCTCCATTTCTTCCTTTTGGTGATGCTGACTTGTGCACAATGCATTACGGAGGACAGCAGCTAACATAAAGCCCTCAGCAGCTCCATGCTGGGAAGCAGGGCTCTGGCATACAGGCAGCTGTCTTGAGGCTCTCAGACCGCTTGCTGCTCATTTACTGAGGAGTAGATTCATCTTCAGGAGCTGACTGCGGAACACTGAGGATGAGTACATGTGTCCTCAGTATGCTGAGAATGAAACAATCATAAAATGAATGTGCTTTAAAAATAAAGCCTATTATTTAAATATTAGACTTTAACGGTCTGCTGTAAACATTGATTTAGTTTTCCAATAAACTCCAGTGGCGTGGCCACTTGATCCTATTAGACGGTGCTCAGGTTTCATTTATCCATTCTGGATAGTGCAATCAATGGAAGCCCTTTAACCAGGTTTATAAATTGTCCTGTCATTTTTTACTGCTTGGCACCAGTTCAGTTCTTCAATTAGAATTTTAATGTCAATACCTTGTCTTGGCTGATCTAGCTATAGAAATACGCTTTTCCGGCATGTTATCCCAAAGCCTGCACAAGTTTTCTTATACTGCCATATTTAACAGTTATTCTTCTTTCCTGTATATTCTAATATGAAAATATTATGGCCTAAGCCCATGCGTTCTGCAATTCTGCTCTAGAATGCAAGCTTTAATTAAAAAAACCCACAAGAAATCGTGTAAACCACTTCAGTGGTGTCTGGCTAAGTCTGTGGACACTCTGAAACAGTAGCTGTAAGAAGTGGCAGTCCCTCCTGTTCATATCAATGTAGCATTAACCCTGAAGCTTAATGATGACAGCTTAGATGTCAAAATTACTACTTATTTCACTGCTGAACCTTTCAGTAGAAATATCCAGCTGATGTGCTTCCCACACAATCCCAAACTGCTTCCCACATCTTCCCAACACCCCAGCCGGCCCTAACCCAGCTGGCAAAACTTCCACCTTCTCACTTCATAATTTCTGCAGTTCAGTCAGGAGCTTTCAGCACAAAATTCTTCACCATCCTGAAAACTGAAGATATAGTGGTGATGTAAAATAAACTGAATTCGCTATCAAATTAAATAACACAAAGAATTACTGCATTGATAGTATTAGTATTTTCACACTTAATTGAATAGAAACCTCCATTTTTTAATTTGCTTGGAACTGCTGTAGAATTTCTGTTTGGTTGGCCTGGAGGCCTAGATCCTTAAAGGCATTTAGGTGTCTATCTCCTATTTAAATCCTAACTCCTTTTGAGGCTCTGAGCCTACATGCCATAGAAACTTTGCCACAGAATGTAGGTCAAATCAGCCACGGAGTATGCAGGTCCTCAATAACTATGTATCTTATCCCCACCTAGGATGGCTAAATTCTATACAAAAACGGATGATTTCCACACCATGAAAGCATCGGCAAAGCCTTAAGCCCATCTCTCACTACAGCTCCATGTTAACAGAACCATCTTTCTTATAAAATCTAACACTTAATCCTCAAAATCTTTAGTTCTGCAAGCTTTGTAGTGTGAATCTGAAATGATAAATTAATTCAGTCACATATATCAGGATCTCCTTTCCTATTCTTACTGCTCACTCTCCAAGACCATTCACACCCATTCAATTCTCCTTCACCATCCACTATTGTGGACTTTAATCTCATCTTGGATAAAGCCATAGGGAAATATTCAATTAAGGGGGGACATGATTGATAAATTCATGACTGGTATGGAGAAAGCAAATAAGGAAGTGTTATTTACTCCTTCTTATAACACAAGAACTAGGTGTCACTAAATTAAATGAATAGGCAGCAGGTTTAAGACAAACAAAAGGAAGTATTTCTTCACACAGCACGCAGTCAACCTGTGGAACTCTTTGCCAGAGGATGCTGTGAAGGCCAAGACTATAACAGGGTTCAAAAAAGAACTAGATAAATTCATGGAGGATAGGTCATCCATCAATGGCTTATTAGCCAGGAGGGGCAGCGATGGTGTCCCTAGCTTCTGTTTGCCAGAAGCTGGGAATGGACGACAGGGCATGGATCACTTGATAGTTATCTGTTCTGTTCATTCCCTCTGGGGCACCTGGCATTGGCAACTGTCGGAGGACAGGATACTGGGCAAGATGGACCTTTGGTCTGACCCAGTATGGCCGTTCTTGTGTTTTTATGTTAAATCCTGGTGTAGCCCAGTGTAATTGCATTGAATTTAATGGAGCTACAGCTACTTACACTCGCACTGAATCTAGTCCATATTCATTAGGACTCCCCATGTAATAAGATACTGCTCAACATGAGTGATGGTGACAGAACTGAGCTTGAACATAAACAGATAACAAAAACTGAGTCCTAGTCTATATCTGTGAATTTAGAGCGAGGATGATTTTGGCCCAATCAGCTTGCTGTTCACAAGCTCTGTAATTTACAGACTTCACACTATTCATTGCTAGTACAGGTGGATGCAGCTCTGTTAAATTCAGTGAAAATACAATGTGGTATGCCGACAGTGAATGCATCCCTATGGCTTTATCCAAGACATGGTTATGGTCAACTATTTTGAACATTGACATAAAATTGAATAGACATATGGAGTGAGATCTTCAAATCCCATTTCACAATGGAAACTGCATCCAAATCTATTAATTGAATTTAAAAAGTAAAAATCCCACCACAATTGTCCTGAAAAGAAAAGAATAGAAATAGAAGGAATTGTGAGAAATGAGAATGAATTAATTGAAACCAAGAAGACTACTCATGGAGTAATGTACTCCTCAGCATGAGTAAGGGTACCAGAATAAGGCCTGAAGTATTGTATTATTCATGCAGAATGAGGCCCCTAATCTATTGCTAATACTCTCCCACCAGTGCACTAGCTAGGCACCATCAACAGGCAAGAAATGAAAAACACATTACTTAATTTCTTTTTTTTTATTCGTGTTCATATTCCATTTAATCTGAAATCTTTTCTATTAAAATTCATGTGAGTATTCAACAAAATTGTAAAATATGTATTGTGTTTAAATTAGCCCTTTTAAAAAAATATACAGAGTGCCAAATCACGAGTTTTACCATATTATTAAAAGGGATTTAAAAAACAAAGATTCTTCAAGTTACCTAATCCACAAAACAAGCACTTTAGCCGAGTTCACTCTTACTTTAATTCCATAAGGACCAATAATGATTAACTGATGCACAGACTCAGGCTGAGGATCAGGTGCAATGATTCCCCAGAATAACAACCCACAAACTGGGCAAATCAATTTCAGTTTTAGCTTCAATCAACCAGTTTTAGAAAAAAAAGTTAAGTCACGTACATATAGATTTATATGCAAATCGTAGATAACAAATGATAAGCAACTGTGTCTGAGGAATAAATATATACCTTATAGGGGCCGCTGGTGACATTATAAACCTCAAAAGGATTGGGATGTCACATAATAATGTTACTTTGCACTTTTCATCTTCAGAGTACTTTAACTAATTAATCATCACAAGGCTACTGTGAAATAGTAAGTATTATTATCTCTCTTGTGGGGAAGTTGAGGCAGCCAGACTAATTAGTGACTTGGCAAAGTCAAGGTCAGAGCAGAGATTAGAACTCAAGAGTTCCTGGCCCTGAAACCCATCTCTCTCTAGAATCACAAGGTATCTTTTGTCCTTTTGTGTGCCGTTCTTCAGCCTAATTCCTTTCCCTGACACTCCTATTTCTTTTACTTGAGCGCTTATTTACATTCTTTCCTGTTTCTTCAATGCACCCACTCAGAAATTTAAAAAACAACATTTTTAAACTGGAAAAATAAATTCCTGAAGCTCCCAAACAACTACAGACCTCCAGAGTAATTCACCAGGAGAGGGCTCAGATTTCCCTTGGCCTCTCATTGCAAAACCTTTGCTGAAAATCACCCAGACTCCTGATTACCGGTTCACTTTTGCCCATTGAGAAGTGGTATGTATTCTACCATGTCTCTTGTAATTCCAGCTAGAGTACGTGTGTGTGCCAACATGGGAGCTGGTTTTCAAAGAAATGAAACAATGTATGGTGGGTCTGAGAAGGCTGGATGAAGCTCTACAACAAAAAATGTCTGCCTCCAAAATGCCAATGCCAACAAATGTGGCTTTTGTGTCATGGTGAGCTAGTTAATCAGAAGTTTGGACTATAATTTACATAAAGGGTCCTCACAAGGTGAAGAATGACCTCAACTCCCTTTGACTTCAGTAGGCGATGACTGAGGGTGCTTAGAACTTTTCAAGAGGTACTCGCCTCATGTCAGAATTGGGCCCAAAGAGGGCAACCTTTATAGAAATTAAAATGGATTCTGAACTGTAGGCCAGGCCAGGTGCTAAAATACTGCCCTAATTGATTCTAAATGCAGCAGAGAACCTGCCTCTTAATGGCTAATAGTCCATTGCTTGGAGAATTGCTTTACCCCACCAGCATTGCTCTTTGTCAGGCTTCACTCATCCTTTCCTTCCCCAAGCTGCTGCAAATGTAGCCTAGACTTATCTTGTTAACTAGGCACATGCAAGAGGGAAATCAGTGGGAGAGTTATTTGGTGCTGCAGCTGCCAAGAAAGGGAACGGTATATAAAAAGAAGAGTTCTCTATTAAGCAGGTGTATTCCATAAAGGATACAATGGTGCAACATATGATGTCACAGGTTCAAGCTCTCCTCCACACACAACCTGATCCATGTCCAGTTCTCCCAAACATGCTCACTAATGCAATTTAATGTCTCCCATGCACCCTCACTCTTATGCATCCAGTTATCCACATCTACTCACTGATGTGCATACATACATGATGATATATATTCCTTTCTCCCCATATATGCATGCTACTGCTTAAAGTATCTGTTCTTGTCTACATTGACGTACACACCCTTCATTTCTCTCACAGGTATTGAGACACAGTGGTGATGGGCACAATGCAAAAAGACATTAGCTAGATGGAAGCTTATTCATTCTCCCTCACATGTATTTTTTGATGCCTATCCCTCCATAGATTTGCTCCTTCGCAGATTCACTGATGCATGCCCAGTTCTCCCACACACTTGCTTACACATATCCAGTTCTTCTATGTACACACTTGCTTATATTTATCCATGACTTCTCCATAGACTCACTGCTGAATATCCAGTTCTCATAGCCTTGCTGAGGCATACCCAGTTTTCTACAGTCACTTGTACCTATACATTGCTGCTAGTTTTAAAATAGTGAGTCTACAAACTAGACGTGAAAACCAATGCATGACCAGCTTCCAGCAGAGCACAGGTATCCAACCTGTGCAGAGGGAGCCCCTTGTGGGTCTCAGTTGTGGGGCAACTGTGTTAAGAAGAAAATGTTTATTTGATTATTAATTCAAACTGCGCTCCTTGAGCTATGCCCTGTGGTTTTTACACTGAAGTGTTTGAACAAGTGCCAAGTTTTCCATTTGTTTGTTTGTTTTTACTCACTGCTGTAAGTCCTTGGAAATATGAAACTGAATTTTCTTTTCTTTATTGCTTTCATCAACGTCCATTGTGTGTACTCACTGGTATGATGCAGGGTTACTCGGAGAGGCTAGTGATAGCAATGAATAATTTGTTTTGGGGGAAAAAAACCGTGTAAGGTGTACATGAGGGCCTGATCGTTCCCCTGACACGCAAAAAGAGGACCCTCCAAGTGGGATCTCTCTATCCACATGGGAAAAAGGAACTGGATCAGTCACCTCATGGCACTGTCCTTTCTTTCCTCACGGTGGGAAAGGACAGCTCTCTCCAGCCTACTGGAACTATCCAGAATGGACTGGAATTGATGTACTAAGAAACATATTCATTTCCTTTCAGCAACCATGCAGGGAATCTGCAGAACAGTTAATATGGCCAGAGGCTGTGTTACTCTTTCCATGGAGCTGCTCCTTTGCTAGAGGCACCTCTGTCAGAGGGTTTCTGGGACAGTAGCTTAGTGAAGATTCCCTAGCTGTACAGCTGCAATAGAACCAGTGGGAATGCAGCTGTCACCAAGATTCATCCAGATCTCTATGGATCCATGAATTCTGGACCCCTCGCGTGTTCCCATTCTGGGGAAGGAAGCAGGAAATCTCATCCCTGCCCCCCATTGAACAATCTAGGGGAAAACTGCACAAGAGGAATCTCACTGAATTTTCCTGGCCCTTTCCTATGAGGTTTTGTTTTTCCCATGAGAGGGAGTGATAAGGTCCAGAAACTTTGGTAGGTATAATTTGGGCTTACCAAACTTTACGAGATATATATATTTGAATATTTGCTCTGTCATCCACTAAAACTTAGTTTATTTCCTTCACTCAGCTTTCGTTCTGTATTTTCTGTATGACCTAATTAGTATTTCCTATCCTTACCTTGGTGTCTGATTCTGCTCTCTTTGAAACCAATGGGAGTTTTGCCTTTGGCTTCATGGGAACTGGACAGATTGAGCCTTTGGGCCAGAATCCTGCGACTCTGAAGCATGTGCTTCACTTTATGCAAGCGAGCTGTCCCATTGGCACCAATGGAACTATTCACCTGTGTAAAGTTAACCATGAGCTTAAGTACTTGCAGGATCAGGGCCATGGTATGTAACTATAATCATTAACTTTCAAATTTTAAAAAAAGTGTATAGTTACTTTGCAAGTTGTGCTGCACATCACAATATCGGTCGATGAATGCTATTTCCCCTCACTGAATTTGTTAATTAAAGAGTAAGATATAACATACGGCGCAGCACTGCTGATTAATGCATGCCTCGGGTGCATAGCAAAATCCTATAATCTCAGAGGCAGTGCCACCGTGAAGTTCATTATTCTGCACTATAGAGGAGTACCATCTGGAGTGACTCATTATGATTAGAAAATGGACATCAAAGCAGATAATGGCACATATTTTTAATTTTCAAAATTGTTCTTCTGTTAAGTATCTTGTACAATATAGTCCTTAAGGAATGCATTCATAAAAATCACAATTATAATATTTTAAATTGAGTTATGGAAGATTCTTTCAGGTTTTGTGAGGCCAACCCTGTCTTCCCTCCATACCCTGTGGGGAAAACACCAGAGAAGAAGTTAAAATGTATTTTTTTCCTCACTGACCTAAATTATTTTGCCTCACTGGTTTATGTATTTTATGATACACATGAGATTAAAATCTACTACTGCATGGCAGTGCTAATTATTGCATAGTTGTTAAATGCACTAAACCAATGGTCTGATGCAGCATTCCATGCACTCTGCAAAGTCTTCTGAACATAAAAACATCTGACCAATGGTCCATCTAGCCCAGTATCCTGTCTTCTGACAGTGGCCAATGCCAGGTGCTTCAGAGGGAATGAACAGAACAGGCAATCATAGAGTGATCCATCCCCTGTTGTCTACTCCCAGCTTCTGGCAACCAGGGGCTTGGGACTCCCAGAGCATGGTTGCATCCTTTATAATCTTGGCTAATAGCCATTGATGAATCTAGCCTTCATGAACTCATCTAATTCTTTTTTGAACCCTGTTATTGTTTTGGCCTTCACAACATCCCCTGGCAACGAGTTCCACAGGTTGACCGTGCATTGTGTGAAGTATTTCCTTTTGTTTGTTTTAAACCTGCTGCCTATTAATTTCCTTGGGTGACCCCTGGTTCTTGTGTTATGTGTGGGGGTAAATAACGCTTCCTTATTCACTTTCTCCACACCAGTCATGATTTTATAGACCTCTATCATATCCCTCCTTAGTCGTCTCTTTTCCAAGCTGGAAAAGTCCCAGTCTTTTTAATCTCTTCTGATATGGAAGCTGTTCCACATCACTAATAATTTTTGTTGCCCTTTTCTGTACATTTTCCAATTCTAATGTATATTTTTTTGAGATGGGGTGACCACATCTACACACAGTATTCAAGGTGTGGGCATACAATGGATGTATGTAGTGGTATTATGATATTTCCTGTCATATTATCTATCCCTTTTCTAATGGTTCCTAACATTTTGTTAGCTTTTTTGACTGTCGCTGCACATTGAGTAGATGGTTTCAGCTGTCATGGATGTACCAGTGGGGAATTTGAGTGCACAAAGAACGAGGGACTAGACTCCAAGCTGGAGCATTTTTCTCTGGCCCAGTTCTCTTCTAAAACCCATGTGTTTGTTCCTCTTTCAAGGGACTCTGTCAGGTTACAAGCTATATATATTTTTAAGAAACAAATTTCCTCCACGTGTTACTAATTTTAAAACTGAAAGAATTTAAATAAAAACTCTGACATGTATTTATTTATTTTGCTCTTCACTGGGCTATTCAATGGTTAAATCCCAAGGAGGGAGTACAGGCCTCTTACTCCCACGCAGGGGAGTGCCAATGTAGAGGTGATACAAAGTAGCTCTTCAGCCACTGTACAGTCTAGACCCAGGGAACCCAGCTCCCTGACCCCTGCAGCAGACTTCCGTGGGTCAGGCCCCTCTGTCTCAGGGACCACTTTTGAGTTGCAATAATCTGCGCAGAGCAAGCAGTGAAGGAGACACAGAAAGGTCTAGGGACTGAAGGAATTTACTCTGAACCTCCCTCAAACTGATGCTTGTGGACGGAGGGGAGGATTGATTTTCAATTTATCTTTTCCTTGCCATATGAGGACACTCTAATACAGTGTGTGTCCAAGTGTGCTCTCAATTACATGAGTATTAAAGGTCTGATTCTATTTTCAGAATGCAGTGTAAATGTGAAGAAACTCCAGAGAAGTAAATAGAGCCCCAGTTTTACAAAACCAATGCAAGAGTAGACTTGATTCCCATATGTCTAATGAGGGAAATAATCTAGTGGTTGAGGCAAGAAACAGTGAGTTAGGAGACATGGGATTTATTCCTCACTCTGCCAGTGACCATGTGACATTAAGGAAATCACTCAATCTCTCTGTTCCTTAGTCCCCCCTTTCCTGTAAAATGGGGGTGCTGCCTTTGTAAGGGGTGTTGAGATCATCGGAAGAAAGGCACTATTTTAGTGCGAAGTATTATTATTTTATGACAAGAGATATTGGGCTAAATCCAGTGGTGTAAATAAACTGCACAGCATGTAACATCAGGAGTGGATGTGCAAAAGTTGCTTATAGCTCATTGTTACAATTGCCCGATTCTGGTGCAGTTCTTCATGAGTCTGATCTGCCTACACAGAGTTAAAGGAGGTTGAAGGCAGAGGGCTGCTCTAACTTACCTAAATACAATAGCCAGAGGGGTCAAAAATGCAGCCTCGGATGATGTGCAAATAGAGGCATCCCAGCAACGTCTCCTGTCCTCTGTCCTTGCCTTATTTTTCCCTATTGTGTTTGCAGGGGATTGGGCCAGAGTGGCCTATTAGTCTCTACAGTGGCATTATACCACTGGAGCACCACCCTTGTACTGAAGGCATCATCCCTACGACTGTACACACACATAACCAAAAGATAGTCTTTGTCTCAATGAGTTTAGAATCTACGTACAAGACAAGAGACAAATGGATACAGCAAACAGATGGGGGAACACAAGGTAACAGTGAGCTAATTATGATTGGTATACTAAACAGCACTCACAAGGTACAGAGTATGGACTTGCATCTTCAATCCTTATTCATCTGAGTGGTCCTAGTGAAGCCAATGGAGCTGCTCACCTGAGTAAAAGCTGTAGGAATGAATAATCTGTGAGAACATGTGAACCATCCACAGATGTTTTAATCTTTAATTAAAACCTTTAAACTGAAACAACCTCATTATCATGGCTACATGCAGCACTATCATTAAAAAAAAGAGCCGTTTGAATGTTCAGCAAATGGAGCAGTGTGAAAATGTCCATAAATGCTTTATAAAATAACAACAAAACCATTTGACTCGTAAAACAAGAAGTTCAGAGGCTTCTCAGCTGGTTTGTTCTTTACCAAAGCACTTTTATGTCGGAAGGTTTTAATTTCACTTGTGTGGTGTTAACAAGAGCTCAGGAGAACAAGATTTTCTGGCACTCCCGGGTAGCCTTTTAAGAATTACTGTTTTTTAGAAACAAGATTGTTTTCCTTTTTTCTCAGTTGCTAGTCTGGTTTTAATTTCAGGATGGAAACAGATTTTTTTTTAAAGCTTATTTGGTTCATTTCTTCTTTCTTTTTGTATGTTCCTCTCACTCTTTCTGGTTTTCATCTTCTCATTTTCCTTCCTAAAGTCATTGCATGGAGCTGCTACTGCAGTGATAGTGCAATAGCAGTGCTCAGAAATAACGTATCCTGGTAGTGTAAATACGACAATGTGCATGGAAAGTAATATGGCTTTCACCCAGAACTGGTTAGAACACTAGGGCTATATTTCCACTACTGTCTCGTTAAGATCCAGAACTCTGTGGAAAGGTCACCAGCACACAGCTCTGGTGAGTGTGGTCTGATAGAAACCGTTTGAGCTCCTTGCAAACACCTCAGCAGTTAACTGTGGAGCTGGATTCTTACAGAAGTTTCAGTACCTTGTTCCAGTCTTAAATGGTCTGGAAGACTAAAATGCTGATCTGTATTTTCCTGGAAAATGCTAAAATGATGACGTAGATACCCCCTGTGAGTTCTAGGAGCAAAACCTGGCTCCACAGAAGTTAAATGGGAGTTTTGCCATTAACTACAGTGGGGCTAGGGTGTCAACCTGAGGGTATGTCTACACTACGAAATTAGGTCAATTTTATAGAAGTTGATTTTTAGAAATCGATTTTAAACAGTTGATTGTGTGTGTCCCCACTAAGGGCATTAAGTTGGTGGAGTACATCCTCACTACCGTGGCTAGTATCGACTCAAGGAGCGGTGCATTGTGGGAAGCTATCCCACAGTTCCTGCAGTCTCTGCTGCCCATTAGGTTAAGCTCCCAATGCCTGATGGGGCAAAAACATTGTCACGGGTGGTTTTGGGTACATGTCATCAGTCTCCACTCCCTCCGTGAAAGCAACTGCAGACAATCATTTTGCACCTTTTTTCCTGGGTTACCTGTGCAGACGCCATAGCACGGCAAGCATGGAGCCTGCTCAGCTCACCGCTGCTGTTGCGAGCATTGTAAACACCTCACACATTATACTGCAGTATGTGCAGAACCTGGCTAAGAGACGGCAGCACGAGGACAATTGTGATGAGGACATGGACACACACATTCCTGAAAGCATGGGCTGTGGCAATTGGGACATCATGGCAGAAGTGGGGCTGGTTGATACAGTGGAACACCAATTCTGGGCCCAGCAAACAAGCACAGACTGCTGGGATCACATAGTCTTGCAAGTATGGGATGATTCCCAGTGGCTGCGAAACTTTCGCATGCATAAGGCCACTTTCCTGGAACTCTGTGAGTTGCTTTCCCCCCGCCCTGAAGCGCAGGAATACCAGGATGAGAGCTGCCCTGACAGTTGAGAAGTGAGTGGCGATAGCCCTGTGGAAGCTTGCAATGCCTGACTGCTACCGGTCAGTTGGGAATCAATTTGGAGTGGGCAAATATACTGTGGGGACTGATGTGATGCAAGTAGCCAATGCAATCACTGACGTTCTGCTATCAAGGGTAGTGACTCTGGGAAATGGGCAGGTCATAGTGGATGGCTTTGCTGCAGTGGATTTCCCTAACAGTGGTGGGGTGATAAACGCAACATATATCCCTATCTTGGCACCGGACCACCTTGCCAACCAGTACATAAACCACAAGGGGTACTTTTCAATGGTGCTGCAAGCACTGTGGATCACAAGGGACGTTTCACCGACATCAATGTGGGATGGCCGGGAAAGGTGCATGACGCTCGCATCTTTATGAACTCCAGGCTGTTTGAGCAGCTGCAAGAAGGGACTTACTTACCAGACCAGAAAATTATTGTTGGGGATGTTGAAATGCCAATAATTATCCTTGGAGACCCAGCCTTCCCCTTGCTCCCATGGCTCATGAAGCCATACACAGGCAGCCTAGACAGCAGTAAGGAGCAGTTCAACTATAAGCTGAGCAAGTGCAGAATGGTGGTAGAATGTGCCTTTGCACATTTAAAAGCTTGCTGGCACTGTTTGCTGACTAGGTTAGACCTCAGCGCAACCAATATTCCCACTGTTATTACTGCTTGCAGTGTGCTCCATAAGATCTGTGAGAGTAAGTGGGAGACATTTATGGTGGGGTGGGAGATTGAGGCAAATCGCCCGGCTGCCAATTTTGAACAGCCAGACACCAGGGCGATTAGAAGAGCAAAGGTAGGTGCGCTGCGCATCAGAGAGGCTTTGAAAACCAGTTTCATGACTGGCAGGGCTACGGTTTGACAGATGTGTGTTTTTCTCCTTGATGCAAACCCGCCCCCTTTGTTGATTTTAATTCCCTGTAAGCCAACCACCCTCCCCCCTTCGATCACAACTGGCAAAGGAAATAAAGTCACTATGGTTTTGAAACTATGCGTTCTTTCTTTATTAATTAAAAAAAAAAGGGAGATAACTGATAAGGTAGCCCAGGTCGGGGAGGAGGGAAGGACAAGGGCACATTTCTTATTGTAGCCACACTACAAATCAAAACTGTTTGAATGCCAGCCTTCTGTTGCTTGGGCCATCCTCTGGAGTAGAGTGGCTGGGTGCCCGGAACCTCCCCCCGCATGTTCTTGGGCGTCTGGGAGAGGAGGGCAGGTGGTTGTACAGTGGATGCAGTGGCGGTCTGTGCTCTTGTTGGCTTTCCTGCAGCTCCACCAGACGCCTGAGCATGTCCGTTTGATTCCCCCATTATCCTCAGCATTGCATCCTGCCTTTTCTCATCGCACTCACTTAATGCTTTCCTGGACTCTGCCACTGAATGCTTCCATGCATTCAACTGTGCCCTATCAGTGCAAGAGGACTGCATGAGCTCGGAAAACATGTCATTGCGAGTGCATTTTTTTCACCTTCTAATCTGTGATAACCTCAGAGACGGAGATGATAGGGGGAGCATAGAAACATTTGCACCTGCAGGGGGATAAAAAGGGAGAGTAAAATTTAAGATGATACATTTCTGAGAACAAAAGGGAGACTCTTTCATAGTGAATCAAGCAATTCACAGCAGACAGCACATGTGCTTTAGGTACAAGGTCGCATTTTGCCTTTTATATTGAGCGCCTGCCGGTATGGTGACACATCACACACAGCTGGGCAACAGAATTCAGTTTCCAGGCAGCCATGGTAAACCAAAGGGTACGTGGGTTTGGCTTCTAACGCCTTCATAACATGTGGGGATGTTTTCAAACTGTAGCATCCTCCTTTCCCATAGCAAGCAATGCTGGTTAGGTTGCCATTTAAAAAGAGGGGCTGCGGTTTTTGGGTGGATGTGCAGCACACCTCTCCCTACACCTCTCCGTATGGCTATTTGGGATGATCCCTTCACCGCTCCCCGTGCCACGTGGCTATGGGATGATCCCTTTTAGCCAAGCGCAAATAGCCCAGCATGAACGGGGTCCTTTTACTGTTCCCTTACAAAAATTCCCCTATTTCAACCAGGTGACCATGAATGATATCACTCTCCTGAGGCTAACACAGAAAGATAAAGACCGAATGTTGCTTGAATGTGACCAAAACCCAGGAACATTTGCTGCCATGCTTTGTACTGCAATGATTCCAGACTACTTGCTACTGGCTTGGCGTGGTAAAGTGTCCTACCGTGGAGGATGAAATAAGGCAGCCCTCCCCAGAACCCTTCTGCAAAGGCTTTCAGAGTACCTCCACGAGAGCTTCATGGAGATGTTCCTGGAGGACTCCCGCTCCATCCCCAAACACATTAACAGACTTTTCCAGTAGCTGTACTTGCCGCGAATGCATCCCAAGTCTTCAGGAAAAAATCAAACATTAAACACAATTGCTTTTAAACCCTGTACTGTAGTTACAAATGTGCACTCACCAGAGGTGCCTTCTCTGCCTTCAGGGTCTGGGATCCTGCCTTGGGAGGGTATTGGCTCCAGGGTGATGAAAAGGTCCTGGCTGCCGGGGAGAACGGATTCACCGCTTGCCTGCTGCGCATTCTCCTCCTCCTCCTCTTCCTCATACACAAAATCCTCCTCCATGTTGCGTGAGACTCCCCCTTTTCAGGTGTCCATGGACAGTGGTGGAATAGTGGTAGGGTTCCCCCCCCCGAGAATGCCATGCAGCTGATCATAGAAGCGGCATGTATGGGGCTCTGACCCAGAGCAACTGTTTGCCTCCTTTGTCTTTTGGTAGGCTTGCCTGAGCTTCTTGACTTTCACGCGGCACTGCTGTGTGTCCCTGTTGTAGCCTCTGTCCATCATGCCCTGTGCGATTTTGGCATATATATTAGCATTTCTTCTTTTTGATCGGAGTGCTGCCTGCAGAGATTCTTCTCCCCATACAGCAGTCAGATCCAGTGTCTCCCGTTCGCTCCATGCTGGAGCTTGTTTGCGATTCTGGGGGGACTGCATGGTCACCTGTGCTGCTGAGCTCGCTACGCTGACCAAACAGGAAATTAAATTCAGAAGTTCCCGGGGCTTTTCCTGTGTACCTGATGTACCTAGTGCATCAGAGTTGAAAGTGCTGTCCAGAGAGATCACATTGGAGCACTCTGGGATAGCTCCCGGAGGCCAATAACGTTGATTTGCATCCGCACTACCCCAAATTCAACCCAGCAAGGTCGATTTTAGCGCTACTCTCCTCACCGGGGAGGAGTACAGAAATTGATCTTAAGAGCCTTTTAGGTCGATGGAACGAGGTTGCTTACGTAGCCGCATTAATTATAAAATCGACCTAACGCGACTAAATTCGACCTAACCCTGTAGCGTAGACCAGGGCTGAGTCACTTCTAGTGGTAATTGTCAGGAACAATTTTGGATGGATTTCCTTTGCAGTTAAACACAAGTCAGGTGTGTCTGATCCAGGGCAATAAAGACAGATACTGTAGCATTGCCTAAATTCTAACTAGAGCTTCCTTGACAGCTCAGGTTCCTTACAGTGAGCTCATACACCATCTAGTGATCCAGCAAGGAACTGCAACTTGTAATGTTTGTGACACATGAAAATAAGAACAAACTAATTTTGATAATTTAGTGCCAATTCTTACTAAAATAAAGTGTAACCTCTGCTTTAATTTTAATATTGGATGTGTCCTCTGTCTGGGGACTAAAGAGTCACCAACTCTTACGATTTTATCATGAACCTTGTGATATTTGGTGATTGTTTTCAGAGTCCCAGCTCCCGGAAACATGTGATTGAATTACAATCTCAGCTATTATTCAAATAAAAAAGTAAGTTAAATCACATTATCCTTCTCAATAAAAGTTGGCATCTCATTAGTGCTTGATCCAGGTCTTTTCCACTGCTGAGGGTTACAACTGGTTTATCAGGTTTCAGAGTAACAGCCGTGTTAGTCTGTATTCGCAAAAAGAAAAGGAGTCCTTGTGGCACCTTAGAGACTAACCAATTTATTTGAGCATGAGCTTTCGTGAGCTACATGAATCCAATCCACACAGATATTTGTAAAAGTTCTCACAAGGGAAAGGGATGTGGTAAGTGATAAGCAACACGGGTTCATAAAACAAATATGTCAGATATACAATAAAAATATAGCTTTGGGGCTAGCAAAAAACAACCAAGGATTCCCCCCCGATGCAGGGGAAACCTTGAGTGGTGCATAGCCAGCTATCCATCTCTTGCTCCCCCTCACTTCCATGTAGGGAGCATGTTGAAGGTGGCGAGGTATGGCCAAGAAGGAGTGGTGCAGAGTGCACAGTACTCACCCAATCTTGGGCAGGCACAGCATCTGGCTGCCGCCAGCGTAATTTAGAATAGCCCTTAAAGCAGCCACTTTGACACCCTAGGGGCCACTTTGACACCTAGCTGACCCAGAAACAGGGGAATGGGAAGGTGGCTTAAAGCTATTGCTACCCCTCATCCCACTCCTCAACTGTACCAAGTGTAAACTCAGTGCAGCTGAGGTCTTGCGCCCTGCTGAATAAAATTTTATTGTGTTATCAACAAAGCTTTTGATATAGTATCACATAAAGTTTAAGGAGCTGAAAAAAATGCTCTATGAATAGAAATACCATAATATGGGTTACTAGTTTGCCAACAGATAACCAGCAGCCAGTGATTATTGACAGGGTAGCATTACAAAAATTGGAGGAAGAAATGGTGTCCTTCAAAGATCAACCTGGTGGACTTTTACTTTTCAATGTACTATACTCATTAATAGTCTGGTGGTAAACTTCAGACTATAAATTCCTGATTGATTGATTTAAATTTGAGGAAGATACTATGCTAGGAAGACTAGTAAAGATCTGAGAGAATAGATCAGAATTGCAAAACAAGCTGAGAGAGACAGATATAAATGGAGGTGATTTCATATGCAGTAGATAGATGTAAACTAATACACTAGGAAAAAATTATAATCCAAATAGATATACAATGGGAGACTTCTATTCAGAAGTAGGAATGCTGAAAAAGACATGGAAGATATAATGAACTATGAACACAATATAAGATTATTGGCAAAGGCAGATGCTATTTTAGGATGTATAATCTCTGGTCTTGGTCCTGCAATGAGCATCATGTGGGCACAGAGCACACTGAAGGATTGGGTCTAAATGAAACAATGCTGTTTTACACATTCTCAGCCAGTTTCCAGCTGAGAAGGGACACATGGATTTTAATGCAATGTTGCAGGTAAAAGCACAGGTAAAAGCTTTTTAACTTACATTTAACTGTTTTTACATTTTTGTTCACATCTACAATGTGTAAATGGACCGCTTTTTGATCAAATAAGGTGTTCAGCTTCAATATGAGCTACAATTTATAAAATAAATGAAAACTTAACAGTTAGGTTGTTGGTGTACAGAGACCCCTGCCTTTCATGGTGACAAATACTGTCTCATTGTCTTAAGCATAAGTAAAAATATTCTCCCTGGGGGCTGAGTAAAACCATCAGGCCCTGCTTTCCAAAGGATTGCTGTCTTTACTGCAGCACAGTGCAGAGGGCAGGCTCAGGGGAGGGGACAGCTGGGGAATGAGACTGCCCCACACTCACCTGCAGAGGCAGTTTCTGTTCTCTGGGAATGGGCCTGGCTCCCCATTCTGGCCTATTGGCTCTCACCACTTGCATATTTGCTGTAGTGGGCTCCTCTGAATCGGGGGCGGGGGCTGGACGTGTCAGAGCTGAATCCCCAGGCCAGCACTTCGATTGCAGAAGGTGGGGGCCCGCAAGGATTTTAAAAATTAATACTTGCCACACCAGGCTTGTATTAACTCCCAAGGTTACAGCTTTTCTCTGACCTCGGGTTGTTAAATGTTGCCACCACTCAAATGCAAAACCCCCCTTGGACTCAGGAAGGTGCACTTGGGAATTCCTCCCTGTGGGGTACCCTCAAGCCCTTTCACCCCCCACTCCGGGGAAGCGCTGAGAAAGAAAACAAAGAAAATTAGCTGTTGCCACCAGCTAGTTAAATAATATATGCACAAACCTCTTAGGGCACCAAAAATCCAATCCTGTTCTTAAAAAAGGTAAACTTAATTAAAAACACAAAGGAAGAAAATACATCTGGAGCTTAGGCTTTTGCTAGATTTTAAAAGAGCAATTCCAAAAATTAAGTACCAAGAATAGCTTTCTTGGAGTCCAGCAAACAACAGCACCTGGGGGTTAGCACAGAGGAGATCTACAAGCCTGATCATGTCTATTTAAACATTCCCTGTCCCAATGATTCCTTTTAGGTATGGAAGATAAATGTTCATACATGGTTCAAACCTTACACAGCATTCCTGCTCATTGCATTGCTGCTCCATGTCTCCTTCTCTGGAGAACAACAGACAAAGGGAAAGTTTCTTTCCCAATTTTAAAAAGTTCTAGCCTTTCCATTGGCTCTTTTGGTCAGGTGCCTACTTCCTTTTCTTTTCGTGGGGGACTTTTTAACCCTTTACAGGTAAAGCAAGCAGAGAACAGCTACCAAGAGGGATTTTATAGCTAATTGGCTGGCTGGGTGTCCATAAAAGGGAAGTAAAAGCCTTCGTATCACCCCAAAAAGACAAGGAAGAGGAGGGGAGAGAAAAGGGAAAAAGTCACCAGCCCCACAGTAGGAGCTGGGGGCATTTGGGCTGATCTGTAGGGCAGATGGACTTGGGTGTTGAGAACAGGAGAGGGACCTTGGGGGGACCAAGCAGTGGTGGAGCACTGCAGCGGGCAGGGGTGAAGAGGGAGATGGTGTGGGAATTGGGGGAATAGGGAAAGTTTTAAGAGGTGGGTTACTGGGGGATTGGGCTTGGAGGGATGGTGAGCAGTGGCAGGGGAGGATTAGGGGTTGGGGAGGTGGGCTTTGGGGAGTGGAGGGAGGGTTTTATCAGGGTGTTCAGCTTCACCCGGGGGAGAGTTTATTTCGGGAGATGGGGGTTAGAGTGGCAGGAAGGTGGGGCCTGTGGCAGGAGGAGGTTTTGTGCACTTTGGTTCATTTGGGGAGTTGGGGTGTGTTTATTTGGGGACAGAGTAGCAGGGGGTTGGATAGGTTTAAGCGGTGGTTGGGGAGCTGGGGGCATTAGTTGGGAGTTGGGTGGAGGTGTGGGGATAGGTTATTTGGGGGGGTCTATGGCATGGGGGGGGTTGGAGTAGGGGCTGTGGAGGGGCTAGGAACGCAGGGAGCTTGCGGCAGTGCCAGTGGCCACAGGTGGTTGTATATGGCTCCCTCCTTCCCAGCCCATTCCCCGTCTCCTCCCTCTGTCTTGGTTGCTCTCCTCCCTCCCTTGCTGGCTCCAGCTACGGCTGCAGGCACTGGGGAGGGATGGACTTGCTATTGCTGTACCAGGGATGGAGTTCACTTGCTGGGCGCTGGCCACACTCGGCATGGACTCTGTCTGCAGCACCATGCTGAGGCCTTGTGGTTTAGCCTCACCACTGGGTTCCAGGGACTCTCTCTGCTCATCGTGCTGCTGGGCAGCCAAACAACTCAGCACCGAGCTGGCCCCAGCATTGCCAGAGATGGGTCTTTGCCTGTGGAGCTGGGCTTTGCATGCAGGCAGCGGGATGGTTCAGACTTGAGAGGGTTGAACCCCATCTAGCCCTAGCAACCCACTGCCTAGCCTCATTGTTTCCTTGTCCTCCCCCATAAATCTATCTGTTGCCTCATCTTAGATTGTAAGGTGTTTGGAGAAGGGACCATCTGCTGTACAGACCTAGCACTATGGGTTCCTGGTCTAGATCCAAGGTGCTGCTGCACTGGAGATAATACTAATAAATAGTGCTCCAACAGGTGAAAAAAAAAAAAGGCATGACCACAACATATGAACCAACCATAAGTGACAAAACACAAAAAAGAATAGCCTCAAGAGTGTATGAAACTGCTTTTTGTGGTGTTGTATAAGACCTATTTTACATCTTATACAAAATAAACAAAATTTGCTATTAGGAAAGTTTGCTGATACACTGGAACAAATCACCTTTCCATTCTCTATTCCCTATCTAACTATATATGGGCCTCATAAGGGTTTCTTCAGGTATGTTAGCAACAAGAAGAAAGTCAAGGAAAGTGTGGGCCCCTTACTGAATGAGGGAGGCAACCTAGTGATAGAGGATGTGGAAAAAGCTAATGTACTCAATGCTTTTTTTGCCTCTGTCTTCACGAACAAGGTCAGCTCCCAGACTACTGCACTGCTCAGCACAGCATGGGGAGGAGGTGACCAGCCCTCTGTGGAGAAAGAAGTGGTTCGGGACTATTTAGAAAAGCTGGACGAGCACAAGTCCATGGGGCCGGATGCGCTGCATCCGAGAGTGCTAAAGGAGTTGGCGGATGTGATTGCAGAGCCCTTGGCCATTATCTTTGAAAACTCATGGCGACTGGGGGAAGTCCCAGACGACTGGAAAAAGACTAATGTAGTGCCCATCTTTAAAAAAGGGAAGAAGGAGGATCCTGGGAACTACAGGCCAGTCAGCCTCACCTCAGTCCCTGGAAAAATCATGGAGCAGGTCCTCAAGGAATCAATTCTGAAGCACTTAGAGGAGAGGAAAGTGATCAGGAACAGTCAGCATGGATTCACCAAGGCCAAGTCAGGCCTGACTAATCTAATTGCCTTCTATGATAACTGGCTCTGTGGATGAGGGGAGCGCAGTGGATGTGTTGTTCCTTGACTTTAGCAAAGCTCTTGACACTGTCTCCCACAGTATTCTTGCCAGCAAGTTAAAGAAGGATGGGCTGGATGAATGGACTATAAGGTGGATAGAAAATTGGCAAGATTGTTGGGCTCAACGGGTAGTGATCAATGGCTCCATGTCTAGTTGGCAGCCGGTGTCAAGTGGAGTGCCCCAAGGGATGGTCCTTGGACCGGTTTTGTTCAATATTTTCATAAATGATCTGGAGGATGGTGTGGATTGCACCCTCAGCAAGTTTGCAGATGACACAAAACTGGGAGGAGAGGTACATACGCTGGAGGGTAGGGATAGGATACAGAGGGCCCTAGACAAATTAGAGGATTGGGCCAAAAGAAATCTGATGAGGTTCAATAAGGACAAGTGCAGAGTCCTGCACTTAGGACGGAAGAATCCCATGCACCGCTACAGACTAGGGACCGAATGGCTCGGCAGCAGTTCTGCAGAAAAGGACCTGGGGTTACAATGGACGAGAAGCTGGATATGAGTCAACAGTGTGCCCTTGTTGCCAAGACGGCCAATGGCATTTTGGGATGTATATGTAGGGGCATTGCCAGCAGATCGAGGGACGTGATCGTTCCCCTCTATTCGACATTGGTGAGGCCTCATCTGGAGTACTGTGTCCAGTTTTGGCCCCCACTACAAGAAGGATGTGGAAAAATTGGAAAGAGTCCAACGGAGGGCAACAAAAATGATTAGGGGACTGGAACACATGACTTATGAGGAGAGGCTGAGGGAACTGGGATTGTTTAGTCTGCAGAAGAGAAGAATGAGGGGGGATTTGATAGCTGCTTTCAACTACCTGAATGGGGGTTTCAAAGAGGATGGATGTAGACTGTTCTCAGTGGTAGCTGATGACAAAACAAGGAGTAATGGTCTCAAGTTGCAGTGGGGGAGGTTTAGGTTGGATATTAGGAAAAATTTTTTCACTAGGAGGGCGGTGAAACACTGGAATGCATTACCTAGGGAGGTGGTAGAATCTCCTTCCTTAGAAGTTTTTAAGGTCAGGCTTGACAAAGCCCTGGCTGGGATGATTTAGTTGGGGATTGGTCCTGCTCTGAGCAGGGGGTTGGACTAGATGACCTCCTGAGATCCCTTCCAACCCTGATATTCTATGATTCTCATCCCTTTAGTCTATTTCCAGGCCAATGGTCCAGCGTAGTATTTTAGGTATCTAGTTTTGGTATAGTCTGGATATAGCATATAACCACAGGAATGTTTGTTTTGTAGTGGGGGTTGAGGTATATTTTGCATCTCACAGTGAGTCTTAAGGGTAGATCTATAGTGGGCATCGATTGTCATAGCTCCATTGAAGTAAATGGAACTATGATAATTTACACCACCTAAGGATCTTTCCCTTAATTTTCAATTTCAAATTTTCAGGTTTTTTTCCTATGAAGCTGTATGCATTCACAGTAATTTTGCTTTGATTAATTAGGTCCCTTAAGGGTCCAAACCTGCTATCCTTTTTTAGGTCAAAGTCCCATCAAGATCAATGGGAATTTGGCCTCATTACCAACTACAGTATCAGGTTCTGGTTGAGCAAAGGATTAAGTCTGTTGTTGCTGAACAAGCCCATTACCAGTAAAAGTATTTATTTGTTTAATTTCCAACTATTATTTAGCTCAGACTGACAGGAAGCACTTTATATAGCAATACAGGCTGCCACATTAACATCTCCTTGGATAGAATTATGTCAAATTTTGTTGAATAGTGCTAACGATATGTACGACTTTCTCAAATCTTACAAGAGTTTGGTGATTTAAAAAAATCTTTGAATTTTTGTTTCAAACTCTTTAATATCCTTCAGTTATCTTTTTTGATGAGAGATAAGAGACGATACTGATTTTCTCCCAGTGCCCCCATTTTCTGGTGTAAACTGGGTGTTATCTTCATTACAGTGTTGCCCAAAAGATTTGTGGTCTATCAAGCTCCGACTGCAGATTCTGAAGTGTAATCCAAATATTCTTAGTTACATTACTTAAGCTTTTAGTTTTGCCAAGATTTCTTAAGTGAACGGCAAATGATTCATGACCTACTGCAGACTATATGCTGTGTGAAGTTACACTTCCTTTCACTGGTCCAACTTTTACCAGCCTTTTGTTGCAGAGAGGATGTTTGTACAATAGACTTCTCGGTCCTATTTGACAACAGGAACTAAACACAGCAGCCTACATTTTTATTGTCTCATTGGTGTTAACAGGATCAACTGAATTTTACACCCATTTAAAGAAAGCGTGGCTGACCTTTGCATGAATTTCTCCACACTCACTAAATGGCTGTCACCCTCCACTCCAAAGATGGTAGTGCTTCAATGGTACTGTGTGCGTAGAGTTTGTAAGGTGGGGACATTTGGGTTGAAAGGTTCCATGTCTACACTGGAAAAACTAATCCCCAAATTCTCATTGCTTCTAACTTTTGGTTCAGGTGATGTGGTGTTAAAGCTGGTCTATACAAGGGCATTGGTGGCTGGAAGTTTTTGGCCACAAATTTAGTTAAATCTGTTGAAAAAATAGACTGGTAAAAAAAAAAAAAAGGTTCAAGATGCTGGAGTCTTGCATACATTGACTCCCACCATATTCACTAGTTCAGCTAAGCTAGAGTCAGACCTGATGGGAATTATTTTGATAAATTTCTCCAGTGCAGGCAAGGCTTTAGAGCCACAAACAGAAGTGGGCTAAAAATTCAAAGTGTGGATCTGAACCTCTCCCAAGCAGAGAGTTGTTCAGATGTGGGGACAAATCATACTAAAGACTAAGTATGGTGGCTGAGAAGTTCAGATTCAGAACAGAATTTCTCAAAATTTTAGTTGTTTGGATCCGTGGTCTGGTCTGGAATCACAATTTCAGCATAAAAAAATCAGTTGCTACCTAGGAAATCTCCCATGGGAGCTGGGGCTGCCTTATGCATGCCAAAGCTGCTGAGAATTTCACAAAGTCAATGGGAACAGAACTTATTCCCTTCTGCTGCAAAAATGGTACTTAAGCTAAAGGCAAGTTCCATTTGTAGTCATCACTGCAGGGCAGTATGGTATTACTCATGGTAGGGTGCTCCTGAGCCCATCCTGCAGAGACAAGTAGAACAAACACACACACGTGCTTGCCAGTTCGGTAGGGTTATGATTTGTACAACCTCAGAAATCATGTGCTCCACTAATCCTGACTGTGGTTTAAAAATAATGAGATTTTTTTAAAAAAAATAATACAAATGGGTACTTTTTATTTGGTTGTGGGGCCATTATAGTGCTCCCAGGTTGTGTTTTGAAGCTCTTCTCTGCAACCTTAATGGCTAGAAATTTATCTCTTTTTAATAAAAACTGAGGTTATCACATAATCTCTTCAGTCCAGGAGCTGCGGCTTTATGAAAGCCATCAAATACTGTGAAACTCAGAATAAAATTGTGAGTACTAGGATGCACATCGGGACTCAGCCCATGTAATTTATAGCGCTGCCGATTTTCATTATGCAGCATAATTGTTAATGATTATAATATAACATATAATAAATTGGTTAGTCTCTAAGGTGCCACTAGTACTCCTTTTCTTTTTGCGAATACAGACTAACACGGCTGTTACTCTGAAACACAACATTTGTACTGTGGCGGCACCTACAGCATTAACAAATTCTGGTGTGTATAAAGAGGAGAGGAGCGAGTAGGCGAGGTGATTTTACCCCTGTACCTAGCACTAGGGAGGCCGACACTGGAACGCAGTGTACAATTCTGGTGCCCACGCTTTTAAAAGGATGCTGAAAAACTGGAGAGGTGCAGAGAAGAGGCACCAAAACGAGTCAAGGGCTGGAGAAAATGCCTTACAGCGAGAGACCTAAAGGGCTTGGCCGATCCAAAAGACCACAGCGCACAAGGAGCAAATACCGGGTCCACAGGGGCTCGCTAATCCAGCGGCAGGAAGCGTGACAAGAACCAGGGGCGGGCCGGGAGCTCAAGCCAGACACGTGCAACATTAGGTACAAAACACCACTGAAGGCGAGTCCCCATTGAAGCGAACTACGAGCGCCTCCATCTCTTGCTGTCTGCAGACCCAGGCTGGCTGCCCAGCTGGAAGACTGGCTTTGGCCAGACCCTGGCGCTGGGGCTCCCGGCAGGGCTGGCGGGTCACAGCCTGCGCCGCGCAAGAGGTCAGACTCCCGGAGCTGAAGGTCCCCGCTGGCCCGCAGCGCTGGCGGAGCCGGAGCCGGCGCCGGCGCGCTAGGGCGGCTGGGCGAGGTGCTGTGGGGTCGCCGCAGGCCGCGCGGGGGAGGCGGGTCCGGGCTGCTGGGCACCGGGTCAGGCACGGGCCGCGCGCGCCACCCGCCAGGGCCGAAGCAGGAAGAGGGAGCGCGCGGCGGACACGCGCAGCAGTAGGAAGGAAGCTGTGAGTATTGTGGGGGGGGGGGGTGGGTCTCCCCAGAAAAACACCGCGGGGGGAGGGGCTACTTGGCCGCGCGCCAATCAGGGTCTGGTTTGTCGACACCCCCTCTCAGGCTTCCACCCTGGGAGAGTGTCTCTCACCGCTCCCTCTTCCCCTTCGCCACGGCGCGTTCCCCCTCCCCTCTGCGCGCTGACGTTGTCGCGTCTCGCTCTCTCGGCGGCTGGAAGCGTCGGGGGCAGCTGACGGTGGCTCGGGCGGCTGTTTGCTCGCTCAGCGGTGAAGGGACGGAGCAGCGCGAGCCGGGCCCGCGGGTGAGTCCGTGCCGCCGCCGCCGCCGCGTTCTAGATCCCGCCGCTCGGGAGCCGGGGACCTGCGCGCGCCCGTGGGGGGAGGGGCGTGGGGTTCCGCTCACCACCCCCACCCCGCGGGCTCCTCACAGCGGCTCCCGCCGGGGCCTCCCCGCCCCGGGGGCTGGAGCGGAGGCCGGGGCCGCCGTGCGCGGCCCTGGACAAAGCGCCACAGAGCCCCCGGGGCGGGGTGGGTGGTCGCTGCCTATGGAGAAGCAGGAGCGCGCCCGCCCCTCAGTCGCGGCAGGTCCCGGCGCGGGGCCCGCTCCGCTTTGCCGAGGGGGAGCGGGGCGGGCAGAGCCCCTGGCAACC
This sequence comes from Eretmochelys imbricata, assembly GCF_965152235.1. Taxonomy (NCBI): domain Eukaryota; kingdom Metazoa; phylum Chordata; order Testudines; family Cheloniidae; genus Eretmochelys; species Eretmochelys imbricata. The sequence continues at coordinate 97,267,457 of NC_135574.1, forward strand.
ACCCACCCGGGGGAATCGGGCTGCGTTGTTTGGCAACTGCGTAACCCCTCGGTCACGTGACGCCGGTGTCCCAGCGCGCGCCCCCCCCCCCCCCCCCCCCCGGACCAGTGCTAATTTATCCCCCTCACCCCCTTCCGAGCTCAGCCCACGGCCCGGACCAGCCGGGGAAACTTCACCCCGCTCAACATTTTATTTAAAAAACAAACAAACCTTACACCACCAAACTCGCAGTAGATTTATGATTCATCCACTCGCTGTGAAAACCCTCTGGGGAAGGGACCTGTGTCTCCTCCTGACAGGTGGGAAGCCCAGGGTGGGGTGTGATGTAACTAGGCTTAGAAGAATTTTTTTTTTTTTTAATGATTTGCAGGAATAATACCCAGGTCTATTTTTCTGCATTTTTTTAAATTAATTTAAATTTTCATGGTTGTGGGAAATTATAGGTGGTCAGACAGGTTCAGACAATTGTTTGATGACAGTAGACATTGAAATTCAAGAAGTTAAATTTTTATAACTCTGAAAACACAAATTGTCAACATCCTGTCACGTCAGAACATAAAACCTAAATGTCCTCAAATCAAGCTCTAATAAGTTCTCCAGCAGCATTTTTCTTATTTTGTCTCTGTAAATTTCAGTTATTGTTGATGGAAATATTTTTATGGGTTTATGTGTATGGTGAAAATGATGTTGACCAATATTTACTGATAAAAATCTATTACTTCCAAGCTTAGATATAAGTAATATCCAGACATTTGAGAAATAGCTGCTCATCTGACGAAAGCTTATGCTCAAATAAATTGGTTAGTCTCTAAGGTGCCACAAGTACTCCTTTTCTTTTTGCGAATACGGACTAACACGGCTGCTACTCTGAAATCTGTCAGCCAAATCTTGCATTCGTATTTCTTTTGATGACTTCACACAGGATTGTTTTGCTTTGTTTTAGGTATTTGTAGTGTTTTCCACAGTTTCTTCTGTGGTTGGGTATTTTGAACAGTTAGTGGAGGCAGAATTGACTTGCAAATATTAAAATATATCTAAGTTTCAAAACTTTAGACCAGAGGTCCCCAAACTGTGGAGGCACAGAGGAATGTTCCGGGGGGCATGGGCAGGGCTGCTCCTCAAAGCAAAGGAACTGCATAAGTGTGCAGTATTAATTTTTAATATCTTTTTTAAATAATGCTGTGCAGTATTTTGTATATCCTCTTTTCAAAATGTCATCTCTGCAGCTTGTAACTTTCATTATTGTAATAAAAAATTGAGCCAGGAAATGATATCAAAATGATGAAGGTACGTTAGGAGGTCTAAAAAGGGGGCACCCAAAAACTTTTAGTGAAAATGCTTTTTTTGGTAACTAACAGTTTGAGCCCTGGGATTTCCTTGCATCATTTTTAGCATGTTTAAATGGAAGATGAAAATAGATCTGTGGCCCAGTTTTTGGTACAATGAACAGATGACACAGCTTCTCTACTGAAACTAATAGACTATTAGGAATATCTGGTAAATATAATTTCTATCTAAGAGCAACAGATAGTAACCTATATTGACATGATCTAAAAAATTGAAAGTGTTCCAGTTCACAATAAAAAGGATAAAATGTTTACTCTTTGACTGAATCTCATGGTAATCTTCCTATTTTGCAGACTGTAAATGTTGTAGTTTTAGTTGTTTGCTAAAACAAATTTCAGAATATTTAGTAATCGTTAGGAGGAATAAGGTACAGAATATATTTTTGTGTTTCTCATATTTGATATCTTAAAAGAAATATTGCAGTCAAATACAGATTTGAAAACAAAAGCACAGAGGCAGCAATCAAGTGTTGACAGTTAGTTTAAAACTGGTCTTTGGAACTGCTCTTTAAAATGGATTATCAGAATGAAGCTTTTGTCAGATAGTATTGAATTAACAGTAAAATCTGAATCTTGATTTGGTCAAAATGAGAGTAAATCTGACTTTTATTTACTGATAAATTTGCAGCAATTTACTCTACAATCCATTGGACAGAACTAAATTGCTAACAATTACAGTAGTCTTTATAAGAAATTAAAAATAATACTTTGACTCTATTGATATGGTGCAGAATCTGTGCTAAAAGAAGGAAGGAAATTGTGCCCTCTTTTTACTAATGTGTAAATCAATTGATGAAATATGGTTTAACTTGCATCTTCAAAGTACGTAGCATCAATTTAGGTGTAATTGAACTGTCAGTTACCAAGATGGAACTGCAGAATTTTCAAAGCGTACAGGAACAATTGACTTCTAGAATTGGTGGTAGAAAGCCAACTTAACAGAATCATACTCTTTCTCTGCTGTGCATCTTAGTCAAAGTTATAAAGGTGCTGCTGTATCCAGCACCTGTCTCTACACAGCGGTGTTAATTTGGGGCCCAAACCTGCTTCCACAGACATCAGTGGCAAAATTCCTGTTGCAGTTAATGGATATTACATTGTTTGGTTATGACTGGTGAATCAAAGTTTAGATACTTTAGAAGTAAGTCATAGTAGGACTATTAAATTTGGCAGTTTATCCTTTATTAGAAATAATCTTCAACTATGTTAAGGGCTGTTCTAAAAAGGATTGTGATCAATTGTTCTTCATGTCCACTGAAGGTAGGACAAGAAGTAATGGGCTTAATCTGCAACAAGGCAAAATTAGATTAGATATTAGGAAAAACTTTCTACCTATAAGGGCAGTTAAGATCTGGAATAGGATTCCAAGGGAGGTTGTGGAATCCCCATTATTGGAGGTTTTCACAAACAGATTGGACAGATGCCTGTCAGGGTGGTCCAGGTTTACTTTGGTCCTGCCTGAGTACAGGGGCTAGACTTGATGACTTCTTGAGGACCCTTCCAGCTCTATGTTCCTGTGATTCTATGAAATTGAAACTTCTGTAACATATCTTTCCTAACATGGAAGGCATAAAAGGACTCTATCAACTTGAAATCTAATCACATCACTATATATATTTTTTAAATCTTTCCTGCTGCTTTGCGAAAGAGTTTACGGAAACATGGGAAAGTGACTGGTTGTATGGGGGAGATAGTGCGCTGTCAAATGCAAAGAAGACAAACTAATTTCAGTTATAGTAATATCGTGTTAATTGTAACAATGGCAGGTAACAAACTTTCAGACGGAAGTATAATTTTCATTTTTTAAGTTGGAGTATCTTAAAAAAAAAATCTGCAATTTTTATAACTCCTTCATGAGTATTAAGCAGAGGCACTAGTCAGACAGAGCTTTGTTTGACTTCTTTTGAGTCAGGGAGCCTAATGAAAAATTCTAAAATTGGATTTTGGTAGAGCCAGCTGTATTTACAGAAGAAAAGTTTTTATATATCTTAAATTACATTTATTGACAAGTTACTGAATGAGAATTTCACATCTTTTTAAGCATATAGGGTAAATCTTAATTTAATGAATTAATGCCTTAATTGCATTCATTATTTCAGAGTACTCTGTGCAGTGGTACAGTACTTGCAGGGTTGGCAGTACTGTTTAATACAAGGCTTTAAAAATCCACTAGCCTTTGGCAAGCAGGAAGCTTTCCTGCTATCTGCTTTTGCAGAATCTAAGCTTCTATCTGGAAATAAGTTTTTAGCCCTTGTGACTGTGAAGATCACCTTCCAAATACGAACAAAGTAGAAACTGAAAGCTCTGTCTTCCTAAATCTGCAGATTTTTAGTTCCTCTATTGCTGTTCGGCTCTCCAAAGCAGCATCCAAGCAAAAACTGACCAGAACCTTCGCAGTCTTCCCTGCTGTTATGAGAAAAGGAGTACTTGTGGCACCTTAGAGACTAACAAATTTATTTGAGCATAAGCTTTCGTGAGCTACAGCTTACTTCATCGGATGCATTCAGTGGAAAATATAGTGGGAAGATGTATATACACAGAGAACATGAAACAATGGGTGTTACCATACACACTGTAAGGAGAGCGATCAGGTAAGGTGAGCTATTACCAGCAGGAGAGCGGGGGGTGGGGGGAACCTTTTGTAGTTATAATCAAGGTGGGCCATTTCCAGCAGTTGAAAAGCATGTCTGAGGAACAGTTCCAGGGGGGAATAAACATGGGGAAATAGATTTACTTTGTGTAATGACCCATCCACTCCCAGCTTTTATTCAAGCCTTTGTTAATTGCCACTTTTAGGTCCCTAATCGAGTAACCAACGAGATTGAAGTGTTCTCCGACTGGTTTTTGAATGTTATAATTCTTGACATCTGATTTGTGTCCATTTATTCTTTTACATAGAGACTGTCCAGTTTGGCCAGTGTACATGGCAGAGGGGCATTGCTGGCACATGATGGCATATATCACATTGGTAGATATGCAGGTGAACGAGCCTCTGATAGCATGGCTGATGTGATTAGGCCCTATGATGGTGTCCCCTGAGTAGATATTTGGACACAGTTGGCAATGGGCTTTGTTGCAAGGATAGGTTCCTGGGTTAGTGTTTTTGTTGTGTAGCTGCTGGTGAGTATTTGCTTCAGGTTGGGGGGCTGTCTGTAAGCAAGGACTGGCCTGTCTCCCAAGATCTGTGAGAGTGATGGGTCATCCTTCAGGATAGGTTGTAGATCCCTGATGATGCGTTGGAGAGGTTTTAGTTGGGGGCTGAAGGTGATGGCTAGTGGCATTCTGTTATTTTCTTTGTTGGGCTTGTCCTGTAGTAGGTAACTTCTGGGTACTCTTCTGGCTCCGTCAATCTGGTTCTTCACTTCAGTAGGTGGGTACAGTAGTTGTAAGAATGCTTGATAGAGATCTTGTAGGTTTTGTCTCTGTCTGAGGGGTTGGAGCAGATGTGGTTGTATCGTAGTGCTTGGCTGTAGACAGTGGAACGTGTGGTGTGGTGTGGATGAAAGCTGGAGGCATGTAGGTAGGCATAGCGGTCAGTAGGTTTCTGGTATAGGGTGGTGTTTATGTGACTACGGTGCTAATAAGCGATGGTGTCCAGGAAGTGGAGCTCTTGTGTGGACTGGTCCAGCCTGAGGTTGATGGTAAGATGGAAATTGCTGAAATCATGGTGGAATTCCTCAAGGGCTTCTTTTCCATGGTTCCAGATGATGAAGATGTCATCAGTGTAGCGCAAGTAGAGTAGGGGCATTAGGGGACGAGAGCTGAGGAAGCGTTGTTCTAAGTCAGCCATAAAAATGTTGGCATACTGTGGGGCCATGCGGGTACCCATAGCAGTGCCGCTGATTTGAAGGTATACATTGTCCCCAGATGTTATGGGTGAGGACAAAGTCACAAAGTTCAGCCACCAGGTTTGCCGTGACATTATCGGGGATACTGTTCCTGATGGCTTGTAGTCCATCTTTGTGTGGAATGTTGGTGTAGAGGGCTTCTCCCTCCATAGTGGCCAGGATGGTGTTTTCAGGAAGATCACCGATGGATTGTAGTTTCCTCAGGAAGTCAGTGGTGTCTCGAAGATACCTAGGAGTGCTGGTAGCGTAGGGCCTGAGGAGGGAGTCTACATAGCCAGACAATCCTGCTGTCAGGGTGCCAATGCCTGGTATGATGGGGCGTCCAGGATTTCCAGGTTTATGGATCTTGGGTAGCAGATAGAATACCTCTGGTCGGGTTTCCAGGGGTGTGTCTGTGCGGATTCGTTCTTGTGCTTTTTCAGGGAGTTTCTTGAGCAAATGCTGTAGTTTCTTTTGATAACCCTCAGTGGGATCAGAGGGTAATGGCTTGTAGAATATGGTGTTGGAGAACACTTCAGTCTCGTTGGTTACTCGATTACAGACCTAAAAGTGGCAATTCTTCAACAAAAAAACTTCAAAAACAGACTCCAACGAGAGACTGCTGAATTGGAATTAATTTGCAAACTGGATACAATTAACTTTAGGCTTGAATAAAGACTGGGAGTGGATGAGTCATTACACAAAGTAAAACTATTTCCCCATGTTTACTCCCCTCCCCCCGCACTGTTCCTCAGACGTGCTTGTCAACTGCTAGAAATGGCCCACTAGAAATGGCTCACCTTGATTATCACTACAAAAGGTTCCCACTCCTCCTCCCCCCCCCGCTCTCCTGCAGGTAATAGCTTACCTTACCTGATCGTTCTCGTTACAGTGTGTATGGTAATACCCATTGTGTCATGTTCTCTGTGTATATAAATCTCCCCACTGTATTTTCCACTGAATGCATCCGATGAAGTGAGCTGTAGCTCACAAAAGCTTATGCTAAAATAAATTTGTTCATCTCTAAGGTGGCACAAGTACTCCTTTTCTTTTTGCGATTACCGACTAACACAGCTGCTACTCCTACTGCTGTTATAGAGTACTTTGTGGGTAGCAGTTAAACTGACAAGAATAATCAATTTCCTTCTGTTTCAAATTGGGAAAAGCTCTAGGCAGTAGAGGAGGGTGCCAAAATCAGATGCAGGGGGATGATGGTTTTGTTGGGAGAACCCCACCATCACTCTTGCAACAACCAGAGGGGCTTCGAAGGATGCAGGTGACACCTGCTAGCCAGACACTTCAAAAGATGGAACCCCTGAGTAGATTCCATGGACATCAGCTTGGTAGGAATCCCAGCACCTTTCACTTTCACAGCAGCTGGTGTGGGATGTGGCTCTCTCCTGGATGTTGCTCCTGGCCATTAGAGCTGCTCTTCTAGTTTAATAATTCGGCTGTTAGCTGTTGAATAAATGTTTCAGCCCCTGTGTGTGAGATGAGAGGTGAATGAAATGAGGTTTTGTGTGTGTAATGGGAGAGCTGGGGGTGGTACAGTTGGGGAAGAGAACATTAGGTGCATAGAGTGAGCTATTACATTAAAACATACTTAAATTCGTAGCGGGGCAGTTTGGGGAAGGGTGCATGTTTCAGCACAGGAATCTTTCATCTTGGCTAGGTAAAGTTTTCAAGTCCTGCTTAATGTAGAAATAACAATTTAATGAAATGTAGAGGTTACCTGAAGTTGGTTTCTGAACTAATTCACTTTAAAGGTACATAGTCGTTAAAAAGCTGCTTTACCGAAACTTATGCTCAAATAAATTGGTTAGTCTCTAAGGTGCCACAAGTACTCCTTTTCTTTTTACCTTAACATTATAGTTATATCCCTGACTGGATATTTAGGTGTAATTACCCTCCCATATAGTAGCACCTTGCTTGCTTTTTAAAAGGACTCATTCAGAATTGAAAGACCTGACTTATTTTCCTTCTCCCCACTCCACAGTTAACTAATTTGGGTTATGATGTGTATTACCTCTGACAGTGGATTCGGAAAAGGGTTAGACAAAAAGTTTCTTTAAATGAGAAGCAGCAGCAGTAATTCAATGCCAGCTTCTGAAAGGTGATAGATCAAACACCACACCCAGGGTATTGAGCTTTGTTACAACTGCTTCTTTGGTCATACTAAACCCAATATCTTGTGTGGTGGACTGCTTAAGGAGGAGCTGGAGTTTTAACACTGCTGCAGCTCTTCTTTTTGGAAGCTAATGGGTGGTGGAGGAGGGGGATGACAAGAAAGACACTGAAAACAACCTTTGTCTTTAAAAGAGTGTAAGGACAAATGTCAAGGCCTGTTGATCTTGGCAGTATTCCTTAGGAATAATTTCTAAAATGTCCTATACTCAGCTGTAGCCAGAGAATAACTTTAGTATGGCGATTTATTACTCAAACATGTTAACTAGAAAGTCATCTAACATTTACAGTCTGCTGTTATCAATGATGTATGGTCTACAGATATGCTAAGTATTCAGCTCTCTGAGACCTATCACTTTTTAACTTTACTCTGTTGCATACATATGAGTCTGATCTGTGCACTAAAATAGCTCTTTTCTTGAGTGAATGGAAACATTGCATATGACACTTCCTCACGTTTGCTTTAAAATGAATCTCAAATGTAACACATGATGCAGCAGTTGAAAGGTGTAGCGCAAATTGGTTAAGTAAATGTGATTTAATAGTGCTTTAAAAGCTGCAGCAGAGGAGGAATTTATAACTCATAGGTGTAGGTTTAGTCAGGGGTATTTTTAGTAAAAGTCATGGAGAGCTCACAGGCATTAAACAAAAATTCACAGCCCGTGACCTGTCCATAACTTTTATACTAAAAATACCTGTGATTAAATCTTGTCGGGGGGGGAACACCCATGGCTGGCTTCGGACTGCTTACCAGGGCTGCGGACTGCCAACCAGGGACCACTACCCAGGACCGCAGATGCTCCAGCTGGCCGCCATGGGACCACTACTGGGGTCGCTGGAGCAGCAGCTGGTGTGGCTGTCCTGGAGGCCACCTGAGCAGCTGGCCCCAGAGGTCAACCACACTGGCCCTCACAGAGGTCGCAGAAAGTCACAGAATCTGTAACTTCAGTAAGCTCCGTGACAGACACAGACTACTCATAGGACTAGTAATGCTTTACAGAACTAGTAAGGGTTACCAACCATTTCCATATTTCATCTCCCTTCTTTATAGTAGAACCTTGCTTGATCCCAGTTAGGGTCTGGGGACAGTGTGATCTTGACACCTTGGTATCATTTTGTGACCTCATGGGGGCTGCGAATCCCTGCTTTAGAGCTATTTGCCTATAGCTTACTGCTTCAGTTCCAGCTTCTGTCATTAGTAAGACAGTTATTACCATCTGATGGCTATTTGGCTTGTGTGATGTGAATTAGTCTCAGTCTCGTTTCTGCTGAACAAATCTCACACCGCAAAGTGTATCATGACTGGCGTTAACTGGTACTCTTGGCACTTTGAAAGAGGCATTTGACCAAATAGTTATGGAAACTGAACTACCTTCTCATCCTCTCTCATAAAACGCACACATGCAATTTATTATGAATGAATCCCAAAACGTTTTATGAATGTTAAAGCCCCTCTGTCTTCCCAGACTCCCTGAATTTAAGAAGGGACTTGTGATTGAGCATACAACTTCCTAGAATTACACAACGTATCAAAAGGCTTGGGAAGTAGAGAGAGAAGTGTTGGGTATGAACATAGTTGCTCTTGTTTCTCCACTGCTTGTCAGTACAGTAGTAAGCAACAGTCTTAAGCATGACTGTTCACCTGCAGATACCTAGTTCTTATATACCAATGTAATTGCCTTTATAAATACCTTAGAAAGAGAGGTAGGTTTGTTGAATTTTGATATCACAACAGTAGATGACAAAATGCAGGCAGAAATTGGGGATTTTAAAACAAGAAGACCACCTGTTTGAAAACTCTATTTCTAGATGTTGAAAATATCCTGCATAAAATGGTAAAAGAGGGTGGTATTCTTCTGTTTGCTGTGATGAGAACATAACACTGTATTTTGTTTGATATTAGACTGCTAAATGAAAGGGAACTCTGTTCAGTGTTGCTCTAATAATGTTGTTTTCTTTTCCTCAACTTGCAGAGAAGTTGAAACGCTAGTAGTGTTCCCTTGTGCAGCACAAAAGAATGAGCCAACAGTGGGAAAGAGTACACTATATCCTGACTGGATACATTTGAAGAGGACGGTTTTAATCTTGTGGCATGCTTCAGCAGGAACCATACTAAAAAAGAAGTAAGCTCAACATCATTGTTTTATTATGTTAATTGAATTGTATTTATCAATTATTTAAAGAGATACTGAGTTGAGGTTTAAAATCTGGCCTTTACTATTTAAAAAAAAAATCCACTGGGACAAATTCAGTTTCTCTCTTTGAAGGAACCCACAATGCCTTATGGCTTTTTATCTAGATCTCCTGCATCACGTGTTCCAAATTTTGAGTGCCAAATGAGGACACTTCCAGACATACAATTTCACACATTCTTAGGATGTATGTATGATTTAATGATGATACATTCCTATAAAAATAGGGGATAACAGGGACAGATGTCTGGCAGAAGTGTGGGTTGCGTCCACCTTAAGTGGTTTTTTGCATTTCAACATGCATTGTTTAACTGTGTGGTTCAAATGCCCAGTGTTCTTTGAGCATTCTTTTCACACCTGAATTGCTGGCTAAATGTTTCAGATAGTTCATTTCCAACACGGCTTTTAAAAATAAAGCTATGTATATTTTAGGCTGCTTTCTGCAACAATAGTAAGAAACATAATTCCTCCTGTTTATCAGCCATTTTAAAAAGTGAAAGTAGAGCTTAAGCAATTCAGGATAAAGGCAGTCCTACAGATTGACCCCAAAGAGTTGTTGATCAAACTTCAAAATAAAAAAAAATCACCATTGCAGAGCAAACATGGGAAATTTCATCCCAGAGTAAGCTATTCTTTACTTATATGAGCACCTGAAAATAAACTTGGAATGAAAGTGCTTCTGAACCATAACTTGACCATTGCTACTGTGGTCTCTAAATATTTTTTCCTCCTTTTGAAGTGCAATGTACTAATTTTAAAAACAAATGTGTTTTGTTTGTCCTACTGGATCTGATTAATCAAGTAAACCCGTAGACTATGATTATTAAAGAAAAAACATTAATGATCTTCTAAAAAGTACATGTTTAGATGGTGGTGGTTTTATTGAATTTAAATGTTTTGGGGCCTAATTGCCCTCTCGTTTGTGCATATGCAACTCCAGTTGACCTAAGCTGTTATAGGATGTACACAACTGAGAAACTGATTAGGCCTCTGGAGAAATGGATTAAACCTTCAGCCTTGTTAATTTAAAAAAACAGTTTTTCATCACTCTAAGTTATGGAATAACAGTGCTTATATGAATTTTGAGATCAGATCGTCATGCCCTATCTACCTGAAATCATTCCTCCTCCAAATAATTGTCTTCCTCTCTTAGCTCAAGCCAAGTGAATAAGACAAAAGTCTTAGATAAGCCAGTTCCACACTCGGAAGTCAAAATGCAGAATTTGATAAGTTTGGCGGTCTCTTCTAGAGACTATGCATATCTGTGTAAACTAGGAATGCCTCTGTTTCTCTCCTGAGAGCCAGCATTCCAAGACTGAAGGCAAATCTAGCTTCCCCCCCACTCCACCCCACATGCTTTCATGTGGCAAAGTGGAAGTAACGTAGATTTACTGTTAGTTATAAATTTAATTCATTTGAACCATTGATCAGAGTTTCTAAGTGCTAATGCTCTTTGCATTGCTATTACTAAATAGTGGGAACTTTGAATCTCCTGTCATTAGAGGTCACCAGTAAGTGAAATTTGTGGCACCCAGAATTTGTGATTTGCCAATACCAGCTGCATTTGTGCTTAGTGTTTGGATGTCTCACCTTTCTCTGAGGTGTTAATCAGGTGTGACATGAAACTTGTATAGAAAATTATTTGTACACAAAGTGTGTTTAACCACCTCCACTCCTCTAAAGAGATGACAATTTTAAAAAGAGCGTTCAGAAGGGAGTCTCTTGTAAAACTAGTAGGGAAATAAGAATCTTTACCTAACTCTCTGGATAGTAATGCACCATTATGGAAGCTGCTGTTCCTGCTCTCCTCTTCAACGGTTGGCATATGGTAATCAGTACAAAGGTTTTTCTTTCAATTACTTCCCTGGGATATACTACCTCCATTACATCCTGTGGGTATTCTGAGAAATCAGTAGCTTGTGTCCTTCTATAATAAACTCTCAAGCACAAACACTAACTTAAATCTAAACAAATTCTATTCCAAAACATAACTTCAAAAGTCTGAGAAAGCTACAAAGCAAGTCAATTGGAGGAAAATCTGAAACACAACTGGTACAGTATCTTCTCAGATCCTTCTAGGGTGAATCACTCAATTTTGCATATATTACTGTGCAGAAAGACAATTGCCAGATGTAATTCTGTTTCTGCATTCTGGCATGTTAATTCAGACACTATTACAAAGATTCCATTAATCTTTCCTCTTCGTTATTGATCTTGTCTAAGGGAGGGGGAAATTCTCAGATAAGAAACTGAAATATAGGTGGGCACAGTTATCCATATGATCTGCTAAGTGCTCAAGCTGTAGCACTTTTAGCAAACATAAATTGATGACCAGGAAGTGTTTTGAATAGATTGGTGTCTGTCATTCAGAAGAAAATTAAGACGATAGCACCCAACTATGTTACCTAGCAGATAGGGAGGGAGTGCACTAAAATAAAAGGCCTGAGATGCTGCTACATTCCTAATCCTTTTTAAATCCCTGTCTATATCTATGGGTTCTGCAGGGGTTGCATCATCCTCTGGGGAAGAAAAGAGTTTCTTGGCTCCTGAAGGAGCCGAGTCCCAGGTAGTTTGATAAATTTCCTCAAGATAAACAATCTTGCTGTATTAGGAGGAAGATTATGTAGAATTAGGATTCTCCCAAAGAGAGCACTTGGGATTCCACAACAGAATGAACAGCAAAGATCCATTTCTTAGTGTTCTCACCAAATATTATTATATTGCTTCAGGTATCTCTTTTGGAGTCCTGGGAGCTATATGAAGGACCCTATCTAAATCTAGAAGGAGAGGTTTGATCTTCAGACTTGTATTGTCATATAGCCTGCTTTGCGTCCTTAGAGTTCCCCTTTTCCTTTGAATTCTGTAGGGGATAAATAATGGCTAACAGCCTAGGCAAAACAGTTCTTTCCCCTTCTAACCTCACACAGCTTTCAAACTGGGTTCCCCCCATGAAAATTCCTTAATATTAACTTTCTGAAATTTTCACATCTTTGGGGTGTTTGGTTCTGAAAAAGATACATTGCTCCAAGGGTCTGGTAGACAGCAGGCTGTATATGGTAAAGAGGACTAGTATCAACTCTGAGGCAGCTAATACCTTGTTTGGATGAGGGAAGATATTTTAAAGGACAGTTTTACTTTGAGAACACCTACCAAAGATGGTAGGCTGGAGAGGCAAAGGAGAAACTGACAGTTACCCACTTGGGAAGGGAGGGCGGTACCTCAGGCAAGAAGCAGCTGGAATGGTATCTGTTGCCAAGCCTAAATGTAGAGTTAATATGGTTGCCAACACATGTGCCACTGCTAGTTACAGCCATGTCTGGTAGGAGTTACGATGCAGGTTCTCTCTGAGCACTCTACAACACTGGCTCTCAACCAGAGGTACGCATACCCATGGGGGCATGCCAGGGGTGGACAAACTTTTTGGCCCGAGGGCTACATTGGGGTTGCAAAACTGTATGGGGGGCCAGGTAGGGAAGGCTGTCCCTCCCCAAACAGCCTGGCCTCCGCCCCTTCTCAGCACCCCTGACCTATCCAACCTTCCCTGCTCCTTGTCCCCTAACTGTCCCCCCCCCCCAGGACCTCACCCCCTATCTAACCCTCCCCCCCGCGCCCTGTCCCCTGACCGCCCACTCCTGGGATGCCCTGCCCCTAACTGCCCACTGGGACCCCACCCCCATCCTACCACCCCATCCCCTGACTGCGCCCCTTCCCCCCCACCATCCTCCAGAACCTCTGCCCCATCCAACCGCTCCCTGTCCCCTGACTGCCTCCCGGAACCCCCCGCTCCTTATCCAACCCCCCGGCCCCCTTACCATGCCGATCAGAGCAGCATGTCTGGCAGCTGCGCCACCCAGCCAGAGCTAGTCATGCTGTCGCTCTGCCTGGCAGGAGCGCGCAGCCCCGCCACCCAGAATGCTGCCTGCTGCAGGGGAGGGGGAACAGCAGGGGAGGGGCCTCCCCGGCCGAGAGCTCAAGGGCCGGGCAGGATGGTCTCGCGGGCCGTAGTTTGCCCGCCTCTAGCAGAGGTCTTCCAGAGGGTACATCAACTCATCTAGATATTTGCCTAGTTTTACACTAGGCAACATAAAAAGCACTAGCGAAGTCAGTACTATGTAAAATTTCATATAGACAATGACTTGTTTATACTGCTCTATATACTATATGTTGAAATTTAAGTACAATATTTATATTCCAATTGATTTATTTTATAATTGTGTGATAAAAATGAGAAAGTGAGCAATTTTTCAGTAATGGTGTGCTCTGACATGTATGTATTTTTATGTCTTTTGTAAGCAAATAGTTTTTAAGTGCGGTGTAATTTGGGATTATGCAAGACAAATTTAACTCCTGAAAGGGGTATAGAATCATAGAATATCAGGGTTGGAAGGGACCCCTGAAGGTCATCTAGTCCAACCCCCTGCTCGAAGCAGGACCAATTCCCAGTTAAATCATCCCAGCCAGGGCTTTGTCAAGCCTGACCTTAAAAACTTCCAAGGAAGGAGATTCCACCACCTCCCTAGGCAACGCATTCCAGTGTTTCACCACCCTCTTAGTGAAAAAGTTTTTCCTAATATCCAATCTAAACCTCCCCCACTGCAACTTGAAGTCTGAAAAGCTTGAACGCCACTGCTCTACAACACTCACCATTCATCACAAAGTTACTTCTTTTGCCTGGGTGCCTAGCTGACTCTTGAAGGCTATTAGATGAGTGGAAGGAAGGAAAGTCCCTTATGAGAGCATCCCATAGAGTGTGGTGAGGGGTGGGAGAAAGCTGCTGAATAGGCATTTCCATCTTCTAGACTCCTGAGCAGATGCTCACTAGCCTTATTAAGAGAAGCCCTATCTGTTTGCTTCATGTAGGTGCCTACAGGCAGAGCACTTCTTGAGGATTTTCTGTCATGAAAGCAAGATTTACAGTCTCACAGCTGCTGTTCATTTCTTGAGGAGGCATACAAACAGCTGACTGACTGGATGCACTTAAGCAGCTATTGCACCAGAGTATGCATGAAAGAAAATTCCTTATTGATTAGCTAACACCCTGCCTGGGAGCACAGAAGGAACTGCATACCAATTAGTCTGAATTGGCATACTAAAACTGAAATAGACAACAAGGTTGGGATGCTGAACTTGGTATTTGGAAGCCATTGTTTTTGTTAATGTCACTGAAGTACGGAACAGAATGCTGTAATCTTTCCTAAAGGTATGCACCTATACAACTTAAATATTTTAAAGTGCTCAGTTTGTTTCATATCTGATTGTCCAAAAGTTTAACTTCATGGAAAGCTTTCATTTATTCTGTGATTGGTATGGTCTTAGGTGAGTTAAGGTACTGATTTGGCTTAATACTTATAACCTGACTTAAATCTATTTCTGATTCTTTGTAGGATGGCTGGCTGTGGTGAAATTGATCACTCGATCAACATGCTTCCCACTAATAGGAAGACAAATGAGTCCTGTTCCAATGCAACACCTTCCCTGACAGTCCCTGAATGTGCTATCTGTCTGCAAACGTGTGTCCACCCAGTGAGTCTGCCTTGTAAACATGTTTTCTGCTATCTGTGTGTGAAGGGAGCTTCCTGGCTTGGAAAACGATGTGCACTGTGTCGGCAGGAGATTCCTGAGGACTTTCTTGACAAGCCAACCTTACTATCACCAGAGGAACTCAAAGTGGCGAGCAGGGGCAATGGGGAATATGCTTGGTACTATGAAGGTAGAAATGGTTGGTGGCAATATGATGAACGTACCAGTAGGGAGCTGGAAGATGCCTTTTCCAAAGGTAAAAAGAGTACTGAAATGTTAATTGCTGGGTTTTTGTATGTAGCAGATCTCGAAAACATGGTTCAGTATAGGAGAAATGAGCATGGACGTCGCAGGAAAATAAAACGGGACATAATAGATATACCAAAGAAGGGAGTGGCCGGGCTTAGGTTGGACTGTGATTCTAACACTGTCAATCTAGGAAGAGAGAGCTCTGCTGATGGTGCAGACAATACATCGGTTCTGGGGGCTGCTGCTGCGCAGCCTCTAGCATCCGTTTCTGCTAGACCCCTAACTTCACTAGATGGTCAGCTGACGAGTCCTGCAACGCCATCACCTGATGCAAGCACTTCTTTAGAGAACTCTTTTGCCCACTTACAAATAAACGGAGACAGCATGGCTGAAAGAAGTCATAGGGGAGAGGGAGAGGAAGACCAGGAGTCATCGTCTTCTGGTAGGGTGCCAGCCCCTGATACCTCCGTTGAGGAAACCGAATCGGATGATAGCAGCGATAGTGAGGATGTGTATGCTCAACTTCAGCAACACACGTCCCCTGCCCAGCAAAGACACTTGAATGCGAATGCAAACCAATCAGTAATAGAGAGACCAGTGGCAGGGGGTGGGATAGTAAGCACCAGTGTAAGATCTAGAAGACCTGATGGACAGTGCACGGTAACTGAAGTTTAAATTTAGAGCCATGTGTTTTAAAAACTCAGTCCAGTATCTGTAAATTTTCTGTCCATGCTGGCATTGCACTCAAACCTAGCAGTGTATTTGAAGTGGGATGGGGGGAAGGGGAGAAACAGATTTGGCCTGTTAACTTAAAAGTCTCAACATGTCTCAGCTGGAAGACTCTTTAAATGTAAGAAACTGGGGTAACTTGTTAATGGTTTGAAAGCTACTTAGCAATACCCAGTTTTCTTGAAAATGTCTTCTGTGTTTATTTTGTAGCATTTTACCCCATGGAGATACTCAGTCCCTTTTTGGCCAATGTATATCCACTGTACAATTCAGATTGTCTTCATTATCTGACTGTTGCATTAAGTGTCTTACTACTTTCTGCATGGATTGATATATGAAAAGAACACTAAAGCAATGTGGGAACAGACGAGATGTTGGGTATGAGCAGGATGCTTAATTTAATGTGAGAAAATATATGTGAGTTTGGAGTTAAGATGTGTTTTATTAGACAAAGC
Source organism: Eretmochelys imbricata (assembly GCF_965152235.1). Lineage (NCBI taxonomy): Eukaryota > Metazoa > Chordata > Testudines > Cheloniidae > Eretmochelys > Eretmochelys imbricata. The sequence continues at coordinate 97,283,959 of NC_135574.1, forward strand.
AATCGTTTTATCTTCATGCAGTGGAAATGTAAAAATGCTATTAACTTTTGTTGAAAATTCTTATCTGTACACACTTCATGGCGTTTTCATTGGCTTTGCTGTCTAGTCCTTGTAGTTTTGTTTTTGAGGTCTTTGTTGATCTGTCTTGTTTTTGTTACAAAATTTATAATTTAATAAAAACTACACTTTAACAATCCGTGGTGTCTTTGCACTTTGACTGAATTGTACCAAGGGGCACTTAGACAAAGGTATCATGAAGCAGGCATGCTATGCTGCCAAAAAGGGAGGCTTGGGTTGGCTTTGAGGGATCTTGAAATTCTCGCTTCCCAGACCAGGTTATCATATCGTGTGCTCACTGGTATGAGCACATCCTTCTGGCTGACTGAATGTTAACTGTGGTGTCAGAAGCCATGCGTTCTGATTTCACGTCTGCTCAGTTCATTTTGCTGTTGTGGTGGGGAAATAAAGTATTGCAGGAGAAAACTGCAGGTGATCTATACCTGTTATATCCAGTAGCGGAGTAAGTATGTTTATCTGTCAAACTGGACAGTCTCTACGTAAAAGAATAAATGGACACAAATCAGATATCAAGAATTATAACATTCATAAACCAGTCGGAGAACACTTCAATCTCTCTGGTCACGCGATTAAAGACATGAAAGTTGCAATATTACAACAAAAAAACTTCAAATCCAGACTCCAGCGAGAAACTGTTGAATTGGAATTCATTTGCAAATTGGATACAATTAACTTAGGCTTGAATAGAGACTGGGAGTGGCTAAGTTATTATGCAAGGTAACCTATTTCCCCTTGTTTTTTCCTACACCCCCCCCTCCCCCCCGACGTTCTTGTTAAACCCTGGATTTGTGCTGGAAATGGCCCACCTTGATTATCATACACATTGTAAGGAGAGTGATCATTTTAGATAAGCTATTACCAGCAGGAGAGTGGGGTTGGGGGAGGTATTTTTTTATGCTTTGTGTGGATAAAAAGATCTTCTACACTTTCCACAGTATGCATCCGATGAAGTGAGCTGTAGCTCACGAAAGTTTATGCTCAAATAAATTGGTTAGTCTCTAAGGTGCCACAAGTACTCCTTTTCTTTTTATGTTTATCTGGGTGTATTTCATCTTAGACAAGCAGCTAGTTTAAATGTTTGGCTCTGGTTATGGGAAAGTTAAGGTATGCAAATATTATGGAATACATTTCCACTTGTTTATATACCATTAGAAATCTAATTTCATGCTCTCAAAGGGTGGGACATGCTTCTTCTGAGGTTGTCGTAGGTCTGGTCTACACTACAGAGTTAGGTCGACGCAAGGCAGCTGACATCAACCTAACTATGGATGTATCTACACTTAAATTTAGCTTCCACTGACATAACTGCCCCTTACGTCAACTTAATAACTCCTCCTCCACAAGCAGGTTAGAGTCAAGGTCAATGTAGTTGTGTTGACACAGTGTCAGTGTAGAAACTGTGTTGCTTATGTTGACTGTTCCTGGCTTTCAGGAGCTGTCCCGCAGTGCCCCACACTGATAGTACAATCCATACAAGCACTCCTAGGGAGGACATGCACCGCTGACACAAGGAGCAAAGTGTAGACGCTCACATGCGATGTACTGTAACTACTCTGGCGGCTTTACACCAGTGTAAGTTAGGTTGACATAATTTTGTAGTGTAGACATGGCCTTAGTGGGAGATGTGGCTCTACTGCTGGCCTCAGTGTCAAAAGACAGGATAAGCCTTTTCCCCCCATGGCTTCAGAAAAGCTTACAATAATTTGAGCTGACTTGAGGTCATAAGTACTGCATTTGCTTTTAATTTTCCAAATTCATTAAGAAACCACTTCAGTTAATTCGGTCCAGATTTTGGTCAGAGGGAAAGGACGTGGCCATATTTGCAATAAAAATGTACAGACTAAGACATTACAAGAAAGCATCTATTCACATGTGTCAGCTTCTTAATGTAAGTCATTGGAAAACAAACCGCACACTTCACATACAGTTATGATAGAAATGATACCCGAATTGTACAGAAATTGGATACAATACTTAAATCCTCAGCTGAAAGGTGCTGTTTTTTTTCTCTAGGACTTCAGCTCTTCGAATGTAATGAGGTCCATTCTGATTTAGAATTGTTCTGTAAGATTGAAGCCCACATACTCAAATCCTCCTGTTTTTCTGTAAGCCATAATTGAATGCACACTTGTGAGGAAAAGAGCTCCAAAGACCATGCAGGTCTCTGTTGCATTGTCTGGCTTCTGTTTAGGAAACAGGGAGAACATGAAACAAAGGAGAATTTGACCTCCCATAGAAACTAATTTGCCTTCCATTTTTCTCCATACCAAAAATTGATGGATATGATTAAAATTACTATCTGAGCACACCAGTGAGTTGTTTCCAGAGACTGACAGAAGAGGAAGGAATTGCAAAAGGACACCTTTTGGCAGAGTGGACTGGGGAAGATGTGTATTTCCCTGCCCCCTAATTTGGGCCCCACAAAACAAGGTTCCTTGATTCTATTCTTTTAAGGGATATAGACTCCAAAGTTTCATCAGAGGAGACAGTAGGGAGGTTTCATTTTTTCGCTGGCTTATCAACTGATCCATTTTCAATTAAGGTTGATGAAGAGGGTGCTCTGTGACTCTTGGGCCAACTTCCAATCCCTTGTCCAATCATGCCTCCAGGCAGAGTCCCTCTGGATAGTGTCCATTGACTCCTTAGACACCTTTGAGGAGCGATAGGCACTATCCAGAATGTTCTCTGCTCAGTGTCCCCTTCTGGATCCCTGATTTTTAACTGGTGACTCCTGTTTTCTGTTTACTTACTTGTCCCAAGAACTCATTTGTGATCTGGGCTCAGTGGGTCCTCCCCTGCAGTTGAGGGGGTGGATTTCCCGGCTACCACAACAAGTACACCTTTTGGGAAGGCTATTTTTCCTGCCAATTTTTGCTAAGCTGCAGCCACAATGCATCACTCTTTTCTCTAGCTGAGTGAATTAAGAGATTTTCACCTTGTAAGAAAAGATTGGAAAGATGCACATATGGCAATTTAGAGAAAAAGGGACTACAACTTATGTATGACATTGCTACCCTTAAATTTTATGTGGCAAAGTAAATCAGAAGGGAAGCTTGGGCTATGGGAAAGACTTGTGATACCTAAGACGATGGCTGTTACAATTCAGGACACCTGCACCTGTATTTCCTCTCAGTGGTCCCTTGGGGGCACGCACTCTAGGTTCCGGGCTCCCATCACCTCTCTTGGGCAGAGACCTGTGTTTCTCTCCCTTCTGACCAGGAATTGTCCAGGCTGCATAGTTCTTAGCCTATATTGTGATATTCCCAGCAAGCCACAAAGCCTAATGAGACCACCAGCTGCACTTTGCTTTCTCGCCAGAGGCTATGAACAGCATACTGACCCACAGTTGTAAGTTATCACATAGCTCTTTATAAGAAAGCACATTTATTCTTAAGGTGAAAGCATTCTAGAAACATTAAAAAACCATAAAAGAACCCACATGCATGCTAAAAAGCTTACCAGAGGCCACCCCAACTTCACTCTCGGACTCTGATATGCGTCAGTCCTTCAAAACCCACAATCGTGTTTCCAGTGTGGTTACAAATTCATAACAATCTCAGGTTCAGAACCACCTGACGGCAGTAATCATTTTTGCAAGCCTACCCAGTGAAGCATCAAGCACTTAATTGCCCGTTTCTGCTGGCTGGTTATATACATCCCAATGGAAGAGGGGGAGGAATACCAAAATATAGATTGACAAAGGGCCTTAGGTGTTTCAATGTCTGATTGCTAGGTCACCAGTGCATCCTCGGGGATCCAGGCTCCTCATACTGTGCATGGGGAGAGTTAGGTGTCCAAGGAAGGGCTCCTCAGAAGCCGAGTGGGGCACTTCCTAAGCGAGTCAGGTATGAAATACAGAGCAAAGAGCTCTTAGGGCCAAGAATCTCAAAGGTATTTAGGCACCGGACTGACAGGCCAGAGATAGGACCCTTCAGCTCCCTGGGATTCTCAGCAAGAACCTGCTCCTAGAGTTAGGCACTTAAGCCAGGTCAGAGACTTAGGTAGCCCGTGCCTTTTCTTAGGAAAAGCAAAAGAGAGCCCTCCTACACCCTATTAATAGGGTACTATACACCTGGCAGGGGAACAACCTGGCTTCAAATCACTGCTCTATCTGGAGGGGAACACAAGTCTCCCAAATCCCTGCAGAGTGCCCTCACCACCAAGCTATTGGCTAGGTTAGAGTTGGGCTTTCTCAAGCTTATCTGTTAGTGCTAGTCCATTGTTTATAAATAACTATTAATTGGCGCAAGGATGTGCACCTGAGTACCCTAACCAGTAGGCTAGAGAGGCTCTCTCTGGCTTTAGTGCAACAACTTCAACAGGAAAGCATGAAAGGGACCCATCCCCACCCCGTGATTAGGGCATTCACTGCTGAGAGGGGAGACCTGTGTTCAAGTCACTGTTTCAAAACAGGGGAGAACTCAAACCTGGGTCTCTAACCAGTGGGTAGTGTGGGACACAGCCACCGACCCCAGGGCACCCTTTGTGTGAGGTCCCATAGGTGCGCTGTGAGACCTCGTTCAGGGACAGGCAGGGAAAGCCCTAGCCTGAGAAACTTGCTAGGGATCGGAGTAGCTGGTTAGGAGTGGGGCAGCAACAGCCCTTGGGTGGCTTTATGTCTGTGTACTGGCAGAAAGGTAGGCCCCTGTTGGGTTAGACAGCAGCTGAACAGCGGCTTTGAAAATGTCAGTGGCACCTAAATGTTGGGCCTTAGGCATCTAAGTAGCTTTGTGAATCAACTCAAAGTGAATTTTACAGTCTGCCATAAGTACAAGGACCATGAAGGTGCCTATTGGCGCTTTTCATATAGCAAAGCAATACAGCTTCCCATGAGTAAGGCCCAGAGACACAAAGCGACTTAGGTTTGACACTCAGCATTGCAATGCCTGACATTTAGGCACTTAGCAAAAAAAAAATCACTGGACTCCACAAAGCCTTAGTAGGTGCCCAGGCTTCTGAGGCAATGAATGGGGAGAGATATGTGATCCACAAAAATCACTTTCCTACCTAAACTAGCCAAGAACTGATAATGATACCAGAGGTATTTCCTAAGCACCACTCCCATCCGGATGATAGAGAGAAGGGATTTGAAAAGGCATCTCCCACCTCCCAGAAGAGCGTGCTAACCCAGTGAGCTATGGGATAGTCTGATTGGGGTGAGCCTCTCTTGATATGTCCTCTTGACAATGTTCTACTTTGGATAAATGATTCGTCATTGGAGCAGGGGCCTGGACCCTCAGTCTTCCATCTCCCTAACCACAAGGTTATAGAGGCATTCTCACTCTTCTCTGGCCTCTCTCTCAATGACCCTTTTATTTATCCTAAGTGTATCAGCTTCAACAGTAGACCTTGCGGCAGCACACCGCCCTCCCCCCATCAGACTGTCCCATAGCCCCCTGGTTATGGCAATCCCCTGAAATGTAAGATTTGAACAGGGTGTGATACTTTCTCAGGGTGCATAGGACTGTTTCATCTTGTTACCCCCTGCTGCAACAGGGAGTCTGCTGTAGCTAGATGAAAGCTCCCTGACACTAACAGACATTCAGCCACTCAGACACTCTCTTCTGAGTATATGCCAGTCCTAAAATTGCCTAGCAGGTTAACACTAGGTGATCCCTGTCCTTGAGCTCCACTGAAGCCTACCCCACTCCTGCAACATCCAGCTTTTAAGCACCGGGCAGTTACCATGTTTGCTGTACCTAAGGGAACAGTATACACATAGCTAGCTAGGGTTGCCAACCCTCCCAGATTGGCCAGGAGTTTCCCTGAATTGATCTTGATCTCCTGGAGGCTACTGAAGCCAATCCGAGAGATTTTAGGTCACTAAAAGTCCAGTGGCGCAGCAGAGCTAAGGCAGGCTCCCTACCTGCCCTAACTCTGCGCAGCTCCCGGAAGTGGCCAGCATGTCCGGCAGTGGCTTCTAGGCACAGGGGCATCCAGGGAGTCTTGGTGCACTGCTCCCACCCCAAGCGCCGACTCCGCAGCTCCCATTGGCTGGGATCTGCGGCCAATGGAAGCTGCGGGGGTGGTGCTTGCAGTCAGGGACAGTGAGTGGAGCCACCTGGACACCCTTGAGCTTAGGAGCCAGACCTGCTGGCTGCTTCCTTGGAGCCACCCAAGGTAAGCACCATGGGCCCGGCCAGAGCCCGCACCTCTCACCCCCTCCTGCACACACCCCAACACCCTGCCCCCCACATACTCCAAACCCCCATCCCAACACTGAGTCCCCCCGCAACCAAACTCCCTCCCAGAGCCTGCACCCTCTCCTGCTCCCCAACCTCCTGCCCCAGCACTGAGCCCCCCTGAACCCAAATTCCCTCCCAGAGCCCACATCCCAACCCCCTGCTCCAGCCTGGAGCCCCTTCCCACACTCTGAACCCCTCAACCCCACCTCCGAGCCCAGAGCCTGCACCTCAACCCACTGCTGCAGCCCGGTGAAAGTGAATGAGGGTGGGCAAAAGCGAGCAATGGAGGAAGGGGGGATGGAGCGAGTGGGGGAGGGGCCTCATAAAATATCAGGGTTGGAAGGGACCTCAGGAGGTCATCTAGTCCAACCCCCTGCTCAAAGCAGGACCTAATCCCTAGCTAAATCATCCCAGCCAGGGCATTGTCAAGCCTGACCTTAGAAACCTCTAAGGAAGGAGATTCCACCACCTCCCTAGGTAACCCATTCCAGTGCTTCACCACCCTCCTAGTGAAAAAGTTTTTCCTAATATCCAACCTAAACCTCCCCCACTGCAACTTGAGACCATTACTCCTTGTTCTGTCATCTGCTAAAACTGAGAACAGTCTAGATCCATCCTCTTTGGAACCCCCTTTCAGGTTAAAAGCTGAAAGCAGCTATCAAATCCCTCCTCACTCTTCTCTTTCGCAGACTAAATAATCCCAGTTCCCTCAGCCTCTCCTCATAAATCATGTGCTCCAGCCCCCTAATAATTTTTGTTGCTCTCTGTTGGACTCTTTCCAATTTTTCCACATCCTTCTTGTAGCGTGGGGCCCAAAACCCGACACCGTATTCCAGATGAGGCCTCAGCAATGCTGAATAGAGAGGAATGATCACATCCCTCAATCTGCTGGCACTGCTCCTACTTATACAGCCCAAAATGCCGTTAGCCTTCTTGACCACAAGGACTGAGAGGTCAGCTGTGGAGTGATCGTTCTGTGATAAGTTTTCACCCATGGGTGATATGGTGTTTTTGTCTGTTGTCATTTTACTGTGTGAGTTCATTCGAGAGCTTAGTGATTATCTAATTTCACCCACATAGTTATTGAGGCATTCAGTGCAGTGGGTGTGGTGCACCACATGTTGTGATAAGCATATCTAGGATATATGGATCTGGTTGGGAGATATTGATTGCCATAGCAGTGGCGATATGTCTACAGATTTTGCATCAGTTATTATGGCAGGGTCTGGTGCCACTTTGAGTTGGTGTGTCCTGGTCTCTGGGGAGTTTGCTGTAGCTGATGAGCTTGATGAGGTGGGGGAGTTGTTTGAAGGCCAGAAGAAAGAGTTTGGGAAAGATTTCTTTCAGGATGTGGTCCGCATTGAGTTTGGGTTGTAGTTCTTTAATAATATGCCCTGCAGGTTCCAGCGTGGGGTGGCAGGTGACAATTTGGGGTGTGTGGTCGGAAGTTTCCTTCCCCTCATATTGAAGCAGGTTCTTTTATGATATTTGGGTGTCTCATTCCATGATAAGATCTACTTCTCTGGTGATGTGTCCTTGTTCAGCGAAGGTGGTTTTTAAGTATGTGTATCCCGGACTTTCTCCTTGGAGCATATTCTGTAGTACCTGAGTATCTGGCTGTAGACCACAGACTTCTTGGTTTGTTTGGGGTGGTTACGGGCTCTGTGGTGATCTCTGGGTTTCTTGTATATAGTTTTCTGCAGGGATCTATTGTTGCTAATAAAATATGGGATCCTGGGATTCCATGTTTGTTTTTCAATCACATCTGTATCTTATTTGCATCACTTCCACATGAACTGTAACTGGTGGCCCTGCAACAACCTGAAAGTCAACAAGTCTGAAAGTCAAAATAATTCTTTTTTTTTGGTAAACCTAAATCAAAGAATGCCTGTCTGAAGGTCTAGGCAGTTTCACATTTATTTACTAATGCAAACCGCACATCAAAAATAAATCTAGTTGTCAGTCCTCACAGTAACAAGAATGAATTAACCATCCAACTATAAACAGAAAAGATTGAAAATACCCCAACCATCTGACATCCCATTGTTTCAAAAGCTTTAGTAGGGGGCAGGAAGAGATGTGATTTTCCAGCACGCTCTGCAGGTCAACACAGTCATGCTATTTTCTATACCAATACACAGTGAATTACCCAACAGCCCCTCATGGATAATGCCATGCCAACAGTCACATCACACTTAAAATGAAGTGGGGCTTCAGCATCTGTGCTGATCCCTCTCCTCACCTTTTCACTTCTGGCTAGTTTAGGTGGCTCCCTGCTCAGCTTACTGGCTTCTGTGAATTCCTTTCTTAGACTGCTAACTCCCCCAGTACAATGCATGAGAAGCCTGGGCTCCTAACTTGGGGCTGGGAGTTCCACTGGGCAGCAGGCCACCGAAAGTTAGGCACTGCAATACTCAGCACGGCAGTGCCTAAATTCCTCTGAGGATCTAGCTCATTGGGTCTTCAGGTCTTTCATCCTCACCATTACGCAAAAGCACCAATTTGGAGTAACCCAGTCTTGCAAACTGGGAAAAAGATATAATGTGGAAGAACTGTCTGAACAAGGGCATCATTTCCCACTTTGTCAAGGATGAGGGCTTTGCCTCTTTTCTAACACTAAAGCAAAGCTATAACCTGACACCCTCAGCAGAGTGGCAGTATTTACAACAAAAACACTTGCTAACTACAGATTGGTCCAGATGCCCTAGGACTGTCAGAAGAATTGGGAATCCTGGAAATGTTTCATAAACTCCCTAGGCCCATGTCCACTATGTCTACTTTACTAATTAAGCGGAACTCGACTGGTTTGGGGTTATTTATGAAAGAGTGAGAAAGGGGCTAACACAGGCCTTAAAATGATCCTAGTGGCAAGGCATATTACAGAATGTTAACAATGTTTCTGTGGAACTCAGGTTACATCTGATACAGCAAAAGATTCTATTCAACATATACTGGATGCCACAAAAGTTGTGCAAGATGCGGGCCTTGTCCTCTGATGTTGTTAGTGCTGTAAATAAGGAGAAAGGAACTTTGGTGCACATGCTATGGGACTGTCCAATAATCAGGGAAAAGAGGTGGACACAAGAGTGACAACAGTGCTTGGCTTCAGCAACCAAACCTCAGCTGAAAGTTATATCCTAGGTTATGTACCTGCTATGCTGGGTTGAACTCCACCACAAACAGTTTGGTTCTTGAGGACCGCAATGATTACGAAGCAGATGGTTTTATAAATATGTAGTAGGCTTATACCCAGATTAGAGCAGTGGTATTTTGACCTGGCTGAGTAGTGAAAGAAAGACTATAGGTGTATAAGAATAAGAAAGCTTATAGATGTAGAGAGTAATTATGTGAATTTGAAATTTGTCCCCCATTTCTAGATACATTTGGATAAAGAATACCGAGATAGCTCAAATAATATCAGACTTCCTTTCCACCTGACATCTCCACTGTTCCCCTCCCATTTCCCACCTCCCCATTCCTCCCTATTTATGTACATCTTTTATTATTATTATTATAACCTCCACCATAACATCTTACATCTGTGTAACATTGTCTGATTTTGTATTGCAGCTTTGACAAGTTGTGAAGTTGTGTAACTGCATAATTCTATTGGCAATCCCATGAAATGTGCAGTATTGGGTGATATAAATAAACTGTAAGTCATTTACTATTCTGTATTTTTTATTATTTGTTTCTTTATGAAAATTAATGAAAAATTAATCACAAAAAAGTTATGTACAGGGGCAAGTTAACAAACAATTCCCAAAAGCAAATGCTAGAATTCCAAAGAAAGGCAACAGAAAGCAAAAATTGCTGTCTTATTTGAAGTTATTTGTGCTAGTGGAGTCCTTCACCTCTAAAAACCATCACTACAATTAGCGTCCTGGTTTGCGTTCTCAGCAGAGAGGCCAAGAATTGATTGAAGACGGAAAACAAACTACCCTGTCACCTTAGTGGTTGTCCCACCAAAACTGATTTGAGGCACATTGGCAGCAAGTTCTGGGGAAGTGTACTTTCCTGCCTGGGATGCACTTGTTCAGTTGATGAATAGGCTTTATTTCTAGTACAGTCAACCCAGCACCTTCACAAACGAATAATTCAAAATGCAGCAAGAATATAGACTTCAACTTCATTCCGAGAGGGTAACAGTTCAATTCCCAGCACAGAATTTACCTTTAATTTCACTAATCTCCATTCTACCTGTGATTGGAACAGCAAAGTATCCACTGGGGATTTCTCTCTGTGGTAGTACACCAAATATGGTTCCATGATATGCAAGCTAGGAATGTGAGTGCAAGTTTAAATGAACAAATTCTTAAATGGTTCAAATAAACACCTGCTTTAGTGGAGGCTTTGTTTGCAAAAGATCAAAAACATTTTCCTTATGCATTGACAGTTAATCATTTGCGTTTTGTGCTTTGAGCCAAGGCCTGCAAATTGGCAGGCCCACCCCAAACGGTTCCAAAAATGTCCTTCTCCGCCCGCAAGGCAGCTTCTAGTTGTAGCTCTCTTCCTGCTGTGACCACCTTTTTCACAGCCTGAATCACTTCGGCCGGAGCCTTTGTATATTGATTTAGCCATGCTTGGGCTTCTTCTAAAGATCTGGTTTCATCTGAAGAAGGCAAAGTTTCCTCAGCCAGCCCGAGATGCACTGCTCTCTCAGGATCCACTTTGAGAGCGCCACTTAGCAGCTTCAGGGCAACGACACCGCCAACGATTTGTACTAGCCTGGCTGCTCCACCCCAGCCTGGTACTAAACCCATTTGCTTGTGGACAAATCTAATCTCGCTTCCTGGAGTCATTAACCTATCAGTGAGAAAAAAATATTCAGTGTTAACCTCTACACGTGATTTATATGACCCACATTAGAGTTGAGCAATGTTTACTATTTTTTTATCCCAAAAGTAAAGCCCGCAACTGGATAGCGTGCTTATCACATATATTGTCCAGCCGCTTAAGCATCTTGTACCTGGAATCTCCTAATGCCAGACAGGAACCTATCTAAGCACCATGGGCTTGAGCTCCCACTGACTTCAGCTCGAGTTGTGAGGGCTCAGTAGGGCCGTCCTTAGACATACGCGGTTGCGTAGGGCACCCGAAAATTTGGGGTGCACCTGGATCTTAGTGTCCACCCTCCTGCCTCTTCTATCCCTGTTCTGACCCTTCCTGCAGGCTCCCACCACAGCTGGCTGCTGCAGCCTGGTAAGTCTTCCTCTGGAGGGGATCTAGTAACTTAAAAGTAAAAATGATTACTTTATGAAGGCTTAAGAGTACATTTAAAATATAAAAATCAGCTTAGAAATACTGATTAAGAAAACGTAAAACAAAGAAGAGCTGCATGATGTATTTTATAGTATGTAATTGCTGACTTGCCCTTACTACAAAGTTTTTGCAAATAAATCTCTGACAAACTTCAGGATATATCAAAAAACCTGTGACTGACATTTTTTATTCCCAAATTTAGTGCTTTTAATTAGATACTTTCTGCATGTCCAGTCTTCACCATCTGGCATGCAGTAGAAAACATGCTCCATTTTCTTTACAAAGAAATTGCAGAAAAGCGTTTTTTTCAAATGTCATTTGCTTCATTTGGGTTCAGGGATTTGGCTGGAAGGGGAATGATCAGGGAGGCGCAGGGAAGAGAGGAGGGAGACAGTGGGGAGAGGGCAGGGCCAGAGTATGGGTGGGGCCACAGGCAGAAGAGGTGGGTTGGGGAGCTAGCCTTCCCAAGCGGCAGCTTCACCCACCGCCCATGAGAGCAGGTAAGAGTGGGTCGGTTCCCACACACCCAGCACGCACTGAAATCTCCTTAGGCAGGGGCCGTATTCACAGATCCAAATGCGCTGGCGCAGTGCATTCTGTGTGAGGGAGAGGGTATGTGGGGAACTGTGACTCTCCGCCGCCATGAAACGGGCCAGATGGCTTGGTATCCTTTGCTGCCTCGTCCCTTCCCCTCCCCCTGGCTGTGAGCCCGGGCTGCCGTCAGTCATAGGGGCACCATTTTAATAATACTGCGTAGGGCCCCATAAATCCTAAGGACGGAACTGGCGCTCAGCACCTCTGAAAGTTGGAAATCAGACCCTATATCCTTTGGTTGCTATCACACAGCCCTGGTAAAACTCCCTTTGCTGGATACTCGCTAGACTATTGTGTTCCGGTCCCCACCATACTCGGCCCGTGTGCCCTTATGCTTCCCATGATCTGACTAGGCTGCACGACTGTCGCTTTTCTTGGCCTCTATGGCACACTTCCTAGTTATAGGCTCACCGTTACCCTTTCATAGAAATGGGACCACATGGCCCAATTACCCAAGGCCAGTGCTGATTCCCCAGACTCCACAGTAGCTTGAGTTCGCCCTTTCCCAGAGCTCCAACCTCATGGGCACTCTGGGTTTATAGGTCACCTCTTCAGGGACACATGATAGCATTCTTCAGACTTAGTTGAGGATCCTCGAAGGAGCAGCATCCCCACTCCTGTTCAAAGCTTCTCCTCTCTTCCCCTGCTCTGCAACCTGTTCCCTTCCTCCTCCGCTGGCCCCAGAGATAAAAAGACCGCATGCTGCTCTCTTCCTCTGTCCTGCCCAAGTGTCTGTGAGCCCCTCTGAGAATCTCAGGGCAGGTCTATACTACAAATTTACATCAGCACAGATGCACTCGTACAGCTGTGCCGCGTCTGATGAAGCCACTCTAAACAGATGGGAGACAGCTCTCCCACAGAGGCACCGACTTTCTAATGTGCCAGGGGGTGCTCCCCTGGCTCCGCCCCAGGCTCTGCCTCAGTTCAGTTGCTTTTAAGAACCAGGGTTAACACCTAAATTCTTTGTTCTCTCATTTGGGGATTTCCCCCTTTCCAAATTTCAGCTTTGTGTAGAAACCTGGTTGGTCTAGTTTCCCTATGCTTCAGTCATCCCATTGTCCCAAGGTGCTTTCACTTGAATTGGAGCCATTGTTCCTGGTCTGGGAGATACCTGAGACAACCCTGACAGCAGGTCATAACCACAAAGGTTAATCCAATTTGGAAGTGGATTAAGCTAAAGCAAAAAGTTGCTTAATGATGAGGAATAAATGTGGCTACATGGAAAGCTCGTGTGGAATAGCTATTTCACTACAATTCCCTGTGAGGTTATGCCCTTATTGGAGTCAACATATCTTCCTTGCTGCAGGGGCACATGTCACACGTACAGGAGGGAAGAGGGCTGGAGTTGAAAACTTTCATACAAAGTCAGCCCTTTCCTCTACAGCGATGGCATTCCTCTTGCTGCTCTGAGCATTGGCCAATTGGGTTGGGATTATTCAAGAGCTGTGTGAGGTGTTTCTTTTGCCACAGGCTGAGTATTTTTTCTGGAGTATTCCCAGCCCCTGCCCATCCAAAATGGGAGTAGTCCAGCTAAGGACTAAATCTGACTCCCCTGCGTCACAGCAAGATACTCTGAGGGCTGGTAATGCTTCCCTTGTCATATAGCTGGCCCAGGGAATGCTATACTCAGATTACTGGGGCCGTTTACTTACAAAAACAATTTAAAAACCCTCTGTGGTTACATTACCTAGAATGTTTTATATGAGATTTTACCTCAGGACAAGAAATTTATAATGCAGTGATTTTTGGAGTCTTTGATCAATTTTGACGTAGCGGTGTGCAGCGGGAAGCATGTCATACAGTAGAAATATGAAGTACTACACTAAAATAATTCATCTAGTCAGCAAAGCATTTGATCAGCAGCTTGCAACCTTCACTTTGATTTTAATGACAGAGGTCGAGATGCTGTTAGAATTCAATCCTCCAGGGTAAGAGTCTCCTCTAAAAAGCAAATTGGGACTAATTATTCCTTTTACACCTGCATGTTGTTGTATTCCTTCAGTCTCTGTCTGCCCTACCTACACTTTCAATTCATTATGCTGGTATTCTGTAAAGAGATTATCTAATCATCCACAGATTTTTCTGAAATTTGACCATATAACCCTACACTCAATCTATCAAAATTGACCCTTCTTCTCACAACAGATAACCGCATGAGATTCATCCTAAAGAAAGTGAGTCACAATTTCACCTGCTTTTCAGTTTTAACTGAATAATTAGTTAGGTTTCTAAAGGGATACAAAAACCTTGATTATACATTCAAATTATATATTATACATTCAAATCAATCAACAGCTTCCAGTTATTAACATTTAGCAGGTTTTCAAACTATAGCAATACTATGGATGTCTGACAGACATGACTTCCATGCTCTTTCCCATAAATGCTCAACTATATGAGTAAACCCCCTCCCTTTTCTGGAGAGCCCTTTGTGTTTTTGCTCTGTGCAGAGAAGAAATAAGAAAATTATGCATTACAACTACTGCTGCTTCACCATTGGGGACAACAGGAAGCAAAGCAGGTCCATTTTACTTGTAACACCAAGTGAGAATTCTACTGTGAAAATATTGTAATGTTGATATACAAAAAGGTTTCTCCTACAGAGTTTTGCTGATTATCTAAGGGGAAGGCTGGTATTATTAAACAAACAAAGCAAAACCAGTTTTGCTCTTCTTGAAAATCTTCTGGTCACAAATATTCATTTGGCTGAAAATGATAATGGTAACCACTCAAAATCAAACTATGCCAAAAGTTTAATTTACAGAGATATATATTTTTAAACGCTTTCAGCAAACCTCCCCCTCACGGAGGGATATTTTTAGCTGCAAGTTCCGCAAGCAGTTCTACAATCCCAAATTCTGGGTCAATGAACAGAAGGTTCTGCAAAGTCAGGTTCTCTCCTGCTTGCAATACACAACTCACAAAGGTGAGCAGCTGAAATCTAGAGTCTTGAAAGAAAGGGACAGGTCTCAGCTACTATTTTAATAAACCAACAGGACAGTGCAGTCCTCATAAATTCTTTCAGTGATTAAAATAATAGCCTCATTAGCAAGAGTTAAATAAGTTAAAATGATATCCAAGAACCCCCCCTCCCCCACAAAAAAATGAAAAAAAGAAAAAAAAAAGAAAAAGAAAAAAGTTCTACCTGACAGTCCCTAGTACAGAATGTTTTGGGCACTTCTTCTAAACATCTGGGTCAAAGTAATAGGCTTACTGCCAATATGAGAAATCACATTCATGTTACACTTTAAGTTAAGTGTTCTTACAACTCCTTTCCCATGACCCTACAATGTTTCCAGTTGTTGAATTAATCCATAATATATTTTCTTTGAAGTCCCAAACAACATTTCAAGTTTAAAGTTTAACTTGAAATAATTTATATGAAATAAGCAATGGACTTGTTTCTCTCCCCGATCCCCCAGTAGGATCCTAATATGGAATGTGCAGATTAATAAGAATCAGGGACAAAATTTCCAGTGGCTCTTATTTAATGCCAAACTTAACAAAAGATGCCCAGTTTTCAGAGGTGAGCAAACAGAGTCCAAGTCCATGATGAGGCAGCTACAGACAAGATCATAGCTTAACAATAAGGATTATTTAGAAGATGATTCTCATAGAAGTTGATTGTATTTGGGGTGATGTGGTCACATTTCTTTGAACACGTGAGAAGGCAGTCAGCTGCATTCAGCACCTTCTGATGTCTGGAGAATTGGGGTTTGTGGGACAATAGAGAAGGGAGTTGCAGTAGCTGAAGTAGGAAGAGCTGAAGGCCTGGATGGAGGATTTCAGCGAAAGTGGAACTGAGGCAATGGTATACACAACCAATATGGCAACTGCACTCATAGGCAGATTTTCAGACAAAGAAGATTATAGGAGGAGTCGGAGTTATGAATTCGTAGTCATTACAGCTGATTCATGCTGCCAAGTAGATCTCATTAGCTCCAACCTTGACTTTCTTTCTGAGGGAAAAGGAACTAGTACTAAGGTAAAGCCCTAGGAACAACCAAGCTTGGAAAGAAAATTTAGAATGAAGTTTATGTTTTGCTGTTATTTAAATCTTGATTAAAACCAAACTCTGAGAACTGCATATATTGGAATTCTAGACAATGTGTGTATAAATTGTTCCAAGCAAAATGGGCATTTAACCTGTTTACAACAAAATTAAATGAATACTGGTAGTTCAGGGGAAAAAAAATCCCATCCTTAACACTGCTGTGATTATTTAAGCAGCAGTCAAATGTACCAGACCAAGGAAAATAACAGCATTTTGAGGGAAATGCTTCCTGGAACTCCGAAGAATCTGAAACTTCTAAAGCTATAAACTGGCTCTTTGAAAATTTGTCAGAAAATTGTACTAAGAAACCTCCCAGGGTTTTTAACAAATGTGCTGTGATGCATGGATGTTCAGTGAAATTTTAAAATTGTGCACTGACTTTTTAGGAATATGTACATGGTTAAAATAAATCAGATGACCTATGGAATATTAAACAAACAGCTAAAGTTACCAGAACCCATGCCTAGATTTAACCAACATTCCTTTTCCCGAAAACATCCACTTTCGTGACTTTTTGGATATTTTTGGCCCCCAACCCTCCCCCAGGAAACGTACTGCATCTGGTTAAAAGTACTTTGTCAGATTGGACTTCCAAAGAAGAGCTCATGAATATGCGAATGCCCTTTGTTAAATTCATGTCATGTTCTGCCTTGTGAAAAGAGCTACTATTTCAAATAAAAAGCATCTTGTTTACCTAAACACTGATTCTGATAGAAATACAAGCTGAAATCCTTACACAAAGCAAAAAGTTTTCAAAGAAGCTAATTTAGTGTGTTCTAACATTATGAAACCTACTCTTGGAAAAGCTTGCTTCAGAATACTAATGTCTTTATAGCTTTCTTGGGAGCAAAGAATTATGTTTTATGATTCACATTTTATACCATAAACAATAATACATTAAGCTACATATTTCACAAGAAATACAGAAATAAAAAACACCATATACATGGAACTTGGCTGATTTAACATTGTTAATAAGATATTAGCATTATATGTTTCCTGCTATGGGACAGATTCTACCACTATCTCTCTCACAGAAGAGAAGGATCACTCAGCAAGTAAGTCCCTCTTTAAATCAATGGTAACATTTATGAGGCAAGGTACTGCTCACCCAAAGTAATGATACGACAACTGGGTTCCTTGTAATTTTAATTGTGCAATATGAATGTTACATTTAACAATTGTTTTAATTGTTCAATTTCCTTTATTTCTTTTATAAAATGAATAGAATTGAGTGGTGCTTAGTAATGTTTGCATTTAAATGATCCCAATTAGATTTTTACACCAAATTCAGGTCAATGTTATGAGGACGGGCAATTTCCCTCCTTTACTGTTGCTGTCATCTGGCTGAAGACAGTTTCTCTGAGGCTGGATTAACAGGGCACTGGCACATCTATCCACATTGTGACTGCATGATCTTTGGGGGTGTGTGTGTTAGGGAAGGAGATAAGACAGAGGGCAAAATTTTCAAAAATGCCTAAGCCCTGGTCTACACTGGAGGTGGAGGGGTCGACCTAAGATACGCAACTTCAGCTATGCAAATAGCGTAGCTGAAGTCGGCGTAGCTTAGGTTGACTTACCTGGCCGTGAGGACGGCGGCGAGTCGACCGCTGCCGCTCCCCCGTCGACTCCGCTTCCGCCTCTCGCGAGCTGGAGTTCAGGAGTCGACGGGGAGCGCATTCGGGAATCAATTTATCGCGTCTAGTTGAGACGCGATAAATCGATCCCCGATAGATCGACCACTACCCGCCGATCCAGCGGGTAGTGAAGACCTGCCCTAAGTGACATAGGAACCCATTTTCAAAAGTGATTTAGGGCTAGATTTCCAAAGGTGTCTGGGTGCCTAAGGATGCAGATAGGTGGCAACTGGGATTTCCAAAAGTTCTTCAGCAGGTTAGACTCCTAACTCCCATTGAAGTCAATGAAAGACAGGCACTATGGTGCTTACAAATTGCTACTCGCTGTTGCTGCCTAAGGCAGCAGTTATGTTCCTTGAGACTACTAATCTGTGCAAATCATCATGTCTTTATTATTAGTTGTCCCTCACCTACCTCCATTTTCTCTGTTTATTCATCTGATGCATTGTGTCAATCATAGATCGTTAGCTTTCAAGGGCCCCAATCCTGTAAAGATTTATGTCGCGCTTTACTTTATGAATAGGGCTTAAAAGAAGCATGTGCTTAAGTCTCTGCAGTCCTGGGGCAGGGAATTGTCTTCATTTTGCATATTTTTTGTAAAATGCATTGATCGGGGCTTTTAGGTGATTCGACAATAGATAATCATTCATGTTTTTCAATGAGTGCTACAATCTCATGTAAAATTGCAAATGCACAGTGACTCAGGCAGGGTTTGGGAACAGCAACTTCCAGACCTGTCAAGTTGGCTGGGGAAAATGTGCAATAATGTCACAAAAAGTCAAGCTTCATTAGACTAAACTAAAAATCTTTGATGCCCAATGAGCACATGCATGCGCGCACACACACATATATATTTGAGGTAATTCAGTTTAAAACAGTAGTGAGGGGACACTAGAATTTTGTTTCTTATTACAGAGATAAAAGTATTTATTTTCCTCAGTTTCCATCACATAAAAAAGATGAAGGGATTTTGTTCAAACTTCAGAAACCAACTTCAAGCCTGGTCTACAAACTATTTTTATTTGAATTAACTATGTTGGTTAGGGGTATGAATTTTTTTTTTTTAATTGAAACAGTTTTACCTGTACCAGCCCTAGTGTGGACATTGTTATACCAGCATAATGGTGCCTTATACTGGCATAGCTTCTTCCTCTTCTCTGCTGGAATAGGATATTGCAGTGTAAGCACCTTTATAATGCTATAACTGCATCCACACTCGGGGGTTGTCCCACATTAACTATACGGGTATACTTAAAGTGGTACAACTTGTGTGTGTACACAAGGCCTCTGGATAGATAACATACAGAGAAAAATTTAGTTGAGTAGTGAATATTTCAGTAACTTTGAAAATGGAAACAGTTTTGCAACTTCCAATTTTAGCTTGTACAATTGCCAAGATCTATAACTTAAAAAAAAAGAAAAAAAAAAAAAAGGAAGGAACAGATAGTTTACTTGAGAAAACGAATAAACCTCTTTGTTTTCAATGTCCTTAACCTCCTCTTTGACCCAGGTTTTGCCACGGACTTCAGTGAAGCCATTATTTCACCCCCAATATCACAGAATCATGGAAACATAGAAAAATACGGCTGGAAGGGACCTGAGAAGTCATCTGCAGTAGATTCTGTTTCTCTCTCTAACCCCCTATCCCAATCAAGATCTTGCCTTTGTTATTCATTAAAATCCCACCTAGTGCTTCTGCATAGCTGTTATTTAGTTGTACTGGATTGGGGTGTTGGAAAGTGATGGAAGATGGATCCACAGCTACAGCTATTAGGAAAATTATGGCAGAATATGAAAGGAATTCCAGCTGCCCACTTCCTACAAACTACTTGACAGTGATTATAATTGTACAGTGTATCAAAACTGCATTGCTGCAGTAAGACTAGAGAATATTAAATTGTTTTTTAGAAAGCCAAAAGATGCATTCTGTACTACCAGATGGGACTTACTTATATTACATATTGTTCAGAGTGTCAAACTAAGGTTAAGGATATTTAAAGCAGGTACATTTATAGATCCATTGATATAAGGAAAATCTTATCTTAGGTCCTCTTAAGTGTATGCTCCTGTCAATGCTTTATATGTCAAATATTTAGAACTGGGGTCTCATTTTTCTAAGAGCTCTATAGATACTTATAAAGACATGGTTTAGTCTAGTTTCAAGTGGCTTAAGTGAAATGGCTTCCACCTTTTCCTCTGGGAGGCTATTCTAAATTCTCATAGAACTGATTGCCAGGAGGTACTTTCTGATATCCAGCATATATTTTCCTTTGCTCATTTTTATACCATTACCTTTGCTTATAAGTGCCTCTCTGGACTGTCCTAAGCCCCTCCATTTAGGCATTTATGTTTTTCCTCCTTTAGATGCACATGGATAATTCCCACTGATTTCAGAGGGAGCCACCTGTGTTATCCCTTTGCTCCTTGTGCCAGCAAACTGTTTTCACATCCCTATTAAACATCATTTAACTTAATGACAAATATACAGTTATTTTAGTCTCTTGGTCCCTACTCTGCCTTCAGCCTCTAATAATTAAAGCCCTGCTCCTTCAGACTGCTTCATGCTGACAAACCCCTGCGCAGCTTGCAGGACTGGAGCCTCGTTTGCTATCCCCTGAATTCCAACTATTGGCATCTTTCCAATATTGATGCACCAAAAACTGTATGCAGCTCCTCAGTACTACAGTCCAGGAAACAAGTGCTTAAAAAACGATCCTCGATGTAACCTTTCATATAACATTAAAAAGAAATGGGGACTTAGCAAATTTTTTTTACTTATGGCAATGGATTCCTCAGCTTGGGTACATTTTAAGGGTACAAAAATTCAGCTGCTAGGTAGGGACGTAAGGTGATATGCAATGTATCATACTTACATATCAGGGAGGGGAAGTTTGAACTAACCCTTCTGTAATGTAGAGAATTAATAGTTAAAGTCACTGCAGTGGTGTATCTGAGGGTATTCACTGAGTAACAGACATAAACCAGAGCCCAGAGTGCAGATGAGAGAGGTCACGTGGCAGAAGAAGCACTAAAGGCTGAGCTCTTTTTACCCTAAAATGAAGACCTGTTTAGTTTAATTTATTTGTGTTGTAGTCTGAATAACACTGAGGTAGCATCCTGTTCACAGATATCTGATCCCATCAAGTGAATGAAGAGGTGCTCCCTTGTTTGCCCAGTGTGGGGTGCTTGGCTTGGCTTCACTGGTGGTTATGTTCTTTCCCCCCCATCAGGAGCTGCAGTCTGGAACTACCAGGTAAAGCATCTCTCCTGTTTCTAATGTCAGGAAACCCAAACCTCTCTTCCACACATGGTACAGAGCAAGTGCGCAAAATTACAAATGTCCTGGGGTTCACGGATATGAGTCCTGGTGCATTCTAGGAATCCATATGCAGATGTCATGGATTTATTAATTCCTCATATTTCTACAATAACTGGTGGTTTTAGTGTATTAGTAGAAAGCCATTTCCCTACAGGTTGTAAGACAGTGATCAGCAGTGGAATAGAATACCTTAAACATGACATGTCCCACAGAGACAACTATTCAGTCATTGTCACCTGTCTGGAGTCTATTCAACAAGATTTTAATCCTACCTGAAATCACATGCTGTGGTAAATTCTGCTCCACCTCCCAGAGCTTTTCCTTGAACTACTGCAACACTAATCAGAGGCAGCCTACACAAGAGAGAAAGACAGAGAGGATTTTTGTACCCAGAGTGTATATTTTTAATACCAATGTACAAATAATGAAAGGACTCAAGCATTATATTTCTGCAGTAAATGCTCAGTAAACAGAAGTCATATCATTCAAATGCCTTCGATCTCTTAATCTGTGCATGTAAACAGAACAAAACTGATCCCTGCAATATTTATACCAAGCTGGAACACCAAGAGAACAAAGCATCTAACGGAATAACTGATTTTTTAGACAAAAGAAATGCAGTAGATCTAATCTACCTGGATTTCAGTAAGGCACTTGATACAGTGCCACATGGGAAATTATTAGTGTATTATTGGAGATGATGATGATTAATATGAGAACTGAAAGGTGGATAAGAAACTGGTTAAAGGGGAGACTACAACAGGTCATACTGAAAGGTGACCTGCCAAGCTGGAGGGAGTTTACTAGTGGAGTTCCTCCAGGATTGGTCTTGGGACCAATCTTATTTAACATTTTCACTCACCACCTTGGTGCAAAAAGTAGGAGTGTGCTGATAAAATCTACGGATGACACAACGTTGGGAGGTATTGCCAATAGTGAGGAGGACTGGAATATCATACAAGAAGAACTGGATGACCTTGTAAACTGGAGTAATAGAAATGGGATGATATTTAATATTTTATGCATTTAGGAACTAACAACAAGAATTTTTACTATAACCTGGGATGTATCAGTTGGAAGTGATAGAGGAGAAAAAAGACCTGCATGTATTGGTCGATCACAAGATGACTATGAGCTTGCAATGCAATGTGGACATGAAAAAGGATAAAGCAATCCTAGGATGCATCAAATGAGGTATTTCCAGTAGAGACAGGAAAGTGTTAGTGGCATTATACAAGGCACTGGTAAGACCTCAGCTGGAATACAGTGTGCAATTCTGGTCTCCTGTGTTTAAGAAAGTTGAATTCAAACGGGAACATCTGCAGAGAAAGGCTACAAGGATGATCAGAAGAATGAAAAACCTATCTTACAAGAGGAGACTCAAGGAGCTTGGCTTGTTTACCATACCCAAAAGAAGGCTTAGGGAAGATATGATTGAACTCTATAAATACATCAGAGGGATAAATACCAGGGAGGGAAAAGAAGTTATTTAAATTAAGTGCCAGTGCTGACACAAGAACATATGGATATAAATTGGCCATCAACAAGTTTAGGCTTGAAATTAGATGAAGATTTCTAACCATCAGAGGGGTGAAGTTCTGGAACAGCCTTCCAAGGGAAGCAGTGCGGACAAAAAACCCAACTTGTTTTACAACTGAGCTTGGTAAGTTTATGGAGGGGATGGTATGATGAGATTTGCCTTCAGTGGCACGGGGCCTTCTACAACTGCTAGTAGCAAATATCCCCAGTGGCTGGTGATAGGACACTAGATAGGGAGGGCTCTGAGTTACTACAGAGAATACTTTCCCAGGTGTCTGGTTGGTGTGTCTTGCTGACATGCTCAGGGTCCAACTGATTGATAGTCATATTTGGGGTTGGGAAGGAATTTTCCCTCAGGTCAGATTGGCAGAGATCTTGGGGGGATTTTGCCTTCCTCTGCAGCCTGGGGCATGGGTCATTTGCTGGCTTAAACTAAATACTCTGGAATCTGAAGTCTTTAAATCATGATTTGAGGACTTCAGTAACTCAGCCATAGGTTGTGGGTCTATTACAGGAGTGGGTGGGTGAGGTTCTGTGGCTTACAATGTGCAGGAGGTCAAACTAGATGTTCACGACAGTCCCTTCTGGCTTTAAAGTCTATGAGTGTCACCTTCATTAGTGAAACAATCCACTGTGCTACTGTGAAACGTATCTGCTAATGAATGATACAAAATATTGTTAATTATTTATCTAGCCACGTAAGTGCGTATAGTGCCCTAGAGACAAATAAAAGACCTTCCAGTATCCCAATGCGCGTAAGTGGGAACCTAACATGCTCACAGATAGTTACAAGCATTGGAAGTGGTGGTAAGAGAAACAGAGGACATGGGTTACAACAGAAAGGTCATTTTGGTTTTGTTGGAAAATAACACGCGCATCTGTCAAGGCTGATGCCCCACTCTGGCACTTCGAATGCAGAAGGTGGGGGCCCGCAAGGACTCTAAAAATTAATACTGGCCACTCCAGGCTTGTATTAAACTTCCAAGGTTACAGCTTTTCTCTGACCTTGAATTGGTAAATGCTGCCACGACCCAAGTGCAAAACCCCTTTGAGAACCTAGGAAGGCACACTTGGGAATTCCTTCCTGTGGGGTACCCTCATGCCCTTTCCTGCCCCCCCTCCAGGGAAAAGCTGAGAAGAAAAACAAAGGAAATCAGCTGTTGCCACCAGCTAATAAAACAACATGTGCATAAACCTCTTAGGACACAAAAATCCAATTCTGTTCTTAAAAAAGGTAAACTTTATTAATAAAAAAAGAAGAAGAAAATACATCTCGGACTTAGGCTTTTGCTAGATTAAAAAAAAAAACTAGAATAATTAAGCATCAAGAATATCTCTCTTGAGGTCCAGCTTAAAGGTTACAAGCAAAACAAAAGCACTTGGGGTTAGCACAAAGGAATCCACAAGCCATAAAGAAATAAAAGGGATAAACTTAATCGTGTCTTCCTAGACATTTCCTGATCTACTTACATATCTGGGGTTTCAGATGAGTAGTTTCTAGGTATGATACTAATAATTTTTCATACCTGGCCCAAGCTTTTCACAGCATAACTGCTCCCTGTCTGCCTCTCCCCAAGAACAACGACAGACAGACAAAAGGGGAGTCTTGTTTCAATTTTAAAAAGTTCTAGCCTTCCCACTGGCTCTTTTGGCCAGGTGCCCACTCACTTCCTTTTATCTATGCATAGCAGTGAGACTTTTTAACCCTTTACAGGTAGAGCACTTAGAGAATAGCTACTAAGAGGGATTTTATAGCTACTAGCTGGCTGGGTGTTCATAAAAGGGAACTACCCCTCCCCCCCTTTCATTTATCACAACATCTTGAGGATTTCGGTGGAGAGTGCTTTACATGAAGGCTGGGATGACTTTTTTAAAATACTGAATTTGATCCACTTCCCTTTTCCACCAGAAGAAGCCTGGTCTATGGGGCCTCTGTGGCAAAAAGTCTGCCATTAAGAAATGGTGGTGGGGTCAGCAACACTAGATTACTGGATGACTTCAGATCAGAGTATAGAAAGTGGGCAGGGCTGGATGAGGTGGAGTGTGGCTAGGAACCTAAAGAATGCTGTGATTCAGAATGGTTTCTAGGCAGCCTCTGTCTGCACGTCTCCTATAGAGTCTCATTTATAAATGAAACTGCCCTTCACTGGCAGAACTCCTGAAGGGCAGAAGCAGTTTGTAGCCTTTGTGACTGCTGTATCTGCCTGTACCCGCTGGGGGGAGTCTCGTCCCACTGTTACTTCAAGGTCAGTAATACTTTCATTAATCACACTAACCAACTTGAGGTCTACCAGGAAATTGAAGCAATTGGTCAATGCCAGTTTACATTTCTACACAGTAGGTTGTCTCTAATTGCCAGACTAAACGTAATTCAGTGAGTTAATGGACAGTTTATTGTGAGGTTAAACAAGAAACCTAGATGCAAAAATAAACTTCAGAATTCTCCATCATGGGTAGACAGGGAATAAAACCACAGGAGCAGGAACAATTTCCGATTGTGCCTAAGAAACATCCCTTAGAGAAGCATTAATGCCTGTATGTCTCGTATTCACAGAGACGAGGCACCAGGAGCTTATTGGAGAAGAAGGATGGTCTTGTAGTTAATGCACTCAGATGGAAATCAGAAAATATGGGGTCAATTCCTAGGTCTACCACAAACTTCCTGTGAGATTTTAGGTAAATCACTTAATCTCTCTGTGGTTCAGTTAAATAATATCTTTATGCCACCATTTGTCTGTCCTGTCTATTCTGATGGTATTAGAATATGCAACATGCATAGAATCATAGAATATCAGGGTTGGAAGGGACCTCAGGAGGTCATCTAGTCCAACCCCCTGCTCAAAGCAGGGCCGATCCCCAATTAAATCATCCCAGCCAGGGCTTTGTCAAGCCTGACCTTAAAAACCTCTAAGGAAGGAGATTCCACCACCTCCCTAGGTAACGCATTCCAGTGTTTCACCACCCTCCTAGTGAAAAAGTTTTTCCTTATGGAGTCCCAGTTCTGCCTGAGACCTCTAAGCAGTGCTGTGATACAAATAACAGGTCTACGATCTCCTGGGGAAGGTTACTGAAAGATGGGGAGCATGGCCGTTAACCCATCTCAATGCTCTCTCATATATCGTCTGGAAATATAGAACCCTTTTATCTTCCAAGTGCCCCCAACAGACATCTTGAAAAATGTTAATGACAAATAAAGGACAGAAACAATCCACAGCACAGACTCATTAGAAATACTATTTCTTGATTTCTAAAGGTATGCTACAAACAAAAGAGAACAAAAACCAAGTATGAAAAACTATCAGTGGTAAAGATGAACTACTATACCCCTCATCTGCACGTGTTCCTTCCATAAAGTGGCTGACCTAAAAAAATAAAATAATGCACCTGTATAGGCTGTTTAAGTTTTGCCTTCCCACTTTTGAAAGCTCACCAGCCTCCACTGAGTTAACTATAGAAAATGTGAAGACCCAGATTTTCAAAGTAACTTCAGCCTGCTCTCCGAATATAGGTCTGCAATTTTATCTGCGCAAATTTTTGCAAAACCTAAAACTCAGAGTTGTACGTGCAAATCAGATGTAGAGACACACATGTCACTACCCAATTTGTACACACAAATATGAGATTTTGGGCTCCAAAAGCTTGCACTATTATAAACTGTATATGTAAATTTAGAGACCACTTCTGAAAATGTAGCCAGAAATGCATTGCAGTCCTTGCATGATTTCTTCATGGAGAAGAAGAAAGAGAAAATATTACCTCTTGAGTCTGGTTAAGGTGTTTTGCATAAACATGCACATGTTCATTCCATCCTATAAAGAATTAAAAAAAAAAAAAAAAAGATTAAAACCACCCTAAGATACAGTAAAGGTATAGAAAATTCTTTTGCTCTCTTAAGGCCCTGATTCTGATTTCAAACTAGTTTATTCTTGTGTAACTCCACTGATATCAATGGAGTTGCTATTGATTTATATTGATGTGAGATTAAAATTAAGACCAGTGTTGATAAGAGACTGCCAAAATTAGTAGACTCAAAATATTTATCACAGTTGTAACAAAATATTTGTTAGTAGTTAGTTGACAAAATATTTGTCAAAGATAGTAGACTCAAAATATTTAGAGCTAGTCAAACAATGCCAAATTATCCTTCACAGGACATTTTTGATTTTATTTATTTTATGAAAAAACAAAACAAACCCCAAGAAATTTTCAATTTTCAATTCAATGTTGAGTGTAAATTTTCAGTTCTCAGTATAAATTTTTGCTTTTCAAAAAAACCAGAAAATTTAGACCAAGATGAAAATTTTCCATTGAAAATTTTATTTTTGTCAAAAAATGTTTCAATTAAAAAATTCTGACAACATCTACTAGTCTCCCCTTTTATTTCAGCTTGCAAAGTCTATTCACTGAATTGCACATATGTATTTCTAGAACAAATGTTTCAATTCTGCTTAAGAGAGAGTGAGCATGCTAGTTATTCCTGTAGCTGTGTGGATGAGACAGAACAAATCTGTGGATAAGGAAAACAGATTTTTGCTTCAGTCTTCCAAGTAAAACAAATTTTAATGTGATGAATAAACAACTCCATTTCACTTACATATGTATTTTTTTGCAGACTAAGTTTTAGTGCTAGTTAAAGGTGCGGTGTTGACTGAAGTTTTCTACTCAGAGCAAGTATAGCACACGCAGGTCAAGCTTATTTCATACTGCCCTGCCAACATGTCTTAAGTAGTTACTAGAATGACCACCTGCTAGGTGCGAGAACATTTCAGTTACTCTGCCATTTATTTCTGGGCTTCTGAGAGCACAACATGACACCACTGCTCTGTATGAACTGCACGTGAATTAAACAACTGGCAGTTTAATATATGAGAGCAGATCTTTAGCTAGTGTAAACTGTCATGGCTCCATTTAAGTCCATTTATGTGGCTCTGTCCCATAACAACTCAAAGGTTGCTTGGAAATGGCATTTCACAGTACATATGACTGTATTTTAAAATATCAGATTTTTATCCATTATTACAGGTCTGATCTCACACCTATTGAAGTCAATAGCAGCTCTCCCATTCCCATCTGGTGCAGGAGTAAGCCCCTATTTGATCATGTCTAGTATTATTGTGCAAAAAGAAAAAATTCAATATGATTGCAGATATTGATGTTACGACAATGTTCAGGCTCAGACCAGAGTGCTGCATTTTATATGCTATAATCAACAGGATGCAGCCAAACAAATAGTCCCTGACGAATTTGTTTATACTTTATCACACCACAGTGGAGTCCTTGCATTCAAACTGGCACTTTTGTACACTTTTAATTTCATGCTGAAAGTCAAAACGGAAACTAAAGATTAATCGGGTGGAACATTTTGATAAGCATGTCTGTGATTCAGTAGACAAAAACAAATCTCTTCCTACTAGAGCTTTTCAGAATAACTATCAGGCGGTAGAAAGATTTGTCTATTTCACATGGAAAGACTATGAGAAGAACTCTCAGAAACCTTATCTCAGCTCTGACCAATTATATTTACAGACTTTTCTGATAAGACAGAAAGAAAAGAAGAAGTAGGTTACCAGACACAGAACTCGATCAGAATAAGAAACATGTTCTTTGGAGACTGCTGGAACAATCACACTTTTAGCTAAAAGAACAGGAGGACTCGTGGCACCTTAGAGACTAACCAATTTATCTGAGCATGAGCTTTCGTGAGCTACAGCTCACTACTATCCTCAGAGTAAGAAGAAAACGAATCAAAGTGCACAAAATATAGGAATGAACTATCTGTTGGTACAAAGACAAGTAAGTTTATTGGGGGAAGGAAAACCCCATTCACAGAGAAAATAGAATATGAAACCATATTGATGGTATTAGAACATCACTGCTCCTGTAAGAGTCAAATAGCCTAGGTTACGCTCTCAGCTAAAGCAAGCTCCCCACAGACCACTGGTAGTCTACAAATCGCAGCTCAGGAATCACTGCCTTACAGCTTCTAGAGAGGGATCAAGAAAAGGTGCGAGTTTCCTCTATTCCTCTCACCTGTCCCCTCTAGACCAGTGGTTCCCAAACTTATTCCACTGCTTGTGCGGAGAAAGCCCCTGGAGGGCCGCGCCAGTTTGTTTATCTGCCACGTCCGCAGGTTCGGCTGATTGTGGCTCCAAGTGGCCGCAATTCGCTGCTCCAGGCCAATGGGAGCTGCTGGAAGCGGTGGCCAGTACATCCCTCGGCCTGCGCCACTTCCAGCAGCTCCCATTGGCCTGCAGCAGCGAACCGCGGCCACTGGGAGGCGCAATCGGCCAAACCTGCAGACGCGGCAGGTAAACAAACCGGCCCGGCCTGCCAGGGGCTTTCCCTGCACAAGCGGCGGAACAAGTTTGGGAACCACTGTACTACAGCTTCCCCTCTGTTTCAGTTAGCTGTATCTCTGTGGTTTTCTGCAGAGTAAGGGTATTGCTGTTCTTAAGCTAGGGTCTGCTCCTGCAGGCAAAGTCACAGAAAAACAAGGTTTTTTTAAACGTGCCATTCCTGCTCATTTGTTTTCTGTAATTTGGTCAACAAGCCAATGACACCCATGCAGAAAGCACTTTGTCCCAGGAAAGAACAGGGGCTGCCTCCTAGCCAGCGTTACCTCTGTGCTATCATTTTTTATTTTCAGATTAGAAGAGATTAAATAGGCAGGGAGGAGGAGCCACTAGAGGGCATGAAAATCCTTCAATTTTCTGGGCCATCTTTCTGCCTCTCTGTACCAGAGGAAAAATGCAAGATTTGTGCTGGATCTACAAAAATCACAGAAAACAAATCAGAAAATTACTTAGATAAAAAATTGTTTTTCAATAATTGCATTAAAAAAAAAGAAATGCCATGGAGAAAAGCCACCTTGCAAAAATGCAATGAAAAAAGTACTGGACCAGACACAAAAGCTATTCCCCCACCTTCACCATGCGGATGATCAAAAACCTAATGTTCCACCCTTCATTAATGAGTAGAGTTCTGCAAGACTGGATTAAAAACAAATGTTATTCCTCATGCTATACAGCTTTAGCGTTTTCAGAGATATTCAATCCCAGTGGATGGATGTTTCAGGGATCGGCAATTTTAAACAATCTCTCACATCTGAAAAATTGGTTTGAATACAGCCACGGTCATTAAGCCAAAAAAGTGTATTTGAAGTGTTCTCAGGCCAGTTCTTGTGGCTTTTGTGGTTTTATTTTAGTTCTTGTATGTGATTTGGCTTCTTGGAGAGAAAGTACTTTCTTTGAACAAGATCGTATCAATACCTATCCATTCCATTCCTCTCAGTAAGTCTACTGAGGACCATTTTACATCAGCCTTCCCTCCTGTTGCAGTGGATCCAGTTTGTATAAACAGAATGCTGAATGTCAAAGAAACTTTATATGGAAATAGACACTTCGAGAATTATTAAATATGGAATGAAAGAGAAAGCTTAATCTGCAAACTACAAGAACAAGTTGGCACACATTTGGTTTGCAAAGACCTTTCAGCTACTTTTTACTTATTATAACAACCCTCGTGTGACATAAATGGAGATTTCTATGTATAATCGCAGTACGAGCACTGTGGAACATCCTTGCTTGAAAAAAAGAGTTCCTCAGAACATCAAAGATTGCATCTTCTACCAAAAATAAAATGTATATTAATCACTTGGCCACTAATGTGCTGATACTACTGCTGATCACGCTAATATTTTATCATTGTTTCTTTGCTTACCCACTTGTCTGTATCCATCTGTTGTGTCATCATATACTTAAATTATAAGCTCTTTGTGCCAGGGACCATTTTGTTGTTCTGTGTTTGTACAGTGCCTAGAACAATGAGGTGCTCTTCTATGAAAGAGGCTCCCACGTGCTATGGTAACACAAGGAAAATAATAGTAATACATAATAATATTATAATAAACTTGCCTCTGAGCTGGACATTGCTCTGACAGCATTCAAATCAGATCCTGAGCAAAAGGTATTTTCTGCACCATGGATGATAAGACCTTTCCCATCCTTCCAATTTTCAAGTTCAGTTACCCTCTCCTGGAGTTCTAGCATCATAGTGCCTGTCATTAGGGGAGAAAAGCACAACTGTGTCAATAGGGACACAATCAGAGTGTAATCTTACTGTACTGCTTGATATTTCAATTGTGCACCACCAAGAATACCTTATACCAACAGAGAATTAGTAAATGATTGCTGGAAACATTTAAAGTAAAACAACACCTTGAGATATTGGGTCAACGTCTGGCATAGAACGTCAGAGACCTTAAGCACATGCTTAACTTTGAGTGGTGACTTGTAAGGCACTTCTATGAGATTAATATTAAGCATATGTTATAAATGACATCAAAGTATGACTCACTTCCCTAGAGAAGTAATGATATGCATAGCATTTTTGGTGGACAATTCAGTTTCTGACGTCCTGAGGAATTTTTAGTGAAGAAAGGATATTCCACAATGCTCATGCTGCATTTATAGAAAGAATAACTTGACTTCAGTGGAACTACTCATGCTTAAAGTTAAGCTTTTAAGTGCTTTCCTGGACCAGAACCATAGTCAACAGATGAAAGAAGAAACACACAGTCAAAGTCAAGGAGATCATCAGGAAGGAAGCTAGTGATGGTGAACATGGACCCTCTCCTCCTCCCTAAAGAAATTAAAATGGGGGTACAAAAAGATCAGCACATATACACAACAAATATGTGTTAACTGGTAAATGAACATCCAGAGGCCAGGTTATAAGCAGAATTCATTGTTAATAACTCAAGTCTTGCCTTGGTGAACAGTTAGTGTGCAGTAAGTTGAGGTGTAAATCTACAGAGCACTAGCGTGTTGCACACTAACTGTGCATGTGGTCCCTGCTACTGTGCACTAAAGTCACCTGGTGAACACTGGCTTACTCCTGTTTTGCAGCAGAGTAGATCAATGTGCTAACTTTACAAAAAAAATTCAAATATGATACCATTTTTGGAGTCTAGACAGTTAAAAACTATCTCACTACCCTTACTGCTTGGCTCCTTTCCCTTTCAAATTTGGTCAAATTAGAATTCAACAAGATGTCTGGGCTGCTGAAATTGGTTTCATTAGGCTTAAGCTGATATTATGAACATTTGTTTCCAAAGACCATTTCAAACAGGAGGCTATCAGAATCTAACTAGAAAAAAAAATAGCAAGACTATATCCATATTGCCCATCAGCTATTTGCCAACATATTCTTGCTCAGCTTTCTGTTCCATGAGTTGTTCAAGCACAGAATAAACATTGTTCCTAAGAGACAAAACTTGCTGTATAAAGTAAATGTTTGGCAAACAGTTTTTATGCCACAGTTTGTTAGTGATATTTTTAAGCTTTCTAACAAAAGTATGCATTTTATATATATTACATACACACGTATGACTATTTAGAGAAGCCAGGTATCCAAGGATAGGCTCTTTCTGACAAGACCTTTCTGGTGCAAGGACTATAATTTACTATGTTTGTAGGTTGCTTAGCACAATGAGCACTGGTTTCTTGACGACTCTGCACTACCATAATATAAATAATTACAGACACACAAAAAAGGAATGAAATTTGGAAAAGATATGTGAGCATGTAATCAAAGACTGTATCATAATCCATACACAGAAGGGGGCCAAATTAAGGTTGCACAGACAAGCATAATTCTGGCATTTCCTAACTTTTCAGTGCTTGATTTCGCAACCTTAACAACATAGATGTGTACGTGTAATTTCCTAGGGTTTTCAAAAAGCAAACTGAAAAAAAAAACCCAGAAATTGTATCATGCTGGCATCATATTACCATTGATGTCAGTTATCAGTGGGGCTGGAACCTTTAGATCCATGACAGAGCTTCTGCTCTGTCCTCTCTAAGCAGCTCCTGTTCCAGCCTTCTCTCTTCTCCATCTCGGACTCCTCACTCTGGTCCGATTCTCCTCACCTAGGTAGGCCCATTTCCATTTGTCAGGCTTCTATTCCCAGTCCATTTGTCCAGCCATTCCCAATTCCCTCCACCATCCAGCCCGTCCCAGTCTCCCCTCAGCTCCTCAACTGATTTCAGTCTCCCCTCCCACATCTATCAGCTCCCAAACCCTATTTCCCTCCCTGGCTCCCAAGTCCTAGTCTCCTAGCCCAGCCAGTCCAAGCCTCCCACAACACCAACTCCAAGTCCTAGTTTTCCACACCCTTTCTCACCCCCAGCATCCAGTTCCAGTTTCCCTCCACAGCTCCTGTTCTTTGTCCCCGATTCCAAATCATGCAGCTTCTTCCCCCAAGCTGCCAAGGCGGAGCAGGGTCTCACAGAGTACCTGAGAGAAAGGCTCCCTTGCCCTCAGTTCAGATGCCCAGACCTGGCATGGCCTGCTACCCAGAGCTGAAATTGCATGGAAACTTCTGCTCATCTCAAGGCTGAAGCATGCCAAGGGTAGACAGAATCCTTGGGAAATTTAGCTGCTAAAATCAAAGAAATCCCTACTGAGCATGTGCAAACTGCATTTTTTTTTTTTTAAGGCTTATAACTCAGCCATATTTGGGTGGATTTTAATGTGGACACCAAAAGGCATATCCTGACACAAAGGCCGTCCTCCTCTATATTTCAAGTCCCTATTCAAAAGTATGGGGGCACGAGAGCTTTTCAAATAAAAAGTAAAAAAATTTTAATGTGCACAAAACAACATTTTTCCCTAGCTTCATTCTCTGAAACGGATGAATTGTTTTGACTGAAATTTTCAAAAATAAAATAAATAATAATAATAATTCAGCCTGAGGCTGACAAGCAAAATTACAAGCAACCAAAACAGTCTAATAATGTGGAGTGTTGGACCAACTTAATAATAGTTAGAACAACCAGTCCTGCCTATTGTAATACATTGTAGTGATCAGCAAATAGCTAGTGAATTAAAGAGCTGCAATAACATATTCCACTCAGCTGAAGGCGAAGGACTGAATTAACACAGAGAATGAATTAACTGTCATCTCATCTCCTAGAGGGTCTTCCTTGAGGTGAGGATTTGGAGGCACACTGGTGGGGAAGCTTTCTAGCTGTGCCTATTTCATGGATGAATACAAATTTCCAGGGCTGTCAGTCTAGAAC
The DNA here is from genome assembly GCF_965152235.1 of Eretmochelys imbricata. Lineage (NCBI taxonomy): Eukaryota > Metazoa > Chordata > Testudines > Cheloniidae > Eretmochelys > Eretmochelys imbricata. The sequence continues at coordinate 97,317,708 of NC_135574.1, forward strand.
CTTTCATGCATATTAAATTGGCTAAAAATAAACATAATGTGCCTACATTGATATATTACATAAAAAAATTAAGAGAACCAAACGTTAGGAAATGCCAGATTTGCGGGTATCCATACAACCTTAATTCAGCCCCCTTGTACGTCCTGGATGTACTGAATGAGGCAGGGATCCTGTGAAAAACACAGCATATGATTGTGTAATTAAAGTCTGTACTGTGATGTATATGCATAAGGGGGCTGAACTGTAAGGCTTAGCAAGTCTCAAAGCTAGGGCAACAGAGCTGTCGGCAGCAAACACCTCCACACTGCCATCCAGCAGCAGCAGTCACTGCTCGCTGCACTATCCATGACTATCTACATACACAAACCACAGGAAGTCCTGCCTCAAGGGGTCCGACAGGCAGTAGCTTCATGTCTCCGGATTGACTCCCCGCCTTATATAAACCCAAATGGTGTTCCAGGAAGTGTCCAGGCAACAGGGCAGATCTTCTGTAGCTGCCATGACCTTAACTTCTGCTTTCTGCTCTAAACTCCTGGTTTTGACCTTGGCTTAATTTGGACTTCACTTCCTGACCTAGACCCTGACACCTGACTTGGACTCTAACCTTTGATATCAACCTCGACCTGGGACTTGACTTCTAACTCCTTCACCACTCTCAGGCTCGGGTTTGACACTGCTCTGACCATTAGCCCTGAATGCCTTTGTCAGGATCCTGACATGAATTAAGGTTGCACAGTCAACCTTAAAACTGGCATTTCATAACTTTCTCCTAATTTTCTAGTTCTATCACCTACTCCTGCTACTGGGGATCCTTCAGCAGCTCCCAGGCATTCCCAGGATTATGGCTGTTGTTACTGCTTCTGCAGTGATGTGGGCTGCCTTTAGAACATTCATGTGATCATTATTATTTTTTTGGCATATTTTCCCCGGGGAATGCAAATGAGAGAAGAGATATGGTAAATCTGTAAGGATTTATATCCTCATTTTAAAAATGGGGAATTCAGACACAGAGGGTTAATGACGTGCCCATTGGACACACAGCAAGTCCATGACAGGGATTACAATAAAGTCCACAAGTCGTTAACCCAGTTCCCTGTATCATCCACTAGAGCAGCATCACTAGAATGTCCTGTTCTTAAATACGCTTAAATTGACACAGTAAATAGACATACAGCCCTGTTCATATGATGTCAGACATACTATGGGTATAATACCGTATATGTTGTAGGTACTGACTGATGTAGGCTGGAGATACTGAGAACCATAGGCTTTAGTCTGAAAACTCCCTTTATTAACTAATCTAAGAATAAAGAATATAATCTGCAATTAATTTGCCCAACTGGAAAGTTCCTCATGGGAGAATCCAGAGTTCTACGATAAGAGTAGGGGCAGACAGACCATAAGGATATATGAAAACAACTCTTAGGATGTTTCTAACTGGGCTGAGAATGTTCATCCTTTAGTAAATAAGTTGGTATGTTACGTGTAAAACTGATGGAAGAAGAAAGGGTGGACAGGTTGGTATATGAGGTTGGAAAAGGCCAAACTATAAAGTGCTGGGTGATGGAGAGTAGAAAGCAAGTTGGAGAAACTACGTTCAAGTCCTCCTTGCACCTCAATTTCCCAATCTACAAAATGGGCATCATGATATCTGCCAACATTTGTCAAGTGTTTTGAGTTGAAAGACATAATTATTTTTATTTGCTTCTGTCAAGGTTCCTCCCCCACTCTGAACTCTAGGGTACAGATGTGGGGACCTGCATGAAAAACCTCCTAAGCTTATCTTTACCAGCTTAGGTCAAAACTTCCCCAAGGTACAAAATATTCCACCTGTTGTCCTTGGATTGGCCGCTACCACCACTAAACTAATACTGGTTACTGGGGAAGAGCTGTTTGGACACGTCTTTCCCCCAAAAATACTTCCCAAAACCTTGCACCCCACTTCCTGGACAAGGTTTGGTAAAAAGCCTCACCAATTTGCCTAGGTGACTCCAGACCCAGACCCTTGGATCTTAAGAACAATGAACAATCCTCCCAACACTTGCACCCCCCCTTTCCTGGGAAATGTTGGATAAAAAGCCTCATCAATTTGCATAGGTGACCACAGACCCAAACCCTTGGATCTGAGAACAATGAAAAAGCATTCAGTTTTCTTACAAGAAGACTTTTAATAAAAATAGAAGTAAATAGAAATAAAGAAATCCCCCCTGTAAAATCAGGATGGTAGATACCTTACAGGGTAATTAGATTCAAAACATAGAGAACCCCTCTAGGCAAAACCTTAAGTTACAAAAAAGATACACAGACAGAAATAGTTATTCTATTCAGCACAGTTCTTTTCTCAGCCATTTAAAGAAATCATAATCTAACACGTACCTAGCTAGATTACTTACTAAAAGTTCTAAGACTCCAATCCTGGTCTATCCCCGCAAAGATAGAATATAGACAGACACACAGACCCTTTGTTTCTCTCCCTCCTCCCAGCTTTTGAAAGTATCTTGTCTCCTCATTGGTCATTTTGGTCAGGTGCCAGTGAGGTTACCTTTAGCTTCTTAACCCTTTACAGGTGAGAGGAGCTTTCCCCTGGCCAGGAGGGATTTCAAAGGGGTTTACCCTTCCCTTTATATTTATGACAGCTTCTAGAACAGCTGGGATGGATGGAAGGAACAAAGTATAAAGAGAAAGAGCAGGAAGGAAGGATTGACCTGACTGAAAAAAGGGCAAGCATGTTCTGACAGATGGCTTTGTCCAGTGTCTAAAGTTTCTTGTGTTTTTATGTTTATTACAGAGTTATCATGCAGAACAGTAATCAGTTAATGCATCTCTTATCAAAAGACATGACCTCTTATTTCTAACTGTGACATAGTTATGGGCATAATTTTTCAGAGTCATATAGTTAAAGACCCAAAGGGACCACTAGACCATTTAGTCTGACCTCCTGTATATCACAAGCTACCAAGTCCCCCCAGCACCTGCATACTAAATCCAACAACAGAAACGAGATCAAAGTAAATGAGACAAGCAAAACTCTAGGGTAACTGTAAACAAAAACAAAAAAAAATCCTCATACATTGTCAGTACCTGTGAATGCATTCATTTGCTTTGGGTTGTTCAAGGTCAGGACTCTAATGCCATGGTCTTCCTTAGAAAGGTTGATGGATCCACCACCAAACTGCTGAAGTTTTTTCTTTATCGCTTCTTCCTCAAAGCCATGGACACCATTATAAAGTGACACACCTCTTTGCAGGAACAGTCTACTCTTTGTGGTTTGGAGTAAACTTTTCCAAAGAGAGACTGCCATTTCTGGAAGGAAACACACAGCAGAAAACGATGACACCTCAGCTATTTTCTCCCTTTCAGATCCAATCCAGTTCTTCAATAGAGAAATGGGATCTTGTAAGATTAACCTTTCAAGTGAAACAGTCACAGAGAAGCCACAGACCTGAAGCTGGATACTTAGGAGATTTGCAAAAGCACTCAGGTTTCATCTAATTCAGCTCCCACTGACTCAATGGGTTTTACCACAGATTTCAATGGGAGAAAAGTTAGGCCTAAGCTGAGCATGTTTGGAAATTCCACCCTTAAAGTAATTTAAGAACCCTTAGATGAGACTGGAATGACCTGCTCAATAAACATAGTTAATTATTGAGGCTTTCTAGCTGTTTACTCTACACCAGTCTGAGGAAAAGGACTTCTCTTTCAGAACAACTAATACCCATATATACGTAATTATAGTGGCCGATATAATTATAGTGGCATACAAAAGCATCAGTATTGTTATGGATATATCAGGTCTTTCCATGATGAACCCTTCGTTTTACAGGTTTCCTATTGGTTGCAAGAGTCTTCTCCAGTTAATCTTGGTATACAGATTTTAGAGTGGTAGCCGTGTTAGCCTGTATCAGCAAAAAGAACGAGGAATACTTGTGGCACCTTAGAGACTAACAAATTTATTTGAGCATAAGCTTCCGTGGGCTAAAGCCCACTTCATCAGATGCATGCAGTGAAAAATACAGTAGGAAGATAGATATATATACACACACACACACACACACACACAGAGAACATGAAAAAATGAGGGGTGCCATACCAACTCTAACGAGACTAATCGATTAATGTGGGCTATTATCAGCAGGAGGAAAAAAAAACTTTTGTAGTGATAATCAGGATGACCCATTTCAAACAGTTGACAAGAAGCTGTGAGTAACAGTAGAGGGGAAATTAGCATGAGGAAATAGTTTTTAGTTTGTTTCAGAGTAGCAGCTGTGTTAGTCTGTATCTGCAAAAAGAAAAGGAGTACTTGTGGCACCTTAGAGACGAACAAATTTATTTGAGCATAAGCTTTTGTGAGCTACAGCTCACTTCATCGGATGCATGATGAAGTGAGCTGTAGCTCATGAAAGCTTATGCTCAAATAAATTCGTTAGTCTCTAAGGTGCCATAAATACTCCTTTTCTTTTTAGTTTGTGTAACGACTCATCCATCGTTTGTGTAAACGACTCATCTTTATTCAAGCCTAATTTAATGGTGGCCAGTTTGCAAATTAATTCCAGTTCTGCAGTTTTTCATTGGAGACTGTTTTTGAAGTTTTTTTGTTGAAGGATTGCGACTTTTAGGTCTGTAACTGAGTGTCCAAGGAGGTTGAAGTGTTCTCCGACTAGTTTTTGAATATTATAATTCTTGACATCTGATTTGTGTCCATTTATTCTTTTGTGTAGAGACTGTCCAGTTTGGCCAATGTACATGGCAGAGGGGCATTGCTGTCACATGATGGCATATATCACATTGGTAGATGTGCAGGTGAACAAGCCTCTGATAGTGTAGCTTTTGTGATTATGATGGTGTCCCTTGAATAGACATGTGAACAGAGTTGGCAATGGGCTTTGTTGCAAGGATAGGTTCCTGGGTCAGTGTTTTTGTTGTGTGGTTGCTGGTGAGTATTTGCTTCAGTTTGGGGGGCTGTCTGTAAGCGAGGACGGGCTTCCTATCGTATTTTCCACTGCATGCATTTGATGAAGAGGGCTTTAGCCCACGAAAGATTATGCTCAAATAAATGTGTGAGTCTCTAAGGTGCCACAAGTAATTCCTCGTTCTTTTGGTACATAGAGTGTCTCTTCCTGGGAGCTATACTTTGTTGTGTTCGTGTATGTGAAAAACAACCAGATAGTTACAACTGTAACTTTACAGCAACCCTGTATTTTTACTGACCAAGATCTAAATCTAAAAATTACAGAAAGTTCCTCCCCATGGAAAGAAGTTTCTAACAGGGCGTAATTGTCCACAAATGATTTCACAAGGACCTGGGGGGAAAGATCTGTGTTAGCTGGAGGCAGCTAACCTGAGGAAAAAGTCTGTTGGATGCTGTCGTATGAGGTCAAGAAAACTGTTCCCAGGAGATCTATGGAAAGGGTTTGAGTATGATTATTGCTTTATAACTTCCTAGCTCAGTCCTGCCTTTGCCCAAGAAAACTCTGGAGTGTCCCGTTGCCACACAGAAGACATAACACATGTTTATACCATTTTCCTGCAAGTGCTTTTAAAACCACAGATGCCTGTTAGACAAGAACCAGTATAAAGGGAACAAGGAGAGGACCATAAGAGACTAAGGCTATGGCTACACTAGAGAGCTTACAGCAGCATAGGTGCACCAGTGCAGCTGCGCTGCTGTAATCTCTCGCGTAGCTGCTTTAATGTGACGGGAGAGAGCTCTCCTCTTGACTTAATTAATCCAACCGCAACAGCAGTAGCTATGTGGGCGGGAGAAGCTCTCCCGCCGAGATAACGCTGTCCACATCGGCACTTAGGTTGATGTAACTTATGTCGCTCAGAGGGGTGGCTTCTTCACAGCCCTGAGCGACATAAGTGCTAGTGTAGACATAGCCTAAGAAAGACCATTGAGAGACGTGCTGCTATGTTTCTGTTCTCAGAATAGGACAAAAAGCCAAAGGAACTTTTTGTCAATCCTAAGGGTTCTTTCTGGGAAAGCAGCTCTGATCTGAACCTGGACCAAAGTTTATTCATAATAAAGAGAATTTTTGATAGCTGGCTTTTAAGTCGTGTATAGAGTGAATGGACATGTGTTTGTTAAAAATACAGCAAATTAATAATTATATATGCACATACTTTTCAGAACCTAAATAAAAAGAGTGAAGGGTGAACAATGCTGCTACTGACATGTTTGTCTTTCATAGCTTCACAGCTTCCAATGTCAGAAGTGACCATTGAGATCTCAACCAGTGGCTCTTAACCTTTTTGGGCTCATCTGTAAATGTTTATGACCTGTTGTGACCCAGTAAATAGTCTGGGGGAGGAGGCCCTGGGGCAGTTTCAGTCAGGTCCTGCATCTGGGGGGCGGGGTCCTGCCCAGCACTCATCCCACAGTGGTGGTTCCTACAGCACCTGTGCTGTGCGTATGGCTGGGCTTGGCTCTCCATTCAAGGCATTGCAACCTCCGGGGTTGCAGCGCCACTCAGGTTTGGCCCCACTCTCCCTCACGGGACTAAATTTGTGAGAGTGGAATTGTGACCTGGCTAATGGGGTTGCACTGCCCCTCACTCAAATTTGGCCTATCCGGATTCCCGTCATCATGATGGCTGGGCCAGGCCTGAGTAGCAGTGGGACCACAGAGATTGCAGTGCCTGGAGTAGGGAGGCGAGCCCAGCCCGCCCTGTAGGACAGGAGGCACGAGAGCTGCTATGCAGTGCTGTAACTAGGCATTTTAGTGCCCACGGCAAGCAAGCATATTTGTGCCCCCTACTAGCACCCTGCAAGGGACTATTTTTTTAATCCTGCTCCATCCCCACAGTACTCACTCCCACCTGCACCCTCGTTGTTTGTTGAATTTTTATCTCGCTCCCGCTATTATGACAGTGGGATAAAAATTCAACAAACAATGCAGGAGCGGGTGGGCATTGCATGGGTGGGGCAGGAGTGGGATTAAAACATTAGTCCACCTGCGCCACAAACAACATGAACGCCCCAGCCAGCAGCCACCTCGCTCCGGCCACCCAGCTGTGAAGGCAACACTACCACTGCCAGCAGTAGTGCAGAAGTATGGGTGGCAATATCATACCCGCTGCAGGGCTCTACCCCCATTGCATTTTTTTTTGGCATTCCCTCTCACTCCCTCAGCTTTGCGCCCTGGGTGGCTGCCCCACTTGCCCTACCCTGCTGTCATGCGACCCTTTGAAACATTTTGGCGGCCCAATTTTGGGTCCCGACACGTGGGTTGAGAAACCCTGATCTAGTCTAACCTCCTGTATAACACGGGTCATAGAACGTCCCCAAAAACATTCCTAGAGCAGATCTTTTAGAAAAACATCCCATCTTGATTTAAAAATTGCCATTGATGGAGAATCCATCACCACCGTTGGTAAATTGTTCCAATGATTAATTGGAATCACCATTATAAATTTACACTTTGTTTCCTGTCTGAATTTGTGTAGCTTCAACTTCCAGCCACTGGATTGTATTATACCTTTCTCTGCTAGAGTGAAATATATCATTATTATATATTTGTTCCCCATGTAGATATTTATAGACTGTAATCAAGTCACCCCTTAACGGTCTCTTTTTTAAGCTAGATTGATCTTCTTAAGTTTATCAATATAAGGCATTTTTAAAAATCCTTTAATCATTCTTGTGCCTCTTCCCTGAACCCTCTCCAGTAGATCAACATCCTTTTTGAATTGGGAACACCAGAACTGAACACTGTATTTCAGCAGATGTCATACCAATGCCAAATGCATTGGCAAAATAACCTCTCTACCCCTACTTGAGAATATCCTGTTTCCTGCATCCCAGGATCGCATTAGCTCTTTTAGCAACAAGGTCACATTGGGATCTTCTGTTCAGCTGATTATCCATCATGACCCCCAAATTTTTTCCAGAGTCACTGCTTCCCAGGACAGAGCCCCCAATCCCGTAAATATGGCCTGCATTCTTTGTTCCTAGATATGTACATCTACACATAGCTGTTTTAAAATGCATATTGTTTGCCTGTGACCAGTTTACTAAGAAATCCAGATTGCCCTGTATCGGTGACCTGTCCTCTTCATTATTTACCACTCCCCCAATTTGTGTGTCATCTGCAATCTATATGAATGAAGATTTTACGTTTTACAGCCAGCAATGTCACCCTTTACTGAGTGGCCAACACCAGTTCACCTGTGAGCTCTCGGTCCATTTCTGACTTTTCATGGTATATTGAAAATAGCTGTAAGACTTCTGAGGCCATAAACCTTGTGTTTGCTTCTTCTACCCTAAATAAATAAAAAAAGGGTTGTGTGTGTGTGTACGCATGTGAATGCACACGTATATATATTCTACAATGACACACACACACAGCAGCAGGGAAAGGGTTCACTTTACAGGGATAGCTATGGAAAACTTCTCCTAAAATACCTCCAGAGACAGAATTACTTGCTAAGTATAAGGTGTTATCTTCATCCATGACAGACTATTTCCATCTTACATTAGAATATAACAGAGAGAGACTGTTTAAAAAAAAAAAAAGCTACCAAGTTGGTGATGAGTTAATTTGTACTTCTTGTTCTGAGATCAATCTTTTATACTGTTCATAACTCCAACTCTATTTAAATCACACACCTCCTTCTGTCCATGACATTTCAATAATCACATTTTAGAATTGTTTCAATTGTTTTTGTGCTCCAAGTATAGACTTAACAAATTTCCAAAGCTGTTTTCTTTTTTTTTTTCTTAATTAAGTTGCTTTTCTCTCTGCTCTTTTTGATAGATCTTCTGATTTCTGTTTGCACAGCACCTAGCATAACAGGCCTTTCAGGACTACCATAAGACAAAGAAGAAGAAGAATACATAACACAAACGTACGTAACAAAGTGGACTAATTCACTAGTTTTTCATTATGGCAACCTGAGTTCACAGATGAAAATAGGTTGATGATCTCAACCTTCTGACCCTTCTATAGTCTATACTGGACATGCTACCACATAATAAAAGCTACTGCACAGCTGCTAGTCTCTGCTCAAGAGACGACAGACTAGAGAAGCAGGGATGATCCAGGTGTGTTAGCAGAGCTGCACGGGATAGCTTGCACTGTGCTTTCCTTTATTATGCTTGACTTAATGCAGTGCCATTAGTCCCCCACTTTCACAGACTCAAAATTTCCACAGTCACCACAAAAAACAATACACTACATTTAACTGTCAGTGCAGCCAGTGACTGCCTCCAAAGCATAAACTAATAAAAAGAGAGGTTTGGGTTTTTTGTGTAACTCACTGCCAAATTATACCTGTATGATCACATTTGATATTTTAAATTTTGTCTGTTAAAAAAAAAATAAGTTAAGAGCAAAATAGACTCAAGCTATGGAAATTTTATTCCAAAAAAAATCTGACAATTTAAATTGTGTGTGGCAGTATGCATTAACAGGCTTTTTTTACTATTATTGCTATGGCAATAAAGAGTATCAGCAAGTGAAAGATTAGAAAACAAATTGGACATCATTGCCTGCTGATCATTAGTAATGGTCAATGACTCATACAAGACAAGGTATTATCATGGAATTATTTTTCACCATCCTCCATGATACTGGTCATTGTACAACATTTTCTAATTCAATGAAAAAAGAGATTTTTTAACAGCTTAGTCTGAGAAAGATAACCACCTAGGACAACAGGACTTGAAAGACCACTTAGGACAAGCATGGAATTTAAGCATTTAGCTCTTTCATACCAAAGGAATTTTTGTTGATCTCTAACAAACAAAAAGCAAAATTTCAGTCAGTGTGGAGCACTTGCAGGCCAGGGAATGGCTGGAATTGATTTTTGCAGGTTGTTTATGGTAAGAGTACAACAGACTGGAGTAAATATAACAAATGCTGTTTGGATTCTTTAATTATAAATATTCTCTGTTAAACCAATCAAGTAAAGATGCTAAATTCTTGGATTATAATAGGACTATACAGAACCAACTGGCCAAGAAGACAGAATGGCCCAATAGGACTTGAGAGACCCAGGTTCATGCGTAAAATGGGGACAACTACGTTAAAGATTGTGAGGTGCTCAGAATGGTGGGGGTCACATAAGTATGTGAGACAGACTATACTTCCACTAACAAAGTCCTAGTAAAACAGGGTATGCTACACTCCACTATTATCTGTACCATAATCAGTTTATAGAATAACTTTTTCAATGACAAACTTTCCTGTAGAAGTCACAGGTGGTCAACATGGGAGTAATTAGCGTTATGGCCTGTTCGAATTTTTGGCATGTTTTTAAACTTGCCAGAGCTCTGGCATATTGCAAGTGATCACTAATATATATCTACACCAATGGCTGGTGATAGTTATCAATAAGGCTAAGATTTTGACATGGTTATTTTTAGTAAAAGTCACAGACAGGTCACAGGCAATAAACAAAAATTCACGGAAGCCGTGACCTGTCTGTGACTTTTGCTGCTGCGGCTCCATGGTTTTCCCCACCACCGTGGCGGCTGGCAGCTGTGGGGTTCCCCCTCCATCCTGCGGCCGGGAGCTGCAGGGTGACCATATGTCCCAAAGAGAAAATGGGACACCCCAGCCGCTCACTAAAGGTGTTCACCTCCCCCCACGCGAGGCTGTCGCCCATCGCTGGAAACCTGAGGAGGGCCCCCTCAGGAGTCTGTCACCTGTCGCTGGAACCTTGCAGGGGACCCCGTCACTGCTGTCGCCTGAGGGCCCCACTGGCTGTCAGCTCCAGAGTCCTGCAGCCCCTGGGGCTGAAGCAGAGAATGTCATGGAGGTCTCTGGAAGTCACGGATTTAGGGTTTTGTTTGCCTTTGGACTTCCAAATCATGGATTCATCTGAACGCATATCCAGTGTTGATACTTAAGTTCAATGCCAGAGGAGTGCTATGCACTGTTAGAGGTGCCAGCACACAGAGGAGCTGTTGTATCTTTTCTGAATGTCTCTGGTAACTGTCCAGGTGAAAGTTAAAGATATGACAGCTATTTTCAAAAAAGATAAAGAGAAAACTCCAGAATTGTGTCCAACATTCCTTCTCTAAACCAGGCAATTCCATGCTCCAAGACCAGGTGGGAGGCTGTGAGCTATGATTCATAACTGCCATATTTGTCCTGGGCATGCAATCCCATTCTGTTAACCCAATTTCTTTCTCCCATCTGCAACAGCCTGGCACACTGTACTATTTGGGAACTGTTAGGAATAGTACTAGATGCTGCCAAAAGGGTGATGGGCCTGCCAGTGACCACAGGTCCAGCTTCCCTCCTGTTGCATATGGAGAGGGGAGAAAAATCTCCAATGGCCTCTTCCTGGGCATATCCTCATCTCAACTCTCCTTTCCTGGTATGTGGGTGTCAAGGTTCCTCCCCCACTCTGAACTCTAGGGTACAGATGTGGGGACCTGCATGAAAAACCTCCTAAGCCTATCTTTACCAGCTTAGGTCAAAACTTCCCCAAGGTACAAATATTCCACCCGTTGTCCTTGGATTGGCTGCTACCACCACCAAACTAATACTGGTTACTGGGGAAGAGCTGTTTGGACGCGTCTTTCCCCCCAAAATACTTCCCAAAACCTTGCACCCCACTTCCTGGACAAGGTTTGGTAAAAAGCCTCACCAATTTGCCTAGGTGACTATAGACCCAGATCCTTGGATCTGAGAACAATGAAAAAGCATTCAGTTTTCTTACAAGAAGACTTTTAATAAAAATAGAAGTAAATAGAAATAAAGAAATCCCCCCTGTAAAATCAGGATGGTAGATATCTTACAGGGTAATTAGATTCAAAAACAGAGAACCCCTCTAGGCAAAACCTTAAGTTACAAAAAAGATACACAGACAGAAATAGTTATTCTATTCAGCACAGTTCTTTTCTCAGCCATTTAAAGAAATCATAATCTAACACATACCTAGATAGATTACTTACTAAAAGTTCTAAGACTCCATTCCTGGTCTATCCCTGGCAGAAACCAGCATATAGACAGATACACAGACCCTTTGTTTCTCTCCCTCCTCCCAGCTTTTGAAAGTATCTTGTCTCCTCATTGGTCATTTTGGTCAGGTGCCAGCGAGGTTACCTTTAGCTTCTTAACCCTTTACAGGTGAGAGGAGCTTTCCCCTGGCCAGGAGGGATTTCAAAGGGGTTTACCCTTCCCTTTATATTTATGACAGTGGGGAAGGGAGCAAATAATTCAAAGGCTTTCTGAAAGTCCACGTAGACAATAGCTACTGGATCACCTTTGTCCACGTTTGTTGACCCCCTAATAGATTGTTGAGGCATGATTTCCCTTTACAAAAGCTGTATTGACTCTTCCCCAACAAATTGTGTTCATCCATGTGTCAGATAATTCTGTTTGTCACTACAGTTTCAACCAATTTGTCTGGTACAGAAGTTAGGCTTATCAGCCTGTAATTGCCAGAATTGCTTTTGAAGCCTTTTTAAAAAAAATGGTGTCACATTAGCTATCTTCCAGTCATCTTGTACAGAAGCTGATTTAAATTATATGTTACACACCACAGTTAGTAGCTCTGTAACTACCTCTGATTTCCTTCAGAACTCTTTGGTGAATGCCATCTGGTCCTGGTGACTTCTTACTGTTAACTTTATCAATTCATTCCAAAACCACCTCTACTGACATGTGACTCTGGGACAGTTCCTCAGATTTGTCACCTAAAAAGAATGGCTCAGGTGTGGTAATCTCCCTCACATCCTCTGCAGTGAAAACTCATGCAAATAATTAATTTAGCTTCTCCACAATGGCCTTATCTTCCTTGATTGCTCCTTTAGCATCTTGATTGTCCAATGGCCCCACTGACTGTTTGGCAGGCTACCTGCTTCTGAAGTACTCACAAAAGTTTTTGCTGTTAGTTTTTGAGTCTTTGGCTAGTTGCTCTTCAAATTCTTTTCTGGCCTGCCTAATTAACTAATTTAACTGACCCTTCCCACATGCCTCTGAAATACTATGACATCTAGCCTAAGGTTGGTAAATAAAAGAGAGCTATGGATAGGAAGTATGTAAGGACATTCTTATACATATATAAATCTGTAAAATGATTTTAAAATACTTATTTCACAGGTATGTTGTGAGGCTTAAATCATCAACAGATATAAGGATCTTGCATGAAATGTCCTATAGAAGCACATATTATTAATTCATCCCTTTTATAGATAAATAAGATGAAGGACAGCGAATTTAAGTAACCTGCCAATGAGTCATAAGGAGTGATGAAAATAGAACTAGAGTCCTGGTTCCCAGTTCCCTGCTCTAACCACTAGAAAACATTGCTTTCTTAGCTTCTAGACAAGTAAACTTGTTGGAGGAGGAGGATGAACTAATATAAGTAGCTTCCCAATGAACCACTGATCAACTAAAATAAAGGAATGAGAAAATTTTAAAATAACATTAAAATACTAATTTAAAACTATACCTACCACAGTTTTTTGCCTTTTGCTGTGCTTAGTATTTATTCCACATCCCTGTTTTCATCTAATTTTTTTTCCTGCAGACATTATTTTTGAACAGCTCAATATTTTGGATGGAAACCCAAGTGTTTTCTAATGTATTTGTTCTCCATTTGTTTTTGTCTTTTTTACATTCCTAGCATTCAAGCTTAGACCAGTACTGCCTTTCTGCTTTGAGCCAATTGTCTTCTGTGATTATTTTAATATATTTTTAAGCTCATTTCCATTTTCTTCATGCAATCATCCTGAAAGCATCTATTTCACTTGCTGCAGTGTGTTGGGAACCACATTCTTATTCTAACTCTTCCAGACCATGGTTGCAAATGTGTATGAATATAAAGGAAAGTTTATTACCAGAAATGTCGGGCGGGGGGGGAGGGGCAGGGGAGAAGCTACATTTCCTCTCCCTGTATCTATTTTTATGTGACTGATTACTGCTGTGTTGGATGGCAATCTCTGGATTTAAGAATGGATGTTCCTTTCTCATAAGATAGCAGCTCTCATGAAAGCGCTAAGCAGGATGAATGGTCTCTCCCAGGTGGCTTCTATGAGCTGATGCCAAAGCAGCTTTGGTGCCATAATAGGGTAGTACACACACTTGAATTAAACCCTTAGATTTAAGGTAACAAACAGTAAATGTTTTTATTAGCCCAGACTTTTCACTGGTACACTGACAAGATCAGTCAACAAAGAAATCACAGCAGGTAAGCACGCAACCGCAACTGCTGTGGAGATTGTGGCCCTCAGGAATACTAAATAGCCAAGAGACCGCCCCCTTCCCTAAAGACACAGTTGAGCTCAGGCATGGCATTCTTTCTAATTGCCAATCCGTTTATGAACACTAAGCTCTTGGCCTCAGTGGTGTCTTCTGGCACAGAGACATAGGCGAAGGTGTGGGGAAGTCTATCAGGTATGCTGCACAGTAGGCCAAATGTACTCTTGCAGCGGGACTTAGCATCACAGAAATGTTGTACAGACTGCCCAGCTGCTGCCTGAGCATGGAGCCCTCTCTGTTCATAGGCAGCGCTCCAGTCACTGATGTTGTAGCAACAGCGGAGAGAGGCAATTTTCAAGTGCCACCCATTGGTGTCCCTGGCTATGCAGGAGACAATGGGCTCCTACAGCTTTCACTGCATGTACTACACTGTGGCAATAGAGGAGGTCTCTCCCTGCCCCAATGATCTATGTAAGAGGGGACGAAGGGAGAATGACACAGCCCATCCCTGTCCTTCTGCAGACAGGGCCCCAGTAAGCTCATTAAGAGCAGGAATCTTCCTGGAAAGTTGGCTGTGGTTCCTTCTATAGTAAAGTCAACTGTGTATGCTGTGTTCTCATTCTGTACTACAGCAGGAGCCTTGTTGTGGGGACACAGTGTGGTCTAGTGCAGTGGTTCTCAAACTGTGGGACGGGATCTCCAGCTTAGACTTGCTGAGGCCTGGAGGTGAAGCCGAAGCCTGAGCCCCGCGGCCCGAGGCCAAAGCCTGAAGGCTTCAGCGCTAGGCGGTTGGGTTCGGGTTACAGGCCCCCTGCCTGGGGCTGAAACCCCCTCTCCCCAACCTCCCACCCAACGCGGCAGGGCTTGGGCAGGCTCAGACTTCAGTGCCCCCTCCTGGGGTCATGTAGTAAGTTTTGTAGTCAGAAAGGGGTCACAGTGCAATGAAGATTGAGAACCACTGGTCTAGTGGATAGGGCACGGAATGGACTGAGACTTGGGTTCCATTCTCAATTCTGCAATGGCCTGCTGGGTGAACCACAGGCAAGTGTCACTTCACCTCAGTTTTCCCATCTGTGAAAGGGGGATAATGACATGGGCCTCCCTTGCCAAGTGTGTTGAGATCAACTGATGAAAAGTACTGTATAAGAGCTAGGTATTATTAGTCATCCATTTTCTAATGTTTTTGCCTAAGGAGGTAGTAATAAGGATGTATTTGCATTATTTGGTGAAGAGTCCTGTGAAAAAAATGACAAGGTCAGCAAATAATGATTTTTTTAAAGATTACGTAGCACTCAATGTCGGATGGGTGCTTTTCAGACATCTATATATAAATAAATGATAGATGAGCTCCTTCCAACTATAGCTATACTAGAAATTGCAACTCCTCACCTTCTACAAATCCTAGATTATTAAAAGTACAGGGCTAGATTCATTGAAATAATAGAGTTACATCAAAGATGTATTTGTCCCACAAAGTTTTAGTAACTTTAGAGTCAGCAGGCCAAGTTTTCAAAAGTGTTCCTCTCAAATTTCACCCAGAATGCTTTGCACACACAAATATATCTTATCTATGGAGATGGTTGTAATCCCCAGTCTTCAGGGAGAGAGAGACAGACAACCCAAGCCTGGTTTAATGTTCCTGAGCTTGTATAGTATGATTCGTAAATATTATGGGCCAGACGTAGCCTCTAAAATTGAACCTGCAATTTTCTCCACCCAAGGTGTTTGGGTTTTGGGTTTTTTGGTTTTTTGTTGGGGGCGGGGGGGAGAATCTGAGAATTTAATTCCCCAACTCTGCAAGTAAATTGGTTCTGAGGGAGGAATAAATGCAACATTCTTATCATACCGTAGGGCTCAAATGTAACTGTAAAAGGGGAATCATCATTGAGCGAGTTTATTTCCCGTGAGTAGCTCTACGCTATTTAACATTTTTATCAAAGACCTGGAAGAAAACATAAAATTATCCCTGATATAATTTACAGATGACACAAAAATTGGAAGAGGGATAAATAATGAAAAGGACAGGTCACTGATTCAGAGCTACCTGGATCATTTGGTAAACTGGGCACAAGCAAACAATGTGAGTTTTAATATGGGTAAATGTAAATCTATACATCTAGGAACAAAGCAGGCTGTCCTTACCTGATGGGGGGACTCTATCCTGGGAAGCAATAAGTCGGGAAAAGATTTGGGGATTGTGGTGGATAATCATGAGCTCCCGGTGTGGCCAAAAGAGCTAATGCAATCCTGGGTACATAAACACGAAATCTTGGGTAGTAGCAAAGAAGTTATTTTACCTTTGTATTTGGCATTGGTGCAATCTTTGCTAGAATACTGTGTCTGGCTTTGGTGCCCACAATTCAAGAAGGATGTTGATAAATTGGAGAGTTCAGAGAAGAGCCATGAGATTGATGAAAAGATTAGAAAACCTGCCTTATAGCGATGGACTTCAGGCTCAATCTATTTAGCTTAACGAAGAGAAGGTTAAGGGATGACTTAATTACAGTTTATAAGTATCTACATGAGAAACAAATATTTAATAGGGGGCTCTTCAATCTAGCAGAGAAAGGTGTAACACAATCAAATGGCTGGAAGTTGAAGCTATTTAAATTCAGATTGGAAATAAGCTGTAAATTTTCTCTACATATTTTCTATATAAAACTGGACCCAGTGCTCCAGCTGAGGCCTAACCAGCGCCAAGTAGAGCAGTACTATCACCTCCCCGCGACTTGCATGCTATGCCTCTGTTAATGCAACCCAAAATTGCATTTGCTTTTTTTCCCCCACAGCTTTGCATTGTTGACTCATGTTGAGGCTGTGATCCACCATAACTCCCAGATCCTTCTCAGCTGTGTTGCTGCCAAGCCAGTTATCCCCCATTCTGTATTTGTGCATTTGCTTTTTCTTCTTCGTCCTATTACATTTTGTAATCTCTAGCCCAGTTCTCCAATTTATCAAGATCCCTTTGAATTTTAGTGCTATCCGCCAAAGTGTTTGCAACCCCCTCCCCCTGCTTTATATCACCTGCAAATTTGATCAGTATGCTCTCCATTCCTACAACCAGGTCATTAATAAAGATGTTAAACAAGACCAGACCCAGAACAGATCCCTGTGGAACACCACTTGAGACCTCCCGCCAATCTGATATCATTCCATTAACAGTTACTCTTTGTTTGCAGTTTTTTAATCAATTATGTATCCACTTAGTGGTAGTTCTACCAACTGCATTTCTCCAGCTTACTTATGAGAATGAAGAGTTTGAAGAAAATCAGGCAAAACATTCTCAAGAAAGCAGGACTCCCCAAAAATCTTTTCCAAAAGTTAGAAAAGTTTCCTAATAGTCCTCACTTCCCATTCTCTCTTCTGAAACAGTTAGATCTTAGAAATACCAAGATCCAAGATTTTCAGAAGTGACTTGTGATTTTAGATGCCCCAATTTTTGGTTGCCCAAGTATGAGATACATTAAAGGGGCCTGATTCTCAGAAGTTGGGTATTGAGTACTTTCTGAAAATCAGATTTCTTTAAGATGTCTCAAACACAGATACCCAAATATCAAGTCACTCAAAATCACTAATCACTTTTAATATTTTTAGTAAAAAATTTTTTGTTTTGTTTCTATTTGTTATGCTGAGGTAGCTTAATCAAGGAGGAGTATCTTCAATAGCAGAAGAGGGAAGGGACAATAGTTATTGGGACCTGATCCAAATCCCATTGACTTCAATAGGAGCTGGATCAGTCCCCTACTTACAAAAGAGATGGAACAACTTAAGATACTAGCATGAGCCCATGCAGGGATTATACTATTCAGATGGACTGTTAAGATGGGTCAGATTTACCATCACATTGCACCTTAGGTTGTCTGCACCCATAGTCAACAAACCTTCAGTACAACATACCTCCATTTTAGTCCATGACTCTTCACTGATAATTGACAAACTTATTCTATGAGCATCACGTTAATAGTGCCAAGATGTCCAGACCAATAAATATATCTTTTAGAAACCAAAAATCAATATCAAATGTCAAAGATGTAACTCAATAACGTAAGGAAATTCCTAGACAAAAGGCTTCATCACTGATGGAGCTAAAGATATAAATATTAATTTTAAAATCTCAAGAGAACATTGTTGTTTTGCCAAATCCACAAATGTTAGCCTGGTATTTCAAAATTCAGAGTAAAATATAACAGTAGAAGCTATGGAAATACAGAGTGCAAGAGAATCATATGTTCATTATGATTACTTCTTAAGGACCAACAAGATGCTATACAAAGTGAACTATAAAGAAAGACCCTGCTTTTAGCAGATAAGGCTGATCTTACAAACTGGATCCCTCATGGATGCAGGAGTACATCTGCATCGAACAGCATGTAGGATCAGGGCCTAAAGAAAACAGTTAAAACAAGGCATATTGACACACCGAGAGAGAGAGAGAGAGAGAGAGAGAGAGAAAAGCTTTCTTGCTGACTGTTTAAAATAGATACAATATTATCAAAAGCTCAAAATCCAAAATATTTCACCATCCCAGCACACAGTATTAGCTGATCTTGGGGAAAAAACTGATGGGTTGCTTTCACAATGTTCAGAACCACATCAGTGACTCTGAAAATTAAGAAGTGAGCTTATGTCTTGTTGATGGACTGCTTGGGCACTACTTCATATTTAAAGGACTTAGTCAACATGATTTTTTAATTGACTAATTATTTAAAAGAGTCAGTCTTCTGATAGATCATCCTTTAATTTTAAGAAAAAAAAAGAGCATTCGTTTTAATCTTTAGGCATGTTTACAGGAGTCTTTGAGGTGGGCTCAAAAGTAACACCAAATTCAGTCACGTGTATCCCACCTTCCCTTTCTATCTTAGATACTTATATCACCAAGTTACCTGAGTGCCTCACAATTTATCTTCACAAGGGATTTATCTTTCCTTGTGAGGAAAGGAAGTACAACTATCCCTATTTTACAGATGGGCAAGTCACATAGTCTCTCTGTGCTGCAGTTCTCAAGGTCACACCGGAAGTTTGTGGCACATCAGAGAATTGAATCCAGGTCTCCCAAGTACTAGGCTAGTGTCCTAATCACTGGACCATCCTTCCTTTCCAAATGTCTATCTGTTCACACACCTGTCTACTGCCTCTTCAATTTCTATTTTGCTACCCTCCTGCAGAGTATTCACTTGACCCCTTTTGTCAGGCAGTGCATGACAGTGATGCAACTGATCATCTGCAAAAATGACACTGCCAAAATGCACAAAGTACACAAATTTAAAAACCAGAGAAAAATAAGTATTTTCTCCAAGCTCTGTTCTACTAATCTCAGAGGTTACTGTAACAGTAGGTTCAGCTTTTCAGATAGAAGTATAATTTTCCAGACAACAGCGTCCCTTTAATCCAAAATGCACCTGCCTATTTAAGACACACCAAACTGTTCCTGCCTTTGTTAACACAACACACATTTCTGAAAAAAGTGACAGGTTTTACAACTCTTCACCGAAAGTTACTGGATTCCAGATAATAATTCCCCCAAAGTGTACTGTACATAGTATTAAATGTAAAAGCGTTATTTGCAGTGTTGTTCCCAGAATATTAGAGAGACAAGGTGGGTGAGGTCATATCTTTCATTGGAGCAACTTCCGTTGATGAAAAAGACAAGCTTTTGAGCTACACAGACCTCTTCTTCAAGTGTTGTTATGACACTTAGTATAGACATGTAGCTGCCATATCTAGAACTACAAGCCTCTAACAAACATTTAATAGCTCACATGCCAGACACACAGTGAGGTGAGATTACATTTAGATATCCTAGATACACTTGTGGCACCTTAGAGACTAACCAATTTATTTGACAGGTTTCAGAGTAGCAGCCGTGTTAGTCTGTATTCGCAAAGAGAAAAGGAGTACTTGTGGCACCTTAGAGACTAAGACAAATAAAATGGTTAGTCTCTAAGGTGCCACAAGTACTCCTTTTCAATTTATTTGAGCATAAGCTTTCGTGAGCTACAGCTCACTTCATCGGATGCATACCGTGGAAACTGCAGAAGACATTATATACACACAGAGACCATGAAACAATACCTCCTCCCACCCCACTGTCCTGCTGGTAATAGCTTATCTAAAGTGATCATCAAGTTGGGCAATTTCCAGCACAAATCCAGGTTTTCTCACCCTCCGCCCCCCCCCCACACAAACTCACTCTCCTGCTGGTAATAGCCCATCCAAAGTGACCACTCTCTTCACAATGTGTATGATAATCAAGGTGGGCCATTTCCTGCACAAATCCAGGTTCTCTCACCCCCTCACTGCACTCCAAAAACCACACACACAAACTCACTCTCCTGCTGGTAATAGCTTATCCAAAGTGACCACTCTCCCTACAATGTGCATGATAATCAAGGTGGGCCATTTCCAGCACAAATCCAGGCTCTCTCACCCCCCCCGCCGGAAACACACACAAACTCACTCTCCTGCTGGCAATAGCTCATCCAAACTGACCACTCTCCAAGTTTAAATCCAAGTTTAACCAGAACGTCGGGGGGTGGGGGGTAGGAAAAAACAAGGGAAATAGGCTACCTTGCATAATGACTTAGCCACTCCCAGTCTCTATTTAAGCCTAAATTAATAGTATCCAATTTGCAAATGAATTCCAATTCAGCAGTTTCTCGCTGGAGTCTGGATTTGAAGTTTTTTTGTTGTAAGATAGCGACCTTCATGTCTGTGATTGCGTGACCAGAGAGACTGAAGTGTTCTCCGACTGGTTTATGAATGTTATAATTCTTGACATCTGATTTGTGTCCATTTATTCTTTTACGTAGAGACTGTCCAGTTTGACCAATGTAAATGGCAGAGGGGCATTGCTGGCACATGATGGCATATATCACATTGGTGGATGTGCAGGTGAGCCTCTGATAGTGTGGCTGATGTTATTAAGCCCTTTGATGGTGTCCCCTGAATGGATATGTGGGCACAGTTGGCAACGGGCTTTGTTGCAAGGATAGGTTCCTGGGTTAGTGGTTCTGTTGTGTGGTATGTGGTTGTTGGTGAGTATTTGCTTCAGGTTGCGGGGCTGTCTGTAGGCAAGGACTGGCCTGTCTCCCAAGATTTGTGAGAGTGTTGGGTCATCCTTCAGGATAGGTTGTAGATCCTTAATAATGCGTTGGAGGGGTTTTAGTTGGGGGCTGAAGGTGACGGCTAGTGGCGTTCTGTTATTTTCTTTGTTAGGCCTGTCCTGTAGTAGGTGACTTCTGGGAACTCTTCTGGCTCTATCAATCTGTTTCTTCACTTCCGCAGGTGGGTATTGTAGTTGTAAGAAAGCTTGACAGAGATCTTGTAGGTGTTTGTCTCTGTCTGAGGGGTTGGAGCAAATGCGGTTGTATCGCAGAGCTTGGCTGTAGACGATGGATCGTGTGGTGTGGTCAGGGTGAAAGCTGGAGGCATGTAGGTAGGAATAGCGGTCAGTAGGTTTCCGGTATAGGGTGGTGTTTATGTGACCATTGTTTATTAGCACTGTAGTGTCCAGGAAGTGGATCTCTTGTGTGGACTGGACCAGGCTGAGGTTGATGGTGGGATGGAAATTGTTGAAATCATGGTGGAATTCCTCAAGGGCTTCTTTTCCATGGGTCCAGATGATGAAGATGTCATCAGTATAGCACAAGTAGAGTAGGGGCTTTAGGGGACGAGAGCTGAGGAAGCGTTGTTCTAAATCAGCCATAAATATGTTGGCATACTGTGGGGCCATGCGGGTACCCATAGCAGTGCTGCTGATCTGAAGGTATACATTGTCCCCAAATGTAAAATAGTTAAGGGTAAGGACAAAGTCAAAGATACACTAGATACACTTGTATTATACCCAGTTCATGTACCCCAGAGCTCCTCACCTTCTAAGTGGATTTGAAATGTCTACAGCCTGCAAACACCTTAAAATCATTATCAAACCCTCCTTCTTCAAAAGATCTCTGTTTTGCAATTTAATGTGTACGTGAAGTAGCAATTCAGCAGGTGTTACAGGTATTATATTGTGCCAAGACCTCCTAACAGGGTGTTAATAATCAGCAAAGCTTAGCATTAAAAAGGAACAGGGTCTGAACACTATTAAGTAACATGCAGACAGAAAACAAGCAGCCTCATGAGGCTACAGACAGCTTCATACCAGAGAATCTCCTGGGGCAGGGAGAGCCAAGGAAAGGTCACCAGCATTTCAAAACTCACAGCATTTGACCCACTCCAACAACTAAGATTAAAACCCCATCCTAACGCTAGGAAGATTTAAGATTGTCAAGGTGACTCTGACTGTGCCTTTGCATATATTTCTAGTGTTTGATTAGCAGTTTAACCTTAGCTTTGCATTTATTCAGGTAATATTCACTTTCTATGAAAATTAGAGCTTCTCTTAAGGATTTTTCTCTCTTAAGTAACAAAGATATTTACTACCCTAGCTTCATTTTAACTGTCAGTTTGTAAAGATGCCAGAAGAGAAACAGAGAGATCTGTGGCAAGTCTTAGAATAATCACAGATTTATTTGAACCAAAATAATGGTTTGCTTTTAAATGGTGCCTGAAAGTGCCTAATTTTCTGTGAATATTGCACATTGCCATGTCACTATCAAATCACATGTCAGATTTCTATAAACTTTTACAACAGTCTTCCAAACAGCTTGTCAAAATAAACATTCAAAAAAACACCACCAAACCAACCAACCCACGCTCACATTTTGTATCATCGTTTAGAGTTGCCTTTTTAATTATCAAAGGCAGGAAAAACAAACTGAAGCACTTTCGAAAACTCCACAGGGAAATATATATAAATATAGCCAAGGAGGGGAAAGAGAAAGCAAACTGACCAGCATTATCTGGTTGGGAGTTAAATATCAATTTGGGTGGACGGTATGATAATATGGGGGCGGGGGGGTTGGGGAGGAGGAGATGAGAACCAAACAGGTACTAACGTTACCTTGGCGCAAGGGGGAGCGAGACAGAGAGGAGACCCCGAATCCCAGGGGTTCACACTGCGGGAGGAGAAGAGACGCCAACCTGGAGGGGGTTAATATCAGGGATAAGGTGGGACAGATGAGAACCTACACTCCCAGGGTTAATTAATGATCCTGGGGCAGAGGAGAGAGATTGCGAGATCCAGGGGTTAATTTGGGGGAAGCACGGAGAGGAGCCACCCCAGAGGAGCGGGGCAAGCTGGGATTCCCCACTCCGGGGTTAACAGGGAGTTCATGAGCCCCCGCCCAGCGAGTCACTGACCTGCTCCAGCTTCAGGACAAGCAGCACCGCACAGGGTGCTGCGGGGAAAGAGGCCCGCCCAGGAAACTAGCACTGTGTGTAAAAGGGCCCAGGCAAGGCAGGAGCGAGGAGCTGGGACTCTGCGGATGTTGTGTGTGGCACCGTGACTAGGGCTGGGGCTCAGGGGAAGGCAAGCAGGCCGGCAGGCAGTGCCGCAGAGGCGGGAGGCTGTGACCCACTCATGATCTAGAGTGGAGAGGTGTTAAAATGCTGCCACCCAACTACAGGCAGCCTTGGGCTGATCACCTTGTCTCTGCTTGAGTGTCCCTCTCCTCCTCCTCCTTGCATGCTGCTAAACCATCCCTGCCAGAGAGAGGGGCTCATCACACTACTTCTGGAGAGCAATAATTTTGCCTTTGGGATAGACCAGACATATTTTCAAAGCCCTAATTGCTTAGTGAGAATATGCCTGGGGACACCCACTCCCCATCAGTGATGTCACCCTCGCTGTGTGTGGGGTACTCTCAATATGCTTGCAGTATTTTGTCAGGACCAAAGGTAAGTTTGTCAAAGTATGAAAATTTATGGCAAAATACGGCTTAGTAGAAATGACTCCCTCCTTAGTTTTGGTTATTCATTCATTCTGTTATTTAGTCCTTCAAATATATAACACTATCTGTAAGTAGTTTTGCTTAAATACATTTGCACATGTTTGTTGTGCACATATGTGACAGGGATATCAGTTTTCTTTGTGTTACCATCTTTCCCCCTCCCCACCAGGATTTTGTTATATGTATTCACATCCCTGCTTGGGATTGAGGTTTGGGGGGCACTGAGGGGCATTTTGCTACATTTTTTACAGGGTCTTGCTAGGGAAAAGGAAATTTTTCTGTGTCTGATTTAATTGGACACTTACAGTCTCACACATCATTTTATTTTTAAATCTCCTTGCTCAATTATCTCTCACAGTGTGAGACTGTACCCTGAGGAGTCATAGCAACTAACATGATGCTAAATGTAATTTGTCACTCAGTATAAAGAGGAACTCCTGTGCTCACCATTATATCAAATGGTTGTGGTTCAAGGTGGGAATACAATGTTAAACATGACAGTCCTTGTTTACACAGAGACCATGTCTACATAAGGAGGTTACATTGGATAGCTCTAAAGTGCAATTTAACTTTATGGAGCTGAATAATACCTAGCTCTTGGATAGCACTTTTCCTCAGTAGATCTCAAAGTGCTTTACAAAAGAGATCACTATAATTAACCCCATTTTACAGATAGAGAACATGAGGTAGACGGGAGAAGTGATTTACCCAAGGCCATCTAAGGGTATGTCGACACAGAAATTAAATACCTGTGGCAGCTGACTCGAACTTGCAAGGCTGGAGGGCCCTAGAGCCCGGGCTTCAGTAAAAGCCCAAATGTCTGTACCACAATTAAACAGCCGGAGCCAGCTGACATGGACCAGTCGCGAGTGTTTAATTCCTGCGTAGACCCACTCTAACAGGCCAGTGACAGACCAAGGATAGAACCCTTGCAGAACTCTATCCACTAGGCTATGCTGCTATTATACCAGTTTAAAATACTGTACTTTCCTTGTTAATCATCGCATCCACACAGCTCTGCTTTTTAAAATTAACCACTCAGCATCCTGGACAGATATCCCCTGGTGCAATTGTAACCCACTTGTGAATGTGTGCTACAGGTCCTCCTCTGTGCCAATCTGCAGAGAATGTGCATTGTTATAGAGATTTGACTCTTTAGTTCAAACTTTAGCAGTTTATGCATTTATCTCTCAAGGTCACTGGTTGAATTTACGGTGTCACTTCGCTCTATGCTCTGTGATTTTTCATGCAATGGATTTTCAGAATGCCTACTGGGAATTACAGGAATTCTGCAACTAGGGAACAGACTAACAAACTCCCTCGATTCCTCTCCTGGCAGCTATTAATTTTGCCATTACCATTTTCAAACTGCTGTCAGCATTGGATCCTCCATGCTGCCTGAGCGCTCTGATCATGACAGTCATTAATACAAACAGGATGATGCACACACATTTCCAGTCAGACTGATGGATGGATGCAGCTTAGTGGTTTCATAGGGCTGTTGATGCTATGGGTGTGGCTAACAGAGGAGGAGGAGGAGGAGGAAATTGTGCAGTCAGTTCTGCAGGGTATTTATCTGGAACATCTTTACTTAGCAGAGCACGGCTTCTGGGTTCAATCAACTAGAAGTGACTGGTGTGACAGTGTAGTGATTCAAAACTGTACTGACTAGCAGTCGTATCAGCACTTCAGGATGACAAAGGACACTTTCCTGGAAACCTGCACAGAGCTCTCCCTGGAGCTTCAGCACCAGAACACCAACATGAGAGCTCCTTTCAGCATGGAGCAGCATGTTGCCATCCCCAGGCAGAAGTTACCAGTCAGTAGCTAACCAATTTGGTGGTAGAAGATGAACTGTCGGGGCTGTCGTCATGGAGGATTGTAATGCTATGAGGAGAGTGCCATCGTGTCAAAAAGTGCAGTAATGCACAGGAGGTTACCAATGACTTGCCAAGGATGCAATTCCCAAACTGCATAGCGACTAATGACAGAGGATGCATGCCTATTTTCTGCCCCCCACACCAGGCCAAAGACTTTATCAACAGGAAGATGCATTTCCCATTATTGTCGCAAGGTTGATCACTGTGGATGATTAATCTTGATGAATGTACAGTGGTCTGGAAAGGTCCATAATGTCACGTAGGGTTGCCAGGTGTCTGGTTTTCGACCAAAATGCACGCTCAAAAGGGACCCTGGCGGATCCGGTCAGCACCACTGACTGGGCTGTTAAAAGTCCGATCGGCGGTGCAGCAGGACCAGGCAGACTCCCTTCCTGCAGTGGCTTTGCACGGCTCCCGGAAGCAACAGCATGTCCCCCCTCCAGCTCCTATGTGTAGGGGCAGCCAGGGGGCTCTGCACGCTGTCCCCGCTGCAAGAGCCGGCTCTGCAGCTCCCATTGGCCGGGAACCACAGCCAATGGGAGTTACGGGGGCGGCACCTGAGGATGGGGCAACACGCAGAGCTGCCTGGCCAAGCCTCCATGTAGGAACCGGAGAGGGGACATGCCGCTGCTTCTGGGAGCTGCTTGAGATAACTGCCACCTGCAGCCTGAACCCCTGACTCCCTCCCGCGTCTCAGCCCCCTGCCCCAACCCTGATCCCCCCTCCAGCCTTCCGAAGCCCTCAGTCCCAGCCCAGAGCACCCTCCTGCACCCCAAACCCCTCATCCCCAGCCCCACCCCAGAGTCTACACCCCCAGCCAGAGCCCTCACATCCCCCCTCACCCCTGCCCCAACCCAGAGCCCCCTCCTGTGCTCCGAACCCCTCAGCCCTAGCTTGGAGCCCTCTCCTGTACCCCAAATCCCTCATCCCTGGCTCCATTCCCTAGCCTGCACCCCCAGCCAGAGCCCTCACCACCACCCCCACCCCAGCCTGGTGAAAACGAGCAACTGAGTGAGGGTTGGGAGAGCGAGCAACAGAGGGAAGGGGGATGGAGTTAGCGGGGGTGGGGCTTCAGAGGAGGGGTGGGGCCTCAGAGGAGGGGCGGGGCAAGGGTGTTCGGTTTTGTGTGAGTAGAAAGTTGGCAATCCTAATGTGAGGATATTTAGAAATTCACACCTGTTTGCTTGATGAGCAAGGGAGTGTGTGCTCCCCAGACTTCTATGGCTGTTAATGGAGTTATGATTCCTCTTGTTAGCCTGGGAGACCCCGCTTACTTTCTGTTTCCCTGATTTATGAAGCCTTTCACTGGCTGCTTGTACAAGAGAAAGGAGCAGTTACCTTTTTCCTGAGTTGTTGCAGAATGTTAGGGGAATCTTTTGGCAGACCTAAGGGAAGCTGGTGGCAGAGACCATGGAGAATGGATGGGAGCAGATGGTGGAGTAGAGAGACTTCTTGAACATTATGGACACCCAGAGATGGTGCCTCTGGAAAATGTCTCAAGTAGTCAAAGAAACAGGGTCAGGGATGTATTGTGCTGGAACTAGGGGGGTAGTTATGGAAATGAATGTACTGTAATCAAGGAAATGTGTTGGTTTGATTTTTATGGGGAATTGCGGGGGGAGAGGGAGGGAGAAAGGAATTTGTTGTCATTTATGTATTTCAGGGTATGAATACACTGCAGTTAGACACTCACAACTGGCCTGTGCCAGC
The DNA here is from genome assembly GCF_965152235.1 of Eretmochelys imbricata. Classification (NCBI taxonomy): domain Eukaryota; kingdom Metazoa; phylum Chordata; order Testudines; family Cheloniidae; genus Eretmochelys; species Eretmochelys imbricata. Next base: position 97,345,286 of record NC_135574.1, read on the forward strand.
TGACTTGGGCTCATGGGGCTTGGGCTAAGGGACTGTTTAATTGCAGTGTAGGCTTCCAGGCTTGGGTTGGAGTACCCTGCAAATACTGGGGTCTAGTACCCTGCAAGGTGGGAGGGTCCCAGAGCTCTGACTGCAGCCCACTGCAATTGCGTCTACACTGCAATGAAACAGCCGCACATCCAGACTTGAGTCAACTGGCATGATCTGGCCACAGGTTTTTATTTGCAGTGTAGACATACCCTGGATGACATATTTCAATAGAGTTGTACCAGAATGAATGTACTGAGTTAACAAAAAACATAGGTAACACATTTTTTCTTGGATAAAAACAAAAGTAATTTAAATAAGAATGTGGAGCACACATAAGACCAATGGAACTCCGGCATACCCATCTTAAGGAGTGCTCACAAACTCCTGCAGGTGATACAGTTGAAAGGGTTCTCCTTCATCTCCTGGAGGGCTGATTGTTGTGGGAAGGGCTTGTAATTAGAGTCACTGAAACGGTAGTCGGTGTGGTGTTTTCTCTACAATTTGCAGGACATCAGAATATCAGGAGGCGTGCCCTTTGTAACACAACGTGCTCTATCACAGCTGTTTGCTTCTGAGTTGTCTGCATTGTGTTCCTTTCCAGAGCCAGGCACTCCATTTCAGTCTTTTGAGACTGCTCCAGGAAACCATCCCTCCACACGTCTGCCTTAATGGCTGTCTTTTGGGATGAGTTCACTAGCTTCTGGAACATATCCTCTCTTGCCTTTTTATTGTTTAATCGGAGAGCTTTCAGCCTCTTCTTTGCTCAGGGGGTAAGGCGTTACAATTGCTAAGAGAAATCAAAAAAAGCACAAATACTTATTGTCCCAAAACCAGTCTCCGTGCCAAGAATATGTTTCTTTTCCCACAGTTCTGGAGTACCATTCCCATCTTCTCTTCCCACTCTGGGACTCCTGTTGCAATGGTAAGATGTTTTCCAAAATAGTTCCCCTTTGCATAGGGTCTCTGCAGCAAAGGATGGGTGTTTGGGTAGCTATGCTGGTTTCAGATGGATGAGGGCTGAGAGTGGGTGGACATTTGGGTGGCTGTCTTGGTTTTAGGTGGGTGGGGGGCAGCTGTCTGCAGGGTAGTAATTGCATGTGGCTCCCTGCAATCTGCCTTTTCATTGGATGGTGTTACCCAAAGGCAAGTCCTCTGGAGCAGAGGGGTCTTGTTTAAAAAGGCAATGGGCAAGCCAGCAAGATATGCAGTGCTGCTGGGTGGTGCAGGAGTGAAAGGGTGGTGCAGGAGTGAAAGGGAATCACTAGCTATATGGGCAGTCCCAAGACAGTCTCTTTATCTTCCAGTGCATGTGCCAAAAAGACACCACTATCTTTGCTTTAAATTCCCTTTTATGCTGTAAATCAATATAAAGTTCACTGGAAAATTAATACAATTCTGCAGTAACTGCTCTAAACCCAAATAGCTTAAGATCTCTATGCGTCTTGAAATGTCTCTGTAGCCTCATTTGGGCCATTTGCCTAATGAAATTTCAACTGTACTAAAAGCTGAGTGCCTTAATGAAACCATTAGACAAGGTAACTTTTCTATTACCTATTGCGTTTTCTCTTTCTGTATCTGCTGCTACGCATTTGCCGAGCAGCACATTTGACTTTTTAATCCCCATGGTGCTGACATCTGGAGTGAGGTGGGGGAAGGCCATGGAAGAGGAAGAGGAGGGGGAGAGAGTGAGCAGGCAGCAGTTTGGGCTGGGGAAGAATGGAGGTGGCAAGTGTACCCAGTGACTGTATATGACATTCCAGGGTGCAATCCAGACCAATGAGGGACTCTGTCACGACCTGCCCTGCAACCTGAGGTGCCTCGCAATTCTCTGCTGCCATGGCCTCCAATGTGGGCCCTTCACAAACAACCAAATGGCATGCCTGTCACAATAAGACTGTCTGTATAGCCACAGCCCTGGTCCAGCACTTCTGATGCCAGCAACCCGTTAGCAAACACTCCAGTCACTCTCTGGCTTCCAGTAGCCTTGGTTACCACATGCAGGGTGACCACAACACGCTCCCAGTCCCAAAGTTTTCTCTCCCCCCACTCCCCAATACATATGTTCTGCACTGTCCAGCACTCTCCTAGGTCTGTTGCCCCTCTAAGGGGATTAAGATACAACAGTTTGCCACCACAGATGGAGTGACCCACAAAGTCCAACACCAGATTGATTAAAGAATAAAACATTTATTTAACTATAAAGGGATGGGTTTTAAGTGAGTGCAAGTATAAGGCATTAAAGTCATAAATAGTTACAGGAAAAATAAAGATAAAACGCTTTCTAAACTTAACCAGTTAGACTTGGTTCAAGGTGAAGTCTCTTGCCACATGTTCAAGTAACATTGCTGACAAAACTCTCAGGCCAGGATGTGCTCCCAAGGTCCAATAGCTGCATCTTTTGGCCACTTATGTGAAAAAGAGATATGGATAGAGAACTTGGGGTGTTTTTGCCCATCATTTTTATGGTCTGGCCCGCCTTTAAAATGCATTTTCCTGAGAGTGACCCCTAGATAAAGTTCTTTCCAGCTGAGAGCAAAGAAACAGGGAATCTGGTGGAGGAAATTCCATGCTGTTTCTTTTCACCTTTGCATGCAGAAATGCCGACCTCCCTTGTCGCTTGCCTTACCGCCTGTCCAGGCCAAAGAATGTCCACTTGATAGGTGACGTCATCAAAGTTGATAGGTCATCCGATGAAGTGAGCTGTAGCTCACGAAAGCTTATGCTCAAATAAATTTGTTAGTCTCTAAGGTGCCACAAGTACTCCTTTTCTTTTTGCAGATATAGACTAACACGGCTGCTACTCTGAAACCTAACACAATGTAGTTTCCCAGTATAAATAAGCCTTCTGCCTTGTTAATGCTACCTCCCTCTCCCCTATCTTCTCACTGACTTGTGCACATCTGATTTGACATAATGCTTTCTTAAATAACTTTTGGGGTGAAATCCTGTCTGCTTTGAAGTTAATAGCAAATCTAATTGATCTAATTGTTTAATTGTTCCGTTTCTCAGTTCATGTTTGCTGGGGAGAGACTAAAAGTATTTTTTCAGTAAAAATTCTTCTAAACCCCCCTACGTTTTCAAAGTGCAATACGGAAGTATACACATGTACAAGACAAACAGATGGCAAGAACTTCAACAAGAGAAATTGATATTGCTCAGGCTATGTAATCCCAATAATGGTATCTGCATACAGATACCCACAGGCATTATAAAATCAGCCTAGAATAAAACATTTCAGCAAGAGCAGACATTTATCAGATCCCAGATTGATAAGAATTTAGATTGGACATACTTTTTGCAGCTCTAGCAATCTGGGTTACTAAATATAGCCACATTTCACTACAAAGTCAATTAATTAAAGGGGTTAATCTCTCTTTCATTCTACAACAATAGTGCAACTAGTTCAGAATATGATGCTTAGTTCAGCCTAGAGAACACAGCCCAGAAGTGGAACAACTGTTCATTAGTCACTACAATATTGTTCCATTGGGATGTTAGGGTTTCATTCTCATTCTGATGTTTATACCCGTGTTGCTCCATTCACTTCAATTCACATGATTTACACATAGTGTGAAGAGACAATCTAGTTGTTTTGTATTCAGATATGTGTGTGTTGGAGATGAAAATACATATACTTAGTTCTTACATAGTACTTTACATTTTCAAAGTGTTGAGCAAACATGAACTAATTCTCCCAACGGCCCTTTATATCCGTGCTAGTACACACTACCAATAGTTCCCTGCCGTTCTCCTTATAATTTTAATGTGTTTGTTGTAGTGGAGGGATTGCATCTACTTTATCTTTACATTTTTTAACACTGTTTTTCAGTCGAGGTGTCAAATACAAATGTTTCCTGACATTGGTCTTGTTGATTAAATATGATGATTTAAAACAAATATGTAGGAGATATTTTGGCATTGTGTATTACCTAAATGTTGATTTTAGGTATATAAAGTTTGAATGGATGTTGCAGAGAAGAGACACAAAATAGCCAAATCATAAGGGACTTCAGTGAAAATGTGCATTTTGAATTCATTTTGGGTAGAATTTTTTCTCATCTGAATAGATACCCCCAAATCTTTTGTATTGTTAAAAAAAGCACTGGTTAGGTTTGGTGAGAACACTATCGAATTCCCTTAGGAAATTTTAAAGAGAACACTACTATAGAATCATGGAATCAATAGCCTAGTCTCAAGTTGTAATAGCCTCCACAACCAAAGGGTTAATTCCTATTAATTCTGGTAGTAGAAAGGGAAAAACTGCAGTGATGGGCCTATGACCCCTTCTTTGTTTTAAGGGAGTGTTTCCCCTTCTATTCTGAGGGTATTTCCCCCTGTTAATAGATACTTGGCTATAGCATTTAGTTCTACATCTCTTTATGTAAAACAGTGAACCTAATTTAGAAATCTCCTGAGTGGGATGTGACTTTCTGTAGGTCCTGCTAAGAGAAACAAATCCCTCCTTGGGAAAGGGAATAAATAAATAGGACAGGATCTATGGCAAAGTGACAGCTACGCCTTAAACTGCAAATCTCATGGTTTTCTAGGTAGCATATTGCCACCTAGCAGCAGTTAGGGTAAGTAGCACAAACCTGACAATTGCTTCATAAACAATACTCTGTGGTAGTCTGGTAGGTCCTGGTATTGTTTTGTCACATACAGAACTATGTGGCAGATAATGGACTTAGGAATAGAGGAACATGGATAGAGATTAATGGCACTCCTGTTTTTGGAATTTAAGATATTGATGTACTTCAGGTTTAGAGTCTCTTGAACAGGTTTTGAATCTATTTTCTGTACATTGCATTATGACAAGAGAAAGACTCAAACAATAAAATCATCAGATAGGTTAGTAAAGGATGTGGGTCTGATCCAGCAAACCTTAGTGTGTGTAGCTCTTCACTCATGCAAGTAGTCCCATTAATTTCAATACTCCCATCTTCTCCTTTTCAAACTGCAAAACCAATATAATTATGGGAGTGAGGTCATCATCTCAATTAACTGAATTCCAACTGCAGGGCCAAATTCACCATCACTTACACCTGAGCATCGCCATTATTACTACTGATGGCATACCAGCCAGAAAGAACAAAGCTCGACTTTCAGATCCCAGGTGAAGTTTGCAAGGCTGCCAGTTAGAAATATTATTGAAATACAAAACACATGGAACTTTGTAATGCTATTCTTTGTAGTCACTTTTCAGAATAGAACACTATTATACGTAGCAAGACAGTGGTAGATTCGGGTTTAGCTTCATAGATTCCAAGGCCAGAAGGGACCATTTAGTCTGTGATCATTTAGTCTGACTTATACTAAGTCTAGTATAACACAGGCCATGGAATTCCTCCAAATCATTCCTAGAGCAGATCTTTTAGACATCCAATCTTGATTTAAAAATTGTCAGTGATGGAGAATCCACCACAGTCCTTGGTAAATTGTTTCAATGGTTAATTACTCTCACTGTCAAAAATGGATGTCTTATTTCCAGTCTGAAATTGTCTAGATTCAACTTCCAGTCATTGGATCATGTTTCACCTTTCTTTGCTTGATTGAAGAGCCCAATATTAAATATTTGTTCCTCATGTAGATACCGATAGACTAATCAGGCGTGTAACCTTCTCTTTATTAATCTAAATAGACTGAGTTCTTTGAGTTTATCACTATTCGCATGTTTTCTAACCCTTTAATCATTCTCGTGCCTCTTCTCTGAACCCTGTCCAATTTATCAACACCCTTCTTGAATTATAGGCACTGGTACTGGATACAGTATTCCAGCAGTGGCTGCACAAGTGCCAAATACAGAGGTAAAATAACCTCTCTACTCCTACTTGTGATTCCCGTTTATACATCTCAGGATCCCATTTGCCCTTTTGGCCACAGTGTCATATTGGGAGCTCATGTTCAGCTGATTATCCACCACAATTCTCAAATCTTTTTCAGAGTCACTGCTTCCCAGGATAGAGTCCCCCATGCTGTAAGTATGGCCTACATTCTTTGTTCCTAGATGTACACATTTACATTTAGCCATATTAAAATACATATTGTTTGCTTGTGCCCAGTTTACCAAGCAATCCAGATTGCTCTCAGTGACCTGTCCTCCTTGTTATTTTCCACTCCCCCAATTTCTGTGTCATCTGCAAACTTTCAGTGATGATCTCATATTTTCCAACTCATAATGTTCAATAGTGTAGGACAAAGAACCAATCCCTGCAGGAGCCCACTGTAAATACACCCACTCGATGAGGATTCACCATTTAGAATGACATTTTAAGACATATTAGATCTCAAGAATTTCTGGGTTCCAGTCACATTACCATATTTGGTTCACTAGGGAAGTTACTGACTGTCATCAACTCTGTATGGAAATATATTGAGCACATTAAAATACATATAGACATACACACCAAGTTTGTGTCTCTTGCATCTCACTCCTCCTTCCTCACTTCTCCTTCTATGTTCTACAAAACTTTCAGAAAAAAAGTGCACCCCACCTTTTTCTTCAAGAGCATTAGAACCACACAGAAATAGGCCAAGTGATAATCATGCATCACTTTGCTCCATTGCATAAATGTCACTTTTTAATTAAAAGCATTCCCTGAAAATAGGCCATTAATTAGGGCAAGTACAGATTCTCTTTATGCATTCTGGCAAACCAGTAAATAAGATTATAACTGCAGACATTCCTGCATTAATAACAGGGTGTTGATTCATTTGCTATTTTTGATTTGTCTGTTTTTTTCCCCCAAATTGCACATAAAAAACACAACTGAAAAAAGCTAACACATTTTGTAACTCACCAAAGACATTGTTCTGTCATTTAATGGTAAAGGGTACTTAAAATAAATAAGTTACCATGGAAATATAAAAAACATAATTACAATAGAGAACGCTTTAATATCAGATCCAGATGTTTATAGAAATTATATAACCTTCGTAAAAATAAACAAACACGACATGTTACAAAATACAGCCCTGATCCAGCAAACACTTAATGAAGTGTGTAACTTTACTTACAAGTAGCTCCACGCAAGATAATAGGACTATTTTTGTGAGTAATATAGCCCATAGACTTAAGCGTTTGCAGTGTCAGGGACATAGAGTACAAAATGCTCTCCCTTTGAAATCTTCATGAGCCTCAATTAATTATTAAGGGATGCACATGCATTGACAGAAGATCCAGATGTTGCAGACTATGGTTATATAATGCTCCTACCACCTACCCATCCTCACTTGCTCTCTTTGATCCTGATTCAGCAAAGCACTTAAGCACATAAATAGTCTCATTGATTCTGGTGGAATTTAAGCATATGCTTAAGTGCTTTTAGAATCAGGACCCTTCTTCCTGCTAAACTACCTTCCTTCATTCCTCATTCTATTCCTGGTAGTTTATTAAATATTTTTAAAGAGCAGTTATTACAGTTATCTGTATGTTAAGTTTTAGGTCCCAATCCTCAATGGGGTCCATCTGGGGTAGGTGGGGCTTTAGTGATCTGGATCTCTACAAAACACCACCAGTGCTATAGCATTACATGAGCAATATTAAAACACATGAACAAAAACAAAATGTATGTTACAATAAGAGCTCTTAGCATATGGATCTCATCTACTACGACTAATTCTGAGCGAACCCTTAAAAAGTTTTGTATCAGCTGTTGCAGAGAAGAACATCTCGGACATTCTCATGTCAACACCTTCAAAAGACAACCACAGGAATTTAAATTCATAACTTTGTTAGACACAAAAAATCATGGGCTTAATAAAGACATTGGATTTATATTTTATTACAACAATCTGTAATCCTCTAGTCCTCATTTTTTGTGTGATGACTGCAGACGTGTGAATGGGCACTTCACCTTGAATGGTCTCTTATAATATGTTAAGTACTTATGCTAAACCAGTGGTTCTCAAACTTTTGTACTGGTGACCCCTTTCACATAGCAAGCCTCTGAGTGCCTCATAAATTAAAAGCACTTTTTTATATATTTAACACTACTATAAATGCTGGAGGCAAAGCGGGGCTTGGGTTAGAGGCTGACAGCTTGCGACCCCCCATGTAATAACCTCACAACCCCCTGAGGGGTCCCGACCCCCAGTTTGAGAACCCCTGTGCTAAACAATCTGTTCCACCTTGTAGGTAGCTGTGACTCTCTGAGTGCCTTTCCCTGACCTGAAGAAGAGCTCTGTGTAGTTCAAAAAGCTTCTCTCGCTCACCAGGGGAAGTTGGTCCAATAAAAGGTATTACCTCACCCACCTTGTCACTCTAATATCTGGGGACCCATATGGCTACAACATGTCTAATGTAGGCCTTTTTAATAAATGATATGCTGTAACTTCTAGAAAGGTCACTAGATGGCAGATGACTGAATGAAATGAAAGTACTAGTTGCTTTGGGTGCAGCAGGAAAGTGTTTACATTAATACTAAGAACTGAGGCATTTTCATACAGCTTTATTGTGCTAGCCTACTCCCCTGCCGTGTTCAGAGATTCCAGGTGAAATGGTAAAAGAAAAAATTCTGTGATACTGAGATGGTCACTGACAGTGACAAAACTGAAAAATCCCTTAACATATCCCCTTCTTTTTCTACTCTTTGTTGTTCTATGTTCCTTCCTTTTCTGCTCACTGTTATTTTGTTTCTATTATCTCCATAGTTCAAATTTTATAAAAAGGAAACAATCTCAACAGGCAGTTATGAACCAAGTAACAACGTTAGCTTCATCGCTCTTCTTTTTGGACCCAGCAATTGAACAAGGTGTTTTCATGGTATACAGACATGCCAACTCTCATGAATTAATCACGAGAGATGCGATTTCTAAGATCAATGAAGCTTGACTCATGGTCGCACGACAGAACTCTCACATGTCAGGATTTTTTTTTTCAGATGCACCTGACTCTGAGGCTGACAGCGGGAGCCACAGCTACCTGGGGCTGACCTTGGAGCCCCTCCTTGTGTGGTGGGCTGACAGTGGGAGCCCTGGTGCAATGAGTAGACTCCCACTGTCAGCCAGTCCCAATTGGCTGGAATTCCCACTGTCAGCCCCAGCTCCGGGGCAGCCAGAGCTCTTGCTGTCAGCCTGGGAAGTGGGAGAGAGGACCCCATTGCAGTCCCTCCAGGCCTGCAGAGGGTGAAGAACCCTCAGGAGCAGAGGTGAGGCTGGGAGGGCTGAACTATGGTCTGGGAGCTGCAGTGGGGGCTGACGTGAGTATGGTGGGAGCTGATGGGGTTTGGGGGGCTGTATTGATGGTGGGTTCTGAGCAGATGGGGTTAGTGCTGGGAGGGTGAAGTTAAGGCAGTGGGGGTTGATGGAATAGGGGGGCTGAACTGATGGGGTGATGTTGGGGGCTGGGGGACTGAACTGATGGGAGGCTGAATTGAGGGGGATTGGGTGGGGACAGAAATGATGGGGAGCCTGGGGACAGGATTCATTGCTGGGCAGGAGACGGGCAGATGTGGGGGTGAGAGCTCCTGCAGCAGGGGTCAAAATCACCTTACCTAGTACATGTGGGAGAGTGGGTAGGGGGAGTTCAGCAATCAAGAGACTGACCTAAAAAACACAATATCATCCTTTTAAAAAAATCTCATGATCTTTGATCTCCTGAAGTTGGCAATAAGGTATATATAATTTGATATACACGTAACTTCAATTTTTAAAAAGAAGCAGGCCTGGATCCTCACCTGGTGTAAATCGGCATTGCTCCATGGACTGGTGTAGCCCTCTCTTTGTGACCTCAATGGAGTGACATCAGTTTACACCAGCTGAGGATCTGGCTCCAAGCTTATCATGCAGTAGTTTTGATGTAGAAGCCCAGTGTTTGGAAATGTTGTAATATTAAAAGGAGCATGCTGTTAATAGTAATAGGTTTAACTGTCCCTATGGTATAGAGCAGGGGTCTCAAACACGCGGCCCGCAGGCTGCATGTGGCCCGCGGAGCTATTTGCTGTGGCCCGCCAAGCTCCCTGCACCCCCCCGCAGTTATTTCCTGCAGCCGCCAAGCTCCCTTCCCCCGCCGCCCCCCAGTGCACCTCGTCCCCGCTTCTCTACCTATATCCAGGCGCTTCCCGCCACCAAACAGCTGTTTGGCAGTACTTAGCGGTTTCCAGGAGGGAGGGGGAAGGAGCGGGGAGCCACATGCTCAGGGGAGGAGGCGGAGAAGAGGCGGGGCAGGGGCGGGGATTTGGGGAAGGGGTTGGAAGGGGGCAGGGAAGGGGTGGGAAGAGGCGGGGCCTCATGGAAGGGGTGGAGTGGGGCGGCAGTGTCAGTGATGCGGCCCTCGGGCCAATGTATTAGTCTTCGTGAGGCCCTCGTAATTTGAGTTTGAGATCCCTGGTATAGAGTTAAAAAATGTTTTAAATACTATTAAAGAATTGCTGACATTCCAGGAAATACATTCTAAAAGGTTTTATTTAGAGACAAATCAGTGTAGGCAGATTTTCTGTATTTTCCTACCCTGTTGTTGGTTTTACATGAGCAAACAAATTGTTTATTAATTATCCTGGTTATTCAGATTAAAACTCAATAACATTTACATTAAAATATTTTTGGTTAGAACTTAATCTGCTCCTGCAATTTGTTCCTCAAGTGAAATTATAATCCTATAGGTCTGTGACTTCCAAACTGGTTACTATGACTATGGTGTCACAATTTTCGGTGTCTGTAGCTGTGAAATAAAACCAAGAGCAGAAGGTCTTTGTAGCTGGAACAAACCTGTTTTCCTGTAAGTGCCATTCATATATAAGTTGATTATACTTTTATTTCTTTTGCTGTCCTGTGTCTTATTGTTGTGTGAAGGATAACAAATGGATGACTGATCTACAAAAATCAAATGGAACTTTTGGAGGTAGATGTTCCAAGATGAAATAGTAGGTAAACAAGATTAGAAGTAGATCCTGTGGGATTTTTTTGGGCATTCTGATTCTGTTTGATAACAACAGTCCAAGCATATTTAATCTAATTGTGGTATATGTAACTGGTTGGTCCTCCCTATCACTGCCACAAAATCACTGCTGTGTCAACTAAATAATACACACCGTGGGCCAAAGTCAGCCCTAGCATAAGCAGGTGCCACACAGAGGGTTGCTCTTACTTATGTCAAGGGTGATTTTGGCTCTACAATTGAATGGCCTTTTCCAGGACTTCATTGTGGACTCTATCTGAAAACACTACTAGCCTAGGGAGAGCAGCTGTCAGCACAGCAGACAGATATAGCATAAAAATATTTGTGCAGATTACCATGTTGCTGTAACACATCTAGCCATAAGTTCTCAAAACATACATAAACAAAATAAAATTTAACAGGGTCATTTAAGATATGCATCCGGACTCACTGCGCAACATCTCTCTGACTCTAAGGTAACACTTATTTCACGTTATCAAACTGAGAAAGCAATTTTCACAAGCTTCTTACAACTCTGCAGAGGTGAACAAATAATTCACACTGAATAATGCATCCAATTAATTTAACTTATTTTTGTATTCATGGAAAATCTATGAGCAGATTGCAATTTCCATTAATTTATTCATCATTTTAGAGTACTTGATGGAAGGGGTTTGGGCAAAGTTTTCTCTACAAGTATTTCTTTTTTATTCAACTTGTGTTGGTTCATTGTGGTTGGTCAGATAAATTATAGTGTTGTTGCCGCTGCTTGATTGCATGAGCACACTAGGGATTCTGACATGAGTGCTTATGATTGCAAATTCAAAGTTTGCGGGGCAGATCTTTGTTTGGTGTAAATCCACATGAAGCCAGTGGGGCTATGCCAGTTTACACCAGCTGAGGATCTGGTCCTGAGCTTCTGATAACGTTTACACCAATAAAAGTAGAATACACAAATGTTCACAGAGAATGAATAGAAGGGTTCTTCCCAAGGGGAGAGCACGGCTAAATCAAATTCGTTTAAAATGTGTTTTATTTTCTCCTGTAATAGGGTGATAATGCTACTGACCTCCTTTGTAAAGTGCTTTGAAGTATACTGAGGAAAAGTACCATATAAGAGCTAGGTATTGTTATAACTAAAATCAGAGTAGATATTCATGGAATATATTTGCATTGCTACAGCTCTGTTAGGCATGCCACGCTGTGCTGAACTCATTCTTTTCTTGTTCAAGCAGGAATAGATAGGTGGGAGCTTAATCAAATTTTCCATAAGAAAACTGCAAATTAAAACAAGCTTAAATGCATCTTAATCCAAACCATGTGCAGATACACAGCTTGGGTTACACTGATGGAAGCTAGGCTGTGGCCCCCTAGGGGTAGAAATCTGCCCAGAATCTGGAACACCAACAGCCTGAACATCCTGCTTGGCCAAGAACTTCAAAGGAGCCTACAAAGTGGCAGAGACTGAATGGGACACTTGGGAGGCAATATGAATCAGCCTATTTCACATCAGCATCCACTAGCAGGGCTCCTATCCATGAGCACGAGGTAGCTGCATGACTGGAAGCCAGTGGACAGTTTCACCAGCCAGGGATTGGAAATAAAGCTCCAAGCCTCAGTACTTTTAAGGCCCTTTCCCCAGGGCTTGTTTAGTATCTACCAAACAACTACAAAAAACAAAACCAAATCAACTGAAAAACCACCAGGCAATGCTTCGCCACAGGCTTTCCTTGCTCCAACCACTCCTTAGCCTCTCTTTGAGCCAGCTTCCCCTTCCTTTTATACTCTACCTCCAAGCAGCCCTGAGACCAGCTGGGGCCTGTTAACCCTTTATAGGCTGCAGTGCCTTTATCTTGTCACACTGGCCTTGAAGGGAGATTAGAATGGTGATTAATAACGTTCCCATTCACACTGAACTGTAATGTTTAATTGAGGCTTTATAGCGGACTAGGCGAGAAAAAGGTTTTGTAACCCTGGCTGGCACAACAGTTCAGAAATCATGGGGTAGGCCCCCAGATCAGGAAATTAACTTAAAAATCATGAAATTATGTTAGACATAATAAATCTTGAGTGTTTGTTTTTTATTTCTCGTCTGGTTTTTGAGCCCATAGGTCATACTGAGGTCATTTTCAAGCCTTTCTCTGCAACCATGAGGGTTAGAAACTTATTTTTTAAAATGAAAGCTGAGATTTTCACATGACAACTAGATGGCAGAAGCCGTGGCTTTCAGGCAAAGCAAAAGTAAATATTAGGAGCCATGTGACAAATTTGCAAAAAGTGTCAACTCTGCATGGTAGTAAACCTGTAAGAAATACACTTGTAAGTTCAAAAGAGGGTGCAAAAGGGAGGTTTCACTAAGCCTCGCTGAAGTAGAAGCTGGCGTTCCTGCTCACTTCTGCCTGGAACAACTGTTATTACTATTTTTTACACTAGCTCCTCCATCAGACAGCTTATTCCATTGCTTATGGAGTTTACAGGTGTTCTCCATACAGGTATATGGCCAGCCAGGGTTACAAACAAAATCTTCTTCTTTCCTGGTCTGTTAAAGAAACATAGCAGTTTAAAAACAACAGCATTTTAAGAACTATTACTGAGAAAACATATTAAAGGGGGAAACCTAAACTAACACAAAGCCAATCTGTTTCACATATTAAGGGACAGTTTCTGCCCCATGAGTTCCCTGGTGTGGCAATGTGTTTTGGAGGGGCTCACTCACATCCCCGGGCACTTTGGGATTCATTTCCACATCCAATCTTTGTGGCTTAGAGACATCTGTAGCTTACAGCTGTTTGTGTCCTGGGGTAGCACCAAGACTTTTTGCTACAAAGCCATTTCTATACTGTACTGTGACTCGTACCATTTCTGGAATAAGCAGCTCCTTTTAGCATTGATCCACCACACAGAAGACCAGCATACAGTTGTTGCATAGCCGTTGCCTGTGAGCAGAATGTGCTGGCGGAGGAGTTTTATTGTTGTAACGTCAGGCATTTGTCCAAGATAGTCAGAACCGTCTCTCTGAACTCTGCCACACTTTAGCAGCTTTTATGGATCACATGAGATGCCTACACTTGAGCTCTCTTTTTGACCCTCTCAGCCACTCGATGGCTGCCTGGGAAGTACAGATGCACTGTTCGGGCTCCAACATGAAAGCAGTGAGTTTTTCATCCCTGAACAGTAATAACATTTATTTTTTTTCCAAGGGGCTCTTTCTTTGTTCTTTCCATATATAGTAAAGCCAAGGAAGAATGGGAGCAAGAAACATTAATAATAATGGCAAGTTTATGTAGTGAAGGCAGAAGGTAAGTGTCAGAAGAGTAAAAAAAAAGAAGGAGAAGAAGGGAGGGAGGGGGAGGGGGAATCGGATTGCTGTGGTGTGCAGACAGCGCTTGTTTCAGCCTGGCAAAATGAGAGATTCCAATTCATTTGCCAGTTGTTTATGATAAATCATCAGTTTGGATCCATGGCAATAAAAGGAATCCTAAGGTTTGCAGCGGCTGAATCTGTGTGCCTAAGAAAACGTTTACAGCTTAATAATATCATCATCATCTATCAATGCCAATTTCGACATGGGGATGGCTATTTGAATTAGGTCAGAAATTAAGAAGATGGTTAAGTAAGAAAACCAAAATGAACCTACCTAGCATGTCACGTTTCTTCTCAAAATGGTGACCTGCCTAGAGGGTACAGTAGGATGTGATCACTGATAAAAATATAACAGAAATATGGACCAGCTGCTCCTTTGTATGTTTCTTTCTGAGAGTGAGACATTTTGATAGTGGTGAGTCCCCTGTTCCATTTAGCCCAGCCCCAGGATAGAACTGAAAGTCAGACTTACACTGTTCAAGAATCATCTTAGATTTAGTTATGGATATACTTAAAAAGCAGCCACTTAGTTAATGTTACTGATTATGTCCTTTATGTGCCATCCTGAAGTGCTAAGGAAAATGAGTTGAGAAGGCTCAGTTTAGTGCCAGAGCCTCTCAGAGCATATAAACAAGATGATTCATTGCTAAATGCACCAGGTAGTCTGGTCTTAGACACAGCCTAAATCTGATCTGGCATGGAGATTGCATTACCCCTCAGCTTCACAGAGAGACATCTCTACAGCGGTTGTCGACAGTGTGGGAAAGCTACCAGTGCAACTGCCCGCACTTTAGCTAGGCAAGAAACAGAGAGAATCTCAGATTCCATTAGTGCCAGTAGTTGAACCATTGTGATAATAAATATTTGGGTACTTTTTTAAAAATGGAGGAATGGCCTGGCGGCTAAATATTTCTTGCGGAACAATAATAATGATTAGTAAATAATAATAAATGTTAATGTATGGCACCTGAAAGTTTCTGATCAACGCCTTAACAAATCATAACGGAAACATAAATTACATATAGCAACAAGCCCAAACATATGTCCAAAGGGGAAATAAAGAAACCGGAAAACCAAGTATCCATACAACAATAAATGTACTAAGTAAAATATTACATTAGGCCATACCCTCAGATGGTGGATATTGATATAACTGAAGCCCATGGAGTTATGCTGATATACACCAGAATCTAGGCCAGCACACACAAAACAGACACACTGTAAGAGGGAAACAACAAAGTCTTACATGGAAAGAAGCCACAGGTTTACTTCAGGCTATACACTTCAAGAGACACAGGCCCTTGATGGAAAAGGCTCTGCCCCCATCCTCTTCTCTCCAGATTATACTGTGGGATTCCACTGAGTTCAGTTGTCAGGACAGTTAGGGTAACAGGAATTTCCTCAGAGAGACTAGTTCTATGCTACTTAAGGCTTAAATACTAGTTAAAAAGCCTTATTGAACACATATGCAGCCAGGTTGTGAAGCTTGGGCAGCGCTGACTCTTGTGGGTGAAATCTCTTGAAAAGTTGCACTGTTGCGGTCGGCACTAGTCACAATCTACAAGTGACTTGACTTGATTATGGGGTATCAGTATCTTCATGGGGAGAAAATATTGGGGCAATAAAAGGTTCTTCAGTCTACCAGAGAAAGTCAGAACAAGAACCTATGGCTGAAAGCTGAAGCCAGACAAAAATCAATTTAGAAATAAGGCATATATTTTTAACAGTGAGAGTGATTAACCATTGGAACAAACGCCCAAGGTAGTAGTGGATTCTCCATCTCTTGATGTCTTCAGGGCAAGGCTGGATACATTTCTGGAAGATATGCTTTAGCCAAACACAAGTTATTGGGCTCAATACAGTGCTATCTAGACGAAATTCTGTGGTAATATGCAGGAGCTCAGACAAGATGATTTAATGGTCTCTTCTGGCCTTAAAATCTATAAATGTAAGAGTGCTTTCCGAGCGCAATCCCAAATAGAGCACATTACAGTAGTCCAGCCTAGAGGCCAAAAGGCACATATCACTGTAACAAATTCTGAGTCTAGGAGAAAAAGCAGGTACTTCTGAACATTTTGATGCGTGTGTGTGTGCGTGCGTACGCACGTGTGAATAGAGTTACTTTTAATGAAACCTAAGTCAGTCAGCATTGTCCCAACTTGGCCAGGGCAAATCCCATCAACAGATAAAGCAGCCACCAAACAAGTGAGAATCTTCAGATATTTCTCCACAGTCAACAGTAGTACAGAATAGTATCTCTGACCCGTCCAATCTGAATTTTAGTTAGCTGTTCCTGATTCACTTCTGCATTCGTAGTCAGGCAGTTGGACAGCAAAGCATTATATCAGCATAATTGGATTGGGCTGGGTATAATCATCAGACTGGTGATAGCTCAGTCCATACTCAGAGTGATCTCAGATGCCATCCAACAGAAGATCCATTAAATGTCCTTTATTTCTGTTTTGGGAGAATGTTTCTTGTCTATTATTCCAACAGTGCCCAAAAAATTAGTTCGTGGCCAGTTATTTCCAGTATGCACTATGCTGGAAAGGGGATCAACCCATTAAATAACCTGGGGGTACAAAGGTGCTGTAGACTTACATAATGTAGCAACGGCTACTTTGAGTCTCCAGGTGAAGGGGAGTCATAGAGACAATTCAAAAAGTATCTGATAGTTTTAAGATGAGTTTGCTCTAAGATTAGCCTTTCCCCAGCACACTTCTTGTGCAGGTGTTTTGGAATACCTTGTGGGAGGGGAGATAAATAGGAAGCTAATATGTCTGTAAAGCTCACAATGCCAAACTATAATATGTACTAAGTGCTTATAACAGTGCTTTACTTTTCCAAAGTACTGTTCGTGGGAGGTAAATGAAAGATATTTGGACAGGAGGAGGAGTATAAATTCGAAGTTAACAACCACAATAGTATTTTCTTGATGCACCGTTACTTTGGACACATAGTTAACTCTGAGTTTGATTTGTCTTGCATTTGGTGTTGAGTAGGATGATATTATGCAGCAATACCTGTGACAGGGCTAAGCAACAAAGTTCAGGTCCAGATACAAACACTGCTAAAATTCAGGGGTGTTCAGAGGGTTGTGCACAGACCCATATCGACAAATAGCTTCTGAATTGAAGCCCTGCTGTGCACATGATGGAACGTTTGTATTTTCCTTTCTGGTGTTCTGTAAAACCAATATGGAATCTATATTAACAACTGTTGTGGTACTCATGATGCCTGCAGTTACACAAAGCAGATTGTCTCTGTCCATCGTACTATTGTGTATTGTGGTCACTTTAGATAAGCTATTATCAGCAGGAGAGTGGGTTTTGTTGGGGGGGGGGGTGAGAAAACCTGGATTTGTGCTGGAAATGGCCCAACTTGATTGTCATACACATTGTAAGGAGAGTGATCACTTTAGATAAGCTATTAGCAGCAGGAGAGTGGGGTGGGAGGAGATATTGTTTCATGCTTTGTGTGTATATAAAAAGATCTTCTAAACTTTCCACAGTATGCATCCGATGAAGTGAACTGTAGCTCATGAAAGCTTATGCTCAAATAAATTGGTTAGTCTCTAAGGTGCCACAAGTACTCCTTTTCTTTTTGCGAATACAGACTAACACGGCTGTTACTCTGAAACCTGTAACAATAATCTTTTCCTTCTCAGCACTGGTAACCCCAAACGTCCATAGCTCATGACTGAGGCCTCAAAAATCATGAGATTGGCTTAAAAATAATAAATGCTAGGTTCTTTGTGTTTGCCTTCTGGTTCTTGAGCCTTTAGAGTTCATGTTTTCAAGCTTTTGTCTGCAACCCTAAGGGCTAGAAAATTACTTTAAAAAAATCTGAGCTTCTGACTTTAATCACATGAGTGCAGGAGCTGGGGTTTTATGGAAAACACCAAATATCACAAGCCAGGATAAAATTGCAACAGTTGGCAATATGGCCTTCTTGGAAGACAAGAAAGGGAAAAAAGCTACAAATCAGCACAAGCCCATTAGATGCTGTTTAGATGTTTACTGTTAGAATGAGAACTGGAATTCAGGGAAACCATCACTCTTTATTGAAATAAAATAATGAACTTAACAGACACAGGTAAGGGACAGAAAGAAGGTGTACGGTTCTTTCCATGATTGAAATTATCAACCCCTTAATGTCTCAGAATTTGCTTAATAATTTACTTGTAAAAAAAGTAAATATTTACTTTTTCTTGATTAACCTCCATGCCCAGAAGTTACACATACATGACATTTTGACACAATATGATACCCAGGTAACTTATAGGCAAAGCGCTATAAATCAATTCTGAAGAACTTGGCAATCAATTCAAGGAGGCCAAATCAAGCATTCTTTGAGCAACCAAATCTTGCAAAGAAGTCAATGGGAATTTTGGGTACATAAGGATTGGGCCCAAGATGGGCAATGTCCAGCATTCCAATGCTGATATATTCATGTTCGCAAACAGACTGAAGGCTTTTTACCTGCCAAGATCTGAGTTCAAGGTTCTGTTGATTATTTCACTCATAACCTAAAACTGTGTAAGAAGGTGGGATCACTGTAACTGCTTCAGATGCTATGTGCTATTATGGCTGGAGAAACACAGATCTCTGAATTCTGGTCTTTTGGCTGGAAAATGAATGAAAATCTTAATTTCAAACATTAAAAATCTATTTATTTGTAATTTTAGGCTGAGAATCATCCAAGATGTCTAATGCAGTGCCCCCCGCCCCTACCAGTAATTGAATCTATCCTTGCCCTGCAGGGAGTTGAGGGCCGAGCGGCGTCCACAGCCAGGAGCCAAGCCGTGGTCAATACCCGGGGCTGGGAAAGGAGCTGCGGTCAGGGCCGGGAGCTGGGGGCCCAGACTGGGGCAGCAGCTGAGCTGGGGGCAGAGTGGGGCTGAGTGGTGCTGAATGTTCTTCTATGCCCCAGGGCATCCAAACCCAAGCCTCAAAGTCTACAGGTATATTCCGTTTGGGACTTGACCCTTCAGCAATGCAAAGCAGCTGTAAACTAAGCCTAGGGTTTATAGCTGCTGTGTGTGTGTGGTGCAGTGCCAAGTGACTGCAAGCATACTGGTGAATCTGAACAAAGAATTAATCAAATATTCTAGGGGAATCTGAGGAAAGAGTGAAAAAGTCTCACTGTGGGAAAGGATCTGTGGGAGAGCTTCAGTGGCAGAGATTGCAGGGAGTTTGCTCAGCATAAAGTCAGCTGTTGCTATTATCACTGTACCTATATAGGGGAATATTCTATTCCCTCCCATACAGTCAATGTGAAAATCAAATGTGAAGCTGCTACCCTTCTCCCTTTGAAGGCCCAGAGTGAAAAACAAAGGTGCTGGTTTGGTGCAGTAGAGTCAGCTTGCATGGAGGCTCGGGGGCCAGCCTATGGAACAGACTGCAAAGAGCTGTTGAAGCCTTTTTCTTATTATTAGGAGCAGACTTGATTCTGGGGCCTTATTCCTTAAAACGGGAGGAAATGAGGTGGGACGTACATGGCCTGGGGACCTGTTCCCTGCCATGCTAACAATATGGAGTAAAAGCTGCATAGTGGGCAGACACCAGCTCATCAGAGCATCACTCTGGCTACGTAAAGGTGTCACAAAGACATTAAAGAGAGGATGAGTGCTTTTCTTTTCAGTGCAAAGTGTTAAATAACTGGTATGTCTATTGTGTACCACCTCTGATGGCTATTATGCCACTATGACAGCTGCACGCTGATATGACAAGATCACCGAAGTGTCACTGAATACCACTCATGGGGCTTGGAGAAGTGCTGGGCGTGAAATAAGAACCAGAACTGCCAAACAGAACCGCTGCAACATGATACAAGAACATTCCCTCCCCGGTCCGGGAAGTCTGTTTCCATTTTGATCAGCGACCCAAAAAAGCTCAAACAAATATAGAAAGGGTATGATGTGAGACTCTGATATTAAACAGTGATGATAAATACAGAGAAATAAAATTGTGTGTGGTACCGATTTATTATGTCAGGCCACCACAGGGAAAAAAAGGTGGCAAGAAAAACCTTTTTCAGAATTGTGTTTGGGTAACCACATAAAATGAACTACACCAAATTGCAAACTGAAAGCACTTGCTGCGCCTCTGAAATCACAGTCTCCCTAATCTTTCCAGGCTCTCTGTAATGACCCATGAATAACGCAGCCATTGTCACTACAGGCACAAGTTAGAAGGATGAACAAACTCCCGCCAGGCATTCTATCTTCATTTCACTGACAGCATATCAAATGTCAGAGCCCCAACTGAGCCACACTGAAGCCACTTAAATGAATGACATGGGAACTGGGTATAACAGGATGTTAAAAAGAGTGCATCTACCCTAAGGGACAAATTGCAGCAGTTATTTGCTACGCTCACTGGGGGCTGAGTGGAACTAAATGGCCTCTGTGGGAGCACGAGGAGGCGAGGTGTCTCAGAAAACCAAAATAGTCTCTGGGAACCCTGTAACAGGTAAGGGGGAGACCCTGCTGCACCACCACTTTGGAGCCACAAGTCCTAGGGCTTGCTAGTACACATTGGGGTTTTGGCCATTGGCATAGCTACACCATGGAGCTTCATTTTACAGGCTTCACCAGGGCGCCCCCCCCCCCATTGTAGATGCTCTGCCGTTGGTGTAAAAAAATGATTTGCACCATTTTCAAACTCCAGTGTAACTACGCTGATATAAACCCACCCTCAGGGTATACAAGCAGCCCACTATGATAGCATGTCATTCCAGAAAGGAGGACTACACAAAAATGAGGAAGTTAGTTAAACAGAAATTAAAAGGTACAGAGTCAAAAGTGAAATCCCTGCAAGCTACATGGAAACTTTTTAAAGATACCATAAAAGAGGCTCAACTTAAATATATACCCAAATTAAAAAACACAGTAAGAAACCAAAAAAGTGCCACTGTGACTAAACAACAAAGTAAAAGAAGCTGTGAGTGGCAAAAAGGCATCCTTTAAAAAGTGGAAGTTAAATCCTAGTGAAGAAAATAGAAAGGCACATGAACTCTGGCAAATGAAGTGTAAAAACATAGTTAGGAAGGCCAAAAAAAATTTTTTTTAAGAACAGCTAGCCAAAGACTCAAAAAGTAATAGCAATTTTTTTTTAAGTACATCAGAAGCAAGAAGCCTGCTAAACAACCAGTGGGACCACTGGCTGATCGAGATGCTAAAGGAGCGTTCAAGGATGATAAGGCCATTGCGGAGAAACTAAATGAATTCTTTGCATCAGTCTTCATGGTTGAGGATGTGAGGGAGATTCCCAAACCTGAGCCGTTCTTTTTAGGTGACAAATCTGAGGAACTGTCCCAGATTGAGGTGTGTTTAGAGGAAATTTTGGAACAAATTAATAAACTAAACAGTAACATGTCACCAGGACCAGATGGCATTCACCCAAGAGTTCTGAAGGAACTCAAATGTGAAATTGCAGAACTACTAATTGCGGTATGTAACCTATCATTTAAATCAGCTTCTGTACCAGCTGACTGGAGGATAGCTAATGTGACGCCACATTTTAAAAAAGGCTCCAGAGGTGATCCTGGCAATTACAGGCCGGTTAGCTTAACTTCAGTAAAGGGCAAACTGATTGAAATTATAGTAGAGAACAGAATTATCAGACACATGGACCAACATGATTTGTTGGAGAAAAGTCAACATGGTTTTTGTGAAGGGAAATTGTGCCTCACCAATCTACTAGAATTCTTTGAGGGGGTCAACAAGCATGTGGAAAAGGGTGATCCAGTGGATGTAGTGTACTTGGATTTTCAGAAAGCCTTTGACAACATATTCATAAATGATCTGGAAAAAGGGGGAAACAGTGAGGTGGCAAAATTTTCAGATGATACAAAACTACACAAGACAGTTAAGTTCAAAGCAAATTATGAAGAGTAACAAAGGGATCTCATAAAACTGAGTGACTGGGCAACAAATTGGTAGATGAAATTCAATGTTGATAAATGCAAAGTAATGCACATTGGAAAACATAATCCCAACTATACATATAAAATGATGGAGTCTAAATTAGCTGTTACCACTCAAGAAAGATCTTGAACTCATTGTGAATAGTTCTCTGAAAACATCCACTCAGTGTGCAGCAACAGTCAAAAAAGCAAACAGAATGTTGGGGATCATTAAGAAAGGGATAGATAATAAAACAGAAAATATCATATTGCCTCTATATAAATCAATGGTATGCCCACATCTTGAATACTGCGTGCAGATGTGGTCGCCCCATCTCAAAAAAGGTATATTGGAATTGGAAAAGGTACAGAAAAGGACAACAAAAATTATTAGGGATATGGAACAGCTTCCATATGAGGAGAGATTAAAAAGACTGGGACTTTTCAGCTGGAAAAAGAGACGACTAAGGGGGGATATGATAGAGGTCTATAAAATCATAACGGGTGTGAAGAAAGTAAGTAAGGAAGTGTTATTTACTCCTTCTCATAACACAAGAACTAGGGGTCATCAAATGAAATGAATAGGCAGCATTTTAAAACAAGCAAAAGGAAGTATTTCTGCACACAACGCACAGTCAACCTGTGGAACTCTTTGCCAGAGGATGTTGTGAAGGCCAAGACCATAACAGAGTTTAAAAAATAACTAGATAAATTCATGAAGGATAGTTCCATCAATGGCTATTAGCCAAGATGGGCAGGGATGGTGATCCTAGCCTCTGTTTGCCAGAAGCTGGGAATGGGCGACAGGGGATGGATCACTTGATGATTACCTGTTATCTTCATTCCTTCTGTGGCATCTGGCATTGGCCACTGTTGGAAGACAGGATACTAGGCTAGATGGACCTTTGATCTGACCCAATATGGCCGTTCCTATGTTCTAAACATCCGTGTTCTGCCTCCAGGGCTACATGCATGCAGTTTATAGTAGCTGAAGATCATTACATCTGTATATGTAACAAGTCAATTTGTATGTTCAGGAATCTCAAAACATGGATGCTGCAGGTATCATAATCATGATTTTGCTGGAGATGCCATGACAGAGGAGAAACAGATTACTTGCATTAGGGCATTCCTATACTACCATTTTGTTTGTTAAAATTCAGTCAGATCAAGATGCTATTGCTCAGTGTATTCCTTGACCAGAAATGGGATTGGGGAGGAAGGGAAAGACTGAGATAAAGGTTTGTTTGGATCAAAGGAAAAATCATTCCGATTCTCACGTTTCACAGAGTTTTGTATCAAGATGAAGGAAATTGACAATTTTTGTGTGATTTGGTGCAAAACCATAAATCTACCTGGGTCCACTCGAAAAAGAGGCTCAGGCCTAGGTTTACTCTTTGAGAACTGATCTGAGTTTAGAGTTTGTGCCAATACATAGAACCACCTAGGTTTGTGCCACGTTTTTGTACAGCTCCAGTTTTGACAATTATTCCATTGATTTCGATGGCATATCAGTGTAAAGAGACAGAACAGGGGTGACATGGGGGTCTAATGACAAAATCTTAGTAAAGGTTTCCACAGTCTCCTAGGGACTGATTCTCATTTAAATTAATGTCCCTTTACACTTCTGTAGCAGTGTAAAGGGCCCTGGTGTAAATGAGCATTGGACTCACAAATTTCAAGATCACTAAAAAAAAAATGGTAACAGAGTTTGGTTATTAAAGAAAGCTTTTCTGAGTCCTAGCATAAAATTCAGCAGTAAAATATTAATGCTGTGATGATTTACTTTTTAAAAAAGTTCATCTACCAAATCCAAGACCACATAATAGTGTAGCTTGAATATCAACCATGCAATCCATCTACAAATGCTGTGTATGCTTTTGTTATTATGTTGTTCGTTTGATAAAAATATGTATTTGCATGAAACTGTAATTTGGGTGCTCTTGGATAGCTGAGCAGTTCAATTTAGTCAAAGTAATGAAATGTTGTGAGCAAATTACTTTGAAATAACCCAATACATTCCTGAACTCCTGTGAGATGCTGATAGAATGGTTTGAGTGCACTGGCAGAAAAAATAAGCAGCACTGAATTTAAGATGCTAGGAAATGAATAGGCTATTGGAGCCTAAATGGGCAAGACAGTCTGAAGTGTTCCTCATCTCAGTAAGTAACTAGAGTCGAGTTAATACTGCAAAAAATATCCATGAGTATTTCCTTGAATTAAAAAATGAATTAACTCCAACCATGCTTCTGCCACTTTAGGGTTCACTTTCCAAGAGCATGCAACTGATGGAGTTTTACTTGCAAGAATACTTATGAAAAGAGAATGTGAAGCTTTCGCCCTTTAGTGTACCACTGGAAGTGATATATGGGATGGGAGTTGGCTTGGCGCAACACTGGGACAAAGCTCCCAAAAGCCCCACCAGAATCGTGAAATGGAGGCAATTAAACAAGCTGTACAAAGATCTGACCACTTTCCTCATGAAATTCAGGCAGAAATTCAGCAGTGTAGGCTATGGCTTCCCCTGTCTGAAAAAGAGGTGTAGCCTGTGGGCTGGATCCCCATGCCTGTCAGAGCAGCACTTTCTACTACCTTCCCCTCCCCATGATCCTGAGGGCTGTGGGAGGAGCTCCCGGCACTGGTCAGAGCAGCTTCAGGGCTGCTCTAACTTGTACTAAGAATCTTCAGTGAGCCACTCCACCAATCAGAACAGTTGAAGCACATTGTGCTCTGGTCCCACCATCTCCCATTCTTAACATACCTCCTCCTCTCACCCCATCCCATCACACCCTCAATGCCAGCCAAGGATTCTCCCACACTAGGAGGACCAAAGACAATAGCTAATTAAAGATGGAACAATTTACAGCTATCGCTGCACCAGGACCGGTCGCCTAGGGCACCAAGTGGTTGGGGGCGGCCAAAAGCGCGCTCTGGGGAGGCGGTGGAGCAGAGATGAGCTGGGGCAAGGGGGCCAGGGCCGGTGCAAGGATGTTTCGCACCCTAGGCGAAACTTCCATCTTGCGCCCGCCCCCCCCCACCCTGTGGCAGCTCCCCACCCCCCCTTGCCCTTAGGCGCCCCCTGTGCAGCAGCTCCGTGCCCCCCCTCCCTTGGCCCGGGGAGCAGTGCTGCAACTCCCCACCCCAGCTCACCTCTGCTCCGCCTCCTCCCCGAGCACACCGCCACTTCTCCCGCCTCCCAGGCTTGGGGCACCAGTCCGCTGTTTGGCACACAAGCCTGGGAGGGAGAGAAGCAGAGCAGGGTGGTGCTCAGGGGAGGAGGCAGAGCAGAGGTGAGCTGGGGCGGGGAGCAGTTAGCGGTTCTCCTGTGCGCCACCTTCTCCCCCCCGCCGTTACTTGCTGCAGGCGGCCCTCCCCGTGCCCCCCTGCCCCAGCTCACCTCCGCTCCACCGCCTCCCCAGAGCGTGCTTTTGGCCGCCCCCAACCACTTGGCGCCCTAGGCGACTGCCTAGTTTGTCTAGTGATTGCACCAGCCCTAAGGGGGGTGCGGGGAGGGCCGCCCGCAGCAAGTAACGGGGGGGGGGGCAGCACACAGGAGAACTGCTCCCCGCCCCAGCTCACCTCTGCTCCGCCTCCTCCCCTGAGCACCACCCCGCTCTGCTTCTCTCCCTCCCAGGCTCGCGTGCCAAACAGCTGATTGGCACCGCAAGCCTGGGAAGCGGGAGAAGTGGTGGCGTGCTCGGGGAGGAGGTGGAGC
This sequence comes from Eretmochelys imbricata, assembly GCF_965152235.1. Classification (NCBI taxonomy): domain Eukaryota; kingdom Metazoa; phylum Chordata; order Testudines; family Cheloniidae; genus Eretmochelys; species Eretmochelys imbricata. Next base: position 97,371,175 of record NC_135574.1, read on the forward strand.
AGAGGTGAGCTGGGGTGGGGAGTTGCAGCACTGCTCCCCGGGCCAAGGGAGGGGGGGCACGGAGCTGCCGCACAGGGGGCGCCTAAGGGCGAGGGGGGGCGGGGAGCTGCCACGGGGCTGGGGTGGAGGCGGGCACAAGGTGGAAGTTTTGCCTAGGGCGCGAAACATCCTTGCACTGGCTCTGGGCTGCACCTTGGTTTTAAAGTTGATGCATGCCAGGGGCTACATTTTAGGACTTCACAAACATCTGACACACAGACCACATTTCTCTGCCCTGTAGGTTGCAGTCATGGATTGCTGTATGGATATACCTGCTGAGGTATGTGTTAGTAAAACAAAAATGTCTCCATCTTACCACACAAAAGGGTGTATTTTTGAGACTAACTAAGTTTCCTTGCATCCAAGATTCCTAAAAGAGTTGGCTAAGGAGACCTTTGGCTTTCCAATGTTAATTTTTAATAAATCTTGAAATACTGAGGAAATTTGAGTAGACTGGAAGAGTGTTAATGTTGTGCCAATATTCAGAAAGGGCAAGAACCATGACCCGGGTAACTACAGGATGGTTAACTTGACATCAGTGTCAGGCAAAATAGTGGACAAGCTGCTATACAATCAACTGATAAAGAATTAAAAGGGCAGGAATATAATTAATGCCAGAAAACATAGCTTTATGGAAAATAGGTCTTGTCAAATAGGTCTGGTTTAATTCTTTCATGATATTATAAATTTGGTTGATAAAGGTAACTGTGTAGTTATAATATACTTAGACTTTTGTAAGGCATTTGATTTAGTACCACCTGACATTCTGATTAGAAAATTAACACTATAGAATGTAAATAAAGCATATGTTAAATGGATTAAGAATTGGCTGATTTACAGATCTCAAAAAGTTGTGGGTCAATGGAGAATAGTCACTGAATGGGGAGTGGAGTGATTTCTAGTAGGATCCTGCAGGGATCAGTCTTAGGCCAAAAGCTATTCAACATTTTCTTCAATGATCTGGAAATAAATATTAAAATCACTACTGATAATACAAAGATTAGCAGAGTAGTAAATAATGATTGGGATCACTTGGTAAGCTGAGTTTAATACAGCCAAATACAAAGTTACACATGGAGGCACAAGGAATGCAGGCCATGCCTACAGAATGAAAAGCAGTAACTCTGAAAAGGATTTAGAGATCATAGTGGACAAACAATTGAGCTCCCATCGCACAGTGCAATACTGCGGCAAAAAGACCTAATGGGATCCTTGGATATAAACATCAGAATAGTGAGTAGGAGTACAGAGGTGATTTTACCTATGTATATGACATTGGTGAGACCAATACTGCAATATTGCCTCCAGTTCTGGTGTGCACATTTTAAGAAGGATGTTGAAAAATTGGAGTGAGTGCAGAAAAGAGACAGAAGTGATGAAAGACTAGAGAAAATACCTTACAATGAGAGACATAAGGAGTTCAATCTTTTTCACTCATTCAAAAAGATTAAGAGGTGACTTGATCATAGGGTGTATGTACCTTCATAAAGAGAAAATGCTGAATACTAAAGGGATCTTTAATCTAGCAGAGAGAGGCATAACAACCAGTGGTTAAAGCCCGACAAACACAAGTTAGAATTAAGGCACAATTTTTAACAGTGAGGGTGATTAATTATTGGAACAAACTATCAAGTGACTTTCTCTTGATATCTTCAGATCAAGACTCGATGCCACACTGGAAGATATGCTTTAGCCAAAATGCTACTTACTGGGCTCAATACTGAGGAAACTGGGTGAAATTTAATGGCCTGTGTTTTGATTATCTAAAGGCCTCTTCTGGCCTTAAACTCTATGAATCTATTAAATAAGTCTCAGGACTGTTACCAATAGTATTAGCAATAGTTGCACAGGAATCAGGTCCTGGGACAAATATGCGATCAGAACAAATGCTTTTCTTTGGCCTGTTTCAGTGCATACAAAGTCATATATGGACACATGTGGGGGGATATGTTCTGGGAACGAAATGAAAGTTGTGGCCATACTTGCATGTTCATAGAAACTGACTTGCTTGCCCTATGCTCAGCATGGGAAGGCTATGAAGACTCTCCTCACTTTCAGCCATCAGTCCTTAAATATGAGTTATGAAATGGCTTTCGGCCTTAGGACACAATTGGTGCTGGCTGACCGTCTTCCAGTTCCACAGCAAAAGGCTACACTCGACTCAGTAAAAACATCTGCTTCTAACATTATTATTCATATATACTGACATGATAAAGGGTACCCCGAGAAACCTATTATGTACTTTTTTGGAATTTAAATAAGTTTACCATTTAGATTGTCAGGAATCTGAAATGTGTGAGGGAGGCAAAGAATGGGGAAAGAGACAAGAGAGGAAGGGGAGGAAGAAAAAAAGACATAAATTAAAGATATGGTATTTTTTAAAGCAAGTGTTAGCTCCAAAATACACAAGGATTCTACTCAGGGGTCCTTGGGACATTGCATCATGGCTTGTTATATCACCATCACTCCCTGATGGATTTACAGCCTTATAAGGTATACCTAGAAGGAGAGAGTGCACCTTATGTGATGTATTTATATTTTTGTATGTCATAATATCACTAATACACCCTAGACAATTTGTTTCAGGGAACTATTGTACTCTGAGTGGTTATTGCTACTTGGCATTTATCTGTGTGCTGTATAATACCAAATCACAGAGTGCTATAATCACCCAGAAATGCACTTAACTGTCATGTCTGACTGGATAAGTCACCTGATTTTAAGTACAGATGTCATTTATTGTAGAGGGGTTACATCTGTAAACTTTGTGTCTTTGTCTTTGCTGAGCTTTCGGTAGAGGGAAGGCAGAGGCTGCAGAGTGATCTCATCCCTAAGTGAGATAAAAGCACACAGAGAATGGCCTGAACAAGACTTAAGTAAAAGTGCCAGAAAATCTCAGGTGTGACCACCATGTACCTGGCTAGCAGGTATTGTCAGATACTGATGTTGCCAGGTGACCAGCAGAAAATGGCCTTCATCATACTGCTGGGAGTTGGGAATCCTGGGAGGGTGGTGCCCAGACTTACCCCCAACCATCAAATCCTCTCTTATGGGGGCGAGCGAATGGGGGAAAGCCTCTGCACTGCCCCACACACAGGTAAAGAGAAGGGGCCAGATCCCTTAGTTGGTGTAAGTAATCAACTACAAGGGAGATGCACCAATTTATACCAGCTGAGACTCTGGGCAGAGATATGCTGTGATGGCTTTAGGGGTCTTTAGCTATTTGCTGAATGTTGTTTCGGTTTGGCAGAGCTAGAGATGAATGAATGAATGAATGAATGAAGAAACCTTAAGGTGTAGTATCAGCATGCCATAGAAAGGTCCAGCATATTAGAGGAGAAAATTAGTGTGGAAAACAGAGGGGGCATCTGGCTTATGGGGCAAGGGAGTAAAACATGGCATGAAGAGTGCTAAGGTGATTATGGAGCATGTGATTGTTTTGTGGAATGCCCATTGTAATATAAATGTTACCAAGAAAACAACGATGTAGCCATTAAGAGGAGAAAGGAGCAGTTTCAGGTGTGAGGGAACACAGACACGCAGTAAAACTCTCAGAGTGCCTCCAAGCTAGTCCCATATCCACTTCCCACAGGTGAGGTCTGTTTTTATACATTTGCCCAGCAGAGCACACAAACCTCTGTCCCGCTATCTGGAGGGCCTCATGACCCTGAGTGCCAGTCTCAGGGCAGACTGTCAAAAAAGCAGGGCAGAGACCCCAAACTGGGGATATGTTCTATAACTAGATTTCACCAACCCAGTAACAAGAGTTGTTGTATACGGTGAAGCACTGTAACAGTCTTACCATGGAGTCACAGACAGTCCCCTTGGGCATTCCAGACTATCTTGCCATCCAGGAAAGCTGGACTCGGTGATAGTTGGTTGCCACACACCAAGATTACAAAAGATTCAGGTTGCTTCCAGTCCCAAGGGACCAGTCACTTATCCTAGGTCAATTTGTACCTCAGATCTCACACCAAAGACAACACTTGTAGCCAATCCTATAGTAAACCAACTAAGGATATATTAACTAGGAAAAATAAATGGGTTATTTACAGGTTAAAGCAGGCAAACATGCATACACAAATGAGTTACATTCTGTGATTCCAAAATGTCACAGAGTTGTAGCAATCTGGCAGCACTGAATATCTTTTAGGGCTAACCCAGTTAGACCCTAGGGATCTCTGCTTCTGTTTCCTTGCTCCAACCCTGAGAGAGTCCAAGCAACAAAGAGATGAAAATTTTTCATGTCAGCTATCTTTATTTCCTTCTTCCAGAATTCAAGCTGATGGGACAAGCCCTTTGCTAATTGCTCCTGCAAAGGCTACTTGCAAAAGGCTTTGTAATGTGACATTCCACAATGGCCCATTCTGTTTTGATAGTCCTTCCTGATGGGCAGGAGAAAATACCATTCATAAGGATTTAGCATTTAGCACTAGGCAAAGTTTTTTCTTGTTTGGTGAGTTACATATAGGGCCCTACCAAATTCACAGCCATGAAAAATGAATCACAGGCCATGAAATCTTACTTCTGCACTGCCTTCAGAGCTGGGTGGTGGGAGAGCAGCGGCGGTTGGCCAGGTGCCCAGCTCTGAAGGCAGCACCCTGCCAGCAGCAGCGCAGAAGTAAGGGTGGCAATACCATCCCACGCCATCCTTATTTCGGCTCTGCTGCCTTCAGAGCTGGGCAGCCAGATAGTGGCAGTGCTGACTGAGGGCCCAGCGCTGCAGGCAGCAGTGCAGACGGGTGGCAATCCCATACCATGCCAACCTTACATCTGCGCTGCTGCTGGCCGTAGCTCTGCTTTCCAGCTGCCCAGATTGGAAGGCAGCCGCCACCAGCAGCAGCAGTGCAGTAATAGGGGTAGCAGTACCTTGCAACCCCCCCCTGCCCCCCCCCCAACACACAACTCCTTTTTGGGTCCGGACTCCTACAATTACAACACTGGAATTTTAGATTTAAATAGCTGAAATCATGAAATTTACAATTTTTAAAATCCTATGACCGTGAAATTGACCAAAATGGACCATGAATTTGGTAGAGCCCTATGTATATAGTTCAGAACAAACTTTTACAGTTATATAGCAAACACTTTCGTGTTATCTTATAGCATGAGATACAGATCTTATAAGTAGGATTAATACATGTAGCAATTAAAAAATATTTCACAAAGTCTAAACATATTGTTATAATTCTAATACCCATCTTAACCATACTAACACACAGGAGAGCTGGATTGGTTTCCAGGAATGAATTTGCCAGTGCTCGGCTTAGGTCTAAAGCCTTGGCAAGAGCTGGCACCCGGTCTGCCATGGTCACACCTCCCTCTTCAGGATAACTCTTTTTTTCAAGGTCATTTTCTTTAGACAAATTAAATGTCAGCTGCCACTGGTCTATATTAGAGAGACAAGGTGGGTGAAATAATATCTTTCAAGCTCCACAGAGAGGTCTTCTTCAGGTCTAGGAAAGATACCAGGAGTGTCAAGCTAAAAACAAGATCAAACAGATAGTTTAGCATGAACAGGGACCATTCAAGGCCAGTGGCCTGTTGTCATAGGACAAAAAGGGATCTTAGTGGGTTGCCCACTATCCAATCTGTTTCGGTCTAATCTATACTTGTTTGGCATTTTTCCCCCAGAATTTTTTCCATGCCCCAAACAAATGTGTTTACAGTCTTCCTGTTAACTGCAGGAGTGAACCACAGTAATATTCCCAGAGGTGTAATGAAAAACAAGCTAACATGGAAACCTGATTTTATCAGCGTCCTGCCCCCCATCCCACACTTCCTTCCATCACCCTTTTAACCATATTCCCATTGCCTGTTCTTCCCAAGGTGTATTACTCCCAGCTCTAAAAAGTACGCAATGATAGTTCTGTTATAATTTTGCATGCCTAGCAAAGCAATATCGTATATACTGGCTGGGACGGCAAAGTTCGGGACAGATTTTGGTACTTAACCTGCAACAGAACTGTATTTGTGATGGGACGTATTCTGTCCTGCTCAAGGAAGTTTGTCTTTCCTCCTACCTAATCCAGGAGGTGATAGAAGGAAATCCCCTGTTCTCTCTTATCAACAATGTGATACTAACAACATGTAACACAGCTAAAAATCTAACCTGGAATAATGAGATGAAATTAAGAAAAGAGAAATTCAGGCTGAAAGTTAAGAAAAACTTCCAGACAGTCAGATCTGTCATTCCATAGAACAATCTTCCAAGTAGAGCCCATCCTGGAATTCTGATCTAAAAATGTTTACTTTGGGGGGGTTGGGATCAGAAACACCAGATCCATCTTCCAGGTTTAACGACAATGAATTAAAAAACCTGGAAAAGGACATGTTTCACCTCCAGAATTCAGAAACAGAAAAAGACCGCACTCACTCAGGCCCCTCTCTCACCATTGCTCTCATCTTCATTCACCATTTTTATCTTCTAAGACGGGGCACCCAGACCAACCTGGGAAAAGCTGGGCATGCAACTCTGATACCGCTTATCTCCAGAACTATCCAGCGGTCCCAGCTGCCTGCTGCTTTAAGAGGTTCTAGCCCAGGCCAGGACTGTCCAATCACATAGGGAGCTTCTGAGATCTAGTAGCTTACTTCACACACATACCTGTTTTCACCCTACCCGCCTTCACACCCTCCCACAGGGCAGGAATCATTACAGTTGCTGCCTGTTGGAAATACAAGTTCCAGAAGCCCTTGTACAATTTCTAGGGAATACTTCATTTTCATTCTGTTGCCAAAATTCAAATCCACTCTGCTGTTGGGATTCAGATAAAAATTCCTGCCCTGAATCCTAGCTTTTGCCACATACGGATCCAAATCTGGATTCAGCTGGGTCAGTTCGTCTCAACTCGTAAAGGGCATGGTGGAAGTTCAGTGGCCTGAAATGTAAAACCGAAGCACCGGAGAGCTAGAATATACCTCATTGCCAGCAGGATGGAGTAAGTGACTTCACTGGTATTTTCTCTCTCTAATATGCTAGAAGCATGCAAGGAAAATAACTGGTACAGCTATCTCATAATATTTTCGAGAAAACAAAACTGAACAAAGCTTTATAATCTCTACCGACAGTGGCTCCTTTTTTAATAGATATACATTTCTAAAGAAACAGTATCCTTTTCACTGCGTGATGTTTGTCAGACAGAATATACAGGAGTCTTTCCCCCCTCATCTCAAATGTCTAAGATTTTCTGAACTAAGAGGTACGATGAATAAGACTGGAGGGTTTCAGTGTCCCCCACACCAAGCTGCTACCTGGTCTATTTTTATTTTACTGATGTGTTCAGCTGTTCTTTTTGCACTTGGCCTGCTTTGTGCTCAGATCACAACTTCTCAGCTCTGCATACAAAAATCAAGGACAAAGATTCTATGACAGAAGGGCAATAAAATGAAAAATAGTTTCACATGCACTTCAAGCTCATGAGGGCAAAGTCCTTTAAAAGAACACTGTCATGTACTTTTAGAAGGAAAATTGAAGGGTTTTTTTCTTTCCACTGTTTCTAATTCCCCTTTAGGGATCCTAATCCAAAGCCCATGGAAGTCAGTGACTGCCATAAGCTTTGGATGTGACCCTTTGGGCCCAAAACTTGAAGTCTATTCTATCAATTGTGGCCTTTTCTATGTTCTCTCCTCTCTCCTCATGCCCACAACTCTGACTCGCCCTCCCCCCCACTCACCAGCCAGCAATTCATCTGCCCATCCCTGAGGGAAGTAGAGAGAAGAGATAATCACTCCCCAGGACAGTCCCAAGCTCCCATCCTCATACCCTAGCAGAGGTAGTATTCCTGTGGTTAAGAGACAGAACTAGGATTCAGGAGATCTGGATTGTATTCACCACTGCCAGAGGCTTTCTGTGTGACCTTGGATAAATCACATAGCCTCTCTGCACCCATTTCCCTATCTTTAATATGGGAATAATAATATTTACCTTCCTCATGGGTTGTTATACGTCTTAATTCATTAATATCTCTAAAGTGCTTTGAGATCCTTGGATGACAGCCACTGTGAAATTACACGGTATTATGTTTTCTCTTCTTCATCACCACTTTTAACTACTTCTCTCCCATCCTTTGGTTCATCTTCACTCCCCTTCCTCGTCCTATTTCCTGGCTGCTTCTCATCTTTCTTCCCCATCCCTCCTTAGTTCCTGATTACTTCCCACTCCTAATGTCTGTTCCACTTTCCCTCTGATCTCACACACACACACTTTCCCCCTGCTCAAATATTCTACTTCCAGCTGCTCCACTTCCCTAACCACCCCTCCCACCCCCATCCCCGCCACATGCTGCTCTATGTGAACTAGCAGAACAGAGTTTGGGGAAAAGCAAAGAAGACAGAAGTGAAATTAAAGAATTACCACAACTTAGAATGTATTTATTGCTCTTTCAGCTGCTGCACTCTGAGCTGTTATCCTGCAGCTTGCAGGGACAGATTGTAACCAAGAAAAAAAACAACATTAGCACATCACACACAAAAGTAATGCCCAATCCAGCCCCCTTGTTTGTGCATGAAAGTGTGTCTCCACACTTCAGAATTACCTTGATGGTACTTAAATTGTGCTAGTTAGCAGTCATTGCGTACATATATAGTATTCACACTATATGTTCTGTCCCAGGTTCTGCTCCATTCAATTGTTTAAGCAGGAATGCCTTCTGGGCATGCATCCCAGAGTTCCTAGCACTGCTCCAAACTGGAGTATTGCAGATGATTTTTGCACATCCTTTGCATGCTCCCAGGGATTGCGGGAGGAGAGGTCAAATTCTTAACTCTCCCACAATCCCTCCTGCAAAGTCCCATAATTCCTCCAGCATCCAGAAACCTATTACTATTATTATTTCTCAGCACACCAATGTACCCAATGATGTCAGCATAGCACTGGGGCTAATACTGGTTAATTAAATATTGCAGAACCAAGAAAGAGCGCACACACACAAATACATTTTGTGGGTCCTGAAAAGCTGTTTGCCATTTAAAAATTTTTCTCAGAAATGATTTAAAGATGGGCTTTTAATCAGAAAAACAAAAACAAAACAAAAATTTAGAATGCAGAAAAAAAATCTTCACCAAGTTAATGATTTTCAGATTGTCAAATAAATCTAAAATCTGAACTATTAATCCATTTAGGCTCCATGCTCCTCTTTCCCATGGATGAACTATAGAATCCAAACATACTTTTGAAATCTATAAGACCATATGTGTTACAATCAGCTTTGGTTGGGAATGACTGGGGTCACATTGTTCGCATCTGTTTCAGACATCCCAGCGTGTTGATGACAGTTAACATACTTATGCGCACAGTTCCATAATAATCCAAGAAAGGAAGCCAGTAATATCAAACTCCAAATATTTTTGCTACACTATCCCTTCTTATTTCTTTAACCTATGAAAGTTTGTTGTGATTCAATAAGAAAGCCAATACGAGCGTCAATCGCCTCATTAAAGAATTTCTGCTTCACTCCACCATTTTTGCCAGTTTTACTAGTGTGCTTGCAACTAGGGGAGTGAAGTTCGTCTTACCTCTCTAGCTTTATTTGTTCTCTTGCTCACATTGAATGTTTAGCTAACATGATGATGAACAATTTGTTCTTGTCCAAACTTACCACTGCACCAAGTTTGGCCCCCATTCAGCTAAAAGACTGCTGGTCCATGATCCAACATGGTTCAATTTCACAGTGTCTGTGTGTTATCGGTGTAGTTTGCCTACTTCATGTGATTTCTTGTGCAAACTGGCTCAAGTATGCTATGGGCCAAATGCTCTCATGTCCTGTGCAAAAACAGGAGCAATAAAAGCCTAGGGAGGAGGGAATGTGGCAATGGCAGACCCGAGCCCCAATCCAGCAAAGCACTTAAGCACATTGTGACTTATAGGTAGCCCCATTCTAGTGCAAGGCTGCAGAATGGCATAAGTGGGCATGAGAAGTATTGAAATAGGGCAAATTCCACAGCAGCCCAATACAAATAATCAATAAATACGTGACAACCAGACTAGCACAGATACCTCAGAGCAGGAAAATGCATGTCTTTGCAGTACTGAGTGGGTTCAAATTCTGAACTCATCACCTAAGTAAAGGCCTATGGAAGGCCCACGTAATCTGAAAGTGGGTGTTGGTCAGGTGAGAGCTACTTTTGCCAGGTTGACTGATTTTTCAGTGCATCACATTATTGCCCTGATTTTCAGAAGTTCTGAAACCTCAGAAGTCCTACTGAGGTCAAGGGGCGTTGTTTATGCTCAGGACCTCTAGGAATCATCCCCTATGGCTTTCATTCTTTACTTGTGTGCACATGAGTGTGTACGCATCTACACGTGTGCATACGTGTGCATGCATCCACTGTCAGCATCAGGGCCTCTGCTAGGAGACAGCATCTGCATGTTCATGTACGGGCGTGTGAATAAGTGTGCATTTGTGTGTGAGCGCACATGACTGCGTGTGCACGTACTTCACTGTGAGGATCTGAGGATAGCAGACAGCACGAGTACAATAAGCTTTATTTACAGTCAGTAGACAGACAGGCGAGTTTTATTTTTAATGTAGTGCTGTAGCCCAGATGGTTTATTAATGTTGCTGACATCATTAAAGAAAGATCCAGAAGACCAGGATGAAATCTTGTGGTGGGTTAATTTTAAGGCCCAATAACCTTGTCAGTGTTATTAAGTGAACAAAGCTATTTCTGAGTCAGTAAACAGAGGTGATGCTGAGGAGCCAAACATACCCAGATGACATCATCAAAGGGTACAGTTCTTCCCTCCTCCCTCCCCTCTTTTTAACCTTGCTCCTTTGCTATTACCGTTCTTTTCCCATTCGTCCCTTTATCTCAGCTATAATTCACTTAGTACAGTTTATATGCTGGGAAGTGGCTTAACGTTACACCTTCAAGGAAGCGATTTTGTTTCTGGAAATTTTTTCAAGGCGCTCAGCACACTGACCACAGATTTCACATTGGGAGGTGCGAAGACCATTTGAAAATCTGGCCCTTGAACGATAACTTTATTACTTGAGTTCTGACCTTTCTTTTAACAGAGCTTACTACCAGCTGGAGCTTCCCCATGCTAGAGATGGAGGCAGGTTGGGTTTCTCAACAGCAGCAAAAGTGCCTCACCATCTCTTAAAGGGGTAGCTGCCGTTCCTACACTTCCATTCAGTGGGCGAAATTTTTCAACTGAAACTTTCTCAGTGAGTGGATACATTTTGCAAATTCAGGTTAAATTCACTGAATTGTTTCATTAAAAAAAACAAATTCTGAAAAATAAAATCGAAACATTTTGTTTTGACATTTTCAAAGTGAACCCTTTTTATTTTTCAATTCAAGCCAACTTTTTGTTTCAAAATGTCCTTCCTTTTTATTTAAAAAAAAATGTAAAAAAAGCTTGAAATCAAAAGCAAATATTTCATATTGGGTGTAACAAAATGTTTAGTTCAATCCAAAACTAATTTTTCTGACATTTCGGTTTACCAAAAAGGTTTTAAAAAATATTTCAGGTCAACCCAAAGTGACACACTCCCCCCCGCAGTTTTTTGGAACTATTGATAGAAAAAAAACAAAAAAAACAACCCGGGTATTCACATAGCCCTGAATTACACAAAACTTGATACTAGAACTTGTTGATAACTGCTGAAAAACAAAAAATTGGAACTCCTCCCTCCAAAAAATTTTGGCTAACCGTCATCCGATGAAGTGAGCTGTAGCTCACGAAAGCTTATGCTCAAATAAATTGGTTAGTCTCTAAGGTGCCACAAGTACTCCTTTTCTTTTTGCAGATACAGGCTAACACAGCTGCTACTCTGAAACCCATCAAAAAGAGGTCAGCCCTACACCAAAAAAAGCTTTTGAAAAATTCTGTTTTTCAGGTTTTCAGTTTTCCATTTAAACTTTTTTTTCAAGGAAATCAGAGAATCTCTGTGAAAGTGTTCATTTAATCAAACACAGAAATAAAAGTTCTGAGAGAAAATTTTCAGCTAGCCAACTTGCTACATCTGTTACCAAATGTACACCCACTACAAGTACAACCATGAACACACATTCAAATAAGATTGAAAAGTGATTGCTAAATGCAGCATTTTACCATATAAAACCCTTTCTACAACGATATTTATCCCAGGGTCCTCATGCTAGCGTTATTCTAGCTGCACCGCTTTCCTTTTGGAAAGTGGATTCTAACTACTGCCTCTGTGAATGCTTTCATCATATATATTCTCTTGTACAGCGTATGTCATATATTTCAATACATATTGATTTATATATTTCTTCCAATAGGCAAATGAAGTTCAGAAGTGACATTAAAATATGAATCTCTATACAGTAGCTGCAACATAAAGTAAACAACACTCTAAATACTGAAGAGTAATTATTTATAAAATTTGCTAGTACTTATTAAAGCTATCATTTCAACACACTGAACATAAAGTAATTCCATAGCAGTATAACTCCATTCAATGGAGAAGTGCCTTTGAGCAATTTGTGCCTAGTAGTATAAGTCAGCTGACGGTACCATCTGTTGACTTCACTCATTCCAGGCATCATAAACAGCCTGTGCTCAGAAGTCCTAAAGTATGATTGGTGGTGTTGGCAATATGCCTGTTTGTAGCCATTAGGAAAAACACAATACAATGATTATGAAAAATGGTTATGGATCAATTGTGCGGTACCATGACTGGGAGTTTTTTCTGCAAAGTAATCACTCAGATAAGCTTGTCATCTCATCTCTCTCTCACACACACACACACGGACACACACAGAGCTATTCTCTATTTCTTTGCAAGATTTTTCCAATAGAATTTCAGCTGAGTATTTCTGTAGATAGTGTCTGAAGAACTGAACCAATCCTCCATAGAAATTGCAACAAACATTTGTCTTTTATGTGATCTTTTTTCCCACACTCTATTCATAGGGTAAATTATGAATTAAACATTTGAAGATCACTCAGTGCTTTAAAGCATATTCAAGATTAAAACCAATGCTAAATTAGCATTTAGGGAACTTGTAAAACTCACAAAGCGGGACATTCAAAGCTGCCCCATGGTGATTAGTTTCTTACAGGACTACTGATATACACAGGTTGTGTTCTCTGAGACTCTGGCAATATCTCAGCAGGGGACAGGGGAAATTGGGGGCCTTTAATTCTGATTTCCCTTACTTTTTTCAGACTTTTGAAATGGGAGAAGCCAAATAGAAACCTTACTCTTCTGGAAACTAGTTAATTTCCAGGTGGATGTCACTTGGGAACAAGCTAATTTATTCACAGATTGGAGATTGCCTGGCCTTGTGGAAGGGGTGAAATGGAAGGAGGACTTCTAGTGACTGTGATGCAAAGCAGGTGAAGACTTTAACGAAGACAAGACAAGAGTCATCTTGTTCCAGTTTTCCCCCTTCTCAGAACTCCCTCTTTCCCCAGCCTGTCCTCTCATGTTCACTTACAGTAGGTGGGTGGGTTGGAGTGGCAGGTTGGTCTGGGGCAGAGAAGTAAGTTTTGTTGGAAACATTCTAAATTTGACATTTCTCAGCCAGACCCACTGCCAACATGATCCTCCACTTCAGGTCCTCAGTGGAGCACATCGAGAATGGACATATGCCTCTTGACTCTTCTATGCATTCATTTAGAAAATGCCTAAACTTGTCTGGCTCCCTGACTTACAGTAATTTGTCTGCAAACTGAATCCTTTCCATGTCTTGTTTCACATATGCCTCAACTCTCTCCTACTCGCAGTCCCCCACCTGGCCTGTTGAATTGGTCAACTGCTATTTCTAATCCACTGTGCCTGCCCATTGCATTCATAACATAACCCTATACTTGCTCTTCTAGAGGGTGCCCTGAAAACAGTTATTTTTGATTCAAACTGACTCACAGGCCCAGCCTACAAAGTAAAAGTATTTGTAACTAAGTTTCTGACAAAACAAATTTGCTTCTCCACCCTGTAATACATTGCAATGTACATTTTTAGATCACATTGCTTTGTTGGGTTTTAACTTTGATGTCACAGTGTAATAAGCCCATTTAGGTACTTAGTAGCTATCAGTGCATTGCATAGCATGGGCACTTGGAATGTCAGTGTGCAAAGATAGAAATCAGATACTCCAACTCAGGACTTGGTCCCAAATGACTTCAATAGCAGGCTTTGGATTAGGCCCTTGATGCACAGACCTGTACACTACATGAGGTAAAGAAAAATCTCAATTTGCTATTCACAGTATAAGGCCTATGACACAAATGAGCAGTTGTAACTCCACACAGTAGAGGCCAGTGGTACAAATACACACCATCCAGTTCATTACAGTAATAAATTCCTTTTGCTCCCCAGTGACAGTTAAAACGACAAATACTAGAATAATTTTTAAAATGCCTTTGACTACTGTATGAACATGTGGTTATAATGATTGTATTTACAGAAGAATCTGTTGTTCTCCTTTCTTCCTATCTCCTGTGTCTCCCAGGAAATATGCCAATTTGCAGGCATTTTGCTCCATATTAGAGGAAACTTTCCTACACACAGGGCTCATCTGTCACAGAGCACCAGAGTGCTAGGAGTAGAAAATTAATAGCCTGAGAGCCATCTGTAAAAAAATGGGCAGGAATGAATATGTAACTGTTGGAAAGTTGCCTGTGTTCCCTTGATCTTTCCGGTTCATTCTTTATTCCATTTTCTTTAATCCTCCACTTTATCTTTAATTCTCCATTTTCTCTCCTTCCATTTCCCCTCTCCTGTTTTTCCCATTTTCTCTTCTCCCCCTTCCGTCTTTCTTCATCCTCTATGCTTCTCCTCCCATTACTCTATCTATAACCCTGTTTCTCTTCTGCCCATCCATTTCCATCTGATCCCCCCTGCCCCAATATCTTTAAGCCTATGATGCAATTTCCTCAATGAGTTTATTTCCCCATTTTTTGCTGTCTGACCCCCATTCTCTCTTCCTTCCCAACCCATTTCCCTCCCTCTCTGTACCTATAATATCCTTCCCTTGAGTCCAATAATTTTCTCTCCCTATTCCCCCCCCCACCCCCTTTTCCTTCTTAGGTCAGACCTCCTTCCCATCCATTTCTCAAATCCTTTCCTCTTCTCTCCACTTCCATATGCCCCATTTTCTTTCTCTCCCTTCCCAACACCCCACCCCACTCTGCCATTACAACTCTCTCCCTTCCCCCCACTCAACCCCATTCTAACAACCCCCGTTCTTCCTTGTTTGTTCCTTTCCTCTGGCTGTTCCTTTCCCTGGTCACTTATCCAGCTCCCCTTCCCCTGTTATACAGGTCCAAATTCCTCTGTTTCCTTGAGTCAGTGGTATGACCAGGAATCTAACCCAGCAGTCATGATTTGCAGTCCCATCATGTTAACCACTAACTCTCACTCATGCAACACTTGTAATGATGTGGCATTGTGTTTGTGTAGAGGTCATTTGGCACTAATGCGATATAAGTAGAATTGCAATAGTATTGAAATCCTGAAACTCTGGAGCAAAATGAAATTTTCTCATTTTTATATTTGTATTATTTCCACCTTCCTATTGCACTGTGCAGAAGCTTTCAGAGCCAACAGGCGCAAAGCAGAGCAAGCTGCAGTGTTGTTCTTGGAAGGCAGTTCATAATGAAAACAATACTGCTGGACTGGGGGAAGTCGCCTCTTCCAACACATACATCAGATCCAATATCAGATCTGGAAGAATGGCAAATGTTACACACCCACTGGAATCTTTTTTGAACTTCTTAGTTGTTAGCCCAACACTAGAGGGCAGAGCATTCCATTCAACCATTGATCCAGCCAGGCTTTTCTTTGGCAGCATTTTGAAACAGGCTGCTGAGAGGAATGTAGTGAGTATAATAATAGTACTTTGTATTTCTGTTGTGCCTTCTATCGGAGTAGCTCAAAGGGCTGTAGAGACACTAATGAATTAATCCTCAGCACACTCCTGTGAGCTGGGTAGTGTCATCTTCTTTTCACATCAGGTAACATCTAATGCACAGAGTGGAGAATTGACCTTCCCGAAGTCACACATCAGCCTTACTTAAGTCTTTTCCACACAGGAGACAGTGCCCTGCAACTCAGAATGAGGCTTGGTGAGCAAAGAGGCAGGACACAGGGGAGTAGGGGGAGCTGCTCACAAAATGTATTTTCCACAACAGATTTTGGAGGTTTATTATGACAAAAAGCTGAAACCTGAAAACTTTTTGTATTAAGGTTTTCAGCTTTCAAAAACTGACTCTAAAAGCAAAAATCTATAAGCTGAATTGTTCTGAGAGGTCTGCCCTTAATAGTAAGCCTGTCTCCTTCCACTCCATGGAGGGGGTGTGTGCGTGCACAGGCAGACATCAGATTTCACTCTCTGAAGACCTGCACCCTCCATATTCCAGAAGGATCAGAATGAATAGCTGCTTTACAGACAAGCAATAAACGATTTGTTGAAATTACTCATTAGGTGCCTAAATGCTAAGTGAGGGACCCTTTACAAATGCCTGAGGGACAGAAGCAGAGAGCCTCAGGCACTAGACAGAAAAATTAAAATAATGGAAAAGCAAACTAATCAAAAGCTTTCAAATATCAAGAGTTCTTTTTCTTATAAAGTATTATTAAAAGCTGTTGGCTCAGAGTCCATTTGAGTTTTGGGGAAAGATTTTGGTCAGTATCCCTCATTACCGGCAACTTAACATCAGCCAATCTGTTGCCTTCTTCCACTGGAATCCATTATGAATTCCTTGAAAGCAGCTTGTCCTTATGCACAGGACCACTAACAAAGTTAATTTGGTAATAAAGGGGAAGAGGAGCTGTGTGTTCAGTTAGGGAAAGTACAAATACAAATGAGATAAATGTTTCTAGCAGACAAAAAAAAAAAGATAGTAACCCATAAACAAACAATAAAAAGAAACATTTAACACAAGAGAGAAAAAACAGTGAACAATTAGACAAACACGTACAACATAAGATAGAAGAGGAGAGCCAGAGATGGGCTATGTTTGGGGTGCCTAGCATCTGGCTATGGAGGTGAGCAGCCTTAAATAAGAAGCATGTACAAGTCCAAAAGCTGATACAAGTACACAGGATTAAGGGCAACATCTGCTGTTGCAGACAGACATTTAGGCCCAGATCCTCAACAGGAGTTTTTGGAACAGTTAGGAGCCTAAATAATTGAGCCCTAGAGCCTTGAGTCATGCTTAGATCTGGGATTTATTCCACTGGTGCTGTCTCTAGGACATTTGGGAATACAAATCCTAAAGTACTCATCAATATTTTGACATTTATTTTCAGAGGAATCAGGCTAATCCTTGGAAAATGTATTGGTAGGATGAAAGGTACTAGGGAGTTTTGGAGCCAAAGATAATCACAGATTAAAAACCACTGGGAGAAACACTCCCCAGGAGTACCCATGGTTGTGAGGCCCTCACCACCACTTGCCCTTAGTAGGAGGAAGTCTTGTCGGTGCCTGTCGGGGGTCAGCTCCCTCAAATCACCTGTCACTGGCAAGACAAGCATTTCCCTCCAGGCCTCATCCTCTGTACACATTAGTGATAAACATACACCAAACTCCGTGTCCTTGAAGCATTCTCTGTAGTGTCCAGTCCCTTATCCGCTGAACACTTACAGAATTAGCAGACCTGCTGTTCCCAAAGGAACCCTACACACCAGCAGATTAGTCTTGTTTTTCACTGTAAATATAGCTAAGTTACAAAATAAAAAACCCAATAGATATTCAAGTGATAGTGAGTAAGAGCATTGGAAACCAACGGTTACATATAAAATAAAAATCATAAACACTTTCTAGAGCAGTGGTAGGCAACCTGCGGCCCATCAGGGTAATCCGCTGGCAGGCCACCAGACAGTTTGTTTACATTTGCAAGGCTGCCGGCAGTTCCCCATGGCCGCGGTTTACCATTCCTGGCCAATGGCAGCTGCAGGAAGCTGTGCGGACCACAGGGACGTGCTGGCCGCCCCTTCCCACAGCTCCCATTGGCCGGGAACGGTGAACTGATGCCACTGGGAAATGCTGGCAGCCATGCAAATGTAAACAAACTGTCTGGCAGCCTGCCAGCAGATTATCCTGATGGGCCGCAGGTTGCCCACCACTGTTATAAAGGCTAAACTTAACTAACAAGTTATCCTCCTGTCTAAAAGAAAAGGAGTACTTGTGGCACCTTAGAGACTAACCAATTTATTTGAGCATAAGCTTTCGTGAGCTACAGCTCACTTCATCGGACGCATACTGTGGAAAGTGTAGAAGATCTTTTTATACACACAAAGCATGAAAAAATACCTCCCCACACCCCACTCTACTGCTGGTAATAGCTTATCTAAAGTGATCACTCTCCTTACAATGTGTATGATAATCAAGTTGGCCCATTTCCAGCACAAATCCAGGTTTTCTCACGCTCCCTCCCCTCCCCCACAAACCCACTCTCCTGCTGGTAATAGCTTATCTAAAGTGATCACTCTCCTTACAATGTGTATGATAATCAAGGTGGGCCACTTCCAGCACAAATCCAGGGTTTAACAAGAACGTCTCGGGGGGGAGGGGGGGAGGAAAAAACGAGGGGAAATAGGTTACCTTGCATAATAACTTAGCCACTCCCAGTCTCTATTCAAGCCTAAGTTAATTGTATCCAATTTGCAAATGAATTCCAATTCAGCAGTCTCTCACTGGAGTCTGGATTTGAAGTTTTTTTGTTGTAATATCACAACTTTCATGTCTGTAATCACGTGACCAGAGAGATTGAAGTATTCTCCGACTGGTTTATGAATGTTATAATTCTTGACATCTGATTTGTGTCCATTTATTCTTTTATGTAGAGACTGTCCAGTTTGACCAATGTACATGGCAGAGGGGCATTGCTGGCACATGATGGCATATATCACATTGGTGGATGTGCAGGTGAACGAGCCTAAGATAGTGTGGCTGATGTTATTAGACCCTGTGATGGTGTCCCCTGAATAGATATGTGGGCACAGTTGGCAACGGGCTTTGTTGCAGGGATAGGTTCCAGGGTTAGTGGTTCTGTTGTGTGGTATGTGGTTGCTGGTGAGTAATTGCTTCAGGTTGGGGGGCTGTCTGTAGGCAAGGACTGGCCTGTCTCCCAAGATTTGTGAGAGTGTTGGGTCATCCTTCAGGATAGGTTGTAGATCCTTAATAATGCGTTGGAGGGGTTTTAGTTGGGGGCTGAAGGTGACGGCTAGTGGCGTTCTGTTATTTTCTTTGTTAGGCCTGTCCTGTAGTAGGTGACTTCTGGAAACTCTTCTGGCTCTATCAGTCTGTTTCTTCACTTCCGCAGGTCGGTATTGTAGTTGTGAGAATGCTTGATAGAGATCTTGTAGGTGTTTGTCTCTGTCTGAGGGGTTGGAACAAATGCGGTTGTATCACAGAGCTTGGCTGTAGACAATGGATCGTGTGGTGTGGTCAGGGTGAAAGCTGGAGGCATGCAGGTAGGAATAGCGGTCAGTAGGTTTCCGGTATAGGGCGACGTTTATGTGACCATTGTTTATTAGCACTGTAGTGTCCAGGAAGTGGATCTCTTGTGTGGACTGGACCAGGCTGAGGTTGATGGTGGGATGGAAATTGTTGAAATCATGGTGGAATTCCTCAAGGGCTTCTTTTCCATGGGTCCAGATGATGATGATGTCATCAATATAGCGCAAGTAGAGTAGGGGCGTTAGGGGATGAGAGCTGAGGAAGCGTTGTTCTAAGTCAGCCATAAAAATGTTGGCATACTGTGGGGCCATGTGGGTACCCATAGCAGTGCCACTGATTTGAAGGTATACATTGTCCCCAAATGTAAAATAGTTATGGGTAAGGACAAAGTCACAAAGTTCAGCCATCAGGTTAGCTGTGACATTGTCGGGGATAGTGTTCTTGATGGCTTGTAGTCCATCTTTGTGTGGAATGTTGGTGTAGAGGGCTTCTACATCCATAGTGGCCAGGATGGTGTTTTCAGGAAGATCACCGATGGATTGTAGTTTCCTCAGGAAGTCAGTGGTGTCTCGAAGGTAGCTGGGAGTGCTGGTAGCGTAGGGCCTGAGGAGGGAGTCTACATAGCCAGACAATCCTGCTGTCAGGGTGCCAATGCCTGAGATGATAGGGAGCCCAGGATTTCCAGGTTTATGGATCTTGGGTAGTAGATAGAATATCCCAGGTCGGGGTTCCAGGGGTGTGTCTGTGCGGATTTGATCTTGTGCTTTTTCAGGGAGTTTCTTGAGCAAATGCTGTAGTTTCTTTTGGTAACTCTCAGTGGGATCAGAGGGTAATGGCTTGTAGAAAGTGGTGTTGGAGAGCTGCCGAGCAGCCTCTTGTTCATATTCTGACCTATTCATGATGACAACAGCACCTCTATTCAGGGGACCCCATCACAGGGCCTAATAACATCAGCCACACTATCTTAGGCTCGTTCACCTGCACATCCACCAATGTGATATATGCCATCATGTGCCAGCAATGCCCCTCTGCCATGTACATTGGTCAAACTGGACAGTCTCTACATAAAAGAATAACTGGACACAAATCAGATGTCAAGAATAACATTCATAAACCAGTCGGAGAACACTTCAATCTCTCTGGTCACGCGATTACAGACATGAAAGTTGTGATATTACAACAAAAAAACTTCAAATCCACACTCCAGTGAGAGACTGCTGAATTGGAATTCATTTGCAAATTGGATACAATTAACTTAGGCTTGAATAGAGACTGGGAGTGGCTAAATCATTATGCAAGGTAACCTATTTCCCCTTGTTTTTTCCTACTCTCCCCCTCCCCCCCCCAGACGTTCTGTTAAACCCTGGATTTGTGCTGGAAGTGGCCCACCTTGATTATCATACAC
This sequence comes from Eretmochelys imbricata, assembly GCF_965152235.1. Classification (NCBI taxonomy): domain Eukaryota; kingdom Metazoa; phylum Chordata; order Testudines; family Cheloniidae; genus Eretmochelys; species Eretmochelys imbricata. Next base: position 97,391,999 of record NC_135574.1, read on the forward strand.
ATTGTAAGGAGAGTGATCACTTTAGATAAGCTATTACCAGCAGGAGAGTGGGGTGTGGGGAGGTATTTTTTCATGCTTTGTGTGTATAAAAAGATCTTCTACACTTTCCACAGTATGCATCCGATGAAGTGAGCTGTAGCTCATGAAAGCTTATGCTCAAATAAATTGATTAGTCTCTAAGGTGCCACAAGTACTCCTTTTCTTTTTGCGAATACAGACTAACACGGCTGTTACTCTGAAACCTCCTGTCTAAAGAAGCTTGTGTCACCCAAAGTTGTCACCAGCATTTTCAACCAAGCCTGGAGGAGACCCCTCTTTCACGAAGAAAACTTGCTGGCCATTTACTTCCTCGGTTGTCTTCTTCATCCCCTAAATATACCAGAACAAACCTTTCATATGCACCTCAAGATAGAGTCCTCCCCATTCCTCCCCTCCCCAACTCCACCACTGTTTAATTCTTCCTCTTACCTAACTTTGAAAAGAGATTCACAATCCATCAGCATTTGTTTCAGACTGGTGACTGGAGGCCAATTGTAAGCCATACAATACTTAATTTACATGTAAACAGCCCAATGAACATTTCTTGCTCGTTTTTCACCTTTCCTGGTGACCAGTGCCTAGACACAGACCTTAAGAATGTGATTTTCAGTGTATATACTTAACTTCTTGCACAACATCCTTATGTGTGTTTTGAGTTGCTACTGCAGATCAGTGTGATACAGTTCACCAAAAGAGTGTCTTGTGAATACCAGACACAGGAGATCTTTGTGATCCCTGTATATCCTTTCTGTACCCCCTTGCCAGCTGGCATGAAGATGTTTCTGGAACATAGGGTGTGCCAAACTCTTGCTGGCTCAAAAGAAATAGCATGAAGCCCAATTACATAGTAGAAGCAGCTTCAGACAATGGAAGTGCTCCCCTCCCCCGCCCCCAAGGCAATAGGCTACATGGCAGGTCAGCGCTAAACTGTGTGGACAGAGGGATTTCCTGATTGCAGGCGTAGGGGCTAGGATATCAAGAGCAAGCTGTGTGTGCTGGAGGAGTTCTGAGTGTGGTCCTGAGAGGAAGTCGAGGGATAGGATTTGCTGGACACAGACCTCATTGGAGTGACAGACTTGGGAATTTCTGAGCAAGGAAACTGCCTGCTGTTTGTTTCTACCTAGGGAGGATGACCATATTTTCCCAAAGCGAAACTAGGACTCTGCATAGGGCTGGCCAAAGGTCCCCCACTCCCCCCATGTGGGGCCAGCCCGAGGCCCCTTGTACCCATTGTGCACAGGGCTGGCCCAGCCCCTCTCCCAAGCCCTTCCTCCCGCATAGGGCTGGCGTTGCTGCTCTGCCCACCGCCCCCTTCATGTTCTTCTGTGCCCTCCTAGGGGTCACACCCCACTTTTTTGGCAAAACTGCATTTGTCCTGTTTGCTCTTGCCAACAGATCATCAGTTAGCAAGAGCAAATGGGACAAATGCAGAGAGTTTTGCCAAAAAAGTCGGGACGGCCAGGACAGGGCTTAAAAAAGGGACTGTCCTGGCCAAAATGGGATGGACAGTCACCCTATTTCTACCCTGTTCAGGGAACCAGGACTGTGTGTACATTTTTTATATATAAAAGATTACATTAAAGATTATACCTGACCCATGTAGCTGATTTCTCATCCGAAGAGAAGCAGCCCAGCAAGACATTAAAGTTTGGCTAACTGCTCTGGCCAGGGAAGAGGGACCTTTTATTCAACACCACGGTCACCCCCCTGCACCTACAAATGAAGGTAAACAGCTCAATGTTATACTGACCGGAAGTGAAAAAATCTTAAGTATTCTACCTAAAATTCATTGAAAAATATCCCTAAGGTTTTAGTTAAGATGAGAAAGCTTAAAGTCTATTTTTAAACTGCTTTACTTAGACAACAATGTATAATTTAAGAAATGGAAGCTTATATTGTAGCAGAGTGAAGCAGACCACAACTTGCTCCAGTGAATCATAGCTTTTGGGCTGACCCAGAAGTCTGGGATCCTAGATTATTAGGGGATCTATAAAAGGTACTTCCTGATTATTGCTTACTTCTCTAGTCTAGTCTGAAGTGAATATCTAAATAAACAGCCTTCTCACCAACTGCCAACCTGGTAAAGCTACAACTGTCAGAAAGGGGCCAAATTCTTCTCTCAGTTAAACCAGCATGAATCCAGAGTAACCCATCTGAGGTTTATGGCGTTTAATCCAGATTTACAGTAGTGCTAATGAGACCAGCATCTTGCTCTGGGCATTTGGACATATGGATTTCCTTTCTTGAAGGCATAATGTAGCTTCATCTACATAGGAAAGAAACTACAAAGCAAATTAGCTCATACACATTATTTTTGTCCTAACTTGGCAATGCTTCCTCCTGTTGCTGCCACTATTGGTTTTTTTCTCTTTCACTGGTCCAGTATTGGAAGGCACCCTTAGCTCCTCATGGATATGTCTGGCAGCTGCAGGGATTCATATGCCAGCTGGAATGCACTTGATATCAGCGGCAGCATATGGAACTGTGTCTGTCCCTTTGGCTGCCTTCCTGGGTGATCTTTTCCTTTACTCAACTGCTGGATGCCGCTAGTGCTCGTGGCAGCTTGCTGGGGTGTCACGGAATTACTAGTAAAACTGAGACATTCTGTTCTCCTGTCTTGCTAACAAATACAGATTTCCTCCTCCCTCCCCCCACCATTTTTCCATGAGTTTGGGCCCAGAGAGGAGTTTGCTGGCTAGCAAGGACCCAGTCACGCTCCCACTAAATCCAATAGAAGTTTTGCCATTGACTCCAGTTGCTTCAGGCTCGGATCTAATGGAAGATTCCTGTTGCTGCTCAACACCAACCTGCCCTGTCCTTATTTGGGGCCTGTCAAGGTTCCTTCCCCACTTTGAACTCTAGGGTACAGATGTGAGGACTCGCATGAAAGACCCCCTAAGCTTATTCTTACCAGCTTAGGTTAAAAACTTCCCCAAGGTACAAACTTTGCCTTGTCCTTGAACAGTATACTGCCACCACTAAGCGTTTCAAACAAAGAACAGGGAAAGAGACCACTTGGAGATGTCTTTCCCCAAAATATCCCCCCAAGCCCTACACCCCCTTTCCTGGAGAAGGCTTGATAAGAATCCTCACCAATTTATACAGGTGAACACAGACCCTAACCCTTGGATCTTAAGAACAATGAAAAATCAATCAGGTTCTTAAAAGAAGAATTTTAATTAAAGAAAAGGTAAAAGAATCACCTCTGTAAAATCAGGATGGAAAATACTTTACAGGGTATTCAGATTCAAAACAGAGAGGATCCCCCTCTGGGCAAAACCTTAAAGTTACAGAAAACAGGAATAAACCTCCCTCTTAACACAGGGAAAATTCACATAAAACAAAAGTTAAACTAATCTGCCTTGCCTGATTTACCTATACTGGTTGCAATATTGGAGACTTGGATTAGGATGGGTTGGAGAAGATGGATTTCTGTCTGGCCTCTCTCAGTCCCAAGAGATAACAACCACTTAAACAAAGAGCATAAACAAAAGCCCCCCCCCCCCGATCTGAAAGTATCTTGTCCCCTTATTGGTCCTTTGGGTCAGGTGCCAGCCAGGTTAGCTGAGCTTCTTAACCTTTACAGGTAACGGGATGTTGCCTCTGGCCAGGAGGGATTTTATAGCACTGTATACAGAAGGGTGGTTACCCTTCCCTTTATATTTATGACAGGGCCAGATTGCCCTTGGCACCAGGAGTAATTGCAGTCCCTGTAGATTGGAAAGGACAGGAACTGCTCCCTTGACGTACCTCACGAGCGCGTGTTGCCTCAAATGAGGCAGGAAGTAGGTGTGACCGTGTCTTCATCTCTCCTACATCAACCCACAGAGTGAGTTAAGTGAATTAGCCAGAGTAGAGTGCGCCATCCTGAGGCACAATCCTTCCTTGGGTTCTTCCTGGAGCAGGGCCAAGTCCATGCTTGCTCTCTACACAGGGGCAGTGCCTGTGCACTAACCCTTGATAAGAAGCATGGCACGTGTGATGTGGGAACGTGTACATTCGCTCTCCCCCCTCTCGCCCTGCCCCCAGCATCCATAGAAAGCAATCCTGCTGTGTGTCCCATTTCTCTCTGTGAATCAGGAATGACATCCATTCTCTTATCTGAAAACGTCTGGTTCCTTCACCCTGGAGCTATCTTAACCAGAAGCTCAAAACACAACACGATCATTAAAACATACAACATAGACAGTGCACATCAGGGACTGGCCCTGCTCACAAATATGAGTCAGGACACTGGGAAATAAGGAGTCTATCAGACAAAGCCATGCTGAGAAATGTGACTGACCACCTGTGGACATTGACACCAACAGTCCAATTCTCATTTAAACTCTGGCAGTATAAAAAGGCCTTGAAGTAGATGTATATTTATGTCAAATTTAAGGCCCTTTTACTGCCAGATGACTGTTCTAGTGTAAATGAGAACTAGGCCCAAAATGTCCAACTATATTTCATATAAATATAATGTACAACACCATGAATGGCCAAATGAAGGGCCTGATCCTGAAAACATTTACTACCAAGTGGCATGCTGCTTCCCACCCTGTCTAAACTCCCACTACTACTCACAACAGAGAGCCCTGTGCTCCAACTGGGCTTTAATATAGTAGAAGGACGTAAAACCTGGAGCAAGTTTAATTTCTTTAGCATGTGACTTTACTTGTCGTTCAGTGTTGCTTATCCTCTGCTGTTGTCCACTAGTCATCTGACAAATTCAGATCCGTCTGAAAAATAGATTGTGACTTTAAATCATCATCAGCATCATAAGTTGCCCCAAACTCTTACATAGCCCCTCTTATCAAATGTAGACACCTGTCAGGTGAGTCACAATTGCTTAATAGGGAACAGCTATGCTATAGGACAGAACGGTAAGAAAAAAGCTTTATCTAAGCTTAGGAACTGTGAAGGGTTTTCTTAACTGTATCCAGTAATGTATAACAATGTTTTAGCTGAGTGCTCTGCTGACATCTATTTGGCTCCAGTTCAGCTAAGCCCTTTAAACAGCTAGTCATGTGCGTAAGTGCTTTGCTGAACTGGGGCCTTAACCCTTTACTCTCCCAACATCACTAGAAAGTGCTTTCTCTGCATTATACTCACTGTCTCTCTAGCCCTCCCTCTGGAACCCGTTAGAACTACTCTAAGCATTCCCCAAAAGGGATTTGCTAGAGAGCATTACACATTGCTCTTTCCCCTTAGGTACCATGCACGCTGCCATGGCAGCATCCCTAGCTGATTCATGCACTTGGAGGTGTGAACCATCAGTCTCAGGAACTGAGCTTCACAATCCCTCCATGCTGGATCTAAATCACTGGCATAGCATTGCCACTGGACTACCATGCTGCCCCAGCTAAGGGTGCTTTAAAAATGGAACCCTTGATAGCACTTGAATTGAGGCATGGGGAAATTAGCTTAGAGGACATGAATTGGTCAATAGTCGGACTGCATTAGCCTAAAGGTACTTAGCTGTTATGCATTGTTACTATATACACAATAGTCAACCAATATTTATTTCCATATTTCCTAGTTAGAGTTAAATATGTAACAGATATGGGAAAGCACAAGTCTGTTGTTTCTGCTGCAATCATATTTCAGAAATATTTCCCTTGTGACTGCAGGTTCATCAAGTTGCTGTAGGGAAAACTGCTGAGCTTGGCAAAGAGTCATTTCTGCAAGGCGAAGAGATTCACTGAAGGCCATCTGCCCTAAAAATGTCTTTGTCAATATAAATTCATATACCATATGGTAAGAGCAAAAACCTCACAGAAAACCTAACCTCAGAACTTACCACAGCAAACCCTAACCTTAAAACGTACCACAGCAAACCTTAGCACAGCAAACCACAGTCACCCTGTAGGCTCAGTTAACATACCTGAAGGAATCTCTTTCCTAATGAGTGTTTTTACTCCCTGCCATTTAGAGGCCGGCATTAGTGTACTTACTGGAATGTGTTTCTAATGCTTTGTTCACGGTGGTGTAACTGGGCTGGAAAAGCTTTATAGACCGTCACATGATAGAGACCCTATAAATAGATATAAAAAGGATGCTTTCTAATGTAATGCATTCTTATCAGACTGTCTCTGATTACATTTATTATGTCAGACAGAGGAGTCTTTGTATTTCAGAACTGGTTCTATTCGTAGCAATGTTTCAGTTAGGGATCAAATTCATTTAATAATATTTCATACTAATGGCTACTGTTTTTAAAGGCCTGCCTTTGTGCACGGACGTGGCAGCAGAAACAGTGAATGGCACTATAAGTAGGTGCCTGTCTTCAAAGCTACTTGCGTAGTTTACAAGGTTTGCTGGCTTCCCTAGGAAATGTTTGAGGTCTTTGCACGAAGTGGGTGCACAACTACATGCATATACATTCCTCATTATTAATTTGTATGGTAGAGCCTAGAGACCCCTGCTAAAAGCAGCACCCGATTGTTTTAGGCAGTGTGTAAAGCCTCTGCCCTGAAGAGTTTATACTTGAAAAAGACAAGACAGACAAGAGGTGGGAGGGGAAACAGAAGCACACAGGTCAAGTAATTTGCCCAAAGTTGTACAGTCAAGTCAGTGGCAGAGCTGTGATGAGACCCCAGGTCTCTGGATTCCCAGTGCAGTGAGCTAGTCACTAGATCAGTCTGGTGCAATTAATGCACCTATTTTTAAATATGCTCTTGTAGACTTGAGGAAATCTGCAGTACATGCTCAGTGTGCAGTTTTCAAATGCTCATCACTTTGCTATAGCAAAGCCGAACAAGGGCACTAGTCCTTATTGAGGTCCATGCCCACATTAAAGTTGTTTCAAACTGCAGCCAGTTTTGCTGCATTCCTCTTCAGAAATGCCTGTCGAGAATTATTTAACATTGGGAAACGTGTATTTTTTTGTTTTGCTCCCAAAACAGCTTAAAGGAGTTTGCTCAAACTTACAAAAAAAATTCACCTTCATGAAGAGATAGGTACAAATTGGAAACATGAGTTGTAGTTCAGTGAGTATGAATGATTATTATGATTGTGTAATTTCTGTATATTTGCATAGCACCACTTATGTATGTGGTTCTTAAAGACCACATTGCTCTGGCAATCGCCTGTTGCGGGGTGGGGGAAGCAGCGAGTAAAGCTGGTTGGAAAATTTTAGTTGACTGTTTTCTGTCAACACTGAAATTAAATGTTTCAGTTGAGCCCAAATTAATTTTTTTAAAGAATTTAATTTAGTGAAAATTTTAAAAATGTTGCCTGTGTCGTGAATTGGGACAACTCTTTTTTGAGATCTCAAAATTTATTTTGTGAGACAGAAAATCTGTTTTCTGATCAACTGTAATAAGGAGACAGGATGTACTGGATGTTACAGGAAAGCCTGGCCAGCTATACGATGGTTGCTATGGTAACTAATGGTACATGAAAACAAAAGAAATAATGTGGCAAATCCCAAGACAGTTCTTGTGCCCTGATTTCTTTGTCTACTACAAGGTAAAGACAAAGAAAGGAAAAGAGAGAAAGAAGGTAGTGTCATGCTGTCTGATGTGACTCATGACAGAGAGTGCCAACTTCAGGGAAGAATATCAAAAAGCAGGACAGAAACCCCAGATTGATTGTATGTTCTATACTTAGGTTTCACCAACTAAGTAACAAGCGTGAACTCTTAAAGCCCTATAACAGTCTTACCATGGTGTCACAGATAGTCCTCTGGGGCATTCCAGTCTATCTTGCAAGCTGGACTATGATAGATGGTTACTTTACACCAAAGCCACAACAATATTCAGGTTACTCCCAGTCCCAAAGAGCCAGTCACTTACCCCAGGTCAGTTGTCTTTGTTTCGAGATCTGAGCACAACACCTGTAGCCAATCTGCAATGGCCCATTTGAATTCTACAGTCCTTCCTGATGGACAGGAGATACCACCTCTTGGGGTAAACTAATATTTCTCACTTGGTAACGCTTCTCCCCTGAGTGTAGGGAATTTACAAACAGTTTTATAGTTACCGAGCAAACATGTAAACATTACCTTATTCCAGGGGATACTGATATTGTAAGTAGGATTAATACATGCAGTATCCTACAAGTGTTCCATAAACACTAAACACACTGTTATAACTCTAAAAATCTATTTTGAGAACATTCACACTCAGGTAAGCAAGACTGGTTTCCAGCTATACATTTGTAAATGTTCAGTGAGGCCCAGGGACCTTGGAATGAGCAGGCACCTGGGCTGCCTACATCACAGGTGGATTCTGGGCACAAGATGAGAGGTAGAATCAAGATGAAAGTACAAGAAAGAGGTCATTTGTCTCCTAGGCATTGTTAACCTATGGATAAAAGTAGATCAAGTAAGGCAGTGAACTATAACCATCGTAAGACAGGGGATTGGCAGGTTAGTCCATGCCTGAGAATGCAGGATATGTGTGGGAGTTGTGGCTCTGTGTTCCATGTTAGCCTAGGGTGTGGCCAACACCCAGAGCCTGAATGCCACAGCTCAGATATATTTTTGGCTCCTCAATCAGACTTAGGTACTACTGCAGCCACACTGAGAAGCAGAAACTTTCACTTTTTGCTGCAGAGAACTCTTAGTAGTAGTTACATAGTTATGAAAGCTACATATTGCGTGTCGAACAATGGAGATTTTCACATTAAAAGTTAATTAACATTAGCTAATCTACATTTGTTCAGTGTATTAAGAGATCTAAAATGCCATATAAGTGCCAGGTACTATAAAGTATCAATGCCATTAAATGATGGCACATAATATGTTTGAGCCATAAACTTGGGTTGCACATACAGGACCTATGCCTGCATAGGTACTCTGGGGACAGAACATCCACGGCTATGGAAACCGTATCCCCAAGGTAAATATGTAAATCCAGGAGGATATGAGGTGATCACACCTGACACTCTCAATACATCTGCTGTTGTCAGTAGCTACCGGTGTGGTGCTCCACTCTTGTTCGATGATAACGGTCGGCTGCGTGCGTGTTCCATCTGTGCGCTGTCCCAGCTCTGCGCAGATAGCTAATATAGCAGACCCTGAGAGAACCCCCCAAAACCACAGACTCTAGTAAGGTACGAAGGAACCCAAGCCAGGTTTGTTATCAAACGAAGCACAGTAATAGTTCCCTATAGACTTTACAGGGCATACTACGAATTTGTGCTCCCTGGCAATGGACACAGCTCAGTCAGTGGTGGGACACTCCACTGCCCCCTAGGCTGAACAAAGATGTGTGCTCCGGAACCTACTTTTATACTGTTGCAGGACAGATTACTCATCATAGTTCAAACGAATCTATCCATCATGTTGTCCTTTTGACCCTGTCTTTAAGATGCACCTGCCTGTTCTTTGTTATGTCTATGGAGTGTCTTGCCGCCGTCTTGGCACAAGTTCCTCTCATTAGCACTTGTGTGTGTGTGTGTGCACACGTGCCTCTAACAACCTTTTCTTGCCAACTTCTGTAAGTGGGACCTGCCTCTGGCTCACAGCCCAGCTTTGCATATCACTGCCTGGAAGTACTTTGGTTCAGGCTTTACTTTGGCTCAGACTTCAGGCCTCAGACTGGGCCTCTGATACAAGAATTTATGTTTCAGGGCTTCCTCTTACTACATCTGCTATTACTTAGTCATCCCAAAATGGGATATTGTTGATCTCTTGAATTTAAATCAAGTCTGAGCTAATTTGGAAGAAAGTTGATCTCACTTTGCATCAAAGTGTTTTACAATTATGAAAACAAAATATTAAGAGGAGCACGATACAAGATTCCTTTTGGTCTGATCATATGTTATGGCATTGGTAAAAGTGTTAGGTATACATATTGTAGTTTTATATTTTCAGATCTAAACTTCCACAGAGATACCTTCCATCAAATTCTACCCAGAATGAAAACCTTCAGCATCAGAACAAGACCATCCCTCTCTCCCTCCATTTTATTGCTCTACATTGTTCATGTCTATAAGATCTGCTTCTGGGAAGTGCTGAATATGCTCAACTCCTATTAATTAACTGTGATATAGCAGAAAATACTTAACTGAACTGTATATACACACACGTATATACTGGGCTAGATTCTCAGATGCTGTAAATCAGCATAGCATCATTGACTTATATCTGTCTTTCTGACAATCTGTCATATTAAATATGGGATGTGGCCCATGGGCTGTAGTTTGCCCACCTCTGTTCTAGAGAAACAAAATACAAAAGCTAAGTGGTCTATAATGAGACTTGTACAACAGAGAAACCATCCCTCAGTGCTGACTAGCTCTGCAAGACCTCTAGGGCTTGTTAACAAGGTCTCAGGTGCTGATCACATGATTAAGTAGTGTTGAAATGAGATGGACATCAACAAAATTATATTAGACTGCCTAACATCTTTTGTTCAACAGATCTGTTAGTTCTGCTAATATATGCTTTTTGAGTCCTGTTGTAAATGCCTAATCTTCAAGAAAGCTATAGTTTAAATTCCAGGCCCCAAACAGCAAGGGTGGGGGTTGGATAGGTCAGGGTTTCTGAGGGGGCAGTCAGGGGGTGGGGGCCAGGCTGTTTGGAGAGGCACAGCCTTCCCTACCCGGCCCTACATATAGTTTTGGAACCCCGATGTGGCCCTCACGCCAAAAAGTTTGCCCTCTCCTGTGCTAGACCCTTATTGTGACATTATCCTGGGTACAATCTGAATTGTTGAACAGCTGTGTTGCCTTCATTCTCCAACTGGAGGGCCTTTTACACTGCTTTGCTATCAGGGCAACCACTCCTGGTCTGCTCACACACAGCCTCCAACATGTAAATTACTCCCAGTTATACTGTATGAGTGAGATAGCCAGCCACCCATGAATTACACTGTAGGGCAACACCAGCAAACACCAGTCCCAAAACTTCCCCCCAGAAATGTGTGTTTTGTACTGCCCAGTCCTTTACTGGACAACACAAGCTCATGTAAATTCCATCATTTATTAAAGAAAATGCTCTGCACCAATCTTATCTCAAATGGAGTTTCCCAAACACATTGGTTTAAATAAAACAAGTTTATTAGCTACAGAAAGATAGATTTTAAGTGATTACAAGTAATGAGACCTAAAAGTCAGAATTGGTTACAAAGAAATAAAAGGTAAAATGCAACTAATACCTAACTTAACAAGTTAAGTGAATTCAAAGCAAAAGTCTCTCTCTCACCACATGTTGCAGCAGTCTTACCAGCTGAATTCCTTTCAGACAGTTGAAAGCTGTTTCTTTGTTCCTCAGGTCTGTGGCTACCGTGGGTAGAGAAAAAGGGAGGAATAACTTGGAGGTATCTGTTCCCCATTCTTTTTACTTTTCCCCCTCTTCTTTGAGAATCATCTCCAGCTAGGGTTCAGGAGACAGAAAATGTGTGGGGATGGGAACCTCCAGCTGTTTCTTTGCCAAAACATACATTTCTCACTCACATCCTCTTTCCTGCCAAAGAATGGCCACTTAATCAGGTGATAGTCCATTTGATTTTGTTGACACCTAGCTGAGACAGCTAACCTCTTGTCTCTGGGGTTCTGGTTTGTGACTCTTCCTCCAGACTCAGAACATGTCTTTAGTAATATAATACAGTAGAATCCCATAACATTACATACAATGTTGCCACACATTTTACCAGAACAATAATGATCAGCAAATTATGAGTTTTCAAGTGATACCTCACCAGGCATACTTTGGTCAAAATGTATCCTAGTCTTGAAAAATGGGTGAATATAAGGATTCAGTCTGTCACACTTATGTACATACTATACTTGCAACTGCCCTGCAAATGTATATCCAGACAAGGTAGAACCTTTCCTTTCAGATTGTGAAAGTGTTTAACAGACTCAGAGCACTCTAGATATTAGCTGATGCTGACCCATTCTGATCCCATTTCACAAGTTGGACAATTCCTTCCTCCCCTCTTTCTACCCTTATTTTACATATTTAATAGAAAATCTGATCTCTTTTGTCATGTGTGTATGTGTAGGATAATGGAGAGTCTTCAAGTGCTAATATACCATGATGGATTTAAAATAACAGTATCAACTTAGGGAAAACACCTGGGCATCACTGTAGATAGCTCAATGAAAACCTCTGCCTCAATGTGCAGCAGTGGTCAAAAGAGCAAACAGAATGGTAGGACACATTAAACTAGGATGGAAAATAAAATTGAATATATTATGTTATTATACAAATCAGTGGTACATACCCCCCGGGAATACTTTATTCATTTCTATTCTGGCCACTCCATTTAGAAGAGGATAGACTAGAGTTAGGGAGGATTCAGAGAATTATTAAAGGCATGGAAAAGCTCTCATGTGAAGAGAAATTGAAAAGATTGGGGCCTGTTTACCTTAGAGATGAGATGTAACAAAAGCATATAAAATAAATAATGAGTGGGACAGAGAAGGTAGATCAGGAAATTTATGGATTCCAAGGCCAGAAGGGATCATTGTGATCAGTCTGACCTCCAGTATAATACAGGCCATAGAACTTCCCCAACTTGATTGAGCTCTTTGAGCCTATACTTTGATACATGTTTTCTAATCCTTTAGTCATTCTCATGGCTCTTCTCTGAACCCTCTCCAATTTACCAACATCCTTCTCCAATTGTTGACACCAGAACTGGCCACAGTAGTCTAGTAGTGGTCACAGTGCCAAATACAGAAATAAAATAACCTCTACTCCTACTCCAGATACTCATGTTTATGCATCCAAGAATTGCATTAGCTCTTTGACCACAGTGTTGCTTTGGAAACTCATTTTCACCTGATTAGTCACCACCCGCATCCCAAATCTATTTCAGAGTCCCTGCTTCCCAGGATAGGGTTTCCCAGCCTGTAAGTATGGCCTGTGCTCTTTCTTCCTAGATCTATACATTTACATTTAACCATACCACACAACCATACCAAAACACATACTGTTTGCTTGCACCCTGTCACAGGGTGCTCACTCACTGCAGGTGGCACTTCCTCCTGGCTGTTCTGGGGAGTAGCTTTCTTCCTGGTCTGATGCCTCTCCATTCAGTCTCTCAGTTACAGTCTTCCATCTTACTCTGTAGCCTCTCTCTCAGTCCAGGAGCTGCAGCTTCCTTTTTCTGGCCAGGTCACTACGTGGTTTCCCTCCAGGGTATATATTCTCACTGAACCCACTGTCCAGACAATACCATTCCATCAGTGGCTGATATGGGAACTCAGGCCAGCCCACTGCTCCAAGTTCCAGCGGAGGGACTCTACGCCATGCAGCAAAGGTCTGCTCAGTCCCCAACCTTGCTGCTCTCTCCTCCAACCTTCCTCTCACAGGCTTTCTTCTCCACCCTTCTCTCTTCTAGGTGCATCCCAAGGTCCTACTTTTTCCCTGGGTTCCTTCCCGCTATAATGCACACAGAACAACTGCAGACATCTTTACAACCATTTCTGCAGCCAGCTTCTTGGTTTTATACCAGCCCAGCCCATACCTGCTCAGTTGAGCTCCATCTTCCAATCAGGGGTTGCTTCTCCATCCTAAGCCTTCATGTGTGGCCTATCACACTAATTTGCCCTTTCTCAGCTTCCTTAACCCTTTCAGAGCTGGTGTGGAGTGAACACCCATCACGCACCCACTTACCAAGCAATCCAGATCACTCTTTATCAGTGACCTGTGCTCTTCATTATTTAGCACTCCCCCAATTTTTGTGTCATTTGCATACTTTATCAGTGATAATTTTATGTTTTCTTCCAGGTCATTGATACAAATAAATAGCGTAGGGCCAAATTCTATTCACTCTGTCTCATAACACAAGAGCAAGGGGCCATTCAGTGAAATTGAAATGTGGCATGTTAAACCAATAAAATACTTTTTCACCTGTTGCGCAATTACCCTGTGGGACGCTTTGCCACATGATGCTGTTGAATTGTAAGATTAAAAGGGGGACAGATATTTATATGGATGACAAAAATATCCAGCATTATAATAGTAAATATTACAAGTAAAGATGAGTTTTGGAAGCAACATATACTCTCATGGTTCCGGGCACAAACCAACCTCTAGATTTGCAGGGTTAGGAGAGAGAATGGATGGTCCAGTGGATGGGGCAATAGCCAAAAAGCTGGGTTCAATTCTTTGTTCCCCCACAAATATTCTGTGTGAACCTCTTTGCATATTTTCCCAGCTGCAAAATGGTGCTAGTAGCACTTTTCTACCCCTTAGGGGTGTTGGGAAGATAAATCCATTACAGATCGTGAGGTGTTCAGATACAACTGTTTGGGCCATTATAAGTATCTAAGATAGAAAGTTAAGAGGAACTTTCCCTGGGGTCAGGTTATGCCATAAATTCCTACTTCCAGCTTTCTTGTTCCTTCCTCTGTAGTACATGATCCTGGCTCCTGCAAATGACAGGCCACTAGACCTGATGGACTACTGCTATGGAAATTATGTTCCTAAGTATTTTCTGTTTCTGGTGGTGGGAATTCCAATGACAGTCTTTGTCATTTAAAGTGTAACAGTTCTCTGAATCATAGGCTGATGGTACAGTTTTTTCTCTCTTTGAGGCATTTCTTCAAGGGCCACTCGTATTGTGTTCTCCTATTCTTTACCAAGCTTTTCCCACATTGTGGCTGATGTTAGATATCAAAGCATTACAACAGCTGGGATAAAGTGTAAAGGGCACTGGCGTAGAATACTCATTAAAAGAGGAGTGAACAAAATGGGGCCCAAATATGGCCAGTGAATTATCAGCTGTTGTCTGTGGCTCTCCTTGTGGCACAGCCCTCAGAAACTACGAATGCCAGCATGCAATATCACATCTCAATCAAAATGGAACATTGCATTTGCTCTGACCTGTAGTCTCTGCAACAAAGAGCTATAATGACTAGAGCTCTGAAGGTAATCAATGTCCTGTACCACAGATATTTTCAAGCGTTTGGAAATTTTTCCCATTATGCACTAGGACAAACCAGAAACCTTTTGAAGTTTTTGACCACCTTCCCCCAAAAAACAACCGCCCCCCCCCCCAAAAAAAAAACAGAGACAGAGAAAAATATCCAACCAGAATAGCCAACAGTATGGTGGTGGTTAGCGCACTCACCTAGGATGTAGGAGGCCTGGGTTGAAGACCCTGGTTTGGAGCCTGGACTTGAACTTGGCTCTCCCTCATGAGTGCTGTAACTGCCTGGTTGGTGTCTGTCTGTGATTCTGACCAGAAATTGCACCCTAGACCTCAGAGACCTCTCTCAATAAACCTTTCTTTGAACCAGGTATGTTCCTGCAAACAGCTTTGGTTTCGATGAATTGGCATTTTCCATTTCATCCAAAAGTCCTAACCAGCTGTAATAATGAATATGGGGTGACCATAACCAGATATAGGGTCTCAACGTCCCAGCAAATTGTTAATGTAGCTTTTGGCTTAGCAAAGTTTGGACATAACTGTATGTAGAGCACCAAACAGTTGTAACAAGTGTAGTAAGAGGAAAGGGGGAATGCTGTATTTTTTGATTCTTCAGCCTGCCCAGAATGTGTATATGGATCACATGGCAAAATCACAAGATCCAGTGTGGCATTATATTTTACCATGCTTGAATAATCAGGTCATTCTCATTTGTCACTGATCCAACCTTTCATACAAATACTAGCTTCCTTGTCTATTTCCAGTTCTTGCAGGCCCTGCTACCATTTACAATTTTGCTTTCTCTTGAGTTAGGAAATATCAATGGGGAAGAAAGGGCAAGGGGGTGTTTACAGAGAGTAAAAAAGACAGAAACATTTTTAGCCCTCAGCCTGTCTTCCTTTTTAGGCTGTTTATGCGTGATCTCTGCTGGCAATGTCTCCAAATTCTTTTCTTTCATTAGAACATCTGATTGTGGTAAATGTGGCTGCCAAGCACTTGATTAAAGATGGGCTTTAAACTGAGAAGAGTTTTCACAAACAATTACATATGTCTTGTGTGGACCCAAGATCTGAATCAGGATAGGAGAATAAAATATTTCAGAGTTGGAACCTATCACGTGGAATTTGTCAACTCCTACTGACATATGCAGAACTGTTCACCTTTGAATTCAATATTCAATTTAATAATCTTTGCGTACCTTTAGACTGTTAATTGGAAATTCCTTTAAAAGGCTTTAGAGGCTATCAGTTGGCACTTCGGATACTTAAACATTTTCCCAGTACCAGACCTTGAGTGGAGCAAATCTTGTAAAAAAGTTATTCATAAACATTTGTTCAAAATGATTAATAGCATTCTTTTCACCTCTGTTCATGTCCCTTTTGTGAATACTTCCTGCCAATATTCTAACAAACAAATTTACTGAGAGGAATATTCGCAGAAAACTAATCTTAAGCATATAGGGCCTGATTCAAAATATATTGAAGTCCTGTGTCCAGTTCTGGTGTCCCCAGTTCAAGAAGGATGTAAATAAATTGGAGAGAGTTCAGAGAAGAGCCACGAAAATCATACATGCAAGGTACACAATCTATTTAGCTAAACAACAGAAGGTTGAGGTGTGACTTGATTACAGCCTATAAATACCAACACGGGGAACAAATATTAAATAATGGTCTCCTCACACTAGCAGAGAAAGGTATAACATGTTCCAATGGCTGGAAGTTGAAGCTGGACAAATTCAGGCTGGAAATAAGGCATATATTTTTAATGGTGAGAGTAATTTACTATTGGAACAATTTATGAAGGGTTGTGGTGGATTCTCCGTCACTAACAATTTTAAAATCAAGGCTGGATGTTTTTTCTAAAAGATCTGCTCTAGGAATGATTTTGGGGAAGTTCTCTGGTTTGTGTTATACAGAAGGACAGAGTAGATAATCACAATGGTCCCTTCTACTCTTGGAATCTATTAATCTATTCCTTTGGTTGAAATAAAGTGTAGCATCAATATATATTTTCTAAATATGTAATGTAATGTTAATATATAGTAATTGGGAGAGAGAGGTCTGAGGCACTTACATGCCATGGTGATAAGCAAAGCATAAAAACTTAGATAGATTTGATGGCATAGGATTCTAGGATCTCCTGCGTTCTAATCTGGGCTCTGACACTCACACCCTTGGCAGATCACTACAGGCCAGATTCTTTCAGCCTTGCTTGCAATGGATAGTGTCTTACTCTCTGAGTAGTGCTGTAAGGATAGCACAATCTACCCCTTAGTCTCCCCAGGCCTCAGTTTCTCCATATGAAAAATGGCGATAACAATACTTACCTGCCTTATTGGAGTAAGGACACCATAAAAAGTTAATGTTTGTACATTATGAAAAATGATATGTAAGAGCATAACATTATGATCTAATATCTGATTTATCTTCTATAACCAGTTCTTGCAGGGAGACTAACTCAATGATCCAATGGTCTTTTTAACTCTAAATTTGTGACTCCGCTGTGGACAACAGTAATTTATTCCATCTTCAGAATGAAGTCTAGAGTTTAGAAGTAATAATCCCAACTATAAATATAAAATGATGGGGTCTAAATTAGCTGTTACCACTCAAGAAAGAGATCTTGGAGTCATTGTGGATAGTTCTCTGAAAACATTCATTCAATGTGCAGTGGCAGTCAAAAAAGTGAACAGAATGTTGGGAATCATTAAGAAAGGAATAGATAATAAACAGAAAATATCATAATGCCGCTATATAAATCCATGGTATACCCATATCTTGAATGCTGCGTGTACATGTGGTCGCCCCATCTCCAAAAAGATGTATTGGAATTGGAAAAGGTATAGAAAAGGGCAACAAAAATTATTAGGGGTATGGAACAGCTTCCATCTGAGGAGAGATTAATAAGACTGGATTTTTCAGCTTGGAAAAGAGATGACTAAGGGGGGATAAGATGGAGGTCTATAAAATCATAACTGTTGTGGAGAAAGTAAATAAGGAAGTGTTATTTACTTCTTCTCATACTACAAGAACTAGGGCCCCCCAAATGAAATTAATAGGCAGCAGGTTTAAAACAAACAAAAGGAAGTATTTCTTCACACAGTGCACAGTCAACCTGTGGAACTCTTTGCCAGAGGATGTTGTGAAGGCCAAGACTGTAACAGGGTTCAAAAAAGAACTAGATAAATTCATGGAGGATAGGTCCATCAGTGGCTATTAGCCAGGATGGGCAGGGATGGTGTCCCTAGTCTCCGTTTTGCCACATGCTGGGAGTGGGCGACAGGGGATGGATTACTTGATGATTACCTGTTCTGTTCATTCTCTCTGGGGCACCTGGCATTAGCCACTGTTGGAAGAAAGGATACTGGGCTAGATGGACTTTTGGTCTGACCCAGGATGGCCGTTCTTATGTTCTTAAGTACTCATGTGATACAGGACAAGAATTTTGCCTAAGAAATTATGGAAATGGAAGACCACTCTGCTCATATTTATCCAACAGGAAGCAAAAAGCAAATATGTTTTTTATCCATATTACAGCCAAAGAAAATGAAGACTAAACCTTATGCAAAATCTCTGCCAAATGAGGAATTCAGGAATGGTATTTCTTTCTTCCTGTCCTGTTATTGCTGGCCTTTCTGTGATACTCAATTAGCCAACACTAGATAATGTTCCCATCATAATTAATATTTTTCTTCTTTGCCAAGAGTTACAGAGCACATACAGGAAGAAATTCAACAACAATAGAGGTGAGGTTGAATGTTAGCTTCTTTACTGCAGCAGAAAAGGAAGGAGCTACTGTTCACCTTCAGGCAACCTTAAGTTACTTAACAGTGTGGAAAATCTTTCTTCAGCCAGCCATCTCCCTTTCCAGGAAAATGGGATTCTGGACCCAGTGGATTCTGCAGGGCTGGCTTTAAGGCAGGTAAGCAGGGCAGTCGCCCAGGGTGCCAATTTATGGGGGTGCCACTTTGCATTTCCTGAGTGCCACAGAGCACGTTTCAATATAGAATCACGAGCCATTCCTCTCACAGTATGAACTTGGTGCAATGCTGGGAATTCAAGAGGACCTATGGAGTGGTTCCACTAACACTCCTCAGTACAATGCTTTTCCCTTTCAGCTGCCATCCAGAGTGATATATTCTTAACTCTGAAGCCTAACAATAACCATTGGAATGTCAACACTGTTAGCTACTTCACTGTGGACCATTTTAGCAGAAACACCCAGAATGCAGGTGGAGCTTGGGCAGAGTACTTCCACTTCTTTTTCATTCTGTTCTTACCTGGGATGTTTCCACAAATGCATGTTATTTTAGGAGTTAGGCTTTGCAGGTCAGGCTAGGGGTGTGAAATGGTTGCAATGAACCCTAAACCATTTGAAATGCTTCAGGTTTCTTTACAAGCTCTAAGCCCTAACAGTACTCATTAACATATGTCAATTTTTTAAATTTTACTTCAAAATCACGTACAGTTCAATTTCGGTGGGGAAAACTTGGCAGTTTCACTTGAGTTTTCCTTTGAGATGTTGGGTGGGTTCAAAAAACAAAACTAGAGATGAGCCTGAGCTAGAGTCCTGGATTTGAACACTCTGCTCATTCCAAACTATGCAGAAGTTCAGCTCTCTAAATGTGGGTGCGATCTTTCCAGTTGGGTCCTGTGTAGTAATGGACTGAACCATTTCTTTTTTGTAAAACCAACTCGAGATTCCTGTGAGCCTGTTTTGCAATTGTGAGTTGACATTTTTATTTTAGGATACACTGTCCTTGCTTGTCAGTGTAAGCATATCTTCCTAAGTGAACATATTTTCATTACAAAGGACAAGGCCAGCTCTGAGTGCAACATACAGTTTAAGAAAATGCCTCTGAAATACATTTGCAGGCCCCAGTCTGTGGTTCTTGATACATGTCCCAACAGATGTTTTGAGAAAGGAAGGCCTCAATCCAGCACTGTGCTCTGCATGGGCAGACCCATATGCCTGAGTGGAATCCCAATGAAAGTCAGTGCAGACCTCAGAGAGCTCGGGCATTTATCCACAGGCAGCTCAGTGCAGGATTCAGACCTAAAGGACTTACCGTTTTTAGCACATTCATATCATGGACTCATTTTAAAGTTGGTCACATCACAACCTGTTTAAAAAAAATAGAGATTTTTTCCCCTTCTCTTCTTGTTAACAGTCAAGCTGCTTGATCAACAGGAGCACAGACAGCTTCTTCTGTTCACATCCAGGTTATGAAACAGATGAGGCAAGATGTCAATACATGCAGGGAACACAGCAATTCACCTTCTGTTGTGACCCAGCCATGATCGGCTTGGCCCTGTCAGGCTCCATAGCGTATTACTGACATTTAGACTCTTTCTCTCTGACGGCTGCATGGTATTTCAAACTACTCTGACCCCACTGTGGGTCAAAACATTCTGACTTTAATGGGAGTTCCCACACAACTGACTAAAGGTGGAAATACTGGGGAGAAGGGGAGAAAACAATCAGTGGGTGGGTGTGTGTGTGCGGGTGGGTGGGTGGGTGCGCACGCATGCTTTGGCGGGGGCAGCATGTTGGATTATTGAACTATCCTTTTCTCATATATCATGCAGCATCAATGTGCTGCTTCCAGCTTTACATCTCCAGGGCTTACAGAGTAGTTCTCCTGTTTAAACAGGACAGTCTAGACAAAAAAAGATACGCTGACACTGAATGGCATCTCTTGGAAAAGAGTATCTGGCTTTTAACTGTTCATAGGACCACTGTAACATTCTCTAAACCACGAGACCGTTGTTATGAAGTGCACAGGAGTTCAGGTCCGACCTGGGGTGCCATTTTGTAACGAGCCGTGGCTGCGTGTGCACACACTGACACAAACCCCAGTTGTAAGCAGGGATTTAACCCTGGGGCCTTCAGCACAAAACCCACAGGCTTCTACCACTTGAGTTAAAAAAGAAAACAGCAACCTGTGTTAGCCACTGGGAGGAGTCCTAATGTTGGTAGCCCATCGCTGACGCTGACAATGTTATTTTCACAATTCTCATCCCTGGCTACGCATATGACTCTGAAGTCCAAACCCTGATCCGCAGAGTTGGCCGTATTGAGGTCATGGAAAGTCAATATCTATGATATTTGACGATGCAGCCTGGAGATGATTTCATCAACCCCACTCAAATCTGTTACATGCTGATCTTGTCAGAGATCGCCAGCGAGTACTGTTCTGAGCCATTCCATAGAATTCCAGGGTTGGAAGGGACCTCAGGAGGTCATCTAGCCCAACGCCCTGCTCAAAGCAGGATCAATCCCCAACTAAATCATCCCAGCCAGGGCTTTGTTAAGTTCTTTGAGATTAATATCAGTCCACTGGACACTGCTCTTCAGGCTGTCTTTAAAGTGCTTAGATGGATGATTCTTTTTTCTTTTCCCCTGACCCAGCCCCGCATACAAGATCTGTTTTGGGAGACAGCGGTCTTCCACTTTGATGACACGTCGTGTCCACTTAAGTTGTGCTCTCAATAGCATTTCCTCAGTGCTGGTTGTGTTCACCCTTTTTAAGGAAGGGGCTAAAAAAGGTGCCCTAAACACTGCCTGCCCCATAAAATCTGGTCAGACTACCCTGGCTGACAGATCATCCTACAGCGGGTCAAAAAACAATAAACATTCTAGAAGCATGGAACGTCCGCACCCTTATGGATGGAGGCAATGCACAAAGGCCTGAGAGAAGAATAGCTCTTGTCTCCAGAGAACTCGCCCACTACAATATTGATATTGCAGCACTGAATAAGACTAGACGGGCCAGAGAAGGTTCCATCAGTGAGCTAGGAGGCAACTACTTCCTTTTGGAAAGGAAAAGCAGAGGATGAACACAGGATCCATGAAGTTGGATTTGCAATTAAAACATCTTTCCTGAAACAACTTCCTAATCTCCCTGTTGGCCTGAATGAATGACTCATGAAACTTTGATTCCCCCTGAATCCTTTACAGCATGTCACTGTCATCAGTGCCTATGCGCCTACACTGACCAGCACAGAAGAAAGCAAGGAGCCGTTCTACTCTGACCTGGACTACATCCTCAGATCAACCCTTGCATATGACAACTCCTCCTGGGAGACTTCAATGCTAGAGTTGGTAGAGACAGCAGTGACTGGAGAGGTGTGATATGACAACACGAAGTGGGAAAGATGAACAGCAACAGATTCCTCCTCTTGGGTAAATGTGCAGAACCGTCTGCTCATCACTAACACTGTCTTTAGGCAAAATGATAAATATAAAACTACATGGATGAACCCATGGGCCAAACAATGGCACATGATTGACTGTTATCACTCACCAATGAGACAACCGTGATGTCAGAATTACCAGAGCCATGCATGACACAGAATGATGGACAGACCACAGATTGGTAAGAGCAGTGCTCAACCTGCATATAGCCCCTCACAGTGCAAGCACCCCAGCTCAACAGAACAGCCTTCAACATAGCAAGGCTCAAACTAGGGCTGTCAAGCGATTAAAAAAATTAATCGTGATTAATCACACTGTTAATGATAGAATACCATTTATTTAAATATTTTTGGATATTTTCTACGTTTTCAAATATATTGATTTCAATTACAACACAGAATATGTGTACAGTGCTCACTTCATATTTATTTTTGATTACAAATATTTGCACTGTAAAAAACAAAAGAAATAGTATTTTTCAATTCACCTAATACAAGTACTGTAGTGTAATCTCTTTATTATGAAATTTGAACTTACAAATGTAGAATTATGTACAAAATATAACTGCATTCAAAAATAAAACAATGTAAAACTTTAGAGCCTACAAGTCCACTCAGTCATAGTTCTTGTTCAGCCAATCGCTCAGACAAACAAGTTTGTTTACATTTGCAGGAGATAATGCTGCCTGCTTCTTGTTTACAATGTCACCTGAAAATGAGAACAGGCGTTTGCACAGCACTGTTGTAGCCGGCGTTGCAAGATATTTATATGCCAGATGCACTAAAGATTCATATGTCCCTTGATGCTTCAACCGCCATTCCAGCGGACATGCGTCCATGCTAATGATGGGTTCTGCTCAATAATGATCCAAAGCAGTGTGGACCAATGTATGTTCATTTTCATCATCTGCGTGAGATGCCACCAGCAGAAGGTTGATTTTCTTTTTTGGTTGTTTGGGTTCTGTAATTTCTGCATCACAGTGTTGCTCTTTTAAGACTTCTGAAAGCATGTTCCACGCCTCGTCCCTCTCAGATTTTGGAAGGCACTTCGGATTCTTAAACCTTGGGTCGAGTGCTGTAGCGAGCTTTAGAAATTTCATATTGGAATCCTCTTTGCATTTTGTCAAATCTGCAGTGAAAGTGTTCTTAAAACGAACAACATGTGCTGGGTCATCATCCAAGACTGCTATAACATAAAATATATGGCAGAATGCAGGTAAAACAGAACAGGAGACATATAATTCTCCCCCAAGGAGTTCAGTCACAAATTTAATTAAAGCATTATTTTTTTAATGAGCATCATCAGCATGGAAGCATGTCCTCTGGAACGATGGCCAAGGTATGAAGAGGCATATGAATCTTTAGCATACCTGGCACTTAAATATCTTGTGACGCCAGCCTGTTCTCACTTTCAGGTGACACTGTAATTAAGAAGTAGGCAGCATTATCTCCAGTAAATGTAAATAAACTTGTTTCTCTTAGCGATTGGCTGAACAAGAAGTAGGACTGAGTGGACTTGTAGGCTCTAAAGTTTTACATTGCTTTGTTTTTGAGTGCAGTTATGTAACAAAAAAACTACATTTGTAAGTTGCATTTTCATTATAAAGAGATTGCACTACAGTACTTGTATGAGGTGAACTGAAAAATACTATTTCATTGTTTATCATTTTTACAGTGCAAATATTTGTAATAAAAAATAATATAAAGTGAGCACTGTACACTTTGTATTCAGTGTTGTAATTGAAATTGATATATTTGAAAATGTAGAAAAACATCCAAAATATTTGATAAATTTAAATTGGTATTCTATTGTTCAACAATGCAATTAACCGCGATTAATTTTTTTAAAGCACGATTAAATTTTTTGAGTTAATCGTGTGAGTTAACTGTGATTAATCGACAGCCCTTGCTCAAACACATCGACTATCACGTGCAGTTTCAGCAGCCTTGTGATGACAAGCTTTTTTCATGGCCACCAATCTCTGGCAACCCAACAGAAAAATGGAACTACAAAGATGTGATTATTGATAGTTAAATCAGTGCTGGGGCCAAAGAAAAGGGTATACCAGGATTGGTTCGATGAGAACAATGAGGACATTTCCAGACTCCTAAGTGACATGCAGAATGATTTCACTTCCATCTCAAAGAAAGATAGGTGTAAGTGCCTACAAAGCAAGACCCAGTTTGAACTGAGGAGAACGCAGGATGAGTGGTGGGAGAGGAAAGCTGCAGAAGTTCAGCCTTACGTGGAGTCCTAATAGCATGTATTAAGCCACCATGTTACAGTTACACACTTGTCTTTTTACTCTCCAGTGCAAGCTGCAACGTACCTATCCAAATCATTAGTTAACATATGGCCTGTCACCCTGGCAGATGCTGCCATTTGAATGTGATGGCTTCCCCAAGATCATGTTCTATTACCTCTGCAAACCATTCAGTCCTGTGGTACCTTACAGGAAGCGCAGGAGTTCCCACCCCTGCACACACACTGCGATCTTGGCTGAAATTCCTTTACAGGCCACTGATTCAGACCTGTGTAATTTTGCTATCATTTCAACTACATAAGAAAAACCTTTATTAGATTCTTCCCACCCTAACTCTTATGTGGGGTCAGACTACCCCACGAAGGTGTAGACATAAGTTAGGAATGGTGGGGAGACAGCACCTCCTGGCCTAAGTGCTGGAACTATGAGTGCTGGGGTGCTGCCACACCCCCTGACTTGCAGTAGTAATAACAACCCAAATACAAAGTTTCTGCCATCAACAGCCCCTATAAAAATTGTTCCAGCACCACTGCCTCTGGGAGGCACTTAAGGGGAGCGCACACCCTTACAGAGTAAAGCATGTACCTCCCGCACAACAAGCCAGCTTTGCCTCCCATGACAGGCCCTGCCTTCTCCCAGCCCCATTTGGGGTGTCCCATGTCCCTGGGAGTGCTAACAGAGAGCAGGTCCTTAACAGAACAGACCACAGGAGCTGCAATTTTGTCCCTGTATGGGAGAAGATATGCTGGATTGGGGGTGAAGCTGCTTGCAGCCAGCCCCCACAACTTGCATGATCAACTGGGGGTGGGGTGAGGAGTTACATCATAGCCCATAGTGTGCTGAAGGGAAATACCAGTCACATTCCACCTTACAGGGCTAGCCACACTCCAGCAGTATTGCAGGGCTCCTCCCTCTGCAAGTGTTGGGACTTCTGTGTGAATGAAAGGTGTTTGGTCCATATCCTCCAAGGTATTTAAGTACCTAACTCCCATTGATGTCATTGGGAGTTAGGTACCTAAACACCTTTGATGACCTGAGACTATAGGTCATAAATTTCATACTGTCCAAATCATGAGTGCTATAGCATATCTGCTGGTAAAACAACAATGACACTAGAAGGATTAACATATGAAACCATACAGAGGCTGATAAACACTCAGCAAAAATGCATATTTTTTAGCATTAATGGGTGAGAATTTGAAATCGCCAACATCAACTACTGCTATAATACACACAAAGCAGGAAAACTGGAATTTGGTATCCACAAAGGCACAGGTGAAAAAAATACATGACTGAAAATTTCAAAGGATACACTACAGGCAGTAAAAGGGGATGTTTCCTTAGGAACAAAGAACTAGCCACACATTTACTACAAGTGTAGCAGTGCCTTGATATTTGATTCTTCTGTTATCTTCCTGATTTTTATTCATACCCTTGACTTTGTTCATATTCTGGGTTCAATCTGTGTTACTCTAAGGAAGTTCCAGTACAATACTTTTCATAGTAACATCCTATCAAGGCACTGTAAGTATGAAATCTCATAGTCACATAGCTGCTGATTGTTCAGTGCACATTAAGAATATGTTCCTGCTAATGTAAATGCTTTATAAATAGAAAAGGAAAAAAAGCAACCTCAGAAACAGAGTAACCATCCTTAAACTATAAGAGTAACAAGTTTTATATAGCATATGACATTAACAGTTGATGAAGAAAGTGCATTTCAAATGACGCAAAACAGTAAATTAAGATCTAATATTTTTACGGATGGCAACGGTATCAACAGGTTTAAGAACAAGATGTGTTGGGGAAAATATCTTGAGTGCAGTACAAATAGAAAATCCTACAGTATGTCATATACATATGGACCATTGGCAAGGAACCACACAGAAAACATACATCCACTGGGAATCAAGTGGTGGTGGAAAGGACAGATGCAAAAAAGGTTTTCAGGTTTAGCAGATAAAAGTAAATGTCTTCTGCCTTTCATTTTAAAGAAAACATACACAATCAAAGAGAATATTACAGATTACTCCAAGAAAGAATAATGATAGATAGAATTGTATATTGCAGGCCTCAATGCCAAAGAAATTCTTTTCATAGCAACACCGTGAAAATTGCGTACTTTTTGCATGCTAGGGAACTTATATTTGGTCCATAACTTAAAATTGGGATGTAGCTAGCCAGCCTGCTGGGATGCTGTGAAACTTTGCAAAAATAATATTGAGGCCATTTCGATACAAGATCCCTATTTACAGTTTCAGCAGAAACATATTCTTAAATAGACAACTCTGTACATGCCGAGCAGAACCAAAGGGCAGTAGAAAGTAACTGATGTTCAAAAGAACATTGAAAAATTAGATTACACAGTTTGGCAATTTATTCTGATAATGGCCAATTCACCCCCTACTGTCTGTGTAAAGGTCAACACACTAATTCTATGGCTCACAGAGAACAAGCAAAGTATTGGTTTCATTCCTTTAGCATCATTTAAAATGTACTCTTTATAGGAAGATGATAACTAAGACTATTGAGCAAAAATAAAACATTAAGTAGAACTAGATGGTGAATGATGAGCGAGAGGTAAAAGGATATATGAGCATTTCTTGGAGATTTACCTTTTTATTCCTTCTCCCCCTGCCCAAGGGCTCTGTATCAGGCCAACCAGTCCTTTCAGCCAAAGGAAGTTGGCTGGGGTGGTGCCTCTCTCTCATTTCTAAGGCCTGGTCTATACATAGGTTTTACACTGATTTAACTAAATTGGCTTACAAACTGATTTTGTTAAGTTCATACAACTTTTATGTGTAGACAAGGCCACAATCCCTTTGTGATTGTGTGCAACACAAATAACGGAGCATCAAAGAGGGGAGGCAACTGATCCATAGTGACATTCACATATTTTCAATACCTGGTAAGTGTTTGGGTTGGCAGCTAACTCCACTGTGCCTTAGGAGTTTCTATTTAATTGTTTCCAGTTAGGCTTTTAGAACTCTGCAGACTCTCCACTGGATTTACTTCGGGGCCAAAGTAAAATATAGTCATGTTCCTAGTCGAAGCAGTATGGAGAATCTCACAGTGGTTCAGAGAGTGAATAAAGAGTGTACAGCTACACAAAGACTTTAACCAACACATGGAGACATAACATTCAACCTGTCATTTTGACAATAGGCTCACAAAATAAAAGCAGTGGAACCCTTCATTTGGTGAGATCAGGGGTGGGAGAAAAGTTATGTCCCACTCTGAAGATTTATGATTTCTTTGTTCTGGAGGCTCTGTCCCTTCAGAAGCTCCAGCATGGCAGCTCTTCTCAATCTGAGCTAACACTGGGGAAACTGGAAAGACAGCTAGTACCCCTTCCTCCTACAGCAAGTAAGAGCATATGTCAGATCACTAAGGCTACTTAAGACAGCTGCTAAGCTGTGGTTATCACAATGCTGGGAACTGACTCTGCCATGCTTACTCCTGCAAAGACAACTTCATTTTAAAACAGACGTATATTAACATTTCTAAAATCAATATGTCCAGCTAGTCTTCTCGGGTATTTATAGTGCACAAATTACTGAGATCTCTAGATGTCAAAACCAAGGTATATGCACGAGAGGGACTCAGAAGATCTTGACAAAATGGACTTGTCCTTGACCTATTAGTTTACCTCCATAACTTTCTGTTAATTAAAGTTACATACACCAGGGAATACCACAGGTTTTTGTTCCTTTCTATGGTTTCAGAGTAGCAGCCATGTTAGTCTGCATTTGCAAAAAGAAAAGGAGGACTTGTGGCACCTTAGAGACTAACAAAATTTATTTGAGCATCCCTTCATCCTTGCTCGGGGGTCGCATAACTAGTTATGCGACCCCCGAGCGTTTATGCGACCCCCGAGAGAGGATGAAGGGATGCTCAAATAAATTTGTTAGTCTCTAAGGTGCCACAAGTCCTCCTTTTCTTTTTTGTTCCTTTCTATGTTATTCAGCAAGTTGATAATCAAAAGTAGGCAGTAAATATCAGTAAACTGAAGAAATATCTTAACTGGTTGTTCATCCCTGCTACGCATCTGGCAACTTTATGGTGGGTACAAATTTCTGGAATGGAGAACACGGTTGTTACAAAAAGTGAACAAAAATGCTGAATAGTGTCAATATTTCATTCAAAAGGTGGGAAGGGAATAAGCCAGCCTACACACACAGCATTCTAATGGCCAATAATATACAGACAGATGAGGGCAAAAACATACTTCTAATGCCATCAGTCTAGGATTCCTGGCACCACAATGATCATATCTCCTTCAGCTCTTGAGGCAATATATATGTACTGTATGTAGGCTGTTGCCAGAATACAAGTAAACTTCATAACTGACTGCCACTTATACCATTCACAGGAGCAGTAAGTTAGCTGTTGGCTTACACTCTATGAAGTCCAGTATCAAAGTAAGAAAGCCTAACTACAGCATTTGGTAATCCTAGCATTCCTTATTCTCCTGCTTTCACTGAAAGTAAACAGGTTAAATTTCTCTGATGTAGCTATACTTTTAAATACAGTGTTTAAAGAAAACAAATTTGAAAGAATTACCATGCTTACCATCCTTTTCTTTCCTCCATAAACTGTATATTTACAATATAGCTGAAACTATAGGAGTTAATTCCCTACAGTAGGTTATATTAAATGGCACGTATAAAGCATTTTAAGGCAGCAGAATGTTTTAGGAATATCTCAGGTGATGAAAAAGGCTAATATAATACTAATCATACAGTATTTTAATTCCGAAAAAATATGCCCAGCTATATTGACCCTAGCATCGTAAGGGTTGAAAAACCAAACAAGTATGCCATCAAGCACGTCCGAGGAATCCACTGAGCTTGTCTGCTTCTGATACATATTGTGCAAGCCCTTGTCGCTGCAACTATAGTCAAAAAAGTGTATTCACTATACCTGTGAACCTATATAAAAGATGTACAAAATATAAATGTCATCAGGACTTTATATTTTCAAAAATTTTAAATAAACACAAAGTATATATAGGCATATATGTTGTAATTTCAGTGTCAATACTAGCACAGAGTTTGTCTCTTCTAAATACAGACCTGTATACTTCCTATTCCAGCACATGCACCTACAAACACATGATCATGCATACAGCTTTACTTTCTGCTGTTTGCAGAAAAGTCAGAATATACAGAACTATACATTGTATCAACTCAAAATAGATTGGCAAACCAAGGAGGATGTCATTCAAAAGTAATTATTTGTGAGCCATTTAGGAAAGAAAGAAAGAAAGAAAGAAAGAAAGAAAGAAAGAAAGAAAGAAAGAAAGAAAGAAAGAAAGAAAGAAAGAAAGAAAGAAAGAAAGAGAAAACGAGGGGTATAATTATTTCATCAATAAAAACACTGAAGACTGCAATGATGATCTGAGATTGAAAATGCTTTGCCCAGTAAGTCAAGTGACAGGATTACTTTTGGACGATATACACAGTGTAGAACTGGGTGCTATCACAATCAGAGAACACGCAGTTATAAAGAGGCGCAGAGCTTTCACATTTCACAACAGCATCAAATTCATCCTTGAGTTCAGACTACTGTCGTCTCTGACTGAAGTGAGAGAGAATAACTGTGTGCAGTCATTCTCACAGCAGGTGGTGCTGAAGGTGATCTGGATGCCCACCTGGAAGGTAAGCGTCGATTTGCTGGCCGCGCTGGCCGGGAGAAGCCTTTCCCAGTTGAACATTTAGCAGGCACAGATATCTAGAACACAAATGAAACTACTTGCCTTAACAAGTTATAACACAGTCGTTAATGGAATGTAAAAGGAATGAAGTGGCATACCTCAGAACAGGTGGTCTTGGGCTATTAAAAGGACCTGAGGATGTGTTTACATAGCAATGTATAGAATGCAAAGGAACAGACACTTCTATATATAGGAATTCTTACATCAGTTGCAGCATGAGATATGTGGACATGGATGCTAGATACAAGGGAAGATATAAGATTTTAACCCATATGCAAACCATAAATTAATTGCTCTTGCAGGCACCTTTTCATTTTTGGAACTTATGTGGATGAACTTTTATGCTGGTTCATAAACATAACTCAGTATACAACAATACACTGAAACAGGATTCCATGTACCTTTCAGGTATCTTTTGATGGATCCTGTTGTAACTGTCAAGGCTCATTATAAAGGACTGTGTTTCCATTACTGTTACGTGAAGATGTTTGTACTTCATAAATTGTTAATAATGATAATTTATGACTATAGTATCACAGCTGCATGCAGAGCTTCACAAACGCATGAAAGACAACAGTCCAGACTCTGTTCTTTGTTTCAGTGGAATAAATACAGAGTAATTACCATAGGTGTGATTCTTCAGTGCACTGTGCCATGTGTGGTTCTTTATACCTTTGCCAAGTGAGTGCAGGTGGGTTTAAAATGCTGCCATTCTGATTAGTTAGTATTTTACACTCACTTTACATAGGCATAAATGACTACACAAGGAGCAAGACAGCGGAGAGTCGGGCCCATTGGCTTTAGTAGAGTTACTCTGGATTTATGCCAGTAAAAATAAAATCAAACTCTGGCTCATTGTTCTTACTCCAAATATTCACTAAGGAAATTTCCTATCACATTTGCACAGAGCAAAAAAATCAGAAGCTTCTCCTTTTTTCTTTTCTTTTCTTTTTTTTTTTTTTTTTTTTGCTGTGGTAGAACAAAGTTGTTTCTACTGAAAACTATAGGGATGCAGGGGGTGTTGTAGCACCCCCAGGTTTTACGCAGGTTTCCAGCTGCCTTCCGCACTCTGGGGTCCCGGCCCAGCGCCCAGGGCTCCACTGCCACCCTCCCCAGGGGCCAGGCTGCCAGCCCTGTGCATGGGGCTCTGCTCCCAGTTGCACTCCCACCCCCAGCTGTGGCCCCATCCTCAGCCCCTTTACACAGGTCCCCCCTCCCAGAGACACAGGCGTGCTCCCAGCCCCAGCTCTGGGGGGGGAGAGGGGGCATGGACAGAGGTAAGGGGGCTGGCTTTCAGCACCCCCACTATTAAAAGTGTTCCAACACCACTGCTGCACACTGGTGAAGCTGACCCAAAAAACCCCAAACCAACAAGAACATCCTTATGTTAGGCTCAGACCTTGGTCAGAAGAAAATCTACAGAATCAAATTCTCAGCTGTTAAAATCAATGTGGCTCCACTGAAGTCAATGGAATTGTGCCAATTTGAATTATACCAGTTGACGATCTGACATACTTTTTTTCCCTATGGGGTTTCACAGCTCCAAGTGAGTCTACCCCATCTCTGTGAAGCGCTAAGGAGGGTATCACAGAATCATAGAAGTTAGTAGAGTCAGCAAAGGTCATCTAGTCTAACCCCCCTGTCAGGATGCAGGATTTGTTGTGTCTAAACCATCCAGCACAGATGGCTGTATCCAGCCTCCTTTTGAAAACCACAGTGAAGGAACTTCCACGACCTCCCAAGGCAGTCTGTTCCACTGTCCTACTGTTCTTACCGTTAGGAAGCTTTTCCTGAGCTTTAATCTAAATCTGCTGTGCTGTAGTTTGAAACCATTGCCTCTTGTCCTGCCCTCTGTGGCAAGAGAGAACAACTTTTCTTTACCTTTTTATGGTAGCTTTTCAAATGTAGCTGAAGACCGCTACCATATCCCCCGTTAATCTCCTCTTTTCCAAACTCAGCATACCCTGTTCCTTCAGCCTTTCCTCATATGGCTTTCATCCCCATCCCTTTGATCATCTCTGTCGCTCACCTCTGGATCCTTCCCAGTTTCTCTACATCCTTTCCTTTGTGTGCTTCCAACCAGTAGTCTGCCTGAGTCAGTAGTGACGTCCACTTCCCAGCAGCCACTGGCAGGACCAGTAACTTCAACTACATTTTTCAAAATACTTGTTTCATTTTTTTTTTAGGAGTTTGAGAAAAGGGCAACTTTTCTACACTCTGCCAGTAAAATAAGGCCAAATGTAAAATGCTGTGGCTGGACCAGCCCCTCTCTTTCCCCTGGGTCAGTGTTGGGAGCGATGCACAGTCTGGATTTGAAGAATGTGTGAATGCTCCGTTACTGGACACGTATAGAAACCCCAGCATGGCACCTTTAGGAGACAAACAACAGCCATCGTTCTGGAGACTGCTCTCTCAGCCCCTGTAGGTTTTGCCATGGGAGGCAGTGTTAAAGTCCGTTGAATGGGTTTTTGAAAACAGTCATGGGAGGGGGGAGCGGGGGAGAGAATGGGCCAGATTCTGATGTTAGCTATAGCAGTGCAAATTTCAAGTAGCTACACTGAGGTTAAACTCTAGATTTACACCAGTGTCACTAAGATCAGAATCTGATCCCACAGGACTCCTATATTATACTGATGTAGCTCCATTACCTTCCATGGAATCGCTCCTGATTCACACAGGTGTAAATGAGATAAGGATCACACCCAAAGTATCTAATATTACACAAACAGATATTTTAGACTGTCCCATTTTAGTGGCTTGTTTCTGAAGTTGGGTATAAATCTTACCTCTGGTAACTTCTGTCTCTCTTTGCCTTGTTTGACTTGCTGCCCAACACGCCTGGCTGAATTCCTCTGAAACTCTTGCTTTCCTTGCTCTGTCTGGAGCATTTCTAAATACCCACTCAATGTCTCACAACTCCCATCTGTGAACTCAGAATCTGACTGTGTCCCCTTATCTTTGCAGCATTTAGAATTATATAAAGATGTCACTGTTGATTTTTCATAGTTTTTCAAAAGTTTTTCAACAACTCCATAGTTTGACCTCGAGTCAGCTGAACGTGGGCGACCAGATAAATTAATTGGTCTCCAATCTCGCTCGTGAAGCATATGCCGGTAGCCACTGGTGCTTAGAAGTCCATTTATTTCCTTTTGTTGCCCTGTTGTTCTGGCAGCTTTGGTTGGATTGCAGGGATCCTGTTTCTTTGCTGCAGAGAGTCTGGGATTTGAAACATAAGATGCATTTACAGTTTCTGTTCTGTTAATCATCCAGTCACACCCTGGGCCACAGTGTTTATGATCTCCAGTTGGTCTTTGAAGCTTCTGATTTTCTTGCAAAGATTTGTTGCATTTATCTGTATGAAATACAGTCCTGTTAAATTCATCGATCTTTGCTGCCAACGTTTCATTTTTTGGGGTCTTCTTTGGCAGCATTGCAGGGTCACAGGAGTCATTACCATAATGTAAAACATTATGAGATTTAGGGCAATGTCTTCTGTGCAAATTCTCTGTTTGCACCATATTTCCATCTGAACAGCTTTTCTGGGCAGACAACGGGGAAGATCCATTCGGAGTACCTTTTCCAAGCTTGCCCACATCACATGACCATGTGTTGTGACAAAAACCTGCCGCTACACTGCACTCAGAGACTCTCTCTTTTTTGGCTATAGGTACTGAAGCAGTTACCACTGCACCATCTTTCACAGACTTTCCTTCATTTGCATGTGCCACTGGATCTTCACTCTGTTTTGCAAGAGAAGGATTAATACATTTCCTTCCATTCCTATCCTCCTGAACCTTACAGTTGCTTCTGCTGTCTGTATCTTTTACGGGTACTTCAGAGATCTGTACAGCTGCAGAAAGTGAGCTTGTCAGATGTCGAGAAGTGCTCCGTGGAGGAACTGGTGGGGCTTCTTTTTTTGGCCAGGGCATGAAGTCTCTTCCTCTACCACCAGTAAAAGAGCTACAAGGCATATCTTTCAAACCCCTGTTGGCACTCATCAAGTTCTTCCTGTTATTTTGTCCTTCTGTTTCAAAAGTGATGGAAGAAGTTTGTGGTTCATTGCTGGACATGCAGTTCATCTCAGGCATAATAACTGTGTTTTGGGTTTCTTCAAATTCTTCCAGAAAAGGAAGTGACTTCATTCTGTACATAAAAGAAGAGGCGTTTTTAGTGATGAGGATGTTCCTCCTAAGAAGTCATCTGGGGAAAAGGAAGGGAAGGCTTAACCTGTAGACATGTGACAGAGCATGGGGCACTGTCTGACCCCTAAGGGGAACAAAGGATTAACCCCAGCACAGCTTCCCAGTCCCAGTACACAGGCACCCAGAAGAAGGTCTTTAAAACTGGCTGTTGGAAAAGATTTTGGGGCAATTCCACTGCTAAGTATACAGGGAAGAAGTCCCACTCTATGATGGAAGAGTTTGAAGAAACCTCAGCAAAGGAAATCTTGCAGTGTACTCCTCCCCTCCATCCCCCAACCTAGGTCCCCTCTAAGAGGTTTTACTGTAGGAAGGAGGATGGGCCCTCTAATTTGTACTCAATTCAGTGGGAGTTGGCATGAGTATTTGAGTGAGGAGCGCCTCTGCGCGTAGTCATTGGCTTGTGCAAATGTCTTAATATTCAATGTGAGAGCACAAATGTGTCATTTATGGTTCCATGCAATAATCACATTTTCCAGCACACATTCACAAAGTGTACAGCAGTTCCTTCACAGATATTGACGCTAAAGCAATCATACACTGTGGAAAAGACTGTAGGCTGCCCATGCATGGATGTACTGGGGAAAGACTCCAAGGAGCCCCTTTGTACTTCTTGAATCTCTCAGCAAGAGCCTGGCACAATGTGCGTACATACCTACAAGGCGACAGGTGTTAACTGCCTAGAAAATTACAGGGTGAGGTCAGGTCTATGCTCAGCAGAGTTGGCTGAGAATGGAGAGGGAAACACAATGCTTCCTCTCCAAGAGTGGTGTACCTGCCACACAAGTGTGGGCTTCCCAGGAGCCCCAAGGAGGAATTCTGGCAGAATCAGCCAGAAAACCTTCTGGGCACTTGGCTGCCATGTGGCCTCACCGAACCCCTGCCAGACAGCCTGTCACACCAAGGGCGCAATCTAGCCCTCTGTGCACTTTATGTACATCCGTGTGTAAGGAGCAGTGTCTAGTGGTATTTCCTCATGAGGAATCCAAGGGCATTATGTTTGCAGTGGAGGGGGTGCTGGTGGAGGGGAAAAATGATTTGCTACTGTTCCTTTCAGCTGGCAGCTTACTTCTCCCTGATGTCGCCAGCCATCTCCCCTAGTGTGTGTGTGTGTGCAAAGTGGGAGGGAGGGGAGAAAAGTCACTCCCTGCCCCCTTGCTCCTTGTAGGGAGTATCTGGTGAAAATCCCCTGCAGTCCCTCCAGCATCCAGTGCTGAAATCTAGGTAACCCTAACATGACACAGAGGGGGGACAAAAAGAAAAGGAGTACTTGTGGCACCTTAGAGACTAACCAATTTATTTGAGCATAAGCTTTCGTGAGCTACAGCTCACTTCATCGGATGCATACTGTGGAAACTGCAGAAGACATTATATACACAGAGACCATGAAACAATACCTCCTCCCACCCCACTCTCCTGCTGGTAATAGCTTATCTAAAGTGATCACTCTCCTTACAATGTGTATGATAATCAAGGTGGGCCATTTCCAGCACAAATCCAGGTTTTCTCACCCTCTTGCCCCCCCCCCCCCCCACACACACACAAACTCACTCTCCTGCTGGTAATAGCCCATCCAAAGTGACCACTCTCTTTACAATGTGTATGGTAATCAAGGTGGGCCATTTCCAGCACAAATCCAGGTTTTCTCACCCCCCCCCCTTTTTTTTTTCCCAAAAACCACACACACAAACTCACTCTCCTGCTGGTAATAGCTTATCCAAAGTGACCACTCTCATTACAATGTGTATGAAAATCAAGAGGGGGGACAGAAATCTTTCATCCTGTCTACTCCACTACTGTGCTAGGGCGAGGCACAATCTAGCCCTACGTAAATGCAGATATCAGTTTATATATTTTGGAAGCACACTGCATTTTTTGCAATTAAAACATGAGTTTGAAACATATTTTGGTTTTCACTGGGATTCCTTACGCTGAGCACTAACACACTGAGCCCTATCCAGCTCCTGACCAATTCAATTGCAAATTTCCCTTAACTTGAATAACCTCAGGAATAGGCCCACTGTTGCCTTTCTTCCCCTAACATAAATAGGCCAAATGTGTTTTTACCTTCTGTGGTTGGGCTTCTTTCGAATTTCCTCTTGATAGCTGCATAACTCTTCACTAACTTTTGCCAGTTCTTTAAGAGCCTTTACAAATAAAATAATGTTACCTTAGCATGAACAGTAATCTCCAGAATTGTTTTATACCCAATGATGATTTACATGGGAGAGTCCTGTGCAGAAGGGAGTAGCACAGAAATGTCTCCAAGTTATGGACCAAGGTAAATAGCATGCCACTAGTGTATTTAACAAAAGTTTATATATTCAACAGTCACAAACTGAGGGGGAAGGGGAAACATTCCCTGGCTGGGAAGTTGTTGCATTCTGAGACTCAGAGGACATATACTTTGGGTAGAGAGAGAAGGATTTCATCATGTTCCCCACATTTGCTGAAACACTGTTACTGTCATACTTACTGCATTGAGATCACCAGCATAACTACTGGTATCTTTCTTAGGAATTTTCAAGCTGAGGAGGTCTTCATATTTCTCCTGGTTGTCAAAGGCCAGACTGTTCCTTAACAAAACATTGTTTTTCCCCTGAGTTCTAGTTTCTTTACATTCTTGTTCTGTTTTACTGAGCAAACTCTTTTCTTCCATCCGGTCACTTGCCAAGTTATGTCGACAGTTCAGTTCTGCTGTGTCACTCCCTTCTGAAGTAGGGGAATATACAGATAGCTGCAGCATCTTGCTTTGAATGGCCTTATTATCCCGGACATTCATATTGCTCTCCCGCCTTAGTTTTACCTCCTGGTAAAGCTGAAAAGGCAATAAAACACCCTATTTAATCTAAGTAGAGTTATGAGCTTCTAGGATAAAGGACCATATTTATTGTCTGCTTTAAACTGTGTTACAAAGCTCCTAAGCATTTTCATTCAGTAAAATCACATATGGGCTGAAAGATTTGATATGTATTTTTAGCTAAGAGATGCTGAGTCCTAAGTGGAATGGCCAATGGACCATTCTGTTGTCACAAGGTGTGGAGAAGGTTTGTTACAATTCCCAAAATCTTTGCTATATTTTAATCGATGGCTTAGAGCTATGGAATGGGTTCCAGAAGATCTCACATGTTAAGTACCTCTGAGCTTGGTCAGTAATTAGGTGGTAGACTGCCAGAAACACCAAGGTGCTCCAGCAAATTTTGCTGGTCCATAAATAAGTGAAACATCCTCTATGAATCAATACTGAATCAAAATTCCAGGATGGTGTTGGATGGTAATGTGCTGGTGTCTTTTTGATCAGGTCCTGACCATGAATAGGCATTTAAGATCCTCTGACTCCACTAGTAAAAGTAAAGGCATTGTCAGCTCAGGTATGCTGGCATATTCTAATTTGGGGAATTATAATACAAAATATATGTTTAATGGTTGATGGCAGGATGCAAGGTCTGAGCTGTGGGACTGTTTGAGATATTGTTAATTTTATAACCATGGATAAAGAGTAAGAACTTGAGATGTCACTTTGAAGCATCGTACAATGTATATTTCCATTTACAGTCCCTTGCATGCAAAGATCCCAAAGCTCCTTATCAACATTAATTAATTCTCACAACATCGATGTGAGGTAGACAAGGGATGTAGCCATTTCTGAGCTGAAACACACCTGCTCTTTAACAGTGCACAGCACAGTCTGTAACACAATTTTGGACAGACAGAAAAGAAAAATAGTGCATCTGCTTGAAACTGCATAGCAAATATGGGTAGGTAGAATGCAATGACTAGAGTTGGGAATTTGGCTAGGACACGGAGGTTTACATATTCCTGTTTTTATTTGAAACTGTTAATGACCACGAGCGATCATTACATCTCACTCAAAAGCTATCAGACCTGATTCTCCCACTAAGGCTGCTTTACACTGCTCTGGCAGCATAAAGGGGCATTACAGTGTGTGTAAATTACAATTACATTCACTTTAAAGTCCCTTTCCACTGCAAGAGCTGGGTCAAAGGGCCTCAGTGTAATTGAGAATTAGGCCCATCATCTCCAACACCATAGAGCCAACTGACAAACTAGCAGATGATTATTAATTGTAATAATACTCATTTATTATTTATATTACAGTAGCATATAAAGGCCCCAATCAGGTTGGAGCTCCATTGATCTAGATGCTGTAAATGATCGAAAGCAAACCTGATTCCTGCCCCAAACAGCATAAATATACATATAGGGCTCACGTTACTAAGCACTGAAACGTAGTTTGCCACTTCTGTGGCAAAACAAGGCAACTAGTTAACAAATCACAGCAACATCACCACATTTAAGGCAAGAAGTGGAGAAGAATATCATATTCAAATCCAATAGAAATTACAGCTGAAACATAGGAGGCAGACATCACGGAGTTACACTGTAGCCTGAGAGCAGCCTATGTCTGAGTCATTTGGCTCCATTTTCCTTTTCCATTTTATTATTTTCCTTTCATGTGAACAATCTCTTCCTTACATTCCTAGTGGTTGCAGAAAGCAAGCAAGAATATTTTCATGTGTATATTAGAATAAATTTGTGCATTAGTGAGTGGCAGAGGATTTTATTCAGATGACAACTTTGGTGTAAAAGAATAATAAATAAATTACTTACGCTATCCTTGAAAGGAAGTGAATTAGGATTGATAGAAAGTAAATGATCGCTAACAGGTGTAAATATTCTTTGTGTCTAGCCTTTGTTTACTGTAATCCTTTTTTCTAATAAAGGTCGTCAATAAATATAGTAGGTCTTTGCAGGAATAAATCTCTCATTTCCTGAGCCACTCATTCTTTGATTCATGGAATTCCCTTTGATGTTAACGAATAAAGTAGTACATAATTTATCCCAGACAGAGAGATATATTTTATAATGCCTGTATTAGAATTTTGTTGATAAATATGCATTCACCTAAGCCAGTGGTTCTCAACAAGGGGTATGCATACCCATAGGGGCACGCAGAGGTCTTCCAGAGGTACATCCATTCATCTAGATATTTGCCTAGTTTTGCAACAGACTACATAAAAAGCACTAGCAAAGTCAGTACAAACTCAAATGTCATACAATGACTTGTTTATACTATTCTATACACTAAAATGTAAGTACAATATTTATATTCCAATTGATCTATTTTTAATTATATGATAAAATGAGAAAGTAAGCAATTTTTCAGTAACAGTGTGCTGTGACAATTTTTTGTATTTTTTGTCTGATTTTGTAAGCAAGTTGTTTTTAAGTGAGGTGCAACTTGGGGTACACAAGACAAATCAGACTCCTGAAAGGGATACAGTAGTCTGGAAAGGTTGAGCGCCAAAGACCTAAGCCCCATACAGACATGTCTGCTACTTTTTAAAATGTATGTACGATGCACACTGTGCCCAGAATCTCTGGCTATGGTATATACTGCCAGCAATACTGCAGCAAATTTGACCTAAGACCAATGCTTCAAAGTGACATCTCAAGTTCTTACTCTTTATCCATGGTTATAAAATTAACAATATCTCAAACAGTCCCACAGCTCAGACCTTGCATCCTGCCATCAACCATTAAACAGTGGCAGACACTGAACTGGAAAACGGTTCAGAGAGAAAAACCATGAGGTGGCCTTGGGCTATCATATAAGACTTTAGAAAAATGTTCATTTTTACAGTGTTGTTTACACTCAAAAATCCAAAGTACCTCTTCTATTTTCTTCTGCATGACCTTCCACTGACTTTCCCACTCCTTCCTTTCACTGTCAAATCTCTCCAGCAGTTCCATCTTCTCTTTAGTCCAGTTCTTTTCAGTATTCTCCAGTTGTTTATGTAGGTCCATTGCTGCACTATGAGTATCAACTAAAAGGTGTTTATGCTCCTCTTCTTTCCTCAATGTTTCCAGGAAGCTGGGATTGATTTTATCAGAATAAGTCTTTCTTGTCTTTGATTCTAGCTTCAAGCAAAAAGAAAAAAAAATGTAACAGACAGCCCTTTCCATTAATTTCAATTGTATCAAAGATTGCTTGCATGAGTCTATATCAGGATTATAATGATAAACATATACACTACAGTAGAAGTATGGATGAACTGGAATACACAGCAGGAAAAGGAGTTCCAATCTCTTCTCCCCCACAAAAAGTGATATCAGATAACAAATTTAGTCTATCATTCTACATGCTGTACCTAAATAGCATACACATAAGCAACAGTCCTACAAATGGGTAATATTTAAACTTGCTCTCCTTTAGATGAAGCAGAAGTGCTATGACAGCACTTGATCCTGCAATATACAGAGAGCCTCTTTCAAGATGCTGAGCACCCTCAGTTCCCGTGGTCGTGAATTCAAGGCCTTGGAACCTTCCAAGATCTGTCTTTTAGTCAGAATGGCCAAGAATGCTGTCTCTGTGCTATATTTGAACTGTTCACAACAAAACTAGAAATCTAAAGATAGGAAGTTTGCTCAGAACAATTGAGATTTTACACTGGCACATTTAAAAACATTAGTGTTATATGTATACTTTTAATTACACAAAAGAAAACATGCAGTTATGGGGGGGGGACCATAAATCTTTTATGAACATACATACACATCAGAACACAATACAAAAACTTAATGTATTTTGGTTTTACACATCTTAATAAATAAATATATTAGTCCCATGGCATGGGCTTGGAAGACAGCAGAAAGGGACTCTATCCCCAACTCTGACTGATTGTGAGACCTTGCATAAATCATTAAACCTCTCTGCACCTCAATTTCCTCTTCTCTCAAAATACAAATCATGATCCCCACCACCCTCTGTAAAAATCTCTGAGTTCTATGGATGGACAAGTGCTAAGTAGCATTGTTATATTATATGTTTCAGAGTAACAGCTTTGTTAGTCTGTATTCGCAAAAAGAAAAGGAGTACTTGTGGCACCTTAGAGACTAACCAATTTATTTGAGCATAAGCTTTCGTGACCTACAGCTCACTTTATCGCATCCGATGAAGTGAGCTGTAGCTCACGAAAGCTTATGCTCAAATAAATTGGTTAGTCTCTAAGGTGCCACAAGTACTCCTTTTCTTATTGTTATATTATGATACACTTGTAGAGGGAAACCTTTTACTGAATGGTGATAGATTTTATAGACCTGATTCTCACTCACTCAATTTTTACATCAGTGACTCATTAAAAATCAGTAGATTTGCTGCTGATTTACACCAGCATGAGGTTAGAATCACACCCATTAATTCATTCTTCGGGGCAACAGTTTGGTAGCCTGACATGGAATGATGTACTGTATGCACAGTTGTGGGTGTTCCCTGAATTTGGGTTTCAAATCAGACTACTGTGTTAATCTGGTGAACACAGATATTCATATCCATTCACAATAAACTTGCAGATTGCATTGGTTCATGCTCAGAGGCTATATCAATGTTATTTGTCTGGTCTCAAAAACGACTCCCTTTATTGGACATGTTTGTGATTAGTAGTTTGTATCTAATTTTGTAATTCCTTTTGTGCTTCATGCAAAGCTATGCTCAGCCCTTTACTGGGCAAAGCAGATTGATTCAGCTGTGGCTGCTACATGATCACAGCTTCCCACTGTCTGTTTTTTTCCAGCCAGCTGACAAGCTGACATCTAATTCAGACTCAGCTTCTTTCATTAACAAGTGAGCTGTGAGCTCAGCTGAGGACCAACAGGTTACTTGCAACAGTGTGTTAGATGAAGTCCTGATACCATACATCTCAACTGACAGCATTTAAGGCCTGATTCTACTGCCACCACAGCCAATGGCAGTCATGCCTCTGACTTCAGTACAAGTTGGATTGGGGCCTCAGAGGGCGGGATCTCCCTTCATTGAGCCTCCCTGTCGCTCCCTTTCAAGATCACAGTAATACCATAGAGTTATTTAGCTGTGCAATGCAGCGTTTGAACTCAGCTCTTTCAAGCTCCCACTCAGCCCTGTCATTGGAACACTGAGACTACCAAAAGCTTCTTCTTTTCTCTTCCATCTTTAGCTCTGCCTGAACCATAGGTGCCAACTCCCTGAGTGCTCTGGGGCTGGAGCACTCACAGAAAAAAAATTGTGGGAGCTCAGCACCCATCAGCCACAGTTGTTCGGGGGCACCGCTGATCAGCTATTTGGTGCCCTCCCCCATCAGCTAATTGGGGTGCTGACAAACAGCTGTTTGGTGGCTCAGGGACGGTTTGG
The DNA here is from genome assembly GCF_965152235.1 of Eretmochelys imbricata. Lineage (NCBI taxonomy): Eukaryota > Metazoa > Chordata > Testudines > Cheloniidae > Eretmochelys > Eretmochelys imbricata. Next base: position 97,434,414 of record NC_135574.1, read on the forward strand.
GGGAGAGCAGAGAGCAGTGAGCAGTGGGTGGGTAGGGGTCTCAGGGAGTGGGCAGAGCACAGGAAGAAGTGGAGAGAGGGCAGGGCCTCAAGGGGGTGGTGTGAGGGCAGGAAGAGATGGAACAAAGGAGGGGTCTTTTGGGAGGGGCTGGAGTGGGGGCAGGGCCTCAGGACAGAGTGGGGATGGAGCACCCCTGGGAAAACTAAAAGTCAGCACCTATGACTTGAACCACTTCCAAAACAGACTTCAGATCCAGCAAAACACTTCTGTTTTTATCTACCTGGAAACATTCAGGGTAGCTTTACAAATAAAGATCTTTGACACTAACAGAGCTGCTCCAAGACAACTCAGCATTCTTAATATGAAATAAGTCCACTATTAGTTTGTTGTTTAAGACAGGCTCACGGCTTCATGTTGAAGCCAGCCACTCTATGGAGCTGGCCCCTCTCCAGGGCCAAGGTTCAAGCTCAGTACCAGGGACTGCCTTAAATGTTGATGAAAAACAACTTCTTATATAAGAATTCCATGCACTGAAAATCTGTTGCAATCGAAACATCTATTCATGGAACATCTACAGCTATATCAATATTTTTTTCACTTCACTACTACAAAGGTTGTATTTTTATGGGGGGAGGAAGGTACAGCAGTAATTCACTCTTTTGCTACAAGAAAAGGAGTACTTGTGGCACCTTAGAGACTAACCAATTTATTTGAGCATGAGCTTTCGTGAGCTACAGCTCACTGATGAAGTGAGCTGTAGCTCACGAAAGCTCATGCTCAAATAAATTGGTTAGTCTCTAAGGTGCCACAAGTACTCCTTTTCTTTTTGCGAATACAGACTAACACGGCTGTTACTCTGAAACCTGTCTTTTGCTACACTTACTCTTTTAATCGACTTTTTTTAACTTATTCAAGAAACTTCAGAAGAATTAACCAAACTGATCTATTTACTCACTTGACTTCTCTGGACTGATTCAAATGCATGTAGCAAAGAACAGTATGAAGACATAAATTTGAGACAGGCTGAGATACGTTTTGCCTACCATTTGCACAAGCCTTTGTCAATGCAACATTAGGAATAACAACTGTGATTCAATCAGAAGCAAATGATAAATCTTACTGGAACCAATCTGAAAGCCTACATTGCAGCCTAATATTTCCTGAATGTGCTCCTGCCATGCACACATTTGCAAAGCAGGTTAGCATGTCAAAAGACTCTTGATTTTCTTTTAGAGTGATTACTTATCAGGTATTACTCCCTTGTTTACATCCATCTTCAAAATGTGCATATGCCTCATACAAGATTCCATTTAGAAAAATAGAATGGAGACCCTCAACATGCAATCAAGTCCTGGAAAAAGTTAGTTGCAGCTATTTACTTGTAACTGTATCTTCCCTCAAAAGTGCTTCTCTCTTTCATCCATGGTTTCTTTTCCTGTTCATATCACGACTTATTCCCTTCAAATTTCCTCTTAAGATGCAACTACTCATAGTGAAGTTCATGATTGTTGATGTTCGCTCAGATGGCTGGGTGACCATATGCTGCGACTGCTGTTGTTATGGTGGGTAAATTCCTTAGAGGACTTTGACTCCTGTCCCTATCTTTGTCTCTTTCTCTGCTTGTTGATTTCCCAATCTCTAATACTGTGAGTATACTCACTACTTGTATAAAACATGGGGCTGTTCCCACAGGTATTCCACATGGCTTGAGCAAAACAAACAAATGTCAAAAGCCACTGCTTCCTTTTTATTAAAATACCTTTTTCTTTCACATGTGAAGTCCTATCACCCCAACACAGCCGCAATTTTAGCTTGCCTTGGGGAGCAGTACAGTGTCTGAAATCTGGCTGTATTGGCACTTTCCACACGTCCTAGACAAGGTCAAAAGCTCATTACAGCAATCAACTTTAAACAAATAATCAATTTTGTCAACATCAGCTGTATTTCTCCTTTCAGCGTACCCTTCTCGCCTCTCAAATAAAAAGGTTTTATGCTGCTCCTGGTCTCTGATGTTACTCTTTCTTCCCTCTACCTCCCCCCTATGTAAATATCAAAAAATGCAAAATAATTTGAACTAAATCTCTGCTGGGGTATGGCAACTTCTAAAAATAATCTGCTGTGACATCAGAAGAGGAGGTGTTATTTTTCAACAGAGATTAACTGGAGTGGATATGCACAGCTATTCAGGTGAACTGATCTTCCTCTGTTTTACTAGTGATTAATTCACAGTAAGATAGGGTGCTGGCTTCTGGATGGGTCTATTCATATTTTTTTAAAGAAGTGGCAGGCATCATAGATTCTATGCACTTTATATTAAACCCATAAGAAACTCTCAGAGTCTCACTCTACTATTTAAAAAACAAAAGATCAAATGTGCAAAAATGGGCTGTCATCTCTGTCTTGTTAATAAATCATTCCATAGTTTGGAAACATTGACTGAACCACTGAACAGCCTTTCCTTGAGAATAAACAACCACCATCACACTTTTAAACTATTATTGGTCAGATACAAATATCAAAATGAGGCAGATGTTTACAAGAGCCGTTAGTCAAACTGTTTACAGCCTTAATAATGTGTATTGTTACCTTTCTTTTCTATTTCACAAATAAGGCCAAAACTCTTCAAAAACCACTGTGATTTTTAAAAGAAAAGAAAAGAACTTACCTTTTGTGGAGTAAACAATCCTTCAGAAATTTTTCAGTCCATTTTTCAGTGTAGTAGTGAAAGCAGTGAAATGCATAGCTAGCTGGGATAAAGAGTTCCAGTTCTGTGAATCCTGATCCTTAAAGAAAACAAGAAACCAGGAAAGAAAGAATTTTTCAATTGGAGCAGCACTTGCAACTCTCTTTGATTAACTTCCCAACTTCGGTTTTGCAAACTGAAAAACAGTTCTGTCTGGCATCATCCCGGCAGCTGGGTTCCATGTGACGTCAGTACATGGAGGATGGTTTTAAAGCCACTTCTTCCAGCCCCCAGCTCTGTAACTTTATATCTCCTCATATTTTGTGTAAACAACTTTAAGTCCAGGACATTTTTAGGTTTTATAGTGCAGCTAGTATTTAAAGCTTGCCAGAGCAACCAATGTTAATGTTAAAGCTATGACAATGGACAATTTTAGATTTCTTTTATTAGTTAAAGGCAACTCTGTGTTTTAAAGAAGGATTCTTTTCTACATTCCACGCCCAATTTTGAGGGATACATTTTAAGTTCTTTAGGAGCTTTGAAGCTAAACCACATTTGTTTAAACAGGCAACTTTTCATGATCCACAGCTCCTCTAAAATACCCACTCTTCCCCCATACTAAAATCTTTACTTTTTGCATTCAATTACATTATCACTTCTGAAATAAGACATTACTAGTCATTGTGTAATCTTATTTTATTTGTATTCTAGGAATGTTGACAATGGCTTGTTCAGAAAATACACAAACATTTTTGCTACTGTATAAGGATATTAGGCCAGATTCCCTGGTCCATTAAGTCCACTTTTGGACTACTTAGAAGCACAGAAACTGGCCAGAAATAGCCAGCAGAGAATCTCCATGCACAGGGGAGCTCTTCACTGGCAGAAACCTGGCAGAGATGGTGGAGATGTCTCCTGTTACAACTGCACCCCTCAACCCTGGCACAAGGGGATGGAGGAGACATCCAAGATTGGCTTGGGGCAAAGAGAGGGTGTGACTAAGTTGAGTTCTGCTACAAAAAATCCTCCTCAGCTACAACATCAGTGAAGGACCTTATGCCAATACAATAAGTTTGAGCTGCTACCCTGCAATGCTTCGGCTGGAGCTGGACAGGCTGGAGGCTCGAGCGAGACAGCAGAGAATCAAGCAGCTACAACCAATGAACAACCACTGTGCCCCTGCTCTCCTGGGTCTCAGTGGAGCAGGGTAGAGTGTCTAGCCCACTCTGACAAATCCTTTCATTTGCATATCTAATTGGATAGTATTGTTGCACTGCATTGTAGGTTATAAATTCCATGCTCACGTGGTATTGGTCTGTGCTGGATATACTGTGGACCTACATCACCTCAGAGGGAACTCTGGCAGCCATCTGCCCCAAGGAGCACCCAGGTGTGCGGTGGGGTGGGCATGCATACAATTTTGCCATCAGCGAAAGCATCAGGGGAATGGAGGCATGTCTCTTTCCTGCCCCTATTTCCCTCTTTAGCCAGTAGTAGTTCTGGAGCTTAGTTGTGCTGAGAGACTGCAACTGAGATTGGCCCCTGCTTGAGGCTGGGGGCTAAGACTCCTTGTGCCCTCACCCATTTGCACACCTGCATGACTCATATTGTGGATGGCCAATCTCCAGCTGTATGCAGTAGCTTCTGTCTGTGCTGAACAGAAGACTGATGGACATCTGCTATCAGGCATGTGAATGCAATTCCCATTCCCTTGATTGGAAACAATGTTCATGCCCTCAAGAGTAGAATTTGATCATCTTATAGACAATAGGAGTTGCTTGTGGGATCAAGAACATAGTCTGCCCTAGGTGCTGCTGTGAGGAGCCAGGAGCACTTTGCCTACTCAGCACTTTCCCTCTTTGGAATGACAAGATGCGCCTATGTTAAAACACATGTACAGTAGAAGGGTTTCAGTTCAGGGTGCATTTTACAGTAAACACCAAAGTAGGTTGCAGGGAAAATACATTTTTTCTCCTTATATGGTCAGAAAGTAAGTCCCAGTGAAGACATTATTTGGGTGCTTATTCTGCCCCTGTGAAAGATATGCAATGGGACTCGGACTGTTTATACAAGTTTCAAAAGCCATTTAAAAAAAGAACAAAGATGTCTGAATATGACAGACAGTCCCTGAGGAAAATCCTCAGCCCATTCATTTAGAAATCCTTCTTTTTTAAAACCTCAGAGCTACTTTCTGCCCTCAGTTACACTCAAGCAACCCAACTGTTCTCAATGGGAGCTGTGCCTATGTAAAGCAGGGCAGAACTGAGCCCCTAACCCAGGATTATGGATCAGACCCTCCTCTCACAACACTGCAGCTTCAATGGGGTCAACAAGGTTGCACCCGGGTAAGTGAGGGCAGAATACTATCTTATGAATTTTTACTCCTATCGTTCCTTAATATAGACTGTAATTCCAATGTATTTAATTACATTTTACTGAATTAGTGCCTGTCGTCATCCAAGTGCTGTGAAACAAAATATTAAAACACAGACTCAGCCAAATCCTGAACTCAGTTTTTACTGAAATTAACTTGAGATTTGCCTCAGTCAGAGTGAGGATTGACTAAAAACAGTGCAAAGGCTTCAGGGGTAGTCCTGTGAATAATATGATGCTACTCAGTAGGAGGCCAGACCCAAGGCCCACTGAAGTCAGTAGGAATCTTTCAGATTACTTCAACAGTCACTGGATCATAACCTGGCCTTGTAAGCACCACAGAAAGAGGTGTATAAGGATTGTAGCTGCTTTGGATTCAGTTAAGAGTGTTAGAAGATTCGAATTAAAATTTATGGAATTGTGAAGGAGCTGAGTTTGTAGCCCACCTCTGCACTGACCATATGCAGCTCCCCTTGAAGTCAAGAGAGGTATTTGCCTGAGTGAGGGCAGAATTTGAGCCCTACATTTTATTTTTAAAGTACGGTTCTACTTGAAAATGACTTTTTAAAAATGGCATCTTGTTATTCAATAGACAAGATCCCTGTGTGACTGGCACCTGCTGGCAGAGTCTACCCGGCTCTTACATGGGCATGCTGTGATTAGGAGGGCACAAGAAGTCTTATCCCATCTGCAACCTGTTTAAAGGCCAGGCAAAATTGCAGCACTTGTGCTGAGGGAGTGCAGGGACTCCTCAATTCCCATTCTCCTGGGGGCATACAACATGCCCCTGGGGGGAAAGCAGAGACAGCACCTTGGCCTTCCCCCCAACCAGCCTGCAAAGCAGAATGGGGACACCCAGCTAGCAGACTGCACCCAAGAAAAGGATGTAATAGCAGGCATGTTCCCATTACAAGCTGGAGAGCTCAGAGAAGTTTTCTGCTAAGTGCCTCCTCAAACTCTCACTGAGGCAATGCAGTTCCGCACTAGGGTTGCCAATTTTGATTGGATGTATTCCTGGAGATTTAAACACATGATGATCTTTAATTAAAGATTAATCTTTAATTCCTGGAGGGTTGGCAACCCTACTCCGCACTGTCCCCTATTCTGGACATGATCTAGCCCTTAGTGACAAGAAAAGATTTACTACTGTAAGCACCAGAGTCAACATGGCTACAAAGGAGATTCCTGTATTCTATTACTTTTTATACATCAGCAGTCTTGGTAACTAAATTCCATCTGCAAAAGGGGTTTCGTGGAAAATACAAACACTGTTCAACCCCTCTGGTTTCACTGACACCACTGTGAGGGAGGGAAATATCATCCACAATTTACAGTTGGGGGAACAGAGTCACAGCTACATCATGCAACTTGCTCAAGGTCACATTCGAAATCTATGGCAGACATTTATAACTTGTTTACTCTCCTAAATTACATCATAGTTTACCAATAAGCACTGCATATCTAATGGCAGAACCTGGTCGTGCATATTGTTTCCCCATCACTAAAAGAAAATAACAGTGTCAGAAATTTAAGTCAGTAGGTGTTAGGTGCCTACCTGACATTTCTGCCTTTGAAAATCACCCTCCTATCCCATTATATTCTGGGCTGATAAGAAGAAATGATGTATTATATTCAAAGGCTCTGCTTGTTTGTGTAAACAACCCTTGAAGTTCATGTGCAGTTCATATTTTTTTATAATGCACATTTAGACAGTTATGGTTTTGTCAATTTTTTATTATTCAACTGCTGGGTATATTTTTGCTTCATATGGGCACCTGCTCTCTTCCAGTTCTGATTCTAAAGCACTGGTGACAGATGTCAGCAGACCCTTGTTTTATTATATCTGTAATCTGGAGCTTCAGGCAACCATATTTTCAGATGAAAGAAATATCTTTGTCCCTGAACAAGATCTTTCAAACTACCATTTATTTTCATCTGTGCAAGTTACTTTACAGTAACAATTTAGAAAACATTTTAGAGGCATTTATTATTTAAAAGAATGTACATCTGGATCTTAAAAGGAAACAGTCTTGACTAAATTTCTCTGGTTGCATTCAAAGAGAAAATACATTCAGAATCTACCCAGGTAGGAAATCAGTGAAGGCCAGAGAATGACCTAAAATGTTCATTTTTTAATAGTGCTACCATAATGATGCACACATGGCAGTAATCTTTAGGGCTATCAAATGATTAAAAAAATAATCACAATTAACCACAAGATTAAAAAAAATAGTTGTGATTAATCACAGTTTTAATGGCGCTGTTAATAATAGAATACCAATTTAAATTTATTATAAATATTTTTGGATGTTTTTCTACATTTTCAAATATATTGATTTCAATTACAACACAGAATACAAAGTGTACAGTGCTCACTTTATGCTATTATATTTTATTACAAATATCTGCACTGTAAAAAAGATAAAAGAAATATTTTTCAATTCACCTCATGCAAGTACTGTAGTGCAATCTCTTTATCATGAAAGTGCAACGTACAAATGTAGAATTATTTTTAACATAAACACATTCAAAAACAAAACAATGTAAAACTTTACTGCCTACAAGTGCACTCAGTCCTACTTCTTGTTCAGCCAAAGAGGGGAACCAATAGGAGATTTCTAAAGATAGCTACAGCACTAGACCTAAGGTTTAAGAATCTGAAGTGCTTTCCAATAGCTGAGTGGGACCAGGTGTGGAATATGCTGTCAAAAGTCTTAAAAGAGCAACACTCTGACGCGGAAACTACAGAACCCAAACCACCAAAAAAGAAAATCACCCTTCTGTTGGTGGCACCTGACTCAAACAATGAAAATGAATGTGCGACAGTCCACACTACTTTGGATCTGTAAGGATAAGGCCATTTCCTGTAGCCATATTGTAAGGCCTAAGGCCTTTGTCTGCAGCCATATTAGGAGAGTAGCAGCCATAAGTCAAGAAGCAGAAAGTCACATCCTCACATTCCATCTAAATTACATTTAAACAATATAATATTGGGCTGTCAAGAAGGCGATCCTGTCCTAATAGTACCCACTATTAAGTAAAGAAACAGATCTTAAGGTGGTTAAAGAAAACTTGATAGCATTCTGTCTGGCAAGCAATCACTTACCAATAGTTGTGGTTGTAAAATCCTGATTTCTTTATTGTTTTGTCTTTATGGTCCCCATTTCTCTATTGTTTGTCTGTATGGTCTCTTTCTGGTTCTTTGATTGTTTCTGTCTGTTACATAATTAATTTTGCTGGGTGTAAATCAATTAAGGTGGTGCGGTATGATTGGTTAAAGAATTGTTTTACAATATGTTAGGATTGGTTTGAGAATTGTTTACTAATATTCTAGTAAAATGATGGTTAAGGTAGAGCTAAGCAGGACTCAAGTTTCACTATATAAACTGGGGTCAAAAAGGAAGTTCTTCGGAACCAACTCCAGGACACAGCCTCAAGATCAGAGCTGCGAGACCTCAACACCCTGCCAACCATGCTGTGCAGAAGTTGGAGTCCCCCAAATGACCTGATCCTGACTGGCCATCAGGAAAAAGTACATCTGCCCTAATGTAAGTGGCAAGCACTGTATGCTTAGCGTGCATTCTGTTTTGGTAATTGTTAATAAATAGAGGGTAAGTAGGATACTACTGTGTAAGGCTCTTTCACTGGTAAAAGACCCCACAAACCCGCAGAGTGTAAGGTTACGACCTGAGCCCACAGAAGGGTAAGGACGGGTGCTTAAATTAACAGGGTTACGCCTGAGCCCTAGGGTAAGGGGTAAAGGTGGGTGCCTAAATTAAGAGGGTTACGCCTTGAGCCCTAGGAACTCCGTAAAGGTGGGTGCCCCTAGAGTGTGCAAGTAACAGAGAATTTTGTGTGGGTAATAGATTGTTATCTAACAGAACCCATCATCAGCATGGAAGAATGCCCTCTAGAACAGTGGTCGAAGTAGGAAGGGGCATATGAATGTTTAGCATATCTGGCACATAAATACCTTGCAATGCCGTCTACAACAGTGCCATGTGAAGGCCTGTTCTCACTTTTAGTTGACATTGTAACTAAGATGCTGGCAGGATTATCTCCCATATATGTAAACAAACTTTTTTGTTTTAATGATTGGCTGAACAAGAAGTAGGACTGAGTGGACTTGTAGGCGCTAAAGTTTTACATTGTTTTATTTTTGAATGCAGTTATGTAAAAAAAAGAATTCTACATTTGTAAGTTGCACTTTCATGATAATGAGATTGTACTACAGTACTTGTATTAGGTGAACTGAAAAATACTATTTATTTTGTTTATCTTTTTTACAGTGCAAATGTATATAATCAAATATAATAATATAAAGTGAGCACTGTATCCTTTGTATTCTTGTTTAATTGAAATCAATATTTGAAAATGTAGAAAAACATCCAAAATGATTTATAATATCTTTAAATTGGTATTCTATTATTGTTTAACAGTGTGATTAAAACTACGATTAATCACAACTTTTAAAAAATCTAGTTAATTTGTTTTGTGTTAATCGCTTGAGTTAACTGTGATTAATTGACAGCCCTAGTAATCTTGTTATTATTTCACTAGTAGGGTAAGACCTGTTCAGTGCTAGAATAGGGGACATTTGGAAAAACTCAAGCGTGCTTCAGGAGCAGCATTAATGATTCAGGACCTGATTCAATTCTCAAAATGAAGTCACTTCTGATTTACACTACTGTAAGTGGGATCAGAATTAGGCCTATATAAGTGGGACTCTTCCCTCTGAGGCAATATTGAATGAATGCTCCAGAGGCACTGTATTGCAGGAAGAGCTGTCTTTCAGACAGATATAAAGCACAGAAGGTCCTTGTGGTCAAATCCCAAGGCATTTTTCGCAAAAGCAGGATGTTAATCCCACCATTCTGCCCAAATTCAAATTTGTGTTAATTACATTCTACCTACCAAAATTCCTTCTGCAGCTTCAAATAGATGTTAATTTCACTTCCTGCCTTAACTGTGGTGTAACATTTCTGTGCATGTTTTAAGAACCAGTCCTTCAAATGATTACTATGTGGTGTGTAGCCCTTTCTACCACAAATAGTCCCATTTACTTGGATGGGACTACTCACGACAACGAGCACTGTGCCTGGTAGTGTTTGCAAGTATTTTGGTGCTAAAACAGCTGTATCATTCTACCGCACCTGTGCCTGCATTTCAACGGTTGGTGAAGTGATTCCTATGTAAACTTGTAAAGTGAATTGGTTTCCTTTGTGGTGAAATTTATTATAGAGAGGTAGGTTATTATGATGAAGCTGATGATGATGCAGACACCTTTAACATGAAAGCCAGATTTTTAATCAAATCTAAGGATATGGTGTACAGTCATGTTGACTAATATTAATGCTTACTTTACTAAAACAGGTTCATGGTCAGTGGGAGCTCCAGAGCCGGCGCTTGGGGCAGGGGCAGCGCACGGAGCCCCCCTGGCTGCGCCTCCGCCTAGGGGTTGAGGGACATGTTGCCGCTTCCAGGAACCACGTAGAGCCAGGTAGGGAGCCTGACAGCCCTGCGCCAACCGGACTTTTAATGGCTTGGTCAGTGGTGCTGACTAGAGCTGCCAGGGTCCCTTTTCGACTGGGTGTTCTGGTCGAAAACCAGACGCCTGGCAACTCTAATCAGGGGCCCTGGAAAAACTGGCACCCCTATGCCCCAACCCTTCTCCCTGGCTCTGCTCACCAGGGTTGGGATGGGCTTTGCCATTCCCATACTGAATCGTCCCCCTCTTCCCCCTGCATGTTTTGGCTCATGGAGAGCAGACAGAGCAGGATGGAGCACATTTTTCCCTACACTCTGGGTCCTGCCTCAGCAGCTGGACACAGCCTCCTGGGTCCTAGTGCTCACCTGTTTCCTCTACAACAGTGAGTGTGTGCGGGTGGGGTGGGGGGCAGAACAAGGGAGACAGGGTGAGAAGAAAAGGGGAGAGGAAGGAGGAGGGGATGAGTTAGAGACAGGGATACGGGAATGGGTGGCATACCCTGGGCAGCAGCGGCCCCAGCAGGGAGGCAACAACGGCAGTGCCAGAACAGGGACATCACTGCAGCAGTCGGTGCCGCAGTGGTTGCCAGCAGCAGCTGGGGCTCCCCCGCTGCACCATCCTGTCCCCCCCAGCACTTACAGCCCAGGTACCACTGTAGGCCGAGGGTGAGAGCCAGTGAAACAAGGGGACTGACTTCGGCATGATGTGTGCATGCGTGTGTGCATGGGCACGCTTTGTCCCCACAAATATAGCAGCCAAACTACACCTATGGCCCAGGACTGGAGGAACTCTAGCTCCCTGCTGTGGCCTCAGGGCTGGGGGAGCTCTCACTTCCTGCTGTGGCCCAGGGCCATGGTGGGGGAAGGGGACGGAGCTTCGCCAGTCTTGGGGCCACAGTGGATGGGGGGAGGAGGGGATAAAGGAGTAAGGTTGTGGGGCCACAGTGGGGGGGCAGAATGGGGCTGTGTGTGGAGAAGGGACAGAGTGGGGTGGGGGCTGTGGGCGGGGCCACAGGCAGAAGGGTTAGAACGGGGGCAAGACTGCAGGCGGAAGGGGTTGGGGGGCCCCCCACTTGCTCTGGCAAAACCTTAATATGCCTCTGGCTGGAAGAGCTTTCAGCCACCCTCCCACCCTAGCAGCGGGGCTCTTTTGCTATAATGAACCCGTGGCTATAACGAACAAATGGCTTGGATCCTGATAGGTTCATTATAGTGAGGGCATACTGTATAGCTACATCTCTCAGCAGTGTCGATTTTTTGCCCCTCCAAGATATGCAGACATACCGATCTAACTTCCTATTGTAGACCAGGCCCTAGTCTGCAGAGTTTCATTCTGTCAACCCTCTTGTTCAACATCGATACAAGGCCTCTAGGGAGAGTGTGAGATGATTTGGGTTGCAGTACCATATGCTATGCTGATGATATTCAGCTGTTTGGGGCAGATACTCAGCTGATATAAATCAGCATAGTTCCATGGAACCTGGACTCTGGTCTGCTTTCCCAATGCCTAACTTAGAGCACTGAAAGAGTTAAACTCAGTTCAGAAAAAGTGGACGTGACATTGTCAAGGCAAAGGAAGGCATCCTGAGAAATTGATGGAGTTACAAATTCTCTGTCCTATGCAGGGGTATTCCCACCTCTTGATTCAGATGTCACAATTTCAGGGTATTATTGGACCCATCGCTGCTGCTGAATTCCAAGGTAGAAGCAAATCCCTGCAAACAACTTTCACAGATGGATTAAAACTGTTCTGTGTGAATGATTTGTTGTAGTAGGAATACAAAAAAAATAGTTTTTGTAAAGCATAAAACCCCTATAGAAATCCAGTCATACTGTTTACAGAAAGAATTTTGGACCATTATAAATTAATAAACATATTGCACCAGGGTATAACTTTACAGGAACACTGATACACACACATCAAGATAATTGAGAGTTAACCCAGATTCTGATCTCACACCATTGCAAGCCGAGTGACTCCACTGACTTCAAGGGACTCATTCTGGATTTAAACTTGGGTGAGGGAATTTAGAATCAGGCCCTTATCAGGCACTTTTATTAAATAAACGATGCAGAAAGGTATGAGTTAAAATCCATGCCCAGCATTCCAGGCTCAGATCTGAATGTTCCTTTTTTATTGATTGAGTTGGTAACATTTAAAAATGCCAAACTGATCTTTCCCTCAAAGGAGATTTAAAAACAAACAAACAAAAATCCCTTTGTGCTAAATTTTTTATATGACAAGCTTTAGCTTGGAGAAATATTTTTTTAATTGCAGCATTGCAACTCTCTGGAAATAGGAGTTTCTCAGGAAGTGCTGAGAAATCCTGATTGGGGGTGGGGAAGGGGAGCAAAAGCGAGGGCTTTCTTCTTCAGTGACCTTTCAGTGGATAAGAAAAGTCACAAAGCAATAAGTGAATGTCCCTTTGGAGATTATGAGTGTTCCTTGGGAAAAGATGATCTAGCCATAGCATCCCTAGCCCCACTAATCTCTGATGGATGGAATGGTCCCTTGGGCAACTGGGCATGAATTAGAGAAGCCTTCAGGGTCCTCTGAATTACTCCAGGGACCAGACCAGGTCCTATCCTTCCCCAGAATCTGAGAAATATGAAGATGGTTTAAGGTCACTTTTTCTAGCAACATCCTGGCAGGTCCTCCAAGACCTGAGAACCTGGGCCTACTCGTTATGTGGTGCTCATTACCATCGCATCTGCACACCTCTCAATAATTTAAAAAGAAATAACAAAGACAGTTTCCTTTGCTTTCTTCACAAAAGATAGAAGTAAATTTCTTGATTAAATTATAGTTAGGGGGTTTTGATTGTTTGTTTTGTTTTATTTTTGTTGTTATGGGAGAAGAGCTTTTTGAGAGAAAGCTCAATCAAAGAAATGAGGTTTGCATTTAATTCTGTGAAGTTACTACTTTCTTAGCTCCTGTGGAATGAATTCCACAAGTTAGGTCCAAGCTCCTCTGAAAGTTAAGTCTCTAGCACTAAAAGGCATTCCTTCAATTAGCTGATCCCCAGGAGGGTTCTGAATACTAGGACAGAGACACTGACCTGAACTTTATTTATTTGGGAGCAAGTGCAGATAACAGAGCACTGCTGTGATAGGTCCATGGCAACCTATGTTGCTAAGCAGAAAGGCTGCTACATTTTATACTAGTTGACGCTTTTTCAGGATGTGTGGCTTCATTCCTAGATAATACTTAGTTGCTATGCTCACTCTTAAAAATCAGAAATGCACGGACCACTATGGCCAAAAGGGTGGGCTGCAAACTTTAGATGGGTCACAGATAGACGTGGCCTTTTTGCCACTGTGAGCAGTCCAAAAGACTCCAGGGTTGAAGACTGATTTAACAACCTGAGAGCAGATGCCTTAGTGGGGGGTACATTACAGAGAAGGCCTATTCTTTGAGGCATTTCCCTCTTCCCAGTAGTATCACCTCCATCTTACCAGAGCTCAGTTTTAGTCAGTTGTTGTTTATGTAAGGGCTGATTTCAGCTAAGCAAAGAGAAAGCTGGAAGATGGTGTTGTTTAGATCTGACATAAAGGAGATGTAGAAATGGGTGTCATCTGAGTACTGGTGTCACTTCAGACCATATTGTCCCCACCAGCTGTCCCAGTGTCCCATGTTGAATAATACAGGGGAGAGGATTGAGCTTTATAGGACTCTTCAAGTGAGGGCTCTACCTCTGCCAGATGTGCTCGCTCTCCATATCTGACTCAATTCCAGTGGCTGCCAGTTCCTGACTTCCTCCTTGAGCCAGGAACCAGACCTGGGGAGGTGAAAAGTCAGGCCAGGGTGGAGTGAGCCAGCAGATCTTACAGTAAGGTAGGGAGGCAAATTAGGGTTAAGTGGCCAAGAGAGATGGACTGACATGATAAGGCTGGTGAGCTGATCAATATGGGGTCAGAGGGATAGACCAGGCGAACATTGCAGTTTTTCCTATCCCTATGCCACCTCTCAACCTATGTTTTCACACAAAACTGTCTTATTACACATCATTCTAATTTTGACACCTCCTCCCTATCATTCACCACTGAAGTGATAAGGACCTCAAACAGGATAGGATATAAAGTCCACTCTATAGGCCTGATCCTCAACGGTGCTGAGCATCCACAACTCTCAGCAATGTCAACAGAAGCTGTGGATGTCCCTTCCTGCCAGGGAGCAGGTCACATATGTGAGGAAGACTAAATGCAAAGTTCCTGTTTTTATCATTTGGATTTGAGCATCAAATCCACACCACACAGTGGTGAAAAACATCAATATCAAATGGGTCCACCATCACACAAAATGTACAAAAGCAGTGAAAAACAATTGTAACATACACACTGGAGGTGATTTTACTGTTCACTTGGGATTGCAATACAAATATTTTGAAATAAAGAAAACAAAATGACCCAATCAATTCTAGTAAGTAAAAATGAATGAATACTAGCTAAATTGGCTCAATTTTCTCAAGAACATTTTTATTATAAAAGTATAAAACAATTTTCTTAAGACAAAATTTAAAAAGTTTATATTTTATATTTTCCATCAGCTTACCTGGAATACCTTGGTGAGCAGAATTCTTATTCAACTGGGTGGCTTTTTTAGATTTGGTTTTGCTTTTTGTTTTTGTTTCACTTTGTTTTGTTCTTTTTTGCAAACAAGTAGTCTTCAGTGTTTTTACAGCAGTGGCTACTACAGAAACTATATCTCTTGTACTTCTTATCTTGGAGGGTGGACAAAATGAACAAACTGAAAATAATACTACAATGAACAGTAAATGATTAAAGGTTTACAGTACAAAAAATAGTGTAAAAAGGAAGACAAGTTTAAATATTGTTGTGTAAGAAAGGGATGAAAACAACACAAGGATGAGAATAAGTAAAATGATAGGCTGGAACATCTGGGAAAGTAAATACAAAGACACAGAGAACAGTTAATTAATAAAAAGGAAACCTCAACATTTCAACAGACTAAGCAGTGAAGCAGGATCTAATCCTGTAAAGGTGCTATGTGCTTATCTCCCATTGGCTTTAGTGGAAGGTCTGCATGCAGAATGCTTGCAGGGCTATGCCCCCAAATTACTGATTTAAATACCATATTTGTTTGTTCGTTTAGAAAACACTAAGTTATCAATTTTACTTACATAGTGTGAGCCCCTCCTTCAAATGCTCCATGCACAGGTCTCCTTTTAAATTAATAGGGGCTCTACATGTGCAGAGCAATTGGCTAGGTGACAGAACTGTTGAAAAGGATCTGGGGTTTATAGTGAGTCAACAGTGTGATGCAGCTGTGAATAACGCTAACAACATTCTTGGGTGTATTAACAGGAGTGTTGGATATAAATCATGGGAAGTACTTGTCTCACTCTACTCAGCACTGGTGAGGCTTCAGCTGGAGTACTGTGACCAGTTCTTGGTGCCACACTTTCGGAAAGATGTGGACAAACTGGAGAGTGTCCAGAGGAGAGCAACATAAACAAGAAAAGGTTTAGAAACTGACCTATGAGGAAAGGATTAAAAAACTGGGCATGTTTAGTCTTGAGAAAAGAAGACTGGGGGAGGGGGCACCTGATAACATACTTGAAATATGTTAAGGGCTGTTATAAAGGGGACCGTGATCAATTATTCTCCCTGTCCATTGATGGTAGGATGAGAAGTAATAGGCTTAATCTGCAGCAAGGGAGATTTAGGTTAGATATCCGGAAAAAATTTCTAACTATAAGGGTAGTTAAACTCTGGAATAGGCATCCAAGGGAGTTGTGGAATCCCCATCACTGGATTTTTTAAGAACAGGTTAGACAAACACCTGTCAGCAATGGTCTACGTTTACTTGGTCCTGCCTTAGCACAGGGGGTTGGACTTAACTCTTTGAAGTCCCTTCCAGCCTTTTATGATTCTATGATTATAAATGCCAGATCGGGCCCATAATCTGGATGAGAATATGGTATAATGTCTTTTCCTTTTGTTAAAAGATGCAATGCATCCGGTCTCACTTTGATTTTATGCAGTGCACTGACAGGAATTGACTCTGTCTGTGACTTTCTGATACAAGGAAACAAATAATTAAATTAGTCAACATATGAATAAGAAATAATAGCTTTCAGCTTCACATGGCAACAATTCTGACTGTAGGGCTAGAAGTACTGTACAAAGTTAATATAACCTAATATGAGACTTTCTAGGAAGTCTGGAGAAGTTTAGGACCAATAGCAACATTTGAAGTTACTCATGTTAAGATTAGGGTAGTTAAATCTTATACTTAAGGGCATAAGATGATAGTCACAGGGGTCAGGAAGGAATTACCTCCTTGAATTCAGCATGGCATAACACCGCATGTAGTATGGAGGAGTTTTGTTGTTTTTTGTTTCTTTTCCTTGCGCTGCAGCATAGGCTTGACTCACTCTAGATCAGGGGTCTCAAACACGTGGCCCGTGAAGTTACTTTCTGCGGCCTGCCAGCTCCCCGCAGCCCTCCCGCCCCCTCAGCGTTTACCTAGAGCAGCTCCGGCCCGGCCCGGTGGACACCTGGGGCAGGGCAGGCTCCCTGCCTGCCTGTCCTGTCCCCGTGCTGCTCCGGGAAGCGGCCAGAACCTGGGGGGGCGGGGAGCACAGGGGTCTGGCCCTGGCCACTCCTGGGTGGCCCTGGCCACTCCTCCAGGTACCTCCCCCGAAGCTCCCATTGGCCACGGTTCCCCATTCCCAGCCAATGGGAGCTGCGGGGGGCGGTGCCTGGAGGTTCGGCCAGGGCAACACACAGACCCCTGTGCTCCCCACCCCCCCAGGTTCCGGCCGCTTCCCGGAGCAGCGCGGCGACAGAACAGGCAGGTGGGGAGCCTGCCCTGCCCCTAGTGCGTGCTGGGCCAGAGCTCACCCCCCGAACCCCTGCTGCAGCTGAACCCCCTGCGTACCCGACACCCATCCTCCACCCCAACCCCCTGCCCTGAGCCCCCTGCTGCACCCTGCACCTCTCCGGACCCCATGCCCTGAGCTCTCAGCCGCACCCCACACCCCTCCTGCACCTGGACCCCCTGCCCTGAGCCCCCTGCCGCACCCCGCACCCCTCTAGCACCCCGATCCCCTGCCCTGAACCGCCTGCTGCACCCCACACCACTCCTGCCCCCCCTGGGGGCAGGGAGGGTGTGGAGCTGGGGTGGGGATTTCAGGGAAGGGGTTGGAATGGGGGCAGGGAAGGGGTGGAAAGAGGTGGGGCAGGAGCGGGGCCTCATGGAAGGTGTGGCGTGAGGGTGGGGCCGGGGCAGCGGGGGGAGGGGGCGGTCAGCGATGCGGCCCTCATGCCAATGTACTAGTCCTCATGTGGCCCTCATGGTCATTTGAGTTTGAAACCCCTGCTCTAGATGCAGTACACCATACTTCATTAACCATCTGATCTGTTAAAGCACTTGCTATATTCTATTCTACAGTTTGTTTTTGGTCATCACCTAGATTACGCTTCCATTTCACTCCCTCAGGCCAAAGAACATTTGTGCACTGACATTATTGGTGATGTCAGAACAACTCTGGCAAACACTGCCGCAAAGCCAGAATGTTCTGTCTCCCACGATAATAGTATCTACAGTATTTTGTTTATTTATTTTTTTAATGTTGAGGAGCCTGTTCTACAAACCCTTCCTTACATGAATAGTCATTACTCACACGAGTAGCCCCATTGACTCCATTAGGAGGATCAAATCCCATGTGACGGACTGGGGGATTTAAAATTAAATCATAGATATTTAGAAATGCATTATAGAGCAAATTAAAGGCTTAAACTATTTGGCAGTATCTTTTTACCTCTAGGCTGTAATAAGTAAAAAACTACCTGACTCACTGACAAAGGTTCATCTGCACTTCGGTCATCTGATGACTTTGGAACTTCTAGTCTGTCGATGAAAGTCTGGAGTTCTTTCCGAAATGCCTTCATCTGTGCATTGATTCGATAAAGAAGCTCATGCTCCCGAATCCTACTGCCATCATCTTCTTCATCCATGAGTCCGAATAGATCCCCATTGGCCACATAAATTCTTGCCTCAGTTATGATGGTACTCGTGTCAGAAATTAGACGATCTATCGTCTTGCCCAGTCGCTCGGCTTCAGAGCGGATGTCCTTCATCTGCTGCCGATCTGTGAAGCTCTTCTGCCACCCAGTTGGTGTAGGATAAAAAGACCTAGTGGGAGTCAGGCACCGGATATTGCGTACCTCCTCAGAGTCGCTTTCCCCTCCAATGGGACCTTCCCTTTTGCGGTGGGGAGGGCGGGAATCATCATCACTTTCTTTTTTCCCTGCATCACTTTCAGCATCACTGTCTCTGGGGCTGCCCCGGATCCCGAGGTGAGAGGCCAAATCATAGCGCTGCATGTTGGACATTAACACTCTGTTTTCATACTGAAGTTGCATGACTTTGCCACTGAGCTCATTGATTTGCATTCGGGCAGCTTTTAGCTCTTCTTGCAGTGCTTCCGTCTTGGCATTATCATGGTGCCTCGAGCTCTCATGGGTGCCAGACTTGTACTTGTATTTATTTAGCTCAGTTGTGATGCGCTTGTTTTGTTCCTCCAGGTCAGCCAAGTTTCTCCTCAGCAATTCTGTCTCATCTTCAACTAGCTGCAAATGCTGCCGTAACTCTGAGAGAGATTCGCTCTGTTCCCCCATGAGGGGATTTGCTGTTCCTGAGAAATCATCTCCTCTTAAATCATCAAGCTCTGCTTTCAGTCCTCTATTTTCTACTTCCAGTTCTACTATTTTCCTTCCAAGGATGTTGGCTTCTTCCTCTACTAATCTCAATCTAAGTTTGAGTTCTGCTTCTCTTGTGGTAGGCGGTCCTCCAGCTTCACCTTTCGGTAAGGGACTGTCTAGATCCCCATAAAATGATCTATATTTTTGAAGCTCATGTTCAAATCTGTCTTTCTCCTTATCAATTTTAGCCATTTTTTTCCTCATAAGGGCAGCTTCTTCTTTAACAAACTGCAACTGGCATTTCAGATCTTCATTGTCCTCCTTAAAAAAAAATGAAAATAATTTTATGTCAATAAAGAGAGCATCACTTGAAATCAAACAACTTCAAATTAAAAGGTTAACAATAAAAGCAATATAACTTTAGAAGTTAAAATATGATTATAACAATTATTTTTCTACATCTGAAGATGAGATTAAGACAAAAAAGCCTTCTTTCTTTGCTATGAAAGCCTGCTCTGTTCCCAGAAAACATACGTTTTCAGCAGCCTTTCATGAAAGACTAAGATTTTATTGGCTCATGATGGGTGGAAAGTGAAAAGAGAGTGAGAGGA
The DNA here is from genome assembly GCF_965152235.1 of Eretmochelys imbricata. Classification (NCBI taxonomy): domain Eukaryota; kingdom Metazoa; phylum Chordata; order Testudines; family Cheloniidae; genus Eretmochelys; species Eretmochelys imbricata. Next base: position 97,454,238 of record NC_135574.1, read on the forward strand.
TACTTTCTAATCTTCGTACCCAACAGGCTGAAAAACCAAAATTGAAAGTCAGTTAAATAAGGCAACAGACCCATAAAAGCATCTCAAAGTCAGCACCCAAAGGGCCAAGTCCTGGAGTCCTGATTCAGATGAAACTCTTGTTGACATCAGTGGGAGTTTTGCCTTTCACCCAGATCCTACAAATTGGACTTCTGAGCCCATGCGGAGCCCTACTGCAGTCAATGCACAGGTCCACTTGTACTGTTGTCAATGCAGGATTGGGTCAGTTGTCAAGACTGCAGATTTGGGCCCAAGATCCCCATTTCCCAAACAGCAGTATGATATAATACTAAACGTCAAAACTAACAACAAAAACAAAGGGCCAGATCCTCCGTTCATGTAGACTGGGGTAGCTCCACAGAAGCCTCAAGCTGAGGATCTGGGCTGTTATTACTTCAACATACCTCAGTGGGTGTCTGCTGTGACTTTTTTTCTGATTTTTGCAAGTCTTTGCTCCCTCTTCTTTTCAATGACAGCTACAAAAAAGTGAGAGACATTGAACTTGTCACCAACCATGTATCTAATTCAGTCCCCTTTTCTAAAACATACCAAATCACATACAATTATGTGGACTGCTTCTTCTAATTCCTGTAATATCACAAACAAGGGAGATAATTCTACCTTAAAATAACACAATAGAAATGCTGTACAAGACATAGTAAAATAGTAACCACTCTTGGTTGCATTTTCAATATTCAAGCATCAAATAATAAATCCTTACAACATCCCCATGAGGCAGGTAACAAACTTATTATAATTCATATTGTACAGATGGGTAAACTGAGGCAAGAAATCCTGGCTTCACTGAAGTCAATGAAGTTCTGCCATTAACGTCGATGGGGCCAGGATTTCACCCAGGGAGGTTAAGTGACTTCTGCCCAAGGCCAAAGAAGGAATCAGAAACAGGCAGTTCCCAGAGATCAGGAAATTAGGCCTCCCTGCTTTCATTTAAAAATATTTAAAAAAATAAATTTTAACACTAGAGCTGGTGAAATAATTTGTTATGAATCAATTATCTGATGGGCTTAGTCCTCTTTTCTGTTCACTGTTTATTTGCAAACGAATCCTGATGTATGTGAAAGTATTAATTAGTCACAGGTATTAACCAAATTGTCTTGCTGGCCAGTTTTCAAGTAGTAGAGCGTTTGCAAATGGTTCACTATTCACAGAGTAGGATGGGTCACCAAAGTCACATGACATTGTTCTTCTGGCTGATTAGATAACTGGAAGCTTTTAAATATGGGAATTATAGACATGTAGGCCTGGAAGGGACCTCAATAGGTCATCTAGTCCAGTCCCCTGTACTGAGGCAGAACTAAGGTATGGTCTACACTACAGAGTTAGGTCGATGCAAGGCAGCTTATGTTAACCTAACTATGGAAGCGTCTACACTTAAATTTTGCTCCCACCAATGTAACTGCCCCGCTACACGGACTTAATAACTCCACCTCCATGAGCGGCACAAAGTCAAGGCTGATGTAGTTAGGTTGATGCAGTATCAGCGTAGTACTGCACTGCTTATGTGGACAGTTACTGGCTTTCAGGAACCATCCCACAATGCCCAAAACTGACAGTACAATCCATACAAGCACTCCTGGTGAGGACACACACCACTGACACAAGGAACAAAGTAGACATGCACAAGCAATGTACAGTAACTCCTCATGAGTGAATAACTCCTCACTCATGCACCCACGAAAGCTTATGCTCCAATACATCTGTTAGTCTATAAGGTGCCAAAGGACTCTTTGCCATCCTCACTGAAAGTCGTCCTGGTTAACGTTGTTTCCTTGTTACGTTGCTGATCAATTAGGGAACATGCTCATTTAAAGTTGTGCAATGCTCCACTATTACGTTGTTTGGCTGCCTGCTTTCTCCACAGCTGGCAGCCTCCCTACGCCCCCCACTCCCTCCCACCGCCTCCGCCTGCCAGCAGACCCCGTGGATCAACACCTTCCTCCCACCTCCCCCTCCACCTCCTGCCCACGGCAATCAGCTGGCTTGCAGCGTTTAGGAGGCAGGAGGGAAGGGAGAGGAGCGAGGACTCAGCGCGCAGGCTCCCCCTCCTTCCTGAACACCGCAAACCAGCTGATTGACCCGGGCAGGAGGGGGAAGGAGGGGGAGCCTGCATGCCAAGTCCTCGCTACTCCCCCATCCCTCCTGCCTCCTAAATGCAGCAAGCCAGCTGATTGCCTTGGGCAGGAGGGAGGGGGGAGGAGCGAGGACTCAGCGCGCCTCCCCCCTCCTTCCCCTGCCTCCTGCCCGCATTCTCAAAACTACGATACCCGCACAAGGAAATAAGGAAACAGATCAGCAGAGCCAGACGTGTACCCAGAAGCCTCCTGCTGCAAGACAAGCCCAAGAAAGAAACCAACAGAACGCCACTGGCCATCACATACAGTCCTCAGCTAAAACCTCTCCAACATATCATCGGTGATCTACAACCCATCCTGGACAACGATCCCTCACTTTCACAGGCCTTGGGAGGCAGGCCAGCCCTCGTCGACAGACAACCCGCCAACCTGAAGCATATTCTCACCAGCAACTACACACCGCACCATAGTAACTCAAACTCAGGAACCAATCCATGCAACAAACCTCAGTGCCAACTCTGCCCACATATCTACACCAGCGACGCCACCACAGGACCTAACCAGATCAGCCACACCATCACTGGTTCATTCACCTGCACGTCCGCCAATGTAATATAGGCCATCATGTGCCAGCAATGCCCCTCTGCTATGTACATGGGCCAAACTGGACAGTCCCTATGTAAAAGGATAAATGGACACAAATCAGATATTAGGAACGGCAATATACAAAACCTGTAGGAGAACACTTCAATCTCCCTGGACACACAATAGCAGATTTAAAGGTAGCCAACCTGCAGCAAAAAAACTTCAGGACCAGACTTCAAAGAGAAACTGCTGAGCTTCAGTTCATTTGCAAATTTGACACCATCAGCTCAGGATTAAACAAAGACTGTGAATGACTAGCCAACTACAAAAGCAGTTTCTCCTCCCTTGGTGTTCACACCTCAACTGCTAGAAGAGGGCCTCATCCTCCCTGAATGAACTAACCTCGTTATCCCTAGCCTGATTCTTGCTTGCATATGTATACCTGCCCCTGGAAATTTCCACTACATGCATCTGACGAAGTGGGTGTTCACCCACGAAAGCTTATGCTCCAATACGTCTGTTAGTCTATAAGGTGCCACAGGACTCTTTGCCACTTTTACAGATCCAGACTAACACGGCTACCCCTCCAATACATAATGCCTTTTGTCTGGCAAAAAAATATTTCCCTGGAACCTAACCCCCCCGCTATTTACATTAATTCTTATGGGGAAATTGGATTTGCTTAACATTGTTTCACTTAAAGTTGCATTTTTCAGGAACATAACTATAATGTTAAGTGAGGAGTTACTGTAATTACTGCAGCAGCTGTATGCCAACGTAAGTTAAGTCAACTTAATTTTGAAGTGCAGACATAGCCTAAGTATTATCTAGACCAGGGGTTCTCAATCTTTTTCTTTGTGAGCCCACCCCACCAACATGCAATAAAAACTCCATGGTCCACCTGTGCCACAACTGCTTTTCTGCATATAAAAGCTAGGGCCAGCGTTAATAGGTAGCAAGCAGGGCAGTTGCCTGGGGCCCCATGCCACAGGGGCCCCCACAAAGCTACATTGCTCAGGCTTCAGCTTCAGACCTGAGTGGCAGGGCTCAGGGCCTGGACTTCAGCCCCATGCAGCAGGGCTTTGGCTTTCTGCCCTGGGCCCCAGCAAGTATAATTCTGGCCCTGTTTGGCGGACCCCCTGAAACCTGCCCCCAGACCCCTGGTTGAGAACCACGGATGTAGACCATACCGACAGGTATTCGTCAAATCTGTTCTGAAAAACCTCCAATGACGGAGATTCCACAATCTCACTAGGTAATTTGTTCTAGTGCTTAATTACCTTTACAGTTAGGAAGTTTTTGCTAATGTCTAACCTACATCTCCCTTGCTTCAATTTACGGCCATTACATTTTGTCCTGTCCTCAGTAGTTAAGGAGCACAATTTATCACATTCATCTTTAAATCAACCTTTCACATGCTTGAAGACCATTATCATGTCCCCTCTCAGTCTTCTCTTCTCCAGACTAAATAAACCCAATTTTTTCAATCTTTCCTCGTAAGTCGTATTTTCTAGACCTTTAATCATTTTTGTTGCTCTGATCTGGACTTGCACCAATTTGTCCACATCTTTAGTGAAGTATGGTGCCCAGAACTACTCTCTGACTATGCTTTTTCAACCAGTTGTGCACCACCTTACAGTAGGTTCATCAAGGCTATATTTCTCTAGTTTGTTCATGAGAAGGTTATGTGAGACAGTACCAAAAGCCTTACTAAAGTCGAGATATATCACATCTACTGCTTCCCCCCATCCACAAGGCTTGTTACCGTGTCAAAGAAGGATATTAGGTTGGTTTGACATGATTTTGTCTTGACAAATCCATGTTGATTTTCCTTATTTTCCTCTAAGTCAAGGGAGGCCCACGGGCTGGATCCGGCCTGTCTGAGCTCTCAATCTGGCCTGCGGGATTGCCAGCCCAATGGCACAGCAGGGCTAAGGCAGGCTCCCTGCCTGCCCTGGCCCTGTGCTGCTCCCAGAAGCGGCTGGCACCATGCTCCTGCGGCCCCTGGGGGAAGTGGGGGCAGAAGGCTCTGTGTGCTGCCCTCTCCTACAAGCACCGCCCCTCACAGCTCCCATTGGCTGGGAATGGGGAACCCCACCCCATTAGTTACTGCCAGACATACTGACCACTTCCAGGAGAGGCACAGGGCCAGGGCACCTGCCTTAGCCCCACTGTGCACCGCTGCCACCCCAGAGCCAATCGAGATAAGCGGCCCACACCCCGAATCCTTCCTGCATCCCAAGCCCCTACTCTGAGCCCCCTGCCACACCCCTACAACCTGTGCTGAGTCCCCTCCTACACTCTGCACCCCCTCCTGCACCCCAACCCTCTGCTGCACCCCACACTCCTCCTATACCCCAACCCCCTGCCCTGAGCCCCCTATGCAACCCCAGGTAGTACTTAAATCTATCCCACCCTGGCATACTCCCTAAGGCAGGGCAGTAGTACTAACATGCCTGCCTTCCCTCTGAGGACATTCCCCTCTCTGGCACAAAGGGCCTCAGTGGCAGAGAGAGAAGAAATGTGCACTTCTCTACACCACTGGGTCAAGAATCCAGACACTACCTAAAATCAAAGCTAGCTTTGTTCAGTTTGAAGTCCATACCACATAATGGATCAGGAAACAATGGATCAGCATGTTGTACACACAACCCTGTGCATGACTCTACCTACAGGTCCCATTCATTCACCACCACCACAGCAGTCCCATAACAAACAAGATCCACAAAGTGCAGTGTAGCAAAACTAAAGAAAACAACATATAAATGCCAGCAGCAACTACAGACAAGCCCAAGGGTGCTCAGATTCAGGGATCCAGTTTGAGCCCATTACAGAATCAGGCGTGATTCATGATGTCCAGATGAGTATATATGGTCAAAATTCAGAGTGGAGAGTGGGCAGGCTAAGACCTGGCATTACACTTTGGAACTATCTCTTGCAGAAAAACTAAGGCAGATGTTCAAATCAGTGGACTCAAGGATGCATAAAGAGATGGAACTTGAGAGGTTCAGCTTCACACATAGGAGCCGACTTCCCCTCTGCCCAGTGGGTGCTCGACACTTCCCCCCCTCCCCCGCCCCTGGCCCTGCACCACCCTCGCCCCACCCCCATTCCACTCCTTCCCCACAGTCCCCATCCCATCCCCTCCCCCTTCCCATCCCCATTTCACCCCCTTCCCCCAAGTCCCCGCCCCTGCCCTGCCTCTTCTCCGCCTCCTTCCCTGAGTGCGCTGCATCCCCACTCCTCCTCCTCCCTCCCGGAAAGTCCTAAGCGCTGCCAAACAGCTGTTAGGTGGCAGGGGGCCAGGAAGCGCTGGGAGCGAGAGGAAGGAGCGGGGACACTGCGTGCTCGGGGTGGGGGGGGAAAGGAGGCGAGGAGCGGGGAGCTTGGCTGCCGGTGGGTGTGGAGCACCCGCTAATTTTTCCCCGTGGATGCTCCAGCCCCAGAGCACCCACGGAGTCGGCGCCTATGGCTTCACATTAAGCTTTATTAAAGGAAAGTCCCCACAAGCAAACAGATTGCATTAGTACTGCATACCTTGACACAACAGATCCTTGCCAATGCTGCCCACCGATGAAATATTAGGGGTACTAAAAATATAGTTCTTCTTCATCACCTAATCTCATCTTTTTCATCTCTCAGAGCTCAGCACCTCTCCAGAAATACAAAAGTTATGAAATGCTGAGCTCCAACTTCTCACCTAGGCCTGCCAGCTCCTAATTAAAGACAAGGACTGTCTGAAAATATTCTCACAACAAATAAAACTGGCCAAAAAAAATACCTCATCCAATTTTTCCAGGTTTGAGAAGAGCTAGAAACGTGTTTACTCTTGCCTCGAATTTTTAACAAACACTACAGTCATTTTTGGTAGAAAGGAAACTAACATTTGAATAACAACAATAACTTGCCTTTATATACTGCCTTTCATTCTGCTCTTCTCAAATTTTAACGATACCCAATGCTCATATCATCCTCTACTGAAATGAAGCAGCTGTTTAACAGCACACAGCAACACTATATAATTTATAGCTGAAAGCAACAAAGAAAACCACATATACAATTAAAATTGAAGGAGTGATTTGAGTAGTTAGATTGTGCCCAATTAGAATTTGGGTGGGACGCTGGGGAGGGAGAGGGAGGACCAGGGGACACATTCACATTCTCCTGTGAAAAGTACCATGGGAATTTAATGACCACAGGAGGTCAAGACCTCAGTTTTCCATATCTCCTCCGAACATAAGAACGGCCATACTGGGTCAGACCAATAGTCCATCTCACCCAGTATCCTGTCTTCCGACAATGGCTAGTGCCAGGTGCTTCAGAGAGAATGAATAGAACAGGGCAATCATCGAGTGATCCAAAGATGACCTCTTCAAAAAAACACAGTGCGCCCTAACAACATGTCACAGCATTGATCCAATACTGACGCTGAAGAGAGAATGTCATCTACTGACTATCAAACACTATATCCTGCAGCCCCTGAATAATAAATTCAACAGGATTTTTCAATGGGGTAGATAGCCATTTAGAACGTCTACACATGCCTGCCATCATTTTATTTTCATATTTCATACTTTTAAAAAACACTGATCCTATTTTCAATGTGTGAAATTATCTACTGCTGCTAACAGATATTTTAATTAATGGAAACTGAACATAAAATAATTAGGGACTGAATAATAAACGCTGGACAAACTAAAAATGTCCTCCCTCTCAATGGAATCAGATTCCTCATGTTATTTTTATTTGGGCCCCAAATGGAAGGAGAGAAAGAGCTTGGGGAAGGCAAGTCAGGGTGACAAAGAGTTGTGATTTAGGATCAGGAAGCAGAGACCTGAGTGTTTTGGGTAAAAGAGAGTGTTTTGGGTAAAAGGGGATATGGGCTGGGATTGAAAGAAGTGAGAGAATACGGAAGGCCAAAACAGAAAAAGGAAAAATAAATTTAAGAGCAAGGCAAATGGAGACACTTGGAGCCTGATTTTCAGACTATGACTTCCATTTGGCACATATAAGATTTTATGCATATACCCTATGTATGCACTTTTGGTGCACTAACACCTGACAAGACAGATTATAGATTCTGTCACTTCCATGTGCAGAATTTTCATGTGCAAAATCTATTTGTCTACAATAGTTATGTACATGAATTCCTTTAGGATATATTTCTCTACTTGTCTCCATTCTTTTCCTTTGGCTGGATTACACCACCACAAAATGAAATGCGGCAGCATCCAAATAACGCCCCCAACTGCTTCTCAACTGCAGCAACAGAGCTAGCACCAATATTTCAAAGCTGGTTTCACACATTATTGGTCGGAAATGTAATTTTTGTGCTCAAAAGTATTTTTTCCTCAATAATTTGAAAACTGTGTTCGATATTTTCATGTATTGGGATAGCAAGAGCAAAATATTTCCCTAAAACGAAACAAATATTATTGTTTACAGGGAATTAACTATATGTTTATTGTTAATGAAAATATTAAACTGGTTGAACTTTTTTTTAACATGTCCCTCGAGATTTTTCAAATGTACTTTAGATAAAATGTAGGCAGGGACTGTTCCACAAAACTAACATCATTTTAAAAAAATCTACCATTGTATTTAACAATTATGATCAAAAAGATGACAAACTACATAAATAATTGATTTAGTCTGAAGATCAATTTAGTATACTTTGATTTTTTTAAATGTGTTTGTCAGACAGGTTTACAATGAAAATTGATTAAGAATATTTCCGGAATACCCGATGAAACAAATTATGTATCCGAAGTGGAAAAGACTGAGATATGGTCTACCAAATGGTGACTACACAGAGGATTTTAGGGAACTCTCCCACTAGCAATTAGCAACTCTACCAGAATTAGCAACAGTGGGAGCACTAAACTGGCTGTTAGCATTTCTACAGCCTGTTGAGTAATCCTGCTCAGAGCAAGTCTGAAGACATGGAGGTAAAACTTCACCACTTTACCAGGGCTGAGCAGCTGAAGCCAACCACATGAGAAACCACCATAACATACAGGGATCAGTGGGTGGCATAGAGCTGCCATAACAGCTCCCACTTCACCCCTGCCCCCATCTTCAGCCAGCACAGGTGTCATGGCCAGAGAAAACGGAATGTAGTTCTCTTACACCTAAGTGATCCTTGGCTGTTGTAATAACTTCTTGGAGCCACTGGAAGTTAGAGCTGGCTTTAAGCCACCTTTGCACTCCCCGATATTGGTGCATCTGTCTACCATGCTGGTCTCTAGGCTGCTCTAACTTGCACTTACTGACCAGCCTGGCACAGAGTTGCCCCAAGTTCAGGGAAATGCAAAGTTGGCTTAAAGTCACCTTTGCACCCTTCCCCCAACTCCTGACTTGCTCTGAGCACTTCTTGCCAGACCCTAGGACCTGACCCTGAACAGACACGAGAACTGAAATAATCACTTTACTATCACCTATTAAAAAAATCAAATGAACAGGTATTAGAAACTGAATGGATCCTCTCCAGGCTGGTGACTGAAAATACATTCTACCCTCAAAATAATATGTTTTAAAATGTCCATTTCATTCCTAAAATTTATCAGCCTTCCAAGACAAGGGCCACACTCCTATTAAACTATTTCAATCATCATGCTGGGCAACCTGCCAGCAACACACCCAGGGCACTTGCTTTGTCTCTGATGGGCACAAGCATACATATCCTACCAATCCAGGGTTCTGCCCAGCCTACTCCAAGGGCAATATCCTGTGTATTTCAGTACCCTGCCTGCTCACAAGAATGAAGCAGGGAGGTAGCACAGAGGGATATTAAGAAATGCAAGTGAATATTCATACCCATGAACTGAACAGAAAGTTGCTAGATCTAGTTACAGCCCTAACAGCCCTGTCAGTGTCCTCTTAATATTAAAAATGGCATATGTTACAGTCACTACTGGAGAAGGATATGGAATGCAAGTGGCCTTCACCAGAAAGAGATAAATAGCTCAATGTAGTCATTTAAACTAGTTGAAGCCAATATCCCACTTCAGAAGTGAGACATGAAAGTCAGCTTTACCAACCTCTGTACATGTGCTGGCCATGCAGCAGACCCAATTCTGATTTCTGTTGCTTGTGACCATGCACTTTCTGATCAAGCAGAGTTCAGCACAGTGGTGAAAGCAAAGTGTTCTTTCCTTCGAGAGGATATACCCCTTGTAACTGACCACCAAACCTTTCAACTGATCAACTCATAGATTCATAGATATTTAGGTCAGAAGGGACCATTATGATCATCTAGTCTGACCTCCTGCACAACGCAGGCCACAGAATTTCACCCACCACTCCTACAAAAAAAACCTCACACCTATATCTGTGCTATTGAAGTCCTCAAATTGTAGTTTAAAGACCTCAAGGAGCAGAGAATCCTCCAGCAAGTGACCCGTGCCCCATGCTACAGAGGAAGGCGAAAAACCTCCAGGGCCTCTTCCAATCTGCCCTGGAGGAAAATTCCTTCCCGACCCCAAATATGGCGATCAGCTAAACCCTGAGCATATGGGCAAGATTCATCAGCCAGATACTACAGAAAATTCTTTCCCAGGTAACTTGGATCTTACCCCATCTAAAACCCATCACAGGCCATTGGGCCTATTTACCATGAATATTTAATTACCAAAACCATGTTATCCCATCATACCATCTCCTCCATAAACTTATCGAGTTTAATCTTAAAGCAAGATAGATCTTTTGCCCCCACTACTTCCCTCGGAAGGCTATTCCAAAACTTCACTCCTCTGATGGTTAGAAACCTTCGTCTAATTTCTAATCTAAATTTCCTAGTGGCCAGTTTATATCCATTTGTTCTTGTGTCCACATTGGTACTGAGTTTAAATAATTCCTCTCCCTCTCTGGTATTTATCCCTCTGATATATTTATAGAGAGCAATCATATCTCCCCTCAGCCTTCTTTTAGTTAGGCTAAACAAGCCAAGCTCCCTGAGTCTCCTTTCATAAGACAAGTTTTCCATTCCTTGGATCATCCTAGTAGCCCTTCTCTGTACCTGTTCCAGTTTGAATTCATCCTTCTTAAACATGGGAGACCAGAACTGCACACAGTACTCCAGGTGAGGTCTCACCAGTGCCTTATATAACGGTACTAAAACCTCCTTATCCCTACTGGAAATACCTCTCCTGATGCATCCCAAGACGACATTAGCTTTTTTCACAGCCATATCACATTGGCAGCTCATAGTCATCCTATGATCAACCAATACTCCAAGGTCCTTTTCCTCCTCCGTTACTTCTAGTTGATGCGTCCCTAGCTTATAACTAAAATTCTTGTTATTAATCCCTAAATGCATGACCTTACACTTCTCACTATTAAATTTCATCCTATTCCTATTACTCCAGTTTACAAGGTCATCCAGATCCTCCTGTAGGGTATCCCTGTCCTTCTCTAAATTAGCAATACCTCCCAGCTTTGTATCATCTGCAAACTTTATTAGCACACTCCCACTTTTTGTGCCCAGGTCAGTAATAAAAAGATTAAATAAGATTGGTCCCAAAACCGATCCCTGAGGAACTCCACTGGTAACCTCCCTCCAACTTGACAGTTCACCTTTCAGTAGGACCCGTTGTAGTCTCCCCTTTAACCAATTCCCTATCCACCTTTCAATATTCCTATTGATGCCCATCTTATCCAATTTAACTAATAATTCCCCATGTGGCACCGTATCAAACGCCTTACTAAAATCTAAGTAAATTAGATCCACTGCGTTTCCTTTATCTAAAAAATCTGTTACTTTCTCAAAGAAGGAGATCAGGTTGGTTTGGCACGATCTACCTTTTGTAAAACCATGTTGTATTTTGTCCCATTTACCATTGACTTGAATGTCCTTAACTACCTTCTCCTTCAAAATTTTTTCCAAGACCTTGCATACTACAGATGTCAAACTAACAGGCCTATAATTACTTGGATCACTTTTTTTCCCTTTCTTAAAAATAGGAACTATGTTAGCAATCCTCCAATCATACGGTACAACCCCTGAGTTTACAGATTCATTAAAAATTCTTGCTAATGGGCTTGCAATTTCTTGTGCCAATTCTTTTAATATTCTTGGATGAAGATTATCTGGGCCCCCCGATTTAGTCCCATTAAGCTGTTTGAGTTTCGCTTCTACCTCAGATATGGTGATGTCTACCTCCATATCCTCATTCCCATTTATCATGCTACCATTATCCCTAAGATCCTCTTTAGTCTTATTAAAGACTGAGGCAAAGTATTTGTTTAGATATTGGGCCATGCCTAGATTATCCTTGACCTCCACTCCATCCTCAGTTTTTAGCGGTCCCACTTCTTCTTTCTTTGTTTTCTTCCTATTTATATGACTATAGAACCTTTTACTATTGGTTTTAATTCCCTTTGCAAGGTCCAACTCTACTTGACTTTTAGCCTGTCTCACTTTATCCCTACATATTCTGACCTCAATAAGGTAGCTTGCCTTACTGATCCCTCCCTTCTTCCACTCCCTATATGCTTTCTGCTTTTTCTTAATTACCTCTCTAAGATGCTTGCTCATCCAGCTTGGTCTACAACTCCTGCCTATGAATTTTTTCCCCTTTCTTGGGATGCAGGCTTCCGATAGCTTCTGCAGCTTTAATTTAAAATAATCCCAGGCCTCCTCTACCTTTAAACCCATAAATTCTTCAGTCCAATCCACTTCCCTAACTAATTTCCTTAATTTTTGAAAGTCAGCCCTTTTGAAATCAAAAACCTTAGTTGCAGATTTATTTTTGTTAATCCTTCCATTCAGTTTGAACTGAATTAGCTCGTGATCACTTGAGCCAAGATTATTCCCTACAACCATTTCCTCTATGAGGTCCTCATTACTCACCAAGACCAAATCTAAAATAGCATCCCCTCTAGTCGGTTCAGCAACTACTTGCTGAAGGAATCCATCAGCTATCGCATCTAGGAAAATCTGAGCCCTATTATTATTACTAGCACTCGTCCTCCAGTCTATATCTGGGAAGTTAAAGTCTCCCATGATCACACAGTTTCCATTAGTATTTACTTTATTAAAAACATTAAAAAGGGCTCTATCCATATCCAAATTAGATCCCGGCGGTCTATAGCACACCCCAAGCACTATCCCAGGGGAGGCTCTAATAGTTTTCTTCCCCAATTTAATTTTTGCCCAGACAGACTCAGTCATATCCATTTCATCGCTTCTTATTTCTTTACATTCTATCTCATCATTGATATACAGTGCTACTCCACCACCTTTACCTTTATTTCGGTCTTTCCTAAACAGCACATACCCTTCAATACCTGTAGCCCAGTCATGACTACTATTCCACCAGGTCTCTGTTATACCTATAATATCTGGTTTCACTTCCTGCACCAGTAACTCTAGTTCCTCCATTTTGTTACCTAGGCTCCTTGCATTAGTGTACAAACATCTTAATTTTTGCTGTTTAGCCTCACTCACATTCTGTACCCTATTAGGCACGGTTATTTTACTACCAGTATAACCTATTAGACTTGTATCTACACTGCCCTTCCTCCTACCTACAGCTGTATCCACTCTTACTTCATTTTCTTTCCACTCTATGCTTAATTCTGGCGTGGAGATTACCTGGACATCTCCCAACCATCTCCCCCAAATTCCTAGTTTAAAGCTCTCTTAATCAGTTGTGCCAGCCTCCATCCTAGAAGTCTATTTCCTTCCCTACTCAGATGAAGTCCATCCCGAGAGAACTGTCCTCTATCCATGAATGCCTCCCAATGGCCATACATCCCAAAGCCCTCCTTATAGCACCACTGCCTAAGCCATCTATTGATAGTCATAATCTTGTCACACCTTTGTTGCCCTTCTCTAGGAACAGGCAGAATCCCACTAAAGATCACCTGAGCCTCAATTTCCTTAAGCGTCCTCCCCAGCCTAGCATAGTCTCCCTTAATACTTTCCAGCGAGAATCTAGCCGTATCATTTGTTCCCACATGAAGGATAATTAGGGGATTCTTTCCCGCTCCCTTTAGAATCCTTATCAACCTCAGGTCTACATCCCGTATCTTAGCACCCGGAAGACAGCACACCCTCCTATTTTCTGGATCAGCTCTGGTTACAGGCCTATCTATTCTTCTCAGTAAAGAGTCCCCAATCACATAGACCTGCCTTTTCCTAGTGACTGTGCTATTCTCCAGTCTATCCCCTGTTCCCTCTGGCTGCAAGTTCTTTCCATTCCCATTCTCCCTTGTAATCCTTTTTAACCCATCCTGTATCCTCCTGGGGCTCATATTTGGTGTAATCTCCATTAACTCTTCCCCTTTTCCTATAGGACTAACCTCTCTTCTCTTCTTCCTTGCCCTGTCACCTTCAGTGACTACCTGCTGAGCCCCTTCCTCATTTTCCAACTCTGCAAACCTATTCTTAAGCTCTATTTCTCCTTCACTAGCCCGTCTTTTCCTCTGCCTAGTTCTTTTAGTCACATGCTTCCACCGACCACTTTCCTCACCCAGTCTCCCCTCAGAATTCCCTAGTCCTGCTTCCATCTGCAAGTCTGAGCTTTTCCCTTCAGATACCTCATGTCTTTGCTCCATAATCTGCTCAAACCCCTTCCTAAACTCTACCAGACTTTCCACCTGCATCTCCAAACCTCGGATCTTTTCCTCCATCAGCTCTATCAGACGGCACTTCATGCAGACAAAACTCTTACCAGGTGCCCCCTCCAGGATCATGTACATACCACAGCTTCCACATCCAGTCATCTTCATTGTGTCTTCTGCTACATGGGTCACTCCCACTGCCACCTCTGTATCTGTCATATCCTTCCCACCTAAATCCTGTTAATCTGGGAAACACAAACCACACCAAAACACCACCACCCACAGCAAAACCAAACCCAACGCAAGCACCGCAAGACAAACTCCCCTTTCAAACTCCTCTGTTTGCTGGCTCCTGTGCCGCTGCCTGACTGGCTGCTACCTTTATAGGACCCCTAGTCAGTGAAGCCCCGCCCCCTAATCAGGGCTCAGCTTCTCTCCCAGCACAAAGCCCCTACAAACCTCTACACATACAAATACTACCAATACAAAACCAAGCACACACAAATACCTTCTCCTCCAACAGAACTCCCACTCAAACTCCCCTGTTTACAGCTCTGTTTGCTGGCTCCTGTGCAGCTGCAGCTGTCTGATATTGATCAACTGATATTGATCAAATTCTGAACTGGTATTGATTAAATTCAAAGAAAGTTACATCTAGCCATTTAGTGCTCCCACTGAACCAGATTAAGGTTGAAGGTCACCACGGACATAGTCCCCTTAATCCTGGGGTGCACAGGCAAGTCTCAGAGTGCAGTGACTCCTTTGAACTGAAATGCCTGGCTCAGGGCACTTGGTAGAGCAGAGACTATGGTAAACTTGTGTCCTTGTGCTCCCCCAGTCTGTCTGTTGTATCTACCTGTTGTCTGTCTTACAGTCTTTTTGTTCTGTGTTTGTATACTGCCTATCAAACACACTGTGTGGGATGAATACAGCCTCAGAGATGCACAGTGCTTCTTTGTCAAAACTACATAAGGTGGTTGGTTGGTGAATTTGTGTAGTTGTAGATCCACCGACCTTGCATTGACTCAAAAAGAACCATCTGCACTATATTTGTACAGCACTAAGAGGCCTCAGCTCACCTTGGGGCCTTTGGACGCTACCATGACGCAAATACATACGTAATAAAATAATAAATAAAATTATACGTACATTAATAAATAATTAATAATAGGAAAGAAGAAGCCCCGGGAAGCTGTGTTACATGGCTTCCTACAGCAAGCACACACGGGTGGAACTGCCTGAGATCCACCGTGTACAAGACCAATAGAAGATCAGGCAGATTTGTAGACAGATCTTCCGGTTGTCTGCAGACCTCTGCAGGCCAGTAGAGCTGAATCCTCCAATGCTGGCAATTGGATCTAGATAATTTTCCACAAACTGAAAAAATATGAAATATAGAGAGAGACTTTGAAGGAGGGGCTTTTCATCAGTTTTGTTTGCTCCCTTTATTTGCTTCTCTTTATTTTCTGTTCCAAGTTGGGAGTCTAATGAAGGCATAGTCTGTTGAATTTCAAGCCACAGTACTTATTAGGCCTAACAGCACCTCCTAGATAGGCCTGGATATAAATCCTTGCCTGCTCACCAGATCCTGTCCCTGCTGGACCTGACAGCTGGACAGAGAGGAACTCCTTATCATGTGGGAATTGGAAAGAATTGGGCCTCACCTCTTGATTCAACCTTCCGCACTGCGACAGAGGGGCCACAAGGGGACACTGCTTGCCTGTGGAAAGAGCCATCTCTCTCCTGAATTGACAACAATCACCACCCACGTGTTGCCTGATCTTAAGGAGGGGCTGGCCTTTTCTTTTTCTTGCTGTCTTCTCTGCTGTCCTGTTTGCTTTTGGGGGAACTGATTTGGAAAAACTAACAGCTTTGCAAATAAGCTAGGAATGTTTTCCATCATATAACAAAAGGGAATAAAACAAGCTGGTTTTGTAACGTGCAATTTCCCCCACGTTTAAGCTCATCAAGACAGTGCGTCAGACTCTCCAGAGCACAGTAGGCAGTTTGTCCTGCTGCATCAGTGTAATCCTACCACTAGCCAATAAAGTCATTGCAGTGGAAAACAGAGGTTGGCAGCTTCTGGCACAGTGAGTTCAGGGTGCATGGGTACAGGAAAATGAAGTACTGTCAGGTGCAAAAAGATGTCACACTGATCCTCACCTCCCTGCCTGGTGCAAAACAGATGTATATTAGCAGTGGTACTTTCAGCAGCCTTAAGGATAATCTAAGATACCATGTAAAGGGCTCCCCTAGCTATGAATGTGAAAAGCTCATTTTGACAATAGGCAGCTCAGTGTAGATCTTGATCACTGGTAATGCACTGCTAACCTAGATAACCTAAGCAATCATCTGTCTTCTCACCTATTACCACAAAGGTCACTGAAAAAGCAGATCATCAAAATCTCTCTCTCCACATTACTGGTGATCTGCCTTAGAGTGATACAACGTATGCAAAGGCAGACACATGGTACAGGCTAAGTCTATATACAGTACGCTGCTATAATGTGGAATTAGGAACAGCCACATGTAATAGGGCACCTGGTAGAACCTGGACACTGCAGCAAAAACATCTGCTTTGGAATGCAGTGTGTTCAAACTTGAAACAAAAGGATGGGTTTGATGGCAGAATACGTTGCCAACTCACCATTTCCATCAAATCTCCACAGAGCGTTCCCGATTATGTAGCGCTGCCATGCGTAGTGTGTAGAGAAAGTAGTCACGCCAAAAATGGAATTCACTGTGGAGACTTTGTGGACTAATAGGAGTGTTCTTCTATGGCATATCCATTGCTTTCTGTGCTTATTTACAGTTACTGGCCAGGATGCAAAGGCATTTTTGGTGCCTCACCATGTATGGCTTCAGCTCCCAAGGGTCTGGATGCTCTACAGTTCCGTATACAGTTATGACTAGCCATTCTAATGGGAGAGGGATCCCAGGTGCTCTCCCAACAACACAGCTACTGCGTATGTGACATAGCTGCATAATAGCTAGACTGGTATCACTACGACACTGAACAGACAGCGTATCCCAGCCGGTAATTGTGAGTAAGAACTTAAACCAATGATACACCTGTATAAGATTCAGAATTGTGCTGCTACCAAAGCATCATATCCTCCATAATGTACTGTGCACTAAATAGCAGTCATGTGGAGTCACGTTATGTCACTTGTTGGGTTGCAGAAGTTCCATAGCGGAGTTGTTTGTAGCAAAAGGTGGTCAGGTCTAAGAGTGCGTGCCATCTCTACCCCTTCTACAGGCTCTTCTTGTAAATTCTTTTTTTTTTGGTATACTCAGTTTTTCAAAAATCACCAATAGACCAGGTTTGAATGCTTACCACCTGCTGATGAGAACCAGCTTGTATTCATGCAACTTTGTTAATTCCATCACAATAGAGACTGCAGCACAGAACGCAGACAATACTCTTAAGTACTCTGACCACAACATAAATTACAGATCACTGCGAATGCACATGAATGTGCATACTGATGCAAAGTACATCATGATAACTTGCCTGTGCTAAATAATTCCCCCTTCTGCGTAAAAAAAGTACGCAGATATGCAATAGCTGGCCTAGAAAACAGCAGATGTACCAAGACAACCAGAGAAAGCACTTAGCACAAAACATATGAGCTATCACTAGTCACTTCACTCCTAATGTGGTCACCATACAACTGCTATTTCTCACTGTAGATGGTGCACTATAAGGGAAACCCATTAGTGGTCAACCAACAAGAAAAAAATGTCCCCATTGGTCTGATGAATGGTATGTGCCTACCACATCACTGGATTTGGGTTTCCCACCCCTCAGGGAAAATCCTGTCACCCTCTATGGAACCGCATCAAGATCCTTACACCCAACTTTGGTGCTGAGGCTCAATGGAGAGTCACATGGAGCACTCTGACCACGCAAAACAAACAGCTCGTCATTGATCCTGTTGAGGAACCACCGGGTTTTATGTCGGAAAGACTGGTGCAGATTGAATCGCATCAGGACATCCCATGGGAGATGTGGACAAACCCTCTTCAAATGGAAAATGAGGCAAACACCTGTATGTGACTGTGGTCACCAGGCACCAACGATAGAGCACATCACATCTGAATGTCCCCTTTGTTCTTTTGCTGGGGGCCTGAAGGACATTCACCAGCTCACTGCTGCGGCAACATGCTGGCTATCACACTTAGATATAAATTTGTAATTGTTTCTACCTACCCAAGCCATAAGAAAGAAGAAGTTCAAAACCACATTGCCATTAGTGCACTGTCTCTAATAAATCACTTAATTGGAAATCCAAACTTCTAGCACCAGTTAAAATGTAAAAGGTTCAGTCAAGCCTGTAACATCTACTCCTGGTAATGAGGTTGCCATGATGGTCATCATCAGTCACACTCTAGATGTATGTATACCTGTCCCTGTTACAGGCAACAGTGATGGGAGCAGGTGCACAGCGAATATCGTCTAAATGCAAGCACTCATCTACGACCTACACAAGCATCCATAACATGTACTTATCATCCTAAACTGGGTTTAATGTCAAAATAGCTAAATTCATTAATAAAATGATACAATTATGATCAAATAAGACAATATGAAAAGGTTATCCACAGGTTTCTCTAACATACCTCCATGTGTGCTGCCATCACTACTAATGGGAAATTTTTCACATAATATATAAAAGAATCTCCGCAGAAATAAAGACTTATTTATTTTTAAAAAATTGGTCCAATAGGCTAGACTTACTTTGTTACTTCTTAACCATGGCTGCAGTGTTTGCACTCTGATTACAGAACATTACAAGGACCTGGATCTACTAAGACACTGAAAATGTCAGAGTTTTCTGGCTATTGAGGCAGTGAATACTGTGACAAGTTGAAAACAAGCCTCCAGCTGGCAATGAACAAACACCAGAAATCCTGCCTGCAGCTTCATACCCCCAACTAGTGTCGACTCCACTGAATTCAGTGGAGAGGTCTGACCAATCACTGAGCATAGTGAAAGTACTGCATACACCACAGCTGTGCTGTACTTCCCATGATGTATTTCTACACAGCAAAGAAAAATTCATGTCTGGCCCTTGCCAGCTGACTCAGGCTCACGGGGCTTCGGCTGCTTGTTTCATCGTTGTGTAGACTTCTGGGCTTGGGCTGGAGCCTGGCATTCTGCAGGATGGGAGGGTCCCAGAGTTCCGGCTCCAGCCCAAAGTTCTACACAGCAATGAAACAATCCGCAGCCTGATCCCTGCGAGCACAAGTTAGCTGGCACTGGCAAGCCACGGGTTTTTCTTTGCTGGGTAGACATACCCCCAGTGGCTCTATGTAATGTTCAATGACATACACTACAAATACATAATTCAACTGCATATACTCAGTCACAATGCCTTAAAAGAAGAAAAGTGCCCTGTCCATGTAGTTCTGCAGTCAGTTTACAAATAAAATCAGAAGTGAATGGCGAATTGCTTAGAAAGTATAGGTATCATGCTAGTAATGAATGCAGAATCACTACAGAGGTGTATGCACAATTCTGTATAATTACTTATATGCAATATTACACTACAGAGAAGCTGTTTTGCTTGCAGTATTCACCATTGACACATGTATTATCCATTCTCTCTTGCACCTCAAGAAAGAAAGAAAGAAAGAAAGAAAGAAAGAAAGAAAGAAAGAAAGAAAGAAAGAAAGAAAGGTCAGTCAGCCTACATATAAGATATTTGCTTAAGCTGACTTTTAATTCTTAGCACATTATTCACATATAAATAGCGACTTCACACAAAACAGTTACTGTGGTTGCAGATCACATTACAAAAAGCTCAGTGCATTAGGAAAAATGGCATAATGGTAGAATGGTACCAACTTCTACCCGCCTCTACATGTTGGCTGTGATGAAGGTTGGCTTGGATAATGCGTCCACAATGGCCTCTGCAGTATCTCTGTCTAACAGATATAACCTTCTCCCCCTCCAGAACAGAGGCCTATTCTCCGACAGGTGCAAAATGCGTCATTGACGTTGTGGACCACAGAGTACATCCCAACTAAAGAGCCCCAATATTATAACCAATGTCCTTATCATACTTCACAAACTCTTGTTTTTATTGAGTGCATTGGAAATGAATGCAAATTACATTATCAGTTGTGTGCAATAGAATCTATAAACTGTGTTAACTCACCTTTGAAAGGGAGATTTTTTTTTCAGCAACTACAAAAGAAAGGACTACGATTTCTGCACCAGCCAAAGACTCAAACTGTGATCATAAAGGCAGAGACCCTTGCTAGATTAGCACCTTCCACCATAGGTCACTAGAGTTCTGTGTCATTTGGCTATAGCTTATTGAGAACGAGTATGTACAGCTATGTTAGGTTCAATCAGCTTACCTCATTTTGCAATCATTGTGTAACTTACTAATGGAGGTTAGCAACCTTAAAAAGGGTCATTTTGAGGAAGTTACAAATGAGCAAGTTGTTGATCCGTTATACAGTTAACATCATAATTCCTTTATATAGGAATGGTCAGAACTTGGATTAGCTGCCTACTGCTCATCTGCATTACAGAATGAGGTCCTGCCATTTTCCTTCACCTGATTTTGCATTTGAAATTGTACAGACATAATCCCAGAAGGACCAAGACATGCCTCACAGCACACATCTGTATTGCAATATTCTTCTTATTCCTGGCACTGTTAGCAGGATACTGCTGAAACACAGGACAAAGCTTACCTCTATAACAGTATATCCTATTTTCCAGCATGGGGCAATGGCAAGCAACCTAGCATTGTGGTGCTTTGCAGGACTACAACTAGGAATGCTGGTAGCTTTGACGCTCCCAAACCCCAGTCAGGAAAAATACAGTGACAAATTCCATGTGCAAAACAAAGGGAGCTTCAAGGCTTCTTATTTGCGACCTGAGCCACCTTGTTAATTAGCCCCTTGTTCTGTGCCATTCTATGCTTACTAGCAGCACTGGAGAATCTGGCCTAGCAATATGCTTTCACTGAAGAGTTAAACTTGAGACCAGGAGAAAGAAGTCCTAAAGACAGCAGTGGCCATGGATATAATAAATTACATGAAAGCCATGACAACTCCTCCTTTGATCTGACAGAGCTTGAGTTTTTCAACTGTCAGCAGCAGGTTGCAAACCCTATCTATTTTCCCAGGCTTTTCTTCAGGAGGCAGGAGGCATTGAGGGAGTGAGCTGATCACAGCGCGTTGAGGGGTAAACAGTTTTTAACTATTATTTTTCATGGCCTTGAAGAGATTTTCAGTAAAACAAAGTCTATTTTGAAATGTGTACTCATTCTGTAAAACAATGTCTTTGTGTTGATGAGCAATTTTTGATAATTTGAAAAAAAATTAAATTACACTGGTGCAAATTTAGCTTTTTCAGATTACCAAAACATTTTTAAAGAAACTATAATCCTCCAGTGAGTGCCCTGGAATCCATACAGGGCCTGCTCCATTGGCTCAGAATCACTGGATGATTATTACTAATATTATTTATACTGTAGTAGTGCCTAGAGTTCCCACACTATACAGACATATGACAAAAAGAAGGTGCCTTTGTGAAGAGTTTACAGTCTAAATAGGCAAGGTAAATGCTCTGTCTCCACTTCTATTATGCCCCCGTCAGATAGAATGACCAGACAGCAAGTGTGAAAAATCGGGACAGGGTGTGGGGGGTAATAGGTGCCTATATAAAACAAAGCCCCAAATATTGGGACTGTTCCTATAAAATCAGGACAGCTGATCACTCTACCATCAGGCCCTCAACACACCACTGTGCTTGGGGTTGGTGGGGAGGAGCCATGGTGTAATGTATGACACCCAGAGATTCCCCTTTATGTCAAGGGAATCCCTGGCTACCTTCTTACAGTAGCCCTCTGCCCCTTTGTGTCATATGGGGAAGAAGATGGATCTGGCCCTCTCTGTGTTGTTTCTTTGAGGATCTAGACCAGTTCTATAGAAACGTGCCAAAGAAATGTTCTTTGAGATGGTACTACGTAATCCCATAGAGAATGGCTACAAAGGTATGTAATAAACTGAATCAATCAATATGACAAAAAAATGACAGTGATAACAGGGATGAGATAAAAAATTCAGGTCATATTATCTGAGGAGAGTTAAGCAGAGAAAAAAATCACTCAACTCAGATGATGAGCTATGAGAAAGGTAACACAACTGATGTAGAACTAGCTAAACTGGGGAGCCCCATTTTCTGACCTTGGCTTTTAAGTTAAACCACCAAATTTCTCATTTGAACAGTCAAGTTGACAACTAGAAGACTAAAATATGAGTGCCCATATATGGAACTGGAGTGAAAGTTTGAAAACTGATCCCCAATGGATCCAAGAAGGGCAACTGAGACTCCTATATAGCTCTATAGCTCCTTATGGGGAGATGTGCTCAGCACTGTCACAAGCTATCACAAAGCCTAAAAGAGATTATCACATGGTAGTTGGTTCAAACTGAAGCCAAGCAAGACTGCAGTGATGCTGGTGGGAACGGGGATACACTTTAAGGAGCTAGATATATTTTCCTCTGTTTGCTGGGCTAGTACAGTGCCTCGGGGCCTTAATGGAGTCATCACTAATACTGGATATCACTACTGGATATTCAAGTGGCAACCATAGTATAAACAGGCAAAACTGCTAATATAAATTCCTTGTAAACTTGGGGACAATTTGATGACGGTACACCAAGCAGCACTTGGGCAGCACTGTCACCCTGAAAAGGTCCTGTTAAGACTTTTTTCTGATGAAAATCTCCTTGTAGGAAGGCATATTTTGAGCCTGAAAAAAATATTCCAGTACTATTTTATAAGTGGTTTGGAGCCCATATTTTCAATGGCCATCAGGCTGTTCAGTTTCCACTTGGATAAACTCAGTTTGCATCACACTGGTATATACTTCTCAAACTTTTTTTTTTCTGCTTGTGACACATCATTAACACCCTTTTCAAAAGACTTAAAGGGAACAGCTACAATATATTTTGTTGTGGAGATTACCTTGTTTTTCAACACCACAGTTTCCTTATCTTTAAAGCACCTACATGGAGCCAAATTCTGATAACCTAGATCCCAGTGAAATCATTGGGAATATTCACAGAGTAACGTATTAGTTACGGTGACCAAGGGTGTCAGAATCACACCCACAGACTTGGAGCAACATCCATATTCAGCATTTGTTTTAAAAGAAAAATATTTGGGAAGCCAGTCATGTAAGCCCTGAACATATGGGACTCCAGTGGACTTCAGTGGGGGTTGGGGGGTGGTCTGTCAGTCTGTATATATAGTGCTTACAGAACACCAGGTTTGGGGAGTATTTTGGAAATATTTTGCTAAATAAATCCTGGATTTAATTTTGCTTCTCAAACCTTTTGGAAATAAAGTATCTTAATTATGATTTTTAATTAAGCTTTCACGAAAGGCAACAGACTGAGAGCTCTGATAACTGAAATCCTCTAGGTAGGGATATCATTGGTAGATGTTTTGCTATAGAGATAGACTGAGCCCTCTGTCCCTGGAGCAGACCTAGGAAGAAACTGTGATTGAAAGAATCACAAATCCTCCCCTGCTGCCATCTTGTGCCAGGAACAAGTAAGTTATTAGAACTCCAGAAAGGGTGCCGCTTACGTCTTCCAAAATGGGCACAGTATGTCCCCACAGTATGTCAACATTTTTATGGCTGACTTAGAACAACACTTCCTCAGCTCTCGTCCCCTAACACTCTTACTCTACTTGCACTACATTGATGACATCTTCATCATCTCGACCCATGGAAAAGAAGCCCTTGAGGAATTCCACTATGATTTCAACAATTTCCATCCCACCATCAACCTCAGCCTAGACCATTCCACACAAGCGGTCTATTTCCTGGACACTACTGTGCTAATAAGCGATGGTCACATAAACACCACCCTATACCGGAAACCTACTGACCACTATAGTTACCTACATGCCTCCAGCTTCCCTCCACGACACACCACATGATCCATTGTCTACAGCCAAGCTCTACGATACAACCGCATTTGCTCCAATCCCTCAGACAGAGACAAACACCTACAAGATCTCTATCAAGCATTCTTACAACTACAATACCCACCTGCTGAAGTGAAAAAACAGATTGACAGAGCCAGAAGAGTACCCAGAAGTCACCTACTACATGACAGGCCCAACAAAGAAAATAACAGAACGCCACTAGCCATCACCTTCAGCTCCCAACTAAAACCTCTCCAGCGCACCATCAAAGATTTACAACCTATCCTGAAAAATGATCCCTCACTCTCACAGATCTTGGGAGACAGACCAGTCCTCACTTACAAACAGCCCAGTCCTCGCTTACAGACAGCCTCCCAACCTGAAGCAAATACTCACCAGCAACTGCACACCACACAACAAAAACACTAACCCAGGAACCCATCCTTGCAACAAAGCCCAATGCCAATTCTGTCCACATATTTATTCAAGTGACACCATCATAGGACCTAATCACATTAGCCACGCCATCAGGGGCTCGTTCACCTGCACATCTACCAATGTAATATACATGCCATCATTTGCCAGCAATGCCCCTCTGCCATGTACATTGGCCAAACTGGACAGTCTCTACACAAATGAATAAATGGACACAAATCTGACGTCAGGAATCATAACATTCAAAAACGGGTAGAACGCTTCAACCTCTCTGGCCACTCAGTAAAAGATTTAAGGGTGGCAATTTTGCAACAGAAAAGCTTCAAAAACAGACTCCAATGAGAAACTGCCGAGCTTGAATTAATATGCAAACTAGATACCATTAACTTGGGTTTGAACAGAGACTGGGAGTGGCTGGGTCATTACACATATTGAATCTATTTCCTTAAGTTAAGTATCCTCACACCTTCTTGTCAACTGTCTAAATGGGCCATCTTGATTATCACTCCAAAAGTTTTTTTCTCCTGCTGATAATAGCTCATCTTAATTAATTAGCCTCTCACAGTTTGTATGGTAACTTCAAACTTATCTGTATATATATATATATCTTACTATATGTTCCATTCTATGCATCCGATGAAGTGGGCTGTATGCTTATGAAAGCTTATGCTCTAATAAATTTGTTAGTCTCTAAGGTGCCACAAGTACTCTTGTTCTTTTAGCTAGAGAGTGGAGGCAGCACTCCCCAAAAGACTTAGACCTAAAATCCAGGTAGGCCAAACAAGGGGATCATCTAACCCATAATGTTTATTGTTTGGGGTGTGGTCTGTTGTATTTAGTTAACAGGTGTTTACTATTGGTTCAAGTCTGCCATCTTGACTCACATTAAACAGTACCTTACTATGCACATACTCCTGTTCATTTCAATGGGACTAACTGCAGTGTTAAAAATACTACTCAGTATGAGCAAAGGTGGCAGAACCAGACCTAAAGCTGTTAGTATTTACACAATTAAACATATCCCCACATAAACTGGTCAGCTTATAAAAATTGACTGTATTCCCAAAGACACCTGTGAGAAGTACAGTTCTAAAACAAAATAAAATGAATGTAACCACAGAGCAGATTACAAAATTCTCCACTTCAGCTCCACCCAGGCCCATTGAGAAAAAATTGTTTGCTGGGGACCTACTCCCATTTCACCCCATTTAGAGATGTGTTAGGGGCCCCCCTGAGCTCAGGGCCATAATACAATTGTCCTCTTTTCTCCCCCCTCTCATAAGCCCTGCACTCCACCAATTACACTGGCCACTGCATGGTCACAAGAGGCCTGATGTTTTCAGTTGCTTATATCTTTGCTAAACAAACTGTTTATGCTGAAGTTTTCCATGCTGTGTGGTGTGCTTTAGGCTGAATTTTTTTTTTTTTTTTTGAAAGTTTCAGCCGAAATGGCTCAGCCATTTCTGATAATGAGGCTACGAAAAATACATTGTTTTGCCAATATAAAAGAATTCTGGCAACCTTTTCTTTGAGAAGGTCCAGCACACTCATAAGAACATAAGAACGGCTATACTGGGTCAGACCAAAGGTCCATCTAGCCCAGTATCCTGTCTTCCAACAGTGGCCAGTGCCAGGTACCCCAGAGAGAACGAACAGAACATGTAATCGTCAAGTGATCCATTCCCTGTCGTTCATTCCCAGCTTCTGGCAAACAGAGGCTTGGGACACCATCCCTGTCCATCCTGGCTAATAGCCACTGATAGACCTATCCTCCATGAACTTATGCTTGGGAGCAATGATTTGAAATATTGCAAGGATGCATCCGATGAAGTGAGCTGTAGCTCACGAAAGCTTTGCTCAAATAAATTGGTTAGTCTCTAAGGTGCCACAAGTCCTCCTTTTCTTTTTGCGAATACAAACTAACACGGCTGCTACTCTGAAACCTAAAATCTCTGAAGATTCCATGTGTGCTGAGCATCCCCTCATAGCTCCTAATGCTGACCAGCTTGTACATAAGCCATCCCCACAGCATGGTTACAGGGACAAAGCCTGGGCCAGATCAAAGCTGGGCACTGGAACTGAGAACAGGGAACATTTCTCCCCTGTGCTCTCAGTGACTCTTGCCTGTTGGCACACAGACAGCAGGGGGAAAAAGCCACCTGACTTGAATGCAGAGGGAACGAGAGCTGGAGTGGGTAGGAGGGAAGGGAGTAGACTGGGAAAAGGAGCCTAGTGAGACTGGAACTTGGTGGCAAAGACAGGGAAAAGAAACTGTGACAGGGAGTTGGAAGAAGGATAGGGACTGGGAGCCACGATGGACACTGGGACATGTTGGGCAAGGAGCCTGGGACTGGAACCCAGGACAGGGGAGATTGGGAGACAGACGGGGAGACTGGTATTGACTAAGCAAGGAGTCTGTGCACTGAGGGAAGGGGAAGCTGGGATTGGGTGTTAGTGAAATAAATAGGGAGCAGAGGAGACTGGGAGCTAGCTGGGGGGGCGGAGAACACTGAGTTCAGACTAGGAGCTGCAGGGAACTGGGGAGCCTGAGACTAGGGACCAGGAGGAGGAAATGGGAGCAAGGGAGGTGAATCTGACAAAGACCCCAGGTGTAGGGGTAGAACTGCGACTGGCTGGACAAAGGAACTGGTTCCAAAGAGGCAAGGAGGGTGGAGACTGGGACAAGAAGCCAGGGAGACAGACTGGATGAGGAGTCCAGGGAGGGACACTTGGAGCCAGCCCAGCAGGGGAAGCAGAACAAGGACTGAGAGGAACAGGGGCAGAGGAAGACAACTGGGGACTGGGAGACAGGAGAGATGTAGATCAGATGAGGAGTCAGGAGCGGATATCTGGAACTGATTGGGCAAGGAGACTGTGGACAAGGAGTTGTGGAGGGAGACAGATACTGTCTGTCAAGGAGATTGGGTGTGACTGGGGAGAGACTAGGGGGAGGGGGATGGGACTCAGATGCAGAATGCCAAAGGGGAGACGAGGGCTGCTGGGCATGGAGACTAGAACTGGATCAGCCTGTTCCTGTCTGAATCCACCTCACCATTTCCCTGTCTCAGTCCCCACCTTTCCAAGCTCCTCACCTCTCTGCATTCAAGTCAGGCTGTTCCATCTTCTCCTCCACACTGGCAGGCTGGGGAGGAAGAGACACTGAAAGCACAGTAGAGACAATCTCTCTCTGCTCCCAGTTCTGGTGCCACAGTAGCCCCAGCAGCCAAGAGGAATAATTGCAGGGAAAGTTCTGCTCAGCCCTAGAACCCTGGGCTGGACCACATTCAGTCACTCTATAGGGATGACGTATGCACAATCCGGTTGACACAGAGGATCTGTGAGGGACTGGATTCATACTCACTGTGAATGGAAACATCTGAGAATTTAGTTGCCAAAGTCTAACAAATCTTTAATGAGCATGTGTGAGCTGAAATTTTTCAGTGGCCTATACCTCGGCCAAATTTGGATGTATTTCCAAGGGGATGGCAAAGGCACATCCCCAGCCATATTTCAAGTACTTGTTCCAAAGCAGGGAGGCGCTAGACCTTGTCAATTAAACAGTTGTAGGACATTTTTTTTAACATAGCAAAATATATTTTTCCTTAATTTCATTCTTAGAAACAGATGAACCATTTTCATGAAATTTTTAATAACAACATTCAGCCTGATTAAGACCCTCAGTGTGGAAAATGTCAGCACTAGCCATTAAAGTTGGACACAACTATAAGCAACTGAAAACAAGATCTTATAACCGGAAATGTTAAGCAACTGTAACTACAGACATCATTACCAGAAACACAGATAGTACAAATATGTGAATGGAGTAATCCCATTTCACCCATAATTATTTCCATTAATAAGTTAATATTTACATGAATTAACATATTCAGACATATGAAGTGCTAAATATCATGGGCTAATTTAATACTATTTCTATTACATTAGCATCTAAAGGTTTCAGCTGAGACCAGGGCCCTATTGTATTAGACCAGGGCCCTATTGTATAGTAAGAAATAATCTCCATCCCAAAGACTTTGTCACCTAAATAGACCAAGGGTTGGAGGGAAAACAAAGAGGTGAAGTGACTTGCCTAACCTTACCCAGAAGGTCAGTGTCGAAGCCAGGAAGAGAAGCCTGCTTTCCTGACTCCCAGTCCAGTGCCCTACTCACTAAACTACATGGCCTGTTTTAGACTCTGTTTTCATGCAGTGCATAATAAAAGATCATCCACAGGTGGACCACTCCTTCTCAGAAAGGCACAATGCCTCCCAGGGCTTCACTTTTGCACTGGAGAAGGGATTTCTGAAACCCATTTATGGGGTTTAGCATTCTCCCCCAGCCACCAGCCTACTCCATACCTACTCTATTTCTCCCAACAGGAAGCATCTAGGGCAGAGCACCTATACAGCCAGGTGCCTGGCTGCAATTGAATTTGGCACTAATATGGATGTACAAGATGGGGGAATCCTTACTATCTACTACACCTCTGAGAAATTAGATAAAGACTACACAAAATGTAGCCCTCAGTAATTAATTCCTCATTATTATTATGCCTTTGTCAGCTTTAAATAGTAATATATTTGCTGACCTAGATAACTGCTCTACCTCTAATATATATTTAATATTAAGTTGCATATCTAATGAACTGAATTTCTTAAAAAATCTAATAAATATGCTAGAGAACCCAAATGAATTACAGAACCTGTATATCTACCATCTTATGCTCCCTGCAATAAAAATGTTACTATTAATGATAATTATTAATAATGGGGCACAGATATAAGCAATTAGTAGTAATTTGCTACAAAGAAAGGCTGAAGCCCCACCGTGCACATGAAAAATCTGCATTGTGCACTGCAGCTTAACTGGCCTGCTTCCATCTGGAGATATGCAGTGGTAAGGTTGCTAAGCAAAGAATCTGCAGGGTGCATTAAATAGGGCATTATTGGACTGCAGGTGAGAGCAGTCAGTGGAAAACACAGTTCTATCACATGCTACCCCAAAACAGCTCCCTAAATTCTGATGTCAAACTGACTGCAAGCTGTTGTGGTCATGAGCAACATTAATTTCCACTCATCAGGCAACACACCATGGTTCCTTCAATTTTCAACAGTTCCAAATGCAGAGAGGAATCTGATACTAAGTGTGTAAGTGTATGTGTGTGCACACATACGTGTGCTTGTCTGTATGTGTGTAAAAGTATCCAGTATCTGGATCAATCTCTGCACAACCCATGTACCTTTAATGCCACCTGCTTGCAATATGGCCAACCCATCTTCTTTAATAGCAGCCTTAAAGGCGTGGCATCTTTACTATGAAATGTTTGGCTCCGATCACTCTCTGCTTGGTGAGCTGAGGCATGCTAAATAGCATGAAAGGTTTCCACACTTTCTTGTGTATCATTTGGCATATCTCTGCTATCTCCACACTGTTTGTCATAGAAAAAGAGCAAACTCCCAACAGAAGTTACACTTCAATGCATTTTAAAGAACAGAGAGGCTCATTACTTTTCCAATACATGAATTTAGAATTTCACATTTTTCCAGCAAATTTGATGACATGCAATATAAAAGATATTCAAATTACTGGGACACATTCAGATCACAGTTACTCTGTTGTAAATCAAGAGTAACTGTGGAACTAGAGTTCCAAAGAGAAATAATTCGGCCTGCTAAACCCAGGGCTGTGAGTTCAATCCTTTGAGGGGGCCATTTAGGGATCTGGGGCAAAATTTGGGGATTGGTCCTGCTTTGAGCAGGGGGTTGGACTAGATGACCTCCTGAGGTCCCTTCCAACCCTGATATTTTATGATTCTATGATTCAATTCACAAGAAAATAGGAAGCCACCATTGTGGCAGTCTGATGATATCACTGAAGACACGAGAAATGTAGATCAGCATCTGAAGGTATGAGAGGCAGCAGACATAGAAATCTGGTGTAGATAAACTCTATTCTACTTCAGAATTATTTGGGTGGTTCTAATGGTGGATTCATGTTAACTTTACTTCCATAGTTTCTTCATAGATGCTGAACTTCAACTTCAAGCAACACAAGACAGGAAATCAGTACTCAGGAAATCAGTACTAGCTTCCTCCACTGTTCTTCCAACTGGCAAAAGGCTTGCAACATGCATAACATTAGACTTTTCTTCAATATCCCTCTCCTCTGTCTGAAGTGCTTCTCCTCAACCACCCTTCTCTATCCCCAATCCTGTGCTGAAAATCCTAGCCAAGGTCAGCATCCTCTACTCCAGGTTCCTGCTCCACATGGATGAGCATCAGCAGCCTGATATTGAGGTACAAGTCTCTCTCCTGACTTTTCTGCTCCAGCCTGATAATATTCACCTACCCCATCCTTAGGGTGCAGCTCTCCAATCCAACTCAGTATAGAGATACAACTTTGCCTCTCATGATCCGTGTCTGTACCCAGGGCCCTGATTTCTGGTGCCCAGTCTCCAAAGGGTGCCCCATTTCTCCTCTCTGGCCCAGTGTCCCCATTCTGTGATAACAGGTATCATCAGTGAGCTCTGACCTCCTGAAGCTATTACCAAGGAGAACAGCACCAACCTCTAATCCATCTTGGCTTTCTCCTTCATCCTAGAGTTCCAAGGAACCTTCTTGCTGGACCAGAGAAGGGAAATGACAGATACTCAAGATACAGGGAGAAGTGGAAGATATGAGGAGCAAATCCATGGTTCAGTGGTATGGGATAGAAGTGTATACAGAATAGATCCAGGAGGAGATCATAGAAGCTGATGATGACAAAGGCCTATTATCAAGTTCATTCCCCTATATGTACAAGATGTAGATCCCTAATAGATGACGTATGAGATATTAAACTGATACCACATTTGATCTTAATTCGAAGACCAAGAGGAAGCAGGTTGTGAGGTAGACGCTAACCATGGCATAACCTTCAGCACTGGACTGGGGCAAAAGAATCAGAAGTAGGACTGAACCCTGAACAGCAACCCAGGGAGTCTGAATGGACTGAAACTGGGGAAGGTTTGGAGCAAGGCTGAGTCTAGCAACAAGCACTATGGGTAACTAGAGAAGCACCACAGTCTCATACAGCAGATGGGTGTGGCAGCTGAGAGCAGTGGTATTTTACAGTGAAGACCAGAACAAAACCAGAAGAGGAAGAGAGTCTCAAGCATGGAAGATGGAGCAGCCTCTGATTTTCATATTCTTGGCAAACCAGTTACTAGCTGGAAAAGCAATGGAAGGAAGTTTGTGGGGGTGTGGCAACGGACACCACTTTATCCTCTATTGACAAGTGTGAGTATCAACACCTGCAAAGAGAACACAGGTATTGTATACATGAAACCATTGTTAAATTAAACAAAACAAATTCTAAAAATAATAGAACTTACCCTACAACGCTGAAAATCTCCTGCCTTTCTTAGCAACTTAAATACATTTCTTCAGTCTCTAACAAGATCAAACTAGCAACTGGAATTTCTGTTGGGAAGTCTCACTAAAATGGCAGCCAGAATGGATATACTGAAATGGTGAGTTATTCCTTAAATCTGTTAGGAATATTCATTTTTAATCCACACACTTTTTCTTGTTAATGCTTGCTTTGTTACCTTTCAATCTGCTATGCTATGTATTGCTGTTGCAGACTTTTCTGTTTATTTTCTTAGGAAAAATCTGGATACTCTTGAACCTGGGGGCTGAGGAAGAGGATAAAGAGCATTTTCTTCAGCCTAGCACATGTGAACCAGTAACGTACAATACAGACCTAACATTTCATTGAGCACTAGGCTGAAAGAACAGCTAGTGCACTCATTAGCATTCCAAAACTCGAAGGGAATGTAGTTAGGATGGGAACATGGCCAGGACCTAGCTCCTCTGCATGCCTGCTAGGATATGACAGCAGTTGCTGCGGGAGCACATACTCCAGCTTACAAAAGCAGGTGTGCAGGACACGATTCAGCACATTTACATTAAAACTCCCCATAGCATTCTTCATGCATCTGCCTTGCATAGGCAGAATGTCTCAGAGCCCCACGGCTTAGCTATGACAGCTCCACAATCCCACAGCTTCAGAAAAAAAACAAGACAACAGTTTGGTTATGTATGTCTGTGAAATGATATTAACAGCCCATTTAATTTCTCCAATATGTTTACAACTTCTTAATAATCAAGCTATTCAACCTGACCATTTGCCACCTTAAGTTCTGCACCCTCAGAACTCCCATAACTGCAATGGACATATGGAATATTAGTTATTTCAGCAATGGTAATTTCAAAACTTCCAGCTGGATTAAAAACAGTTCCCATATTTTGAAGTATCACCAGTAAATAACACTAACCTCCTTCACTTTTTCCAATTCATTCTGTAGAGCCTGTTTAGTAATCTCAACTTCTATAAGCTGCTGTCTTAGCTTTTCATTTTCATCTTCTGTTGTAGCTCGTTTTTCTTCCACATTTTCTAACTCATGATGAAGTCTTACTGAGACATCTTTTGCAACCTAAAAGAAAGGGTGTTTGCAAAAATAAATCATTAAATACATGAAAAGTATGTATTTCTGCAGTACCGTCTGAATGATCACTTCTGACTTTTTTCAGTAGAAGGGGCATGGAAGAGATGTGCGGAAGCCAGAGTCGACCAGTGGGATTCTGACTACCTAGGAACTCAGCCTAACTTTCATTAAAGTTAGGAAAGAAGATTTTTTCCATTGACTTCAGTGGGAATTGGATTAGGCCCTAAACAAATACTCCATCTCTGGACTCCCGGGTGTGCACAATGAAGCAGTAACTCCACCATCCTTGGAAACTGTACTTGAAAGGGACTGAATGCTGCATTGACAGTCCACCCAACTCCTTCACTGACCGCTCCCTTTCCTAATGCACCCTGCCATGTCCCTTTCAGACAGTTAATGTCCATGGAAGCACTGACTAACAGCAAGATCTACCCTCTCTAGCCATATGAAGCACAAACGAGGGGACAGCTCCTCACTTCCTCCCCCCGTTTAGGCATGCAAGGTTGGTCACAATCTGGTCCTTATTATTGCTAATTATTTTAATTTTAAAATAAGATAAGCCTTAGATTTTGTGACCAGACACCTGTGTCTAACACTAAAATTCAGTATGTTTTTAAAGTGCATAGAAGCATTCATGGTTTTTGTTTTCAATTTTGAAATGCATAGACACAAGGAGGAGGGTTTAAGGCAGGGGTGAGCAAACTACGGCCCACGGGCCACATCTCGCCAGCGGGACCGTCCTGCCCGGCCCCTGAGCTCCCAGCCAGGGAGGCTCACCCCCAACCCCACCCCCCGTGCTGTGTCCTGGCCTCCCCAGCCCAGCAGCAACACCACCATGCGGGCAACGGGGCTTGTGTCCGCCCACCTCCCAGGCTTTCAAATAAGCCTGTCCTGCCACTCTGAGCAGCATGGTAAGGGTAAGGGGGCGGAGGGGAGAGGGGGTTGGATAATGGGCAGGAGGCCCTGGGGAGCAGTCAGGGAACAGGGGGTGGTTGGATGGGGCGGAGGTTTGGGGGACAGGGAATGGGGGTGGGTTGGATAGGGGGTGGGGTCCCGGGGGGGCAGTCAGGGGACAGGGAGCAGGGGGGGTTGGATAGGGTGTGGGGTTCCAGGGGGGTGGTTGGGGCGGGGGGTGGTTGGGGCGGGGGGTCCCGGGAGGGGGCGGTAAGGGGACAAGGGCCTGGGGAGGTTGGGTAGGGTGTGGGGTCCCGGGGGGGTGGTTAGGGGCGGGAGGTCCCGGGAGGGGATGGTCAGGGGACAAGGACCAGGGGAGGTTGGATGGGCCGGGGATTCTGAGGGGGGCAGTCAGGGGCGGGAAGTGGGAGGGGGTGGATAGGGGACAAGGGCCAGGCTGTTTGGGGAGGCACAG
This sequence comes from Eretmochelys imbricata, assembly GCF_965152235.1. Classification (NCBI taxonomy): domain Eukaryota; kingdom Metazoa; phylum Chordata; order Testudines; family Cheloniidae; genus Eretmochelys; species Eretmochelys imbricata. The sequence goes on from NC_135574.1 coordinate 97,488,779, forward strand.
CCTTCCCTACCGGGCCCTCCATTTCATTTCACAACCCCGATATGGCCCTCGGGACAAAAAGTTTGCCAACCGCTGGTTTAAGGAAATGTACCAGGACCCAATCCCTTTTTTCACTTACGTAAATGACAATTATGCCATTCAGAACGTTATATTATAACTTTATGGCACTTTTAAAATGGTAATAACACATATATCAAATATTTAGGTAAACAACAACAGCTACGATGACTTCGATACAATCATTTTGAAATATGTGACGTGTTAGTTTCTTTAAAATTTAAAGACACAGTTAATCCTTCATTGGTGTTTGCATTACTTAAGTCTGAGCTCAGAGTTCTCACTTTTTATGGCCAATACAATATTTATTGCATGTTTTTAATACTCTGTTCTATTTCATGTACACCCATACACAGACCTCTAAAGAAAAAAATATTGCATAGAAAGCAATGCAGAAGAATTTTATCAAAAAAGAGTTGCAGCTAGTGCCTCACTCTTTCATGACAGGAAACACAACTGTGTGTAAAGTACTGATACAATAGGCTGCAGCATTCATTCAATGACTTCCCTATCCCTACGCCCCACCTCTTACACTCACACCCCGCACGCACACCTTGGCGGGGGAGGGGGATCATCTTTGCTGAATTCCGAGCAGATCCTAGGCTAAGGGACTGCAGGATAGGGTGAAAATCACATTAAATCAGAGGATTAGATCCTGACCTCCTTTCCCCCCCTTTTGTGCTTAGTTGATCAGTTGGGTAGTTCTCCAACATAGGGATTCCACAGGTAGCACCTGTTACCCTCCTTCCAAGCCCTGGCATAGCAGGAAACTCAGATATATGGCCTAGATTCTGCAACCCTGAGACTGAATAGCATTTCATATCCTATTTTGACAATATTACCTATTTGGCTGACAAAGGTACGGTACCTATATTGACATAATGTATTTAGACCTCTGTAAGGTTTTTGATGTAGTCATGCAAGATATTCTGATTAAAAATCATCATCCAGTGGGGTCATTTCTAGTGGGATCCAACAGGGATCTGTTTTTGTCCCTGTGCTATTTTATGTATTTATCACGCATCTTGAAGAAAGCATAAAATCAATTGCTGGTTAAGTTCGTAGATGACACAAAAACTGGTGGAATGGCAAATAATGATATGGGCAGGTCAGTTCTATGGAGCAATCTGGATCACATGGTAAGCTATGCTCACTTGACCAACATGCATTTTAATATAGCTAAAGGAAAAATCAAATATCTAGGAAACTAGACTATAAGTCACCTTTGTATGATGAGGAACTTTATTTTAGAAAGAAGTAACTGAGAACAGGACTTCGGGGGCATGGTGGATAATCAGCTGAACATAAGCTTGCTGTGCAATGCAGTGGCTAAGACAGCAACTGTGATCCTTGAATGTATACGCAGGGGAATATTAAGTTGAAGTAGAAATAAGATGTTTTTATCATTGTATATGGCATTACCAAGATCACTATTGGAATACTGTGTCTGGTTCCGGTGTCCACACTATTAAAAGGATGTTGACACATTGAAAAGGATTCAGAAAAGAGCTACAAGAATTATTTGAGTTCTGGAAAACCTGCTTTACAGTGATTAAAGCATGTATTTAGTTTATGAAAGAGAAAGTTAATAGGTGATTTAATCAGAGTTGATAAGTACAGTGACAAGATTTCTAACAGTAGAGGTATATAATTCAGCAGTTAAAGGCATAACAAGATGTGGTGAATAGAAACTAAAGCTAGACAAATTCAGATTAGAAATAAAATACAACAGACTAGAAATAAGGCACAAATTTGGCCCAATGAATATTTAACAATGAGGGCAATTAATCATTGGAACACCTTGCCTACGAAACCAGTGGATCCTCCATCATTTGAAGTGATTGGTTTTCTTTCTAAAAGATTTGCTGTAGCTCAGCCAGAAGTTATGGACTTGAGGCAAGAATCCCTTGGTGAAACTCTATGGCTTGTATTATGCAGGAAGTCAGATTAGATGATGGTAATGGTCCCTTCTGGCCTTAAGATCGATGGCTGAAATCCTGGCTCCCACTGAAGTCAATGGGAGTTTTTCCATTGACTTCAGTGGAGGTATGATTTCACCCTATGAATAACTTACTCAGACAAATAGTCTCACTGAAGCCTGAGTAAATACTATAATGGTCCCACTGGAGCCAATGGGACTATTCAGTTGGGTTACAAAAGCTGGCCCATAGGGTGTAAGCTGTTTGTTTGTAATGACCTAAAAAGGTCTGAGTGTAATCACTCAGGGAAATTACTCAGACTCCCACTGACTTCAACAAGAATTGGCTTGAGTAAAGACTGAATAAAAGATGAATCTGACGCCCAAAACATGGCCCATAAAATTCTGCCCCCCAAACCAAAGGGTAAGTCTGGCCTGCTATACCCTGTGCTTCTTGCATGGTCGAGAAGATGTGTGCTTCAAACTGATATGGAGCAGCATGTCTGAGTCAGAGAGGATATGGGAGCACCATTTTGTCTCAGCACTCAGCTCTCTCCTTCTTCAGCCACCCACCCACACACTGAGACTAGGTGCTTCTGTACCTTGAGATCCTGCTCCATGCTGCGCAGGAGCTCTCCATCAATCTCCCCAGTCTGTGCATAGCGGAGCCTCTTGCGCTCAGCCTTGCGGAGCCGGTACTGTAGGATTCGGCAATTCTTGTTGGCTCTCTCCAGTTCATGACGCATTTCCTGCAGCTGACAAGCATCCTCCTCGAAGAAACTGTCCCTCATCTCATCCATCTCAGTCCTCAACTCATCTATCTCATTCTGACACCCAGTCAGGCACAGGAGGAGAACACAAACGGATGGACCAAGAAAATAAATATCAGAGATACACAGATAAAACATAGGGAAATGTGGCTAAAATGGAGCTGGAAAACAGGTCTTCTCCCTCCATGCCCATTAAAAAATAAGACAAATGGGAGAAACAGAGGGCAGTAAAAGAGATACTATGAACTAAAACACATTATTGCCCTTGTATAGTATTATCCCGATATTATTATAAATCCTCCCTCTCATGAGCTAGCAGAAGAAATAGGAAATAAGCAGAGATCTAGCCCACGATGCTTTGTATCTGCTGTGCAGCATTCTGGCCACCCACAGATGTGGAGCAGCAGAAGGGGTTGGCTAACCTGCTCTCTCCCCTTCTACTCCCCCCATCACTCCCCAGGAAGGGTGTGGGTGACAGGCCTTGCCCCTTTCCAGCTCAGCTCACAAATCTCCCCAAAGGAATCTTCCCAGCCCCACCCTCTACCTCTGCCGGGGGTGGATGCCATGTGCTGGGCCCCCATCTTGGGGGCAGGGGATGGAGAACCCAGGCATAGCCCCTTTCCACCCCCACCTGCCTGGAGGCCGGGTTCACACCCTTGTAGCCATCCTTCTCCACCTCCCTAGGGGAATAAAGGGGGGGGGAACTCTCTCCCATCCCCCACTCACCTTGAGGGTCTCGTTCTCCTCCCGCAGCCTCTCCATCTCCTCCTGCAGCTCCTCTTGCTGCGGCGGGCTCGGTCTCCCGCCGTCCCCAGCGCCCTGCTGCAGCCCCTCGAGCCCGGCCGCCGCCATGGGCGAGGGGGAGGAGGCCAGGGGCGCCTCGGCCGGGGCGCCGCCGCCGCCGCCGCCGCCGCCGGGGACCGGGTTGCCGCCCTTGGTTTGCATCTGGGCCGCGGCCGCCAGCCCCCGCCGCAGGTGGAACTGGATGAGCTCAGTCTGCAGGCATCCCTCCCGCCAGCACCCGCCGCCGCCCGCCGCCCGGCCCTTGCCTGCGCCACAGGAAGATGGAGGAGCCGGGGCCGCCTCCCCGCCTCCCCGCTGCGGAGCCCGCCCCGCTTTGCCCCTCCAGTTCCTGGGCGGCGGCTGCAGCGCGGCTGCCCCCTCCCGCTCGCCCGCTCCTCCTGCCCCTCCTCCTCCTCCCGCGGGCGGCGGCTGCTCGCCGGCCGGCTCCGTGGCGGAGGGCGGCGGCTCCGGCGCCCGGGAGGCTGCGGCGGCCCCCGCCGCGTGCGGCTGCGCTTCAGCACCAGCCGCGGGCTGGACAGCTCCCGGCAGCGCCGCGCCCCGCAGCAGCGCGGGCGGCGGCCTGTCCGCCCGGCCCCGGCCGCCTCTCTGCCCCGGCGGCGGCCGCGCCCCGCTGCCTTTGGAGGCGGCGGCGGCTCGCGGGGGGGCGGCGGCGGCGGCGGCGGGGCGGCTGTCCCGGGGGCCCGCCGGAGAGGACGCTCGCTGCTGCTGCTGCTGCTTTCTGCTGCTGCCCTCCGGATGCTGGCGAGGCTCGGAAGCAGCCGCAGCGCCCCCGGCAGGCGGCTGGTTCATCGCTGCTTGCTAGCGCCGGGGAGCCTCGCTGGCGGCCGGCAGCCGGGGCATCCTCCTCCGCCTCCTCCCTGGGAGCTGGGGAAAGAGCAGCACGGAGAAGGGGGGCGGGGGGGGGGCAGAGAGAGGCGCACACGCTCAGCGCTCGCACCGGAGTGAGCGCGGCACACCCGCAGCCGGGCTTGCTACAAGGAAACCCAGGCACGGAGCCCCGCGGGGCAGCACGTGCCCAGCCCCAGCGCTAGGGAGGGGGCGCTGCCCGCAGGCTTTATGTTGATGCCGCCCGCTCTCTCCGAGCTGTTAGTTAGGAGCCGCGTTGCTGCTGGAGAGGGAAGACGCCTGGAGGCCGAGCGCTTTGTTCCAACCAACTCCACACAGCTGTAAACTCGGGCACCTGATTTCAGTCCCCAGCCAGTTAAAAATTGGTGTGCTCTGCAGACATCGCCGTCTGGGATGGCCAGCCAAAGTCTGGTCTCCTTTACACCCATGTAAATTCGGAGTAACTGTTGAAATCATTTGAGTAACTCCGGTGTAGCTGAGATCAGACCCTGGCTCCTTTATGTCAGTCTAGGGGACATTTTTTCTGCTGATGTCACAACTCGTCGTTCCATTCAGTACGGAATGACAAGTGGCACTTGGCTCGGACACCTCCTACTTGCTTTGTTCACCCGGGCCAACGTTGTTCGGTGTGGATCAGCTAGAGATGCTAATGTATCTCTATCGTGCTAGAAAGGACTCACCAAGCTGTCAAAAAGGACATTGGCAAGAGGGGTGGGGAAGGGAGTATTTTATGCTCTTGGGGTTGCACACGTGAAAATAAAAACCAGAAGTTCCTTTCGCCCTAACAGGGACTCTCCCAGCTGTATGAAGGGTTAGCCCACCTAAACAGAGGAGTCGCTACTAGCCACGCCCTTAAACAATGGTGTGGGTTATTGTTATTAATATTACTAAATTAACCTCTGACCCCAGGTTTGTAATTAGTTTGTTGTCCGGAGGCGTTATAACACTAGTTCTTAAGGTTCATATGTGAAAGTTTACTTTTCCCTCCGATTTCTCAGTGATTATTACATTTATTAATTTTGAGAAGTCTCTCTCTGGCCAATTTTACCCATCTTTATATTTAAAAGGCTAGGAAACAGAGAACACATTTAGAGTACTCCAGGGCTGACTGTTACTGTGGTTACCAAATTACGCTCAGTTGGCAACTTTTTTCTATATTAGCAAAGTGATAGTTTCCATGGTCACAATCGATTATAAAAAAGGATATTTATTGGGTGCAACCTTACAAAGATGTTTCTTAGTATAATCTGAAAATGATCACTGTGATTAATAGCCTTTATTCAACTTTTATTTATAGTGATAATTTATGCAAAAGTAAAAACCTTAGGGGTCCCAGTAAATTTCGAATGATCTAAAATTAGCTGAAGCATTAAACAGTAAAGAGAGAAACCTGAATTTGGCAAGGTCATTCTATATTCTGTACCAATTAGATAACTCTGGAACATACTCTAAACTATGACACTGCTTATTGCCAGGGATGCACTGATTACTGTTACATGCATTGACATCTGCAATAATGATTTTAGTTAAAGTATTGAAAACTAATGTTCAGGAGTACATAATTGGGCAGAAAGTACCAATATATTAATTGCCAGAAGTGGGGCCAGGGGCTATACTCTATTAATTTATAAAAACAATTTATGAAATGTTCCTTTACATTTCTGTTGCCTATTACAAACAGAATTTTAAGCTGCTCTTTTCCAGAATTCTCTTATTGAAAAAGCCTCTTTTTTCTTGCAATCAACAACTGCATATAGAGACGCTGAAAATGGCTGGAATCAACTTGATTTCAGTATCTTATTCATTACTATGACTTTTAGGTGTTGCTGAAAATTAAACCAACAAATCTATAACCCTACACGCTACCTGGATTTCTTCCTGAAGTTTCACTGCAGCAAAGTCATCAAGCTCAGCAAAGATCTGCCAGGAATATAACTTGAATCCCTCGTGTCCCAAATTCCAGCACCGGCAGACTTCTATACAAATTAAAGAATCTTTTTAATGCAACCAAAATCCATCTCCAAATAAGAATTCCCCATTCCCTCTGCACAAACTCTGCAATAGAATCAGCTCGCTAGAGGCAAAATCACGTGGCGTCAAAAGAGCTGACAGGACGCGGTTGCGTCTCTGCAGGTTTTCCTGCTGGAAACAACTGCCAAGGCGGAGAGAAAAAAAAAGAAGAAGAAAAAAGAAAGGAAAGGAAAGGAAAAGAAGAAAGAAAACAAACAACCCCCAACTGCAAACCAGAGAGAGGTTCATAGTTTTCACCGGCCAGTGTGGAACTAAATCCCCCGAGACAGAAGCAGCCAGGAATTCAGAAGGGGCTTCCATTTAATTTGTTCACTCTCCCAGCACAGATCACGTCCTTCTTATTCTAGTAGGTTTCAATGTGCTGCACACACTGCAAGCGTGTTTATTAAAGCTTGTTGGTGCTTCTGGCTTTTGTCCCGATTTTAGGATGCAGAAGGAAGAGGGCGTTTTCGCAGGGTTACCCTAGATGATTTACAATGTGTTGAGTTTTAATCGTATTGAACATTACTAAAAAAAAAAACCAAAACAAAAACAAATCAAAAAACCCGAACACCAACAATGGCTCTACTGTAAGGCAGTCTCATTACTCACCACCACTTTGTCTGCTGCTGGGCTGGTAAAATGCATACACACACGAGGTACCAAGCTGTGCCAGAGTATCTCAGAGAAATGCAGCAATATTCCTGAGCTGACCTCACTGGGCCTCGGAGAGAGAGGGTGGGGGAGGGAGGAAGCAGCAAAGGGAAGAGAAAAGAAAAGAAGAGATTAAACGACAAGAACCACGCCCAGGCCTTGAGGCTCAATTGCAGTTCTCCTTAGCGGCACATGGCAGTATCGGATTGCAAGGCAAACAGGAGAATTAGGTTGCAGTAGATGGAGACAATTTTCCTTCAGAATTCATTCCAGGGAAACAATAGATTTCGATCAATTATTTATTCTTCTTTTTAAGGAAGACTAGCATGAGGAGACAGTGATGCCAGACGCCTTCTGATGCAGCAGCAGGATGACAACAACTGGATTTTCCTTTGTTCATTTCCTTGATTTGCATTTCAAGTATAGCAAAATCATAATTACATTTCATTAGAAAACTCCTAATGCAATTGGTAAAGGTAGAGAGACACTGCCAAACTGTTCTCCTCTGCTAGAGATAATTCCATATGTAATTAATTAATGTATGCTTTGATTAAACAAGCTAGTATTTCATTGATGAAATCCTAACATATTTGGTAAAAATAGAAAGAGTGCCATTCTAATTTACTAAAGACTATTCAAATATTTATTTATTCTTGTGAATATTATGTAGATTTGTCTACATATCCAAGCATTATCTGGCCAGTATCACTTTGTATCTGAGTATCTCCCAAGTATATCAAAATAAAAACAACAATAAAAATACCTCTTTTTCTTCCTTCTGAGTTTGATTACAATGGGGCTATAGGAGCAACAGGAGGGAAATCAGTGGGGGAATCTGCTCAACACTTTAGATGTCTATACACAAATGCAGGGAGTATGGGGAATAAACAGGAAGAACTGGAAACATTAGTACATATGCTACATTATGACTTAATTGGCATCAGAGACTTGGTGGGATAAGTCTCAGGACTGGAATACTGGCATAGAGGGATATAGCTTGTTCAGGAAGGACAGGCAAGGTAAAAAGGGAGGAGGTGTTGCATTATACATCAAGAAAACATACACTTGTTCTGAGGTGCAGAAGGAAGTGGGAGGCAGACCAAATGAGAGTCTCTGAGTAAAGACAAAAGAGGGAGAATAGGAGTGATGTCATAGTAGGGGGCTGCTATAGACCACCAAATCAGAAAGAGGAGGTAGATGAGGCGTTTCTAGAATACATAACAGAAACATCCAAAATACAAGACCTAGTAGTAATGGGGGACTTTAACTATCCAGACATCTGCTGGAAAAGTAATACAGCAAAGCACAAAATTTCCAAGTTATTGGAATGTACTGGGGACAACTGTTTGTTCCAGAAATTAGAGAAAGTTACCAGGGGAACAGTCATTTTAGACTTGATTCTGATATACTGGGAGGGAGGAATTTGTAGCAAATCTGAAGAGTGAAGGCAATTCAGGTACAAGTGATCACAACATGATACATTTCATGATTCTAAGGAAAGGAAGGAGTGAAAGCAGCAGAATAAGGACAATGGACTTCAACCAATCAGATTTTAACAAACTCAGAGTGTTACCTGCACACTCTAGCCACCCACCTTTACCCTTCTGTGGGATCAAGGCATAACCCAAATCTGTTACTTGCGCACTCTAGGGCACACACCTTTACTCTTCCATGAGTTCAAGGTGTAACCCTGTTAATTTAGGCACCCACCCTTTCCCCTCCTAGGTTCAGTGAAAGAGCCTTACATAGTAATATCCTTAATCTCTATTTATTAACAATCACCAACACAGAATGCACATGCTAAGTATACAATGCTCACCACTCCCAATAAGGCAGATGAACTTTTCCTGCTGGCCAGTCAGAATCAGGTCATCTGAAGATTCCAGCTCATGTATGATATAGTTGGCAGGGTGTTGAGGTCTGGCAGCTCTGATCTTGGGCTGTGTCCTGGAGTTGGTTCCAAAGAACTTCCTTTTGGACCCCAGTTTATATACTGACATTTGAGTCCTGCTTAACTAAACCTTAATCAATTATTTTATTAAAATATTGCAAAATAATTTTTGACCAGTCCCAACATATTGCAAAACAATTCTTTAACCAATCATACCCCACCAACTTACTTCCTTTAAATCTTGCAAAATTAGTTATCCAAGAGACAGAAACAATTAAAGAATCAGACAGAAATCATACAGACAAACAATAGAGAAGTGGGGACCATAAAGGCAAAACAATAAAAGTATAAATTTCACAATCACAACTGTTGATAAGTGATTTTTTGCCAGACAGAATGCAATCAAAGTTTTCTTTAAACATCTTAAGATCTGTTTCTTTATCTGGTGATGGTGGGTGCTATTAGGACAGGATTCACCTTCTTAATAGCCCGATATTACATTATTTTAATGTAATTTAGATGGAATGTCAGGATGTGACTTTCTGCTTCTTGGCTCGTGGTTGCTGCTCTCCTAATATGGCTTTAGAAAAAGGCCTCAGACCTTACAAGAGAACTGGTAGGTAAGGTCTCATGAGAAGAAAATCTAAGATGAAAAGGAGTTCAGGAGAGCTGGCAATTTCTCAAGGAGATAATATTAAAGGCACAACTGCAAACTATCCCAATGTGAAGGAAAGATAGGAAGAATAGTAGGAGGCCAATATGGTTCCATTAGGAGCTCTTACATGATGTCATAAAAATAAAGGGAAGGGTAACCACCTATCTGTATACAGTGCTATAAAATCCCTCCTGGCCAGAGGCAAAACCCTTTCACCTGTAAAGGGTTAAGAAGCTAAGGTAACCTCGCTGGCACCTGACCAAAATGACCAATGAGAAGACAAGACAAGACAAGACAAAAAGGAGAAACAAAGGGTCTGTCTGTCTGTGTGATGTTTTTGCAGGGAACAGATCCGGAATGCAGTCTCAGAAACTCTGTTAAGTTAGTAAGTAATCTAGCTAGAAATGCATTAGATTTCCTTTTGTTAAATGGCTGGTAAAATAAGCTGTGCTGGGTGGAATGTATATTCCTGTTTTTGTGTCTTTTTGTAACTTAAGATTTTGCCTTGAGGGATTCTCCAGGTTTTGAATCTGATTATCCTGTAAAGTATTTACCATCCTGATTTTACAGAGGTGATTCTCTTACCTTTTCTTTAATTACAATTCTTCGTTTAAGAACCTGATTGATTTTTCATTGTTCTTAAGATCCAAGGGTTTGGGTCTGTGTTCACCTGTACAAATTGGTGAGGATTTTTATCAAGTCCTCCCCAGGAAAGGGGGTGTAGGGCTTGGGGGGATATTTGGAGGGAAGACGTCTCCAAGTGGGCTCTTTCTCTGTTCTTTGTTTAAAATGCTTGGTGGTGGCAGCATAGGGTTCAAAGAAAAAGCAAAGTTTGTACCTTGGGGAAGTTTTTAACCTAAGCTAGTAAGAATAAGCTTAGAGGGTCTTTCATGCAGGTCCCCACATCAGAGTGGGGAAGGAACCTTGACACATGACCTTAAAATCAAAGAGGAATCCTACAAAAAGTAGAAACATGGTCAAATTGCTAAGAAGGAGTATAAAAGAATAGCACAGGTATGCAGGAACAAAATCAGAAAGGCTAAGGAAAATGATTATACTTAGCAAGGGACATCAAGGGCAGTAAGAGGTTCTTTCCATATATTAGGAGCAAGAGAAAGACAAACCAATTTTCACTCCATGCATCTGAAGAAGTGGGTTTTTTACCCATGAAAGCTTATGCCCAAATAAATCAGTTAGTCTTTAAGCTGCCACCCAGCCTCCTCATTGTTTTTGTGGATACAGACTAACACAGCTACCCCTCTGAAACAAAAGTGTAGGTCCTCTACTTAGTTGGGAAGGAGGGTTAATAACTGATCACTTCAAGAAAGCTTCAAGAATGTGTGTTTCTCTTCAGTCTTCATTAAAAGGTTACAAATACTCAACACAATTAATATTAACAGCACGGAGGAAAGAATGCAAGTCAAAATAGGGAAAGAACAGGTTAAAGAATATTTAGATAAGTTAGATGTATTCAGTTTGACAGGACCTGATGGAATTCATCCTAGAATATTTACAAAATAGCTAAAGCAACCTTGGAATTGCTAGGAATCATCTTTAAGAACTCCAGGAGTTGAGGTCCCAGAAGACTGGAGATGGGCAAACATAGTACCTATCTTTAAAAAGTGGAACAAAGAGCATCAGGGGCCTTATAGACCAGTCAGCCTAACTTTGTTTAACAATTTGTTCCAATATCTTTCCAGGTTTCAATCAATTTGTAGGACACTGGAGGACAATAAGGTAATTAGGAATAGCTAACATGGATTTGTCAAGAACAAACCATACCAAACCAACTTTATTTCCTTCTTCAACAGAAGTATTTACCTATGGATAGGGGAGAAGCTGTAGATGTGATATATCTTGATTTGAATAAGACTTTTGACAGTCCCACATGACATTCTAATACAAAAACTAGGGAAATGTGTCTAGATGAAATTTCTATAAGGTGGGTGTGATGCAGAAACCCACAGGTGGTTCATTATTCTATTTCAGCAACTCCTGTCAGGCTTGATATACTCACTACGTCTAACACACTGTTGTCATGATATATATCCAGAAGGTGGCACATAATACTGGAAAACTAATAGCTTATTGATCATTAATATTCTTGCATGATGTATGTACAGCATGTGTATAAAGAATAATTGATACACTAGAATTATGTTCTTAAAATGTGATTGGCAAGCAATGCATTAGCCCAATCTACACTAGACAATGAAATGTGTATTTGCTTTTCTGACTAGCCTGGTTGTCAGGCAGAGCCAATGAAGATGCAAAGAGAAACTCATAATATTACTATACATTCCCCAGCATAATTAGCGAGTTCTATGTGGATCAAATAACTATATAAATAACAGACAGAACTGTTTATTACAGAACTTCTGGAAAACAGGAATTTGGCCACGTTTTCCATAAAAATATAGAGAAAGAGGGAATACTGCTTTTTGAATTTATTATATTTAATAACTTAATTTAGGTCTTTAAACATTTACCCATCACCAAATTTGTTGGCAAAAAACGAACAACAAAATAACAGGTTAAACAATGTGGAATGACAAACATGAAATATTTCTGGCGGATGAAGTTTGGAAATAAATCCAGCACACTGTAAAATGAACTTATTAATACTGAACAGATTCTATCAGAGAAAAATCAGATTATAAGACTAGTTGAATCTACAAAGTGATAGCCATTCATATCACTCACTATCACACATTGTTTGGTCCTGCCCTTGATATCCCCCCTTGAGGGCCAGCTAGAGCTAGTTGAAAAATCTTCAGATAAATGCTCTTTTGTTGAAATCAGAACAGTTCATGGGAACAGATATATTTCAACAACATTTTCAATGGGAAAAAGTTTCAATGAATCAATTCAACTTTGCTGTTGTAGCCATGATGGTCCCAGGATATTAGAGAGACAAGGTGGCTGAGGTCATATCTTTTATTGGACCAACCTCTGTTGGACAAAATTCTGTTCTGTGTAAGCTTGAAAGCTTGTATCTCTCTCACCAGCAGAAGTTGGTCCAAAAGTTCAAAAGCTTGTCTCTCTCATCAACAGATGGTGGTCCAATAAAATATATTACTTCACCCAAGTTGTCTCTTTCATTTCAACTTTCTCATTTCAGTTAAAAAATGTAGAAACATGTCATTTTGATATGGTAATAACATCTCATTTTTACCTTATAATTTTGATTAGTTTTGAATTGAGTGTAAATTAAAATATTTAGTATTATATTTTATTTATATACTTTATAGTTAACACTTTAATATAAAAGTTGTTTCAATGATGTTGAATTGATTTGGTTTGACAATGTAAAATTTGAAAAAAAAAATTATTAAAAAAATATTTCAATAGTTCTAAATTGAAATTTTTTGGCATTTTTATTCCACACTACATTTTGAAATTTCCACTTTTTGTTCATATTTGCATTTTTTTTTCAAAATTTTGGCATTTACCATAGAACAAAAATTCTGGTTTCTGACTAGCACTGAGGTTTACCGCCTTGGCCCTCAGGTAGACGAACTAAGCTGCCATATCATCCTTTCTGTTAGACTCTGCATTCTTGGCTTTGATGAGGATGAGCCCATACTTATCTCTAAAATGTGTCCTAATAGCTCTTACTCATCTTGTGTAAATAGTCTCACTGAGACACTGGAAAGTTCCCCATCCCTCTCATACACCATCCTCACAGTGGAAATCAGATTTAGCTTCTATCCGCCTAATGGAGGAAAAAAATCATCCTGTCTAGGAGAGACAACCTGACTTGTTCTCCCAGTACAAGGAAATGCAAGAAATGTTACTAAAAACTCTTTTTGGTTAACTTTTATTGTAGGTGTGACCCAATGCCCCATATTCTTCAGCAATATGCTTATGATATGAATATGGCATAACTAAGATATGTTTTGTGCAAGATAGGTCATGTCAGGTATCATTGGAAAGGTTATGATGTACTGACTATGATTATCCTATTTGTATGCATGTATCATTTCTGTATATGAAGTTAGAATACTGATTATGTAATCATTACAACTGTGTTTTAACCTGGGGAACGCCCACCAGACAATATGCAAACAGCCTGGATGGGCCATTAGGAAGGACAATAGGACTTTGAAGATACTCATCTCCCTCCTTCCTGAGAAGCTTCCTGGGATGCTGCTTTGACATTGCAGGGTCATGTGATCATGTTACCTGGTACAGGATACCATCCTGAAATGCTGGTACTTTTCCACGGGAAGGGGTGGGGGCCAAACTAGGAAACAAAGCGTTCCAGCCACATGCAAATCCTATTTAAGGATAGGGAGTGAGTTAATCTGGGCTCTTGTCCACTGCCTCCCTATCCAAGAAGGAAGACTGCTGAAAACACCAGAAGAAACAAAGGAACTAAGCTGGGGGAGGCAGGGGTTGAGCCCAGGCGAGAAAGGTCACCCTGTAAAAGGAATCGCTGGAGATTTAAGCTGCAAGCAGTGCAGTTTACCTTCAAGAAACTCTGTAATCTAATTGAAACAACATTTAGGGTGAGAAATTATCCAGTATTCCTTAGGGTATTAAGTTTAATTTGCATGTTTTGTGTTATTTGATCAGTAATCTGCTTTGATCGGTTTGCTATCCTTTATAATAACTTAAAATTTATCTTTTGTAGTTAATAAACTTATTTTTTGTTTATTCCATAATGCAGTTTGTGCAATTCATGACTCGAGGGTGGGGAAAAAAGCTGTGCATATCTTCCTCCACACTGAGGGAGGGGGCAAATTTCATGAGTTTACACAGTATAGATCTCCATACAGTGCAAGGCAATATAATTTTAAGTTTACACTCCAGAGGGTGTGTGCACCAGAGTACTGGGCAATTCTCTGAGCTGAGTCTTCCCACACACAGCTGATTGCAGACTCTGTGTAATTCTACAGCGGGGTGCATCCCTACCTGTGTGTGTGTGTGCAGCAGGGCAGGGTGAGGGAGCCCAGGCTAGTGGAATGGGTGGGCTCAGTGGGACCCCAGCACATCAGGTGGCGGGACAGGGGGGTCCAACGCGTCACAGTAGGTTCTCATCAGACAAGCTAATGAACCTTCACTTAGACCTGGTCTTCACTTAAAAATTAGATTGACCTAGCTACATCACTCAGAGCTGTGAAAAATGTCATGCCCTGAGCAGTGTAGTTAGATTGACGTAATATGCAGTGTAGACGCAGTTAGGTCGAAAGAAGAAGTCTTCTGTCAACCTAACTGCATCACTTGGAGAGCTGGATTAACTATATCAATGGAAAAAACCCTTCAGTTGATGTCAGAAGTATCTATGCTACAGTGGTGCAGCTGTGCTGCTGTAGTGGAGTGACAGCCGTAGTCTTCACTTCCCTTCTCAAAGAGCCTTTGTCTTCTTTTTCCCTTCCTGTGTCTCCCTATCTTCATTCCTCTCATTCTTCCTCCTCAGATTTGTTTTCATGTAGATCAGTATGTTGTCGATTCAACATTGTGAACCTGCAACCATACTGTTGCTTTTTTTAAAATTGCTTTTCACTTTTGCCTTGAATAAATTGAAGCTTTAAATGTTTTAATCCACAACTCTCCCTCCCCCTCCCCCGCCCCCCCACATACACACACACTGTTGTTTGCTCATACGGAGAGATGTTTCTTTGTCCAATTTGCTTTTTCTGTACGTTTGAATTTTATTTACGCAGGGGATGGAGATCTTAAAGGAACGAAAAAGAAGGAAAAGTGCATCCATTCATACTATAGTCACTTTCTCTTGGGCAAAAGTATGAGTCATCTCACACTATGCGCTAAACATCAGCCAGATCAGGCCATCAGGAAAAGACCATTAGGATTAGACCATCAGGAAAAGAAACTTCTAGAGCTGAGCGCCTTCAATCAAGAATACTCTGGGCCTGATGTAGGACCCTGGTGCATTTCTTCTCTACAGTTCTGGAGGCCCAAATGGGACTGAAAGTTGATTTTAAAAAGGCAGCTAAGGATTCCCCTTGTTCAGGCATACTAAGGTCAGGAGGAGAAGTTGCTGGAGCATACTGTGTTGCACTGGCAATTCCGGCTATTTCTATAGGGTTGCTCCTGCTGGCTCAAGTTAGAGAAGCCCTGAGGCCCCCAGAATCAAAAGCCAATCCTCCTCCTCTCCCTGCAGTCAACTGTACAAAGCACAGTTTAAGTACACCGGAAAAATCTTGTCCTCTGCCTCTAATCCCTGCAAATTCAACTCTAAGGACTTTAACTCACCAGTTGAAGCAGTTTCTAACATATTTCTAAACCTTCCTATAAGGCTGACAGTAATTTGGAAAAAAAGGTGAAGAAAACATGAATTCCTTAATTGTTCTCCTTTTTCATTTAAACTAAGAAAATACAAAGTGTTTTCTGTTTGTTTGTTTTATGCACATAAGAGACCTACACAGCAGTAAATCACAGTAAATAAAACAGAAGAGCCCTTTGTGGGTAATAAGAGTTTGGAAAAAAGTGTTATGAGTTGGGTGGAAACTTGTTATGGGATTGAGGTTGATAGGTGTGAGCTCTTCCTTCAGTTAACATAACTGTGAAAATAAGCCCTACTGAAAGGAAAAGGAGCGTGTGAACCTGCTCAGGAGCTTTTGCTGCGTATTGTGGTAGGTGTGTGCTGGGGGGAGGTAGACCACAAAGAGAGACAGCCTAACGGAGCAGCTAAAAGCATGCTGGCTGTTCCTGGAAGAAACCTGGGTTTCTGGGTCAGAGGTGCAGGCTGAAAAGAGTGCTTTTGGTGCTGGGAGCAAAAAAAAAAGGCTGTTTCCTGCCATTTGATTCATTCGGCATTCAGAAACACAGGACTTGGTACCTTCTCTGTAAATGAACAAAATGCATCAAAGTAATACCTATCACTAATTTCTACTCCCAGCTGGAACACCCACAGGGCCCCAAACTGACTAGCCACTCAGGTCAAACAGAGCAGCAATGAGAACACCTCAGTTTCTCCAATTAAGTAACATACCATTTTAGGCCCATAGGAGTTGTGGAGTAGAAACATGCATTGGAAGCACAAATCTGCTTATTAGTTCATAAGAAGAAAAGGAGGACTTGTGGCACCTTAGAGACTAACCAATTTATTTGAGCATAAGCTTTCTTAAGCTACAGCTCACTTCATCGGATGCACGAAAGCTTCTGCTCAAATAAACTGGTTAGTCTCTAAGGTGCCACAAGTCCTCCTTTTCTTTTTGCGAATACAAACTAACACGGCTGCTACTCTGAAACCTGTTATTAGTTCATAGTCACAGTTTGGCACATCCATTTGACCAAATTGTAGAACTGATCCATGAAATTGTTTTTAATTGTTCTCTTTATTAATATAACTTCATAAGCAAAGTTTTATGAATGAAACAACATTCATTCATAAAACTGGTTACCCCAATAACTGGCTAACTGAGTTTTACTTTCAATCCAATTGCTGCTTAAATCACTTAAACTTACACTGTTTCAACATTGTAACTTCTGCTCACTGTTTGTTATTCATTATACTTGTCTATATTGTAACTTCTGTTCACTGTTTGCCATTCCTTACACTTGTCCATATTTCAGAGTAGCAGCCGTGTTAGTCTGTATTCGCATAAAGAAAAGGAGGACTTGTGGCACCTTAGAGACTAACCAATTTATTTGAGCATAAGCTTTCATGAGCTACAGCTCACTTCATCTACTGCATGCATCCGATAAAGTGAGCTGTAGCTCACGAAACCTTCTGCTCAAATAGATTGGTTAGTCTCTAAGGTGCCACAAGTACTCCTTTTCTTTTTATTTGTCCATATTGTAACTCAGACTCCATTTTAACTTGTCTCAAACTCCATTTTAAAATGCTCACTCCATTTTGTAAAAGCTTGCTGCAACCTTCATTTTTGCAAAACCCTGCTGAAATCTTATTAGTTTAGTTTAGATGTGTGAATGAGGTATGTATGGATGATGGAATCAACCTCCAGCCCCAGCCTGTCCTGATGAAATAAAGTGTAAACACACAACGGCTGAAGATGCAGACAACAGTCCTGACAAAGTAAGAGGAGTCCACCCTCAAAAGAAAAGAACAAAAGTACAATTGAAGAAACATCAAAGCCAGGTCCTAGGCTGAAAGTCATGTCTGCACTTGACTGTTGATCAATCACACCGGACCCAGAGGCAGCGTGACACAGCAAGACCTGTAGACCTTGGATTCAAACTAAAGCCTCCTCCAGTGCTGGGAGGAGCAGGAGCCTCAGCCGCCACATCAGCACATTGAGGACCTAACACGTGACAGCAGGCCCAAGTGCCGTGCCGGCAGCGCTCCCAGAAGAATGTGTGACCCCATGTGTCGATTGCTGCACATCCACCAGCACTGTTACAAGCCTACAGAAAGGATGGGTGAGATGGAAGACTTCGGAGGGTAACATTCTGCTGCCAACATGGAAGGGCATCGGTGCATGCCCAACAGAGACCCAGCTCTTCCTTATGCCCGAACTCTGGGTGCATGCCCATCAGAGCCCTTTCTTGTGCCTGGCTTTCCTAGCCAGTTAGCTGCCACAAGCTACAAACCCAAGCCACGAACTCAAGCTACACTCAGGACTGGTAACTATACAGCAGCTGCAGAACCTGTGTGTGTGTGTATGAACAAACCTGTGAATGAATGTGAAACTGAATGAAATGTAATAGCTATAACTGACTGCCTACTACGATTCTTTTTGTATTCACAAAAAATGTGACATTTTGTCTTATCCCATTTAGTAAGATTCTGCTGGATTTTTTTTTTATTGGTATAACAAAATTATCATCTACATTTTTAGAGAGTTGCTGTGATGCCTCTCCCAGGGAGCTGTTAACTGGCCAAAGAACAGCACATCTCAGCTACACTTCCCCTTCACCCACACGCTGACTGAGTCCAGGAGCAGAACTGGATTAACCTGTCACTGGACCATAGGCAAACATACACTGAGCCCCATCAATGGGTACAGAAAAAATGGCCACTGGCTATGGCCTCTCCCCCCCACCAGCTTGACTCTCCTCTTCTCCCTCAGGCATCCCTCTACCACATAAGCGATGCATAGGTGGGGCATGTGGGGTCAAGTTCTCCCCAGATTTCTGCTCAACCTATCAGCACAGGGAGAGGGGCTCTGTCCTTCTCCTGCTGCGCCTGTCCCCTGGCATGCTCAGCCCCTGTCCCTGGCCACTGGGCCCAGGTGGGGAGCAGAGGGGGCGGGACCAGTCACGTCTCATGATGGCCACTCCAGGTCACTGCTCTGTGCCGCACGGTGGCTGCCTGTGAGAACCCAAATGGGAAGCTGGCAGCCGGACTCTCTCTCAGGCAGCTGCTGAGCAGTCACTGTCAGCCAGCATGAGAAGCAGCTCTCTCCCACCACCTTTGCTGCCCGCTGCCAGGGAGAGCGGCTGAATGTGCATGCAGGGGCGGGGAGGGGGGGCAGAGAGGGAAGGCATAGCAGGACAAGGACAGAGATACCCCCCCACCTCCCCCGCAAGTAACTCTGGTGGGGTGGGGTGGGGAGAGCGTGGCAGCCCATGGGCAGAGACATGTGGGGCGGTTATGTGTCATCCCCTTTAGATTGTGCTCCCCCCAGTATTAGGAGGCATGAGTCTATGCCCCCCCCAGCAGCCAAACCTCACTGGTCTATGAGCCCCTGTACTCCTTCACTCCCAGGAGCCTCAGCCTCCCCCTTCCCTGCCCCTCCCCCCTCGCCTCTCCCACCCCGCCTTAACTTTCTTGACAGGGATACTCAGGTCCATTGATCCCGCTTCCAGCCTCCAGTGCTGGGAGGAGCAGGAGCCTCAGCCGCCACATCAGCACATTGAGGACCTAACACGTGACAGCAGGCCCAAGTGCCGTGCCGGCAGCGCTCCCAGAAGAATGTGTGAGCCCATGTGTCGATTGCTGCACATCCACCAGCACTGTTACAAAACTGGCCGCCAACAACCTAGTAGAAAAACTGACCAGGTGTCAATCCTAGCAGCTGGGCCAAACCTTAGTGGTGCTACGACCCCCTGCATGCCAGATCACAATACCACTCACTCAAATTTGCCCTCCCCCCATCATGACAGAGGAATGGCCAGGCCAAATTTGAGTGTATGGCATTGCAACCTAGCACAGGGGTTGCAAAGCCACTGAGATTTTTTCTGGTGGTTGGCTCCCCCCACCACTACCATTTCCTTGGCCTATGACTTTACTCTTGCTGTCCTGTCTTCCCACCCACACACACATTTGGGCCTTAGGCATGTGCCTCATTTGCCTATGTCTTCAGCCAGCCCTGTTCAGGGGGTGGTGGCTTGGGGTCCACTATGCCAGGTTCATAAAATTGTGGATTCTTCCAAGTTGGGGGAATCACCAGCTGGCTAGCTAGAGCTGCTTCCTGGTGTGGCATAAAGGGACTGCATGGGCCATGATCTAGCCCAGTGTCTCCAGCCCGGAGATAATGAATGTCTTGCTATTTCTTGCTGCTTGAATTTAAGGACATTACATATAATGTGCTGTAATACCTTAGTCAAGTAAAGCTTAGTCCTTTTATTCCAGTATCCATTGTGTGTTTCCAGCCTCACAAGAAATAATGTGATATATAAATTAAAGGTATCCTTAAAAACAGAAAAATCTTTGTCTCTGGCAGTGGAGAATAAAACTAGATGATTGAAGATTTAATCCTTTACTTTGTTGACCAGAATTTATTTCTAATAATTAACAAAGTTTGTAAAATACAGTATTCTGTTAGCGCTACTCTGGCTAATAGACATTTCATTCATGCTGAGGACTGCAGAAAGTTTGCTATCCCGGTCTTCTACAGTGATCAAATGTACCCATTGTTTTAAAAATGTGCTTGTACTGAGCAGGCCTTAAAACAAGCTAAGCCATCCACACATTCATCTCTGTCCCTCACAGACTTGCTATTCCCTCTTTTGTTATCGGAAACGATTTATATTATAAATGATTCATGAATGAGAAATGAAAAATGTTATTTACACTGAGGAAATGAATCCCACATTGTTTAAAGCTTTCTGTACCATGTACCGATGAAGTGAGCTGTAACTCACGAAAGCTTATGCTCAAATAGATTGGTTAGTCTCTAAGGTGCCACAAGTACTCCTTTTCTTTTTGCGAATACAGACTAACACGGCTGCTACTCTGAAACCTGTACCATTATAGTCATTGTGGCTCTTCTGATTCTTTATTCTACATTTGGGTCTCAGAAATTGGAGTTATGCCACAGCAGCACTTTTACATACCTACTGAAACCCTATCATACATAAATTGCTGCAAGAACTATTCGTCTTGATGTTATATTTGTGCCCACGGCATATTGATTACATAAGAAAGCTAATGGTAATGTAAGGATGTAAGTAACTCTATGTCTGACAAGACCAAAATGTGAGGTTTCTGTGGATAAACCAGCCCTATGAGTAGAGTGCACATTAAATCCTCACATTTATATAGTATGTTGACTGAAAGCTAACGGAAATAGTGTCCCTGGTAGTTAAATGGAAATAAAAATGTTACCCGTATGTTGAAATAGCTGACTCCAAGAAGAGATTGTAAATCCAGTGTACAAAAATAAAGGTGACGTCCAACCCTGAAACCCCTTATTTGAGGAGCAGTTCTGTCTTACCCACGTAGTCCCATTCATTTCCTCAGTAGTCAATGGGTCTACTCTTGTGGGTGCTGGTTTGCCCCGAAGACTAAGGGACAGATTGTGCCTGCTCCTAGCAAGGTTGGAGGCAGAAAAAAGAAGGCTGCAAAGAGCCTTTCAATTCATTGCGTTTCCCAGGCAAGGCCTAGGGATAGCTGTGGTCCCGCACTCAGGGTAGAATCATAGGGTTAGAAGGAACTGCAAGGGTCATCTAGCCATCAACCCCCTGCCAAGATGCAGGATGTGTTGTGTCTAAGCTATCCAAGACAGATGGCTATCCAGCCTCCTTTCGAAAGCCTCCAGTTAAGAAGCTTCCACAAACTCCCAAGGCAGTCTGTTCCATTGTCTTACTGCTCTTACAGTCAGGAAGTTTTTCCTGAGATTTATTCTAAATCTGTTGTGCTGTAGTTTGAACCCACTGCCTCTTGTCCTGTTCTTTGTGGCAAAAGAGAACTTTTCTCCATTTCTTTTATGGCAGACTTTCAAGTATCCGAAGACCACTATCATGTCCTCGCTTAATCTCCTCTTTTCCAAACTCAACATACCCAGTTCCTTCAGTCTTTGCTCATATGGCTGGCATTCCATCCCTTTGATCATCTTTGTTGCTCACCTCTGGATCCTTTCTAGTTTCCTCTATGTCCTTTCCATACATTGGCAACCAGAATTGGACACACTACTCCATCTGAGGCCTAACAAGCACCAGGTAGAATGGCACTATCACTTCCCGTGACTTGCACTCTAATGTATTCCAAGCTAAGGATTCTGCCCTTCATGCACCCCTAGAATGCAATTGACCTCAAAGAAGGTGTGGAAGAGCCTGAGTTAGCAGGGAATGATGTAGTCAGAATGTGCCCACTCTAGCTATCAACCATATTTAAAAGAATGAAGTGACTAAACAGCTGATAAAATATTCTATATCTCTTTGGCTGGGAGATTTGTTTTTATTTTTTAATCTATAATTTATTCTTCGTTAATATTAATTTAATTTTAATTTCAACTATGCTAATTTGGGAAACTTGTTTTGTTAATAACTGGATACACCTAATTGCTCAGATAGGAACTATATCACATTTGTTTTTCATTAATTCCTTCTGAATGGTCATCCTCTTTGTAATGATTGATCTTCTCCATGGTTGTCTATGTCTTTCTGACGTTATCCTCTATAACAGTGATTTATGCAGTTCAACTGGTATTTCCAGATCAATGAATAAAATTTTCAAAAGTACCTAAGCGCTAGATCCACAAAGGGATTTAGGCACCTAACTGCCACATTAGGCACTGAAGTCCAAAATTTCAAAGTTCAAAATGCTGTAGGTGCCTACATTCCTTGGCACCAAAGTTTCTGTTGGTAAAGTCCCCATGATACATTTATGCTGGTGGGCATGCTCAAAGTTGCCTAAGTCCCGCCACTGCTGAGTTGCTCATTCCCCCTGCCCCGGCAAACTCATAAAACTAGAAATTTCCCTGCCTATCTTGTGTAAATGGCCTGATCCAGAGTCTGTCCCAGAATGTCACTGTGCTTGAGGGAATAACAGCAACAGCCCCATCACCACCATTTTTTGCAATAAAGTGCTGACCTAGCTTAGGTGCTTAATTCTGGAAAGGGGTCACAGTTATGAATCCTAAATAGAAATAGGTGCCTAAATCCCATTGATGGGCAGGGATTAGGCTACATCCCTCTTAACATGTCCTACTGGATAGCTTAGGTGGATCTAGTTAGCATGCTAGTTTTTGTGAATCCTATTCTTAGGGTGCGTAAGTCCATATCTGCACTACAGCGGCACAGCTATGGTGCCGTAATGTCACAGTGTAGATGGTTCCCACATCAACGGAAGAGTTATTTTCTGTTAATGTAGTTATTCTACTTTTCTGCGAGGCAGTACCTAGGTCAACAGAAGAATTCTTCTGTTGGCCTAGCCACATGTAGGGGTTTGGCATCCAGGGGGTGAAATTTTTCACAGACCTGAGTGATGTAGCTAGGTCAAGCTAATTTTTAAGTGTAGACCAGGCCTAGTTCCCCCTATGCATTGTATAAGGAGTCAGGGTGTTTAAAGTGGATTCCAGGGTGGAGGGAACGCAGGGTGCCTAAAGATTGTGAATTTCACCTATGTGACTTAGGAGCCTGTGATAAATGAAGGGGAGGGGAGCTACCTTTTATGGACACCCAGCCAGCTAGTAGCTATAAAATCCCTCTTAGTAGCTGTTCTCTAATTGCTCTACCTGTAAAGGGTTAAAAAGTCTCACTGCTATGCATAAGTAAAAGGAAGTGAGTGGGCACCTGGCCAAAAGAGCCAATGGGAAGACTAGAACTTTTTAAAATTGAAAAAAGACTTCTCTTTTGTCTGTCTGTTGTTGATCTCCCGGGGAGAGGTAGACAGGGCATCAGCTAAGTTGTAAGAAGCTTGGTATGAAAAAATCATCAGTATCATACCTAGAAACTACTCATTTAAAACCCCAGATATGTAAGTAGATCAGGAAATGTCTAGGAAGATGCTATTAGGTTTATGCCTTTTATTTTGTTATGGCTTGTGGATTTCTCTGTGCTAACCCCAGGTACTTTTGTTTTGCTTGTAACTTTTAATCTGGACCTCAAGAAAGCTATTCTTGGTGCTTAGTTCTTGTAGTTGCTCTTTTAAAATCCAGCAATAGCCTGAATTCCCAGATGTATTTTCTTTCTTTTTTTTTTTATTATCAAAATTTACCTTTTTTAAGGACAAAATTTGATTTTTGTGTCTTAAGAGATTTGTGCACATGTTGTTTAATTAGCTGGTGGCAACAGCTTATTTCCTTCCCCCCCCCCTCTTTCTCAGCTCTTCCCCAGAGCGGGGGGATGAAAGGGCTTGAGGGTACCCCACAGGAAGGAATTCCCAAGTGCTCCTTCCAGGGCTCTCAAAGGGGTTCTGCACTTGGGTGGTGGCAGCATCAACCAATCCAAGGTCAGAGAAAAGCTGTAATCTTTGGAGTTTAATACAATCCTGGAGTGGACAGTATTAATTTTTGGATCCTTGCAGGCCCCCACCTTCTGCACTCGAAGTGCCAGAGTGGGGAATTAGCCTTGACAGAGCCGAACTATCATTTGCAAAAATTATTTATGCTTCTAAGTACTTTTGAATTAGTGTCCATCTACATCTTTAGACTCCTAAATACCTTTACAAATCTAGCCACAAGTCACTTTCAAAAATTAGGGTCCTAAGTCATTTAGTTGCTTTTGAAAATTGTAGCCAGTGTTTATATAGATATGTATACCTAGCATTTCTTCATTCCCACAGCAAGAGCTTGAGGTTTTATCTATTAATGTTTGTACAGTGTTTAGAAAAAACTGGATTTAAACTGATGTAAAAACTGGAATCATGCAGTGGTGAATCAGGCCCTGTCTGTCTGTCAGGTCTTCAATATTCCTAAAGCGCATATCATTCATTGTACTATCTAGGTGTTGTATTGTATCTTGGCATGTTACCTAATACACAGCTCCTGCAGCTGTTGTGGAGTTTAAAAAGTTCAGGTACATGTCAAAATAATAAAATAGAGAGCACTGGTTTGCCACTAGGTCATTTCAAGCTGAGTAGGTATTTTTCAGGGTTAAGAATACTTGCCTATTGTCTGATTCAGCCACTGTATATGAGACCAGCACCTTCAGAAACTGGTTTTCCCCAAATATTTCTCTCTTCTTACATTGACACTGCTTTAAAAGGTTTTGAATTATAGGCAATTTTGCTAGAATCTGTTATTGTATCTACAATGGCTTCTGTTCTCTCTCTGGACTGCCTCAGAAGCGTTTTTTGTGTGAATGAGGCTGGAGTCCTGGTTTCTATGGATACATCAACCACATGTCACCTCATCAAACAGTTGCAACCTCTCTTCCACATAGTGGTTAGCTTGCTTTCAATTTAATTGTTATTTCATGGGGAAGGGTGAGAGGCTAGGAAGAGGGAAGCGACATTTTTAAGGAGGAGTGTGGGAAATTAGAGGAACAAAATATTTTACCTTTTTTAAAGCTGTCATTCACATTTGAAGACTGTAAAAACCAAAAAGAGTACAAGCATAACTCTTTCAAGACAGGTTCCCCATGGAAATTGTGCCCCCGCCACTTCAGGACTCCCTTATGCACTGCCCAGAATCTAACAGAATTACACTAGAGATCAGACACGAGTCCAATATTATTCTAGTCAGTGTAAATCTGGAGAAATTCCATTGAACACAACCTATTTACTATTGTTAAAGCTGTTATGAGTGGGATTAGAAGGTCCAATGGAGTAATGTTGGATTTATACCAATGTAACTAAATTCAGAATCTGACCCATAGGTTCTGTCTCCAGCTGACCCTGAGCAGATACAGGAGCTTGAGTCATGGACAGCTGATGCTGTCACTAGTGGGGGACCAAATCATCACATGATAGTCTTGAAATGCTCCTTCTTCAATTAGAGTAGGGTATTGATTCAAAGATACTCTCAAAGACTGGAACTTCAGATAATACATTTGGATGACGGAAGGAGGAGCAAATAGCCCCCATCTCTGTCTTTGGAAACTGAAGTGCTGGGTTAACTTGGTACCTGGCCCGGCAAGATTAAATCAAAATAGCAAATATTTCCAATGCCTGCAGATGGGACACTAGATGGGGAGGGCTCTGAGTTATACAGAGAATTCTTTCCAAGGTGTCTGACTGGTGGGTCGTGCCCACATTTCAGAGTCTAAGTGATCACCATATTTGTGGTTGGGAAGGAATTTTTCCCCAGGTCAGATTGACGGAGACATTGGAAATGTTTCCACTTTCCTCTGCAGCATGGGGCACAGGTCACTTGCTGGTTTGAACTAGAGTAAATGGTAGATTCTCTGTAACTGGAATCTTTAATCAAGTAATTCAGCAGAGATTATGGGCCTCTTACAGGAGTGGGTGGGTGAGGTTCTCTGACCTACAATGTGCAGGAGGTCAGACTAATGTGACATACCGAGGTGCCATCCTAGACCAGTGAGGGCTGTGGCACCCCTGCCCTCAACCTAGGTGCCTTACAATGCCTTCCTAAAGTAGCTCCCACCTGGGCTGCTCACAAACAGCCTTTCAGCATGCAAGTCATACCTTGAATGTCTGTGTGTAACTACAGCCTGCCAGCCACACTTGGGTTACACTCTGGCTCTCACCAGCCTCAGTTATACTGCAGGGTGACCCCAACATACTCCTAGTCCCAGATTTTCCCCCCAAAATTTATGTCTTTTACTGTCCAGCCCTCTCCTGGACAGTCCAAATATATTAAGTCCATTATTCCTTTTAAGGGAATAATATACATCGGCTTCCCATCTTAAAAGGAGTTATCCAGATACTTTAATTTAAACACACTGGGTTAGATAAAATAATCAAACAAGTTTATTAATTTACAAAGAGATATATTTTAAATGAGTACAAGTAATGAGGCATAAAAGTCAGAAATGGTTACAAGAAAATAAAGATAAAATGCGTTCTAGTGCCTAGCTTAACAAAACAAACTCTATTCGATTTAAACACCACATGCTTCCAACAGCACTCAGACCAAACTCTTCAGGATAGGCTGCCCCCCAGTCCAACAGCTGTTTCCTTATTCCTTTGCCTTCGCAGGTGCAGTGAATGCTAAGGGGAGAGAGAGAGAGAGAGGAGTGTCTTGGGGTGTTTGCCCCTCCATTTTATTGTTTCAGTCCCTCTTTGAAAAGCATTTTCAGCTCAGAACTAAGAATCAGGGGGTCTGATGGAGGAAGGAGACCTCATACTACTTCTTTGCTAAGACACAGATCTTTGTCCCTGTCCCCTTTTTTTGCCAAATAATGACCATTTTTTAGATGATGGCTGATCAGCTTTGTTGTCACCTAGCTGTAATGTCAGCTTGCCCTTCATCTTTGAGAAACTAGTTTAGCCACTCCCAGACTTATCTGAAAAACATACTTCCGCCATGATTTCTCCTTAAGTTCATAACTTTACACATAATGTTGCATTTTACCATGATACTCCTTATCAACATGTTATGAATTTTCAAATGATACCTCCACAAGGATTGCCTTGCACAAAGATTATTACAATAATATGTAGGGTGTGAATAAGAGGTGCATTCCATCACAACTAAATGATCACAGTGGTCCCTTCTGGCCTTAAAAATCTATGAGTCTATAGTCTTGATATGCATAAAGTCTATTGTCTGATAGATTTCTTTCTTTCTTTCTTTTGACAGTTTTGAACAGTGAATACCCCTGCTTATACACAGAACTGATACTGGACAGGTGATGGCAGTTCAGTTTCAGCCCCACTGTCTTGACAATGTGCTTCCAATCTGACTTGGTGGACATCTGTAGGAATGGAGCGAGTTTAGTCTCCAGGTTAATTCAGTCTTGTCCTCTCTCTGGAGACAGTCAACAAGGGTATCAGTTGTGGTCTGTGTGATGACATGGACATCTATCCACTAGAAACTCAACTGAACAGTTTAAGCAACCTTATTACTAAAGAACAGAAAAAGATTAAATGATTTGCCCCCATTCCACAACACCACGTGGCAAATGGTGATAGACCCCAGGCCTCCTGATTTCCAGCCCCTTGCTTGCCACAGATGTAAATATATGAATTGCAGTTTTCCATTTCAAAATAGCCTTATGTTTTTGTGTCAGCAATACCATGACATTTTTCTTCTTACAGGAAGCTATGGGGGGAAGGAGGGAGTGTTTCATAATCTGACTTGGCATGGGGCAGACATGTGAGACTGAACTTTGTCCTATGAAAGTAAATAATACTTTGTACTTGTACGGAACCTTTCACCAACTCATGGTGCGTTACATAGATTATTTAATTAAGTCACGCATTCTTCTAATTATGTTGATTTACCCTACTTTGAACATGTTCTGTTGCTCCTTTCAATGTCTAAAGCTGTTGAAAGATTCACCACCAACAAAACACACACAAAATTATATTTACAGACTTCTGTTGACTCCAGAGGCTCTCTAACAGGAACAAATGGCCTCCTCCTATTCATCCGCTGCTGCAGTGATGAATCCTAATATGAATCTCCCTCATTGAGAGATGTTTTGTGAGCCATTAAGGATACGAGCACTGATGTGTGAATCTGATTTTGATTACGTTTCTTTTTTACTGCCTTTATGCTGTATTTTCTAAGCCTTGTTTGAGATCTCTAGAAGTGTAATAAAGCAACGGCTAATAGATGGGACTTAACATTCAGTACTGTCTATGCAATCCAGCTGAAGTATGTACCAAAAATAATGCTGTGGGCTCTCAGAGGTGGGAACTCAAGAAGTTATTTAAGCAGCCTCATCTTTAAAGCCTCATAAAATAGGGAATTACATTCTTAGGGATTTTGATGGTCATACTGGAGAAATCTAATAAAGTCAGTGTAGCAACTCTTAGCTAATGGATGGAATAGAATATCATGGGCCTGCACTTCTGGGTGCCCCCGGCAAGGTGCTGAGCACCCTCTATTTCCCCTGGCATTAATGACAGTTGAAGGCGCTCATATGAAGCATGTGTAGATGTTCATCTGCTTAGAGTTTAAAAAACTGGGGGAGGGGGGAAAAGGGTATTGTGGAAGAACTTAATATACCTTAGATAGAGAAAAACCTCTGAAAATGAAAGCATTATAAGAGGGTACATTGGGGTTCTTATTAAAGAATGGAAAGTTTGTATTCACCAGTAAAATTCTTATATTCTTACTATACATACATTTAATACCACAAAAAACAAAGCTCTTAGCTGCAGGTCTCTGCTTCGCTGAGCAGTTACAGAGCCCTGTATTCTAATACCGAGGGTGACCTTTACTTTCACGACTCTTCCCCCCCCCCCCCCTTCCACATGCTTCCGCAACAACAGCAGCTACTCCACAGGCATTTCCTCACAATTATATTTCATCTTTTCCTCTGCCATACATATTTGTCACAATAACAGTCTGCTCGGAGTATCTAGCGACGGGAAGACTACTAAATCCAGCCCCTTACCTTTGGCTTTTCATATGCCTTTTCCCTCTCCCTAGATGCCGATGGTAAATAAGTGTAACCCTTCTGCCCATCAGAGTTGGCAGCAACAAGGGCCGGGTTCAATATCTAGGGGATCCATTCCAATAACACAATGCAAACCGGCTTGAGCCCCCACCCAGTGACCTGGGACAAATATATACCACCCCCGCTGGGCGCCTCCAAGAGGCAATACTTCCCCTCTCGCAAGCACATAGTCTGAGTGTAGCAAAAGCCTTTTAATAACAGAGAGAAACAATGTGGCATTATGTTGTGGAAACACCACCAACAGGATTCATAACATAACCCATGAGCAAAAAAACCCACCCCAAGCAAATTGGGGCATGCCCCTTTCCCTTTGGTTCTTGAGTCCAGCAACCCCAAATCACCCAAAGTCCCAAAAGTCCAATGA
This sequence comes from Eretmochelys imbricata, assembly GCF_965152235.1. NCBI lineage: Eukaryota > Metazoa > Chordata > Testudines > Cheloniidae > Eretmochelys > Eretmochelys imbricata. Next base: position 97,518,377 of record NC_135574.1, read on the forward strand.
CCCAAAAGTCTCTGTCCCTGGTCAGGGCAGCCCCAGAGTTCGAAAGTTTATCTGCGGAGCTTTACCTCCCAACCTGGGTGGAGATGGGATGGGGGTAAGAGGCACCTTACATGATCTGAAGCTGACCGCCCCACAGCTCCATAGGCCTTTGCTTCGCTCCGCTCTGCCAGCCGCCCCACGAACTCCTTCGGTCAGCTCCGCGGCCCACAAGCAGCTCCCACCGTCCCACGAACCGCTCTACCAGCCGGTCCACAAACTGCTCCGCATCCCACCAGCAGCTCCTGCCGTCCTATGAACTGCTGCACCAGCCTGTCCACAAGGCACTCCAGCCGTCCTGCAAACTGCTCCACAATATATCTTCAGGCTCCCTCACTACTTAACACAATGCTCAGTGATTTCAGCTCTTAGTCAGTTCAGTTCTTTGGTGAATTCAGCTTGTAGTAGGGGAGCCTCAATGCTGGTGCACCATTAGCCCAAAGTGAGCTCAGCAGCTTGTAACTAGACTCCTAATGGAATCAAAATTAGCTCTGATATTCCACAGTGGAGAGAGGAGGAAGTGCAATTAGCATGTAAGGCCCTCACCAAGGGGCCCACACCACCAAGTATTAACACTTGTCCCCAGCCTCTCTCAATTCACAGAGTTTTAAAACCCATGACCCTTGCCTAGCGAGTGCTACTTAGTTGATGGTGAGTCCCTCCATCATAACAAAAGGCCAAGTACAGTTCCAAGCACAGTTCCCATAATCAGGGTAATAACAATTTATTCTTCCTGCCCCAATAACAGAGACACTGGGGATCCCACAGCAGCCAAAGTGACCATTTGGGCAGCTATGGCCTCATTCTAGGCGGGGTGGGTGTGCCTATGCAAATGAGATTGGCCCCTGAAGTTCTTTTCCACAACTTGCCACACCTCACCACCAGCTGTCAGGGTGGAGCTCATCCTGACACTGCTTACATCAGTAACAGCTGCAATGAGTGATAGCTATTGATACAGAGGCAGATATCTTACTAGAGGAGATACATGGGCACATGTGGCATTGCTAAGTATAACATAATCTTTTTGACTGTGACTGGAGTGGGATACATTTAAAGAAGCATTTTCTCAAAAAAAACAAACCCCAGCAGAATTTTGTCCCTTTCCTGCTCAGAAATTTGTGATCTCATTTTGTTTTGTAGTTTTCATCTATGCAAATAACTCCCAGGAAAAGAGAGTGGGGCCTCCAGAGCAGCAGGAGGCCATGGAAGATCCAGTATAGCAGGAAGGAGTGTGGCAAGGAAGGAAGCCTCCCTCTAGCCCAATGCGGGAAGGGCAAAAGAAAACATGGGAATCCAGAAATAAGAAGAAGCAGCAGAGTTTAAAAGAAGATGAGCACAAAATACAATTTTTCATATTTATAAATTGTATTCCAAGTATAAAACAGTGCTGTGCATAGGGGTGGGGTTTGCTACTGATCTATGATGATCATATAAGTGCTTTCTTAAATCAATATCAAATCCACTTGAAGATAGATTAGCAACACTCACAAATCCTCCCTTCTCTCTGGATGCCTCCCGCAGCCAGATAATCCTTTTCCCTATGCCATCACATATATCCAGGACAATAATAAAATCACTTTAAGCATGTTCTTATAAAGGATAAAGTAACGAAAATGCAGTAACTCACATAAGAATGTGTAAATGAGATGAGATCAGCTGGAACATACAGAAAGCCAGTGGCCTTCCTTGGCCCTTATCTAATCTATCTTATCTAAGCTAATGTACTCAATACTTTTTTTGCCTCTGTCTTCACGAACAAGGTCAGTTCCCAGACTGCTGTGCTGGGCATCACAACATGGGGAATAGATGGCCAGCCCTCTGTGGAGACAGAGGTGGTTAGGGACTATTTAGAAAAACTGGACGTGCACAAGTCCATGGGGCCAGATGAGTTGCATCCGAGAGTGCTGAAGGAATTGGCAGCTGTGATTGCAGAGCCATTGGTCATTATCTTTGAAAACTCGTGGCGAACGGGGGAAGTCCCGGATGACTGGAAAAAGGCTAATGTAGTGCCAATCTTTAAAAAAGGGAAGAAGGAGGATCCTGGGAACTACAGGCCAGTAAGCCTCACTTCAGTCCCCGGAAAAATCATGGAGCAGGTCCTCAAAGAATCAATCCTGAAGCACTTACATGAGAGGAAAGTGATCAGGAACAGTCAGCATGGATTCACCAAGGGAAGGTCATGCCTGACTAATCTAATCGCCTTCTCTGATGAGTTTACTGGTTCTGTGGATGAAGGGAAAGCAGTGGATGTATTGTATCTTGACTTTAGCAAAGCTTTTGACACGGTCTCCCACAGTATTCTTGTCAGCAAGTTAAAGAATTATGGGCTGGATGAATGCACTATGAGGTGGGTAGAAAGTTGGCTAGATTGTCGGGCTCAACGGATAGTGATCAATGGCTCCATGTCTAGTTGGCAGCTGGTGTCAAGTGGAGTGCCCAAGGGGTCGGTCCTGGGGCCGGTTTTTTCAATATCTTCATAAATGATCTGGAGGATGGTGTGGATTGCACTCTCAGCAAATTTGCGGATGATACTAAACTGGGAGGAGTGGTAGATACGCTGGAGGGCAGGGATAGGATACAGAGGGACCTAGACAAATTGGAGGATTGGGTCAAAAGAAATCTGATGAGGTTCAATAAGGATAAGTGCAGGGTCCTGCACTTAGGACGGAAGAACCCAATGCACAGCTACAGACTAGGGACCGAATGGCTAGGCAGCAGTTCTGCGGAAAAGGACCTAGGGGTGACAGTGGATGAGAAGCTGGATATGAGCCAGCAGTGTGCCCTTGTTGCCAAGAAGGCCAATGGCATTTTGGGATGTATAAGTAGGGGCATAGCGAGCAGATCGAGGGACGTGATCGTCCCCCTCTATTCGACATTGGTGAGGCCTCATCTGGAGTACTGTGTCCAGTTTTGGGCCCCACACTACAAGAAGGATGTGGATAAATTGGAGAGAGTCCAGCGAAGGGCAACGAAAATGATTAGGGGTCTGGAACACATGAGTTATGAGGAGAAGCTGAGGGAACTGGGATTGTTTAGTCTGCAGAAGAGAAGAATGAGAGGGGATTTGATAGCTGCTTTCAACTACCTGAGAGGTAGTTCCAGAGAGGATGGTTCTAGACTATTCTCAGTGGTGGAAGAGGACAGGACAAGGAGTAATGGTCTCAAGTTGCAGTGGGGGCGGTTTAGGTTGGATATTAGGAAAAACTTTTTCACTAGGAGGGTGGTGAAACACTGGAATGCGTTGCCTAGGGAGGTGGTGGAATCTCCTTCCTTAGAAGTTTTTAAGGTCAGGCTTGACGAAGCCCTGGCTGGGATGATTTAATTGGGTATGGGTCCTGCTTTTGAGCAGGGGGTTGGACTAGATGACCTCCTGAGGTCCCTTCCAACCCTGATATTCTATGATTCTATGATCTAGTCCTGACAATCAATACGGGTCTGTCTTATGCAGGTAGCCTTAATACAAATTACAACATTCAAGTCAAATTGTGTAGTATCATGTTTCTACAAGACCCAAAATGACTGAAAACCATGGGCCACACCCTCAGCTGGTGTAAATCAGCAGAGCTCTGTTAAAGACGCTGGCTCTAGTCCAATTAATCCAGGATCTGCCCCAAAGTACTTAGCTCCAAGGACTACTGCCTATTCTGCTGAGCTAGCAAGCAACTGGTCTGAAGACATAAAATGTACAGAAGGGTTGTATATTATGATATACGAAATAGTAGCAACATGGTGATGAGAGCCCGGGCACTGCTGTACCAAAATCCATACATGCCTTCTCTTTGAATCTTTAAATAAACTTAGTGCTTATGATTTACAGTCCTGATTCTGAACTCACACTGGTTTTATACCCATGTAACTGCATTGACATCAATGGAGTTATTCCTATCACCAGCGTGAGATCAGAATCATGTCAAAGTCTTCTCTTTAGCCACAGAACAGGTACACAGCATGGGCAGAGGCAATGGCAAGTTTCTACATCATGCCCCCACCAATATACCTCAACCCTGTTCCGTGGCGGTCAAGGCCCCAAGGGCCTTGTGTGGGTTTTGTTTTCTTAAGTGTATATGTTTTGTTGCATTGATGCTACCAAAAATATAAGCCCTGGTGTAAACCACTATAGTTTTACCACTATATCATCTAATCCTGCTCTAAAAGCTTACAGTTTCCTAGGGTAATTGCTGCCTTAGGATGAGTTTCAGAGTAGTAGCCGTGTTAATCTGTATCCGCAAAAAGAACAGGAGGACTTGTGGCACCTTAGAGACTAACAAATTTGGTGCCACAAGTACTCCTGTTCTTCTTAGGATGAGGGTGATTCAGTTTTCATGCTCATTTGAATCCTCAGCCTCTCTTCTAGTCTGACAACAAATGTCAGTTGTGATAGATATGAGGTCTGTAATAAAAATGCACATTTAACACAAACAACTAACAATACTTGGTTTATTTTCAGATTTGCCAGTGTATTAAAACAAATCTGGTTATAGTCTATCATCTTTCTTTGCTAGTTAAAATTGAAATAAATACAATATAGAGGTTGTAATATAATTATATGGCATCATCTAGTGGTCTTGTAGAGAACAACAGCATCCTACAGTTCCATCATATTTCACTTCAAGGCTGGCATTTCAGGCAAATATATTTTATTACCAATTTCATTATTTCTAGCTGTGTGTTTGTGGACTTTAAGAAAGGCGTGTACTATTCATTTAGCAGCTGTGTAATCCCACGCACTGCTTGTGTGCAAAAACGCAGTACAGAATATCAAATTTATTACTACAAAGTTTGATTGCAGATGAGCTCAAGCCACAACATTTGGATCTGGATTTTAAGTACTTCTAAGCTTGAGGGGGTTCAGATCTGGGTAAGGGATTAAGATAAGGGCCATCTCCAATTCTCATATTGTACGTGGTTTGGTCATTTTGACACTGATTTGAGAGCTGGGTACTATATTCCTGAGAATAAACTAGAGAATTTAAATTACTTTCCCAAAGTCAAATGGCAAATCAGTACAAATTTACAATGATCAGCCCTATTCAAATCTCAGCTTCTTAAGATCATTGTTCCCAAGAATTTCTGTATTTAAGCTCTTGCCTGGCACTTCAAGGGCTGGTCTACACTGAAAAGTTACACTGGCATAACCACATCTCTCAGAAGTGTGAAAAATCCACACTCCTAAAAGACGTAGTTAAAATGACCTAGTCCCCAGTGTAGACAGCACTATGTTGATGGAGGAATTCTTCCATTGATCTAGCTACTGCTTCGTGGGGAGATGGATTATCTAGAGCAACGGGAATGTCTACACTGAAGCACTACAGCAGTGCAATGGTGCCACTTTAGTGTTTTAAGTGTAGACATAACCTAGCATTTCTTTGGTTCTGCATGGCTGCATCCATCTCTCAAAGTCACTTCCGATCCAGTGCCACTCTGTCTCAAGGTGCCTTGCCACACAACAGTGACACTCCCAAGCTGTTACATCTCATAATTCTACCTTATAAAGAACTCTTTATTCTTAAAGACAATAGCAGCTGTTAATTTCTGTTAAATTCAAACAGTGAATTTAATTTAACAGACTTGGTGGCTGCCATATTATGTCTCTAGAAGTGCGGTGGAACCACCTCAGCTCACAGCTCAGACCAACACCTACAACAGGGCAGAGAAATGGAAGGGAGGTCATGTGGTGACAGCCACCCAGCCTTTCTATAAATGCCTCCTGTTCTTGGTAAAACAATTAACTCCTTAACACGTGAACTAGAAGGCAGCATAGTCACTTCAGCGAAATGGCCCTTCTGAAGATGCTACCAAATAGTCAGAAAACTGGGTCTTAAGTTCTATCATGTAAACAGTAAGGTTTGTGGTTATTTCAGGCTGATCCGAAAGGGAATCCCATTGAAATTCAATGAAAATTGAGCAACTAACTCCCAGCCCTAATTTCTTGTGGCAGGGAACTCCATAGACATGGGCCTATGGATTATAAAGCTAGTTCCTCACAATATTTAGCCTTGTTGTTGGCAGTTTCACGATTCTGAGTAAGCACAGTTGTCATCCGAGATCTTGTGCTTCTAGTCGTCATGTTTGTTTTTAACTTTCCCACCTCCCTTTGATTTTTACTGAAGTAAAGAAAGGTTCTCATTACTCTGCTTAGGCGAGTGCACAAGGGGCCACATATTTCCCCTTTTGCCAGGATGTTACATAAATCCACAAAAATTGCTATTTTCCTGCCACCTCCCAGCTACTGAGCCTGTCCATTCTATCTTTTAGGAGTCTGTATGGCTTGCTGAGTTATTGGGCAAGCAGGAAGCATGCAGCAGCATGAGGGGCAGAGGTATAGTTTGTGAAGGAACAGGAAGAACCTGTGGAAGGAGATGGATACCATCCTGAAGCTCCTTAACTGCATGGGAGCTGAGCGTTGCTGCTGTAGGGGTTAGGAAAGTGCATGCCCTGTGGACCTCCTTAGCTGCACTGCTCTTAACCCATGTCAAAATGCTTCACTCCAGCTTTAGATGGCAGCTGCATCCTCCTAAGAGCCCCTGGTCTCCCCTGAAAAAAGAGCTTGACATCCTTCTGCCTCTGCCTCAACCCAGACTGCACAGCCCTAAGCTGGGAGAGCAATTAAACCATATAAGTAATGAACCTTAGCAAATAATCTACACAATTCAATGCAGATCTGCCCCATAAATTAATGGGCCTTGTTGCACAATTTAGGTCTAATGTGCTGAATACTACAAGGCGTCTTAGATGTAGTTGAATAGCTGTCAACTCTAGATGATTTCATGCCATTGCTCCATCCCCACGGATATGAGTGGGGAAGTGCCATGTACAAATCAATGGCTATATATGGCCCTGTATCTCACTTGTCTCATTATGCATGTGGTATTGGTTTTGTTAAATTTGCTTTGGAGCATGTGAAATGACAGCATATATGAAACTCCCTGACCAGAGTTCCTAGTGCCACTGAGAATACTGGGGAAGGTTCTAAAAAGAAATAAAATGGAAGCTGGGATATGGTAATGACTGTGTCTATCTTAATGTGAAATATTTATCAGACTCACTTTTTCGAAAAAAAAGTGTCACACATTTGTTTAAAAAAACCCAGGCACTACTGTTCTCTGCTCCGTGACATAATGTCTCTCCATAAGCTGCTCAAATTGATGCTTCAAGATCATCCTTACTTTGTGTTCCCTGTCATCTCTGGATCTCTTTCAACAGCCATACTTTCCAGGCATCTCCCACTCACTGGATACATCTCCACATTGCACACACATTCCCTTGGTCTGAAGTGCCAAGACTGCACATTTACATTTCAGGCAGAGGCCATGTGGTGGGGTGACCACCCCACCATGCCTGGAAGGGCTTAAAACAGCCCTAAGAGAGGGCTGTAGCTGGAGGAAAGCTAGGCTGATTGGGGGGAAGTAGCCACAGGTGGGGCCACGCCCCAATCAGGCCACAGCTGGCCCTATAAGAGGGCTGTTAGCCAGGAGCTGAGACAGATGCTCTCTCTAACTACATGGAGAGAGGAGGACCTGGCTGCCTGGGAAGCTGAGGAGGGTACCTAGGGCAAAGCAGTGCTGGGGAATGGAAGGGGGAGCTCCTGCCTAGCAGAACCCAAGCTGCTGGCTGAGGTAAAGGCCCACTAAAGGGTACTAAGGCTGCAGAGGAGCTGCCCAGACTTAGACAGAGGCAGCTAGTCCAACCCACCTTGCTGATGATGAGTGGTACAGACTGCAATCTGTCCCAGGGAGCAGGGGCAACACGATGACTAACAGTAGCCACTGAGGCAAGGGAGGGGTTGGGGGTTCCTCTGGGGTGGGAGACCCAGACTGAGGCAGTACTGCCAGGGGGCAGAACCCTAATCTAAAAAGGCACCGGGGTCTGGGAGGGGCACGGGGCCAGCAGCAGGCGAGACACTGACTGGCATAGGGTGCTCCTGGCTGAAAAGAGCTAATTCCCTGGACAACCAGCAGGAGGCACTGCAGCCTCCTTTGTTGTCGCCCGGCCACAAAACATTGTGGCATGACAGCCACACAATATGCATGAATCTGGATTTAACTCTGTTAGCATATGCTAATTTTTTTCAAGCATTTACTCTGAACAAGATCCTGAAAGAGTGATGCTGGAACTGGAAGGACCAGGGAGCCTTGGCCCTCCCACTTTTTAGACCCTGCCCTCTTCCTCTCCTCTTCCTTCCCCCTCCACCCCCCCCCCCCCCCCCAAAAAAAAAACCCCTATCACTTGGCCAGGTCAGCATGGAGCCCTGGCAACTGTAGAAGCCACACGGACCTTCCACCTGCCCAAGGTGCGGGGGGGGGGGCTGAGAGTAGCCACCCGCCTGTGTCCCTGCCTCCAGGCTCCCTGCCTGGCCCAGAGCAGGTGGAGGGTCCGCGACTCCGCACTGGCTCCCTGCGTGGTTCTCCCTGACCCAGCTTCGGCTAGGGGAGAGCCTTGGATCTGGAGTCGGGCCATGGTAAGAGCCGCACAGGCAGCTGTGGGGAGTCACAGCGCACACCTGCGACTGTAGCCGGTAGGGCTAGCCTGCTTACTTGCCTATTTAGCTTTTCTTATAGGTTTCTTATTTTCCTATGATTTTGATTATTTGTTTTATTGGAATAGTTTATAATAGGTTTATATTAAAGTAGTTTTGCTGTAACGCAAGGGACCTACAGGCCATGTCCTGTATGTTGAGCTAAGGCAAAGTTAGCATACATATGTCTGGGACTTTTCCCTTGGATAGATAGTGATGTGTTAAAGTATAAGGTCCATATATGTCTGAGACCTTTAACAAAGATAGATAAAGAATGTGTTGAAGCATAAGGGGATTTCCTAGGTTCATACCTTCTGTAAACGGGTACACCACAATGAAAAAAACAAAATAACTGGGAGGACAAAAACAAACATAAGAATAATCTCATGTCATTAATGTGTATATGTCATCAATACGTACAAACATACCAGCCTATGGAGTAAGTGTACCCAACATTTTGGTGGGTAAGGAAAGTAAGTTTGGACATAGAAGGAGGGTTCAAGCTCATGCCCTGGAAGAGGGATGACCCACTATGCCAAGGGAGCTTCTAGGTTTTCTAAACTTCTGTGCTTCAGAGCTTGTTTTCCAAGTTTTCTAAGCTTCAAGCTTCTTCATTCATAGTTCTTTGTTTTACTAGTCTATTAGTCTGTGAGTTCTCAGTTTTAGGTGAGTTAAGTAAAACTCCAAGTTAGCTTTGATAGCTCTTAGCTCTAGCTTCTCCTAAGCTCTACACCTCCCATTCAAGCACTGAGGAAACTGGACCTGAACTCTCTTGGCATGCCAGAGGTGAGGCTGGTCCTTTGTCTCTTACCACCAGGTTATCAAGGAAGGGTGTGAGTATATTAATCAAAAGCTTTATAGTATATCATACCATATGTATCTTTAGAATAATAGTATTGCATTTGTAACTGATTATTTTACCATTTAATTACTATTTGAGTAGAATTCCATTTAGCTCAATAAAAGTCTTTAAGACCATATTTGTCTCAGTGTAAGCATCCTGTTATACCCCCAAGGGTCCTTTGCAAATTCTGTGTAGCCTGATTCTGGGACAAAAACCTTCTAATCAGATTAATTGGTGAGCCTATAACCCATATTATCCAAATTAATAATATTAACTTCCTAAAATCAGGCAACACATTGGTGGGGGCTCCAGGAAACAGGGACACAGGCCATGGGCTGCTCTCAGCAGGTCCCCTGCACCATGGGCAGGTGGAGGGTCCACTGTGGCTCCCCACAGCTGGTGTGTGTTAGCTCTCTGATACTGGCAGCCTAAGCGCTCCTCTCTCAGCTCATGTGGGCTCCGCCGTCCCTCTGCAGGTAAGCAATAGGCACATTCCAACCTTGAGCCCTACAAGTATTTCCTGTAGCATCCAGCCCCTGCTCCACTGGAAATTCACAGAATTCCAGATCCTCCGTTTCCAAAGGAACAGTACACAAGAGTTTACTAGTTACACCATAGAACACGGGTTCTCTTAGCACACAGCACTTACACTTGCTTTCTCTATAAAAAAAATCTAAGTTTATTTTTCAAAACAGATTCAAATGAGAGCAAGTATTGGAAACAAAGGGTAACACAAAATAAAATCTTAGCACAAATACTACAGCCTAAACTTAACTAATAGGACATTGTCATAACAGCAAAAGATCCCCAAAATCCTTCCAGCGTATTATAGTCAGCCTTGGCTGTTCATGAAACAACCCTACTGTCGGCTTACTTCCTTAATGAAAGATTCCAAGGTGTCCCTTAGCAACCCCAGATATATTAAAAAAAAGTCCTTTGATCTTTATTCATAAACCAGCCACCCTCCTGCTGTGTGATCCTTCCTATAGATTTTGCAATCCCATGTTAATTTCTTAATCTAGTGTCTAAGTATGCAGATATATATTTCATAATGGATACCTAATACTTCATTTGCCTATAACCAGGTAGAGCGATAAGCAACTCCAGGCTGAAAGGAACAAGCGGGGCCAGGGGTGAAAGTGAGCCGGTAGGGGCTGGTACTGCGTACTGGTAAGAACCCGCACTGGCCCATACCCAGCCCACATTAAGGCACTGCCGTGGCACCGCTTTAATGTCACTGCCCCTTTTGCCTCCCCTGTCAGCGGCCCTGCTGGTCGGGTCTGTAAGGGCAGCCGACAGGATGGGAGGGGGAAGGGGCAGCAACATTAAAGCGCTGCCATGGCAAAGGACCTTGCAGTGTTTTAACGGGCGGGGCGGGGGGCAAAGGGAGCAGCTGCCCTGGGGCCAGCGATTTAAAAGGGTCCAGGGCTCCGGACGCTGCTGCCACTACTGCAGCAGCAGCGTCTGGAACCCCGGGCCCTTTAAATCAACACGGGAGCCCCAAGCAATGGGGGCCAGGTGGCCTGGAAGGGCTGGCTGGGGGATGCTGACCTCCCAGCTCTGCCCCCTCTGCCTGAGGCCCCACTGCTTCCTGAGCTAAAGGCATGCAATATTGGATTATGCTTTGTTGAGGATCTGGTCTGGTAAATTAGGGTCTGTCTTGGGGTCTGAAGATCAGGCTTGGTGTATCACCTCTAGATTGATAGTTGAAAATATGGAAATGCAGATAAGATTATTAACAGGATGTAAGGAACAGGCATTCCCCAGTGGGAGTTGAAGGTGAGGAGATGAGGTTTTGATTCTTAATGGGGACCTAAATATCTGGCATGGAGGATTAATCTCCGAATGAACAGCTGATGATCCCAAAAATGTATGTGACCAAAGAACCTTTAAGGAACTGTGAAAATTGGGGTTAAGTAACCCACCAAAAGAAGTTTTGACACATTAGTCCAGTCTTTCTCAAACCACTGATTGATTATAAGCAATAAGTCAGTGTGCTAATTAGAAGCAGAATAATAGGTGATTGAATTACAATGTAGTCACAATGACCCCAGTTATAAGTAACTTAACCTGAACATATGGCAATGTAGATTAGGCTCCCAATGGAGAATTAAAGATTGGGATTTATCGCTCTGTGGGAAGCTGAAGATCTGGAAATATGGCTTAGGCCCTACTAGGGAGCTGATGATCTGGGCTAGTGGATTAGGCTCGGAGTGAGAAGTTGAAGGTTTGGAAATATGAATTAGTCTTCAAACAGGGAGCTGAAGATTTGACCTGGGGAAATAGGTTCTGAATGCAGAGTTGAAGATCTGGAATGCTGAGGTAGGCTCTATGAGGAAGCAGAAAATCTGGTTTGATGTGCAGACTAGTATGTGGCCACAGAATCTTTTAGCACCTGTGACACATGGGCACAAGTAAACTACCATCAAGAAGTCTTGACATGTCAGTCCGGTAATACCTTTGATTTAATACAACCATTTGAACTGTTTGCAAATTAGCTGTAGAATCAGGGACCTGACTGGCATCACAATGGCCCTAGTCAAGAGTTATCTGACTAGAAAATATAGCTTTGTTGATCAGGCTCCCACTGAAGAAATGAAGATCTAGAAATGACTATTAGGCTCCAGATGGGAAGCCAAAGATCTGTTCTAATACATGTGAAGATCTGGAAATGTGAATTAGACTCTGAACAGGGAGCTAAAGATCAATGCTGTTGATGTAGAGTCATTAGGATTCTGAAGATGTAGCTTGAGATCAGTGCTAACATGCAGTCATGGAACCTTTCAGGCCCTATAAAAATTAGGACTTGTATTGGTTGTAATAAGTCAGTGGATCAACTGCACATGATAAATTAGCTGGACAATAATTGTAACTATTCATTGAAGTACATTAATGCTACAACAGCCCCAGTTAAAAGTAACTTGACCTGGACATCTGGCAATGTAGATTAGGCTCTAAATAGGAAACTGAAGATTTGGAAATAGGGATTAGACTCACAATGGGGATCTGAAGGTCTGGAAATATGAATTTAGCACCCACTAGTGAGCTGAAGATCTGGGGTGGTGAATTAGGCTTTGAATAAGGGTCTGAAGATATTAGCTGTACTCTGAAAGGGAGCCTTTGATTCAGCTCAGAATGTGGAGCTGAAGATCTGGCATGGTGAAGTAGGCTGTCAATGGGGAACAGAAGGTCTAAAAATACGGAGCTGAACAGCTAATAATGTGAATTAGGTGGGAGTTGAAGTTTGGTAAATATGGATAAGGCTCCTACTAGTGTTGCAAATATCTGGTATGATAGATTACGCTTTTAATGTGAAGTAGAAGATCTAGAAATGTAGATGAGGCTTCTAATGAGATGCTAAAGACGTGGTCTGTTGGATTAGGCTTTTAATGTGAAGCTGAAGAGCTGGCATACCAACTTTGGTTTTGATTTGGAAGCTAAAGGTCTAGGTTTATGCCCAAACCAGTACAAAAGCACAGAACCTTTCAGGACCAAATAACCTACCAATGGGACGTTTTGATATATAAATCCAGCCTCTCTCAACCACTGATTTATTTCAACCAATACAGTGTCACCTTGCAAGTTAGCTGCAGAAAAATGGTGATGCTTGGTTGAGTTACACAATGGGCCCAGTTAAAAGTTACCTGATTGGAACAGCTGGCAACCTGGATTAAGTGCCCAGTAGGGAGTTGAGCATCATGCCTACATGAGTTTGGCTTCAAATGAGAATCTGAAAATTTAACAAGATGAACTGGTATCCCAGTGGATAGTTGAAAAGATGGAAATATGGATTAGACACAAATTGGAAGTCTGAAAATCCAGATTTGATTGCTAAAGGACACTTGAATTTATGGCATGATGAATTAAGCTCCAAAAAAGGAAAATGAACTGTAAATGTGGATTAGTTTCAACTAGGGAATGGAAGTTCTGGCCTAGGGGAATAAACTCTGAATATAGAGCTGAATATCTGGCATGGCAGATATGTCTAAAGTGGCAATAGCCTCAAGTCTAAAGAGACCTGACCAGAAGCCCTAATTATGTAAATTAATCTCCCAGTGGGGAGCTAAAGATCTGGAAATGTGGATTTCCCCTCCCTTCCCCTCACCCGTGCCCCCCAGCACCTTTGGCCCCTAATAGCTGACACAATGGATTAAGCTCCAGATGGGGAGTTGAAGGCATGTAACAGTGAATTCTGGTTTGATTCATGAGATAAATGTCTGTCTTGGTGGGTTAGGCTCCCAAAAGGGAGCTGAACATCAAGAAACATAGATCAGTCAGCAAATGGGTAGCTGAAGATCTGGTACTTTGGATTAGGTTCAGAATGGGATCCTGAATTATTGGTTTTTAGATGAGGCTCCAGATGGGAAAATTGAAAATCTGTTGAGACCCGGTGTGCCTGGGGCTGCCCTCACTAGACATGCCAAGGGCAGGGCAGGCTGCTAAAAGGAGAGCAGATATTCCCAAGACTGGTGGGCAACACTGAAGTTAAACTCTCCAACCAGTCACAAACTGTGCTTCTGATCCCCCACACAGGTTATCAAGAAGCTGAAAAAAGAAATCACACAGCCCCCTTTATTGCATTCCAGTTCTCTGGCTCCCAGTCATCACATAGGCCCAGTACTCTGAGAAGTTATTTTAAAACTCTGCTCACATATACAAAATGTTCTTCTGACCCCAAAGGGTCAGCCACATTACCAGGTAAATATGAATTTGGATCTTCCTCCAAATACCATGCTGCCAGCTGATCCTTTAGTGTCTAAAACTAAAGGTTTATTATAAAGAAAAAAGAAAGAAAAGAAGAGTTGTTAAATGGTAATACAGTCACATGCAGTCTATATGCCTACTATTCTACTATCCAAATTTATCCTTCATGCTTGCTTATCTAGAGCCCATTGTGGTGTGCACTGGGCCTTATTTTCTAAAAGGCAGAATTTAAGGGCTGTTTGCCATTTCAGATAACTTGAAAAAGGTGAATTTGGTACCTGATCTGCCTGCACAAATATGGTAATTGTGTATGAATTAGAAATACAAACACACACACTTTTATTCATGGCGCTGGGCTTCTGCCCTTTGCTGATCATGCCCACTGTGTCCATCATGTCCCTGGCATATCCTAGCTGTCCCCTAACTCTACCTTGTAGCATCATATTTTCCCTCTGGTGATCTTGGTAATCCCCACATTACCGGAACGACACCCCAACAGACCTGACATTTATTTCCAGGATTATCCTGTGTAGGTCATTTCTGAATTGGTCCTGGAGAGTAAATAAGAGACTAATTTAGGGACAAGTTCTACGATGTGAAGCTACTACAATGCACCCTGGATGGACAAAACATGCTTGCGTCTGGCCTCTGATATGTTCTATTTGTTGAACCTGGACTGTGTTCCTATAACCTGCAAGGCTAAAGCCACAAATACTAAGTGGCAAATGACTATCAAAGGGTGTAATCTGATGGAAACTTTTCTTACAGCATGCAATAAATACATCTTGGGCTAAACATCCATTTATTTCATAGGGCAGCACCAGGTTCATGTCACTGTCATTCCCTAATCCAGGAGACTGGTTTATATTACCTTGTGTACACAAAACCCAAACTATGTTCAGAGTTCTTTCAAAGAAAATAAGCATTTGCAGTTTTTCTCATATGGAAAAAAAAAAGTAGATTTAAAGGGATTTGCTTGTTTAAATACTGCTCTTTTGCAATGGTTGTTTTTCTGAGAAAAAGCAGTTGAAGATGACAAAATTCCAAAATGTCAGAAGGTCAAAGTACCATAGTAACAGTTTTCTTTTTGTTGAAGAATAATATATGCAGAGATCAGGTTAAACAGAAGTGTCTCTTATTCTTATTCAGATTCCACAAGGTCAGCAAAGGAATTTAGGAGATAAATTTTTCAGGCGCAAGTGATATTTATAATTATTTTATAAAAGCTAATGAAAGGAAGGCATTTTAAATTATTTAGAATTATGTAAATTAAAAACAGCCTTAATGGCTCTAGTTCAATATTGATAAAGGTTGGACATACTCCAATGCGCTGTGTCACAAAGAGTGCTTGCTGCTGAGGCAGAGTAATAAAGTTCTCAGCTCACCGTCACTACTATACCATCCTCTGCACACGCTTTACCAATGGCCACCCCCTCCTCCACAGACCTTCTTTCCCACTAACAGCCTCATCAATCTTAATCTGAAACCAATTAAACAAGACAGACAAAGAGAAGGATGACACTTTGTAAAAGACAGGGAAAACAAAAAGGCAGACAATGCTAATGTTCAGGCAAAACTCCTAACACTGCAGGGATCCAGAGGAGCAGACCCTCAAGACTTTGAGCCTGCAGATCTGAGCTGCACCTTGTGAGGGGCATAAATTAGAAGGGGGGGAAGGCAACAGTGACTGTTCATCTCCCTTGTGTTTCCAAAGTTCTAGCCTGGTCTGATGGACAGCGTGACCTCTGGCCTAAAAATGAGAGCAGCCACAGAGACTGCCCAATTTATGGCTGCTGTCCATAGCTCTCTAAAGAGACATGCTGAATAGCATTACACAAAATAGCTCCTGCACTATGGGAATTCCCAGGAGGCAGGATTCACCAGGCTTCTGGTCCCTTTATGCTGGATCATACCCCAGATTCAGACCATTACATCCATTTCACAAGAGACTAACAGAGTAACTTTCTAGTGCCTTTTAAATGGTAGAAGAGCAAGAGTTTCTGGTGGTTTCACTGCATGGACCCAATAAGGATCTTCAGCAGACCCCTAGGCAAACAGAAATAATGTCTAACTAATGTTTCTAGTGCTTCTTCACAGTGGAATCTAGGCAACAAAATCAATTAAAAGTAGCAACAGTAGCAGATGGTGATTAAAAACTGCTTGATTATGACCATCTTCTGTGCCCCTCTTTGTAAGGTCACATTAAAATGGATCATTAGAGAAGAGAAACATAAAGGGAAAATAAAAACATCACAGCAACTCTGAAGAAATCATTATAGGGGTGCTCCTAGCAACTCCATAGTTAAGGGCGAGTTTAGATTTGTACCTAAAGCAGGACTGAAATCCCACTGTTTCACAGTTTAACTTAGTTTTCAAATTTGGCACAATTACTTTTCAGAGGACAATTCAATTTTGTAGGAGATTTTCTGGATGAAAGACTTTACTTTTCCAGAATAGATTTCGCAATAACATTTTTTTAAAATTCAGTAATTATCTTACCTTCTCATGGCTCAAATAAGCTTAATAATGGAATAATAGAGACTCTTCAAACTTTCCAGATTGTTACATCTCTTAACAAATATGTTAGCTTTCAAAGTTAGTAATGATTTTTGCAGTATTGCCAACCCCAACAGTGCTAAACCCATGACTCAAGTCCCCAAAATAACACTTTGGGGTTGTTTTTTATTTTTATTATTTGCTTTCTGATGTTGGAATCTTTAGGACTCGTATATTTAAGCTTTTCTTCATAGCCACAAGCCATTCCCAGAAGATAACCTCATTCCAGCTGGAGCTGTAATAAAAATACAAGATACCACAAGATGCATGATAAAACCTTGAGATTTGGCTCAGCTGCTGTTGAGCCAGATCCTAAATTAGTCAAATTGGCATAGTTCCCCTGAAGTCAGTAGAGCAGCACTGAATTACACAGCTGAGGCTCTGGCCCATTATAGTCAAGGGAAAGTCAAAAGCTCAAGACACTCATTAAGTGGTGTCAGAGATAATTCAACCAATCCTCACCCTTAACCTCCAGCTAATTTGCATGCCATATTTCTTTTGGTTGACATAAGTCAGCAGAGTGAAGGGTTTTGTACATGTATGACTTCTCATTGGTAGATCATCTTTATGTAAACAGAAAGATAATGGATTGGTCCCAACTGTCTGTTTTCTATTGCCACATACCTAGGCATACAACTCTCTACCATGGACCTTTGTGAAGACAATACAACTGAAGAACAGGAGTTATGGAAAATGGCAAGAAGAAAGATGATGCTTTGACATGTTGAGATAATTACAACAATTTTGTAATGTTTTTAACCCTTAAATTACTCTAAATTTCACTAGGAGGGTGGTGAAGCACTGGAATGGGTTACCTAGGGAGGTGGTGGAATCTCCTTCTTTAGAGGTTTTTAAGGTCAGGCTTGACAAAGCCCTGGCTGGGATGATTAGGTCCTGCTTTGAGCATGGGGTTGGACTAGATGACCTTTTGAGGTCCCTTCCAACCCTGATATTCTATGATTCTTATCTACTCTCAGTCTTAACACCAGTTTAGCATCGTGTTTTGTCTGGGAACTGAATTAAGACCTGTGCTAAGAGCCATCTTGCATTGTGCTCTAAAAGAGACAAAACACAGATTCAGCCTAATCTACAGCTGGTATGGCTCTTAAAGCTGTAGACTCTGTCAAAAACACTTTTCCCCCATCTAAATGAGAATATCATCCTGGATGCTGTCAGCAACTGTATCTTTGTTAATTATAGAATTCTCAGTGTGGTGTGAAAAGTAAACAGGCCATTGCTCATTGAAAGCTTTGAAGTAGCAAACTAGGCTATAAAATTTGATTCAGAATTGCATGGGGAGCTAGTGCAGAATGCAGAGCACCAGTGTACCTAGCTGCACAGAGCACTGGTGTACAGATCTCATCAACCTGTTCCATTCTGAAGACAGGGTGCTGTGTAAATAGTATGACCCAGAGCATCTGTATGGCCTCCATAGTTAGCCCTAGGTACTGCAATGAACCTTTTGACTCACTATTGGCACTGTGTTCCCCCAGTTCAACATCCAATCAGTAGAGGGCTCTATAGTACAGGAAAGAAAAACAGATCTGACCAAGTTTGGGAAATTCCAACGTGTTGCCAACTTAGTCATTTTGTTGCTAGATTTACTGACTTTTTGGTTTCCTTAGCAAGGAAATAAGTGTCAAAGCAACCAGTGGCAAATCTAGTGACTTTCACTGCCAATTACAGTGATATTCAGAGAAAGAAGTAGCCAATTTGTAGAGTCACAAAATTATTCACAAGTAGCTCAATAGTGTTAATAAAATCCATTCTATGCTCTCCTCGCCAGCTAACTTACCTCCCCCACCCTGCCCACTTCATTAGCCATGTTTGCCTGTATCACAATGTGTGCGCTACTTACTACAGAGCAGTGAGAAAGAAAACGTTTGGGTAAAAACAACTATCCCAGATTAATAGTGTCAATAAAGGAGGTTTTGGAACAAATTGATAAATTTTAAACAGTAATAAGTCACAAGGACCAGATCATATTCACCCAAGAGTTCTGAAGGAACTCAAGAAATTGCAGAACTACTAACTGTGGTATGTAATTTATTGTTTAAATCAGCCTCTGTGTCAGATGACTGGAGAGTAGCTAATGTAATGCTTATTTTTTAAAAAAGGCTCCGAGGAGATCCTGGCAATTACAGGTAGCTAAGCTTAACTGCAGTACCAGGCAAATTGGTAGAAACTATAGTCTGCAGAACAGAATTATCAGAAACATAGATAAATACAATATGTTGGGGAAGAGTCAACACAGCTTTTGTAAAGGAAAATCATGCCTCGCCAATCTATTAGAATTATTTGAGGGTGTCAACCAGTATGTGGACAAGGGTAATCCAGTTGATATCGTGTACTTGGACTTTAAGGAAGTATTTGACAGGGTCACTCAAAGACTCTTAAGCAAAGTAAGCAGACATGTGATAAGAGGAAAAGTCCTCTCCTGGATCAGTAGCAGGTTAAAATTTAGGAAACAAAGGGTAGGAATAAATCATCAGTTGTCACTCTGGAGAGAGGTCAATAGCAGGGTCCCCAAAGGATCTGTACTTGGACCTATGCTATTGAACGTATTCATAAATGATCTAAAAGAGGGAGTGAACTATGAGGAGGCAAAATTTGCAGATGATATAAAATTACTCAAGATAATTAAGTCCAAAGCAGACTGTGAAAAGTTATAAAAGGATCTCACAAAACTGGGTTCCTGGGCAACAAAATGCCAGGTGAAATTCAGTGTTGATAAATGCAAAGTAATGCACATGGAAAAAAATAATCCCACCTATATATACAAAATGATGGGGTCTAAATTAGCTGATATCTCTAGGAAGATCTTGGAGTCATTGTGGATAATTCTCTGAAAACATTCTCTCAATATGCGGCAGCATTCAAAAAAGCTAACAATGTTCAGAACCATGAAGAAATGGATAGATAAAACAGAAAATATAATACCACTATATAAATCCATAGTACACAACACATTGAATACTGCATACAGTTCTAGTCTCCCCATCTCAGAAAAGATATTTAGAATTGGAAAAGATGCAGAGAAGGGCAACAAAACTGATTAGGCATATGGAACAGCTTCCATACGAGGAGAGGTTAAAAAGACTGGGATTATTCATTTTAGAAAAGAGATGACGGTGGGGGGGGGGGAGATATGATAGAAGTCTATAAAATCATAAATGGTATAGGAAAAAAAGTGAATAGGGAAGTATTATTCGCCCCTTTGTATACCACAAAAACTAGGGTCACCCATTGAAATGAATAGGCAGAAGGTTTAACACAAACAAAAGGAAGTACTTCTTCACATAACACACAGTCATCCTCTGTAGCTTGTTGCCATGGGATGTTCTGAAGGCCAAAAGTATAACTGGATTCAAAAAAGAATTAGATAAGTCCATGGAGGATAGGTCCCACAATAGCTATTAGCCAAGATGGTCAGAGAGTTGCAACTGCATGCTCCAGGTGTCCCTAAGCCTCCAAATGCCAGAAGCTGGTGCTGGATGACAGGGGATGGAACACTCAAAATTGCCCTGTTATATCTGAAATATCTGCCACTGGACACTATCAGAGACAGGATAGTGAGCTAGATGGATGATTTATGGCTGTTCTTATGTTGAACTACAACCAACAGTCCCCAAATACAGACCTTTGGGAGGGGATTCAGCTCATGCCCAGCTGCTGTCTCTTCCCCCATACTCATTTCCCCTGATCCTTCTAATAGGTCAGGATTAATTGCCTGCTGCATTCGTCCTGAAGTTATGTGGTTGTTAAAATGGACATTTAAGCTATGATTTTCAAAAGGCGAAGGGAGCTAGGTACCCAAATTGCTTTGAGTTTCAGTGAGATTTTGGCACCTTGGCCAGAATCCTCGAAGATATTTAGGTACCCAACTCCCATTGAAATCAGTGGGAGTTTGGGACTTAAATACTTTTAAGGATCTTGGTCTTAACTCCTTCAGGTTTCAGAGTAACAGCCGTGTTAGTCTGTATTCGCAAAAAGAAAAGGAGTACTTGTGGCACCTTAGAGACTAACCAATTTATTTGAGCATAAGAAAAGGAGTACTTGTGGCACCTTAGAGACTAACCAATTTAGCCTCCTTTGAAAATCCCAGCCTATTAATTAATTGAAACTCAAGTTCTAAAAATAAACAAGGTTTAGGGATCCTGTATGTACGGATAGCTGGAGCCACAAATAAGAAGTTTCAACCAATGTTCCCTGTAAACTGCCTGGCTAGACAGAAATCTTGTATGTACTGCACAGGTCAGAAACCATGCCACTCACGCCTCCTCCATACAGCCCAGCAGAAACAGCTACCTGTCAGAATTAACTACTGGCAATGGTTTCAACACAGCGCTCCACAACTTCAGAGCTGCGGTTGACAGGACCCAACTCACATGCTCACCACACACTTACCCTCTCCCCTCCACACAACTCGGCATACCCCTGTAGCCAGACAGCCAGCACCCCCTCCCCCCCCCCCCAGACCAGCATTGCTGGAAACACAGGAGGAAGCCGGAACAGGGCACTTAACATATATTCCAGCACAGCCTTTGAAGCTGTGAAAGCACAGGTGTGCTGCTACAATGTGCCTCTGGGAACAGATACGACGATTAAGCTCACAGCAGGCAGAGGCCCTGTGACAGACATGGCTCTTAGCCCCTACTAAATAGCGTGATACACACACACCAAAATCCTAGGTGGGAAAATATTTACCCTGATAAAAGAAATGTCCAGTAGTCGAAACTTATTGTTTCTCTTCTTTGCAAGTGTAAACTACTCTTGCGAAAGCTGGCGTCACCCAGACAGACCAGCCTCAATTTGGCATAAGAAAGGAGAAAGAGAATAAAGGAGTACAGAGGTATAAGTAGGGGACCTACAGCACCATGATTTTTGAGTGCTTTTCACTATCTATCTGCTGGTCAGATAAGTGACAGCCTCCCAAGGCTTCTGCAGCTAAGAGGGTCCCTAAGCCTTGTCCCTTATTCGTCTTTCCGCGGAATTGAGTGACCGATCCTGGCTTGGCACCGCTGGAATCGAGAGATGCAAGGAGGGTAAGAAGCACCCACACCTGATCTCCTATCTTTAGTGTACACATATTTGAAATAGAGCTCTATACTTTGTTTTCTTTCTTTGGGATTGTGGCTTCAGTTTTGTAACTTGTTTGTGTGTGTAACATCTCTACATTTAAATAAGTAGGCACTAGCAATTTTGTAACCACATGATTAGAATCTAGCTTAATAAATTTTGGTAACCATTTGTGCATAAGCCTGACTTGTTTTCTCTGGTTTACTGTAAAGCAGCCAACACAATTAAAGAACCTCAGCTGTTTTGGCTCTAAAGCCTGGCCATTAGGTGAGAGTACTAAGAGCCTAGCGTTGAGTTGTGCCGCCTCCACGGGGCAAACTCTTGGGGCACCTGTCAGTCAATCCTGGCTGCCCGCTGCGAAGGAGCTCTGAGCTCTAGCAGTTAAAGTCACGGATGGTATAAACGGGCATAGCTGGCACCTCACCAAACATCCTTGGCCGTCGGCTAACAACCCCTCACTGAAAAAAAGGCATAAGCTTGCCCAAGGACAAAAATGTATTGCTCAGTGGAGTGTGTAGCCTGCTCACTACAACAAATTTTTAGAGGGAACATTGGTAGCAGGAAGTTACTTTCAGTTTTCCTGACAGAGGTTGTCTAGGTATTGGGCTATATTATGGTTTTACCCACAGCCCAGTACTGCATTGTCCAAGGAGAAGCACAAGTCCCCTCCCTACTGCTCCCTCATTTTTGCCCCCTGCCCTTGTTATTGTCTCTCAGCTTCCCATGCCCCCCCTTGTATTTCCCCTTTTGTCCCCTCACCCCCATTTTTTAAATCCCTTCTCCTTCCCCCATTTTTATCCCCATTTTGTTGGAGAAGAAGATTGTTATGGTAGGAGGGCAGCAGCTTCATTTATTCCTGCTTCTTTCCTCTGTTGTTACCGAGCATGTTCAAGTCTCTCAGAGCTGATACAGCGCCAGAGATCCTTCAGCTCCCCATCCCTGCCTCAAAGGCAGCATTGGAATGGCAGGGGTATGAGCATCACTCTTGGTATGCCAGTCTGACAGAGCCACGTCAGCTTCATGGGAAAAGGGGCAGGGTGATCCAAGCTAACTGACTTCATAGGTAGCCTGAGCCACCATCCCGCCCCTGCCTTCCCTGATGAAAGCTCATACCTAGTCTGAAAGCCCCAGATATCTGTATAAGATGGTCCTACCTGACATGTGTGTGTTCCTGGGGCAGCACTCTCTTCTCCTTGTGCTACTCACCGCCGTTGCTCTCAGTCCAACAACTGTAGTAGCACTAACCCAAGAGGATGTCTGCAAAAACGATGTCTATCCTCCTCTGTGGCATCAGGCTCCTGGAAGCATAGAGGATTTCCCAGTACATGGCAACAAAATCTTCATCAGTGCCTGGAACTATCTAGAGAGACTGGGAGTGTATAAGATCTTGCTCAACTATTCAGCTAAATATTTCACCACATCTGGATCAAATAATGTTGGCAATATCCTATGGGGCTTGCCTCTACAGCTTGGCTGGCAATATCATACAGGTACAAACTCTCTCCTTAAAAGGGCTGTAATAACTAAATATTTAATATATAAATGCAGGTTCGTTATTTTCATGGTCTCTTACTTGCAACCAGTACAGTCCCATACATTCTGAATTTTGCTTTACCCAGAAGAGAGTTAAGTTGCTAGGTTGGAAAGGAACTTTTGAAATGAATGCAATGTCCTTGCACTGTTGAGCAATAGATACGGGGACTTGAAGTTGCCTTGCTGATATGGGAAGATATTGCCACATACAATGTTAATCAGAAGCCAAGTATGTTTTTTAAAATTCCTATTAGGCCAAAAATAGAGGTAGAAAATTAATAGATTAGTGTCTTAATTCACTGCTTTAAAAAGCATTTCCTGATCATCTAATTTTATACTGGATATTGCAACTCTGTTTTTAAAATATTAACTGATTGTTTTTGTTGTTGTTTTAATTTGGTAGCTTATGAGATCTTCATTGGTAGCTTCAGCATAATTCCTTGAGTGGGTTGAAAATTTTTAATTTTTTATGAATTTGTTTTTGAAAATATTTTCAAAACTTGTCACTTTTTTGCTTTTTGACCAGCTTAAAGTGCATGAGAGATTTTTTGAAATTTCAAAGTTTTAACAAAAAGAGTTGTGAAAAAATTCATGAAAACGTTTGTGCAGGTCAGCCAGGCCTAGTACCTGAGGGCCCAGTCCACAAAAGCCAAGCAACATCACTATTTTCAGTGATTTGTCATTCTTGTTGTCAGTCTTCGTAGACTGCAAAATGAAAGTATATATGTGGTACAGGGAGGCATACCTATGCTAACCAGATTAAAGCTAGCCTGCCGGGGAACCTGGGTACATACCTGGGTTGCTAGCTTATGCTGAAACCCATGCTGCCATGTCTACAGTGCTGTTGTTACTGGTATTAGCAAGATTAAAATTAGCTTAGATATGCCTATCCATGCTAAAATCACATCTTCATTTTGCAGTGTATACGTACCCTAAAGGTCTCTCCAGGTCAGATATGAGGCACATTAGTAAGAATTTTATGAGGAATCTTGCCCTGCTACTTACTGTAGTGTAACTGTTCTGTGGATACAGAGAAGCCTCCCAATTAAAGGTGGTGTTAATTCCCCCCGTTTCATGTGTTAACAACTGAATTTACCAGGGCTACCACTCAGGAGACTAAATTTTCTAAGAAATTTCCTAGCTAAAAAATTGTTGGTAAATTTTCAAGTAAACATTTAAAAATCACCCTGTTCTGAAATCCCCTGCCTTCCATTGCACAGTGTTGGGAGACGGTCCTAACTTAAACAATGAAGTGCTTTTGCATCTTCCCAGTGCCATTGGGGAAATATGGAAAAAAGTTTTAGCTAAACATGATAGCGTCAGTTATCTATTGTAACAAGTTTCAGAGTAACAGCCGTGTTAGTCTGTATTCGCAAAAAGAACAGGAGTACTTGTGGCACCTTAGAGACTAACCAATTTATTTGAGCATAAGCTTTCGTGAGCTACAGCTCACTTCATCGGATGCAAATTCTGCCTAGATGTTCCTCTCTGCTCCCAGATTTTCATGGGAGGTCTCTTCCTGCAAGTGCCCTCTGATTAGAACCCCTCTGCTGAAGCACATGGGAGAGTAGGAGCCAGAGTGCCCATTATAGGATGGTCCATGCAGTCAGCCAGGATGGGACAACATTTGGGGGCAGTGCCAGAGCTCAAGTCCTCACATTGGGCAGTAGTATAACACCCTAGGTATCAGCACACAATACTCTTAGCAGTCTGCTCGTTTCTTCTCTGACAAGTTTTTCAGCAATTCCTCAGAAGTAGCTAGAGTTAAATTTTAATTACCAACATACCTCCCACACATCTACCCTGTAATCTCCATATTCTAAATTAAGAGAAGAACAATGGAATTCATCACGCAGGGACACTCTCTTTAATTGCTTTGTTTTGTAAAGCGCTATGGATATCTTCAGCACCACTATGGAGGCTTCGGTAACTAGTGAATCTATGAAACTGTAGCTAAATATAGTTAAGCAACAGTCTCCAGGACTGTCAACATATCATCTTTCTAAAGCACTTAATTCACTTTAAAAAGCTGAACTACAATCAATTTCGACTTAGATTTGACCCATATCATTGACTAGTTTCAAATTAGGCTCCTAGCAGGGCTGTCAAATGATTAAAAAAAATTGCGTGATTAATCGCACTGTTAATAATAGAATACCATTTATTTAAAGATTTTTGGATGTTTTCTACATTTTCAAATATATTGATTTCAATTACAACATGGAATACAAAGTGTACAGTGCTCACTTTATATTTATTTTTATTACAAATATTTGCACGGTAAAAAACAAAAGAAATAGTATTTTCAAGTATTGTAGTGCAATCTCTTTATCAGGAAAGTTGAACTTACAAATGTAGAATTATGTATAAAATATAACTGCATTCAAAAACAAAACAATGTAAAACTTTAGAGCCTACAAGTCCACTCAGTCCTATTTCTTGTTCAACCAGTCCTTCAGACAGGCAAGTTTGTTTACATTTGCAGGAGATAATGCTGCCAGCTTCTTGTTCACAGTGTCACCTGAAAGTGAGAACAGGCATTCACATGGCACTGCTTCAGCCAGTGTCCCAAGATATTTACATGCCAGATGCACTAAAGATTCATATGTCTCTTCAGTGTGATTAAAACTGCAATTAATCGCAAATAATTTTTTTAATAATTTATTTTAGTTAATTGCGTGAGTTAACTGTGATTAATTGACAGCTCTAGCTCCTAGTTATTTCATTTTGGTTACACAATGTAATTGAAATATAATAGTAAAAGGGTCCCCAAACTTTTTCATGGTATGGATGACATCTTACCAGAGGGATTGTTTTGTGGATATCTTCTCACCGTTCATGATTACATGTCTTCCCTAAGGCAAGTACAGCAATTGTTTATATATAAAATAGTAATCAAAAAGGATTTAATGTATTTTAGATTTCATTTAATGTGATTTGCCTGGCAGAAACAAAGGTGAAAGACACCACCACATACCCAGCTCATTCTCCACAAACCAAATGCTCTACTGTCCAGCATTTGGGAACCTCTGTAATAGCAGATATTTAAGACCTGATTCACCAAAGCACATGCGTAAATAGTTTGCTTAATAAGCATGGGAATACTCATGTCACATGCTTGAATGTGTGTATAAGTGAAATGCTGAATTACAATGAGGTTACTCACATAATTAACGTTAAACACATGATTTAAATATGTTGCTGAACAGAAAGAGGATTACTTATGTTACATCCTTCAAGTTAAACATGTGCTTAAATGCCTTGAAAGAATCACCAGGAGACTGTAAACATGTTTAACATGAAGCACGTGTTGAAGAGTTTGGCTGAACAGGAGTGGGATTACTCAAATGCTTAATGTTGAGGACACACTTTTGTGCTTTGTTGAGTTCAGGCCGTGGTTTGGGAGTCTCAATTCATTGGCACTACAAGAGGCATTGATTGTGAAATTAAACTACCATATGAACGGTAACCATTTTCTTTCACTGAGCCAAATCCTGCCTGCTTTGCTTATACAAGAAGTCCCATAGGCTTCAGTGGGACTGCTCCTGCGAATAAGGTGAGTAGCATCTGGCATTCCATTTTGTTTTGATTCAGGCAGGCTAGCAGATCCTTCCAATGTTACCACCTGCAGCCATGGCGCTGGACAGCATCTGTGCATCTCTGTCCGAAGCTGGTGGGCCTGTAAGTACATGTTATTAGTTTGCTTTTATTCGGAAAATGAGTAATGACCTAGAAGGCAATTCAGAGTCTCTCATCCATTTGAACTCCACTTCAAAGTAATTTCAGCATTACACGACTGTGCAGTGAAAGGTCACAGAACAATATATAAACACAAGTAAACTAAGACTTCTTAACCCTGAAACTTGTGGAGGTTTAAATTCTCAACCTTAAAATGGGGCAGTATTCTGAAAAGTGAATAAAAATGGCAGAGTGGGGTTCCATATTTGACATCTATCAATGACCCCAGATCCAGTTTGCTCATTTTAACTTCCAGCACCACAGCCAGTCAATGATGTGAAAGTCAAGCTGGGTTCTTTTCTGGTTCATGCATCAGCGTGAAGAATAAAAATCCTGTGGTGCAATTCTATCCTCAGTTGCACCTTCCCAACTCCATTGTTGTCAATACGATTGTACTGGGGCCAATTGGACAGGAGGAACAGGAGTAGGCTAATCCCACAGGAAGCAAGCCTGTGCTCTTATCGCCTCCTCCCCTCAGAGCATGTGAATCCTTTCCTGAGATAAAAGCGTAAAGCCACCAGCTCACCCACCAGGTCTGTAGGAGGAACAACACTGCCCTGACTGAGCATATGATTGCCCAGACTTTCATGTGGAAGGGAAAACACACTGCTCCTACATCAGCAGTTTTCAAACTTTGAGCTGACCCACCCCACCCTCCCCCACTTTGAATTACAATTTTTGGTTGCACCAGTCCCTCCCACTTTGGGATTTCAGGCCATGGGAATGTGATGGTCTCTGAGGTGGAACCAGCACTGGGCATGGAGGCTGCCAGGACTGGAAATCAGCACGGGTGCAGCAGATGTTAACACTGGCCCACAAACTGGGTAGCCCAAAAAGGTGTCAGGGGTGGAGGTGGCACTCCCTCTCCAAGCCCTGCTGTGCAAGGATGGCACCAGCTGCCTGGCATCGCTGATTGCCCCCCCAACCTTCCTCCATGGCCCCCAGGGAGGTGCACCCCACAATTTGCAAATCTCTGTTCTACATACATCCAGGCTTGTTAAGAGACTTTGCAGCGATACTGGCAGTTGATTTATTGCCCTTTCCTTTAGGCTTATGAGTTCCAGGAGCTTATGTAACAGGTCTTCTGTTTTCCAAAAAAAGCTGTGCCAAAGTTTGCAGAAAAACAAAGGCTGCATTCTTTACCGGCTGAGGATTTGAGTGTCTTAATTTGCTATTCCACTCTCCTTTTAATTCATAGACATATGGAAATAAGCTCCAAAAACACACATTGAAACAATATAGCCAGTTTTTTCTCCCCGAGCTGGACTTACATGGCAGTATTTCTAGTCTTTCTACTGAAGCGTAACTCCTCAAAGAAAGAAAAAGGATTTTTTTTTTTTTAAAGAAATCACTGATTTCTTACTGGCCTGTTTCTCCTTGAGGGCTACCCACATGCCAATTGAGAAACTTTAGGTATTCTAAAATGAACCATAAAAAGCATACTTTTCTCTGTTTACATATCCAAAAATGAATGAACCTGTTCAGAGATTTTAAAGAAATTTCTATTTTATGTCCTGGGTAAGATTTTCAAAAGCATCTAAATGATTTAGATTCTAAGCCTCATTGAACGGCAATGGAATCTGGGCTTGGCACTTTTGATATGAGGCTTAGGCTCCCAGGTCACTTAAGCCTTGCAATGCTGAGTGGAGTAATGCCTGAATACCTTCAAAAAGTTGGGCCACAGGTGCTTTTGTAATTTTATCTTGTGCTTTTTTTCAAAAAGGAAACTGACAGGTAGGGAAAAAATGAGAATAATCCTTTACAGCTTAATATGAATATTTGAGCTTAAAGACACTTACATGGAACCAATGTTTGTTAAACAACCCTGTTCTTTTAGATAAGGCAGGCTTTTTCCTACAGAAAACTTCAATCTTCAAATTTTTATGATCTTTTTTAATGTTCAACCAATAGTCTATCTCCTTTAAAAAAAAAAATCTTTTCCCTCCATCACTTCTGTCCCTCACTCCCGAATCTCCCCTGCTCATATTTTCCTGTCAAGTGACCCTCCTCCTGCTCCACACCACATGCTGGCTGGCTGCCTGGATCTACTTCATCCTAGCAACCTCCCACGCCATACACATATTTTTTTTTGGAGACTTCTGTAATTAAGAGTCTGGCAACAAGTCAGACCCTAAAAATATACATCATGTGACCAGTGGGTGCTCAAAGTTACAAAGAAACATAGGAATTGCCATGCTGGATCAAACCATCTAATCCAGCATCCTCTCTCTGACAGTGGCCAGCATCACAGAGGAGGGTGCGAGAAACCTTGCGTTAGGATAACCAATTTGAATGGGTATCATAATGTCATCAGGTATTCTTAGCAAAATAGAAACATCACTTTACTTTTAACTGTGTTTACGCTACCTCTCTTCAACAACATAGTGCAGCACATTTGCTACACAGAGCTCACAGTGTGTGACTTTTTTTGCTATCTTCAGAAAAGATGATTAAATAAACTCATTCCTGTAAGAATGGAGCAGTGCAAGTATGGGTGTGTGTTGAAGATTTTTTGAAACTAGCAAGATATATGTAAAACACCAGGGCTAGATCACTTTGCTTATATGTTGCATTTGTCCCCACCCCCATCCTTTTCTCCTTCTTAGATTGTAACCATTTCAGTACTGGGCTCCAATCTCAATACACGTCTGAAGCACCAAGCAAACTTTTGGTGCTACGTAAATGGGAAAAAAAATGTCAGGCTTATAAGTGTATGAAGGTAAATATGAGTTTAAAATAAGAGCTGTAACTTGTAATTAGAGGTATGTAATGCATACCTTCCTTCCATTCCGGTTTTTATATCATGCCCATCATCAGGATAAGTCCCTCCTTCTGAGTAATAGAGCATTGTCAAACAAGGAGTACTGCTCACACTAATAGGAGACATGATGTCAAACCTTTGGTATCCTTCTGACGGAGTGTAAAGCTTGAGGGCATGAGCAGAGTGAACTGCATACTATATTTTAACTAGCATCATTCTCGTATCATGGAAATGTGTCTCCATAGGAAAAGAAAGAGGCTATATGATCTTCAGTCACTTTTTCCCCAAGCATGCAGTATAAATACTCCACAGACTTTCAGATCTGGGCTCAAACATACTTAAATAGTCAGAAATAAACCTACTGTTACCACTATCTACTTTCGACCACTGGTTAGTTATTTCTGAAAGCCTGCCTCAGAGTGACCCACTATACTTATAAATAAAACCATACTTGGTTTTAATATAGTATAAATAATAAATTTATTATAAATTTATTAATAAATTTATAATAAAAGTATAAATACTATACTTATAAATAAAACCATATTTGGGAGCCATTCCTGAATTTCTTGTGCACCTAAAATTCAATGAGTTTGAGGGGCAAAGGAATGCCAGGAGACTGGGATTAGGGAGAAGAAAGAGAAAACTCTTTCTTCCAGCAACTAGATGGAGATCAGAGACTTAAAAACCAGGAGGCACCCACAATCTATATGCTGTTAGAAAGCAAACAGCCCCATACAATGCCCACCAGAGGGCATCCTGATAAGAGTGTCAGCACCTTTTCGTTTCCTAGATGCTAGATGTGGGTGCTGGGCTTCTCACCAGGATAAGGCCCATGGAGCTAATTTTCATGAGTTTAGTATTGTGCGAGTGTCTGGTAAACTTTTGAGCCCTGTACATGGTAACATTTAAGGGCCCCATTTTTCAAGTTGCTAACCCATCCTGCAAAATACTGAACACCCTCAACTCCTATTGACTTAACAACAATCGAACTATCATGTGTAAACGACTGGTGATTATAAACATTAGCACAGAGGCAGAATCTCACTGTTTTCTCTAGGTAGGCATGTTTCATTCACTTGCAACTGTCATCTCTTTTTCTTTTCATGTGTTATTATAGCTGTGAATTACTATCTGGGTATTATACCATTTCTGGGTGCCACGGAAGCTGGTTTCTTTGGACAGTTGCAACATGAGATAAAAATATTACCACCAGAAGAGCTAAGAGCAGACTTCTGCTACAGCACTGCTGACTGCCGTTCCCGCATTCCAAAAGTCATGGATGCATGGAAGGCTTATTTTGAGGTAGATCATCTTTTTTCTGTTGTTCATAGTTTGTGACAGATGATACCAGAACATTGCTTTTTAAACTTATTATTAATGTTTTTTAAGAATCAGAGGGCCTGATTCACATCTCATTAATACCAGTTTCAGTTAGGAGAAATCCAGGTGAAGTCAATGGAGTTACCATGATGTAAAATTAGTTAGAGAGGAGTATCACATCCAGAATTTTTAAGGTTTATAGCTTTATTTCTTCACTTAAAATAATTCTATGTTTTGGAGTCTGACTCGAGAGATTGTTATGCTAAGACTTATACTAGTAATTTGGGAGCTGTGCTATGGCTATACAAAGAACAGAAATGTGATACAGAATCTTCTCCTTGAGAAATGCCCTTATCCTACTTTTATATGATCCCTTTGCTTCTTTTGAGTGTCAAAAGAGTTGTTGAACGTTTCACCCAGAAAGACAGTCTTTTGTACACGTACACAGTCTTTCCCTCTCACTTCACACCTTTTCTCTAAAAGAGAGGTGACAGTTTTTCTTTCCCATCCCAAGTTTCAATAATGATTCCTTTACTTACACTTCCTCTCAGATTTTCAGTGAACAGCCAGAGATGCAAGTATTATAATGTCCAGTCCATCAGAGACTCAAAGTCTAAAACAAAAATTCTCTTGGTAAACTAGACAGATGAACCAGAGAGCGGAAGGGTATGACTGGATCAGTCATTACAGATATTTGTTTTCTTAAGTTTATTCATCTGAAATAATATGTTTAGAAGATTATAATCAAAGAACTAAAATTATAATCCTAACCTAAAAGACAGCTGGCATGATACATTTTACAGCTAACTTTCTTTCTGACTTCCTGAAAATCTATATCAATGCACTTGAAAGTGTGTAAGAGACTGCTCAAGTCAGACCAAGAATACAAGGATTGTAGCATAGAAAATTCCATGATGTCAAAACACAGAACTCTTGTTTATAATAAGACATTTTAATAAAAATGTCCCCACTATTGCTAATACCAGTTCAGCTCCACAAGTCTTGGCAACATTGGGAACCTACGGGAAGTGGTGGTGTTTTTTTTAAAAAAAACCCAACATATCCTAACAATTTCGTGGGACCTCTCCATATTCCAAAAAATCAACTAAAGCCACTGCACAACTTAATTTAGAAATCTGACTGTAGCAGAAAGAGGTAATCCAATTGTACCAAGCCCTTTGTTTATTGTTGACTTGTTTGTTTCTTGTCTTCCCCTTGGAAATAATATCCTCAGCTGAATCATCCATTATAAGTACAGCAAACTATAGAAGAATTCAGCCTAAACATTTTTTCCCCAACTCTAGCAGCAGTTTCCCATATTTTAAAAAGCAAAGTGGGACTGTGATGAAATGTATCCATTTAAACAGGAATTTTGAATAACAGAATGCTTTCAGGTTGCAAATCAACTATTTCAGAGTCAGAAAAAGCACCACTTTAGGAGTAAATTACAATGTGTGTCATCCAGTTTTAGGCCTGATGCATAAGTTACTGGGTGAAATTCTATGTCGCGTATTATGCAGAAGATCATCCTAGATCATCAGAATGGCAACCCTTGTCCCTCCCTTTCCCCTCACCCCCATTTTGTCTTCTAGATTTGGCCTGGCTCCATTGAAGTCAATGACAAAATCTCACTAACCTTAATGATTAGTCATGATTTCACCCTGTAAATTTATTAATCATTCTTTCTCCCCCCCCCCCCATGTCAAATATTAAGCTTTAATTGATATGCAACATGACCACACTCTAACTATTTAAAAGCAATTTGCCCCAGTTAAACAAAACATTTGTCAAAATAATTGTTTTGCAAGTAACTAACTACTATGTATTTTTTTAAACTAGCCTCACTGGTAATATTTGTATGTTCTGCTTTTACTTTAGTATCTATTATCCACTGAACAGAAATCTGAAAGGCCCACAGCATCTTCCTTCTCAATAGAAAAGGATGAAGCATTGCATTACTTGTGGGAAGCACATGTAGCATCCATCGCTTATGCAGTTCCAAAGTTCAGAAACAGGTAAGAGAAAGCCACAAAAGTAAGGTCAAAAGGGGATGATTCCCCAGTTCCATGTCCATTAGTAGGCACCATATTTGCACGGTTTAGTATACTCTTTCTTGCTCATCATGCTCCTGACTCTTTAGTTATATTGTAGTGGTACGTGTTCAGCAAGATTTGTATATTCAAAGAGTGACAGGGACTGCAACATGAACGCTCCTTCTAGAAAATGGCAGGGCATCAAACAACCTAAGACATGGCTGAAGTGGCAAGAAGACCAGGAGATGTATCATTCTGGGGCAGTGTATACAATGACGGAATTAACTGGAATTAACATCCTCAAGAATGGCAAAGCAGCTGGTATAGATGACATTCACAAAGAACAAATCAAATACTTCTGACCAGCAACAAAGATCTGGTTATTCAAGTTGTTAACACACTCTCAGCCACACATAAAGTCCCCAGTGTCTGGGGGTGAGCATGTGCCATGGCACTCCTTAAGCCAGGGAAGAATGAAATGGAGCTGAAGAACTTAAGGCCTATAACCACTGCTATGCCACCTCTACAAACTATATGAGCATTTCATCTTAAACCACCTATCACCACTTGCTGAAAAGCAACTAATCCCAGAGCAAGCTTTGAAAAGCGTATGGTAACAGGCTCTGTGTTTGCCGACCTATCAGCAGCAAACGACACAGCTATGTTAAAATTGGCAAGGTCTGGGCTCTCAGTTTATTACACCAAGAACCAATTGTGGACCAAGCCAGCCAAAACACAGGTGCGTCTGTTCCATTTTTGGTACCATGAGGCCAATAGACAACTCAGCATCATCTGGAATGGGGTACCATTTGCCCTCTATCTACCTACGAGTGATCCTAGAACTCTCTCTCTCCTTCAGGGCACATGTGGAGAAGATAAAAGGCAAAGTTAGCACCCAGGATAACATACTCAGGAAGCTTGTAAATTCAAAATGGGGAGCCAACCCAGCAACACTAAGAGCCACTGCACTTGCACTTTGCTATTCAATGGCCAAATACGCATATCCGGGGTAGAAAAGATCAACTCATGCAAAGAAGCTGGATCCTGTTCTGAATGACAGATGCTCCTACATCACAGAATGTCTAAAACCAACAAATGTGAACAGCCTTTATGCGCTAGCTGGACTCGCTCCACTGGATATCAGGAGATCAGTCACAAACAAAACGGAATGATTACAACAGGTCAACAATACCAGACATCTGTTACGTGGCTATAATGTAGCAGTGAGCCACCTGAAGTCATGGAAAAGCTTCCTTGCTGCAACAGGCCTGCTTAAAAAAAATCACTGACTGTCGCACAACTGGAAATGTAGCACATATAACTAGAAATACTTATCAAGGATGTCAAAATGCACATTGACATTGCTGGACACCTTCTCACAGGCACGGAGTAGGGTTGGTTGACCTGGAGATGTTTAAATCACCTCCGAACAAGAGTTGACTGGTCAAAAGTCAATATGTGGAAGTGGGGCTACTCCAGTGACCCAGGCACATGTGACTGAGGTAAAATACAGACCATAGAACATCTGTTAGTCTTCCAGCTTGTGCCAGACTTCACCAGAGCCAGAGGCCAGGCCATATTATGTGCCCAATACTGGAAAAACCTATGACTTCAGTGGAAGGACATTGGAAGAAGATGGGCCTGATCCAGAGCCCACTGATTTCAACAGGAGTTAACTTCAGTAAGTTTTGGATTAGCCTCCTAGAGAGATTTAATGAGTGACTTCCTCCAGTCCTTTCATCTACTGCCTCCATATTCACCACTTTGGTTTGCACTAAGCACAATCATTTCATCCTGTGTACACTCTTATTTACGCTTTCCCCTTGCTTGCTCTGTACCTCAGTTTCCCTACTGTTAGGTAGGGATAATGATACTGAATGCCTTTGTAAAGTACTTTGAGATCTACAGATTAAAGTGCTATATGAGAGCTAATTGTCATTCTTAGTATTATTTTAGGTATCCATTCAAATCTTTCTCTCACTCAGTTGTTTGGGTCATGATACTAACTCAAAACCAAGTTAGATAAATGATACCACCAATGCTACCAACCATATACAGGAGTGAACTTGACAGGAAATCTGCAGCACTGCCCTTACAATAACAAGCATTGGAACAGTATTATTCTTGCATCTATGCATAGTCCTAATCATTCTGCCATCTTGTGTAGGAATTAGAGCTGGTTGAAAAAGCAAATTTTTTTCACAGGAAATTTTGAAAAATATTAGTTTTTTTCTGAAATTTCCCATGGAAAATTTTTAGTTTCTTGAAAAATGTAAACAAACTAAACATTTTTGGATTTTTGCCCAAAGGCCTTGTGACAGGTTTGCTCTACTCACCACTGGATGGTGCCACCTGCTGGCAGTTCTGGAGATTAGCTTGGTCAGACTGATGCCCTTTCCAGTTGTTGCATGCTGTCCCTCCACCTTGGTCTCTGTCTGCAGCCCCTCTCTTGCTCCAGGAGCTGTTGCATCCCATTTCTGACTCAGCCCTCTGGCTAGGTCACTATCATGGTTTCCCCTTCCGGGGCAGGAAGTCTCTTCTCCAAAACAGGCGCAAGGAGTCTTCTTCCTGTGCACTACTTCCCCGGTGGCTAGTTGGGGAACCCGAGCCCACCCACTACTCTGAGATCCGGCTCAGGCACCCTCTAGTCAGCAGTTAATGTCTGTTCTCCCCCATACCTTGTGGCATTTCCCTGAACCCTTTCCTAACCTTCTGGTTCTCCCTTCCTTCTCTTGGTCTGCCAGATTCATGGCTCTATCATCCCAGGGAGCAACTGCAGCCTCCAGGTCTCTGCAGCCTCCAAACACTTCTCACTCCTTCCAGGGAGTGACTGCAGCCTTTCCCAGCAGCCCCTTCTGTTGCCAGCCTCCTGGCTTTTGTAGAAGCCCTGCCTGTCCCTCACAGGTGAGCTTCTAACTAGCTGCCTCCAGCTTAAAGCTCCCTTGCTTGCAGCCTAATTAGCTGATTTGGGCCCACCTGGCCTAATTCAGCTCTTGCAGGGCTAGTGTGAGGAGCACACCCCATTACGGGCCTGAACATTTTAACCAAAATAAACCATTTTTACCAAAAATGTTTGTTTTAGTCAAAAAGCCATTTTCTGTTGAAAAAAAAATGATTCTAGGATAAAAATTTTAGCCAGCCCTAGTAGAAACCATCAGAGAAACACAAGTCCTCCTTTTCGTTTTGCGGATACAGACTAACATGGCTGCTACTCTGAAACCACAATTATATAATGGAGGCACTGGTCATGACTCCATAATTAAGGCTGAATTCCACTTTGCATGTAATGTACGGATTCAATGAACTTCTTTTGGATGAAATATACAGCATATCCTCCTCAAACTTGCAGTGGTTATTCTCTGTGTACATCATTGGTTTTCTGAGAATTTACAAGAAATCCATTCCTTAGTTTGTGAGCCAGAATTAATTAAAAACTGGGTGGTTCTTTAAGAAGTTTAGCATCTTTGTCAGTCTTTTCTTTGCCCCAGATAATCTTAGCAACAGAATAATACAGGCACTTCAAAATTTCCTTATATTTAAAATTAAACTGAAATCCTGTTCAAAGGCTACATTTAAATGTGGTCATAGTTAAGATATTAACTTAGTTTTTATTATATAGGTAACAAGCAGGCTCAGGTAACTCTTAAGGAGGGCCACTGTGATTTCAGGTTACTCAGCCAATCATCACCCTTCCTCTACTGCTAATTTGCATGCTACAGTTCTGTTAATCATAATGACTCAGTGTTATGAGGGAGACTAGTCACACATATCAAGAATTCTCATTGGTAGACTACGGAGACCAGATGTCACTGCTCTTTAAAGTTTGCATGGCCATATTCTAGGTTGGGAATCAGTGCTTGAAAGGCTCCACAATAGCACTTCAAACAGCTCACTTGCACTCCAAGGTAGCACTGCCAGGGAAACTGAGGCAGGAGCACCCAGGGAGCCCTTAAGGCCCAATGATATTGGGTCTCTGGGACTAAGCTCTCCCTGCTACCCCTTTCATATATCACTGGTCTCACTAACACAGTCCTTTAAAGCAAGAAGTCATTTATGGATTAAGGCATCTGACACGTTAGATGTAATGAAATATAAATGGTAGATTCATGAGCTCTGGGTAGGATTAATTTACCTATTAACTTTGAGTTTTTATTTCTTTCAGCTTAAAATATGTCTCTGGCCCCGAAGCAAGTTTTGGGGAGAATTGGGCTAATGCTGTGGATTTCATTGCGGCTACACATTTTTCAGCAGATCTACAGAACACAAACTATTTCCAGGCTTTTTTACCACCGCGGATGCTTTCTGAACGTGATAAAGCCCCATTCATTAGTGACTTCAGTCCAGAGCAGAACAAAGTCTTGCTTTTATTTTGTGTTCTTCACAAAACAAATAAATTGACAGGTATGAGCCACCCATATTTTGTGTGTATATTACACCTTATCCATCATCTGTATAGTAAAAAAAAAAAAAAAATCACAGGTAAATGGGTCAACCAACAGAGTGTGTGGAGACAACTTTGATTAGGGATTGTGTGTGTGTGTGTGTGTGTGTGTGTGTACGTACACCAAAGCAACTGACTTCATGCTTTTTCTCAGTTATCAAAGGTATCATATAAATTTGAGTCTTCTTTAAAGTTAACATGAAAGCTGCAAAATCAGTTACACAGCATCATCTGATGGCAAAGTTTAGAACTACAAGCTCCTACGGTTCCAGTTCATTTACAGTTACACTGCTTAAATCTCTTTATTTAGTTCCCTTTATTTAGGAAAAGAGGTCGGCATCTTGAAGTGAAAATACAGTACTGTATAAGTATAGTGATATTGTAAAATAAGGATATTATATAATAAGTCTGAAAGAAATCTTTAATCCACACAGTATTCATGTACAACAATACAGAGCACATGTCAAAATTGTTACTGTGACAGGCTATTCTGATGCTTCTTTGAGAGCTGTAAGAAAGATTTCTTGCTGCAAAGGCCTTCTCACAGGAAACTTTCAGAAATGCCACAGAACTTGTATTCAACGAGCACTGAATAAATGTAAGAGCTGGATTATCTATAGAGATCTTTCTTTTAGATGTGCCTGTCTTCATGGAACTTCAGCACGAACAAATTTACATAAAACAATGGTCTCTCAGTAAGACTGTCTTCTCTGTCCTTCCTTGTAATGCCATTAGTGTATGTTTGGTAGCAATTTCTTTTATCAGTTGGCCATCTGTAGGATCGTTATAGTATAGGAACGGGTTTTCTGTTTAATTGTATAGATGAGGACAGCCATGGTCAGTCTGATGTCTGCTTGGAAAGGGCTTCTGTAGCTAGGGACTCCTGCCAATCTACCCTGAAATACTTGAGGCCCACTGAGTAGTTTCGGAACCAGGATTAGGACTTCAAATTGCATCTGAGTTGAGATTGGAACCGCTGCAGTGACTGGACCACTGAAATGTTGTTTCCTCATCACTGAAACTCAGATGCCAGGCTGTGGCAAGTTGCTGGCCTTCACTTTCAGCTCCAGGTTTTAGTGATATCAAGCCTGGAATTGACCACAGTATGGATCACTATGGCCAGCTCCACCTCTGACCAGGATGGGGTGAAAGTGCCTTGCCAGCCAAAGATGATGCAGGGGATTTCTAGCCACGGATGCCATTTGGGTGTCCAGGAGTTTGAATAGTCCAGAGGACCCTGAGTCTGTCATACCACTTGATTAGAGGACTGACACATTCTACTGAGGGAAATGTGCTTTTGGATGGTCATTCAAACTTTTATGCTCTTGCCACTACTGTCATCTCCATCTTATCTGGATTAAGTTTCAGCCAGCCACTCTTCATCCAGGTGCCTATCTACTTCAGACATCGGGGAAGCTAGGTGACGGAGCAGCTGCCCTGTTCAGTGTGGAAGAGATGTAGAGCTGGATGTTATCTGTCTTTTCATACTGTTCAAGATTACAGCATCCCCAAGTGGGTGAATGATTGCATTGAATAACATAGGAGAAAAATCTGACCCTTTCGGCACTCTGCAAATGGGTGCTCTAGAGGCAGATCTCCACTCTCTGTGATCTGTCTGACACCAGAGATCAGAGGGAAAGCTCAGCCTCCTGTTAAGTGTCTCAGAAGACTCAGCTGTGTCTGTACATGGCTGGGTGCCTGTCCATTATTCATACCTAAAGGTATGAGCATCAACATGTCTAGTATCATCCTAGTGTTTTATCTGGGTGCGAAACCTGACTGTGAAGAGTTTATTGTAGGATAATGTTAGACGACAGCTGGTGATGAAGCCCTTTGTCTTCTTCCCCCAAAATGGGCGATTAGTTTAGACACATCTCCCACTTCCTCCTTCAGAACTCTCAGGTGAAATTGACATTGTCCCAAAATCTTTCCTAGCTTGTTCTCTGTCCCAATAACATGTCTTATTCCTCTCTGAACTGAACTTTTGTCCTATATCTTCTTTTCTTGTCTTGTCATTTCTTGGCCCTGGTTCTGCAGGCTGTTGAGCACCTCCCGTGAGGTGCTGAGTCTCCTCGGCTCTGGCTGACTTCAACGGGACTTGATGAGTTTTGGTACCTCACAGGACTGGGCCCTTGGACCGTAAGCTCTTTGGAGCAGGGCACATGTCTCAATCTATGTTAGTGAAGCACCACATAAACGTCTTGTGCTAGATACATTTTTATTGCCAGAAGTTGTAGAGATTTGAAACAAAATACAAAGAGCTTTATGCAAACAGGCAATAAAACCCTGCCATGCTCAGCCATAACCATCTTTTCCAATCTGGTGTAAACATCTGCCTTCCAGGTGCCTAGTTTATGCTGCTCCCTACTGTCCTCTATCTCCCCTAACTAGCAGGGAGCTATATTTGTAGAGATCTCCTCCTCGCTCATTCATTAGCTCCTGCTTGATGCCATCATTTAGGAGCACCAGTTCCATTTAGGTTTTTATTCTATATGCATCACTGGAGACCTGCCTTTTTATAGTGCTCCTTTCCACTTGTTCTCACAGGGGGCAGCAGGAAGGAGTGAACGCCCTATATATTGGTGTTAGTATATGGTTTCTGAACCCCAGCATACACACTGTCAGCTGGAATAATCGATAGTCTATATGGAAATATTAGTGTATTTTCCCCACTTTGGCTTGATCTTTGAAGCCTCAGCTTAATAGTGGTGCAAAACCTGGATGGATTTTAAAAGAAAAATTAAGAAGTGTGTGATCATAACTGCTAGCGCATTGTCTTTTAAACACAGAAGCTATACGTAGTTGTCAAAACAACATCTATATTTGATCATAAATATAAAAAAAACAAGATCACAACATCTATATTTGATCATCCTTTCTTGCCACAGGGGTTATGAGAGAACTTACCCAGTTGTTTATCACTACCACAATGCCCTAATTTGACAGACCAGTTTCTGTCTCCATATATAGTTTTAAGTGATTATTATGCAGGCAACCCACTTCTGTTTTGTACATATTACCTTCCACTATTCACACTTTTGTAATAGGTTTCAGCAGAGGTGTCTTCCACCTGATGGCCTCTTTGCCCCTGGACAGCTCACCCTACTCTTTTGTAGTGGCACTGATTTTACAGTAGCATATTTTTGTTTGTTTCTTTCCAAGGAGGAACCTTGCTGCTGCTGTGGAGAATGGCTATGTCTACTGAAGCAGGAAGGGCAGTGGTCCAAAGTCTCATTGAAAACTTGATTAAAGGCTCCGGAGTTTGATCCAGTGGGAATATATAATGAGCTGAGCTACTTTGACAGCACTTCATGTCTCAAAAACAGTTCCAATATGACCCTGATTGATTCAGCTATTTAACCCACAGTATATCAGGTGACCTGGTCACATTAACTTCTTGAAGCAAGATTTCCTAAGTAGCCATGTGAGTGCCTCTCTCTCTCCTATTGAATCAATATCATTATGCCTAATTTTCTTTATTAGTCCTTATTTAGCTCATTTGCATGTAATTAAAATGTCTCGCTAAAATTGTAAATGAGAACTCAGTTAATTTTCCTTATAAACAAATGTATAATGAATGAAAAATTAAATAAAGCCCAATTACAGTCTGACTGTCTCTCTTTTTCTGTATTCAATGGTCTTGCTAAATATGTAATTTGTCTTGTCTCTGATGGTCTCTGAATTGGTATTTCTCTGCTACAGCAGATTCCAGATTTTACATGACAGCAGCAATTAGGTTTGAAACTTCCAGCCTTTTCAATTTAAATACAGATCAGATGAATCATCTATCTGCTGCATTGCATCTTGGAAACACCTCAGTTCATAACATGGAGTCAAATCCTAAGTGGTGCCAGATATCTGTAACTCCCATTGATACTATTCTCTGGCATAATCCAGCTACTGCTAGAGGACCAACACAGACTTTGAGTATTTCATTTATTTTACCTATTAATCCATGAGCTCAACCCTAAAAAATAGCCCACTGGTACCATCTGAGTGGGCAAAATCCGTTCCTGCATTTTGAATAGCTCTATGTCAACAGCTAACAAAAGAGTTGTGGGCGACCTTCCTGCAGAGCAGTTTAGTGGTCGAGCTGAACCTGGTTTTTCGTTAAATTTTTTTATAAAAAATTCCTAAAATGCAGATGCTTTTATTTCGTGAAAAATGAAAGGCAACACACTTTGATTATCTTTTATTCAACACATCATTCGTTTATAAGCAAAAAGGATTGTTTCGGTATCATGTTCAAGACATTAATTTCCAGTCTAAAAATTTACAAAATATATCATTATACCACATAATGTAATAGAAATGTGTCTCACCATGTTTTCTGAAGCTTTTTCAATGCTCCTAACGTAATTGTGTGTCTTGCCATAACTACACTGATGAGTAACATATCAAGCCCAGCAACCCAATAGTCAATTGGAACGTCATCTCCTGATTCATGTACAAAGGGCAAAATCTTTGTCGGAAACACCAGGGGTGAGATCCTCACCCCGACTGCAGCCCTTTTCCACTATAAAAGGGCTCTTGTAGCCTCAGTTGCAGCTGGGTGAGGATTCACCCTTGCCATTTGCTCAGTTTGATTGGCCAGTTTCCCCCCAAATGTGTATGAAATCTGTACTGGAAATCAAGAAATAATTGTCAGTACATTGAGCAGTTCAATGTTATTCTGTCCTTTAATGTCCCAGGATAAAGATTTCAATTACTCAATGTCATTTTATGGATAAACTTTTAATGTGCTTTAATGATTCCTGTCATTATCCAACCATTTTCAAAAGAAATACATTAATGAGGTCTAAGAAAATGTGGGAGTTTTTACCTTAATTACCTGGTTCATAGATCAGAGTAATTATACTTCAACAGATTTTGTGTATAATCTAAAAGTAATTACTACAGCTTCCAGCTGTTAAAATGTTAAGCTAATTGTATTCAAGAAAAGTTTGAAAACAAGATTTTGACCTTTTCTGTGTTTAAATTAGCTCCATCCCCATGGAGTCTTTGGGAAAAACAAGAGCTGACAACATAAATGTCCAGATAAATCAACAAGGAGCATAACTACGTATTGTAATTAGAATATATTTGTAGAATACATTTTTAAAAACCAGAAATTTCTTTACATACATTGATTACATTTATTAATAATTTGTAAATGGCAATCAGTAATTTCAGCACTTTGAAAAACAAAATTGAGTTGAACAATTCCTCTTTTTCAAAAATAATTATTGGGTGCTCACAAATTTGAACTGACAATACTTAGGCCCCAATCCTGCAATGAGTTCTGCATACATATTAAGCCCCATTGACTTACTTTGAGGAGGATATCCTTACTGGTCAAACCTTTATTTCCTTTTTAGTCTGTGGTTTCTCTGGTGAAATTCTCAGTGAAGGCAACAGAGGTTTGCCTGAGTAAGGACTAGTCAGGCAGACTTCAGAATTTGGCTCATTGTTATGCTTTTCGGGTTTAGCTTTCTACAGTATTTTCTGATTTTAGATGTTCATGTTTGTGACAAAAGATGGCTTACTTTGAGAATGAAGTTTAGTTTAAAAATGTATTTCCCTTAAAATATGTATTTAAAACTGTCCTATTCCTGATCCATGGCCTCCAGCAGGACAGAAGTCACAGTGGTTGTGGGAAATCTTTAACACTGTTTCTCAGCTCCCTCTGCAAACAATC
This sequence comes from Eretmochelys imbricata, assembly GCF_965152235.1. Taxonomy (NCBI): domain Eukaryota; kingdom Metazoa; phylum Chordata; order Testudines; family Cheloniidae; genus Eretmochelys; species Eretmochelys imbricata. Next base: position 97,561,617 of record NC_135574.1, read on the forward strand.
CTCAACAGTGCAAAAAAAGAGTAAATATCACTTGTTTGGGTATATACCGACTGATGAGCAGGAGGTGGCTGGGGGATAGGAGTGAATGGAGCTTGTACAAGCTGGCCTCAGGAACCAGACTCAGCAAACCTCATTTTTTGAAGAAAGAAAGAAGGAAGGAAGAAAAGAAAGAAAGAACACAAACTACATTTCTAGCTATTTTTCTTGCTAAATTAGACTTGAAAATGTAAACAGATGTAACATGATTACTGTAGTTGAAAGGATTATAGTTGAAAGTAGCAGGATTTCTCCTCTCCTAAGCAAACTAGGGAAAGGTGGTCTAAATGAAATTACAGTAAGGTGGGTGTACAACTGGTTAAAACACTGCACTCACAGTAGTTATCAATGGTTTGCTGTCAAACTAGGAGGGTGGATCTACTGAGCCCGTGCAGGGGTCAGATCTGGATCCTCTACTAGTCAATATTTTCAATGATGACTTTGATAATGGAGTGGAGAGTATGTTTATAAAATTTATAGACTCCAAGCTGGGAGGGGTTGCAAACACTTTGGAGACAGGATTAGAATTAAAAACAACCTTAACGAATTGGTCTGAAATCAAGAAGGTGAAAGTCAATAAAGACAAGTGCAAAGTACTACACTTAGGAAGGAAAAATCAAACACACAATTATAAAATGGGGACTGACAGGGTTGTAGTACTGTTGAACAGAAGCTGGAAGTTATAGTGGATCACCAATTAAATATGAGTCAAAAATGTGATGCAGTTGCAAAAAAAGATGACTATCATTCTTAGGTATATTATCAGGAATGGTGAATAAACACAGGAGCTAATTGTCCGTTTCTAGTCAGCACTGGTGAGGCCCCAGGTGGAGTACTGTGTCCAACTCTGGGCACCACACTTTAGGAAAGAGCAACAGAAATGATAAAAGGTTTAGAAAACCTGAGCTATGAGGAAAGGTTAAAAAACTGGGCATGTTTAGTCTTGAGAAAGGAAGACTGAGGTGGGACCTTATAAAAGTCTTCAAAAATGTTAAGGCTGTTATAAAGAAGACTGTGATCAATTGCTCTCCATGTCTACTGAAGGAAAAACAAGAAGTAATTGTCTTAATCTGCAGCAAAGGAGATTTAGGTTAGATATTAGCAATTAGAAAGTCAGTTATTTATAGTGTACTGCATAGAATCATCTCACTAACTCTTCCTAATCTGCCCCTGTACACCTTCGCAGGATTATGAGGGAATCAGGTATGTTTATGAGAAAGGGAGGACACAAAGATTTGTTTTTCAAGACTTTCAAAAATAGCTAAGGCCAATTCTGTTGCTTATCTGAGGCGAAGCCTGAGCTGGCAGGTGCTTGCTAAGGCAGCTGCAGACATGCCATGACTATTCCCACATCCAGGTGAACTCACAGACATAAAGACAAACATGTGCGATAGTCTTTGCAGGATCAGGGTCTGAGTCACCATTTGGCCATGTTCCACATATTGATTGAACTCTTTTCATCTTTCCTCATCAGAGGAAGTATGAGTTACACAGGAAAGGGTATCCTGTGGAGACATTTGGAGAAGAGATATGAAACCCAAGGGGGAAGAGCCAAATAGGCAAATCTATCACTGGAAAACAAAAAAGTATTCCTGTAATGGGATGGTCACCCACTTTAAGGGCCAGGACGCATGAGGTCAGCCAGCCCTATTGTTAGGCAGAACCCCTTTAAGAATGGGTGTTTGGGCTGGGTGGAGGGAAAGGGGTCAGGGGATTCCTGTAAAAGGCTGAACAAGCTCAGCTGAAGGGGTTGCTGCAGGAAGGAGTTTGGCTCCTGTTCTGTGGCAGACCCTGGAAGTGAAAGGGAGTGGGGTAAAGAGAGACACAAAGGGCTTCTGGGCACCTGCTTTGTGTTTGTTGGTGAGTTTTGTGTTTGAAGATTAAACAGTACCCTGAAGGAAGAGCCTGAACAGACTCTTGGCATGGTGTTAGTCCTTCCTGAGCTTTGCAAGACAGGCCAGCAGCCCAGCAATTCCTAAACCTCCCTCCTTCCCCCCAAGCACAACACAAACATTACACCCTGCTTCTAATCTTTGAAAGCAAACTTGGTTTCTCTTTGAAGACTTCAAGTATTTAACACCATGTCAGATACTTGCAAAGAGCGGCATCAAAGCAAAAATTTAAAATAACACTTGGGCAGACATAAGAGGTAAGGAAAGCATCAAATGCACTAAGTGGAGAGATAACAAGCATCAACAGCAGCACTTCTTGGCAAGAGTGTTGTAGATAAGGATTTGTCTGACACAAAGAAGGAGCACATTGTATTTAAACAAAAGGCTTTTTGGCATTTAAAGAAGAATGCTGGGAAAAAGGTTTTTCTTATCTTCTCCAAGCACAAAGGCGGAACATATGGAAAATGTGCATGTTGATTATCCACATGGAAATACTGTCTCACTAGGGGTTTGTGTACACAATAACTCCACGTGGGACACTCTTATTCCAATATAAGGCTGACCTGCCCCTATTTAATTTAATACACTTTCTGGGTTAAGCCAAACAGACCCAAGGCATGCCTATTCCTGAATAAAGGCGGCTGCATGTAGAGATATTCAGGAATGGCTGTTTCTGAATAACTCCATGTGCAATAAGCCCTTAGTGAGAGTGCAGTGGAAGGAAATGCTCATTAACACTCATTAACAATAAATAAATTAAGCCTTTAAACTAGCAAATATATGTGAGGGATTATGCCAATCATTTACAAGGCAACTATTTTATTATTTAAGGTGCTGGCCTCTGCTTCCTGCAGCTCCCATTGGCTAGGAATGGAGAACCGCGGCCACTGGGAGCTGCAAGGGGCCGTGCCTGCAGATGGTCGATGTAAACAAAATGTCTCGCGGCCCACCAGCAGATTACCCTGATAGGCCGCGTGCCGAAGGTTGCCGACCCCTGTGCTACAGTAAGGGCTAATACCACTGAGACTTCATTTTTACAAAAGAGACCACCACATACATATATATATATAATACTAATATATATATTAGTGTGCTGTGAAATAAACCTATGATTGTCACAATAACAGCTTGATTCTATGATGAGTTGAGCAGGCACAACAATTGAGGGTGCTCAACACCTCATAGGAGGCGCTTAGCCACTTACAGGCTTGAGCTTTATTATATTTGTCCTTGTAGCTCCAAAAACACAGACCTCTGCCACTTGAGCTAAAGGAGAGTTTGGTAGTAATAGATCCCTTATCTCTAAACCACCGACTGAATGGCAACATCCCACACACAATAACCTAGTAAAATACAGCATGAACTACATTTATTTATGCAGAAGATTGGGTTTGCCAATGTTACAAGCTGGACTGTTTTCACCTACAAAAAGGGAAATATTGTTTCTTGTGCAATCTATCCAAAGAGGCACATCAGTACATTCACAGGCCACATTACCCAATTAATCCTATGTATACAATAGACAGACAAGGTGGGTGCATACATACAATAGACACACATCCAAAACTGTCCCTCATGTTAACTATTTATATGCCGAATGTTGCATAAAAACATGTGCATACAAAGTACTGTTTAGGTTTCAGAGTAGCAGCCGTGTTAGTCTGTATCCGCAAAAAGAAAAGGAGTACTTGTGGCACCTCAGAAACTAACCAATTTATTAGAGCATAAGCTTTCATGGGCTACAGCTCACTTCATCGGATGCATCCGATGAAGTGAGCTGTAGCTCATGAAAGCTTATGCTCTAATAAATTGGTTAGTCTCTAAAGTACTGTTTAGTAATTGGAATAATTTAGACAATGGTTATAGTAAGGAAAAGGATTTACCCTAATTAAATTAATATAAAACAGTGCAAAGAAATCCTAAATGAATTTACCATACAGGTAACTAACCATTCCATGGATTTCCTATCAGCAATTCAGGATATACTATATATCGTAGGCATTTTTTCTTTAAAAATATTTACAGAAAAATGTTGTAGGCATTTTTGGTGCTTCGTTCCTTTGTAATATGAGAGTACAGAATGACAGGTTTCAGAGTAACAGCCGTGTTAGTCTGTATTCGCAAAAAGAAAAGGAGTACTTGTGGTACCTTAGAGACTAACCAATTTATTTGAGCATGAGCTTTCATGAGCTACAGCTCACTTCATCGGATGCATACCGTGGAAAATGGTATGCATCCGATGAAGTGAGCTGTAGCTCACGAAAGCTCATGCTCAAATAAATTGGTTAGTCTCTAAGGTGCCACAAGTACTCCTTTTCTTTTTGAGATTACAGAATGTATGTTTCCCATATCAGCACTGCTCGTACATTCACAGCTAGATTTAAAAGCATCCTCATCTAAATAAGCAGAAATACCCACCATAATTGCTATTTCCACAATACTAAGAAGGATAGTGGTAGGGCACCAATGAATGTACCTCAGAGGCTCATCAGGTAGGTTTTGCATCCAGCAAACCCTTCACCTCTCATGGAACTGTCTAAGCACTTATTTTTCATTTTTCAAAAATATTTTTAAAAAGGAAAACATTTTAAAGCAAATTTTTAAAAAATATGAAGAATCTGGTATGCTCTTTTTCCCGTGACCTCACTTGTCTTGGGATATTCTTTGTTATAGGCAGTTACCCATTTGTATGTAACAGATAGAGCGTTAATCAAGACCTAATGGCTCCTGTTTGGCACAGCCCATTGAAAGGCTGTGTGGAGATGCACTGGCCCAGTTGTGCTTGGGTGTGGATGGGAGAATAATTTGCTACATAACTTTTTAAAAGGGCAGCGGGCTCCCTGCTCACAACACACAGGGAGGACGGAGACATGACTCCACCTGCTCCCACCCCTCCCCATGCTTCCTTGTTCTGTTTTCAGCAAATAACTCCCAGACTGAGCAACAGTCTCTTCCTGAACAAAGAGGCTATGATTCTTAGTGGCTCCTACTCCGAGCCCAGAAGATCAGCCCTTCCTATCCCCCATATGGACACAATCTAACCCAAAATACTCTGATTTACTTTGTTCCAGGTTCAGCCACCCTTACTCCCACTGGGTAGTATTTCACTCTGTGAGCACTTGCATTGATTTCAATGGGATTACTTGTGAAGCAAAGGTACTACTGCACAGTAAGGTACTACGCAGCATCAGAAAGGGTGGCAGAATCTGTCCCTTGGTAATTTTGAGTACACCACACCTGAAACTCAACCCGGAACATTTGCAAGTGTTTAATTAAATGAGGAATTACTTTACCCTCTCTCCCCAAAACATTTACAATTATAGGACACTTTAGAATAAGGAATTGGCCTGGAGCAAGTGCCATACAGTGGCCTAGGAAATCAATGGGTGTTTTGGGTGCACTGAGAAGGCAAAATTGTATCCTAATTGGCATAATTATATGAATTTGTGAATAAATATTTACTAGGGGAACCAGTACCGTGCATGACTTTTTATTTATGATTGTGAAAGTAGTTTAGTTTCTCAGGGGCTTGGTGTAGTTGAATTGCAGCCTGGGGAGCTTTTCATGAGACAGAAGGAAGACGGTGTTTCTTTCGTGATTCGTTTGTTCTTGTAGTTGTGGATGATCTTATTACATAATATATGCAGTTTTCCAGTCATTTCGGGTTAATTTCAGTATTATTCCATTTTAGAGGTTTCTGAAAACAAACAAAAAAAAGAAAATGAATGGCTGAAATTGAAATGGAAATCTTTTATATTGGTTTTAAAATGACACAGTGAATGAATGTGCGGGTGCATGAGTGTTGTGTTGTGTGAACAGTTGTGTGTCAATGAAGAGTTAGCAAGCAACAGTACCTGAATGATATTTAGCTTAAAACAGATGGGGAGCAGATCAGTCACTGAGGAGAAAAAACCCTGTTGCTTCTACTGAACTAAGAAAAATGCAAACTCAGCTTTTGCGTGGGCTGGTGATTAAAACAAAGGAGTGGGAGTCAACAGACCTTGGATGAAATCTTGGCTCTGTTGAAGTCAATGACAAAGCACTCACTGATTTCAACAGGGCCAGGATTTCACCATCCTCTGCTCTGCCACGGACCAGTTGCATGATGTGAGTCACTTCACCTCTTTGTCCATCTGTTTTTATTTGATTTATCTGAGTGTCCCACTGTCACTGTGCACCGGGGTGCAGTCCAGACCAGTGAGGGGTTGTATCACCACCTGTCCTGTAACCTGGGGTGCCTCACAATGCTTTGCTGTTGTAGCTCTTAACCTGGGCTACTCAGGACTAGTCTACCAGCATGCAGGTCACGCCGAGTGACTGTGTGCCAGACAGCACTGGTTTAACAGTTCTGACCCCAGCAGCCGGTCTACAGCCCCACTCGAGCTTCCACCAGCCTGGATTACTCCTTGCACGGTGATCCCAACACATTCCCATACTGTGTGTTTTTCACTGTCCAGCCCTCTCCTGGATAGTTCAGAGAAATTATATGGTTTGTTCATTCCTCTAAAAACACAAAAGCACATCACAGCTTAATTTAACTGGGGTGAACACACCGTTCCTTTTAAACACAGCACTGAGTTGGTTTATGGTAAAAATGAAAGAAATGTATTAACAAAATATACATAGGATTAAGTGAGTTCACATATAAGGAATGAATATTAAAAGAGTTACAAGTAAAACAAACCAAAATATGCTTCTAAAATTCTAAAACTAAATCTAGCAAGATACAGGCTTTGTTCAAGCTGGTTTCTCTCACCACTCATTCTTTTTCCCAAACATGGCTGACTTTCCCACAGTCAGGACCTTCCACTAAAGTACAAGGCTTTCCTTGTCATCCTAGGTGCAAGATCTTTACCTTAGCAAGTTTCTCACCTATATTCAGTTCCAGAAACTTCAACTCTCCCTTGGTTGAAGGACCCATCTTTCTCAGCTTGCAAGAGCTCTGTTTCCTCATGTCTGTCTTGTGATGGATGTCAAAAATGGCTTCTGCCCTTGCTTTTATCTTTCAAAGTTCAATGAACTTGTTTCAAGAGGCAGGGTGACCTCATGCTGTTCTTTCCTTCCTGTGGGCTTCCTATCCCCCCCCCCGTATGTAATGGGACTTCCATTGTTTTGATTCCACCATGCTTAATTAACATAGAAAACAGGTAGATAGCTGTTTCCCCTCCTGTCTGGGTGGGAACTGTTCCTTCGGTTGTTTGGCCACACATTTTAAAATGTGTCAGTATTCATAATTCTTCCAGTAGTATTGATATATACTTTTTACAATGATATCTGATCACTGGTGCAAGCATCCCCTACCCCTTGTCATCTTTATAGACTGGTAAACCTTTTATATGGATTCTTCTGAAAAATAAAACCCAGACCAAGCTTCTCTCTCCTGCTGGGTGTATACGCCATTCTGTCTTCTCCCGCACTTGTTAACATAACATTTACCTCCATCCCTTGTTAGCTTGATGGGTCTGTTTACTGCTTATATGTAAATTGAGGTGAACACATTCCTTTGTTTACCATAGACCTGTTTAACAAGTCCCCCGACATACCTGGTTTACACACACTTTAGTTATAATTCCAGCATAGATTTATAACTCTTAATATCCACTGTGTACATATATTACACAAGAATATTAATGATCAGCGAGTTATTAATTTTCAAATAATACCTCACACGGCATATTTTGTTCAAAGATGATTACATCAGTGTGTAGGATGTGAATACTGGGGTGCTTAGTGTGACACCCACAATCTTTAATACATTTGTCCTCACAACACCCCTGAAATAGGACTACACTATCATTCTCTCTTTACAGATGAGGAATTGAGAAAGAGAGAAGTAAAGCAACTTGCCAAGTTCACACAGGAAGCTGGTGGCAGACCAGGGAACTGAACCTGTGTCTCCCAACTCCTATGCGAGTACCCCAATCACTCCCTGTTCATTTTTCCTCCTACATTCACCATTCATTATTCTCTCATTTAAAAGCTTCAGTCGTCCCATCGGAGAGTAGAGAAAATACCAAATGGCAAAAGTTTTCAAATTTGGCTGACTAAAACTAGGCACCCAAATCCATATTTAAGAATCTAAATAAAAGTGATTGGATTTTTCAAAGATGCTAGGAACCCACAACTCCCAATGACTTAAGCAGGAGTTCTGAATGCCTAAATATGGATTTAGATGCCTGAGTTTAAGGTACCTGAGTCTGAAAATTTTGACCTTTATCATTTGGTCCAGGTTCAGTGAAGCAACAAAATAAATAGTTAACTTCACTTTGTGTAAGAACAAAAGGATATGAAAGCCTAGAGAAAGTCTATTGAAATTAGTACAAAAGATAGAAAGGCAGTGTGGTCTAGTAGACAGTGCAGTAGCCTGGGAGTGACAAGACCTGGGTTCTGTTCCCAGATCTGCCAGTGACCTTGGGCAAGTATCTTTGCCTCCATTTCTCCTCTCACTCTTTATCGTGTCTGTTTGGATTGTAAGCTCTTTGGGACAAGGAGTGGTTTTTACTATGTGTTGGTATAATGCCTGGTACAATGGAGCTTTGATCTTGGTTGGAGTCTCTGTACTCGACTAAATAACTGATTATAAACACTGATTTAAAATCCGTTCTTTGAGGGTTGAAGCTCAGACAAGGGTTAAATTATTGGGGTTTGCTTTTATTTTTAATATCTTAAAATATTTTCTAACAATTCTGTTATAACGTAATTTGCACCAATGAATTTGAGTTTGACTGTCTGTACATGTTTAAATAATAGAAAGGAAGAATTTAATGAATGGTATAAATTAATGGGAAGCTGTCCTGTGGTGTAACCAATATGACAGATAATTAAACCTTTGGCAGAGATGCAGCAGACCATTGATTCTTGTAAATCTTTTCCCCTTAAAAAGCTTATAAGAGATGTTCTCAATCAGGCCAAAGCAGCAAATTCATCTATGTTTTGAATGGCCCATTGACCTGACTTTATGAGACTTTTTCAAAAGCAGCCTCTTATGCTGTCCCTGCTGGCTCACCAGAAGTCTTTCAGGTTTGTTTTTAAACTCACCAAAGCTTGGATTGACATGCACAAATCAAATCCACATTTCCCAATGCACACACAAATGTGCACACAGAGAACCTTGGCAGAAATGTTTAATATAAACCTTAATGGAGGATTTCTGAATGTCAGAAGGAGACCAAAAGATTGGAAGAAAATCAACAGGTCCTTTGGTTATCTAATGATCTTAGAGCGGGTGGCAGCTCCTTCAATCACTGAATAAAATAATTTGTGGGACTGTTTCATAATCCAAGACTCTGATAGCAATATCCCTAGAGACAGCAAAGGTCTTTTCATGCATATTTTGCTAAAGCCTTCAAACGAGAGGAGTAATAAAGTGCAGCCTTTTCTCTGTTAACAGGGAGTTTAAAAGGCAGGTGGATAAAGGTTTGAAGGATCTGATGCCTCAACAGTAATAATTAGAGGCTGGCATAATTAGAGGCTGAGCCCTCAGGCAGATGTTGTCTCTTGAAACTGCATTCTGCCTGGTTACCTGTGGGTAAAAACTCAAATGGAAAAATTTTCTTTTCCAGTGTAAGCCCTGTTTACAGTGTCCAGTTAGGCCCTGTCTACATGACAGTACAGCCACGTTAGCCAGAATCATTACTGACCCTGTTCGGGCTAGCTGGGCACTAATTCCCTGGCTAGTGTAGATCTGGACTACAATGTTGTCCTCAGTCTCTCCCCCTTCCTTCTATGACAGCTGCTTGTTTTTTCCCCACCCTTCTGGGTGTGATCTGCTGTGGTTGCTGGGCATGCAGCGGACTCCAATCTCTATGCTCTTGCTGCTTCCTGGCTCTCCTTCTCTCATGCTCCATGAAAATTTCTTTCTCGGCATAGGCACAGGGGAGAGGGGAAGCAGCATGAATTTAAATCAGCTGCCCCCATCTGAATTAGAAATGCCTCATCTCAGTTAATAAGAGGGAAGAGAAGCCAGGCTGCAGAACCCCCACTGCTGGTCCTCCTCGAGGCATTGCTGCAATGAGGTTTGGAGATGGAAGAGAACATGATCTGTTGCTACAGATCCCACAATGCCTGCATACAGGAAGAAGAGGATTTGCTTCTGTGAACACTGGCCACAAGCGTGAGGAGGGGAAGACGAAGATCCACAGCTGCACCACATGTGCTGCCTGCAAAGGACTGGAAACCACTCTTGAGACAAGGGAATTGATACAAGCTGCAACACACAAACGTCAGCTATAGGGAGGAGTAGACTACTAGTGCATCCTGTTCACCTCCCCAGGCATGGGAGAAATTTCACTACCTAGGATCCTCACTGAAAATTAGTCTTTGGATCCTGCACTGAGTTAAGAGGAGGATTTGGCAGGAAGAGAGATTAAGAGGGAACCTAGAGAGGGGAAAATCAGGAGTTGTTATTAGAGCATGGGAAAGCTGAGGAGCTCAGTCACCTCTTCCACCAGCTCCACCCCTACTTACCAATATAAATGCAATTTGTGCTAAATTGGAACTGATAATTTGGGATTATTAAGCAGTAAGAACCTGATTCTTGTTTACTCCTGCTTTAAGTCTCCTTCCCACAGCCAGAGCAGCAGAAAGTAGCCTTAGTGTAAATTAAAATCAGGGCCTAAAAATTTACCTCTTTTTGAAAAGCTTAGTTATGTATTACACATAGAGCAGAGTGAAGAACTGGGTTTTTGCTTCACTGGCAGTTCTGAAAAATGGAACAAAAATGCTGGAAAATTTCAGCAAATTTGTGAGTTGACAAAAATTTCATTTTAGGTTGAATGAAACTTTTTGTCTTTGGGCATTTTTAAAATAGAAAGCAAAGCATATGAAGGGCTAGAGTGACAAAACAGCTGATGGAGGAAGAGCTAGTTCCCTTATAACCATTAGTCCTTTAGCGTATGTCTACTCAGCAGCTGGGAGATGTGATTCCCAGGGTGGGTTGACAGACACATGCTAGCTCTGCTCCACGTAGGGTGCTAAAAATAGCAGCATGGCCATGATGGCTGCTCAGGCTAGCTGTCCAAGTATGTACCAGGGGGTTGGGCAGAATCACACTCAGGTGGCAAGCTTAAACCGGCACCACAGCTACACTGCTATTTTTAGTGCACTAACTTGAGCAGAGCTAGCATGTGTTGGGCTACCCTAGCTTGGAATCACATACCTCCCAGCTGCTGTGTTGTCATAAAAATAAAGGGAAGGATAAACCCCTTTGAAATCCCTCCTGGCCAGGGGAAAGCTCCTCTCACCTGTAAAGGGTTAAGAAGCTAAAGGTAACCTCGCTGGCACCTGACCAAAATGACCAATGAGGAGACAAGATACTTTCAAAAGCTGGGAGGAGGGAGAGAAACAAAGGGTCTGTGTGTCTGTCTATAGTCTGTCTTTGTCGGGGATAGACCAGGAATGGAGTCTTAGAACTTTTAGTAAGTAATCTAGCTAGGTACATGTTAGATTATTATTTCTTTAAATGGCTGAGAAAAGAACTGTGCTGAATAGAATAACTATTTCTGTCTGTGTATCTTTTTTGTAACTTAAGGTTTTGCCTAGAGGGGTTCTCTATGTTTTGAATCTAATTACCCTGTAAGATATCTACCATCCTGATTTTACAGGGGGGATTTCTTTATTTCTATTTACTTCTATTTTTATTAAAAGTCTTCTTGTAAGAAAACTGAATGCTTTTTCATTGTTCTCAGATCCAAGGGTTTGGGTCTGTGGTCACCTATGCAAACTGGTGAGGCTTTTTATCCAACATTTCCCAGGAAAGGGGGGGGGTGCAAGTGTTGGGAGGACTGTTCATTGTTCTTAAGACCCAAGGGTCTGGGTCGGTAGTCACCTAGGCAAATTGGTGAGGCTTTTTACCAAACCTTGTCCAGGAAGTGGGGTGCAAGGTTTTGGGAAGTATTTTGGGGGGAAAGACGCGTCCAAACAGCTCTTCCCCAGTAACCAGTATTAGTTTGGTGGTGGTAGCGGCCAATCCAAGGACGACGGGTGGAATATTTTGTACCTTGGGGAAGTTTTGACCTAAGCTGGTAAAGATAAGCTTAGGAGGTTTTTCATGCAGGTCCCCACATCTGTACCCTAGAGTTCAGAGTGGGGGAGGAACCTTGACATGTGTAGATATACCTTTAGTGATTAGGATAGTCACCTGGGCTGGGGGAAGACCTGGGTTCAATTCCCCGCTCCGCCTGATATGCAGAAGGGATTTGAACTTGGATCTCCTATACCACAGGAGAGTGCCCTGATTGCTGGGCTAGGGGACGTTCTGGGGCAGGCTCTCAATCTCTCCATTGAAGCTGTTCCACTTTGTATAAGTGATTAAACAGTTATTAGCACAGGGACTTAAACTTGGATCTCTCACATCCCAGCTGAGTGCCCTGACTACCAAGCGCTAGGGTCACTGGCTCTTCCTCTGAGCCAATGACTATTCAAATACTTCATACAAAGTGGGACAGTTTCAACTGGAGAGGGTTATGGCCACATCTGCACTGAGGCAGGGCTGCAATTTGTAGCTTGTGCAGACATAGCTGAACCCTAACTAGCTTGCTATAAAGATCAGCGAGGATGTGGCGGCATAGGCTTCAGTGCAGGCTGTACAAGGCCGCCTGCCCCTGTTCCCCCTCCCCCGGTATATACGTGCATTGCTAGCTCATGGCTGCCACATACTTGCTATTATTTTTAGCAAGCTTCCTAAATTAAAAGCTAGTGTGGGTACATCTACACAAGCTGCAAATTATATCCCTTGTTGCAGTGCAGACACCCACCTCCAGACTGCCCTACATCCCAGGGCATCCTCTTCTAAAGGAGGCGGGGCAGCAGCACCACCACTGGACAAATATTTTTTGTCCAAAACTATTCAGCGCATCTGTGTCAAATTTGCAAATACTTTTTGGTCGAATGAAACTGCATTTTTTGGTGAATAAACTATTGTGCAAAAAATTTCACTCAGCTCGAATGATTCAGTGTCTATTTAACAAGGTGTCCTTCTAAACAATGACAGTGAGTCATAAATTGTACTATTGGTGTCTCCGCTGCTCTGCCCCTGTTCCTCAGAAAAGGCTACTGTAGAGACTTGGACACTTTCACAGACAATTCCCAAATTCACGAAGAGTGAAGACTGCCATTAGATCTGAAAACAGTGGCACGCATTTGTTAACATTCGTAAGTGATCGAATGACACACCCACCTTCCCTCTTCTTCTTCAGGGGATACGTTTTATGATGAACTGTGCTTTCTTGGAATTTTTTCCTTATGTTTTCAATTACGTTTTCATCCACATATTCATAGGTGTGCTTCTCCTCCAGTTCCTTTTCTGTTCCATACGTCAGAAGCATATTGTTTATTGGACCTAAATAACAAAGAAAGAAAACATAAAATATCTGTAAGGAGGTGACACGGGAGTCTGTTGATCACTGTATTTATATGATCCCCATTCTTCAGAATTATCTCCTTGTTTTTAACCATTTTTTCACTGCTTTTACACCTCTTTTCTCTTCTCCTTCCTTCTTCATGTCAAGAACAGATCATACCAAACCAATCTAATTTCCTTCTTTGACAGGGTTACTGGCCTCGTGGATGCGGGGAGCAGTAGATGTGATATACCATGATTTTAGTAAGGATTTTGACACAGTCCCGCCGGACATTTTTATAAGCAGACTAATGAAATGCAATCTAGATGAAATTTCTATAAGGGTGGGTGCACAACGGGTTGAAAGACCGTACTCAAAGGGTTATCATCAATGGTTCACTGTAAAACACGGAGGTGAGGGTCTATCTAGTGAGGTCTGGCGCCATTCAGTATTTTCACTAATGACTTGGATAATGGAGGGTATGCTCATAAAGTTTGTGGATGACACCAAGATGGGAGGGGTCACTAGCACTTTGGAGGACAGGATTAGAATTCAAAAGGACCTTGACAAATTAGAGAATTGGTCTAAAATCAACAAGATGCAATTCAATAAAGACAAGTGCAAAGTACTACCCCGAGGAAGGAAAAATCAAATGCACAACTACAAAATCACTGTCTAAGTGGGAGCACTACTGAAAAAGATCTCAACAATGTGATGCAGCTGCGAATAAGGCTACTATCATTCTGGAGTTTATTAACAGGAACGTATGTAAGATGGGACATAAATTGCCTCAGTCTGCTTGGCACAGATGAGGCCTCAGCTGGAGTACTGTGCATAGACACTGACTTCCTCTCTACCCAGGGGATGCTCGACTCCTCCCCCTCCACCCCAGGCCTGCCCTCAGTCCACCCCTTCCCCCAGGCTCCCACCTCCGCCCCGCCTCTTCCCTCCCCCTCCCACGAGCATGCCCTGTCCGTGGCATGTAGGAGATACTCGGGGGGAGGGGAAGGAGTTGATCGGTGGGGCCGCTAGCAGGCGTGAGAAGCTGGGGGGAGGAGGGGAGCTTGGCTGCCAGAAGGTGCTAAGCACCCGCTAATTTTTGCGGTGGGTGCTCCAGCCGTGGAGCACCCATGGAGTTGATGCCTATCATACTGTGTCCAGTTCTGGGTGCCACACTCTAAGAAAAATACAGACAAAGAGAGGTAACTGGCTCTGTGGATATGGGGAAAGTGGTGGATGTGATATATCTTGACTTTAGCAAAGCTTTTCATATGGTCTCCCACAGTATTCGTCACAGCAAGTTAAAAAAAGTATGGATTGGATGAACATCTTTATTAATGACATCCTTATTAATGATCTGGACGATGGGATAGATTGCACCCTCAACAAGTTCGTAGATGGCACTAAGCTGCGGGGGAAAGGTAGATACGCTGGAGGGTAGGTATAAAGTCCAGAGTGACCTAGGCAAGTTGGAGGATTGGGCCAAAAGAAATCTGATAAGGTTCAACAAGGATAAGTGCAGAGTCCTGCACTTAGGACGGAAGAATCCCATGCACTGCTACAGGCTGGGGACCGACTGGCTAAGTGGCAGTTCTGTAGAAAAGGACTTGGGGATTACAGTGGATGAGAAGCTGGATATGAGTCAGCAGCGTGCCCTTGTTGCCAAGAAGGCTAACGGCATATTGGGCTGCATTAGTAGGAGCCTTGCCAGCAGATCAGGCTTCCCTTCTATTCCCTTCTATTTGGCACTAGTGAGCCCACATCTGGAGTATTGTGTCCAGTTTTGGGCCCCACACTACAGAAAGGATGTGGACAAATTGGAGAGAGTCCAGCAGAGGGCAACAAAAATGATGAGGGGGCCGGGGCACATGACTTATGAGGAGAGGCTGAGGGAACTGGGCTTGATTATTCTGCAGAAGAGAAGAGTCAGGGGGATTTGATAGCAACCTTCAACTACTTGAAGAGGGGTTCCAAAGAGGATGGAGCTCTGCTGTTCTCAGTGATGGCAGATGACAGAACAAGGAGTAATGGTCTCAAGTTGCAGTGTGGGAGGTCTAGGCTGGATATTAGGAAACATTATTTCACTAGGAGGGTGGTGAAGCACTGGAGTAGGTTACCTAGGGAGATGGTGGAATCTCCATCCTTAGAAGTTTTTAAGGTCAGGCTTGACAAAGCCCTGGCTGGGATGATTTAGTTGGGGTTGATCCTGCTTTGCACAGGGGGTTGGACTTGATGACCTCCTGAGGTCTCTTCCACATCTAATATTTTATGATTCTATGAATCCAGATGAGAGAAAAAAAAAACTATGCAAGATTTAGAAAACCTGACCTAGCAGGAACGGTTAAAAAAATGGGCAGTTTAGTCTTGAGAAAAGACAACTGAGGCAGGACCTGATAACCATCTTCAAATATGTTAAAGGCAGTTACAAAGAAGATGATGATCAGTTGTTCTCCATGTCCATTGAAGGTAGGACAAATAATAATGAGCTTAATCTGCAGCAAGGGAGAATTAGGTTTGATTTTAGGAAAATCTTACTAACTTGAAGGATGGTTAATCTCTGGAATAGGTGTGAGAGAAAGGAAACATTATTACCCACACTTTACATATTTTCCCACAGAGAGATTAAGTGATTTGCACAAGATTACCTAGGAAATCTGTGGCAGACCCAAGAATTAATCCCAGGTCTCCTGATTCCCATTTCAGTGCCATAGCCATGAGAGCATCCTTCCTTCTCTTTTAGGAATCCTTCTTTTGGATTG
The DNA here is from genome assembly GCF_965152235.1 of Eretmochelys imbricata. Taxonomy (NCBI): domain Eukaryota; kingdom Metazoa; phylum Chordata; order Testudines; family Cheloniidae; genus Eretmochelys; species Eretmochelys imbricata. The sequence continues at coordinate 97,577,643 of NC_135574.1, forward strand.
TATATATTAGTGTCAGATCAAAATTTGTGCATACACGAGGTGATCTGTTATTCACCCCTGTCCATAGTACACCAGTAACCCCCAAATGTAAACAAACTGTTAATATAGTATGATCACTCACAGACCGGGTGCAGATAGATCTAGATCTGACTGTTAGTAAAAGGCCTGAAGACAAAAAGAACTTGTTATCTTCTTAAAAAATGTTGCCATAGTAAATTCAGATTATCTGCCATGTGTGGCACATAGCCTCCATAATACAAATTTATTCCACATATGGTTGTGTCTCATGGAAGTGACGAATCACTCTAGCTGGGAAACTGCATTCTTACCTTGGTATTTCCTAGGGATGTGCCCTTCAGCTATGTCTCATTTAGAGGGTGATATGCTCCATATCAGATGTATGTTTTGCTCCAGTTACGTAAGACTTGACTACATTTGCATGTTGTTTTGAGTTAATTTGAGTGTTTCGGGGGAAAACTGCCTTGTGTTCAGAGACAGAGGATTTTATTTTTCATTCCCTGCTTTAATGAACCCTCCTTGGAAATGAGTTTGCTGGCATGCAGGATGAGTTTTTCCAGAACACAGTTGGTGTGGTCAAATTCCCATTTCAGTTCACAATGGTCCACCTCTGGCAGTTCTCCCATTGCCATCCCACGCTGCTCTGCCCTACAGCTGGATCAGCCTGTCTGTTTACCTGTGTGCCCGCTACAGCTTCAGGGACATCTTGATAAGACATCACCTCCTCCTTTAAATGCTGTCATGCAGCCAGATGTGTCTCTTTGCGATTCCAGCTTGTGGAAAGTACACACACCTGGGGCCACATACCTCACCAGTCATAGCAGCCATACCCCACGCTTTCACATGGTCTCATGCTGAGGTCCTGGACTTCCTTGCCCACTGGGGAGAGGAGATCCAGTCCCGTCTTAACAGCACTCACCAGAATGCCAAGTTACACAAGAGGTTATCAAGCAATGAAAGAAGGGGCCATTCCTGGGACCCGATCCAGTGACTCAAAATAGGAAAGGCACACTGGCAGGGTTAGAAAGATGTCAGGGACAGTAACAAGAGTTCTGTGAGAGCTTGCATGAACTATGCCTATTATAAGGCGCTGGAATGAATTTTTGCAAATTTTGCCCTGGTTTCATTTTGCATCATGGGGTGTTCAATAAAGGTGATTTTTTTTAAATGCATGACTTGCAACTTCTGTTATTCTTTATTAAATCAATTCATAAAATCCTTGCCCAGACCATCATGAAATCCCTACATACAGCATCACTAGTATTTGCATTACCGTTGAGCCCCATTGTGCTAGGTGCTGTACAAACACAGAACAAAAAGATGGCCCCCGCACCAAGGAGTTTACAATCTAAGTACGAGACAAGAAACAACACATAGATACAGACCGAAGGGAAGTACAATCAGTTGATATTAGTTAGCATGATAGGCAGAGATCGCAGCACACCTGCAGCCTAACTGTTGTTCAGAGCTTTTTAGGCATCATGGCAAAGGCAATTATTGAAGGTGAATAATGAGATAGCTTTGCAGATGTTTACAGGAGTTCCTCCCAAGCATGAGGGGAAGAATGGGAGAAAGCACAAAGGTGCTTGTTTTACAAGTGGGCAGTAGAGGCTAGCATTATGGGCCTATCAGAGGTGGGAATCAGCAACATGATAGCAAATGAGAGATGATAGGCAGGGCCGGTACTGAAGGTGAAGGGCCTTCAGCATAAGACAAGCAGCTTATGTTTGGTGCCATAGCGACGGGGGGGGGGGGTGAGCCAGTGGAGAGAAATCAAAGAGGGGGGTGACAGGGTCAGTGAGACGGTCGAGAAAAATGATCTTTGCAGCAACATTCTGAATGGATCTGAATAGGGTCTGACTGCATTTGTCAAGGCCTGAGAGATGGACGTTGCAGTCATGAAGATGCGAGATGATAACATCTTAAATTAAAGTTTTAGCTGGGTGGATTGATAAGAAAAACTGTTTCTTGGAGATGTTATGAAGAAAGCACCAGCAAGACTTTGATACAACATAATTGCCACACAGATTAACATAAAATAATTACCCAAAGCATCATGTAAACCCTACACAAAGTTTTATGCATTTTTCACATTGATACTCTGACGTCAATCTAGGAGCACAATGTATCCCTGACCCTGTGTCCCTCTAGCGGTTGGCAGTGTCCAGAAAGCCTGTCTACCTCTGGCCTCATCAATGAGGCGCTCTCTCTTGCTCTCACAGAGGTTGTGCAAAACTCAGCAAACAGCAATCCCATGAGGCAGATATTGCTCCTCAGCTTCCAGACTTATCATGAAACACTTCTGTCTGTCGTTCAGTCACATATTCCAATGCCATTCTGCAGCTATTCACATTCAACAGGTTCCTAAATGGGACTCAGACAAAGATCCCCCCAATCTACCCTTGAGTCCACCCTACTTCTACTCAAGGAGAAATAAACAGGACTCCCTTAGCTCCCATCAATATTCCTTAATCAGTCACGATTGAGCAACGTGAAAAACAATTCCACCTGCCTCTCTCTGGGACTGAACAAACTAGCAGTGTTTCCAGACCTTGGCAGCCTGGGGAGCAGAGAAGCCAGTAACTGAATGCAGAGTTCAGACACAGAAGTGATGCAGCCATCATTTTCTTCATATACATTTCTACATTTGTAATTCATTTTCAACTGGGGGCATCTCTTATCGGTGAAAATAAGCTAAAGAATGAAACAAGCACTGCAAGGAATAAAGTAATCCTTGGGGGTCAGACAGAGAAATATTGTTTGTGCTCACTGGACTTGTTAATATGGAATTAAACCACCGAAGAGCTCAGAATTGATATTGCTCTGTTTTTTCTCTCCCCAAAATGCATGCTTATAAACAAAATCATAATATCTAAGTCAGACACGTCAGTGAGAAAGGAAATTAATGGCACTAACCCAAAACACATCCCAAGGGATTAATGTCAGTAAGACTTCATTGGAAGTATCCTTTAATCCCAAACTGGAGTGGTACATCTTTTGAAATATATGTATTTACACTTCAATTAAGTATTAGAAAATGAGACAGAGAAAACGAATAATCTCAAGAGAATCCCAAGCAGTAAAATCAATGCAACTTAACTCCTTGCTTGGAAATCTATTAACCTCAACACTAAATTTACATAACAGCTATATGAATTTTTTAATTACATTCCTTTCCTAAGGGTTGAAGGGCATGCTCCCCAAAACACAAAGCTCTGAAACTCTCCACCCTAACCCACTTGTTAATGGCTATGGACACTCTCTTTGCAGAGAGGTAGGCTGGATTTAATTTCTTCTGAAGTCCTTCTCTGATCCTTCCAGCGGCACCAATTTAGATATTTCTTTGGGGGAGGGGGCAACTTCCAGCTCCCACCTTCCCCCAGCAGGGACTCCAGTCTGGTCCCTGTTCATTCCCCACTCCTTCCTCCCACATAGATCCTGGGTCTCCCCTGGCCAGGGAGTCTTCCCTCTCTCTTACCCACACAGTTCATCAGACAGTGCCACCAGAAGTCACCTTCTCGGCAGACTCCCCTGCACTCTCCACCATACAAGAACAGACTCCACGTGCCCCTGGTTATAATACCATTTGGCACAGCCATCCTTCCATCTGAACAGAGGCAAGGTTGGGCCAAATTTGAGTGGCGTTGCTACCCTGGGTGCCAGGTCACAACGGCATGGGCTGAAATTTGGTTCGGCCACCCTTCTGTCTGTACCAAGGGGTGGCTGGGTCAAATTCCAGGAAGATTGCAACCACACAACTGGAATGACACTCCAGCAGTAGCCACGCTGATTTAGTACAGGACCACTGCTTAAAAGTAGTTGAGTGATGGCCCCCTTGATGCTACAGCCTATGGAATTTAGAACGAGTTCAAAAACCTGCGGGGGGGGGCCTTACCCCAGCTCCCCTTACTGGTGTTACTGGCTTCTTGATAGCTTTTAAGGCCAGAAGAGACCATTATGATCATCTAGTCTGACCTCCTCCATAAGACAGGCCGTGGAAGTCTAGAGAGCAACATGAGGTTCCTATATCCACAGCGCTCAAATCTCCTTCCAGCCCAGCCGTGAAAGCCAGCATAGTCAAATCCCAAACTCGGCTCCCTTTGAGGATGCCCACTGCACAGCTGGCAGCCTCATCAGGCTGGCCCTAAAAATAATACTTTGTAATACAATTGTGTAATTGCAAGATGACACTCCAGAGCTAGAGTTATGTTTCATCACTTTGCATCCAGGCACACTGAGAGCACTCCATCTTTGGCCTTATGCCGAACAGAACAATATAGCTGTAAATGATCACTCGATAATTCAATCCCTGTTGTGATCTAAATGAGACACGAGTGCGTATTTATTTATGAGAGCACACCTCGCTAGATGTTACATACAAAGCTGAAGAGCAAGTGTTGTGAGCAAACTCAGGTGTGTATTTATGCCATGTTGTGTTTTATTTACTGTGAGCCAGATTCTGGTACTCTTACTCATGCTCACAGCTACCTTGATCATTGAGGTGCTCCATGGAGATCAATGACTAAGGTATATCAGAATCTGGCCCTATACAAATCACATTTCACAACAATGGGCCATATCCTCCGCTGATATAAATCAAGAGAGCTTCACTGGTTCAGTGAAGCCACCACAATAGACACCAGCAGAGGATACCCAGTATCTTTTAAAATAGCATTTTTGACATGTTAAAACATACAGCGGCTATTATATAGGTTAAATACATGAAAGATTAATGTTTACAATGGGCTGGAATCAAATAAAACATTAGTAATAAAAGTTGAATTTTAAATTGTATGTTTTGCTGAAAGGTTTAGCTGCTGAATACGTTCGCTGTTTCTCTTTTTTAATTTGAGTAGCTACTATACCCTGGTTGTGTCTCTTTCTGTTACTTCACTTTCAGTAATTCTACCTTATTAATTATATCTAAATCTTTCTGTCGTGAATTTCTGTTTGCTGTACCATTGTTTCTTTTTGGTACAATAAATCTTCCATCCATTCTTTAATATATCAACATTTCTGACCGGTAAGAAACAGATATTTCAAGGTTTAAATTGTTCTGTCACTGCTAGTAACAGTTACATTGTTAAAAATGTCTTGTGCTTATGTGATTTAGAGTCTGATCCAGGGGCGCTGGAACATTTTTATTGTGGGGGTGCTGATGATGGAAACCATGGAAACCAGGTATTTGGTGTTTGTTATTACTACTTCAAGCCAGGGGATGCAGCAGCACCACTGGTCTGATCCTGGTCCTGTTGAAATCAGTGCTATTGTCTTCAACGAAGACAGTGAAAAGGGGGCCCAACTTGGCTCCTGCCACAGAGCATATGAGGATTCTTGAGGACAGTGCATAACAATCTGACCCCACCTGCTACCCAACGGGCAGAATCTGTGGCCTTGTTTCCCCAAAGCCTTTGGGGCACAGTAGAGGAAGCAGGGCTTAATTTGTGCCAGGGCTGACCACTGGCACCTCTAGGCTTGGGCGTTCATAGCCTCGGCACCTCTGGGCTTGCTGCATCAGTTATGAAGAGAAAAAAATTGTTTGAGCCCTGGCACCTCTTTCATTACAAATTGAGCACTGAGGGGAAGTATTGTACCTGTGCAGAGTCTGCCCACCTCATCAGAGGTACACTCAGCCATGGAGATCTTTAAAGAGGCCATGTAGCCCCAGACAACTCTGAAATGAAGTCGTCAGCAAACTAAAAATCTCCTTCCCTGTAACCACTCCCAGGTACAGCTGGGCAGGAAACAGCTATCCCATTTCATGAAAATTTTCAGCATTTTGAATTGTTTCCCATTTTTGCTTCAGGACAAGGCTGAGACCTTTTAAAATGAAAGAGAAACAGAAAGACCCACCCCAGCCTGGTGGTCAGGGCACTCAATCCTGCTGTGAAAGCCGCAGGTTCAAACCCCCTACTCTGCCTGATTTGGAGCAGGGACTTGAACCCAGGACTCCCATATCACAAGGGAGTGGCCGAACCACTTGGCTATTCTAGGGTGGGTTTTACTTAGTTGCTCCTGTTAGTGTTGTTTCACTTAGAATAAACAATTTGAATATTCATTGCAACAGGGACTAAATTTTGATTCTCTCACTTTGAGGAGCAAAATCTACCCTGGACCTGAGAAACTTATCCCAATGAACATTTTGGTTTTGATGGATCAGTACTTGCAGACAAAAAACTGTTTTGCCAAAAAATTCCCACCAGCTCTACTCCCAATCCCCTGACTGGGGCTTCTGGCTGCTACTCTAAGACATAATAAATATATAATAATTAATGAAAATGTGTAGAAGTACAGAACAGGTTATTCCTGCAATACAGAGGGTCAGTATTTGGTCATGAGAGATTAGTCAGGTGCACTGTAGACTAAATCTGACCAGTGCATTAATGCAGATACTTGTCAAGATTGTTACAAGGAGGACGGAGAAAAATTATTTTTCTTAACCTCTGAGGACAGGACAAGAAGCAATGGGCTTAAATTTCAGCAAAGGACATTTAGGGTCGACATTAGGAAAAACTTCTGTCAGAGTGGTTAAAAATTGAAATAAATTGCCCGGGCAGGTTGTGGAATCTCCATCATTGGAGATATTTAAGAGCAGGTTAGACAAACACCTGTCAGGGATGGTCTAGATAATACTTAGTCCTGCCATGAGTGCAGGGGACTGGACTAGATGACCTTTTGAGGTACCTTCCAGTCCTATGATTCTATGATTTCTTTCCTTGGTCCTTTATTTATCATTTCAAGATGCATCATACAATAATAAATATTGAGATCAAGCCCCACACACAAGAAAAAAGTTGTAATTATAACAAAAAAGGAAGAAAGATTTAGAAATAGAAAAAAAATGGATCACAGGAGCAAGGAGGGCTTCAGGGCTTAATGTCAGTTTTGATCTTCTACTCTTGTCTTAGTCAAATGCAAGAGCAGAGGATGTGGTCAAGGTATCGAATCATCAACAAACAGAAGTTTCTGAAGAAGGAATGTAACAATTCTAGAATTCTAAACTACTAGCAAGAAGATTAGGTAACTTTTTAGAAAATCCATTTAAAGGATTAATTTTAAGGGTAAACAAAGAAATTCAGATGGATATTTTCTGACTAAAATTTTTTTTATTGTAAATATTGCTGGTATTTCTAGTGAGTTCAAACTCAGTGAAACTCATGTATAAGAGAACAAAATACCTCAACCTTCAGTACCAAGTTCATTTTAGAAGCAAATGGTGCGGAAGTAAAAAGCTGTAGCTTCACTGAAATAATAATTTTTTAAAAATCCCATCTTTATTAACATGAAGTTTACAAGGAAACAAAACGGAGGCCTTAAAACCCAAAGATATAAATTCACATTTTTCTTCAGATCTATATATTCTTTGATACATCAGGAATCATATGGACCTTTTTTAAAAAAAGGAAATATTCTATGAGCCATAGACTGTGGAAACAAAGCAAGAATTCTGCTCATGATGGGCTTCTCTGACAGCACAGATTTCATGCCCTTATTAGAATATGAAACAGTTTAGCTGTTTGTAGGAGTGGATTGAAATCACCAGTAGAAGTTTAAAAATTAGTCAAGCAAGACAGTTTCTCCCACTCAGAACCCACAAGGAACATGTGCATGTTTGACATATTTTAGATTATGTTATTATTATGTTAGACATATGTGGTCTTAGACATATTTTTCTGGAGCACCCCTGGAGTCGGTGTCTATCATACTGTGTCCAATTCTGGGTGCCACATATTAAGAAAGATGCAGACAAATTAGAGACAATCCAGAGGAGAGCAACAAAAACAATACAAGATTTAGAAAACTTGACCTAGCAGGAACGGTTAAAAAAATGGACAGTTTAGTCTTGAGAAAAGACAACTGAGGCAGGACCTGATAACCATCTTCAAATATGTTAAAGGCAGTTACAAAGAAGATGATGATCAGTTGTTCTCCATGTCCATTGAAGGTAGGACAAATAATAATGAGCTTAATCTGCAGCAAGGGAGAATTAGGTTTGATTTTAGAAAAATCTTACTAACTACAAGGATCGTTAAGCTCTGGAATAGGCTTCCAAAGGAGGCTGAGGAATCCCCATCACTGGAGGTTTAAGCAAACGTTACACAAACCCCTGTCAGGGATGGTCTAGGTTTACTTGGTCCTGCCTCAGCACAGAGAACTGGACTTCAGGACCTCTCTTGGTCTTTTCACCCCTCCATTTCTATTATTCTATTTGTATTACAGTAGCATCTAGAGGCCCCAGCCGAGACCAAGGACCCATTGTGGTAAGCACTCTACAGACACAGTGAGAGATTGCTTACTTTTCAGGGCAGGGACTATCTAAACAGACAAGGCACACAAAAGTGTGAGAGAAAGGAAGCATTATTACCCACACTTTACATATTTTCCCTCAGAGAGATTAAGTGATTTGCACAAGATTACCTAGGAAATCTGTGGCAGACCCAAGAATTAATCCCAGGTCTCCTGATTCCCATTTCAGTGCCATAGCCACGAGAGCATCCTTCCTTCTCTTTTAGGAATCCTTCTTTTGGATTGTATATATTAGTGTCAGATCAAAATTTGTGCATACACGAGGTGATCTGTTATTCACCCCTGTCCATAGTACACCAGTAACCCCCAAACGTAAACAAACTGTTAATATAGTATGATCACTCACAGACCGGGTGCAGATAGATCTAGATCTGACTGTTAGTAAAAGGCCTGAAGACAAAAAGAACTTGTTATCTTCTTAAAAAATGTTGCCATAGTAAATTCAGATTATCTGCCATATGTGGCACATAGCCTCCATAATACAAATTTATTCCACATATGGTTGTGTCTCATTGTCTGAAGTGACGAATCACTCTAGCTGGGAAACTGCATTCTTACCTTGGTATTTCCTAGGGATGTGCCCTTCAGCTATGTCTCATTTAGAGGGTGATATGCTCCATATCAGATGTATGTTTTGCTCCAGTTACATAAGATTTGACTACATTTGCACATTGTTTTGAGTTAATTTGAGTGTTTCGGGGGAAAACTGCCTTGTGTTCAGAGACAAAGGATTTTATTTCTCATTCCCTGCTTTAATGAACCCTCCTTGGAAATGAGTTTGCTGGCATGCAGGATGAATTTTTCCAGAACACAGTAGGTGTGGTCAAATTCCCATTTCAATTCACAATGGTCCACCTCTGGCAGTTCTCCCATTGCCATCCCACGCTGCTCTGCCCTACAGCTGGATCAACCTGTCTGTTTACCTGTGTGCCCGCTACAGCTTCAGGGACATCTTGATAAGACATCACCTCCTCCTTTAAATGCTGTCATGCAGCCAGATGTGTCTCTTTGCGATTCCAGCTTGTGGAAAGTATACACACCTGGTGTCATATACCACACTACCACACACCAGTCATAGCAGCCATGCACCTTGCTTTCACATGGTCCCATGCTGAGGTCCTGGACTTCCTTGCCCACTGGGGAGAGGAGATTAGGGTGACCAGATGTCCCGATTTTATAGGGACAGTTCCGATTTTTGGATCTTTTTCTTATATGGGCTCCTATTAGCCCCCACCACCGTCCCAATTTTTCACACTTGCTGTCTGGTCACCCTAGAGGAGCTCAAGTCCCATCTTAACAGCACTCACTGGAATGCCAAGTTATGCAAGAGGTTATCAAACAAATGAAAGAGGGGGCCACTCCTGGGACCCAATCCAGTGACTCAAAATAGGAAAGGCACACTGGCAGGGTTAGAAAAACATTGGGAACAGTAACAAGAGCTTTGTGAGAGTTTGCATGGACATGCCTATTACGAGGCACTAGAATGAATTTTTGCAAATTTTGCCCTGGTTTTCATTTTGTACCATGGGGTGTTCAATAAAGGTGATTTTTTTAAAATGTATGACTTGCAACTTCTGTTATGCTTTGCTAAAACGATCAATAAAATCCTTGCCCAGACCATCATGAAATCCCTACATCATTAGTATTTGCATTACCATTGAGCCCTATTGTCCTAGGCGCTGTACGAACACAGAACAAAAAGATGGCCCCCACACCAAGGAGTTTACCACGTAAGAACAAGACAAGAAGCAACACATAGATGGGAAGTACAATCAGTTGATATTAGTCAGCATGAGAGGCAGAGATCTCAGTACACCAGCAGCCTAACTGTTATTCAGAGTTTTGTAGGCATCACGGCAAAGGCAATTTTTGAGGGTGGATAATGAGGTAGCTTTGCAGATGTTTACAGGAGCTCCTCCCAAGCATGAGGGGCAGAATGGGAGAAAGCACAAAGGTGCTTGTTTAACAAGTAGGCAGTGGAGGCTAACATCATGGGCCTATCAGAGGTGGGAATCAGCAACGTGATAGCAAATGAGAGATGATAGGTAAGGCAGGTACTGAAGGCGAAGGGCCTTGAGCATAATACAAGCAGCTTATGTTTGATGCCATAGAGAAGGGGGAGCCAGTAGAGGGAAATCAAAGAGAGTGGTGACGGGGTCAGTGTGATGGGCGAGGAAAATGATCTTTGCAACAATATTCTGAATGGATTTGAGCAGGTCTGACTGCATTTGTCAAGGCAAGAGAGAAAGACCTTGCAATATAGTTTCTCGTACTCAGAACCCACAGGAACATGTGCATGTTATTGGTCTTAGACATATTTTCTAACTGTTCCATTATCCTGAATTAGATTCTCTGGTCTAGTCAAGCTGTTTTCGACACAGGACTGATAAAGATTCAGTCAATGTAAGGCCAGAAAGAACCATCAGATCATCTAGTCTGACCTCATGTATAACACAGGCCATGAAATTTAATCCATTTACTCCTGTATTGAGCCCAATTACTTGAGTTTGGCTAAAACATATCTTTAAGAAAGGCATCCAGCCTTGATCGGAAGGCATCAAAAGATGGAGAATCCATCACTTCCCCCGATAGTTTGTTCCAATGGTTAATCACCCTCAACATTAAAAATGTTGCCTTACTCTAATTTGAATTTGTCTGGCATCAGGTTCCACCCATTGGTTATTGTTATGCCTAAAGGAGTGCTAAGTCAGCTTCGAACCATTTTTGTGATCTCCAAATCCCAAGGCCATCTAGGTCCTGGCCAGTCCTCAGGATAAGTTATAACAGCCTGACCTGCCACAGTACAGGAGCCCCTTTACTATGTATAGACTCCCCGTGATAGTCCTTACACATGTGGGTAGTCTGACTTCAATGTGACTGCTAGCACGAGTAATGGTTTTCAGGGTCAGACTCTAAAGCCCTGAAAGTGGTCCCTTCGGAATAAGATTGCTCATTACTAATTATATCTGTTGTGGGGACTAAACAGAGGACTTAATTTTCCAGACCTGACAATCTGGAACCTTCCTCTTTTGCAGCCACCAAACACATTCACTCGACAAAAAATACCAATGTGGGGGAGATTTTCAAAGGCACATGTGACAGGTATGTCAATTTCCTGCAATATCCTGGATAAACCTTATTGAATTAAGTTAAACCATATCAAAATCAAGGTTAAGTATTTTAGGAGCTCATTGTATTAAAATGCAAATGTTTCTATGTATCTTGTCTAGAAGACATGACTAATCTAAACCTGGGGATGTGTTATGAGCTTCAAAGGACTCTTTTAATCAATGGGCAAAGATAAGAATTAACTGTTAGTTGAGTAGGTTTCCTAGGACATACATGGGAGGTGGGGAATGCAAATGCCGCCTCACCCCTCTCCCCCATATATGATCTTTTGAAGCTTTGCCCTGGGAGGGGACCTTTGTCTATGAATTACCTGCTCCCAGGACCAAACAGCATAAAGGAGCAATTCATCGATTCTTAAGTGCTTGTTCTGAGCCAAAACGGTTACAGACTGGTAACCACAGAAAAACCCTCGCCAGGGTTTGAAGGAGGACTGTTCACCAGCCAGAGCTCTTGCTGGAATGTGGGAGGATCTCTGGTAAGGTTATTAGCATGTGTGTATGTTCTTTTATTGTTTTCAATATATTTTCTCTGTAGTGCTTTTCCCTTAAGAATAAATGTGCTTGTTGAGAAAGCTGTGTGGTAACTTATACCTATGGGCAATTGTACTGTTTATAGCCTCTGAGAAGACAAAGTAGGCCTGCTTAGGCAGTCTGATTTTGCTGAGGAATTCGCAGTGTAGACAGGGAACTGTGCAGCCTGGAAATACCCCAATCAGGAAGGAGAGAGACGTGGGTCTCCATCCAAGAGAGGTGATGGCTGAGGAGCTGGAAGCCTAGAGAAAGTGCCGTTGCTGGACCTTCAGGGGGAAAGAGGTGTAGCTGCCCTGGACTGTGACAGCACAAATGGGAGCTAGGTGACAAACTCCTATTATCTTTCAACAGGAGTTAGGTGCCCCTTGTGCCTTTGAAATTCTTCCCTCAAACAAATTACTTTCAGAGCATTAATAATGAATCCCTTTTTATGAACACTATGTTATTTTTGGAGGAGTTGCAATATGCAAGGTTTTCAAAGTAATGTCCTGAATTTCACAGTTGGGAGTCACACACATTCAATGACAAGGCAATAAAGAAAATCTTTATGTGATGTTTTTATATTACTAGCAGAAACCACTCAACTGATTGCATGCAGATAGACATCCAGGGCCCAGTCCTGCACACACTACATGTGGAAGTCCCATTATCGGATAGATATGATGGGTGGACCATTAAGATGGGCCATGAGCCTGATCCAAACCCTATTGAAATCAATGGCAGTTATTCCATTGATGTCATAGGTTTTGGATCAGGCCCCATGTCATGTAGCTTTTCAGCTTTAACATGCTCTGAAAGAAAAAAAATAGAACACCAAAACAGATGGAGAAAATATATAGGAAATCCTAACACACAGTACATAAAAAGTATAAATAAATAAAAGCCAATTAATTTTCTCAGTTCAATTTTTTCTTAGAAATATAAAAATCTGACTTGAGACATCTTAATATTTTTACACAACTCACTCATTCAGCTTTGCCAACAGGGCTGTCATAAATATAAAGAGAAGGGTAAACCCCTTTGAAATCCCTCCTGGCCAGGGGAAAGCTCCTCTCACCTGTAAAGGGTTAAGAAGCTAAAGTAACCTCGCTGGCACCTGACCAAAATGACCAATGAGGAGACAAGATACTTTCAAAAGCTGGGAGGAGGGAGAGAAACAAAGGGTCTGTGTGTCTGTCTATAGTCTGTCTTTGCCGGGGATAGACCAGGAATGGAGTCTTAGAACTTTTTAGTAAGTAATCTAGGTAGGTACGTGTTAGATTATGATTTCTTTAAATGGCTGAGAAAAGAACTGTGCTGAACAGAATAACTATTTCTGTCTGTGTATCTTTTTTGTAACTTAAGGTTTTGCCTAGAGGGGTTCTCTATGTTTTTGAATCTAATTACCCTGTAAGGTATCTACCATCCTGATTTTACAGGGGGGATTTCTTTATTTCTATTTACTTCTATTTTTATTAAAAGTCTTCTTGTAAGAAAACTGAATGCTTTTTCATTGTTCTCAGATCCAAGGGTTTGGGTCTGTGGTCACCTATGCAAACTGGTGAGGCTTTTTATCCAACATTTCCCAGGAAAGGGGGGGGTGCAAGTGTTGGGAGGATTGTTCATTGTTCTTAAGATCCAAGGGTCTGGGTCTGTAGTCACCTAGGCAAATTGGTGAGGCTTTTTACCAAACCTTGTCCAGGAAGTGGGGTGCAAGGTTTTGGGAAGTATTTTGGGGGGAAAGACGCGTCCAAACAGCTTTTTCCCAGTAACCAGTATTAGTTTGGTGGTGGTAGCGGCCAATCCAAGGACGACGGGTGGAATATTTTGTACCTTGGGGAAGTTTTGACCTAAGCTGGTAAAGATAAGCTTAGGAGGTTTTTCATGCAGGTCCCCACATCTGTACCCTAGAGTTCAGAGTGGGGGAGGAACCTTGACAAGGGCTGAATCATCAGTCTTTTAAAAAGATTGACTGTAAATGAATGCAGCATCTTCTCCACGCAGGCCTGCTCCTGAGAACCACTGAATATTCATGCTGCAGTGTCAAACTGAGTTTAATACCATGCTGCTGCTGAGAGTTTGCCTTATGGCATTTATTCAGGAAGAAAAGAGAGGTTCACATTTTGTCTCCTTTGACTGATCCACAGGTTCCAACTGAATCATGCAAAATACTTCCGCACGTCAAGCATTTATCAGGGCTGAGGTTCAGTGCTGTTATATTAATAACTCAAATCATAAAGCTTAACTGACCTTTAATCACACTGGTGTCCAGTAATGTTGCTGTCCCAGTCACGTCGTCCTCATTCTCCCAGTGCACTAAATCATTCTGACAACTAACTTGTAATTCTGAAACAGCAGTAGCTTGGTCTGAGCACGGTTTCTTAGTGGTGTCTACATAGAGATTCTGAAATTACATAGAACAGCGTGATTGATTTCTTGTCTGCATTGTTAGTCCAAACTAGATACTTTTCACAAATGTGACAAGGGAGCGCATCAGTCATACTTGAGGTCATTTCTGTGGATTTAGAACATGAATCTACTGTTCGTTAAAGTAAGTTATAAATAACTGCAATGCTCGCCTTGGAGGCATGTATTCCACAAAGTAACATGACTAGAATGAGAAGATATTCTAGGTACAGAAAATTACCTTTAAGACATATTTCATAGCCTTTCTCTCTCTCGTGTGTGTGTGTCTGAGGGAGATTTCCTTATCTGTTTCTTTTCAAATATCTTTCTTTTTAGTCAGTTGTTCTTACTGTATTGCTAATTAATTCAATGAGTTTTATGATACAGTACATGACAAATACCACACACACACAAACGTCTGGCATTTTAATTATATATATTAATACTTATAGAATGGTGACTGTGGTTAGGCAGTACTTACATGCAATTCTAGTGTAAATACATTACAGTTATGGTTTTGATAACTTGATAATATGAATAAGTTATCAAAACCATAACTGTAGTGTATTTACTTTGTAATTGCATGTAAGTTCTGCCTAACCACAGTCACCATTTTATAAAGTATAAATATGTATAGCTGAAATGCCAATCAATTCAAAACAGAACAGCTGAGATGCAGACTAGTGAATAAGAGCTAATGATCAAAATCTATCTACTTGTGCAAGAAGTGTAGCCCCTTCTGCATCAGATCAATCTTGTACCACACATATGGGTAAAATTAATCCTAACTGAAACAACAATGAAAATATTGTAATATCAGAGCATATAATGAGAGATAAAAAACAGTTAACACTTTCTTGGGCTTACCTATAGTTGTATTTTCTGAAATAAACACTAGAACAGGGGTGGCCAACCTATGGCCACACACGGCTCTTCAGACATTAATATGAGGCTCCTTGTACAGGCACCGACTCCAGAGCTACAGGCGCCAACTTTCCAATGTGCCGGGGGGTGCTCACTGCTCAACCCCTGGCTCTGCCATGGGCCCTGCCCTCACTCCACCCCTTCCCACCCCCTCCTCTGAGCTTGCCGTGCCCTTGCTCCTCCTCCTCCTCTTCCCCCTCCCCCCCAAGCCTCCTGCATGCCACAAAATAGCTGATCAGGAGGTGCAGGGAGGAAGAGGGAGGCGCTGATCGGTGGGGCTTCCAGTGGGCGGGAGGTGCTGGAAGTGGGTGGTGGGGAGCTGATGGGGGCCTGCTGACTTATTACTGTGGCTTTTTGGCAATGTACATTGGTAAATTCTGGCTCCTTCTCAGGCTCAGGTTGGCCACCCCTGCACTAGAAGATACATCAGCAGGGGTTCACTGCACCACAAGATTCTATACAAGGTTGTGTAGTACAACTTGTACAATGTTATGCAGTACAGTTCATGATTGTGAAAGAACTATGATACCAAGCAAAGCTTGTAGCAGTGGTAAAATTCACAAGGATCTCAGGGATTTGTGGAAAGAGAAATACAGCTGAACACATTACAAAGAGGACAGAATTGTCAGAAGAAATACTTAACAGCAATGAAGAAAAAACCAGTGAAACATATACTGTAATCACTGAGCTATATTCTCCGCTAGTGGTTAGTGGCATAGCTCCAGTGAAGTTAACAGAGCTCTGCCATTTCACACCAGCAAACTATGGGCCCCTACTTCAAACATGAGATCTCTTCTTCCTCCTTTGTATTGCACCAGACCCACATGTATCACCAACGTGACACCAGTCTGTCCTGACCATATTAATAAAAGTTTTAAGAAATGTCCAAATTTTAGCCAGGACAAAAATTAACACATTTCAAAACAGAAATGTACAAAACTTTCAATAAACTTGTCACAGCCTCCATAAATGTATAGTTTACATTAACGGCGAATGATAAAGGAAAAAAAATAAGTGGAGATCAATTTACGCGCAGGTTGTCCTCAGAGCCCAGATGGTTGGGGACATTTCAGCACAGAAATAAGTTTTAACCAATCTTTTCCTCAGGGTTTACAAAATTAAGAAAAACCTGAGAACATACTATGTAACTAACAGGAATAATAAGAACATATTTTTAAAATATCTTTGTCTTTTATTCTTTTCTATTTAGATTTCATTTTTTATATGTTAATCCTAGTAATTAACACAATGTGTTACACTCATAGTCTTTATTTTGTGTTGTCCAAAATAACCTAAAAACAAGTCTAGACATCAAAAATAGCCATGCAAGGGGAAATCCCACAATTCTGAAGCATATGATTAACACTTGCAATAATCTTATCAATCTACTGTACCACTCTTTTAGAGTCACTTCTTTGCAATGGTTCCCCAAGGCACTTTGCAAATACATTAAAATAGACAGAGCTCAGACATTTAAGAATAAACCAGGTTACACAAATTAGATTTTCACTTCAGTTTAGATTGAAATCTGTAGCACACTAGCATCCCTAATTGTAATATACACATGTAGTAGATTTACAGAATACTTAAAAATACACCTTATAACTACACTAAACATCTAAAAGAAAAGGAGTACTTGTGGCACCTTAGAGACTAACCAATTTATTTGAGCATAAGCTTTCATGAGCTACAGCTCACTTCATCTTATGCTCAAATAAATTGGTTAGTCTCTAAGGTGCCACAAGTACTCCTTTTCTTTTTGCGAATACAGACTAACACGGCTGTTACTCTGAAAACTAAACATCTAGGGTCAAATCCTGATGTTCTAATTC
Organism: Eretmochelys imbricata; assembly: GCF_965152235.1. Classification (NCBI taxonomy): domain Eukaryota; kingdom Metazoa; phylum Chordata; order Testudines; family Cheloniidae; genus Eretmochelys; species Eretmochelys imbricata. The sequence goes on from NC_135574.1 coordinate 97,594,768, forward strand.
AGTATTACTCAGACACCTCTGAAGAAGAATTCCAATTAGATGAACTCTTGGTTCTACTGAAGTCAATGGGAGCTCTGCCATTGGACTTCAACGGAGCCACGAATTGCCAATTGTCTTCAGTGAGCATTCTGCCACAGGAAGGACTGAGTTAAAATCTTCAGGATTTGGACCATGGAAATTTGTTAAAAAGGATCACAGACCAGTAAATAGAGGGAATTTCATATCTGACCATTATAACAACTAAAAGCTTGTGACCAGAAAAATTTACCTCAGTAGTTAAGAATTGCCCAAAAAGCCTCTACTACGACTCAACCTTTAGAAGAAAAGGTACAAAGCCATAAAGGTAAGGTAACTACGTAATGCCTCAGGAAGTAAGGTGGGTTATAGTAAAGCAAATACAAAATGTCTTTGGGGGCGAATGCAAGGATCAAAGTACTGGGGATGCATCATTTTAGTACAAACTGAGGCTGCAGCATTCTTCAGAAGTTGTAAATCTGCACAGAGCTTATCTGTAAGGCATAAAATATAAGACATTGAAATAATAAAGGAGGCTAGAAGTGACCAAAGCAAATTTTACCTGACAACTGCATACTGAGCTTAGCACACAGTGTGCATGTGCACACTCGCTTACCCAGCCATACAGAAACATTTACTATTCGACTGAACAATATTGCATAAATAATAATAAATAATATTCAGAATGCTTTGTCTTTAATACAAGGCACTGATTGTGCTTTAAAATCAGTAATGAATAAAACATCTTGATATCCCTGTGATGTGGGCATATATTACCACCCTGATTTTACACCTGGGGAAACTATAGTACTTCGGTGTCACACAGGAAGTGTGTGGCAGAACTGGGAAAAGAACCAAGATTTCTTCACTCCAGCCTGTGCTTCGACCACAAGACTACCTTTCCTGGCCTATTTAGGCCATTCCCACCCAAAGCTGCCATCAGCAGAGATGGGCAGTAATGTTATGCCGGGCATAGGACCCCTGAACTCTTCTGAAAGAAACCACCCAAAAACTATTGTAGACACTCGATAGATCTCACACACTTGAGACAGCAGGGTTCTTCACTGGAATCTATAGCTACAGTTATATGACACCCAGAAAAATGGCTCTGCAGATAACCCGAGTGTTCTTATATTGAAAGACTAAGCAAGAGAGACAGTTCCAAAAATAATAGCTGTGACCACTGAAACAAGTACAAAAACCTCCCAAATGTGGCTACAGTAAGGAGGGGATGGTCTCTAAATAAGTGTGATAAGAATTCTGTAATTTGATGCATTGCAACGTTTATGAAATTTTCCCATTTATATCCAGAATAAGCTACTGGTTTTATTATTTATTTATGTATTCATTTATTTTAAGTCTCAACAATGAATAGCTCAGTGGTTTGAGCATTGGCCTGCTAAACCCAGGGTTGTGAGTTCAATCCTTGAGGGGGCCATTTAGGGATCTGGGGCAAACATTGGGGACTGGTCCTGCTTTGAGCAGGGGGTTGGACTAGATGACCTCCTGAGGTCCCTTCCAACCCTGACATTCTATGATTCTAAGTAGGCTCGGAATAAAAAGGAGAAAAGCTATGATGCTGTATCATATTAAAACGTGGGAGTAAATATGAAACCAACAACTGCCGTGCTTTCTGGAAATGTTGAGAGCGATGTAGTGGCATAAAACATTTTGACAAAACTGTGCCTTTCCAGACAGAAAGTAAAGCTGTTATATGGTTACAAAGGACTGTATTGCAGAGGGAGACCCATTTATTGGAGCAATCACTGCTGGACATGGCACTACACCTTTGGAGGACGTTTATTATGAGTCACACATGCTATAAGATATAGATCATAAATCTTTTACTGTAATCTTTAAAGACTTGGAGTGGCACATTATACTGTCTTCAGAAACTCGGGCTAAAACTATAGAGATATTTCTTCGCTTTGGCATATACAATACTATACATCCATCTGTAAAACACTTAATTGCTGCAGATACCCTTTTCGGTAGTAAACACATACCAATACCATAACATTGTGGGAAATTATTTTGAAATCCACAGGCACCTCACTCTTTTCAAACAGAAGTAGCAGTTTATTGACACAAGCAGCAAAGAAAGATTCTGCAACAGATAAATACAGCAGTGTACCCATAGCTAAGCCTAAACCTGACTGAAAGTAAGCCTACACTTTTGAACTTAGTTTTCAGTATTTAGGAAAGTATTTTTAAAGAAAAAGAGCAGTCTAACTTAGATAAAGAATTATCTTTTTGTTTTGTTTTCTTATACAGGGCCCTTCACAATCCTCAGAGCCCTTTCTAGAATTAAACTATACAGGGATCATTTCACTCCAGCCACCACATTTCTCTTATAGCTATAGTGTAGAGCCATAGGTCTTGATTCTGATCTCACACCAATGTTAAAACCAGCGTAAGTGATATCAGAATCAAATCAAAATACCATACTGATCCACCAGACCAAATTCTAATCCCATTGACAAGGGCTGCAAATTTGGAGTAATTCCATTTGTTTCAACTGAATTTCTGCAGATTTACACCAGCATACATAATAACAAAATTTAGCTTACTGCATGCCAAGGAATAAGGGAACGGAGTGTTTAAAAGTGACACCTGGCAAAAGGACAGATTCAAATAAAGGGGATAACACAATTGGAAATGGTGAGAGCTCATAGGAAACTTGAAATATAACAGCAGAAGATCAGGACTGATTGATTCCATTTGGAAAGAAACAATTACCTTTTGATTGTGACTCGTATCCCAAGGCAGCCTTCTTGAATGATCCATCGGCAAGCCAAGTTATCTTGCATGCTAACATAATTTTTTCAAGGGCAGAGTGTATCTACAGTTATGGATACTGACAAGAGGCCCTGATTTTGTAGTCAAGAATTGTAACTGTCTCCCTAAACACACAAATTCCAACACATGACAACAAGCCTTTATTTCAAAAGTTCATTGGGCAGCCTGAAAAAGGAACAAAGCTACTTAAAAGATTCTTCAGAAAGGCCATGGACAATAAAGAGGTTTCTCATAAACATACAAAAGAGCAGAACTTCAGAGTTCTTATTTGCCTGCAGAACTTGCAAATTATAAATTATAGTTGAATATAGGCCTAAAGAGGAGGTTCAACAAAAGGTCAAAGCTGAGAGCCTGGAGAGACAGGAGCAAAGTTATGATAGACTCTCAGCCACTTCACTCCAAAAGTTAGATGGCCCATTTGGTTAAAGTTCTGGGCTTTCACATATAGCAACTTGAGTTCAAATTCTCCCTCTAACCTCTATTACAATATACTGTCACACATATCCATGCCATAAAACCATGATCAATTTCACACTTATTTTCAGTAGAAGCCCAGGACCAGGACAAGTGGAGTGTTGCAGGAAATAAAAATGGAATGCAATACAAAGTCATAATGGGTTATGGACAGAAAACACTAAGCATTTTCTTAGAGTTAAAAATAAATAAAGCAACAAATTTCCACCAGGCAACAGTAGATCTGGTATAACCTTATTCAGGCCTTGACTGCAAATTGTTTCCAGTAACAAAAGAGACCCAGAAGACAATATTATGGTTATTCCCATTGCTACAAAAATAAAACAAAAAAAGTGAATGTAACTGAGACAAGCCCTTTGAGAAATGGAGAGGAGTGTTGAACATTCAGAGTTTCTCACAATAAGCAGAGTGACGAGGTGGGTTAAAAAATCTGTGAACTTGCGTAAATATGCTCATTTGTTATCTGAAAAAGGACTAACTGGCACAGGAAAAAGGCACTCCTTTAAGAACAGAGGAAACTAATATCTTTACCAAAAGGGGAAACACAGGAAGGAAGGAATGTTAAGAAGCCACTAGATGGCTCTCTTCCCTGTCTTATGCGATGCATTCAAAAAACTCCAGTTAAGCGTTTCCTTTTTAAACTTCTTATTTCAAGGGCTTATAACTCGGCGGCAAAATTCACCACAGGCAAAAACGTGCCATAAAGGGTCTCATTCTAACAGAGATGTTTTTCTGCCCCAAATCCTTCCTGCCCTCCCCAAAGCACAATAAAAACAATTGTTGAAGTTTGAAATGGAGGGAGGGGATGTTCTTCACCAGATACAGCTGTGATTTGGTGCAATGGTGAACAATGAAAAACTGATGTCTGGAAACTGAGCAGACCAAGATATAATACATTTTGGTGGGGAGGGATGTGGGAGTGTGAGAGGAAGAAGGAAACCATCCAATAGAATAACCTTTAAAAAGAGGCTATTGCTCATGCACAGTAAGGCTTTTTCAGTGAAATTTCACAAGGGTTTTAAGTACATATTTAAATACTTTTGCCCTTCACGGATCATTTCCACAGGAAGGATAAATCAGAGGTCCCCAAACTGTGGGGTGTGCCTTGAACATTCAGGAGTGGGGGAGGCCAGCCCCCACGGGGAGTGAGGAAGGAGTGCCACCCAGCCCTGCTCTGCTCCAAGCTCGGCTCCTGGCCCCAGCATCAGCCCCAGCCCCTGGCCATGGCTCCACTCCCGGCCTGGGCTTGACAGCCCCAGCCCCACCCCAAGCTGCAGCCTCCTGGCCATGGCTCTGCTCCCAGTCTGGCTGCATCCCTGTCCCCACCCTTGGCCCCCAGCTGCGGCTCCATTTCCGGCCCCAGACCCAGCCTTGGCCCATTTGCCTCTGTCCTAGCTCCCCTGCCCCCGCTCCCCCCCCCCTCCAAGCTGTGGGCCTATTCCTGGCCTCAGCTCCTGTGGGAGGCGGTGGACAAAGATGGGGAGGGCACGACTGTAAAAATTTTGGGGACCACGGGGGTAAATATTCAACAGATTTTTGTCATGAAATATGTTGCATCAATAAAAAACATGCAAGTGTGCACAGTTCCAAAGTTCCTGCAGAATCCATTGCTAGCTCAGAATTCCAGCACCCGTCTCTGGACTCATTCACTGCTCAAGGAATGTATTTACCCATTTCATTACACTTCCGAGTGGGAATGGAGCCCCTGTTTTCAGGGTCTGTTCCGAAATGGTGCTGAGTAGAACTTGGTGCCTTTTGAAATGAAACTCTGCCTCCAAAGGGTAAAAAAATCTATGGATGGCAGTGTGATAAAAGGGACATCTGCTCCTCACTCCTGCCATTTTTTCCTGGGCCTTATGTTTGTCACAACAGAACAGAAAGTGATCTAGGGTAGCCCTGAGTGACTTGGGTTGTGATGACATTGTATTTAAAAGACTCAGGACAATCAGAGTTAAAACTTTGGCATTATTTGTACAAATCCAAATGGATCCTTTAAAAATATATTGTATAGCTTAATAGTACTGAATTGTTCAAACATCCCCTGCAGTTTGGAGAAATACTCATTGGATCCTGTAGCAACATCACAGCAAAGCAGAGAATGTACCTGAGCATGCCTTTACCATAACACAAACTGTGCACCCACCAACATTTGTTTTAATCAAGATCAGGCACTCATCTTGAGACATCTAAGCTGATTTTTCAGATACTTAGCATTTATATAGCACTTCATATGTTCAACACACTGTAAGACTGAAACCAATTAATCTTCACAACACTCCTGGGGGTTAAGTGGGTAAATACTAGGTCTTCATCTTACAGATGCCCAGTGAACTGAAACAGATTGTTCTGCAAGGCCTCCAACAGTGAGTCAGTGGCAGCAGGATTCAAATTTGGGGGTTCCCGGCTTCCAACTCAGTGCTCATTCTGCCACATCACCACGGCCAGATTTCCAATTAGGCACAGTAGGCAGGTGCCTAGGGGTGCCAGCGTTCCAGGGGTGCCTAAAACCTAAACGTGGGTTCAAAGTTTCATTTTTTATGGAAAACACGAAGGTCAGCTCTAGCCAAGGAGTCACTGAAGATGCTGTACCTGTGGGCACACAAGATGTAAATCCGGCCCTGCACATCACATTGACTTACTGCCAGAGGTGCTGAGCCTGCACATTTCCCATTGAATTCAGCCAAAGTGAATGTGAACTTCCTGTTTGGTGCGTGGGAAAGTGACTTTGATACCATATCCCTAGCCAGCTTCTCCTGCCCTCCTAAGCCTCATAACTGATTACTTTCTTTGCCCAGTCTTTTTGCTGCTGCCTTCCTGAGCTGGAACCTCTGATCAGATCCCCCAACCTGCCCCTCACCGTTCCAGCTGTTTCCTCTCAGATCCTCAGATCTACTCCACACTCCATCCTCTTCACACCTTGTGCTGGTTCCTCCAGAGCCCTCACACATCCTATACAACTTCCCCTACCTGTGACTTGGGGGGAGAAAGAGGAAACAAGATTTTAAAAATAAATTGTTTTCAAGTCCTTATCGCCGTGCTGTCCTTACTAACATTAAGCTGCTAGTCCAGCTTCAGAGCCCACACTGTGCTTGCTCTTACTGAATGACAGAAAGTGCTGTGTGTGGCAGACAGCAGCCTCAGTAAAGCAGCAGGACACCACAATGGTAGGAATTAAATACTTTAGACCAGATTCTGGTCTCAGGTACACCAGAATAAATTTGCAGTAATCCCCCACAGGTCAGGGGAGTTATTCTGGAGTTACTCCAGCTTACCTGGAGTTCAGAATCTGGCCCTTGGTTTTTCAAAATCATCTGCTCTCCAGGCCACAGTGAGGAATGGAACAGCCGGGCAAAGGGGGAGAGGAGCGGGAGGAATGGGTCATTTTATTAATAAAATATATTTCTAGCGTAGTCACACTGTTCTTTTTGTAACAATTGAATCTCTATATTTATTTGCCTTCCCATACAGATATATGTGTACATAGATATTTTCATTCCACTATGCCCATTAGAAGTAAGGTTTTTTAAAAAATTATTGTGGACAAGAAAAAAAAAACCTCTAAATCATCCCCACCTCTGGATTTCCTATGAATCCCTTCTTCTCTGTGTCTATCTTTCAGGCGCTGACCTTGCAAACACTTATCTCCATGTTAAACTCTACACCTGTGATTAGCCCCCACTCAAGCCAAGAGGACTAACTCGTGGGAGTAAAGTAATGCACATGCATAAGGGTGTGTCTATGCTACTGTGGATACCATCGTAAAGCTGTAGTGTAGATGTTTCCTACATCAACTGAACAGGGTTTTCCATTAATGTTAGTAATCCATCTCTCCAAGAGGTAGTAGCTAGGTCAACAGAAGAATTCTTCTATCCACCTACCTTAGTCTACAGTGGGGCTTAGGCTGACCAGTGTCACACAGTGAGTGAAATTTTTCCCAGCACTGAGCAATATGATTAGGACAAACAGGCCTGCAGGTTTGCAGGATTAGAGCCTGAAGCCCTGATCCTGCCAACAGTTGTGTTTGTGCTTTTCTTTACTACTGTGGGAAGCCAATGGAACTACTCAATAGCATGTGCATAAGAGCTGGCCAGATCAGGACCTTAGACTGTAAGCTTTCCAGGGCAGAGCGCAGTGTTGGCACTAACTAAACATCATCATCATCGACTAGTGTAACACTGACAAAGCCAAATAATATATCAGATACTCAAGTCCTGGAATATTGCATTTGGAAATCATAATCTGATCATTTACCTCTGTGAAAATCTTAGATCGTAAAGTTTTCAGGCCAGAAACGGAGTTTTCTCACAAAAAAGTGATGTCAGTGCTTGTGGATACTACCAAATATAAGTAATAAATAAAATTTAAAAATCAGTATCCTCTATATACTTGCTTCTTCAAAACATTCATTATATGGCTTAGGAGAATGGAAGTAGAATGTAGAGCTTTTCACTGTTAAATCACTGGCATATTTGCAAATTTAGTTATTTTTATGTACAAAACAACACATTAGCACCTACCTAAATGCTCTGGGCGCCCTGCCATTGCTTAATAACACACACAAAAAGTAACCCCAGGTCATCCTCATCTGCAGTAATTGTCTTCTCTACTGGGACTGCCAATAATGTTGCCAGAAGTGCCATATGTGAAGATGGTTTCTGTGATGAAGATACCTTGTCTGCCAGGAACTGGACTGAAATTACTAACTCATTTCACACAAGTCACCAGATAGCATGTGGAATAGTAATGAGTTTCAGATGTTTCTGACCTGGGCTAGATTCATACCAGTGATTTAGAGGTGAAAGCCTCCACATCTGTGCTATTTCTTCCTGAGTCACCTGAATCCCCAGATTGTGCTAATGTTAGGTGCTTGATTGATAACCTTGGAAATCAAAGTCATTTCTTTGTGCACAGAATAGCTGTAGCTCAGGCACTGCTAGCTTCCCCACAATGCCTCTTCCCAGGTGAGAATTTCCCTATCCACTCAGGGTTTGTTTGTTTGTTTTTTTACTAGCATGCCAGCTGGGATCCCAATCTACACGGTCATTTCTATAATGGGCCTGATTCTTATTTACACTAAGGCCATTTTACACCACTGTGGCAGTGTAAAGGGACCTTAATGTGATTGTAATCGTAATGAATCTCATTTTAAGGCCCCTTTGTAGTGACAGAATGGTGTAAAGAAGCCTTAGTGTAAATGAGAATCTGACCAAATGTGGGGTAGGAGCTCACATTTTCAAGTAGAGCTAGGTGAAACCAGTCAGCTTCAGCGTTCACAAGTTTCAGCAAACCTTTCCGGTGTGTGTGATCTATCTGGTTTCATAACTCCCTGGTTTCATACTGAGTTTGAGGGCTTCTAGAAACCTAAAAACCTCAGAGAAAAATGGCAAGTTGTACTGTTTTTTCAACAAGAATTGCATGTTTAGTTGATTGCGTAAGAAAACTCCAGCAATCAGACTTCCTGGTTTCAGGCAAACCTTTCCCCTAATCTTCTTTCCGCTGTTCCTCTCTAATCTAGACAGGAAAAAAGTACATGGAAGGTTTGTACCTATCTTAATAAGTTTGTTGAGCCCAAAACTGAACTTGCCTGGCTCCAAGTTGTGCTAGAACAGTGTTAATTTTGATCCATGCTACAAGAAGCAGGAAGAAACTATCTTGTATTTCAAACTACTGTTTCTTTTGCTGTTTCTGACTACTTGACTGACAATGTTTTATTTTATAAAATGTTTCATAGGCATTTCCTCACATGAATTAGCACATCAACATCAGTAATGCCATCTTTCCAAAGTTTTGCATATTTTAACAAAAGTTTTGTGCAGTATTAAACGGGTGAAAAAGTAGATGCTGCAGCATGTAATATTGGTAAAAGTAATACTGTTAAAATTGCACCTAGATTAATGTGTCTCACTGTATTTCCCTTACAAAATTAAGTATGTTCTTTGAAATGAGTAGGAATATAACTATATGAAACCTCTCTGTTAAAATCTGGATTCAAGCAAGTATTCATTTTATATGACTCTACAGATACAAATAGTACATCACTCTTGGCAGGTTAGAAAGGGAGCATACAAGCATTATCTCATTCAACTGCAGATCAATGCCATGGCTGCAACTATAAAATCCTAGCCAAATTGTACAGTAACTACGATTATTTTCAATCACTTTTAGCTCTGCAGTAGCACAGAAGAGAGGAAAGATACTGCGATAGGCTCTCTGCTGAGTACATTTTATGAATACACTCAGTTGTCTTCCATAGCATTACACACCCTTTGCTTCAAATAGCTGCTTTCATCTTGCCAATGATAAAAATAAAGACCCAGACTGAAACAGTGCACTAAATATGACAGGAAACAGCAAGTTTTTTCTTCTCTTAGATTCTGGCAATGACAAAAAAAAAAAGATATGTGGGTGTGTACATACATATACATATATTTTACATTTCTTTTATTAGAAATGTATCTGACTGGCACTTTCTATGATCACCCAATATCTTTCTGCTTTGTTTTACTAATTATCTGGCTACTGCTCTACTTAACTGGAAGATATCAAAGAACAAAATCAAGGGCCTGATTCTCTGCTGTATTACTCCAGATTTAGGCTGGTATAGCTCCACAGAAATCAACAGAGCTACACTAGAGTAAAAGCGGAGCCCCAAGAGGTTCCTGTAGTTCATCTTATTTTGACATGTAATTTCCAGAGGCACGAGTCAGACTGCATGCTTAGGCACCATTGTTCAGCTCTTAGCCTCATTAGCAATTGTATGTCATTTAGATCTATGAAAATACCCGCCATCAGAGCCTAGTCTTCTGGCTGCTGGTACAAAAAAAAACCTGCCAGTCTACGCCATTGTTCACAGAGAAAGTATGATCCAGTGAATAGGGGACAGGATTTGGAATCAGGAGACGCGCGTTCTACTGCCAGCACAACTGCTTCTTTTCCCATTACCAACTTTTTTTTTTTTAATTTCACCCTCTCTCAACCTCTACATTCCTCCCTTATCAACATATTCATTTTGGCTGCCCATTAAACTCATTGAGCTCAGGGTGCTATCAGGGGACTGGTTGCAACTCCCTGAGTCTCAGCCACATGGATGTAGTACAAGTTAAAAGTTGTTTTGTTTGTTTTTTTGGGGGGGAGGAGGGGGCAGTTTTAACTAATAACCTGATGAAAGGTGTGTCAGGGACCTTATGCCAAAAAAGAACTGGGCACAGCTGAGCCTAGCTCCATCTTTACATCCCATCTCTTTCTATACTATGTCCCCTCCCTGCCCTTAGAATCATAGAATAGAATCATAGAATATCAGGGTTGGAAGGGACCCCAGAAGGTCATCTAGTCCAACCCCCTGCTCGAAGCAGGACCAATTCCCAGTTAAATCATCCCAGCCAGGGCTTTGTCAAGCCTGACCTTAAAAACCTCTAAGGAAGGAGATTCTACCACCTCCCTAGGTAACGCATTCCAGTGTTTCACCACCCTCATAGTGAAAAAATTTTTCCTAATATCCAATCTAAACCTCCCCCACTGCAACTTGAGACCATTACTCCTCGTTCTGTCATCTGCTACCATTGAGAACAGTCTAGAGCCATCCCCTTTGGAACCCCCTTTCAGGTAGTTGAAAGCAGCTATCAAATCCCCCCTCATTCTTCTCTTCTGCAGACTAAACAATCCCAGCTCCCTCAGCCTCTCCTCATAAGTCATGTGTTCTAGACCCCTAATCATTTTTGTTGCCCTTCGCTGGACTCTCTCCAATTTATCCACATCCTTCTTGTAGTGTGGTGCCCAAAACTGGACACAGTACTCCAGATGAGGCCTCACCAATGTCGAATAGAGGGGAACGATCACGTCCCTCGATCTGCTCGCTATGCCCCTACTTATACATCCCAAAATGCCATTGGCCTTCTTGGCAACAAGGGCACACTGCTGACTCATATCCAGCTTCTCGTCCACTGTCACGCCTAGGTCCTTTTCCGCAGAACTGCTGCCTAGTCATTCGGCCCCTAGTCTGTAGCGGTGCATTGGATTCTTATATATATTCTTATATATATACCCTTATATTGAGGAGGGGGATTTCCAGTGTAGGAGCTGGGAGAGCCACACCATCAGCTTTATACCAGTGGAAATTCCCCCATAGAGTGAAGAAATTCTCCAGTGAAGATCTTCAACCAATTCGGATTCATTTTCCAGTAATAACAATAATTCACTGAACTAACAATATTTCACAAGATTATTTCAGCATAATGCTCCTCACCTAATCTACCTAGGCACTGACACTGAGCTCATTACTATTGTAACTGAGCAGCTTACTAGACCCATACTGCATCCTCATGCAGTATGCACACTTCCACAGGCAGAATTTATCCAACTCATTAATCAACATATGATTTAACTATATTGTAGCTGTTGTGGATTCAGTTTCTAGACAGATTCAGGGACAAGCTGTGCATTTTGGATCCATATCTAAACTTTCCCAAAGATTGAGGAATATTCATGTCCCAACATTTACGGTAAGTCTACACTACAAAATTAAGTTGACGTAGGTTACATCAACGTATCACTTGCACTGATTTAACTGTCAATGTGGGACACTGTGGGATGGCTTCTGAAAAGCAGAAACAGTCAACATAAGCAATGCAGTGTGTACACTGATACTGAGTTGACCTAAGTGTTACCCCTCTCGGGGAGGTGGAGTTATTAAGTTGGTGTAGTGGGTGAGTTACATCGGTGGGAGCCACATTTTGGTGCAGACACTTACAGAGCTAGGTCAACGTAAGCTGCCTTATGTTGGCTTAACTCTGTACTGTAGACCTGGCCATAGTTTGAGCCCATGGATACAACACGGATTGGAACCTGGGATCTAATCCTGTTGCAGCCATTAACCTGCTGAGTGACCTTGGGCAAATCATTTGATCTCTGTTTCCTTTTCCACCCTTTCGCTGTCTCACCTATTTAAACTGTAAAGTCATCAGAGCCGGGTCTGTCTCTCACCAGGTGTTTGTACAGAATTTAGCACGAGACCTTGATCTTAGATGGGCCTCTGGGTTAGGGTTGCCAACTTTCTGATTGCAGAAAACCAAACACTGTTACCCCACTCTATGGCCCGCCCCTTTCTCCAATGCACTGCCTCCCTCTTATGCCATCCCCCTTCCCTTGGTCGCTCACTCTCCCCCACACTCACTCATTTTCACCAGGCTAGGGCTGGGGGGGGGGGGGAGTTGGAGGGGTGCGGGCTCCGGCCAGGCAGCATTTACCTCAGGCAGCTCCCAGAAGCTGCCGGCATGTCCGGCTCCTAGGTAGAGGCATGGCCAGGTGGTTCCACACACTGCCCCCACCTGCAGGGGCTACCTCTGCAGCTCCCATTGGCTGTGGTTCCCAGCCAATGGGAGCTGCGGAGCCAGTGCTTGGAGCAGGGGCAGCACACGGAGCTCCCAGGCTGCCCCTGTGCCTAGGGGCTGTAGGGACATGCCGGCCGCTTCCAGGCGCTGCGTGGAGCCAGGGCAGGCAGGGAGCCTGCCTCAACCCTGCTGCGCTGCTGACCAGACTTTTAACAGCCCAGTCAACAGTGCTGACTGGAGCAACCAAAGTCCCTTTTCAACTGGGTGTTCTGGTCTAAAACTGGACACACGGCAACTCTACTCTGGGTACTATTATAATAATAAATGGCAGTACAATATTTTACCACTACAGCTTTCCACTGTAGAAATTAACTTGGTCCAAAATGTTCCAATCTTTTATTCTAGCAATGATCCCAAACCAAAACCCCAGATCTGAACAGCTGCCACCTTGAACCTTCCAGCTAGTGCCCATCTCTTATTCCTGTCTGTTTACGAATTAGCTACATATAATCATATATTAATTATAACTCTGATATAGGCAAATTTCCTTAATCTGAGATTAGACTATACGTCTAAGTAAAATCATATTTTTTTTAAGCAGGAATGCTCTACCCTATCTAACTCAATCTGTTGAGCTAGAAACCAAACTGTAACTCAGAAAGTTTCCAATCCTAGTAAAATTAGATCTTTTAGAACATATTAAAATAGATACAATGAATTAATTTGATTAAACGCATTCTGCCGATAAGGAAGAGTGTGCTCTTTGATTTTTATATGTGCAGTTGAGTGAAGCCTTAAGCACCAAAGGGACCAGCAAAAAAAAAAAAAAAAAGACCTAGCAGAAGTGAAATTTAGTTGAACAAATTTGTACTGGAAACCCTGAGAATATTTAAAAGTGATCGATCCCTTGAGACAAGAAGTTGCATAATGGCAGGTGGCCCTAAGTGAAGGTTTTTCCATATTCACTGGACTCCATTACAATAATCAACATTTTCCACATGCCACAGGTTTTCCATTTCCTTAGAACAGGAAATCAATGTGGTATCCAAAATAGCACTAAATTGTAAGGCAGGTAACTATTGGTAGATAGCAGATTTAATGGCAACCACTGTATCAAAATACGATCAAATCGTAGCCTCTCCATTTGCCAGCCATTACAGACCAGGGGCTTTCAGTTTCAGTGACACCAGCTATACTACATATCCTACTTTTCTTTCTTTCTTTCTTTCTTTCTTTCAACTATTGTAAACTCTTTGGGGGAAGGGATTGCCTCTTCCTCAGTGTCTGCACAGTGCACTGTAAGCCTCCTTCTGAAACCTTCTCTGAGGGGGATCAATACTCACTTACACAGTAGCCCCATGGACTTAAATTGATTTCATCGGGACCAAGAACAAACTCACCATGTGTAAGAGTAGCAAAGGAAGATGTTAAGGAGGTATCATAGCCAGGCCCAGGGTATGCCAAAATCATGTCACCTCAGACTCCAGGTTAGGGCAACTTTACTAAGACAGCTTTACTAAGGCCTTGTCTACGCTACACAGTTTTGTCAGCAAAAGGCAACTTTTGCCAACAAAACAGTGGAGGTGTACACACTACAAAGTTACTTTTGGCAGCAAAACTTGGTATTTTGCCATCAAAATAGAGCCTCGCCGAAAGGCATATTTTACTTTTTGTGGCAAAGTTAAAGCGACAGCGCATCAGTGCAGACGCTGCCGTTCGTTATGTCGACATAACTGGCCTCCCCCAGTATCCCACAATGCCCGCTGTGACCCTCTGCTCACTGTTTCGAATTTGGCTGCCCTGCAGGCATGTGTCCCTCCTCTTTCAAAAGCTCCAAGAAGCTTTGACATTCCTCAGCAGGGAGAGCTCACAGAGCTGCTGAGGATGCCACTCACAGGCACCAGCTTCCTCCGGGGTTGCTCAACCCCTGCTCTGGCCCAGGCCCTGCCCCTACTCCACCCCTTTCCCCAAGCCCCCACCCCCACGCCGCCTCTTCCGCCCCCGCCCTGCCTCTTTCCGCCCAGTTCCACCCCCTCCCGCAAGCACACCCTGTCCCTGCTCCTCCCTCTCCCCCCAGCACCCCCTGCACGCCACTGATCAGCTGATCCTCCGTGGTGGGCGGGAGGCACTGGGGAGGGAGAGGGAGGAGCTGGCTGCCGGTGGGTGCTAAGCAGCCACTCATTTTTTTCCCCTGGATGCACCAGCCCTGGAGCACCCATGGAGTCGCCGCCTATGATGCCGCTTGCAGTAGCTGAGGCGGCTGTGGGGAATCAGAACCATTCATGTGTAATGTTGCTCTCGCTGGCAGGCAGGCAGGCAGAGCAGGCTGCTGCTGGCGAGAGGAGAGGGGAAGACTGCTCAAGCTGCTGTCGAAAGTTAAAGAGACAGCATGCCAATACGCTCTCCCCTAAAACACATGCTTCCCCAACACACACGCTGTCTGTCTCTCCCGCCACAAACACACACCCTGTCACACACTCTGCCCCACCCCACTTCAGTTGAAAAGTGGCTGACAATCTACTAGGATACCCATGGAATGATGCGACTGAGAAACCTGCATCATGTGACACTGCACCTGCCCCATGAGGCATTGCAAACCCTTCCCAAAGCAGCCTGCAACGAGTTGCACAATGCACTTCTCTCTGTGTCAAAACGAGAGCTGCTAGTATGGATGCACTCTGGCAACACTAGAAGCACGGTATTGACAGGCAACAGTGGTTTAATTAAAGCGGCATAACTTTTGTAGACAAAACTCTGTCGAGTACACATAGCCTAAAGATAAATAACACCAACAGAGAAAACTGGGAGAGAGAAACAGAACTTATCCTCTGACAAATAGTTGAGAGCTGAAAAGAAGACAGTTGCCTGCTCCCCTAATTTAAATTGCTACCCTGAAAATAACTGCCCAGAAACTGTGATATATCCAGTTTGCAGAACACGATTCTACAAGTAAGGTGTCAAACCACCTCCGGTGAAATTCTGTGCTGCATCCTCAGCGCTGCACCACCAAACTCCCAGCCCAGGGGGAGGGGAGCTTTGGTAGCTTTAAGCCACCTTTGCAACATCCCAACACTGGTCTCTTCTGAGGGATGGAATAGCCAGCCTTGGAGAGCCTGTCTAAGTTACAGCAGCCTCCCCACGCTTCCCTATGGACTTCAGCTTTGCCTCCGAATCGCCACAGTGCTGCATTCTGTAGCCCCACCTCACATGCTACTCCTATCCCTGGCATGCCCCCTATGCCTGAGCTTGCAAAGCAATCATTGCAAGACAGCCTCACAATGCTTCCGTTACACTCCCAGAGCAGGGTGCTCTTTCAAACTGGAGCATCTTGTTAAAACTTTTGTCAGAATTCAACACAGAGAGAGATTGAGACAGAGCTTGCACAAGCCCCACTGCTGAAGTGTCTTCCGGGGGCATCAAATTCTGCTGCAACACACCAGGCTCACTAGAGTTTTGCCATTCTGACCTCTTCCGTATAATTCCAAACCTTAAAGGAAAATATAGCCCCGCCATTCCATCCGGTTCTTACAACAAAAACAGTCTACATTTATACTAACATACGTATCATAATGTAGGATTGCTTCAGCTACTCTTGGAGAAACCTGGCTGGAACAGAGACTTTAAGGGCCCCTTTATGCCATATAGACACTATTGTCTGGTGTTACCAGGCCATAGCAGGGGTGAGGATTTCACCCCTAGTCTCTTTAGAAGTCCCTTCCCGCAAGCCTAACAGCTTGATCATCAGGGAGCCACGGTAGAAAAATGGACCTTGGAACAGGCTATCTGGGAATACTGGAAACAAGCTCGAGCTTGTCTATGGTATTCTTAAAAGAACAGCACACAATGCTCCGCTGAGTCCCTGG
Source organism: Eretmochelys imbricata (assembly GCF_965152235.1). Classification (NCBI taxonomy): domain Eukaryota; kingdom Metazoa; phylum Chordata; order Testudines; family Cheloniidae; genus Eretmochelys; species Eretmochelys imbricata. The sequence continues at coordinate 97,611,245 of NC_135574.1, forward strand.
GACCCACCACTATTATTTTTACACCCTAATACTTAGTTTTCTACAAGGCTTTTCATACTAGGAGGAAACTTTCCTTGATCCTCATGGGCCACCAAGCAAAGCATTTACTTTAAAAGGGATTATTTAATCATACCATTTGAGTGCATCATGCTTTACACACAAATAAAAATGGCACATCCCTGTCTTTAGAGTTGCCATATAAATTAGACTTTTTGAACCAGATCCCCCGCTGGTGTAAAATAGCATAACTGTTTTAACTTCAGTGGAATTGTGCTAATTTACACCAGTTGAGGATCTGTCCCAACAAGGCAATCATTAGCAATCAACAAAGAGTGGAGGAGGTGGCGTGGGGAGGAGAAGTTTTTCAGCTGTGGAAGATCATGAAACATGATTATTTTTATTTAATTCTTGCTTCTAAGAGCACCTCTGTTGATTCAATATCCACGCTATTCATAGTCCTGGAAGACTTCCATGGTACAATCAATTGTACAATTCCTGGGCAGAGAGTACGTAGTGATAAGACATACAGGACAATCTAAAGACTATTATCCAGGCTTGCAGAGTGTCCACAAAATGTACTTTCAGTTTTGGCTTCTACATCTACCACTGCCTCAGTGGAAGGTGTTCTTGAAAAATTTGATCATCCATATAAAGAAAGCATTTCCTCTGCTGTCTCTATTAGTTATCATCACAAAGAGCACACCTACTGAGCCCTTATGCCTCTTGATGGAGAACGGAACTCCTCCTTTGGGGGAGCAACAAGCAATAGAGGGAAGGCACAGACATTGTGCTCATATAATTGGTGTCTATCTGCTCTCTACCTATCATGTCAATAAATGAGATGTAATTTTCTGCTCGTGTCGATTTCAGCCAAGTCATCAAAATTAATTAATTTTTGCTGTAGTAGAAATTTCTGTCTGAGAAATTTTAAAGTGTACAAGTAATGACAGTAGGAATCATGCCCCTAAACTCTTAAAGAGGACATATACAAGATGCTACCACCAATGTCAAAAGACTGAATGACATAAGTACATCCAAGGGTGCCCTGGAGCCAAAGCACTTGGGCATTATTATTGCAACCAGTTATGAGTCTACCAAGCAGAGGGATTACATTTGCGCCATTCACTTTATAATGGTGAATCCAAAGTCCGACAAAGGTGATGTGATTGTGATACAACAACCTATTAATGCTAACTGACAAGGGAGTGCTGTGATTCTGGTATGTACAGTCTATGTCACCAAAGAATACCATGTGAGGTCACAAACGAAAGCTGGCATCACACAGGTCATTAATATTGTTGTGAAATGTATATACAGATTTTAGCAAAAAGAAAAGGAGGATTTGTGGCACCTTAGAGACTAACAAATTTATTTGAGCATAAGCTTTCATGAGATACAGCTCACTTCATTGGATGCATTCAGTGGAAAATACAGTGGGGAGATTTATATACATAGAGAACATGAAACAATGGGTGTTACCATACACACTGTAACAAGAGAGTGATCACTTAAGGTGAGCTATTACCAGCAGGAAAGCGGGGGGGTGGGGGGGGAACCTTTTGTAATGATAATCAAGGTGGGCCATTTCCAGCAGTTGACAAGAACGTCTGAGGAACAGTGGGGGATGGAGGGGGTGAATAAACAGGGGGAAATAGTTTTACTTTGTGTAATGACCCATCCACTCCCAGTCTCTATTCAAGCCTAAGTTAATTGTATCCAGTTTGCAAATTAATTCCAATTCAACAGTCTCTCGAAGTTTTTCTGTTGAAGAATTGACACTTTTAGGTCTGTAATCGAGTGACCAAAGAGATTGAAGTGTTCTCTGACTGGTTTTTGAATGTTATAATTCTTGACGTCTGATTTGTGTCCATTTATTCTTTTATGTAGAGACTGACCAGTTTGACCAATGTACATGGCCAAGGGGCATTGCTGGCACATGATGGCATATATCACATTGGTAGATGTGCAGGTGAACGAGCCTCTGATAGTGTGGCTGATGTGATTAGGCCCTATGATGGTGTCCCCTGAATAGATATGTGGACACAGTTGGCAACGGGCTTTCTTGCAAGGATAGATTCTGGGGTTAGTGGTTCTGTTGTGTGGTGTATGGTTGTTGGTGAGTATTTGCTTCAGGTTGGGGGGCTTCTTGCTACGAAGAACTTTGGGTGAAATAAACTTCTTAACACAGGAGGTTAACCTGTTATTTAAGTTTAGTCTCTAGAAAGTGTGGGGTTTTGGTTTGTTTTACATCTAACCATTTGTTTCCAATATTCTTACTCACTCTTACTTGAATATGTGATAATAAATTTATTCTTGTTTTCACTGTAAATATTTCTAAGTACTGTGGTGTTAAGCAAAGTGCTGGTCTAGAGTTGAATCTTCCAAGATGGTGTGTTGCTTTGGGAACAGCAGACCTGGGAATTCTGTGACTGTTCAGTGGATAAGGGGCTGGACACTGCAGGGAATGCTCCAGGTATTTGAGGGTTGGTGTGTGCCTTTCACAAAAGACCTGGAAGGCAGTGCTTGTGCTGTCAGAGGCTCTTCGTTTCAGGGAGCTGATCCGCAGCAGACACAGACAAGACACCTTCACACTAAGGGCAGGTGGTAATGATAAGGGACCTCTGGTGAGCTTCACTGTGATATTGCTAATCCTATTCTTCTCCAGAAATTTTGGAAGGGATGGTGCTTTTACCTGCTAATGTGCATCAAGGCAGTTCAGTGAGTTCATTTTAAATGCTGTGGAAGTAAAAACCAATTACCTTGATTTTATAAACTGGTAATTTGGTTTATTTGAAGAGGATGAGCCAGTATTTCCTCCCATAAGAAGCGCCTTACTGAGGTCACCAAAAAACAAACCTTGTGAAGAGCATTCATTTGAAAATTATATACAGTAAAATAAAACACTTGTACTAATGAGAGGCCTCATGCTGCTCTAAATTAAGTCAGTAGCAATTCCTACCTCCTGTAGTTTTATGGAATAGGCTTTGCTGAGGAAACACAGTTTATTTACAACATGTTTAAAGAACTTAGATCAAGCTCCTGGAAAACTGATTAATTCTGGTGTCTGTCTATACCATCAGTTTATTGAACCAGGACTTTACATTGCAGTACACATGGTAGACTTTAATACATGGGCTAAGTGTCTAGTCTGTCCTATTATCAAAAAATATGGATAGGTATGTACTGTGATTATTACTACATTGTTCAAAAGTAAATCACATTCTAAAAGGAACAAAAACCCCTTTGTTGGCTTTGGTATCTCTCACCAGCAAAAAATCTGTTTGAAATATTCAAGATGACGTTTTCCCCCCATGTGAATTAATATCAAGTTTCTAGTTGAAATGCATTTAACGAACACATCTACCCAGCAGCTGTAAAAAAATTTGTACTGAAAGCTGCAAATATTAATTTATTCAACTCCCACTGAAGTCAACAGAAACATTAACTGACTTCTCTGAGTAAGAGAACTTTGTTAGTTCACATAAAATGGACCCAGATCTGAACACTACCTTAGAATTTTCAAACCAAAATATAGCTTCCTTGATCCAAATCTACAGATTAGTTCTGTTCTTATAGTTATTTCTTAAAATGATGCTATAATCAGTCATCTTTTCCATCATTAGTGAGAAGTCATGGTATTCATGGATATTAATGATATATTATTTCCAAACGAAACCACAGTGCTTAGACACTACTACAGGGATAGGTGCTTTAGAAAGGCTTATCTGGGGGTACTTTTGCATTTTAACTTATGGAATTGTGATAAGGTTAATTAAACTTAGCACTTATATGAAAAGCTTGACCAACTCTAGACTGATACAGCAGAATTTAATAGCAATAAAAGTCTTCCAGAAGGTAAAATTATTCTTATCCAAGTGTACTACAATCTATAGGCCATGGCCACTTCAGGTGCATTGATGTAAAGAACAAAGGCGCCCATTTTCTTTCAGTTTTTTCAGTGCTCTGTAGTTTTTTGTAAGTTTTTCTGTAATTGGTATCTACCCACAAACATATTTCAGATGAGAGAGAAAGATCAAGGAAAAAAGATCTGAAAGTACCATGAAGTGACAACTAAACTATTTTAATACATTGACGAATGTAATATGGACCCTCTGTTATTATTCACCAAGGTGCCAGCTATTAAAAATTGAAGTAAAAAAAATTCAGGGAGAAATTATGCTGTGGAATATTTATTTTATCCCCAATTTAAAAGCGACAACAGTTTGATGTAGCAACATGTTCATACGATGTCATCTAGTGACTATGGCATGTATAATTGTGAAAACATAATGTTCACATAGAAACAGGAAGCACAGGATTTCTAAACCAGATCAGAGCTTTTGTCTGTCATATTTAATATTCTGTTTCTGGCAGTATCCAATACCAGATACTTCAGAGAAACGAGAAACAGAAAGAAACCAACTCTAGCCAATTGTGCAATAATGTATATCACGCTTTCCAGAATGGTTCATGACTGTGAGTGCAAACTTCAGGGCAGACTGTCAAAAAGCAGGGCAGAATCCCCAAACTGTTTGTATGTTCTATGATTAGATTTCACCAACCTAGTAACAAGTGTGAACACCTAAAGCACTATTACACTCCTACCATGGAGTCACAGATAGTCCCCTGGGGCATTCCATTCTATCTTGCCACTCAGGCAAGCTGGACTATGTGATAGATGGTCATTTTACATTAAAAATCACAACAATATTCACATTACGTCCAGTCCCAAAGGACCAGTCAATTACCTCAGGTCATTTGTGCTCAGATCTCAAACCAAAGACAACACCTGTAGCCAATCCCATAATAAACTAACTAAAGATTTGTTAACTAAGAAAAGGAATTGCGGTTATTTACAAGGTTAAAACAGGAAACTTACACACACAAATGAGGTAGTCTTAGATTTAAAAAGATAATATAAGCTTCTATAATAAGCAGCTGTATTTGTCTTTTAGGGCTGACCCATGCCAAGCAGCATGGTGATCTCCTGCTTATGTTTAGGAATCTTTGCCCCTCAGAGTCCAGACAGGATAAAGATATCAAGTTTCCCCTTGACAGGGATTTTCTTATCCCCTTCACCCCACATTCCAAGCTGATGGGATGAGTTCATGCCTAGGTTTCCCCTGCCTGGGGAGTGAGTGAGAAATGCAGTCAACAAGGTCTCTGCCCATTGAAGCTACACAATGCCCCATTTGCCTTCAAGGGGTCATCCTGTGTGCAGGACAAGCACTTTACATTAATTATTGCTTCTTTTCCAGTTTGGTGAGTTGCACAATTACAGATGTTTACAGTGCAAACACTCAATAGAACAGTATACTATGGGATATAGATATTATAAGTAGGATTAATACACGCAACATCTTACAAGCAATCCATAAAGACTAAACACATTCTTTTAACACTAATATGTATTTTAACTATGCTAACTCACAGGGAAGCGAGAGTGGTTCCGAGCTGCACATTTGTCATTGTTCAGTAAGGCCATGGGCCTTCGCATGAGCTCACACCAGGTCTGTATATGTAGCAAGGAGAGTTGTCAGAATTTGGGAGTTGATAAAAAATGTAAAACTGTGATAAAACCATTCATCCTTAATATTCCAAATGGAAGCTATATGGACAACCTGGTATGCTTCTCACAAAATCTTTGAATATGGATTTATCAAAACTATAGCAATGGTGCAACCAGTAAACATTTCTTCTCAGTGTAAATGATGCAATTAAAGTTTTGTGGTTTTTTGGCCACAACAAATATATTAAAAGCCACTGGAACTATTTTTAAATTCAAGTTTATATTCAGTCATACCAGAAGTGAAGTTGCATCCTTCAGAAACCCCTTGTTATTTGTCTTTTTATAAGAAATAAACAGTTCATAATATGGAGTTTGTTCTCTCAAAATGCACACTACTCATTAATATTAATAAACTCTGTGTGCAAGCATGTGTGCAGAGAGCAAAATAGACTCCATATGGATTTCAATAATATAAACAAACTTTTTCCTTGATTCCATTTCTAGGAAAACATTATCTGCTTTTAAAGTGAGGTTTCTTGGACAAGAGAAAGCACCACCACTTCTTCCAAGAGGTCAGTCTTTTTCACATTTTTGAAAAAAAAAAAATTAGCCTCACATCACCACTTTCAGTTCATGGCAGTGGTTTAAAAAGGAACTACAATAGCAAATGGATAGCTGAAAATGAAGATCTGCTTAACAGATGTAATATCTACCAGTGTGACTCTCAGTTATTCCCCAGTGCTATAAAGAGCTCTGAGGCATTCAGCAGAATCATATGATCTTTGAATTCTTTCATCCAATTCTTATCTTGAAAGAAATTGTACTGTCAATGGATTTATTAATTTAAAAAAATACAAATCATATAGGCTTTGCAGTTGTGTCCTGTCATAAATATAAAGGGAAGGGTAAACCCCTTTGAAATCCCTCCTGGCCAGGGGAAAGCTCCTCTCACCTGTAAAGGGTTAAGAAGCTAAAGGTAACCTCGCTGGCACCTGACCAAAATGACCAATGAGGAGACAAGATACTTTCAAAAGCTGGGAGGAGGGAGAGAAACAAAGGGTCTGTGTCTGTCTGTATGCTGGGTCTTGGCCAGGGATAGACCAGGAATGGAGTCTTAGAACTTTTAGTAAGTAATCTAGCTACGTATGTGTTAGATTATGATTTCTTTAAATGGCTGAGAAAAGAATTGTGCTGAATAGAATAACTATTTCTGTCTGTGTATCTTTTTTGTAACTTAAGGTTTTGCCTAGAGGGGTTCTCTATGTTTTTAATCTAATTACCCTGTAAGATATCTACCATCCTGATTTTACAGGGGGGATTTCTTTATTTCTATTTACTTCTATTTTTTATTAAAAGTCTTCTTGTAAAAACTGAATGCTTTTTCATTGTTCTCAGATCCAAGGGTTTGGGTCTGTGGTCACCTATGCAAATTGGTGAGGCTTTTTATCCAACATTTCCCAGGAAAGGGGGGGTGCAAGTGTTGGGAGGATTGTTCTTAAGATCCAAGGGTCTGGGTCTGTAGTCACCTAGGCAAATTGGTGAGGCTTTTTACCAAACCTTGTCCAGGAAGTGGGGTGCAAGGTTTTGGGAAGTATTTTTGGGGGAAGGACGCGTCCAAACAGCTCTTCCCCAGTAACCAGTATTAGTTTGGTGGTGGTAGCGGCCAGTCCAAGGACAACGGGTGGAATATTTTGTACCTTGGGGAAGTTTTGACCTAAGCTGGTAAAGATAAGCTTAGGAGGTTTTTCATGCAGGTCCCCACATCTGTACCCTAGAGTTCAGAGTGGGGGAGGAACCTTGACATGTCCTGTGAAGGGTATAATACACTTACTTCTGCATTCATGGTTAACATCCTTTAGCCTTAGTGGCAGTACAGGAAGGTCTCGCTTAAAGTCGTCCTGGTTAACGTTATTTCATTGCTGATCAATTAGGGAACATGCTCGTTTAAAGTTGAGCCATGCTCCACTCTTATGTTCTTTGGCTGCCTGCTTTCTCCACAGCAGGCAGCCTCCCTATGCTCCCACCCTCTGCACAGCGTCCCCCACCCCGGCAGATGCCGTGGATCAGCGCCTTTCCCCTCTTCCCCGCCTGCCTCCTGCCAGCAGCAATCAGCTGGCTTGCCACATTTAGGAGGCAGGAGGGAGGGGGGAGGAGCAAGGACTCGGCGAACAGGCTCCCCCTCCTTCCCCTGCCTCCTAGGAGGCAGGGGGTAGGAGCGAGGACTTAGCAAGCAGGCTCCCCCACCCTCCCCTGCCCATGGCAATCAGCTGGCTTGCAGCATTCAGGAGGGAGGGAGGGGAGAGAGGAGCAAGGAAGCAGCCTGCGAAGTAAAGGGGGATGAGGTGGAGGGTGGGGGGAGAAGAGGCGTGTCAAGAGTGGGGGTTTGGGAGTGGAGTGGGTGGGCTAAGGGTTGAGCCCCCCACCCCTGGTGCTTGCAGAGTAGGGGAAGCTGCCACTGCTGCTGCACAATGTGCTTCTCCTAGCCTACAGCACCTTCAGCCTCCTTGCCTGCCTCATTTTCTCCAGTGACTTGTAGGATTTAAAGATGTTGTCCCCGCTATGAAGAAAGATATCCTCGGCTTGGCCAAGAAAGCAGGTTTTGATGAGGTGGAAGAAGCCGATGTTACACAACTTCTGCAATCACACGGAGAAGAGCTAACCAATGAAGATCTGATGCAACTAGAGGTGACGAAAGCAATGGCAGAAGAGGGCCAAGAAGTAGAAGAAGAACTAACCCATTGAAATTTGACTGCCAAACGTCTTTCTGAAGCTTTCCAAATGATTGAAGCTGGCTTGCAAATCCTGAGTGATGACGATCATAACAGGGAACACAGCTCCAAAGTGATAGGGCAGTTGGTCATCTAATGACTTGCTATAAAGAAATTTACCAAGGAAAAAAAAAAGGAAAGCAAAACAACAATCTCTAGATGTGTTTTTTCAAGTTCAGAAAATTCAGCAGGAGGAGCAGCTGGACAATCCACCCTCTTCCACTCTCTGACTCTACCACCTCAACCAAGCTTCATACTCAGCAATGACTGTAGTATTAAATTGATTGTTTACAATTGTTTAAATTGTGAATAATGCCTTTTGTCTGGCAAAAAAAAAATTCCCTGGAACCTAACCGACCCCCATTTACATTAATTCTTATGGGGAAACTGGATTCACTTAACATCGTTTCACTTAAAGTTGCATTTTTCAGGAACATAACTACAACGTTAAGTGAGGAGTTCCTGTACATGGAGAAGAGAACAGATCCCCTGAGCCCACTTTGAGGCCTATGTGGGAACTGTAAAGTGGTGCTTATGCCTTATACTGACCCACTGCAAAGGGGGGTGAATTTCTCTCTAGATGTTCACATGCAAGTGGCTGAAATCACAGATCTACTGTGACATAAAGGTAGATACAACTCAGTACCTGTCAGTAAATACAGCATCTGTCACTGAAAAACATGCTAAACCACCACTGATATAACACCTATGGCATATTCCAGTATTAAAACCAAGGGGCCAAATTAACACCTGGTGGAAGCAGGTGCATCTCCAGTAAATAGAGCAAATGGAGTTATGCTTGCTTACACCAGGTCTGAATTTGTCCCACTAAGTATGTCCAGTACCTCCCCAAATGTGTGCGTACAGACAGTCTAAACCAGAGTCCAGGAATCAAAATGTATTCACAGCTGAGTGGCTGGAAATGTTGAGCAAATAAAACTGAGTATGGTTTTCAGAAAGGAAGCAGTGTTGTAATGCCTGCTGAACAAGAACAAGTACAAAAGCCAGGGACTATCTGACAAACATTTTGATATTGGAGTGGAGGTTTATTTGTGGTTATACTTAAAATGTGCTAGGTTTTCATAAAATTGCAGGCAAGTGATTTTAGGTAGTAAGTGCACGGAATGCACAAACCTTTTTCAAAATAGATAAAATCGATGCTTTTTTGTAACCATCAAATTAATGCTTAAGACCTTTGTCATATTCTTATAATTGAGTTCTGTCCACAATTACATTTATACACTGCAGAGTCAGATTGACTTGGGAATTTTGAAAATTACAAATGCACTGTTTTATAATGCATTCTCTCCAATAAATTGAGTGCTCCCCTTAACGGGAAGTCATGAGCGTATATGTTCATTGTAGTAAGTTATCTTTTAAAATCTCTACTTTGTAAATAAATATGTAACCACAATCAGTGAATACAAAAAAAGTTATTTAGCTGCTTTAGAGAAACTAAGATCTACACGAGTTCAGTCTATACCTCCTAAAACTGATAAAATAATCAATTCTTAACAAATATCACAAATGTAGAATGCGTATAACGATATGACCTTTGTAAAGTGCTTTGAGATCTACTGATGAAAAGCCCTATGTAAGTGTTATTAGGTATTATTTATTATTGTTGTTGTAGTCTCTACCATCAGGAAAACATATTTAGAAATATTGTCTTTTACATCACAGATTTCCCATTAATTGCAGTGGTAATTTCACACATAGAACTAAATGCCCTTGATCCAATTATTTGTTCTGAATAACTCTAGTGGATGTGTTCAGCCTTTCACCCTGTATCTGCATTATTCAATCACATCATTAATTTTACAGTTTTAGTTGGTATTTGTAATTGTTTCACAAACAATTGTGTAAACTGGTTGCTCTGGGTATTCATTGTTCATACCATGTGATTGGTTTCTGAAGTCACATGGAATTGTTTCTGTGCTCTGACTGGATTATCAATACTTTATCAACAAAATAAATTCCCCTTTATGTTCACAAAATAATCATGAACAGATCTTGCTTTTATTCATTCATTTGCTGTTCAGTAATTGATCAGCAAATCATTGTGCAACTTTTAAAAAAGAACTTTTCAAAATGGCCACAGAGCAAATACTCAAAATTTTACTCAAGTTAATATTCACAGCACCTCCATTTTCTAGTCCTGTGCTCATTCTGCTGGCTTTACTTAGGGCTGGTCTCACTCTGAGCTAGACTGTACCTCTTAGCCCTGGTCTACACTAGGACTTTAGGTCAAATTTAGCAGCGATAAATCGATGTAAACCTGCACCCGTCCACACGATGAAGCCCTTTATTTCGACTTAAAGGGCTCTTAAAATCAATTTCCTTACTCCACCCCTGACAAGTGGATTAGCGCCTAAATCGGCCTTGCCGGGTCGAATTTGGGGTACTGTGGACACAATTCGACGGTATTGGCCTCCGGGAGCTATCCCAGAGTGCTCCGTTGTGACTGCTCTGGACAGCACTCTCAACTCAGATGCACGATTGTCTGCCGTTGCTCTGACGCAGGGAGAGGCGACTGAGGACATGGCTTACAGGGTTGGCTTACAGGGAGTTAAAATCAACAAAGGGGGTGGCTTTACATCAAAGAGTATTTCAGGCAGGACTTCACGGAGGGTTCCAATAAGAAATGATGCACCTAAGTTATTGTTCTTATTGGAACAAGCAGGTTGGTCTGGCCTCTGCTTGATACATGGCTAGATTTACCTCGCTGCACCTTCTCTGTGAGTGCCTGCAGTGTGACCTAGAGGAATGAGTCCCCTAGACAGGGGGCAGGAGGGGGTTGCAAATGAGTACAAAACAAATCTGGTCTATTTCTTGTTTTGATACACTCCATCTATCTTTTACATCTTTGGCTGGCAGCAGACAGTGCAGAAGGACTGCATGCCATCCACATCTCATGGCTGCTCGGCAGAAGATGGTACAATAGGACTGCTAGCCATCCTCATCTCTTGCCTGCCCGGCAGAAGATGGTACAAGAGGACTGCTAGCAATCCGTATTGCCTGCTTGCTCACCATAAGATGGTTCAATAGGACTGACTGCAGGACTAAAGAGAATGACCTGATCAAGTCACTCCAAATTGTGCCCATGTCTGCCCAGGCACTCCTGATCGACCTCACAGAGGCGACCAGGAGCACCTCGGACATGACGATGACGGCTACCAGTCCTACTGTACCGTCTGCTGCCATAAGGCAATGGGTTGTTGCTGCTGCTGTGTAGCAATGCAGTACCACGTCTGCCAGCACCCAGGAGACATACGGTGATGGTGACGGTGAGCTGAGCGGGCTCCATGCTTGCCGTGGTATGGCATCTGCACGGGTAACCCAGGAAAAAAGGCGCAAAACGATTGTCTGCCCTTTCTTTCACAGAGGGAGGGAGGGAACGGGGGTCCGACGACATGTACCCAGAACCACCCGCGACAATGTTTTAGCTCCATCAGGCATTGGGATCTCAACCCAGAATTCCAATGGGCAGCAGAGACTGCGGGAACTGTGGGATAGCTACCCACAGTGCAACACTCTGGAAGTCAACGCTTGCCTCGGTACTGTGGAAGCACTCCGCCGAGTTAAGGCACTTAATGCACTTAGAGCATTTTCTGTGGGGACACACACACTCGAATATATAAAACTGATTTCTAAAAAACCGACATACCCTTAGGCACAAACCAAAGTAAGCGATGGTGCAGAATTGCATTGACTCAGAGGGAAATGGGGGAGGCATTCTGACTCAGTGATCCTGCTAAATCCCTTTATGATGCAGTCTGCTCCCCTTTGCGTGCCTGTTCTTTATGAGAGACACAAGTGAGCAAAAGTTCCTCATACTCTCATGCTCCAAAATACATATGGGAAAGGGTCAAATATATGCACAGCTAGCCCTTAGCAAAAGGTAAAAACAAAAGGTGTATTCTACCTGTGATCATGAAACTCCCATGAATGTTAGATTCAATTACCATGCATAGATCAAGAAGAAAATATACCCTATAGCCTAGTCAGATATTCCTGGATTATTAAACACCGATATAAAGCATCTCATTATTTGGTGCAAGCAGTGCATGAATGACTTTATGATCTCCTCTTCAACCTAATTTTAGCCTACTAGTGGTCAAGCAATGCTTCTGTACCACATAAGCATCTCATTCTGCATCATTTTTCTTCTCACCATTTTATCTGTTAAGAACAACATTTTCAACAACTATTTTAATGAAGATATGAATAGCTTTGAGCCAACTAAGGTGATCTGAACCTCTTGTATTTAATCTTTTACTAACACAAGCCCTGGTCCTGGGCCCTTAAAAGTCATATGGCTACAGGAAGGCCTTTGGGCATAATATAAATCTTCACTACTACTACAAAAATAATATGGCTCTAGTGTCCTTGCATCCTGGCCATGGTAATGGCCCAGGGGGGTGTTAGCTGGCACAGCCTAGTTCATCCCTCAATTAGACCCTACTGGCACACAAATCACCCAGGCCTGGAGGGATCACAAAAGGTCTTATAACATCAGCCCCTCCCTTAGCTGCACCAGGCACATCTCAGTCACCACTGAGGGCCTGACCTTTTATGTCCCTCCATTGTTGCTTGCCCTCAAAGTCTTCTTAGTTGTTTAGGTTTTCTTCTTTATGTTTCTTTCTGAGCTTTTTTGTTGAACCTCATTGAATCAAAATTTATGTCCAAGGTTCCCCTTTGATATATTACTGGGGCTGCTCAAGCTCCGCAGTAAAATATACATAAAACAGTTTCTTGACTGTTTCATACCTATTCTCCTGAGCTATAGTTAGGCCCAATGGCATCAGTTTGTTGTTTGCCTCGTCTCCTGTGGAATAGATGAGGCAACTTACTCGGTCCCACCATTTTTACTGACAAGTTCTTTTTCATCACAAAACTGCTCCTAATGACCTATCCCTTTTGGCCACTATGATTTATCAGTATTTTGAAGCATTATATGCTAATATCGCCACTGTTTTGAGAAATAATTTTTGTTCCTTTACAAATGTTTTAATATTTTATCCTCCTGCTTCTGGGCCTTTAAGGAAGCTCTGTCTTTTCTAATGCCTCCTGTGCTCCTCCTCACCCCTTTCTATTTTCTTCCTTCACAGTCTTTGTCATAGTCCTCACGTGCTCTCTCTCTCTCTATGTATGTGGCACTCAGTCTGTTCTGGGGGTGAAGAAACCCCACCACCACCACTGATAAGGAATTTTGCTTATTCTCCTTTTCTTGCTTTCCCTTGTTCAGCCCTGACTCTGGATCCAGGTGGTACTACCACTGTATTGTGGCTACATCCAGAAGTGACACAGAGCGTCAAGGACTACTTCAGGGTGCACTGAACATCGGCTCGCTTCCTGGAAACAGCACTTAGGCTGACATTTTCATACCAGTATTTTTCGGTATCTGAGCAGTCAATTAAACATCTATCCACTAAGTAAGATCCAATTATAGTAAGTGCTTGCATTGACAGGAAATATTGTTATAAATTAACAGGATGTCAAATCCATGATTTATATGCTTTTTTCACTTATGACTCAACAATAGCAGCTTTCAACTATTAGCATACTGTTACTGAATAACTTAGAGCATTTGTAACTGAGGTTTAACTTCCATTCATTTTTGGAGGGTAACATTTCCACTTATACATAACCTTTCAAGTTTGGCAGAAGTGGTTTCAAAAAGTCATGGGGAGATTTCATTTCTGAATTTCCTGTGGATACCAGCTACATCCTTCCATTTAAGCTGCTGCTGCTGCTTTCTATTTTTCTCCTATTTGCTATGTCTTTGTCTCCTTGCTGCTTGAAACTTGAACACCAGAAGCTAGTGAAGGAATGGAGCAGGGATAAATGCTTCTATCCTGGATGGGGCTGTTAATTGTGTGGGATGTGAACAGCTGGGAAGTAAAGAGTATGGCTAGAACACTGCAGGTAGCAGTTCAGACAACAGACAGATTGCTTTCTACCCCCGAGGTTTTCCAAACTGGAGGAGTTGCAGCAAATTTATCCTTGGGGGCTTGAGGACCTGACAGGTGCTACGTTGAGCCCCAGGTTAAAAAACAAAATAAACTGGAAAAAAAAAAAATGAAAAAAGACTGGCACACAGGTTCGCAGTGCTACTCAGGTTTGGCCCGGCCACCCTTCTCACTTCCCCTCTGTCATGGTGATGGAAGGGTGGCCGGGCCATACCTGAGCAGCACTGCAACCTCATGCACTAGATCACAATGCCTTGAGCGGAGAGCTGGGCCCAGCCCTGTGGGACAGGAGCCACCGCTGCCTGAGGTGAGTACAGGGTAGGCTCACTTTCAATCCTTGGACCCAAGCCCAACACCACAGGACACAGAAGCCCTCTGTGGCTGGGACATGACTCTCTGAAGAGGGGCACAGCAAAAAAAGTTTGGGAACCTCTATTCTGCCTCCCAAAATTTTGGGAACTATAAGGTGGCAACTGCTCTGCCAGGCATAAAAAGTAAACTTTAGACATTTTTTATTAGCTTCAACGTGAACTTAAATAAAAAAGCCAGTGCCCTTATGTTTGGTTCAAGCTGAGGAATCTCGAGATTAAGAAAAAGGTGGAATTTTCCTTTAGGTCAAAGATATTGAGAGCTGGAAAGTCACAAAATGGAGTCCTGCACGTAAAGAAAACTGATTTCATTAAAAATCATCATCATATTCTAAGTTTTTAAAAACTTGTTTGTTTGTTTTTTTTTACAAAAAAAATGCAAATCATTTCCTTCTTATATGGGTGCTATTCCTGTTTTCCACTTCTTCTTTTCCATATCTAAAAGGGGGGGACCTTCAGATACGAAAAAGAACAAATGGATTTCTGATTTCCTTGCTCCATTGGTTCTCAATTTCCCCCTCGCAGCACCTCCCCCTTCTACCCATATTTTAGTGTGAGACCCAAAGGCCTGGTCTATGCTGGGGATCTTCTGACATTTTGCCACAATTTGTGCACTGATGCAGGTCCACCAATGCAAGCAATATGCATTGAGTTGCTATGGTTGAGTGCCACTGCTATACAATCCAAATGCTATGGTTGGCTCCAACAAAAACTATTAGTCAGTTTTTTATCACCAAGTTGTCTTGACCTGCTCTCATTAACTAACTGCTGTAAGACCTTATCCCAAGATGATATGTTTATAAAAAGGAAGTACATGTATGGCCAGCAGTCCCTATCCTTGTCTACACAGTTCTTCATTTACTTCCTTGCCTGACCCTGGCTAAATTGTACATTGAAATTTTTAATGTCTAGCTTGTACTACAATGCTATCATCTGAAAAGAAGTTTGCCAAACTGAGGAATTTACTCTGGTTTTCTGAAAAGCATCTGTGAAGTTTTATCAGTAATCCAGAAAAACTTACAGCTAACTGATGGATCCTATAAGCTTCAAGATGAAGGAACAAAAATTTAGCTGATGGTACTGTAAATCAGACATGCCAAACCCACAAAAAACCCACAGAAATTGGGCTTGTTTTTGGCTTAATTGGCTTGTGAGTTGCTTGTTGGCTAATTTTTGGCTTGTAGCTTCTTGTAACATATATTAAAACAGGGCGTGGCCCTCTAAGTAGCCAAGACAGACGAAAGGTTGGATTAAGGATACAGAGATAGGGAACTCAGGCAAAAGATTAAGTGACTTGTCCAAGGTCACAAGATAGAACAGGGTGGTGAATCAAGACCCCCTGAGTTTCAGACCCATTCATTAACCACAAGACCATCCTTTCTCTTCCTCAGAGTCACTATTCTAAATGAGACTTGTCAGGTTTCTGCTCAAATTGTAACAATGTATACATGAATATAGCCATTCTCCTTTTTTCAATTTTACTAAACCTGTAACATTCTTTTTTAAACCACGCTCATTTTTATAACAAGTTTCTGTTCTTTTCTTTCTTTAAAAAAAAGTAATTTCTGGATGCATTTGCTCAAGTTCAAATGTAAATATTCTTCACTCGCTCAGATAATTTGAGCTTGTAACATTTAAAGTAAAACAATGACGGGCGTTTATCTAGAGCACGTTTTGTCACCCCATCTGGTCAAGCAGTAAATTGTCATTCCTATTCTTCCCTTTAGTGCTAATCCAATTACACAATTACCATTTCATAGCAAATATCTTTCGTGTCAGTTTTCTGGTGACTGATCTGCACTCTTTGAAATCCCTATCTCCTCTCCCCTCTAAATTCCATCCTCCAGTGGCCATTCCAATCTTTCATAAAGGACGCATCTCTCTCTGTCATGTGGAGTTACCACCCATCCACTTCCTACGGCTATTGTAGCCAGACTGGTATCCACGTGACGTTCCCTTTCATTCTCCATTGGTGCTATTCCTGTCGAGTCACAACAGATGTAACTAAAGGCTTCCCTAGCTACTCCAACTTTTTTTGTTACCTGAGTCCTAACATTAATGATAAAACTATATTAAATATTTTTCAACAGAATTATTTTATGTCCTACAGTAGAGCTAATAAAATGAAGACAGTAACACCAAATACTACCATTCTACAGTATCAAAAATGGGAATAAACTATAGGTCCATCCATGGTGCAAGGACAATCAATTTCAATGTACAGACATTAAAAATACTATATTCCACCCTGCTATAGTGGCTTCCCTCATCCATCCTAATGCTATTCAGCTGATAGTGGATACACCTTACTATATTGATTTTAGAATCCCCATAGTTTTTACTCTAGATAGCAAGGTACCCATGCACTAACAAGTTTCTAATAAGCAAACCTGGGAATCTTCAGAACTGAGTGTCTTTGAAACCTTTAATCTCTTTGATTAGCTCCTCAGACAGTATCTTCTCTCTCCTGATTATCCTTATCCTATTCCTCCCCACGACTTCTCTCTCGAAATTCTCTTGTGTTCTGTTTATGGGTCCTCTTGGGCTTGACCTGCTGCTGCACTGATGGAGATCTTCTCATGTCAGTTCTCTTTGCTGAAAACATATGTCTGAAACATAATCGCAGCTCTTCTAGGGACTTTTTATGCTCCACCACAGTTCTGATAGTGTAATCTTGAGTTTTCAAGGAAAAGGAAAAGGAAAAACTTCAGTGGGAAGCCACAGCATTTTTTTTTATATTGGTCTGGTTTTGCACTGCAGTGATTCTGCTTAGCTCCCATCTCTTTCCTAAAATGAGCAAAGACAGATCTTGCGATTATTATGTAGCTGCACTACCATGCAGACAAGGACAACAATGATGACAGTCAGGCAGCCACCTACACATGGAGCTGGGCTGCCAGAGTCAGGCAAAGCGGGGAGATGGGCAAGCCAAAATCTTTTTTTTAGGTTCTACCAAATCAGAATTTTGGGGGAATTTTCCTGTCACAACACTTTTTATTTATTTATTTACTTATTACTTTTTGTCCTGATTTGGGACAGCTTTTTTCCCATAAATTGAAGACATTTTGTGGGAGACAAATTCTATTTCCCAGCCATATTGCCTTTCCAGTGACTTCAGTGGACTTTGAATCAGACGCTACTTCTGCAGGTGCTCCTTTTCCTTCCTGGGGAGTTCTACATTTTTCTATGGTTTCCCTTTTCTATTCCTTATGACACCTTTTTAATCTTGATACTTTTTCTGTCCCTGTTCCCCGAGCCATCCATTTTAATCTCCAAATCAACCAATTTGCTTTCTCTCTACCACATAAAGCTTGGTATTGACATCAGTTAGCATATCTAAATGTTCATTTATGCCTGCCTGAATTTCATTCACTCTGCCAATGAGTTCTACATCAGTTATGAATTCCCTGTAAAAGGTGTGTCTCAGATTTCCTTGATATCATTTCAGGCAATTCTCTAATGTCTGCCTTTATGGCAGACACATCCCTATCTTTCCGCATTGCATTCTGTTTATGAGGGCAACATGGTGAGTTCCACAATTTGCTTCAGAGTAACAGCCGTGTTAGTCTGTATTCGCAAAAAGAAAAGGAGTACTTGTGGCACCTTAGAGACTAACCAATTTATTTGAGCATGAGCTTTGAGCTGTAGCTCACGAAAGCTCATGCTCCAATAAATTGGTTAGTCTCTAAGGTACCACAAGTACTCCACAATTTGCTGCTTCTCTTGCCAGCGCACAAAGAAGCTTTCATTATTCAGAGGTGCTTTTCTTAACAAACATCTGAGGATTTCCAGACACTTGTTAGGTGAGATTTCAGGTTCTCTTGGTTCTCAAACTCATTTAAACTAGCACATGTAATAACTACTGCAGTGGAGTTTTAGTGGATGACTAAGCATTGGCCATCTTACTGACTTGAGGCTGCTTGCCTCCCTATCATTATGTAGGGCTTACTTTTTGGGTTATTCGAGCAGTAGATGGGGAGAGAATGCAAAACAAAACAAAAGGTGAGAATCCATAAAAGGGGTGACTTCTGTGGGGCAGCAGTCCTGCTGGTAGATTTTCCAAGAGGGAAGTTAGAGGATAGGAACAGAACTCACTCAGATCCTATGTTTTCATGGGCATATATTTTTCTACTTAAGAATTGCATATTTCCCCTTATTTCTAATGTCAAAGAATTATTGATTCTTAAAGTCTGGCCTTACCTATATCTTTCTAGCAGCCCTGCGTACATCTTCTATTTTAATGTTTATTTAGGAAGTTTAGCTTCCTGCTGCACAGCATAAACATCTTCATTAAACCTACCTTATATAGACACAAAATTCATGAGAAATAGCTCTGAAAGCAGGAAAAAAGTAACGGTTAGGAAAGGAGGGGCTGCAGCGAAAATCATTTGCTTAAATATACAGACTTATATTTTATCAATTTTATTCTAGACAAGTCTTCATTCTGATGTGAATACAGATGTGAGAAATATGTTAATGGCAGATTTTGGTAGTTCTGTCCATAGAACTGCAAAGCCAAATGGAAGTGATCACTTTTCTTTTCATTTTTTTAGATTTAAGATTCAAAAAATACCGCAGACCATTAAAAAAAAAATTCAAGGAACAGCTTAACATTGCAAGAACTTCCTGAAAGATGATAATGGACTTTAGCATCGAATCACAGTTAACCATCATGTCCTGATGCTTATTGGTAACTCAACTAAATTGCAATTTGGACAGTTACATTGTCTCTTCCTCAGTTCTAGCACTGAGCAAATAATTGGCCATGATTAACTTCCTCAGCCCTAAATTCTGCAAGGTAAAGACATACCTAACTTAAAGCACATAAGTAGTCCCAAGTTAGGCATATGCAATAGTACCTTGCTGAAACAGGTCAACAGTAGATTTAACCTGTGTCTGCTGACTGAGAGCCCAATACTGCCAACTTTATGCCCCTTGAGACACTTGTGCTCCACACATACTGTCCATGAAATTGTAAGCATGGCAGGATTAGGTACTGGATGTCCATGTGCAGGTTGTGATTTCCTCATTATTAGAATTTACTTGATAATTTTTTGTTGAGTTATTTTTTTGTTTGTTTAGTTTTTTAAATAAAGACTATTGCTCAATAGTGAACAGTTTTCGCCATCTATTTGACACTCACTCTTTAAAACCTGAGCTGTGTAAATTGTGATTAGTAACTTACAGTAGGTCACATGATACTTTTTCTGTTTCCCAAGTGTAGTATTATTATTATTCATTTTTTTTGTATTACTGTATCACTGAGAAGCCCCAGTCATGGAGCAGGACCCCATTGTGCTAGGTGCTGAATCCTTATAATTAGAAAGATAGTTTGAAAAAAGCCACTGCAGTTTTGAATCTCTCACGAAGGGTGGCAGTTTACGTAGAGGTAGCAGATAAACAGGATGAGGGAATTTTAGAAAATCTTAAACCCCTTCCTTCCTGGACCACACAGGCCTCACCTGATACACCCTTCTAGATTTATCAGCCAGGTGAAAAGTTTAGTTTTTGTTTTGTCATATTCACTGTGTGTGGTCCTAATTGTGAAGGGTGCATTCAAATCTTTGTCTGGTTCATTTACTTGCCAGTGTGCCAGAGCTCTGGCAAAGGGTTTTGGGAAACCATGTCAGCCTGCTGTATTAAATATATAAAATATACAAAACCCACTGCATTTACTAGTCTTGTAATTTTCTGCCATTGACAGAAAGCAGTTGTGCGTGCACAGTTCTAATTTTGTCCACAATAGAAAATGGAGAGGGAAATTCATCCTGAGAAAATTAGAATATTTTCCCTGCTGTTTTGAAGGTGGGCTTTTTGGTTTTGTTCTTTAAGGATACCTAGACTTATCATTGTTAATATTTTCTATATTTCTGAGCAGTATGTGAGGTTAAAGGAAACTTTCCAATGATTTCAGTGGGCTTTGGATCAGGCCCTAATTGCACAGTGTTTGTTTCCCACCAGTCCTGGAGATGTGGGAAGGTTATAAGACTAAGCATTAGGACAAGGGTTCTCAAACTTTTTTTTTCATAGTATGGCCAACATCTTGATAGAGAGGTTATCTCACACAGACCTCGTCTTCCCCTCCTCCTTTTTTCCAACTGTTCTTACAAACCTATCAGGTCTTTCTTTTAATGCTCTGTTTGGCCAAAGGTAGAAGCTGGAAACAAAAAATAGATCCAGTTCCATGTGACCAACCAGTTCTCTGTGGATCACCGAGTGCTTCCCAGACCATAGTTTGTGGACTACTGTATTGGAAATGATCTAAGACAAATTACTCAGTAAATGTAATGCTCACAAGATACCATGCCCCATATGGTTACCATGAGAAATAGTTACAAATTTTGGTTCTTCGCCATCAGCAGAAATACTAAAGCAATTCACTTTGGGACAATCACTATATAGAGTCATGCTTCAAGAAAAAACAACAACATGTAACTAGGCATACAGTACTTGTTTTATAGTTACTTGCCCAAGTTGATAGTAAGGCATGAGAATAAAGGAGACCAATGGTTTTCAATGTGAAAAGCTGTGATTCGGTTCTCTTTTTTTCTCTCAAACTCTGATCTGCACTGGGGAGAACACTGTGCTACTACTACACTGGCCCATGATCTCCGATGGATAACAATGAGCACGCTCAGTGAGAAAACTGACAGAAGAAAGTATCAAGGAACAAGCCAAGAAAGAATGCTAAAGTCACAGTGTGACATCACATCTACCCACCACCCTTAAGGAAAATGATAGAGAAAGTGTCTCTCTGATTCCCCCGAGGCAGAAGATTATAACACAGCTGCATGACTTGCCATGTGTTGCTCTTTCTTATAACTACAGATAGCAATCATCTGACAATCACAGGAGATCCATGGCATTCACAGTCTTTGAATCATGAGCCATAAATCCAGGAAATATAAGTGTATACTATAAAAGTCTAGACTCAGACTAGGAATCTCTCTCTTTGGCACTTGTCGGTCAAGCAGAAGCGATGCTGTGGCACAACAAATAACTCCTAAGAGTCTTTCCTTTGCCTTAGAGGAAACAACATAACACACTTTCCCCTTTGCAGTTATACTCCATCACGCTGGTTCCACAATTTTCCTATCCAATGCACAATTACTTTCCAGTGCTAAGGGCACATATGATGATTTTTGCTTCAAAAAACAACTATCTGAAAGAACTCCGATTTTGACACGACTCCTCTACATATCTTCTTCATCGTGTAAGAAGTTAGCTAGCTAGTCTCAATATGTAGAAGAAGGGAAATGCAAATTCCTCTAATGGTAAGACAAATTCTGCTCTGGAGTGTACAGCAGTGAAACCTTTTAGTATCTTAAATAATATATTACCTTTATTTAGTTTTTTGCATCTGATCTCAATATATTATAATTAAAAGGATCACTCTGGCCTAGCACAGCAACACTACTTGATGGATAGGACAGGAAGAGAGGAAGAATACCATATTCATAGTGAAACTTTTTAAAAAAGAGACTTTTAATCCAATATTGCTCTGACTGAACGACACAACCAGTTTTGAAATGACTATAGATTCAGAGCCATATAAAAGGACTTCATTGCATTCTGCAGAATCACCAAACACCTGAAGTACAAATGGAGGGACCCTTCAGTAGGATGCAGACAGAAAGCTCTTCAATGAGGCTGCCAGCCCATCAGCAGCAGAGAGAAGAGCAGCTCAAACTAGGACATTCCCTGCAGAATGGTGCAGTCTCCCACAATGGTTAGGAGGCTCTTGGTTTTAGCTACTCTCTCATGGGCCCCAATGTAGCACATGCCTGACTTCCAATGGCATGACTTCCATTGGCCAGGTACGGTGAACCGCG
Organism: Eretmochelys imbricata; assembly: GCF_965152235.1. Taxonomy (NCBI): domain Eukaryota; kingdom Metazoa; phylum Chordata; order Testudines; family Cheloniidae; genus Eretmochelys; species Eretmochelys imbricata. The sequence goes on from NC_135574.1 coordinate 97,633,694, forward strand.
GCCATTGGGAGCTGCAGGGGGGTGTGCCTGCGGACGGTCAACGTAAACACAATGTCTTGCGGCCCACCAGCGGATTACCCTGATGGGCCACGTGCCAAAGGTTGCTGAACCGTCATAGAACCTTCATCCTTTCATTTCCTTAGTTCATAGGTCTTGCCATTCCTTTGCAAGCTCCTCCATGGCCACACTTTTAAAGCCCGGTTTACTTAAGGGTATCTTAATATCCACTCCCTCATTTTTTAGAGCATGTTTTGCTGCTGTCAGCCATTTCACTTCCAGGTATTCCAATATGCAATAGAATTCATGGTATTGTAACACAGATACCTGCTTAATTCCGTAGTTAAGAACATATTTCACTTACGTCATTTCTGCTTTCTGAAGTCCCTGTTCTGATTGTCATTATGTTTGACAAGGAATCAGATAAAATTACAGCTGCAGCCGATTGTACATCTCTTATCCATGTTAGTGCGAACATTATCCCCATCAGTTCAGTTGTCATAATTGTCACATAATTTAATAATATTTTAGATTTCTGCATTCCAAGACTAGGGACACAGAAGGCTGTTCCTACTCTACTTGTGCTGTCATCTTTTGATTCATCTGTAGAGACTTGGCAAAGATAGCCCCATTTTTCATAAATAGATTCAGGAATTTCATTCATAATGTGTAATTTTTTCCTTCTCTCAGTTTTTCCCCCCATACAATTCCAAATCCTCAAACATGGGAATAATTTTCAGCTGTAATTTGATTTCTCATGACTAAAAATGTTTAGGTCTCTCCATTTTTCTTCTTTACATGTCTCCATCCATTTTTTTTAACACGGACAGTATGAGGAAGTCCGTGGCAATCTATATAGTTTTGTCTACTAAGCTCCCACCAATCCTCATAAATCTGTTATGTTCTTCTATTTTCAGGTTCCCCTTTTAGTTTCGCCCAAAAGGTTAGATTAAATAGCTTCATCCTTGGATTTATAGCTGCTTCTCCAGTGGCTACTTGCAGCACACACCCTGGTGTTGTTATCATTGCACTATGTGCCAATCACAGAGCTTGGGTGCAGAGCAGTTCCAGTTGTTTTTGAGTTTCAGTTTCCAAGTTGTTTTTGAGGCTGAACCTAAAGCTTGGCATCCATAATCTAAAGCTGGTCTTATCAGTGCTTTATACATTATCATCAGTATCTTGTTATCCGCACTCCAGTTTTTTTCAACTACATTTTTAAGTAAGTTTTATATGATATTATCTATGTCACTTTCCCAGTTAATTTTTTTAAAATTAAACATGACTTCTAGGAACATAAACTTTTGAACTATCTGAATTTTTTCACCATAAAGAAATAAATCCAATTTTTCCTTAATTTCCTTCCTGGATAAAAGCATTCCGTTTGTTTTTGCAAGTGAGAATTTAAATCCTTGATAATTTCCCCACTTGGAAATTGTCTGGTGTGCCTCATTTGTCTTTTCTACAGCTACTTGAAGTCTTTTGTGCTTAGTCCACATAGCACAGCCATCTGCAAAAAGGAAAATACCTATTCCTGTTTGCACGCTTTCTGGGAGGTGATTCATAAAAATGGAAAAAAAGTAGGGCTGATAATACTCCCTCATAGAGCTGCATGCCATCAGAGGCTCATTCACCTGCACAGCTACCAATGTGATATATGCCATCATGTGCCAGCAATGCCCCTCTGCCACGTACATTGGCCAAACCAGACCGTCTCTACGCAAAAGAATAAATGGACACAAATCTGACATCAGGAATCATAACAGTCAAAAACCAGTAGGAGAACACTTCAACCTCTCTGGCCACTCAGTAAAAGATTTAAGGGTGGCAATTTTGCAACAGAAAAGCTTCAAAAACAGACTCCAGTGAGAAACTGCTGAGCTTGAATTAATATGCAAACTAGATACCATTAACTTGGGTTTGAATAGAGACTGGGAGTGGCTGGGTCATTTCACATATTGAATCTATTTCCTTAAGTTAAGTATCCTCACACCTTCTTGTCAACTGTCTAAATGGGCCATCTTGATTATCACTACAAAAGTTTTTTTCTCCTATTGATAATAGCTCATCTTAACTATTAGCCTCTCACAGTTTGTATGGCAACTTCCCACTTCTCTGTTTGTGTATATATATATATCTTACTATAAGTTCCATTCTATGCATCCGATGAAGTGGACTGTAGCCCATGAAAGCTTATGCTCTAATAAATCTGTTAGTCTCTAAGGTGCCACTAGTACTCCTGTTCTTTTTGCGGATACAGACTAACACGGTTGCTACTCTGAACCATGTGTAAGCTTGTAGATTTTTGATGTTCCCTCTATGACTTGTATGATTCTATCACTTAAAACGTCCCTTATCCACCAAAACATTCTCCTTTTTATTCCAGCTTTGGCTAATTTATAGAGGAGGCCAGGAAGACTTTTACCATGAAGTTCTTTGTCCTTATGCTTTTTTGTACCTCTGTTTGTAATCTGACTATATGGTCATCTTTCTCTTCTGAAGCCACTTTGTACCTCAATTATAATATAATTTTTCTCCAAGTATTCTGCAAGTCTTACATTTATTTTTTCCATGATTTCCCCCACATATGTTGTGAGGGTAATAGGCCTGTAAGTGTCAGGCCCTGTATGTACCTTGCCTGGTTCCCTCACTGGTATTACCAGTGCTTGTTTCCATTCTACTGGCAACTGTCTTTTCGCCAGAATATCATTATATAACTGCAAAAGAATCTTTAGACTTCCTTCTGACAAGTGTTGACGCATTCCATTACTTATATTTAGGGTTAAGATTTTGTCACGGTTATTTTTAGTAAAAGTCACAGGTTGCAGACAATAAAAATTCACGGAAGCTTGTGACCTGTCTGACTTTTACTAAAAATAATGGAGGGGGAGACTGATGAGACAACTGAAGCCTAAGCCCAAGCCACGGCAGCTGGGAGCTCCAGGGGCCCCAACACTCGCAGTGACTGAGAGCTCTGAGGTCTCCCCTCTGCCCCCAGCAGCTGGGAGCCCTGGGTCCCCCCGCTGCCCATGATGACTGAAAGCTCTGGCTCATGGGCTGACAGCTGTGGCCCCACTGCCCTAGGCTGAAGCAGAAAATGTCACAAAGGTCTCTAAAAGTCATAGAATCTGTTACTGATGTAAGCAGTGTCAGGATGAGCTCCACCCTGACATCTGGTGGTGAGGTGTGGCAAGTTGTGGAAAAGAACTTCAGGGGCTGATCTCATTTGCATAGGCACACCCACCCTGCCTAGAATGAGGCCATAGCTGCCCAAATGGTCACTTTGGCTGCTGTGGGATCCCCAGTGTCTCTGTTATTGGGGCAGGAAGAATAAATTGTTATTACCCTGATTATGGGAACTGTGCTTGGAACTGTACTTGGCCTTTTGTTATGATGGAGGGACTCACCATCAACTAAGTAGCACTCGCTAGGCAAGGGTCATGGGTTTTAAAACTCTGTGAATTGAGAGAAGCTGGGGACAAGTATTAATACTTGGTGGCATGGGCCCCTTGATGAGGGCCTTACATGCTAATTGCACTTCCTCCTCTCTCCACTGTGGAATGTCAGAGCTAATTTTGATTCCATTAGGAGTCTAGTTACAAGCTGCTGAGCTCAGTTTGGGCTAATGGTGCACCAGCATTGAGGCTCACCTACTACAAGCTGAATTCACCAAAGAACTGAACTGACTAAGAGCTGAAATCACTGAGCATTGTGTTAAGTAGTGGGGGAGCCTGAAGATATATTGTGGAGCAGTTTGTGGGACGGCTGGAGTGCCTTGTGGACAGGCTGGTGGAGCAGTTTGTAGGATGGCGGGAGCTGCTGGTGGGACGCGGAGCAGTTTGTGGACTGGCTGGTGGAGCAGTTCGTGGGATGGTGGGAGCTGCTTGTGGGCCGCGGAGCTGAGCGAAGGAGTTCGTGGGGCGGCTGGCGGAGCGGAGCGAAGCAAAGGCCTATGGAGCTGTGGGGCGATCAGCTTCAGATCATGTAAGGTGCCTCTTACCCCCGTCCCATCTCCACCCAGGTTGGGAGGTAAAGCTCCGCAGATAAACTTTCGAACTCTGGGGCTGCCCTGACCAGGGACAGAGACTTTTGGGTCATTGGACTTTTGGGACTTTGGGTGATTTGGGGTTGCCGGACTCAAGAACCAAAGGGAAAGGGGCATGCCCCAATTTGCTTGGGGTGGGTTTTTTTGCTCATGGGTTGTGTTATGAATCCTGTTGGTGGTGTTTCCACAACATAATGCCACATTGTTTCTCTCCGTTATTAAAAGGCTTTTCGCTACACTCAGACTATGTGCTTGCGAGAGGGGAAGTATTGCCTCCTGGAGGCGCCCAGCGGGGGTGGTATATATTTGTCCCAGGTCACTGGGTGGGGGCTCGAGGCGGTGTGCATTGTGTTATTGGAATGGATCCCCTAGATATTGAACCCGGCCCTTGTTGCTGCCAACTCTGACGGGCAGAAGGGTTACACTTCCATGACATAATCTTGTCCTTCCTTATATTATCTTTATCTGAAGCTGTATTTTTCCTTTTTCTAGTGGCTAAAATAAGCTCCTGCACACTAAAACTTTTGTTTAACACATCAGCAGCATATTCTCTCCAGCCATTTAATAGTTCACAGTAATCCTCAATAAACCTTCATTTTTTTCACAAAACTTATTTCTTTGATTCATACCACTACTGACCTTTTGGAATTCTTTTCCTAAAATGTCTTCCTTTCCTAAGTTGGAGACCTTAGTTTCATTGCTTCACTGTTTAAGACTTTTACTTCCAATTCCAGTCATTCTTTAAATTTGCTTATATATTTCTGAAAACCTTCAATCTTGGTTCAGTTAACATACATTTCTCCGACTTTCTTTTTTGGTCTGTCTGATAATCCTTTGCACTACCACCTTACATCTTTTATAATTCTTTAAGTCTTTAGTATTCACTATATGTTTGTTTGCTTGGATGCCTTATTACTTTCCTTGATTGCTTATTTGCAATCCTAATTCCACCAGGGAACCGAATTTCTAAGTCGGCAGCAATTTGGTGTTTTGTAGATGGCCTGATCAGCTGCTGCTGTAATTCTTTTTATTACGTTGTTATAGAATTCTCCTAGGTTGTCAATTGCACAGCTACTGCATAAATATTCATCATCCTTAATCTTGAAAGGGCCCCAATTAGCTTTTTAAAATTCCAGTTCAAAACTCTTTTCACGTTTTTTTGACATTTCTTCAGCCTTGACACCCAATAAGTGTAGGAGGTGATCATTTCCCATTTACTAGCTTATATTATTTGTTGCAATTCCCAGATCCAAAACAGAAGAGGATCCATCCAATCAATTAAATCTAGTAGGTGCTCCTGTGTTCAATATTACAGTTATGTATATCAATAAATTGTTCTAAACAGTTACCATTTCAGTCAGTTTTCTTACTTCACCATAGTACATTATGACTATTAAAGTCTCTTCAAATTATCATAGAGTTTTTGACATTACATAATTTTTCTAGTTCCATATTAACTAATTTTTACATGGATTATAAAAATTATATATCTGTATATAAATGATTTTGTTCTGCATAAGAATCTTAATAGCATTATATTCAAACCGTAGTTTCTGCGTATCCATTTTGATGAAGCTAAATCCTCCTCTCATTTGGTAGCCTCTCGATCCCTCCAGAGTATATCATACCCCCGTAGATTGAATGCAAGTTTACTTATTATCCATCTTTCTTGCATACATATTGCATTAGGCTTTTTTCCCCCAATTTAGAGATGGCTTTCTTAAATTCCGGTCTATGCACTATTAAACCATGCACATTCCAGCTAAGGATCATTAAGATCATGTTATTTAAGCTATTTTATTGCATTCAGTCAAAATCCTGTTACTGCAGTCTATTGAGAGGTTGTCTCTCTTTACATATTTTTCTGCTGCATTTGCTGTGATTTCAAACCTTTGAGGTTTTTTCTCCACCTGCAAGGTGCAATTAATTACTTCTATAATGAACACTATAAACTTCTCTTTACTTACAAGCAATACATCATCTCCCATTCCTCTCATATTCTCCTCCCTGGTCAGAGATGTGTTCTGCTGCCCCGAACATCTTTTTTGCTTACTTGCAAATGCATCCGATGAAGTGAGCTGTAGCTCACAAAAGCTTATGCTCAAATAAATTGGTTAGTCTCTAAGGTGCCACTAGTACTCCTTGTCTTTTTGCAAATACAGACTAACACGGCTGCTACTCTGAAACCTTTGCTTACTTGCATATTTTTTTTCTATTTTCTGCAATGTGTATCTTTTGATTGCCTCTGCATGAGATACTTTGTGAATAGGTTTCATTTTTTGTAATTCTCTAGCTTGTTCTGCTACTGCACATCCTTTATTGCTGCACTGGGTTTTCCCTCGCAAGTGCTGCATTTAGGTTCTGTTCCTTCTACACACTTGTCATGGGAGTTATTTCCTCCACATTTGCTGCACCACGTTGTTCCCTTGCAAATGGCTGCCATACATCCAAATCTTTGACAATTAAAGCACCTCACCAGAGGTGCGGGGACTGGGAATATATGGTTTAACGCAGAAAGATTGATAATCCATTTGGATCCTATTGGGAAGCATCCTACCTTTAAGTGTTATATGTACAGTCGTAGATGGCCTTTCCCTCCCTCTCTTACTAAGTAGCCATTTAACAAACAATACTTTATCTTCACCTATACTCTTTTAGATATTATCCTCAGATTTCATACATAACCCCTCTTACTTCAATCAGGAATTTAGGCCATTGAGAAGTAACTTTCATTTTCCCTAAGGTTGCAGTTTTTAGAAGTTTTTCAGCTTGCTCTTTATGCCTACACTCTATCAATAGATCGCCACCCAGCAATTCTTTTAGTTCTTTGAATGACACCAACACTTCGCTTCATCCATTCTGCCATTCTCAGGGGGTTAACTTCCCCTGTTTTCACATCTTCTGTCTCTGATCTGACAATTACAACATGCTGACTTTTATCCTGTTTTTTTCTTTAATTTCTATGAATTCCTTATTCTTCAAATCCTGGTATACCTAATTTTTTTTAATTTTTCCTGATCCGAGACCATCCCTCATCCCTTGCTTTTTCTCCTTCATAATCCAAGACAATTTTCTCTTTTTCCCCACTGACCCCCATTGTCAGGTTCAATGTTCAGCCTCATTTCAGCTGGGGGCTAGCTGCAGTCCTCCACCCTGCCTCCTCCTCAACTGCCTGCCAGCCAGCTTTCTCTCTCCAGCCATCCTCAGCCACCGCTTCCTCTCTCCACTAGCTGCCCCAGCCAGGCCCCTTCTCCTTTGGTTCTGTGGCATGGCAAGCTCACTCCCTGAGTCTATGACTGCTATCCACTGGATTTCATAGACAGATTATGAAAAAGTCTGTCATCTTTCCCAGGACGATTAAAAATTGGAGAATAGCTTTTTTAATTGGGCCCCATTTTCCTTGCATTCTGTACTGGTGTTGCAAAGAAAATTTATTACTCCAAGGTTTCTGAGTTTTCCATATAAATATCTCCTTTTACTGGTACAATCTTTACAGGTCCATGGGAGATGATCTATTTTTTCTCAGACCTTACATATTTTACCTAGTCCATCCTTAAGTTTGTTAGAAATAGATTACTATTTAATCCACAATGACCTGCTAAAATTCTGAATTGAGCCACTTCACTCTTCCTCTCATGTCCTTGGATTATGTAAACATTTCAACTATTGGCCATACTTCACAGATTCCCCCCTTTCCCCCCCTTCATTTCACACGGACACAAGTTCCTGCCATTCCTTCCTTATCTCATTTTTGATTAAGTGTGTAAATTCAATTTGCTCAGTGGGATCTCTAGGTCAACTTGTTCATGCTCAATAGCATTTTTTGCCTCTTTGTTTGCCTACGCATTGCCAGCAATCCCTACATGTGCCTGGATCCATGTTATTACTAGTCACATCACATTGCACCAATTTGTTTGTTAGCATATTTCATTAAGTATATCATTTCTGTGTAGGGTGACCAGATGTCCTGATTTTATAGGGACAGTCCCAATATTCGGGGCTTTTTTGTTTATATATGCGTCAATTACCCCCTACCCCAATCCCAAATTTTCACACTTTCTACTGGTCATCCTAGCCATTGTATAGTGCCCGCAATCCTGATAAGGAATCAGACAGGAAGGCAACTGGCCATACATGGTAGGCCCAACTTAGTGTTAGCTCAGCCATAAAGACAGAGATAAAGTTAGTTAGCCCTATGGCTTTCTTGAGTCCAAATGCAGGCACACAGAAAGCTGTTCCCACTCTACCTGTTGCTTCCCCTTTGGAGCCATCAATATACATTTGACAGTAATGTCCCCACTTATCACAGATATATTGATTTGCTATATCTTGTATTTTTATCATTCTTTTCCCTTTTTTTTATTTTATTATATAATTCCATGTCTATTGCAGAGGGATGGTTTTCCAGTGATAGAGTATTTTCCTATGGCTATAGATTTTGGCCTCTTTTAAGCCTCTCTTTTCACTGGACTAGATGACCTCTCGAGGTCCCTTCCATCCCTATATTTCTGTGATTCTGTGATTCCACCCCAGTCAGGGAGCAGCAGGCCGGTGCAGTTAGAGCCTCCTCCATTTCCCTCTAGTCAGGAAACAAGGGTAAAGGGGCAATCAAAGCTGAATTCCCAGCTAGGGGCTATCAGCCCAACCAGAGCATGACCAGCTGATGGTCACCGACTCAAAGACAGCCTTTCACCCAGATCAGGACAAAGAGCAACCAGGGGCAGAGCCTCCAACAGGTGCCAGAGAGATGCCAGAGCTAGCTAGGACCAAGGCAATTTCTAGGATCCTAAAGTTCATTCTATGCATCACCCTTCTTGGGTTTATGTTCTGCTCATTTGGAGGTTTGTAGTCATTTATGCAAATGAGGAAATGCACAATCATAAAATATGCAGATTAGGCCATTTATCATCTGGGCAAATTTCTGAACCTTCAGATTTAGCAGGTATGTTCAGAAGAAAATTGTAGCCTTCTCCCCACCCCCCAACTATAATCATCACATGGGCCAAAGCAGGAAAATGTCAGCGCAGATCCAGGTACTCTCAAAGGCCTCTTTCTGTTCAGGATGGAGAGATAATACATTCTGTTTGACTCTAAATCTATTATATTAGAGCTTGAGGGTTTGATCTTATGAATAAGGGATATCTACTTGTTTCACCTTTCAAGTAAAAGAGAATTTACAAATCTGTATAGATCTAACATTTTGACTATAATTTATTATTTATTTATTGCAAGCTTTCATAAAAACGTCATTTGCTTAAATGTGTTTCTGTATCCAAGTATTTGAAGTCTACGGTTGCAGTCACTCACAAATGTAGAAGTGAACCATAATGTATCTCCGTTATTCTAACTGCCTCATCCTAGCTGCAGTAAAACATCTCTTGCACGATACTAATCCAGAGTCAAATACCAGCTCATTGTTCTCAGACACATACACACTGGTACCAGTGGGCAGTCTGCCTCCTTCTGATTGGTGGTTCAGTTGCCTATGAAATAGACCTCGGGAAGAGTTCATGGAATCATAGAATATCAGGGCTGTTATCTGGGTTGGAAGGGACCTCAGGAGGTCATCTAGTCCAACCCCCTGCTCAAAGCAGGACCAATCCCCAACTAAATCATCCCAGCCAGGGCTTTGTCAAGCCTGACCTTAAAAATCACAAAGGAAGGAGATTCCACCACCTCCCTAGGTAACCCATTCCAGTGCTTCACCACCCTCCTAGTGAAAAAGTTTTTCCTAATATCCAACCTAAACCTTCTCCACTGCCACTTGAGACCATTACTCCTCATTCTGTCATCTGCTACCACTGAGAACAGTCTAGATCCATCCTTGTTGGAACCCCCTTTCAGGTAGTTGAAAGCAGCTATCAAATCCCCCCTCATTCTTCTCTTCCGCAGACTAAACAATCCCAGTTCCCTCGGCCTCTCCTCATAAGTCATGTGTTCCAGTCCCCTAATCATTTTTGTTGCCCTCCGCTGGACTCTTTCAAATTTTTCCACATCCTTCTTGTAGTGTGGGGCCCAAAACTGGACACAGTATTCCAGATGAGACCTCACCAATGTTGAATAGAGGGGAACAATCACGTCCCTCCATCTGCTGGCAATGCCCCTACTTATACCTCCCAAAATGATGTTAGCCTTCTTGGCAACAAGGGCACACTGTTGACTCATATCCGGCTTCTCATCCACTGTAACCCCTAGGTCCTTTTCTGCAGAACTGCTGCCTAGTCATTCGGTCCCTAGTCTGTAGCCGTGCATGGGATTCTTCCATCCTAAGTGCAGGATTCTGCACTTGTCCTCGTTGAACCTCATCAGCGTTCTTGAGTTCCCATCCAGTACTTCATACTGCAACATCACACAGGCCTCAGGCCTCCCTACCAATTCTGGAACCCATGCCTTCTGTATGTCCCCACTAGCTGGCAGCATGGCTTAATGGATCCTTGCTATTAGGAATTCCCTGCAGCCAGCAGCCGGCTGTGACTCAACCTACACCCCTTACCCCTCCCCCCCCAAAAAAGGGTCAGTGAAGGGGCTTCACCAGCTTGGAGGGAAGACGGAGGAAATCAGCACATCCTCTTAATTTAACACTTGTACCTGAAGGATTCCACAGGACTGGTATCAGAACAATTCCCCCACATCCACTTCTCCCCAGGCCTGCTTGCTCCTTCTGCATAGACCTTCAGGCCCATGGAAAACGATCTGTCCTAAGAACAGAGGCAGAAAATGCTGCCACAGAGGTGAATAACATTCAGCAAATGGGGGGAGAGGCGCAAAGATGTTCCCCTCCAAACGTGGATGCAAAGGGCAAAATATGGCCCTTATTTTTTAAAAAAATGTAAACACATCAATTCCTGTTTGCGTTCCAAGCAGATCATCATCACCAAGATGTAGCTAGTCACATTCTGGAGACTCAGCTGCATTAATAATTAATGTAAAATTAGTCTTTTTTTCCTTTTGGTGGATTTGCATTTGAACAGGAAAGCAAGAGGGGAATGGGAGCTCTGACTAGAGAGACACATATAGTCTGAGCAGGCCCTGTACTTGTTTCCCCGCTGAGACCTCATCGAGTCACCTTTCTGTATATAGCTCTTTCAACATATAAGAGAAAACCAATGATAAGCACAATTGTTATGGGTTAACTGCTACTAAAAATACTCCAGTATTTGTCCATCTATAATGGGCACTTTTGTATGTGCTCTTTGCCTTGGTGAAATATTGAAACTTCAGTAGCTTTATGAAAATCAATACTTTCCATTCAAAAATCTATTTGCTGTTTGGATACAATGCAAAATATTCAGAACAAAAATATCTCTGTAGAATGTCTATGTGAAAATTTCAAATACAAATTCCGTGATCTCTATCTGAACAAAATTCTCTCTTAATGTATCGAATCAACATGTATTTCCCATTTTTAAGCATTTAGCTGTAATTGCCCAAATTGTCCCCTCACTTATACACCAGTGCAACAAAGGATTATCCAACCCCAAAGCTCTAGGGCCAGATCTTCAACTGGCCACAGATCAATTTACACCAACGGAGGATTCAGACCTCAATGTTAAGTTCTAGTCAAGATATATAACAGCTCATTTGTCTATCATGTGGGGTTCACTGCCATCTCAAAGGCTGCATGACAATAAATGAGTTTAACATAAAACATAAGCCAACATAAAATGGAAGCAGATTGTGAAGCATCTCAAACATATGACAAAGGATATATAATAGAAGAAATGTCCTACCTTCACAGCATGCAGTGCATCTGACACACTTCGCTCTGGCACAGTGAGAAGAGGTTTTGATTCCAGTGTTGATGGCTTTTTGGGAGGTCTGGGTGGTGGGTGTAGGGCTTGGTTTTCAAATCTCCTCACCATGTAATATTGTTCTTCACTGATCTCTTCCACAATAGTCCTAGTTGGGGAGGATACAGTTTCATCAACAGGTTTGCTGAGCAACTGAACAGACATATTTAGACGATACACAGGAATTTCCCAACTGTCCGCAGGATCACCAGCACTGCTGATTAGCAAGTAGGAGTCTGTGATTTCTTCTTCAAGCTGCAGTCCAGGCATAGCAGCCAAGACATCCTCCTCAATGGAGAGATCCCTCACAGACACTTTGACATTAAAGGGCAAGCGGAACTCTTTGCAAAGCTCTGAAAGCTGGTACTGTCTCTTGTCATGAATCACTTCAACAAAGCCACCTTCCATATACATAGGAAGAAGCACTTTCTTATAGGCCTCACTTAGTATTTGTTCACAGGCCAAAACATCTATCACTTTCTTCCTTCCCTGGTATATGACTTCACCAGTCTGGCACTGTTGAACTAGAAACTGGTCTCCAACGGAAACAGAAAACAATTCTGCATGGGGAGAATCAAAGGCTTTAGTTGCTACAACATGAAGCTGCTCCTTGTCACTTCTTGCTATCTCCAGGTCATAGGCAGTTAGAAACTCCCGAGGTCTTCTCTTGAACTTTCCTTTGTAGCTGGCAGGAATTAAAAAGTGTCTTTTGTGGGAATCACTTCTGATCTCAGATGCAAGGATTCTTTTTGCCTGGTACTTTTTGTGAATGACAATTTCTTTCCCAGGACATAATAAATTATAAGGTTGCTGTCTTCCTGTGGGCCCTTCTATAACCTCAGCAACCATCGGAAATTCTTTGCTTGTCCTTTCAAATACATCTTCCATGGATAATGGCTGAAGGAAAGAGCTAATATCATAACCATCTGTTACATCTATGACTTCAATGTCTAGATCAGAGAGGATATGAACTATATCCCTTCGAACTGAAAGGAGAAAGGTAAAAGTCAGTTTTTGTTTTCACACTGATGTTGTAATGAAATATACACACTCCAAGAGACAACTTAAAAAAACCCTCTAAGATGTTGTACAACCATTGTGTCCACAATTTTGCCAGTGTAAACCAATTACAAATGCAAATATTATATCTATTTTACAGATGGCTAAATACAGCCAAAAATTAAATGATTGCCCCATGGTAACACAGTTAGTCAATAAGAGTTTCTGGGAATAGAACCCAGAACTCTTAGTTATCTGCTCCATCTGCTTGAAAAAAAAGTTTCCTCTCTAAAGATAATTTAATAGTAGTATCAGGAAAAGTGATAATAGCAGATTGCAATAAAAAGATATAGAGTCAGTATTTGAATTTGAGGACGAGGGAAGATGGAGAAAAATTCTTCCCCTTCTTTCCCCATTTTTAAACTAGCAGCAGTAGCAAATATGGATATGGAATACCCATCTTCTATCTGTCCAAAACAAGCACTGTCTGTAACAGATATTTTGAGCAGTTTGCATTCAGTTTAGAACACGCTGCTAGGCACAGAAGTACAGCTCATTAACTTAGATTTTTACTTACATTTCATCACTCCTTGTACTTCGTAGATTGGTGCTAGAATCAGACAGCCATCAAAATTCTCAGGAAGTGGATTAGAGGAGTCCCATGTATGTAACAGATTGGTAAATTTCACAATCCGGTTTCTACTTTTTGGGATTTTCCATTCAACAATCTCTTTCAGGGTGTAAATATGGTCATCTTCACATTCATAGAACTCTCCTTCTTGTGAGAATGGCAAAGTAAACGAGTGAGACTGGTTATCTCTTACCACTCCGCAGTTCACAGTCAGTGTCCCGTTGACCTCTTCCACAGAGTTGAACATGATCTGCTCACCTTGTTTGATGGTGAGATTTGCCAGTTTTATGTCTTCATTACAATAGAAGCAAGGATGGCCCAGTCGCGTTGGCCCAATAGAGACCTTTCTTGTGATTTCTTCAATGCTGAGATATGGAGTTTTATCAGTCACAATCTTACAAAGACCTAAGAATACAAATGTTGTATTATACAAGGGGACTTGGGAAATATGCAAGCATTCACTGTTACATCAACTTTTAGTTCATGAACCCATGAAGCCAATAAAAACTCGAAATCAAAACAAAACAAAATATTTATCATTTAAAGCATGGTTGTATTGTCAGAAAAGTGGCTCTATGAAAACAGAAAAGGAGTACTTGTGGCACCTTAGAGACTAACAAATTTGCACAAGTCCTCCTTTTCTTTTTGCGAATACAGACTAACACGGCTGCTACTCTGAAACCTGTCTCTATAAAAACAGAATCATGAAGCTTGAGTACTCATTCTCTGAGGATGACATTCAAACCTGTGCAGAAGGCCAGCCAGCACAAGACCTACGCATCACGTAAGTCCCACTTAAATCTGAATGTTAGAGTTTAAATGGGATTTAAGTGATGCATAGTTCCTGAGTTCACTCTTTGTGCATGTGTAAATTAAATTCTTAACAGCTTTCGAAGCAAATAAGTTCAATATACAGAGGGAAAGATAATTTTTCTAACTGACTACCCTGCAAAATCAACACAGATGTGAAAATCAAACAGTATCCTTGACACAATACACAAAGAAGTATTTTTCAGTCTAAATTATTTTCATTTCAGATTGAGGAAAACAACAAACAGGGAAGAATAAATATAAAGTCTCAATGGGAGAAAGTGTGAGAGAGAAAACAGTCTCTCATTCTATAATGTTGCATAGCTGAGCTGAAATACAAAATGACGCTACCCCGGCAACACACAGGAGATTCTTCTAAATTAAATGGTGCAGCAAACAAAACTGAAAGGAGATGTCATTTAGTGACATAGCTATATAGCCCAAATGTTCTTTCAGGCTTTTGCATTTCCACCTGGAATGAAGATTATGCAAGTGGACTGTAGCTGAAGTTTTGTTGATGATTCGTGACATAGAATAGAATCCTGCTTCATCTACAATAGCTTTGTTGGCTTTGGAGAGTGTGCAGGAGTAAACACTTCCCCTCCCGCCCCCCCGTCAATAAAGTGAGCTGATGTGACTCAGACAAACAAACAACAACATTGAGTAAAAACATTTTTATAGTGTCACTTTTCTGACCATCACTACGCTATGGCCCCATCCCTTCCAGCACGTACACAAGTGCTTAATTTTACACAGTCAATGACTTCAAAGTTAAGCACATGCAGATTTCCAAGGTAGAGTAGAGTTTAAAATTTTCTTCACAACATTTGATCCAATGACAGTATTCCCTTTCATCTCTGGGTTTTTTTCTTTGTTGATCACTGAAATATTATCACACTCTGCTGCTACTGGTACAATTGGAGTGTAAACCACAGAGGATTATGACAAACTTGATCTATGCCTCTAAGATAGGAAATCAATGTTTTTATCAACATCTTCATGTTAACAAAAGAAACCCTCCCATGATAAAACCAGCAGCAAGTGAAAAAGAGAATTAAAATGCTCAGGCATTACAGTGAGGAGTAAACAACGAATCTTGTAGACTTTCGGATGAAGTGTTCTCTCTTAGAAGCCAGACTTGTGCCCTTGTGGAACTGGTTGTGGGGTGCAACCTCCAAATCCCATCTGAGGCTCCATGGGAAATGTGAAGTCCAGAGAATAGATCCCACGACATTCATGTCAGCTTAGGAACTGTACTATCATTGGCTGCACTTGCCATGCTCTATGCCAGCTTGAAGGGTGGACAGCACAAAGAGGAGATGATGTTTCTCTTAGTTTAGAAGCAATACTTTTACTCCCCAAGCCCAAATAGAACACTTCTAGTTCCAGCATCCCTCACCAATTCTTACATGCAGGATAAAATAATAATAATCAGTTTCTTTGCTTCACCAAAAGGCAAATTGATTTATCGCCCCACCACACACCTGATCATGAAAACTAAGCCTTATGGGACAAATCCAGACCTGGAACTCTGTTGTTCTCAGTGTAGTTTCACATATTTATACAAAAACCGAATTTGGTCCTCAATGTTCACACTAATTATCTTTTTTCATACAGTTCAGTGACTTAGAGAGTAATTATTGATCTATATTAAAACAAACAACCAAAAACGCCCCCTCCACTGGATTATAAAAGCAAGGGAGAAGAATGTGCCGTAGCATGATTAATAGTACAGGCCACCAGATGGATGACTCCAGTATTTAGGCACTAGAGCAGCATGGTTTATCATGAGGTAATTGCAACTCTGAAGTATTACAAGGCAGAGGCTGCATATGTGCTTCTCTAATCCCTAGGGGCACTATTAATTCGTATTAATCATGCCCTTGGGAACTGTCTTGTTAGAAGTCCATACAGCAAGAAAAACGTGTACATTTATATATTTGTGACTGTTTTCCTAGATGAAGTGGACAGTTTAGAGAACTGAACAGAGCGGTTTCGTTAAGCTGTGTGATTAAGCTATCTTTTCACAAGATTCAGCAGTGATAACATTGCCTCATACAGACACTTGAATAATAGTTATCCTGTGGTTTTTTTGGACAGCCATAGCAAAACGCCAATTTCCCAGAAACTATAACTACATTTAATAGGTTATTCTAGGCCAAATTTTCAAAAGCAAATACCTAGGTTGTGGCTGCAAAATATGCATCAGTCCAAATTAAGTGGTAATTGCAAGCAAATGTGCACTCTCAGAATCACGCCATCCTCCCCCAATAAGGTGGCAAGGCTCTTTCCTTCCCACAAAAAACACAGCCAAACAGACCAAAAGCTCAGGCAAGAGCCTTCCCCAGCCCATCTCTTCTAGGGTGACCAGACAGCAAGTGTGAAAAATCAGGACAGGGGGTGAGGGGTAACAGGCACCCATATAAGACAAAGTCCCAAATATCAGGACTGTCCCTATAAAATTGGGACATCTGGTCACCCTAATCTCTACTCACTTCCCATTGGGACCACACAAGAGGTACTGCAATCCTATGCTTAAAATGAAATGCCCACTGTCCCCGGTATGGAGAAAAAGAAGGGACAGGGAGTCCCACAATGCAGCTTGGCACAGTAGGAAGTGCATTTCCATGAGTTCTCCACCTCCTGAGTGATTCTACACCTCCCTTCCACACCAGAGGTGCTGTTGTTCTCCCCCCACTCTCTGTGCCCTTCGTCTCGGAAGCACCAGGTGGATAATCTCCAAAGTCAATCTTAGCAAGCAGTCAGTTCATACAGCAAGGTGGGGGTAATGAGCCAATTACAGCCTTGGGTGCTCAGCCAAAGATCTAGTGTAACAGTGAATTCATTTTTGTCACAGAATCACTTCAGTGTGATCATTGCTTCACTATGACAAACTGCAGTCTTCACGTTGCAATGTGCGTATAGCAGTTATGGTCTTTCACTCTAAAGGGAGCTTCACTAAGCTCCTGTGTACGCTTCAGCTTGTAACTGAGTTTATAACCAGTTAGGCGCATGGTTGGCTCTAAGCATGGATTGTATCCACATACAACATGATTAATACTCCAGTAGCACCTATGATAACTAACAGAAGTGTGCCCTTGCCAGAAACCCGCCTGGTAAGGATCTGTCTGGTTTAGTGTAGAGACGGAGTCACTAACAGTGCCTGTATGGCTGGCTTTTACAATCCTAGTTCTTCACAGCCATACTAAAACTTTCCAGAGTTCACTGCCTCCTGTGCCTCTGCGTATAGATCTCCTCTGGACACTCTGTCCACGGCGGAAGCACTGTGGGAAAGCTGTCAGTTTTTCCCAGAATGCCCTCATTCCAGCATGGTCGGTGTGAAGGCACAAACATGGCTAAGATATGGACCTTGTGTACACTACAGAACGGGGCTATGTTTGAACATGGTTGTAAGTAATTGAGTTAGTTAACATAATGCTGATCACAACTTAGTTGTCAGTACAGACCAAGAAAAATGGGATTCAACATTGGGTCAGTTAACAGTGATTAAACCTTGGTTTTAACATTAAGGAAGGGCTGTGCTTGAGGGGGATTCCCCTAGGTAAGGCGAATCCACAGTTGCCCATTAGGGTAGCTTTCTAGTTGCAATGTCTGAGCAGCAGAAAGGGGTTTCAAAGGTCTGACCCTTAATTTCTGTAGCATGTGACATAACTAAGGGTTTAATAAGGGTCACTATAATTTATGGCACCATTGCTATGCATTTAAAGAAGTTACAAGTAAGCAGATCTCCATATAGTATGTCCAAAAAGTATCGTGTTTGCAGGGATGTGGTCCTGATGAGTGAGTAAGTCACAAAGACAACACTATTATCCAGCCAATGTTCCAGGCAAGTAAGCTGCAGGAGCAAGATGGGCATTATCCCCCTGTAAATGTTGGGGATGAGGGGAACAGGGATATCATTCCTATGAAAAGTTTTTGAAAAAAATACAAGCTATTTCAATATGTTGTATTCCAAAGGCAAAAGCTATGCTCTTCAGGAGTATCTTTATAAACTAGGATTAAAAGTCATCTCTGTCTGGGAATTCTTTGGCAATATATAGGGAGTCGGAAAGGATCGTCACCACAAATAAAGAGATCCCTTTCCCCTCTATCAGTCTGAGACGGAACTTAGTGCTATGTTAAATTTCCTGGGACTGCTGAGCTATTTGGAATTCAGCTTTGGTACCATGAAACTGATGAATATCCTCATGTCAAAAAGCAGGTTTTATATGAAACAGTAATTAATACCCTTTAATCATACAAAACTACAGATCCAATTAGCCCCTTGGGTTCATGCTCCGTCAGGGTTGGGAGGAGAAAAATCTTTATCTTTCATTCTGATGGTTTTCTTAATTTTGGTAACTGCATGCTCGAGCAGACAGCTAAAAGAACTATGTGGACTTGTGCATGTTGCTCCTATACTGATTATGCCCGTGAATTAAATGTTACCTAGTAACCACCTGCTTGTGTTTGAGTATGTAAGGTTCCATATGTCTCTCTCTCTACAGATAAGAGGTAAATATTAAAAATTTTATTCTTGTGTGAAGAGTGAAAACAACAGCAATCCTTCTTTAGCTGGCATTGTATGCACTGATGATTTCTCATAATGCTTTGCTTGCTCTGATATATCTGTTCATTTTTTTTACCAGGATTTTTTTTTAAATCTGTTATCCACGGCTATCCAGAACCTTATTAAAATCAATATAAATTACATTATTATAAATTACAATCCAGATGTTTTTCATACTTAACATAGCAACAATTCCTCATGAGAAAGAGACATACGATAAAGTTAAGTTTCTAAACTTCAGACGTTGAGGCTGAGTGCAAAAAAGTGTCAATAGACATTTTTTTCCATCCGTGTCATAAAAAATGGCTGGATCAACTTCACTTAGACTTTCTAAATATAATCACATTTTGGCAGAAATCAAGGCATGTACATTTCCCAGAAGGGAACTTTTGGGGCTGGGAGAAAGTTACAAGCAATGGAAAGTACAAGTTTAGAATGCATTTGCAAATATATTGGCCAAGGCCCTCCACTGAACTCAGTGGCATTTCTCTATTATAAGTGAATAACCAGAATTAGGCTTAATCCCAGCTCTGCCATTGATATACTGTGTTATTTTTGGCAAGTTACATCTCTACGTACCTCAGTTGCCCTTAGCTAAAATGGGGATAACAATGCTAACCTCTTTTTGTGAGAATGCTAATCAAGATTATTATTAAAAGGAAACTATTACAGGTCTTCGTAAAAAGAAAAGGAGTACTTGTGGCACCTTAGAGACTAACAAATTTATTTGTAGCTCACAGAAGCTTATGCTCAAATAAATCTGTTAGTCTCTAAGGTGCCACAAGTCCTCCTTTTCTTATTGCGAATACAGACTAACACGGCTGCTATTCTGAAACTATTACAGGTCTTGTGAGCAGTCAGAGAATCTACAAATACGTATGCAGACTAAAGAGCACAAAGAAAACATTAACAGTAGGACCAAGTTCAGGTGTCATGAAATCTGTCAGCCTTCACCAAGTTGTTCATGATGAAAAGAGTAGTTCAGAAATATTTGCTGGATGTAGCTATTCAAGCGACTAACATAACAGCATAAGATTTTTTTTGTCCAGTGTGTGAGCACAGAAAGAATAGACTGATCCTCTGAAGCATGAACGGACAGATTAGAATGAGGATAAAATGAAATAACATAGATATGAACTCATGTTTTCAGTAGTTTTTGCTAATACCAGGGTCAAATTAGGCCTTTATCAGGAATCAGATTTTCCAGAAAAGAAATAAGGAGTTCTACAGAGTTGTGCAGACAAACACCAGAAATGTTCACAAAGAAAAAGAGCAAAAATTATTTAAAGCCAGTGGGCCTGATTCTTCTCTCAAATGCATCCATTTTTTACCAGTCTAATTCTCTTAACTTGGATGGAGTTGCTCCTCATTTACACCAGCACAAAGAGAGAGGATAAGCAGGCTCATGGGGTGCAAATGATAATTCACAATGAATGGCACTTGAAAAGAACATAACAAAAAGTTTGCTCTTTTCCACAAGGAGCCAGAAGACTGCTAGAAGCACAGCACAAGAGTTCTGGTGAACTAAATAATATTTCTTCCAAAATAAGCCAATGATAGAGTTTTAAAAAGGAACTGTAACTCAAATACAGCATAGACTTTTATGTGCTGTGAGGGAAAGTAAGCCAAGAGCATTTAACATAATTTCATTCAGGCCAGAATTTTAGAAAAGGAAAAATTGTATAGTCAGACAATAATGGTAATGAGTGGGACTGTTTGGTGTTTTACAATTGAATCTTTTTTTATAGAAGAAAAAAATTAGACCAGTGAAGCAAATTTTCAGTACAATGTACACCAGAAGAGATCCCAAATGTAGGTATATAATGCGTTTTCTCTCTTAGACTAACAAGAGGCTTCATCGTTACCTTTACGCTGCTGAGTTTAGCACAACCCATCACCTAGGGTGTAACTGTGCAAAGTGGTGTTAGTAGATATGAGTTCAGTCTCACAAGGCTCAACATAATGGATTTATAGTTTCCAATGGAAATTGATTTTCTTTCCTGTCTAAACCCAAGTTCCTTTCTCAAATAGACTGGTTGAATGAGTTTTCAGATCTCCCTGAAGATTGGAGTAGAGTCAGAGCAATCATAGAAGATTAGGGTTGGAAGGGACCTCAGGGGGTCGTCTAGTCCAACCCCCTGCTCAAAGCAGGACCAATCCCCAATATTTGCCCCAGATCCCAAATGGCCGCCTCAAGGATTGAACTCCCAACCCTGGGTTTAGCAGGCCAATGCTCAAACCACTGAGCTAGACTCCCCAGGATTAAATTCAGCTCTGGTGTAAAAGGATGCAACTCTCTAACACCAAGTGTAAATTTGATTCCCTGAATTCAACCGGTGCCAGTACTGACTACCCCATGCATTTAAAACACAAGTCAGATCCCCCCAAAAACATGAGACTGACTTAAAAAGCACAAGATTTTCAAGCTCTGGCTCCCAGTCCAGTTGCCTAGTGTGTCTCAGTGCCCGCTCCCTGATCCCGTCTCTTAGTCTTGCCGCTCCCACTGACCCCCGAGTTTCCACATCAGCCCTTGTTTCACAGTCACTCCCCGTGTTCCCCCTGTCATCTCCCAGTACGAGTTACAATTCCCTCCCCTCCCCCTCCACCAAGTCCCATTTTTAATCTACTTCCTCCACTGCCCCCCTTGCCCCAGGTCCAGGTCCAATCCCTTCTGAATTTGAATCTGGCTGCTTCCTCCTCCACTGTGCCTGGGCCCCCTCAGTGGAGGCGCTAAGAGCACAGGAGAGACAGCCTCTCTGCTCTAGTTCTGGTTCCTGGCACTAGAACAGCCCATAGCAACTGGGAATAGTAATTGCAGAACGCCTGCAGCTCTGGGATGGAGTGTGTGTGGTCTGATGAGCACGTAGGAGCTATGAAGGGCTTGAATTTGGTCACCAGAGATGGAATCTTTGGGAAGTGCAGCTGCCAAACCCTAAGAAGTCTCTTCTGAGCATGTGTGAGCTTAGCTTTTTCAGAGGCTGCTAACTTGGCCAAATGTTGGTGCTGCTTCTGTGGGGAAAAAACACAAGATCCATCCCTGAGGCAAGGGCCACGCTTGCCAAATTTCAAGTCCCTGATCCAAAGCGCGGGGACACCAGAACTTCTCAACCAAACAGTAGTAAGAATTTTTTTCAACATTGACAAAACACCGTATTTTCCCCTAATCTCATTCTCAGAAATGGCTGAACCATTTTTGCAGACGCCAAAAATAAATAAATAAATATTAGCCTCAAGAAGACACCTGGCATGGAAAATTTCAGCCCAAACAGTTGAAGTCTGGCATAGTCATAAGTAACTGAAAACAGAGTTTGATAATGAGTCTTCTGTTGGACCACCTTAGGTATAAGCAGTGTTACCAGCTCCACTTTTAATATTATTATTATTTCTTATTCAAGCATGAGAGTCCCGCAAAGTAAAATGTAGAAATTAGTTTCTTTTATCTAGTGCCATCTATTATGACTGTATTTTTTGGCATCCTAGTGGGTACGTCAACAGACATCATCATGTACATCATAAGAATAGAACAGATAAAGGTGATAATGGGGTTTATAAAACTTCAGTAACCTATATTCATGAAATACTGTACCTGGAAAATTCAGGGGCAATTCAATTCTGGCTGAGCACTGGTCGTCTTCATTACTCTCGCAGATGCTTGCAATGATCTTATTAACTTTGAACCCAGTAACTTTAATCAATTCTCCGGTTGGCAGGCAGCATTCATTTCCAAACATTTCATAAACGGAGCCTTAGGAAACACAAAAGGAAAGAAAAGATGGTACACAAGTTTTAAGCACGATTTAAAATACCCGTATTGCTTTTCTTGGAATACTTCCTTCTGCATAGACACTAAAAGCCATTTAAATCAGTTATGTGAAACTTACATGATCTTCTGCAACTACTTGGTTTTCATTCTCCCTCTCAATATTACAGACCCTGCCGTCAGGTTTTTTCCCTAGTTTTTTTCCCCCTTCGGTATAATTTCTGACCAAAAGATCAAAATCAATCTAAGATCAAAGTTTACTCTATTGGGATATAGGGTATATACAAGAAGCTATATGGGATAGGATCCTAGTATTTCCTATAGGATACATAATATTAAAAAGAATGGAGTTTCCTCTCCATGGGCCTGATACAAAGACTATTGAAGTAAAGGGAAAGCTTTCTTTTGACTTCAGTGCACTTTGGATCAGCTGCATCTGTGCATGTAGTCCCCAATAGCATTTTAACATACCATTATGAAGAGAAAAGAGCCTAAAAAGATCAGCCCTTCAATCTTTTTACATTGAAATAGAATGGTCTCAGCCAGTCAGAGAGTAGGAATATCATACAATCTGGACCCACAACTGTACAGTAAATTTCAGTAGCAGTGCAGAACACAAATCTCTGTACTCTGATTTTTACCACTGCCTGCAGAACTCATCAACCTGGTGGCCACCATATGGGGAAGGACCATCTCAACTTCACAGCTATATCAAAAATACTACCTATTAGCAGTGTCATTCTCTTCTTAGTGACTCAAGAATCCAAGTCATAACCATATCCTGGGCTAATAAACACCTCTCACTCAGTACAGGGTTTCGTAGTGAACTCATAGATAAGCTGCAGTCTCAAGGTGTCGTTGTTTAAGAACTCAGTGATGAAACCATGCACTACAATGAGTGGTCCCATTAAAACCTATGGTGCTCCTCTTGGTAATAAGCACTACATTTGGTAATAGGTGATTGCAGTATTGAGCCCTAAGAGGAGGATAAAAGCGCAATCTAAAATAAGATACATTGGAGAAGTGGCAGCATCTCCATAATTAAGGCTATATTCAGTGTTCCCTTAGAAATGAAGGTTCCCCTACACTTCTCACTGGGAATATGAAAGCCCACTGAAGCGGTGTGAGCTGTCTCCCAAAATAATTTCCAGGAGCTGAGGAGAGTCCAGAAAAAGAGCTCTCCCTACATTCTTTAGCACATATTGGGCGAGCAGAGGAAATAACACTTCCCCCACCTCCATGGACCTGGGTTCGAGGTATGAAGGGGGTGTCTTCACTGGAGTGTGTCACTAGGACTTCTGGGGGCATATCCCATGGTTCTTTGCGCTGCTGCAGGCTTAGCCATTCTATGGTTCTTGCCCAGTGAAATATGGGAAACCTTGTCTTTTCCTTCTGGGCATATGGGGGGGCTGGGTAGAATGATGGGAAGGCATTGGGGGACTAAGAGCACTTGCTTACTTCAGCCTGCATCCTCACTGTCGAATGCATGGGTTACCAGCCACCCTGACAGCCTCACACAGGCTTGAGCCTTATCTATACCCCCAGCCACGCCAGCTAGCTTGGAACGAAAGCACCACCAAAGTCAGCCAAGAGGGTGTGGATGGGAGATGGTTTACAGGTAACACCTGAGTAAGAGCCTGGGTGAACTTTGCAGTGAAAACATACCGAAAGAAACCATTCTATTCCCAGTAACATCCTCATCTTATGGGGTGCCTTCAGAGGCAGCAAGGCGAGGTTGCTCCTGTACTGTACTTCTCCAGTGATTACAGGATTGCAGTCCTCAGATACCTCCTCACAGGGAGCATGTGCAGGACTGATTTTCTGCTCCCTGCAAGGAGAAGCAGTATTTTCTCTCTTCATGTAGAACAGGGAAGTACATTTACACTCACACAGCACCGAGAGAGGGTGGGGATTGCAGTGCTGCCAGGACTTCCTCACAGTGAATCCCGCCCTGCGATGCAGAGGGCCATTCTACTTCGCTTGTAGACTCTGCAGGCAGGGACTGTCTTTTTGTTACATGTTTGTACAGGGCTTAGCACAATGGAGTCCTCATCTATGGTTATGGTCCTTGGAAACTACTGCAACACAAACAACCATCTGGCGCAAGCTGGTGTAGTTTATGCCTCCCTGAGCCACGCTCAGTTAATCTGGCCCTAAATATATAAGACCAGGAAAGTCACTGCCCTGATTCACTATAAAAGAACAATTTGTCTTTCTTACGGCAAAAACTGAATCCTGTCACTGCTTGCACCCCTAGCAATACCGCATTGACTAACACAGCTATTACTATACGCCCTGCTGGACCTCTCTGGGTTACAGTGGCTGATGCCCCAAAGACCACATGAGGAAGTGTCAGAGCTCTCCTTGCTTTAGTTGTGCTCCATAGGCACATGTTAGAGAGAGCGAGATGAAACAGCCATGAAAATGGTAATCCTCTTTATCTCATGGAAAAAACCTCACCACCCTTCATATACAGTACAGTATACAGATAATAACATCACTGATTTTGATCAGAAAAGGTAAATCCCAGAGGACACAGCATGAAAGAACACTTCGGGGGTATTGGGTTTAGTGTGCGGGTGCTGGTCTTTGGTGTACAGAAGGTCAGACTAGATGATCTGATGGTCCCTTCTGGCCTTAAACTCCATGACTCTGCATTACAGTCCACATGGAACTATGTACACTGAATTCTATTATCCTCTCCAGCATATTAGCCACTGGACCAACGGGTCCGTGACCAATTGGGGGCCCTGGAAAATTGGGCGCCCCCATGTCCCAACCCTTCTCCCCAGCAGGAGCGCCAGGTGTGGGGGCGGGGCAAGCCCCAGCGCCCTTACCCCATTTCCCAGCAGGAGCGCTGCGGTGTTGGGGGAGGAGGGAACTGCAGGCAGAAGGAGTGGAGAGGGGCCCCCACTTGCTCTGGCCCAACACCCCACCAATCCATAATCCACCTCTGACCCCCTCCCACAAAATGAATCTATGATGAATGCGCTAGTAAAAGGGAGCACATTGTTCATTGTATCTTCTTTATTCATTGAAGCTTTAGGGCTAGATTCTCTTGTAGTGATAATCAAGGTGGGCCATTTCCAGCAGTTGACAAGAACGTCTGAGGAACAGTGGGGGGTGGAGGGGGGCAATAAACATGGGGAAATAGTTTTACTTTGTGTAATCACCCATCCACTCCCAGTCTCTATTCAAGCCTAAGTTAATTGTATCCAGTTTGCAAATTAATTCCAATTCAGCAGTCTCTCATTAGAGTCTCTTTTTGAAGTTTTTTTGTTGAAGAATTGCCACTTTTAGGTCTGTAATCGAGTGACCAAAGAGACTGAAGTGTTCTCCAACTGGTTTTCGAATGTTATAATTCTTGACATCTGATTTGTGTCCATTTATTCTTTTACGTAGAGACTGTCCAGTTTGACCAATGTACATGGCAGAGGGGCATTGCTGGCACATGATGGCATATATCACATTGGTAGATGTGCAAGTGAACGAGCCTCTGATAGTGTGGCTGATGTGATTAGGCCCTGTGATGGTGTCCCCGAATAGATATGTGGACACAGTTGGCAATGGGCTTTGTTGCAAGGATAGGTTCCGGGATTAGTGGTTCTCTTGTGGGGTTGCTGGTGAGTATTTGCTTCAGGTTGGGGGGCTGTCTGTCAGCAAGGACTGGCCTGTCTCCCAAGATCTGTGAGAGAGATAGGTCGTCCTTCAGGATAGGTTGTAGATCCTTGATGCGTTGGAGACGTTTTAATTGGGGGCTGAAGGTGATGGCTAGTGGCATTCTGTTATTTTCTTTGTTGGGCCTGTCCTGTAGTAGGTGACTTCTGGGTACTCTTCTGGCTCTGTCAGTCTGGTTCTTCACTTCAGCAGGTGGGTATTGTAGTTGTAAGAATCCTTGATAGAGATCTTGTAGGCGTTTGTCTCTGTCTGAGGGGTTGGAGCAAATGCGGTTGTATCGTAGAGCTTGACTGTAGACAATGGATCATGTGGTGTGGTCTGGATGAAAGCTGGAGGCATGTAGGTAGGAATAGCGGTCAGTAGGTTTCCGGTATAGGGTGGTGTTTATGTGCCCATTGCTTATTAGCACTGTAGTGTCCAGGAAGTGAATCTCTTGTGTGGACTGGTCCAGGCTGAGGTTGATGGTGGGATGGAAATTGTTGAAATCATGGTGGAATTCCTCAAGGCCTTCTTTTCCATGGGTAAAGATGATGAAGATGTCATCAATGTAGCGCAAGTAGAGTAGGGGCATTAGGGGACGAGAGCTGAGGAAGCGTTGTTCTAAGTCAGCCATAAAAATGTTGGCATACTGTGGGGCCATGCGGGTACCCATAGCAGTGCCGCTGATTTGAAGGTATACATTGTCAACAACAAAATTTCAAAAACAGACTCCAACGAGAGACTGCTGAATTGGAATTAATTTGCAAACTGGATACAATTAACTTATGCTTGAATAGAGACTGGGAGTGGATGGGTCATTACACAAAGTAAAACTATTTCCCCATGTTTATTCCCCCCCTCCAGCCCCCACTGTTCCTCAGATGCTCTTGTCACCTGCTGGAAATGGCCCATCTTGATTATCATTACAAAAAGTTCCCTCCCCCACCCCCCGGCTCTCTTGCTGGTAATAGCTCACCTTAAGTGATCACTCTCTTGTTACTGTGTGTATGGTAACAACCATTGTTTCATGTTCTCTATGTATATAAATCTCCCCACTGTATTTTCCACTGAATGCATCTGATTAAGTGAGCTGTAGCTCACAAAAGCTTATGCTCAAATAAATTTGTTAGTCTCTAAGGTGCCACAAGTACTCCTTTTCTTATTCCAGATATATTTTCAGGAGATATTGTACCTGCTTGGTGTCTCCCTCTGTCCAGAGAGGGAACAACAAAAGAGAACAACAAACAAATCCTTTCCCTCCAGATTTGAAAGTATCTTCTTTCCTCATTGGTCCTTCTGGTCAGGTGCCAGCTAGGTTATTTGAACTGTTTAACCCCTTACAGGTAAGGCAATTCAGTACAACTGCTACTCTTTCCTCTATATTTATGACACCAGACGACTCTAGCTAGTGGTGGTCCTAATTTACCACTCCCACTAGAAGAAAGCGTAGCTTGAGAGATCTAGCCAATTTCCAACCCCTCAGTTCCAGACTATGAAAGCGAATCTGGCTTTTAGCCTTTTCTTCTGTTTCATAATTGTTCACAAACTGAGTCTGATTGCTGTGAATATATTTGCTATTAATTTCTTCTTCTCTCTCCTTCTCTTCTTAGCAAGCTTTCTTTCAGCTAAGCTGAAATGCATAACCCAGTGAAAGGCCCAACTTAGTGGTACTCTCATGACGGGGACAGGGAATACGCTTAAAACAATGAGGTTCATCTGTCAATTTTTTCCTCCAGATGTATGAGGTGGGTGATCTCCACTGGTTTGTTTAATGAAGGTTTCCAGCTTGGCCCCAGTACCTGAGCCTCCCATACCACAGTGTGGTAAAACTGGAGCCCCAGATGGACATTACAGTAGCCTTAATAATTTATTTATTTATTTTGGCGTGGTTTGACTGGAATAACCAAGTGCTTTACGGTAACACATCACACAGTAGCAGAGTGTCACAAAGTAGCTGGTTTGTTGATGCATTTTTTAAAAATACACTTCCTGCATTCTAAAAGCTCTTCATTTTATTGCTGGTCATCATCCCCATGAATCCTTGTCTCCTTGTTCCAGGACCAAGTACCTCTTCAGTGCTTCCCTCAACTGCTATGAATGACATTCTCTAGACTACTCGGCAGGAAGATTGTGTGTTGTATTTTTTAAAGTGATATGTAGTTATGCATTATGATAGTAGTTATGTACAGAACTTGCATTTCTAGCAAGAGGGTATCTGCTGGACACAATTGCCCTTTTGTGTTCCATTAGAGGCAGCATGTTAAAGAAAGACACATACTGTGCTCTCACCTGGATACATTTTATTGTTCTTTCTTATTTTCCCTTAATGTAAAATAAAAATTCAGGAAGAGATTACACATTTGTGATGTATATGTGAAAAATATAAGATATGCCCAGCCACTCATGATCCTCCCTCTAGGCACTAAGGGCATCAACTCTTCCACACAACTGATCTTCAGCACAAGACACACATGTGTAAAGGGGGTCACCTCTGTATGTGAGCCATCTCTTGGCAATGTTTTCATCCCATTGCCACCATTACATGGATCTTATAGTACAATAAGCAAATGGCTGAAGTGAACAAATGTAACCCTTACAAATGGCTGTGAGTGAAAGTCTACAAGGAGATGTTAGCAAATAAGATGCTATGGGCCAGATTCTGATCTGTTATATTGGTGTAAATCCAGAGTAATTCTGTTGAATATCCTTGCACTTCAGTGGAGTTGCTTTGGATTTACACAAGTATAGCGAAGATCAGAATTTGGCCCAATGTGCACTGTTTAGACCCAAAAAATAACCCTTGCAAGCACAAATACATTTCTGGGCACAACTATATAGTATTGATTATAATTACATATTTGTCTCAAGTTAAATGGCCTAAATCCTGATTTTAGCCCTAGCCTGGCAGTTTCGTGGACTAATACAATAAGGGTAAAATTTCAGGAAAGAAAAATGTTACCTAGTGATTTGTCATCCAACAAATTTTACCAAATATGTGTGCTGATGAGAAGTAGAACCAAGTTGTTTTCAAATAGACAATAAAAATGCTTTTCCTATTAATGACAGGTTTCAGAGTAACAGCCGTGTTAGTCTGTATTCGCAAAAAGAAAAGGAGTCCTTGTGGCACCTTAGAGACTAACCAATTTATTTGAGCATGAGCTTTCGTGAGCTACAGCTCACTTCATCAGATGCATACCGTGGAAACTGCAGCAGACTTTATATATACACAGAGAATTCTCTGTGTATATATAAAGTCTGCTGCAGTTTCCACGGTATGCATCTGATGAAGTGAGCTGTAGCTCACGAAAGCTCATGCTCAAATAAATTGGTTAGTCTCTAAGGTGCCACAAGGACTCCTTTTCTTTTTTCCTATTAATACCAGCGGGATTAGTGTTATTGTCAGAGTTCCTTCAGGGTAGCTTTGTGAATCAGAAAACCCTTGCTGAAGCTGATTGTCTGTGCACCATGGAGCCTCATATATAATATATTATGTACCTATGGAAAAAATGGAAACTGTCATATTTCGTGCATTACTCATTGTCAGCATGCCAATTCTCTGTGTTTAACCACAAAGAAAGAATAAAATACACTGAAAACTTAAGTCAATTAACCTTAAAGACTGATTCTTTTCAACTCAAGAAAGATGGAGAGAATACAATGCAAAACCATCTTTGCAAAAGCTAGAATAAGGCAGCCTATTTACAGTGATCAAACAATACCCCTGAATGCTGTAATTAAAGAACGAGTTGCCTTTGAAACCACCGTTTTGGATTGCTTCTTTGTTCAACAAAAACTACATTTATATCCTTTTATAAGCTCATCTCTGGTATGACAATCCATATTAGCAGCTGCTGTGATCACATCAAAGCAACCAAAACAAAATAGCTTTTTCCTTTCTCTCCTAAAATAGTACCCTGAAATAAAAATTATTGTAGGTTTTTTTCATGATTTTCCTCTCATATGTACAGTAGGGTTTATTTTCCCCTCAAAAACACCAATTATAAATACAATACATGCATGAGATGAATCAACTTACCCTTCACATCACAGAGGAGTGAGACAGAATGATTGAGATCAATATTTTATATTGTAAGTTAGAACAATTGACACTGAAGTTGCATTTCTGCTTTTTTCCCTCCTAGCTTATGTAAGCGGGGGAATAGTCCCGCAATTGTGGGGAACTTTCCTGGCTTCTGCACTACCCCGGTGAAGTGGGCTAGCAAAAGGATCTGAATCCTCGCTCCCACTTCCTTTACCCAGTGGCCTCCCTGCCCTTGAGGACTCCCCTTTCACTCTCCTGTCTGGAAGAGTCCTTGTAACCCCAACAAGGCTGGGCCCAGGATTCCTGGGGGGCTCGACCACCAACCCTGCTGTGGTCACCTAGGACAGGGGCTAGGGTGTCCCCACTCCGGGGTACTCTCTCTGCACTGGGCACTTCTCTGACCCACTGACCATTACATACAAGTTAAAGCAAATGCAAGTTATTTAATCAACAATTAATTTTAAAAAGAATAAGGAATAATGAGAAAGGTTAAAGGAAACACATCAACCCGCTCTCTGGCAGGGAACATCACAAACAGTGTCTCTGGAATGTCCGGGCAGTTCACAGTCTGTTCCCTGTACGTCCCAGGCCTTCTTCTCAGGCCCTGGCTGTGCTGCAGGGATGCTGTGGGTTGGACACTTGCTCTGGTGGTGGCCACACGCTCTCAGGCTCTAAGTGGTAGGACCCTTCTTCCCAGTGTCGCCCCCGCCCTGTCGGGGTTACGATCCAAGCCTGGCCTGCAGAGCCTCTTGGCTGAGGCGTCTCCCTGTGCTGGGCCCGCTGCCCAGGGTCCCCCTCGCTCTCCCCAGCTGCTCACCACACCCAGCTCCGGACTGCTCCAGCCCCAGCTCCACCACTCAGTCTCAGTGCTGCTGCTGCTCTGCCTCCAGCTCCCGGGCTGCTTCTTTGGCCCCTCTGGCTTTCGTTGCTGCCGCTCTGCTCCCAGGACAGGTCTGCTCTGCAGGCTGCTTCTGTGACTCTGCTCCCAGCACTGACCTGCTTCCTGGGCTGCTTTTCTGGCCCCTCTGGCTCTAGTTGCTGCAGCTCTGCTCCCGGGGCAAGTCTGCTCTCTCTGGGCTGTGCCTCTGGCTTTGGGGCTGCAGCTCTGCTCCCAGGACAAGGTGTGCTCTCTCTGGATCTGGCCCGGCCCTGCTCCCTAGCTCAGCTCGGGCCCTTGCTTTCTCCTTAGCTGGGCCCCACTCTGTCTGACCGAGGCAAATCCAGCTCACACGGAGGACGGGACCTCCCTGGCTTCCTGACTCCCTGATTAGCCTGCTCGCCCTGTCATTCAGGCTGACCTGGAGCATTGGCCTCTCCCCATTGTTCCTGGAGGCTGTCAGTCTCAGGGTCCTGATTCCCCATCGACCCTTCCCCCTTTTTGTACTGGAAGCTAGCAACTAAAACACCCCCACCGAATGTTGGTAAGGGGGCAACAGTCCCCTTACACTTAGGACCCAGTTCCATAGCTGCTCTGAGAGTGAAATGTTCATCGACTCCCCTGGGAACTGTGCACACATGATGTCTCAGAATGAGGTCCATAATTAAGTCAATTAATAATAATTAGTTCTTACATCACTTTTTTCATCTATTCACTTCAAAGCACTTTATGAAGGAAGCCATTATCGTTACTCGCATTTTACAAACAGAAAAATCGAAACACAAAGAGGTAACCTGACTTGCCCACGGTCACCCAGTAGGTCTGTAAGAGAGCTCGGACTAAAACCCAGGTTTCCTGATTCCCACTTCAGGGCTATTTCTACTGGACCATATTGTCAAGTACATAGCAGGTTTCTTAACATCTCTGATTTGTTTGTTCTTTCTCCTACAAAGATCAGCACAGAGTGCAATCTACTATCCCAAACATCAGATATTGAATCTCTGGACCCATAGGCTGGAAGTCCTAGCGGGTCAAATTCAGCCTCTCTCCTCCAAACAGCCTCCACTGATTAACTGAATTCCATGCAGCTGGTGGTGTGGGATCTCTCTGAAAGGAGGTTTGAGGTGAGGGAGGAGAGACGGTCTTGGCCTTTTTGCACGGATGTTAAAGATTCCCTGGCATGTTTTGTAAGAATAGGGATTTTCCCTGCTGTCGTTTCCCAAATTTCCTTTCCCCTACTATTACACTGTGCACTAGCTACCTACCTGACCATAGGCATGGAGCACCCACGGAAAAAAATTAGTGGAAGCTTAGCACCCACCAACAGCTAGCACCTTCCCCTCCCCCCAGCACTCCCACCTGCCAGCGGCCCTGCTGGTCAACCCCTCCCCCTCCCTCCCAGTGCCTCCTGCCCGCTGCCATCAGCTGTTCCAGAGCATGCAGGAAGCACTGGGGTGTCAGGGGCTGGGGGGAGGACGGCAGGCGGTAGGGGTGGGGAACGGCCCCCACTTGCTCTGGCCCAGGGCCCCACCAATCGATAATCCGCCTCTGACCCTCTCTCTGGAATACCTGCTCAGCTAGAATGACAATAGACTGCCTTGTGGTGTGACATGGTCAGCTCAAATCACTGTTTTCATCAAAGCTGCTACAGGCTCCTGTAGGAGAAAAGTGAACAAAATATCTCTACACAGTGTCAGTAAAACAAAATCCATTCTTAATGGGGGCTGTCTGTTGGTGGGGTTTAGCAAAAAGTTTTAATTTGAAATCTATTTTAAGGTTTTCATTTTGGCTTATAAACTTTTTTCAGCAGTCTTATACTTCTGGCTAAGCGAGTAGGTAAACATGGTCATACATCTCCACCAGTAGAGGCATTATCTTTTCTCAGTCACATGTCCAGTATGAAATTCAGCCAATGTCCCACTAAGCCCAGGTAAACTATCTTTGTGTGGGGAAGTATAGGTAGAGGACAGAATTCATCCCCAAGCTAGCCAATGAGGCCTAGAATAGCCCTGCAGCTCCTCTATAGCCTCTACTCCCATCCCAGGCTGTAATCGGAGCTGCAAACTCTGTGAACCCCCAATGTGAGCTAATCTTGTCTTTCCTAGCTATTTTACCTCACCTCTCTCCTAACCTCCATGCTTATTTTCATCTACCTAGAGCATGAAGCCCAGCACCACTGCATTCAGAGGGTGCTGCAGAGACCGTCGGCGCATCCACTCCACCCTTATGTTCTCCATACACAGCAAAAATCACTATTTGGCAGGGTTTTCTATGGCTCCTGCCCTGTGTGGTGAATTTCACTTCCAGTGCATTACAGTCATGCTTTCTGTCATGCGGCACATTTCCTCCTCCCAAAGCAACACACTGTGCGCTTTGATAGGACCTTTCTAAAGCGTCCTTATTAATAAATGATTGCATTGAGTCAGCCAGTCTGAACGAAGCTGCAGCAGAAGCTCTATTTGTAAAGATGGCCTCACACATTCATGCACCCATCTATTAACCACCCTGGCTGAGGAGGGGCTGATTCTGCAAGCACCAAACCATTAGAAAACAAAAGAAGCAGATCTATGTTTCTACATATAGTGAAATTTTAAATGCCAAGTGCTTTAAGCCATTTCTATCATAATGGAATTCTCTAAAAACCACTTCGGCAGTTTCTGATTTATTCCTTTCCTGATGGATTGATGACTCTTTTTATTTGGAGGGCTTACACTTTGCATGCAGCAGCATGCCTTTGATGCACACTGCACCCATGTTATAGGAAAGAGCAACCAAAACCACAGCTCCAAATGCAACATTTTTGAGCTTTTGTTATTTTTACTTCTGAGAGTTAGAATTTCTGCAACGAAGTTACACAACTGCCTACCAGCAATGTCGCTTGGCCTTTGGTGAGAGCTCTTTCAATAGAACTTTAGCCACAGCAGTTGTAACTGTTTGATTTTTTAAAGCATCTATATGATGAGATTGCTTCTCTCCCCAGTTCTGAGCAAGGAGGAGACCCCCCTCCAGGACAGACTGCATAAAGGCAGTCTATTCACCCCATGACAATATTCCTATTCCCTTCCTCTGGACCACCTGGACAGCATGGTATAAGGGGAGGACTGAGTGGACCAAGGGAGAATCCACAAAAGTGACTTGCTGAATCAAGGTCTAACTTTAAGCATGAGTGTAGTCCCATTAAAAATTAATAGAACTATCCATGTGCTTGTAGAGCCGCAGAGTTTAAGGCCAGAAGGGACCACTAGATCATCTAGTCTGACTTCCTGCATGTCACAGGCCACCAACACCACCCAGCACCTGCATGCTTAATTCAACAACCAAAAGGAGACCAAAGTATTACAGCCTACAGGAGAATAGATCATTATGTGCCACAGGCAGAGAATAGGAGGGATGGAGGCACACCCTTGTTCAAGGCCCCCGCTATGGCAGACAAATGATTAAATGAGATGTACCCAGATAATCCTGGCAAGTGATCCTCACCCACAGAGGAAGGCAAAAAAACGCAACATCACTGTCAACCGGACATGGGAGGAAATTCCTTCCTGCCCCCACATATGATAATCAGTGGGCATACGAGCAACAACGAGCCAGCCAAACACCTGAAAGAGAGAATGCTCTGGCCCATCTTCAGCTGTGACCATTCCTGATGCTTCAGAGGAAGGAGGTTAAAAATCCTCCCAGAACACATTTGGGTCGCAGTGGAAATTCCTTCCTGATCCCTCCCTTCTAATTTCTCTTCCCAGTTTGTTCATGACCATTTTTTTTTGGGCCAGCATTGTCCTTTAGCTTAAATAACTCTGCACTCTCCTTCTCCTATTGGGGTATTTCCTTCCCCAATATATTTATAGCAAGTAATCATATCCTCTCTGAGCTTTCTCTTTGCTAAGCTAAGCAAGGCAAGCTCTTCCAGTCTCCTCTCATAAAATAGGCCCTCCATTCCCCTGATCATCCTAATAGCTGTTCTCTGCACCTGTTCCAGTTTAAATTAATCTTTCTTGAATATGGGTGACCAGAATTGTACACAGTATTCCCAGTGAGTTCCTACCAGTGCCTTGTATAATGGCATTAACAGTTCTCTATCTCTACTGGAAATGCCTCACCTGACAAATCCTAGGATCACATTTGCCTTCTTAATGGCTGCATTACATTGGTGCCTCAACATAATCGTGTGATTGACCCACATAGGCAGGTCTCTCTCCTCCTCTGTCAATTGAAACTGCTGAGACCCCAGCTTGCAGCTAAAATTTTTATTACTAGAGCCTAAGTGCATGACCTGGCACATTGTACTATTGAATTTCATCCCGTTTCTGTCACTCCAGACTTCAAGGTCATCCAGATCTTCCCATGTAATATTCCAATCCTCATCTGTACTGACATCCTTGTATCAGAAATAAATTTCATTAGCACCCTCCTGCTTTTTGTGCGAAGGTCATTAATAAAGTGGTTGGATACTGCAACGCACTTTAGCACTTGCTTAATTATAAGCATCAATGCAACTACTCAGAGTTTAATGGAGCTGCTTAAAATCAAGCATATTTTTCTCTGCTGGATCAGGCCAGAGCATTCGGCGCCTTGCAGGATCAAGCCCATAGTTAGGCACGTGCTTAAGTACCTTGCACAATCTCCTCTCTGGCCCAATAAAGATCAGCAGAAAAAGGTAACAACGCCTGACCTTTATTATCCTTTCCACAGAGCCTCAGCCACTCATCCTATGAGTTCCAGGGGCAGCCACAGCTGGAGGGATTCCATTAGTACCATACTGGCTGGAACAATATAGCTGGCGATAGAGGGAATCCAGGGCAGCTGCAGAAATTCAGGACCTTGATATGGATGACCCTAGAGATTGGCAGAGTACCTGATTGAGCCCTATAGACTATTTAATGAATGAAGAGGTCAACCCCCAACCCCCACCCAATCCACAGAATGATGCAGAGAGGATCTCCCTGTGGAGTTCCTCCAGGAGATTTTCTGCCCCCAGGATCTTCTCATGTGGGTTCTCCTGCAAGAGGGGACAGTTCTAGCCCCTAGAGCTTAAATTGTATTGTTCCTCACAACTTTCTGAAGGGAGCTGCCGAGGGTTAAATCCTACTCACCTTATTTGGATAAGCCTCCCATTGAAGTCAATGACATGAGCAAAGTGGGCAAGATTTGACTCACAAATGTGAGATGTTACTATCATTCAGAACCTAACTACGGAAACATGCTTTCCTTGCAGAATCTTATTGTAAACAAAATTTGCTTTAAAATCTGCCTGAACACGGGAGAGCAGAGTTTATAATGGTAGGCAGAGAAAATTTACAAGCAGTCTCGTGAATACAGATCACACCAGAAAATCCACACCTCTAAGTGAATAGTTACTCTCTGCTGTTCCTCTGGAACCTTTTTCCTCCCACAGGCTGAATCAAGAGGAGTTGAGAGTGCTTGGAGCCTTTTAGGAGTGGACTCGCAAGGGAGAGAAATCTCAGGTTCCATTGACAAATTTGTCATTTATCTACGTACTCAAATGAAACAAATTTGCCAGGGTAAACATTGTATAGAAAATGTCAGCAATTTCTTTCCTTATGTTGAAAACATGCAAGGATTTTTGTTTTGTTTTGTTTTTTTGGCACAGATACAACTGAGCATTCAACTCAGTAGACGCCCGGGCCATTGTTAAAAAATGCACACTCCCCCACTTTAAATCCTACAACCTTAATTATTTTCATCAACGTTTTTCTGGCTTTGTTTACATTGGAGTTATATTTAAAAAACAAAAATATTTCTTTAACAGCCACGAATAGACATCCTATTTATGTTATTTCCACATTTTATTGCTGACATATTTGGCCAACTCTACTCATGCATTGATTCATCTGGCTTTTCACATTTGTAACGCAAGTAGGATTGGTCCACTCCATGTTGCCTTAAAGGGTTACCATCAACCTGAAAAATAACATTTCCATCTGATCATTTTCTACCTACTATTGCTACAAGTAACCCCTGCTAGATTTCACAGACAAATAAGACCTTAAATAAAAGTTCTCCACTGTTTGAGTCAGTTTGCTTATTTGCTGGTTTTGAATTTGGCAGAACACGATGCCGTCAGTTTCACGGTTTTGTTGATGGTCAGTTGCATCACTCTCATGCAGGGCTCTGGGAAGAGCTCATGAGCACCACAGGCTCTGGAAGAGGGCGTTTACCAGGAACAGCAGCAGCAAAACTGAAAGTGAAAATGTGCAGGCAGCCAACAGGCGTATATACAGAGATGAAGGAGAAGCAGCAGGAGTGATGAGCCCAGGCATGTTTGGGGGCGTTGCTCTATGGATCACCTAAAATCTTTAAAATGAAGCTACTCACAGGCTTAAAAAATTAGGCTGATACTTAAGTGCCTTGCTTTGTACTGGGGTCCTAGATATCGCTGTTAAGAGGGTATGGAGTAACCTTCTGGATCACCACTAATAAAGAGCCTGAAAGTGCTGAGCAGTCTCATAACCACACAGCACCTTGCTCTAAAAGCATTAGCTCCGTATGTGTGCACGCATGGGGGACGGGGGGAAAGAGGTGCAGTATCTGTGTGGGGAACTCCCACAAGACACTTCATTTCCCCACAACTTCCAAGAGTGCAGGGAACCTACACTTGCAGTTCCCAGCTGTAGGGGACTGTGGAACTTGTAGTGTTACATTTGTGGTGTGCTCCCTCAATTCTGTTCCAACCAAGCCTCTGGGGATGAGGCTTCCGGCCCTCAGGATTCCTCTTCCCACTGCAAATATATAGGGCAAAGCTGCATAAATTACGCCTGCTAGGTTTCCAGGGGGCAACCATTATCAGGAGAGCCCCTGGTACCATGATCATGCGGTAGACCTGTTGTTCCTGGGGCCAGTCATAGCGAGAAGTCAAGGAGTGTCCATAAAGTGGTCACTTTCCTCCGGCAAATCCCCAGAGATCTGCAGTTTTGAGAAGGCCAAACCCCACATCACTGACATGTGCACGTAGGGAGCAGGGGGCAAATCCAGCCCAAAGACAAATGGAAGAATTAGAAGAAAACTTGCAAAATTCCCACTCCCGCTTAGAGGAAGATGAAGGCCAATATACTGTTGAAGAATCACTGCGTGTTAAGGGTGCATTGGGGAGCACGTTTAGGTATCAAAAATAGGAAGGAGCCATCCTGGACAACTCTATGTTTTTCAGGATAAAAGTCTGACACATTTTACTGCCTTGACATTGGTTAAATTAAGCCCACAAAAAATTAAATTCAATTATGCATAAAATAATTATACCAAAATTAAAACATACATAATTTTTCAACATAAAAGTGAAAGCTCCTACTTGCCATCCTATCAGTAAAGTCAATGGCCATATTATAGCTCACTGAACATCAATATTTACTGAAATATTCAAAGACAGACATGTAATAAATAAAATCAATTTCCAATGGAGTTTCAGTAGTTCAACTGTTTTAATAACATATTAAAATGAACTATTAAACAGCCATGTATTTCAGACTGTCCTGTAGTTCCTTTCTCATCCATGCTGATCACCAAGATATTTGTGTCTAAATAGCCTCTGGCTCGCTATTATAATTGGCTTACTCCTTCGTTCTCATTTCCTTCAGTGGTTCAACTATCCAGTGTTTGTAGCACTGAAAGTTAAGACTAGGGCAGTGAAGTATGATAGCACAAACACTGAACTGAAGTACGCTGTATGATCCAGCCTCCGTTTTCCCAGCTCAAAACTGGAGATAAAGATATTTCCCCTTTTTTTGGTAAAATACTTGGTTTTGATGGATGGAAATCAACTTGTAACATCAAAGGGTTGTTATTAAGCCTGACTGTGGTGATTCTAAAGCTGTTTGAGGCAAGGGCTGTTTTCATGTTCAGTTTTGTACAGGGCTGATCATACTGTCAATGCTCAGCCCTGTGCAAATATCCATCTGGCAAGATTGTGCCTAAAAGCTAGGGACCAGAATGTGCTCAGCGTTATGTGGGAATGCAAAGCAGAGGCCTCTGGGAGCCTTCCCTCTTCCAAATGGCCTCTTCTGGCCAGAGACAAATGCATTCCCAGTCCTTGCCCTGCCCTCTATCTCTGCAACAGCCAGTAAAACAGGCTTCCCACGTGCAAGAAGCACCTGCTTCATCCTCTCAGAGGATGGAGTAACAGTTTGCTCTCTCTGCACTCCCAAGGGCATCGAGTCTGCCTCAAGGACACTGGGGCTGATTCACAGGTCCAGACTTGTGCAGTGCTTTCATGCTGGCTGAAGTGTATGGAGAATGCCACCTCCAGTGAGAGTGAGTGGAGAATTCTTATTCAGCAGCACTTCATATCCACTGCTCCAAAAGGCACAAAGGCAGTGGAGAATCAAGCCCTGTTGTCTCCATATTACCCCCTCCACACTGCAGCGGAAGGCTTCGTGGCCACAATCTGCCCCTTCCTTTGCTACATCTTTGAGCACACCCCTCAGGACTGGATTTAAATGATTCTTGTTCACTTCATATTTCATTCTACATGGCTGTTCAAAATGGCATCAGAAAATCCTACATTCTTTTTTGGACAATATACCTGGTGCTGCTGTGACACAAACCCAACCGCTGGAAATATTTTTCCTCTCTGCTGTAAACTCTCCTTCATAGGTTTATTTTTCCCCCCAGTTGATGAATTTCAAATATTCCCCATGATTTCTTGTCATACTCTTTGAGGCCAGGTCTACACTACAAACTTACATCGATATAACTGCGTTGCTCAGGAGTGTGAAAAATCCACACTCCAGAGTGACCTAGTTATACCGATCTAATCCTTGGTATAGCTTCTCCCATTGACGCAGCTACTGCCTCTCGCAGCGGTGGATTCATGACACGGACAGAAGCTCTCCCATTGGCGTAGTGGCATCTTCACTAAAGCACCCACAGCTGCAGCACAGTGCATGTAGAGAAGCCCGAAGTGAATCCTCTCCTTTACTGACCATCAGTTTTTTCTAGCTATAGTACGAATAACGTACTAAGAATCCCTCAAAACCACAATACAGTAAATGAAAGGCCCCAGAAAAGCTAAGCTGAACAGCACTCAACTGCCTCTTGCCCCTTCACAACAGGATCATAGCTACTAAAATCTGTACATACCCACTCTCATTTGTTCTTCGCAATATTAGTAATAAATCCATAATCTACCACAGTAGCCATGCTGTGATCACTAGTATAATTGAATGCAGTAAGAGAGATCGTGCGGACTTCTGGGGCAAAAATCCAGTAAGGAACCAAAGAACTGTTGTCCATTTGGAAATTCACATTGTATACAGTGGTCTACCCTCATGCTTACCAGTACGACAACCGTTACATATCAGACTCTCTTTAAGGCTGCCATCTCACTTCAGAGAATGCAGTATAAGGCATAATAGACATGCTGGGCCGTGGGCTCTCTTCCACTATGTGGTATGGAGGGGAGTGAGTATTAGAAAGTGAAAAGGGCAGTGGAGTTTATTAATCCTGCACTTTCAAGGAACTAGATTAGATGATCAAGGAGGGTCTTTTCCACCTTTTGATTCAGTGAATTCAAACCTTAAAGGTGCAGAGCACCCTGAACTTCCATTTTAGTCAGAGGAGTTGAGGAAGCTGAGCATGTTACAGAATCAGGTCCACTTATTATAATATGGGTGCCCATTTTCCTCCAATCCTGTGGTGTCATCCCTGCCTAAGCACCAGAGTTTGGGGGCTCCAGGGTATTTCAGAAGACGGGTCGGGTTGTGGGAAGGAGAAGTCAGGGAGCACCTGCTTATGACACCGTGATCTCTTCCAAAAGAAGGAGATAGCTGCATGTAAGCAAGTGTTGCCAATCCCAGCATTTCCTTATACTCTGCGCCTGCACTGCTGTTGGAGAGGAGAGTTCTGAGTAATATGGGAGCACAGTTCATGAGCCCAGAAAGAGAGCAGCACCGTAAGTCTAGTCTTGTGTGCAGAGATCTCTGCATCTGTCGGGAAGCAGCTTCCACTCTCTGCAGCTCCCCAGCGTCTGTGGTGTTTTGAGGCTGTGGCCTTGTCAGCTAATAACACTCTCCTCCCAGAGGGACTAAGAGGTTAGAAAGACCACAAGGTAAAACCTCATGGAATGGCCTTCAGCCCGCATCATGTGGGTTTCCCCAGGGGCAGGCCCAGGCAGGAACCATGCTAATTTTCCAGTGAATTACATAGTTGCCACCACTACTCACTTTGCTCCTCTTAAGGAGCTTTGCTTTCAATTTACAGATTCCACTCCGCTGGGTTTTCCAGCTCAAATGGAAACCCTCTTTTCAAGATTTTAATTAATCTTAGCGTGGAACTTGCGTCACAGGTTCTCAGCCCAGAGACAAAGGATTTTTCAATGCAGAGCTTTAGCTGCCAATGAATGGGGTCATATTTTATAGTAGAGTGTGAAAAAATAATATTTTTAGAAGACTTTGACACTTTTAGGTGAGTTAATTTCCCAGAATGCCATTTTCTAGGCCCAATAAACTGTCAGGTGGAGGAAGCACTTTTGTGTTTTTGTTTTAGATCAGTCAAAATAGGAGCATTTGAGAAGATGCCATGCAATAGACCATGATTATAACTGAACTTTTTGCCCTAAAGTTGAAATTCACCCCTTCCCTCTTCTCCCCTCCAATAAGGAAACTTCTTGCATATTGGTAGGTTGGAATTC
This sequence comes from Eretmochelys imbricata, assembly GCF_965152235.1. NCBI lineage: Eukaryota > Metazoa > Chordata > Testudines > Cheloniidae > Eretmochelys > Eretmochelys imbricata. Next base: position 97,675,511 of record NC_135574.1, read on the forward strand.
ATCAGACTCCAACAGGCAGGCTCTGAGACTGCAGCTCAGTCTCTACCCAGCCACTGCTCATATAATCTCTTGCCACCCTTTGCAGGACTTTAGGGCTTTTGGATCTGCATACGCACAGATATTATAACCCCTGCTCCAGCTGATTCCCCAAAAGCCTCTTCCACTGCGGCATATCTGAGATTTCTTCCTAGCTAACACGGGTTTGTGACAACTCCACCCTCACCCCCTCCTGTGCACTGCAACACGACAGACTGATGTGGAGTGAAGGACTTTCCTGGACCTCTGCTGCAGTGAATTTAACCCTAAGGGAAGGGAAGGGAAGGGAAGCATTCCCTTCTCTGACTTGTTACATTCTTGACTGCTTCGTCTCATGGAATTTCCAGACAAACGCTTGTCTACACTGGCACTTTACAGCTTTACACTTTTCTCGCTCAGGGGTGTGAAAAAAATGCACCCCTGAGTGTTGCAAGTTTCAGCGATGTAACGAGCCAGTATAGACAGTGCACCAGCACTGGGCACCAGTAGTCATGCTCTTAGTGCTGGTAGCTATGCCCCTCGTGGAGGTGGGGTTTTTAGAGCGCTGGTAGGTCTCTCCCAGCGCTGTGCCATGATTACAAAGCCGCGTTAAAATGCTGCCATGACAGTGCTTTAACGTTGCCAGTGTAGACAAGCCCTAAGAGAGCCCATGCACTCAATGAATGCAGAATATGCAGTCGAGACTTTTGCCTTCCAGTGCAAGCCCTTGGGAGCTAGTTCAGTCCTTTCATCAGGATTTTGTGGAGTAACAAGCCCCAAGAGTAGGAAAGCCATGAATACCTAGTACAAATACTTGGGGAAAACCCAGCAAAAAATCACCACTATGACGTTAATGTCAGAATCACAATGATACATTTATATCATAGCACATCTAAAGGATCTACAGGTCCAGAACCACGTTTGTGGCTTTTCTTCTTCTTGCCTCAAGAGAGGCACCTCCTACCTCTTAATCCCTGCCTCAGTGCTCTGGTGCATAAAAAGGGGTATTATTACTTGCCTATCTCACAAGAGAGATGTGAGGCTTAATCAATTAACCTTTGTGAAGTGACTTGAGATCCTTTGTTTGAAGGCTTTATATTAGCGCTAAGCACTCACAGAAATGTTGGACTGGAAGGGATCTCAAGAAGCCATCTGGTGCATTCCCCTACGCTGAGGCAGGATTAAGTATACCCTGGCACTTATGGCACTCCCAGTAATGGTCCAGGACTGGAGGAGTGTTAAGTGCCCTGTTCCAAATCTCGTCTCCTATATGCCTACATGTAACTGAATGTACCCCTAGCCAAGCCAGCCTCCCAAAGTCATCTACAACTTCACTTCTCTTTTCACAGGGGTGTCTCCTTTCCCTGGAAAGGTCCAAGCTGCTATCATCCTTCCCCATCCTCCCCCGTTCCCCAGCATCTCCTCTCTCTAGAGTGAGGGAACAGCACAGAATCCATGAACCCCACCCCATGAAAAGTCTGCAACTCACCTTGGAAGTAGATGCCTGACTGGATTTGGAGGACCCTGGGGAGGGTTCTTGGATCCAGGGAATGGATGAATTTTGTCAGGTTTGATGCCATGGTCTGTGTTAAGGCAGCACATGCATTTGGTGTCTAAAGGCCAGCAACTTCTGGGAAGCCCGCCATGGTACTCACAGGAACCGAGTCTGGGACTTCTCTCAGAAAATTTCTGTTGCTGGAGGGAGGCGTGGGGAGGAGAGGTGAGGGAGGCGCTTCTCTTCTTTACTATGATCGCCACTTCCTCCCACTGTGGCAGCTCAAGGAGTAGTGGGGGGCAAGAGTAGGTTGAGCAATACCACAAGAATGGGCATCAAATGACACGGCTAAGTTTATACTGCCTGGTGCTTGGGCATGTGCCAATTTAGGCTAAACAAAGTGCTGCTTATGTTGGTTGCAGCTGGTACCAAATGTAATAGGAAAGAGGAGGTCTTTCTCCAGAACTCAACCTAAAACAGGGAGTTATTTGGTTTGGTACCTTGAGGCACTAACTAGTCATCTGTCCACATGGAAAGGATTTTGTGTAATGTTAAACATATCTGAAGCTGGAAAAACAAATCACATTTATTTTGGAGCACAAAATACAGTTTTACATTTGTGCTTTTCAGAAACCACAAACTCTCTCTGGAGATGTAAAATGAAACTGTTTTGTTTTTTTGCTTTTGCTGCTTTTAGAGAGTTCCTGTGGTGTCGTGAGGAAGGTGCAGACAAAAATATGGGCCTCTTTGGATCTGTGCATGACAATTGAATTTAGTTATGCAGAATAGCCAAGATTTTCAAAAGCAACTAGTTACTTCGGGGCTCTCACTTGGCATACCTTAACAGGGCCTGGATTTCAGAGGGTAGATGCCTCGCACTTTCTGAAAAATCAGCCTGGTTTAAGGTGTCTCAAATTGGGCACCCAAAATCACTAGTCGCTTTTGAAAATCTTTGCCATTGTTCATATATGAGTTTGGCTCCGCTATCTGTAACAACAGTGAGTAGTGACATCGATTTCAATAGCACTGCACATAGGGTAAGGCATAAAGTCCATAAAATCAGAGTCAATGGTAGGATTAGGGCTCTTCCTTGCTACACTGTTTCACACTCTACAGTGACAACAGGTTCTTCCCTAAGTATCTATATGGTGTCAGGATAAAGCAGCAAGCTAGCTGTGTAATCAGAAAGGTGGGGGAGGGGATTGCCACCTACTTTAATTAATTATCCTCTTACAGTTCGTATGGCAAATTCCACCTTCTCTGTATGTATATATATATATATCTTCTTACTATATGTTCCATTCAATGCATCCGATGAAGTGGGCTGGAGCCCACGAAAGCTTATGCTCTAAAAAATTTGTTAGTCTCTAAGGTGCAACAAGTCCTCCTGGTTTTTTTTTGCGGCTACAGACTAACACGGCTGCTAACTATTTTAATTGTGACAGACTGACAATATCCTGAACGAACTTTATGGGATTAAGATAAACTTTACTGAGTTAAACTAACCCTCATTGAATTCAGATTAAAACCTTTCGGGTACACTTATTAAAGATGCCGTCATGGGTTGTGGACCTGCAGGTACCTTCCCTCGTTGGGAGGAGGAGGAGAATAAAGGTCCTCCATTTTCAGCCTTAGAAGCCTCCTGAAGAGAAGTGCATATACTAGTTCAAAGTGGATACTTCAGAGACCCAGAAACGAAGAAAAGGCTTTTGGAGAAAAAGCCGAGTTTAGGCTGACTCAGGGCCTTCGTCCTGATCCAGCAAATGGACAGGACCCTGGTCCATGGAGGGGCCCAGTCCATAGGGTAGGGTTGGAAGGACAGGTCTGCTGAGGCCCCATAAGACTGGGGACTTGTTCTGAGTGTTGAAAGCCTGCTCTTGCCAGAGCCCAGATGAGAGTCTGGCAAGTTTACTAGCATGTATGTAGGCTCTGTAACTGGTTTTCAGTTGTTTTATCTAATGCTTTTTATCTTGTATCTGTAGCTATCACTCTCTGAAGAGAAAGCAAGCAGGTGGGCTTCGGCAGGCTGTCTTTTCTGGGAAATACACGGTGAAAGCAGGGAACTGTACAGCCTGGACATCCCCCCATGTCAGAAGGTGGAGAGACGTTTGTCTCCAGCCAAGAGAGAAGGACTGGGGAGCTGGAAGCCTGAGAGTGGGTGCCCTTGCTGGACCACTCAGGGGAAATACAGGTGCAGGTGCACTGCACTATGTCATCAGATGATGAGCATGATTGTGACCTGCTTCAGTACTGGGAGTGGGGGTTAATTCGTTTGCTTTTCTGACGTTTTAAAATTGCTTTCTATGCGTATAACATGTCTGAGCTGTCTCTTATAAAGGGGGAATGTTTGCAGCTCGTGTCCCCAAATCCCAGGGGCCTGGGAGCCAGTTTTAGGGACAGGGTATCTGCACCAGGCACTGGGTGAAGGAATGAGGATCTGATTCTGGGATGGGTAAGGGGTTGCTTAACAGAATGCAGCAGATGGTTTTGTGAGCAGTGAGGCAGCAGGTGGAGAGATCACCGTTAGCAGCTGGTAACACTGCAGGGTAGAGGCATGAAAAATAGGACTTTGGTTCTAGTAGTGACAGCTATTATTGTTGCCTTACCTAGCAAACAGATGCAGGCAATTATTTACTAGCTTTATAAAAAGACCTTCCCCCATTCCCTTCCAGCAACACACACAGACACACACAAATTAAGCAAACATAATTAATCATGGGGAAAAAAATAATTTGCATTCCCAAACACCTTTCAGTTCAGTGAGAAAGACACACAATAAAGGGCTCCATCTCACAAGGTGCTGAGCAATCTGGTCCCAGTCCCGCTACATATTTCTAATAATACCACCACGCTGTAATATGGCACGTTTTTCATCCATCCATTTCAATGCTCTTTACAAAGGAGGTTGGTAGCATTACCCCATTTTACAGATGGAGAACTGAGGCATAGGGAGGGGAAGTGACTTGCTTAAGGTCACACTGGAGGCCAGTTGCCAAGCTGGGAAAAGAACCCATGTACCCAGAATCCCAGTCCAGTGCTCTATCTACTAGGCAACGCTGCCTCCCTGTGAGTAGTCCCAACAAGTTCAGTGGGAATTTATGTGTGCTCAGATGTTAAGCATGCATTTTGCTGGATCGAGGTCAGAGTGCTCAGCCCCTGGCAGGATTGAGCTCATAAAATTCAATCGTCTCCAGAGGACCGAATGAGTGTGGAAGTTGGCTGAATTCTTCCATTGCCCCTAGAGGTCGGGGTCAATCCAGGTCAGAGCTGAGGTGCTGCAGCAGCATTGTGCAACGTCCCCTCACTTGTCCATGCTGTACTCGGTCTGTGGCTCACTGGCAGGTTTCATTCCTTAGGGTCACCTTTGACCATCACTAAATTGCTCTACATTTGATTTTTTTTTTAATCTAAATTTCTTTTTAGTTTCATCTAACATCGGTAGAGCAGATTTCCTGAAATGCAGCGCCATGATGAATACCTTAACAGCAATTTATGCAAAATTATAAATTGCTTAAAAGGCATTTAAATCTGAGTAACTCAATGTGTAAAGCATAAAGTACATTTCTCTCAGGAACAAAATACAGTAAAAGCTGTGTTATCCGGCACTTTATCAACCGGAAAGCTCTATTAACCGGCAGTTCTGGTATCTCCCAATACAAAACTTCAATCTAGTAACCAGGACGAGTACACTGCCCAGGAGGTTCTGCAGTTGCCCATTCTGCACTCTACATTTATGCAAAAAGAGGCAAAAAACAAGTAAGCAAGCTGATAGCAGGGATTTTTTCAAAAAAGCAGCTTCCAGGGTGTGTCATAGGGTCAGTACAGATTCAGCCCAATCTCTTACACCTTCTACATCAACAATGATAACTGAGGTTGATAATGATGCAAGACCCTGAAGTGCCTTCTGAATCATCGACGAAAGATTAAATTATGTTCAGTACAGTTTTAGCGTTAAGTGCATTTTCAGTGATCTGGGGAGACGCCATGCGCTGCCTATAGTGAGCGGTAGTACCATAAGATAACCTACGCTATAGAAAACTTTAGCTGTACACACCTAAGTGCTTCAAGAAACCAACCACCCTGCAGTGTAGTTCTGCTACGGGATTGGGGAGTACCCGTATCCTATTTGATACTTGATTCATTTTACTGTATTCTAATGCCTTGAAAATTGGTATTCAGTTGGTAAGTATAACTCTTAGTTAACCAGAATTTTCGATTAACCGGCATCCTCCGTTGCCCCAACATGTTAGATAGCAAAGCTTTTACTGTACAACTGTCAGTTACCATAACAAAAATTATATGTTTACATTCATCCAAATCAGCAATGCCACCCACAGTTCATGTATTAGCACAGGAATTCTAATCTTACTAGCACATATTGTGGTAAAGTAGAGGTGCCCTTCTGTACTCTCTACAGCTCTAGGGGAGCTGTTTTCAGCTTGCTGTGTGGTGCAATGTGAAAGGACAACGAGGAGTCCTTGTGGCACCTTAGAGACTAACAAATTTATTTGGGCATAAGCTTTCATGGGCTAGAACCCAGTTCATCAGATGCATGGAGTGGCAAATACAGGAGCACGTATAAATTCATGAAAAGATGGGAGTTGCCTTACCAAGTGTGAGGTCAGTCTAACGAGACAATTCAATTAACAGTAGGATACCAAGGGAGGAAAAATAACTTTTGAAGTGGTAATGAGAGTGGTCCATTTCAAACACTTGACAAGATGATGTGAGTAACAGTAGGGGGAAATTAGGTTTAGGTTTTGTAATGACCCAACCACTCCCAGTCTTTATTCAGGTCTAACGTGATGGTGTCCAGTTTGCAAATTAATTCCAGTTCTGCAGTTTCATGTTGGAGTCCATTTTTGAAGTTTTTTTGTTGAAGAATTGCAACTTTTAGGTCTGTTATTGAGTGACCAGGGAGACTGAAGTGTTCTCCTACTGGTTTTTGAATGTTATAATTCCTGATGTCAGATTTGTGTCCATTTATTCTTTTGCATAGAGACTGTCCGGTTTGGCCAATGTACCTGGCAGAGGGGCATTGCTGGCACATATCACATTGGTAGATGTGCAGGTGAATGAGCAGAGCAGAGGAGCAACTCCCACCTTTTCATGTATTTATACCTGCTCCTGTATTTTCCACTTCATGCATCTGATGAAGTGGGCTCTAGTCCACAAAAGTTTATGCCCAAATAAATGTGTTAGTCTACAAGGTGCCACAAGGACTCCTCATTGTTTTTGCTGATACAGACTAACACGGCTACCACTCTGAAACGTGAAAAGAGTTATTTGCCATCTCTAAACAGTCACTCATTCCAAACTGTGCATCAAACTGTGGTTTAGCCTCATCACCACAAATTACTGGTGAAGGAACCTTGATTCTTCCGGCTAGATGAGTGGTCCCCAAACTGTGGGGCGTGCCAAGGAACATTCGGGGGGTGGGGGGCAGTGATGTGGCAGGGCCCAGGCCAGCCCCCATAGGAGTCAGGGGGGAAGTGCCACCCAGCTCTGCTCTGCCCCCACCCCCAGCTTCAGTTCTGGCCCCAACCACGGCCCCAGTTCCTGGCCCAACCACAGGCCTGGGCCCAGTTGCAGCTCCTGGGAGGACATGGGCTGGGTAAGGGGAGGGACATGGACAAAAAGGTTGGGGGACCCCTGGTTTAGACCCTCTCCTTAGCAGAATATTGACTTGAGGGAATCTCTCCTCTCTATTCATTCAGGCTCCAGTGCTGAAAATAAGGAGTAATTGGGTGAAGTACATGTAAATTATGAGAAAAGAGGCAAAATCCTCCCTCCCAGTTCAGGATGGGGTGCAACACAGACATTCCCTAGTGACAGAATAGAGATCACAGCTCCTCCATGCCAATGTTGTGAAGGCTGACAGGGCCACTGTCAGAGCTCCCTGCCAACACTGCCTTCTTCACTAATCTATATGAACCCACCACAGAGATCCCCTCCGCAGCATGCAGGGGCTATGCTGATTGTCCTGCATGCTTACTCAACCCCTACAGCCAGGCATATTGCTTCAAATGTCACAGGGGCCATGCTGGAGGCCCTATGCACCAGCACACATTTAACCCAAAACACATAAATCTACAAAATTCAAGTTGGGCTTATGCCCTGTGTAGCCAGTCTGTCTGCAGCTCGACTTGTGGAGGATATAATTCAAGGAGACAAGAAGAATGAGGAGACCCTGTGACAGGGGTCTTCACCCCATCCTTTCCTTTAAGAGGTTAATGCAGGCTAAGAAGGGGGCCAATTAACCCCACCGGCCACAGCTGAGGGGGATCAAGTGGCTTAAGTAATCCCCTGACTGAATGAGGGAGCCAAACTGAACAGGAACAAGCTGGGCTGGCTTTTTAAAGGCAGGAAGCTGATAGCAGATGGGGGCTTAAGGGAAGGAGTCTGCTGTTACTCCCTGGGAGAAGGGAGGTGTGTTTGGGGGTTACAGAAACAAGTAGCCATGGTTACTCCCTGGGAGGAGGGAGTTGTGAGGCTAGCAAACCCAGAGAAGTGGGGAGAGCCAGACGGTTTGGAAGAGGCTCAGAGAAAGGCAGCAAGGTTCAGGAGAGAGCAGACCTTGGCTGTTGACTAGAGGGTCCCTGAGCTGGAACCCGGCACAGAGGGTGGGCCCAGCTTCCCCTGCCAGCCACAGAGGAAGTGGCACCATGGGGCGGTGAATAGGAAGACTGCCTGAGACCACTGGTGAGGAAAGACTTTGATATGCTGGAAGGAGGAAACATGTATAGTGACCTAACCGGAGGGCCAAGTTGCGAAGGAGCACCTGGAATTGCAGAGACAGAGAGCGGCAGCAGGATGTGCAGCAAGCAGCAGAAGGGGGCCTCTGATTTGGAAGCAGCTAATCTCCAGAGCAGCCAGGAGGAGGCACCCCTAGCAGTGAGTGGACCCTGTCATACACCCATTTATCAACCCATCACAAGACAGGCTACTCCAGGAAACAGTTGGGAACTAGTGGCTTATAGCATAAGATTGAGAGATCTAAATATGTCGCAATTAGCTGAGCAATGATTAAGGAGACAGTAGAGACATCGTAACTACAGCTAGTCAAAAAAACTGGAATTTTCAAAATTTCTATTTAATTGGTCTGTAAACATTTTTCCAGTTGCTCATACAGTGGTTTGAATTTTCCAACAATTCCAAAATTCCAACAAATTCTCCAATCAGCTAGAACGATAAACATGTACAATTGTTTATACTTCTCCAGCACCAAGGACGAAGAGGAGTTATAGGCATAAGGTGCATAGCCAGGTGTCAGAAGTCTTCCCTCCCCATGCTCTTGGCAGGCACCGGAACTGTGACGGGAGATGCTCACTGTGAAAGGGCTGAAGGAGTTTATTAGCTCTAGATATAAAGGATATAGATGAAGGGTTTGGGCAGAGAGAACCATAATCCACGATACAGTGGTCTCTGCAGGGATAGCCCAGGAACAGCCAAGATTGGGGATGAAATTTAGGCTGATGATTTTAGTGTTTTATGTTTGAGTTACCAATCAAATCAGTCCTCATGAAAGCAGTAAGCTAGGACTAAATGTAGCGTGTGTGTATACAGATTCTTTTCAGAGGAAGTTGGGAACTCCACCTGTCAGAAAGAATAAATCTAGGCAATGTTAGGAAGTTCTTCCTGACACAAATGTATTGGGCTATGAAATAATCTCCCCAAGGAACAGCTGAACAATTTGGGACATTTAAACCAAGACTAAATAAAGCACTATAAGGTACGACAGGTATCAATTCTGTACAAGAGAAAGTGGGAGATGGAATAGGTGACCTAATAGATATATTTCTAATCTCAATTATTCTATTATCTCAGTCGCTGAAGCAGAACTTTATAGTTTTTGATGAGACACCCCCAGAGAAGGACCCAGCATACTTCAAGGAAGTGGTGTAGGTGACTCAGTGGTTGGGATGCTCTCCTCTGAATCAGTACTCATTCAGACCCCAAAAAGTGATCTTTGCAGCCTCGGTCAGAAGTGAGTCACCATCATCAATTAACAATGACTTTTCAGTGTCCTTTGTGAAAAAAAGTTGATGGTCTCAATCCAGTACTTAGTGGACATATGTCCACATCACAAAAAACATCTTCACAGTTGGCACCCTTGCCTTGCTGGTAGTGCCCGAAAGGGCAAGGACTGAAAGAGTACAAAGACTGAGCTGTCAGCCCAGGGCTAAGGCATGCTAGAGAGGCAGTGGGAGAAAGCTAGTTTCATTGCTGCACCTGTTCTGTAGATAAAGGGAATTAATTCTGCAGTATTATCATCTCGCCTTTCACAAGCACTGAAATCACTTCAGTAAAATACAAGACTAGCTCAGTTAACTTGTCATCAACACGTCTTTTCCTCAAACAGCTTCAAGACAAGTAAATTGCTTCTAATGTTATTTTAATAATATGTAGTTTAAATATTAGGGAAAGTTATTATGTGCCGTGTTTCAGTATGTGAAAGAAAAATGGTTTTTAATATTCCTTCCAATTTCCACATCAAACTTCTGCTGACACTGACCTCAACACCTTCATGTTCGGTAAAGGCCTTTTTAATCTAGCAGACAAAGGCACAGTGAAATCCAGTGGGAGCTAAAGCTAGACAAATTCATACTAAAATAATATACATGTGTTTTAAAGTGAGGGTAACTAGCCACTGGAACTTACCGAGGAATGTGGTGGATTCCCCATCACTTGAAGTCTTTAGATCAAGAATGAATGTCCTTCTAAGAGAGATACTCTAACTCTACCACAAGTTGCTGGGCTTGAGGCAGAAGTCGCTGGGTGCAATGTTATGGCCTGTTTTATGCTGGAGGTCACACTAGATGATTATAATGTTTCCTCTTGGCCTTTAAATCTATTAAAATTGTGATGCAGCATGACCATAATGTGAATTTTCAGTTATGTTCTTAGTAGCTCATTTTGAAGTTGTCTGACATTTTCTTATGGTCCAGCAGAGAGCTTAGACTAGCTTAATAATAAACCTAAGTGGCTTAGCAGGATGTGGTGAAAGTCTGCAAGCTATGGTTCTTGAGTCCAGAGTGCTGGTTGCCAATGTTGGACTCTAATGGACAGTCAAGAAAGAAGTGTCCTCCCCCAAAGCAGATTTTTATATATTATACTTTAAAACTTTTTTGGTAAACTATTTTTGACTGAACAATAACAACCTAGATATAGAACATTTCCTATGTTTTAGGGACTGATCTATCTCCTGCTGAAATTAACAAGTGGCTGTCCACTGATTTTAATGGGAGTTGGACTGGGTCCTTAACAAGGGAGGGCTAATAGTTCCTGCTGGTCATTGGTTCCTAAGAAACACCATACATGGAGGCTGATATTGCTATTTTAATTTACTTTAATCTAGTGAAGAATGTTAATCTCTCTTTTTCAGTTTCTTTAATGCGTGTTGATTGCTTCAAATGAACCAGAAATTTCTATGAAGTGTATCTCTAGTGCACTAATTCATAACATATGATCTGGGATTATATATAGTTTTAGAATTGTGTATGAATTTGACATGAATGAAACTGAAAGGCTAGAGTGCAGGCAGTTCTCACAATGCAAACCTAAACCCATATGCTGCAGAAAGTGGGGTGATCTGAAAAGTAGGCTATGAGCCAAAAATTCCTGATTTCTAATCCCTGTTATTGCACTGAGTCTGTGTAATCCTGGGTAACTCACTTAAATTCCCCACCTAAATTTCCCCCCATTTGTAAAAGGGGATTGATACTTACCTACCTTCAAAAGCATATTGTGAGGATTGATTAATGTTTGCAGTACTTTGAAGATAAAGTTATGCAGATGCCAAATATTATTAATTATTGTAGTTCTGGGCCTTTCTAGCACAAAGACAATCCCGCCAAGGAGTAGTAGTTATACAGAATAGGCATTAGATAAGCCCATCAAATATTATCACCACCTGATAAACTAATTCAGAATTTGAACCCCCAGACCTCCATCTGTGTCAGATCAGAGTATTAATACCTACTCTTACTGCATCTAGAGCTGTGTGACTAACTGACTGTTTGGGTCACTGGCAATTAAAAAAAATGTCAGGTCAACCTCAACCCAAAATTTTTTGGAATTTTGGGTGAATTGAACATTAAAAAAATTCATTTCAGGTCAAGCAAAATTCATTTTAAACCTTTTATGTTTTTAAAATAAAAAGTAAAAAATTTGGAAACAAAGAGCTAGATTTCCAACAGGACTTAAGGTACCACTACACTGACATAAAACACCCCTGGCACCAAATCTCGGAGCCTGGGACAGCTGACTTGGGCTTGCAGGGCTAAATGTGGCAGTGTAGATGTTTGGGCTCCGAGACCCTCCCTCCTCGCAGGCTATCAGATCCTAGGCTCCAGTCCGAGCTCAACCATCTACATTGCGATGTGATAGCTTGAGCCCCACAAGCCCCAGTCAGCAGAGTGGGCCAGCTGCGGACATGCCACTGGTCTTTTATTGCAGTGTATATGTACCCTTAGGTGCCATTCACTAACTGCAGGAGGTGATGAATGGAGACCCATACCCAGGTCCCAGCTTTGGGGCAGAAACTTGAATCCAAATTTCCTGTCCCCACCAACAAGTGAGTGCCCTAATCACCAGGCCATTGGCTATTCTGGGAGGGGTTGGGTCTGTCTCGCAATCTCTCCTGTTGAAGCTGTTCCATTTGGCTGTTGGGAATAAGAAGGACTACCACCTCCTACGGCATTTTGTGTGTTTTGAAAATTTCAACAAAATGAACCATTTCCTAATTTTTTTTAAAATTTCCAACTGAAACCATTTGCTGAAATCGACCAGTGCAAAAGTGTTTTGACTGATCTGAATCTGCATTTTTTGATCTAAAAATTTCACCAAGTTCGAATTACACCATATTGTAAAATCGATCTAGATATTTATACAGCCTCCATCATTGCAGTATCTGAACACCTCATAATTATTAATGGATTTTATCCTCAACACCACTTTGAAGTAAGGAAGTATTATCCCCATTTTACATACTGGGAACTGCAGCAAGGAGAAATTATAACTTGCCCATATTCACACAGGAAGTCTGTTAGAGATCCAAAAACTAAATCCAGATTTCCTGAGGTTAAGACACTTGTCTGGGACATCAGATTACACTTCTGCCCTTTGTAAATAGTCACAAATGTAGAATAAATTATATATGCCACTCTTATGGAAAGACAATTGTCTAAAAGAAGGACATTACTAAGTTTGAGAGAGGAGTATAGGTCCATTAAAGGTTTACTTAGGGCTCAAATATAATTTAAGTTATCTTCAAATTACAAAAAGTGTTTTGAAATAAGTGTCATATCTTCAGTGCAGCTGGGGACATGTTGGAGGGTTTTTTAAAAATTAATTTTAAATATCACTCCCCCCTCTGTGGTTTCCTGAATGTTGCACTCTGTAATTTATTTTTAAAGAGGCAACATAGGATCTTGGGTGCCATCAACAAAATCCAAAATAAAGGTTTGCATTTAGTTCCTCTTAAAAGGAAAGGACACTGAATTCATTTAAATATACTTGTGAAAGATTGATTTTCCCAATGGGATTTACACATGTACTTTCTCTAATTATTCTTGAAGTTTTGCCTATCAACTGACAATTTTCTACAGAAGGGAAGAAAAACAGCTTGACTTTTCTTGACAGCAAAGAGCTTTAATGAAAGTAGAATGAAAACTGCATGTCACTTTCCTTATCTTCGCTAATGTCTAAGTTACAGTGAGAAAACAACAACCCATTCTTAAGCAAGCACCATTGCCAGGAATATTTACACTAAACAGAAAAGCACATTTCAACAAATGCATCTATTTTGATAACATTTGCCTTGATTTTATTTTTGTAATCTACTCCACTGATTTATTGTAAACGTCCAATGTGTTAGCTGAAAACAATCAGAATTGCAAATAAAGTGTAAAGCAGTAGCACTCTGTTACATTTGTCCATCTTATTTAAACTGAACTCTAACCTATCATTTAACTATTCCTACAAAAACAAGCAACTCTTTAGCATCAGCGGGCATCCCAAAAATAAATAAATAAAAGTTACTCCTCCAAACATACAGTACATCACACACAAAATCTTATTAGCTGAGTTAGGAAGTGGCTTTTGAAAGCTGGAGAATGCTTTTAATTGCAATTTCTTCCAGTGTGTGTATGAAGTTCAATCTAAAAGCAGCTTTATACCGTTTCATTTCAACACTTAAAATGGGTATTCATCTAAAGAATCAAGGTCCACACAAAATGCTGTTGACAATTTCAACACGTTGGTTAAATTGATCGTAGTAATTTCCTATCTTCTGCAAGACATAGATATTGCACTGCTGCAGGGCAGATTTTCCCCACTCTTTCATAGAAAGGTGCAGCACAAAGGTTTAAATAACGGGTGGAATTCATTATCATGTATTTGCAGTAGAGTGGGGGAGAGTTGAACATGGATGAAGGTCTTTGAAAAAGTCTAAAAAAGTTGCTGAAAACTGAGATTGGCAATAAATGACAGTACAAAGCTCATTTTATGGGAAGAGATGGTGTGAGACAATGGCTGGTAACCACCAAAATGTCTAGTGATGGGGAGGAATAGAGGTAGAAGGGTGATTCTAAATCCTTTATTCCACATGATATTGGAGGTTGAGGGGTTCTGAGTGGGACTACCTAAACTCTACCACAGTGACTGACGTGTAGGTTTTACTCTGGGTCTGCTGTGTATGTCATGAGCACTGTTTATTTTTGCCTACTTACTGTTTGTAAGGCTGAATCCCCACTCTGTCACTCCGAGTGCAGGAAGTGGGGGCCTGCAAGGATTTTAAAAATTAATACTTGCCACTCCAGGCTTGTATTAAACTCCCAAGGTTACAGCTACTCTCTGACCTTGGCTTGGTAAATGCTGCCACCACCCAAACGCAAAAAAACCCCCTTGCACCCAGGAAGGCGCACTTGGGAATTCTTCCCTCTGGGGTACCCTCAAGCCCTTTCACGCCCCCCTCCGGGGAAGAGCTGAGAAAGAAAACAAAGGAGATTAGCTGTGGCTATCAGCTAATCAAACAACATGCACAATCCTCTTAGGACACCAAAAATCCAATCCTGTTCTTAAAAAAAGAAAATTTTATTAAAACAAAAAGAAAGAAAATACATCTGAAATTTAGGCATGTGCTAGATTTTGAACGAGCAATTCCCTTAAGTACCCAATCTAGCTTTCTTGGGGGTTCAGCTTAAAGGTTACAAGCAAACAAAAGCATCAGAGGGTTAGCACAGAGAGGATCCACAAGCCAAAATAAGAAATAAACCTGATAGCGTCTAACTAAACATTCCCTATCCAAATTATTCCTTCTAGGTATGGAAGCATGAAATACTTTTTCATACCTGGTTCAAACCTTACACAGCATTTTTGCTTATAGCATTGCTGCTCCGTGTTCCCGCAGCCCAGAGAACAACAGACAAAGGGAAAGTTTCTTTCCCCATTTTAAAAAGTTCTAGCCTTCCCATTGGCTCTTTTGGTCAGGTGCCCACTTTTTTTCTTTACCTGGGGGACTTTTTAACCCTTTACAGGTAAAGCAAGTAAAGAACAGCTACCAAGTGGGATTTTACAGCTAACTGGCTGGCTGTCCATCAAAGGGAGCTACCTCCACCCCGTTTATTTATCACACTGTTAGTTATCTGGTTTGGGATCAAGCTTTGATCACACTTCTACTGAATTAAACAGGAAGTTTTAGATGCACAAGGGATTCTGAATCAGACCCATAGTCAAACATTTGGTCTTGTTATATATACGGCTTTTTGCCCTTGGGACTATGGAGTCTCCAAATCAGGCAGAGAATTACCCCCTCGCTATAGAAGACCTTATTCTCTCCTTCACTGTGCACAGAATTTTTGCTAACAATAGCAGGAGTCACAGTTAACATTGGCCAGGGATATCACATACCGTATATACCAGTTATTTCCTATTCAGTGTAGAGAAATACGGCAATGCCTTAGATGTTCCTCCATGGGTTACAGTTGACAAAGAATGAATTTTTTTCTGGTGATTCTACGTTTAAACAGTACCTTTCACAAAACTACTGAACCACAGCTAGCTCTGTGGTAGAGCTCAACAGCCAGATGGACAATTAGGGAGACATGGCCTACTAGCATGCAGCATGTTTCCTAGTGGGGCAGAAGGAACTTTTGGCCTTTGAAGATTCAAACTGGGGAGCTTGAAGAAGGAGACCACTAGAAGGCACATACTTTCTCCAATTTTATTGGTTGATGGAACTTTTATCTGAGGGACAGATTTAGGGTTCGTTTGGTGAGACAATGCAGATACTTTGTCCTTTGGCAGGCTAAAATGATCTTTTCTTGTGCAAACCATTTGTGTTATGTGCTTCAACTTCCCTAGTACATGTTTTGGTAACTTCCTGTTTAAAATACAGGGAAGATGCTTCACTGTTTGTTGCCCTTCCTGGAACCAGCTTTTCAGAGGCTAACTGTCTCATTCACTCAGGTATTGTGATTAACAATATGAGCATACAAGCATTGTGTCCATTTCTTGTTGGGAACAGCACACAAATATGAGATGTATGTTAGAACCCAGCCCAAGCCCTTTCAGTTCCTCATTTTTCACAAACTACATTTAAAAAATCTGAGGTTTTAAAAGGTTTGTAAGGAAATATCCTGGGGCTCTAACCTCATAGTTCAGTCCTTCTGCCAGCCCTTCAGCTCATTTTCAGTTTGTTGCATCTACATTTCTTTGACATCTGAGAACATTTGTGACCCTTAGGCAACTCCCACATGTGTTCCTAGCACATGTCCTCATATATACAGCATAGCATTTGGACACTTCTCCCTGCCCTCAACCAATTCTTCAAGGTGCTGAGTGCCTTTTGTGTGCTGTTCAATCACCTTCAGCATGGCTAGTGAGCACCCCATGTGATCTGGCCCTATATGAATAGCTAGTTACAGTCTGAAAAATGATAGTCTGCAGCACTCTTCACATCTCTATAAGGAATATTTATACACATGATTGTATACAGGAGAATTATGTCAACAAATAATCCAGATGTCTCACTGCCGGAGGGTGACACTTTGAGTCCAGCATATGGTCGCTTATACCAAGGTCCATTCTATGCCCCTGCTTAGATGGAAGTGGAAAGTTGGGGATGTGGGTGGTCAGGCCTAACAGTTAGAATCAGGAACTGGGGGAGGAGGGGTGAGAGCCGGGGTAGTGCATAGGAGCAGGGATGTGGAGCGAGGCAGAACAGCAGGAATCACAAACAGATGGGGGTCTGGGATAAAGAGGGCAAGAATCAGCTGGGAGGCACGGCTCAGGAGTCAGGCAAATAAGCAGGGGCTGTAGTAGCAGCCAGCCAGAGATTCACCTAGTTGCTCAGACAACTTCCTGTGCCTCTTTCTGGCTTAAGTAGTGCTTCCCAGCCAATCAATTGGGCTGCACGTCTCCCCGAATCAGGAGCTTTGTGGGCGGGACCCTCTGAGCTAATGCTTCCCTAGCTGCCTTCTCCACGGGTTTGGGTGAGCTGCTGAGTGGCGGCCATAGTCTGAGCACTGCCTGTGGCTCTGGTTCGAGGACCGAGTTCCCTCACAGTAATGGGGGTGATTCATGCAAGTGTTGTCTGCTGAGACACCTACCACCATTCCTATTTGGACAGCTGGGACCTTCCTGGACCACTTCAGGTGAGCTGCGTTCTGCCCCAGCAGAGGGAAGACTTGACCTCTGCCCACCCAAGCAGATGACTATGTTTGGACCCTACTGATAACAGGGCCATGAGAAGGAAACCTTGATGCATCCCCCACTGACTCTCTTTGACTGCGGTGGTTTTATAGGGAGGGTGACCAGAGCAACAGGGTTGAGACACAGCAACATGTTTAGGATGAATGGCACAGTTCTCACAGCTATTGTTTCATATTTTTCCCCACAAACTTGGGCAACCGTTCCTGCATCATTTATATAGGGTCACATTTTCAAGGGGTTCGTCACAACCATGAGGGCATTTATTTTTTCTTAAATGAAAGCTGACACACCAATCTCATCTTGGGGCGCACAGCACAGTGCTCTTCCGTAATCCTGCCCTGACTGCAGCCAATGCTTCGTAGCACTCTTTGGAGATAGGCGTCTTCTTGCCCTATGCCTTAGACAGAATGCTGTAAGCTGGGTACTCCCATTCAGACTGTTTGAGATAGTGAGGGTTCACAGTAGTTATGCCCAGTAAGAGCGCCCACATCTTCAGTAAAGCAACATTTGTTTATGTACTGCCTGTGAAGCCTATTGACACGCTTAAGTAGCTGGAAGGAAACCGGCTTCCCTCCTGCCCCACATCTTTCCCCTCCGGAGATACAACCAGTGGACATAGGAGCATCTGCTGGAAACCAGTCCTCCTCTACAGTTTTGTTCTCTTGTTGTTTTGCTTGATGCCATGACAGGACTGCACTCTTACCACTCTGAAGCCTCCTAGTGGCCCATCTGGGGATTAGCTTGCCAGATGGTTTTATGCCCCTTCCTGTGGTTGCTCCGCCCGTCGTCCCACTCACTTGCTCCATGGCCTCTTGCAAGCTCGCGGAGCTGCAGCGCTTTCCTCTTCATGGCATAGTCTTCTGGGCAAGTCACACTGAAGTCCCCCACATGGCTGGGGCATTATCAAAGTTTCCTTCTGAAGTGTACGCGGCAGTCTCCAAATGGGCTGACCCTAGTGTGCCACTCTAGCCGTGGCTGGTACGGGAATCCGGGCCCACTCTCTTCACCAGGTTCCAAACCAGGGACCTTTGAACAAGCGGCTCAAGTCTTTTCTCTCCCATCCCTTACTGCTCCTTCCCTGGATTGCTTCTTACACTCCTACCAGAGACTCCTACTCTCCCCTCTTGTAACAGGGAGTGAGACTGCAGGCTTCCTCACTGCAGGCCCTCTGTTGCAAACAGCTTGGCTTTATAGAAGCCCCACCTATTTCCACCCAGCTGAGCTTCTTGTCCAATTAAGCCTCATTGCATCCTAGCTCCCCATCAGTTGCAGCCTATGACTAATTGGCCTGTCTTGCCTACATTAACCCCTCCAGGGCTATTGTGGGGAGAACAGTCCATCACAGATGCCATCATCCTAACTTTTAAGTTACAGACACCAGGGAAGCTACTCTTGACACATGCCATTATGATCTTGCATAATGCAGTGGTCCCCAAACTGTGGGGGGAGCGGAGGAACAACAGGGAGAGGAGACGTGGGGGGCCTGAGCCAGCCCCTGGGAGTGAGCACCACCCAGTCTTGCTCTGCCTCCAGCTCTGCTCCCAGCCCCGTCCCACTCCCAGCCACGACCCTGCTCCCGGCCCCCGTCTCTGCTCCCAGCCCCAGCCTAGGGTGACCTGGTATCCGGTTTTCGACTGGCGGCTCTGGTCAGCACCGCCGACTGGCCTGTTAAAAGTCTGGTCAGTGGTGCTGCAGGGGTAAGGCTCTGCTCCTAGATGTGGGGGCGGGAGTGTAGACACATTCCATTACAGGTAAGGGGGGGCGGGCAGAAAGGAAAAGTTTGGGCACCACTCTAAGATTGGCGAACAGGGAGTTTTAACCGCATCTCCTGCCAAAATCCAGCCTAAATTTGAGCCAGCCATATGAAATTCTTTCTTCCGAAAGAAGTTACAGAACATACACAAAAAGAAAAGGAGTACTTGTGGCACCTTAGGGACTAACCAATTTATTTGAGCATAAACTTTCGTGAGCTACAGCTCACTTCATCGGATGCAGTGAGCTGTAGCTCACGAAAGCTCATGCTCAAATAAATTGGTTAGTCTCTAAGGTGCCACAAGTCCTCCATTTCTTTTTGCGAATACAGACTAACACGGCTGTTACTCTGAAACAGAACATACACACTACACAGCAGCCCTGTGCCTACCTGCTCAACTTTGACCCAACTACTTTATAGCAAATGACTGCCAGAACAGGGTAGAATTTACTGGGGCAATCAAGGTGAGACTCTTGTTTCAGAAAGGACACCCACAAGGGTACTTGCAGCTCTCAGCTTGCTCCCACATACAAAAGCAACTCTAACAACGGCAGCCATTGCACAGATCAGCCCTATAAAAGGCTTATTCTGAAAAGCATTCAAGCCTGAACACAGTTTTTAAATGGATCTGTCCTTCTTAAACACTTGTGGCCTCTACCAACTCTAATAATGATGGCTGATTTAGAAACTGTGACGGGGCAAGGCCAGATGGCTATAGAAAAGTAGTGGGAGATAGATATATTAGCTCCAGGCTAAACAAATCCCTGGTACCAGGTTAAGTGAAATGGCAGCTGCTCCACGTCAATTAAGACACTAGGGGCCAATTAAGAACTTTCCAGAAGGCAGGAAGAAGGCTAGGTTGATTGGGACACCTGAAGCCAATCAGGGGGTGGCTGAAACTAGTTAAAGGCCTCCCAGCCAGTCAGGTGGGCGTGCATGTCAGGAGCTGTGGGAGAGGCTGAGTAGTACACACCATATCAGGCACAAGGAAGGAGGCCCTGAGGTAAGGGTGAAGTGGAGCTTGAGGAAGTGAGGGCTGCTGTGGGGGAAATAGCCCAGATAATTGTATGTCATGTTTCTAAAAGGTCAGCTACCATAGCTGATACTATTAGGGTCCCTGGGCTGGAGCCCGGAGTAGAGGGTGGGCCTGGGCTCCCCCCCCCCCACCTTTGCCCCCTGATTAATCATTGAGATTGGGAGACAACAGAGGCTGTGCAAGGAAGGATAACTTCTCCTCACCTCCCTTGCTGGCTTATGATGAAAATGGCTCAGTAGACTGTGACCCTTGTCTCTAGAGAAAGAAGGGTTATGTGGAGGGTCACAGTGAGCCTCTGAGGCTAGCGAAATCTGCCAGGAAACGCGGGACCCACAGAGGCAAGGACAGAGCTTTATCACAAAACTCAGGTTAATCAACAAGAGAACTAGATCAAGACACAGTGCCCAGACATGAGCCTTTCCATGATCAAATAAATATGTTACCTGACTGAAAATCCGGAAAAGATATATTTGAGAGTATACATCTTCAACATAATTGTCAGTTTTTATTCCCTCTTCCCAGTGCTGCCTGCCTATAGTTTTCAGTTTGTTTGGCTTATATTGGACTGTGAAGCACAGATACCAACTTGGGGAAAAACATAAATCCATGTCAGATTCTCCAAAATACTCCAAGTTGTAGGTGGGTGTGTCTTTTTTTTTTCCTTTTTTTTTTTTAAAAAAAACACTGAACTTGCTTTTAATTTCAAAACATTCAAAATGGAAAAATTCTTTCTTCCTATTAAAAAAACCAACTACCTTAATAGTCATTCCCAATCTTATTTTTCCTTCTCTTAGTCTACTAAAGACTAGCCTAGGAGGCAGTGTTTGGATCTGGAATAAGAATAGGATAGAATTGAGCATAGGGGGCCAAATCAAGATTAGGGAGTTGAATTCTGATCTGGTGTCAGAAACTCACCTGTAAATTTTCATTTTTTGCTTTTAAGATGCTCAACTGCTAGCTCAGAAAATGAATATCCTAGTTATCATCTTCAGCCTCAGCTTGATGCTCTCTTCCTCCCCACTCCTTGATCAAGAATCACAAATCTATATATATGGTCCCCACCACTGTTTTATCAGAGCACCTCCTGGACATCAATTAATTTCGCTTACCATGTAGCAGAATTAGGTGGCATTCATCCCCGTCATGAATTGATCTCAAACTCATCTGTAAATTAGCCTGTCCCCACCACTGACATCACAAGACACCATTTAGACTTTCTTTGTTGCTACTATTACTCATGTAAGCTCTCCTTTTCTTCCTTTCCCAAAGCAGCAACTCTCTAAACCATCTCTTCAGCCTTAGCTAGATATAAGCACATCACACCCATTCTTGGAAACCATAACTGGCTCTTCATTCCTTGGGGAATCCAGCACAAGAGCTTTTATATTTACATCTTTCAGATACACCACAGTCGCCCCCCACATACACCCGTCTTTGACCAGATCTTTTCCTGATCTCCAGCTTGTCTTCTAAGATCTCCAGAACATCAGGACTTTCCCGGGTCTCCTCACCCTGGATGCTAGATCCTTTCCCCATGGTGCTACTCATCCCAGGTGACGTGCTATTTCCAAATTTAATTCTCTTTTTGGGACTCAAAGCTCTTAAATCACTGCTCCAAAAGCACAACCAAATCCTACACCTCTTTCCACTCCAGAAATGCTCAGTCACTCTCCCTGAAACTTGCCCAAAGCACCTGTTCTTTACCATATCTACACATGCTATGTCATCTACGTGCCAGTAGTTTACTTGTATTTGAATGCACATATTGTATTAGGCTGTGAATGTGATTTTTTTTTTTTAAAGGAATGTCTTATCAAAAAAGGCCTTTATCAAGCTTAGCTGGTGCTTCAAGGGGTATGTGAAAGGAAGGCACTCTGCAGCTCACTAGGGTAGAAACAAAGCCTGCAAAGGTTTTGAGAAAGTTGAAAAGAAATAAAAAACCTCTGCCACAGACAAAAACCGCAAAGTTATTTTCTCACAGTCACAATTACAGAGGATCATCTCACTAAATGAACAAGGCTTTTTCCCTGAAGGAGAAACCTTCAATGAACTTACACTGTACCTAGTACTTCTGTCCTCCATTTATTTCTGCTGGTCAGTGAAGTGACCTGTGAGAACTACTGTTCAAATACTGCCTTTTTAAAAAATACAAGCTAAGATGGAAGCTTCAGTCTTTTCAAAGGTGAAACTAAATAGCAACCCAGTGTTTATAGTTTGAACTGCACCAGTCTTGGCTTTAGTGATGTGACTCAGTGCAACAGAGTTATTGTGATGTCCCAAAACAAGACTTTGATACCAATGGCACATCATCTTCCTAAATCTCTTATGTTTTCTATATGCTCCACATTCACCACAGACTCATACATATTTATAGAATGAATTACATTTTCAGAAAATATAGAAGTGGCCTTTGGGCTTCTAATTTGCAGCATGGACCATTTTGGCAACTGGTTGACTGCAGGCTTGGGGGAGCAGAAAGGTGCCTATGAGCCATCTTCCTAACCCTGGGGCCTACACCAAGTACATCTCATCTGGGCCCATGGATTTATCTATTTATCTATTGTATTTATATGTAGATTAGCAACCAATTCAAAGATACTGGGTGAAATCCTGATCTTACTGAAAGGGACTGTTGCCCTTGAAGTCAGTGGGCCAGGATTTAACCCATTGTTCTTGA
Organism: Eretmochelys imbricata; assembly: GCF_965152235.1. Lineage (NCBI taxonomy): Eukaryota > Metazoa > Chordata > Testudines > Cheloniidae > Eretmochelys > Eretmochelys imbricata. The sequence continues at coordinate 97,698,201 of NC_135574.1, forward strand.
TATGCACAGTAGCAATCTCTAACACGAAGAACTTTTCTTTCAGAATTTTTCTGCAGCTCTTAATTCTACACTTATAACAAAGTAACTTACTTTCGGGGGGGGGGGGGGGGGGAGAGGGATAGCTCAGTGGTTTGAGCATTGGCCTGGTGAATTCAATCCCTGAGGGGGCCATTTAGGGATCTGGGGCAAAAAAAAAATAATTGGGGATTGGTCCTGCTTTGAGCAGGGGGTTGGACTAGATGACCTCCTGAGGTCCCTTCCAACCCTGATATTCTATGTTCTCAAGACAGACAGCAAAGGTTTCAGACATGTTCCCTATACTTAGAATGGAAAATACTGCTGGAATCAGTAATCTCTGTAGAACTGGGAGGAAATTTTAAAGTTTGCCGACTGAATGGACAATTTCTTCCTTCAGTTGAAGACTCCTTTAAAATGCTAGGAACATGGCAAGAAGTTCAATCAAATTGAATCTTGTTCTAGTTACCGCTTTTTATATGATGAGATTCACGGAAGAAAGAGTCAAGCTACCCGTCATGGACTGGAAAGAGCTCACACTGTTTTGCACCTGGCATAAAAATGTGCATGTATTATCACAATCTGGAGGTGCTGTGTTTTGCCAGATGCTGTTTTGTGCATGCAACTGAAAAATTGTAAGGTATTCCAAAGCTTGCAAAAATTATTATTTCTTTTTTGGTTCTCAGTATTGTTATATCCAGGAGAGTATTTTTATATAGTTTTCATTTTTTATGCTTACTTGGTGGAATGTTAAAAATCTCTGAGCATATAGAGTTTCAAATGCAGTCCTGATTTCACAAATGATAAACTATTGTCTGACCCAGATGGAAGATAGACGTTACAGAGGCTTACAAAACGCCTTTTGAAACTGAGTTTCCTGTCCCAACAAGGCAGCAAATCATGCATTCTTGGCTGGCCAAGACAAGGTCAGTGTGTATTATTATTAGGTAACATCTTACGTGCTTTGCACTGCACAAGCCAATCCCGGCACACTCTGGGTATCAGAACTCAGTACTGGGAACATAATTAATCTCAGAGAAAACAGCCTGCTGCAATGAAAGTAACATTTTTGTCAGACAACTGCAATGACTGATTATTTCAAAATATACACACCCTCACGCTCAGGTCATACCCATAAGATCAATATCCAGCAAATTTTAAAAGATCAAACTTTTTTTTTATTTTATATTATTCATTTAAATTGGTTAAAATTTGTCCCAGTAATAGGGCCCTACAGTTTGAGATCTTCAAAGCAGACTAGTTGATTTTGCCACACAAAATCCTATTGAAATTAATGGAAGTTGCTGGCTAAATCCTTTAGCTGCCTTTGAAAATTTCAATCCCACTGTACAGAAGCAGTTATTAACAGATCATTCAATCTGAGACAGTAAAAACATCAGTAAATCTTCACAGGTATACTTGACTATCGTAGATCTGCAAAGGTTAGAGTTCTGCCTATTTAACAAAAGGAAAGTATGAGCAATAAACCACCATGCAAGTTTCTTTCTGAGATTGGGATCATTTAACTCAGTGAAGACCTTTCTGTATGCCACTGGAAAGTACAGTAGAGAATGAGAGTAGCTTTTATGTTTAATTCAGGATCTCAGAGTTTCTTCTGAAACAGCAGCAGAATCAGGCTTTAAAAGGCCTTTGTATAGTCATTTGTCAGTCCAGGTGGCCTAGTCTTGTAATAATTTGTAACAAAAATTTCTCTCAAGCTGCCTCCTTCTTTTAATTTAACATTTCAATTCACTATGGTGGAGTTTAGCGACATTCTAACAGTACTTACCTAGCATTGCGCCCCTCACTTTGTCGTGTTAGGACTTCTATCTTGGAAATCAGTAAGCCATTTGTAACAGCAGCTAAGTGAAGTCCTGCAGTGGCTTTTATTTTCATGTTTGTTAATATTGTGGGCAAACATCATTAGCTCAGGAGCACTGTTATTGTGAGTGCTTTCTCTCCAATGTAACAAATGCTGGTGACTGGTCACACAAGCTCAGGATAAGGGTTTCAGACCAAAACTGGGAGATAGTGAGTGACCTTGGTACTGCTTTATGGAAGATCTACTGAAGCCTTCAAAGGAACAGCCAAATCTTGTTCTGTAATCGTTTAGAGACCAGGATATTGAGGTCAATCACCTTTTAAATGTTAGACCAAAGAATAACTTTTGTTGTTCTTTGGTCTGTTTTCATTGTGCAATATTAAGCCAACTCAGAAACTGCACCCATTTTAACTCTGACTGATAGCACACCAACCCACTGATTATCCTTTATTGCCACACCCTGGTTCTCTCTTACTTTACATCTCTACTAGCAGTTTAACTCAATCCTGCCTTCACTTCCTGACAGAGGTAGGCTGGGAGGGCTGTGCTTGGATATCTGAAACAGAGCAGAGCAGTACCCAGAGAGTTCACAGCTTGCCTTCTAATGTCTGTGTCGCTACAAATGCTGAGGCAAGAGGTGGGAGCAGATAGAACAGTACTGAGAGAGAGCCCTGATTTCCATGGATGGCTAGTGGGCATGAGCTGACAGATTGTGCTGCTGCTCCTGGTAGCTCTTCCACAGCCACAAGAAAAAAAAAGCATTTTCTCCTCCCACGTGCCCTGGGCAGAGGAGAATCCTCTCCCTCAGCCACAGGACTTCATTTACTTGAGGTGCTTGTTCTGCTCCCTGTGGGGAAGCTGCTGCACACTCCCACACTTCTCTTCTTGTGTCTTGTCCAGGGATAAGGAAGGGATCATGTAGCAGCTTCTGCCTTGGAGGAAGGAGCTGGTGCTGCTGGTAAGTGAAGTTGGCAGTTGCTGCCACTAAGTAAGAAAAGGAAGGGGGGAAAAGAGCTGGTGCAATGATGGAAAATTCATCCCTCAGAATTTGCTTCCAGTAGCCAGTTCTGACACGACATTACACATCATTTTATGGTCCTCATTCAGAATATGCAGGCGTAAGGACTCCATTACGTTTGTATCTTCAGTACAGGAAGAAATTTCTGATGGGTGAGGAACACCCATCTGATAATGCCACCCCAACAGTGACTCTTCCTTGGCCTGGTAGAGAACAATTTCTGAGGAGTTTTTATCACCCATCAGTTATATACAAGGTCACACAGTCAGCAAGAGTGTACAGAAACTACATGCCCATGTCAAAAGATTTAAATTTCAATGGGAAATGTCACTGCTAACTAATTGCTTGTTCATGGTAACTACACTACCGCATGACTGACCAGTGCATTTTTGGTTGGGAAAGAAGATGGAACTGGATGTTGTGCACATCAACACAGAGCTTTAGAACTTGCATTCTGTAGTATGTGGGCCACCCCTGCAGACGAGGGCCGTTGCAATCTGATCCTCTCTATGGAAATTAGATTTTGCTTTCCAGTTGAGCAAGTGACAAATGTGGTTCTCAGTTAGGTATCGCTTTTGCCCCACCAAACATTATATGACCTCCCCATTGGTCATCAAGAGTTCAGATTTGGTGATCTTCTGCAAAGCTTGCTGTTTTTCCAGGATTTTTATGGGCAGGTGCTTGAATGTTGAGAGATCTACAGCAGATGGATGGGATGGGATGTACTGGTGTGGTGGGAAGTCTTTAAAAAATTTTAAAAATCTATTAAGCGGTTTGTAAGCACCCTCACATGGGCCAAATTGGGAGATGATTGAGTAGGACTGGGTGATTAGCAAGTTAACCAGGGGATTCAGCTCATCACCTGGGGATGGCTAAAGAGGAGACAGAAAAGGGAGGGCTGGAAGGAAGGACAAAGAAGGGGGAGAAAGGCAAAAAGGCTGAGGGCTTGAAAGACCCAGAGCAAGAGCAACAGTGTATTGCAATCCAGGGTAACCTGGACAATATAGGTTTCAGAGTAACAGCCGTGTTAGTCTGTATTCGCAAAAAGAAAAGGTACTTGTGGCACCTTAGAGACTAACCAATTTATTTGAGCATAAGCTTTCGTGAACTACAGCTCACTTCATCGGATGCATACTGTGGAAAATACAGAAGATGTTTTTATACACACAAACCATGAAAAAATGGGCGTTTACCACTACAGAAGGTTTTCTCTCCCCCCACCCCACTCTCCTGCTGGTAATAGCTTATCTAAAGTGATCACTCTCCTTACAATGTGTATGATAATCAAGGTGGGCCATTTCCAGCACAAATCCAGGATTTAACAAGAATGTCTGAGGAACAGGGGAGGGAGGGTAGGAAAAAACAAGGGGAAATAGGCTTGAATAGAGACTGGGAGTGGCTAAGTCATTATGCAAGGTAACCTAAGTTAATTGTATCCAATTTGCAAATGAATTCCAATTCAGCAGTCTCTCGCTGGAGTCTGGTTTTGAAGTTTTTCTGTTGTAATATCGCAACTTTCATGTCTGTAATCGCGTGACCAGAGAGATTGAAGTGTTCTCCGACTGGTTTATGAATGTTATAATTCTTGACATCTGATTTGTGTCCATTTATTCTTTTACGTAGAGACTGTCCAGTTTGACCAGTGTACATGGTAGAGGGGCATTGCTGGCACATGATGGCATATCACATTGGTAGATGTGCAGGTGAACGAGCCTCTGATAGTGTAGCTGATGTTATTAGGCTCTGTGATGGTGTCCCCTGAATAGATATGTGGGCACAGTTGGCAACGGGCTTTGTTGCAAGGACAGGTTCCTGGGTTAGTGGTTCTGTTGTGTGGCATGTGGTTACTGGTGAGTATTCGCTTCAGGTTGGGGGGCTGTCTGTAAGCAAGGACTGGCCTGTCTCCCAAGATTTGTGAGCGTGTTGGGTCGTCCTTCAGGATAGGTTGTAGATCCTTGATAATGCATTGGAGGGGTTTTAGTTGGGGGCTGAAGGTGACGGCTAGTGGCATTCTGTTATTTTCTTTGTTAGGCCTGTCCTGTAGTAGGTGACTTCTGGGAACTCTTCTGGCTCTGTTAATCTGTTTCTTCACTTCCGCAGGTGGGTATTGTAGTTGTAAGAATGCTTGATAGAGATCTTGTAGGTGTTTGTCTCTGTCTGAGGGGTTGGAGCAAATGCGGTTGTATCGCAAAGCCTGGCTGTAGACAATGGATCGTGTGGTTGGCCCACCTTGATTATCATACACATTGGAAGGAAAGCTGGGGGGGGAGAGAACCTTTTGTAGTGATAACAAACCATGAAAAAAATGGGTGTTGTGTATAAAAACATCTTCTGTATTTTCCACAGTATGCATCCAACGAAGTGAGCTGTCGTTCACGAAAGCTTATGCTCAAATAAATTGGTTAGTCTCTAAGGTGCCACAAGTACTCCTTTTCTTTCTGGACAATATAGTAGATGGGGAGACTTCAAATGCAAGGGAGAAGTCTGATGCTGCAAAAGACTGCCCATGATGTGAAGACAGAAGTGCAGAAACTGAGATGTGGTGGATACCCCCTCTCTCGGAAGGTACCTTTTGTGGGTGGAAGATAGAGAAGTCTCCGACAGTGATTTTAGAAAGTCAGCTTAAAGGAACTGCTTGTGGGATGGGATACCAGCCCCCAGAGGAAAGGCAGAGCCTGGGGAGGAGAGGAAAGACCCTGGTAAGAAACAAACAAAAACACAGTAGGCGGAGCATGAGAGTGGGAGTAGCCTAGAGCTGGATCACCACTCTGTGCACTTTGTAAGTGTCCCCAGGCATGGGACAAATTGGGAGATAATTGATTAGGGCTGGGTGATTAACCAGTTAACAAGGCGATTCAGCTCACTAACTGGGGATGGTTAAGTGGGAGACACAGGAAGGGGGAGGGGCTGGAAGGACAGAGCAGCCCCAGATCTAAGACGTGAGAACTCTCTTCCCACCTTCTCACCCTTTGCTTAGGGGGTACAATGAAACTTGGGAAAAGCCATATGGTGACAGGACCTGAAGCTGCATACAACCTTGTAAATAAAGTACACTGTGATGGGCTTACATAAGAGTGTGTGGGGACTGCTTGCTAAGATAAATTCAGGGTGAGGGAGCATGCCCTGTGACTTTCTTCCTTTAAGCAAATATGGACATCTGTTGGAATCCACTGACATTGCACTACTCCAGCAACATGACGATTTCTTAGTAATGATAATAAATGAAATGTTGTCAAAATGAGCAATAATATGGAATCAATGTATTTTTATAAAAGTTGTTTAATTCACTCTTACTTTACATTAGTATTTATAAGCACCTTGCCATTTTCTGTCAATTCCAAAAACAACTGGAGACTGGAACGATATTAGCTAGCAAAATGTCAAGACTTATTAACTGTGGATGAAGAACTAAGTAAAAACTCATGGCTGTTTTGTACACCAAGACCATAACCAGAATCTGGCATTGATTTATTCAAATTTTGCTTTGTCAGAGGCCAAAGCTTACATGTCTGTAAACATCAAAATAAACATCACTTAATTTTACAATTTGCTAAACAAACGTTTCTTACCCTGAAAGGATATATGTTGTCCTCCTCTCTTGACCTGTGCTTCAAGCATTGTTGAATAATTTGTTCCCCTAAAACTAAACGGTGCTTAGAAACTACTTCCAACATTGTGCAAGTCATAAGCAAGGCCATTTTAATGTGTGCGGTTTCCTTATATATTCCTTTGATCAATATTTAACTAATGCAACTGTGAAAAACTATACATAGTCAACAAAATGATTTGATTTTGGTCCTGTAGTTAAAGACCTTCTATAACTGAGTTGTTTACATGGATTTAATTCACAAGCATGTACACAACAAAATCACTATACCAATGTTTCTTCATCTACGCATAAAAAGTGTCTTCTACTTACACTAAAACATACAAAAAATAAACTACAAAAATCGTTTACACTTGATTTCAGCAAAAAAAGCTTTCTTCAAGAAAAATGATTGTTTTTTCAGCCATCAAAAAAGGAATGCAAGTAAATAATAAATACAATGTGCTTTCTCCATATAGACATATTTACACTTGAGTCTTTGGCTTATGTTGAAGTTTCTCTATAAAGAACTTTATGTGATCCAGCCATCATTGCACATTAAAACAAAATAAGCCAGTTATATAGAGTTGCAACACTTGAAATGTATAAAGAATGAATTTTATGATCAATCGGCACAGTTTTGTTTTACTTCAACGATTTGTCAAAAGGAAAAATAATACCATTTAGGAAATATTGGTACATGCAACAGATGGTGGCTCTACTGTAATTGAAAGATGGCTGTATATACAAACACTGAAAAGTCCTAATTTGAGCAAATCTCTTCTGACTCTGGATTTCATTAAATTTATTTTTGTGACACTAAATGCTGATACTGTATACAGGCATAGAAACAGATTGAGTTCTTTTATTTAGATCCACAACTTCATAAGAAAAATACTTTTGCATTTAAATTTTAAAAGTCCCCCTCACTAAAATCTCTCTTCACAGGTTGAACAACTGTTGTCAAAACAGTTTACTGAGCTTCATATACTTGGTGCACTTTGTCACATCCATTCCAATTAAGATGATTCAAGGTACTCCAAAGCGACATCATAGCAGAAACGATATTGCTCCTGAAAAAAAATGAGAATTAAAGAAACAGTCTAATATATTAAAGGGCAGGGATCTCTATGAGCACCTATATTCTCTGCCTACTGCTGTGCCATTTTAGTCCATACTAGTCTCACATGATTTTTCTTTTAAATTATTAGATGTCTGATGTCAGCTCTGATTTTAAATCTCAGCCTAATAGCCACAGTGGAAGGGAAGAAATGGCAACACATGGCAATAAGCTATTTGCTTCCCTGTGATTTGTTCTGCTTCTGAGTTGGTTATAAAACTTGTAGTTTTCATTTTCAAACAAAGTGTTTCTCTAGTGAACAACTTCAGTCCCTGTACAACTGACAGCTGCTTCTTCTATGTCAAATGGTATTTAGCAGTAAACTAGCAATAGCATCTTAATATCATTGCAAGGGAATACTGAGCTGTGATAGTGAACTGCATTAGGCCTCAAGACAGCATTAGAAATTGTGATAGATAATGTAAAGTCAAATAGATCAGAAGGTGCATTTAAGGGAGGCGATCAGGAAATACAGCTAGGAAAACGGATATTTATTTTTAACGAGGTTGCTGTTCAATGTCAATATTTGAAAAAAAAAGAAAAAGAAAAAAGAGAAGTTAATTATATTCTACCACCTTTTAAAACTAAATGAAACAAGCCTGGTCTCATGATTTACTTTAGGTTGCACAATCCACTAGCAGGAAGTGGTAGGATATCTAAAAGGTTTTATTGTGCTGCTTACTTTTGTTATCTGATGATCTTGTTGAATGTAGGGCAGATGACAATGCTACATTGGTTTTCCTGGTTTGTTTTCTACTAACGACTCAACAGCTGCTGCTGCTGTCGTTCAAGAGTTCTGAATAAAAGCCCACAGAACGTACACCACAGAGAAACACATTTACAGAAATTCAGTAACTGCAGATTAAAACTACAATGGATTTGGGGCTTTTAAAAAAATAGAGAGAAGTTTTCAGATAATTTACCAGAATAAACATTGGACTCTCTTTATAGCAGCACTTAAGTACCACAAGTAATTTTCCATGTGATCTGACCTGCTTTCACTCTCAACAATGAACTGGAATCTGTGCACCAGTTTTGTGCGCTACATCTCAAAAGTGTGCTGCATAGTCTATATAGTACTTTTAGCAAAATGGCCACAGGTAAGCCAGATATGTTCAATAATATCCCTCTTACAGCTGTTAACATTTTAGCTATCTTTTAATCCACTTGGTACCGACAGACAGAAGCAACTATGATGCTGGCAGACCAGGCAGCTCATGCTAGAGTGTACTCAGCTCGATTCACGTGTGTATTAGTATAGATCAAAGTACACTGTTAACTGTAGAAGAGTGTATTTGGTGTTTAAACTTCATAAAACTAATGGGATGTTACATGCATTGTTTTTACTTATCTGTGTCCTGTCATAGTGTAATAGCAAACGTTTGCATTGTAAATACGCCTGTAACTCAATAACTCATCAGACATCAAAGAAGCCTTGTGGACTGCTAATGAAGGACTTTATGAGAAAAGGAGCTAGTTCCAAAGCAAATGGCCACTGTGTGTGACGACCTGAGGTCAGAGACTCAAAGTGCATTCCTCACTCAGCGCCATCAAAGGAAAAGCCCACATGGGTAGAGACTCTGTTACCTTGTGTTCTGTGAGGAGAAGCTATAAGAATGAATGCAAAGAAAGATCCTTCATCTCTGAAGCATTTGGACTCTTCAGGGAAGTGTACCAGATGCATAGTGGAGATCCCCAGAGTTATTCTGGGTAGCCCTGAAAGACTTTTGGAACTGGTAGTTTATTACATCACTGCCACCAATTGGGGTTACAAACTGTGATTCACCTGTACATATATTTTACCTGCTTTAACCTCTCAATAACTCTCATTCTTTTTTCTCAGCTAATTAATCTTTAGTTAGTTTACTATAGATTTGGCAGCCAGCGTTGTCTTTGGTGTAAGATCTGGAGTACCCAATGATCTGGGGCAAGTTACGGGTCTCTTGGGACTGGGAGTAACCTGATGTGGTGTGATTTTTTGGTTTGAGTGACCATTATCACAAAGTTCCGTTTGTCTGGGTGGCAAGATAGGCTGGAGAGTCTAACGGGACTGTCAGTGATTCCATGGTAAAGCCGGTATATTGAACCAGGAGTTCACATTTGTTACTGGCCTGATGAAATCTAATTATAGAGCACCCCATCAGCTTGGGGTATCTGCTCTGTTTTCTGACAGTATGCCCTCAGGTAGGCACTCACAGTTGTGAGCCACTCCGCACAGCGTGACAGCAACAAACAATAATTAGGGAAATCATATCATGTACACCCGAAGCCTAGTAAATTCTGACACCTGGAAAAAGGGATGTATGAGGAGAGGCAAACTGCACCCATTTTGTTCAATATGTAAGTTTGAAGGGTCAGAAGCAATTTTCATGATATACAAACCGTGAACATTTTTAATTTCAATTGGCATATCTGAGCTTAGTGCTAGAGGCAACCATCTGGCTGAAGAGTGAGGGTATTTGCAATACTGGCTGCTATCAGCATGACAGTCAAATGGCAAAAATTCCAAGCCATTCTCCTATCTGCTTTCATACTTAACCATGACAAGAAAAATCTTTAATATTTAAGGACTCATATTTTCTAAAGGGCCTTCACTCGGTCTGCAATTTTGGAGGCAGGAGTGGAACATGAACAGGTAAAATACCCGGGGGGGGGGGGTGAGGTGAGGGAGAGAGCTGTGTCGAGAAAACGAGAGACTATTTCAAAATCAGGCATTTAACGTTTTAAAAAACATTTTTTTTTTAGAGTTATAGTTTGTTAAAGCAAGTTTACAATAATAAAAACTAATCTATTAAAAGAAAATATGTCTTTATCATTAAAATTTTCCTGTGTCATTTTGGCTCTGTCAGGAAGTAGTGTTACAAATTACCACAAAGGCCCAGAAATAGTAATTGCAATTACAAAATATATTTCCACTTCACAGTTTATTCCTCTTAGGAAGAACTGTCTTGGCTTGTAAACTTTTAAGATGGTTTGTCTGAGCAAAATAGGCTCTAGTGTTACTTTAAGAACATAGGGTGATCTTGAGAGATTATAGTGTACCCTAAGGGCTTGTCTACACTTACTGGGGGATCGAGGCGTGGCAATCGATGCATCAGCGGTTGATTTAGCAGGTTTAGTGAAGGCCCGCTAAATTGACCACAGATTACTCTCCCATCAACTCCTGTACTTCACCTGAATGAGAAGCACAAGGGGAGTCAACAGGACAGTGCCTCCCATCAACATAGCACAGTGTGGACCCCACAGTAAGTAGATCTGAGTACATCGACTTCAGCAACGTTATTAACGTAGCTGAAGTGGCGTAACTTAGGTCAATCTACCCCTGTAGTGTAGAAAAGTTCTGAATATTTTCCTTGAAAAGTAGGTGATATGGTAGGAGAGAAATGACCTACCAAAACACCCAACCCAGTTGCTTATGATGCTATCCAATGTGTAGTCCCTCTACGTGCAATAGGTTTCCAACTCAGGATATAACAATTCCCAACAGTACACCCACTCAGAATATTACATTCACTGTTAGAATTATACTAGGGTGATACCTGCAGATCTCCTAGCTCTAGTAGATGGATTGCTATGTTTTTTGAGCACAAGTTTCAGGATCTAGTACTTTTGGTCACACCACTGAAACGATGAACAATCCCCCTGCATCCCAGGTGAGAGTGCTCCCAAGTGAGCCATATCAATACATACTGTACGTTATCCTTCTTGCTAACTGGCTGTCTGAATTCCAATCAATGTGCTGTAACTTACCGGGGTTTCTACCATGTTTGGCTTACTATTCCGTAACGTCTTTACTGCGTGGAAAACATCAACAACATTTTGTCTTTTGACCATTTCCACAACTATGCCTATAGCACAGAACATTCCACTCCGACCACCACCATTCCTGAATGGAAGCAAAACAACAGAGTTAATACATCTGTTACGTATAAATATACCTGGCACCAATATCTCACCTTTAATTTTGTAAAAATACAAGATGGAGGATCCATTAGATGAGACAGACCTTTATGAATCCCCTCATAGCTCTAGTTGATGTGGTTTGAAACATCTGACACCATTGCCATTCTTGATACTGTTTTGAATCAATTGTGTGTGCTATATAGTTCATTATGCGGCCTAGCTATGCTATAACACAGCTTAAGTAGGCAGGACAAATTAAAAACAAATGTTATGAATATAAACTGCAACATTTTCCATTTGTTTCTGGAGGGAACTGTTTAAAGTCATCATAAGCTACAGGAGTATTGGCAGAATATTACTGGAGTGTGCTGCTGATTTTATCTTTAGAGACACTTCTAATCTTTTTTGTAACTTTTTGATATTATTTCTGAAGGGTCCTGGAAACTAGGATAGGTGTTTTTTTTCTTCAATATAAATTTAAATTACATAAACAAACTATATGAGTCTCCAGACACCATATGGGCATTCTGGAATTTTGCTGTGGATAAGCGTCAAAACAGATCTGTGAACACTTAATTATAAACCTTCTTTTGAGGACAGTTTATTCAACTGCTAAAATTGAAGCTTTAAGTTGAAATATGGTAGAAAAGAGATTGGTCACTTTTCATTCAGGGAATGTAAAAAAATAGCTCTCTTTTAAAGATGACATTTAATTGGTTACACATATGGTGGGACTCAGTGGGTTTTTTTTATTCTCTCTTTTTAAATGACAGTGCTAGAAAAGCAAGTACTGCCTACATGGTGTACATTAATTATTTTTCACAAGCACTACTATAGATGTAACAAAAATGTCTCTGATTTCAGGTATGCATATTTTTGGTCCAGAATGACACAAAATATCTGTAACGTATAAACTTGTTGGAAGAGCACTATTCAAAATATGCAAAACATATAATGAAAAGCTTCATTATATGTAATCTCTTGCCACTTAGTACAAAGAAGCATCCTGTTGGATTACTCAATAGTATAATGGTATTGGATCAGAAGTCACTTGTGTACCCTCATTTATAGCCACCTGGAGAACACTGCCATTAGGTGTAAAACCCCCACAAAAGAGAACACACATCTGTCCAGCTAGCCACTTCTATTGTGCTCATCGCCACAGTATGTAGGCCCCAGTTTGAAGTGAGTGACAAATATCAGAGCCACAATTAAAGAAAACAAAATAGGACACATGCAATAAAATGTATTAATAGGAGCACTGGATTGAATTTAAAATAATGAATTGGATGCTAAAAAGTCCGAGATGCTGCCATATACCCAGTCGGCCACAATAAAATTACTCACAGACAGTGAATGATAGTTCGGCCTTCCCCTTCTTCACATTCCTCTTGCCATTTTTCAACCTGAAGAATTAACTTCAGAAATGATCTCTTGGAGCCTGGAATGTCTCTGTGAGAGGCCCATCCCAAATACTGGAATTGCTGCACCATCAGATAGCCTTCCTGCGGCTGATGGAAGCCAAACCACTTTACATTAACCACGGCACATTTATAATCGATTTATGAAAACTACACAGATCAAATAAAGTGAAGCTAAATCAGAGTATATATTGCACACAAATTCCATTACATGTATGTGCTGAGCATACATACAAAGAGATAGCATAAAGATGTCTGTGTAAGTATTACAGAAGTCGGGCACAATGAAACAAGTTTAAGAAGAAAATGTTCTGGAGTTGTTGCAATTATGACATCAAAGTTTATAGGCCACTAATTAAATAAACTAACAGGGATATTTCTCTGGATTCTAAACAGCTAGTTTATTTTAAAAAAAATTCTATCTCTACATAAGCAATAAGAAACCCTGTTGTTGAATCTGTAGACCTTACAGAAATGCAGTGGCTCTGTAGGAGCACTTATCCTGACAAAATATTTCCAGTTATAAAACAACAATAAATGATGGTGGTGTACAAATATGTTTTTTGCTTGAATGGAGTCTGTTCCTTTTGCCAGCCCATCATATCCTGATGGCAAATCTCTGAGCCTTTCCTAAATTGGGTTTCAGACACAGTGTGTTCTGGGGTGGCTTAGAATGTTTCAGAAGTTTTCCTGTACCTGGCTGTCCTAAAGAATAAATAACTCACTCTGGTTTCATGTAGCAGGGGCAGGCAAAGATAGAAAGAGATGTAGGGTCCTGGGAGGAAAAGAGATGGTGCAGAGAGAAAGAAAGGTTCACAGGAAAGGGATGGGAGAGAGACAGAGGAAACAAAAATAAAAAAGCCAAAACAGAAGAAAAGGACAGAATGAAAATAAGAGATGGAACAAGTGAAAGAGACAGGAACAAGGAAACTACAAAATATAAGAAACAAAAAAGGACTACAACATAATCATTTAATGTATTAATATCTCTACGCTGTATTGAAATTCCCAGACACAACAAGGAGAGTTAAAAGGAGAAATGAAAACATTTTGCTTAATACCCCTTTCAACCAAAGCATTGAATTTGGATAAAACATGACCCAGTTCTGAACCATCCATGAAAAATAGCTTGGAAAATCAAAATCTGACAGAAGAGCCTTTGCAACACCCTTTCGTTTCCCCATATCCATTAGCATCATCATTTATGCGTTAAATTAGAAATATGCTATGTACGTCACAGCCATTGTCCTAACTTGATTTCTAAATATGAGACATAACAAGTGAGGGTAATAAAGCGGGGGGTGGTTACAATAGCACAACCTATTGGTTCTCACAAATTTTTCTTTAACTCATTGCATGCAGGCAACATGGCAGAAATGAGTTCCTAGTGGGGACCTGAAGGAGAAGGTAGTGGCTGGTAAACAGAGTCTGAGAGAGTATTGAAAGAATGCAGGACAACCTGAAAAAAGGCAGAGACAGTAATGGATAAAAGAGATGAAAAGTGCATCAAGTCTTGAATCATTATTGGAGGTGGAGAGAACATGTTAGTAAATGTAGGTCAGGGAAGAGTTTCTCAAGAACCTCCAAAAATCAGAATAACTTTGAGTCTTTTCACACATATTTAGTAGAATGTCATAACGCTTCTGCTTTGTTTTGTGGTTCTTGCACCACAAGGCCCACGAGGTGTTAATTATATAACCACAAGTGTCCTTCAGATATGCTTACATGCAACTTCATATGAAGGTTATAAAATGAAATACTGCTTGGGTCCATTATAGGCAGCTGCAGAAAAATAGTTAAATCTTAGGAACTGAATGTTTAATTCTGTTCTGCTTAATGTCTGAAGAGAATTAATATTGTATATTTAGTATTATGTAATACTCAAATCCACAATAGCTCAGTTAGCTGTTATCATTATGATGATACTTACTCTTGTTAGATTGCATATCCTGAAAATTCTGTTTATTACATCACAATCCATTGAACAAGACATGCATTCTACTTGAATAGGACCATATCTCAGCATTCCTTCTTCAGGCCAATACTGTGGACAGCCCTGCAAAAGAATAAAATGGGTATAATTAAAATTTAAGTTGCATCATGAATATTGTAGTATTTCATTATTATTATAACACACTTTATAGTACAGTAATAGATACGTTAATTAATACTAATTAGTTATTGAAAAGCAAAGCCACAGGGTAATTACACTGTAATTGCAATGAAACTGCACTGTAATTATATTCACCCTATTACAAAGCATAACCACCTTGAGGCATTAATTTGTTCACAAAATCCCCATACACAAACACTAACCTGTGCTAAATCAACTTCATTTAACATTACAACAGAGGTACAGCCATAGTCATACACTAATCTCCAGAAATCTTTCACAGTGTTTGGCAAAGGATGTTGTGTGACAATGAAAGCAGCTGGTTGCCTGTAGCTCTGTAAAGAAAAAGGGTGAGTAGGAGACTATTACTAAAGAAAGCACTAAATAACGATTATGCAAACTCTGGGCCTCTTGGAAACATAACTACAAAAAGGTAGTGGCATAAAATCTAGCAGTTTTAACCAAAACAACTATTCAGACAATAAGATATCTTAAAGTGAAAAAAAAAAAACCCAACAGGTCACATATGCATAAATCCCCTTTAAATTAATCACTTAAAAGTTGAGCCCATTGTTGCATACTTTGCTGAACTGGTGCTTATATTAAATGCATTCATCATAGTTTCAGATTATTTTAAAATACTTGGGAGACAAAGTAGAGATATATTAGCCCCATTTTACAGAGCAGGATACTGAGGCACAGAAAGGTTGATTTAACCAAATTCACACAAGAAGTCTGTGACTCAGCCAGGAACTGGACCTAGATCTTGAGTCCCATGATGTTGCGATAACCACAAGGCCACCTTTCCTCTCCTAACTGAGCCTAAAGCTTTTTTCTTTTCTTTATAAACCTCTCTTTGGGCTGACATCAAAAAGATTTCAAGTTTAAAAATTTGTTTTTAATAGTTTTATTGGAGAAGTCTTTTGGCATTTTACATCCCCTCCCTGCATCTCTTGGCTGGGGTTGGACTCAGGTTGTGAGCATTGCTATGTTGTCACTAGTGGAAGGAGTTAACAGAAGACCAGCAGGTGACTGTCATGCACAGTTGCCATCTGGGAAGCATGATAGTCGGGGGGGGGGGGGGGGAGGGAAGGGAGGCTGGCAGTTATTTTAAAAGGTAATTAGGGATTAATTCCGACCAGTAAGGACACAGCTGTGTAGCTGCTGATGTACTCAGGCTGCACTACCTCCTACTGCAACCGGAATCCTCCTGATAGGACTGGAGAAGCTCTATCTCCTGACGGTTGCAGCCCATATGCCTGCAACTGGGGGACTTCTGGCCCTGTAGCACATAGACTGCAGGCAGCACAGAGGGGAGGCACAAAGCAGGGCAAATAGGCTTCGATGGGACTAACCTCCTGGAGGCTGAGAACATAGAATCATAGAGTATCAGGGTTGGAAGGCACCTCAGGAGGTCATCTAGTCCAACCCCCTGCTCAAAGCAGGACCAATCCCTAACTAAATCATCCCAGCCAGGCCTTTGTCAAGCCTGATCTTAAAAACCTCAAAGGAAGGAGATTCCACCACCTCCCTAGGTAACCCATTCCAGTGCTTCACCACCCTCCTAGTGAAAAAGATTTTCCTAATATCCAACCTAAACCTCCCCCACTGCAACTTGAGACCATTACTCCTTGTTCTGTCATCTGCTATCACTGAGAACTAGATCCATCCTCTTTGGAACCCCCTTTCAGGTAGTTGAAAGCAGCTATCAAATCCCCCCTCATTCTTCTTTTCCGCAGACTAAAAAATCCCAGTTCCCTCAGCCTCTCCTCATAAGTCATGTGTTCCAGTCCCCTAATCACTTTTGTTGCCCTCTGCTGGACGCTTACCAATTTTTCCACATCCTTCTTGTAGTGTGGGGCCCAAAACTGGACACAGTACTCCAGATGAGGCCTCACCAATGTTGAATAGAGGGGAACGATCACGTCTCTCGATCTGCTGACAATGCCCCTACTTATACAGCCCAAAATGCCATTGGCCTTCTTGGCAACAAGGGCACACTGTTGACTCATATCCAGCTTCTCGTCCACTGTAACCCCTAGGTCCTTTTCTGCAGAGCTGCTGCCTAGCCATTCGGTCCCTAGTCTGTAGCGGTGCATTGGATTCTTCCGTCCTAAGTGCAGGACTCTGCACTTGTCCTTGTTGAACCTCATCAGATTTCTTTTGGACCAATCCTCTAATTTGTCTAGGTCCCTCTGTAACCTATCCCTACCCTCCAGCGTATCCACCTCTCTTCCCAGTTTAGTGTCATCTGCAAACTTGCTGAGGGTACAATCCACACCATCCTCCAGATCATTTATGAAGATATTGAACAAAACCGGCCCGAGGACTGACCCTTGGGGCACTCTGCTTGATACCAGCTGCCAACTAGACATGGAGCCCTTGATCACTACCTGTTGAGCCCGACAATCTAGCCAGCTTTCTATCCACCTTACAGTCCATTCATCCAGCCCATACTTCTTTAACTTGCTGGCAAGAATACTGTGGGAAACCATTTCAAAAGCTTTGCTAAAGTCAAGGAATAACATGTCCATTGCTTTCCCCTCATCCACAGAGCCAGTTATCTCGTCATAGAAGGCAATTAGATTAGTCAGGCATGACTTGCCCTTGGTGAATCCATGCTGACTGTTCCTGATCACTTTCCTCTCATCTATGTGCTTCAGAATTGATTCCTTGAGGACCTGCTCCACGATTTTTCCAGGGACTGAAGTGAGGCTGACTGGCCTGTATCTACTGTTCTACTACAGGGCTGTTCGTATCTACTCCCTGCAGCCTCCAGCTCCTGGTGTCCTGGCAACACATGGTTTGCAAGTAGCAGAAGGAGACCGTCTATTGTGGGACTGTTACATCAGATCACATTTGAGGGCATGGGTGCTGAGATGGAAAGGGATGGGGTGGCTTGGCAGGACTTCCTTTTTTTCCCAACAAATATGGAATTGCTACCCGCAAATTATTAGCCCAAAGCTCAGATGAGCAGTATTCATTTCTGGACCAGTGACAGATTTGAAGATGCTATATATTGTGACTATGGAGGAATGGAAATTGGAGATTTAATACAATACTATTAAAAAGGGGAGTTCCCAGCTTTCCAGAGGATCACAGAAACACTGAGATGCCTGAGATATCTAACACTGTAAAGGAACAACAAAAGTTAGATTAGTTGGATTTTAAAAATGTTGCCAAGACTTCCCTCTCCCTTCTTTAAGACCATTTTACTGAACACTACAGGAAGAAAGAATTACCCTTTCTTTAACCAGCAAGAGTTCTCTCTCATATTACACAGCTTTTCATGGCACGTTACGTAGACAAAGGAGGTAGTCTCTTACATCCATAAGAGCAGCATTGATATAGTTGCTGCTCTCCCCATCAATAGTAATTAAGAAAGGCAGACATCTGTCAGGTGGCAGCATATCCATGAAGCGATTCTTGTCATGATTCCTTGGCAAGCAGGCTATGCTGCAATCTTCAGCTTGCAGCCGAGGGGTCACAGAATTCAGGGTCTAAACAGCAGAAGGAATTAATATCACGTTACAGTGTTACATGTTACATATATACATCTTATATACAGTGTTCTTGAAATTCATTTGTTTATTTAAAATGTTGCAATGTGGGAAACATGAAAAATCACAAGCAAACAAGAGCATGGGTCTGC
Organism: Eretmochelys imbricata; assembly: GCF_965152235.1. NCBI lineage: Eukaryota > Metazoa > Chordata > Testudines > Cheloniidae > Eretmochelys > Eretmochelys imbricata. The sequence goes on from NC_135574.1 coordinate 97,716,851, forward strand.
TTGAGAAACTTGACAGTTTTTCAGTTAAAATGAATGAAAGCTCAGGTACGAAGACACATCAGGAACTACTGAACGGATCCTCTAAATGCATCCCCCCCCAACATGCAATCCCTAAGGAAGAAAATAGAAGAGAATCTTGTGAAACACATATGAACTGTGTCTCACTTGCTTAAAATGCAAAATAACCCCCCATCCTGCCAGTTCAAGGTCAGTACTGTTCATTATAGTCAGCAGTCTACTGCAATTATAATCTAAGAAGGGTCCTTCATATTTAAGAGTGACCTTGTAAAGTACATAATAAAAGAAAAGGGTGTTATATTATCTTAAATACAAGAAAGGGACAAAGGTTATGAATTTGATATGAAAGCCTTTTAAGGAAAAAGAAATTGTATGTACCTATAGGCAAAGAAGTTGCTATTCTATGAAGAGCTACCAGTAACTGTAAATACCTGAAATTCATCTTTGAGATGTGAAGAGTTTGTCTGAGAGTCTATTCTAATCATATCAAAATATGCAGCTTTGAATTCACAGACAGGGATGGCAGTTTCTCCACATAAGCAAGCTTCCAGAATGGCATCATGAATAAAGATGTACTGCTCCTACCAAAGGGGAAAAGAAAAAAAATCTAACAATTTTAAAACAAAATAAAATCTTACTTTCCTTCAAGATAAGTGGATCTTTCCCCTTCTATAAATCTTATTTCAAAGCAGCTTCCATCAATCCCTTGGATATTGCTTTAGCACCTTAAGTACAGTACACTCTGCCTAACTAGGATGCAGTTAATCAGTATTTTCCCTGAGAACTAATTTAAGTACAGCGATAGTAAGTGCATAAGTACACTAATTTGCTTAATGGGGGAATTTTCAGGTGATTTTGTGGTGCATAGGTCAGCGTGGGAGACAGGCTCATGCTGGTTCTGCTTGTTTGCTTCCTTAACGGTAGCTTTCAGTTCCATGATACCTATAGAAAGCATATAAAATGCTTCAAGCACTACCTGCTCCTAGAAATTATGTGGCATATTTCATGCTACTTATTCGTGGGTGGACTGGTATACCTAGTGTCGCATAACTAGCACTGGTTAGGCAATAGACTCAGCATTACACCAACACAGGAAATGCTGCCTCCTGACTCTGTTGGCCTGTCCAGTGAGTCTGCAGCCCCCAGCCAGCTGCATTATTATTCCAACAGTATCTTTGGTCAAATATTATACAACACCCCAGGCCTGTCAACAGGGGATGGCAAAGGGGGCAACTGCCCAGGGGCCCGGGTGATTTAAAAGGGCCTGGAAGCCCCCGGCTGCTGCCACAGCAGCAGCGGTGTCAGCCAGGAGACCTGGGCCCTTTTAAATCGCCCGGGCAGGCCGCAGGACTCCTCGGCATGCGACTGCTCCAGGCCCCAGGCTTTGGGGGGCCCCAAGGGCAGGCGCGATTGGCCAGTGCGGGCAGTCCCAGAAGTGACAGATTCATCACTTCTGCCCCTGGCCTCACCCCGCTCGGGATGGCCCTGGGGCCCGGAATTTCACAGTGTGCTAGTCACATCAGAGAGTTCGTAACACACACAGTCTCTGTCCACAAAGAATTTAAAATCCAAGGCTAGACAAGAAGTAACAAACAACTGGGAGAGTAAGTGGAAGGGACAATGAGAACGACAGTAAGATCGTGTGGTGACTCAATGGTGTGAACGCTTCATGATGGTAGTTTTTATTACTTCGTTATTAGAGAAAACGGTGACTAACCCTTCTGTATTCTTTGAGATGTGTTGCTGCTCATGTCCATTCCAAGTTAGGTGTGTTTGTGCACCAGGTGGACCATTGCCAGAGATTTTTCCCTTAGTGGTATCTGTCAAGCTGGCTTTAGCACCCTCTGGTGCTGTGCGCTTATGCGCCGGTTTAAAGAGTGCCACCAGCTCTTCACCCCCTCAGTTACTTCTTGTCCTTAACTCTGACAGAGGGTCAGGAGGGTGGGCTGTAGAACGGACACGAGCAACACACCTTGAAGAACAGTTATGGAAAGGTTAGCAACTATGTTTTCTTCTTCGAGTGCTTGCTCTTGTCCATTCCATATTAGGTGACTCACAAACAGTACCCCAGCAGGTGGGCTCAGAGGTCATGGAGACGCTGACAGCAACACTGCTCTCCCAAGACGAGTGTTGTCCTGGGCCTGCTGGGTGATGGTGTAGTGAGATGCGAAAGTCTATACTGATGTCTAGGTTGTGGCCCTGCAAATGTCCTGGATTGGGAACTGTGAGACGAACTCTGCTGATGAAGCCTGGGCTCTTGGCCTGGTTGATATAAAATTGTGACACCACCTCTGGCAGGAAGGCCAGGTTGGGGCGTGGCTGGACCTTGTCCTTGAAGAACTCCATATGAGGTGGTTCTGATGTAAAGGTCTTGATTTCAGAGACCCTTCTGGCTAAGGTGATTGCCTCCAGGAAGGTGACCTTCCAAGAGAGAAGCAACAGGGGGCATGATGCTAGTGGCTTGAAGAGGGGACCCATGACATTTGATAGAACCAGGTTTAAGTCCCATGGGGGGACTGGCTCACAGACCTGAGGATAGAGCTTCTCCAGCCCTTTGAGAAACATACAATTATCTCGTAGGAGAACACTGATCTGCCGTTCACCGGTGGGTGGAAAGCTGAGATGGCTGCTAAGTGCACCTTGATAGACAAGAGGAATCAGCCCCCGTTGCTTTAAGTGGAGCAAGTAGTCCAAGACAGACTGAAGGGAAGATCGAGATGGAGAGAGAGCTCATTGAGATGCACATGTTGAGAAGCGCTTCCATTTGGCCAGGTAGGTAGCCCTGGTGGACGCCGTTCACAACACAGCAAGACCTATTCTGAGCAAGCTTCTTCTTCTGGGTTCAGCCATGCAGCATCCATACAGTTAGGGGCAGGAAAGCGAGGTTTGGGTGAAGCAACCTGCCGTGGTCTTGTGAGATTAGGTCTGGGCTGAGTGGGAGTGAGAGTGGAGCTGCTACTGACAGATCCAGGAGCACGACGAGCCAGTGTTGGCATGGCCATGTGGGGGCTATCAGAATGACTCTTCACTTGTTTGTTTGACTTTTAGGAGGACCGTGTGAACCAGAGAGATTGGAGGAAAGGCATAGAATCAGAGATCTGTCCATGGGAACAGGAAAGCATTGGAGAGGGAGCCTGAGCTGTACCCAGACAGCGAGCAGAACTGTTGGCATTTTCTGTTCTGTCTGGTAATGAACAGGTCCACCTGGGGAGGCCTCGCTGTTGGAAGATTAATTTGGGACCTTCATAAGAAGGGACCACTCATAGTGAGAGGAAAGGAATCTGCTGAGGTGATCTGACAGTACATTCCAGGCTCCTGGGAGATGTGTCACCTCGAGATGAATGGAGTACTTTGTGCAGAAGTTCCAGATAGGTAGCCTCCTGACAAAGAGCTAAAGATTGGGCACCTCCCTGCTTGTTGATATAGAACATGGCTGTGGTATTGTCTGTCAGGACTTGCACCACATCACCTGAGATTCAGGGAAGGAACACCTGGCAAGCTAAGTGTACTGCCCTGAGATCCGTGAAGTTTATGTGCAAGGAGAGTTTTTCTTGGGACCTGCGGCCCTGAGTCCTGAGGTGGGCTCCCCACCCTAGGTCTGACGCATCCGAGATTAAAACTACTGATAGTTGAAAGGTAATAAAGGGCAACCCCATCATTTCAGATCTTGGGTCTTTCCACCAGTTCAGGGAGGCGAAGAATAGGGGAGTCCCAGAGTCCAAGTGGTGTCTGCTCAGGGAGCATACTGATGCTAGCCACGTCTGGAGGGGTCTGAGGCACAGTCTTTCACGCTGAACTACGTAAGTACATGTTGCCATGTGCCCCAGTAGCTTGAGGCAAACCCAAGCTGTCATAATTGGATGGACCATAACATTGGATATCAGCTCCAACCTGGTCCGGAATCAGGCCTCTGACAGAAAGGCCCTGGGTTGGGTCGAGTCAAGCACCGCCCAAAAAATTCTATTCTCTGAGCCAGGACAAGAGTTGACTTTTGTTCTTTTATCAGCAGGCCCAGCGTTCGAAGGTGCTTTGGACCGTGCTGATCCTGGAGCGCGTGGAAGCTACTGGGTTCTATTGTTCTGGATTGGGTGGGCTCCAGTTTGGGAGCAGGCAAAGAGCTGGCAGATCCTCTGTGCTGTGTGCTCATGGCTCCACAGTACTGTTCTTATGCAGAAATTCCTCTTACTGTGGATAAATAGCCATCTGCCAGGGGGAGGGCGGGATGGGTGACTGACTGGGGGGATTTAGAGTAGCAGCCGTGTTAGTCTGTATTCGCAAAAAGAAAAGGAGTACTTGTGGCACCTTAGAGACTAACAAATTTATTTGTTCAGTGGTTTGAGCATTGGCCTGCTAAACCCAGGGTTGTGAGTTCAGTTCTTGAGGGGGCCACTTAGGGATCTGGGGCAAAAATTGGGGATTGGTCCTGCTTTGAGCAGGAGGTTGGACTAGATGACCTCCTGAGGTCCCTTCCAACCCTGATATTCTATGATTCTGTGATAAAGAGGATTTTGCTGTATTGATTACAGGAATAAAATTCTGACTTAATGCAGCTAGGAAAGATAAGCTACCATACCTCTGTTTGTACCATGTTGATGCGACGTGACCGTAAGGCTTTGACACAATTGTAGATGTCCACAACACCTTCCCTTTCTGCCATGTCTAGCATGATGTCAATCACAATGTAACAGCCAGTTCGTCCAGCACCAGCACTGGAAAGAATTAGGAAATAATTTCAGAGTACTCCCCACAATCCAGTAAATCTACCCCACAAACTTAGCAAACTCTCTTTGGCATTTACAAGTACACACTTGGAACACTAACCTAAGTTCTCATATGTATCTTTCCAATCATTACATAAACTTCCAGTTTTCCCTTTTATTCTTCAGAATAGCATTTAAACACACATGAAATGTATATAACTCAAAAGCAAGAACTTTTCAACAGATCTCAGATTATGTAAAAACAGCATCAGTGAGGTTCCTTTTTAGTATCTCAGAACATTCCTTCATGGTCCAGAAACAAAACTGTAGTAACAGACTTGTTAGTTGAACAGAGATCTTCAGGATTACTATGCTCTTTATGGAATCACTTCAAAACATATAGGACTTCATCTTTATTCAGAGAGACTAAGGGGAACCTTTTTTCCCAAGGGACAATTTCAGATAAAATTTGACTGTAAAATGTAGACTCTCCCTTATACTCTGCTTTACGCAGTTAACAGTCCGGTGCAATATCAGGATTGTATGGGAATGTCTCTTGGGTTTTTACACAGCTATTATAGATATTTGCAAAGTGAATTCCTGCAACATGCACAACTTGGCTAACTCTATGTGCAGAATGTAGTTAACACATTTGATGGATTTGCCAAGAAATCATATTTCAATGAACTGTGCACCATAATGGGAAATTTGCAAAACTTACAAGGAAAACAACACTCTTTAGTTGTTCCCACTATATCCAATATCCAGGCTTATTTCAGAATGTTGCTTCACTGGGTGGATCTATTTGTTGCTATATGTTCAATTAAATATTCTACTTAGAATTATATTTCACAAAAGCACATTTTAAATGTCAACATAGCTGTAACAAAATACCGTCCTAGTACTCGGTCATAAAATTTTGCCATAGAGCACGTTAAACGTTAGCCTACATTATAACAAGGCTTGGCTAACAGTTTTGAGGAAAAAATATCTTCCCATACCAATCGGGGAAATTTTACTAGAATCTAGCTATGTTTGAACATTGTTGTAGTTAGCCTAGTTTTGCTTCCAGTGTGGACAGGGCATTGAAAGAGCACATTCATTCCCAAAAGTTAAACAACAAAAAGACAAACCCCACAACTTCACAAGAGACCACTATACAAGTTCACGTATAAAGTTGTAGAAAATTCATCTACCTCTTTTCTACACACCTGCAATGTACAACAACAGGCCCAGCACTAGGAGGGTTAGACAATTTGACTCGACGTATAAATGAAAGGAGGCCTGTGGCATTGTAAGGAACTCCATGATCTGGCCAGCCTGTGAAATGGAACTGTTTAAGTTCACGGATTTCATTGTAACCTCTCTGTCAAAGACAAAAATAATATTTTGAAAGAGGTTATTAAACTCAAAATATTCAACACCCAAAAATATTCTTTGAGTCAAGCAATGACAACACTCTCAGAATCTATATACTATCTTCTCAAATTAATTTAAGCAAAGAACATGGCATTCTATGTTTAAAGGAAAACTGATTTTACAATAGAATTTAAACATGGCTATTAATAAATTCCTGGTTCATCTTTATCACGTATACATAAAAAGAGCAGAATCTATTCTAAACTGCCTGGCATCTTATCACATAAGGCTTACATAGTATAATGGTGCCATACTGTGATATTTTAATAATGTAGGGCAAATCTGAAACACATAATACTTATATTTGCTATTAAAGGATGCTAGGTCAACTGTTCTAATAGTTTTTAGAGACAACACAGAAAAGCATTTTACTGATGTTTCTATATATCATATAGAATTCTCCAACCTATGCAGACAGGTGTAACAGTTATACCAGATGACCATAGCTGTTCCACACCAGCTAGTATTTGCTATCCATATTCATTTATGTTCATACTCTACGTAATAAACAAGTCAGGGTATTGATGCAACATTAACTCCTGTAAGGGTCAGGACATGTTCCAGTGAATGGGAAGATGGTTAAGAACAATGTACTTGGGCCCGCATACAGGTTCGTTTTTAACGTCAGGAAGGGAAGTATACAACATCAGTCAAAACAAATTATTGAAGTACAAGAGCTACAGGTATATGAATGATTGCGAACCAATGATGTAACATATTCTTCCTATGGTAAAATAAATTCTGCATTATGGAATTGTTAATTAGGCAGAATGACTTGGTATTGTACTTGAATATGTGAAAGACACTGTTTAATGAACTGAGCTGCAAGGAAGCAATATTCTGATGATGTCTTTCAAAGGGCTTACCCTTTCAAGGGTGAATGTCCTGACTACATACTCCGCAAGTGGCTCCATTTCCACACAAGTCACTTTGAAGTCCCCATAAACTTCGGTGTCATCAGGCCAGTACTTATAGCACTTGACCTAAAAACAGAATTAAAAGGCATCTTAAAGCATACAAAAGTGAAAGCATGCCAAATAGTAATTTAACTCATTATATCACAATTATTTTCAAAATGATGATGTAGTCATATGAACCCTATTGTGGACCAGATGTACCAACTGCCAATCAAGTACTGCGAAAGCTGTTCATAATGTTAGTGTTAGGAGTTCATGCTGATTTACACATCCCTCCACAAAGGCCAAATTATTTTTCTGAATTAGTGAATCTGAATTCGATAGTTTTCTAGTAAGGAAAACATATTTTTCACTGGTTTTAATTAATGCTGTGTGATGTTTTCCATTTCAATAATTATGTTGTTGTAAAGCAATCTCAGGTGTTTTATTAAAGTAATTCTCAAGAGACTGGCTAATCCTAAAATGCAAAATAATTTGCTGATTTCTATCTGCTGTTAAAGATGATGTGCACTTGTTGTCTAGTCAGCTAACTGTGATCATCTGAGCACAGAGTAATATACAAATGTTTCTTATGCACTAGATTGTATTATGGATTCAGGCAGCATTGTTCCCTATTCATTAAAATAACATGGCAACAGCCTGATTCGTTAGGTCTTTTCTTTATAAAGCAGCCATATTATATAATGCTACTTCAAGCTGCAAGGACATATGAACTCAGAAAAATACTTTCTTATCTCCTTCACCCTCAGTGTTAAGGGTGTCTTTCAAAAGACTTTTCTGTATTTTCTTCAGCAATGATAAACAGCAATTTGAGAGGCTATCCTTAGGATATAACATTTTAAAAATGAAGTTCCTTACCCGTCCAACTTCAACTAAATTTGTAACCATCACAACACAAGCTGACTGTTCCTGCCATATCATTCTCCAGAAATCGTACACTGTTTCATGGACTGGACCTGTAAAAAAAACATTTAACACTATGTAATAAAACTATTACCCAACTGAACACTAAAAACAAAATCTTTTAGCATAGGCATTTGATATGCAGAAAATTATTTGCTCAGATATGAAAGGCTCTAATAATCCCTACAGAATTGCAGCATTATATTGACGACAGTTGTTAAACCATAATGTTATTCATAATCGGGGCAGAAGCATCTCAATTTAACCAAACTACCACTTGAAAGATATTAAAGTGTCAGTGCTCATACACTGTAGTAGCTACTCAGACAGTACGACAGAAGCCATATGTGGATATAATTTTTTAGTTTTGTTTTAACACTCGTTAATTAACATGGCTGTAAATTCTAGTGTCGACACTACACAAACATTTGATTGAGGACACAAACATTTGCCTCTACTTATGTTTGATCATATGCTGTAGCCTAGATCTAAATATAATAGGCAACAAATGTTTGTGTCCTGTATGGACAAGAATTTACAACTGTATTAATTAATGTGTTAAAACACAACTAAATGTTCGGGTGCAAACATAATCAATAAAGGAAGGCAGGCATATATAGATTCCATTAGAGCCCAAAGAAAAGGACTTTGGACTGATATATGATAAAAACTTATGGGCCAAATTTTTAAACAGGTTTCCATTTAGCCTCTAATTTTGCAGGTACAATCAACTACAAGTAAAAATTAGATTTAGACATCTAATTACTTGATTTGGGACCATAATTGGGTAGCTACATAGAATCATAGAATATCAGGGTTGGAAGGGACCTCAGAAGGTCATCAAGTCCAACCCCCTGCTCAAAGCAGGACCAATCCCCAATTAAATCATCCCAGCCAGGGCTTTGCCAAGCCTGACCTTAAAAACTTCTAAGGAAGGAGATTCTACCACCTCCCTAGGTAACGCATTCCAGTGTTTCACCACCCTCCTAGTGAAAAAGTTTTTCCTAATATCCAACCTAAACCTCCCCCACTGCAACTTGAGACCATTACTCCTTGTCCTGTCCTCTTCTACCACTGAGAATAGTCTAGAACCATCCTCTCTGGAACCACCTCTCAGGTAGTTGAAAGCAGCTATCAAATCCCCCCTCATTCTTCTCTTCTGCAGACTAAACAATCCCAGTTCCCTCAGCCTCTCCTCATAAGTCATGTGTTCCAGACCCCTAATCATTTTTGCGGCCCTTCACTGGACTCTCTCCAATTTTTCCACATCCTTCTTGTAGTGTGGGGCCCAAAACTGGACACAGTACTCCAGATGAGGCCTCACCAATGTCAAATAGAGGGGAACGATCACGTCCCTCAATCTGCTGGCAATGCCCCTACTTATACAGCCCAAAATGCCATTGGCCTTCTTGGCAACAAGGGCTCACTGCTGACTCATATCCAGCTTCTCGTCCACTGTCACCCCTAGGTCCTTTTCTGCAGAACTGCTGCCTAGCCATTCGGTCCCTAGTCTGTAGCTGTGCATTGGGTTCTTCCGTCCTAAGTGCAGGACCCTGCACTTATCCTTATTGAACCTCATCAGATTTCTTTTGGCCCAATCCTCCAATTTGTCTAGGTCCCTCTGTATCCTATCCCTGCCCTCCAGCGTATCTACCACTCCTCCTAGTTTAGTATCATCCGCAAATTTGCTGAGTGTGCAATCCACACCATCCTCCAGATCATTTATGAAGATATTGAACAAAACCGGCCCCAGGACCAACCCCTGGGGCACTCCACTTGACACCGGCTGCCAACTAGACATGGAGCCATTGATCACTACCCGTTGAGCCCGACAATCTAGCCAACTTTCTACCCACCTTATAGTGCATTCATCCAGCCCATACTTCTTTAACTTGCTGACAAGAATACTGTGGGAGACCGTGTCAAAAGCTTTGCTAAAGTCAAGAAACAATACATCCACTGCTTTCCCTTCATCCACAGAACCAGTAATCTCATCATAGAAGGCGATTAGATTAGTCAGGCATGACCTTCCCTTGGTGAATCCATGCTGACTGTTCCTGATCACTTTCCTCTCATGTAAGTGCTTCAAGACTGATTCCTTGAGGACCTGTTCCATAATTTTTCCGGGGACTGAGGTGAGGCTGACTGGCCTGTAGTTCCCAGGATCCTCCTTCTTCCCTTTTTTAAAGATTGGCACTACATTAGCCTTTTTCCAGTCATCTGGGACTTCCCCCATTCGCCACGAGCATGACAAAAGCATATTATTTACGCCTGCAATTGATTGCAGGTGCATAATTAGAGGCAGTCTTTAAAATGTGGCCCTATATTAGGAAATGGAAACAATTTAGTCAAACCTGTTTACTTTTCTACAACTTGCATAGCTTCACCTGAGGTGCGAAGTGATTGATTTATACAGAAAATGGAAGCCTCCTCCTCTCCTTTCCTTTTCCTTCCAGGATGTTGAATTTGGAAGACTTTCCTCACTTCTCTCTGTTAAGAGCGTCACTGGTCAAAGCTCCCTGGGAGTGACTGCCCATCTTTGGTCTCAGCTTGTCCAAAAACTACTACAATGGTGGTAACTACATCATTATTTACCCCAGCAATATTGGTCTTGGACCAACACCACAGCTGCATAACATATAGTACTATGAGAAGACAAACACCTGAGATACGCTGAAATCTTCCTCTTCTTTCAGCCCATGTGCCCTTCCCGCACTACCCTCAAAATTGCAAATGACTGTAGGAACTATTGATTAGACTTACATGGGGAAACAATAAGAGGAGGAGTAGGAGGTACTCAATATTTAGTACAACAAATTAATCCAAGTTCTAATTTATGCATGCTCCATGTAGGCAAATTATATTAAATTGCTGCAGCATAGAAGGATAAACAGTGGCTGCTGCAAACTATACACTACATACCAAATCTAGTTCCATTTTTATATTGTAGGTTTAAGTGCAGAGTCCACTGATTGTTATGGAGCAGGTTTGCTGGGTGACAGTGCTCTGGAAGATTCTTACCTTGGGTTGCAATGTAGTGACTTGGTCTTTGATAGCCCTAAAACAGAAGAATAAGTTGGTTTCTGTACTTTAATACCAACCAGAGCAAGCTAGGGAGGGGGAAATGAAGACATAATGAACTGTAAGACAGCTTAGCTATAGAAAACCTTTTCAGAACAGACTAGTAGCTAAGAACTGTGTATAGGTCAGGGGCGGCTTTGTCAGCCCAGGCCAGTGAGGCACAGCCTAATCAAGAATTCCCAAAAGGTACAAAACACATTTTGCATATTCTTTTTTAAAAAATTGATAAATATATACAGATTTAAGGACAAATTATGATTCAATTTAAATGGCATAACTCTCTCTCTCCAGTAGCAAAATGCAATACCAGAAAGTTTGAGGGACACAGTGCTGTTCAAATCTTGGTATAGCTAATTGTGCCTCAGGAAGCCACCTTGTTATCATGGCAATTTACCACGCCCATGAGTCACTTTTTAAAGGCGTTGCTATGGTCCCCACTGCTTGGAGAGGCCAGGGCAGGATTGTAGCAGTTAAGCCCAGGAAGCCAGGAGTTTGCAGCGGACGGGCCCTCTGGCTTCTTGCACACACACAGACCTCGCCCCCCTGGCCTCTTCCTGCACAGGGCGAGCTCCGAGTGCGTGTGAGAAGCTCCTGCAGAGCCCTACAGCCTACCTAATGTTCTGCCACCCCATGCAAGCTGGGTAGCAGCAGCAGTGGTGGCAGGTAAAGCTCCCAAATCTGCCTGCTGTTTCTTCACTATAAATAAGGTAAGCTTTATTTCTACCCCGGGTAGAAATAACTATTTTGTGATTTGTGCTTCACCTGTCAAAAAAGTCGAGAGCCGCCACTGAATAGCTCATAACAAACTGATCTATTAAATCTGAAAAGGTTCAAATGGTAACCAATAAAATGGAAAGATTAACATCAGACCTGAGCATACTTGTACTGTAACAGTAAAAATTAGTTTAGTCAGGTCACTGGGGTAATTAATTAGTCTTTTTTTTTGACACCCCCTTTCTCTGCTGAGTGCATTGGGTGGCTTATTTTAAATTTAGTGAAAATGGGCTTTGCATTCACATTACCAAAAGTGGTAGTCCTTGTTGCCATAAGCAATTAAACGAATATAGACTTCTTATTGTCTGATAAAAATAATTTTAATTACAAATGCACAATAATATCTATGAGAGCCATATATAATAACAACAGAACATTCCAATGTTAGAGCTGGACAATGTGTGTGCGCGTAGAATCAATGCCCTGCTGCATTTGGGTACAACAGAATGCTTTGCAAAATGTTTTCAATATTATACAGAGTGTGTGCATGTGTATTATATTGTACATGATACACACACGTATATACACACACACATATACAAAACCAAACCTGTACAACTGAACCTTTCCAGCTAGCTGGCTAAGTTCCATTGCTTGCTGTTCTGCACATCATCATCAACTGTCAGTTATTAGCATGTGAACTGCAAGATGAATGGATCCTGTGCTAAATTAAGTCACCAAAAACTTATTCAGGTTGATGCTAGTAATAAGGTAGAAAGATCAGGGCTGTAGGAAGGAACTAAATTTAGTAGTACTAGTATGAGAGGAAGTGATATAAGTGATATCATTCTGTGAGAATGTGAGAGAAATAACCCCAGCTATTTGCTGTGTTATAGTCTTACTAAGCCAACAGGGTCAAACACTCATTAGAGGAATCATGGATCTTTAGACTTCTTGTATCCCCTTGTTGCCACTAAACTGACAGATTTCCATGTATCCGTGCAATTCAAAGCCTCTCTCTGAGAACTGTTTAATCATCCTTGCCAACGATTGATTACCTTCCTCTGCAGCTCATAAAAATCCTTCTGAACAGCATTTTATTTGTGTCTTTAGAATGGACCGGATTACTCAAGCGTTCTTAAAAAACACCCCAGGAAGGAAAATCCAGCCCCCCATGAGGTTTTAATACCTAGCCCCAACTTCAAATTACACACGGTTAAAACAGTGTTACACTCTCTCTATACACAGTGTTTTCAGAACAAGAAAGAAATATTTTCAGCAAAGAGCCAATGTAAGTTTGTGGTCTTCCTCCTTGGTTATGATGAGATGGTGCTTTTATCTACATGGGATAACAGTACCCCTGAGAAATGGGATTTATCACAAACCAAGGGAAACATTTTGTGGAAGTCCTTTGTCAAAATATCTCTGGTCCTACATATCACAGTAGCGGAGATAAGAAATTCAGTGCTATATATGTAGCAGAAACTTTATATCCTAGAGAGTCTTAAGTTTTACAAACCACAGAAAGGGAAAATAGTTAGTGTGGTGCTACATATAAAAGAAGTTGAGAAAAAAACAGCCCTTTAAAACACACCCAGTAAATACTCTGGGTGATATTATTTTTACAGGTCTTTCATTCATCCAAATTATTTATTCTCCCACCCTCTTTTTTCCTCAAGGTTTCGGTTAAACATGGTTATATTTTCTTGACCAATACACATGGCAGAGATCTCTCAAGATTCCTGTTTCTTTGAACTCCTGACAAAATGTGGAAATTCAAATTTGAAAAAAGATCTACAGTAGAAATCAAGAAACTTACACTACATTTCTAAACTAATATAAATATATATATGTTTGTGTATATACTGTATAATATCCAATTGGCACCTCAAGATCAAATATTAATTACATATTCCGCTTGATGACAGTTGCCCTTAAGAAAATAAATAAGGCTATCCTCCCCAACTCCTTTCCAAGCCATGTATTAGAAACACCACCTCGATAGACTTTCAGAACCACTACTTTACAGCATACTATCCAGCTTCTCACATAAAAATGGGAGGGGAAAATAAATGCTAGTAAACGAAACCATCCAAAATAAAATTTAAATAAACAGCAAATTTTCTTAAAGAGGGAAGTTTTTCTGGTTTATGTAACAATACCTAGAACTATATTAACAGTCTAAGCGATCTCTTTAACACAGGTACATACATAAAGTATTTACACAAAAGAAAATGGAAAAAAAAAAAAGAACAGATATTACATGAGGTAAATTAAATGAAGCATGCATTGATATCTAGTAATAAAACCAGAAAAGTAAAGTAATTAAGAACAATGTCTATAGCAAATATTTACAATAGGATGCTGTTATTCACATATAGTGGTACTTACATCCCTGTACAGCCAAATCTACAGGCCAAACCAAAGTCAGATGTGAAAGAAAGCACAACAATGTCAGTGAGTACTGGGACGTAGAACAAGGAAAGTGTACATTTTGTTCTTAATTAAAAAAAAAGCTTTCAATAAATTTGTAGGCACAACATGCAGAAAGTTTCACACACAGAAGCTGGCAAGGTGAAAGGCAGAAATCCATGCAACCACTTACATCTATATAGTTGGCATTAATGTAATCTGAAGAAGGATCATCCTCAACAGGTTGCAAAATCACTCTGGAGTGGTCATCTGTAAATTTAATATAAGACAAAAAAACAAAAATAGGTAATAGAAGTTTCTTCAGACCTGGCTTGAATATAAATGTGAAATAAATGGCAGGCAACTGTAAATTACAATGATCTAGTGGACTAGAAAGGCTTCTGAGGAAACTACTAGTGCTTGATAATTTAAAATCTTTAAATCAGAGGGATTACCTTATAGTTACACAGAGAGGGGTCTTTTGTCAGAGGGTCTGAAAGCATTTCACAACAGTTAATAAGTTTCATTAACCCTGTGTAGTCAGTAGCTATCACAATGCTACATAAGGTAAATAGAGACAAAGAATCTATGTGATTTGCTCCAAGTCACAAAACAAGTTAGTGGCAGAGATGGTAAACTAGAAACCCAAACAGTTCTGACTATGAGTCCTTTGCTCCCACCGTCATGTAACTTCATATATAGCGCCTTAAAAAACTGCAATGTGCATATTAGCAACATGCTTTCAATCATTTAAATGTTATGAGTGGCATTATTATTGTATACACAATTCCCATATAAAATGATAATCAAATATGTTTAGCCTGTGTTTGAATCTAAGACCTGGTCTACACCCCTTAGTGGCATAGTTAAATGGACCTAACCCCCAGTATTGAGAGCGCTAGGTGGACAGAAGAATTATACTGTTGACCAAGCTACAGTTTCTCAGGGAGGTGGATCACTTACACCAAGAGAATCCCTCCCGCTGGAGTGGGTAATGTGTACACTGAAGCGCTAGAGTGGCACAGCTGTGCCACTGTAGCATTTTAAGTATAGACATACTCTGAGCTAGCAAAAGCATTACGCCTAAGGATTTGAGAGAGTCAGGACTCCCTGCTCCTGCCATCAATGTAAAACACACCTATGTTACACAACTGGGGTTCAGACACAATGGCTACAAGCAACAACAACAACAACAACAAAAGAGCCTGTGGACAGTCTGATATACTTTAACCTGGAATACAATTATAGTTGCACAAAACTACAATTAAAGTAACATTCAAAGGGATTTTGTTACTCTGTCACTCTCACATGTTTAATCTCTACATGCATTTTATGTACAAACATAAAATTAAACACGCATTAGCCCTGAAGGGAAAGAATCTTTAACAATGGCACAAATTCTGAAGACAGACCTGTATTTCTGCACTGATCAATAATGAGCACTTGATTTTATAAGCAGATGTGCCACTGCATTTTTTATTTTTACTTTAAAAACTGTTCAACAAATACAGAAGTACATGACAATTAATATCAGCAGAGTCAAACACTGACTGCAAGCCATCTAGGAACTTACATGCTATAATGTTTCCATATCGGTTCTTTGTTCTGTTTTGATCCTTTTTAGCGACATCCCAAGATGCTGACTGTCCCTCAAAGAAACTCTATTAAAAAATAGATAGATAGATAGATAGATAGATAAGGAAATTAGTTTGAATAAAATTATTAATCTAACCATGGTAAAACCTATGTAAATTTCGAAAACAACATTACTAAAGACATCTTTTTTAGGATAGCATGATTATATCCTGACAGTTCTCTATCATGAAAGAATCTCAGCTTTGATTATCTGATCCGTCACCCACTAGCTTCCTTGATAGCAGAAGTAGAAATGTAGCTATAGGAAGAGGGAAAGTCTCTCTTTCAGGAATCCCTATAGGCTAATGAATCAGTCACTGACTGATTTCCAAAGGGATTTCAAACCCAGTCCTCCTGGCCCAAAATAGATGGAGGTATGATGGAGGTTTGATGAAGAGCTAGAAACAGACAGGCAAGTGCTCAGTGGTCTTCACAAGTTGGGGAGGAAGGAAAAGAAGAGGAAATCTAGATTAAATATACATAGACTGACCCTCCCCCCTCTTATAATGTACCACAATAGATTCAGACACCTACTACCTGTTCCATAATTTTTCTTAGACTGAAGCAGGCGTTACTCTTGAACACAGCAATCATGAAGACTTCTCCTAAAACTCTTGCTGTTTATGCTCTTATTTTAAAGCTAAAACTTTAAAACTGCTAGCAAAACATTTTCAAACTCCTCTCCATATTGTGAAGGGTGTAAAATAAAGGTTGCTATCTCAGCAATGGCAGACGAGACTTTTCTCTATGTTCTTTTCCATCGCCCACAACTTGTATTCCATGCTTGTATCTAATAGCTGAAGGCACGTGCCACTATAGCTTCCTTTCTGGGCGTTGTGCTGCCCCTACCTGGGAGATCGGCCACAGAAATAGAACAGTCACTATGGAAACAAACTTAAAAGCACATTCTCCACCATAGGCCCACGTTAGGGCAAGGAGGGATTAAGCAGGAGGCCATCCATCTGAAGTAGAAATCAGGGACTAAACTAGTCACTGCTCTTTGTGCACTATGGAAGCAAAGCCCTAAAATGAAGCACGGTATAAGAAAACACTGACAAAGGGGAAAATGCATATAAGTGAAGAGGGGAAATGGCAGGGGTATGATGAAAACAGCTATGCATCCACATTAAGCTTAGTTCTCCTCTTAAATCCATAAGTAGGTGGTGGGTGGAGGGCTCTAAATTTAATCAGCACAGTTTACCAAGCAAGTGGAAACCATTACTTCTTTTAAAATATAGTTGTAATTGTATACAAACTGGACTGTAACACTTTACTGGTTGTACTGTTTTTGACATTCTAACCTCACAGAATCATCCCAGAGAATTCAAAACCAGAGGTGGAGGAGAGTTATCTGTCCATCTGTACCTACCCTTCACCACCAGTGCTGGATTTTTTCACTGTTGGACATTTCTAGTCCTTTGTCCAGACTACTGTCATTTGGAATGTCTCAAGTAATGGAACTCCTCTCCTTACCTAATATAAGGTATTATATTAGGTATCCCTCTGGGATTATCCCACTATCTATCTCTCTGTCAAATTTTCTTTCACCCCATTACGATTAGTTTAACCCCTCTGCAACCCAGAGCCCTCATTGCAAACAAGATACTGTACTCACAAGGGGTTTTTCTGATAGAGTAATTCATGAATAAATCACTGAAATTCTACCTCATATTCCTCTTTAAAACCATAGCTATCAGATGTCTTCATGAGGTTAATATGTTGTAGCAAATCAGCTACTCTGATGGCTGGATGCAGCTGTCCAGTCTGGTAAGGGGACTCTGTTCCTTCACAAAGGTAGCGAGGGACATCCAGCAGGCGACTGGACTCAGCTGTTGCACTGTGATTCTCATCTGTGGTTACAAAAGCCCGGAGAAGTAAGTAACATTTATTCTAACACTAGTGTATACACTTAAAATGAATCAACTACAGTAAAATGTTCAATCTGTTATTGAAACAGAGACTGACAGTTTCTCATCACTTCACCTTCCCCCAAAATTCCTGAGTGTGCAAGCTAGCACCTACCACACTCTGGGTGTTAAGTAAATAAATTTATTTATTTGATTGCAAACACACTGAAAAGATTGAGATTCTCTTTCCTGTAGAACAGAAGGTCTAAGGGCACTTCACTAAAAAGCTACAAAGCTAGTTTTTAATAGTCACTTTTTAGAAAATTTCACTTTCTCACTGTTATTTAACATGTAAACTCTTCTGAAACAAACTTCTGTAATAAAGACAACAAAACTATGAAATAAGCAACATAATGAGGCTAGCTCTTCAGTGCTCCCAGCTCACGATGGCTCTACATCCAGAATCAGTGAGTTTAGATCCCAGTTTAAAAAACAAACAAAAAAACCCCACCAAACATTGTAGATTACAGATATACCACTTGTTATTAAAAAATCTTCGCATTAGGGTTCAGCCTACATAATCCATGTGGGATGAAGAACCAACACATACAGAAGGATAATTAATAATTTAATTATCATTATAATAATAATTATTATCATTGTGCCACCTATCCTTCAGCTGAACAGCTGAGTTGTCAAGTGTCCTGATTTCAGCTGAATACACTCCATTTTATGTAAAGAAAACTACTATTTATAAAATTAATATGTAACTATCCTCTCCTCCTGAAGGATTCCAGAAATACTACTCAAACCTAAACTGATGTATAAACTCCATAAAGGGATCACTTCTTACACTACTGACAAGGATTCAACTTCTTTTGTGAAATGCTAATAGCAAGCAGCAATTCTATTGACTGTTTAGCACAGGAAGTAAAGGTGAATGCCACTTTCAAAATTCCAATTAAAACTACAGGTAGTATTTAGGAAGATAGGTTTCAGAGTAACAGCCGTGTTAGTCTGTATTCGCAAAAAGAAAAGGAGTCCTTGTGGCACCTTAGAGACTACGAAAGCTCATGCTCAAATAAATTGGTTAGTCTCTAAGGTGCCACAAGGACTCCTTTTCTTTTAGGAAGATAGACTGTAATACAGAAACCAGATTTTGGATACTTGGCCACTCGAAGTATGTTGCTGCTGTTTTCATAGGCAAAAGTTGATTTATCATTCCAAATCATTCCATAAGAGATCCAACACCCATACATGCCACTTTACAATCAGTCCACTCCTGTCCCTTCCAACGAACCAAGCAGACAGCCCTAGCAATGTAGCCAGTATTTCAAGGTTTAGACAGGGAGCCCTGCATTTAAAAAATCTCTACAATTCTGCCAAAGATGCACAAAACTTGAATGCTGTATCAAATGCAACCTTAAAATAAGTAACCTTGCTCCATAAGCTGTTACACAAGAGTTGCTAATTTCAATACATTTATGCCTCATTAAACCACCTAATAGCATGAGTGACATGTACCAGTCACTTTTACTGTGGTATTATACATATTAAACCATATACATTTTAAACATTCTCTTGATGTGCAGTTCCACTATACTTACCAGTAATAGGCACTTTAACCCATTGAAGCAGCAAAAAACAAAAAGTGAACAAGAACATAAGAAATTTATTTGAAGTCTGTATTAGATTAGAAAACGACTAAATGATAAATAGCATTAAAAGTTATGAGGCTTTATAATATTTCAAATAGTTTCTAAAATATAAGGGCTATATCACGCCATCAATTTTTAAGGAGAGCTCCCCCACTGAATCCAATGGAATGGTATGGATCTAAGAAAACCAAAATTATCAGAGTAACTTACTACTAGATAATGTATGTAGAATGGAATGAGACACTAGCATGCTAAAAATGAAGAAAATGAACTAAAAAAATCATTCAAACGTCTAGTACCACTACAACCTAACACAACCTTTAGCTAAAATAAGACTTATTATTATAGTTCTGGTCATATGAAAAACTGCTCATCTGTGCAAAACAAATGACAAGTATGCTGAGATGTGAATACATACAAAAACTATTAAACTCTCCTTCAATTAACCCCTAGCGCTTGCTCTTCACAGTTATATGTCACAGTATAGTTTCAACAGATTTACCATTGGCTATCAAGAAATTTGTTTCACCTAGATGAATTAGTAGTTTCAGTAGTTCTAATGTCATTGCAAATATAGTTGGACATGGCCTACATGAATAGTAAAAGCCTGAGATAATGCATATTAGAAAAAAGTCTTCCAAAGAAACACATTAGGGAAAGTTCAATTTTTAAATACCACCCAATCAGTAAGTCTAATTTTGCTGACTTTTTAGTATTAAAGCAGCCATGGTAACTGACTGAACTCTAATATCATTCATTAGATTATATCAAGTCAGAAAACAGGATACAAATTTCATTTTTCCACTGCATTTTAAAAACCATTTTCTATAAAACAAAATTCTTCAATATTGTTTGTAAAGCCAAAAATAGAATAAAATAAATTAAAACAAAACAAAACCTCTTCAATGTTTGCAATAATTCCAAAGTCACCACTGCCTATCACTCAGGGGCATTTGAAAACTGTAATTACATAAAGGGTGGAAAGCATAAATCAAGATTTTATTAATCTTTCTTGCATATTAGATATTTAATCTCCCCCTTCTCCCCATTCTTTAGTTAGAAAATAGAACTTGGGGTGCTATCTAATCATAATACAGGTTTTTGTTTTGTTGCCCCCCACCCCTTCAGGTCCTAGCCTCACAGATCAATTCATCTGGATTAGTCCTAGTGCCATGGGGAATTATTAAATGCAAGAATTAAAGAATGCTCTCTCTCTCTTGCTCTTTTTTTTTTTTTTTTATTGACACTTATTTCAACTTTAACTGAGCTGATAAACTGAGTATAGAGTTGAATACACCCACATTGTCTGATAATAGCTTGGCTATCTATTATCTAAAACAAGCAGCTTCAATACTGCACATAATATATTTGTTGACAGAGCTATAAACCATGCAAGGAGATGAAATCCATGCAGGAACAGAGGATGAAGGACTAGGTCCTCACCTAACACAGCAGTCGGCACAAGTGGATCATTGGGCACTGCAGGAAAACAAAGCTCATGAAGAAATACATTACCCTCAATTAGTGTATTTTTAAGAAGAAAAACAACAGGATAAATGCACAGTGAAACTCCCATTAATTTTGTTACAGAAAATAGAGAATGTATACTTCCAGTTTACTGGACATCATGCATAACAGAGGGGAAAGGGTATGTGCAGTATATTTATATTAATAGCTAAGACAAACTAAACTTCAGCAGCATTAGATTAGGTGATGATGTTCCTAAGTATAAGGATACAAGCAGAAGAGATTCTTATTTGCAGCGAAGTCCAATAAGATATCATATGCATTTAACTCAACAAGCTTTTATTCTTGGAAGGAACACGGTCCCCCACTAGTCTTCATTAGCAGTGATGTAATAGTTCACTTTTACAGAACTATGCCTTTCCTTTTTAACCCAACCCATCGCTTAATAAGCAACATTTACCCAAATACCCCAATTCCAATAACAAATGGTATTCCTTAAAAGCTTTCCAATTATCTTAGAAAACTAAATAAATGTTTGCAGTTAATAGCCTCATTATTTGTAGTACTCAAGGTATTTCCTGTAATAAGTACAGGGAAAAACAAGGAAACGCTGCACATACTGACATAACCATACCTTAGTTAAAACTGGCAGGATTTTACAGGCCATGATTAGAGCTGTTGGGAGAAATGTACTCCATTTCATGGAGGATTTTGATATTTCAAAATCTGATTTGGAACGAGAACAAAAAAATTCAAAATTTTCTGTAAAATGTAATAAAGTCAGAGCCACAGGGCAATCTGCCTGGTTGTCTTCTCCAAAGCTGCAGACCCTGGAAGCCTGTGAGTCAGCATTCCCAGGGCTTCCAGACTGGCTGTTGAGGAGCTGGGTGAGAGAGCTGGCAGGAAACCAGGCAGGTGGCCAAAGGAGCCCTACCTCATTTCTTGTTTAGATTCTGATGAATTAGCAGTCGTTGGCAAAATTCTGACCAACTCTAGCCACAATTGTACACAGCCACTAGTATAGTACCTTAACTCCACACAGAAGTGGCAAGCTAGGTTGGTATTAAACTGGATAAGAGATATTTAAAGAATGTCGTCTCCACAGCATATTGAGCTGTACTGACGTGAACAGCGAGATCTAAGGTTACCCCCAAATTTTGTTTCCTATATCACAAAATAACACACTGCTGCCAAACCACCAAGAGAGTTTCTGCTCAGAGTTCTAACTGCCTCCAAGTGCAGAAAAGTTAAAAACTAATTTTTGACATTATCACCTACATTTTAAATTTTCTCCAACAATATTAAGGAGCAATAATGCAAGAGATCAAAGATCACTGTTATAATTACTACTCAGTTCTGAAATGAATCATGAAGTATTTGCAAGTACTGATATAGACCACGATCCAGGAAAGCACTTAATCACATGCTTAACATTGACTTAAATGCCTTCCTGAGTCATGACCTTAGAAGTACTATAGTAAGGGAGTCTCAAAAGTACACATTTCAGTAATAACCCTTCCTGTCTTCAAAGAAATATTAAGTATGTAGCAAACCTCCAAGTATGCCAGCAAACATGCATTTTACAAAAGGAAGGGAAGTTGAATTGTTGTTCCCTGTTGCAAGCTCCTCACCTCCAAAAGGGAGAAACTTATTTGGAGCTCTTTAAAAACAAACAAACAAACAAAAAAGCTAATTGATTATGGTTACAGACATTGTGCAAAATAGTCATTATTTAATATTTTGGTATACGATGCCCTTGCCTGGGAAAAGAAAATTTTGGAATGCAATTTAAAAAGGTACTCTAAAAACACAGAACTGACTCTAGAAGGTGTACTAATCAGTACTAAATATAACTGGCTGTAAGTATATCAAACATGACACACTCCTATGGAAAAATACTCCCAACCCATTATACATAAGCATTCCTTTCTAAACATTTTTATTTCTCTTATTTCCCACTGAAATCTACATTTGTAGATTGGTCCTATATGCCAGTGGTTCTCAACCTTTCCAGAATACTGTACCCCTTTCAGGAGTCGGATTTGTCTTGTGTAGCCCAACTTTCAGAATATTAAAAACTACTTGCTTACAAAATCAGACATAAAAATACAAAAGTGTCACAGCACACCATTACTGAAAATTTGCTTGCTTTCTCATTTTTACCATGGAATATAAATATTGTACTTACATTTTAGTGTATGGTATATAGAGCAGTATAAACAAGTCATTGTCTGTATGAAATTTCAGTTTGCACTGATTTCACCAGTGCTTTTTATGTAGCCTGTTGTAAAAGCAGGCAAACATTGAGATGAGCTGATGTACCCCCTGGAAGACCTCCACATACTCCTGGCTGAGAACCAGTGCTATATGGAACAATCCAGAAAAGCACACTAACCTGCCTTTCCAATTCCCTTATAGCCAACTACAGTCAATAGGATCTAGCACTGTTGTACTTACATCTGGGGCTGAAGTTATGAGAGTCCATAAATGTGACTGAGAGGGGATCCTCTGCATGAAGGGTGCTCTGATCAGCGTAACTCCTATCCATCGCGTTCACCATGTGTGTCATTTCTTGTCTGGTGTTCCCCATGGCATCCTTGCGTTTCTTAGCAAGTTTGCTGCCCAGCCAAGAAAAAACAACAACCCAAAACACCTTAATATTTGATGAAACATTAACACCTGCAATAGTAATTAACGGTGCATGTGAGTGAGGCTTGGTGGCAGCAAGCACTGGCCAATGATCCAACAAGCATAGCTGCACTTATATTTCCTGCTATATGAGAGAAAGAGAGAATATAATATTTATGCTGCATAAATACTTTAATATGCACATTCTTATTTCCCTACCTAGTGATATTAATTTTTTTCTAGAGAGTAATTATACTAATATAAACAAATTAGAGGTTGTAGTTATATTTTAACTAAAATAATAAATTATCATCTGTACATGCAATTTTATCAATCATCCCCATTTAAGTCTACATTTGGATTTTATAACCGGATAATTCATTTCCCTCTTCCTCCTATTAGGGGAAAATCATTTTACCACTGAGATTACTTTATTACCAAGAAATCCAACAACACAACATAATTATTCAATGCAGATTAATGGTATATTTCATGTTAGGAGCTGCTCCTTCCCTTTATAGACACAATACTAAATGGTATGAGATTTCTTTATCTTCCCTGATTCTAACTTTTTTGTTCAGAAAAATCTGTATTCTGTGCAATTTGAGAACACTAGATTTTTTGAATTAGCAACCACAGACTGTGACTGTATCACACACAAATGCTGTAGCACCCTTATTGTACAGCTAAAATCAAAATTTAACAGTCACTGCACCTGAATTGCACATTGAGGAAATAGTTCAAGAAACTCTCCTTATGAATGCAGCACTGCAAGTGACTCATTGCCCTCTGAAGTCAGAGCCGATAGATTATAGTCGTCATTTTAAGACTACTATAGTAAAAGTCTTAAATGTTCAGGGTATTAATAAAGTGTTCTTCTGTTCTTTATGAATGATCTACATACATTTTATTATATTAAAATATTATTAAATATTCCAAATTGTTGTTGTAGTAACAACTACAGCTCAAAGCAGTATGGCTCAGATAACCATTTAGCATGGTCTTCTTGGATGAACCAAAAGCACCATATAGAAAAGAGGTAATCAGCACAGCAAATACTGTATGTTGAAAATCTAATATTTTTAAAAAGCAGTTTAATTTCATGACCTTTTTCTGTCCAAAAGCAATGTTATTACCATAGTGTTAAACGTTTTTACAATTTGCATATCTATCTTATATTTCATAGGATAAAAGTTCTGTTAGAGCTTTCTAGTGTTGGCTGCAAAATTTCAATATTCTGCAGCTACACAGGAGAGGTTGGTGAGGAAAACACTACTGTAGGTTATGTATGCCATCAGCTTGGTATGTGCTAGGATTTACGACAGACCAGAATAGGGAAGTGATCTACTCTGGCGTCCAGAAATAGGAAGTGGGGCTGTCTCTTCACGTGATACTAATTCCTTTGAAGTCTGTTTCTCAGGTTTCACAAACTTAATTAAGCTTTTAAGGCCCACCAAGAAGTGTTGAAGATAGACAAGGCACAGCAGACCTGAAAACTGGTCTCCTCATATATAATCAAGCAGGGAAGATTCTTAGATTGATCTAACTCCTTCCTCTCCTTGACACTTTCATCCTAACAACCACCAGTCTGTTAAGGACGTCTTGAAGGTCTTCTCAGACTATTATTCTTTAATTAAAGCCCGAGGGGTCAAAAATTTAGAATTCTGATGTCCAAAAATAAACATGTTCGCATGATTCCATTAGTGAATAATACATTTTTGGTGTCTCTTTAAAACACTTTATGATATAGATTTCTCTCCAGGCAGGCATTTTTAGAGTAATTAGCAAAGTTTGTTTATGTAATACTCCAGCTGAACAAACCTTTAAAATCCATAAAAATAGAAGCCCTAGAACTAAAAATGCTCTCTAATTCTGTCAAAGCTCTTCTGAAACTGGCATTTCTAGTTCAGAGTCTAGTTTTCTAGTATCAAAGCCTTTCAGATATTTTCCAGACATTAAAGCTCCCATTTGGAAGGCTCCTAGCTTTGAAGGCCACCTCTGGAAAGGAACAAAAACGGTTATTAAGTCTAATCTCTCAGCTATACTAAGCCCCCTTTTAAAGCACCACTTTGTATCAAAATTTGCTAGCTATGCTACATAAATCAGCAGCCACTGAAAAGCTTTACAACTTATTAATGTATAACAGTAGTGCACTACTAATTTTTCTGCTCTAAGTCAACTTCCTCAAAAAAGGCCCATTGTGTTCTAGCACTGCAATTTATTGACTCCTTGTAGGCCTGATGTTTTCTAAAGGCACATCCGGTCAGACAGTTAAGCAATTTATTATGTAAGTACCTGAGATTGACAGAAGCGTAAATGATTCTCATTATCTATCAAAGGATCCAAGTGCATAAACCTAAGGCAGGTGGGTGTTTCAAGGGGTGTCAAGAGGGAAAAAGAGCTCTATCATAGTATGAAACTATGCAGTTAATTATCTTTGGCTGAAGCAATTCTTATTTAACAAGCAAATTACAATTCATCACAATGAAGTAGAGAATGGCAGCGTTAGTTTACAACAGCTTGTTTAGCTTTTCCAGTTTATTAAAAGAAGTCAAGTAAATAACCCGTTTAAACAAAAATGTAGAGAGGCATCCATAATCAGGTACTCGCTGAGCACATGCTTTAGTCCAGTGGTTTTCAAACTTTTTTTCTGGCGACCCAGTTAAAGAAAATCATTGATGCCCGCGACCCAACGGAGCTGGGGATGAGGGGTCTGGAGTGTGGGAGGGAGCTCTGGGCTGGGGTAGCGGGATATGGTGCAGGAGGGGGTCAGGGCTCTGGGGTGGGGCCAGGGATGAGGGGTTTGAGGTGCAGGAGGGACCTCAGAGTTTGGGGGGCAGGCTCAGGGCTGGTGGTTGGGGCGTGGGGTTGGGGCACAGGTTTACCTCCGGCAGCTCCCTGTCAGTGGCGCAGCAGGGGTGCAGAAGCAGGCTTCCCACCTCTCCTGGCACTGTGGACCGTGCTGCACACCAGAAGCGGCCAGCAGCAGGTCTGGCTCCTAGGCAGAGGCATGCAAGCGACTCCCTCCCACAGGCACCGCCCCTCCAGCTGGGAACCGACGAAAGGGAGTGCGGAGCTGGTGCTTGGGATAGGAGCAGCACGTGGAGCCCCGTGGCCCCCTGGCCTAGGAGCCGGACCTGTTGCTGGCCACTTCTGGGGCGCAGCACGGTGTTGAAATAGGTAGGGAGTAGCTTGCCTTAGCCGGGCAGCACTGCCAATGGGACTTTTAAAGGCCTGGTTGGTGGTGCTGACCAGAGCCGCCGTGACCCAGTGCCTTACATTCCGCGACCCAGTACTGGGTTACGACCCACAGTTTGAAAACCACTGCTTTAGTCCCTTTGAAATCAATGGGATTTTATGCACATCCTTAAAGTTAAGCACATGCTCAAGCACTTTGCTCAATCAATGTCTACATCATTACAGAGCTTACAAAATTTCATTTGGCCAACACGGACAAAAATATAATTCTGCTACACAGTATAAAATAATACTTTTACTTGCATATGCAGACTGCCCAATGAGCAACAGAGAAAGACCTTGTATACAACAGACATTTTTGTAAAAACCCTTCCCATTGCTGCTCCCACCACTGTAAACACCCTGCCCTCCAGGCAGCATGCAAGAGCCTGTTTACATGGTTGAAATTTACATCTGATTTGCATACTACAGGTGTTACGCAGTATCAGCTGCAAATGTACTTTCTCTCCATTGACTTGTTCGTGTTAAATAAAAACAAAAAATAGTGATTCACAACCATGGTTCCCTATAGGATAGCTACTACACAAGACATTTTGTAGTGTGACATGTAAGTTTGATATAGAATGCAAATCAAAATGTGACTACACTAACTAAAATGATAATTATGGAAAAAAGGTAGGCAAAGAGTAAAAATCTCATTATACAGTTATAAATACAATATCCCTTTAGAAAAAAAAAACAAGGTAAAATAGGAAAACCACAAGGGAACCTTTAGACCCCCTAAGACTAAGGAAATGTATCAATAATTGAAATTTAGCAAAATTATGAAGACTATATTTTATCTTTTTTTAAAAAGGGATACTGCATCTTTAAAACATGTAAAGTAGTAAGTCACCCATTTTCTACTTACAGATAGTAGGAGTAAGAATAGTAGCTCCTCCTGGCAAGCAAATCACAGACAGTGGAAAAAGAGAAGCAATGGTGAATGAAAAGCGTGACTCCGTCACATTGAACAAAGCAGAGAAATGTGTGTTTAAAAAAAAATTGAAAAATTCATGTTTCTTTGGTTAGCATTTCAACTTGCTCATGCACTGATTAGCTTTACTTTGCCATGCAATTAAAAAAATACACTGGCATATAAAAATGATTTGGTTTTTAGAAAGAGATCACTTGAGAAAATTACATGCTGACATTTAATCTATTGCCAAAAAATGGAAAATTAAATGGATTATGTATTTTCAACATGAAGTTCAGCATAGTGTGATGATCAATTACTACCTAAATGTCATGATAAATGGAATAGCTGTGTACAAAGCCTGTGCACTAAATATGCTTTTTACTTTTCAGTTACAAAAACTAAAGATTGTATTAATATACTTGGCCAGAAAACCACTAAATTTAATGAAGACATTTTAAAGTTGTTACTGGTACACAGGTGTACATATATGTTTGCAAACATACTGTATGTACATATATGTTTACACTCATACCATACACAATACTCATTTTACAGCAGATGTATGTGTATACTAATACCTATATATACACACATTTTCTGAATGCAAACATATATTTAATATTTTTAAATCTTAAAGTCAGAAATGTTGATGTGTGCATGCTAAGCATTTAAAAATATGGAAGGTAAACAAATGGAAGGAAATGAAATACATTTGGAAATAGTCCAACGATTAAAAAAAACTGGTATTGCTATTTGAAAGATGCAGTATCCCTTTTCTTAGCTTGATTACTTTGTAAAATTGTAAGAGCCAATAGAGTTTCATCCAGTTGAATGTAAAGCAATTTGCACAAAATGATCAGGCAAAGCATAAAACATCTCTTAGACTTGTGAAATCATGAACAGAACGGCTTACCACTCAGGTTTTTTTCTTCATTAAAAGATAAAGTCACATTTAATCAAATTTAGAGATCTATGTTAACATGAGACTTATTAAACCCATGGGAATGAGTAAATTTATTGTATTGTTAATTTTTCCTATATAATAACTTATAATCAATCTCAGGTATCAAAAGGGATACTACATTATGGAATCATTGGATATGTATGCTGATATGTAACTTATCAAATTTTCAATCCCACCAAACCTAACTGAAATGTGTGTTTGCATGTGTGTGTGTGTGTGTGTGAGAGAGAGAGAGAGAGTGTGCGAGAGAGACAGAGAGAGAAAGAGATGTTCCATCTGTTCATGGATGTATTATACAAATTGTCCTGATTCACCAGAGGGACTGAATTAACTTAGGTACGTGTATACCATTGTCTTAACTTTTATATATTTGTTGTAAGTGACCTTGACTAAGGGTTGATCTAAAAAATTGTCCACTTTTCCTGAGGGGAAAAAACTGAAAGATCTATTATATTTTCAGCAGACGACCAATTAAGCTATCATTGTGAAAAATTACCAAACATTAAAGATTCATTAAATAGGTTAATTTTCCCACCTATTTTGAATACAGAATGTTGCAGAAGTTTTAATGTATTATGCATTTTTAGACAGATGATCAAGTATAACTTCTAACATATTATTGCTTGCAGGGTTTCATACACGGAGAAAAGTTTTAAAGTATCATTTTACGGACATTGTTAATTTATCTTCATCAAGCAATTTAATACATTAGGAATTAAAGCTTCATTTAAAAACTAGTGAAAGCAAGAGTTCAGGAAGGCTTTGAATGTAAGAATGAATACATCTGCTAACGAATGTTTTCATACACCCCTTGAAGTTTTATGCAGTTCTTACCCACAAGATTAGCCAATCCCATTTGGAAGTGACTGGCAATATATAATGGGGAGCTAGTCACGTACAATCTTCTATCAAATATGAGGGGACCACAGCGAAAAGATATGTCCCAGTGATATATCTTGCAATACAGATCAAGCAAAATTCCTTGCTGAAAGTTGAAAAACCTATATATTGCTCTTCCCAATTTGTGTAAATAGAGAAAATAATAAGAATTTATGTCTTTAAAACATTATGACTTGCTCTTTTGTATATGCATATAATTCTCAACCACAGAGGTAGACAACAGAGAGAAGTGAAAGCACTGTTTGGAAAATCACATATGTAGCTAACTAACACAGAATACTATAAGCATACCTAATGTTTCTAATGCAGACGTTTCTTCTCCAAGTTATATATCTCCAGGGGTAATTGTAAAGAGGCAATACATTAAAAAAATCTAATGGAAACCATTATTTATAACATGTAGTATGATTTTAGGCACAATTTTAATGTTTTTCTACTTTTTAAAAATAATAGAAAACGTCATTTCAGTTTAACATATGCAACATTTACAAATATATTCTTTGTTAGGAATTCGAGGGGGAAAAAAAAGACTGCAATGCACAAACCTCTGGAAGAAAAAGATCTCATTTTAAGCAGGACATGCTGGTTTGTGCATCCTGAGAGGGATCGGGGTAAAGGATTGGGTGTAGGGAAAAAAGAGGGAATGAGGGACTCATTGTTTGTATTAATAGTTCAGATGTTCTGACTAAGAATTTATAGAAATAGATTATGAAATTTTATGGGAGGTTAAGAGTTGAAAGTACTGAAAAGTTAAGCATATTTTTAAAATGCACAAGTAGTATACTGTAGTACCATTTAAATTAAATTAGCCTTTTGTGTTATCATTTTATAATTCCAGAAGATGGTGCTATTGCTTGTTTTCTGGCTGTGAAAAGTACTAAAACCACCTGAATTTCATTCAGATTAATACTTTCTTAAATAATAAATAAATCATGCACTAAGGACTCACCAAATAATTTTATAGTGATGTAAAGTGATTTTTTAAAAAATATATATTATTTTCTAGATTTACAAGAATGGGGCCAAATATACCAAAAATATTTAAAACATTTTGCAGGAAAAGTCAGACAATTTATAACAAAGGACTAATAAGGACTGCATATGGAATCAAATCTCTATAAAGTTTACAATATGGAAGGAAAATAAGTAAATAAGAATCCATGAATTTCAATTTTATCTTTTTAATGCACTCCTGTATAGCTTTACAACTTTAAAATTAAAGCTACTTGGAAACAAACAACAAAAAAGTAAAGATACTAGACCTCAAAATGACAGCAATCCTCATTTTATTTATATATATCTCAAAATTTAGTATAAAAACAGTGTTCTAATAACTAATAAGAGGAAATAAGAATCCACTCAAATGCTGAGCATATTTTATTCAGCTATTGGTCCTGACAATTGTCTTTCCCTGAAATGATCTGTGAAAGAATATTCTTGGATTATTCAGTATAGAAGAAACAGGAGGAGACAGGAAAATTTAATATTCTTACCTTTTTTTGACAATTAATATGACAACTAGGAGGAGGAGGATGAATACCAGAATTCCAGCACTTATTCCTGCTATTTTCACCACTCGATCTGTCTGCTTGGCTGGGTCTGGAATCACCTCTGGTTCTTCTGTTGCTGCTGCTAAATGAATCCAAAAAGAAGTTATTTAAAGCAAGTTCTTTAAAGACAGTTTCTACATTTTGTTAATACAGTACACAAACACATGCACAAACACCTTGTGTGTGTGTGTGTGTATATATGCACATGCATGTGTGAGGTACATACTGTGAACTTCTATAGATACATCACACACGCTGTATCGTGTATATATTATATATATAAATAATTCATAGTATTCACCTGATATACAAATGCATATATATAGTTTAAAACAAACACTAGTATTACAAAACAGAGGGAAAATGTGTTTTAATGGACTCCAGTTAACACACAAAATCAATACTACTTTCTTTACAACAATTTCCCCCCACCAAAAAACACCCCAAATAGTGTCTACAAATGATTATTAGAAGGATCCATCATGATTTGCATTGTCATATCCTCCACTCACACTGCCCATTTTACATCACTTATCCAAACTTAACTTTGTCCCCTAAATTTTGCACAATAAAAACCAAAATAAATTTTTACTAGATTATTGAAATTATTTATGACTAGATCCCTCAAATAACAAATTGAAATTCATAATCTCGTACACTTTAATGTAACCATTCCTATATTTTTGCAATATTAGGACCTCCCTCATTCACATCCCCATGCTGTTCTAGTTTCCTAACAATCTTGTATAGCCCCATTGCCACAGGATCTTAGCACCTAACAATCTTTTTACGCATTTATCCTCAAAACATGCCTGTGAAGTAATGATGGGGAACTGAGAGATTAAATGCTTGTCCAAGGTCGCTCAGGAAATCTGTGGTGGACCAGAAAATTGAACAGTGGACTCCTGAGTCCCTTATCTATGTTTTCCTTCCTCTTGCTTACGGCGAGCAGACATCCCAAGACCAGGTTAGCATAGTGCCCCCTCCCTCATCATTTCATCATCCTGGACCCATATCCTCTGCAGATTGGCATGGCAGGAGATCTGTAAAACTGAGTCACTAGTGGACTTTATATACTCACATCTGAAGAAGAGCTCTGTATAAGCTCAAAAGCTTGTCTCTTTCACCAACAGAAGTTGGTCCAATAAAAGGTATTACCTCACCCACCTTGTTTCTCTAATATACATATTTACATACCCAAACAAGATTAAACTATATGGCTGGATAGACAGAAGAATACATTTATTGTCCACCGCTTATACTATTATTGCTTGCACTGTTTAGCATCTAGAGGCTCCATTTAGTGATCACGGTGCTAAGAGTTCACCATATATAACAAGGATCAACAGTATCAGTGCCAAATAGCTTACAGTCTTGGCATACAGTTTTGATCAGACACAACAAGAGGACAAAGCAAATGGGGAAATGGATGGGATGTGTGAGAGGGTGTACAAACCTCACACTGGTTAAAAAAAGGGTTCAGGAGCAGCTCTGGGCCCAGATGCCCCTGCTGCGCATGCTCACAGAGAGGCAGAGCTCAAAAGGGAGCAGCTCAGCTCAGTCAGGGCAGACGGACCAGGGGAGCAGTTGTATGTTGCAGGCTCCTGACAAGAAGCCGCTGAGGCCCCATGTGGCTAGGCCCAGGCCTCACCGCCAAGCCACTCCAGACCTTTCAATCACAGGGGTAAATGACAACAAGAGGTGACTGCGAGAGGAAGACGTACTGGAGCACAGACAGAGAGGACTTCAGGAGGGACCCAGAGGCGAACCAGTGACACCAACAGAGGACCAGAAGCCAGGGTAGAAAGTGGCCCAGTGAGCAGGCGTAGGGGCAGCTGCTGCCCTAGTCCGCACATTCTGAACTACTATTTACTGGGCCCAGGGTTTGAACCTGGTAGAGCAGGGAGGGCCCGGGTTCCCTTACCCCAGTGACTCCCACTGTTGGGCAATGTGGCCAGTGACTCCCGCCGCTGGGCGACATAACCCAGAGTAATAATACCACCAGGAGGCTGCTGCCAGAATCAGACCTGAAACCCCTCCGCTCCCGACAGGGTGACAGTATACTAATAAAATAATCATTTTTAGCATAAATAGCACAGCATACTAGCTGCCTAGCCATTGTTGAGTGTTTTGTGGGCACCATAAGAAGGATGAGTTTTACGGATGGACTTGAAAGAGGATAATGTAGTGTTTGAATGGAATTTAGACATAGAGGTTGACATGGGAGAAAGCACAAAGGTGACTGAGGGAAAATTGGATCAATGGGCATTTGCATCTGGCAGAATAGACGGAGTGATGTATTAGATAATGTATTTGAGTCAGGAGACAAAGGAGGGTTAAGCTCTGTATGGTGTTAAATGTAAAGAGAAGTGTCTTGTTATTGATGTAATGGAGAAGGGAGAAGCAGTGGAGAGATGTGAAGTGGGGGGAGGGGATGTATTCAGAGCAATGAGCTAAGGAGATTAATAACAGCTTTTTTAAAATCAATTGGAGTGGGATAAGATGGCTGGTGTCATGCATAGGTAGGAAGTTTTAGTAGTCAAGATGCAAAATGACGAGGGCCCGGACAAAAGTTTTAACTGGGTGGACTGAGAGGAAAGGCCTTCTTGTGTAGGAAGAAGCAGAAAAGTTTAGATATGGCATAAATGTGAACATCAAAAGAGGGCTGAATCAAAGATGACAGGTAGAATATCAGCCTGACTCACTGGGGGGGATGGTAGTGTTTTCATGGTGACTTAGAAAGGAGGCAGAGGAGAGCGACTGGAAGGAAAGAATAAGAGCTCAGTTATATTAACCTCTATTATAATAATCCTTATGACAAGTTTGCTACTTAAGTTTCATTAAAAGGTATCTCCTCCTCAGCCATGCAATTATCTCATTTTCAAAAGCCACCGTACGAACTCAGCAAATAAACGTTTCTCAAGCAATCTGCAGAAAAGATTGCCTCAGGAGTTTACTATTTTCCTGGCTTAGGTGACAGTGTTTTATTGGCTATATTCCATGAGAAATATCAGAGCTCAGGTCCTTGTAACTGTTCAAAATGGGGCACTCCGTACAAGCCTTTAGAACAACTGCCAAGGCCTAGACAGGTATCTGTTGCATGTTCATTTACTTTGTTTTTAAATTAAAGAGTCTGAACTAACGATCAATAATGCTCATTCTATACTTCAATAATGCTAGGAAATAAGGCTACTGTCTAATGGGACCATATACTAGATACTAGCCTTTCTTAAAAAAGAGTAGAAAAATTACTTTGAAAAGTCACAGATCAAGCACATATGTAGGCTGAATCCTTTCTATCCAAAATGCTTAAAATCTATAGGTGCAATCCTGGCTCACTGAAGTCAATGCCAAAACTCCCACTGGCTTCTCTAGGGCCAGGATTTTACCCAATATTATTCCAGCAATAAATAATATATGCATTCTTTGGTGAAAATTATATAACACTGTGGGCTAATTCAGAGGGGTTATATTTTTATATTACAAGGTGTAAATGTTTAAATAAAATCACTGCATATAACAGATAATTAAATTTTAGGAAAAAGAATGGAAAACTGCAGATGTTTAATATTCTTTGAGTTCAGTTTCCATATTTATTTTATTCCACCGCCTGTCAATTTTTTCAGCTTTTACTGGTCTAAATGTATATATCCAGACAAATAACAACAAATAATATACAAAAAAAGGAAATTCAGGTACACATCCTAACAATGATGTGCATCTAATTGTCCAATTACTCATTTAATGTGTGCATGTGTGTGGGTGCAATCTGTCATTATAATTACTGTAACTGCTCGTACAAGTTTTCCATGTATTGGAATGTATACAGAATGATGACAATTGGGTCTCACAAAACACACTGGGCCAGCTCCTAGAGTCTGAATGAAGAATTGCATGTATTGCAGATCTGTGTGTGTGCAAAGGTGGCATAAAGATCACCATTGCACTTCAGCAATCCTGGAGTTCAGGGTCAATCCCCTGGTGTAAATTAGAGCACCTGCTGGCTGCTAATGCTGCAAGCTGTAACTGATAATCAACACAGTTTGTGGTGGCTTGTTCGAACCATCTATATACCCCTGTAAGATTCCCCCTTGCATTGGGGTGGTTCCCTCCTGGGTTGGATCTGGTGGCTCTGGGGTCAAATTCTGCTCATGGTGCGGCACAAAGCAGCCTCAACCACATCTGAGGTATAGAGCAATAATATTCACTTTTATTAGCGATCAGTAAATGGAAAACTAACCTTGTTGAGTGCTAGAGTGAGGGTGACCGTATTTCCCTGTTCTGAATATGGGACACCTGGTAAAGTTACTCGTATTCAAGTGAGTTCAATGGCAATCAATCAGAACTATGCAGTACAAATGTTCAAAATTAACATTGAGTTCACTGTTAAAAAGAAATACTGCAGAGTTGATTCTCTGCATTTACCTTCTTATCTTTAAGGCTTTAGGGTTCACATGGGGAGGGATGACATACACACATTCCTGTACACCTCTTTTACACGGGGTGGGTGACCGACTGACCCTCCCCTCCCTGGCTGGCACTTTCCACCCTCCGTGCCTGGCTGGGCCCCTGGGACAGACTCGCCTCTCCTGGCACCGTGTCTTCCCGAGACAACACGTGGAGTGGGAGCGGAGAGGCAAATAGGATCACATGCCCCCCTTCCCCAGATTTCTGTAGCTGTCCACACCAGAATGCGGCCAGCAGCAGCCTTTTGGCACTGTGCTGGAGGGAACAGATGGGAGCTACTTCCAACCACGGGGCAGGGGGAAGAGATGACCTGGCTCATATCTTAGCAGAGCTCATCTCTTCTCTCCCCTCCCAGGTGGCTGGAAGCAGCTTGTCTCTTCCTGCCTGCACATTGTTGAAAGGCAACTAACACCTCCAGGCTGCTGCTGGCCACCGACAGAACCTGGCCGCCTCCTGTCCCCTGGCTACAGCACGGGCAGGAAGGGATTATGCCCTAAGGATGCATTGTGAACCAGGGCCCAGGGAACCTGACTGCAGGGGCGTCAGTGAACCTGGCCAGAGAGGTGGCTCAGCAGGGGAGGGCGAGTGAAGAGGGTGCTAAGCCCCTGTCCAGGGGATTGCTGTGGAGTCTGCAGAGTCGGGGCGCAAACAGGCTGGAAATCACTTCCTCCACTCCCCTCCGCCACTCCAGAGCTTAGCTGAGAGGCGAAAAGGCTTCCCCGTGCCAGCGCTCTCTGGGGCTTTGGCACATGCAGGGCTTGGCTCTTCCTGGCCACCGCCCTGGGCCGGTGGGTCTTGGGCTTTCCCAGGGCACCGGCCCAGACGGGCAGTGGGGGAAGGAAAAAGCCTGCCGGCTGGGCTGTTACTGAGCTGAGCGCTCTGACCAGGGGCTGGTTCTTTGCACAGTGCTGGGAGTGGGATGTGCCCCGCCAGGGGGCATATGGAGAAGCAACGGGGTTGGAGGGAGGTGTGAGGGGGCAAAGCAGGGAGAGGACAGTGAGAGGGGGAGCATGTAAAGGGCCAATGTGTGGGCAGCAGAGGTGACATGTAACCGGCCACTGCCTAGCACCTGTCCGCACTTACCAGCCACCGCAGCTTGCAGCACACAGCCAGTGCTGGCCGGAAACAGGATGAGGGGCTGGCCAAGAGCCAGCAAGCAGTGAAGGCTGTGCTGTGGACCAGCAGGAGAAGCAGCCGGCCCAGTGTGCTGCATCCTCACCCCGCAATCAGTCTTGCACACCCACACCCATCGTTGGCTACTGGACCTCCCCCCCACTCACTGCTGGTGGGCGGGTGGCTAGCGAGCAGGGATCCAGCTAGCAACAGGACCCACCAGTACTGATGGGGGGATACAGAAAATACAGGACAATTTGTCCATTTTTAAGAAAAAGTTGGAACAGCTGCAGGAGGGTTTAAATATGGGACTGTTCTTTTAAAAATGGGACGTCTGGTCACCCTTGCTAGAGTGCTATTTATTTTTCACTAATCCATAAAAGATAAATACAGCTCAAAATATTTTTCCAATTTGAGGGGTTTCTTTCCAGCACTAATGTGTCCCCCTTGGTTAAACCAATATGTTCACATAGGAGACCTTTTTCTTCCCATGATTTACAACTACTCTTCATATCTGTTTACAATCTTCTCTATCAATTTTTTACCTTACAGCTTTTTCCCATTTCTTCATTAGAGGGG
The DNA here is from genome assembly GCF_965152235.1 of Eretmochelys imbricata. Classification (NCBI taxonomy): domain Eukaryota; kingdom Metazoa; phylum Chordata; order Testudines; family Cheloniidae; genus Eretmochelys; species Eretmochelys imbricata. The sequence continues at coordinate 97,753,979 of NC_135574.1, forward strand.
ATTTCTTGTTTTAATGCCAGTAAAAATATAAAACCTTCTTTGGTGCTCATTTGCACTGACACATTGTTATTAATATAAGGTATTCCCATTGCTTTCAATTGGGTTATTTGCTTGGAAGAAATATTACTCCCATAAGAAATTGAAGGATGGAGACTGTTCCCCCCCACTCCCATTATTTCTGATCCACAAGGAGGGGACTGCATTTTTTTTTAAGATGAGTTATCACACACAGAAGAGTCACTAGTGAGAATGAGGGATAAACTAGATCCAACACACTTACTGGATTTCTCCCATTAGTTTTCTATATGGTACCAACAATAACAGCAGTTACATTTCACAGTTCCATCTACAGTTGATGCATACTCAAACTTTCTTGCAACACCTCTATCAATAATTTTTTTCTGTGTGTTATCAGTTATCATCACCTCTGTAATGCTGATTTTTCTCTATGTCTTGTAGCAACCAAAGGGTGAAATCCTATTCAGCTTACTCTTGCAAGCAGTCCCATGAACTTCAATGGTGAGCAGGACTGTATTTGACTAAGAGTGTTGCAACTGTCTAAAGCCTAGCCTTACACTACTGCTCAGGTTGATGTAAGTTACATTGCTCAAGGGTGTCAAAAAATCACCTCCCTTAGCGACGTAGCTTACACTGACTGACCACGGAGTCTACACCATACTGTCGACAAGAGATTCTCTCCTGCCAACTTAGCTTCCACCTCTCCGGGAGGTGAAATACTGAAGTCGACAGAAAAGCGCTCACCCATCGACTTATTGCGTCTTCACCAGACTCAGCTAAATTGACACCGCTGCATGGATCCCAGTACCGATTTAGCCTATAGTGAAGACAAGCCCTAAATAATGGTGAGCTCCTGACTGGCTGGTGAGGGTGGCAAGTTTTCCTTCTACAGACAATAGCAGAGGAAGGACACTTTTCCTCACATTTCTGATAAATGTAGTCACTTTGAACTTTTTTTAAAAACTCATTTTTATTACATACTCAACAAATTCACCTCAAAATTCAACACCTATTTACATAATGGAACTGTACGTTGGATACTATAATAATTCAATTATATCACCGTGGATGAGATTCAGTTATAGCACATCTCTTATCTGTATTCTCCTTCCTTCTGGAGCTCAGTATTTACATGTAACCTTGCACAATCGTCAGAAAATGTGTAAGACTACGCATGAAATCTACTCACCTACCCTTACTAAGAAGATGGTGATAGGAAAAATAATAATGATATTCTACTCTGTCAAACAAAGTTATTCCAGGAGCAAAAGCAAGGAGGATTTGCAAGGCGGTTTATATGATACTATTAGTGAACAGACATCCTTCTAAAAGCCAGTTTTAAATCCATAGATTTTGTATAAGATTGTATATATAACCTCTTAACCTGGTGTTTTACTCTCTAACACTCATGGCGTTTTATGCTAGGTTTTCCTCCTCTGTAGTATGGGATATACTGTGCCTTGTGTTTGACTGAAGCTGCTGTTTATGTTGTCTTGTTTACATGTTAATTTTTTATTTGTATTACTTTGTGAGTATTCACCATGTTATGCAGTAATAGCATAACGATGTAGCATGAGTAGGTCCAGATGTATTTGATCAAGAAAAACTGTTTTACACTATGATTTTATGCTTGCATTGTAAAACTATTAATTAAAACTAAAATTTGACTGAATAGATTCAACAGCCAATGTTGGGCAACATCACAAAGAACTGGTATCCCATGCAACTCAGGTAATGAGTCAATCTATCATGGGCAGGGGGCGGAGGGGTTCTGTGAGAAATACAAGTGAGTTTTTCTTATAAGCAGTTAATTTTCAGAGTGACTTGCTCTATGTTTTAATAGTCTGACCAGAAAGACCATTCTGCTTTCTATCAATTTGAGTTTTATTCTCTGGTTACTGACTTTCAAAGAGCCATGTTAACGATATAATTAAGGAGATTTTAAAAAGCTTTAAAAATTCATTACTACAGAAAGATTCCTTTTACCTGATTACTGTAAAAAGTTTCATGTGAAACTGTCTGTTGAGAACACCTGAGCCAAGTTGTACTGTGATTGAAGGAGTCCAGTTGCATGATACGTATCAGTAGACTGCTGTATGCACATATACTGTGTGCAAGACTCACGTATTCTGTAAGACTTTCCTAGGTGAATGAAAAATTCTTAGATTATTTGCCTTTTTGGAAGGTGAGAGGTTTTTGTTCACTTAATCAACATGGGCTTAATAACCTTCCCTGTGGAAATAGCAATGAGAGTATGAAATGGGAAAGGAAAAGCATGACAATGTTCTCACCAAATTCCCCTTTCTGAAAATGAGGTTTGTGTCAGACGCAGTGGGTGTGCCCTGCAGATGTTAGGGATCCATTCACTAGAGCACAGGTGCCTAAACTGTGGCTCTCAAGGCTCTAAATCATGGGCCTTATGGGTAAACCATATTAAGAAGAAACTTTGTATTTGATAATGAACTGAAAATGTGATCCCTGAGCTGTGCCATGAGATTTTTAAACTGATGTGTCTGAATAGTTCCCATTACTATGGGGAGGGCCCAGGGTCTGTGGGAGCCCAGAGGAGCAGATTTCAATTGGTTCTGCCTGAGCTTAGGGGAATGTCTAGCAAAGAAACTTTCGCCCAGTGGAGCCACCGAGGGTAGCCCAGGAAAGGAGAACGACGAGAAGCTGAGAAACTACAGTTATAGCTCCTTGGTTCTCTATCACAGCCCAGGTTAGAGCATCTTGTATGATGCCCTAAATTGTGCCAACCGGTTTTGGTCTCCAAGGGACCATATGCTAGCTGGGGATAGCTAAAGTGCAGCAAGTTGTGACCACTCACACCCCTTTTTCAAGGACTATAGGGAAGGCGAAGTGGAAGCTGGCAGTGCTAGCTCTATACTTGTGGAACTCCCCATCGAGGACTCTCCCCCTTGACCTTTTTGAAACAGCATGTTCAGCCCTCATGCCAAAAAGGTTGGACTATAGCTGAAGGGCCATCACTGTAGAGATAGCCTATATACAATGTTTCCTGGGTCCCCTGGAGAACACTGCAGGGGCTTCTTCGGACAGCAGCTGCTGACCGGTCTCTCTTTAAATGATGGCTGTACTAAAATGTTAATACAGCATTTGGCCAAGTAACTACTAGCTTCCGTGGGTGGTGTGTGTGTATGAGATGCACACAGAGCACCCCTTCTTTCCCAAACCCTGGCCCCCACATCACATGTGGATCTCCAGATAAGGGTGGTGCAATGGATATGGCTAACTACCATTTCCATGAAAAAAGAGCAACTTCTGTATACACAGAGAATGCGGAGAAACAGCTTGGCCCTCCTTACTGTGTTTTTTTCTAAATGATGTGCATGCCCCAAGCAATGTTTGTGCTTGATGCATTATTATATATTTAAAACTAATGCAAGCAAGCTAGCATACCATACTAAGTGGGAGTGAGAGAGCTACCTAGAAATTCCCATATATTGTACTCAAATTGACCTGTTCGTTACTGGTAGCATTAGGTCACTGCAAATGAAGGTGGAGCTTGTTCTGATTGCTCATTTATAAATTAGCGCCCCTATAGCCCATTTCCACATCTCCAGAACATTGAAATCTCCTCTTCTTCCAAAGGGCATAGGAGCAGTGAATTAAGCGTCCCTTTCTGTTCGGGACTAAACTCAGAGGTTAAATGGGAATTACTCTTGCAATGCGCCAAAAGAGTGGCAATTTACATTCATATTGACAACTTCAAAAACAGGAATTTCAGTGAATTACTGATCAGTTATTTGAAGAGGGAGCCTTAAAGTACTGAGAAATACCAAGACGTAAAGTGCTCAGATCCTGACGGCTGTGCAGATTAAACAACAGTAGAGTAGGAACCAGATTGTGGAGACAAGTTCCAGCACTGTCTATGCACTTGTGTTCATGAATAGGTATTAAATGAATAGATTGGCACCTTTAACTGCATCCTTCTACAGTCTGCAACCAAAAGCTCCTACATGTGCGTGAACTCTGTAGGTATTTTTAGGGTCTGTCATGATGCTGAATGACAAGACTCGGAGCGAGCATAAAGGGGATTCTTAATGTTGGTGTTGGGCACACAGATTCTGATTCTGAAGATCACAGATTACGGAAGATAGTTTGTGCAGCTACACTGTTACCAGACAGCATTTGCCTAGGATTTGGCCTGGGTTAAGCAGTAACAAAATGGATGGCTGACTACATTATAGCACATATAGCATATATAAGTAATGCTAAAAGCCTGGCCTGAACACAAACAACAAGGAAATGAAGAGTTATGGCAGAAAATGAATGCAGACACTGGCAAACTTTTTTCAGCTAGGGGATGGTACAGGGGGGTACAAGTTAGAAGGATTCTGTCAGCTTCCAGTTCAGCCTCTACAGTGTTTTTGAATAAAACAGCTAAATGTGGAGTTAGGTTTCTGCAATTCTATCTCACAAAGCATACTGTATAGGAAGGCGTAAGCACACAAATATAACCTTTTGGTATGTCACCAGGCAAGAGCAGCATGCTGTGAAAAGGCTTGGAGACATTCTGGATACTAACATGTCCCCAGGCACTGCCAGATTTGCACTTTGCTTTGGAATTCTCATGTCTAGTAGGGTTTCAACGAGCAACATTTTACACTGCAGTAGGGCTTATCCAGTGGAGGTGCGTCCTATGGATCTACATTGCCAACCCCCAAGCAAGCAAAACTCGTGAGTCAGGCCCCCAAAGATAATGAGATTAAAAATATATTACCCTTGGGGTTCTTTTTATTTGCACTTTGTTCATTGAGCATTTAGAATACACTTGGGTCACGTTTTCAATCTTTTCTCCCCAACCACAAGAGCAAGAGACTTATTTATTTAAAAAAAGAAAGTTGAAATTCACATATTCACAAGACTTAGAAGCTGAGGTATTAAGAAAATCACCAAATATCATGAGACTCATGATAAAAATAGTGAGAGCTGGATAGGAATGCTAGATATTTGTTTCATAATCATAGAATATCAGGGTTGGAAGGGACCTCAGGAGGTTATCTAGTCCAACCCCTAGCTCAAAGCAGGACCAATCCCCAACTAACTCAATGTCAAGGCTCTTCTTGTTTAAGAACTCCACGTGGAACTCTCATCGAAATCAAGGGAAATTCTGCATGCAAAGTGTGTGCAGAATCAGGCTCATTATAGCTTTTGTGGCTTTAAAATCATACGCTCAGATAACAGGCTCTTGCGTGCAATTATGTGGAGCTCATTCATTAGTACAGACCCGAAGAGTGATACAAATCCCACTTTTATAGATGGGCACTACAGCAGTGAAATTCAGATTCTGCTTCTGAAAGCAGGGTTTGATAATAGTAAAAAAAAAAAAAAAAAGTTATATTAAGATGAGCACTGACAGTGTAAATGAACAGCTCTCAGAAAGGAATAATTAAAGATCTACTGTGTAAATACATAATTATGCACTTTTGTGCATCCATATTATTATCTCCAAAGTCTAACTGTGGACTCTCCTGCAATGGTTTCATTCTGGGCTTCTTAAAAAGCAAGTTGTTAGACATAATTGTCTTTTGAAGCCATTATGAGCTATCAGGTCTCAAGCTTCTATGACTCATCAGTTTGCACATCAGTGACCCTGCAGACTGTTACAGTCAGCTAGGTCATTGCTAATGTTGCCCTTAGATAGTAGGGCCACCAGCTCAAATTATTATGACATTTCTGATGGAAAAAAATGTACAATGGGTGCAGTAAATCCTTCTGAAATAAAGCCATGCTTTTAACTTTTCAGAAAAGAAATCTGGGCAATTAGGGCACATTATGAAATAATCACCTGTCAGACTGTGATTTGAAAAACAAAGCTGTTTAACTAAAGGAATAGCAATCTTAAAAATTCACTTGTAAATAAAAAGGGAATGTTAACAATTACAATTCAGCCACAATTTTTTTTTAAATAATATCGTGTAAAATTTTTCCCCCCAGGCATTAGAAATGCCTTATACATCACTTATTAGCCCCCAAATTAACACTGACAGCTGGTATTCAAACTCCTGAAAATAGGTGATGACACATACTTTACTACAAAAGCAACACTTTGTACATGGCATACACAACAGAAACTGTTTAAGTGTCATTCCACCTCCGCGGAAAATGATGTATTATACCATACAAGATGTTTAATTGTTTTACCACAGAAATACATTTTAATCATCTCTGTTGTTCATATAGAGGCACACACAGTACACAGAAAATAAAATTACAATTATTAATATAATTGCCTATAAAAATTACAAGCAAGACTTTACTGGCAGCAAGGAATACCTTGAACTCCGTGTTCCAAAGTTGTTATAGAGCTATGTAATTTCACTGAAGGAAGCAAAGGCAGCTAACCTCTCCTCTGCCATAAAGACTGCAAAGTTACAACCCAAAGAATTTTTTTGCAGTGCAAATTGCTTTGTAAATCCAGACTGCCCCCTTACAACCCCAGAACACAGCAACAAACATGATGAGGAATTACTTTATATCAAACAAAAGATTACCCGCATCTGGGATGAACGCAGGAGACACAAAAAACAAGCCAAGAGGAGGAGGAGAAAAATAATGCCTCCCTTTCCAAGAATTTAGAGTATTCAAAGTAGTTGTCATGGAACCACTGACAGTAATCAGAGCCACTACATGAAACTCTGACTCCTGACCTTCCTAGATGGTTTAAGAGTAGAAAGTACCTAGGACATCACCCTATTGAGGGAGATTTCAGAGTAGCAGCCGTGTTAGTCTGTATTCGCAAAAAGAAAAGGAGTACTTGTGGCACCTTAGAGACGAACCAATTTATTTGAGCATAAGCTTTCAAAAGCTTATGCTCAAATAAATTGGTTAGTCTCTAAGGCGCCACAAGTACTCCTTTTCTTATAGAGGGAGATTGTCAGCAACTCACCCTTTGAAGAGGGGAATCCTAAAATACGTAATCACCAGATGAATCCTAAAGGAAACATTGCTTAGTGCTAGAGGCCATGCAACTTACCATAAACAAACATAAGAACATAAAAACTGCCATACTGGGTCAGACCAATGGTCATCTAGCCCAGTATACTGTCTCCAACAGTGGCCAGTACAGAAGCTTCAGAGGGAGTGTACAGAACAAAACAAATCCAACTAGGGGCAGAGCTCTTCGTGACCTGCTGCTCACAAACCGGGAAGAATTAGTAGGGGAAGCAAAAGTGGATGGGAACCTGGGAGGCAGTGACCATGAGATGGTCGACTTCAGGATCCTGACACAAGGAAGAAAGGAAAGCAGCAGAATACGGACCCTGGACTTCAGAAAAGCAGACTTTGACTCCCTCAGGGAACTGATGGGCAAGATCCCCTGGGAGAATAACATGAGGGGGAAAGGAGTCCAGGAGAGCTGGCTGTATTTTAAAGAATCCTTATTGAGGTTACAGGGTCAAACCATCCCGATGCGTAGAAAGAATAGTAAATATGGCAGGCGACCAGCTTGACTTAACAGTGAAATCCTTGCTGATCTTAAACACAAAAAAGAGGCTTACAAGAAGTGGAAGATTGGACAAATGACCAGGGATGAGTATATAAATATTGCTCGGGCATGTAGGAATGAAATCAGGAAGGTTAAATCACACCTGGAGTTGCAGCTAGCGAGGAATGTTAAGAGTAACAAGAATGGTTTCTTCAGGTATGTTGGCAATAAGAAGAAAGCCAAGGAAAGTGTGGGCCCCTCACTAAATGAGGGAGGCAACCTAGTGACAGAGGATGTGGAAAAAGCTAATGTACTCAATGCTTTTTTTGCCTCTGTCTTCACGAACGAGGTCAGCTCCCAGACTGCTGCACTGGGCAGCATAGCATGGGGAGGAGGTGGCCAGCCCTCTGTGAAGGAAGAAGTGATTCAGGACTATTTAGAAAAACTGGACGTGCACAAGTCCATGGGGCCGGATGCGTTGTATCTGAGAGTGCTAAAGGAATTGGCGGATGTGATTGCAGAGCAATTGGCCATTATCTTTGAAAACTCATGGCGATCGGGGGAAGTCCCGGAAGACTGGAAAAAGGCTAATATAGTGCCCATCTTTAAAAAAGGGAAGAAGGATGATCCTGGGAACTACAGGCCCTTCAGCCTCACTTCAGTCCCTGGAAAAATTACGGAGCATGTCCTCAAGGAATCTATTCTGAAGCACTTAGACGAGAGGAAAGTGATCAGGAACAGTCAGCATGAATTCACTAAGGGAAAGTCATGCCTGACTAATCTAATTGCCTTCTATGATGAGATAACTGGTTCTGTGGATGAGGGGAAAGCAGTGGATGTGTTATTCCTCGACTTTAGCAAAGCTTTTGACACCGTCTCCCACAGTATTCTTGTCAGCAAGTTAAAGAAGTATGGGCTGGATGGATGCACTACAAGGTGGGTAGAAAGTTGGCTAGATTGTCGGGCTCAAAGGGTAGTGATCAATGGCTCCATGTCTAGTTGGCAGCCGGTATCTGGCGGAGTGCCCCAAGGGTCGGTCCTGGGGCCGGTTTTGTTCAATATTTTCATTAATGATCTGGAGGATGGTGTGGATTGCACCCTGAGCAAGTTTGCAGATGACACTAAACTGGGAGGAGTGGTAGATACGCTGGAGGGTAGGGGTAGGATACAGAGAGACCTAGACAAATTAGAGGATTGGGCCAAAAGAAATCTGATGAGTTTCAACAAGGACAAGTGCAGAGTCCTGCACTTAGGACGGAAGAATCCAATGCACCGCTACAGACTAGGGACCGAATGGCTAGGCAGCAGTTCTGCAGAGAAGGACCTAGGGTGACAGTGGACGAGAAGCTGGATATGAGTCAACAGTGTGCCCTTGTTGCCAAGAAGGCCAATGGCATTCTGGGCTGTGTAAGTAGGGGCATTGCCAGCAGATAGAGGGACGTGATCGTTCCCCTCTATTTGACATTGGTGAGGCCTCATCTGGAGTACTGTCCAGTTTTGGGCCCCACACTACAAGAAGGATGTGGAAAAATTGGAAAGAGTCCAGCGGAGGGCAACAAAAATGATTAGGGGACTGGAACACATGACTTATGAGGAGAGGCTGAGGGAACTGGGGATGTTTAGTCTACGGAAGAGAAGAATGGGGGGGGAATTGATAGCTGCTTTTAACTACCTGAAAGGTGGATCCAAAGAGGATGGATCTAGACTATTCTCAGTGATAGCAGATGACAGGACAAGGAGTAATGGTCTCAAGTTGCAGTGGGGGAGGTTTAGGTTGGATATTAGGAAAAACTTTTTCACTAGGAGGGTGGTGAAACACTAGAATGCGTTACCTAGGGAGCTGGTGGAATCCCCTTCCTTAGAAGTTTTTAAGGTCAGGCTTGACAAAGCCCTGGCTGGGATGATTTAGTTGGGGATTTAGTTTAGTTGCTCTGGGCAGGGGGTTGGACTAGATGGTCTCCAGAGGTCCCTTCCAACTCTGTTATTCTATGATTCTATGAAATGTGGAGAGATCCACCCCTGTCTTCCACTCAAGGCTTCTATCAGTCAGAGGTTTAGGGTCACCCAGGGTTACATCCCTGACCATCTTGGCTGATAGCCACTGATGGACCCTATCCTCCATGAACTTATCTTATTCCTTTTTGAACCCACTTATACTTTTGACCATCACAACATTCCACAGCACTGAGTTCCTCAGGTTAATTGTACATTGTGAGAAAAAGTATTTTCTTTTGCTTGTATTAAACATGCTGCCTATGAATTTCATCAGGTGACCCTGGTTTTTGTATTGTGGGAAAGGGTAAGTAACACTTTTCTATTATTTTTTTCTACACCATTCATGATTTTATAGACCTCTATCATATCCCCCCATAATCATCTCTTTTCTAAGTTGAACAGTCCCAGTCTTTTTAGTCTTTCCTTGTATGGAAGCTGTTCCATACTCTTGATCATCTTTGCTGCCCTTCTCTGAATCTTTTCCATTTCCAATATAAACTTTTTGAGATGAGGTCAACAGAACTGAACACAGTATTCAAGATGTGGCTGCACCATGGATTTATATAGTGGCACTATGGTATTCTCTGTCTTTTCTATCCTTTTCCTAATAGTTCCTAACATTCTGTTAGCCATTCTGACCGCTGCTGTGCATTGAGCTGATGTTTTCAGAGTACTATTCATGATAACTCTAAGATCTCTTTCTTGAGTGGCAACAGCTAATTTAGAACCCTTCTTTATCTATGTGTAGTTGAGATTATTTTTTCCAATGTGCATTTCTTTTAATTTATCAACACTGAATTTTATCTGCCATTTTGTTGCCCAGTAACCCAGTTTTGTGAGATCCCCCCTGTAACTTTTCACAGTCAGCTTTAGACTTAACTATCTTAAATAATTTTATCACCTGAAAACTTTGCCACTTCACTGTTCATTCCTTTTCCAGATCATTAATGAATATGCTGAACAGCACAGATTCCAGTACAGGTCCTTGGGAGATGCCACTGTTTATTTTTGTCCATTGTGAAAAATGACCATTTATTCCTACCCTTTGTTTCCTATCTTTTAACCAGTTATTGATCCAAGACACAACTTTCCCTGTTATCCCATAACAAGTTAGTTTCCTTAAGAGCCTTTGGTATCAGACCTTGTCAAAGGTTTTCTGAAAATACAAGCACGCTATATCCATTGGATCACCTTTGTCCACATGCTTGATGACACCCTCAGAGAATTCTAGTAGATTGGTGAGGCATGATTTCCCTTTACAAAAGCTGTGTTGACTTTTCCCCAACAAATAACGTTCATCTATGTGTCTGATTTTTGCTAGCTGCTTGTTTAGGAGGTTAGGCACTGTGTGGCAATTACAGGTCCATGAGCCTAACTTCAGCATGGGGCAAATTAGTAGAAACTATAACGAAGAACAGAATTATCAGTCTTCAAAACCAGCTGTCAGTATCCTGGATTTTTCCTAGTCCAGCTACAAGACAGGATATAGTACTGACAAAGCATTTGTTGCTCTGTGTTGCCAATTCATGGGATTTTATCATGAGTCTTGTGATATTTGGTGTTTTTCTGAAAGGCTCAACTCAAGGGTTCATATGATTACATGAAAATCTTGGCTTTCACTGAAAACCTCATACATTTCTAGCCCTGATGGCTGTAGAGTAAAGCTTGACAACAGCAAACCTATAGGCTCAAAACCCCAGAGATCCAAAGAATCCACAATTTAATGTTTTTAAACATCTCATGATTTTGGGGGCCTGTCTTAATTTTTTTTTAATGTTTTTAGTTGACTGTGCTCTAATGAATGACCTTCTCAGCTCATCTTTTGTCCTGACAAGGCAAGTACATCCTTCAAATTTCTCTGCAAGATTTGGTACTGCTGAGGCCCATGCTCTTCTTCTGTCTCCAACAAATTGCAGGGGTTAATGGAAACACTCTAAAGTAGCTCAGGTCTTCTCCCTCAGAGAGGACTCAAAACTCTGCTATCAGTATCTATTCCTCCACCTACAACCGTAAGCATTTTTGTAGAGTCCTTCAAGGCCCTGTCCTCTCCCACTGCTGGTGAAACAACGTAGGCTGTGACTTGACCACAGGTAGAAAATGACACTCAGCTGTACATCTCCTTTATATCAAATTCAAACAGCCTAGCCAAAGAAGCACCTAGAATAAGAGCAGCTGGCTAGAGGTGAATCTAGGCAAGTCTGAGGAGGTATTGGTAGGAGGAGGAAACAGCTCTGAAGAACTTTATTCCTCTGTGACATCCTCTGCTCTTGAGAGTATCTGCTGTCAGATTGTTAAATTGGGCCACAATCTTGGGGTCTTTTTGCATTCCTTAGTGCTATTAGATGCCAAATTAAAAAAAACCCAACCTACTTCCATCTGTGACTGGCTGGAAGATTGAGTAGTATCTAATCAGACACAAATCTGGTCATGGTGACCTTCATGCTTGTTTATTGCCATTTATATATAGGAATGAAACCACATGCCCTGAAAAAAACCTCCAGCTCGTGCAAAACACAATAGCCTGTTTGCTTAGCAACAAAGGTTGCCTTGAAACACCACTTCAGTCCTCCCTTCTGCACTGATTCCCTATTGATTAGAGTCCAGTTCAAAATCTCTGTCTTGATATTCAAAACATTCCACAGCAGCTGAGAGATTGCCTCTCTCCATGCTCACGACCACGACTGATAGTTAGGTTTCATTGAAACAATGAAACTGCCAACCAACAGGAGAAGGCAGAACTCAGGTGCTGGACCTAAGCCATTGCAAGAAATAAGAATGTCCATGGACCCAGCCACTTTCTGAACCAACTGCAACACTCATCCTCTGACTTTACTTTCTCTTATGTTTCTTCTCACACACACACTCTTTCCCCAAGACAGGGGTTTCTCAACCTTTTTCTTTCTGAGCCCTCCCTCCCCCCCCCCAACATGCTGTACAAACTCCACGGCCCACCTGTGCCACAAGAACTGGTTTCCTGCATCTAAAAGCCTGGGCCAGTGTTAGGGGGTAGCAAGCAGGGCAATCGCCTGGGGCCTCCACGCCACAGGGCCCCCCATGAAGCTAAGTTGCTCAGGATTTGGCTCCAGCCCCAGGCTTCAGCCCCCAGGTGGTGGGGCTTTGGCTTTATGTCCTGGGCCCCAGAGAGTCTAACGCTGGCCCTGCTTGGAGGACCCCCTGAAATCTGCTTGCAGCCCATCAGGTGGCCCTGGACCCCTGATTGAGAACCACTGTCCCAAGGGATATCCTAAAACCTAAATCCTAAGAACTAATTGAGCTATTTCATCTACAGACTGATGAAAGAAAAAGGTTGAGTGACTTATTTCAATTACTTGGAAAGTCCTCAAATACTACAGTGATGGAGATCAGATTAGATAGAGAGTCTGAGGCTTAAAATGCCATTTGTCTACACTTAAAATGCCGCAGTGGCGCAGTTGCAACACTGCATTACCGACCTACATCGGGAGGAGTTCTCCCGTCGCTGTAGGTAATCCACCCTCCCAAGAGGTGATGGCTATGTTGACAGAAGAATTCTTCCTTCAACCTAGCACCATCTACACTGGGGGTTAGATTGGCTTAACTATGCTGCTCAGAGGTGTGGATTTTTCATATGCCTGAAAGATGTAGTTAAGCTGACAATTTTCTTTTGTAAACCAGGCCTCGGTAACTATAATTAGGTAGAACTTTAAGATATTGTTGTTAATAGAAGGTAAAGATGAATTAGTATTTACTGCACACAGGCTTGTTATAACACAAGACAATCAGGATTGTACTGTGAGTAAGCTTGTATTGTGCAGAATGCAGAAGTAACAGATATGAATTTGCAAGTGGATCTGTGGTCCCTTTGGCTGCATGTGCTCACAGTAGTGGAGCATTTAGTTGTTTTGTCTGGAGGATGAAATTAGCTGCTTTGTTCTGGAAAGGGCTGTGAGCTGCTACTTTCTCAACCAGCCTCCCAGAGGGGAAAAACAACTACATCAAAAGAGGCAATTATATATTTAACAAAAGCTTCAAACCCATAGGGCAGCCAAAAGAAATGAAGCTAACTACAATATGCGAATATTGTATTATGATGTGTGTTAGGTCCCTGGCAAAACAGATTATTCAAATGGCTTTTACGCTTTTAAATCTGGGCTTAGGGTTTCCACCAGTTGTGATCTGATTAAAACATGATTGATTTGGAGGAGAAAAGTCACTGCATTGGAGGAATGCCAAGTGCCCTCACTGATCAGGTGCTAAAAAATATTTATATTGTAGTGAACCAAGACACTGATCTCTGCAAAAAAAAGAAACATACATTTTTAAGAGAGTTAAAATTGAGAACAAATGTACTCAATTCTTCAGGGACACAGATCTCAAGAAAACATGCAGAGCCCCAGCTCAGTTGCCCCCCATTTATCATGTAATTTAATTTTGAAAACACACAGGGACAATCCACAGTGTGCGGCTTCATTATGAGCAGTCATCACTGACATGCTCAGTGAAAAGAGCCAGATATGACTTCTCCTCTCCTCTAAAGTGAAAGGATTACATGCAGAAAACCTGATGGTGTGACTTTAATTAATGAAGCAATATCACTGGCTTCAGCTTAGTCAATCAACAGAGGATATCTTATCTACCATACATAACACAATTAATCAAATTCATTTTTCTTAAAAGATATGGAGAAAATTTTCAAACTTGGAACCTAAAGTTAGTCTCCTACATCTTTATTTAGCAACCAAAATATGTTTTGAGATATTCATCTTTTCAGATGTGATGTTCTGAGCACTCGTAGCACCACTGAAAATCAGGTGCCAAATTTTAAGGCATCTAAAACTGAAAAAATTGCCCCCATTAACATCTACGGAAACCTCAATGTATTAAATATGCCAGGCAGATATATCTGTTAATTATGAGTAAGAAATATGATTCTCTCTTTTCGTCTGACCACTAAATATTGAAGAGCCATAGTTCTTAAACGAAAATTTGGGGTAATCCACTGCAACGACAACTACTACTCTTGTTGCAACAGAATGTTGTCAAAAATACGGGATTAGAATTTCATTGCCTCTACAAAGGATTTTATGAATCTGCATGCATACATCAATGTTTAAGAAAATGAAGGACAAATGAATATGAATAACAGAAGTCTTTACCTAGCACCAACTCACCATATATTAATTTGAAAGGTGGAATGACTGGGAAAAGAAGTCAGTTAGCTATGTTAAATAACTGTAGGGCAGATTCAATAAAAATGCTATCTGGTTCCTGCAGAACAGATAAAAACGTATAAGGCAGATTTCAAATAAATTACTTCAAAATTAGAAAAACATGCAAATACAAACAATCTTCTTGGATGTAAGAAACGACTAATAATTTATCAATAGAACGATGGCTAGAATGCAGGGGAAAAACAAGAAACAAAAATGTAAATCTTGACTTTTCATGCTAAGGTTGCTTACGAGACTACTTAGCTTTTACAGTACAATGAATATAATATGTAAAGGATAAGGTATCAGATTTCACTGTCCTTATTAATTCACCAAGCATTTAAGAAACAATCGTTCTATTATCTCAGACCTCTTCTGTAGACAGAACAAATGTTTAATTAAAAAAAAAACGGTAATGTGGAGGCACAGGTGGTGGACAGAGGTTGACCTATACAAGCCTTTCATTTTTGGAAACCTAGGTACAAATTTTACCTTGAGTCTCAAGTAAAAGTAAGTTTGGAGTTATGTGGTGCCAAAATTATTTCAAAAGGTTTCCCCAAAGTATTTCATCTCAATCATTCCCATGCGACATCCCGTTTAAAATAATTTCACCTATCACCATAATAAATAAAATGCCCTATTCAAACTCCATCAATCTCACTGCCTCAAAGTGTGTTAGTCTGCGGAAGAGCAAAATAGAAAAAGGGAAAATAGCAAGGAAAATCAAGAAAACAAAGTGTCTGAAAGAGAGAGAGGTAGAAAGAACAGTATTAGAGAAAAAGAGAGATGTTAGACTAAAGGGAAAATTTCAGGGGAAACAGAAGAAAATGCGAAGTAGATGAAAGGAAAGAACAAAAAAAACCCCAACATCCTGACATAATAAATATTTCATTAAAAAACATAATATAGTGAAAATCAATAATATAATCATAGGTTCATTGTAAATGTCAGTTTGGGCAGATACCGTTTTGACAAATGTCATCATAAGAGATTAATGTTTTGGAAAGATATGAACATGCAAAACAGTGAGCTACAATGGAAACTGTTTTGCAACCCTATCTCAGCTTGACCCCTATCAGAACCATCTGTTCACCCTTTATAGTCAGTTTGGTTTTCTAAAACCATAAGAACCTAATGAGGCAAGTACTCTTTGATTAATGCAAAGTTATATACACTGCAGTATTTGTTATATCTGGACCTATCAGAGAAGGAGACAGAGGGAGCTGATAGAAAACAGCTGTCTGCTGTGGAGACTTTTACTGTTCTGGCAGCAAAATTGAAACCAATTGCACTGAGGAGGGGAGACAGGACATCACATTCCTCCTCTCTACTTTAAAAATCTTCCCAAATATATATACACATCATCATTTACATGTTTAACATAAACCACTATATAACCGAACTAAAAGTTGTGAGTCGACTGCAGGAGACTCTCAACTTGCAAGGGGTTATTCTGCGCTGGAATAACAACTCACTAAGTAAACAATTTATATGTACAGGAGCACAACTGGCTTTTGCACTTTCTTGGGATAATGTAGTGATGGTGGTACGGCAGTGACCTGGACAAGAAGAACAGTTGGCTGTAAGAAATCAACGGGATCTGGTACCAAAGTTTCTTCCACCAAGTCATAAACTTTAGGAGTTGTAACAGGAGCAGGTCTGATCAGAGGAACAAAAAGTCCCGTTGGAACAACCCTGGACTCCGGTACTTGTTGAGGCTGCAAATGGACAAATATGTTGTTTCCATAAAATGCCATCAAATAGTTTTACCACAAATGAAATAGGTCCCATGCATTTTACAAATTCTCCAGATACCCATTTAATTCCACAACTGCAGCTGTGAATCCACACTAAGGGTACGTGTCCACAGCAACTAGACACCGGTGGCTGGCCCATACTAGCTGACTCGGGTTGTGGGGCTGTTTCATTGCTGTGTAGACTTTCAGGCTCGGGCTGGAGCCCAGGCTCTGAGACCCTCCCCCCCTGCACGGTCCCTGAGCCTGGGTTCCAGCCCAAGCCCAAAAGTCTATGCAGCAATGAAACAGCCCCACAGCCAGAGCCCCACGAACCTGAGTCAGCTGCAACGGGCCAGCTGCAGATTTTTCTTTGCTGTGTAGACATACCCTAAGTTTCCTACTTGAAAAGAACAATGATGAGTCTCACATCATCCATCAATTTGCATTGCTTGGGATCAGGCTACATGGGAGGCAACATCAGGTCGTGCCAGGTACCAACAGTTACACAAAGATTGCTTCAAGAAAAAGAGTTGCAGGTGTCTCCTGGGGAGTAGCATGTGGTGCATGCCTGTAGACAAGCAAGAAATTGTCCAATTTCTGCTGATGACTCAAACTAGACTCATTAGCTCTTAAGGCATACTTAAGTGTTTGTACAAAGCCTTCCGCTAGTCCAGTTGTAGCATGATGGTGTTAGGATAAAGATATTCAGGCCTGTCTGCAAAGGCCTGTACTTTAAGAATTTAGGTGTATTCTTATCACTTGGCTAGTTCTAGAGGTATAAAAGAAAGAATCAAAATCACTGTTTGCTGGTGTAAGGGCCTTCTCTTACTGTGACAGTCTGAGGCCCTGTTCTTAGGCTAAGGCCTTTGGCTAAGCAACAGAGGCAGCCATAAGCTGGGAAGTGAACAGTCACATCCTCACATTCCAAACTAGTCACATTGAAATAAGGTGCTATTGGGCTGTTAGGCACTATCAGGACAGGATTGTATTCCTATCACCTCCAGAGAAAGGGAAGTGCCTAGAAAATGTAAAAGGAAACTTAGTTTGATAGCATCCTGTCTGGCAAGAACTCACTTATCAATAGCTGGGATGTGAAATCCTCACTTCTGTATTGTTTTGTCATTATAGTTCCCACTTTGCTATTGTTTGTCTGTATAATCTCTCTGGTTCTGTGATTGTTCCTGTCTGCTGTATAATTAATTTTGCTGGGTGTAAACTAATGAAGGTGGTGGGATATAATTGGTTACATAATCATGTTACAATATGTTAGGATTGGTCAGTTAAATTTCAGGAAAATGATTGGTTAAGGTATAGCTAAGCAGAACTCAAGATTTACTATATAATCTGTAGTCAATGAGGGAGGAAGTGAGTGGGTGTGGGTGGGAGGATGGGTGGGGGAGGGAGATGGGAACAGGGAATGGGGGTAAGAAAATTGGAATCATGTTTTGCTAAAGGGGGAAATGGGAACAGGGAATGGGAGTAAGGAAGTTGGAATCATGTTTGGCTAAGGGTAGGAATGGGAACAGGGACACAGGTGTAAGGCTCTGTGGTGTCAGAGCTGGGAAGGAGGATACTAAGGAAGGAAACTGGAATCATGCTTGCTGGAAGTTCACCCCAATAAACATCGAATTGTTTGCACCTTTGGACTTCGGGTATTGTTGCTCTCTGTTCATGCGAGAAGGACCAGGGAAGTAAGTGGGTGAAGAAATAAGCCCCCTAACAGATGGTAAGGAATCAAACTCCATTTGAAGCTAGGAACCTCTGAAATCTTCAGAACAGAATTGAGGTCATTTGTCATTCACCAACTGTCACGGTAAACCAAAATGGATAAACAAGGTAAAAAGATGTCCAATGGTCTTGGTAGCTGAAATAGAAATAATTCTTAAAACTTCTGGCCATTTCAAACGGGCATCGACTACGACCAAAAACACATAACTTTCTAATGGTCCGGCAAAGTCCCTGTGAATGTGTGCCCAAAGAGCCACATCCAAAGATGTAGGCAAGCTGGACCAGGATCATGCTGAATTTGCTCACACTGCAGTACAGCATTTTGCCTTCCTCTCAATGTCTTTGCTGATCCCTGGCCACCAAACATGACTTCAGGCTATGGCCTTCATCTCTGTACAATGCCAAAATGACCTTTGTGAAGAGCTTCTAAAATCTGAGATTGAAGTGATTTTGGAACGATCACACACATCGTCCACCAGATTCAATCATGTGTCACAGATAATTCATGCTGATGTGACACCAACTGTGTAAATTGGGGATTCTTATGATCCAACACTGTACCATGTACCACCATTCTTTTCACAAGAGAAAGTACATCATCCATAATCGTTTCCTTCTTGATATCTGTGATAGTAATGGGTAGCCTATCTATCAAATTGAGATAGAACATCTCGTCCAAAGTTTCTTTGGGTTGATGAGAGCTTGTGTTATCCAGGGTCTTCTGAACCCAAAGCTATGGTAACTAATCTTTGTTTTCCAGGTGGTGTTAGAAATAAATCAGTGGGGGACACAGCATCTCCATCTGATGATTGGTACACACAAGAGTGCTTTCACTTAAAAATCCTTGGGTTTTTTGCATCTAAAGCACACATCAAAAATAGCAATAGTCTAGTGCATCCCTGATCTAGTTACTATCTCAAAGTCTGAGATAGTGTCGAGTGGTCAGCAGCAGGTTTCCAGTGGCCAGTCTTCTTTTAACTGCTGGGGAGTTGGGTGTCCGTCTCCTAGCTCGTAGAAATCCTCTCAAACTTCTTCCCCAAGCTTCTCCAAAGTGCACACACTAACTAATCTCCTTTATACTCAAAACAAAGCACATACTCATAACTCATAGTAACTCCTAATAAGCTAACAATTTACCTCGCAACAACTCATAACTCCTACTTATCAGCAAAGCAACTCCCAGCGAGAAACTTACAAACACAGACAACTATGCCCCAGGTCAGCCATCCACAATCCCTTCCATTCTCATGAATCTGCCACTTTATCTATTCTTATTTGCAACACTGTGCAGCTGTTTTGTCCACCTAACCAAAGGCCTAATTATTACCGACTATGTGATGTCCTTGCTTCCGGTTTAGGGTGGCTGAGTACACAAAATGTCTGCAGTTATGTCAAGACCAGTTCTCTCGTAACACTTGGGCCTGGCAGGTGTGACTGCCCATCAGCATTCCCCTGCTGAGTCCCTTTATAGAACTGAATTATTAGAATGAGCTGAAAGTAGCAATGCCCATCATTTTGGTTTTGGTCCAAAAATTAAGAACAGGCAAGGTAAAATGTCTATCGTACAGATAGGTATGGAACTTCTGAATTCTGAAGATAATGCTGAGAGCTTCTCGCTCTATTTGTGCACAGTTCTCAGATGTACTGAGTGTTCATGAAGCAAAGGCAATTGGTTTCTCCACGCCCTCAGGAAAAATGTGAGAAAGAATTGCATCCACTCCATTTGGGGAAACAACGCAAGCTAATTGCAGTGGTAGTGAGACATCAAAGTATGTAAGAACTTTGGCTGATGTAAACAGTTTCTTTGCTACCTTAAATGCACGCAAACACTCTTTAGTCCATTTCCATTTTTCCTTTGCTTGTACCAGGCCATGTAAAGGTACCAATACTGCTGCCAGATTAGGCAGAAATTTACCATAGTATTTAAACAGTGCTGAGAATGAACATCACTGTGACATGTTCTTGGGGAGGGGGCGGGGGTACTTGATGAACTACCTTCTTTTGCTCCGGCGATTTCCTTAAGCCTGTGTCACCAATTTGATGTATTCAGATGAAGGTTTGAAAAACTCACATTTGTTTCAACATACTCTCAGTCCATGATCTTCCAAACATTGCAAGACAGCATCCAAATTTTGAGGATGATCCTCTGATCCTTTCCTGTAACAAGGATGTCATCTAAATCAGAATCTCATCCATGGCTTCCTGGAACAGGGAAGTTGCCGAAAGGCAAATGGTTATAACAAAATTAGTCCTTTTGTATATTGACCATGAGATATTTGCAAGATGATGGATCAGTCTCCATTTGTAGGTATGCATTGAGAAAATCCAATTTGCTGAAACACTGTCCTCCACTAAGAGTAGCAAACACATGTTCAGTAAGCCCTGGTCTACACTAGGACTTTAGGTCGAATTTAGCAGCGTTAAATCGATGTAAACCTGCACCCGTCCACACAATGAAGCCCTTTATTTCGACTTAAAGGGTTCTTAAAATCGATTTCCTTACTCCACCCCGACAAGTGGATTAGCGCTTAAATCGACCTTGCCGGCTCAAATTTGGGGTACTGTGGACACAATTCGATGGTATTGGCCTCCGGGAGCTATCCCAGAGTGCTCCATTGTGACCGCTCTGGACAGCACTCTCA
Organism: Eretmochelys imbricata; assembly: GCF_965152235.1. Taxonomy (NCBI): domain Eukaryota; kingdom Metazoa; phylum Chordata; order Testudines; family Cheloniidae; genus Eretmochelys; species Eretmochelys imbricata. Next base: position 97,774,734 of record NC_135574.1, read on the forward strand.
ACTCAGATGCACTGGCCAGGTAGACAGGAAAAGAACCGCGAACTTTTAAATCTCATTTCCTGTTTGGCCAGTGTGGCAAGCTGCAGGTGACCATGCAGAGCTCATCAGCACAGGTGACCGTGATGGAGTCCCAATATCGCAAAAGAGCTCCAGCATGGACCGAACGGGAGGTACGGGATCTGATCGCTGTTTGGGGAGAGGAATCCGTGCTATCAGAACTCCGTTCCAGTTTTCGAAATGCCAAAACCTTTGTCAAAATCTCCCAGAGCATGAAGGACAGAGGCCATAACAGGGACCCGAAGCAGTGCCACGTGAAACTGAAGGAGCTGAGGCAAGCCTACCAGAAAACCAGAGAGGCGAACGGCCGCTCTGGGTCAGAGCCCCAAACATGCCACTTCTATGATGAGCTGCATGCCATTTTAGGGGGTTCAGCCACCACTACCCCAGCCGTGTTGTTTGACTCCTTCAATGGAGATGGAGGCAATACGGAAGCAGGTTTTGGGGACAAAGAAGATGATGATGATGAGGTTGTAGATAGCTCACAGCAAGCAAGCGGAGAAACCGGTTTTCCCGACAGCCAGGAACTGTTTCTCACCCTGGACCTGGAGCCCCCCGAACCCACCCAAGGCTGCCTCCTGGAACCAGCAGGCGGAGAAGGGACCTCTGGTGAGTGTACCTTTTAAAATACTATACATGGTTTAAAAGCAAGCATGTGAAAGGATTACTTTGCCCTGGCATTCGTGGTTCTCCTAGATGTACTCGTAAAGCCTTTGCAAAAGGTTTCTGGGGAGGGCAGCCTTATTGTGTCCTTAATGGTAGGACACTTTACCACTCCAGGTCAGTAACACGTACTCGGGAATCATTGTAGAACAAAGCATTGCAGTGTATGTTTGCTGGCATTCAAACAACATCCGTTCTTTATCTCTCTGTGTTATCCTCAGGAGAGTGAGATATAATTCATGGTCACCTGGTTGAAATAGAGTGCTTTTCTTCAGGGGACACTCAGAAGAGCCCATTCCTGCTGGGCTGTTTGCCTGTGGCTAAACAGAAATGTTCCCCGCTGTTAGCCACAGGGAGGGGGGAGGGTTGAGGGGGTAGCCACACGGTGGGGGGAGGCAAAATGCGACCTTGTAACGAAAGCACATGTGCTATGTATGTAATGTTAACAGCAAGGATTACCCTGAAAGAGTGTAGCCACTGTTTTATAAAATGTGTCTTTTTAAATACCGCTGTCCCTTTTTTTTTCTCCACCAGCTGCATGTGTTTCAATGATCACAGGATCTTCTCCTTCCCAGAGGCTAGTGAAGCTTAGAAAGAAAAAAAAACGTACTCGCGATGAAATGTTCTCTGAGCTCATGCTGTCCTCCCACACTGACAGAGAACAGACGAATGCGTGGAGGCAAATAATGTCAGAGTGCAGGAAAGCAAAAAATGACTGGGAGGAGAGGTGGCGGGCTGAAGAGAGTAAGTGGTGGGCTGAAGAGAGTAAGTGGCAGGCTGAAGAGAGGGCTGAAGCTTAAATGTGGCGGCAGCGTGATGAGAGGAGGCAGGATTCAATGCTGAGGCTGCTGGCGGACCAAACCAGTATGCTCCAGTGTATGGTTGAGCTGCAGCAAAGGCAGCTGGAGCACAGACTGCCACTGCAGCCCCTGAGTAACCAACCGCCCTCCTCCCCAAGTTCCATAGCCTCCACACCCAGACGCCTAAGAACACGGTGGGGGGGCCTCCGGCCAACCAGCCACCCCACCACAGAGGATTGCCCAAAAAAAAGAAGGCTGTCATTCAATAAATTTTAAAGTTGTAAACTTTCAAAGTGCTGTGTGGCATTTTCCTTCCCTCCTCCACCATCCCTCCTGGGCTACCTTGGTAGTTATCCCCCTATTTGTGTGATGAATGAATAAAGAATGCATGAATGTGAAGCAACAATGACTTTATTGCCTCTGCAAGTGGTGACTGAAGGGAGGAGGGGTGGGTGGTTAGCTTACAGGGAAGTAGAGTGAACCAAGGGGCGGGGGGTTTCATCAAGGAGAAACAAACAGAACTTTCACACTGTAGCCTGGCCAATCATGAAACTGGTTTTCAAAGCTTCTCTGATGCGTACGCCCTCCTGTGCTCTTCTAACCGCCCTGGTGTCTGGCTGCGCGTAACCAGCAGCCAGGCGATTTGCCTCAACCTCCCACCCCGCCATAAACGTCTCCCCCTTACTCTCACAGATATTGTGGAGCACACAGCAAGCAGTAATAACAGTGGGAATATTGGTTTCGCTGAGGTCTAAGCGAGTCAGTAAACTGCGCCAGCGCACCTTTAAACGTCCAAATGCACATTCTACCACCATTCTGCACTTGCTCAGCCTGTAGTTGAACAGCTCCTGACTACTGTCCAGGCTGCCTGTGTACGGCTTCATGAGCCATGGCATTAAGGGGTAGGCTGGGTCCCCAAGGATACAGATAGGCATTTCAACATCCCCAACAGTTATTTTCTGGTCTGGGAATAAAGTCCCTTCCTGCAGCTTTTGAAACAGACCAGAGTTCCTGAAGATGCGAGTGTCATGCACCTTTCCCGGCCATCCCACGTTGATGTTGGTGAAACGTCCCTTGTGATCCACCAGAGCTTGCAGCACTATCGAAAAGTACCCCTTGCGGTTTATGTACTCGGCAGCTTGGTGCTCCGGTGCCAAGATAGGGATATGGGTTCCGTCTATGGCCCCACCACAGTTAGGGAATCCCATTGCAGCAAAGCCATCCACTATGACCTGCACATTTCCCAGGGTCACTACCCTTGATATCAGCAGATCTTTGATTGCGTGGGCTACTTGCATCACAGTAGATTTGCCCACTCCAAATTGATTCCCAACTGACCGGTAGCTGTCTGGCGTTGCAAGCTTCCACAGGGCTATCGCCACTCGCTTCTCAACTGTGAGGGCTGCTCTCATCTTGGTATTCATGCGCTTCAGGGCAGGGGAAAGCAAGTCACAAAGTTCCATGAAAGTGCCCTTACGCATGCGAAAGTTTCGCAGCCACTGGGAATCGTCCCAGACCTGCAACACTATGTGGTCCCACCAGTCTGTGCTTGTTTCCCGAGCCCAGAATCGGCGTTCCACAGCATGAACCTGCCCCATTAGCACCATGATGCATGCATTGGCAGGGCCCATGCTTTCAGAGAAATCTGTGTCCATGTCCTGATCACTCACGTGATCGCGCTGACGTCGCCTCCTCGCCCGGTATTGCTTTGCCAGGCTCCAGTGCTGCATATACTGCTGGATAATGCGTGTGGTGTTTAATGTGCTCCTAATTGCCAAAGTGAACTGAGCGGCCTCCATGCTTGCCTTGGTATGGCGTCCGCACAGAAAAAAGGCGCGGAATGATTGTCTGCCATTGCTCTGACGGAGGGAGGGACGACTGACGACACGGCTTACAGGGTTGGCTTCAGGGAGCTAAAATCAACAAAGGGGGTGGCTTTACAACAAGGAGTATTTCAGGCAGGACTTCACGGAGGGTTCCAATAAGAAATGGTGTACCTAAGTTATTGTTCTTATTGGAACAAGCAGGTTAGCCTGGTCTCTGATTGATACATGGCTAGATTTACCTCGCTGCACCTTCTCTGTGAGTGACTGCAGTGTGACCTAGAGGAATGAGTCCCCTAGACAGGGGAGGGTGGGGAAGCAAATGAGTACAAAACAAATCTGGTCTATTTCTTGTTTTGATCCACTCCATCTATCTTTTACATCTTTGGCTGGCAGCAGACGGTGCAGAAGGACTGCATGCCATCCACATCTCATGGCTGCTCGGCAGAAGATGGTACAGTACGACTGCTAGCCATCCTCATCTCTTGCCTGCCTGGCAGAAGATGGTACAATATGACTGCTAGCAATCCTCATCTCTTGCCTGCCTGGCAGAAGATGGTACAGTACGACTGCTAGCAATCCGTATCGCCTGCCTGGTCACCATAAGACGGTTCAATAGGACTGACTGCAGGACTAAAGAGAATGACCTGGTTAAGTCACTCCAAATTTAGTCCCTGCGCCCATGTCTGTCCAGGCGCTCCCAACCGACGTGGCCAGGAGCACCTCGGACATGACGATGACGGCTACCAGTCGTACTGTACCGTCTGCTGCCACAAGGCAAGGGGTTGCTGCTACTGTGTAGCAATGCCGTACCGCGTCTGCCAGCACCCAAGAGTCATAGGGTGATGGTTACCTGAGCGGGCTCCATGCTTGCCGTGGTATGGCGTCTGCACAGGTAACTCATGAAAAAAGGCGCGAAACGATTGTCTGCCCTTGCTTTCACAGAGGGAGGGAGGGAACGGGGGCCTGACGATATGTACCCAGAACCACCCGCGACAATGTTTTAGCCCCATCAGGCATTGGGATCTCAACCCAGAATTCCAATGGGCAGCGAAGACTGCGGGAACTGTGGGATAGCTATCCACAGTGCAACGCTCCGGAAGTCGACTCTAGCCTCGGTACTGTGGAAGCACTCCGCCGAGTTAATGCACTTAATGCACTTAGAGCATTTTCGGTGGGGACACACACACTTGAATATATAAAACCAATTTCTAAAAAACGACTTCTATAAATTCGACCTTATTCCGTAGTGTAGACATACCCTAAGACATAGCAGATACTGGTCTGCACAAAAAACCTGGATTTGGCATCACTTTGAAATCTCCACAAACTACGATGGAGTCATCCTTCTTGATTACTGGTATGACGGGTGTAGCCTACTTTCTGTGTGAAACCAGTGACAAGACTATGATTGTCACTAACCGGTCCAAATCGACTTCTACCAAAGACGTCAGGACATAAGGCACAACTCTGGGCTTGCAATATTTTGGCTGGCTGTCACACTTAACAGTGAGCTTCACTGACACACTGCTTATCTGTCCAAGTTCTTCTTTAAAAACTTTGGAGTGTCTATCCAGTATTGCTTGAAGATTTCAAGGTGCTTTTGTGATTGACTTGATCAATTCACTTTGAGCGACTCAAGCCAAGATTTACCAAAGAATGGTGGATACTTTCCTTCAACCACATCCAAGGGTAAAATGACTGATTGTCCATCATGTTCAACTTTCATCTGTAGTGTCCCTTTGGGGACTGACTTTTCTTCACTATAAGTCTTCAAAACTGTGGAGGTTTCTTTCAGAGGAACTTGTGACAATATCAGGTGATAGGTAGATGCAGAAATCTGTGAAACAGCATCTCCAGTAAAAAGCTCTATTTTTGTAGGAACTCTCTTGATCAAGGGTGTGACCCAGATGCCACCTTGGACTCCAGCTTCTAATAACATGTGCAGTACTAGGTCTTGATCAGTGTCACTAGAGTTCTTGTCTTTTTCCACATTATGAATTCCCGATTTCCATCCTTTCTTAGGTTCAACCTTCATAGGTATATTCTTGGATGCATGGTTACTCTGTTGCTGGTCCTTGAACTGTGCAACAGGTTACAAAGATATGTCCTTTCTTCTGTCATTCTCTGCAAAAAACTTGGCATACTCAGCAATCCTTCTCAGTGTGTGTAGTTTGTGCACAAAACCCACATGGAAATTGCTTATGTTCCCATGGTCCTTTGTCGCACCAATTCAGGAGGTGAACTTCTCGATTCACATAAAAGTCCAGATTATCCTCTACTGTGGTCTCCGTAGCAGTAGCTATTTCAACAGCCTTCTTGAACATACACACAGATACAGACAGTCACTTTTTTTTTTTTTTGATCTGGTCATTCTGTAATCCGGAGACAAAACTGGTCAAGTAGGGCATCACTCAATGTTTGTCTGAATTGACAATGCTCTGACAACTTCAGTAGAGCAGGAACAAACTGTGCTACCAACTCTGCACTTCCCTGAAGTTGCTGATGAAATCACAGAATTGTAGGACAGGAAAGGGACCTCAAGAGGTCTTCAAGTCCAGTCCCCTACACTCAAGGCAGGACTAGTTATTATCTAAACCAGGAACAGATATAATTCTGTCATCAGTGGGGCAGGATAAAAATGTTCCCGTGTTGCCGCAGCAATCACGTTATATGTGGCGGTTCCAGGCACAGCTGGAGACAAGGGGGGCATGCAGCAACTCACCGCTGTCAGTAAGGTTGAAACTCTCTGTCTGGAATGGAGTTGCAAGCTACAAACTGCTCAAAACATTCAAGATACACCACCCATAATTTTCAGTTTTCATTAAACTCACCAACACTGGCCCCCAAAGTTGCCATTTCTCTGTTCTTCTGTTGGACTTCATGTCTCCTGGACTGAGGAGTGCGCAAGCATTTAAAGGGACAGGACATCACAGTATTCAGCTAGTTACCATGAGGCTGGTAATTAATTATACTCTAACTTAACACATTCCATCTGAAGATCTCAAAACTCTCTATAAATGTTAACTTGGGCCTCATAATACACATCTGAGGTACAGCAGTACAGTATCCCCATTTAACACAAAAATCGTTAGGTGATTGACCCAAGATCACACAAGAAGTTTGCAACAAAACTGGGAGTATAACCCAGGTGTCATGATTCTCACAGTAAGGCCTTAAATACATGTAGTAAAAACATAGTTTTGTTGCTGATGGCTTTTGCTTAAATGTTTAGTTATCTTAATGCTTTGGTTTTCTCTCTTACAGTACATCTGCTGCTTTTATATGATAGGCTAATTGTTTAAAACTTTAGCGGTAAGGATGCACCACGTTTAGCAGCTTTAAAGAATACATATACTTATTCTCTCTCTTACATACACTTCTTTTTGACACACTCGCTCTCTCTCATTCCCTCTGGATTTGTATTCAGGCAGTTAAAACTCACAATTTGAAAGACAGACATGAAAGGTAAAACAACCCAGTTTACCATTACTGTTTACTATAGCAACAGAGCTTGAATGGATGAGGAATAAATGACACAGTGGTCATTTCATATCCCCTCTTTTTTCCAATGCATTCTTTTTTTCCCCTCTCCTTTTTAATTCGGCCCATTCACAGCGGATTAGCATAACACCTTTTTATGCTGTGAAGGGTTACAACTGTAATCGCTTCACCTCATCATTTTATTTAGAAATTCTGTCTCCAGAGGAGTAATTCGATTAGTCATAACAATTCAAGTTTCATCTAACCAAATAGAAAATTCATTATAATGCTGTGCTGGTGCATTAACTTACTTTGAGTGGATGTGGGGGAAAAAAATCAGAGATGTGAATGGCTGGTATGAAAGGAAGAAAACAATCCTTTCCTAACACAAGGCTGCCAACAAAGGATAAAGTAGCTAGCAGGAATCCTTACTCCCAATGGCACAGTTGTCTCCAGACTAGTAATAACCTATACATTGTAAAGCTCTTAGGTTTAAAGTGGAGGAGGAAATTTTTGCCTGAGGAGGGTGAGAAAAGTTTGCCTTTGACTGGTACTGTAACAGTGAGGGGGACCTTTCTGGAAAGAAACATGTATGATAAAACTTGAGACATGTATTGTTCTCTTTGCATAGGCTGAGGACTCAGCTCTCAGGGTCTTGTTTTACTAGCATATGCAGTATACACACACACACACAGAGTAAAGTTGGATTGTTGTGAGTAATCAAATTATTCCCCTGGAGACAGGATTTCTATATTTTTATATGATGTCTGGTCTTGATTGCCTATCATCACTTTCTAAAATAGCTTAAAGTAAACATCAAATGAACACATGCTGTAAAACAGAAAAACTAGTAGCATTCCTAGCTAAAGACTGTGGAGAAGGATGATGATAAAGAGAGAGAGAGAGAGAGAGAGAGAGAGAGAAGAAAAGGAGTACTTGTGGCACCTTAGAGACTAACCAATTTATTTGAGCATAAGCTTTCGTGAGCTACAGCTCACTTCATCGGATGTACAGCTCACTTCATCGGATGAAGTGAGCTGTAGCTCACGAAAGCTTATGCTCAAATAAATTGGTTAGTCTCTAAGGTGCCACAAGTACTCCTTTTCTTTTTGCGAATACAGGCTAACACGGCTGTTACTCTGAAACCTGTCATTATGCAAGAGAGAGAGAGAGAGAGAGAACACCTTAGTATCTCCAAAGACTTGCAGGTGTCCATATGCCCAGAAGCATAAATCTAAGAAAAGCTCTCCTGATTGCGGGACATAATGATAGCACTTGGGGCAGTAGCACAGATGCCACAGTTATGCTTTCAATTTAGAAGTAGAGCTTTCTCTTTTTCCCCCCCTGGTAAAATGATTTAAGATGCCCAGATATAATGGGATGGAGTTGTAGAAGACAGCAGTTGTTATTTTAGAGGTTTAGGGGTATTAGGATCCAGCTGACAAATCTATAGCTGTTAGAATGGCTTAGGACTGTTTTGAGCATTCTGAGCCCATAATTATCTTCTTGATTTTCATTTTTACAGATTTCTGAGGATTTTTGCACAGCATATGGATGGTATTAAGAGCATTAAGAATTTATACATTTGTATTATGATAAAAACCCACAAAGCCTGAAAATTTCACAAAGTTGTGTGTAATCCAGATTCTACTCATGGTCGAGTTTAACTGTAGGTGCACGCACGATCTGAGATCGTTAAAAGCAGAGAGAAAAAATATTATTTACATTTATCATACTAACTTCAGGCACCATGAAAGCAATCTTAAGGCATTCTCTAGGTTGGGTTTATTCATCCCCACCATTAAAATGAATTCACTATGACTATCTTTGTCTGAATATTTTTTAATTCAGCATACAAGCTGTCTAATCTTGTGTGTTTTCTAGCCACAAATTGCTTGGAGACCTTCTTCTGATCAAACACCTTGTGGTTTGTTTCAACCTGTTCCCAGCACCCTTACAAACTTGTGCAGCTCTGTATTTACAACAGCATGCAATCCTTAGCTCACTCAGCAGGGAGGTGGGGTGGGGGGTGTGGGAAGGGAAGGGGAAGGGAGAGACAGAAGCTCTCCTTTTTTGAAATGCCTGCCAGCCTCTCTCTCTTCCCACCAGTTTGCACTTCCTTCCTGTGCCTTTTCCACCTCTTGAGTAATGAGCTCATTAGCCATTTGGGCTTTCCTCAGCTCATCCCAATCCACTAATTCGGTACAGCTCTTCCCAATAAAGACTATTCCAGGGCAACTACTTCTTGTAGTTGCATTGACCACAGTGCTACATCAGTTTCTGCTTCCCAGAACTCTGTCACATTCTTTTTGTACTCAACCTCCCTTTATCATAATTCTGACACTTGCACTTGTATAGCTCATTTTGTCTTAGGTATACATAATATCGCTATGAGAGCACCTTTCAACCCTATGTTGGAGGAAGCATCTCTACAGGTTTTGTTCCAGACTCATTTCGCTGTGTGTCTACCTCTAACACAACAAATGCTGCTTTCTACAACTCATCCCAATAGAATTTACTTTTAGCCACATTTTAAAAATAGGAAAACTGAGCAGACAGATTAGAGGCCAGACTTTAAGAAAGAAAGGTAGGCCTCAGGAGAGTGCACAAATGTTGACAGCTAACTATTTTTTGTAAGCAAATACTTAGTACATACATACAACTGCAATAATAGTACTCACTGTGTATGTGCAAATGCCTGTGCATTTTCCCTGTATTCTTCAGGACCCTTTACAAGATTTTAGCTGTAAATGAGCTGTCAAACACTGGGGGAGAAGTTCATGTCAGAGTCAGGAGAGAACTCAGGGATTTCTGACTGATGCTCAAAAAAAGTCTCTTATGAAATAGAACTACATTTTGCACCTTCAAATCCCTACCACTTCTTGATTTGTCAGCTGCTTGAGGAAAATAAAGTAAGAATATTAGCTATATTGTGAGTGCACTGTCAAGTAGACAAGCTATTTTGTTCACAAAAAAAAAATGGCAATCTACTGTGCAAATAATTCAGGAATAATTAGAAGAAAGAATGACATAGACTACAATGGAAACAAGACCTATTTATTTAGTAAAGAACTCCCATCAGAAAACTTGAAAAAGTCTATGTTTAAAGTGGACAATGTTCAAAAACATCCACAAAGAATACAATGCTTTTGAGAAAGACAGTGAGAGAAATGTCACAACAAAACATGAAAGTGTGCATTAATATTTTATATTTCCCATGGAAAAACAGCAACATGCCTTCAAAGATGTTTAACCAAGTTGAAAATAAGTTGCAGAAACATTCACATCACAGGCTAAGTTCTATCTGACTTTTGTTTACACGATGATTTGATGGCTGCATTTTTCAATGTTGATTATCATTGTATCTCTTTTTTCTCACTTTGCTGTAAAACATCGTTAGGCATCCAGTAAAGAGTTAAAGAGCATAAGGTTTTTAAAATTAGTGCTATGGTGAGGTAAGTAAAACTTCTAACTGATGATACAATTGTTAGTTTAAAAAATCACTTTACAAGAAAATGACCAAGTTCAAAGTGAATACGAAGAGAAAGTTCTGATGTATGCATAGTCTATATTTTAGTGATTTGTCACTCTTGTTTCTATCTCAAAATTACTACATGTGATTTGATAGTTAAAATCTTTTGGCAAATAGATCTCAAGATATTGTAAGCTGGTTCTAACTACTCTAATGGCCAGTAAATATCACAGAAAAAGACTAGGTGTTGAGAAGAAAAAAAGCTAGGGACTTCTGGGCAACCTATCACTTGAGGTAGAAAAGTTATAGCACAATTTAAATGGCACAACACATAAGAACATTGTAGTGTCAGAGGGTGCTGGGCAAGAACTGCTGACTCAGCCCTCTGTCACACCAACTCCCATTAATGGAAGTAAATTGGAGCTGGCTAGAGAAAACCTGAACCTAATTGGTGAATGGGAGACAGCTGCCCACCCTATTAGCCTGGGGCTGGGAGGAAGGAAGCCAGGAGGGGGAGCAAGGGAGTGGAAGCAGAGCGATAGCTCTTCCCTCCTGGGTGCAGACGCTAGAACCTATGCTGTGTATGGTGAAAAGGTGGTGGGAGCACAACCTGTAAATAAACAGCACCAGTGGTTACCCCAGGGTCTCCTAATGACTTTGTCAGCACAGCAGGGGCAGGAGCCAAGAGGGCCCGGCAGTGCCCTGCTACATGTAGTTTCCTCCTAGCCAAGCGTTTTGGTAATGGCAAAAGTCTTTCTCCTCCAGGATGTTAGGTTTGAATCCAAACCAGTTCTGCAGAGATGAAAAGTTATGAACATCCAATGGCCATTCAATGAGTTATGTGGAAAAAAAAATTCACCTCAATTCATTTTCTAGTGGTTGTGTCAGAAAACACCATGACAACTGGCAGTAACTGACACCTGTGATGGCAATCTGTGTAGACACACTAAGAAGTGGAGCTGGAACACTGAACCTCTTGAGGTGCTTCCTCCTACACAGAGTTGAAGCATATGGGTCGAGTGATAAACTTGTTCAGTAGCTGCTGATGCTGTACCTCTTACGCTGGTAAACCGAGAAAAATCAGGCACCAGAATAATCGTCTTTTGAATACCCCCCCAAATCACTAATTTATTTATTTATTTTTTTTAACCCAAAAAGGGAACTTACATAATGAACTGTCCATTAAGATACAGAACCACTGATAGAGCAGTTGAAGAATAAAGTTATTATTGGATTACTTGTTACATTAACTCTCAAAATAGAAGAGGCTGGATATTTCTTCATAAAAATTCTTCATCGTTATGTGGTCCAGAGAGAAAAAGATGCCAGATTTTCCCTTGATTTCGTAGAAAGGGGGCAGCTGGCAGGGCATTCTCCACAAGGACTCCGGAATTCCCTCCTGACCCTAGTCCAAAATAGCCTAGATTTACTGACTTTCAGGGCACACTCCAGCGCCAATTTGTTTTGCTTTAGTGAATGGTAGGTGGGCTATTGGCCAATGTATGAAGGTGGTAAATGTGCTGCTACTTGGTAGAAAGGTGACCTGATGGAACTGCATTTTGTTTTCATAATTGTAAATAATTGGCTGTATGCTCTGAGTCTGTCTATGGACGCTCCTTAATTATTCTAAATCCTGAGAAAAACAAATAAATAAGATAGCACAGTTCTCTCTTTCTAGAGGATGTTCAGTGTTCTTGAGTTCTATTCAAAATTCAGTGCAGATACCTTTATTCTAACACTGGTTTTAAAGGATAATGGCTCAATAATAGAGCTCAATATAGTACATTTATATACAAGATCCTGGTTCCTGATCAACAGTGAAGCTACCAGGGACTTACAAAATCAAATGCCTGTGTCCTAGGAATGTGGAGAATTGTTTGTAACCTATGAGCAACAATCCGCATATGTGTATGTGTTTGTTGTTTTTAAGGCAAATCAAATAGTTTAATTTAATCAAACTCATATCTACAGCAGTTCTCTGCACTGGCTTCTCAAAATAAATTACAACAGGATTTACACTTCAGGGAAAACACTAGATTTTTTTAGCCTGCTCTACTCCAGTGCTTTGACAAACTACAATAAAACCCAGAGCTTCTAAAAAGTTCTGTTCAGATCCCTTGTCTAGATCCACCCCTTCTTCAACAATGGAATTGTAATAGGTTGAAAACATTTGTTACTCAACAACTGTATATTATTACTGTATGATATTCTGTATATTAGCTTTTTGAGCTTATAAGAAAACTTCAATTAACCACAACCACAATACATTTGAAATTTACTTATTTAAATAACACCATTTCATCTGGCTAAAGAATGTATGTCTCAAGAGGTCATTCACAGCAAACAAGTAACCCTCCATAAGGTCTCATGATCGGGACATGCACATTTCTTAACCTACTAGAATCAATTTGCCATCTCATCATCACCAAATTCCCAGCCACTTTTATGTAATGAATGTGGTGGCATTCATTTACAAGGCAAATGAGAACTCTCTATATTATAACTACATTCTGCCTGCTGCAATAATGATCAATCATCTGCTCAAATCTGGGGTGAAGTCCCAAAGGACTGGAGAAGGGCAAACATAACTTTAAAGATATCTTTAAAAAGGGGAACAAAGAGGGCCTGGGAAAATTATATAGCAATCAGCCTAATTTCGATCCCTGGAAAGATACTGGAACAAATTATCAAACAATCAATTTGTAAGCACCTACAGGATAATAGGGTTATAAGTAATGGCGAACATAAATTTGTGAAGAACAAATCACTCCAAACCAACTTAATTTCCTTCTTTGACACGGTTACTGACCTAGTGGATATGTCTATCACTATTCAGTATCTTCATTAGTGACTTGGATAATGGAGTGGAAAGTATGCTTTAAAATATGTGAATGACACCAAGCTGGGAGGGGATACTAGCATTTTGGAATACAGGTTTAGAATTCAAAACAATTGTGACAAATTGGAGAACTGGTTTGAAATCAATAAGTTGGAATTCAATAATGACAGATGCAAAGTACTACACTTAGGAAGGAAAAATCGAATGCACAAACACAGAACAGGTAATCACTGATGAGGCTAGGCACTAGTATTGCAGAAAAGGGTTTGGGGTTATAGTGGATCATAAATTGAATATGAATCAACAATGCGATGCAGCTGCAAAAAAGCTGCTAATATTATTCTCTTTAACAGGGGCTGAAAGTTCAAAGGTTAGCAACAGCAAAAAAGTACTTTCACCTCTAGGTCTCTTGTTTCAGCTGTTAGACACAATTTTGATGCAACCCAGATAGTTAAATATCTGATGGGTGTTATATGGCCTTATCAGATGCATTTCCTAGTGGACAAGTTGATAAGAACAATGAATGATCATAACTGGCGCCCATTCTGGCAGTTTCCACAGAAGAGCGAGGAAGAGAGTGAAGAATGAACTGAACGGTGACACACAGAGATTATCTTTCCAGGTAAGGATTGAGACACGTTGGTAGGGTGGATCACCACCACCTGTGCTTGACCTGTCTTGTAGATAGGGGACTCCCGTACTCAGGGCTCTCAATCCAATATATTTTGCAAGCACTTCAAAATTTAGCAAACAGTGGTAATACTGGAGAAACAAGTATCGACCCTGCGTTGCATAAGAGAAACTGAAGATTTCCTGGACAGACGTCAGGATATGCTTCTACGGGCACAATGTTCTGAAGATTCAGAGCAGGCTGCGCAGCGGGGACAGGAGGATGGAGAAGAAATTTGGCAGCATGTGACCTCCAGAAGAAGAAAGGGGAGCGTCCATGTACCAGCAGCGCAGATAAAGGTAAGCAACCGTTTCCATGTTCTCTCCATAGGTACTAATGCGGAGAGTGGACTAGATGATACATCTGAGGGAAGGGAACAGAAGGAGACTCTGCCAATTGGGAGGCATGAGATGCACTGTCCTAGGGATGGGGGTTCCACGACCACTGCTCCCAAGAGGAGGCGGCGGTTGGTGGTGGTTGGGGACTCTCTCGTCAGGGGAACTGAGTCATCTATCTGCCGCCCCCATTGGGAAAACCGAGAAGTCTGCTGCTTGCCAAGAGCTAGGATTCACGATGTGACGGAGAGACTGCCGAGACTCATGAGGTCCTCGGATTGCTACCCCTTCCTGCTTCTCCTCTTCTCTCTCGCTTCTCTCCTGCTTCTTCACCAATGATACTGCCAAGAATGACCTTGAGAGGATCACTGCGGACTACGTGGCTCTGGGAAGAAGGATAAAGGAGTTTGCGCAAGTGGTGTTCTCGCCCCATCCTCCCCGTGGAAGGAAAAGGCCTGGGTAGAGATTGTCGAAGTCAACGAATGGCTAGGCAGGTGGTGTCAGAGAGAAGACTTTGGATTCTTTGACCATGGGACGGTGTTCCAAGAAGGAGGAGTGCTAGGCAGAGACGGGCTCCACCTAACGAAGAGAGGGAAGAGCATCTTCGCAAGCAGGCTGGCTAACCTAGTGAGGAGGGCTTTAAACTAGGTTCACTGGGGGAAGGAGACCAAAGCCCTGAGGTAAGTGGGGACGTGGGATATCAGGAGGAAGCACGAGCAGAAGAGCGCAAAAGGGGAGGGCTCCTGCCTCATACTAAGAAAGCAGGACAAACAGCAAGTTATCTCAAGTGCCTATACACAAATGCAAGAAGCCCGGGAAACAAGCAGGGAGAACTGGAAGTCCTGGCACAGTCAAGGAATTATGATGTGATTAGAATAACAGAGACTTGGTGGGATAACTCACGTGACTGGAGTACTGTCATGGATGGATATAAACTGTTCAGGAAGGACAGGCGGGGCAGAAAAGGTGGGGGAGTTGCATTGTATGTAAGAGAGCACGATGACTTCTCAGAGCTCCGGTATGAAACTGCAGAAAAACCTGAGTGTCTCTGGATTAAGTTTAGAAGCGTGAGCAACAAGGGTGATGTCGTGGTGGGAGTCTGCTATAGACCACTGGACCAGGGGGAGGAGGTGGACGAGGCTTTCTTCCGGCAACTAACGGAAGTTACTAGATCGCAGGCCCTGGTTCTTATGGGAGACTTCAATCACCCTGATATCTGCTGGGAGAGCAATACAGTGGTGCACAGACAATCCAGGAAGTTTTTGGAAAGTGTAGGGGACAATTTCCTGATGCAAGTGCTGGAGAAAACAACTAGAGGCAGAGCTCTTCTTGATCTGCTGCTCACAAACTGGGAAGAATTAGTAGGGGAAGCAAAAGTGGATGGGAACCTGGGAGGCAGTGACCATGAGATTGTCAACTTCAGGATCCTGACACAGGGAAGAAAGGAGAACAGCAGAATACGGACCCTGGACTTCAGAAAAGCAGACTTTGACTCCCTCAGGGAACTGATGGGAAGGGTCCGCTGGGAGAATAGCATGAGGGGGAAAGGAGTCCAGGAGAGCTGGCTGTATTTTAAAGAATCCTTATTGAGGTTACAGGGTCAAGCCATCCCGATGTGTAGAAAGAATAGTAAATATAGTAGGTGACCTGCTTGGCTTAACAGTGAAATCCTTGCTGATCTTAAACACAAAAAAGAGGCTTACAAGAAGTGGAAGATTGGACAAATGACCAGGGATGAGTATATAAATATTGCTTGGGCATGCAGGAGTGAAATCAGGAAGGCCAAATCACACCTGGAGTTACAGCTAGCAAGAGATGTTAAGAGTAACAAGAAGGGTTTCTTCAGGTCTGTTAGCAACAAGAAGAAAGTCAAGGAAAGTGTGGGCCCCTTATTGAATGAGGGAGGCAACCTAGTGACAGGATGCCGAAAAAGCTAATGTACTCAATGCTTTTTTTGCCTCTGTCTTCACGAATAAGGTCAGCTCCCAGACTGCTGCACGGGCAGTACAGCATGGGGAGGAGGTGACCAGCCCTCTGTGAAGAAAGAAGTGGTTTATTTAGAAAAGCTGGACGAGCACAAGTCCATGGAGCCAACTGTGCTGCATCTGAGAATGGAGTTGGTGGATGTGATTGCAGAGCCATTGGCCATTAACTTTGAAAATTCATGGTGATTGGGGGAGGTCCCGGATGACTGAAAAAAGGCTAATGTAGTGCCCATCTTTAAAAAAGAGAAGGACGACGACCCTGGAAACTACAGACCAGTCAGTCTCACCTCAGTCCCTGGAAAAATCATGGTGCAGGTCCTCAAGGAATCAATTCTGAAGCACTTAGAGGAGAGAAAAGTGATCAGGAACAGTCAGCATGGATTCACCACAGGCAAGTCATGCCTGACAAATCTAATTGCCTTCTATGATGAGATAACTGGCTCTGTGGATGAGGGGAAAGCAGTGGACATGTTATTCCTAGATTTTAGCAAAGCTTTTGACACGGTCTCCAACAGTGTTCTTGCCAGCAAGTTAAAGAAGTATGGGCTGGATGAATGGACTATAAGGTGGACAGAAAGCTGGCTAGATCATCGGGATCAACGGGTAGTGATCAAGGGCTCCATGTGTAGTTGGTAGCCGGTATCAAGCGGAGTGCCCCAAGGGTCAGTCCTGGGGCCGGTTTTGTTCAATATCTTCATAAATGATCTGGAGGATGGTGTGGATTGCACCCTCAGCAAGTTTGCAGATGACACTAAACTGGGAGAAGTGGTAGATATGCTGGAGAGTAGGGGTAGGATACAGAGGGCCCTAGACAAATTAGAGGATTGGGCCAAAAGAAATCTGATGAGGTTCAACAAGGACAAGTGCAGAGTCCTGCACTTAGGACGGAAGAATCCCATGCACCGCTACAGACTAGGGACCGAATAGATAGGCAGCAGCTCTGCAGAAAAGGACCTAGGGGTTACAGTGGATGAGAAGCTGGATATGAGTCACCAGTGTACCTTTGTTGCCAAGAAGGCCAATGGCATTTTGGGCTGTATAAGTAGGGGCACTGCCAGCAGATCGAGGGACGTGATCGTTCCCCTCTATTCGACATTGGTGAGGCCTCATCTGGAGTACTGTGTCCAGTTTTGGACAAGGAGGATATGGAAAAATTGGAAAATGTCCAGCGGGGGGCAAAAAAAATGATTAGGGGACTGGAACACACGACTTATGAGGAGAGGCTGAGGGAATTGGGATTGTTTAGTCTACGGAAGAGAAGAATGAGGGGGGATTTGATAGCTGCTTTCAACTACCTGAAAGGGGGTTCCAAAGAAGATGGCTCTAGACTGTTCTCAGTGGTAGCAGATGACAGAACAAGGAGTAATGGTCTCAAGTTGCAGTGGGGGAGGTTTAGGTTGGATATTAGGAAACACTATTTCACTAGGAGGGTGGTGAAACACTGGAATGCATTACCTCGGAAGGTGGTGGAATCTCCTTCCTTAGATGTTTTTAAGGTCAGGCTTGACAAAGCCCTGGCTGGGATGATTTAGTTGGGGATTGGTCCTGCTTTCAGCAGGGGGTTGGACTAGATGACCTCCTGAGGTCCCTTCCAACTCTGATATTCTATGATTCTACAGTGGCAGCGGTGAGGCAAAGTTATGAAGGATTAAGATGTGAAATTCTGTCTCCTGGGTTGCATGGTGATCAAGTAGCTGCAAATAGACAGGGGACTAGCCAGGAGCCTCTCTAAATCTTGGAGAACTGTCAAATTCTAATCCAGTCTGTTTAGATCTTTACCAAGGACAGGAAGTGAGAGACTCTAAAGAACTAAGTTAGATAACTAAACAGAGAATGTCTTCATATCTACAAAGTAATGGTAAGAATGTCTTGAATTACCAGCATTTCTAGGATTCATTAAACTCCCATGGAATGCAATCTGCTCACTTTAAAACAGGCAGAATATTCAGGTTTCACAGATACTGAGGAATTATGAAACAGGCTTAGTCTGACGTTTGCTCAATGGAGGCCTTGTCCATGCTACACAATTAAGTCAACCTATCTGAGGTCGACGTACAGCCACTGCAGTAATTACTGTGGCTTTTCTACCCTCCTTCTGCCGGTGGTGCATGTCCTCACCCGGAAAGCTTCACCGACTTAAGTGGGGCAGTGTGGGGGAATGACAGCCCGAACTGTGAGCCCCGCTGCTGGGCACTGACAGCCTGGTGCCCAGTGCTGACAGAAGCTGTGAGCTCCGCGTGGAGATCACATCCTTGCTGTGAGTGCTTGGCAGCAGGGCTCCATACTGTGAGCTCCACGTGGTGCTGACATGCAATATAAGTAATGCAGTGTTTACACAGACATTGCATAGCCCTACCTCCATTGCGCTACTCGTCTCATGGAGGTGGAGTTATTAGGTCAGTGTAGTGGGGGACTTACATCCACGGGAGTAACCCTGTAATGGAGACACTTACAGAGTTAGATCAACATAAGCTGTCTTACGCCAGCCTAACTGTAGCGTAGACCAGGCCTAAATGTTTCCTAATGTAATCAATCAGGCAAACAATTAAACACCAAACACTGTTCACATACATAAAAAGTGTATATTTTTTTAAATGCTGTAGTCAGCATATACCCTTATGAAACAACTACCTAATACACTTTTGAAATGCCACAGGAATTAATCATAGACATTTTTTCAGGATGGGACAAATGGTAGCCATTTCACAATCATGGCCCTAACCAGTAGGAAATTCCTGTGTCAAAGATTACTGGAAGATAGTCAGAGATAAAGTAGCTAATAATTTGGTTTTCCTGTCACTGCTCAATGTTCTCAATGCCAAGGGATACAACTGAAAAATCTGTATTCTAGCCAGACCATAACTGGTGGTTTATGTCTCCCTAACACTCTCAGCACTTTGGAATACCATATTTTGAAAGTGAGATATGAACAGGGATGCAAAGAGGGTAGGGATGTAAGAAAAAAAAAAAGGAAAGGAAAGGAATGCTGAAAGAAAAAGTGAGGGAGTAAGGGGAGGGAATTAAACAAGAAAGATGAGGGAATAGAAGATGGCAGACATTTTATTTTTTATCACTTATCACAAGTACTAGCAAATGGCAATACTGAAACAAAAGATCAGTTTAGTAGTATGTCCACATTAACGGAATCAAATGCTACCTATCACACTGAAAAGTCTGAAGATAGGAAGCTCTGGTACTTTTTGTAATGTCTAAATTCTTACATTTATGACTCTATGTCCACCTCTGTTGACCCCAATGGAAGTAGCACATTCAGTGCCCAATCTGATCCATGCTAGAAAATCCTCATTTCTGCTGTCACAGGTATAGTATTTTAAACAACTTAATGTTAGCACATTTCTGTGCCTTGCAGCTGTGGCTTCCTTCCTGTCATGGTGGGCCCAGACCCAGATCTAAAGTTTATCAAACCTTCATCCTAGAGCCATCATTTCCTTCCTACAACCACCGAAATCTCCATTGTTCCCACCGCTGTACTGCTTCTACAGTCACCATTGCAAGTAGCTTCTCTTAAAGCAATAGAGAAATAAGTCACTCAGTTAAAGCCATGTGTGTTACAGTCACAAAGTCCCATAGCACCCAGGCATAACACACTACCAAAATGTTGCCACATTGCTCTGAGTAGCAAAAAAAATTCAGAAGTTCATTCTTTTAACTCCAGAGCTCCTATGTAGACCATTGTCAATGTGCAGCACAACATAATATGGTGCCATAAGGTTACTTTTATTTATTCTTATTCTCTGGTTCTGGTAAAGAATGTGAAAGAATGTCTAAGAATGTGAAAATGCTTATAAGCAGATAGAAAATGCCTCACAATTTGCTTAAAAAACATTTGAAAATCAAGGAAAACTAATATTGATTAATATTTGGACTCAAAATACAGTAATCCATAATGTATAGGGGTTGATTATTTTAAAATACATTGAAGTCAAGCATTAGGTTTGTGCTTCAAAAGTTTAATATGTACAAAACCAAATCAAGTTTAATACTGGAATTTGTGTGTCTGCAAGATGCAGTTGACTATGCAACTTGTTTAAAAATAAAATGTCCCTGAGGAAGTTATTGGATTCACTCAAACTGCAATCTGATTTACCCAAAAGTAGTAAATGGTGGTTTCTGCTTAAAAATGCAATAATAAATCCCACATTCTCTGAACACTGGGAGTAGGTGCAAAAAACCTGGAATTACTTGTGCTTATAACCATTTCAGAACACAATGCACTCAGTGCTCTCTAGCAACATTAAATGGCTCAGCTTCCGTTGATGGGCAGTTTTTTAAAGGAGATTAGAGATAGGAACAAATCTAATGCGGAGTGCAATCTTCACCACAGTACCATGGCAAGGTGATTTCTGGCTCTGACTCTTCATTACTTGTGATTATATGATGTATAAATCAGAGTAATTTGATTTCACATTGCTCACCTCAGGGAATACTTCAAGTATCAAAGGTATTAGGTAATTTAGAGTTTACTGTTGAGGAAATCCTAAAAGGAATTCTTGAGTTGCGGAGACCAGCATGTAATGAACAAGAGGCAAACACAGCTCTCCCATCAGTATTCCTAAAATTAAATGTGTGGCAAATATACCCTCTGAAATCAATTTGAATAAAGTAGCGTTATTTATGCATATCCGATGGGTTCAGATGCCCAGGCCATTTAATGAATTCCACAGCTACTGGGATCAATCAAATAAAAATCCCTTATTCAGACCAGTGTTTGGAAAGCTGGTGGATCCCATCATATTCATACCAATCTCATTTACATGAACATGACTGGACTACTGGTCTTGCATCTGGAACTCAAAGTGCTTTTGAGCAGTGGCTCTTGTTTTAATTACATTTACTGTTATTTCATACTGGTCCATTCAACTAGCTATGGATCATATATTTCTTGTTGTTAAAATAATTCTAGTTATGGTTTACTGGTATGATCTTAAATGTGAACAGGGAAAATCCAAGATGGTGGCATTCTGAAATTCCATTTCCTCCTCTGGATGGCTCAACAGCTCAATAAAACTTTCCCCTGCATGAGATTAAAAATGTCGTGCAAAAGTGCTTGAAGTGACAAAACTTAAGGTGATCTCCTTTTGTTCTCAAACCTTTTGAATGAAATTAGGGAATGTTTGAATGTTTTCTACTTTTAGACATTGCATAAACCTCAAACACACGTAGCAATGGTGCTCCAGCACCCTCAACATTATATGAGCACTGATGTAAAAATAACTACGCCAGTGTGAAAAACTGGATATTTAAATAGGGGGCTCTCGAGTAGAAGAAGGGAGGTTATATTACTTCTGGATTTGGCACTACAGCCACCACTACTGGAATATTATATCCACAATGCAAGAAGGATGTTGTGACACAAGAATGATTAAAAGACTGGAAAACCTGCCCTACAGTGAGAAACTAAAGAAGCTTGACTTGTTTAACATAACCAAGGAGAAGACTGAAGGGTAACTTGATCAGTGTCAGTAAATATCTACATGGGGATCAATAATTTGATAATCTAGCAGACAATCAAACTAGCAGTCAAAAGTATAACCAAATCCAATTGCTGGAAGTTGAAACAAGACAAATTCAGACTACAAATAAGCATGAATTTTTAACAGTCATGGTAACTGACCATTGGAACAACTTACAAAGAGTTGTGGTGGATTCTCCATCACTGGCAATTTTTAAATCAAGATTGTACTTTTAAAAAATATTCTCCAGTTCAAACAGGAATTAAATCAGGGAAATTCCAATCCCTATGTTATAGAGGTGGTCAGACTAGATGATCACAATAGTCCCTTCTGGCTTTGGAATCTATTATATATGCATGTAGCTGCAATATCAAAAAGCTTCACATATTTGAGAATCAATCAGTAACTCAGAAGCATCTTTCAATTTTCTAATTAAAAAAAAAATCTCTACCCTCTCTCCCTCTTGGTGCAAAGCATCCTTGTATTTACTGCTACAGGAAGAGTGTCAAATCCTACAAATTTTCATTTAAGATCAGAAGTACGATCAGTCACAATTTTAAGGACAACTGCAGTGTATTCACATTTATAGCCTCTAAGGATCCAAAGCACACTGACTTATTCTCTGGCTCTTAATTTACTTTGTTTTCCTTTGCGGCTGACACAATTTAAAATGGTAAAATTCATGCTGGTGAAAGCTCACTTCAAATTTTTGCACATTCATACTTCAAAATGTATGGAAATCCAAAATGTGACTGATCAGTAAAATACTTAGTTTTAAGTGGCATTGGCTGATTCTGCAGCTGAGGTATGCACACTCAATCATCCTTTATTCATCCATTTGTCAATACTTTGGTTAAGCAGGTTCAAGTATCATTAATTCCTTATAATTTATACAGTGATAAGTATGTTCAGTGCTGTGTAACAGTTGAACTTTGCCCCCAAAATTAATTTTGGTAACTTGCTCATTCTCTTTTACAAATTACATGCAGAACTGTTGCTGATGTTAAACTTACACTGTAACAGACATTCTTCTTTCTCTTCCACTTTCCTAATCAAGAAAACTATTCCCTCATATCCTGAAAAATTTACATTGCAGCTAAGGAAGTTACAAGACTGCCTTTTTCCCCTCTGGTTAGTGACTTGGTAGGGAGTTGTAAGACTGAAATTGGAGATTGTGTATATTACTACCCAGATCTGAAAACTACTGTGACTGAGAACTCTTTTCCTTGAGGATGGGGTTGAGAAGGGATGCAGTGAGGTCACAGGGAGAACTCATGCTGAGGCTGTGAGTGTAATGGGATAAAGAAGAGAGAAGAGGGGGTCAGGGTCACAGTGTCAGAGTCCCCATGTAATTCAAGACGTTCATCTTACTTATTTCAATACTGCAACCACTAAATAACCCTCTCACCTTACCCTAACATTTTTTTCAAGATATACCAAAGGTAGTGTGGTGCTTTAGAGGTAACGAGGCAACATCTTGTAGAGGAATTCGTGCGCCAATCAGCTCATTTTGTTATGTTAGATGATGTGTCCAAAATATTTTCTGAGTATAGGAAAATGAAGACACTTCAGTTTGAATTCAGTGACCCTTATTAGTTTGTTATCAATACAGAAAATGAGTTAATCAATGGTTACAGGAATGGTGCATCACTGGAAACCCTTTGAACAAAATTCATGGCATGCAACATATTAATATGATTCGCATTATGGGAAAGTGAAAATATTAGTCACTAGAATAAATTTCAATAAGAAAGTTAAATTAAAGATTAAATTTTTCAGGGATATGCACTTCTTTAAATAACAAAGTACGATATAGCTAGCAATATGAAGATATATTTCTCCCATCTCTATATCGTAAAACAACAGTGTGTAAAGTACAGCTGCAAACTGACAGATCACATAGTCCATAAGGCAAAACAGGAAGATTAGTTTCAACCAGTCCTTTGAACTAGGTAACAACGGACTGCATTTCAGAAACATTGTTTTGACCCCTGAACTTAAAGTAGGATGCAAGTCCATTTCACAGGTGAAATGTTCCTTGATTTTATATGGATTTTTTAAAGTCATTTTAAAAAAAATCTTTTCACAAAGTTCAACAGCAAGGCCCAATTTGACTGGCTACATGCAGGTTGCTTAAAGTCAGAAGAGATGGCACTGAGAGCTGCACAAAACTTTGTAACAAAATCTAGTTCAAATTTACTGAATTCACAGTGGATACACTGGTTCTGTTGGCAACATACTGGGCACTGTGCAACACTTGTGATTTCCCTGTGAATGTATTCATTTTAGTGAAATAAAATACTCTAGTTGGAAAAGTTGAATATGCATCTCTGGGGGCTATGAGCTAAAACAAACTAAAGAGATTAACCAAGTTATTCTCCCATATGTTTAAGACAGTCTGATATATTAACAAATTTAAAAAATATAAATACATTTTAGGATATTTTAAGTGTGAAAGTATTTTCCTCTCAAGGACCTCAAACTATATAGTTAATTTTACCCTAGAAAGCATGGCAGAAGTTTAAACTGATGGAAAATATACTACTTTTAATTGCACTTTCAGTGGGTATAGTGCTGACATCGCTGGCAATCCTGGTGCTCCAAGAGGACTTGATTTAGCCATGGTTATACAGCCAATAATCATACTAGTGAGCCACACTCTCATTGGATTTTTATTACAGGAGAGAAGGTCACACAAGCAGTCACCTGATGGGAATCTTGCTGTTGTGCATGTTGCTGTGAGATCAACTGACAGCGGATGATAAAGCAGACAGCAATCTTCCATGTCACTTCCCCTACCGCATCACCCAACTGAGTCAATTCCACATTGTGTAGAACAGCCTTAGTGATATATTATGAAAGAGGCTGTTTACCCCCTTTACCACTTCCTGAAATTTTCTAGGATACTTCAGAACCTTTTAAAATTCTCCCCTTGCCTAAATCACAGCAATATATCCATATTGGTACAAAAATATTTGTTCATGCTAATAATTTATTTCAGTTCAAACATTTAATTTTGTACGGTAAACAAAAGAAAGCTAACACTGATTTATTTTTTTGCAGAAGACTTAGCTCATCATTTAACTTCCTTACTTTTATTATCTTAATTCATTTGAAGAAAATATTATACTAATTTGTCTTGAGAAGTACAGGTTCCTTTCCATGTTCTCTAGAAAACGTTTTGTGGAGACTACATAATAAGAGGTAAACACACCACAAGCTTTTACCTGAACCAATCATTGAAGTGATGGAAAAATGCTACTGTGAATTGAACCTGCCCAATTTGTTCAGACCCAAAGTTGATTTAATGTTGTACATTACTGTGTGATGCAAATAAACACAACAGAAGTATATAAGAACATGAGAATGGCCATACCGGGTCAGATCAAAAGTCTCTCTGGCCAGTATCCTGTCTTCCGACAGTGGCCAGTGCCAGGTGCCCCAGAGGGAATGAACAGAACAGATTAACATCAAGTGATCCATGCCCTGTTGCTCATTCCCAGCTTCTGGCAAACAGAGGGTAGGGACACCATCCCTGGGCATCCTGGCTAATAGCCATTGATGGACCTATCCTTCATGAATTTGTCCAATTCTTTTTTAAACCCTGTTATAGTCTTGGTCTTCACAACATCCTCTGGAAAAGAGTTCCAAAGGTTGACTGTGCACTGTGTGAAGAAATACTTCCTTTTGTTTGTTTTAAACCTGCTGCCTATTACTTTCATTTGGTGACCCCGAGTTGTTGGGTTATGCGAAGGAATAAACAACACTTCTTTAATTTACTTTCTCCACGCCAGACCTCTATCATATCCCCCCTTAGTCATCTCTTTTCCAAGATGAAAAGTCCCAGGCTTATTAATCTCTCCTTATATGAAACCGTTCCATACGCCTAATAATTTTTGTTGTCCTTTTCTGAACCTTTTCCAATTCCAGTATATCTTTTTTTGAGATGGGGCGACCACATCTGCACGCAGTATTCATGGATTTATATAGAGGAAATATGATATTTTCTGTCTTATTATCTATCCCTTTCTTAAAGATTCCCAACTTTTTGACTGCTGCTGCACACTGAGTGGATGTTTTTCAGAGAAATATCCACAATGACTCCAAGATCTCTTTCTTGAGTGGTAACAGCTAATTTGGTTCCCATCATTTTATATATATAGTTGCGATTATGTTTTCCAATGTGCATGACTTTGCATTTATCAATATTGAGTAGCGCTAGGCTTCAAAGGAGTTCTGTTCCAGCATTCAGAATCCTTTATTGTTTATGCTGCTAGAATCTAGCAAACCACTTCCTGCTGTTGACACAATCGAGTAACTTTGGAATGAGTGGTTATAAATACAGTCAGAGCAGGAGATACTAATCAGATGTACTCTAAATCCTCATTTGAAGATGAAATAATTTCTTGAATGGACACTGTGTAATTACGCTGCCATGTGTGGGGTCAGTATGATTGACTCTGGCAGCTCTCAATTCAATCTCATACTTGGCTTTCACTTGATATTAAAAAAATTAAAGCCTTCTTCAAATCAACCCTCCCCTATGACTATCCACAAGTCACTGAGCTCTTATTTATGTATATTTACTAGCATCTCTCAATTTGAATAAAAAAAACACACCCAGCTCTCCAATACCTGTCACCATGACAGACAGATTTAAACAAAAAGAAAAGGAGTACTTGTGGCACCTTAGAGACTAACAAATTTATTTGGGCATGAGCTTTCGTGAGCTACAGCTCACTTCATTGGATGCAACAAGTGTACTTTCAACACTTGAGTCCATGCTGACTAGCTTCTTCCAGTTCTCCAGTTGTTCACAAGGACAAGACTCTGGAGAACACAGACTACTGAAATGAGCTTTACTTATTTTGTCTAAATTCTGCTTACTCCTGGAACAGTATTCTCCTGGCGAAACACCAAAACATAAGAAGTGGCAACTGATTACACGCTAAGTTATCCAGGTGAGTCAAAATATTTTGCTGCCAATATAACTGGGCACAAGTACAAATACTGCCTAACAGAAATACCATATTTAATTTGGTCTGAAGCAAGCAAAACATCCCTTTTTCTTGGAGGGGGAAAAACCTCTTACCTTTCGTAGCTATTCGAACACACTGAGTTTTAGTTTCCTGTTGAGGGGGAAAAATTAAAGAAAATATAGTCAATTTTATATTTCAATTTCTCCCACTTCACAAACAGTATTAGTACTATAGATTAGTATTGCATAGGATACTGAACAGCTCTAGGAATATTAGTGGAGACTGAGGAGTAAACGAATTTTGTCTCTACAGAGCTGGTAATCTGAGTAAAATTGTTAAGCAAGTCCTAAACTCTCTAGATTTATACGTATTTTACCACAAAAGGACTTGCACATATTTTATTTATATATACACACAAATTGTATTTATTTTTTTCCACCAGTGGTTCATGCAGTGCATGAGATCACTCAAAAGTCAGAGAAATGAATTGGTTATACACATTGGGTAAGAGGCAGTTTCAATCTTAACTGAATTTCTTGGCCTTCTTGTGTAATCTCTCTCTTTAAGTGTAATAAGACATTGCCTTCAGGATTCCTTCTTTCTTTTCTAGACTCCTCTCACACCCCCAAAAAACCCACAAACAAACACAAGCACACACAAGAATTATTCAACTCAGAATGCCTAAGCCAACTGCTTTGAAAAGCTGTGATGTAGAAATTAATAAAGAGAGGTCCTGAGCTAAAAATTTACATGACATGTTTCAATCAAGAGGCATTTTTCAACTCAGATAAAAGCTCCACTGAGCTGATATTGGAAATGTCAATATAACCTTAACTAAGGAGCATCTTCTTTAGGTATTGCTAATGTATCTGCATTTAAACTCTCTGCAGCAACCATTGTGTAATGTAGGCCCCAACCCAGAAGAGCACTTTCGCACGCACCTAATTTTAAGCATGTGAGTAATCGCACTGATTTAAAGTTAAGCACGTGCTGAAATATTTTGCAGGGTCAGGGTCACAGGGTACAATGGTATTCTATGTATGTTGTGGTAAAACTGAGAGATACCAGCAACTGGAAACAAAACTAATGAAAACTGTGAGCCCAAATCTGTCCCAAGCTTTTATATCATACCAGAGAAGACCATTTCACAAACACACAGAGCCTCTCTCAAACTGAAGATCAAATTTTTGAAAAAATAGTCTCTCTCTCCCCTTTTGGTCATAAACTGTCAAAATACAGAAACTGAAACATGGATCTGTTTGGGGTTTTTTTTGTTTGTATTGGTTCTGTTTATATTTTTCAATCATTACATACTGTATGAAATATCAATTTCCTCAAGAACCTAGTTTAGTTGTTGGAAGCCAACAAAGCTGTTAGATGGGTGAATGGAGAAGGTGAGGGAAATGTGTATGAATGTGTGACAGTTAGCTTTCCTTTCTTTTTGTTTGCCTCGATTAAGTCTAGCAAGAGAAAAGGCTGTCTCGTCAGAAAATTCCTCCAGCTCCAGAGTAGCTCCAGTGTGCAATTTCATTAGATATTGAATTTGTTTCTACCCTTATATGATGAAGGAGCAATTTTCATAATTATAGGTATAGGTGAGACTTCATTCAAAAGACTCAATGGCAGATTTAGTCAATAGCCATGATTTCTTTATTATTAGCCCAGCAGAAATCCAAACAGAAAGGTACGAATGGTTTCTACTTCTTTCAGAAGGACCTGGTGAAGATCATTTGCCTTTAATCTAGCTGCATATCCCGGCAATTTCCCTTAATCCCCCTGCACAGCTGATACAGGGGCTCTATACCCAGAATGTAGCAATTTCCTACAGAACTATACTTATCTAAAATGTAATTCATAAATTGAATATTTAAATACCTCAAGTTACTGTGCTGAATACAGTCCCCCACACCCATATTTCAGTTTACAAAAGAAAATCATTCAATGATAACAGCATGAGGTTTGAAAAGTCATGTTGTTTTTCACACCTGGAACCCTCTTCAGAGTTTAGCTTCCTGTCATTTTGTTCTTTTCAATATACATACAGAATCAGCAGCAGTGCTCAACAACTGTGTCAAAAATGAAGTAAGGAGGCAATGGAAGCAATCCAAAGCCATACCCTTAACTACTGCACAGTAGTCAAACAATCAAAGCAGAGTGGTGTATAAAGATGCTCAGAAACATACCATGGGCCTGGGGTTACTTCACAATCAGTGGATTTTTACTTTTTATTTGATGTTTGGTGTAAGAATTCTGAAAAGTTGACACTGTTTTACTAACCTGCTGAACAAAGTAAGTTCTCTTTGTGCTGCAGTAATTTAATCTTGTGAAGTGTGCAAGTATTGAGCATTAGAAGAAGAATAATGGATGTTATTTACGGAGGAGGCAGAATCACACAGCTGAAATTATTTCACTCAGACTATTACTGAGATTTATTAAATTCTCAGCTAGTAACAGTTACTAAGAAGCAGGCGTAGTGTGAAATATGAATGGCTCAAAGCCATACTGTTACAGTACAGAAGCTAGTGAAAGGTTAAAACAGCACCATCACCAACACAAACTACATCTAACTTTGAGATTCATCACCAAGGATACCTTCTGAGCTATTTCCAACAGGAAAATATGGTCGGTACTTACCTTCTCAACACTGCTCATGGCTTGGAAATAGATATTGTAGCCTTTCCGAGGAGCCAGGGGTGGGTTCCAAAAGCCTTGGTACGTTCTATTGTCACCAACAGTGAAAGGGGCTGGTTCAGGAAGGTTACCAGGGGGCAATTCAGCAGCAAAGTAATATGGTGAGCCTCCGCTTAGAGCATTTTGGTATGTGACTGGGACTTGGTAGCACTCCATCGTGCCTGTTTCTCGCTTTGTTCGGTGTGGATGCAGCTCCTCAACAACAATCTGGTAAGCACTTTTTAAAGAGAGAAAAAATGATCAGGTAATCTGTGATTCTCAAATCTCACACTGCACAAAAACATGATGCCAAATGGCACTGTGGTCAGTTTAAAAAGACAGTGGATGCAAAAAGAGAAACAAAAGCTTGGAAAAGTTATGCTGAAGCTATGCAACTCAGGCATCAAATGCTACTCTACTGTTATGCATTTTTTTAAAAAAATAAACCACTTTCAGCCCTAGCCTAGAGCAGAAAAACGATGTTCACTGATTTTATTTTATACATACAATTATTTTATTTCTTCTTACTCTTTCAATACTGTTTCTTTCAACATATTTCTAAAGATACAAAGGAACAAACCAAACCAAAAAATGCCTCTCACCACTGAATTTTTTTGTTATTAAGTAACCCATGAATGACTCTGACATTAACCACAGACACTGTAATAGATTAAGCTCTTTGTCTGATATTCTGAAGCATTTGAAGTTATCATTTCAAAGGAAAATGCTATTATAGAAAGCTCGGCTTCAAGGCCCAACATAATGACTGCCTCTAGGCTGTGCTTGAAGCACCAATTTGCAGTTGTCATATCATTAGAGACAGAATGTGCTGACAGGCTTCTCCACCTCTTGACCTTGCTATGGCATCTATCTTGGCTCAGAGCTATGCAGATCTAAAATACAAGTGACATGCTGTAATACAAGCACAGATGGACAGAAATCTGTCCACTCCACCAAAATAGACTGCCTCATTTCTCTGCAGTTGTCAACGATAAAATGTTACAAATTGCTGAAGCAGATGGCATTCAGCCTATTAAGACTCCAACCCAAACTTGCCAATACCTTTCTTGAAATGGTCCAAAGCTTGGTCACTTTTCAAAATCACCTTCTCTAAAGAGAACAGGTAATTATAATTCTTCTTTCCCTGTTGGGGAACTACATAACTACCGTACATTGCCAGCTCATTACCAGCATGTAATGTTCTGCAGAAGCAGAATGTTTTCTTTAAAGGAAGAACAGAGGTGAGTTCTTATGCTGGGGGAAAAAAAAAGTGGATGGGGAAGGGGGGAGGGATCTCTCATACCCTAGAGCTTGAAAAATGCTCATTCAATTGTAGGCAAGATTAGAAACAGTTGAATTAACTTGAAAAGATTGTCAGTTTCATTTCTGCTTAAAAGCCTTCCAAACAGGAGGAGTGAAACTGACCAGAGTTTTGGAAGTGTCACTCTGCTGCTTCACATTCTCTGCAGCTCCTTTCTTGTGAGCTGCCAACAGACTGGAATTGACAAGTATTCTGCTCTCTGAAGTGCCAGGGGAGCAGAAAACTTGTCAATTGCAATATCCTGCCAGCTTACACAAATAAAGCCAGCAGGGAGAGTGGAAGGACATCTCAGTGTGCACATGTGACTGCAAGAAAACTATCTCCTGGAATATACTGTTGTGTCATTCAGCTCAAAAGCAGAGTTTTTAACATAGTTTCACATCAGTCCTTCTAGAGTGAGGGTGTCAATAGTTTATTCAGCTTCAAAAGAATATTGTCTTTTTATTAGCCAAAAATATGACTGTGGGAGTGAAGTAGAAGAGATACATATTAGCCAATTCAACTTTAACAGTGTCCATTTAATTCACTGCAACAACTTTTGATATTTTGCATCAAAATATACTGCAAAATGTGAAGCATGTCATCTGAGTCAGGCTTGGATTTTCAGAAAATCAGTTTCAAATTCTAATAAATTAAAAATCACCTTCTCCTCCCCAAAAAGTGATTATGATGAAACTGATTTTGCGGGCCACTGTGGCTTAAAAACTACAAACTGTAGAAGGAAGGTCAGAAACATGTACACGGAATCTGTTGGGATGCTTGGGGTTACATAATGATTTTTTACAGTTAAGAAGAAAAAAAAATAGCATTATTTCTCTTAAGTGCATTTAGGTGCCATAATTAGCAGACAAAGAAAAAATTTTAAATTGGTTATTTCCATTCTTCAACTCCAGATTTTTTTATCCCTCTCGTCAATAATTTTAAAAGGCTTGTGCATACTGTCTTTTGAAATATTCTCAAAATGCAAAACTGAAGGCTCAAAAGGCATATGGAAATTTAAATAGTCCAGTCAGGGCCATTAAGATGCCATCCTTACATCACATCCTTTACCAAAACTATCCCTCCCAGAACACACATCACGACACCAAACATCTACAAATAATATTGTTAAGGGAGAGTACCTTGGTAAAGGGGTGTATGGGGAAGATCCATAAGGTTGCAGTGTCTGGTCTGAGGTGTAAAGAGGTTGTAATAATGGTATAGTGTGGTCCAGTGGGTGGAGGAGTACAGGGTATGTATGGTTGGGAGACTTAACTTTTCATTTTCTTGCTTTTGAGTGTTTGAGTCAAGCATGTTATTTGAGCAGCAGCCCTAACTGCTTCACAACTAAGGTTTTTTGGCATATTCATTAATATACAGGTGAGACCCCATACCCTAAGAGGGCACTTACATGGGCCACTGTCTAGAGTTGAAGAAATCTGTATGATGCAAGTCATATTCTCTTCATCTTGCTGGCAGCCAGCACACAAAGGGAGGAGAAAATGAGAGAAAGAGATAAATAGGAGAATAAATGAAGTTTGGAAGTAATGAAGGACAATAACCAGCACAGAAAGAGGGGGAATAAACAGGATTTGGGCTATTCTAAAGAGATAGATAGTGCTGAGTAGATTGCCCAAAAGCTCTGAGATTGTTGGCAATGAGAGCTGGGAAGGTAAGCGGAGAGAGAGACCTGAGAGAAAGGGGCAATGTAGCTCTTCTGCTGAGCTTTGGCATATAGAGACCCTTTTTCTTATTTCAAACTGACCTAATTAACCAAAATGCCACAGAACGTACAAGTAAGTAAGGAGCAAGTTAAGGGGCTCAATGCCTGCCACTCTGCCAGCGGACCTCAAACCTCACCCAAAACCAACCCTCAGCTAGGTGCGCATAAATACTGTCCACACTTGGGCCATATCTCAACACAGATTTAACATGTGCTATGTAACCCATTTTAAAAGTCTAGTGTAGACAAGGCACATGATTCCTTTAATATGTGCTAAACAGGTCAAGTTACAACCTAGGCCTTACTAGGTTCCACTGGTAGTCTGGCTCATTACTAATCTAAGTTGTAATTGCTGCCTTATTATTTCCTTCTGTGGTCCATATTGTTGGACTCATGGTGTAATGAAAGCAGCCAGAGGGATAGAAACACATTTCCAATTACGAAAACACCCCTGAAATGTATCTAACGTGTGTCTGAAATAGATTATTTATAATACATGTGGCTATATCACGGTTTTACTGGCTGTGTTTAGGATGCCCTGCAGAAAGAGACTATAATTCACTTAATATGGACCACTGAAAGGTAATCACTTTTAACTGCTACTGACTGGGATCTGAATCACTGGTCTGGTGATGAAAAACTACATGTAATGAATTCTGAATCATGCAGTCCCCTCCCCTTTTGCAATTCTTGTCTACAGTTGGTTTAAAACTTCTGGAGGCCATAAAGAAAGCTAGAGACTATGAGATAACACTTGACCAGCAAGACATGATTACAGCTGTAACTACCACAGCATGTTGCGTTTTAAGAAGTGATTGACAGCTACCTGTAGATTTGAGTTGGATTAAGGAACATCCGTTTCCTGAGGGCTATGGCAGAGACAAAAGTATAGTAAAACCTAATCTTAGTGAAGTTTTGTCCGTGTTTTTAGAGGCAAATAACTACAGAATAAGTGGAGGTATACAATAAACAATAGGCCTCTATTGGTGGAAGTAATGAGGACACTAAAGAGATGATTAAATATAATTATTTTTTGACCATCTGTGGATGCCTGGTTTGGAAGAAAAATGAACAGCACACTAAGCTCAATAAGCTAGCCAGCACTGTCCTCTTTGAAGCTGGGAACCAAGAGTTTAGCTCTTATCCTGCACAGTCAGAGCACGTAAGTAGGGTGCAGCAAGGGAAGTGTTAATCATCTTTTAACATCTACCTAGTAATGCTCATTATGACAGTGAAATATGCTTATGGTGCAAACAGAACATCAATGTCAATGTAAGCAGAGTGAAGCTTCACTAAAACTGGTAGTAAATTTCACTAAAATCATAGAAGATTAGGGTTGGAAGAGACCTCAGGCAGTCATCTAGTCCAACGCTCTGCTCCAATCCCCGACTAAATCATCCCAGCCAGGACTTTGTCAAGCCTGACCTTAAGAACCTCAAAGGAAGGAGATTCCACCACCTCCCTAGCTAACCCATTCCAGTGCTTCATCACCCCCCTAGTGAAAAAGTTTTTCCTAATATCCAACCTAAACCTCCCCCACTGCAACTTGAGACCATTACTCCTCGTTCTGTCATCTGCTACCACTGAGAACAATCTAGATCCATCCTCTTTGGAACCTCCCTTCAGGTAGTTGAAAGCAGCTATCAAATCCCCCCTCATTCTTCTCTTCTGCAGACTAAATAATCCCAGTTCCCTCAGCCTTTCCTCATAAGTCATGTGTTCCAGTCCCCTAATAATTTTTGTTGCCCTCCACTGGACTCTTTCCAATTTTACCACATCCTTCTTGTAGTGTGGGGCCCAAAACTGGACACAGTACTCCAGATGAGGCCTCACCAATGCAGAACAGAAGGGAATGATCACGTCCCTCAATCTGCTGGCAATGCTCCTACTTATACAGCCCAAAATGCCGTTAGCCTTCTTAGCAACAAGGGCACACCGTTGACTCATATCCAGCTTCTCGTCCACTGTAACCCGTAGGTCCTTTTCTGCAGAACTGCTGCCTAGCTGCTTGGTCCCTAGTCTGTAGCGGTGCATGGGATTCTTCTACATGGGATTCTAAATGCACTTTGCTAAAGTCAAGGTATATTACATCCACTGCTTTCCCCATATCCACAGAGCCAGTTATCTCATCATAGAAGGCAATCAGGTTGGTCAGGCATGACTTGCCCTGGGTGAATCCATGTTGACTGTTCCTGATCACCTTCCTCTCGTCCAAGTGCTTCGAAATGGATTCCTTGAGGACCTGCTCCATGATTTTTATGGGGACTGAGCTGAGGCTGACTGGTCTGTAGCTCCCCTGATTCTTCTTTTTCCCTTTTTAAAAGATGGGCACTTATATTTGCCTGTAGCGAGGTGGTCACCCCACTCCGGCCCTGAAGGGGTTAAAACAACCCTGAGAGAGGGCTGCCCAGGAGAGCCAATAGTAAAAGCAGCTCTGAAGAGGGCTGTGGCTGGGAAAAGAAGAGTGAAAGCAGATGAGGAAGTGGCTGACCACAAGTGTGGCCAGCTCAGTTAGGGCCCAGCTGGCCCTTATAAGAGGGCTGGGGTCCAGGAGCTGGAGGAGCCTCACTCTAGCCCTGGAGTGGGAAGAGCGAGCTGCCTGGGAGCAAAATACCTGAAGTGGAGTAGTGCTGGGGAAGAGCAAAGGGAGCTGGGGCCATGAAGTTTGGGGACATAAGGGAAGAAAAGGCCTTCATGGACTCTGATAAATTACTATGTATCTTTCTAGACTGAAAACTAATTCATTCCCTTTTAGGGTTTGTCTAAAGATGCTGGCATATCTTTAGTTGTTCTATTTTGTGTTACAAATATTACTATTTTCTGTTGTAATTTATAACTGTCTGCACTAACCCATCTAGGAATATGTTGGTTCTTTATGGTTAATGCAGTTTATCAAGTGTGCTAATTAAGTGGGAAAGATTTAAGACCTTTTAATATTATGTATAACTGTTCTGGTTCTGATACATGCCCATCACCATAGTATCTGATCACCTCAGACTAAACTTTGCTCAAAATGTTCATTGTACAGCTCAGATGCGTCTCTTCATTATCTGGATTTGGTTGAAGCAATTATTAGAGTCTATGGCTCATTGTGCACCGCCTGCTAACACTATGCTGGATCTGAGATGGACAGAGTGACAACAGATTTGTATTGATTATTGGGAAGGCAAAGTGGTATTTTTGTTTTTTAATGTCAATAATAATCTTCATAAAGGATTCAACATTCTGCCTCTTCTCTCATTTTTAATTAAATGTTCAGCTGCATATGTTGTTTAAGTTTAAAGTTTTCATATATATCATAGATCAACATATGCAAGTTATATGCAAAGGACTGTTTGTTATTCTGTAGTTCATCACAGCAAAGGCTTTCCTGAGCAGGGTGTATAAAATACTATACTACATTATAGCTCCAGTAACGGGGGACTTAATGGCGAGTCTCTGGAAATCACTTTATCATAGGCTGTATTCTAGAATGCTGTTATGTTCCACACAGATCGTTGTGTTTGGCTGCATGTATTCAAAATAAAGAGGAAATGGGGGCAAATGAAGAATAATAATAATAAAGAAAACAGGAAGCCAAGAAGGTCTGAATTTAACCACAGCTATTCCCCTGACTCCCTCTGTTGCCCTGGGCAAGGAACAACCTCCTCCTCCGTTTCCCCACTGGCAAAATGAGATGATGAGACACACTTATTTTTCCTCCCCCTCCACCCAAGTCTTGCAAGAATTAATGTATGTACAGTAATGTGAACATGTCAAGCATTCAATCTCATGGTCACTATGACATTCAGTGGCTTGTCCCAAGTGCTTCTAATTAAACACACGTAGCTGGCTACTCTTTGATCTTGTAATGCTCGGTATGGAAGTACAGGTAGTAACTTTGTCATGGACAGACCTTTGCATCAACTATTTTGAGGAAAGGACACACCTTTTCTGCTAGGGCGAAGGATCTATTTTATTGGCCTGCCCTTAGAAGCTAAATTTCAAAACTCTTGGTGGGGAAATACTTCAGCCCGACTGAAGGTTCAGTGTGGAGACCATATGTCTGAATTTCTTTGTTTGGCAAATACCATGAAGTCTGGGGACATAAGGGAAGCTGACAGTACCTTCTCAGTGGAAAAAAAGGCCTTAATGGACTCTGATAAATTACTATGTATCTTTCTAGACTAAAACTAACTCATTCTCTTTTAGGGTTTGTGCCAACAGACCACAATACAATACCCTACCAGGCCAAACAGTTATCTTCAGCTATCAATATTCTAAACATGCCATTTACATCATCTTCATGGGTCATCATGGTATAAAGATGGTATGTGACTGATGAAGCTGTGAGGGAAAAAAATCCTGAAACACTAGTGGTGGATGTCACAATTTGACCAACTGCGAGTTTGTGAATTTGATTTACCTTTGTATTTGTTTCTGGACTTCTGTGCTACACTATACACTATTTCCTTTAAAACTACCACAGCTGCATAATTGCAGCATATAAATAAAAAGTGGTAAACTTATAAGTTTTCTTTTGTTGGGAGTCAACCAGGCTGCCAAAAATAGTCCCATTGTTTATCATATAACCCCACTGTTCACCTCTTTGTTGCTTCTTCAGTCAGAATGAATAGGGAAGGGTGATCCACTGGAGTTCACAATTCTCAGAACCTCTTAAATTAGTTCATGGGTTTGCAAAACTACTAGAAAACCATTTTTCCTGTAATATGAACAATTTTTTCAAATGCAATTCTTTATGATTACATATATAGAATTATATGCAATGTTTGCATATACACACACACACACTTTCCTTTCCCCAACATTTCCACTTTCACACTTCTTATTTCACTGTCTCCATTTTTCACTGTCTGTTCACTACTCCATTTTTCACTTTAAATTTTTGTTGGTTGCTCCTGCCCTGCTGCAGAGATGAGGTTGATGCAAGTGCATCTAAATATGGGTGGTGAAGTCAGTCTGTCTGAACCGTGCTGCTACTACTAGAACACTTTTGTGAAGATTAGAGGTGCAGTTGCCCGATAGAATAGAAACACTCTATATTGATAGTGGTCGGGACCCACCATAAACCTGAGGGATTTTCTGTGGGAAGAGGGAATTGTTACATAAAAGTACACCTCTTTCACATAGAGAGCTGTGAACCATGTGTTCTTTTCCAGGGATGGTATTAATGATGCCAGCATAACCATATGGAATTTTAGCTCTTGAATACAAATATTGAGTTGTTGCAGGTCGAGAATGGGTCTCAACTCTCCTTTCTTTTTGGAAACTAGGAAATATTTAAAGTATAACCATTTTCCTCAGCGTTGATGAGGCTCCTGAACTATCACTCCCTGTTGGAGGAGAAATTCTATCTCCTGGAGAAGGATCTCCTCATAAGATTGATCCATGAAGAGGGATGGGGAAGGGAATAGGGAGAAAAACTTGACGGTATAGCTGGAAGGTATGACGTCCACCACCCACTTGTCCATTGTTATTGCTCTCCAATTGTGGGAAAAGAATGATAGATGGTCACCAGAGAATACGTGAGGCTTTGGTGGAAATGGCATCAATAATTGTTTGCCACTTCTGAGCATATTGTCAAAACTATCTATTGGTGATGTTGGGTTGATGTGGTTGACATGGAAAGTCCAGGATATTGTGACCTTTTCACCCTCTGTCATTTATAAGGTTGTTCTATAGGATTGCTGATGCTGAAATAGCCGAGGAATAGGCCTTGGTCTGTAGGGATGTTTATTGTATTTCCTCTTCGGGGCTAGTGTATGTATATATAGAACCTTGTTGCAATGAGACTTTTTATTGAGGCCCTGAGACTTAAGATATTCGAAGTTTTTGGGAGCTGTGGGTGAAGACTTGCCAGACTTGAACAGGATGGCTGAGAGATCAGTCCTCTTCAGAATGGACTTAAGGAAGAATCTGCTCTTGTGCTTATAAGCGCATTTCCTGCTTTCTTGAGGAAACTTTGATGGAGGGTCTGTTGGTGTAATCTCCCTTGCTCCTACTTCAGGCCTCATGCTAGGGAGGTGCGTTCCTTGATGACTCTGGCCAAAGTAACAGGGGTATCCCCCAGTCTGGGTATGACTGGAGCCTCATAGCCTTTTCCATGAGGTGCTTTTTAAGCTGAAATTACAACACAAGCTGGGTACGGCTAGGGAAGGGATGATAAATACTGCACCTGGTAAACATATGCACTTCCCCGAGTCAGCACAGGCAGTGCCAGGGGTCATCACTGACCAAGAATTAGCGGGGACAGGAGGGAGTTCCCTGGGGTGAGGAATCTAACTAGCCCCTAACTATACTTAAAAAAATGCCCTAACGCTAAAGATAAAGAAGCAAGTTTTGAAATATTTACAGCTTTTAGTAAAGGAAGCTGAAGAGAAAGGAGGAGCTCTGGACACGGCAGGTTCCAACTCAGGCCATGCAGTGGTTGGTCCATGCCACCCCTTCTACTCTCAATGCAAAGCAAGAAGAGATTGGGGAACAGGTGCAGAACAATGGACGCTGCTTGCAAGTATTCTCCAGCGTCAGGCTCATGCATACCCACAGTAGACTGCACACAGGGACCACCACTTGAAGAACACCACGTGTTGCTATCCAGGAGCTTCAATGGTTTATAGGAGGGGCAGTCAATAGGTGGACCGTGGGCCAAATCTAAACCGCCAAATGCTTTTGAATGGATCCCAAATCTTTTTATTACTTATTATCATCTTTATTGTTATTTTTTAAATTATGTTCTCTGGAGTCAGGACCTTGACTATCCCTTGACCAAGAAATTTGGACCTTGACAAAAAGTTATTGACTATCCCTGGTTTATAGTTTTATTTATGGATATAATTTCTAAAAGGGAAATGAATCTGAATAGTTATCTCCTGTGCCAATAATCAAATTAACACCACAATCAGCAAGGCTCTAGAATTACAAACTCTTCATCTCTGTGATAAGGAGTGAAATCTGGCTAGTCCATATTTGGTTTATCTGTACAACTAGACATCTGAAAGGCTGAAACTGTGACCAATCCTATAGATGTAAACATCTAAACACAAATCTATTCTAAGCTATTCATCCTACAGTACCAAGCTACTCTTGAGACTGCTTAATTCTGAATAAAAATGGTGTTTACAAACAGCTCACTTTCTGTACCTTAATGTGGATGAAGTACTGTCCTATTCAAGCAAAAATATTAGTTAAACAAAAGTCTTTGTCAAACAGAAACCAAACATGGATTTCCCACCAACAATGAGAAATTAAAATCTACGATGTAGATT
Source organism: Eretmochelys imbricata (assembly GCF_965152235.1). Classification (NCBI taxonomy): domain Eukaryota; kingdom Metazoa; phylum Chordata; order Testudines; family Cheloniidae; genus Eretmochelys; species Eretmochelys imbricata. The sequence goes on from NC_135574.1 coordinate 97,814,272, forward strand.
AATCTTTGCAAACAGAATTAAATTATCTTTCAACTGGAAGGAGATAGAGAAAGGTCTCTCAAAATTAATATAACACGAATATTTTAATATGATTAAGGGACACCCCAAATAAAATTTAATAGCTATAACTTGATTTCTAATAAGCACTTCTGGAAGAAGAAGAAAAAAGGTCAAATAGTTTGTATTCACCACTGTTATTCTCCTATTTCCTCCAAGCTTCCAATTTTCCAATAATAGCTGTGAAATGCATTATATTATAGCTGATTTTAAATACTGGAGAGGTAGTGTTATCTTAAAATTTGCTTTCTGACGAATACTTTCAAACCTCATATTCCACAGATACCAAGAGAGGAAGTGAAATGAAATGGTTCTGAACTGGGGGGTGGGCTAATTGAAACAGAACAGATAGGTTGATGATTCAGGTAATGAATATCTAAAACCCGCTGCAAAATTTACTCTTATTAACTACAGGTCTATTTGTAGTCTTTCTCTAACCATGAAAAACAAATCTCCTGACATAAATGTCAAATGAATATCACTTAGGCATGAATTGCTTTATTAGCTGCTAGGCAACATGCAATCTACTACAGAAACTCTTTGCTTTTTAAATAAATACCTGATAGGAGCACCTTTGGCTTGAGCTGGTCTCAACAGTACAGTTATGGTAGTGGCAGTTTCATTGAGAGATGCGTCAACTCCTTCATAGTCCGGTAAAGTGGGAGCTGATTAATGTTAAGGAAAAAAAGAAGCAGCAAGAATCAAATTAGCTGAAGCAGTGTGAATTTTCATTAGATTCTGTACCTGCACAAAAATTGCACAAAGTCACATTTTCACAGGCTGCTAGAATCTTTCTGATGATTTTTCAGCCAGGGACCCCCTGTTGCATATCTGGAACTCCACCAGTGGTAATAATAAACCTGTAAATATCCCCATATCCGTTAGGTTAGAGAGGTTCATACAGGATAAGGAGTGGAAATGATGGGAGAAGGTGACTACATATATATTCTTCCTCCATTTGTAAATGACATTTGTACTTTGTTGTTGTTTACAGACTTTTGCAGAAAAGGAACAAGAAGTCTATAAATCTCTCTTTAGCCTCCTCTTTTCACCTTTTTAATCACCTGTCTTCACACACGCACCCCCAGCAGCCTCCATAATCTCTCTCCATGGCCCTCAATATTTTAGGATCCTTTCAAGTTTCATGTTGACTTTCAAGGAAGAATAGAGGTACACTACTAGATTGGGGAGAGTGATAAAATACTGCCTCTAAATCAGCCTAGTGAAGCTAAAAACTGCTCTACCACTTTTGTAGCACTGCCAAGGATCACACTGGGCAAGGAGGGGAGGCAGTAGTTTCCCTTTGCAGTATCACCTGTGAGTACTCCTTGAGGAGGCATTTTTAAAGGGAAATTTCTGCCTCCCTTTTCCAGCCAGGCACTCAGCAACACTAGAAAAGTGACTGGGGTCACTTAACTTCATTGCATTAAATTGGGATGTTTTAAGTCTCTCAATTAAAACTTTTAAGTGAAAATAAAACTTATAGGCAGACCATTTGGGAGGTTGGTGGGGGTGGGAAGAAAGAAAACCGAGGGCTAAATGGGGAAATGGAGTGCAAGGGAAGAGGACAGAATAGGAAGAATGAGTTGTATGAGAAATGGGGACAGCAGACTAATTACTCCACTTTAAAAAGAAATAAAAATGTATTCGTTATTTAATTCCCAGAACTTATACTGCATTAGCAGAAGCTGGAGAATAAGGAAGTTCATTCCTAAGGGAATTATACTTCACTAGAAAATAAAAAGATAATGGCTGGTTGCATGGCACATTAGAGTGCTCAAAATTGAAATGAAGCTACATGTAAACATGGTCAGTGGGTGGAAAATCCACCACCATCCTGCGTAAATTCTTCCAATGATTAATTACTCTCACCATTAAAAATTTACACCTTATTTCCAGTTTGAATTTGTCTAGCTTTAACTTCCAACCATTGGATCATGTCATACCTTCTTTTGCTATATTCAAGAGCCCATTGCTAAATATTTGTTCCCCATGTAGATACTTACAAGACTATAGTAAAGTCACCGCTTAACATTCTCTTTGTTAAGCTAAATAGATTGAATTTATTGAGTTCATATCACTGTAAGACTTGTTTCCTAATCCTTTAATCAGTTTCCTGGTTCTTCTTTGAAACCTCTCCAATTTATCAACATCCTTGAATTGTGGGCACCAGAACTGGACACAATATTCCAGCAGAGGTCACACCAGTGCCAAATACAGAGGTCAAATAACCTCTTTATTCCTACTCGATTTTCCCATTTATTCATCCCAGGATCACACTGGCTCTTTCAGCCACAGCATCACACTGGGAGATCATGTTCAGCTGATTATCTACCATAACTCCCAAATCTTTTTCAGAGTCACTACTTCCCAGGGTAGATTCCCTCAGCCTTTAAGTATGACCTACATTCTTTGTTCCCATATGTATACATTTACATTTAGCCATATTAAAACCGCACTGTTTGCTTGAGCCCAGTTTACCAAGCCATCTGGATTGCTCTGGATGAGTGATCTGTCCTTTTCATTATTTACCAATCCCCCAGTTTTTGTATCATCTGCAAACTTTATTAGGGATAATTTTTTTGTTTGTTTTCTTCCAGGTCACTGATAAAAAGGGCCACAAACTGATCCCTGTGGGTTCCCCACTGGAAACAAACCTGCTTGATGACAATTCTCTGTTTAGAGTTAAATTTTCAGATCCCTCAGCCCAGTTTTTAATGTGTGCAATGTTAATTTTATATTGTTCTAGTTTTTTAATCAAAATGTTGTGTGGTAACAAGTCACATGCCTCACACAAGTCCAAGTATATTGCATGAGGAGGGCTTCACACACAGATTTACAGTAACATTTGGAAAAATGTGACCCCCCCCCTTTAGAAACATTTCAAGACATCAATATAGCAGAACGAGGCTGTGGTGGTGTGTTCACCCTATGCTTGCCCTGAAAGAATTAATGAAGGCTAAGAAGTGGGCTAATTAACCCAACAGGCCACAGCTAAGAGGAATCAGGTGACTAAGTAATTCCCAGACTGAGTGAGGGCATCCAGCTGGGGAGCAACAAGCTGAGATGGGACTATGGAGACAAGAAATGGGAAACACAAGGGGGCCGCCAGGAAAGTCTGCAGTCAGTCCCTGGGAGAAGGTCTGGTAAACCCAGAGAGCAGGGAAGCCAGGAATGTAGGACAAGGCTCTGGGGAAGGCAGTAAGATCTAGAAGGGAACCAACGGCTGGCTACAGGATCCCTGAGCCGGAACTTGGAGTAGAGGGTGGTCCCAGGTTCCTCTGCCAGCCACTGAAGGAGTGGCACTACAAGGCAGTGAATGGGCAGACTGCCTAGGATGGCTGAAGGAAGACTTTGGTATGCTGGGAGGGGAAAACACGTCGAGTGACCTGGCTGGATGGCTAAGTCATGAAGAGGCAGCAGCAGCTCATGGAACGAGAGAGGGGCTGCAGACCCACAAAGAGACAAAGGATAGTATGCAACCACAAGAAGGGGCATTGTCCTGGTGATCTACTCCCTAGACTTAGCAGGATGATGCACAATCCCAACAGTGAGTTGAGGGAAATAACCTGCTTAGCACTGTTTTAGGTTTTCAACTGACTTATCTTTCTATTGTCTGTCCAGTTCTAAAGTTATCATGCCATATAATCAACTAAATCTCCAAGTTTGGCTTGAGACTAATTTTACTAGTTGCCAGCTCTATGAGTGGTAGCCTTATTCTTTGAGAACAATATTAAAGGATAACACAATTACATCTACCAGTATTTTCCTATCAAATTGTTTATATCTTTATTCTGTAGTTCTCTAGTTTTCATTACATTGAGATTTTTAAGACAATTAGCACCAGTATTCCATGATTCTGCTTCCTTGTTCTGCCATTAAATTACTGTGTCACCTGTAGGTAAATCATTTAATTGCTCTGCACCTCACCTCCCGGATCTGCAAAACCAGTGTAATACTTAACTCAAAAAACATTGTGAGACTTAATTACTTAATGTTTGCAAAGCACTCTGAAATCCCTGGATGAAAAGCACAATATTTAAAATTAATAAATTGAAAACATTTGAAAATTATAGATGCATAATTTTTTTTTAATGCACCTGCATACCCTTGGACTTGTAGCAGTATTTAGAGAATATATCCCCAAACATTCCCAGTAAAGTTGAACCACTTTAAATGGGTGGAGTGCATGGTCATTTGTTTTCCCCCTTATTTTTAAAGTTTCAGAAACATATTGTATAAAACAATTGCCCTTTGTTTTTTCAGTTACCTGAGATGTTGGTTGTTACATTGATTGCTGTCGCTGGTCCAAACCCTTTGACTGTGCTGGCACGTATAAAGAATTTGTAGGTAGTACCAGGGTGCAGATGTGAAAACACATGGTGTGTACTGTTCCAGACCTTTGACACAGTCTGTGGGGGTCCCGCCACTAGGACAGCAGGATCAAATGACCTTATACTGCTATAGCTGACCTGTTAAAATAATTGTTTTTAAAATTATGTTAGGGCTTTTGGCAGACATGGGCAGAATGTTATCTATTTTCTTATTTGTAAAGGAGATAGATGGCATGCAGATACCTGACAGTAGATATCTTGAGAATATGGTATTTGCTGAATGTTATTTTATTGATAGGTATTAAAATACAATCTGTTTTACGCTTCTTTACCACTATACATACCCTTCCCTCGTCTATCTCCCTACATTCTTAATATCTATAAGCTAGCAGGAAGCATACCTTCTTTACTCTACCTCTTCCAAAAGTCACATTCAAACACTGTCTAAAATCATGCTACGATATTCAAACCCAACAGTGATATATCAGACTCCATTAGCATACTGCAGAGCCTGCACACACTAGAAATTCAAGTATTTTTATGTTTTAATGAATTAACAAATTAGTACACATTAAGACTCCTCCCTCCTCCACTTAAAAAAAAGGAAGACAGAAAGATAGACTCTTCCTCAGAGTCTGCACATTTTGAAAGTGCCTGCATCCAAGTTCCCTGTGGGTGTATGTTTTTTTCAAGGGCTCACACATTTAGTCATAAAAAAGAATCATTCTAGAATTTGTGTGCTGGTTTCCTTGAAGGGAGGGTAGCCAAAGTTACGGCAAAGCCTAGATAAGTCAATTTCACCATTAATAATCCTCTTCATATTTGTGTGTGTAACCTTCTCTTTCCGCAAATGAGATTCCCCAGGTCTCCACTAAATCACGGCTTTGGAAGGCTGTATATTAATATTACAAGATTTAAAATTAGTGTTTCACTTACTCATGGATTCCATAATTTGTGATAGCCACAGAGCAATGCTTCTTGACAAGGCCAACCAATACTATTATGCATTGTGACAAACTCTAGTCACCACAATAATTCTATTACTCTGTGAAACAGAGTAACAGCTAATTGAACAGAATCTTTCTGCAAACTATAAGCACGTAAAATCATTAGTAATTATTCCCTCACTTTCCAACCTCCTTAGGGTGACCAGATAGAAAGTGTGAAAAATTGGTACACTTTTTTTGGGGTGGTGGTGTATATGAGACAAAGCCCCTAATGTCGGGATGTCTGGTCACCCTAAGCTTCCTAGATGTTCTTTCTATTACCTCATACTGTGTAATGATGCCATTTGGATCCAAAGGTTCTTTCCAGTTCAGGAAGATCTTGTCTTCAAATGGGGTCCCTTTTAGTGATTTTGCAGGTACAGGGCCAGGCACTGCAAATAAATTAGAATTTTAGCGAGCGAGCGAGAGAAGTAAACTGAACATTGGGTGATGATGTACCCTATCCAAGACCGAAGTTAATGAAATCTCTAAATATTCGTATTCCTTTTAATGCAGAAAAAAGGCACAGGCACATATCCATCTATGCAGGGAATGCAGCCAGTCGAGACCGCACCCCAAACATGATTTCATATGCATCATGCAAGATAAATTAATTTGGTCTTGCAAAGCACACAGGGAAAAAACCAAACCACATCATAGTCTCAGTCTTTAGTGAACCTCATTAACTTTAATAATAAACCTGTCTCAAGACCAGGACAACGCTTCAGCAGAAGGATTTTGAAGACTGCCTCAAAACCAGCCTTCCAAATCAAAGGCCCATAATCATATAATTAAGTACATGTCATATTGCTCCTCCTGGCATCTACTAAAAGACAGAAATGCTGGGAAACTTTGGTGTCAGTCATCTCTCTTCTAGCTTTGTTTTAAAAACTAAAAATGTTAATTAAAAAACAGCAGTTCAACCACCACCGCCGCTTTCCAGGACAACAACGTTAATGCTGCAGTAGAGCGAGAACTGCCTGCTTCAATCTTTCATATAAAAGAAGTTTTTCAAAGCTTTGACCTGAACTAAGCTAGAATGACCCACGTTTCTTATATCAATGTAATCAGTGAAGGAATGTCCCCCCATCCACGGTATAATAAGGTTTGAAGAGTCACTTTAGGACCCATTACCTGAAGTATGATTCATAATAACTAGTAATCACATCAGTACTAGGTCTGAGTGCTTAGTTATCTCCCATTTTCAGTTTACAAGGTTTTCACCACCACCCCGCCACCCTTGCATAAGGTTCTTTTTAACCATCAGCACTTCGCCTGGAGTTGAGGATGAACGTGTTGAAAGATTGGTGGGAAGGGGGGAGTGCAGAATGAATGTAAGAAAGAGATTTTATTTTTAAAAAGTCTCGCAACTTAACAAGTTGTTTTGATTTAAATATCCAAGCATATATTTGTCTTCCCTAAAAAGGAATTAGTTCCCTTCTCCTCCCTCCCCCCTTAATCCAACATGCAATGAGCTTCAGACGTGACATTTCCTGGAGATTTATTTTCAAAGTATCTTGCAATTTTGTAAGGGGCAAAAATAAATTAAAAATCACTGGATCAAAGGAAGTGCTGTGCACCGTGTTAGCAGCATCAAGGAACAGAGAGTGGCCTGTCACAACAGCAAGATTTATTTCAGTCAACATGGAAGATGTAAATGATGAGCTGACCTCTGGGATAGGCAGAATAATTTGATACATTAATAATAAATTCATGGAGTCAGAGAAGCCCACAAGTAAACAGATGAGACTCCAACACAACTTCATAGGAACTGTTCATCCATCTGTCAGTTGAAGACTTGGGAGAAGTTAACTAAATGCATATACTGCTGTTTTGCTTCACTATACTGACACAGATTGTGTAGCGGATAAAGGCTGATGTGCCATGACAGCCCCTCTGTGCTGTTTGTGGCATTCAAGGATGCTGTCATATGCATCATTCTATGTTTCATGGGAATGCTCGGCTGCTTCTCTTCTCCACAGCTCAAATGAAGCATACTGTTGCGCGTAGTCTGACCCAGGTGATACCTTTCATTTTACATTTGAAAGTGTGTATAAGAATGTATGGGAGTGCAGCTAGAGAATTCCAAACACACTTGCTTATATTTTGCTAAAACAGTTTTGAAAATAGCATTGGAGTGGAAGGGATAAACAAGTGTCCACACATTGTTTGCAAAGACACCTGAAAAATTATTTATTGTGTCTTCTTTTTTAAGAGATTGTGCTGCATAGAGGAGTGAAACTGGACACAGGACACGGGAGTCTTGTGTTTTCGTGCACCCTCCCACATTTCTTTTTAAACACCCAAGCAGGAAAAACCCACAGACTGATTGCACTGCATGATCATAGTCTGTGCCTCTGCGCTATAATATTCTTTAACGGTGGCAGCAATAATGTTAAACTGACTGGCACTAGTTAGTTACGTGATTCTATTTCCACAGACACCAAAAAAGCATTGGAACAAAAGTTCAAACTGTGATTACAAACCTCTACTGCTGAGAATGCCAGATACATAAGTTGGGGGGAGTGGGAAGGGAAGTAGAGGAAAAAATAAGAGCCTAGAAACAAAGGTTGGCAAGTGAGGAGAGGGATATATGAAAGCAAAGAGATTCTGAAGAGGAGTGTATCTGTAAACCAGTGGGCAGATTCACCAACCAGGTTAGTCAAAATAAAGCCTAAATTCTCAAGTTCCGTCCCCATGTCCCTTTCCTCAGGGCTAGTTTTATTAACAAAAATATTAGTCAACGTACTGCAGGACACCAGGCAACAAAGGCCTCTCTCTACGGTTGCCAACTTTCTAATTGCACAAAACTGAACACTCCTGCCCCGTCCCTTCTCCAAGGCTCCGCCCCCTACTTGCTCCATTCCTCCTCCCTCCATTGCTCGCTCTCCCCCACCCTCACTCACTTTCACCGGGCTGGGGTAGGGGATTGCAGTGGGCTCTGGGGATGAGGGGTTTGGAGTACGGGAGAGGGCTCCGGGCTGGGGCAGAGGTATGGACTCTGGGCAGGCCAGAAATGAGGGGTTCAGTGTGAGAGAGAGCTCTGGGCTGGGGCAGAGTTCGGGGGGCGGGTGAGTGCTCTGGGGTGGGGCTGGGGATGGGGGATTCGGGGTGCAGGAGGTGCTCTGTGCTGGGCCGAGGAGTTCGGGAGGGGGTGCTGGCTCCGGAGATGAGGGGTTTGGGGTGTAGGAGGGGGTTCTGGGGGGGCCAAGGAGTTTGGAGTGAGGGGGGGATGTGGGCTCCAGCTGGGGTGCAGGAGGGGCTCCAGGCTCAGGCAGGGGGTTGGGGTGCAGGGGGGGTGAGGGCTCCAGCTGGGGGTGTGGGCTTTGGGGTGAGGCTGGGGATGAGGGGTTTGGGGTGCAGGACAGGGCTCAGGGCTGGGGAAGAGGGTTGGGATGTGGGAGGGGTTCAGGGTCCCAGAGGCGCTTACTGCAGCTACCAGGAAGCAGCCGCCAGGTTCCGGCAACCATTAGGTGCATGGGCAGCCAGGGAGGCTCCACACACTGCCCTTGCGCCCACAGGTGCCACCCCTGCAGCTCCCACTGGTCGTGGTTCCCAGCCAATGGGAGCTGCAGAGTCGGTACTCAGAGTAGGGGCAGCACGCGGAGACTCTCCGGCTGCCCATGCACCTACAGGCTGCAGGGACCTGGCGGCTGCTTCTGGGAGCCGCACGAAACTAGGGCAGGCAGGGAGTCTGCCTTAGTCCTGGGTTCCTGCTGTGCCATCGACCAGACTTTTAACGGCCCAGTCAGCAGTACCTACCGGAGCCGCCAAGGTCCCTTTTCGACTGGGCTTCCAGTCACAAACTGGATGCCTGGCAACCCTACCTATCTCACTTTCTGTAAACTGGTAAGGGCTAGGACACATCTTTACTCCTAGGTAGCTCTTCTTGGCTATTTCCAAGGTCTCCTGACAGGTCCACATGCAGGGACTTCCCTCAGGGTCTTACCTCATATTCCCAATGCTGAGCCAGGCCTTTCTTTATATAATCTTCCGCAGGCAGTCACATAACAATTGGTCAGGTAACCCCTTGTCTGTTTGGTGACTACATTTCCCACCAAAAGGGCCCAAAAGCCAAATCAGGCCCACTGGGTGTATATCCCAAAGCCCAGTGTCTTGTTACACTATTTCTTAGTTGTCTTGTCAATTCCCATAGTCCTCCACAAGTGGTATTTCTTTCCTCCTTTCAGTTGTTTTAATAATTAATACTATATTAAAGCACAAAAGATAAAGAGGAATATATATTAAAAATTACATTACTCAGTTAAGATTCCAAATCAGTGGCCAAATATTTGAACTAAAAATTACAAATATCTTTCGGCAATGGCAGAAAAATTGGAGCTGACATCTAATCCTTGAGCCTCTGCGTTCACTTGGGCGACTCAAAAAGAGAGTTTGTGGCTCTGTCAGACTTCCCTTTTTTTCTCTCAATACCCCTATGCAATGGCCCCTCAACCTCTTTTGGGGCCCAGCATTTTATAACACACATATCCTTAAACCACAGCTTCAGTCTTAATTCTGAATTTCCTTGTTTTTATGTGCATAAATCCATTTTATTTTAGACAAGGTTTGTCAATTTCTAACTAAATGGAGCTATTCTCATACCAATATGGATAGGGCTCCCAAGCTGTTTGCACAAAGAGTTCTGAACTTATATTTAAAAATATAAATAATAATAAATATACCATAAACTGAAAGGGAATTTCATCATGGATTTATGGTGGAAATGTCACTAGCTCTTTTAATGATTTATGGATATCACCAGAAGACATTTCATGAAATTATATACTTGTATAGTGCATAGCTTATAATTTATTCTTTTATATATTTATAAGATGGCAGACTTTACAGAATATTATGCTTAAAAATAACACAATCAATTGATCTGACATCAGAATAATTCATTATTTTAGAGCATTAAATTTGCATTGAATTATGTCACAGTCATAAAGAAATTGTAATTCCCAAACAGTGTCAGCTGAATATTGTCCTGCATGAATTTTACAGGAAAGGCATTTACTACATCAGTTTTAGTAGAACAATGTTTTAACGGACACCAGCTACTATAAAATGATTCCATATTGCTTCAGTTTTCCTGCTACATAATAATGAAAGTATCAACAGAATATTTTCATTATTATTAAGGATACACTCCATGGTGAAGGCTGCATGGAAATATACACACTGTATAGAGACATAGGTACAGTTATAGTAAGAAGAAATCCTTTGTTGTACAAAAAAGGTAATATGTACCAGCAAGAAACTGATAACATTTACTCGGGGGTAAATATCAGCTTACAACACTTTCAGTGAAGTGCTTTGTGGTTGTGAAAATAGCATCCAAACCCTATCTATCCACATTTCACTCAAGTATCTGATCTTTTTGTTCTTGTACATGGGTTCTTGACCTGGAGGTACTGAACCCTATGGGGGTTGTGAACAGATGTCAGGGGATCACAATCACCATGCCTTTCTCATACTGCTAAATGGGAGGAGGGTCCACAGCTTCATGAGTTGGGATGCTAGGGTTTTCATGGGACAGAAAAGATTGACAACCACTGTTCTGGTGTATATAGACTATGGCTGCAGGCCTACAGAAGATTATAAAGCCATAAGATGGGGGTGGGAAAAAGGGACAAAAGAATATGGAGAAAGGAAAAGAAACTGAGTAGGTAAGATGAAGGAAAGAAGAGAAAAAAGGAGTGGAAGAAGGTTAAAAGGCAGCATAGTGAAACAGGGAATGTACAAAGATAGAGAAAAAAGGAGACTCAATATACATGAATTACTTTATGAGTAACTTGCTGATTAAATATGTAAAAATTAAAAGATGTAAAGTTTCAGAAGAGTATATTTAAGAAAAAACCCATCTCTGTTATCCAACATCAGTATCTGCAATTTTCACAGTATTTACTATAGTAAATACATAGATTAGGATTTGACAAACTCTCTCTTTCTGGTATAGGAGATTACAAGACAATATGATCTGGAAATTAATCCAGCTCCACAGAGAAATTCCACCTAATTTTCCAATACAAATTCTAAAAATGGAAAAACTGAGGAATTTATTAAAATGAAAAAGATTTGAGAGAAAAAACTTAAAATGGTCACTCAGGGAATCACAGAACAAACTCCCACCACACAATTACTACCAGTACACAGTTCCAAGGTACTTTCTGAGGTAAACAATGGGAGAAGAGAGAAGATGGGCATGGCACTGTAGAAGTATCCTTTTCAATTTGACCATTGATGCAAACAACATCCTGTAATGGAGTCAGCACCCGCCTCTCGCAAGTGCCCCTTTTCTCTGGCTGATAATGCCTGCAAACAGTTCTTTTCACAGGGTAGTGCCCCTCTGGCCGATGGTTCTCTCATCAGGTCTTCAGCAATTCAGCCCTCTGGCCGAGCCATACTATCCCCCCTTCCGGGGTTTACAGTCCAAGTTCTTATCATGGTCCTGGTATGGGGCCGTGGCTCTAAGGCTTCTTCCAGAGGCACTGCCTTCTTCAACCAACCAGCCCAGGCCCATGTCAGTACCCGCAGATGGTGGTGTTTCAGCAGGCCTCCCTGGGCTCATCTTCAATCAGACCAGTGGGGCACTTCTCGGTAACCTCGCTGGCCTGGCCAGGTTCTGTGCTCAGTCCCCGGGGGCTTTAGCCTGCCTGCACTGACCTTCCACTGGTCCTGCTGCTCTTTAGCAGCCTTCCCTGGGGCTTCAGTCCGGTTTGCAGTGAGCTCTCCACAGTGATCTATCAGTGGTACCTGGTGTTCACTCCTCAAGCTCCACACAGAAACTGACTTCTCTGCTCTTCTGCTTGTCGTATATAGGGCCCTTCTGGCCCCAGATTGGCTGCTCCATCAGCCCCTCTGATTGGTTGTTCTTCTGCAGCCACTCTAGGCAGCCTCGAGGACTTCTCTCTGCTCTTATTCTGGGGAAGGGTGAGGCAGGGCAGTGAGGTCTCCAGCAGAGGGCTTCTGGACCTAGTCCACCCTGCCACACATCCACATGACTTGAAAAGACTTCCTAAATCTGATACAAAGAACTGTCAACTTTGGACTCAAGGTACAGGGTTAGACTGGGAGGAAGAGAAATTGGAAAAACTGTGCTGTTGCAGTTTCTGACTTCATTAACATAAAGCTGGAATAACTTTATAACTGGTTTCAATTAAGATATATTACACCCTGTAAAGGAGAGGGGAACTCACGTTAACACTAACTCCAATGTAAACAAGGTCACCGATCTACAGGTGGGAAGATTCAGAAATTCAAGTGTTTTGGCAAGCACCAGTGGATCATTTGACCAGAGTGACAAGATTCAGTATCTTCTTTGATCTCAAAGCCTTCATACTCCATATTCCCAACAATAATCCAAAAGTTAAATGCAAGGTGAGGTTTGTACATGTTGTAGTTCTTTTGGCCAAATTCTGCAAATCTAACTGGCTAAAGGGTATGAGAAGAGGATAAAAGGATATCTTGAAGAGGCACCTACTCAGCAACAGGGAATGACGCTCAATTCACGTGGGCATAGCATCATTGCTTTATTGATTCTCATGCAATACAGCAACCATAAATCCCTATACTAAAACCTAAATATATCAATAGTTCCCTCCAGTTTATATTTCTCACCACCTACAAAAAACTTAACACTACATTTGATCTGCATAAAATATTAAAATTCTGTATGTCTCAAAAAATTCCTGTATATCAATCTCTGTGGCTCTCCACAACTCCTTGTATTCTCTAGTTATACTGTGAAATACTGCAACCGTCTCTTCATTATTGCACTGTCTGAAACATCATTTTTCCTGTTTGTTGGAAAAACTGAATACATGCTAAAAACGCACAAGTGCTCCACCACATCCCAGTTTTGATTGCAGTCAGCATTTACACAACTCACTTCACTGCTTGTACACATATACAAACACACTGCACTTGTTTCAGTTTTCTCTTTTATGTATCTATGTTAGGGTTGTCAAGCGATTAAAAAAATTAATCAAGAGATTAATCGCACTGTTAATAATAGAACACCATTTATTGAAATATTTGTGGATGTTTTCTACATTTTCAAATATATTGATTTCAATTACAACACAGAATACAAAGTGTACTGTGCTCACTTTATATTTATTTTTGATTTACAAGCATTTTCACTGTAAAAAACCAAAAAAAATAGTATTAGGTGAACTGAAAAATACAAGTATTTTAGTGCAATCTCTTTATCATGAAAGTTGAACTTACAAATGTAGAATTATGTACAAAAATCTGCATTCAAAAATAAAACAATGTAAAATTTTAGAGCCTGCAAGTCCATTAAGTCCTACTTAGACAAACAGGTTTATTTACATTTGCAGGAGATAACGCTGCCTGCTTCTTGTTTACAGTGTCACCTGAAAGTGAGAACAGGCGTTCTCATCGCACTGTTGTAGCCGGTGTCGCAACATATTTAAGTGCCAGATGTGCTAAAGATTCATATGTCCCTCATGCTTCAACCACCATTCCAGGAGATATACGTCCATGCTGATGACTGCTTCTGCTCGATAACAATCCAAACCAGTGCGGACCAATGCATGTTCATTTTCATTATCTGAGTCAGATGCCACCAGCAGAAGCTCTGTTTTGGTGGTTCAGGTTCTGCAGTTTCCGCATCGGAATGTGCTCTTTTAAGAATTCTGAAAGCATGCGCCACACCTCGTCCCTCTCAGATTTTGGAAGGCACTTCAGATTCTTAAACCTTGGTCAACTGGTATAACTATATTTAGAAACCCATATTGGTACCTTCTTTGCGTTTTGCGAAATCTGCAGTGAAAGTGTTCTTAAAATAAAAACATGTGCTGGATCATCATCCAAGTCTGCTACAACATGAAATATATGGCAGAATGCAGGTAAAACACAGCAGGGGACATACAATTCTCCCCCAAGGAGTTCAGTCACAAATTTAATTAATGCATTATTTATTTAATGAGCATCATCAGCTTGGAAGCATGTTCTCTGGTATGGTAGCCGAAGCATGAACGGGCATATGAATGTTTAGCATGTCTGGTACGTAAATACCTTGCAATGCCAGCTACAAAACTGCCAGGCAAATGCCTGTTCTCACTTTCTGGTGACATTGTAAATAAGAAGAGGGAAGCATTATCTCCTGTAAACGTAAATAAACTTGTTTGTCTTAGAGACTGGGTGAACAAGAAGTAAGACTGAGTGGACTTGTAGGCTCTAAAGTTTTACATTGTTTTGTTTTTGAGTGCGGTTATGTAACAAAAAAAATCTACATTTGTAAGTTGCACTTTCATGACAAAGATATTGTACTACAGTTCTTGTATGAGGTGAATTGAAAAATACTATTTCTTTTATCATTTTTACAGTGCAAATATTTGTAATCAAAACAATATACATTTTGATTTCAATTACAACACAGAATACAATATATATGAAAATGTAGAAAAACATCCAAAATATTTAATACATTTCAGTTGGCATTCTATTGTTTAACAGTGTGATTAAAACTGCAATTAATCACGATTAATTTATTTAATCACGATTAAGTTTTTTGAGTTAGTCGCATGAACTAACTGCGATTAATTGACAGCTCTAATCTATGACCTTACATGTACACACACACACACACGATAAACTGTTTCTTTCTCTATTATGTGTACAGAATTATATACATTATTCAAAGTTTGTATGTCTTTTCTAGTGTCTTGAAGTGGCAGTTAATCAGCTAAAGTTATGGAAACTAAGCCAGCTCTATTTCCATACAATAGTTTTCATCTAATTAAGGAACTATAGTTCATGCTGTTTTAGTTCCATATTAAGATTCATAACAGACAATCACTGAATAGCTTGATAAACATCTGAATCTGTCCTTTGTTTCTCCTCATGTAAGTAAGGCTGTTTTACTAGGGGACTTAAACCAGGAACTTTAAGAAGGAGGTCTCAAAAAATTACTTGTTCTCTTTTTTTAAAAAGTCAGCTAATAGATAACGTGTGCGCTATATAACATGTAACATACTCTGTTGAAGCTATCCTGAATTTCAGGTAAAATATTGCAATGCTGAACTAAATATTTAAATATAAATGTACAGAATAAGTTTCCTCCATTGAATATTCTAAAAAAAAAAAAAAAAAAGTCCTTAACTAATACCACAAAAACTAACACCTTGTGTCCAATATGAATATATTTCAGAATTAAGGAAACATTTTTATCGTGCATAAAAGTTATGCACGGTGGCATGGGCTAAATGTTGGTCCGTTTCAGTTAGTTTTTCAGAATAACTACTAAAATATTTGAAAAGCCATAATTTTGGGGGCAATTTAACCTTCTTATAACTAATTAATAGACCAGCAGTGGCCAAAGTGTGGCTCGCAAGCCACATGCGGCTCTTTTAGTGTTAAAGTGAGGCTCGCAGAACCCCCCATACTGCCCCCACCATTTTCCATCTACCAGACTGGGTGGGGGCAGGGGAGCTTGGGAACTCTGCCTTGCAGCGAGGTGGTGGGGTAGGAGCTTCTGCCCAGCGGGGAGTGGGGTCACAGGGCTTCAGCCCTGTGGGCTTCTCATTCTGGGGCTCAGGGTTTCAGCAGAAGAGGGACTGAAGCCTGGAGTCCTGTCAGGCGCCTCCTGCACAGCTGAAGCCCCAAGCTCTAGCCCCTGGCAGGTGTGCCCCAGTGCTCGGACTTCTGAAGATTGTTGTATGTGTCTTAGAAGACCAGTAAGTTTGGCCACCCCTGTAACAGACTGTGACCTTTGTTCATCAGAAGATACTGTAACTCACCAAACCATTCCCTCCCGCTCCTTTAGATTAAATATAATTTCTAAAATAGCATTTGTGCATACCATCTTCATCTGTTTGAATAATGGTCTCCTCACTCTCCTTTCTCCCTTCAGGATTAGTTAGGATCATTTTGAGGCTGACATTTGTGTAAGGAGGCAGGTGATCCACCACATGCTGGGGTGCTTTGGGGTCCATATCCAAGCAGTCCGCTTTGTTCTCATTGTGACCACGGAAGTAGTGGTAGCAAATAGTTACATTGAAAGTGTGACATCGAGTAATATTGTAACCCAGAGACTCCCAATCCACTGCAATGTGTCTGGCCTGGATCTCAGCAATCTTCAGCGTTTTTGGTGTTCTCATGGGCTCTAGAAGACACAGAATATAATTGAGATAACCCTGTTAACATTTCCCACATTCACATTGACTTGTTAAGTGATACACTTAGAAATGTCAAAGCACCGGAGATACCCAACAAGTACAAACTCATCACTGGAAAAAGTGACATCCCTCGCAAGAAATACCCTAAGGTGAAATGCCACACATTTTCATTTCTCTTCTGCTCTCTTCTCTGTAGGTTTTAATCAGTGATTAAGATTTACCAACATTAAAAATAAAATGTTAATTAACAGTGCTAACAATTCAAAGCATTTAAGAATACAGAAGGCAAATTCAGGAAGAGTGACCAAAAGGCCACCACAGCTGTTGTTGCTAACTTCCCCCTATCTCCCCTTTATCGTTTTTTAAATGAGTAAATTAGATAATACATCATAGTGGTGAAGAGTCAACATGCTCTTCAGCATGATTTATCATGCCACCAAACTATGCTGTATACTAATTACACTAATTGCTGTACTAAACTAGCAGTTACAAAAATGATGCAGATATTCATTAACGTTTATTATTTCAGTAATGATGCTATTAATTCAAGCAAGAAAGCCAAGAAATATTACAAAAACACTTTTGGATGTTTACATCATATTCTACCTCCTTTTACCACCCAATACACTTTGTCTGTGCATAGCTCTGAGCTAGTAATCAGTGCACCATCACTCAAGCTCAACTGTTATCTGCACATGAACTTCCACTCAGCTAGAAATTAACAGCAGAACATGGGATACTTGGCTGGGTTGCCATCAATCTATCATTGTCTCTCCAGCGCATTCATCCCTCATGCAAGACTAACTTTTATAGTCAAACTTAATTAAAATGATTACACAATGAAAGTCATGACCATGAATATATATACACTAGAGCTGCACTAGAAATTTACCAAGGGAATGTTTCTACACTCTTAATATATATTTGCTTGCCAAAGAAAATAAAGCAAGCTCTAGGGTACACTTTAACCTTGTGTCTTTGCTGATTCTAGGTGAAAACAAGAGAGAATACACATATGTGAAACACAGATTTTTCTTTTTGGGGTGTGACTGTCCTGTGTAATTTTCATTTATGAATCAAGAATCTCAAGCAGGCAAATGTTCTGTAGAAAGCACAGATGGCATATCCAAATGTGTGAGAGTCTCAAGGAATATACTCTATTCAGCATGCAGTTTACAAAACAACTGCAACCAAACTACTTAATTTTCTTTCTCTACACACACCAAGTTATGGATTAAAAGCCACACATTAGTTTTCTTAATATTTACATTAACCCATCACCTCCCTCTTAAATCCACTATGAGCTTGAATTTACAGATTCCTGTGTACACACACGTGTGTTCTCTTCCACCCTTGGGTACTGAGTTACTACCAAATTTGTGGTAGTGGCCTTCTGAACACGTTGCCCAATGTGACAAAACTACTAGGGTTGAGAGAAATCATTTAATGGGTCTATGGAGATCAGATGGATGATGGAGGGATATAAGCTTCCTTTGGAAAGTGAGCCCTGGGTGTTACTTGTCTGCTTATCTATCTGAAAAATAGTAGTTATAAAAAAGGGCAGTAACTTGATAGTTTCTCAGGATACGCCTATGCTATAAGCTTTGCGGAAGGGGTTTTTCCGTTGCTGTAATAAAGGCACCTCCACAAAAGGCAGTAGCTGGCAATGTCTATACTAGGGCTTAAGTCAGCCTAACTTTGTCTCTCTGCGGGGGATGAATTTTTCACACCTCTGAGCAACACAGCTAAATTTACCTAAATTTTAGGTGTAGACTAGACCTCATAATGGGATGGTTCAAGGTCAGTGTTTCCCTTTCACAGGTGCAGAAAATCCATATTCCAATGTTTTAGGAGAATATAATCTCTAAAAAGGAAAAAAAATTACCAAGTCTTTTTAAGCCAGACATTTTAGACTTAGACAAGGTGGGTGAGATAATAATCTTGTATTATACCAACTTCTGTTGGAGAGAGAGACAAACTTTTGAGCTTACAGGTGACCTGAAGAAGAGCTCCGTGTAAGCTCAAAAGCTTGTCTCTCTCAACAGAAGTTGGTCCAATAAAAGATATTACCTCACCCACCTTGTTTCTCTAATATCCTGGGACCCACATGGCTACTACAATACTGCATACAACTTTTAGATTTAGATTTTTAAGACAGACCATAACAGGAATAAACATCCCTATGCACTCAGATTGAGAATTTGAAGTCTACAGAAATAAGCGGAAGATTGTGTAATTAGACAAGTTTTGTTTTATATATCGTTTTCTCTTCTAAAAATGATCCCACTGTTCTCAATTTTCTTTTTCCTATCCCAAGCCCCCATCCTGTGCTATAAAACACACATTTCTAACCTGCTCCGTGTATTAAATTAATATAAAAAGAGCATATGCACATAATAATATAGGATAGTTGGTTCTAAAGATTCAAGCCTTGCATGTCTGAGAATCAAGGAAAGCCTTAAACCAACCGGTGATGGGAAATGCACTGATTTTTTATTTGGTTTCCTCCAAGTCAGAACCTTAATATGGATTCACACTGCGTTACATAGGATTTTTGAAACAAACAAACAAAAAATACGTGTTGTTAATTTTGAAAAAAATATTTTACAATCCTATGCAAATTTTACAAATATGTGTCAGTATCAGAGGAGATATTAAAAAGCATCCTTTATCCACCTGTCGAAAAAGGAGGAATAAGATAGGAAGCATGATCTAGCTTTCTCACATGCACTCTCATCTTTGGCAGAGATTAACCAATTCTGCATGACTGAGATGGTAATTAAAGTCTACAGAGTCTCTCAACAGCTTTGGTAAACTGTGCCAACTGTCCCACTGCTGCTAAAATGATGCTTTAAACACAATTTTACTCTTGCCTCTGAAAAACATTCACAACAGGGCTCTCTAGAGGTAAAGTCCAATTGTTTTAAACTGCTGCACCACAAATTCTCCATCTGTAAGACCCTGGTAGAAAGTAATCTTCCAATAATTATTTTCCTCAGACAAAAAGCTATTGAATTGCTTGGTAAGCTTCAGGAAACTCGCTGCATCTCATTACAAAAAAAAAAAAAAAAAAAAAATTTTACTAAGAAGAAGAGGAAGCTCCCTCCACACCCATACTGCCATGATGTACTTCAGAGCTTTACTTTCCCCCAAAATGTTATCTTAATTCTCCTGTAATTTGTTTCCAACTGATGGTTCTTTTCTCAGTTAAAGGTATCCTTTCAGGAACAGCAGTCCAAGCCAGTGTGTGGTGAGGTGTGTAGTAATTATTAATCTCATCCCTTGGTGGTTGTAATTTCCCTTCCTTGAACTTTCCAATCATAGCGAGAACTGCTTTGTCTAAAGTGCATGAATGTCACTCCAGAACTTGCTCCTCTGTTATATTAGGTTATACCAAAGTGGTAACCCCTGCTTAACATGAATGGAATAAGACTCCCTCCAGAACACTCCTAATTTCTTAATCAATGAAATGAAGCTAAAAGAGTAACAATACACAGCTCTTGCCAGTTTCAAAGCACAGTACAAACATTAATCTTCACACCACCTGGCCCTGTCAGATAGGCAAGTATTATTATTCCCATTTGACTACTGAGGAAACAGACACAGGGAAGTTAAGTGACTTGCTCAAGACCACAAGGCAATTCATTGTCAGAGCCAGGAATAGAATTCAGATGTACCTGGCTCCCCGCTCTGTGAGATAACACTGGCTAACAATAGCAGTGGCACATGCACCAAGCTTAGGTTTCAAATACTAATTCCCATTGGAAAAGATAACCCTATCACTGCTCCTCAATGTCACTTCGTTAAAGGGGATTAGAAAAGATTTTGCTAAAAGAAGAAAAATATTAACTGAGTATCTATGCAGAATTAAGGACAAGTAATTTGGAAAAGCACCACCTTTATGTACTCATCCCCTTGAGTCTCATGTTACACCTATCCTCAAACTTTAGGCACAGGAACAGTTCAAATTTTTAAAAGAAAACTTTACGTGAAACAATTTTAATTCACCCAGTGTCAATACCCATCCACACTTCCTCATCTCCAGCTCAACCTCTCCCTTCAGAAAAAATCTGAGTGAATAGATAGATCTTGCAGCATGCTCTGAAGGACAAACTTGAGAGTCTGTTACTCCAAGTCTGTTTCATTGTTCAGCAAGCCTCCCTCCACAGAGAACACTGTTCCCCCAGTCTGAGGTGAAAACATCTAGGGGCCATGAATCCAAGTTGACTGTAACTTTCAGATTTAAAATGAGAGAGAGAGAGCGAGAGATGTTCTTTAAGGCCCTGATTTAGCAAAGAACTTAAAGGATGTGCTTAAGAACCTTAGTTGAATCAGGGCCTACAACACTTATCTGTCCAGTACTGAATTTTGCATCCAAGATTTTCCTAACAAGGGCCTAAACAAATCACAGTTAACAGAGTGCCATTTTAGGTGACTTGTGAATTGTCAAGAATCAAAATGGGATTTTCAGATGCAGTAAACTGAAGGTGAGAAACTATTTCTCAAGTATTTGGAAAATTGTTATTTTTAACTTTGTACAAATTTGGGGTTCATTATACTACTTTGCAATCTCAAGCTGTTGTTTACATTGTAAAGCTATAACAAGGGACAGTATTAAATTTTTTTGTTTTTGAGTTTAAAATATACTTTAAATCAAGCAGTTAACTATTTGGAATTTTTGGCATTAAATCTTGTTTTTAACATGAAAACGTGGGGTTTTACTCAAAAGTCATTTTTCCAAAAAACTAAAAAAAATTAATTAAATGCATTTCTTACAGGGGACAACTCTTCATGTGGGGCAGTGGCAAAGGGCTCAAGTGGCTCATTAGATGTTTTATGAGGAGAGAAAATCAGTTGGTATTTGAAAGATTTCCAAGTTAACTGATAGGAAGCACAGTAAATCTGAGTATTTTGATTAGCCAACGGCATACCCTTTTTGGTCATTACTGTGACAGGAAATGTGAAGGATTTTATTTTTATCTTTAACTCAGGGAGAGCTGAGTGTGTATGGGGAAGGGAACTCTTCATGTGAGGGGTTGGGGGAAGTTGGATTCAATACTAAATCTAGATTCAGATTGGGAGAGAGGTAAGTGCTCAGATACTATGGTGCCAGGGGCCATGTAATAGTTTAGACTAGACTAATCCTTGACAGATCAATCTCTTTTTTTTTTTTCCATAAAAGGTCAAAATACTCCCTCTAATCACCATTGTCTCCTTCAATATCTCCCTCTCCCCCCCGCCCCCCCCCCCCACACTTTTCCACCATTCTACCACCCAGTCCTCCCCTGACCTCCACTCTAATAACATACACGACTTCTCAACTACCTCTCAACCCCTATCTGCACACTCTCTCTTCCACCTCAAGGTCTGTCTTCAATTTTGGCTTAACTTCAATACGTGCTGCTTTGTCTCCTCCTCTCATGCTGTTGAACATCTCTAGAGAAAGTTCCATGATCATGTGGACTTCCTTCACTAAAAATTTATTCTGCCGTCTTCCTGCTCAAGCAGCACTATTTTCTCCACTCCGATTCCCATGCTGGTAACGCCAGCTGTCTATTCACGGCTTTTGAGGACATCCTCAACCTTTCCCTCATTCTTCCCCACCTTCATCTTGGTCCTTGTCAACTTTTTCAGTGATAAAACTAAAATATTCGACTGACTTCCTCACCTTTTTCTGCTATTCTGTCCTAGACCTTTCACCACCTCCCTGAAGCAGCTCTCAAAGTCCTAATAATCTTCCTGACTAAACCTCACGGCCTCACCTTCCTTGACCTCTCCTTCATTGGTGGGGAATGCACAGGGCTTCATCCTTGGCCCCTCTAAATCTTACTGATCTCTAGTCAATCTTACCTGCCCACAGGGATTCAACCACCATGTTTATGCTGATTACTCACACATTCATCTCTTCACTCTTACCTCTGACTCTAATTCTGCATCTCTGCGTGTCTTACTGACATTTTCATGTGGCTGTCTTGCTATTAACTTAGTCAGATCAACAGGTCATCTTCCTCGCCCCATTTCTGTTGTCAACATTGGAAAGACCACCATTCTCTCAGTAACTCAGGCCCATACCCTGGCCGAAGTCCCCCATTTCTTTGTTACTCCTACTTGGTGTGTCTTGTCTT
Source organism: Eretmochelys imbricata (assembly GCF_965152235.1). NCBI lineage: Eukaryota > Metazoa > Chordata > Testudines > Cheloniidae > Eretmochelys > Eretmochelys imbricata. The sequence goes on from NC_135574.1 coordinate 97,836,924, forward strand.
TGACTGTAAGATCTTAAAAAGAACAGGAGTACTTGTGGCACCTTAGAGACTAACGAAAGCTTATGCTCTAATAAATTTGTTAGTTTGTTAGTCTCTAAGGTGCCACAAGTCCTCCTGTTCTTTTTGCGGATACAGACTAACACGGCTGCTACTCTGAAACCTGTAAGGTCCTAGAGGTAGAGATTGTTTCTTACAATATATGCACAGCACCCAGGACCATAGGGTGCCATTTAGGATCTCTGGATATTACAGGAACAAATTAATAATAGATCATCACCCTCCCCATTTCTAACTGAATGGAAATATGATTCCAAATAATAGGAACAAGGTGACTATACACTCCGATAAAACAGAGCAGATTTTTAAGATTTGTTTCAATACTACAATAATGCATGTTTTATAATAATTGACAAGTGCAGTCAATGGCTAATTTACTTAAAACAAATACTGATCTCCAGTTCAAAGGCTAAACATAGTCAGGAATAGCAAACCTGAGAGAGAGAGAGAGAGAGAGAGAGAGAGAAAGAAGTCTGTACATTTAAGCTGGCTTTTCAATCTATGTCCAAAACTTTACCAAATAAAAGAATTACACACATAGGACCTTCACGTGCAACAATTTATGGATCAAGAAGATTTAACCCAACTTTATAAGATAAAATAAAGAACAACTTCAGTAATTCTCTAAAGGTTAATAATAGAGGGATAGATGGCAGGAAGAGACCAAACCTGTTGACCCCCAGACACCTCTCAATAGCAGGATGATTTAATAAGTAGCTTGAGAACAGATGGAATGAAATTCAATTTCTTTAGCACTTGATAAGCGACACGTGATATGACAGGTCAATATCAGTGCCTCTTTGTAGAGATTATCTCAATTTATTCAGAGGTAGTTGTGAAAACAAAAGCCTTCACAGCTACAAAAGAAACAAGGGCAGCACATGCATTTGCCCAGAACCAATTTTTAATGATAAAACTTCTTATCCTGCAGTCAATCAGAGGGGGGAAAATGCCCCCCCGCCCTAAAAGCCATTTTTAAAGATGTACACAAAAGAAGGATACTGAAGCATGACAAGTGCTTTGCCACTGTTCCCATTCATCAGAAATCCTAAAGGTTGATTGCAATGCACAATTTCAATTCCATTTATCTGAAAAAACAAAAATGAATTTTCTGACCAGAAGATAAAACACACATTTGTCTGTGTGAAACTGAAAACAACGAGACAAATTTTATAGCAAAGGTAAACTCAGATGAAAGAACTGGGCCCCTTGACCTTTGAGTGAGAGGGTATTCAATGCCCCCCCCACCCCACCCCGAGAGGTTTATTTCTGTTTGTGTGACATTACAATCAAAAGCCAGCTAAAAATTTCTACACACTGAAGCACAACATGTTGCATAATCACTTCGTATTCCAAAATAATGTTAACTATTATCCATGTTAACTCTTATTAAGCTAATGATGGCTTGGGTTGACTTGACTCGAGCCCCGAGTTTGTATGAAACTGGAGGACTCTTGCTACTTTGAGAGTGGGGCTAGATACATTACACAAATACACACAAATTGCTGAGACAAGACCAGTGCTGAGGGCTGCAAATTTTATTAATTTTTTTTAGCACCTATTGCCATGGCTGCTAAGACCTTTGAATACAGACAGTGACATACAAAAACAAGATTGTACTAAAACTCTTAAAACACAATCAAACACAATTTTTAATTGACTAACTTAATTTTTTTTTCTGATAGAGCCCCCTTAAAATAGTGTGATCTGACATTTTAAAAGAAGAATTACTTTTTTAATTTTGATGGGTTTCCCTTCTTTTGCTGATAGTCTTTTCAGCAAAGGACAGCGGATAGACTCAGGAGCAACGCAGCCACATTTTCTTAGGCTCTTCCCTACTTCTCCCTCTGAGCATCACCTATCTGTCCATTCTTTCATCAGTGGCACCACTGAGGTAAGGCCTCCTGAAGTTTAAGCCTTTCCTTGGAAACTGCTGAGGAGTCACAGGGAGTACAGTATACAGCTGCCCTTCCAACAGCAGCCTGGCTGAATACTGAAATTAGCTCCCTGAATGAAGGGGTATAAGAAATAAAGAAGAGGTTTACTCTAGCTGCCACCATGGCACCTGTTACTCTCTGGTTTTGTGAGGGGACCCAGAAAAATAAAATACCTCCTGGTCCAAACTCAGACTACAGCTCTGCTCCTGTAAACATCCTCTGCAGAAAGAAAAGGAGTACTTGTGGCACCTTAGAGACTAACCAATTTATTTGAGCATGAGCTTTCGTGAGCTACAGCTCACTTCATCGGATGCATACTGTGGAAACTGCAGCAGACTTTATATATACACAGAGAATATGAAACAATACCTCCTCCCACCCCACTGTCCTGCTGGTAATAGCTTATCTAAAGTGATCATCAGGTTGGGCCATTTCCAGCACAAATCCAGGTTTCCAGATAATGGGCTATCACCAGCAGGAGAGTGAATTTGTGTGGGGGGGTGGAGGGTGAGAAAACCTGGATTTGTGCTGGAAATGGCCCAACCTGATGATCACTTTAGATAAGCTATTACCAGCAGGACAGTGGGGTGGGAGGAGGTATTGTTTTATATTCTCTGTGTATATATAAAGTCTGCTGCAGTTTCCACGGTATGCATCCGATGAAGTGAGCTGTAGCTCACGAAAGCTCATGCTCAAATAAATTGGTTAGTCTCTAAGGTGCCACAAGTACTCCTTTTCTTTTTGCGAATACAGACTAACACGGCTGTTACTCTGGATCCTCTGCAGAGCAAGCCAAGGGACAAGCATGCAATTGAACTCCCCACTTCAGAGCAGGGCATGAATGGTGTCATTATTCTAGTGCATGAGACAAGGAGTGTGACTGATCAAGAGGATACACAAAGTGCTGTAAAATGTAAATAAAAAAATCAAACAGTTTTACTTCCCTAACTTGATTCAGCATACTTCTAACATTAGTAGACAAACCGAAACAAAAACGTAGACAGAAATGTGATTGAGAAATTGACTGTCTCTAATCATAAATTAAAAAATAAATTCATCTTGCAGCATTCCCCCAAAATCACTAGGTTAGAGCTATTTTGAATGTCAAAAGAAGACCAAATGCCAAAGACAGAGTGTCAGGGAGAAAGTGTGCACCACTAGAACCCTCATTTGGCACGAGCAGTTCAGCACTACGGATGCGTGTAGCCATCTTTGGGAATGGTACAATTCAGACTCTGTGTGTGCGTGTCTGAGAAAAAGAGCAAGCACATGTGCTGGGACATGCTGAGACTTAGGGGTGGAGCCCATATTTAAGTTATGAATAAAACCTAGATGTCCTAACTCAGGTGCTCTGAATTGAAAAAATACTACTTATCTTTTGTTACAGTGAAAATATTTGTAATAAAAAATAATATAAAGTGAGCACTGCACACTTTGTATTCTGTGTTGTCATTGAAATCAATATATTTGAAAAGTAGAAAAACATCCAAAATATTTATAATAAATTTAAATTGGTATTCTATTATTTAACAATGCGAATAAAGCTGTGATTACTCACAACTTTTTTTTGTTAATCTCGCGATTAATTGCAATTTTTAAAATCATTTGACAGCCCTAGTTTTAAGATATTAAACCTGTCACTTATTTTCCTTTTTTAACAGTGAATAGGTAATATTTCGTATGACCACGTCTGAGTGTTGATTCATGCCCCCCAGCAAGTTTTCCATCAAGCCTACCCTGAATTAAAACTCTGACATTTGTATATCTTGGGCCAAACTTTACTCTTATTTAAGTCAGTGCAAACTGGAGTAACTCCACTGATTTCCATGAGGTTTCTCTGACTTACTCTAGCATGAGAGCAGAATCCAGATCCCGGTTTGCATAAAATTTTTCTTTTGCCAGAAAACATGTGCTTAAAAATAAAAAGCATTATATATTTATTTGGGAGTGAGTAACTAAATCAGAAGACAAGAGAGGCATCAAAAGTGTGCACTGAGGGTGGGGGAGAGAATAAATTATACCACATTGTACAGTATAAAGTTATATCTTCCTGTCATATTTGTGAGCATGTTTCTTAGACTCTTGTTTTGTGTTCATAATTCCATCACTAGACTCACCACTGGAGGTTGAAGCAGACACTCTGCATAAAAATGAGTCCATTCTGCTTCTTATCACAAAACAGAAAGAGCAATTCACTATTAAGCAAATGAGGCCTGGACATAGGAAGGTCCTATGTGGCGATACTAGGGCAGCACAGACACAGTGACTTACAATGATTCTTTATCCTTGACTGCCCACAGGGTACTCAGGGTGGCATAAAAGAAGATATGGGGCTCCCCTTAAGGATCTTACAAGCCATTGCAGAGTCTCATCTCAGGAAAGACTAGCACAAGCTCCTATCAACTTGAACAGAAAAGATGCTCTGATGATAAGGATCTTCTGCATTCAAGTTCCTCAGCTGGTTGCTTGCATAGCTGGATGGTGCAAATGGCCAAATTGGCACCCACACAGCCACCTCTGCACAGCCAACCTGTCCGGACCTGCTCTACAAATGCCACACCAGGAGGTTTACATTTCGAGCTACAAAATGGAGGTCCCCCCCACATAGTGAGACCTTGCATGTCTGGTGCATGCAAGATCACATTATGCAAAGGTTCAGGGGCAGACGGCATCATCTTGCCCCTTGTATCTGTGACTCCATCTGCTGATGGCGTGACCTCATTTGGAGTTGCAACCCACAGCCTGGGAACCTATGAGATAGAAGTACAATCGTCAAAGAAACATTTCTGGCATAGTCTCTTAACAACTTATGTGCCTTTTGATAGGAAGCTACTAGAGCCATTTCCTTTCTGCCTCTATTCCAGACCAGCTCTGGTAATTTAAACCACTAGAGTCTCAGTAAACGTCCCAATAACCAAGCCAACACATTCATAAATTATTACAGTCAGCGTAGCTCCAAATCCATCACACTCAGCACTTTAGAAAATCCGGACATTTATTTGGGTGTCTAAACATGAAGATGCATATCGGTGAATACAAATACCGTATGTTAATATCCATATCATACAGGATATATTCATACATACCAGGGGTTCTCAACCTTTTTCTTTCTGAGGCCCCCCCAACATGTTATAAAAACTCAGTGGCCCAGCTGTGCTGCAACAACTTTTTTCTGCATATAAAAGCCGAAGCCGGCGATAGGGGGTAGCAGGCAAGGCTATTGCCCAGGACCCCATACCACAGAGGGCCCCGAAAAGCTAAGTTGCTCAGGCTTCGACTTCAGCCTCACACAGTGGAACTTCGGCTTTCTGCCCTGGGCTCCTGTGAATCTAATGCTGGCTCTGCTTGGCGGACCCCCTGAAACCTCTTCGTGCCCCCGGGAGGGCCCTGGACCCCTGGTTGAGAACCAGTGATGTATACCAAGTGTGAAAAATACACAGAGAACAAATAAATGATGGTATTTATCGTGTGCTAGCACTATAGATTTTGTTTCAAATGAAGGTTATAATTTGAACGCATGAAAATCTATGAGCTCTTTTTTTCCTCCTTTCCTTCAGGTAACTCACTTATTGAGTCAACTTACAAATTTCTTATTGACCACACACCTGTGGGACCCAGAGAAAACATCTGAATTAGTACACAGATAATCAGCTGTACTATAGTAGTTTCAAAAGCACTGAGGGAATATTTAATATGTTTTGGTACACTTCTTTTCACATGCAAAATGCTACTGTCCTCGTTTCAGAGATATAGTACAGAGACAAAAAAATAACAGCACTGATGACAATTACTTGTTCTTTTCCTTTTGATGGTATGTTTATTCTACTACCTCCATAGATGATTAACAATTTGTGTATCCTTCACATGTAATCAATAGCTGTGAAGTCTTGTATTAGCTTTAGAGATTAGACATCCCTTGATAATAAATTCCATCGATTGCAGTTTAGCTGCAGAAATCCCAGTATATTTTTTGGAGTTTAAATTAAAAGGAGATATATAGCCTACAAGGAGTGGAAATGCCAGCATGATTATAAGGTGTGACCTCTTTAAACTCATTCCTCTAGAGGAATAAGCCCTATCTGGTATAATAAAACATGAATCAGCATGTCAACAGGCATCAAGCTGCGACAGTAAACACAGTGAAATTGTGACCAAAAGCATTATAAAACTCCAAAGAAACCTGCCTAGGACTGTAATTAATACAGGCGTCTTGAAAGGATTAATTGTCTACATTCATTTGTAAATTACAAAATTAACAGAGACAGAAAAAGTTAACCCTTGACTTACAAATACAAGATCTGTGGCTATATTAACAGTGAATTCAAGAGTCACCTTTCTAAAAAATACACATTTTTAACAACTGTAACTAGTACAGCTGCGTGAATACTACACAAAAAGCCTGCACCAACATTTGGTTGAATATGAACTTCCAATTTCTTGGATAATAATCATGATGCCTTTCCAATGAACATTCTCACAAACAATTTTTTTAAAGAATATTTGTGGAAAGCTCAAATCTTTTGAATATTGGTTTGAACTTGCTTAGTTACTGTAGTGGCAAGACCTACTACAGGAGTTCTTCATGGACCTCTTGAAATCT